>NC_088609.1:16307830-18776164 GCF_036013475.1 Columba livia
CAACACCTCCAAGGAGATGATGTGCTTCAGCGACTTCCCCATCCCCGAGGACTTCCCCAACTACATGCACAACTCCAAGATCATGGAGTATTTCCGCATGTACGCCCAGCACTTCCGCCTGCTCCGCCACATCCGCTTCAGGGTGAGTGATGGGGGGATTGGGGAGCAGTGGGGCTGGGGGCCACAGGGTACCTGACGCCCGCTGTCCCTGTGCCCAGACCAGCGTGTGCCGCGTTTCCAAGCGCCCCGACTTTGCCACCACGGGCCAGTGGGAGGTGGTGACAGAGAGCGAGGGGAAGCAGGAGGCGGCCGTCTTCGATGCCGTGCTGGTGTGCACCGGGCACCACTGCGAGGCACATCTCCCACTGAGCTCCTTCCCAGGTACAGCCCCACAGGCCACTCACCTGCTGCCTTGCTCCTTTGGGATCACCCTCCTCCCCAGCTTAGCCCCCACCCACTCTGCCTACTGCCAAAAATTCCTCCACAGGTTAACACACCAGGTGGGACTGCATGTGCATGCTGCTATCCCACCCATCATGGTGGTCTGTCCATGGTGGCTTTTGCCCTGCTGTCAGTTCTTGACCAAAGTGCCCTGCTGGCAGGTGCCAGCACTGTCAGCTCACCTCTCCCTCCAAACACATGCCAGCAGGATGCTCAGGGCCACACTGAGCATCTCCCAGGCTGGAGATTCCACCACCTATGCATGCACCATCCCAGGGCTGCATCGCTCCTGCTGGTCACATTGTTCCAAGCCTGTTCCCAAAACATACAACTGGTCAAACCAGGGGGACAGTCATCCCCTGTCCCACAACCCTGCCCAGTATGGCTTCCCTCTCTCTTCCAGGGCTGGAAAAGTTTGAGGGCTGGTACCTGCACAGCCGAGACTACAAGGTCCCGCAGTCCTTTTCAGGGAAGCGGGTGGTTGTTGTCGGCGCTGGGAATTCAGGTGTTGACATCGCAGTGGAGCTGAGCCACACAGCAGAGCAGGTGTGCTGGGAGAGCCCCTGTGGCTCGGAGAATTATTATTCAGACCCCGGAGGGCACCAAGCAACTCCCTGCCATCCCATGGGCTACCTTCCCTCCAGCAGCGCCAAGCACCCCATCCCCTCTCAATGGGGTGGTTGTTGCAGTCCCAGCAGCCATGCCAGCATCCCCGTCCACGGAGCATGGCAGGGGCCCAGCCCGGTCCAAAGGATGCTACCACACCACCACCTCCCGTCTCCTTCCTCCCAGGTCTTCCTCAGCACCAAGCGCGGGACCTGGGTGCTGCACCGGCTGGCAGATGGCGGGTACCCCTTTGACTTCGCTTACATCAGGCGCTCCATACAGCTCCTCCGCAGCCTGGTACCACATGACGTCAGCAACTTTTTCCTGGAGAGGAAGCTCAACGCCCGCTTCGATCATGCGCTCTATGGCCTCCAGCCCCAGCACCGGTGAGTGCCCCAGCAGCACCCCGGGAACCTGCCCCAGAGCCTGGGCCCCACACAACATCTGTCTGTGCCTTCCAGAATCTTTGAGCAGCATCTGACCATCAATGATGACCTGCCAAACCGCATCATTTCGGGCAGGGTGCTGGTGAAGCCTAACATTCAGGAGTTCACGGAGACGTCTGCCATCTTTGAGGATGGCACCAGGGAAGATATAGACGCTGTGGTCTTTGCCACGGGATACAGCTTCTCCTTCCCCTTCCTGGAGGGCTGTGTGAAGGTGGTGGAGAACCAGATCCCCCTCTACAAATTCATGTTCCCTCCTGACTTGGAGAAGTTGACACTGGCTTTCATCGGCTTCGTCCAGCCCCAGGGTGCCATCATGCCCATCTCTGAGCTCCAGTGTCGCTGGGCCACACGTGTCTTCAAAGGTAAGTGAGGCAGGGTGTGGAAATGCAGGGTGGCCAGGCTTCCTTGGCTACAGCAAGGCTGACTTGTTCAGCTGGCTGCAGCCTCTTGCACAGTGTCTCCTTCTACTTACTTTTGCTGTCCTTTTGCTTAGTCATAGGGACAAAACCCAGAGTTCCATCTTGCAATGAGCCTTGTGCTTATCTGCTTTTGGGGAGGTCACTAACAGGTCCTGTTGCCTGCAACCCACCTTCTCCCTCTCCTGCCATTACTTTCTTTGCCTGTGACTCCTGCTTTGCTCTTGCTGTGACGGCACATCCGTGAAGATGCAAAGGCTTTTGTGTGTGAGCAGAAGGCAGGCTGGGCTGCAGAGCCAGCCACAGCGTGGTGGGAGCACAGCCCTCCCTCCACCCACAGCCTCCTCCTCCCCAGGGCTGCAGCACCTGCCGCCACCTGCCGATATGCTGGCTGATGTCACACAAACCAAGGAGAAAATGGCCAAGCGGTAAGGACCCCAGGTGGGCACTGCTGCTGTCACCGTTCCCCCTGTATTCGTGTGCCAAGCCCCCTGCCCTCCCTGCCCGCAGGTACGTGAGGAGCCAGCGGCACACCATCCAGGTGGATTACATCCCCTACATGGACGAGCTCGCCTGTCAGGTGGGCGTCAAGCCCAACCTGCTTACCCTCTTCCTCACCGACCCCCAGCTGGCGCTGGAGGTGGCCTTCGGGCCCTGCACACCGTACCAGTACCGCCTGCGGGGCCCGGGCTGGTGGGCCGGTGCGAGGGAGGCCATCCTCACCCAGCACCAGCGCATCATCAAACCCCTGCAGCCCAGAGCTGGGGGCCGCCCTGCCCGCTCCGGCACCGTGCCACACATCTTCAAGGTCATCTTCAGCGTGGGTTTGATTGTGGCCACACTTGTCTATGTCTCACTCTCTCCTTAACCTAAAATGAAAGAGACAGCGGGTGCTCCTGACAATCGTCTTCCTTTCCTTTGGGCTCGGGTGTTTCTGTCATCTCTTGCTAGGTCTGCCGCCATGTCAGGAAGCACAGAGGGAGTCAGTTTCTTGAAGACACAGCTTATCATAGAATCATAGAACGGTTTGGGTTGGAAACTCATCTAGTCCAACTCCTGCCATGAGCGGGGACATCTCCACCCAGATCAGGCTGCTCAGAGCCCCATCCAGCCTGGCCTGGGATGTCTCCACCACCAATCTGGGCAACCTGGGCCCAGGTCTCACCACCCTCAGTGCAGCAAATGCCAGCCAGCCTCGCCTGTCTCACCTTCCTGTGGTACTGGGAACATACCAGATCTTGTAGGGGGCTGCTCTGAGGACAGAGAATCCCTCCCCTTCCCTAAACCCCGGCCCAGCAACCCCACAAGCTCTACCCACGGGTTAGGCAGTGGGGAAACCGGGAACTGGCCCGGCCAGGGCACTTGGGGAAGGGAACAATAAAGTTTGTCCCCATGCATGGGGACCAGGGAACCCACTGCATGGGCTGTTTTAGTTTCTGGTGTCCGTCCTGGGGCGTCTGACCTGCCAGTCACTAGCAGCGCTTTGGCCACTTGCAACCCACGGCTTACCCAATGCCAGCCCACAGCCATCCTGCCCAGCCCCGCAGCCACCCCCGAGCCCCAGCCCTGCCCTCAACCGACATGGCCGTCCGCCCGCCGGCTGCGGCGCGGCTGAAGCCAACGCGGCGCACAGCCACCACGTCCGCGCGCCAGGCCGGCTACCCTTCGCAACAATGGGCGAAACTGCCCTTAAAAAACATGGCGCCTGCCCGGCAGCGAGGAAGCGGGGCTGCGGGGGGCGCGGCCACAGAGCGGCGGGCGGGGACGGGCCAGAGCGCCCCGCAGAGGCTGGCGGTGGCGGCGGGGGGTGTCGCCATTTTGGACGGAGGCGGAGAGCGGGGCGGCGGCGGCCAGGTGGGGCGGCGGTTGGGGCCGGGGGTGACAGCGGCGTGTCGTGGCTGGCCGGGCCGCGGGCGGGTTGGGGGGCTGGCAGCTGTCCGGGCGCTGCTGCGGGAGACGGTGCGTGAGGCTTGGCTGTGCGTCCCCGTGGGTGACGCCGTCCCCACGGGTGACACTGCGGTGGGTGGCGGGGGCCTGGACGCCGCATTTGTGGTTGACCCCAGCAGCCGGCTCAGAGTCCCGCGGGAGGGCCCTGCCCCTTCCCGCTTCTCCTCGGGGCCATGGCAGACGCCACTTCGCCGTGTCCCGGCCGGGGAGCGGGTGGCTGTGCGTGCTGTGACAGCCCCGCCACCGCCACCGCTGTGCACAGCCCTTGTCCCGCTCCATGGGAGGGCAGGTTTCCTCTCCCTGCTCATCCCCTTAACCTTACACATCCCCGAAAGAGGGAGGTGCGGGAGCCCAGGCGGGTCAGGGTGCCCGGGTGACACCGCTACCGGGAGGTGTCAGGTGAGCAGGGAGCTGAGCAGAGACCTCATATCTCCAAATTATTTTTTATACCCTCTCAGGCTGGGTTTCTCGGCACGGGTCACTGGTGGAGCGGGAGAGGCGTTTCGGGGGGAACTGGTGAATTTCACTTTCAGAAGCAAAGTGGGGAGATGGTTGAAAACTGAAACTGAAGGGACCTCGTGATGGCTTCGGCAGGGACCCCCTGGCCAGGGACTGCAGCAGCACTGAGATGCTGCGGGTTTTGCTCAGGCTTTGGCATGAGCAGCTATTCCATCAGCACCTGGGGTATACTTGTGTCATGCCATTAGAGCATGCTGTGCTACAGGGGCTGATTGTAAGGGACAGCCAGAGGGACCGAATTCCCTTTAGAGAGGTGAAAGAGAAGTTTTCATATCTGTTAACACCTACACCTGTCTCGCAGGTCTGCCTTAGTACAAGAGGACGTTCAGCCTTCCCTGCCTTCTTCCCCATAGATGAGAAGTAAGGGAGCCTTAGTGGAGATGCTGGGGAAGAAGCTCCTCAGCAGCAGGTCTAGTGGCACAGGGGCAGGTTTTGCGAGGAGCTGGCTGAGCCTCCTCCAGGGCAGAGGGGGAAGATATCAGAGAAAGCAGCATGCTCATCTGACCTGGGTCTGCAGGTGCACTTGATCCTCACTGAGAGGGGGTGGAGATACGGCTTAGCTGCCCACTTGGGCTTTTAGCCCTCAAGATTTAAGAAATACTTTTGTAATTGCTCTGTAATTTTCTAAAGTCTGGCTTTGGCTGGCACCCTTGCCCTGCCCCCTTCGTATGACTTGATCTTCTAAACAAATAAATGTCCAAATGTCACAACTAAATGCATGAAGCAAGGCTGGCTGCCCTCTTGACTTTCCCTGCAGAGGCCGTGATCAGCACACTAAGCTGAAAGCTGCAAAATAAGCCCAGGAAGGGGGCAAGAATCCTGTATCCATTTCAGCTGCCGGAAACTGGGTAAAGCCTGAAGAGTCCTGTGTAGCTTGCGGTGGCTTTGTTGTTTGTCCCAAAAGGTGTGTAGTTCTTAATGGTTTGGCACTGTATGGCCAAATCTTCTGCTTTGCCTTGTCTGAGCTGGGTGAGATGGGGGATGAGGGCCCATCTCCAGCTGCAGAGCGACACTGAGGCATCTGGGGTTGCCCTTCCCTCCCCGCGTGTCTCCAGATGGCCAGACAGGCACCGGAGCGCTTGGTGTGGTCACAACAAGCCCACCTCGTCGCTGCACTGTGCTGACACAGTGGCTTGCCTTCTGAATGCTGAGTGAATGCCGCCAAGAGCTGAGCCTTTTGCAGACGCTGTGGCATTAGCCCTACACCTTGGCCAAGCTCCAGCCTGGGCGATTCCACTCAGGCACTTTAAATGCTCCCTGTCGCCTTTGTGGGGTGTGAGGCTCCGATCTTCTGCCAGTGAGATCCTGGAGACTTGTTGGGAGCTGCTAAACAGCTGCTGCTTTCACTCCCCGGCTGTTTCCTTGCTGGTTGTAGGGGATTTGTCTGTGGAGCCTGACTGTTGGACTGTGAAACAGGCTCTGTTAACACCAAGCAATTGATTTGCCAGCAGAGATTGGCTTTATTTTTACCTTCACCTCCTTTACTGTGCTGGCTGCTGGGGGCTTGTGTGGGACGCAGCGTAACTGGTATCATTTTTGTAACAATTACCAGCTTAACTTGGAGCCATGGTTCATAAGGATGTGGCTATAATTAGGTCAAGCTGTCTTGTTTGTTAAATACCCTTCAGCTCCCAAACTTGGCAGTGGGGTTGAACTTTGGGCCTTTTTTAGGATTGCTGTCAGTCTCCCGTGGCAAAGAGCATTGGGAATCTGTGCCTTTGCTCCTCTCCTCGCTGCCAGAGCCCACAGGCACGGCCACACTGCCGTCCTCTTTCTCTCGCAGGGTCTGCTGAGCTGTCATGGGGAACACCACCAGCGAGCGAGTGTCTGGGGAGCGCCATGGCTCCAAATCCCACCGTGCAGACGGCTCCGGTGCCGCCCACCCTGCCAAGGAGCACCCACACAAGATCATGGTGGGCAGCACCGACGACCCCAGTGTTTTCAGCTCCCATGATTCCAAGGTAGGGGCTGGCTGCTGCCTTCTCTGTCCTGCCCTGGGGGGGCTCTGGCTGGGCCTTCAGCTCACCGGCTGCATGGGGCTGTGGTCCCAGTGTGTGAGGGGTCTGGGCAGAGCTGGGAGGGTGAAGGAGCTCGCAATGCCCTCATCTGGGATGTGCAGGTGGGCTGGTAGAGGCTAGAAGGAAATAAATGTGGTTCTGGTTGTTTCTGTATCTCAGTCAGGCTCTGGTTTCCTTTGCTCAGATTCCTGGGGACAAGGAGTTTATGTCATGGCAGCCAGATCTGGAGGAGTCGAAACCATCCCAACAGGCTCGTCCCACTGTCATCCGCTGGGCTGATGGAGGCAAAGAGGTCTTCATCTCCGGATCTTTCAACAACTGGAGCACCAAGATTCCACTTATCAAGAGGTAGCCAGTCCCTCAGGTCACTCTGTGTTCTCCACTCCATCGCAGGGAGTGTTTTCCGTCTCCTTTCTGGTTGTTGTTCCCTTTGCTCACATGGCTTTTCTCAGCTCACCCAAGCCAGAGGGTCTAAGCACAAACATGGAGTCAGCTTCTTCCCTGGGTGGTGCTGCATGGTGGTGGGAAGTTGTGAAATGGAGGGACAGGACAGGATGGGCCGCTTTGCTTGCCCAGGGGGATGTCACACGGCACCTAGTCCTGGCAGCAGAGCCCTGCCCAGATATGTGGCCATCCCCTGCAGGCTGTCAGCTCTTCCCTTGGCTGTGGTCTCACCCCATGCCTAGTTGTTTTGTTGCCAGCAGGGGCTGTTTATTTGTCCCTCAAATGTCTCCCTGCCCTAATGATGTTCTCACTGTTCTGCAATACATCTGTGATTTCCATGAAAACGTTAAGTAGGACTCTGGGCGTAATCCCAGCAAATCATCTGGAAGGGGTTTATCTCAATTACAAGCTTAATAGAGCTGCTACATTTGCTGCCCCCGTCCTGCAGTGCCAGAGCAGGGTTAGATGTGTTGCTCATGCCTCCTCTCCAGCATGTTTTGCACAGGGTGTCTGCCACACTGTTTTCCCGTGGACAGCAGGGCAGGTCTGTGAGCTGGGCTGCCTCCTGCACTCCTTGCAGCCTCACTCCCAGGGGTCTGAGCCATGCTTGCACACTGACTGCTGGCGCCTGTTGTATCTGTCCCTCAGATCACTGAGGATGAGCGAGCCTAACCCTGCATGAAGGTGTTGGGATAAAGGGGCTTGGCAGTGTATGAAAAAAAAGCTGTTTTCTTGGACCTCGTGGGAAAGCAGCATCCAGAGCATCAACGGGGTGATGCTTTTGCACGTCTGTTCTCTCTGCACAGCCACAACGATTTTGTCGCTATCCTGGACCTCCCAGAAGGAGAGCACCAGTACAAATTTTTTGTGGATGGCCAGTGGGTTCATGACCCATCTGAGGTAATGCTCAAAGCTTTATCCCTGCAGATCTTGTCTTCAGGGGACTAGACATGATGTGACTGCAGCAGAGGGGGAGCAGGAGGAGCGGAGGGTATCTGCCAAAACGAAAGAGGCATCTCCATCCTATGAGTCCTTTTGAAGGCTTGTTCCTCTGGGCTTAGACATGCTGTCTGGGGGAGTGTCAGGAAGGTACTGATGGGCAGGGAAGCACCAGGAGGCCTTTAAGCTCCATTCAGAATTGGCTACCTGGGAAGATGAGCCTTGGAGTCAGAACTCACTTACAGGTTCTCCTCCAAGCTGAATCACATGGTAGCAGCAGGGGAAGGAGAGGACACTTACCCATCGGCATGTAGCAGGATGGAGGATGAGTATGGGAGGTGATATAGGAGCCTGGGAGTAAAGGGAAATCCCCCCAGGGTAAACAGCAGAGATCTGCAAGCACAGAGCAGAGCTAGACACTTGGCCACCTGTACTCTGAACACAGCAAAGTCAGTTTGGGCTGGGAGGATCTAAGAAGCATCGTGTGTGCTGTAATTGGAGATAAACATAGAAAGACTCTCACCACGTTTCTCTCCAGCCTGTGGTCACCAGCCAGATGGGGACGATTAACAACCTGATTCACGTCAAGAAGTCTGACTTTGAGGTGTTTGATGCTTTGAAGGTGGATTCCTTGGAGAGCTCAGAAACCTCAGGTCGGGGTGAGTTTTTGTGGCATTAGAGCTTTGCATGTGCTATTTTCCACCTCCTCTCCTCTAAGACTTGCTGCTTTGGGGATGAGCAGACCCCCTGAGCAAAGGTGTGGGCCTGCACCCAGGAAGAGTTTGGCAGTGTGTCCTCAGCAGTCCACAGCTGAGGCTTTGTCTCCATAGAGGGGCTGTGCTGGTGTAACTTGTTCTGTGCTGGCACCGTCCCAGCGCAGGGTCAGTGCCTGTGTGTGGCTGAGGCAGCCATTTCAGACCGGTAAACGGCAGGAACATCACCCCTTTCTGTCTGCTCAACTGTGAGCAAGTCATCCGATCTGGGGTACAAGCTAAGGCAAGAGCAGGACCTGGGTTATTTTCAGCAGCGACTCTTCGTTTTCATGCCAAGGTAATTTGTACTGGTGCTAGCACACCAGAAACCTCCCTCTCTGCTTGTGTTACAGCAGCAACTCAGGTTACCAAGCAGACACCAGCAGTGCTGGCTTGGTGTGTAATGCTGGCAGGTAGCTCAGTCATTTTTCAGTCCAGGGTGCTCCGAGCACAGCCCACTGTCCCTGGTGTAAATCCCGTCTCAGATACAGCCTCAGCTCCATGTCCTCGCCCAGCTTGGGCAGGAGATTCTTCACTGGAAAGAAGCCAGCAAGCAGCAGGAGCTCCAGTGAGGTGGAGCCCTTCCAGGTGCTGGCTGTTTCAAAGCAATCAGGTCAGATGTGTTTGGGAGGTTCAGCTTCCAGTGACCAGAAGCTCCTGTGATCCTTCATGTGGGCTGAGCAGCTGGTCGATCTGGACTTCCCATCTGCCCTTCCTGGGACCTCCTGGTCAGGCAGTTCTGCAGCACCATGAGCATGCAGGTGTGCTGCTTGCTGTGCCCCTGCTGCAAAGGGCAGAGCTCTGGGGCAAGCCGGCTGCTTGCTACAAGGAAGAATGACCCAGCTGTGCTGAGAGCTGCATGCGGGGGTCTTGGGGTGGATCCCACAGGGTCTTGTGTTGTGTCAGTGCATGTATCAGCTCGCAGTTCTGCTTGGAAGTGCCCAGGGCTCGCCTGGCTGCTGATTCTGCTGTGAAAAGTCTGAGCTGTTGCTACAGGATACATGGCCATGGCTCATACAAGATGTTTGTGCCTGTAAGAACCTTCTGTGTCCTTCTCAGTGTCTTAGGACCTACTCTTTGCTCACCAGTCCTGGTTTAGCCATGTAATGTCTTTTCCTGTTTCTTCTCTTCAGACTTATCAAGTTCACCACCTGGTCCTTATGGCCAAGAGATGTATGTATACCGGCCCGAGGAGCGCTTCAAATCCCCGCCCATCCTCCCACCTCACCTCCTCCAGGTCATTCTCAATAAGGACACAAACATCTCGGTGGGTACCAGCACACTGCCTGCATGTGAAGAGCCACACTGGGGTTGGAAGGGAAGTCCTGTATGCTGGGAGACTGGTCTCCTCTTCGCATTTCCTGGGAAGAGCATCACTTTTCCCCTTAACCATGCTGGTTTGGCCCCTTGCTCTGTTCCTGTTCAGAACAGCCAGAGGCACCAGCAGCTCAGATTGCCTGAGGTGGTAGCTCCCTGTGATGGCTGGGGCTGGGAGGTCAGGGCTGTGCTGTTCCCCCGTGACACTCCTCTTCTCCTAGTGTGACCCAGCACTGCTGCCCGAACCCAACCATGTCATGCTCAATCACCTCTATGCACTCTCCATCAAGGTAAGGGCAGGTCCCTGAGGCTGCCTGGGGAGGGAAGGGGCTACTGTGGCACCCGGGAGCCTGCAGCACCTGTAGGGAGCAGAACCTGGACAGTGTGGGGTGGAGTCAGTGCTACGGGGACAGGAAGACCCACACAAGGACAGCTTGGCTGCCCGGTGAAGTGTGGCACGTGCAGGGATGTGGGTTGAGGGCTCCTTGCAGCTCCCAGTTCCCTGTAGCTGCCTCCCCACAGTGTGGTGGAGCTGGGCAGCCCTGGGCTCCCCAGTTGCACACCGGCCCCTTCCCTTGCTCTGCCCTGGCTCCCTGTTGTGGGTGTTGGATGTGTCTCGCTGGCTGTGGGGCTCCGGACAGTGGAGGGGCGGCTGAGGCTGCTCCCTGAGCCCACAGAGCCCTCTTCCCAATGGGTGCCTTGGGGTTGCTGCTCTCCCGCCCACTGACGCTGTGCCTCTCGCAGGACGGCGTCATGGTGCTCAGTGCTACACACCGCTACAAGAAGAAGTACGTCACCACGCTGCTGTACAAGCCCATTTGAGCCGGGGCCTCACCCGCCCCCCCACGCAGGACACGAAACGCCGCTTTGTCTGCACACATTGGGCCATGGGACTGTGGGACAACTGGCCGCTGGCTCCCGCCTCCAACCTATCAGGGACACAGGCCCCAGCGATGAGCCTAGGGCCACTGGGGCCTGTGACACTGTCCCATCCTACTGGTGTGGCTTGATTTAACCCTTGGTTTCCACTCACCTACAGCTCCCCTTGGCTTCTGCGAGTCTCTGGGGCCACTTTGCTGCTCACCAGAATGGCCTTCACCAGAACAGGGCTTCACCCTGCCTGTCTTCTCCAGCCTGCAAGGTCCCCAAGGCGGTCCTGCCCCTGCGCCCAGCCCAGGAATGTGTCCTACCTGCTGAAGGTTGCTGTGCTGTCCTGGTGATGAGCCTCCAAAGCCACCCCAGCCTCTGCCCCAAGTCCTGAGTGTGGGGCTATCCCCCTCCTGTGCTCCCCAGCTTTGAGGAGGGCTCTGGCTGCAGCCCCAGCCCTCTGCCAGGTTCAGCGTCGAGCCAGCGGGAGAGCTGGCACAGCCAGACACAGCTGCACTTACCTGCCACCAGGACAGCACCATCAAGGACTGAACCGAGTGCTTCTGCGGGGCAGCGCTGACTTTGTCACAGCCAGAGGGACACCTGTGCACGCCCCTGCTCTAGGGAGCCGGGGGAGAGCAGAGCAGGGCAGGTATCCCAGGACCCCGGCTCCACTGCCTGCTGCCAGAGCAGCGCCCCGCCACAGATTTTTCTCTATTTATTACAGTATTTATTGTTCTCGGTGCTGCTGGCCTAGTGTTGGTGGGGGGCTCCAGAGCAGTGAGGGGAGGGAGGGAAGGCAGCACCTGGTGGGGCACAGAGGTGCCCTTGGGGTGCTGACGTGGGGCTTAGGGCCACTCCCATGGGACCAGCTGGTGCCTGTGGCACCCTGTGCTGGAGGTGGCTTGGGGCCAAGGGGATGCATGGCTGCAGAGACAGGTGTGCCAGAAACACCACAATCCAAAGGAAATATTTATTGGGAACTCTCCAGCCACTGAGCAGAACATGGCATTTCTTACATCTTCCTCCCGTGCTGGGGCCCTGACATGCCCAAGGAGCCCCTGAAACGCAGCTCCAATACCTCTCTCTATATACATATACATACATCTGCAAGCAGGGAAGGGTATACAGCAGGGTTACAAGCGGAACCAAGTCCTGGGGCAAGAGGTGCTCAGTGCAGAGGGCAGAAGCGGGGCAAGCACTGAAACACGGGCCAAGTGAAGGCAGGTGAAGGCATACAAACACCACATGAGCCCAGACCCGCTCACTGTGCAGCACTGGGCACTCCAGACCACTGCCCACCCTAGACCTTAGTAGTAGCAGGGACAGGCTCTGCTCCAACCTTCCGGAATGGCACGGCTCGGCAGGCAGGGGCTGTTCTGCTGCAGGGGGCATCGCTCCCTGCCATGCCTCGGGCTCACACGACAGGCAGAGCCTGCTGTGCCTTCACCTGGTGAGAGAGCACACATGGCAGTGATGAGGAGCTGCACCAGGGGCTGCTGTGTCCCAGGGACACAGACTGGGGACAGCCAAGGAAAATTTGTCCTTGTGTGTGTCTCCCTGCCACACTGCATCCAGCTAGCACTTCAGCACCCCTCGTCAGCCACCACTCTGCCATCTGTGCCCGTTCCCAGGGCACCAGGGCTCACCAGGACAGGGACACTCGCCCCATTCTGCCCTGGATGCCAGGGAAAACTCACCTCCAGGTTTGTCCTGGCCTTGCGTAGCACGTTGTGGGTCCTGGTCACTGCAAGGGAGAGAGAGATGGGGCTTGGTGAGGTTCCTGTGCTGTGGGGCCACCCCAGGCACTTGGGGACCAGGCCAGCTTGGCTGTGCCACCCTGCAGCAGGATTATGCCACCCAGGCCACGTACACTGGCTCACAATGAACTGCTCCATGCTGTCCTTCAGCTGGGCTGTGCTGTGCAGCCGCTCGGCCATGCTCTGCAGAGCATCTTCCCTCTTGGAGAGCTGGGCCCGCAGTGCCGCAATCTCACCCTGTAGCACCTGCTCCTGGGACAGGACTGGCATGATAAGCGGCCAGCGAGCATCCAGCCCCACCAGTGCCCAGCCCAGTGCTTACCTTGCCCTGGTGCTGTGCAGGGCTGCCGGGCAGAGGGGTGCTCCAGAACGCAGCGAGGAGGGACGCACACTCCTCCAGGACACGGTGCAAGGTGCTGGCGCTGCCCCAGAGGTGCCCTGCACCTGTGCACCCCAATGCCTGCAGGAGAGGGGTGCGGGAGCAGGTGCTGCTGGGGCACCCACAACCCACTGCAGCCAGGGACCCACCGTGCCCAGTTCAACACAGCAGGGCAGTGCCAGCAACAGCCCTGGGGGTGGGCGCTCCCTGCCACATACCAGCCCTGAAAGGCTCGAGGCTGATGGTGGGCTCAGGAGCCCCTTTGTGCAGGGTCCCCAGAGCAGCGTCCATCCCCCAGCCACCATCAGCCCTGTCCTGCCCACGCATTACCTCCTTTGCCGGGAGCGGGCAGAGCGCTGGGCGTGTCAGACACATCAGCTCACGGGCCAGCACCTTCCCCTCCAGAACATGCTGCTCCAGGGCCCGGTAGGTGTCCAGGCGGCCGATAACATGAGTCCCTGTCTGTCCCTCGCTCTTCCTCACTGGTGAGTTTACCCCACGAGGCTCTGTAGGACAAGCAGGGCTGGGTGAGGACCACTGTCTGCTCCCCATGCAGCCCCTCCCTGTCTCATTGCAGGGGCTTGGCTCTGCCTTGGGCTCTCCATCCCTGCCCAGCAAAGGTGGTGCCATGAGCTTGTCAGAACTCAGCAGTCCTGAGGCACGTGTGAGGTCAGGCTCTGGTACCCACCATCCATCCGCTGGGCCTCTGATGTGTCAGAGGGCAGTGGGGAGAAGTGGGGAGCTGCCGAGCTTGTGCCAACATCCCGCACCGGAGGAGATGGGAAGCAGCCTGGAACAAGAAGTGTCTAAGCCCCTGGGAATGGGCATGGTTCCATGCCTGGTACAGCTGGGGGGCCTTCCCTCCATGCTGACTGCCTGCAGGGCCACCACGTCCCTCCTGCTGCCACGACAGGGAGAGGTGTTTGGGATCCCAGGGGTTGCAGAGGGGCCAGACACCATTGAACTGGGAGCTGGGCGGAAGAGCTGGGGTTGGTGGCGGGGTGGGGGGGGCTGGTGGCGGGTCCTGTACCTGCACGGGTCTCAGCAGAGGGACCAGGGAGGCTCTCGTAGACATGCAGCTCTGCACGCAGGGTCTGCAGGAGCACGTGATGCTCCTCACTCTGCTGCTGCAGGAGTGTCACCGTGTGCTGCAGCCTGCAGTGGAGTGAAACGTGAGTCTGGGGCCAGCCGTGCCACCCAGCCCTGTGAGCCCCAAGCCTTACCTGTTGTTGTCCTCTTGCAGAGAATGCCGCTTGTCCCGGAGCTGCCGAACGGTCTCTTGGCACTCAGCAAGCTCCTCCGCCAGCCTCTGCTGCTCCCCACACCTCTGACCCAGTTCTGCTTCAGCCTCCCGCGCCCGAGAGCAGGCAGCCAGGAGTGCCTCCTGCACCCGCGCCAGCTCTGGGGACGGAGAGCATGGAGGTGTCACCACCAATGCCCTCTGGGACTCAGAGCTGGGACACTGGTGGCCTGGCCCTACCTTGGGAGAGGTGATCTCGCTGGAGTCGCAGGGTCCGGTTCTCCTCACGCAGAGCCTGGTTCTCCCTGGTCACCTGCAGCCCTGGCTCCAGCCCCTGAGTGTAGATGTCACTTGGCAATCCTGCAGAGGGGGGGCTGGTGCTGAATCTCTCTCCCAACACCCCACCATGCATGGGGTGAGTGTCCTCTCCGTGCAATGGGGTGTGCAAAGCCTGTGCCCCCCCAAGCTCTGCCCAACAGCCCACGTGCAATGCCGTACCGCTGGCCTTGCCAGTAGAGGCCAGGCGGCATTCGAGCTGCTCCCGAAGCCGGTTGTTGGTGCTGATGGACTCCTCAAGCTGCTGGCGCAGGCCACGGATCTCCACCAAGTGCTCTTCCAGCAGGTCTGTCCCTGCCGCAGCCAGGGAAATGGGGACATGTCGGCTCTGCCACCTGCCTCGTACCATCCCCACCATTCTGCCCCATACTAGAGCCATGACCCACAGCCGAGTCTCCTCCCTGTTCTCCCACACCCAGCCAGGATGCCCCCATGCTCTGCGGCATGGACCTTACCTGTTAGCTTCTGGCTAGAGGGGTACCCTGATGGCAGGGCCCCATAAAGCGGCTGGCCAGGAGCAGGTACATCCCAGAGGGTGGGGGTCTCAGTGGCCCCAGGGGGCCCAGCCAAGCTCTGCAGCACGCCATGACAGCAGAGTGATGCTGGAGCTTTGCTGCCCTCTCCAAAGGGGCCCAGTGGAGCTGAGGGCTTTGCTGGAGCTGCAGGCAGCGTCACATCTGCATACACAGGGCAAAGCAGTGAGGAGGAGGGCAATGAGCAGGGAGGAAGAATAAGGGTAACACACTCCCATCATGTGCTTTTAGCCCCCTTCTCTCTCTGTCCAACAGTGCAGCCCAACGCCCTCCCTAGGTGATCCCACGTCACTGACCTCCTGCCCCAGTCAAACCCATTCCCCCTGAAGTGCAGAGGCTCCTGCAGGGCTTGCTGATTACATGACATGAGTTGGAGGATCTCAGCTCCACTCCTACACAACAACTAACCAAACCAGCCCTAGGACTTGCAAGTGCCCACATCAAGGGCTAATGCTACCTCAGGCTGTGTTCATCCCACCTGCCAGGTCCTCTCTACATGAGAGCCACATGTTCCCATTGTCCCTCAGCCAGAGTGACAGGACCAAACCTCAAAGCAGTGGTCCTGGGGAGCAGGAGAAGGAGAAGGGGCAGGGCAGGGCAGGACAGGACAGGCAGGTCAGAGCGTGCAGGATATCATGAGGTATAGCACACAGAGCATGCAGGACCTAGCCTATACAATGCTCACTTTCTCCCAGCTGCCTCCGGAGCACCTGCAGCTCCTGCTGCGCCTCGGCCAGGGAGCAGAGCGGGACCCCGCAGCAGCCCAGGAGTGGGGCGGTGGTGGGAGGGGGTGGCCCGGCAGGCAGGAAGGGGCTGAGCCCAGGGGCCACTGCAGGCAGGGTAGCACTAATGGGTTTAGGCAAGGAATCAAACTGAAGGCCTAAAGACAGGAGAGAGATGGAAAGAGATGTTAGCATGGCTATGGCTCAGCCTGGCGGGAATCCATCCTCTCCAGGGGCCCTGGCACACCCCAAGAAGCTGGGTCACTGCTGCAGGCTGGGTTGTCCCACAGCAGAGCTCCCTGAGATGCTGCCCTGCAGTCCCAGGTGCTGTGTGTTCACCCACCCAGGCTGGCGTTGGGGCACAGTGCTCTGGTGGGCACCTACTGCTGCAGGGGCCCACACGCTACAGAGGGGGCTGCATGTCCCCAGCCCACGGTTGTGACCCCCAGGCACGCTGCGGTACCTGCGAGTTGGGCGGGCTCCTGGTGGCACTGGCTGCACTCGCTGGCCGTGTCCCCATCAGAGCAGGGCTCCAGCCCCTCGGACACAAAGGAGGTGCTGGTGGCAGAGCAGGACAACTCAGAAGGTGAGCGGCTGCTGCGTGGGGACTCGCAGCGCTCCTGCAGCTTCGCCTCCAGACTTTTGATCACTTTCTCCTTCTCCTGGAGCTCCCGGCTGAGTCTGTGGAGATGGCTCATCACAGGAGCTGGCAGGACAGAGTGACCCCCATCCCACAGCCCTTACCCGCTGTGCCGTGCATGTTCTGGCATGACACCCCACATGCTGCATCCCACTCATGCTGTGAGGCTGCCTAGACCCTCACCCTAAAAGCAATGATAGCTCCCAGGGTGCCCATGCAGAGTAGGTCCCACAAGCCCTCCCTAGAACAGGTACCTCAATGCCAGGAGTTCATGGCTGGTTTTATCCTCCCGATCTTGTCGATCTCCTGAAAAACCAAGCCAGAGAAGAACCAGTCAGTGTCCCAGTGCCCCAAGCTCCCCATTACCAGAGAGAGCTGCGGCAGGAGATCCTGGTTTGGAGTAGGGAGCCCACATAGCATAAAGTGTCCAAATAGCCCCAGCCTTTCACGGCACCCATCAAAGTATCCTCTCCCAGCCTGCTATGCCCCACAATGCCCAGCCCCAGTGCTCCTCAAAGGTACTTACTAGTGCCCAGCTTGTCACTGAGCCTCTCAGCCAACTGCCTGCCCTGGGCCAGCTGCTCCCGAAAGCCCTGGCCCAGGTAGTAGTCGATGTCAGTGCCGCGGAGAAGCTCCTCAAAGGATCGCAGAGCATCGTGCAGATGCTGGGCCAGGCTGCGGCTCACCCCACGGCCCTCCCGCAGTGTCTGCCGCAGGTGTGACAGCTCCCGAGCCTGCGCTTGGATCAGCGAGTCGTACTTCCTAAAAGGGGGATTGGTGAGTGAAGGATCAACAGGGCCACCAGACCCCTGCCAGAGAGCGTGGCAGGGATGGGGTACCATGGGCCATCTGTCTGCTGTGCAAATGGTCCAGGAACCTAGGTGCAGATAAAGCATTCAAAAAGAAGTCACCCCTTAGGCAACCCCTGGAGAGTCCCCCCATAGCCTCCCATCTGGCCCTGATCTCCACAGTCATACCCTGGCCAGGTAGCAGATTGCAGCTCCTTGGGCAAAACCCCTCTGGGCTTGGTTGTGGGCAGCTGCGCCTCGAGGAGAGCAACGCGGTGCACCAGGTGCTGCAGGTCACGGTGTGCCCGCAGGGCAGGCGGGCAGAGGGTGCTGTGACCATCCGACTGCCAGCCCTCGTCCTCATCGGTGAGGCTGTAAGCTGGGGACACCAGGGCTGTGGGACCTGGCATGGACCGCTCGGCACCTGAGGTGTAGCCACTGGTGACGGAGACAGAGCGGGCACGGCGCTGCAGGCTCTGGATCACCTTGTTGGCATTGAGCAGCTGCACCTTCAGGTCCTGGATGTGCTGGTGTAAGACCCCTACGTCTGCCGAGACCACAGCTTTCTGAGCAGCCTTGCCTACCCCGGGCATTCCTGGCTGGCACGGGGACCCCAGCTCCTCACCCAGACTAGGCTCGCTGAATACATCTGGCTCCTCGCACTCTGCAGAGGAAACAGGGCACAGTGTCACTTCTCTACGCTGAGTGGGCAAGGCACGGGGTCCCCTGGAGCCCCAGCTCTCCTTACCGGGGCTGGTGGTCTCATCCCGGTCAGCCTCTGTCTCGCTTCGCCCACATGTCTCATAGCCCAGGTCCTGGAAGTCCACCTGCACTTGCTTGCTGAGCTGCTGGGCGTGGGGTTCACCTGCCGGACAGCCCTGTCAGCCCAGGGTCCCCCTCCAGGCAGGATTCTCCCCCACTACCCCACATACAGCACTGTGCACAGGGCATGCCAGGCTCAGAACAGCCCTCCCCCCATCCCACTGTGGGTTTTAACTCACGAAGCAGGACGTGGTACTTCTCCAGCTGCTCAGCTTGTGCCCGCACTGTAGCCTCCGAGGCGGCAAGTTTGTCCTGCAGCTCCTGGCACTGCCTTTGGCCCTGTGCCACCTGAGAGCGCAGCTCTGTGCCCAGCCCCGGCCAGCCCCTGCCAGGGACCGTGCCCTCCGCCTGCCAGAGGGGACACAGGCTGTGAGCTCCCCGCCTCCACCCCCGTCCCATTCCCCTGTGCCCAGAGCACTTACGTGGCTCCCGTCCTCTCCAGCCAGGGCACCAGGGAAGGGTCTCTTGGGCACGTCATCTTGGGATCGCACCTCCAGCGCTGGGCGTTTGGTGGGCACAGCTCCCCTCTCTCCTGAAATCCCCTGGCCATCCCCACTGCCACCAGCCGGGTGGTCCCCAAGACTGCTACGGCTCTTCCGCTGCAGCCTGCGGGGCTCAGGAACTGGAGAGCTGCCCAGCCCAGCCTCCTCCTGCTCCCCGCTCTCCAGCAGTGATGTAGCTTCACCCATCCGCTCCTTGAGCTCCGCATTCTCCAGGCACAGGCTCAGCATCACCTTCCTGGGGGCACAAGGCACTGTGATGGGCAGGCAACGGCCGGGATGAGGGGTATCCCCTCAAGCCACTGCTGCTCCCCAGCGCCAGTGTCCCAGTACTCTTGCCTGATGTGGGAGACAGAGGTGAAGCCGGCTTCCTCCAGCTGTGCCTTCAGCTCCCGCAGCTCCTCTTCTGCCCGCAGCTCCCGCTCTGGCACGGAGGGTGCCATGCTACCCATGGGGTCCCTTTCAGTGCCTCCAGCTTCCTTAGAGACCCACTGGCTTCTCTAGATGGACAAAGTCAGAGGATGATGGGGATGTTTCCAAAGGCTGGGCAGAGGCACAGTGCCCAATTCCACCACCCTTGTTCCCAGTGCCATGCTGCCCCGACTCACACGGCAGGTCGCTGCATTGTGGGCCATCTCCTCAGTGCTGCCAGTGAAGATAGTGCTGGCATCATCAGCATTTGTCCCTGTGGCCTGACCTAGGGGACAGTATAGCACAATGAAGAGCTCAGAGCAGTGGCAATGGTGGCACTACCTCTATTTTCTCTTCCCAGGAGATGCTTGCTCTTGCCTGTGCCTGATGCGGGGGTAGTCCCAGCAGGACTAAGGTCTCCCTGCCATCCCTGTAACCTGACATCCCCTCTGTGTGCTGAAGCACCCTGTGTTGGTCCTGCACCAAGGGAGGGGACAGTCCCAGCTGCCCACAGCCCCAGGGATGGCACCCCAGCAATGGCACCCACATCTTGGACAGGGAGCCTCACTGGCACTGCCTGACCTGGCAGGGGTACACCCCAAATGATAGGCTGCCCAGACAGGGGCAACTCAGGGAGGACATCAACAGCCACCCTGCCCACGCCACCCAAACCCTGCTTCCATGCATGGCACTGGGCTCTTTGCAATACCGCACTGGCCTTGCTGAGCTGCAGCAAGGCTGAGGGATGCTTGTGTCCCCTACCACAGTACACAGGGCATAGGGCCCACCCTGCCCCACAGATTTGACCTGGGGATGTGCTTTTCTACTTGCACACAGCTCTGCTCCTGCCCCTTGGTGCACAGTCTGGGGCAAGGGCTTGCACTACTTGTCTGGGCAGCCTCCCTCCCACCCAGCTGCAGGGCCCTGCCTGCCCTGATAGGCTCAGTCTGCCTGTGCTGGGATATGGGTGTACCCTCAGCCCACCTTCTCCCCAGGGAGAGCGGAGCTTGGACATGGCCCAAGACCAGCCCCTGGGGCTGTGCAGGGCCAGGTTTGGCAGCTGCCTGCGTCCCACAGGAGATGCAGCTGCTTTTCCTGCAGCAAAACCCAGCACCCTAGAGCTCCCAGGCAAGGCTGAACACAGAGCGGGGAAATGCAGAGAAATCCTGACAGGGGAAGAGAGGCCAAATGTTGTTGATGAAGGAGAAACCAGCAGGGAAGCATACAGCTCCTGGGAGGGAGACTGGAGGGACCAGCCGGGAGCACACCTCACAGCAGGGCACGTGGTTACACAGCACACTGTACACGTGGAGGGTGGCACACTCAGAAGATCCACTTGTGACAAGCAACAGCCAGGAGATTGCAAAAATCAGGGATATGTCACTGCCAAGCCTGAGCAGCCATCTCCCTGTGTGGTAGGGCCTGTTCACCAAAGCCACTGTACCTCAGGGAGCAAGAACAGGCATCACGAAGAAGTGCTGTTCTGGGACCAAAATGCTTAAAGACAGCTGGAAGTGGCAGCAGCACCCCCAGAAAGAAGCAGCTCCCATAGGTGGCATTCAGCATAGCCAAAGCACAGCCCCATGAAACCCCAGGGACACAACCTGCCAGGTGACAAATGACCTAGGGCTACAGCTCGGTGCCTGTATGGCCCCAAAGGGTGAGGAGATGCAGGCCCTCGATATGGATTTTGCTGGGGACTCTCAAGCTGGGTCACTGTGGCTGAAACACCAGGGCAAGGTGACTCCCAGCCAGCACAGCTGCTCTGGGGACATGGGAGGACCACCACATGTGCCAGAACACAGCACCCCACTTCTGACCATCGCCCACAGCTCCGCACAGGCCCCAGCGCAGAAAAAGGGAGCACAAATCTCAAAGTAAAACAAAACACAGGGAAGAAAAGGAAGCTTGTGCTGAGGGGGTGCAGAAGAGTGCACATAGGGCAGACTGTGCCCAGGCTGCTCTTCATCAAGTGCTTGAACCCTCCATCGCAGCCAGACAACACCAGCGTGCAAATTCAAAGGGACAGGGGCTTGCTCAGCTCTCTGTTACCAGCAAAGGAGACAAGGGATGCAATCCCAGCATTATTTTTCACAGACTCTTCTGTCTTTCACACCTAGCCTGAAGGCAAAGAGAATTAGTTGCATGGCTTGAAAATTGCATGTGGCCTCCAAGCACAGGACACCTGGGTGAACTGGCTGCACTAGAAGTCTTCACACTGCTGGGAAGAAGGGAAGGGAAGGGAAGCAAAGTCTCCAGAGAAATTAAGAGAGGAAGGAGAGACATCCACAGAGAGCTATGAGGCAGCACAAAGCATGGCACAGTTTGTGAGAGGGTGCTCTGAGGTATGGGATGCTCAGGCTGGTCCTCCTGCATGGCAGAGGAGCACACAGCTCAGAGGATCAGGGATGAAAGGAGACCCTAAAGAACAGAGCAGAGAGGCTGGGACACCTCAGCCTCCAATAACATTCCCCTCTGGGACACTTCACAGAAGTGATGTGAACAGGGCCAGGGACAGATCTGCAGCAAAACACACACACCAGAAGAGATGGGAGCTGCTGGAGCACCAGCTAAGACTTCCTTCATGCCACACCAATGAGCCCGTGCTGGGTACTGGGCTCCATAGTACCTGAGGGATGAGGGAGCTAGCTGGGCATCAGAGCCAGGATGGAGGAGGGAAGGTAGAAAGATGAGGACAGGGATACAAAGGCTCCTACACAGTGAGAGGCAGAAAGAGAAAGAAAAGATGGTGCTACACAGAGAAGTTAAAAGAAAGGAATGAGATTAAACACAAGAAAGGAAAAGTTAACTGAGTACCAGAGCTGTTCAGCAGCCACCAGCTGGGTCTCTTCAGGCCACATGAGAACTGTAGAACTCACCATGTGGCTCCGTGTGGAACCCAAGGAGCAGTGCTGACCTGCTGTGTGCGAAGCGAGAGCTGTGCTCTGTCCCTGCCTGAGGCAGGGAAGAGAAGACCTCAGCATGGGTGCAAGGCATGGGATAGCTGGTGCCATATGAAGCAGTCACAAGATGTGCAGCAGAGTGGTCACAGGTCCAGGTGGCGCAGCCCACGAAGGTGGATGGACCTCTTCTGCTCCACCTGCTCCTAGCTCAGCTTCCCAGCAAGCAGAATAATATTTGCTCCTTCCACCATGGGAAGTGATCAGGTATGAGACAGCTGATCCATACCCTGCTGCACATGGAAAGCACTGGTCATCAGAAAGCTGTTGCTATTGCTTTTCAGCTTTCATGTCAGTCCCAACACTCCCCAAGGAGGTGAAAGATGCCCTAGAAAAGGTATGCAGTGGGGGCAAGTGAAACTGTCCCCAGTTTCAGAGCAGAAATAGGGCACTGCCCATTGGTCAAGGGGCATGTGGAGCCTGTAAGCGAGATGTGCACATACAAGGGAGCAGATCCCAACCCTGGGAGCAGGAACAGGTCTCAGTCACTCCACATTATCTGTCAAAAGAGGAGGAAGCTCTCCCTTGAAGGCAATCGCAAGCCAGGCTGAAAGAACTTAAAATTAGGAAGGAAAAAAAAAAAAGTCAGTAAAAATAATCAGTACTGGAGTAAGATTTTTTTAAGCATGAATTCAATTACTAGTTCTACACTCGGACTTGTGTAAGAGCCCCAAGCAAGTGCCACCAGGTCTTGCAGCCCTTCTGAAGTTCTCTGGCTCTGGAACCCACTTTTCCATACACCCCTTCTCCTTTTGGGCCAGCCACCATCAACCCAAAAGGGGGATGTCACTGGGTAAGAAAAACGATAAGGGAATGTAAACACTCACACTCATGCACTTGGGAGATGATGGAGAACATTTGGTGTTTCCTTCAGAGAAAGGGAATCTTTATTTGGCCCATGGGGGTGGGAGAAGGGAGATGGAGGGAAATCAACTAAAATGGAATGATTTGAATGTGCAAATACATCAGTGGCCACCAGGGTGGGTCAGACAGGAACATAACACAAAAGACACAGGTGGATTGCACTGGTCGTCGTTTCTGAAGCAGCACAAAAAGAAAACAAACAAAAAAAAGCCCCGCACCAGTTCTATTGTACCATTACCAAGTACCAAAGCAACCCTCCCAGAGTCAGTGAGACAGGTGCGCTCAGTTAGTGAACCGTTTCCGTGGCAGGCAGGCGAGCACCAGTGCTCAGAAGGCATGCTGGGGTAGGACTCTCACACGCTCCTGTTCCCCACCTCCTATGGTGCCCTGAGTCTCCAGCCTGCTCAAACGCTCCAAGCTTCTTCCAAGAGCTTCTTCCAGCTGTCCCCGGAGCTCCTGGACCCCTTCCAACTCCACCTGCAGAGTGTGGTCTCTCGCAGCGCTAAGCAGATGTGCCACACAAGAGGGAAAAGGGTTAGATAGGCTGCAGCAAGCACACACTAATTGGCTCCTCCATCCAGGACTGCCAATTTACTCCAGGGACACACTCCCTGCACGCTCCCCAGGCAGCTCAGCCACCTCCTGCCTCACCTCTAAACCTCCCCAAGAGCACAGCCACCCCCAAAAAAGGCTCCAGCCCATGGTAAGGGACTCCTAGTCACAGCTGTTCTTCAGCACTTACCCAGGCACTCCACTTATGTGTTCTCTTGCTATCAGGTAGCTCAAATATCCCAGAGGCTGCAGCCCCATGAAGGGCAGGGGATTAGTGCAAAGGACAAAGAACGTAGGCCACTCTGCGCTGCTGCGGGACAGCCGCCTGCATAAGCACCTAGATTGATCTTTATCAACCCAACTGTGAATTTGACAGCAGCCTCTGAAAGGTGGCCGAATGTGGGTGGGAAACTGAGCCAGGAAGGGATAACCCAGGGAACAGAGATGGCAACCCCAGTGACCAAACAAGAGGTGGCAATGTAGGGAGTTCACATAGCATTTACAACTGGCCACTACAGCCTCTTCAAGGGAAGAAGGCAGCCTAAAACCTGGACTCCCAAAGCCACATTTTTGTCTGATTCTTTGCCTAGACTCCCTGTTTCCCACTGAGGGCTCTCAGACTTGCAGAACAATCAGTGCTTCAGGGATTGATCCACCAGACCACCCATGCTTGCCCCAGCAGCAGAGCAGGGCAGCATGGAGGCAAGGCAGTGTCGTTTACCTGTCTGGGTGCGTGTGAAACTTTACTAGGCTGCCATAGAGCTGCCTCTCTGCCTGGAGAGCCTCATTTAACCGATTCCTTTCAGCCACCAGCCCTTCCAGCATCAGTAACAACTGGTTGGAGAGAAAAGACAAGATGCAACACTTAGACAGAAATCAAAGGAGGCATGTGGCTGCCCCAGAGAAACAGGGGCTTCCCCTTTCTTTCTTGTGTCCAAGTGATCAAGTTGATTAGCATCATCCCTGGACTCCCAAAAAGACTCTGCCCTTGAGGCAAGTGCTAAAGGGAACCAATCCTCTCCTCTGTGTTCCCCCTATCACATGTAGCCAGATTCCAAGAACAAGCACATCTCAGCACACCCAAAGATCAAAAACAAAGCCTCATAACCAAACACCAGTGGAAATATAAACACATTCAAGCTTGCCCCACACAGCACGCTACCTGCTGCCTTCTGTTTCCAGTAGCCTCTTGTCCTCGTGACTCTGCTATGGCCACTTTCTCCCGAAGCATCAGTACTTCTTGTGTCAGCCTTTCCACGGCTGGAATTTCTTCAGGATCCACCAGCTGCATCTGCAGATCCTGAAAACCAAGAACAGGAAGGTTCAGTAACAAGGACAGCTGGACCTTTGTAATCCTCTTTGGAATGCAACTGCCAAAAGTTTCCAGTGTTTGGAAAGACCCAAGTCTCCTAAGAAATGCCAAAGCACCCAGAGTGCATTAAGCACAGACAACAGCCTGGGTGTGAGACCTTCTGGCCAAAGTTACACAGAAGGCTGCAGGCAAATCAGCAGCAATACCATCCATGGACAACCAGCCACATTACTCTGAGAATGTGGGAAAAGAAGAGACTTCTCTGCTGCCTTCCCAAGTGGAACTGACCCAACAGAGGGCATTATCTCACCTTGATGAGGTCCTCTTTGATCTGGATGGTCCTGGTCAAGGACTCGATATCTGAGGCCTGAACCTGCAGCTCTTCCTCCTGTGTGGCCACGACAGACTGGAGAGCAGTGAGCTCCCTCTAGGGAGGGAACAGAAGTGGAACAGAAGTTCATGAAAGATTTCAGAAAGCCAAAACCCCACTGCAAGCTGCTGCTTCATTTCTCTCACTAGAGGTACTGTCACAATAAGGGGGTCCAAAACCTCCAGTGAGGGACAGCCAATGGTCTCCTGTAAGCAAGGGAGATTGGCACAGGCTCCATCACAAGCTTACCCTGCTTTCCCTTTCTTTCTTTGCCACGAGTTCCAGCTCTTCTTTGGCATTAACAAGATCCTTCTCCAGTTCTGCTGCTGACATTGTAACTGCAAAGACAGCTTGGTTACTGCAGGGTTACAATGTGTCAGCTCTGACCCCAGGATAAGACAGAACCCCTCTTTACCAACGTAAGTCCATCATGCTGCCTCTTAGTAAACAGTCTTGTTCCCTGCTTAATCCTTGAACAGCAGCCCAAAGCAACAGCAAAACCCCAGGCCTGCTGTCCCACCCCAGCAAAGTTCAGGTGTGCTGGCCCAAAGGCAAAACCCAAACCAGATGCACTTGTCTCAACCATAAAGTCAAAAGCCCTCCACTGGACAGCATCAGCTCTTCAGTGGCAGCACCTCACCTCAAAGATGACACCAGCCTTTCTCTTTCCCACACTCCCATCCCTGAACCACCATGCAAACAGGAGGCACAGCTTTATTTCGAAATACTCGCTCTTGCTCAAAGCTCTTTACCCTCTCACAGTTCCATGTAACCATGTTTCCTCCACAGCAAAAACCCCTGGTCATGTTTGGGGACATTGAAAGAAGCTGTCACCACACTCACCTCCCTCTGTCCTGCAGCTGCTGTCCCCCTGGGGGGATCCGGCAATGGCTGTAGCTCCACAATCCCTCTGCAGTATTTCCTGAAAACACAAAAGCCTCCAGTTTGGCACCTTTATGGGGAACACAGCTCTCATAGCTTCCCCAGGGTTCTAGGATTGCAGCAAAGCTGCTAGATGCTTTGTTGATGCCTCTGAAATGTGAGAAATCAATGAAGGGGATCTAGCTGGGCAGTGGGGACAAGTGAATGGCACCCAACCTAGAAACTGTATGTGTGGGCAACAGGGCTCTGGCCTTGTTTAATTTGGCACTAGGAGATTGCTGGCAGTGAGTTTCTTCATAGTAAGGATTAAACAGGTTTCACTTAACTGCAGCAAACCCAGCTTTCAACTGAGACTCTACTATGACCTACATCTTCACTAAAAGATGTAGCTCAGAGGGACAGTGTGGGAAGGAAAACACAGAACTTGGACCATATACATGTCCCTGGAAGTCTCTAGAGTTCACTACGATCCTGTGAATAGAAACAAGCAACTTGTTTACAGCTGCTTAAAAACGTTCAACATGTCAGCTCACCAACAAACCACCAACAGCTGCTCAAGTAGGAGCACGGCATATGTGGCCTTGGAGCTGTGTTCAGCCTCAAAGAGGTTTTTAGCAAAGCTGCTTTAAAAATATCAACTCCAATTGTGGAAGAGACAGCAAACAGCCAGCAGGCTCTGCCAAGCATTAGTGGGACCTAAAATTAGCCCCTCTTGTCTCTTCTAGAATGTGACAATGTCAGGGAGGGGATTACAATACAGCAAGGCAGCCCAGCCCAAGGAAGGACTGGGTCAATGCTGGGAGGTCAGAGGGTGGATTTCTTTCATACTCTCACATGCCCTAAAGGACTCAAATACTGCCTGATCAAAATGAAACGAGACACTGAGTGACAAAAGCTGGTGGAATCAAGATCAGAACATCCAGGCAGCATTTCTGCTCCTCCACCTATAGAAGTCTCTTCCCTAATCCCACTTTCATTTCTATCATTCTCTGTGGTGCTACCCTCTCTCCCATTTCCTCCTGTCACCATCAGTTCTCTCTGGAGCCCCAAGGCCACAGGCAGAGAAACACAGTGCATGATTCTTACTTGTATGGGTTGTTTGTCTTGCTTTAACAGCCTGGCACCAGCTGACTGGGTTCCAACAGGCTCCTTTCCCAACACACGCTGGCGCATGAGTTGTAACTCACAGCTCCTTTCAGCCAGAGCGTGTGCCATCTTCTCAGCAGCTGCCTGATTGAGTAGAAAAAATAAGGAACATCGGAGCTGTGATCTGTGGTAGGATCCCTGTCCCTCACCTTCCTTAGAGACTAAAGGAAACCACCTCAGTATCTATCTGACACTCAAGACTGGAAATTATCTGCAAATGAGCCTGGGAGCTACTGCTCCTGGCCACTCACAGAGAGCTCCCAGAGAGCTGCAGCAAGGCTCAGCCTCTGCCTACAGAGGAAGAAGCTCTGTAGCTTCTCACACCCCATTCAGGAAGGGAGAAGAGCAGATGACAAAGAGGAGACAGTGCTTGGCCTTTTAGTCCCCTTTTTATGAAAGGCAACTCAATGCAAAGTATCTTGGGTAACACTGAACTGCACCCCGTGTGCAAGAGTGGGAACTGTGGCTCTTTACACGGTATTTACATGCCCAGAACCATGCACTAGTTTGACTAACATGTAAGTTAAGAGGCAACAGGCAGAGCTTCCTTGGGTTTCTGCATGAGACAAGAATCAGCTCAAAGCCTCCCTTTTTGGTCTGGTAACACTTACATGAAGCAGCAACTGTCCCATGGTCCCTCTGCTGCCCCAAGCCCAGGCACTCAAATATCTAGGAAGATCTGCAACTCCCTCCACATCACATACACAAACCCTGCCCAGATCACTTAATGGCAGAGACCTGACACTTGAACACTTCTATAAGAGCTGCTTATTCATAACTGCTCCCATGTGATGGGCCAAGACCAACCTAGGACCAGTTTCTATTCGCTTAACACAAGGCAGAGCCACCCACTCTGGCCTCCCCACTGTGGCACTGTGCACAACTCACTCGGCAATGCTGCTCCTTCGTGCTCATGGCCTGCAGCAGCTCCCGGATTTCAGCATCATGCTCCATGGTCTGACTGTTCCTGTCGCTGAGGAGATCCTGCAGCATCTTCTCCTTGTGCTGGAGACGCAAGCACAGCTCCTCAGCTACCTCGCTCTGCCCTGGGCCCAGCTTGCACAGTAGGGTTGCTGTAAGCTCCTGAAGAAGGCAAAGGAAGGGAGAGATGGAGAGACATTGCTACCATCAAATTGCAAGCTGCTCAAGGACAAAGAGCTTGTCAGCCTGGGTGTAGCCAAGAGAATGGTGTCTCAGCAAACACAAGCATTTCCAGGTACCGAAAGCTGCCAGCTCCCAAAGCACTGGGCACAGGTTCAAGTGCCCTCCTCAGAGACAGGGAGACAGCAGGCTCTGTTTTGGGACCACTCTCTCTGCACACAAACCAGCTGAAGGCTCAGGAAGCCAAGCTAACGCCTTACCTCCACCTCCTTGTTCCTGTCATGCAGGCAGGTCTGCAGCTGCTGGATGATCCCCTCCTGCTCCTTCTGCCTGCTACAGGATTTGGCCTCCATCTCCTCCTTGAGCCAGTGGAGGTTTTGGCAGGTTGCCAAGACCTGCTCTAGTTCCAGGGTTTTGGCTTTCAAGAGGCTCTCCAGGCTCTGGGGACCACAAAAGAAGCAGCTCAACCAAGGACAAAGGTTTTATCCCGACTTAAGCAAAACTGGAAACACCACTCCCTCCTGATAGTGGGGTCACATAGATTCACCCCATGCTCTCCAGACACCAAACTCACCTCTACACCCAGCCTAGAAACTCGAGTGACCCAGGAACCTGCCCCTCACACAGGGCCAGAGGAAGGCCAGCACCCTGCAGCTGCTCTGTCCAGCAACAACCAGAGCATTCACAGGGAGGTTTGTCTAGCACCACAGTCAGGCTGGACTATGCATGCCCAGGTACAAGCACTCACATGAATGGTGGCCTCGTTGCTGGACAGGACGTTGCGCAGTCTCTCCAGGTCACTTCCATGCTCTCTCAATGAGAGATGGAGCTGTTGCAGCTCTTGTTCCTTCTTCTCCAGGGCACAAAACTTCTCATCCACTGCTCGCTAGGGTTAGAGAGGGTGATCGCTCAGAATGGGGTAGTAAGGCTCTGCAGCCCACCACTCGCTGTGTGAGGCACCTGAGCTCTCCCTTTCAGAGGACTCCTCTGGAAGGCTGAGCCATGAAGAGCATGTAGAAGACACGGTCACTCCCAGGGCCACACTGATGATGGTAGCCCAAAGGCCAAGCCTCAGGGAAAACTGAGACATCACCAACAGGCTGTGCTCGCTCACCTCCAGAGCAGCATCCCTGTCACTGATTCGTTGCTGCAGTTTCTCCAACATGACATTGATGGCCGCAGGGCTCTTGTCCAAGCTTTGCTGGCATTGCAGAAGCTCCCTCGATTCCTAGAGGTCACACACATATGCCCCTAGTACAACTGTCATCCCAGAAACCCCCCCTAGAAAGAGCACAGGAGAATGAGGGCTAACTACCCCCACCCTATACTTGCTCTTACCCCCACATTAAAGGGCAATAGAGTCCCAGCACCTGAGGCTGGTTGAGCAGCACCTGCCAGGGCTCACCAGGCATTGCTGAGGGCTGAGGTACTTTGAGTATTCTGAGGTATTCTTTCTCATCTTGGGAGCCCAGAAGCATCTCTTCCCTTGTTTGAAGGGCAAGCATGAATTCTACAGACTGACTTTCGCAACACCAGACACCAAAGGAGGAGCAGTGGTCCTGGCTAGTTATGCTCACTTGAATCTTTCCGCATCTCACCTGCAGAAGCTGTTCCTTGCGAGCCAGATTCTGACTCAAACGCTGAACTCTCTGCTCCTGGGCCTGCAGCTCCCGACATTTCTCCCACTCCGCAGCCTGGAGCTGCTGAGCCTTGTCCTGCAGCTCTGCCTGCAGCTGCTGTACCACAGCACGCAGCTCCTGTGAGGAAAAAGCACATACCTTGGCAGTCAGTCCTCAACAGACCTATAAACAGCAGGCCAACCTGAAGAAGCCAAGAGCAACAAGGGCTGTGGGAACAGCCAAAAATGCTCTGCAATATTACAGCTTTCGCATCTCAAAACACACATTCACAGTGACAAAGTTTGAATTTATTTCATTTCCCAGGGCATCCATCCCTCTAAAGCCCTTGCTCTGGCCACAGGTAGAGCTTTACAGTGAATTACAGCCAACGTGTGCAGGAGTGGGCATTAACTTAGTAACCCCACAAAAAGAGACAGGACATTTGCACCAGCCAAAAACATACAAATGATAACATACCCACTATCAAGTGTCTTTGCTGATTCTAAATCTTCAGATAAGAAGCTAAGGAGGCTGTAGAATTCTCCCTGTGACATGTGTTAGCCAAGTGTACCCAGACTGGTGTAGGCAGAAATGATGAAAGAGAGCAGAGTACTGACTACATTGGTCATGCAAACCCAGAGACTTCCAGGCTAAGTGTTTGCCATACCTGGTTGTGTTTCCAGGTTGCCTCTTTCTGCTGCTCTTCCTCACGCACCATGGTCTCTAAGAGCTGGGTTGTTCTCCTGGCTTCAGCCACCTGATGCTCTTTCTGGCGCTGAGCCCTTTTCAGCTTCCGCACCTCCAGTTTGGTGCAGAAAAGTGCGTTCTGAAGATCCAGCAGTGACATTTGCTGCTCCTGGGATGAGAGTGGGCTCTCTGACATCTAACAAGAGTGAGAAGCAGAGAAATTCAAAGATTCATGTCATGAGAGGGATTTAAAAATCAGGATCCCTGCAAAATGAAACCCAATGTATTTGAGGCTTTCCAGGGACATACCTGCAGCTGTCCCAGGTGGCTCCTGTGTAACATGTCCTGCAGCTTGGCAATTGTCTCATTCTGCCCTTCGATGATATGGTACAGCTCTTCTGTCTACAAGTCAAAGGACACCAAGCCCAGTCACTGGCAAACCAAGCACAAACCTGCCCATCCCAAGCCTCCAGCCTGGATTATGACACATGTCAGCATCACACAAAAGTAAGAGCTTCACAAGAAATAATTTAATAAGATGCAGGATGGCTAGCAATGGCTAAAGTATTCCTTTTCATGCTTTCTTCAGTCACCATCTACAGGGCTCGCACACTTTCCTCTTTTGGTGAACACTACCCTGTCCACCCAAAACTATTACCTTACACTCTTTGCTCTTCAGGGCGTCGTTCAGACTCTGGATTGTACTATCTTGCCTCTGCAATTTTTCTTGACCAGATTTTAATTCAAAATTCAATTCATTCAGCTTTTCCTGTAACAACTGAAGACAGAAATATGTTGGTTTTTTAATCCTGCCTAATGCTTTATATAAACACCCTCAGGATTCCTTCCACTCCTTACTCAAGTCCATACAGCCCAGGTGTTTACCACATCAAGATAAACGTGCCTCCCTCTAGAGTCTATAAATGCTGTTTGAGCTGGGTGGAGACTGGTGAGTAAACATAAAACCTTCAGTCCCATCACAGGACTGTTTCAGTGCTGCTGGTCTCTGCAGTGCAGCCCCCATATGCAGGGCAGAGGTTCCAGACTCTGATTCACGTATCATATGCCTCCCACACATTCCAGGAGAGCCTTGCTCAGACTGCCCAGCAGCCTTCCCAGTTCTTATCATTTGTTTCTGTTCCCTTAAGAAGAAAGGGACTGCTTCAGCCCAAAAACCTACCAAGAGATCTGAAAAAAGAAATCAACATGGAGAAGCTACACATTCTAAAAACTGTCCCCTCTGCTTCTGAGGTCCTCCAGAGCATTGCAGCTTCCAGCCCCTTCTCTCACTATCTCCTTTTGACCACCCAGACACTCTCGCAGCAACCGCCAGTCTGGGTAATTCTACGTTTTATCAGATTAGTGGCTTATTTAGCCTCAAGCTCTGGCTTCACCACAAAAGAGTCTACCTAATGCCAGCATGTCAACAGCACAGCTGCAAAGCAAAGGGTTTACAACCTGAGGAATTTTTGCCCAAGACTTTTTTGCCCTTAAGAGGACTATTTAAACACTTCCAGCTGCATTTACTGGGCCTTGGGCCTTTTTATTTCCCTGTCAAACTTTGTGGCCCAGGCAGCTACAACAGCTTACAGCTGTCCCCAGATTTAAACAAAGATGCCATCCCAATGTTTTTTTCCTATTTAATCCCCTTGTTTTCCCAGTGTGTATAATCTACCTTAGAGTTCAAGACCATAACTAAGAACATCATGTGTTAAATTTGATCTGCCTCAAGACAACTCAGCTGCATGTTTCTTTCCTATGAAAGCCTTTAAATCAAACTGAAAACAGGACCCCTCTTCGCTGAGCTCCCTTACTGTTTGCAAAAAAGAAGGCAGCTGTCTCAAAAGGCAGGTACTCTTCTCTCCTGCACCAGGTTCAGCCATGCAAATCCAAAAGACAACAGCCCTGAGAATCATGTCAGCTACACACCCTTGCTGGAACAGAGGTGCAGACACCTGCCTCTGGCAGGGCTTGGAGGCACCCTCTGATTCTAACTCCATCAGACTTGCTAGGCACTGAATTTGTTGTTCATGAAGAAATACCTTGTTGTCAGCTTCAAACTGCTGGATTTTGCCCTGCAGCTCTGCAGCATACAGATCGGACGTGTGCTCCCCTGCTGCAGGGCCACCTGGAGCTGGTTGCTGATGTTCATCCTGCAAATTCTGAAAAGAAAAAAAAGGACATAAATGGCTCAAGTCTTGCACTGGCTTTTTCTATTCAGCTGTCAGCCCTCAGAGACCTTCCAGCATGGGCTTAAACATGCCCCACTGAGCTTCTCTGTCTTAATCAAGCCCACAACCTTCAGCCCTTCCCACCAGCTACCCCCCTGCCATGACCTAGCAGTCACCCCCCACTCTGAACCCCTCCACTTGTGATTCCCTGGGCTTTCCTTCACAGCTCCCCACACTCCAGTGCCCACACCGTGTGTGATTCCCTGCAGCTCCTCCACAAGCCATAGCAAATTCAGTGCTGAGATTTTTTTTAATGACACATACTCATTTATTGAGGATGCAACCAGCCTACTTTCTGATGTGCTGCCTGCCAGACCCTGCTGGCTGAGCACACACTAATCCCTTGTCATCCCTTCTTGCTCTTGTGCTATCTCCTGCCTCGCGAGTTAACTCCTGAGAGCACCATTCAAGCCACCCACCCACCCCAGCCCTCACAGGACTCGTTATTCCTGAACATCATCAGCAGTACGAGATCGATTGTACCAATGTCTGCCTTCAGTGAGAGCCCTGGCAAGTGCAGGGCGGCAGGGCAGAGGCTGCGAGAACATCCCAGAGCTTTTCAGAGCATGCACAGGGCACCAGCTCCAAGCAGCACCATGCACGGAGAACAACAGCCGACTGATTAGCCCTGTCAGACCGAATCCTCACCCTCCGCAGCCACAGAAATGCTGTTTCTGAGAAAGACACACAGGGAAGCTCCCCCAGGCCTCTTGCATATAGCAGCTTCCCTAAAAAAGCTTCCCTTTAGCCTGATGTTTTGTTAGGATTTTAGTGAAAAATTAAACAGTCACAGCAAGTAATTCCAAATTCGCCCAGCCAGAAGGCTTTGTATCAGACAGGGAGAGCTGCTGGAATATGTCACACAGCAGCTATTTTGAAATAAGGCTGGTGAAAGAAAATAGAGAGAGGAAAAAAAAAAAAATGAAAACATACCTTTCCTCACAATTTGCACATTTTAAAGAAAAATAAGCAGAAAGCCTGCTAAAAGCAGAGAGGGGAAAAGGCAGAGCCAGCTCCAGAGTCCAAAGTCCCCAAGCCCAGGCTGCCTCCCTCATGCTTCACTGCAGCCATGTCAGGAGCACAGCTCCCTGGCGGTTTCTACTACATCAGCGTTCTGCCGACAACCACTCCTCGGCGCAGCCCCAGCAATGTCAGCACACGCTAACCTAGACAGAACACTTCTTTAAAAAAAATAGTAACAATCACAGCATTATCTAAGCACGCCAAGCTCACATCTGCCCAGAACAGGGGGGTAAAAGCCCGACTGCCAGTCGGGCAGCACTTCTCTTGCTGCCAGCGCGGCACCGCAGGCAGCTGCAGGTCTGACAAAGGCTGGGTTTGGTGGCACTTTCCTGGGGCTGTGGTGATGAAGGGGAAGAATAGTTGGTTCAAGAGAACACCCAAGAAGACAGCGCCTACAAGATCACATGCCCTGACAGCAGATCTCTCAGTCATTGTAAATTACAGCAGTAAATTTAAAGGACTGCAGTTTTCCAAAAGCAATCGGGGAACTGTGATCCTATATATCCCTTTTATTCTACCAGTAAGGCGTTTATGCACATGAATCTGCAGACAGCAGTACCTCACTTCTAGAAAGAGTGTTGCTCGTAAAAAGAGAAAAATAACGTATACAATAATCATTTACTTTACCACCTGCACCCAACTACTCATTTTTGCTGTTAAAGCCACCCAAAGGATTAAACGCTTTCCCCCTTCTGCCAGACCCTGCACCAGAGACCACAAGTGCTGCTGCCACAGCCAAGAAACAAGCAGAAAAATAAATCCTGCAGGATGAATTTCTGGCAGGGACAGTCAGATGGCAGAGGCTGAGGATGAAGAAACTCCTCTAAAGCAGCTCCAAGAGGAGGATGGCAACATGTGACACAAAGCCAAGCCGTAAACGTGCCACGTTGATTGTGCCACATTCTGTTAAGAGAAAGCCTATTTTTAGGCCATAAATATATCCCTAGCAGTGAAAATTAGTAGCAAGCAGCACAGGCTACAGGAGCAGCAACGCCCTGCTTCACATCTCCAGCTGCTGGCTGCCAGTGCAAAGCCTTTGTGTGCCAGTTAAAAATCAGTTTTTTCCACAGCCCTCCCTAGCATCAGCTCCTGAGCAGGCTTTTAGGGGTAAAACACACAGCTTCGGGAAACACCCGAGCAGATGGACAGTAAGCAGAGTTGGCTAAATGGGAAGGGCAATTCGGCACAGCCATAGTTGCTATAGGAATAAACAAGCATTTTTTCTAATCCCCCGGGCTACCGAGAGCATTAGACAGCACTGAGGCTGCTAATGGGAATGCAATTAGGCTGACATGGATATTGCTGAATTGAAGCTGACTGAAGCCATCTATTCATCAAGGAAAGCAGTAAAGGAGTTACAAGTTCAGCTTTTTGACTGCATACTAATGAAGATTTCATTAAAGCCAGCAAAACAGAGGCAACTGGGAGGTACCCAAGGACTACCATCAAGGTAGAGAGCAGCATCATACAGTCCCGTGAAAGCAGGAGCTTTCATCGCCTCTCAGCAACACCTGCCATTAATTGATGAATCTTTTCAAAGGATCAGAAAATAAATCAATTATCTACAATACCAACCCTAAAGTCACCCGCTGGCACAAAGCCACCTGCAAGGAAAACACCTTTTCTTCAGGGCACATGCCACATATACCTGGGCAGATCTGCAGGTTGAGCAGGTTGGAGGCCTGATCTGCAGAAGCCAGGTGTCCCAATTACTCAGGTACAAAGAAAACACATTTACTGGAAAACACATGCCCAGAAGCTTAAAAACATTCCCTTTGGTTGTGAGTAAAAGTCAAACTGACTTGTAAAAGATAAAGCTGAAGTGACAGTGGTGTTTTCTCAGCAGAAAAATGACAAAGCACGCAAAGAGCTTACACCCATCTCGCAGGCTGCACTGATGGGCAGAGCTGCGGGAGGGGCGTGAGGTTCATTTCCCAGAACACAAGGAGGAAACAGAGGACAGAATGACAGAGGTAGCACACCTAAAAAGGATCGAGCTGCCTATTCTTAGCCCCGGGTTCAGTGACACGTGGCTATCTGTATTATCTCAGCAGAGAAGAATCCCTAGTGTGCCCAGCGTCAGGCTGCCAGGATGCTGCTCAATCGAACAGCGGCACAATGACCTCTACCTGTACCCGCAGCGGCATATAATCCTCACAGAGGTCATCCCACAGCTCCTGCAGTTCAGAAATCTCCAAGGAAAGACCCAGAGGAGCTCTGGAAAAGGATTTTCTGTCTGTGTTCAGGAAGGCAGAGCCAGCACATGCTATGCCAGCAGAAGCGTTGCCATCTGCCAAGTCATGGCCAAGCTTGGGAGGGGGCAGGCTGGACTTCACCAGAATGGGCAGCTTGCTGCCACGGGGGCTCTGGAGGGGCTTGTAGTCCAGAGCCTTGATCAAGCTGAGGGCCAGCTCCAGCCTGTTCCCACTCAACGAGGAGTTGTGGGTCATGTGGTCATCTGAGAAATCATCAAGTTTTCCATTCCCTTTCACCCCCTTATCTGCATCTTCATCCTTCTGCTGTGACGAGCTCGCCTCCACAGTCGTGTCCAGGGACTCAACGGAGGAGGCTGGCGTGCCTTCCTCCATGCTCTCCCCATCCACAGGCCCTCTGGCGCTGGCAGACTCCACCACGTCACACACAGATGACTCCTCGTTGCCCATGCTGGCCGACCACCGGCTGGACAGCCCGCAGGAGATGCTTCTGGCCACCTTCCGCGGAACTTTGCAAATTGCTTCGTAGTCAGCATCGGCCACGCGCAGCGCGGCACAGCCCCGGCAGCGCCGCGGACGGTTACTTGCTCCTTCTGAAGTGTGGCAGCTGTGCAGCTCCAAGCCGTGCTCATCTTGGTCCATCCAGTATTCATACCCAGAATAAGCAAAGTCCTCCTGAAGGAGGGCAGCGTACCGTACGTCAGGCAGGTTAGAAAGGTCCACAGCCCCATCCCCAGCTCTGTCATCCGCGCCGGAGTCTTCGTTGTTCCTGCGGTACATGCTTGCGATGCAGAACTTGAGGCGGTCTTTCTCCAGCAGCAGTTTCTGCAGGCGCTCGATGGAGAGGGCTTCGATGCGCGCGATGACGGTGTCGAACCTGTAGATGCGGTCCAGCATGAAGGCACACTTGCTGCACACGAACTCGGACCTGCCGTCCCGGCACAGCTCCCTGCCCAGGACGTGGGAGAGCAGCACCTGGAGGTTCAGCTTGGCTGCCGTGTGGAAGATCCATCGCCGCTGGTTGCCGCACAGCTCCCGGGCGCAGATCCGGCACGTCTCCTTCATCCTCCCACCCAGAGCCCAAACCTGCTGCTGGCGGCCCCTGAGACCTTCCTGAGGCCCCCGCCAGTCCCTCAGCACATCTGGGGCACAGCTCCCTCAGGCCCTGTGCCCACCGGCACTCCTCACCCCAGCAATCCGCTCCCTTTAGGAGGGTGACACGCTGGGACTCCCGGTGCTACGGGAACATCCCACCCTACGGCATCTCCTTCACAGCCACGCCAGGGCTGCCCCCCTCTCTCTCCTCACAGCTCCCCCCACATCCCCGAGGCTGCCCCGTCTCTCCTCGCTGCCCCCCTCACCCGGGCTGCCCCTAAGCCCGGGCCGCCCCTGCGCCTCCCCCCGCCGAGGATGCTCCTGCCACGGCGGCGCCCGGCGTCTGGCTCGGATTTCAAGATGGCGGAAGGCACCAGTCCCACGCGTGCGCGGCGGCCGCCTCCCCTGCCGGGATTTGTAGTCGCCACGCCCGGAAGCCGCGCATGCGCACTGGCCGCCCTGCCCGCCCCGGGCACACGTGGGGCTGGCGCAGAGCAGAGGCAGCGACCGGAGAGGTGACAGCGGCAGTTCAGGGCCAGTGCCGTGGGCTCAGCCCTGATCCCAGTGCCCATCTGCAGTGCCGGTGTTTAGCCCAATGCCAGGTCCCAGTCCCAATGCCAGCACCTGCAGGCAGTGCTGAAGGGACATGTCCCCGCAGCACAAGGCCACCAGCACCCACACACCCGTAGCTGCACGGTGCCCTGTGTCACCCAGTGGGCACATGCTGCATTCTTCCCTCCACACCGATGGTCCATGGCTGCTGGGGACAGTGCTGTGCCACCCAGAGGTAGCACAGCCAGTGCCATGCGGCTGCCAGGAACATGATGCTCTGATCCCTTGCAGCCCCCAAATCTCACCTGGCACTGCGCCGGGCTGCCGGGGGTATTTTAAGGCCTGGGATTTAAATGGCAGACGGGCGCAGACAGCACTGATACCCACAGAACGACTGCACAGGCTGGTGACCTCTTCCCAGATACAGCACACCCGGACTTCGTGCCCCCTCGGCCCCCCTAGCATGGCAGCACAGCTGTGCAGACACTCGACGCTGCTGGGCTGGATGTGGCAGAGCCCTGGCCACAGCCCCAGAAGGGAACAGGGGTGACAACTGCCAGCTGAGCCCTGGGGAGGTGCGGTGTGCTCCTCCCTGGGGTGCTGGGCTGGTGTCCCCCCACACTTGCCCACCCACCTGCCCCTCCATAGCTGGGGGCTCCTCCAGGCGCTGCTGTAGGTCATGCTTCTCAGCTGACAGCATCTTCACAAGCTCGTTGCTGGCAGCCAACTCGTGGGTCAGCTCTTCGATCCTGAGAGGGAGGGAAGAGCAGGGGATGCTCAGGCACTGGGATGGCACCGGAATGCCACTGGGGGCAGCTAGTGGGTACGATCTCTGGGCCAAATCAGAGCAGCCTCAGGACTGTTCCTCCCTTCCAACAGCCCTGCTCTCCCCCTTGGGATGACCCCCCCAACCCACCAGATGCCCACAGCCCCCTGGCCCTGCATAGCACCATCTACTTGGTAGTCCCAAAGAGCCAGCACCAGGCACAGGCTGGTAGCATAGAGGGGATGGCACCCACCTCTGGGCCATAGCACTGCAGTTGTCATTGCTCCTGTCCTCCTCCTTCATCCTTGCAGCTTCCTTCAGCTTCCCTGTCAGCTCCTGGCACCGCTCTGCCTCGGCTCTGGCCAGCGCCGTGGCCTGCTCGGCCTCGCTCCGTGCCAGCCTGGCCTCCTGCGTGGCAGTGGGGTGAGTCCCCAGGCACAAGGCCCTGGATCCCCCTGACCCCCACTGCTCCCGGGCTCACCTCCTGCAGGAGCTGGATTTTGTTCTCCAGGAGCTCATAGACATGCTCTGACTCCCGCTGCCGCTCCTCATACTGCTGCCGGAGCGCTGCCTGGCTGCGGGTCGTCTGGTTCTCCACGGCCACCCTGCCAGGCACAGCACGGCATGGCATGGCATGGTACAGGATATCATGGCATGGTACAGCACAGTGTGGCACAGTATGGTATGGCATGGCATCTCACATGACATGGCATGGCACTGCACCATATAGCACAGCTGTGGCATGGCGCATGACATGACAAAGCATGGCATGACACGGCATAGCACAGCATGGCATGGCTTGGCAGGGTGTAGTGTGGCAATGCATGGCACAGCATGGCCTCCCTTTGCAAAAAGCTCCCACCCCAAACCAGCAGGGCTGGGTAAGCCATGCCCCCCCGGATGCCCCCAGCCCAGATCCCCCATTCTGTGGGTATTGTTTCTACAGGACCCCCAGGCTGGGCATGCTGTCACCTCCCAGCATTGCTGCCCTGAGGACACGGCTCCGCTGGCAGCACCAAGTCACGCTCAGGCTCTGAACCACCAATGTAGTCCGGCACATTCCCAAAAGCAGGGGCTCCCCAACCACTACGCCCCTGGCCTCCTGTCCAGCAGTGCCCACTGAGGGACACCTGTGCCATGGGCATGGCACTACCCTCCCCCACAAAACAGCTGCTGCTCTTTACTTTTGGCTGTAAGAGGAGCCCCGCAGGTGCCCAGCCCCGTTGCAAACCCCTCCGCTGCTTGCTGCAGGCAGGGTGCAGGCAGACACCCTCCGTCCCCCATGCTCACACCAGCAAAGCAGACGGTGTGTGGGTGCCATGTCTGCCCCAGGGTTTGGGGCTCAGCTGATCCCACTCACCATGTGTTGTCCAGGGCTTGTTGCTTCTCCTGCAGCTCCCGCTTCAGGCTCTCCACCTCCACCTTCAGCTCAATGTTCTGCGGGGTGGAAGGCAGGTGGATAGGACACCCCCACGCTTTCATGAACTCCCCCCAGCATCGCTGCCCACGGGAATGCATCAGGGGTGTCGTGGGGGTCCACAACCCCACAGTATGGCTTCAGGTGCTCCTGGCACCGAGTGGCACAGGTGGTATTTTAGCCTGCTGGTGCTAGGACAGGGTGTACCCGCTCCATCTGTCTGCACCCAGACTGGCACTGACACTCACCCTGGCCACCCCACTGAGCTGGGAACGCCATCCCCGATTCACTCCCCACTCCAGTCAAAGGCAGCAAGAGGCAAACTCCCGGATAGTGGCTCCCCAGCCCCAGTGCTGTGCCCAGTGCGCTCCCCAGCATCCCCACCAGCTGCACCCTGCCAGTCCCATCTCCAACTGGCAAAGCAGGGGCATTGAGAAGGAAACCCCCATCAGGCACCCATCCCCTGCAGATGCTCACCCGCCGGTAGACATCATCCCGACTGTCCTCGCCCTTCTGCTGGACACGCTCCTCCAGAAAGTAGATGCGGAGCTTGAGGCTGAAATTCTCCTTCTTGAGGTCGTTGAGGTGCTGGGAGAGCGTGCGGTACCCGTTAGCCATGGCTGGTGCTCCATGGAGGGGTCATCCTGGCACCCCTCACATGGCGCCGCCGGGGACACGGCACAGGGTCCCTGCCTGCTCTCAGCTCTCGCCTCCAGCCCCGCTGTGGCCTCGTTCTTTTTTTTTTTTTCCAGCTCTCGGAGCTATTTGAGGAACGGCCGGAGCAGGGACGGCGGGGACAGGCGGGTGGTGAAACCTGAGCCCCGGCAGCCCCCGCGTGCCTCAGCCCGGAGGGCGGCGAGGGGGAGCGCAGTGCCGGGGGGGCCGAGCCCCCTCTCCCCGTCCCACCCCCACCTGCCCCGTGTCCCACTCCTGCCCTCCACACCCCACTCCAGCACGTATCCTGGAAGCACCCAGCACTGCTGGAGGGGTCCTGGGGTTTCTTAGCACCCCATGGTCTCACCTGCTCAAAGTCACGCAGGGTCTGCGTCTGGGCAAGGGGACCCATCTCCAGGTCCCGGAGGAGACACGTCTGCACCAAAGGGTCCTGCTCCGCACCAGGCTGGGGCTGAGCACCCGGGGGGCCATGGGTCCCCCCCGGCTCAGCCGGCATGGCGTCCTCGTCACCCTCACCCCACGGCTCGTCTTGGGAAGCTGGGAAGCAAGGGTGAGCAGCAGTCAGATGAGCAAAGCAGCTGCTCTGCACACCACCTACCCCAGAGATGTCACACAGGGATGCCTGGGGGCCCATCGAGCCCCTGGCCATCCCCTGGGGCAATGCACTGTGCCAGAGTGCTGAGCACCACTGCATCACCCTCTGCAGACAGGGAACTGGGGTGTGCAGAGTACAGGGCCTCTCAGGGTGTTTTACCCTCCATGCAGCTGGCTCTGGGGAGCACGGCTGGCAAGTCACCGCTGCAGGGGTCCCTGCAGAGAGGAGCACATGCCTGTGTCACGCATGGTTATCAGGGGCCAGCCCTCAGGGCCCCCCACGCACCCATGTGCCAGAGGGGCCAGGGAGGGCAATGGAGGATTTTACCAAAGCCTCTGCACCACGGCTGCAGGGGGGTCACAAGCAGCTGGCACTACACTGAAGGGAAGTGGCAGAGTGAGCTCCCAGTATCAAATGGTCACACAATATCCTGCCTGGAGTCCAGGGTACACTCCAGACAAGGAAAACCCCTGGGAAACTGTGGGGGTGCGTGGAAGGGTGGGTGCACCCCATCCATGCAATGCACAGGGGCACACAGCTCCCCGTGCACACGTGGGGGTGCATGTGTGTGTTCCCACAGCCAGGAGGCATCTGCTTAAGTGCAAAGACAGGAGGCCCTGGGGGCCATGCAGATGGCAGTTCCCCCTTAGGAGCACTTTAGCCCCATTAGCAGTGCTGGCAGGGCCACCTGAGTCCCCAGAACAGCCCCCCACAGCCCCCAGGAGGGGGTCCGGGTTCCAGCAGTGAGCAGGGGCTGCCTAAGGCAGGGCTGGCCCCAGCTGCTCTCCAAGTGGCCCCGTGCCTCCCTGCTATATCACAGCTCATAAGCTTCCCAACGCAGCTGCAATCAGTTTTATTTTCAGCAGAGAAGTGTGAGTCATTTCATTATTTAAAAGAGGAAAAAACAACCCACAAATAAATTTTAAAAAAAATAAAACAAAACAATCACACCCCCCCCCCCTTTTTTTTTTTAAAAAAAAAAAGCAGAATATTTATTTTCTAATCCCTACATCACAGCTTTTTGGTGGGGTTCCACAAGCAGGGCAATGGGCACACACCTGCAGTGCCATGATGGGTACAGTGCATGATGCTGAGCCCCAGTGGCTGTGCAGGGCCAGCTGGTCCCTGCAGCTCAGGCCATGGTGGGGGCCCTGGGGCTGGGCACACCACACTGGCACCTCACAGGCAAGGGACAGAGCACTGCCAGCCTGGGGGGGAGCAGGTGGACACAGCTACAGGGTGTCAGAGCCCCTGCGCCAGCAGCCTGCCACAAAGGGAAATTGAGGCATGATGGCTTTAAACACACCAGCATTGGCCCAGCATGGCCCTGTGCCTGGCATCATAACCAGTGTGATACCCAGAGGCACAGTGCCCAGGAGAACAGTACATGGAGGCACAGCATCCAGAGGTGCAGTACCCAGAGACATGACATCCACAGAAGCACAACACCCCAAAGTACAATAACCAAAGGCATGACACTCAAGGAGACCCACTACCCAAGGGCGCAATATGCAAAGAGGCATGATCTCTGGAGGCACAACGCTCAGGAGGCACAGCGCCCAGGAAGCACAGTACCTAGAGGTGCAATATCCAGAGGAAAAACATCCAAGGAGACAATACACAGATTCAAGATGCACAAGGATGCACAATACTCAAGGAATCACAGTACCCAGAGGCACGATATTCCAAAGCACAATATCCCAGGATACAAAATACTCAGAGAAGCACAATAGCCAGTGACATGACATCTAAGGAGGCATGACACCCAGATGCATAAAACCTGGAGACACAGTACCCAAGGAGGCACAACAACCAGATGTCTGATACCCAAAAAGGTGCGATACCCAGAGGCGCAATACCCATGAAGACATGATTCGACACTCAGGCACACAACACCTGAGGGGGTGCAATATGGAAAAAGGCACAACACCCAAGGAGAGGCAACTCCTGGAGGAGGGATACCCAGACAGGAGGGTGACCAACCCGTGCAGCTCCAGTGCCATTGGGCGCTCCTCAGGGCCACCCCAAGGCAGGGCCAGCCCAGCGTTGTGGCTGGCCATGGGCTCTGGGATGATCAAGCAGAGCACCCACTTTCCTGCAGCCCAGCTGCTTGGCCAACACCCCCCAACACCAGGACTGGGAGCCCTCTGCTGAGCCATGGGGACACTGGGCTGACAGGAGCCCCAGACTCTGCCATGGCCATGACCAGCTGGGGCTGGATGGGGGCTCCCCCCTCTTCCCCATCCATGTGTTCAACACTGGGAATTTGTTTGCTGCGAAGGGGAGGCCATCACGGTGCTGCAGGAGGACAAGAGCCCTTTCATGCTGGCCGTACCACCCCAGTGCACAAAGCAGAGCCTTCGGCACAGTGCAGAACTGGAGCAGGGATATAGCCCCAGGGCCCCTCAGCCACCAGGCAGCACTTCCCACCCCATGTGGCTTTGAGCCCTGGCACAAGGGCTGCCACATGGCCCTGACTCAGAGCACCCACTGACTCACAGCATCTCCACAGCATTACACCAGGGCCACCAGGGATGATGCTTGCTGGCACCGGCACTTTGGGTGCTGCCAGGGCAAGGAGAGAGCACAGGGGTGGCTGCCACAGCCACGGCACATGGACTGCATAAGGGTGATCACTGCCCCACAGGAGAGCATCCCCAAACCGCCTGGCACCGCTCAGCACACCGAGCTGACAACTCACCTCCTCCTGCTGCTGGATCACCTCCCAGACGGACAGAGGGACATACAGAGGGATGGATGGCAGCCCCCAGCCCTGTGCCACTCACAGCCAGCCCACAGCCACTCTGGGTGACAGCGACTGTCTCTGGGCTGGCAGAAGGGCCATGGCAGAGGCTGGGCAAGGCCAGGGTGAGCACAGCAGCTCAGGCCTGGGATGCCGAGTGTGGCACAACCTGACTCCCCACTGACTAATCGGCACAAATGTTTCAGCAGGGGCCGAGTGCCACCACGGGGAGGTGGAGTGGAGGTCAGCCGGCAATGACTGTCGTGGCCACCTGTGTGCCTGGGTGTGTACACGGCACACGGCATGGCCACCCACCAACCACCCACGAACACAGCACAGCAACAAGGTCTCCATTGAGTGCAGCTGGACGGGGGGAGCTGGGGGCCAGCATTAACCACACTCCTGGCAAAAGACAGCTCCCGACACTGCACTGCAGTCGTGGCAGCCAGCACAGCTCTTGGGACAAACGGTTTGGCCAGTGGCTCAGGCTGGAACTGGTGATGAGCAAAACCAGGGGAAGAGCAGGGAGGATGAATACAGGGCTGGGGAGATGAAGCAAGCCAAGCTCCCCATGCTGGCACCTCAAACCACAGCCCTTTCCCCAGAGGCAACCTTGGCCCAGCACCTCCCAGCAAACCCCACATGCCAGGAGCCACAAGCAGACCCCAGTGCTGGTGCTTGTGCCAGCCCAGCCCCGCAGGACCTACACCCCCTACCGCCTCGCTTGGCACAGCAGATGCTGCCCTGGCACTCCCGAGTCCTCACGGCACAGGGCAGCAAACACCTATGCTGGACAAGGGGCCCCTGTTTCCTTCCCACACACCGGCAGCTCCCCCAAACCCCTTCCCTAGATCCTGGGCTTGCTCCACGCAGGGCCCAGTGAGCCACAGCCTGGAAGTGGGGTGTCTCACAACCCCGCTGGCAGCACCAGCCCGAGGCAGGGGACACCGACGGCCCAAGGGGGATGGGGTTTGGGACAGGTACTGTCCGGCCCCACGCAGCCCCCAGAGGGCACATCCGCATCCCGGCCGCATCCCCGCCACACCGATGCCGGTTCGTACCCGGGCCTCGAACTGCTGCGGCATCACCAGAGCCCAGCGTGGGCACCCGCAGCCCCCACGCGTGCCCGGGGCACATGGACATCCCGACCCGCATCACCCACGGACACACGCACCCGCGGATGACACACGCACGCACGGACACGCACCTCACCTTCGCCGCGGGGCTCGCATCCTGCCCCGCCGGACACCGCCGCACCGCGCCGGGCAGCACCGCGTCGGGCAACGGCGGCACCGGGTGGCACCGGGCCGGGCACCGGCGGGTCTCCGCAGGCGCTGCCGGGCCGCCCCAGCGTGCGCCGGGGAGGCGGCTCTGCGGCACCGGTCGGCTCCGCCCGCCGCTGCATCCCCGCCTCCTCCTCCTCCTTCTCCTCCTCCCTGTCTCCATCCCCTATCCGTCCCTGCCGCACTCCATCCTTCCACCCTTCCTCCCTCTGACCCTGCATTCTTCCTTCTCCGTTCCCTTCCTTCATCCTTTTTCCTATCCCTCCCTCCAGCCCCTCTCGCTCCCTCTCTTAATCCCCCTCTTCATCTCCTCAGCCCCCCCACCTAGCGGACAGTCTGCCCCGGATGACACAGTCACCCCCTGCTCAAACCTTCCATTCCTGCCAGCCCATCTGAGATGAGCCCAAATTCTTCCCCACTCTTCAGTCTTCCAGAAACAAGCCCTGGTTCTTCTCTCAGTCCTCCCCCCACTTTCACAGTCACCCCAAAAGGCCCCAAATTAGCCAAGATCCCACATGGCACCCCCAACCATCCATCCTAACACCTCAGTTATCCCCAGTTCTCCTTGTTGTCCCCTACCACTCTAGTCTTCCTTAGAAGCTTCCAACCCAACTGGACATGCCCAATCTTCCTTGTCAGCCCCATGATCACGCGAGTACCCAGCCAGCCACACAACACCCTCACTTTTTCTCTAATCTTCCATGATTCCCAGTCCTCCATTGGGACACCACCATCACTCTCAATACTCCTTGACCTCACCATCACCCCAACTCTCTCTGAACACCCACCATCCAAACCTAACACCCCCAATCTCCCACACCCTTGCGTCTCATTTGCCACTCCCCATTCCAACCCAAATAACCCCAGTCCCCTTTGACCCCTGTCATTCCTTTCCTTGTTTGATATCCCAGTCCCAGTACTGTACCTGCCCTCCCCCCAGGTCCCATCTCCTCTGCAGGGACCCTTCTCATCTCTCCTGCATTGCCTGGACCCACTTTCCTCCATCTTGCACCCACAGCCCCTAGCCATCTGTCCCCTGAGGCCCCCCTGACCTGCTATCAAGCAGAGCCCATCCAGGATCCTGGTGCTAAAGGAGTCAGCAGGGGGATGCTATGTCCCCATAACCCCCAGAGTCCATCCTGGTGGTTCTTTGACCACCACAGCCCATCTCCCCTGAGCATCCATCCCACTGGCCCTGCCTGCCATCTTTGGGGTCCCTAGCAGCCTGAGGAACCCTTCCTTGGGACACAGGCAGCAACCAGATATACGTCTCTCCAGCTGGCTCCCTTGGAGGGACAGGAGTGGAGGGACATGCCTGCTGGCACCACCACCCCACCAGCACCTGCCATGTCCCAGCAAGCCCCCAGCAAGAGCTGTGGCATGCTGGAGTGCCATGAGGCTGTGCCTCTGGTGCCTGTCCCCAGGAGAGGGCACCAGCCGGCCGGGAAATGCCAGAAAATACGATGCTATGACAGTGGTGGCTTGGCCACGTGGGGCCTCCACTCAAAGCAAGCCACAGGTGTGGGAGAGGGGCCACAGAGACGTAGGCAGGCATTGGGAAAACCCAGATGGTGATGGTATGGGGAGCAGGGCACCAAGATGCCCAGTGCCTTGAGCAAGGTCTTAATTGTTAACAGAAGCCAGGGCTGGTGACAGGGCTGTGCCAAGGGCCTGTGGGGGTGTGGGGCCATGTCCCAATCATGGTACATTCCACAGCATGGGTGTCCCCAGCCTACACCATGTGAGAGGCTTTGGAGAGGGACCCCTGTCCTGGCCCTCAGGTCACACAGCCCCACCGAGGGGCCATTTCAGGACCCTGTTGCAGACTTCACCAGCCGCTGCCCTTGACCGCATCTCTTGCCCTGTGTCGGCTGCCCTGGACTTTCCCCACTCTGGCGTCACGGTTGTTCCCTGGCTGTGGCTGCAGTGTACGTAGCACAGCGGTACAGGTAGTACCAGGGTATACGTAGCATCGGGGTGTATGCAGTGCGGGGTGTATGTAACCTTGGGCTCCCTCATCTCAGCAGTGCTGGTCTGTCACTTGGGCTCTGCTGGGTTTAACAGCCTCTGGAGACACCCCAGGTCTCACACAGGACAGTTTGGTCCAGCCCCGCTGCTTGGGGCACACAGAGCCTGAGGAAGAGTTCAGTCCCATAAGGACCTGGCTTGCGAGTGCCGTGTCCCTGCTGGACACCCAAAGTGCATGGAAACTGGTGGGCAAGAAAGGGCCAGATCCTGGCTCACTCCCGGGCAGGACTGTGGGTTGTCTTGGCTGTCTTCATCGCGGCACAGGACCCGAGGTCTGTCTGGTCCAACTGCTCTGTGAGGTTTTGTCCCCATGAGCAAGGGAACATCCCCGTCCCTCATGCCAGGCTCTGTCCAGCCCCATCAGGTCCCCACACCATCCCCTCTCAAGGGCCAGCACTTTCCCCCATGAGGTCACTGGACACAGCCACGTGGCTCTTGTCCCACGGAGGGTGTTTGCTGGGCAGCTCCCATGCACCCCATGTCATTGGGAGCTGATGGCCAGGGCTGGCTCTGTGTTCCCAGCCCCTTATCAGGGGCATTGCTCAACAGCGCGTGTGATGTCGGGGGTGGGCAGGGGGCACGGCATGGCCTTGCCTCTGGGCTGTGGGGCCTGGGGACCCCCCATTCCTAGGTGAGCTTGGGGGTTGTGGCCAGGCTGGAGGACCGGGTTTCCCCCCTCGCTCGCAGCACCCCCAGCTTTGTGGGGAGCCATCTGCACCACCACGGCTACCAGCACCATTCCCCTTCTGCCTCGCAGTACTGTGATATGCGGGGCAGGGAAACTGAGGCACGGCCACGGTGCACAGGGTGGGGACACGCCCCCCCCCGCTCTCCCAGGCTTCGTGAGCTCTCCGGCCCAGGGGCAGCGGGGTTCTGCTGGAGCATCCCCTTACTCTGGGGCTGCAGAGGGGGCCGGCACAGCCCCAGCCCCACTCCCCTCCTCCTTCTTCCTCCCTCCGGGGGCGGGGGGGACCCGGGCGGGCTGGGGCGGGGAGGGGAAGGAGGTGGGATTATGGAGACAGGACCCAATGAGCCCGAAAAACGTGCCCCGGTCGCTGCCCTTTTAGTGCGGCTGGAGGGCGGCAGCAGCCTCCCGGGGGCTTACGGAGAGAGCCAGTATCCCGTCCCGTCCGGTCCCGTCCCGTCCCCCGCCATGGCTCTGGGGAAGCTGCAGAAGGTGCTGATCAGCGACAGCCTGGACCCCTGCTGCAGGGAGATCCTGCAGGCCGGCGGCCTCCGGGTGCTGGAGAAGCCCGGCCTGAGCAAGGACGAGCTGCTGCGGGAAATCCGGGTGAGCCCACGGGTGGATGGATGGGTGGGTGCGAGGGTGGGCGCAACCGGGGGCCAGCTGTCCCGGGTGGCAGCGGAACCCCCTCGGGCAGCGGCACCGGTCCCCGCCCCCCGTCTGATGCAAGAGCCTGGCCGGTTCACACGGCAGATGCCAGCCCCCAGCAGCGGCTGTCCTCATCCCGCCAACCCCCAGGACCATCCCGGGCCACCAGACTGACACTCGGCCCTGGTCCCGGTCACACTCACTGTGTCTGACCCCCTCCAGGACTGCGATGGGCTCATTGTCCGCTCGGCCACCAAAGTCACGGCCGATGTGCTGGAGGCGGCGGAGAGGCTGCAGGTGGTGGGCAGAGCGGGCACCGGTGTGGACAATGTTGATGTGGACGCGGCCACCAGGAAGGGTGTCCTGGTCATGAAGTAAGAGCAGGAGCATGGGGACATCCCTGTGCTCCTGGGCAGACAGGGGAACCTTCTGCAAGGTGCCCCCCCCCACCCACAGCACCCCTGGGCACCACCCTGGGGGTCTCCATCCTCATGAGGTGCAGACCCCCATCAGCCTGGGGGTGACACATCAGTGACACCACTCTCCATCTTCAGCACACCCACTGGGAACAGCCTTAGTGCCGCCGAGCTCACCTGTGGGATGATTCTGTGCTTAGCCAGGTGAGCATGGAGCATGACAGGGTGACAGACATGCACCCCGCAGCCCCCTGCCCCTTGCTGACCTCAGCCATCCCTTTCAGGCAGATCCCACAGGCAGCTGCCTCCATGAGGGAGGGCAAGTGGGACCGTAAGAAGGTAGGAGGTGGGCACAGCACCCTGGGCAGGACAGGGCAATGGGTGCCTATGCGGGGTGCGCTTGCTCACTCTCCACTTTGCACCCTAGTACATGGGCATGGAGCTGAACGGGAAGACACTGGGTGTGCTGGGGCTGGGGCGCATCGGCAGGGAGGTAGCCACCCGCATGCAGGCTTTTGGCATGAAGGTAAGGACCTGGGGCAGGGAGGAGCGATGGGGAGCATGGACCCCCCTGGCCTTGCTGCGAGCACCATGCCAGGCTGCAGGAGCGAGCACCCACTCTTCCTCAGACCATAGGATACGACCCCATCATCAGCCCCGAAGCCTCAGCTGCCTTTGGCGTGGAGCAGCTGCCACTGGAGCAGATCTGGCCCCGCTGCGACTTCATCACAGTGCACACACCACTGCTGCCCTCCACCACGGGTAGGGGACAGGCACCAGCACAGGGGAGTTTTGGGAGAGCTGGGACAGCTCCCCCGTGCTCACAGCACTCTGTCCCTCTGCAGGGCTCCTGAATGACAGCACCTTTGCCAAGTGCCGTCGCGGTGTGCAGGTGGTGAACTGCGCCCGCGGCGGCATTGTGGATGAGGGTGCCCTGCTGCGGGCGCTGCGGTCAGGACAGTGTGGTGGGGCTGCCCTTGATGTCTTCACCCAGGTGAGTGGGGCCGTAGGGACCTCCTGAGCTTGGCTTTGGCTCAGCATCACCTTAATTCTGTCCGTGCTGGTCCAGGGCAGCCTGGCAAACCCCAAAATGCTGGGCAAAGCCCTCCCCAGCACTCCTCCTTGCAAGGAAAAAGGGTGTAAATGCCCCCCTGGGTTCTGAGGTGGGTGTTGGGGACTGATATCAGAAAGGGACTGTGTTGGCAGGAGCCCCCAAAGGACCGTGACCTGGTGAACCACCCCAACGTCATCTGCTGCCCACACCTGGGAGCCAGCACGCACGAGGCACAGAGCCGCTGCGGCAAGGAGATCGCCACGCAGATCGTGGACATGGCCACGGGGAAGGGGCTGGCTGGCATAGTGAGTCCCCTCACTGGGCATCTAACCTCTGTGCCTCAATTTCCCCATCTGTAAACCACTGTATGTGCTTGCTGGCAGGATCCCGATCCCATTGCTCACCTCTCTCTTCCTCACAGGTCAATGGGCAGGCACTCAGCAAGGCTTTCGCGCCCCAGACCAAGCCCTGGATTGCTCTGGCCAGAGCCCTGGGCACGGTGCTGCGCACAGTGGGCAAGGAAGTGCAGGGCAGTGTGCAGGTCTGCACTCTAGGTGAGCCGGGCAGGCTGCACCCTGTGTTTGGGTGCAGGTACCCTAATGGGTGGGCAGCACAGCAGGGTATGTGGGGACACACTGGGCTGGATGGAACGAATGGAAGGGTGACTAGTGAAGGGATGGGTGGGAGGGTGGGGATTTGGGGGTGTGAGTGGGTGGATGGATGGGTGCACGAATGGGAGTAGGGATGGATGGGTAGAAGGACGAGCCCCAGGCTGGCTACTCCAGCATGGGGCTGACCTCTCTGCTGCTGGCCCATCCACCCCCTGACTCCTGCCTGCCCCCCAGGGACACCCCTGCGGGAGTCTGGGAGCTACCTGACACCCGCCGTGGCTGCGGGCATGCTGGCTGGAGGGTCACAGAAGGAGGTGACCCTGGTGAATGCCCTGCTTCTGGCCCAGGAGACTGGGCTAAAGGTACGTGGATACCCAGGGCTCCACATGTCAGCCTGGCACACCTGGGGTTGCCTTGTGGGACTGCTAATGCACCTCTCATGCTAGGTGGCCCCTGAGGACATCACTTCCCTGCTCTCTGCCACGTGCAGGACGTGGGTGTTGAAGAGCCACATCTCTCTGACAGGTCACGACTACCCACAGCGACGTGGACCCCAAGCCCGATAGCACTACTGGCTTGTTGCAGGTGTCCCTGCAGGGCACCCCACACCAGGCTACAGGGACCGTGCAGGGCAGCACCCCAGTGCTGCAGGAGCTCAGTGGGGCCACCTTCAAGCAGCCAGCCCCGCTGTGTGGCCCTGTCCTCATCTACAGAGCTAACGCCTCTGAGCCCAGCGTGCTGCCCGTGCTCACCGGTGAGTTCCCTGTATCACTCCTGGGCAGGAGGGACAGTCAGGGGGGACCCCACACCTGCCCTGGAGCTGAGCCCAAGCTGCAGCAGAGAGGGGGCAGGTGTTGCAGGGAGAGACAGGGATGAGGGGCTTGAGGAATTGGAGCAAAGGACTTAGAGTGGGGAAAAGAAATGTCATTGTGGACCTTTCGAGTGGCGTTGGGATGGGCAGAGCCCTGCTACCTGCTGGGTGCTAGGGCAGTGGGGCACCCCTCAACCCCTCTTCTCCTCTCCAGGACTGCTGAGGAAGATGGGGATCCAGCTCCAGTCCTACCACAGCTCTGGCATGGTGGCGGGGGAGCAGTGGAACATCGTGGGGCTCTCAGCCCCCCTGTCTGACCTTGGCGGGCTGAAGCCACACGTCATGGAGGTCTTCCAGCTCTACCTGTAGCCCCTGACCGTTGACAAGGACTGTCTCCACAGCCACAGCACCTAGACCACCCCAATAGTGGAAGTATCACACCTGGCCACCCCCAGGCCCTCACACTGGGCTTGGGGTGGCCTTGTGCTCAATAAAGGGTCTAGGAAGAGAGAGTGTGTGATGCCTTTTCTGTGCAGTCTCTTGTCCCTGACCCCAAAGCTCCTGCAAGCTCTGCCCCTCCTGCTGCCCCTGCCCCCTCCCCTTGGCCCCGCTGCTGTTTGCTCAAGGGTGCAAAGGTCTCCACGGCTGCTGTGGCCCTGCCGAGGTCCCATCCGGCCACTGTTCTCTGCCAGGGCATGGCCCAGAGGGCAGGCAGTGCTCCAAGGTGGGCTGCGCCCTCCCGTGAGCCCCTGTGTTACCTTTCTCCTCCTCCCCCGCTGGGTTTTCCCATGGGAATGTTTCAATTTGCTGGCACCACGGAGAAAATGGCATCTTACCACTCCCAAACCGGAGATGAGGGAGCTGGGGTTTACTTGGCTCCCCCAAAATGTTGGGTTACATTCCAGCCCTGGGGAAATGTGGGGTACTCAGGCATGCATCCAATGGGGCAGGTGACTGTGTCAGGTGTCCATGGCATAAATGCTATAAGGGATCGTGACCCAGCCTCACAGTGTCTCAGAGAAGGGCCCTGAGGTGAAAGAGGATCACTGGCGAACAGGAGCCAGAGCTGGGCTGCTGCGCCTCTCACCCGAGTGTTTATTCCCCTGTGCTGCCTGGGTGTTTGCAGAAAATGCCATCATCTCCACCAACTCCAGGGCCCCAAGGTGCTGCCAGCTGCTTCCCAGCCATCCCAAGTTTCCTGCGGAGGCCAGTCCTGGATTTGGGGGTGAGCATGGTTGCTTGTGGGGAGGAGGGCATCCCCCTCTCTAGGGCTCACTGCTCTGGTTCCTTCTAGATGGGCTTCCTGGCGTATTCCCGGCGGTACTTGTCATCCACCCGCGTCAGGTACCAGGTGCCAGGGAAGAGATCCTCCGGGGAGCCCCGGGGAGCGTGGTTGGCTGTGGAGAGAGGGCAGTGATGCTCAGGGGGGCCGTGGGCAGCCAGTAGGGGGAATGTCACATCTCCTCAACCCCACTCACGCAAATGATGTGTCTCCTCTCGCTGCTTCATGATCTCAGCAAACTCCTGTGGGGCCACACGCTTGCGGGCATCCAGGCGAGCTGGCAGGTCAGCCAGGCTGGAGACCAGCTTGTCCAGGGGTGAGTCTGGTAACGGGGACCCCCGGGTGAGATGGCAGCCCCATGGCAGCCCCATGTTACCCTCCCCTCCCAGCCTCGCTGTCCCCTGGGGCTCACCCGGGGATGCATCCTGCGAGACGCGGAGGGAGAACATGCTGGCGGCCAGCCCGGAGCCATAGGAGAAGGCGCCGATCCGGGATCCGGCCAGGTCCCGCACTGAGCACCTGTGGTGAATGGTTAGGGGGGTTAGAGGGGATTGGGGTGGGGGGGGATGTGGTGCTGTGCAGGCAGCATAGGGGGCTGCCTCCTGCCCTCTTCACAGGCAGGGGTTTCCTGGGATTTGGGGCCAGATGAAACAGCAACTCATGGCCCCAGAGCAAGAGCATGTCAGCAGTGGGGGCTCAGGGCTGGGGAGCATCAGTTCTGCCCAAGGAGGGGCAGTGGGATGAGGCTTTTTTTGTCCCCCCTCACGCCTGGCTGTTCCCATGGCTCCTTTGCCACTGCTGGTGGCAGGGGACAGCCATTCTCCTGGGCATGACAAGGGGGTTTTCATCCTCCCAGTGCTGACAGAAGGGCTTTATGTGCTGGCCTAGCTCCAGCAAACTGGGATGAAAAGACTGGCTGGGAGACTGCACAGGGTGGGATGTGAACATGCCAGGGGTTACATGCAATGAAACCATCGGGTCTCTGCTGTAGTGGAGGAGGGTGAGCGCTGTTGCCTGTTCCCCAAGCAAGCCCGGCCAGGGACTGCCCACTCCACAACAACACCCCTGCCCCGATCCTGAGCCAGCTTCTGGGGGCACTCACTGTGCCAGGAGGGAGGCCAGGCAGCCATACATGGACGGCGTGTACATGTTGCCATTGCGGGAGGACAGGAGCAGAGAGGGCTTGGTCTTCTGGTTGAAGATCTCCTGGCTGGCCGCCTGGAATGCCTTCTCCACCTCCTTGCTGGTGTAGGTGTCCTCCAGCTTCACGTCGCTGTCCAGAGAGAGGACAGCTCGAACCCTGCACAGGCGTGTCCCCAGCTAGGCTGGGGGACAAGGGGACACAGCACAGGGACCCACCGGAAGTTCTGCAGCCCCTTGTAGAGGCCAGCAGCTGTGTCAGGGTTGGGAGCGGCCAAGAAGTCATTCAGCAGCAACCGCCCCACTGACTTCTGCACGAGCTTGCAGAAGGGTGTGTGGAAGATGATGAACTTGAAGTCTTCGAGGGTGAAGGGCCGCTTGGTGCCAGCTGGAAGGCAAGATAGGGGCTGTCAGCACCCGACAGCATGGCGTGGGCACCCTGGGGGTGCCACTACTTACCCTGCTGCCACTGGCTCTCTGCTTTCCGGCGGTACACGGCATAGCAGCGGTCCAGCGCCCGCAGGTAGCACTGGATGGAGAGCTGCCCGTCCACCACCGGGTACTCGGAGGCCAGGTCCGGCTTGTAGAAGTCGTAGGCATGCTCCATGTGGGTTCCCCGCAGGCCTGGGGACACAGGAGACAGCCGGCTGTTGGAGAGCACCAGGAGGTCCCAGCAGGATGGTGAGCACCCATGGGTGTTGCCTGGCATGCCAGCCCCAGATCCACCAGCTTCTCTGGGTCACTCTGAGATGTCCACAGAGACTTGACCAGCCAGCACCCTGGGGTACCCAGCACCAGGCAGACACCAGGGCTGGCAGAGCCAGTGCTGCCAGAGCTGAGCAGCTTCATCTGGGGCTTGGACATGGACATACAGCTCCCAGGGATAGCATTCATCAGCTTGTCACCCCCAGGGCCTCACAGCACCAACCTCTCTCCAGCACCAGCGGGGCATTGGGTCCCACCAGCATGGCAACGGCACCGGCACCCCCCGTGGGCCGCGCATTCCCCGTAGCGTAGACAGCGATGTCCCCACACACCACCACAGCATAGCGACCTGGGGGAGAACAGGGGGGCCAATGTGTTCATCAGTGAGTGGGAGCCTCCATCCTGCAACCTTCACACATCCCCATCTCCACGCTGCTGGGTGTGACAGCAGAGGCACGTGAGAAATGGGGGTGATGGAGAGCCTGAAGGAGCAACATCTCCCTTTGAGTCTTGCCAGAGCATGTTTGTGTTTCAGGTTACCTTCTATCCCACAGAAACCACCTCATGTCCGGCCCTCCCATCCCCACAGCACAGTCCCTGCCTGCACCCACCGTCCCAGGCACTGGACTCCACCCAGGAGGCCGCGTTGAAGAGTGAGGCTGTGCCCCCATAACAGGCGTTGGTGGTGTCAATGCCCTCCACATCAGTGTTGCCCGAGTCATGGAAGAGCTGCATGAGGACAGTCTTGACGGCCTTGGACTTGTCGATGACTGTCTCAGTGCCCACCTCCAGGCGGCCGATGGAGTTCCAGGAGAGGCGCCGGCGCTCCACCAGCCGCTGCACCACGGTCAGGCAGAGGGAGTTGATGTCCTCATGGGCAGCACAGAAGCCCATCTGCTGCTGGCCCAAGCCCCGTGTGTACTTGCCCGCCTCCACACCGTCATACTGCTCCAGCTCTTCCTGCTCCACATACTGGGCAGGGAAGTACACCTCCAGTGCCAAGATGCCCACTTCCTTGGGCCAGGTGGCCATCCTAGCGGTGCTGGAGAAGCTGTGGGGCAGGGGGAGAGGCGATAGTCCTGCAGCGACCCCAAGACTTTGGGACCGGTGGTGGTTCTACAGAGATGCCACCAGCAAGCACCTCCAGGCCATGAGCATCCCAAATCCCTGCTGGTTCCCTGGGGCAAGGAAGGAAATCATCCCCTTCCCCAGCAAGGTTTAAGAACACTGCCAGCTCCCTGACCCCCCTTTCCCAGTTATGCCTCCACCCCACCCAATCCGCATGGGTGCTCACCATGACCTCTGCATGTCCATGGGGTGCTGGGCCCCCTGTGGTGCCTGCTCTGGCCCCGATGGTGCCCACCTCACCCCCCAGCAGCGTGCAGCACGGCCGAACAAGCGCAGCATCTTTGCCCCGTCCACTGCACGCATGGAGCGGATGGACAGTGGGACAGACAGACAGGTGGGCTTCCCTTGGTGCTTTTATAAACTGCGCAGGCAGCACGGCACAGCCCTTATCAGCATGCCGGACCCCAGCGCTCAAAGGTCACCAAGCACCAGCCAACACGACAGTGACATCAGAGCAAGCACGGGCTTTGAGGGGGTGACTTGCAAGATGTCTCTGCCTTGTACCCCAAAGCCTGGGGACACACTCAGCCAGTGTTGAGCAGCAGGATGGGGTCTCCCACAGTCCTGGCTCCCTGTGCTGTGGGGAGGTGGCAGCTCCAGTGTTTGTGGCTGGCCAGCATGGCTGCGGTCACCACAAGGTGCTGTGTGGCCTCCCTGATTGCTCCTGTAGTCCTAGGGAGGGAGCAGGGGGTGGCTGCGATTTGGTACTGGCACCATATGTGCCACACAGGACGCCATCACTCGTATCACATTCTGTGGCTTCAGTGGGGGGAAAACCCCTGAGCTGGGTGGGGGCAGAGCCATCCTCAAAACAGCAGAGCAAACAGCCACGTGATGCCTGTGGCAATACTGCGGTGACACAAGAAGGGACCTTTGGTCCCAGTGCTGCTTTCAACATGACCATGGGGCAGCATCACAGCCCCGGGACTCCTGGGGAGCCATTTGCACCTGGGGGGGCACCCATGCCTACACCTGCACGCCCGTGACAGCTCCCACCCCGTCTCCATCTGTGCCCCAGCTCTCCTCCCTGCCTGTACCCTGGGGTTACTCCTGTCCCCACCACCTGTACACCAGGGACATCCCATCCATACGGGTGGACTGCACCAGGACTTTGCACCAGCACAAAACTCACACAGCACTGGCATGCTTCATTTTTTTATAGATGTATTTTTAGGGGCTGGGGAGAGAGGAGTAGAGGTGCCAAGGAAGGAGCATCGCCTGCGTGGGGTCCTCCCTGAAATCCCCCAGTGGCCCGTGCTCAGGCTGAGGGAGTGAACCTGCAGATGTAGTGATGCTGCTGGGCGCAGTTGGCACTGGACCACAGAGTGAAGCCTGTTGCAGAGACAGGCTCGGGGTCAGCGGGTGCCACAGCGAAGACAGAGGCACCAGCTCTGCCTGCCTCAGCTCCCCATGGGGGACCAGCCCCAGAGGAGCAGGAGGAGGAGGAGGAAGAGGAGTGGGGAGGATGCCAGACCAAGTGCTGGAGGCGGACGCATGGTCTGGGGACTCACCACTGCTGTGTGTCAGCATCCCGCAGTTTCCCTCGTGGGCACCGTTCCTGGCCAGCCCACTGGTGGCACTGTACTTGTCTCCACTCACCCACTGCCAGGACTGGCTCTGTACAGGAAGAGGGGAGTCAGACCCATGTCCCCACTTCCCCTGGTCCCCTGCCACCCCTACGTTCTCACCTCCTGCCTGTAGTGGAGGCCGAGCCAGACAGACTGGGCACGTTGGTAGTAGGAGATGACCTTCTGCAGGGTGGCTGCCTCCCAGGGCCCCTCCACCCAGACCAGGTGGGCACCAGCATGGCTGGCCTGGCACTGCCTCTGCAGAGAAAGCCCACAGTGCCAGGGCACCCCTGGGAGATGGGGGGTCCCCAGCCATGTGCGTACTGTAGCAGGCTTACCTCGGCCTCATCCCAGCTCTGAGGCTGATGGAAGTACCTGAAACAGCTGCGCCTGAGGTAGGACCAGCCCTTGGGACAATAGCCTATGGACCTGGCACCTGCAGAGGAACAGATGGGGGAAGGGATGGGGGCAGCCAGCATCAGCGTCTGGGGAGGAGCATGGCTCCCTCCCAGCCCCACTGGGGCAGCAGTTGCCCCCTGAGTTGTAGCACTCACCGGCCGGCTGCAGGAGCCCCACACAGCCCAGTAGCAGGAGAGCAAGTCTGGCCACTGCCACCATCCTCCTCGCTCCTCGATGTGTCTCCTGCAAGGGCCTGGGGGTCACACTGGGTCTCCTGGGGACAGGGGATGCTGCCTGCACCTGGAGGCCACAAACCCATTCTGCTATGGACCGAATCCAGCCACTTTCAGCCAACTGGAGCAGATGGCAGCCCTGGGGTCCATGCCTCCCTCTCCTTACCCTGGCACAGGTCACCACCCCATGCCCTCACCGCATCCCCAGGCACAGCTCAGGGTCCCCAGCCCATACTGGAGTGTCCCAGCCCCACCAGCACCAGCCTGGCCCAGTCAAGCAGCTCTGTGGGGACATGGGGAGAGAGAGAGCTGCTATGGGCATGAATGGGTGTCCCCCACCCTGCCTTGGCATTGGGCAGTAGCAGCAATGGCACAGGCAGAGCCGGGCCCCGTGAGGCTGCAGGAACAATGTGTGCAGCATCATTTTCACCCCCCAAACTCATAGCCCTGCCAGACCCAGGCCAGGGAGGTGAATCAGCCACATCAGCACAGTTCCCCTTTGTCTGGGCTAATCCCCGGGCACCAGGGCTGATTTGCAGATTCAGCTCATCTTCCCCTCAAAGAAGCGGCGACAAAAGTCAACATGGGGCTGCAAATTGCGTTGTTGCAGCCTGCCCCATCCAGCAAGGGATCCAGTTTGCCCACAAGCCACCTCAGTGCAACCTGGAGCCTCAGCTGCCCAGTGAAGGTCCCCCCCTTCCTCACCTGCTGTCCGGAGATGGGGAGGAATAACGGCTTCTGCTGAGTTCCCAGGAGAGGAGCTGCCCTTTATAGCCCAGTGCTCTCCAGCATAAGTGTTTGCCCAGCTCAGGTGCTTCCCACTATAAAAGTCTTACTGATTATTCCCTCCATTCTCCCCCCTGCTTTGCTGGCAAGCCGCCCAGATCTCCAATCTGTTTGCGTTCAATATTTTTTCATAAAGACACAGGAAGAACCTCTCCTAGTTGGTCAATAAACCCCTTGCAATTAGTGTTATTACTAACGCAAGCACAGGGAGAACCTTATGGTAGAGAGCATCCTGACACAGGCACCAAGCACGGGTTTCTGCTGGCCCAGCCCCAGCTGGCCTTTGGGGGGCTGGTAGGGATGAGCCCTGGGGGAAGCTGCCCTGGTCCCAACTGGAGCATCCCTGCGGCAAGTGCCAGGCTGTGGGTATTACCCATGTCCCTGGCCAAAGGATGGCATCCAGAGAGGCCCCACACCCTGCCTGGCTGTGCGTCACCCACACACCGCCCTTGTTTGAACTGCTGGGGACATTTGTCAGCAGGATGCAGGACACGGGGATGTGAGAACAGCCTGTGGCCGGGGCTGCCATCAGATAACGGTACAGGTGGCCTGTCCCCGTGCCTGGCTGTGACGCAGGGCTGTGTCAGACTATGTCTCTCCAGGAGGAATGGGCAGGCCCTGCAGCAGCAGCCCCCCACCGCCCCTGCCCCATGTGGGGTATCCCTGGCCCTGTCCCCAGGGCGGCTGCTGCCAGCATGAAGCCACAGGGAGGGCTGCCCTGGCCCCAATGGCCTGAGCCCTTTGGCATAGTTGGATACAGCCATCCCTGGCACAGTCCTTGCTCTTCACCCTGGGGTGTCCTCTGAACACTGGTGGAATGTGGCTGAATATCATCTGCTTCACTGCTGCAACCATACTGCCCCAGAACATCACTTTGAAATCTTGTCCCACTGCCTGTCCCAGAGCCTCCTGCAAAGCTCCCAGCTCCTGCCCAGCATCCCGCTGCTGCCAGCCATGGCCAGTGCCCGGCTCTTCTTCCCCAGATTTCTTGAATACCTGTGGAGGAGGCAGGAGCTACCCATGGATGATCCAGCCCCAGAGATGAACCCTTCTTCCCCCAACAAAGGGAAGGAGGACTTGTAGCTGGCCAAAGCTGTTCCTCCTGACGTCAGGCTCAAGCCATGTCCTCCAGAGCTCTCCCACAGCTTCTTCATGGCAGCATTTACCCAAACACACAGGCAGCGAGCACTGCTGCACCCACAGGGAGCAGCTCAACAGCAGCATGCAGAGGCAGGTCTGGCATTTGCCCCAGGGCGGGAGGATGATAGATCTGTCTTCTTCACCTACACAGCCAGGATACAGCTGCTCCTGCACCCCAAGACTTCTCAAGGCTCAGCCAGCTTGCCAGGCACTCACCAGGATCAAAGGGGTAAATCCTCCTTGTGCCCAAACACAGCTGCTGCCTGCTATCAGTTCTCCTGAAAGAAATAGCCTTACAGAGATCAGCCACTGACTATTGGGGGAAACTCCTGCAACACAGCAACCCCCAAACCAGAAGACAGGATTCCACCCTTGTTTTATGAAAAACCATTAAAATGTTCCCCAAAGGAGCCTGACGTTACTCCTACCTGCCTGGCTGGTTCAACTTGGCTTATTTAGATGCAACACAAGTTTTCACAAGCCCCTCATCAATCCCAGTTCAGGGAAGGAGGAGATGCATTTTCAAGTGTCAGCCTGAACACCAGAGAACTCAACACAGCTGTGCCAGAGACACAGCAGAGCGCGCTGAACTTTGGCACAGATGTGCAACCTGAGGGAGAACATAGATGAAAGCCTCCCTGCAGTTTGTGCTTGCCAAGCCAGCTCTACTAGAAGATAAAAGAGCTGTGCTCTTTGAATATTAAACTCTTAAAATGCCGCCAGCAGCTTTATCCCTGCAAGGAGTTGTAATTCAGCTACAGGCTCCATCCGAGTCCACAGTGAGAGCTGGAAACCGGCTGGGTGAGTGCTGGCAGAGCCCAAGGCTTTGGTGGCACCGCCCTGCTCAAAATACAGGAGTACAGCCATTTGTTCTCTAAGTGTTCAAGTCAAACTTTCCAAGTCTGAAAACACAGCACAGAGGAGCCACGATTCCCTGTTTTAGAGGCTGGAGAATCACACATCTTCATGTACCAGCTGCCTGTCAAGCCAAAGCCAGGGGTAGCTCCAGTGCCAGGGATGAGGGTCCTCCCAGCTGCAGGAACAGGAGCAGTCCCGGGAGGCAAGTGGGACCTGAAATGGCGAGCGAAACCATCTCCCTATGAACCACTGCCTGACCCATGCTTGCCCATGACCTTTCTAAAAGCCACCAGAAAGCCCTGACTCCAGAGTCCTGGGCAAGCGAGAGCTCTTACTCAAAGCACCTCAAGAAGGCTCCATCCCAGTCCCTCCCAGTATACCCAGCTGCTGGCTACTGCCCTCCTTCTCAGCTCACCAAGAGACGCAGAAACCTCCTGCTACACCCAAGCGAGGCTGCTGCCAGCTCCCAGGCACGGCTCCCTCGCGTGGAGCTAAGTGGTGGGGTTCCTGTGCTGCTGAGCCCTGGCAAAGAACACCCTCGATCCCCAAAAGCTCCGTCCTGACCCAGATTGCAGAGGCCCCAACAAGCCCTTTCCAGGGCTCTGAACAGCTATTCAACAGCAGTGATCTGCTTGTAATCTTGTCCTTATACTCCAGTAGCCAGGAAGGCAAGAGAAAACAACGGCACGCAGACATCGGGCACATACTCTTTATTCTGGGGATAAAAATTGCTTATACATTTTGCAGAAACTATTTTCATAAAAGACTTTTATAAAAAATGTAAAAATAAGCAAATATTTTCCATTATTAATATAGGAAAATGCTGCTGTGTGAATGGTTACTCTACAACTTATGAGATAAAATACCACCTTAAGGAGATATTATCTTTACAAGTAGTTAAAAAAAAAAAAAAAAAAGGCAGAGGGCCATCGTATTAACATGCCAGGCCAAAACTGGCTTCATTCCACAGAAAGCACTCATCTTGTAAAAGGTAGCCACATATATAAAAAGGCACTTGGTTATTTGGGGCTAACAGGGTAAAGCCCTTTGTTTCTTTAGCATCGATGTGTAGCAACACTTCATTATTTGCAGTGAAACTTGTACCTGGACAGACCTCCAGGAGCTTGTGGGCCCTGGCCTGGAGATCTGAGTCGGTTGCAGCAAAACTTCACAGGACACGCTGCGGCGAGCGTGCCGGGGAACGCTGCATTGCGTCCTAAAAAGCAGTTAACTTCAGAATTAAAAACTTCAGCCCAAAACAATGGCCCCGGGAACCAGCTCCTCCTGAGGCCCTGCCTTCATGTACCATTGAGTTAAATCGAAAGAAAAAGCTTTTTACTCTTGATTAGAATAGAAAGAAACATCAGAGAAAATACTGTACATGGTAGGATGCTGAGTGGCCGCTGCTCGGAGGGGAGCAGCCTCCTCTGTCCTTTGGCGGCAGTCGACAGCCCCGATGTCTTTGGAATGCGTGTCTGCAGGGTTCCCCCGAAGAGGTAGGAGCAAACCATCCCTAGAAATGTTCACTTCGGCTGCTGACTGGTTCAGAGCCCTTCAGGGAAGCATTACTCTCGCAGACAAAGAAGGAAGAATGGCTGCTTGTTCAAGGTCTGTGACAGCTGGCTTCCATAACCCCCAAAATAGCGGGGGAGTTGCAGTACAAATGGCACTACCATCCCACAGGGCATGTGGGGCACCTCGGCTGAGAAACCTCAATACAGGCTGGAGCTGGGAGCGGAGGACATCCCCAGAAGTGTTAACTAAACTGCATTAGGCAACCGTTTCTGAGCTATTTGGTCTGCTGCTTAAGTCCAGCTCCTGGCTTCAGGCACACTGCTGCTGGAAGCCTGCTGGGGAGTCAGTGCTGCAGACAGGGAGGGGGAGCCGAGGCAGCCCTGCCCCAGGGCTGGAGCAAAAGGGCCACTTTCAAAGGGCTGGACGCCATTCCTGACGCAGGAGGACACGCACTGCAAACACGTAATGACATCCTCAACACTTGATAATACCATAAAGAGGCAGCATATGATACCTGGAAGACAGGAGACACAGCCACCCTTGGATGGAGGGGAGGGGAGTACTGTGCAAGAACGCTGGGAGCTTGTGCTATTAATACCAAGTTTTGAAACTCGTGCTCATCCCAAGAATTTCCCAAAAGGCCTGTGTCACCTGCAGGACATCTTTTCTGGAGCCTGTGAAGGCGGTCACAGACACACGTGGCCGGATGGGGGCACAGGGAGGGTAGTGTGTCAAAATAGTCAGGTGTGTCTTGGGGAAGACATACAACACGGGAGAGACGTGCCTACAGGCCACCACAGGGCAAAGACCAGGTCAGACCAGCGTTTTTAGTAAGAAAACAAACAAATAAACAAAAAAGAAGAGTATATGTATATATAACCTCATAATACCTGGGGGGCAGGCAGTGAGAACTCTAAGGGGTGTTAGTGGGTCTGTACAAGACAAAAGCTCATGAAGAGGAAAGGGTGAGGCTGTGTGACAGAAGGTGTCACTTGACCTGCAGGTGTTTTGGCAACTCCAGCTCAGTTGCTGAGCAAGAGCAGCCGTGGGAAGGAGGGGTCCAGGAACATGGGTGCAGCTCTGAGCTGTGTCAAGACAAGGCAACTTGAACTCAAGGAGAACTAGCAGAAGGTGCTTCAGAGATAGGTTATGTGGGTAACAAAAGAAATGACAAAATAAGGATACAAAGCTGGTTTTGGGTAAACTTCTGGAGAAACGACCATAAGATGGATTAAGCTGAAGAGCTGTCTCCCCAAAGACATGATGGAATATATTTAAAAGCAGACTGGAGAATCCAGTGCAGAGAGCAATCACACCAAGGTGCACGGGGGTTGGTTAGAAGTGACCCAGCTGGTCTTCTCCATCACCAGCTTCTACAGTTCTCTGTTTAGCATAAAAGCATACAAGCCTACAGCGACCACAGTCCCTCCAAGGAAAGAACAGCCTGGGCTCAAGACTCTTGGATACTAAAATGGTTCTTCATTTCCATCCTGGAAGACCTTCATGAGTTCTGGAGTCCACTTTAATCGGGCTTCATTTTGGCCAGCCTTCAGGCGTACACCTGCATGTTGTTGCGCTGTTGCTCTGTCATGTGAGCAGCTGCCGGCCCGCGCTGGTTGTTACCAGGACTGGTTGCCACATCAGACCAGTCAGAGGCAGAGTGTGGGGAAGAGCTTGACCACTGGTCTGGAGATTCAGGTGATGGTGTCAGGTACGGGTGCTCCCCTTGTAAGTGCCGGTTGTGGCTAGGAGTCCGTTCTGTGGCTGAGGAGTAGCAGCTGTGCTGTGACGGAGGCGTGGGGTACTTGCCCATTGAACTCTGGAACTGGTGGTAGGCTGGGAGGACCGTCTGAGCCACCTGCCCGTCCTGCTGAGGGATGGCAGCCATGGAGAAGGAGGCGCTGGGCAGCTGAGCTAAATCTGGGATCTGGTACATGGAGCCAAGAGGAGCAGCCATGTTCTGAGCACAGTTGGACTGGGCCTGCTGCGGCAGTGCTGGCTGGTTTATGCCACCCTTGGGAACCAGCTGGAAAGTCATGATGGGGGGCAGAGACTCCCTGGACACCCCCATGTGCTTCGTATCTGCTTGAACCAAACCGCTCTGCTGCGAAACGCTGGGGTGAGAATGCATCACCTGCGGCACCATGCCAAACATCTCGTACTGGGAGTCGTTCACCTCCATACGGTTCATCCACTCGGTCGAGACGTTGGCTTGCCGGAGCCTGCCGAGCCCGCTGTTCGGAGGGGTGGTTCTATGCTGGGAAAGCAGCTGGCTGACGGACGGGAGCACGGTGCTGGATCCACGTCCTAAGGGCTGCATCTCGTGGAGGTTGGAGAAGGACATAGTGTGTGCAGCCTGCACTGATGGAGTGGTGAGCAGCGAGCTGGGCGATGAGTGCAACACCCCCGGCGATGGCATCACAGGAGACGACGTTGGTTCAGATGCAAAAGCATGGGGTGATTCTAGGGAATCAACTGGTGACAGGGTCACTGAGCTCTCTGAAAACTGCCCTTTGCTCTCACTGAGGGACTTCTTTCTTCTCCTCTTTGCATCTTTGGTGAGGTTTGTGGGCATGATGCCTTTGGCATTCGGTTTTCGTGACTTCTTGCTTAACGAAGCATGCTTCAGATTGAGGAAGGACCTATTTGGGCCACAGATGACTGGGGAGAGGGCAGAGTTCAGCATGGCGCCGGGGTGCCCGGCAGGGCTGTGCGCCACATTGTACTCGTTGAGAAGCTGCACTATGTCGTGGTGCATGCGGTCCTGGGCCACATCTCGGGGCAGGCGGTCCATGTGGTCCGTGATGTCTCGATTGGCAAAATGGTCCAGCAAGATTTTTGCTGCTTCGAAACTGCCTTCCCGAGCAGCAAGGAAGAGCGGTGTCTCCTCCTGAAAACACAGAGAAGAGGTATTTTAGTGGCTTTACTTACAGCTAATGCTCCCTTAGTGGTGCAGCAACAACTGGAAACATCATCTTATGCAGTGACATCTTAATTGCCTCCCAGAACAACTCACCTAGGGAGATGCTAATTGAAAAAGACAGATTACAGGAGATCATTTCATGCATGGCAGTGGAGCACACAGGCTAAACTGTACGCACCAAGAAGCGCACAGTTCTGCCACGGGTCCGTGGAAGAACTGTGAAAACACCTGGTGCCTTTCTCCCATTGTCCCCTGTCAGGGAAAGGCACAAAGGACTAAAACAGCCTAGTGAAGAACAGCAGCTAGTTGGCAGCTCTAAAATCCACTGAGCAACACATAATAGTCCAAAAAAACCCACAAACCCTAAGCAGGCGAAAGAAATTAAGGACCAAGCCACAGCAAAAACTAACAGTGAAGCTACAGGAGGTCTGCACACCACAGACTGTCAAACAGACCAGCTTCTACCCCATAGACACCCTGCATTGAGATCCATGGAAAGGTGACAGGATGTGACTACTGATGCGCCACCACATCCGGTTCCCTGCTAACCAGAATCCAGCTGCTTGACACTGGAAGCACTTCACCCTGGTGCTCTCACACAGAACTGATTGCATATTGCAGGGAAGCATTGATGCTCAGGACCTGGCCGCACAAGGAAGAGATGCGCTTTCCCACATCACAAATCCTACAGGACATCCAGCACTTGGGGAGAATTCCAGTCACAGTCTGGGTTTGGAAGACCTGCACTGAGCACCCAGTTTAGAAAATGTGAACTCAGCCCAGCTCCAACAGCAGAGAGATCCCTTGTGTTAGGAAGCACAGCCATGCTGACCACACCCAAACTGTACCTTGTTATCCTGCATGTCTCTGTTGGCTCCATTTTTCAGCAGCACTAGTGTTGCTTCCACGTTGTTGACAGCTGCAGCCCAGTGAAGAGCAGATTTACCTGCAGGGAAACCCCAAAACTTCAGTAACAAACTGAGGAGTTATTTTCTAAAGCACCAAGATGGACAGAGTACACTGAGGGAAGAAAGCAAGTGAAGGGCAGCTCACAGCACATGAACATGTCTGAAAGTCACATTTGCACTTCAGAAATCACCACACTGTGACATACCCCTATGTTACCAGGCTGCAATGGGACTTCCTACACGTGCTGTGGGATTTTTAAATTTTTTTTTTTTTTTTTAAACTATCCACAGAGTATCATGTCTGCAGTCCAGAAAATCCCAGTATATTCAACCCCCTATTTCTTTTGCTTCTCTTCCAGGACAGTCTAACCAAGCCACTGTGCAGCAGCCTGCAGTCTACTCCTGCTGGGAGAGCTTCGGCAGGATAGCCCAGGGTCTGATTCAGCCACAAAATTTATAAGCAGCCCACACTCCAGGACAGCAGAAGCCCAACCCTTCTTGCTTGCACCATGGCAAATGTTTGTCCAGCCCAGTACGTTGTGTTCACATTACCGTGGTCATCTACGGCATTCACATCTGCCTGGCAATTAATTAGCTCGGCCACCATGCCTTCCACAGCCAGTCGTGCAGCCAGAATTAATGGGGTTGTTCCATCGTTCATCCGAGCATCCAAGTCCGTCACTCTGTTACGGATCAGGATCTGGACAAGAGGGGAAGACAGGTTTTTGCTATGGAGCAAAACTGAGCATTTGGCAGAAACTCAAGAGAAACTTTGTAATGAAAAAGCAGCCTGAGCACTGAAATGCAAAGACCCAGATAACAGGTGACAAAGGCAAACGGACTGAATGCATTCTGAGTTCTTCACACTATGAATACCTGAGGAAACTGGATGTAAAATACAGTTTCACCTGGTCATTGCACTGTGGAAAGCATGAGAGCAAGACTGAGCCTGGACAGGATCATTTAATTACAGAGCACAACTGCTCTAAAATGGGTTTTTCAGTTACTGTACCTGGAAGACACCCTGGGCATCAGCAGCTACAGCTGCATGCAGGGGAGTCCGTCCCATGTTGTCCCGTGCATTAGCATCCGCACCAGCATCCAGCAAACGTTTCGCAGCATCTGCTCTTGAATAACGGGCTGCTAAGTGCAGTGCCATCTCCCCGGTACGGTCTGTTTGAGCCTGCAGGTTGGCACCTTGGTAGATCAAATCTGTTATTATATTCGCTGAGGAGTCTTCTGCATCCTCATCATCCTCACTGATATCAGAGCTGCCCACACGCAGAGATGCCAACATAAGCGGAGTACATCCATCTGCAACAGAAGAGATGTTATAGCAACCTGATGGTGACAGCAAAGGAAAGGAAATCCTCACACAATCCTCTCCCCTTGAGCAGCCACAGCCAGAGACAACCCCTCCAGTCACCAACTCAAACATCGTATCTTATCATGAAGTCCAGAGTTAGCAAGTTGTTTCCTTCCCGAGCAGAACTTTAATACTTTCTGCAACCTCAACAGAACTTAGGTACTCCTCAAATAAATAAGATCATTCTAAAACAAAAAACACTTGCTGCTAAAGTGGAAAACTTCCCCAAAATGTAAAGGCTAGCTAAGCTCCTAGAGAGAAGCAAGAGCTATAAAAACCAAAGGCTTCAGATTACTAAGTATAACTATTCACATGGATGTTCTAATCATATACCTGGAGAAAACAAACAATTGACAGAGAAAAATTACTGGACAAATAAGACAGTGATTACTGGTGGCATTTCTCAGACAGTAACCTGAAGAGAAATGCAGACAAAAGCCTTTGTATCTATTACAAAAAGTCTTCAATAAAGGACTGTGAAGTTGTGACAGTCAAGCACCCGAAGATGAAAACTGCCCCAGGACGAATGCCTGAGCCAACCTCATATTGCTTTTAGTAACAAGCACAACCAGAGGTCTGAGCAGAGTGATCAAGCACACACTGTACTTTCACAGAAGGACACCACGTAGAAAGGGAACACAGAACAGGATCTGACCCAGTATCACTCACTGCTGTACCAGTAGCACCCTCCCCACACACAATGCTCTGTTCCCCATGCACCATCGCAGCACCAACTGCCCACAGCTACACATTCCAGGAAGTCTCCCCACAGTCTGAGTGCTTCGGAAGACAATGGGCTCATGTCTCTCCACAAGTCTCCAGTGATGGGACATCCACAAAGGATAAATGGAGGCTAGGATCATTCATCCAGCTGGGATCCTTCCACTGACACTGGAAGTAAAAAGGCTTCTCCAGGCCTCTAAGTTAACTTGGATCCCTTGGAAGAGACTACCTCTCTCTCTGCTGATCAGAGACGGTGGTCCAGGCAGACTAGTTACATCCTTATTTTTCACCCTTGTTAATGAAACATCTGCCTATTTTCATCAATGTACCAACGGCCTAGTGCTTCAGTTTCAACACACTCTGAACTACACAGCACATTCAATTACCTAAACCCAAAGACTCCAACAGCAGACATTAATGCTTGCTTACTGATTTTACTGCTTTACCCCCACACATTGCAGGCACCTGGAAAGCAAAAGGGACTGAGAACGCAGCAGGAATGAAACACTCTGTGCTAAGTGCTTGACTGGAGCCCTGAAAAGGTGAATACAAATTCTGCTTCTCAGGCACGACTCACTAGCTGGAACACAAGACAAATCTTTCAGCAACTTTTTGATTTATTCTGCGGACAAGCAGGGGAACTTCCTGGACCTTACAGACAGCAGCTTCCCCGGAGAAGGCTCCGGGGAGACCTTATTACGGCTTTTCAGTACTTAAAAGTGGACTATAAGAGAGATGGGGACAGATTTTTTAGCAGGGCCTGCTGTGATAGGACAAGGGGTGATGTTTTTAAGCTAAAGGAGGGGAGATTTAGGCTAGACATGAGGAAGAAATTTTTCACACTGAGGGCGGTGGAACACTGGCCCAGGTTGCCCAGAGAGGTGGTGGATGTCCCATCCCTGGAGACATCCCAGGCCAGGCTGGATGGGGCTCTGAGCAACCTGAGCTGGGTGAAGATGTCTCTGCTCATGGCAGGAGTTGGACTGGATGAGCTTTGAAGGTCCATTTCAACTCAAACTGTTGTATGATTCACTGTCTGCACAACTCTGAATCTACAGTGCTCTATCTGCACTGAATGAAGTGCGCAAGCCTGCAGAGGGCAATACAGCAGAATTACGATTCTGAGCAGATAAACAAGGTGACGATCTCCTACTGAAAGCAATATACAGGGCTTTAACCCACTGTTCCCATTCCCCAACTTGTGATCACCAGGCTTTCCTGACTCTCTCTAATTTAGAGCAGCCCCAAAACTTTCTAGAAATCGATCACGCTAGGGCAGGGCCAGGTGCGGAGCAGGCGCAGCAATGGCGGCTGCGGCTCCAGGCCGGCAGCAGCAGCGTGCCCACCCCTCCTAGTGGCTCACAACCACAGGACATGCAGCCTTTCACCAAGCTACTTTCTCAGGATTTGTTGGACGGCGGCGCGCTGTTGACGTATGGTTCAGTTCCAAGATCCAGCCCTGTCTATAGACCCTCTTTGCCTGTTCGTCCAAGGCTATGCTTCCCTTTTGTGCTTCTCCCTCCCACTGCTGGCTCTGCTTCCTTGTCCCAAATGAATGCTTCTCAGTATTCAAGTCAGGCTGTGGTCTCCTCCGTACTGCCCCGACACAAAGAGCAGAGAGACAGAGCACAGAAAGGAGCTTTCCTTTCCTCCAGCACCAGAACCCTGGGGAAAGGTCTTCCTTGCTCAGTCACTGTAGTCCTGGATGGATCACACCCAGCTGCTCTACAGGGTCACAGCAACAGTATACATTAAATCCCTGGAAAAATTAGCTGCCACTCTCCCAAAAAGTCTCTCAGGTACATGCATCTCTTTTCAGAGCTTTGTAAGTTGGCCACACACCAGTAATTTTATGAGGCTAGCAAAGAGCACATCCAGCTAGATGGTCACAATTAAGTGCTTGACGGACTACTACAGAAAAAGCCGTGGACACGATGTCTTTTTGCCTCCTTCCAGCTTGTTCTCTGAAATAGTTGGAAAGGAACCCAAAAGGATCCAGCTAGAGGCAGACACACAGCATGGAAAATTTCAGTCTGAACCACCAAAGTTTGAGTAACTGAAAAAGAGGGGCATATAATAGGGACAGTTAATCAGTTTTAATTATAGGTGGTATTACCAGTTATGCCTATAACTGCATTACCCTGGTTACACACTCACAATAACTCCAGTGAAAAGAACGTCCTCACCACTCTGGGGGACACAGAGAAAGAACAGCATGGGGAGACAAAGGTGACAGCGGAATTTTTAAAAAACTCTTCTGCTTGCTGCCTTTCAAGAAGACAGACCCTGAGTAAAAGTAAAACTTGGAGCAAGATGGTAAAGGCAGAAGTTCAACAGATAGGTACAACTAAAAGTCTCTAACACAGCGACAATATACTGAAAGCTGGGAGGTAGAGAACCCACCAGCAAAGTCTGTAGGTGATACTTCTGCAGGAGACTGGACCTCTTGGATCCCCTAAACTCAAGAGACTGCAGAAGGTGCTGGATGAAGAGAGAGAACAACCCGTGGTGCACCGAGGCGTTTCGACTTGCCTCTCTTCTCTCCAGAAAAGTTCTCTACTGTTCTACCTGCCACCCGCACCTTTGGCCAGGACTTAACTCAGCTTCAGATGGCTTCAGCCCAAACACCCTTTGTAATTAGGGGCAGCCAAGCATTACTGGAGCATGAGCCATCTACTCTTCAGGAGACTTCTGCTGGAGACAGAGATGAACTGCCTCTCAGAAGTGCCTGTTTCTTCTCCCTGCCTGCATAGGGCAGAGAAATAGCTACATCACCTGTGAGGAATCCTTCCCCTCCTTACTAACCCATTACTCCAACACTTCTCAGGTTTTTTAAACTATTTCTCCCCTTGACGGTAACTCAGCTGCTTGCTTCTGATGCCACAGAGGGGGATATAGATTATAGCAGCTTGCCACAAGCTTCACAGTCACATCTGAACAGCAGGAAAGCAACCTACAGGTCACAATTATTCCATTGCTATTGTTGGACAAAGTTTTGAGTGAACGTGAAAATAAGCAGTCCGAAGTCTTAAGAATGTTACAGCCTGCACTTGGAAAGCTTTTACCCTGCCACACAACTAGAAGCTTCAATAGGGGAAATAAAGAAAAGCTTAAATTTGGCAGACATTGATGGTTTATGTTCTCACACTCATTACACAGAAATCCCTCCTTCCCTGTGCTTTGCATTTAGGAGAGCTAACGGGTCAATGAGCAGAAAAGACAATAGAAAGGAACTGAGAGAATGGGTCCAGTCATCATTCAATTGCATGGAAATATTCCCACAAAAGCCAATAAAAAGCAATGACAGCAATATCATCAGAATCATTCTCTGCATATGAACAAGAGCCTAGCTTGTAGCTCTTCTGACCAGGATGAAGTTCTTGGCCAATTCTCTCCTCTCTGAAGACAGGAATCAGTTATTACCAGATGACCTACCCAGTCCCTTACCAGGTTACACAGCCTTAGTTCTACACTTATAAAATGCAGCAGAGCATTCTTACTGCATCCAGTCATTTGAGACTGAAAGAGAGCAAGGCTGCATGTATGTTAAAGAAGTCTCCTTCCAAGTTAACAGTTGGGTTATGAATTCAGTAAGTTGATCACTGTAAGCTGATATAAATCAGTGAATTAAAAAAAAAATCAGTAACAAGCTTGCTGCATTGCTGCTCTGTTCCAGCACAGATGTCTCACACAGTGCTAACAAGGGTGGACTGTCTGCGAGAAGTCATCTTATTCAGGAAAAGGCCACCCTTGCTTCCACCCCAGATAACAGACACCTTGAGTGTAAACCCTGCTAAGTTGGTCCTTAGCAAGGTCTGGTATAAATCTCTGCAGTGGTCCGGCTGGAGAAGCTGGGGGTTATTTCCAGCACAACTATGCATTCCAAATTTCTGCCATAATGGCATTCTGACAATATCTTTTAGGCACGCATTGTTATAAAGGAGATCCTATAGCTGTAGTTCCTACAGGTGCTTGCTAAATGAACTCTTTTTTCTCCTGGTTACATGATATTCTATGTGCTACAGACCATAATCCAATCTCTCCAGTTTTCTTTCCTGGAGCATATGTGAGCTTCCCTCTAGTACTATAAAAATGCTGCTGGTGTTCCTGTATACTCCACATGATTTTTAAACGTTAGCAGTCCCAGCCATTGCAGAGGTTGGTGGCTGGATCGCAGAAGACAAGGACACACTGAGTACTGACCTGGCCCTCTGACATTGACATCCAGAACATCCACTTCTTGATCTGCCTGAGGTGGTGTAAGGGCTAGTGACGTGCTCCCACAGACGTCTGCTGCCTCCAAGTGCTGCTGTGTCCACTGGCGCTGGTCAATCTGCTCATCACCTTCTGGGAGCAAGGCTTGGTCCTCAGCCTGAGCACAGGAAAGAAGCAGTTGCTTCAAAATGCTCATCAAATGGCCAAAGACACTGAAATTTCTTGGGGTTTTCTTAGTTTTGTTGAGTTTATTCACTTCTGTGTTTTGCTGGTTTGTGTTTTGAGTTAATGATGGTCTCCATTTACCTCTGCTTGACATTCTCAGCTTTCACACTCCCACCATGTTATCAGGCCTGAACTGCAAGACATTACACCACTGTTAACCTCTTCCCTTTCAGGCGGCAGGGCCCGAATAGTGAGAGAACACTGGAACAGAAGTTACCTGGTTTCTCTACTGGCTCATGGTGGCAGTGTTAACCTGAGGATTTGCTCCTCAGGTATCATTAGTTACATATTACAAATCCCTAAGCAAACAGAGGTTTTGACCAAGGGGCATTACTCTGGAAGTGAATGCAGCCATTTTTCTCACTATCAGTTTCAGGTGATAGTCAAGTCTTGGAGCTCCTTACCTTTGCTCTCTTTGGCTGAGGTCCACCATCACCTGCCCAGTGTTCAGTTGGTCCAGAATCTGCCAGGTTACCTTCTGGTATCTGGACTGACAGATTTCTAACAAACAAGGAGAACAAGTCACTTTGCAGGTTGACCAGGTGCTACTGCTGCTACTTACACTAGCCTGCAGACATCAAGGATGGGATGCTTGTATGTTTGGCAGCTTGCAAATGTAGAGACCAAGAAATCAGAAATCTCAGGCCCCAACAGTGGCATTAAATGCATTTACAACTGTAAGCTTGGTTAATTCAGTGGAAAGCAAAAAGGGCATAAATGGGACTCTTCTTTTGAAACTTTCCATTATTTCTGAGTCATGTCTTTAACGCATTGAGCTAGATGTATTACAAGTTTCTTGTCACCTATTAACCTAAAAATGTCTCATCTATTCCAGGAGGAAATTATGCAAACAGTACTCAACAACTAAACAGTGTTAGAAAACCAAACATGACCAGGAGATCAGACTATCTACTAGCATTTTATCAATTACAGTTAATTAAAGTTCTTCTGTCCAAAACAGATGTATTAAAATTTAGAGAATTAGCCTAAGAAGTTCTATCTTAAAAGCCAGCTTTCTCTATGGAGATAAGTGCCTTTGATGAAAGATTTATACACCATGTTCTCAAAATCCTCTAGCACACCAATAAAAACACTGTCAGTGGCCTAAATGCAAACTTACTTGAGTCCAACAGCATCTTCCCCAACTGGCTCTCTGCGCTTATGATTACTGGGATCCCTGCGCAGAATAAAGCCCTCTGGAAGCCACAGCGAACCATGTTTGCGCTTACGCTTTGCCATCATCACACCCAAGAGAAGGATTAAGAGGATGATCAAAGCTGCCACAGCAAATAGGTAAAGTAACTGGGTCTTTGGTGGTAACAAGGGTTCACCTAAAAAAATTCAGTTAAAATACAATGAGATTAGCAAAGTGGAGATGATGATCTTCCATCTACATACTTTATTTTTGCACTCAAGAGTCTTCCCCACAGTGAGTACATTGTCTCTACATTGTGATGCGTTTAGAGCAAAGGTTTGAGGAAGTTTAAGCCCTGCTGCAACTGTTGTAAGAATACATTCCATCTTTCTGGCTTCTCTTGATCTTGTTTCTCAAAATATTTTTTTAGAGCATGACTGCTGAACAAGATCTTGCTCTTTCCTCAAGAGTCCTGCTGGCTGAAGACAGCCACCCTGAATCAGTGCAGAGAGAATGGATCTACATAATTATATGAGCACAATCCAACTGGGAATAGTGATATCACCCCATCTAGTATAAGATTGCAGCCAAGCCTCAGTTTGAGGAACGGGGAGTAGAAATCAAAGGGATTACATATTGCCAGAGGAGAAAACATCTGGCAGAGTGAGGAATACCCCCACGCTTTCTCTCTAATGGCACCTTTATCATTGAATTCATAGCTTAGAGACCAAGAATAGTTTTCAGTGCAGACAAGATCACTGCAGTGTGTGACACACTGCTGGAGCACATAACAGATCACTGTTTCTGTGGGTATTAAAACATCTAGGTTCCAAACTTAAACGCCCTGCCTTACTAACCAGATGTCTCCTCAGAACAGAATAAGCATGTTGCACTTACATACTTCTAGAATTGAGGATGAACAAGCTAGCTCCCAGAAACCACACTGAACTGTGAGATATGTTCAGATGATGATCAATAATCTGAGCACAAATTTTGCAATGCCCAAGTTTGATTACTGCCTTCCTTCACAAGCAGTTTTCCCTCTGCAATTACTTACTTTGGACAGACACGAATGGATAGGGCAACATGCCCTTGATGGCCTGAGCAGCTAAGAGAGCCGCAGCAGCTTCTGTGTTCTGAAAGCATTGCTCCAAATCCTCTGCACACTGACGGTTGTCAATCTCCAGGAACACCCTGGTGCTGCAGAGACACAGTAAGAAGGCACAGAATTCAGTGACAGAAACTTTTGCCAAAGCACTAGGTGAAGCTGCAGCCTTTTAAGTGAATCTTGCCACCCCAGCACTGAATTCAGCCATTGCAACAGCTCTACATTTCCCCATAAAAAAAACCAGACTACAGCTCTAGAAGGTCCAGAATGCCCCAGATACCTACAAGCAAGAGCTACCAGGATAACAAGGCCAGAGGAACACGAAGGCATTCACCTACCCAATGACCTCTTGCCCTAGTTCTCTGTGCTTGCGAATGACCACAAGCGATCGCCGACTCCGTGCTGCCGATCTCTCCCCATAGTACGGGAACACCATGGGGTTTCCCTGAGAGTCCAGCTTGATTCTCAAATTGGTATGCAGGATGGTTCCCAAAGTGCGCAAGAAGCTGCGAACATCCTCCAGCAGCTCTTCGGGGGGCATCAAGACCACGATGATTAGGGTCCCTTCTGCCAACTTCTCAGCTTTGTCACCTGCACAGTCCAGACCGTCCCAGCCACACTCCTCACTGTTACAGCCCTGGTCACAGCGGCCATCTGCATAGTGATCTGCACAATACTTGTCATACCTAGAACAGCAAAAAGGGGTTATAGGCAGGATATAGGACATACACATTCTGTACAATACAACTGCAGTCCAGGGGCCAAGGCCTTGCAGTCTTCATAATTATTTGAAATAAAATGACACTCATATTCAGGATATAAGGAGAAGAAATACAAGCCTACGATAAGCTTGCAATCTGGTAGAGTGAAAGCAGGAAGCACAGAACACCCCAAGAACACACAGTTCAATTCTGGTACCAGCAGAAGAGAACTGCTCATTCTGTTAACTAAGATAAAGCTATAACACCCCCTGCCTCAGCAAGGGAAAATCATCACAGCAAACCTGTTGCATTTATCATGAATAACTGAAGAGAAAGAAGTGCCACGACAATCTAGAAAACACGTTCAGAGGTAGTAAATACAGCTGGGATAAAAACAGAGGTATTGCTGGTATGGAGTAAAATTCATGATAGGAGGCAGTACTGTTAAAATCCAGTACAAGGTGAAATGTCTCCTATTTATATTTCCATAGAAAGCAGGGCACATCCAAACACATTACCACATTACCACTGCTCAGGCTATCAACTTAGCTCATAGCATACACATTCCAGAACAGACAAAAAGTACACCAAGTAGCAGAAACTCCTCGATGCCAAACTTTCAGCATGAGCAAGGACCAGCAACAGAAACAACGGAAGAGATGGGAGCAGCGGGCACGAAGCATAACAGCTACTGAAAGTGCTAGCAGGAGATGAGAGACACAGAGAAACTGCTCTCAGGATTGAGCCTTACTTGCACGTTTTGCTGTTTTGCTGACATTCAAAGTTGTCAAACAGGCACTCGGGGGTGTTGCAGAACTCATCACATTCTCCATTGAAAAGCATCCAGCAGCGCAATGAAGAGGAGCAGTTGGCCCAAGGATCTTCTCCTGTCAGGGAGCAGTCGCCTCCATCCCACTGGCAGGCGTGGGTGTTACAGTCTTCATCGCAATGGTTATCTCTTGCTCTTTCCGCACAATGGGAATCCAAACATCCTCGGGGCTCTGGGCTGAACGTTATGGGCTGTTCACACTGGCTGCCTTGGGTGTGAGCAGGGCACTGGCAGTAATAGTAAGGAGGCTGAGGATGAGGGTGGCAGCTTCCACCGTTCTGGCAGGGGCCACTGGCACAACCCAGGTTTGTCTGGCACTCCTCTCCCACAGACTGCTTGGGGCAATAGCACCGTGGACCAGAAGATGTCTGGATGCACTTCTCCCCCTTCTTGCATTTCACTTGTCCACAAGTACTGTGGCTGCTGAACTCACATTTTGCTCCAGAATAACCCTACAGGAAAAAAAAAATAAGAGTCAAAACAACCAGGCTCACAAACTTATTCTTCAATGTTCTGAGGGTTGGAAGCAAGGTGTCACGTGCAAACTGTTTCTCCCCTCTCTAGCCTCATTGCAGGAGACATGATTTTCTGGAACTAGAAACTTACAAGGCTCTATTAAATTTTGAAATGGAATTAGAGCCATGAACAAGGGGAATCCTGCAGTAAGCACAGAGAACACATGACAGCAAAAAACTGTTGAAATGTAATGCTAGGTTTAAGACAGAAAAGCCAATTATCCTGCCTCAAGAGCAGAATTGTTTGGGGTAACAATAGGCAGTATCACTCTCTGAGGGCACCTGGAAGCCCTGGGTTTCCCAGCTGAGTAGACAAACTAAAGGATGTGAGTAAAGAGTGTCCAAGGACACGACTTTACAAGTAGTACAGAAAAGATAAGCTTTGCCTATAGTGGAGCAGTGAAACTAATGAGACTGTACTAGAAAACTCTACAGCTGAGGCAGGCAGTTCAGGTTGAGCATATGGTGCTTACCGGAGGACACTGGCAGATGAACCCGTCCGGCATATTGCTGGCAACAGCACAGGTACCTCCGTTCTGACAAGGCTTCCGGGGACACACGTCTATTACACTCTCACAGTGACGACCTGAGATGTAGACACATGGGGAGAGGAGAGCAGAGAAACGTGAATGTGTGTGTGCACATCAAAAAGCCAATGCTTCAATGAACAGCCAACCAGCCAAACACTCCAGCGAGCCTGTCCCCTCAGCAGAGGTAGGGCACACCTCTCCAGATCATGCCTGCTCTCTAAGCAGCTGCCTAAGGAGCTGTAGAGGAAGGCACAAGCCCTGAAGCCACAGAGGGTATTTTGAGAGAGTCCACCTTGTCTGCTTCCTCAAGAATATGTGCAACCCAGCATGAAGACAGAATTTGCCTGTCACTCCCTGCAAGTCATCCAGGCACAGGGGCTGAAGGTGCTACGCCACATTGATTTGCGGGTTCCTAAGACTTCTTTACTTTTTGGGAGATGGTCAATAAGTCCAAAGGCAAATCACACACTGACCATGAACGAACAACCCTCAGGACTCAATGCAACATGAGTGAACAGGATAAGCAAGCGGACTGATCAGCTAGACAGCGAGGTCCTACCGCACTGAGTGGCATTTGCAACAGCTCCCAGAGTCCAACTCTGACACCAGACTTTAAAAAGATGAGGATGACCTAAGCATCACTCTGACCCCCTAGGAAACATGAATAGGAGTCTCCACATATTTGCAGCCAAGACTGAGTGCTTGCAGACATGGCAGGATGGCTCATGGAGTTCTGGCACCCCCTCAGTCACAAACCACAGCAAAGCCACCCCATCCCCTCCCAGGCAGAAGCATCAATGTGGAATGCACAGAAGACAAACAGCTCCACCTCTGTGCCTAACATTTCCAGACAGATTTCATGTCTGGGACACAGCAGCAAACCCTGCTCCTCTGAGGGTGCAGCAGGTCTGCACTCCCCACACCACAAGTTCCACCAATCCTTCCATGAGAGCCAAAAGCAACATGAGATGTAATTCATAAAAACAAGCTTAGCAGACAGGCTTAAATATAAACTGATGACCTGCACCAGTGTCCCAGTAGCTAGCCCGGCTCTTCCTCTCTCATATGTCACCCTTTTAGGAACTTACTCCGTCAGTCTAGGTAATGCATTCAAAAACTGTTATGTGGATACTTAAGATATATGTCTGTGATTTCTTTGCATCTGACAATCATAAACTCAGTGGAAAATCACAGAATCTTTCAGTCTTAAGGAAAAAAAAAAAGTCAAAGACTATGGGTAAAGCATGCAGAGAACGTCACTGGTAAGCAGGAAAAGCGAAAGGTTTTAGCAGAGGAAAACTGAATACATAAGAAGTTAAACTGACATTGAAACTGTAAAGCTGAAAGTTAAGACACATCTGGAGACTATTAGCTGAAACTTATGCCCCGTGGGAGGCAGAAAGCAGAATAGCAGCAATACTAACAAAGGAGAGATCTAGAGAGAGTGAGACATAAGTTTGCAGTGTGAAATTCTTGCAAAGTTGTGATTCAAAGTTGGACTGTGGAAGGATCACATCACTAAGATAGGAATGTATAGACTGTCTACGCATACAGTATTCCACCCTGACCACATCACCAATGTAAGAAAGAATGGGAGTGAGGAGTAGAAAAAGACATTGATTTATAGAGAAAATTAATATGCTGCTCTGCAAAAGGAAAAGCCATGGGGAGACTGACATGTGAACGGTTACACTTCCAATATTAGAAATGTGAGATCATGAAGGACAGAAAAATATCACAGAAAAAAAAAAAACCCAGCAACCGAGTGCCTCAGGAGATTCCTTTGAGACAGCTCTAGAAGCCAAATTTCTCAGGTTTAAAAGAAAGATTGGTTTAAAAAACTGAGACATGGTGTAGGGAAACAATCAGATATTGGGAAGTGACTAAACAGCATTACTGCCAGAAAGGACCATTTTTCAAGATCCTACTCTGAAACTGGAAGCATGTTTACAACTACTCACCAGTAAAAGCACTACGACAGATGCATGTATAATCATTTATCAGCTGAACACAGTCCAGGCTTCCACGAGGGTTACAAGGATTAGAGAGGCATTCGTTGATATCTCCCTCGCATCGCTCGCCTGCAAAGCCTGGCAGACAAAGGCAGCTGTAGCCCCCAATCTGGTCAATGCACTGCCCCCCGTTAAAGCAGCGGGGTACTCCCGACTCTGACACACAGTCATCGACGTTCTCCTCACAGAAACGGCCTGTCAAGACAGTAAAAAGCAACAGTTTGAGGATATAGTGTCATGGCCTCATTTCCTACACTGCCCATCAAGTTTTAAGGCTATGTCCCACACAGTCCCAGATGTAAACAGGTAAAGGTCCCAGTTTAATGCAATCCACACCCCGCACAGCCAGCCAGCCTCGGATCAGACCTCGGGAGCATGTGGTTTAGACCCAGGCTGTTATTTAGCAGCTTTCATGCTTGACTTAATTTAAGGGCCTAATTAAAAACACAAAAACAAAACTGAACCAAAGAAGATGCACTTAATTTAGCCCTGCGACTGGACATCGCCAGAGAGCCCTGCACTGCCCCTGCAAGGCTCTGAGCTTCCCACCATTCATTTAACTTGGCAAAGAGCATCTGTGGCGACATCGTTAAAACATGCAACAACAAACCAACAGGAAAGCAGCTGTGATAAAACCCAGATTCCTGGCCAGCATGCCATTCCTGCAGATTGACTTCTGGGGACCTACACTAAACTCCTAACACTGGCTCAGGATGGCAGTTTCTCCCATCTCTTTGCAGGGTTCCCTTTCAAGAGATGCTAAGTATATAAATATTTTTAAATTCCTTTCATTTAAAAAAAAAAAAATTGTCTAAGCCAAAAATTAATTCATCTCAACAAATAAAAACTGAAGAATTACAAGCAATACATTCAGAACCTCTCAAAGGAGGATGGGTGCTTTAGTTCAACACAGAAATTCTGGCAATGCTGAAATTGGTACATAAATACATATTTTGACGTACAGACATAAGAAGCAACTTTTTTTTTTTTTTTTTTTAAATTGGAGGACCAAATTAGGGACAATACATGAAGAATTGCTAATACAATGATTTACAATCAATAATCCAGACTAAGGACATGTGCTGACAGCCACACTGAAGTGAATGAACTGGTAATGTGTACAGGCAGGAACAAATATATTATTTTATAATTTTACTTAAATTTACTTTATCAACCAAGAATTTAGTTCTGTCCAACACACATCTGGAGATTTTGCCTACATTGAGACGACACACTTCAGAAAGAAAGTTCAGAGGCATATAAAATCTTTAACTGAATGGAGAAATAAACTTAAGAAAAAACACCAAATGAAAAAGCATTCCCTGATGGGTTAAAATGTGCAATCCTGAATATTTTCAAAAGTAGAAGTCAGGGACCTCAGGTCAGATATAACAGGGAATGGAAGGCTGGGTTTCAAGAAACATGACATTAGACAGGCTGTGGAATCACACTTATTGAAAACCACCATTATGTAACTGTAGACTTTTGGGGGTTTTTTTAAACGCATTTAATAAAAGAGCTCAAATTTGCTGAAATAGTTTAAGCTAGCCTAGAGGCACTGAATTTCTTTTCCACAAAAGATTCCAGGATAGAGGACAAAGCAGCACCAAAATTTAAACAAGTAAAGGACACTGGAATTTATGCAAGAACTAAGCAAGTTTTCTGTGTATTTCATAGCATCTTAAGCAAAAAGAAACCCTGGATTTACTATAAGAAAACCGATACGGTTGGGAAAGACCTTAATGGTAATCTAGTCCATCTCCATTCCCAAAGATGGATCATACATTCCCAAATGACACTGTCTTGACCTATTCCTTTAAAAGAAAAGAAGCAAAAAAAGCAGTATTTATTTTTAAAGAGAAAATATGTATCTCAAGGGATTCAGTGCACTTTGGGAACATTCTTAAAAGAAAATAATGCATTCCCTTTAGACTCTGTGTCATGAAACCAGCAATAAGAAGGAAAATTCACTCTTGTAACATTCACTTAATTGCTGAGCTTCATACCCCGAGTTCCTGGTGGACAGGAGCACTTGAAATGATTGACGAGGTCTATGCATGTTCCTCCATTCTGGCAGGGCTGGAACTGGCATTCATCCACTTCATATTCGCAGTTGACTCCCTGGTATCCAGGCACACACTGCCAGTATAAAAATAAGTGTGAATAATCTTCTTCTAACAGATACACTGGTAGACATCTGAGAAAGGCTAACCCAGATAAAACAAACCCTCAAAGGGACAGTTTGTGACTGCCTTTGTAGCCACACAACCGCAAGTGATTTCAATGGCTGCTCAACCAGCCAGCTTAAGCCCACAACTTGAGCGTGTGACTACTTAACAGCACACTGCACGTTTGAATTTGAGTGACTTTATCCCTGCAAAATACAACCATCAGATCCTGACACCCTTTAGCACTGAGACCAGCTTCGTAGTTTTGACTTAAGGTTTACGTGAAACTCATCCTCTCCTGGGTAAGCGCTTCCAAGGTGTTCCACCATTCTGAAAAGCTTAGAAAGGATGATATGCCATTACCTCATGGTTTGCACTGCTCTCTGCATCAGCCATAGCAAACAGAGAGCAGTGGAAGGCATCTCCCACCCTAAGAAGCAAGGGATATTTTGCCCATCCAATAGGCAGAATACAACATTCCTCTAATGTATTCTACATATATTTTAATAAAAACCACACCTCAAGAAAAAAAAAAACAACAAACTTTCAAGATAAGAACTCTGTCTCCAAAGAGGCAAGGAGTTCAAATGCCCATCAACCACACCTCCTTACGATCACACTTCTAATTCAGTTTTAAAAAGCCCCTCAGGAGCACTGCTTCTGCCACAGCTAAATCAAAAATCCCTCCCAAGTGCAGGTTGCTTTTATCCCCTTCTTTGAAGCCACTGTACCACATGCACATGTTTCTGATTTATTCCGATTCCTTTGCACTACAATGTTCTAAGCGTTTAGACCTCTTCCTACTCGACCATGTGCGTTACCTCGCACTGGTATCCACCCAGGTGGTCCCGGCAGGTTGCTCCGTTCTGGCAGGGGCTGGAGTCGCACTCATCCAGCTGCACCTCGCAGTAACTGCCTGTGTAGCCCACCTGGCACTGGCAGTGGTGTGTCTTCCCAACGTTGAAGCAACGACCAGAGTGCTGGCACAACTGGTCCACCGAGACTCCTAAAACAGAGTTAAATAAAGTGAGCAAACACGTAAAATGTACTTGCCGCCACTGTCGGTAGCTCAGCCAGGAACGAATATGGCTAGACCCAACAAACTGAAAAGTTGAAACTCCAAAATTGAAGAGTTAGTCTTTAAATTACAGCGGGTCAGAAACACAACTGGCTTCCAAATAAAGTCACTGCTCCATCCCCTTTGGATCATCAGCATCAACACTGGCACAACATATTTGTACCGCTCTATTATTTTACCCCTGGCTGGTGAATACACATCTGAAGTACAGCTGTTCAATGTTTGTACCTAGCATGTCTCCCAAAGGTATGGGAGCTTGACAGCCTTCTCCTTTGACGCTGAGTCTGCATGTTCAGATTTCCTGGACTGAAAATGGCATGACAGTGCCCATCAGCCTGGGCTACAAGCCATCTTCCAGGAAGAAATACACTTAAAATGCAAATCTTTTAGATGTACATCATCTGAAGCAGGAAATCACTACTTTGAGGGGCCATGGTATTACCTATATAGCTAAAGAGCACACTATTCTCTGTGAGAACACTTACAAAGATCATGAATTACAAAATGCCTTTCTTGTACAAGGACAACATGTCTTAAACCTGGCCTGCCTGGGATTTAGCAAAAAGGCATAAACAGCTGAAGTATTTTTCAAAAAAGGCAGTCCTTGAAAAACAGTATTACTGAAACTCTGAGACTTCATAAAATATTTAATACTTGTTTCTAATATTTTTATGGTAGAAGCTAGCTTCTTATGTCAGGGAGAATCAAGAGAGCCTTGTCTCCCAAATATAACCTTGCAGAGAGTTTTTTAGCTTAGAAGAGATCATGATTGACCACTTAGAGATGAAGTTCTCTGGGATCTCCAATGCATCCTGCATTCACAGGTGTATTGGGAAAGGAGGTGCAAACAAATGATGCACGGGAAAACGTTTTCAGCTAAATCACAGAGGATGCTTATTTACCCCTTTGTGAAGCTGCCACTTGACATGAGACATTGGGCACATCGCAGTAAGCACCAGTCCAGCCAGGGGGACAGACACATCGAGTCTGGGCTCCAGTCTGGACACACGTGCCTTTATTCTTACAGGGAGACTTGCTGCACAGATCCATAAGTGCCTGGAGAGAGAAAACAAAAAAAACAAAAACAAACCCACAATGTGATATATGGTGAGCACAGCAGGAAACACTACTCAGAGTGCAAGTTCAAGAAGCAAAGAAAGGAAGCTCTGCAAAACTAGTTCCATGTGGTGCTAGAAAGAAAGGGACAGCACTTCTCAAGTCTAAGCCACTTGCTTCTCTGACAGTCTCGAGCTCATATGCCCAAAAAAGTGCAAACATACAGAGAAATAAACCCCCAACGGCAGCATCATTTCAGCAGTAAGCTGATCCTGACACCTTGCTATGCAGAGGGATCTTTGGCTGGCTGGATTTGAGAAAATTCAGTTTTATCTCAGACTAGGCTTCTAGTTCCACACTAAAAGGCTTCCAGCTATCAACAGTAACATGTGCCCTTCTCCCAAACTCGCCTTCTCTTCACAGCTTTTTGAGGATGACAGATGTGCTCTGCATTTTGACTTTTGCTTTTTGCCATCAGCTCACCATACCTGCTTTTGGCCCCGTTTGCTCTACTGTGGTCTCTCTGAGTTTTCCTGTCTCCCAAGATTCAAGTGAAACCCCACAATTCTTCTGTGAACTGAAGACGGGCCAAAGTACGCTGCTTTTCTTGATCCATTATATAAACAGTTTCCAAACAAAGAGACTAAAACGCAGTAAATCATCATATGAAAGTGGAGTGAGGACTCAAAATAACTCTGACCTAATAAACCAGCCACTAACCATCATTTCCTTTTTGAGCACTTAATCTTCAAAGTAATATAGCTATTTGATTGATTTCAAGCTGACTTGAGGGAAGGATGAGGTTTTAAAAGCAAGTAGTACCGAATTTTGTCTGTAAAATGCAATTTCAATTCCGGAAAGTTCTGCTTTTCAGATGCAAACTGTCTCCTCACAAAGATTAAAGCAGAAAAATATGTGCTTTCACAGGCAACCAAAAAGAAACTTGGAATTAAGTTTTATCACATGTAGTTGAGCGGGAAGAAGAAAAACATCAAGCCTCTCGCTTCTGCATTTGTAACGAGTAGCTGTTTTACATGCAAATTCTATAACTTATGAATCATTGTCTGATTTTGTGCTGCTTATTTAGCTTTGCTAATTAGGTCAAGCCAGTTTACCACTAAGACAAGAACTACAGTGTAGCTGTAATCTATAATCTCTCCAATACAGCTTTGAGTAATACTTATAAATTTAGAAATTTCTAATTCCTTGTATAAAATGAGTAACACATTATCACCAGCTTTCTCCGAACATAAAGCACACTTTCTGAGCATCCACAATATTCACTCTGGGGACAGGGACATTAATCTTTTTCTCAAGTAAAAACAAAGCAAACCTAACAGAGGAGGAACTACTGAACTTCACAGTACTTTATGATCACACTCAATGCTAATTCTCCCAATGAGGTTTAAGTGGTGTGCCCAGAATGCATAATTAGGGTAGTAGACGGGTCGCTTTTTTATATCACTTCATTACTTTGCATTCACTTCCTCCATTAGCAATACCTAGAAGCAGACCTGACAATTTATTGTCTAGCAACAAACTTCTGGAAAAGCACCTCCCCCACTGCCACAAAAATGCTGCTGCTAACAGCCACTGCTTTACAAAGACACATTGGCACAAAAGACGGTTGCAAAATTCTTACAAAATTTTAGTGCTTTCCAGTAGGTTAAGAAATTCACATGCTTATGGAAGAAGCCAATATAGTGTTCACTATTCCAAACCTAGAAATAGTCTCAAATCTTTTTTGCTGTTTTGATAAGCACAAAAAGAAAAACCTGTTACTGGAGAAGTTAAATCAGAACTCTGTTCCCACTGTGATATGCCAAGTTTAAAGTTTTTAGCAGGTACTAGTCAGTAATTTACAGTATGGGTTTGCAGCTCCTGTGCTCAACTGCAGAAAACTGTAAACTGCCTGGACTTCAGTTGAGTAAGGCTGGGGCTTTTTATGGAGATTGTGAACAGGACAATCACATCAGCTACTGCCTCAAAACATTTTCTGGCTTCTTGCGGAAAAAAATAAATCTACAATCAACCTGGAATAACTACACCTCCCTGTAAAAAAAAAAAACAACCACCAACAAAACCCAGAACGTTACATCAAGGTCCTGCTAATCAGACTGATATTCTGCTTTTTCTTTTGCGTTTGTTTAGCATTTTTTTAAATACAGGACTCCGCCTTCAACCAGGACAATTTAATGCTTCAAATGAAATGCAGCCATTTTCAAAGCTAACAGCTGTTTTTCATTTTAGAAGAAAACTGATCTAGAAAGTTCCGATGACACCTGTCCTCATAAATAACCAGGCATTTTTCTCCTCTTTGCAAACTGACAGTTCCGATTTCCAGAGTTTTGAACGGGGGCACCTGCTCTGTTAGACAGAGGCGCTGGACTTGTTTTTCCCAGGACAAAGGGGCCAAGCACCTCTTACCAGAACTGAAGGAACAAGAGCTCTGCCACATCTGGTACCTCACGTTTAACCCCATCGCTTCTGCTGTTGGAAAGTTCAAACAACAGGGCAAGAGAACGCCACCCACCTGACAGTTCTTCCCAGTATAACCCAAAGGACATAGACATCGGTATGTGCCCAGGCTGTCCACGCAAGAGCCTTTGTTCAAGCACGGGTGGGAATCACACTCATTAATTTCCGTGAGGCAGAAGGGTCCCGTAAAGCCCAGCGGACACTGGCAGGTGAAGGAATTGATCCCGTCCACACAAGTGCCTCCATTGAAACAGGAGCTGCGAGAGGGAGAACAATGGTGAGCTGAGGCAGAATGCAATTAGCTCCCAGTCAAAACAGCACGTAAACATTACTGAAATGAGAGAAAACCAGATTACAGGATCTTCTGACCACTGGTGAGTTCCTGCTAAAGAAGTGTAAATCAGATAACAGCTATTCCAGAGGACTCAAGCTCACTGTCTTTTACCTTGGCAGACAAAGAAAGTAAAGCAGGGTTTCAATGAGTCATTAGTGATGGAGGCAACTTATTTAATGAAACCTCAGCTTCAACACCACCACAAACAGCACTGTTCCAGGTAGGCAGGTGTCTTTCTCAAACAGATAAATTTTAAACAAATTTTATTACAAATTACAATTGTACTACAAATTATGAGAAACAAAACAATTTGCCTTTTTATTTTAAGCTTCAAAGGAGTCACAGGTATGTTTTCTCAAGGAAAAAGTTTGTATAACATGCAAAACATAAGCATGCTCTTCATTGAAATTATGTGAAAGTATTGGTATTGCTAAATTCCTTCCTCGTCTTCTCATGAGAACCGTAAGTCCTTGATTTGTAAAACTATTCATACATGCCCTGGCAGAAATCAGATCAAAGGAGTTATCCCCCTCCCCCCAGCCTTCTGATCATAAGAAATTCTGCCAGATTAGGTGTCCTATGGACAAGTGACTGGGAAAGTCAGGAGAAGCAGTGCCTCATGCCAAGTTGACTCCTTTTTCCTGCTAAAGGAACGCCTGCCAGGAAACTCCTGCTCCTCTGAAAATAGCCCTAGATCAGACTCAAGATAATCAGTTTGATAAAGTACACAAACCAAATTCATGCCTGTTATCTGTTTTGTGCCCTGTCAAAGGGAACTTCCATGGGAGAAGCCACTGGCTCATCTCCTTGAACCTCCAGTGCAAGTTTCAAGTATCTAAAAATTCTGACTGTGATTATGGTAGAGATGTCAACACAAACCTATTTATCAGAAACGTTCCTCTGCCTTGTGGGCTGAATTCTGTTTCACAGGGAGCAGAAACTGCTGTTTACATTCAAGGCAAAAGAAGGAAGAGGAGACAGTGGAACTGTCAATCACGTTTCACTGAAATCAGGCACCCATCCCCAAAAGAAGATGCCAGTCTCTCATAGGCGGCTTCTCACACAAGACACGGAAGAATTATTTGAACCAAATTCAAATTAGCCAACCACCACAGCAACCTTAAGTACAGCTCAGTAAATTTGGGTTGAGAGGTGTGACTGGTTTAGCTTGGCAGAGCATTGAAAATTGCTACCTCCTTCATTCGTACTTGCAAGACTGGTTTCTGTCCTGACCGATAAGGAAAACAAAACCAGGATGAAGCTCAAGGAAGAATCAGGCCATTCTGCTTAAACAACTAACCTACTTCACTTCATTAAACAACTGCTGTGCAAATTTAACACACCCTCATCAGTGACAAAATCCTGTTCTGAGGCAAAAGATGTTAAAATACTTCCTTCCCCACAAATGCAATTTTATAAAAGATTTTTCTGTGCAGAAAATCATAGAATAATTTCGGTTTGAAACACAAGATACTACCAAGAGCTTTATGTTAGCCATCTTTGTTTCTTGTGACTAGACTGGAACATACAGTTTAAATTTAATTGTTTTTTTTAACCATTGCAGGCCTCACTAGAAATTGCTTCAATTTGAGAATTTGAGGTTACTTACATCAGTCCTAACTAAGCTTAAAATAAATATGCAGGCAGATGATGGATACACAGGGTTAACTCTCAAATTGCTTCTAAAGCTACCAAGTGAACCAATTATACAAGAACCAGCTGTTGTGCATTTTAAATCTGTTCCACACCTCCCCCTTAGAAAGACCTCAGGTTTTACATCAGCATTGCTAAATCCCATCCAATCTGCGAGCATTAAGAAGATCTCTGCTGATTAAAACTTTCCAGTGCAGAATTTGTGGATTTAGTGTTCCTCCTGGTTGTTTCTTCATATTATTTGTAGTCGATAACTCAGCTTAGGGTTAATTGAATTTTCCTGCCTTTTTGAGAGTTGCATTGCTTCCATTTTTGCAGCTTTTGTGTTTCTCAACACAGTAACTGTTCATAACCAGTTACTTCCCTCCTTATATGATAATGGTCTTATAAAAATATAAATTATTTATGTTTTAATAAGCATCTGTTTCTGCCTTAACAGTTGTTAAACATTCTCATATTCCTCCTGCAATGGAACTAAGCTTCTAACTAGAAGACCAGCTTTGACAGACAACTGCCTTTCAGCTGGTATCCTGCACAGGGCATACAATTTTTCCACGCATGAATCACAAGCATGTCTCAGTGATAACTGGCAGGAAAACAGATCCTCATCGTTACAAACTGCTGTGTAGGACCGGCTTCAAGCCGTGAGCACCCGTTGTGTGGGTTGTTAGGGCAGCAGTGAAGTTCTCACCTCTCGGTGCACTCATCGATGTTGTTCTCGCAGTTGGTTCCCTCAAAGCCAGGCTGGCACTTGCAGGTGTAGCTGTTGACGTAGTGGGTGCAGGTGCCACCATTCCTGCACGGGTCACTCAGACACTCGTTGGTATCTGTTTGACATTTATCTCCGTGAAATCCAGGTAGGCAGATGCATGAGAAGGAGTTTATCCCATCCACACATGAAGCTCCGTTTTGGCAGGGGTCTAAGACAGAAGCATTGCAGTAAGAGTTAAAATGGGAAGCAGTCAAAGGCCAGGCCTAGAGGAATAGTTTTGGGGAAAAAAAGTATCATGTAGCCCAGTGTGCCAGACTACTGACAAATTTTTCTGAGCCACTTAATGGAATATAGATGCAAAGCATTATCAATAATAAATTCACAAGAAGATGTGGATCAAGACCAAGCTTCAGGGCCTAAAGGTTTCTCTGCTGGGATTTGTTCAGCCAAAACCAATAAAAGCAGGCCCAAAGCCTCTTGGTTTAAAATTCAAACTCTGCTTTTTAAATAAAGGCCTACTGAGAAAGACAATAGAAGCAGCACAGCAACTGTTCCTTCTTCCTTATCAATCCTGGTTCATAAGAGAACTCAGACCATTCTTTCTTTTCGCAAACACTGCTCAACACACAAAAGAACTTGTGTGCTTCATTTTAAGCATGAAAGTAGTCTAGTCTAGTCACATACGTATGTGTAAATTAGTATGCATATATATACACATACAAGCACTTATGAGTTAATAAGCACTTAGCATTTTTCCCCAGTATCAAAGGCTGGCTGGGGAAAGGCTGGCAGAAAAGCTCACAGATTCATACACAAACTTGGCTTTGTCTCACCTCTGCATTTCTCGACTGTTTGGTTTTTGATCTTTTTTTTTTTTAATCCCTACCATGATCTTGCTACTTGTGCATCACATTTTTTGGTCTGAGCCACCCCTACTACTGTATTCCGTCTACTTTCACAAGCACCAAACTGCCTGACAGAGCTCTGCCTTGCAGTCTTTTCCTCCTGCTTTGCTCCTTCCACTTTTGGATTTAACACACACATTCCTCTGTCAGACGCCACCTCTGAAGCCAGTTTCCCTTTCTACTCTGCATCCCTTAGGGCAAGTGCCAATGTATATGGAGGCAGGGAGGGAAACCTGGAGGGAGGAGGAAAAGGGAAAACAGGAAGAAGGATGAAAAAAAGGTTACAGAGCAAGTATTTTTAATCTATGACGATCTTTAAATACTACTAAAATACAAATTTTAAAATGTAAATAGACTCCATAAAAAATTTGCAGTTCAGTATAAGCACAAGGTAATTCTGTTCACTGGTAAACTAAGAAAACAGATGTGAAAGGTAATTAAAGCTCATTTATCGACTGAAAAATATGCCCACAAGATAAAAAATTGTGTTATAAGAGACACACCTGCATCCATTTAAAGGTCATCTGACTACTGAAGAGAAAAAGCACATTCAAAGTGAGACCCCTGGCAGCTATAAAATGTTGCGTCTATGGCAGCCAGCCATTTACAATCGAAGCCAAAAGCCGCGCATTAATTTTATGTGCCGCACATTTACTGACAGAAGAAGGAGACTCGAGTATCAACTTTTCAATAAGTTCTTGTCGTTGGAGGGTTTGTTTGCTTCGTAGATTAAAGACATTTGGCTCAAGCCATGGAAGGTTTTTGTTATGCTAAATGAAATCAGCTGTAGCAATAATTTCAAATTCTTCTTCAACCTCATGGGTGTGCTGCCTAGCAGACAACACGGGATGCATCCCACAGCTCTCAGAACACTTAGGAACAGACAGAGATTTCCCAGCTGTTCAAGAGATGAACACTTAAAAAATGTTTTTCTCTTCAGATACTCACAAAAACTAATAGGACAGGCAATAATTTTGTTGGCTTCAGCAAGCAAAGCTCTGGGTCAGTGACCAACGTGACAGTTTTTATACAGTACCTGTTTGCCCAGAGAGAGGCAAGGAAAAGCTCAGGCTGAGCAGATGCCCTAGAAGTTTTTTCAGCAGTACTGCTCTGGGGTCTCCCACGGTAACTTTTGCTAACAGACTTGTTTGGATCCTTCTCTATAGCAGTCACAAATTAAATTTTTTTCCAATGCAAAACACAAGTCTTTACATTAATACCTGAAGTCTTTAAGGCTTTGGTTTGGTTTTAGGCTATTCTAATAAAAAAACAGAGGTTTGGCTTGTTGTGGTGGGTTTTGCTTGCTTTCAAAGAGACAGAATTTAAAAAAAATGACACCACTGTGAACTCCTCCAAGGTCTGATAAAGCACTTTTCAAGTAGTAATAGGTAAATTTTAAAACACATGACAATTCTCAGGAGATTTTATCTGACGATGATACAAAATATCGCTGGCAAGAAAAATAAGTTACTTTGTATTTGGTTTCCCTTGTAAACAGTAGTGTCACAGGCATGAAATTAACATGTTTTCTTGTAATTTAAACAATTTCAGTACTCAGCAGTGCACAGGCTATCCTCCTGCAACTGATACCTATTCTGGAAGAGAGGGCCTCCTGTTGCTTAATCTACTTTCAAATACAGATTAACGGGAACAGCAACAGGACCCTCTCCTTCCAGAACACTAATGTCAGACAGAGACGTTTCAGGAAAGACTACTATACCCCAGATTCCTATCACACCTCAGTCAAACTTAATGTTGAAATACAGGTAAGCCCTGCAGCGTTACTTTAACTCGGTGTATTAAAATTTCAGGCAAATATAGTTCTTCATTTAACAGTGCTCTCTATTAAAGTGTGGACACTCTATGGACCTTTTCAAGTAAGAATCTGGGAACGACTCGTGCTATCAGTTTGAACACTGTGGTCCACCTTTAACTGCTGAATGAGATTGATTTTGACTGCCTTGAACATGCAAGTTTTACAACGCTGAGGTTTGGGTTTGTGTTTTTTTTTGGTAAGATATTATAAAATAACTTTCGGTATCTGTTAAACAGCAGTCATCAGTAGCAGAGCAAAATATTTCTAGGAAAAACTGGAAAACACAGAACAATCTGCTGATACTCACTTGAAAGGCAGTCATCGATGTTACTGTCACAGTCTCCTCCAGTGAAGCCAGGCCGACACTCACACAGGTAACTGCCTTGAATATTATGGCACAGGGCATGATTTTTGCAGGGTTTTGAGAGACATTCATCAATATCCACTGTACATCTCTCCCCTGAAACACGGAGAGTCCAGAAGTAAGGCCCCTCATAAGGCAATGGTCACAAGGCTTGATGTCAACACTGCTCAACGTTAAATCACAGTACGTTCCCTATCCACCTTACCTTCCCAGCCAGGGGCACACTGGCATGTGTAGCCTTCAGAGTCAGGAGATTCTTGGCAAATTCCCGAGTTCTCACAAGGATCAGGTGAACAAGGAGCAACCACTATCTGGCAGTTCACACCTGGGGAGCAGAGAGGGGAAAAAAAACAGGACAGTATGCTGCTAAGAGCTTGGTGCTTCTTGGAAGAACAAATAAAAAGATTGTAACTTGCATGATTATCCTACACAGCAGGGGACAGCATTTCCATATTTGAAAAATCTCAGTAGAAGGAAAAGGAGATCAGAGCACTCCTCAATGGGCTCAGTGGGTACAAGCAGACACGGTAATCCCGAGTTTAACATGCCTTCAATTCCCAGTGCATTTATGTATCTCAGTCTAACTTTCTTACAAAGAAAATGAAGCTAAGCTGCCACCAGGACATTTCTTAATGAGTCCAAACAAGGCTTAGGTATGGTCTTACTAAGTATTCTGCTACTGTGTCATGTCTACATGAAATGACTGTACTCTAACTTTATCTCCTCTCTTGATTCCTATTTCCGTGAAGTTTAATGAAAAGATTAAAATGGCAATAAGGGTGCGATAAAGAGGAAAGGAAAAAGAGAAGAAAAACTTCTCTCTGAATTTTCACCTTTGAATCCTTTCCTACAGGTACATTTATATCCATTCAACAGATCCTCACAAGTTCCTCCGTTCTGGCATGGGTTTGATTTACATTCATTCTCTTCTGTGGAACAGTAATCTCCTATCCAGCCTGCATCGCAGACACACTTGTACCTTTAAAAGCAAAAACAGCAGTAAGTTTAGAGCACTCTGCAACAACTCCTCTACCAATTTCTCCTGCAGATTAGTTGTGGAGAGAAAACCAGAATCTATTTACAATAGATTGCTTACCCCAGCTATATAGTTTTGAAAATACTGAAAATAAACCCTCCCTTAAAATCACAATTCCCTCCGTTACAGTTTTCACAAAGTGCTCAGTCAACCAGCAATATGTTTTTGCTTTGATAAGACCATTTCAACAGATTTAGACAAAGACAGAAAAAAAAAGATTAAAAAACAGTGGAGGGGAACAATAGGTTCCAAAGACAACGAGACTGATTTAATACGAAGTAGTGGTTACGAATGAAAACAGCTGGCTGGGAGCAGGAGCAATCTTGTCCATCATGTTTCAAAATGTGAAGCAGAGCAGCACTCCACCCCGGTGACGTAGAACCTAGGGCTGGGTGAATCACCCTGGACTCGGGCCACACAACACACACTGACCTCCTTCCCTGCCATGCAAACAAGACTGATTTTATCTGGCACTGAGTGTAAGGTGCACATGGGCATAAATACGAATGCAGGTGACAGATGATGAACCAAAACATTTGTTTCCCAAGCTTACATGAAGGCTGAATTAGCAGTAAAGTCAGCTTTCCTGCCAGCTCCAGGGAAATGCTGAATCCTGAAATGCTGAACCCTGCCAGCTTCAGGGAAATGCTGAACCCCAGAGCTGCCCGCAGCAGTAAATCACTTCCTTGCCCAAGTGCTGACAACCTTTTCCAGGACACAGCACACATCTGGAGGCACTGCTGTTCCATGTACAGTTGGGAAGCTTCACAAACATAAGCCCTACCTTCCCAAACCTGCTGACTCCACGGGCCCCACGCTCCCAGACTTACCACTACCAAACAGAGGTCTGATCCAGGGCTCCTGAAATCAGCATTTGGCCTTCCTGGATGGGATGATTCAGAAGCAACTGCTGCCACCAAAAGAACCAGAAAGAGCTTTCCTTTTTTCTCTCAGGCATGCAACAATGCGGCCAAAGCTGACAAAATCTATCTCTGAGTGTCAAAACTTGCCTGCTCCTTAATACAGAGTATTTGGGTAGTAAGAACAGCACTAGCCAATATAGACAGTCTCCATGCTCAATGTTTGAGAGTCTGATGGAATAAATAGCTGCTATTCCCCAAAGATTCAACTTGGAACAATTTCTTTATTTTAATTGTATTCTCTCTATTCTCTTGAATTGCCAAATGCTCCCTTTTCATGGTGACAATCCACCCTGCGCTACAGGCCCATGCAAAGACAGCAAAGAATACAATGCATGATGGAAAAACCTATGTTGAAACAGCATAGACTGCAGCTGGTGACTAAAGGTCTACACCTTACTGCAATTAGGTCATGGCAGCAGGTAAGTCTGGATCCTAATCTGAGAAACTGGAGAAAAATCAGAAACCTCAAGTCAAGATGAAATTTTGGGTAAAGCCAAAAAAAAAAGCGTACAGAAGACAGCAGGTACATTTATTCTGACAATAAGTACTTACCCGCTAGCAATATGTGTGCAGTTGCCATGTACGCAGGGATTACTAAGACAGCCGTCTGCCTGTGACTGACAGCGAGGATGATGGTAACCTTCAGGACACACACACCGAAAGCCATTGACTTCATTTATACATGTCCCACCATTATGACAGGGGTTGGATGTGCATTCATCAATGTCCACATTACAACGCGGGCCTAGAAAAAAACAAAAACAAACACCCACACAACGTATTATGTAGTATTTCTTATAAGAACATTTGCTTTGCATGTCTGCAAGAACACACATTGAGCCACAACTCAGCAAAGCCAATTCAGTGTGATAGCTCTTGCATGCCTCCATGCTTTAACTGAAGTCAAGAGAAGCATTTTTGAAAGATGCTGCACTTTCTGTGCCTGAAAAACAGCACTTCCACTCAACAAGTATTTAGAAACCAGTCAAGAATCTCAACAGAATTCCACTAAAAATCACTGGTTAATATTCATTAGGAAGGCAAAAACCAAAATCACTCAACTGTATCATGCTTGGAACAAACCTCTTGAGCTCCACTTGTCATAGCCCTGATCTTCTGCTTTGAAAGTACCTACCCTTTGAACAACCAATAGTGCCATACTGTCTGCAGTAAATACAGTTCTTGTGGTTTATTGCGCAAAAGGGACTCTAAAAACACCGTTTCCTGTTTTGCCTGCCTCTGATTACGACTGCAAGATCGCTGAAGTAGTGACCATAAGATCTTGTGAGGCTGGAAAGCTAAACAAAGTGAACGTTGCAGTAAGTTGAAAGCATTTTTAACATAAGGAAAGGACAGAGTAATGAGACCCCATGCAAGCAAGCTCTTTAAATACTGGAATACAACAATTCATTGTATTACTGAATTATTTTAACAGCGTAACAGTAAGGAGTCCAGTAGGATAACAAATATAGTGTGTCAGCAACAAAGAACACTGAAAGGCAAGAGTGATCAGGATCGTGCCTCTTCTTGTTCTGGGGGCTAAAGGGTGCCCCCACCCCAGATCCAAAGGAAGGAAGTAGCATCAGAAGTTTAGAAAGATGCCAAGAAAAAAACCACAAGACACATGAAGCCTCTTAGTGCTATTTCTAATGCATTTCAGATCAATTCTAATTAGAATCATTCAGTAATAAACAGTAACAAACGTGATGAGAAAACTGTTATAAACAGTACCAACTGCCTTATGACAATTATTTTATGAGCACATTACCCTACATGGCTCAAAACATATGAAGTCTATTATAATCAGTGTTGAGATGTGCTTTAGTCATCAGAAATTGTCCTGATGTGGACCTACAGTTCTAAGCACAGATCCAAAAGTGCCTAAAAGCTGCTTTTTTCAGCCCTACTTTAACTGTATTTGACAAGTCAGATCACACTATGAAACAGATGTTATTTGGTTGGAGGCTTCAGAGTGGAGAGCAGCTCATTAGAACACTGAGTTAATGCTTTGCTTTCACAGAAAGAGAAATACTGCTCATGGTCAAAGCCCAAGGTACTGCCTAATCAAATAACTGTCTATATTGTCCACAATATCTCTGGCCCTGGAAAAAGCTGTAAATAATAAACTGAAGTCACATGGGTTTATTTGTTATAAAACCAAGACCCATGAATTGGACATAATTACCTAACAAGAACAGCATTTCACAGCACAGATTAAGCCATTTTTCTGCTTGGTAGAACTTGCTGTAATGTAAGACGCTGAGATTCAAAGATTAGAAGGATTTACTGAGATACTAACTGAATTCCTTGCAGTCAGTATGCAAAGAACAGCCTCCATAGCTGGCCGGATAACTATCTTCAAAACAACTCACAGCTACTGGGTAGCTGACTTTACCTGTAAATCCAGGTTTGCAAGCACAATTGTAGCGATTAATGCCATCAATACAGTCCCCGTGAATGCATGGGTTACTTGCACAGTCATCAAAATTATTTTCACAGTTCACTCCTGCAAAAATAAAAAAGTTAGAAGAATAACGGGGGCAAATCTTACAAAGAAGATGACAAAACTATTTCCCAGTAATAACCAAATTAAGAATCCCACCTGCTTTGAAGTTACAAGTACATTGAGGCAACTTAAACAGGTGATGATGCAGAAGCACTACAACACCAAGAAATGCCACCTGAGTCACTGCATGCTGACTAAATATGACCCCGAACTTGTACTAAACGTTTAAACAAAGGAATAAACAATTTTGAACACCATGCTGCTTTTTTTTTTTTTCATCTCCTGCATGCTTGAATTTTGGGCATAAAGAGGAAGAGTATTCTTCCAAGGCCAGTTACAGCACCCGTGGGGGTTCAGCAATCCACACAAACACAGGAAAATTCAGCAAGGAAAAGCTTATCTCTGTACGCAAATGTAGCACACATGAGAAACATTAAAATGCTTGTATTCTGTTAAGAGTCCAATCCTTCTGCTTGTGCTGCACGTACCTGAAGTGCCCAGCAAGCAGTTACACTGGTAGCCGTTCACCAAATCGATGCAGCGTCCCTGATGGAGGCAAGGATTGCTGTGGCATTCGTCTATCTGCTCACTGCATATGGCACCCATGTAGCCAGGATTGCATATACACGTGTACGAATCGATTCCATCTTGACATTCCCCATGGTGGCAAGGATCAGGATCACAGTTGTTGATATTCTCCTCACACAGGAGGCCAGTAAAACCTACGGGAAAATGATGAACAAAAGTAATTAAGACGTTAACCGGTACAACGCTGCAGTGACTATAAGGCAAACACAGAAAGAATCATGTTAAGAATCAGCAAAGTGGCAGACAGCACAAAGAATAACTGGGCATCTCAACTGCTGCCCATTTTCCAGCCCTGGAAAACAAGACTCTTCCACTGCTCACAGTGTTACAGAACAACATCTTGCATGGAGGATCCTGGCATTGGAAACAGGTACCTTCAGTTTATTCCAAACAGTAGCAATGAGAGGAAACACATAAATCTCTGTGAGAAATATTTACTCCAATCAGTATAAACTATCTGAAGGCACTCTCCTGTCATTATTTCCTCTACACAATACCGGGGGGGTTGGCTTTTCTAGTATGAGAAATTACTGCAAAGATGCTGCAGGAACCTTCCCAAGGGAACTCCCTTGGCTCACATCAAAGCTTCTGCAGCTCTGCTTATTAAAAAGTCTCTTGCCCCTCTCATTGGGAAACTGTTCAGTAACTCCAAGCAAGCACCAACTGCGTATTTATGAAAGACTGCATGCAACCTCTTCAGTTAGGAGCAATGAAACAAGCAGCAATTTGGCCTGTTTCATTCTGCTTCAGCTGGGAAACATCCTGAGCAACAGAGGAGGACAGAATCTACTCACCAAAAGGCCTAAAACAACAGTTCAGGAAGCTACGAGTGGCAAACAATTCCCTGAAGAGCCCTGTTTTCTGTGATGGAGCAGAGCTATATGGAACAGGGACAATTTTAAATAAATGGTTTTCAGATATGACGTTTTGGAGCAACAGCTCACGCTGCCTTCCAGCAGCTGGAGATTAGGAAAGGTAGAACTTCAAATTTCAAACAGCATCGGGAGACTGATACAAACCAAGCTGCAGGGAATTTCAACAGCTGAAGAGTGATTCTCACCTGAGTATTATAAGTGGATAACAGGCTCCCCATTTTTCATACAGGTTTGTGGTTATTTCTCTGGTCAAACATACCAGGTGACGGCTAACATTTCCAAGTTCTGCGAACGTATGCATGGATGAATGGGTGTGGAAGGAGGTGGGGAGAGGGAAGGGAAGCTAGTTAGAGAGATGGATATAAAAAGATATTAGGAGAGGAAGAGAAACAAACCGATAAGAGGACGAACAGTGGCAAAAAGGAAAAAAAAAAAAAGGATAAGGGCAAAGAAAGGAGGAAAGGCCTAAGACAACTCAAGAAAAGAAAAGCCATGATCTACCACTGGGAAGGAGAAGTGGAATAATGCCAGAAGGGAAAGAAAAGACAAAAAGCAAGCAGTAAATAGAGCTATCTGTACAGCATTTGGCCAAACATTTTGCAGTTTTCAATCACTTTGGCAGCTGGTGATTACCATTCAGGGAACACATATCACTCATAACACAAGATTAATAGAGCAAGAACATACTCAAACATTATTTTCCAGTAACTGACCTGCCCCAATGATGAATTCCACATTTCAGTCTTACAGAAGGCTGTCAATATTAAATATAATACTTAGCATACATTAGTTAAAAAATCATTACCTTGTCTCTTATTGTAGCTCAACTAAACCACTTAAAGATCAGATATATTTCTTGATCTCTTAAGTGAACATACCTTACTGAGATATGATTTCCATCTTTGCAGACAAGAGTTAGACTAGAAAAGAAACACTTGAATATAGAACACAATCCCTCAGACAGGACAGAAAAAAGCCCTGGTACAGAGCATTTCTCCCATTTTCAGGCAAAGTACTAGCCAAAAATTCTACTAAGAGCTGCTGCTTCAGTAACACACATTTGGTTGCTTTCAGCCTTCTCCTTGAAAACGCTCTATACACCATGTTCCTTCATGGAAGCAGTAGTCTTTCCACATCTGGGAAATCTGGGATTTCTGTACTGAGCTGGTTCAACAGTTTAGTGCCCAAATTCAGAACATGCTTTCATGCTGCAGGCCTCCGCGTTGTCCTCCACTACATGATCCAAAACCCTCCCAGACCCGATAAGCGCTGCACTCTCAGTGAATAAAAGCAACCAGACCACACACCAGCTTCAGAAAGACCTTCTAAGAGAGTTTCAGGCACTCTGGGGAAGAGGGAGAGAGTGTGCGTGAAAAGGCCGAGGAGGAATTTTTAAGCTAATCTCTGTTATATTCTGTATGGTGCATAATAAATGAGTTAAGTTGAATTTGCCTTAACAATTTGATTATTGGAATGATTCAAAATGAGAACAATTGCACGTAAGTCTAGCCAACCTAACGGCACATTTCTGGGACAAAGGCAGCTCCAGGTACTGTTCAGCCTCTTCCCCAATGGAAGAGCTAAAGCAAATGTATTCCATGTTTGGTCAGTTTGAACCTGCATCACAAGCAATACAACAGACACCATTAACTGAAAGCAACCAAAAGTCATTCCTTACTGAGAATTAGAGTGGGAACTGCCTATACCCTCTTATTTGACCAGATGTAAAAATTAAGATAAAGTATATCTACATCAATCCTAGAGGGCTGAAGATAAGAAAATCCTATAATTAAACCTGACACTTATGAATGTGTAATTAAACAAGCAGTAAAGGAATGCAGTGCATTCAAAAAAACCACCTCAGTTTCATCCACAGCTCTGTCAAAACTCCTGTATGACACTTGACAAATTTTAACTATGTTCTGGCAGGCAGATAGCATGTGGTACTTCTTCCAGTGCACACAACTTTTAGTGCATTTCAATCTTCCACTTTTGACATAATATAGCCTGACACAACAGAAATCAGAATGCAGAGTAGAACCGCTCTATCCATTTCTTATTCTTCAACTGTATACTATATAATCCGACTTGGAAGAAAGCAAGCTAAGCTACAGACAAAAGGCCTCACACTGCTGTTTTTCCACTCGTGGATTCCATAGATGATACAGAAGAAGTTGTCACCTTCTGAGAAGCAAGAGAATGGGCTGACAGGGGAGGTCAGAACTCCCATCAGGTGTGAACTTGCTGTCCCAAGCGAAAGGCTATCTCTGTACTTAAATGCTATTCTCTGCTGCAAAGGAGTAGACAAAGCTTTGCAACAAACAAGCGGTATTTCAGAAAGAGAAAGAATGTTGGCACATCTTTGACCACCCCTTTATGTATTTAGGTTACACGTGATGTCCAGCCCTGGGGGCTCTGAACACGAGACTAACCTGTGGCGCACTGGCACTCGTAGCCATTGGGATGGTCGATACATTTGGCTCCATTGAGACACGGCGTGCTGGAGCAGTCATCTATATCAATCTGACACACAGCACCACTGAATCCTGAAAGGCAGAAACAACGTGAAAATCCAGAAGTAATTCTGAGGCAGCTGCACTCTCAGGAATTAGTTAGTAGTAAATCCTTAAAAACACCCAAATATAAGCTCAGTAAATTGAAACTCAATTTCATCACTAAGCACGCACAAACATGCCACACCCTTAGTGTATTGGCTCCTCATCCAAACCACCAGCCAGAGAAGAGTTTCTATCCTCCAGGTCAAAGGAGCCTCAGCTGGAAAACTGAGATGGCCAAGTCCAACAAAATGAAGCAGACGGAGCACATGTGGTGTCCGTCACTGGACAGTATGCCTGCATATAAAACTGACAGGCCACCAATAAAAACTATCAAGTAACCACAATAAGTAACTTAAAATGAAACAATAACGTGCACATCACTAGAGCCTTCAGACTAGAATGACTACAGCACAGTAGAATGTGGTACAATACAGCACTGGAGCTTTCGATACACTCCTTTAAATAGTTAAACTCTCAGCGGGTTATGTCAGATGATGCAGATCCTTAGGCACTTCAAGAGAAAAGTAAAAAAGCTCCAGGAATGTTTCTTGGAGGAAGGAACCAAAAGAGGAGCCAGAACATCATTAGTCAATAAGAAGGGATGCAGAGCAAGCTTTTGTCAAGTATATTCTCATCTCAAAACTTTCTGTCCACCATCAGGAAAACAACTGATGTTTGTTTACCCTATACCTGACCTCTCAGCCCAGCATTTGTCCTTCTTTTCTAAAGTGAGGACCCAATCCACCTTGCCCCTGTTGCAAATAACATAAACTATACTGGTGCAAAAATAGCTTCTGCCTAAAAACCTCAGAAAAAGACAGAAAGCATGCGGAAGGTCCATTTTTAAAAAAGTATTTAGAATTACTTGTTGATATCTCACTATGATATTCACAATAACAGTAGTTCTTGATGTCAATTACCCTTTAAGGGGAGATACCACCCAACTGTATGTTTCTCAACATTTACCAAGCTATAGACACAATATTATTGCAAATAATACATGTCTATTCTTATTACCAGTGATTGCAACTCACTCATTCAAACAGATGCTGCATTAAGACAACAAAAACTCCCAAGAAACATACCTCTTGCAATCTCTCACTGGTTATCCATGCAGTTCTTGGTAAGGTCAATCAGGAAAAGCTTCCAGAAATAACTACTTACCAGGAGGACAGACACAGAGGAAGCGGTTGACTTTATCAAGACACTCTCCATTGTTCACACAGGGATTACTTAGACACTCATCAATATCTTCTTCACAGTGAACACCTTTAAAACCTATTAAAAAAAAAAAGAGGTGACTAAAGACCTTAGAAAGTGCCCTTGAAAGTCTAACTGCCTCTTATACCAGTGCTGAAAGTCTGTCTTTAGTTTCATTGCAAGTTTGCAGTTTGGACAGAACCTACAAGGTGAGAGTATACACCAGAGGTTATAAAGGGATGTGGGAGGTGTATCTTTCACAGCTGCTTAACATGATCACTTGATCAGCAGTAACAGAAGTAGTTGTTGCTGAATTCACATTACATTTTAACACTTGGGAAGATACCAATATATTTGGGTATGCACCAATATAAGTTAAAAGGTAAAGAAACAAACAGCAGATAATTTTAGCTCAAGGCCTTTTAGCCACTGACAGAGTAAAAGAAAAACATTAAGAAGGGTGAAATACTTGGGACTAGAGTTCCAGCTTTCAAAACAGATCAGATATCAATAAAACCTCATTCTAGTTGTCATGGTATCAGCTGATCACCTGCAGGGGTCACAATTCTTTCATTATACCTTGTAAGACTGAGCAATTGGCACCTTGCACTCTTTCTTTTACCGCTTTCTATCAGAAAGCAAAATAGGAGACTACATAGGTCATTGGCATGCTGGACATGTGAATTTTACAAGCATGATTTCAATCAAGTAACTTTTTTTTTTACAGTTATTTCCTCAGGCCAACAGGAGCTTACATCACTTGGGGTACTTAGGCAAAGAAAAAAAAAACACAAACCCACACACTATTATCCAGAATCATCATATAACTACCTCAAAACACAGTCACTCTTTAAAAAAAATATATGTAAAAAAGTTTGCACCTGCTTTGCTTTCACAAATGTAAGTTTCTGCACATACACTTTACCAGGTATAGTAACAAATATGTTCACGTGTACTCCAACTCAGTATGTGAACTTCCCCTGCTGATGTAGAGATTGGTTTTGTTCTCAGCCCTCTAATTGCTTTCTCCCTCCCCCACACAAGCACCAAGCCCTCCTGGCTGGTGCTGCCACCGCAAGCTCTCTCTCACTATTTCATTTAGCCTCACCCTGTACAATTTTGTGTTCCACCCCAGCAGAGCTGGCAACACTCCCTGGGCTCTGAATTTTTGCTCTTCTGGAAACCCTGCCTTTGTCAGAAACTGCCCTCACCTGGCATACAGAGACACGTGAATCCTCCAATTTTATCCAGGCAGGTGGCATCGTTTTGGCATGGATTGGAATGGCACTCATTGATATCCATTTCACAGCGAGGTCCTGTGTAGCCCTTCAAGCACTCACAGTGGAAGGAGCCTTCTGTGTTTACACATTTCCCAGCATGTTCACACGGATTGCTGTTTGCTGCAAGAAAAATAAATACGTGTGTGTGTCAAAACCTCTCCTCGGAGCAGGAAAGCCACAGAATTCTTTATTAGTCATGGTCTTTTCCAGTGGTTATGCGTTTCTGGCAAGTAATACTGGGGAAAGACTGTTCATCCTCCTGGGGAAAGGCTACTGTGATTGAAGACAACATGTGGCAGTTACTTGCCTGCCAGAGGCAAAAAGAAAGATTGCTGTAACTAGCAATGGACCAAAGGAGCAACTCTGGTCCCTATTACTAATTACAGTTCTTAAGAGGAGAGCATCCAATAGCAGGAATTAGAGACTTAACGATGCTTTCAAGGTCTTTTCTCTATATTATCTTTTACATTTACTTCACCCTTGAGGCTGACAAGGTGCCACCACAGGCACAAAACAACCAAACTAGTCCTTCATGTGTTTTCAGAAAGAAACGGCACTCTTATTCAAGACATACTGAGGAATTAAATTCAAAAAAGTGATTCTTTTCAATACTTCAATGAGTGCTAGTTAGGTATCACCTTCACACATCACACTCTAGAAACATGAACTGGCACTCACAATACTACAACCAAGTTGGTGAGAGTCCAGCTAATCCTTAAAACAACACAACAGCATGATATCAGAGAACTACAGCTTTAAAGGCCCACATGATCAGCCATCTCAGAAGGTGCTCAAAAGATCCAGCCGTATTCTGGTTGTCAAACAGCCTTGAAATATTGCTACCATGGCAGGAGCTGCAGCAGTTTCCACACAAACTGCAATAGCTTTTTTGCACATGTAGTTCTACCCATCAGCTTAACTATTGAATCTGTTTGTGTGAACTCCTTGCACAACGCTAAAAAAGCCCTCTTGCACAATGGGGAATGGCTCAGCATCTTGCTGCTGTTCATACTGCAGAGGCTAACAGTTCAAACGTGGGCAGTTATTCCGACTCAGCACTTTGCCTTGAGTCACACACAAGATTTAAAACTCATCTAAAGACATTGAAATGGAAGGGACAGAGCAGAAAAGGAGTTGAACTTCTATTGAGAAGCTATGACAAAATGTGTATTCTGCCCCCTCTGTTAGTTTATAAAGCAATTAACCTAACTCCCCGTTTACATACTTGCAAACATCAAATAGAAACTCACCCATTGCACATTCGTCCACATCCTCAGTGCAGTCTGCTCCCTTATGGCCTTGAGGACAGGTACAGATATAGTGCCCATTCACAGGGTTGGTATCACACAGAGCACCTTTCTGGCATGGATTGCTAACACAGGCATCATCCAAGTGGCACAGAAGACCTAGAGAAGCATCCGAGGGTTTATTCAAAAGAATGAGACAGAACAGTCAGACTGTATGTTACACAATCAAATATTTTTTCTTGGTATTTCAACCAGAGACTCCCACAGCCAGAAGCCTGAGCAATAGACTTCTACCTATAGACTACCACAGAGGTTTCAACACACGCCTATAAAACATTGCATTTAAATACAGATCTTGTGACTTCAGAGGTGTCTCAAACACTTCTGGAGCAGTACAACAGCTCACCATTACCAAAACCTCCTCCTTGGAGCTGTTAACTGACTCTTCTTTCTAAGCAGCATGATGATTTTTCTGACAGCTGAAAACACATGAAGCTCACTTTCTTAGTTCAGATATGCTAATTACTTGTATTTCAGGTGTCACTTCAGATACCTTCATGTTTTTACCAACCCTACAACAGCAAATTTTCCACTATACATCCACTATACAAGGGCATCTTCACTCACCAAAAAAAAAAAATAAAAAAATCTAAGTTTACCTTCTAGGCATTTAAGTACAATTATCATAAGTGGCACAGAGTAAGTCACTCTCATGCATAACTTCTCAGGCAAATACAGATCCCGCTAAGTGCTAGAAAAACATCTGCTTTCCTTGTAACCTAAACTGTAATAAGTTCATCTTCCAGCCTACTATGAACGCTGCTTTGTCCCAGGCTACAGACGTTTAAAAGGTCTTTGCTTGTGGACAGCACATGCTTCCTTTTGTTCTTCCTGGTTTGGTCAAAAAGCGTAAAATAAACACCACTTCAAATAAATGCATAAACTACGGGAAGCATCTTCTATTAAGTGCCAGACCTATGCAATTTTCTGCCCTTACCTGCCTTCCCTTCTGGACAAATGCATGAAAAAGAAGCCACTCGATCAATGCAAGTAGATCCGTTAGCACAGGAGGCAGTGAAGCAATCGTCAATGTTCTTGCTGCAGTCGTCCCCGCTCCAACCATTGACACAGACACAGGCGTAGCCTCCGTTGTGGTTGGTGCAGGTACCTCCATTCTGACAAGCGTTGGGCTGGAGCTGACATTCATCAACATCTTCAGTGCAAAACTGGCCTGATGCACAGAAAGGAACAGGTTTAATAAAAGTTCAGACACAAGAAGATTCTTGCATAGACAACATAACCAAGGGAAATGCTGTAGTCCAACTTGATTGCCACTTATTTTTAAAACGTTCAAGACTGCGAACTTGCAACACCACCATTGTCAAATTAGGCAAAAGACAACTAACGTCCATATGTGACCCCAAGTATGAGCCAAACTGCAGATAACTTTGGACAGGTATGGTGTGAGAGCCAGCAGGCAGCCTGTGATGTATGAAGATACACCTGCAAGGATGGGGGAAGCAGCAAGAGTGAGGGGACTAAGAGAGAAGATGGTCTCACAGGAAAATCTCAGTCAAAGCAGTGTCAAAATGTCACCGGTAACGTAAGTCTTGTCAGTAGAGCTTAATTCTTTCCTATTCAGTTATGCACTGAATATCGCTCCATGAGGAAGAAAAGAAATCTTGAGACTCTCTTCTACCTAAAATAATCATTTTCCTATCCCCAGGTATTTCCACAGACAACCACAAATAGTGTTTTTTTGATTGTTAGGGTTTTTAAAGACAAACCAAATACTCATTAGAGGCTTTAATGACTGGAGATAATGGAACAAAGAAGTGTACACTGTTTCAGGGAGTTTGAAGGAAAAGGACTACTGGACCACTAAGTACGAAATCAGTTTCATGGGATACTGAATTTCACAGTCACCTCTATAGGAAGCACTGCAATTCACATTTACTAAAATATTTATTTACCCAAATCCATCTTGTTTTGACATCAAGATCTGTAGAACCTATCAGTTGCATCAATATTTTGTTTCAATGCTTATTCATCTGGCTCACTAAAGTTGTATGGTTTACTTTTAAGCTGAAACTGTTTAGCTTAAATTTCAAGTCATTCATTCTTATTTTGAGTTTCTTGAGCAAATAAAACCAAATGGTGAAGCACCAGCTAGTTTCTCCCGGGCTTGCATATACCCATGTATGGTGCACATGTGCACTCATGGAGTACTGGCCACAGCACACAATCTTCTTTCTGATGAACTATCTATCCTTTTTCTGTTATATTAAGAACTCTCTAGCACCAAAAGTTACTTGTTTTTTGCTTTTTCTTTCTAACTTCCTTTCAACTTGTTTTCAACACCCTTCCTAGAATGTTGATATGATGTATGCAGCTCAGAAAGACTGGCCTTCATCAGAGATTAAGATTAGATTTTGTTTGATTTGAGCTTTCTTTCCCCACCCTCCAGCTCACACCATCACCCCCCCTCACTGGTTTGCAGCAGCTTTCCATCATTTGTGTTAAGAGCCTTAAGTAACTGTGTTAGATGTTAATACTACTAAGAACATCCCATTTGTCATCTCCAGCTCCTGTATCAGCCTCACACATTTGCCTGGAATCCCCCCCATATTCCAAGAATAAGAAATTCAAGAGCGAGCCATGGATCTTCCCTGCCAATTTGCCCAGGCTTTAGTTTATTCAGGTTTGCCAATTTAACAATATTTATTAGATGTTGCTTAACAGTCACATAGTTTATTAATGGCCCAGCAATCACGATACAAGTGCACACATACATCCCTTCAACACACAGAATCAAAATATTTATTGTTCACGAGAAATTAAAAATGTTTAGTCTTAACCATTTCCATCTACTATATCTAAACCACAATTCCTTTTGTTTTCAAAGTATTTAAATAAATCCTAGCCATTTGTCCTAAGAGCTCTGGATTTTTTCCCCTTAGTGGCAAATAAATGAAGTTATTAAAAACAAGTCACACAACTGACTTTGTGCTGTGCCTGTGTTCCTTCTTCCAGCAGGACTACTTCAAAACAAGGATTTTATCACTTGAAAAAAACATAGTAAAAGTTTAACAATAATAATAATTGCAATAGAGTTTTCAGACTTAATCCTCACTTCCCAGTTTACTTGGTGAAACGGTTGGGGGGAAATCTAACACTTCATGTTGTTATCTGCAAAACATAGCACTCTACATTATGAAAAAACAAACCCATGCATTTGTCATAATAGAAGTCGTTTGTTCATTAGCTTTCGATATTAGCTTATCAGTAACCAAACTGAAAAGAGCCAGTTATCTCAGACTGGTTCCTAGCAGTCACACTAATCCAGCAACTCACAGACTTCCTTTAAACAAAACAAAAAATCAAGGCTTTATTTGCTTGTTATAAAAGTGATTTTCCTCCTTTTCTTGGAGGAGGCCCAACCCAGATCAAAGAACATCCTCGCTGACACACACTCATCCGTAGCGCAGTCGTGCTGCAGAACTGTTCCTGCGGCATTTACATCCTCTCGTCGGCTGCAGCCACTTTACACTCGGTATCACTAAAGCCTGAGCAGTTTTCAGCACTGAAATTGCCGCAAGGCTCCACAGTATCACACCTCTCTCCAAATCACTTTCCTTGTGACCGGCTGAATAAAACTCCTCAGGTGTAACATTCGGTGGGGCTTTTTTGGTGGATGGTGGGCAATGTCTGTGTGTGTGTGGTTGCAGTCTGGGATTTTTTTTTTTTAGCAAAGATAGGCAAACTACTCCCTCACATAAAGTCTCTGGATTTGTTTTTAACTTCCCACTTCAAGTGTCATTAATAATATCAACACTTCAGGATTTTTTTCTTTCCCAATAGTTATTTTTCCTAGCACTTATTCCCCACTTCTAGAAAAGACAGCACCCAGTGACATCCCTGGTGTGCTTGCAGTAACCTTGGCTCCTGGGCTACTCCAAATTTGTGCAGCTCTGAGGTAGAACAGACTTCTAAAGTGTATCAAGGTCTCCACAAAAGGAGAAGAGAGCAGAGATTAAACTTTCTCAAGCAGTTCAGCTATATGTCAAGAACATAGCACATTTAAGCTCCTTAAATTTAATTTTCACTTAGCTTTTCAGATTCCTAATGCTCCTTTTGCAGCTACAAGACCAGTCATATATGTGTTTAACAGAAATAAAACACATCTCCATCTTAATGCAGTTTTTTTTTTTTAAAAAAAAAGGAAATTCAACTCAATATGAGGGCTGTAAATAAGCAATTAACTACTGTATTTTGCTACTTAATGGAAAAAACAACAACAACAACAACAACAAAAACAAAACAAAAAACCCACCCCCAACTTATTCTTTATTGAAAAAATTGAAATCCAGACTCAACTTCTGGGCAGTAACATGACTCAAAAGCAACATAAGGCAAGAAGAGCATATCAACCTAACTACATTGAAATATTTTGGAGCTATGTTTTAAAATACTACAAATCCCAGATTGGAGCCCAAGGCGCTTGCATTTCTTAACTGGAACTGGTGAATTGGCAAGAATGCAAAGCAATTTCTAGGTCACTGAAAATGCTTGAGCCCTGATTGCTGAAGTGAGACTTGAGTGGCTTAGAAATGCATTCTGTAGCCTGAAGTCTTCAAACAAGAGAAATAAAAGTTTTCTAGGTGGAGTTTTGACTTTTTTAGATACCTTATGGTTGCTTATATATGGGGGTTTTGAATCTTCAGGTGTTAACAACATGGGATTAATGGTCAATATTCTAACTCTTCAATGCACATCTATGGTTTGGGGTCGTTTTTCTTGTTTGTTTTGTTTCTTGTTGCTGTTGTTTGTTTGGTGTTTACTCTGGTTGGTTCCCTCCCCCGCCCCTGAAACCAGCACACACATTTGTAAATGTCTTTCAGTATTGCCCTCCCTCAAATCAGCATCATCACTTAACTCTTGGTGGGACTGCAAGATACCCACCACTTCTCATTCTCCCCAAAAGGGCTGCTATGCCCTCAGCAGAGACTTCAACTCCTCATGCAAGTGAGAGAAACAGATGAATATTTTTGGCAGGTGCTGCAAAGAAAAGATCTGATGCTTCCATTGTTAATGACCCAGGTCTTCAACATAGTGTCTTGTCCTGGGAGCTTTCTGAACAACCTTTTCATGGCAGAGACAGAACTCTCAGTGTCAGACATAAAACAGGAATTAATTCTAAAACTTCTTGTGCAGAACATTCATTGAGACTTCTCCCTGCCAGGTTAGTTAGGTAGATTTAAATCACATGAAACAAAAGATCTCTGAAACAGTTTACTTATGAGATGCTGCTTTGGCTTCATTATAACTCAACCAAGTACATTTTTTTTGTAGCCATGTACTTGGCAAGCCTGTTTTCTGCTTTGTTAAGAGTTTTTGGAAGAATCAAGTCTTTCATTCACAGAACTGAAATTCAACTTCCAAGAGCAAACTCCATTATTAATTGTACAGTGTAATACACATCTTCATAACATAGTGCTTCTGAATCCCACCACCAGTTCAGCTAAATGCTAATTCGTTTAGCTGTAAGTTTCTGCAGGTATTTATTTTCTCCTGCTCTTGCTAGTCTCAATGACATTTCTGAAAGGAAACATAGTAAATACGGGGTGAAGTAGCGAAGGCCAGAGCAAATACGCTAACTGCACAATATTTCAATGGAAATGTAGAAACATACATATAAAAGACAACAAGAAAGGAAACAAATTACTCCAAGCAGCTAATAAAAGCCTAACCTGACCTTGATATTTACAGAGCCTGGGAAATCAAGCAAAATGCCAACTCAGGTTCTAAGTGACCTTGTACAGAGTAAACAGCCAGACCACGTGGTAGTTCAAAATTGAAAACTAGAAGTAGAGAAAGGGAACAGCCTTCAACTCTTAGAGCTTTTTGCCCACTATGAAACTAAGTTACTTCCTGCATATTTCCCCCTCAGAAATGCCATTTGGAGTAAGACAGACATGTTTGCTGCTTTGATTGCTCCCACATTCAGACCAGCAGGAACTGGACAGGAACTGGCAGCTTCTCTTTAGGCAGACACAAGAATTGTACCAGATTTCACTGATGAGATACAGCCATCTCCTTCTCTTAATGCTCTTCATGTTAAAAAGAAATAATAAAGTCTGATTCACAAAGGTAAGGCAGACTGCACTCATTTTACATGTTATCCTACGCTGAAAGAGCAGAGCATTAACTTGAGCAAATAAGAAACCAAAACTCTCACCCTGGGAAGCAGAAACAGATGCCTCTAAAAGCTGATCCTACCAAACCACACAGGCTTTGCATAAATCCCAGCTCCAAGACAGGAAGCTGCACTGAAGGCAGGACCTTCAGTCAGTTCAATCAGAGGTCTTCAGCTTTGGCAGAGACACTTTTCCATAAAGGAGAAAGTTTTCTTGGCCTCTGAACAGCTCTCCAGCAGGAAAGTCCGCTGATGCACAGCTGGAGCACCAGAGGCCAAAGCTCCCGAGAGAAGATCTCACATGCAGCTTAAGCACTAAAAACATTTGGTAGGACAAAAGATGGAAATACCTTCCTGTATATCAGAAAAAACAAAACACACACAAAACACACACACAAAACAAAAAAACACCACCCAAAAAAACCCAGTTCCTTGAACACTGAGCTGGGAGGAGACAAATGTCCATTTCTCTCAAAATCACAACCACCCCAGCACTGTACTCAGACTGAACTGGAAATCAGAATATCTTAAAAGTTTAATAATACTGGAAGGGAAAGATAATCCAGTGAGAATCACAAACTGGTCCTCAAGGTCCTGAGAGGTTGACTAGAAGAGAAGCATCGGATTTCAAGCCATCATATCTCAGTGCATCACCAGAAGTTTGCCACTTATCCTAGACTAGCACTCTAGCACACAGGGAAGAGCTTGCTAGGTCTCTTGAAAGGGCTATCTGGGAAGCTATAAAGCAGATCTAGACAAACTCTGAAAGTAATTTAATTCACAAAGTATTTCAAAGATTACTGTACGGTTTTTGAATATGATCAGTGCAGCTCAAGAAAGCATGGCTCATTAGAACTGTTTACATTTTTTCTCCAAGTTTCAAAGGACTACTAAGTGAGAAGGTGAACAGCGTCTTATCACGACTCAAGAACGGGCCAAGAGATAAGAAGCAGTATTTGTACAAGTGACTAAATCTAATCGTGGCAGGCGGCTGGCAGTGCCACACTACAAGGGACCACGCGGTTCCTTCCCCTCTCCAACCACCCATGTGCACTTTCAGCTGCTGGCTGGCAGGGCACATCTGGCTGGGGAAGGACATTTCTCTGGCCAGTTCTTTCTTCTCACACAAGGCAAGTGCCTGCATTGACCGTGTAATCCAAAGCACATTGGGCAGTCAGGTCAAAGCTCAGTTTCCTCAACTCGCTGTGCGAGTCTCCCTCAGCAAATGGAAAACGAAAAATTGTGTTGAACCATCAGGTCTTCTAGTAAAATGATGTCTATGAAAAATACTGTAGCTGCATGTTGTTGAACTGTACATTTGTAAAAACATTCCATTAATCTTTAACACCCAGAATTATCCATACTCCTTGAAAATAATGAGTTGAAATTAACAAATATACACAGGCATTGGAGCATTTAACTAATGGTCTGGAAGGTAACTAACAGTAAGCAGTGATATCTTTAACAAAATAATATTTATATTAGCCAAGAGGAAGTCAGGGAATTTCAGACAGATTCAACCACACAAGTTTGCTGGGCAGTGCAACAGCAGACAAGGCTTGATGCACAGATGCCAAGTAAAATACAAAGGCAAACAGACTTGTTACAGAAGGTTTCAGTTAGGCACTGTTTGAGAAAATATTTCAGCTTCCCTGGAAGAGTTCAGTGACGTCCTCAGCTCAATCACAGCTTTAATCAACAAAATAAACATCAATGACAAGACATTTGACTATAAGGAAGAATAACTAATGCAACCAGTTGTTGTGTAATAGCAGTTGCACAGCCTCAGCCTGGAATACATTTTGCAGCACAGAAGCCGCCACCTCTGAATAAAGACACTGAAAGAGGGGTAGAGTTCAGAGTCTGACAGACCAAGGAGAAAATTTCGTAAGAGACTTACAAAACAACTGTTACCCACAATGGGAGAAAGACAGATGATAAAAAAAATATAATACAACAGTCATTACAGCACATGGCAAAGAAATTATCTGATCATTTATATAATTTGCTCTACTGATGCAAGATCTCAAAGCAAAGAACTGCGAACCTCTCTGAACAAGGTGACACCTTTACAGAGACAAGAACATCCAAAGCAACAAATGAGTGGTAATACTGAAAAGTATTTCCAGTGTGATGTCCAGATGACATCTAAATTCCAGACCCTCTGATGAAGCCATTTCGACAGCTCCCTGTGGGCAACACGATCAATACAACTGCTGCCTTCAGCCCCACACAGGAATTCAAAGGACTACACTGTTCACATCCACAAAACCCACCCCCCGTCACATGTGTGTTTAGTAAAGGTTTTCTCTGATTAAGTATTATGGCAGTTTCCCCTGAAAAAAAACAAATATTTTTCCCCTGTAGGAATTTTCAGAAGTAGGGAGAGGCATCACAGCCTTCAAAAAAAGTGCTCCTTCCCTGGGATCTCACAGCATCTTTCTCCCATTTGAAATACGGAACTACTGAGCAGCAAAGCAGTAGCAGCCATTCCCAGACCTCAGGTGTTGGGGTTTTGATTTTGTTTTTAATATAGCTACTGTATCTCAGGCAATGTCAAATGCTATTAAAGATATCACAAAGTTTAAGAGCTTAATATAGAATTTGAACAACTGAAGATGAATCTACAATTGTAGCAAGTAAACATCTATGCTTATTTGAGGCTAATATGGTAGAGAAAAGAGTTTAATTTCATAACCTCAGTGGGAAGCATGTAGTGGAACTAATGGTCTTTTACAAGGGAATTTACAACCCACAAATACAAAACTCTGGGCTTTAAGAGACTTATGCACACCCTGATCCATTAAATACTGCCCTAAATCACTCCCCACAGACTACTGGGTAGAGAGGGCAGTCCTGACAGGGCTCTTCAGAGCAGCAATAAAAAAAGAACAGAACAAAATTCATTAAAAATTACCAGTGATGCACTAATGACAGACTGGTTTAATATGTCAGTGGCAGGTGAAATGACTCAGGACAGCAGCAGCACAGAGAAGTAACCAAAAAGAAATATACCTCTCCAAGCTACTCTTCATTTTGCCTCTCTCTTTACCTCCTCTGGAAAATTCAGTGAATCAGGGAAATACCTAAAAAGGGAAAAGTATCTACAAGGAAAAAAATGTAACAGTTTGAGCCAAACATTACAATAAAAGCTTCGTATACTCCAGCTATCTCAGCAAGTCATCTGCAGTAATTATCCAAAGACAAATCACCTCATTCTAAGTACAAGGCAAGAGACAGAAACTTCCAGAAACAAGTCAGCTGCAGATAAAACAACTGTTACCCATTAGCCTGGTCTCATGGCTCATATCCACCAACCCATCCTCACCAGAAGGTCAGACTTTATTTTATCTTTACTGCCAAACACAGGCAAGATGTACTGAAAACTTAAGGTCCATAAGGGATTATGTGGCATGTTTGATTGCAAAGAGTATTTCTGGCCTGCAAAGTCAGCAAAGGTGCAAGGGAAGAGACAGCAGTGCTGTCTAAATCAGATGCTGTCATTCTGCTATCGGTTCAGCTCTGCTGTTAACACCTCAGGTGTTTTATCACAGCTACCACCTAAGCAAGGCTTGCTTTTGGAAATGGAAAGAACCATGAAACAAATGGGAGGCTGTGGTAGGTGTTCCAGAATCCATACTCAATAAGGTACTAATGGTGTAACTTTTAATGCCTCCGAAATCAATTTGCTCTGCACAACACTGGAATCAAGCACCACAAGAGAAGCAAACAACATCGAGGACAAAGTTTATGTCCAATGCTTCAAATCATTTGTACACTCCAACTGGGAGCTGCCAGCTCCGGAGGCTGCCACATGCTCCCTGCTCCCTTTGTATCTGCCAGTTCAAACATGAAGGAAGAAAAAGACTCATAATCCCTCTTGGCCTCTTTCAGAGAGCTGTCTCTTGGAGATACTACTGTAGTGACGGCTAATCACCAGCCAGCCTGCCAAGTTTGGTGTAGACGGATCTCAGCCAGTACCAAAGACACTACTATGCTTTTTAATAACGTTTGGAAAGGCCCCAGAAAGTCTGCCATTGCTGGGAGAGATGCCGACACTTCTGGCAGGAGTCTGACACAGCCTGCCTGTGTTCACACAAAGGTGAGGAATTGCTGTTTGCACGTTCTGGTTGGCAGGTGCATGCACAATCAGAAAAGAATGCAACACTGACAGCGCTCTCTGGCAGGTAAATAATCAATACACTACAGAAAGTAGGAAGGATGTATATTCCACCATTTACGAGACTGGCACATTCAAGATTTATGAGCCATCACAGAATAGATTGGGTTGGAATCTAGTATCATAATTAGTTCTTCCACGTTTCAAGCCCTCTAAGAATTCCAGCAAAGCAGTATCTTCTGACCACTAAGTTAAAAGGACTTGTTACTGCATACGTCGTGATAGAGAAGTCAAGGAAAATGGTACTTGGCAAAAAAAAAAGTTTTAAAAACCAAAATACCAGAGCATACGGTCTTACATAAAAATGTTAAACATTAGCCTTTTCATGTTTATCCCCCCTTCTCAGCAAAGTCACATCTGCCCAGAGTTTAAGGCTGGGATTCTCAAATAAAAGAAAGGTAGGGAGCAAATATTACTCTAATTAAATAGGAATTGAACCCTTAATGCCCCCTCTTTGAAAATTCCTGTGTAAAGCTCCGCAGAAAAAGTAACCCTTGTGCTAGTGTTTAAGAGCATATGACCAAGCTAACAGCTATTTTAATTAAAAAGCACAGCCCTGCTGCCTGAAGAGCTTTTCTGCTCAAGACAAACATTTGCTTCTTAAGCTAGTTCCAAATGCTGGAGTTATTTGGTGAAGTCAGCTGTTAGGACACTGTGCTTCCCTTGAGACAAAAGTCTCCTAGATTTTAAAATATACAGTTCACTGGAGCCCCCTTTTCAGGGGGAAACAAAGCCTAAATAAATACGACTGCCATGGGAGTCTTGGCTTCCCAGCCACAGGGGTAGATGTAATGAAAGGAGGCAAGCGGGCCAAGCCTGCTACTGAAACACTATAGCATGGGTCTTCCAAAACCCACTTCAGTGTGGACATAGTGTCCCCCCCAAAAGACCCAGAAACTCACCCCCAACTCCTGATGCAGCAGTTCAGGAGCAAACTACGCAAGGGTCTTAGGATGCATATCTTAATCTCTGCCACGCACCATTCCCAAAAGGTGATCTGGATCAAATACAGACTCATCGTGATCCTCTGAAACACTGCAAACTTTCCACAGCAGAGTAGGAGTCCTTCTCAGCCAAGAAAAACAAAAGCATTTACAGCATTTCATACTGTTAATCACTTTAGTACCCGAATTCTCGAGTCATCTTTTTTGACACAAACTGCATAGGTTATATCAACAAAGTAAACGGGTGCATTTTAAACAAAGCCTTGGTTCTTTATATAAATTGTAGTCTGGAACGACTGATAAGGCTTTACATTCTCAGCTCATTTCACCAGGCCCCGTGGAAGGACACCCTAACCTTCCACACCAGTTTACAGCCACTTACCCATGAGACTGCCCTGGGAATTTTAATTCCTGATCCCAGACAAGGGGAAAAAAAAATAAAAAAGCAAGCAGCTGGACAGGATTTTTTCCTGGATTAGTGAGTTAAAGTGGCACAATCCAACAAATACCAGAGTGAGCTCAGGGAAGGGTGGCTGGGAGAGAAGGCAAAGACACCTCCTCCTCCGACCACAGTGAGCCCCATCAGCCTGGTTTAACTGCTGCAGAACAGCAGCGTAAAGCAGAGTCTTCACATGGCAGAGACGTTAGTCAGGATTTTTGGCTGATTTTAACTCAAAACACACTTGAAACACACCAAATTCTCTGGGCTGCCATGCGTAGAGGATTAGAATTCAGTCTCTCACAAAAGCATGCTGATCTATTTCCGAGAAAAAAAGTGAGCTTCATTACATATCTGCAACATGGTGCCTTGAAAGGACTCAAACAAACACTGGTTCTGACAAAGGATTTAGCCTGGGACAACATAAAGTCATCCTTACACAAACAACCAACCAGTTAACATTCAGCAACAGGAAAGATCTTGGACAGGTTCACCAACACACATCCAAGAGTGTCTTGCCAGTTACAGATTTACGAGGTTGACAATCACTATAACCATATGAAATACGAGAACTCTGAAGGTGACAAAAACATTAGTGACAGCAGGAATTTCTCATCATTGTTTCTGAAAGGCAAGATTTTATCTTTCCAGAAAAAAAACACAAAAAAACAACACAGCAAAATGAGAAAGAGAAGGCACATACTTCAACAGAAAAGGAGCAGTGAGCTCTGTTTGAGGAGCAGGAAATGAAGACTGAAAGCAAACAGTTTCTCAAAAACTAGATTCCAGTAACAAGCAGAAAAAAATAACAAAAAAATGCATAATTATGTAGTCCAGGCTACCACCTGTTAGGGAATTACAAGAGGCAGATGGTTACCAAAAGGAATTAGGACAGATTGTCTTTCAGTAAAGAATGCTTCAATATTACTTTACACAAAACTATTCTTCCTTGGGTGCAGTACAGCTTCTTGATTTTTCTAGAAAGGAATGGGACTGGTTTCTCTATGCCAGGAAGCACAAGCATATTAACAAACATGCTAGACAGAGACTAAAACTGCAAACAGACCAATTTTAACTGCTCCAAGATCACTTCACAAATAAGCATGAGCAAGAAGAGACTGTAGAAGAACAGTCATGAATACAGCACATCTACACTGTTAAAGTACTTTTATAAAATTCAACATTCTTTCACTTTTGACTAATGTTTACTCAAATGTGCATATTTGGGTCCTTTTTTTTTTTTAAGCTGAACACAATGTCCTCTAACCTCAAGGTCTCACTGGAAGCTTTTGATTTCCTGAAGTGTTCACTCTCACAGTTCCTCACTGCTGGCTATAAGCACTTATCAGGACAGATTCTGCAAGAGTTGTTTGCTCAGCTCTCCCCTTTTCACTTACCTTAGAGATGATTTACAATGTTATAAACCTTGTTTATGTAAAGGATGGACCTGTACTTATACAACATTTCCTTATTGCTGAGTAACTAATTTTTTATTATAGTTTACTCCTGTCAGCATCAGCTGCAGTTTAATCTTGGGGGAAAAAAAAGGTCACATCTCCAAACTATTCTAGCAGTCATCCATCCATCTTCCCTATTTCGTGCCCTGCTTCAGTGTCACCCTTCACATCTCCAAGCAGCATGTGCACTGGTATATTGCACCTTCCTGGTCTCTAACTGAACATGCAGAAAAGGGACTGAAGTCTCTTCAGAGAAACAAGTTTTTCAGAAAACACAACTGAGATCAGGGTGCAGGGTCACTGCTGGGCTGAGCTGCAAGACCACATTAGAACAAGAGGCATTTGGGTGACTTGCAAGACAGTTTGTCAAACATCCGGCAGCATGAATGTGCATAGATACTTCTGAAGTTACTAGCGTTTTAGTTTCAACAGCAAAACTGGCCTGGTTCATTTTAAACAAGATAGTTCAGTTCCCCAAAGGCTCTGTTGTTCATTGTTTGAGCAGCCAAGCTGCTGTTTCCTAAATGGTGAGACCAGTTTTAGTTCCAAACTGGTCTGATTCTTGAAGTCTAGAAAGTCAATGGCCTTGAGAATCCACCATCTAAAACCACTGCTGTACTGATAACCTTAACTTCACCATAAACAAAGGAAATTCTCAGAAATCCCATTCCATTAAATTGCTCTAGAAAGCCATGGGAACGTGATGTTTGGGGAGTTCCTCTCTCTCTTTCCAGGGTTTCACCAAAGAAAGATGAGTCAAGACTAGGCCACAACATAGGTCTAATGGTTTTTCCTAATGCCAGTCAGAGCCTATGAGAGGTTCAGAGAGTGAACGAGCACCACTGCATTGCAAAGAACTTCAGCAAGTAATCACAGAGACAATCTACCACAAAACCAAAAGAGAATCACAGCCTATTGCCACTCAGGTCTCTTCCAGGAGAGCTGCAGAAGTCATCCCTAATGACAGCAGCCAGCCACCCAAATCCTGTAAACCAAGGTAAATTTATCATGCCTCTACAAAGCAAAATAATCCCTTGTAGATTATATACTCACACCGTACACACTCGTGATCCATCATATCCTTTATTTTCCTTCAGGAGTAAGCCTGAGATTAATTTACTACTGACAGATTCTAGAAGCCATAAAAAGGTTTATAATTTCTGTTGTGTGGAGCAAGATTTTAGGGGTCAGTGAAGGGTTGTTGGCTTCACACCCAAGCTGTCTTAATGTTTTCCTTTCCAGGTTTCACTTTCTGTGGGCTTTACAGACATACAGACAGAGGAGTATAAGAGAAAGTGCACTTGCTTATTAAGGGGAGAACTCATTTTCTCCTATTTACACCAAGTTTCAAAGAGCTATGCAAGCAGTGGTGCATTTCACTCTTATGTGGTTTTAACCTCATTTAAGAATACATAATTTTTTTAAAGTTAATGAGGGTTCTTAACTGGCAGCCTCCTTTGCAGTTAATGACAATGGGTTTATAATGAGAATGATGTTCTCTGAAGAAAAAAAAAAAAGCTAGGACAACATGAAACCTCTGATCTCTAGTAGTCAAATTCCTCACAGTAAATTTGCCTGAACTACCAATCACCACAGATGTTCTGGCTTCAAATACAATATTTTCTAGATACAGAAGAAAAAGGGGCTAAGGGTTCTTCAGAAGCTGAGAAGCAAGTTCAAGCCTAGTTCCAAAACAAGTATCCCAGTTTACTTTATGCAAGCAAAAATGCAAAACTGAGTCCACACCTGAGTCTTCCTGTTTTAGTGCTGATTTTCTCACCTATGATTTTGAAAGAAGGGCAAAACTAAACTCATATGAAAAAGTGTGCCAGCTAAGAATGGCTCGTGTGACTCAAAAAAACAACCCCAAACCCAGAGGTTATTTGTTTATTTTTGAGGTATGGAGACATTTTGTGACTAAAAATGACACTGAATTTCCTGTAAGCTGCTTCCTTACATCATGCATAACACTTTCTCGAAATTCACACTTTTTTCCCCCCACAGACTCAGAGTAAAGCAGACTCATTTATGAAGCAAAAGTAGCTTTGCTAGTCGGAGAACTCCAGATAAAAATCAGTCATAGCAGGAAAATAATAGCAGCAAAACATAAGCTTCCCATACCTATACTGCTTTTCTCTTCCCTCCCTTTCTTTCACCTATGTCGTCTTTCAGATTTGCCCTGTTTTTCAGCAGTGTTACTATTATCTATATGGGGATCATTATTCCAGGTTAAAAGTACTCCCAAGATTTATCAGCAAAGCGCTGCTAATGCACACACCTGTAATAGCAAAGCTACGCTTTGTACTTTTGTAAAAAACACGTATCCTCTTACAAAGTAATCCACGCAAGCAGAAGCACAGCTCTGTCAGTCACACTGCACTGCAGCTCAAGAATCTCGGTACCCATCTGCCAAACCCATGTGCACGTAAGTCTGTAATACTGCCTGGTGCAATGGGAAATCACCCTCCATTGTGGTGGCTTTGATGAAATCAGTTTTCTTTTAAGGCCTCTACTGACATCTGCCCCCCAGACTGCAGAACAAGTCACAGATGTGAGTGGCGTTCAGTTGTACGCAACTCCAGTTGTACACTGGGGGAAGGCCAGAAGTCCTACATTTTATCCTCATAAAGCGTGCCCAGCCCATACAAGAACGTTTTACATAGTACGTACCTGTCCATTGTGGCGGGCAACGGCAATTGTATGTGTTCACACCATCCACGCAGATACCCCCATTCTGGCAGTTGTGATTTGGGCAGTCATCAACATTGTGTCCGCAGACTGTTCCCTCAAAACCTGGACAAAGCAGAAACACCGACTGAAATGGGCTTCCAGCCTCTTTTGAAGATAATTCAACCTTCATTCAGCTTCCCTGCTTCCTTACTTCTCAAAGAATTGCCCTGTCAACCTAATCCTGATGAACCTCAATGTAGCACACCAACCAGAGACTTCATTGAATGCCTCTGCTGATAGCAAGCAGGTCAGATTACAGAGTTTGAAAACTGCTACTGCAGGTTGATGGTCAAATACATCATCACCACCTAAAAGACAAGGGTATTTCTTCTTCAAGTGACTAATGAACACTGCCATTGAAAGCAAATTAAGTGACGACCAAGAAATTCAGTTTACTATGAGGTAAGCTCCACACTGCCCATCAAGCAGCAGTCAGACCACCACCCAGGACAAGTTTTTCCCATGGCAAAAAAGTGACTGGCATTCCCTCCACGAATCCCTCAGCATAGTTCATATGCCTTGGCCATGTCAAAGAAAGATCTTACATGCTTTTAAAATGAGCTTCCAAATTCTCGATTTGGCCCTCTTCAAGTCAACCAACAAAGTAGCCACCACCCAAGTGATGCTTACACACTAAGCCCTGGTTGAAAAGCAGAAGAAACCAGATACCCTTCCTCAGTGAAAATCAAGGCTCAAATGAACATCGCCACACTGGCAAGATATCCTTGCCAGATCTCCCTCTGCTTTCAAATAAGGAGAAGTGAAGACATTAGGGAAGGGAGCCATCAATAATCCATCTTCCCCTCGATTTCTCCTGCTGATTTACTTCATGCTTCATTAAATAAACCTGGCATTTCTGCTGGATGAGAGAGCTATTTATCAAAACACAAGTGGATGCATGCTAATGTGGACGAAGTAAATGATTCCAGAACACATGCGTTAATTTAAAACACCATCTCTGCCTCTTCACTACTTTGGAATGCAATATTAACAGTCCTCTCATCCAAAATTATGCTTTAACCCCTCTACTTTTGATGCCCTGTTCCAGACACTTCCATAACATCTGTGTCAAGTCACACAGACTCTCTAAGCAACATCTGGTCCAACGCAGATCATGCTGTGTGGCAGATGAGACCGAGACTGTAAAGCTCTGAAGCAGCTTCTCCAGATTACCACCATTCTCAAGAGACCCAAGATGACTCATATGCATTCCCACCTCTTGAACTTCTCCAATACTACAGGTCAGAAGTGAAGAGGAACGCTGTTGCCAAGCTCTATATCAAGTGCATTAGCATCCAACATCAAGGAAGAACAGATTCAACATAAAAAACAAAACAAAACACCTACCTGCACTATTACTATCACCCTTTCCCTTCGAAGCCCTTCCACCTTCACCCATGACCCTTCAAATTTTGTGGCAGTAGGGAAGGTGAAAATGAAGAGGAAAGACACTGTGGTGAGTCTAAATCCTAATAATCATAGCAATGCCTTCCTGGCAAAAGGTGCTGCAGAACAGCTACCAAGGAATACAATTAGTATCAGATCACTACAATTAAATCTGTATAAAGCTACCACGCATGATCAAAGGCTCAGCTGTAAAACACAGAGGTGTCCTATCTGCTTGCTCTTCATCTTGAGGAGAATCCTCCCACTGACCACAGATCACCCTCAGGCCAGCAACGTGATCAGCATCGAAATGCACCCAGAAACACAAACTCAAAAGGTTTATGTTCCTGTCCTTTCAGCCTGGACAATGTGGAAGACCTATCCTGCTTTCTAGTAAACAAATTCCTGACGGTAGTCATGTTTAACTCACTGTACTGGACACAAATTTAAAGTGGCTCAATGATTCTGAGTAACAATAAAGCACGGAAGTCACTCCAATACCAAACCATTGTCACCAAACCATTGTACATTTTCACATTTTAACCAGTTATACTGCAATCTACGAGCTGGTCCTCAAGCATCTCATGCAAATGCAGAAAACCATTAATCCCACACTAAAAGCTGGATGGTATCACTAGTGTCAGTAGAACAGAAACAAAAAATAGCTTCCAAAAAGAAGTAGTAAAAGGTTCAAGAGAAATGAAACACAGCCAAGTGTGCTCAGTCTAAAGGCATCTCCAAGGGAAAGAAAAATCAGGAAGAGTTGAAACAGTGAAGATGACACTATTTTGAGGGAACAGCTGAAATAAAAACACAAGTTTCCTTTTCAGTAACTTCCCAACTCTCAAATTCCATTTAAATTTGCCTTGCTCTGAAGAACAACTTTGGCATAGTTTCAGAACATCTAAAAGCTATAAAGGCATGAGTTTTGTGTCCTCTTCAAGTCAAACTCACAGCACAATATAGTGATCTGCTTAATTTGTAAATAAAACTGCTCTAGTGAAGTTTAGCTTTCGTTTGTAAAACCAGTCCTTTAGAGTCATGGTTGTTTGGGCCAATATAACTATATTTGAACATGACAAGCATGAAGCTGCTCCACAACACTAGTCTATCTTAAACTGGGTCCCAGGACCTGATTTTGCAGTTACATAACACAAATATTTTCCCAAAAGCCATAGAGTTCACTGTTTTGATGTATTTGGACACCTGACACTGTTTCCTGTTCCCTGTTCCCCCCTGTTCTGGGACTCACATGTTGTCCTTTGCTTTCTTCCCTCCAAGAGAACAGTTTGCAATACATATCCTGACTTTTGCTCCTTTATCTCCAAGCACAGCAAACTAAGGAATGAGAACCTCAAGGGGAAAAGTGTTCCCACTGCTAACAGCATGTTGTTCCTCCTCTAGTACACAGAGGGATACAAGTATCAATAGATAACTTTACGCTTATGTAATCTGAAATCTCCAGCCTCTTCCAGAGTGCTATATCCAATTCTCTCCAAATCTTAACTCTTAGAATCACAGAATATAATGAGTTGGAAGGGACTCACAAAGATCATGGAGTCCAGTTCCTGTCCCTGCATATGAGAACCCCACAGTTCACACCAAGTGTCTCAGGATGTTGTCCAGTCTCTTCTTGAACACTGTCAGGCTTAGGGCTGTGACACCTCCCTGCAGAGCCTGTTCCAGTGCTCCACCACCCTCTGGGGGAAGAACCTTTTCCTAATGTCTGACCTAAACCTCCCCTTCTTACCCTTAGCTCAAGCTATAAACAACACCTCAGATTTTTCTGGAGGACCAATTATTTAAGGAGGCAGGAAATTACACCTGAAAATGGCAAGCTGTTGCCAGATTCAAAGCCTGATGACAAGAAATGAGGGATCCTGAAACAGAGTGCTAAAACTAACCCACATCATTTTAACACAGAAGTTTCTGCATACCAGGTGCCCAACAGGAGTTCCTGCACGCAACCCCAGCAACTCAGCTTCTTGAGATAAACACAGATACACGTGAGGTGGGCTACTCCCTGTAAGACAGCCAGCTCAGCCGGAGCAGAGGCACACACGCCATATAGTACCCCAAGACCGCTGCTGGGCAGAACCTCCCGCCCCACAGGACCCAGCTCATCTCTGCACCCCAGAGAGCTGGGTCTGCCCACCGCAGGAAGCTCAGGATGTGCCCTGGACCCCACTGGGGATGCTTACGGCGCAGGGCAGCGCAACGCGACGCTCCGAATGACGCGAGGTGACTTCCCCTTCCCAGGAAGTGTTCCAGCTCCAGCCTGACAGATCGCTTCCTGAACAAGCCCTCAGAATTCCCTGGGGTCCTTATCTTAGTTAATGGGTAATTATTTTGATGGATAACAATGAATAATCACTTTCCCAGCTAAGAACTTCCTCTATTGACTTGTTTAACATTCCATTAAAGGTTAGTTGCCAAATGAACTCCTTTTTTGTCAAATATTTATAACTACGAGCTCATTCTTATATTTAGAGTTCCTAATGCTTCAGGTTAAGTCTCTTGCACAGAGGTATTTCCTTTATACTACAACTACCTGTTATGATTGACCTAACATGCTCACTTGTGTACAATCTTTTTATCTAAATCAAAGCCTAGAGGAAAAATTATTATGCTAGATGGACAGAAAATAAGTTACCTTTTATACAGATGTAAGGGAAGAGTTATATATACTGTCAGTATGACATGTGCCATCAAATGCTGATCTCTTCTAACAGATGACTTCATGAACTACCTAATGCAAGATTTGTTTGTGTAAAGCCACAAGTGAAATGGGAACTTGAGAATTTAAAATAGCAGCTTGACTACACTGTGGATAAACAGTACTCGCACTGCTGGAGAAAAAGTTGCTGTGACGTTTAACTCCCAAGCTGTAAGACTTTTTCCATGTTTTCAAGCTCTCATTCTCATGTATCTATATTTACACAAAATGAATTTCAGTCAAAAGCAAAGCAAAAAACATCTACAGGAAATAAGAACTTATTTTGGGGTCAGTCCAGGAGTAACCTAATTATGCTTAAATCGCTGCTTGGGCATAATCAGTTTCTTCAAAGCAGTTTCTCAGGTCACAAGATGCAAAATCACACCAAAACCCATTGCAGCCATTCAAGATGTAACTGCCTCCTGCCTTTATGGACCTAACACGGAGCTCTGGTAACATCTTAAGGCCATCCAGAATGGCCAGAGTAATTCCATTTATAGTCACATATCAGCAGCATTGCTCCAGTTCAGAGCAAGAGTCTAAAGAGGAATTTCTAGCCCATACTCTTGGCTCTCTCTTCCAGATGAGCTGGCCTTGTTCACATCTTCCCTGGACGTATCAGACCATTTCTCTCTGACCGTTCCAGACAGAACCTGTTCTAACACTTAGAAATTTCAAGCTGCATGCTTGACTGTAAAGAAGAAGAAATGGCTGAGTGCCTTGCCTTTAGTGAAGAGCCGAATCTAAGCATTTTGGTCTCCTACCTTTTTTTTTTTCTGTTTTTCAAATGACTAGTTTTAAAAATGAAGCTACCAAAACAACATGGCCAACTTAAATAAATACAGGAAATACAGAAGTTAAGGTTCTCAAAGCTGCATTAACTCACTCCCACTATACACATTGTGTAACAAGTCCAAAAAAGCAGCTAATAATCCAAATTGTGTGTGAGTAGTGTGGGTGTGTAACTGTCACTATAGTAATCACATTTTCATTTCCTGACCGTAGTTTAGCCAGCCTACATACTCATCTAAGGGAAAACATACTCCTACCCAGTCTCGTGCCCCTGTAAGAGAATCACGAAAGCAAACTGTCTTATCAGCTTTATAGAATCAAGTCCTTCAAACTTCCTCTCCTCTTCCCCCCACACACTGTTTCTGCACGAGATGTTAGGCTCCCCGAACTGGCTAAACAGATCTGACATTAGGAAAATTCTGCATTTCTGATCAAGCCTGTTAATCCAGAGATACTTAGTTTACAATTTAACTTAAAAAACATGCAAAGCAGAAAAGCAATAAATTCCCTCAAAGCAACTGTTAGTTAAGTTACAGCATTTTCAAAGACCCTGTATGTTCAGGCACTGTTTCTTCAGGCATAGTTAGAAATGGTTGCTTTCACACAAAAATAAAGATGATACATCCTTCTATTTTAAGATCAACTCTCCTAAATTCCTCAAAGTCACATGCTTGCTCAGACAGCCCAGAAAGTTATCGTGCAGGCACTAGCTAAGGTTGGCAACGTACATTTAAGATCATTTGAGCCAACAGTGTAAGACAAAGGTCTCCAAAAAGAGAGTATTTTTCACACGTTCTAAATGCTCTTTCTGCACGTACCTGTAACTCCAGATGATCCTTATGAGAATGCAGTCACTCTACATTCATCCTAAACAGTATATGGCAGCTACATCTTTCACATAAATAACAGAGAAATGCTTAAGGGAAGAGAGTTTACTTTTCTAGATTACCACACACCAAGTGTTCATGTGCCAAACTGCAATACACTGAAGTAGGAAGTCTAGTCAAAAGCATTTCCAAACAATTGCTTTCCCATGGATTGAATTACTCAGTAAAAAAATATCAGCCTAAAAAAAAAATAACCCACCCAATATGCAAAGACAACTAGTACTACCATGTGGTCAGTCTGCAATTGGATGGGGAAGAGAGGGCAGGATGAGACCACCAGGGCCCCAACCAGGTGACACATGATCATTTGGTAGAGACAGATGCCTTGGTGATTGAAGCCCTGCTTGAAACACAAAGCCAATACAGCTCATGATCCTAAGTAAGCACGTTGCCCTGCTGTGGATGAACTCAGGGCAGCTAACAGCATCAGAAAACAAGCAAGCATTATTTATCTGGAGGTATTACAGGACAAAAAGGGTGTGGTGAGTTGGAAATGGTATCTTGTAAGATTTGGAAGAACTGGATGAAAAAAAGGAAGGGAGCAGAACCTAACATGCTTTAGGAATAAAGACTGAGAAGGAGAAAGACACATGTTCATCTTTATTCAAGCACTGAAGCTAACTGTGGCCTTTACTGACTCAAAACTATGTATTTGTAGAGGTTTCTACTCTTGGAATTTCACATTTCAAATAGGCATTAGGAAATACCACACTAATCTCCTTGAATCTGCCGCATAATTCTTACCTGTTTGATTCTCTGCTTCTAACTGGCTTCCAAAGAAATCTGCCATTTCTAGCCTTCTTCTTTCTCCCCTTCCATATTACAAAATCCTGACACTTGGAAATTAACATTCTAGCAGAGCTTTCTGCCTTGCTGAGATTTCTCCCTTCAACCTTAGATTACATTACTATCACACAAACTCCAAGAGCAGCTTTCAGAAGCACACAGACAGAAATAGTGACAAGGCTACAAAACCAAGCACTTAGAAGAAGCGCAATTTACCTGGCAGACAGTTGCACTCAAAGGTGAAGTCACTTGTTTGATGACAAGTTCCTCCGTTCATACAGGGCGATGGGGAGCACGGCACATACACGCTCTCACAGCGATGCCCCGTATAGCCTGGCTTGCACTGGCATCGGTACGAGCCGGGCAAATTGACACAGGTCCCACCATGCTGGCAAAGGCCTGGTGTGGCACATTCATTCACGTCTATCTCACACTTCTGGCCAGTGTAGCCAGACAGACAGACGCAGGAGAACTTGTTTCCAGATACAGTGCATGTGCTTCCATTGGCACAAGGTTGAGATGTACAGGCATCAATCCACTGGCACTCCTTTCCTGTAGGATTCAAGACAGAGCACTGTGTTAATAAAAAGTCTTTTCTATGGAAAAGAGTATTTCCCTCATGCCACCTCAAAAGAAGGTGCATTTTACAGTATTATATTTTAAACAAAAATCAATTTTTGGTTACAGTGTGAAGTAATTTTATTTACAGAGTAGCAACAAGATATAGAATGTTGTTATTTATAAAAATAACCTTGACCTGAAACCATTCTACACACGGACAGTCACTCTTCTTCTACATCCCCTCCAAGAATGAAAGGAGTGATTTTCCACATTTCCCCTCAGGCACTCAGTTATAGTTTTCCCATAGAAAGATTTTGCTGGCCAAATTTACTTCAAATTTCTAGAAGGTAAGACTCTGAATTCAAAGTGTAACAGCCATTCCAGAGTGGCTTCTCTACTCGGTTTTCCCATGTGGACAACCCCACAAGATCCAGATGTCTTTCTGCTTACGTGTAAAGGGTAGGGAATCTGATTCCCTACCCTCCTTTGCTTTTTTTGGTCATGAAGTCACTTCGACTTCTTCTCACTTCCTGTGCCAGAGCTAGTAAATTTGAAAGTGCATTACAGCTGCCCCAAAACATTCCAGGATGAAGTCATTCACAAAGGATGGAGTCTGGAGGTACCAAAGCAGAACCCCACCTGTGTAACCTGGAGGACAGACACACTCATACGTCTCCTGGCTGTGGGGATGACAAGTTCCTCCGTTCAGGCAGGGCTGGGACACGTAGCAGCGGTGCGACTCCGAGTATTGACAATCCTCTCCCGTGAACCCCGGGGCACATTTGCAGGTGGCCTTTCCTATCAGAGACGTAGTTTCACAAGTTCCCCCGTTCTTACAGGTATTGCTCTCGCAGGGGTTTCTGTACTGACAGTAGTCTCCGAGAAAACCTTCTCGACACCTGCAACAGAGAAGAAAGAAATCACTTGCAGCACATTCACCCGAAGCCTTGCTGCCCTGGGAAGACACCAGGAATTAAGTCCCATGACCACCAAAAGTCTTGGAAATTGCCAGGATTAATGGTAACACTAACAGACCGCAATGCTAACGTCTTAGATGCAAAAGGGCTGCTTCTGGGACTGTCCCAAATGAGACCACGGGAAGGTTCAGTTCAAATTGTGACATTTCTCATTACAAAATAAATAAATAAATAGTGCATACAATCAGAGTTACAGCAAATGCAGGAACTTATTCTTGCACTTCCCTTCAAAACCTCTCTGAATGTTAAAGAACTTCAGAGTAAAAATTAATTCCTTGCACCAAATGCCATCCTAATAAGCACAGTATTTGAGAAGAAAAATCAAGCAGTTGCAGTAATAGGCATTAACACCGGGTATTACCCATCTTCCAAAATATTTATAAACCTCGGACAAACGCCACATTTGATGGCCTGAAGATCTGTAGCAGATCTTTCTCCACACCGCTCCCGTGAGACAGGAATATACTGTTATCCTCATGTCGATAAGTGCCTCTGGGACTGCGACCGGCTGAAGTCTGCGCTCAGCTGGCAAGGCGAGCGCTGGAGCCGGGTCTCCCACGCCCTGGCTAGCGCACTAACGACAAGGTCACAGTGCCTCTGTCTCCCACAGAAAAGCGAGTACACACACACTATCTACAGCTAGGGTAATATTTTATACAAAGGTCTGCGATCGCAGAATAATTGCAGTTATTTCTCTCTAACCCAAACTTATGTCAATATAGTCCGACTGAACTTGTCAGCTGTAATCCATCTTTTAGCTGGCCTTTGTACTACAAATTTTCCATTTAACTTTCAGCAATACCAAGGCAAGCAAGCCTGCAAACCCCACCTTTGTGTCACCCACAGTTCCATTTGCTTCTTTTGGGTAACAGAAAGCTGCAAGGGTATATGGCTGGATAAAAGTAACACCTAACATACAGAATGGGGCTGTCCACTTGCAGCACAGCTGCATGCTTTAACTGGTAAATGGCCCAAGACACAAACAGCCTGAGAACACATGTATTTCACTGCAGAAAATTCAGAAGAGAACATTAGATACAGTTTGTTCCAGAGCAGGGTAAGTGCAATTATTAAATCCATGAGTTACATCCAAAAGGAAAAGATTTCAACTACAGGAAATATATTTTTGTCTGACGGATAACTAGAGACTTTGTGTAACAGTAAAGAAACTGCCTTTTCCTTATGCATTTAAAAGTGTATGGTGGATTGAAGAAAAAAAGAATTTAAACCAACAAAACGCCCAACCCCACACAAACCACTCCTAGTGGACAGACCTCAAAATTCAGTTCAAAATCCAAGTCATGAAGTTGTGTTTTCAACAGAATACAAAAGGGATCTGCCTTTGTTCCTATGTTATTCAACACTTGTATCAATGGGAAAACATTAATGCTGGTCCAACATGTAGGTAAGAGAAGAAAAGTTCTCGGTACAGAGCAGTAACACGAGCTCCTTAACAAGGCAGTCAGCACACAAAGTGCAGTTCAGTACTGCAAAGTCATACATCTAGAAACTAAACACATCCAGCATCTTTCCCAAGCCAGGAGACTGATCTGGGAAAGACAAACTTGCTCTGGGGGTTCCCAACAGTCAGACGAACGTGAATTCCCAGCCTGACAGTTTGGCCAGGAATACTTTAGATGTACAAACAGAAAGTATCAAGTAAGAGTAAATGTGATTATGCCACGTGTGATGTTTGCATGGCAAAAGCTTACATCAGTTCTGGTGTCTGCTCTTTTAGAAGGAAGAGCTGGAATTAATTCAAAGAAGCCAATGGTAATGATTGATCAAAAATTCTTGACACAATGAAAAGCTCAGGGGGCTCACTCTGTTTATCAAAGGGAAAAGGGAAGGAGACGAAATCTCCAAGTACCCACAAAGAAACTCAGATTTAACAATAATTCCCTATCCAGAAGGTACAGGGATAACAGAACTGAGTAGTTAAAAGTTCAAGCTAGATAAATTCAAATTAGAAAAAGGGCAGTATCTTTATCTTCAAGCACAGACTGACATACAGTCTCTCAGCAGCAGAAAGAAACAACTGGAACAACGCATTTAAGGTTGCAGTGGAATTTCTCCATCATTCATGCTTGTTTAAAAGAACACCAGGAGCGGCCGTTTCAGAAAGAGTACGCACGCTAGTTCAAACACAGCTATTCTGAGAGGTTGTTATGCAAGTTACGCAAGGGGTCATTACTAGATGACCACAACTGTTTTTTCTCATGTTAAAATTTATTAACTAGCTTTAGACATATGTCTAAAGCAGGGAAGTCACATAATAGATGCACATAATCATAATTTACAATTCCCCACACCCAAATTAGGCTCCTTTCACCATACCTTAATACTTTCAACTTCATACCCAAGAACAGACATCAAAGAAGAGTTTTTGCAGGGCAAGGCAGGATTAATAAAGCTGCAGAAAGCAAACCCTGGGACAATACCATGTGCAGAATATTCCCTGCTTCTTGTGCCATCCTCAGGACAACAGCTGAAGGCTCCTGGCCAGCGTGAGCTGCTGCCACATCACACGAGAGGCAACCTTCAGGTTTGCTGGGCCTGAACCACAGTAGCTCTATGGGCTTCCTTTAATATCCCAAATCCTTCCTCAATACAGGCTGGAAATCGGTCCGAACACCAGCGAGCTACAGCAGGGCTTTGTAGGAGTTGGATCACATAGAAATCTGGCACCCAGCGAGGCTGACTGTGCCAGCAGCTGGAGGACGGCTCGACTCCCACGGCATTCAAGCCTGCACACGATGCCCTGGCGAGCTCTGAGCAGAGACCATCTGGGCAACTACAGTTAAATCATGTTTCTGGACACCTATGTGCAGCTGATAAATGCGTAAAGTGAAATTGAACATCAGTCCCAGAAGGCTTACAAGATTTCGTTATAGGGATTTCTTCTGGTTTCACCACCACCAGCAGTTTGGGGTTTGGCTGCTCAGCCATCTTCAGCATCAGGAGACACTAAGCTCCTCAGACTAACAGCAGCAGGCACAGGCCACGCACTTATTGTCCACTTTATGATGAAAGAGCAACAAAACAAACCACAGCTTCACAAAACCCCACCTAAGCATCTCATCAGGCAAACAAGAGGCCCTCCAACACCACCCACCAGTCCAACAAACAGAAAATAAACCAAAACACTGCTAAAACATAATTCCTAAAGAGCTTTTTTATTGAAAGGCCATAAAACAAACTAGAAAGTCCAGAGGAACACCTCATGTTTTGTCCACAAGCAAATAAAACACCAAAATAACACCTTCTCTCCCACCTCCCCAACACTTGGGGATAGTAGAAGGTGGATTTAACTGTTGCTCCCAGGTAGCAGGGAATTTAAACACTGATTAAGAATATTGCTGGTATGATTTAAAAGGAAAGCTGAGACCTGTGGTCTAAGACGACACTCACAACCATCACCCACAAACAGCCCAGCATTTTGTACACAAATGTTCTGGTACAAAGTTGAAGAGCACTCCAAGACCAGGCTTGTTCCAGTATCTTCTGAGGCTAATCAGAAAAACATGGGGGAACACTCCAGCAGGGAACAGCAAAAGCTCTTTTAACTTCAGCTCTTTATATTTGGAAGGACAAAGCCTTACAGAACATGCCAGAGGGAACGTGCCTGCCTGTGGAAAGTCAGTAGGTCAGATATATGTGGCCCTTGTACCCACCATTCTGTCCTCCTGGAGAAGCGCTTGGTCACATAGTTATGCAAGTTTCCCCTCCAGCAACTCAGTGCAATAGTTTTTTGCATGTTAAAGAACAAAAAAACCTACAGTCCAGATTTTCAGCCAAGTCTCCTGTCATCAACATTTCTAGGCACAAATACTGATAATTTAGTTCTAAGTGTTGGTGTAGACAAAACGGCAAATATTTGCCCCTGATTCATGTTGGGCACCACATCGTTCCTCTAAAAATAGAGGCAAACACTGAAAAAGCAGGGTCTGAGTCCAGAATTCTTTAAAGGATATGATTATCCCCAACAGCAACTCCAGCTTCCCACCACCCCTGCCCTGCTCTCATCCCAACCTAGTCTTTCAAGTTCTCTTCGGAAGAACACCAACAACAAAAAAAAAGCCACTTTTCTACAGAGCAGCTTAAAATTGTAGCAGCTTGTGTTAGCTCCAAATGACATGCTCCGAACAGGAAACCAAATCTTTCCCAAATAAAAGCCACTGTTTCTCCTCAGTTTTCCATCTAATTCTCAGCAACAGAAAGATGAAGTTTGTTCTGGCACTTTCTGGAAGCACATGAGGTCGCTTAACGTACTTCAACAGGAATTTAATCTTTTATGAACAAATTTCACATACAACTTAATTCAAATCATGATTTCTGAAAGCTAGAGGGTTTGAAATGGGAAAATGTCCTGTGGGCTGCATCAGCTATGCAGCTGCTTCTAATTAAAGCTTCTCCTTTACTCTCTCTGGGCTACTTTCCAGCACAAATACTTTAGTCAGAGCTCAGCCCATTTTTTTTTCTGCTGCTTTTCAGCTCCAGCCTGCATTTGCCTCAGCTCAGGCTCTCATGGAGCTAAACAAGGGACGTAAAAACAAAATGAAGGTATTTATCCAAATCTGAAGTATTCATAACTCCACAGAGCTGCGCTCCCTCCAACAACCTAATGCTACAAACTGAAAGCAGAAGACTCAATAAAGCTGCATTTTTGGCTCTTCTGCCACAACACTACATTGAAGTTACCTCCCAATATTCTTGCTTTCAAACGACTTTTGGAAAATATGTCTGGCACATTGGAAAAACCTCCTCATTTGCCATGCTATATTTGCTCAGGCACATTCATAGGTCAGTCTCTTCAAATGCACCTTATAGACTGTTTTAACCAGTCTTCCAGATGTTTGATTTTCATGGGAGTTTCCTATTCAGGCCCAGTGATATCATCTGGAGATGCACAGAAGGAAGCAGATGGTTTTAATTTAAAGCACACAGGGAAGAATTTCCTCCTAGTCTTGCTTCTCCCCCTCTCAACCAAACACTCCCTTCACTTCCATTAGAAGATGCTTCCACGGGGGGGTGAAGGAAAAAAAAAAATGCAGTCCAATGACTAACGTGAGAAGGGTCTCGGCTGTTTTGCTACAGATTTTAACCAGACTTGCCTCTGGCTCCCGAGTTCTGACTCCCACACCTACACCTCCTCTCAGGAGGGAGAACAGGATTCTCTGGTTAGCTTTAGAAACGCTCCTTCCCATGTCTCAAGGCTCCCATTTATGCGTCATACTTTGAATGCAAACTATGGGATGGGACGGCCTCTCTGCTCAGCGTTTAAAGCAGTACACAACTCTTGCTTCTAGTCTACAGAGTACTACTCTGCTCTACACCAAGGAGTAACAGCAAACAAAGGCTGAATGGGCAAGGTTTAGTTCAGCATTTTCTGACCATCGGAGCTCTGAACAGCTTTTGGTCTGCATAGGTAAACTACAACAGAAAAATCTGCTTGAGTGACTCAAATGACTACTCCGTTCCCAGCCTGAGTCTAAAAGTGTGTGTACTGTCCCCTTTTTCCTCTGCCCTGGTCTCAAGGGTCTTCTTCAACTTCTGAAAGAAGACAGAAGGAAACGGGAAAGGGCAGTCCATTCTCAGAAAGGAACAGCTTTTCAACTTTTGCATTTAGCCTTTTCTGGAAAACTCTCCAACCTCATCCTGCTACGTCTCTATGGGTATTCCCCATTCACTGGTCTAGGAGTGATTAGTCTCTCGAGACATCCTGAGAAGACATCTGCTCCAGTCTTGAGAGCAGTTCTGCAGCCTAAGACCTTGCCTTCAGCCTCAGAAATCCTCTTAAGTCAGAGTTAAAATTCATTTATGAAGATCCAGCTGGAAAGAAAGGTAGGTCAAAAACCTGGCAGGGGGACTGGAGTCGCTGAGGGTTAGAACTGGAGTAGAACCCCTTTACTGTCTGGCTGTTGGCACTTGGAGTTCAGCATGCTTTGAGGTCCTCCTATTGCCACCCTACAAATAAGAAGTAAAAATTGTATCATGTAAAAGTGTGCACAAACTTCTGCACACAGTGAGAATAATGCCACTTACTGAAGAGGCAGAGAGGCACACAGAGCTGCACAGATCCTGAGAGCTGTGGGCATGAAAAGGATGTGCTAAAGGAGACTCCTTTAGGAATCAGCCAGCTTCAGCAGCCTCCACTTTCGACCAAGCACAGCAAACAAGCCATGGATGTGACTGCACTTTTTTATCATCAGGACCCGACAAAAAACACTGGAGTTAAAGCAGTACTTTGGTTCATACAGCGGTACCAATATCCCTTCTAGGCATGCAATGCACAACAGCCCTAAGGTCAAAAAAAAATCCAATCTCAAAAACCTACAAAGCATGAGAAGCAGCAAAGCCCTTTCTCTTCCCTAAACCTTGGAGCATCCCTACCCCAAACTCCCTTCTGCTTCTCTCCCTGGCACAGCCTTGCTCCTACTCCCCGTCACTGGGGCACAGGGGAGGGCAGCTGGGGGAGGCCACGGCTGCCAAACACAGGGAACCCAGTTAAGACACTCTTGGCTTCAGGGCGCTGCCCCACTCCAAGCACAGCGGGACTGCCTGGTCCTACGTCCACCTGCAGCAGAGCAGGCTCTCACGCTCAGAAAACACCGGGCAGCACTGCCAAAAAATCTCTGCTCTGCTTGTCCTTGGAACCACTCCCTGTACCCACACCTTCCCAGCCTGCCTGCAGCTGCAGAAATAGTGCTGGTTGGCAGTATTACCCCTTAGACTCTTCCTACTAGTACTTTCTTAGTCATTTAGCAGCAGGTAGATTAGAAAGGGTTTTCCTGCGATGATCACGATTAGCATTAAGCAACAAGCAACTGTTATCCTGCTTCTCAGCTGGATATGAGGGTATGCAAGAGGGGTCCTTCATGCTCAATGTACAAAAGACTGCCTAGAAAGGGGAGAGTCAAGCTAGAAATTAGGAAAAAGTGTTTTGGTTGTGGTTTGTTGTGGTGGCTTTGGGTACTTTTGGGGGTGTGTTTTTGGTTGGTTGGTTGTTTCTTGATTTTATTTTTTTTACAATGAGGGTGGTGAAACTCTGGCACAGGCTGCCCAGAGAGGTGGTAGATGCCCCACCCCTGGGAACAGAGCCCTGTCCAGCCCAGCCTTCAATGAACAACCTGATGTAGTTGACCATGTCCCTGCTCATTGCAGGAGACTGGACTAGATGACCTTTAAAAGGTCCTTCTAACTCAAACTATTCTATGATTCTATGTTTTGGGAGGAAGGGGGGGAAACCCACAATAACAAAAAACCATCCCACCGCAGTACGACAAAGCCAACACCAAACTGAAACTACCTTTTGTCAAAGGGGGACCCAGCAAGCTTGGAATGACAGTTCCTTTCATACTGCTACTGCAGATATGCCCATATTCCTTGGACCAAGGTCTGCATCCTCACCATGCCCGTCACTGAAAGGGTGTAGAAAGATGTTCCAAACAAAAATTCTGAGCTTAGAAGATGCAAACACTGGAATGTGTAATTTTCTAGATATAAAATCAAGGTCAAAGGGTGCTGGCAATTATATCGAACAGTGCCACAGAATGACAGCCATGGGCCAGCAGCGTCACCAGGGAAAGGGAGCTACTCAGAGGGTCCTTGCAAGAGCAATCTGATAAAGATCCAACTCCCATTTCCTTACAAGGGTCACAATGGCTGTTCCCATAACAGAAGCCAGATGCAACAGAATAAAGGCTTCTTAGGAGAAAACTAGCTTTCTGTTTTGATAGAGTAGACACTACAGGATTTTCTGACAAAGAAAGCTGTTTCAGCACAAAGTTGTTACTTGCTGCTTTGCCAAATAACTACACTAGATGTTTTGCTTATCGGTGCTCACATAACTCATGTCTGATCCCTCACATATGATTATCTCTGATGCAGGTTCTCCCTCAGCTGTTTGCTTGTTTCTTACAAACAGCAAGATTAACTAGACAGACTGACCACACACTAGAACAAACAACTTGGCCAAGAGGAGGTACAGAAAGAGGAAGAGAACCTGTTATAAAAGCTTATTGCTCAGCAGAGGAAGTACTGCAGAAAACTTGAAAAAAGTGGAAGGGGTGGAGATTAAGCTAATCAGTGAGTGATCCTGCAGAGCCAGACGTCAAGCCACTTGCTTCAGGAAAAAGTTCTGTTTTCTGAACAAAACATTTCTACTCTTAAAGCCATCAAAAATTCAGAAAGTCATTTAGGTTACTACACCAGACAGAAAGTTCCCCTATTGAGAGTTCCTCATAGTGCAGGAAAGAAAAAAAAAGAAGGTTAAAACCAAAACAGGATGCTAAGAACCAGCCTGCTAAACGTAGAATCTCCACAACTGAGTTTTGGGGCTTCTGCTATTTTTTCCTTCCTTTCTGAAATAAAGAGTTCTTGAGCCAGAACTAGAAAACAGACACATACTAATAACTGTTTACAGGCCTCTAGTAGCTTTTCCAATTACTCTGGCACCTGCAAAGAGACTGAGCTGTTTCTTGAAGGACGGGCTGGCTTAAAACCTGCAAGAAGAGTTTGCACAAAAAGGCAGGCAGCAGCACTAGAATTATAAATAACTCTGTGCACTAAAAAAAAGAAAAACAACAGTGGTCAAAGCTGCCACTGTGATAAGGTAAACGTGTTAAGATCTGGACTGCACTACAAATACTGAACGGAAGTTAATCAGATTAACCTTTTTTTAGTCTAAGACACAGTTAAGAGGAACATGCAAGTTAGAGAAAATGTCCTTAGGAAGGTAAAAGCAGCACCAACATCACTACCGGTCTTGCTTATTACCTTCACCATGACCCACACAGTTTGACTCCAGACTAGCACTCTTAAGCATCTGTCAGAAAAGACCTACTAATGTCACACAATTTCTTGTTTCAGTCTTAAATTCAGGTGAAAAAGCAGGAAAAGTTCCAACTTCCTTCTCAGAAGGGCAGCTCGTTTCTGGTGACAGCAATATAAAGCCACGGAAAGACTAGGAAGAGTAAGCAGTAACAGCTAAAAATTTGGGAAAAAAATAACAGGGAATAACAGGTTACATATTTGCCTTATGACCTTTCTGCACATCAGGTATTGATTTGAAACTGAGAAGAACCTCAAAGTAGTGTATTATTTCCCCTTCATGTGCCACAGGTGCAATTTAAGTACAACGAGTTTTATGTACCACATTAATAGAAAGAACTAAAGGTTGCGGCTAGGGAAGACGGATGTGTAGAAAGGGCGAAGAGCAGAGCTGTGTGTTAGACAAGCTAAATCAATGAGACAAATTTCACTAATGTTTAAAGAATGTTGGCATTAAGAAGGATTTAGCATACTAGAAAATGGCACAGCTTGCACTGATGAATTAAACATGGTTTAGAAAATAAGCTATTTACTGCAGACATAGTAAAATAACCCTGCCAAACAAGGAAGATTTATCTTTTGGCAAAATATCACTACATTAAAAAAAAAATTCTAAATACTGCAGTTTGAAAGATGAACTGCATTTAAATCGATGTGATATAATTCTCCAGACACCACACACTCCACCAGAGCTCCTGCTGATCAGCTTTCCCTGCAGTAGCAGAGTAGAGGCACCATTGAAGATGGGTGTCAACATTTACCAAAATCAATTACACAATAAAGACAAGTGTGGGTGTTTGTTTGGGGTTTATTTGTTAGTTTGTTTTTGCAACTCCCACATATCGCTTGCTCTGCAGCCCATAGAAGGAAACTGGCACATTCCAGAGTGCAGAGTAGTTCTGAAAAACCTCAAAAATAATCAAATTGGGGCTGAAGCTCCATAAAGTAAGGTAAGCTATAAAATGGAGAGCTAGTTCCAACATTACTTGTGGGTCTGGAAACAATATACACAGTTCAACATTAGGATCGCTTTGGCCTCTCTTCCTAACCTCATGCAAAGAAATCAAACTGACATGATCTGAACCCAAAAATCTGAGCAAAAATTCCAGATTTCTTACATTATAAAAAGTTAGCACATAAGAACTAGGGCATTATCAAGAAACACCAACTGTGCTAAAACCGTTATGCTGAATGCATGTGATAAGAAAATCTTAACAATTCACACTTCCTTCCTGGCTAAGGCCCTGAATGAAAGAAGACCAGTGATTAAATTGATTAGAATTTAAACCCACTTACTTGCAGTATCCTGTACCATTTTGATATGGAATGCACTTTCCCTCATTAACACATGGCTTGGAATCATCCATACACTGCAAAGCTGAAAGGAAAAGAAACAGTCAAATCAGCAGCCATACACGTCAAGTCAAAGCTTCATTAGCATATTTTGGGGAATGAAAATAAAATCTTTGAAAATTTTATATGACTGGAACAAAAACAAAGACACTATCACATAGTTTAAGTTCATCTCTGGCAGCATCAAAAGAGCCAGACTGAAAAAAGAGTCAAATACAGATTTTTTTCATCAGGCAACTAAATGTTTCCAGAATTTCTTTTAGGTGGATTTTCAAAGCAAAGCATGCAGTAATTTCAGCAAGCTACAAAGATATTCGTGTCAGCACTTGTGTATTTTGGGTTAAGTGTCACCAATTACTGCTTTCTGATCAAAATTCTGGACTGAAATCCTCTGAAATAAGAAACAACTGCTCCCAAGCCTTCTTTTGCATTATTTTGTCTCAAATTATTTCCTTCTTTTCTCCTGCCTCTAGGATCACTTGGCACTGAAATAGGGGCACCTGTCCCTGCTAAGCTCACCTGCTGCCCATTGCAAGCAATCCAGAATTTGCTGCAACATCATTAGTATTGTGGCACTCTGATTTCAGCCAGGATTGCATTTGGGAGCAAGTGAGAACACCAGAGATCTTAAGGACTTTCAGCAAAGACTTCAGTATTTCTAAGGAGGAGATACTTGACATTTTCCATATTACATTTAAAAAAAAAAAAAGCAGTAGGTATGATACAGTTCAGGGTGGGACAATTTTTATCCAAGTCTACGGAAAGCTCTAGTGAGGCCTGTTCTGCTGACAGCAACACATCAGCTCCAGCCCTAGCAAGTGCTCGTCTCTTCCCAGGGGGCTGAAGCCACACATCATGGCTATTTCTGAAGTGACCAGAAGAGCAAGAACTATGGAAACCCTGCAGAACCAGAAGGCACTCTAGAACCACAAAAACTGAGCCAGCCCACCTAAAGCACAGCCAGCCATTTGATTAACACCAAATCAGTGGATGAAGCTCTCGGATCCAGAAGAACTCATCCTAAGCTTGCCCACGTACCGAGAAGTCACAAGCTCTTCCCAGCCTCCAGTTCTGCCTCCTGGCCCCCAAACACACACAGTTCAGTTCCTTTACATACCCTATTTCAACAACCTCGCTGTGTTTGGGAAGGCACTTAACCACTCTTAGCTGAGGCACCTGGTGGCATCAATAACATCCAACAACCTAACCTGCCTGCTGTGTACCGGCTGCTATAGGGCAGGTTGCCTTTTTTTTTTTTCCTTTAAGGATGGTTTTCCTTTCCTCAACAGATGTTAAATTTTCAATACAAATTCAGCAAGGGAAAACTGGCCCAAACCACTACCAAAGTCTGTATGTTGGTGACCAAGGCACGGGGCTCAGAAACAGAAGAGTTAATGTATCAGTCCCACTAAGCAACCCCTGTAACCAGCCCAAATTCAGTCCAGCAATTAAGATGACTTGGAACAGGCTCCAGTTACTGCTACCCAGGGCTTCAAGTGTTATTTCTCAATAACCCTGGAGCACATAGACGGGTCACATGCACTATGAGGTACGATAGGGGCATTTCACACTTGCAATCCCTATAGAAAATACAGTTAAATTGAACCCAGTTGCCCAGGAAAATTATCAGTATTACCCAAAGTATGAGTATGCTGTTTCTGTTAACTTTATTTCTGAAAAAGGGGCACTTGGATGTCGCTGCTTGTGCAGAGCTCTCAGGAAACAACATTCCACTCTGAGCCCCTTTCAGATAACCCCTGAGGTCAGGGTTACTAAGCGACAGAAATATTAACACGGATTTCGCATGGCATTCCCCCCCACAGCGGCCAAAACCACTTACACTGATTTGCACCTGTCTGACAATTTTTATCCCATTTAACAGCAACGTCCACAAGGCTTCAGCTCCAAACTTCATCTGCTTCTGTCTAACACCACCGCAGCTTGTTTTCATGGCAAAGATTAGCCCCAGTTAGCATCGTTCAGTTGCTCTGTGCTCAAGAGAAACTGCAAAAGGACTTGCTGTTCTTCAGACTCCTCTTACCACCCCTACTACTCCAGGGAAATGGAGCGAGGTTGAAATGAGCCTCACCACATTTCAGAGAACCAGGAGGGGAAGCAGACTCTGTATTCTCATCTCACTACCTTGAGTTTTCATTCTTTTCACACCAATCAAGCCAGTGAAGCAAATACTCAGCGGATTACTACTTTTGTGCACATGCTTTCAAACGCAATTTTGTAATCTCTTCAAGTACTCGCGTCCCCAGTGAGAACAGAGCAGCCAGTTGATTTTGTAACCCACATAAGTAAAAGCTTAACCAGCACTTGGCCAAAACCACCTCCCGGCACCTCTGCACAGAGGGGAACCAGAGGGTGACGGCTTTCGGGGTCACAGCAAGGATCCGAATCAGTGACTCCCATTTAGCTTGCTGGGCCAAATGCAGACACAGCAGAGCAGCTTTAGCAAAGTAATGATTAATTTTCTGCCGGTTTTTGACAAATTATTTCTGCCTTGAGCTGCTGTTTAGCAGGTCATTAAACTACCACTAGTCCTTAGAATTCTTTAACAGAGACACACAGTGAATAGGGAAACACAGTCAGATAAATATGTATTTTGTATACAGTAAGCTTGAAGTAGAAAAAGCTAAGAAAATAAAAGCAAAATGACTCTGGTACTTTTTCAGCTTAAGACTAAAATAGGCTAATATAAATACATTGAAATGTAACTAAAGCTGAAGTAAATGCAAATGTAACCATATTCTATATTAAAATGAGTAAAAAGTAACACAACCACTTCTCTTTAAGAAGAAATCACAAGGGAAATTGAAGACTACAGTTCTCACAGTAAAATTAGCATTTCTGTGCACAAAGCACTGTCTTCCTGTATTTCACGATATCTTTACCAATTTCACAATGCATGCAAAACCCAAGGTATTTCACCGTGACTTACTTCAAAAGCTACTTTTCTGCTCCTCTACCATGCTGTGCTCAAGAGTTAACAGTACCAGACACTTCACCCTCTGCCTCAGCCAGCAGAATAAGTACGTTTTGCTACATCCATCACGTTAACTGGAAATACTTTGTTGTGTACAGCGTGAGAGAAGACAGCCTTGTCTTGAAAAAGATAAAGCCACTTTTCTAGAAGCCAGATATAGATAGCACCAGCCTGCTGTCAAGGCTTTGAGTCTAACAGGCTGCTTTCGACAGCTTTCTTCCATGCTTAACAGCAGTGCTGAATTTATTTGTCGGTTTTCTAGACTTGCTCTAGCTTGCCAAAACCCCCCAGGCTATCAGAAGCTGGGTTAGCCCAGACCAAGCAGCGATGCTTCGAGTCCTTGCGCTCCCGTGCAGCGCAGGATTCGCCCCGGTGTGCCCACAGGTCTCAGCGGGGAAGTCCCATCGCTCTTTCACGTATTGAACCACCTCGTGATCTTTAATCAGTCCTCTTGGGCATATTGCAGGAGTATTTGGAAGACACCCTACGATTATCAAAAGACTGGCTTCTCGTGAGGTGGGCAGGACGCCACTTTGGGACAGAAGTGCTCAATTCCTAGCACGCACCGTAGCCAAGTTTGAAAGACTTCCCAGGCAAAAGCTCTAAGTGCACCTGAGATGGATGTTATTAGCCATGCTGTCCAGCCTGGAGTACATACAAACCCTTGCACATATCTGCATTTAGACAAATTCTAACCTGACATTTTAACTAGCCTACCAGGACCATCTTCCAAGGCCAGAGGGAAAAAACAGGTAGCCGATGCCGTAAAATGAGCACAAGAAGAAAGCGTCACTCACAGACAGGCTGTAGGAAGTGCTGTGATTCTCAGCACCTGAATCCACCTAAGCTCACACTAAACTGCAGTACAATTTCACCCAAGTTTAATTAACCAGAAAAACACAGAAAAACACAGAAAAACACAGAAAAACACAGAAAAACACAGAAAAACACAGAAAAACACAGAAAAACACAGAAAAACACAGAAAAACACAGAAAAACACAGAAAAACACAGAAAAACACAGAAAAACACGAGAAGTCAATCAAAGAGCTGAGGCGGTATGGGTGTTCCCATGGCAATCTGGCAGCCAGGAGCCATGCTGGCCTCTCCTCCACAGACTTCCGCCATTCTCCAGCACTACATCTTTATTATTTTGCCTGTGCAGAAACGCCATCCCGGTGCTCGCGCGGTGCGGCACCTCCACAGCCGTGCAGAGCAACACCGGAGAAACCAGATGGAGACTCACTGCACGGGGCAAACAGCGGACGCATGTATCATTTTGAGATACAAAGCTCTTTTTTCATCCTCCTAGCAGTCTAAAAAAAGGAGATGTGCCCTAGGAACAGACTATTTTCTAAACAGAACGATTATTTTTGCCCCTCTCAGATGACTGTGTTTATGATGATATAAGCACTGTTTCTTCTAGATGGGCACTAACAGCCCTTATGTTGGCAAGATGATTTCAGGGTGAATTTATAGAAACAGAGACTGTAACTACAAAAGGACATTTGAACACAGATGTTTTGGGAAGTTCTTTTTTCCCCCAACATGGATGACATTTCCCAAAGATGTCCCCAAGGACAGTTAATAATCACTGTATCATTCCTTGGCTTTGTGTTCATTAGCCAAAAGTATAAACTTCAGGTGTAATGAAGTTTCATTTAAGTTACAAATTGTACCTGTTTGGCTTTGCTGTTCAGCAGGTGGAGGTGTTTAAAAGGCATTTAGATGAGCTTCTTGGTGACATGGTTTAGTGTCAGAGTTAGGTTATGATTTGACTTGATGATCCTGAGGGTCTCTTCCAACCAAAATGGTTCTATGATTCTAGGATTTCCCACCTGCCCCTTGCCCTGAGTCCCAACCCCTCGTCCCCTCTCACAACACAGATACCGGCTTTGGAAACGGGAGAAGCTGACCAGGACCAGAGCACACTGAGGACAAATATCAACGTATTGCAACAGTAGCAAGACACCTAGAATAAGGGAGGAGAGAGGGAGGTAGCTGTGGAAGCTGCCCCCCCAAAAAAAAAGCAACCCGCCCATTTTAGGAGATTCAAATGCCAAATGCCACCAGAGTCGTGAGCCCTCTTTTCCCAGGGATTCCAGCCCTGAGAACGTCAGCGAGAGGATCTTCACGTATTTCTAATCTGACTAAGTCATGCCCTGAAGGAAGTGATGTGAGTTAGCCAGATTCTCATCACACTCCCTTTTGAAAGTCTAAATCAGCATCTTTGATAAGAACAAATTTGATAGACAGTAACACCTTTAAAAGATCAAGTAAAACTTTGTCTTCTGTAAGCAAATCCGTATCGAGCAGACCAGCATCATCGGCATTACCTAAAGTCCTCAAAAGTTCCACTGTTTCAAGACTAAAGATCCCAAACTGCAATCCACATCAACATGCTACCTCCGCACTGCTCTAGATTAAAACGTATCACAACCTGTTAGAAATACGGGCTGATCCTCAACAGCAACCTGGTGAATCCGGGCTTAGCAAAGCCTAAGTGTTAACAATGACAGAGGGTAATTAGGGTGGCCTTCATTAGTGAGGATTCCTGTTTTCGCCTGATGAGAAGAGGAGCGATGTTCAGAGCAATTCTCAGGGCAGTCTCCTCCCCAAAGCGCAGGTGTTGCTGCCCCACCCCAGCTTACTGCAGCTTCAACTGCAGCCTTTTGCAAAACTGAAAAATGGCTCAACTGGAAAAGCAAGTTGCTCTAATACACCGTTGGGCTTGCATGATGGGGCAGAGCCGAACAGTCCAAACCATAGCGCTTAGTGCATCCAGGAGCCTCCTATTTATTGACCAAGAGGGCTGACATCAGATACCTGCCTTCTCTTGCACAACAGCATCAAGAGAGATGAATATGCACCTGAAAATACCCTTTCGGTGACTTCATCTTTCCCTTTCCCATTAATTCAAGCCACAGCTCCCACTCCCGAGAACCAGATGCAGGTCAATATCTCCTAAACAACAGGAATAATTTTCAGCCTAGATTTGCCACCTCTGAGAACCAGGCTTGCTTTAGCACTGGGAAGAGATCTCACCCATAGTGCCAAACACCTCTGCGGCGTGGGAGGACCTCGGCCAGCCTGCTAGGTATCCACAGCCAGGCAAGTGACAACCAGTGACACCACAGGTACTTCTCTCAGGCCCTGTTGGAGAAGGAACTGGTAGGGCCACCAATGAGCTGATAAGCTCCTGGTACAAAGGCACATTTTACTAGATGGACATGACATTTAATCTTCGCAAAAACTGTATTTTGCCGTCTTACAGGACTGTGTAAGCCATTTCCAGAAATAACAGTCCTGAATTTATAAGAAACCTACCCCTGAAAGATCATTTATTTTTCCAGCCCCTCTTGGGCAAAACTAGCCAAAACACAGCCAGGAAATAGTCTTTTTTATTATATACTCCAATTGTCTTCTTGTGGCATATTAGTGGAACTAAGCAAGTCAGGTTTCAGAGATGGTTACTGGAAAAAAATCAAAGAAATAAAAAAAAACACCCAAACAAACAAAAAAATTCCCAGGAAAGAAATAAGGTCAATTTCAAAGTCAGAACAGATTGATTAACCTGTATCCAAGACAGCAGTAATGGTCAAAACTGTGCAGATACCAGCTTCCACTCCTAATAAACTAAGACAGTCTATTCCCTAACATATACCAAAGAACAAAATCACTGAAATTATCAGCAGCTCACTTGGTCACACACTAAACAACTTCCACTACCACCTTCTGCCATTGCCGCGCTCTTCAGAAGTCACCTGAAGAGCAACCAGACCTCTTGGGAGAAAAAAATGAAGAAAGAACAAGAAGCCACACAAGTAATCAATGACTGCTGGTCCTTGATAGCTTTAACGTGCTACAGGGCTGCACAGGCTTTACTCCAGGAGCAGGGCTGCTGTTGGGAAAGGCACGAAATCCATCAGAACCCAACAGTTAAGGCCATGGACCGCATTCTCCAGAGCAGCTGTAAAACATATTGCAAATGCCAACATGCAAGAGTGACGAAAACCAGCAGTTTCCTCAGATGTGCACACATGGTTTCATGACGCCTGAACTGATTAACAATTGAAGGAGGAGGATACGCAGAAATTCTTTCCGTGTGTGTAGATATGTCCTCAACAAAGAGGCTATAACGAACACGATGCATAGGTATTTCAAGCAAAGGAAAGCAGCAAACCACTTTTCCCCCGCATTTTGAAATTAATTAAAAAACAAACAAACAAACCCCTCAAGACTCAAGCTATTTTTTGCAATAGCACATATATCACTACAGCAAAAGACGACTTCCATTTCAGCTTTCCCCCCGGGGAAGGGCAGCCCTCCCGCAGCGCCCCGCGGGACCCGGAGCCCCGCCGCTCCCCCCGTGTCCCCTTCCCCGGCTGGTCCGAGGGAGGAGGGTGACGGCGGCCCAAGGTTCGATTCCCCCCCGCGACGCCGCGCCAGGGGCGGCCCCGCGCAGCCCCTCAGCCTCCCGGCGAGAAGGCGCCCGCGCACCCCCACAGCCCCTCGCCGCCCCCGGTCACTCACCGGCCGCGGGCTCGGCGCGGCTGAGCACGGCCAGCACCAGGCCGAGGAGGGCGGCGAGCGCTGGCCCCGCTCCACGGGCCATGGCCACGGCCGCTCCCGCCGCCACTGGCACGGCGCGACCAGACGCGGAGGGATCTGCTCTGCCGCCGATGGCGCCTATGGTCGCCCCGCGCGGAGGGACACGCCGAGATGCACCGCCCCCGCTTCCTCCGCCACGCCGCCCGCCACGCCCCGCCCTGCGCCCACCGACCGCCGCCAGGGGGCGCCCGCCCGGGGACCGCAGGGCAGGGTGGGGCTGGGGTGGGGTCGGGAGAGTCCGTGGGGATGCGGCGGGGATACGGTGGGGATGCGGCGGGAACGCGGCGGCCTGGGGCTGGTAGCGGGGACAGGCTAGGGCGGGGGACTGCCCGGGCTAGGAAACAGAGCGGTGGGGGAGTAGGGCAGCGAAGGTCAGAGACAGATGGCCCCCAGGATGGAGGGCAAGGGCAGCAGCACGTGGTCATGTCCCCGTGCAGTGGTGGCAGCGGTGGCAGCTGCCCACGGGGGAGGACAACGGGGTACTCGGTCTGACATGCTGGCCGAGGCGCTGCCCTGCTCTTTGCTCAGGCGCGGGGTGCAGGCAGCTGCCGGGCAGGGGTGATGGAGCCTTGCCCAAGGGCAGGCACCAATGGCAGGGGAAACCCAAAACCAGCATTGGCCACTGGAGGGTCACCCCAGTGGGAAGGGGGGCATCCCAAGCAGGTGTATGAGCTCAGCACTCCACCGCTCAGCCCCATGGCTCAGCCCCACGGCTGCTCGTGCTGCAAAAGCCCAGGAGGAAACTCGGGTTCCCATGGATGAGGTCTTGGGAGGGCAGCAGCTGAATTCAACCTCAAGGTCCCTCCCGGCCCTCAGCCAACATTTAAAGTGTTAAAAATCCTTCTGCCATGGCTCCAGCTCCCCGCAGACTGAGAGCCCTTTGTGCACAGTGCTGACACGGCAGCCTGGCCCGTGAAGGCGGGATTGTGCTGGGTTTGGGGGAGAGAGCAGGGGCAATGAATAAACTTCACTGTTTTCCCCCTGTAATTCCCCAGATCCTGGAGTTCCTCCCAAGCATGGAGCTGAATGGTCAGTGCCCCAACACCATGATAATTTTTCCAGGTATGCCAGTGCAACCTGGGTGACAAATCCCTCACCAGCCTACACAGCTGCCAGGGTTTCCCATGGCCACTCCCACCCAGTTTCCCACCCAGAGGTGACCAGCAGCCAGTGCTGGAGCTGGCAGACTCTGACAAGGTTTTCCATAGTTTCCAGACAGTTTATTCCATGACTTGGCTCGCTTTGCCTATGGAGCATCTCACCCAGGTGTGGGAGCTGAGCCCCAGTCCCCCGGGGTGGTGAGGGGAGGCAGGCAGGGAGGTGGGCAGGGTGCTGGGCAAGGTGCCGGGCAAGGTGCTATGCAGAGGGCTGGACATGCTCCAGCACTGGAAGCGATGCCAGCTGAGGGATTAGGAGAGCTGAACGGACTCCATATCCACAGCATTGCTGGTTAAATGGCCCTGGCAATTAGGAAAATCCTGGTGCTTTGGCTGACAAAGGCATGGAGATCAAGCTCTCTCTGCAGCTCCATGTTAGGAGTCCTCCTCCACAGAGATTTTGGTTGTCTTCTCCACAGAACACTCATTTTGACCCCAGCATGTGCAGACTGCTCTCCATCCCCAGTGTTCTACAGCTTTCCTGTCCCTTTGCTTCAAAACCAATCTCATGAGCCATCACCAGCAGTGTCGGGGTGCAGGTCCCCCCATTCAGCAGGGACCCACTGGGTGCTGCCAAGCGGCTGATCTCCACAGACAGCGTGGCTGGCTGTGGGAGTGGGTGAAGGTGTCCTGCCCTCCATTGCACTCTCTCTGCTCAGGGAGGACACCCCCGGGGATGGCACCTCACCATGTCCCAGGTGGCTCCTGGGGGCTCTGGCAGGCAGAGGTGCCCGGGTGGGTTTGCTGTGCCAGCTCTCCCCACAGAGGGAAACATGGATTTAAACAGTCTGAGGTGCTTTGTGCGTGTTTGTACACACTCAACGAGCAGTGTGGTGCTTCTCCTCTGTCCCTTGTCTTGGAGGAACTGCCAATTTCACCAGTTTTGCGTTGTTTTTTTTTTTCAGAATAAATTGTGTTTTCTTGCAGTAACCTTTCAGTGACATTGCTGGTGGTTCAGGCATTTGAACCCCAGCTCCACCCACACCCTAATGCCTGCCTTACATCTCTGCATTTAACACACTCAAATGCTGCCTCATTTTTACCTGCCCTGGTCTAGGGGTCCTTCAAACATGCTTGAGTCATATATCCCAGCTTTCTCTTTTGTGAACAGGAGGGCTGGAACCCCATTAAAATGGAAGCTGAGGGTATTTCATAGTTACAAGATGTCAGTGGCTAAAAGGTTTGAGAAAAACAGACAGACTTGAAACAATATCATCTGCGCTTTCAGCCTTATGCTTGCATGGAAAATGGCTTTTCCTGTGGCTCATCTGCTAACTCTTAACATTCACATGACTTGGTTTTCACTGTGATTACCTTACCTGCCAGCTAGTCTCGTCGTCTTAAAAAGAAACAGAGAAGTGCAAAGGCATTCCTGCGTCAGGCCCTGCAGGAATGTGCCGGGTGCCCTGAGCTGCCTCTGCTCCCTGGCTTAATCGCCTGGGGAATTTGGACCCTCTGCCCTCTCTGCTGCTGCCCTTGCTCTCAGCAGCCCCTGGAGAATTCCTGTTGCAGATGGAGCCACACAGCTTTTACTCGAGTTGGTCTGATGTATGGTGTGGCCGTTAAGCTCCTGAAATGCTCCTGGCTCTGGGAACACGATGGAGTGAGGACTCACTGATTTGTGTCACCCTCCAGGTAGCAGCCGGTGCTGTAATGATGGTGGTGGAGCACCCAGTGCCTTACATCAGCACGGGTGGCCCCTTCCCACAGAGACCCCAGTGTGAGACAACAGACACAAGAAAAAGGCAATAGGAGAGGAATGCAGTGAGTGCTCATCAATTGGCCGAGCCCCTGTGGCACCATGCAGTGACCCCCTCCCCTTTTCTGGTACAGCAGTGCCATTTGGATCTGTCCTTTGACTGCCTTTTTTTGGGTCTCTACCCAGGGCTGGCTGTACAGGTGGGAGTCTGCAGCTCTCTCCCGCTCAGTCATCAGCCACTGGACAGCTAAAAGTGGTGATTTGCAGCAGGCAAACACCCTGCTCTGCTCCTCTCCCAGTGCACGCACCGCCCATCCAAACCACCCCTCCAGGCACCTCTTGCTGTGTGCTGACCACGGCACCCATTGCCTGTGGTTCCCATGCAGGTAGGGGCAAAAACATCAGAACAGAGGCTTCATGCTACTCCTGGGGGACCCAGACACAGCCCCAGTCTGTGCTGCTACATCCATCCCTGCTCCCAGACACAGCCGGCTCCATGTCCACACTGAGCTGGAGACCACTCGGGCCCCTTCTCTCCTTGTTGGTCCCCTCATCTCCCCAGGCAGATGCTGGGGACAAGATGCCATCACAGCTGCCACAGGCTGATGACCATGGATGGGGGACACGCAGGTCCAGGCAAGGTCCTGAGGAGCCACACACACACCAGGCTGTGCGAGCTCCAGCACTGCGGGGACCCACGCAGGTCCCCACGCAGGTCCTGGTGCAGAGGAGGTGGGGTCACCATGACTCCAGCAAGCACATTTAGTTCTGCTTCTCTATGCAAATCCCATGTCTGTTGCCATTTTGGGGGGCCCCGGTGGTGGCACTTTCCGCTCCGGGTGCTGTGCCACGACACGGCCGGGGAGTCCCATTTCCAGAGAGTGCGGGCGGCGTGCCAGGAGAGCAGAGCGTGCCGGGGCGGCTGGGGGCACCTGGGGAGCACCCGCAGGGCCAGGGTGCTACTGGTGGGGTGCTGGGGGGAGGAAAATTTTTAAAAGGCAATGACAGAGGAAACAGGTTTGTCTTCTCTCTGCAGAGTGCTGGGGCTCAGTCACAGGGGTTTTTCTGAGCCATGATTCAAAGTCACTCTGGGCCCTCCCTACAGCCCTCAGCCCAGAGAAGGCCCTGTGGCAGGGGTCTGGCAGCCCTGCTGGGGAATGCACAGGGAGTGGGGGCTCTCCAGCTTCTGGTTTGCCCCCTCCAGTGGCTTTGTGAGCTCAGTTTGTGACCGCAGCCAGCCAGGAGCAGCCATGTGGGGTGCTGTGGGGCTCAGTGCTGCAGGCACAGCCCGCAGCAAAGCATGGGGTACCCCTGCAACCACAGGGGACCCAAACAGTGCCCAAGCCAGGGAGAAGGGAACAGGCTGGTGGGGAGGTGGCACAGCTGTCCCAGAGAAAGCTGAGCTGGGGACATGCCTGGGCAGCTGGATGTGTGGGAAGCATGGGCAGAGCATCCACAGAGTGGAGGTTGTTTCCCATCTCTCCCAGTGCTGGCTGTAGGGGCTTGAGAACAGCTGGACCCCCAGGGATGCCCAAAGGGCTCAGGTCTGGGCGGTGAATGGAGAGATGAGGCTGCCAGGGACCAGGTAGATGCCTTGCATCCTGCCCTGGGGCTTGATGAGTTCTTGGGGCTGGGGACCAGCCCAACTGTGTCAGCCAGATGGAGGTGACGGGATGATTCAAGGGTGCACTGGGACGGCCTGGAGTGCTGACTCAGGCCTGTGCCAAGAAGGCTGTCCCCGCCACCTGAAAAGCCTTCATTTTTGGGCAGCAGAAAATCGATATCCTCCTTCCCAAAAGGTCACCTTGGAAGTGATGCAGCAGAGCAAACCACAAAAGGCGGGGAGTGACCTTCTGAGCCCCCCAGCCCAGCTCTGTGGGGCATCCTTCCCTGGCCCCCGCGGGATGGAGAGCCCCCCAGAGAGACGGAGCTGCCATGGCCCCACAGCAGCCCCCGAGGGGAGGAGGACAAGGACAAGAGCGCTCGGAGGCTGAACCCCAAGCCCTGCCGCCCTGGCCATTGCTGCCCAGGCAGTTATCTGGCATCAGGTTCCCCTGGCAGATGCTTGCCCTGCTGTGGGGATGCTGGCATGGCCCTCTGCACCACTGGGATGTTCACTCATGGCAAAACAGCTGCCAGCAACCACCCAGGGTCAAACTTTCCCAGGGTCCTGAGGACAAATACGCTGAAAGTGTTTTTTTCTCAAAATCTGCCCAAAAGAGAGGTTTGTGAGTCAGAGGAGCTGGTTCAAAGCAAGGGAAGCAGCTGGTGTCCAAGTAAACATAGAAACCAAAACCCTGTGGTGCCAGAGCAGCTGCTCCCCAGAGCAGTGACAGTACAGAGCATTGCCATGTGCCCTGCCAGGTGGGACTGGGTTTATTTTTGACACCCTGGCCAGAGTACCTTGCCAGCCTTCGCTGTCCTGCCCTTCTCTTACTCCCCACAGTGCTGTGCCCCACCCATGGCAGGTTTGGCGGCGTCCAGGAACCAGCTCTGCCTGTCTGCTCTCACTGCTTCGCTTTTCAGATGTTCAGGAAAAATAAACGTGATCCAGCACTGGCATGCCTGGCAGTGTAAGCCACCCAGCACAGCCCTGTGATGGCCCAGAGTGGGCACAGCCATGCATGGTCCCTCCAGCAGTCACCATCCCCAACAGCACCCCACAGACACAGGGACACCCAGGGGTGCCCAGACCTGAGCTGAGCAGTGGCAGCAGCAAGTGCAGCTACCATCGATGGCCTTTCTGAAAGATCATGCATGTAATGAGGATTGTCATGTTGGTGCTCACAAAATGAGCAAAGCAGCTCCCATCTGCTTTTCCTTTGCACCCTGTTGCTCTCTGCCTGTATCCCAAACCAAGGGTTTCCCAGCAGCAATGGAGTGCTGTGAGGTCAAGGAGAGCCTGGCTCTGTCCCTCACACTCTCCAGGACAGGGAGCTCAGGTGCTGCAGGGGTGCCAGGACTTTGTGGTGCTACCAGGTCCCCTTTGCTCTATATGCATTTGGTGTGGGAAAGAAGCTCTCGCCATCCACCAGGTTGAAGGGACCAGGCACAGGAACCAGGGGGATGCTTGGTGGGGGAACCCAGCTGGGAGAGGCTGCTCCTGAACCTCTGGGGGCAGAGAAGCAGCTCAGGAATCAGAGGATAGTTAGGGCTGGAAGGGACCTCTAGAGACCATCTAGTCCAATCCACCTGCTAAAGCAGGTTCACCTATAACAGAACGTACAGGATCACATCCAAGTGCATTTTCAATGTCTCCAGAGAAGGAGACTTCACAACCTCCCTGGCAGCCTGTTCCAGCGCTCTGCCACCCTCAAAGTAAAGAAGTTTTTCCTCATATTCAAATGGAACCTCCTCTGCTTCAGTCTGTGCCCATTGCCTCTCATCCTGTCATTGGGCACTGCTGAAAAGAGTTTGGTCCCATCCTCTTGGGAACAAAAGAGGAATGGGCATTGAGTAGGAGGTAACTGCTGGAAAGTGTCACCGTCCTGCTCAGTGGCAGCACTGCAGCTGTGTGGCAGGATGAGGCAGGCGGGACAGCCCTGCGTGGCACGATCTGGGAGCCTTTCCACACAGATCCCTGGGTTCATGGGGACACAGCCCAGGCACAGCGAGGCTGCAGGTCTTTGGGGAGGCCAGAACAGTGCAACGAGGTGGGGGTGCCCTCAGGAGAAGCCCCCTTTGCCTCTCCAGCAGCAGGCACAGCCCTGTGCCGTGCACCAGCTCCAGGCAGGCACTGCCATCTGCAGGCAGCAGCTGCGGGCCCAGCTCTGGGCCTCTGCCAGCACCCGTTGTGCAGCACCGTGACCCACGACGGAGCAGCGACCACACACCATGTCACCTACACACCGGGGGCTGCACCTACTGCCCCACACCATGGCAGGGAGCCACATCCCTGAGCCCACGGGAGCCTCAGACACAGAGAAACCAGCCCTGGCTTCTCCTCTCTTCTCTGAGCAGTGGGATGCAAGTAACTAACCTCATGTTCAGCTGCTTTGGGGGGGTGCTGATAACCCCCAGCAAAACAACCCCCAGCCTACACCCCCTTTGCACAGAGCATCAGCAGCACCCCTGCCCTGTGCAAGGGATGAAAAGGGGCTCACTATTTTTACCACATCCAGAGAGATGCTCATGAAGTGCTCCCTGGAGCCTCATGCTGGCCTGCAGGAGTGTTCCTTACCTGCCTCTTTAGGCAAGCAGCTTTCACAGCTCCACGTTCTGTTAACACTGACATACACACCACGGGGGACACACACCTCACACCCAGTTTTTTCTGCTTCATGTGCCCCACATGAACAGCATCACCACAAAACTGTCCCTACAAAAATCTGCCCAGGTGGCTCTGCCCATGCTGAAGGAATGCCTGCCCATATCCAGCCAGCAGACACACGCCAGCAGGGAAGGAGACCCCTGCTATAACCAAGTCTCTCTGCCAGAAAAGGGCTAAGATCATGTTTTTCAACTCATTCTTCCTCCAGAAAGGAGCCCTTATCCCAGGTGGCTTCAGCAACGGGGCCTTTATCCTTTTGCATTCCTGGAAGGAAAGCAAGCATCCTCCGCAATCACAGAAACAAGACAAAAAACTCCACACTGAAGAGATTTTTCAGAAGCATTTATTTCGCTGCTGATGCTGGGGCTGCAGGAGGCAACTGCTCACTGAGCTGCACTTCACTGCAGAAATGACACTCCCCTCAGTCACGACAATCCACGTACGATCGGTGTCTGCTCCCTTTTCAGCACCTACACCACACAGACCTACGTCACCGGGACATTCACCTGTTAGGGACACCACTTTAAAGGATTAAAAATAATTATAATTATAAAGCAATCTACAAAATAACACTTGGAGGCATCATGCAGAAACAGACGATTTTAGACGATGTGGCAGATCAGGTTTTCTGCGTCTGTTGGTGGACCAGTGCGAATGGCTTCCCTGCCAGTCCAACGCAGTATGGAGCTAGAGAGCATTCCCAGCAGGACAACAGCTCCTCGTTCCCTACCCAGTAGTAGGAAACACTTCCAGGTCACAGTTTATACTTCCAGAACTGCACAAGATTATTTGCTTGTAAAAGGTGCTGGAGAGTCCTGAAACTTCCTTCTTTGACACTGCCTGCTTCCTCCCGAGTGGCAGACACTGGGTGCAGAAGAGTGCCTGAGCTGTGGGGTTTCTTTTTTCTCTGTTTTTAAAATAAAAACAAAAGCTGACTGGTAAAATGTTATTCTTAGCACAGGTGGACCAAAAAAAAAAAACCAAAACCTAAAAATAAAACCGTCACATTACACTGGAAATATGAAGATTGGCCCATGAGAAATAAGAAGCTGTATACTATTGACCCATAATGAGTTTTTCTTCACCTACAGTTTCAACTTCCCAAGTGAGGTAGGGAGAGGGTGACCACAGGGAAAAAAAGGTGGCGTTTCCAAAGGATTCCACTGTTGTAAAGTTATCCTTTTGAATCCTTCATGTAAAGTGTTCTTTAAGGAAACACTGCCTTTTCTTCACAACAACATTCAGAGTTTTGGTTTTTTTGGTTGTTCTCAGTGAGGGAAAGAGGGAGAAAGAAAACAAGCCTCCCAGAGATAAAATGCTGGCAGTTTTGGTACTTTTGGAAGGAAAGCATAGTTATAAAAGGGAAGGAAATAATGTAGCAAATCTGCAGATAGAAGGGAAAAATAGAGAGCGCTGACACAGTTTGCACTGTGCTCGCTCCCACAGCACTTGAATTACACATCCTCTTCACGTGGAAACATACTGTCATACACAACTGTCAGGAAAGTGGACACTTAGAAACCTGTAGTTTAATTTTGTAGGAATCAGTAACACAGAAGCCTTTCATTACCCCTCCTAGTATTAGACAGAATGTATTTTAAGGCATAATTTAACAACCATTTCTTCCTAAAGCAATTGAAAGTGTAATGAGCCAAGATGTCAGACACAGAAAACTCAACAATAGCTATTCTGACAGAGGTGAAAGCTATTATATGTACAGTGCAGTATGTGCCTTCAAACAGGGGTGTCTTGTCTTTAAAAAAAAAAAAGAAAAATAACTGCAGACCCAGATTCTAAAAAAGCAAATGTTGCCAAGACAAGGAATGTTCATTAGAGTCCAGTTCCCACTAGAGCTACTCAACAGGAGGACACACGTGATTACGCTAAACCGCCCTGATTGACTGTTCCAGAGCGTGCCCCGGGAGGGGGGCAGAACCATGGGAGGCCAAACTGTGCGGTTCCCTAGTGCAAACTGCCTCAGAGGAAAAGCCTGTAGTCAACAAGCCTTTACACCTATTGTTAGGCTTCACTGAGAGGTGTAGTAGTCAGGTGCCACCTAACAATTTCAGGACACTCCTGTGAAGGTGATGGTCCTGTGTGGATTCTAATGCACATCCCCCGTGAACAGTGTCCTGCACACATACACCTGCCAGGCTACCGGCTTTCCCTCTTGCACGATGGCAGCTGGCTCACAGCCACCAGAATCTCACATAGACGATCAACATGATAAAAAACACAGCTACGGCCGCAAGTTTGGCATAAGTAGAACGCATGTTCAGGTATTTTGCGTCCTGACGGTATTTCTTGGACAAACTGGACAAGTTGTTGGCCTTGGAATCAAGAGCTGTTAAAGGAAAAGGGGAGAGAAGTTAATCAAGGTTAACCCAGCCAGACGTTCTCTAAATGTTACATTAACTGTGCAAGTCTTTCCGGAGCAGCTAGAAGCACAGCAGTTTCACAGGGCAGCAGGCCCTGTGCCTATCTGCAGTGCCCTAGTGCTTGTCTTGCTGGGGTGAGAGCTGCCCAAGCTGGCAAGATGCTGGTCTCGCCTAAAAGCACCACTAACTGCCAGGTGCTTCAGGAGGCAACCGATCCAACTGAAACACCCACCAAGTCCATTGTTTTTCTCAGGAGGCTCAGGGATTCACAAGCCTTTCCCTCCAATGTGCTCTACCCACCCAACTGACAGAGTGCAAAAGGAACCATATGCCAAATATCAGCCGTTCCCTGTACCTGAAAGTGCTTCTCCTCGCTGTAAGACTTCCTCAATGTTGGCCACCATAATCCTCTGCACATCTTGCAGCTCTGTGTTGATGGAGCCCAGGTTCCTCCTCGCCCGACTATCAATGTAGAGCTTCTTGGTTTTCTGGATGTAGGTATCTAGAACGAGAGGGGGCAATCAGAGGGAACCTCACCTCACACAGAGCAGCCAGGCTGACAAAGGAGTAGGAGCACTGCTGAGACAGCCAGCAGGCTGCACGTAAATATTTGCTGGAGCGAGGCCAAGAGACTTAAAGCAGGAAATACAAATCGAAGGACATTTACCATTTCCTTACCACTTCTCTTGTTCTATTCTCCTGCTCAAAACACCCATTTCTCTAGTGCCAAGAAGAGGCCGAACTGTCAACTCTATAGGCAATGCTAGAGAGGATCCTGTGGTTGCTGCTCCCTCCCCAGTAAGAAGTTTCCTAACTAGGTACAAGGAGAAGGACCTCACCAAATTCAATGAAGGAATAGGGCCTGGAGACTGTTGGCACCTTCTTGCCATGCTGCTCATCAAACTCTGAATGTAAGTCTTCCAGATATGCAAAGGCCAGTTTCTTGGGGAATGTAGCTTCACAGAGGACCAGATAACACACTCCTTTCTCAATGATGTAGCTAGAAGAAAAGTAGACAGAGCATTGATTAATCAATTTTGCACCCATCTTATCACACATCACCGTGCATACCTTTATTCCTATGAGGCAATGAGAACTGGGTACAGGGAATTCCAGTCTGCCATGTCTGACTGAGGTACAAACCTTTCTACAAAGTAATGGCTTAGTTTTCTTTAGCTAAAATAAATGTTCTTGTAGCCTCGAACCCTATACCTGTGCCAACAGCCCTGAACTTTGATTTAACTGGAACAAAGGTTGGCCTGTGAATATCATTAGTTTAACAAAATACCAGTAACAGAAGAGTTGTAATTTTGGAATTTGCCATGGGTAAGTATGATTGCACTACCAGCTCTTCGGCTGCCATGGCAGGAGTTCCAAAACGTATGTTGAAACAGGAGCCGCTCTTGCTTTGCAATGCTGTTTGGTTTGTTCTGCAGCTGAAGGCGCACAGAGGTCCCTGTTCTCCTCCTCCCACCACTCCATTGCATCTAATTTATGTTTCCTCACAGAGGTTTAGTGCTGACCTTGTTCCAGCGTGAGCTCCAGTGCCCCTGTCAGCACTGAGAACAGGGCCTTTCATTATAACTCAGCTAAAAAGCCTACTGAAATAAGCAATAAGACAGAACCAATCTTGAGCTAATTTAGGCTTCACTTCAACTGCCTCCTGCTGCACTTTCCGAACTACATTTTCCTCCTCATTTGGCCAATAGGAAAACAAAGGCAACAATATTTCCACCAAAACCAAGGGAGTGGAGACGGTAGATAGCCCTGCATACATTTTTGAATGTTTATCTATATTATTCAGGGTGGAATTTAAATGCTGCTTTTATGTTGCTTTCCTTTGACTTTCTACATAATGCCATTATGTAGCAGTCTAATTAGCATAAAGATTAACAGTGCATTAAAGAATTGACCCAGTCTCAAGGGCACTGTAGTTAAATAGGTAGCTTAAAATTTTGTTAATAGCCACATCAGGCTTACAAAATGACTTTCCCTTCACAGTTTTTCCAGATACCTCAACAGGTCTAAGTCCTTTGAATTAACCAGCCTCAACTTATTTTCTGGGCTCTGGAGTATCCACTTCTCCTGCCTCTATATGGCCTGCATGCAAATCCCACCAGCCTTCAAATAACAACTAATCCACCCCAACCAGAAGCAAGAAACTCCAGTTACTATAATCCATTCCATGAGTGCATCCCCAGAAGCTCATGCTTTTATTCTTTTGTATGTCCCTCAGTTTGGACTGCACCAGTGTGTAAGATTAATCCTACAGCAGTACATCATGACTCTGTTCTTCCCTTACCCTTTGAGACATGCTTGACAACTTGGAGCTTCTACAAATCATCACCCATAGCTTACTTTAGCCACTGCCATGATCAGCAATATTTGAAAAAGTCTTTTGAAATAAGTAAAACTCATGTCAGACAGGAATTCTGCCAGTATTCCCCGAGAGCCAGAGCAGCACACTCGAGAGCAGCCCAAGGAACATCCCCATCAGTACAGCTCTGTCGTCTCTGCTCGGGCCAGCTGGTCCTGCTTGGAGCTCTCCAGCTGTATTTCCCACCTGCTTTTCTCCTGACGTGACATTAGACATGTTGGATTTAAAGCTGATCTGTCAGCATCAATGAGAGCAGGCACACCTCATTCTGTCCCAGATAGAGACGATTTTGTCAGCCTCAGTTCAACAGCAGCGCAGAGTTCCTGCACAGTGGGGCTTCTCAGTTTTACACTCCACACTGACTGCTTGGCAGCACACGAGGGGCAGACCAGACATTACCATTTGTCACTGCTAACTTCTGCACTCCAGATTTCCACACACTGAGTGTAGCCAGCAGGTTTCTTATAAGTATCTTGCATCATTTTGAGAGAGCAGAGCTTTATCCTATTAAGAGTGGCAAAGGCCAAAGGTTGTTTTCAACATGACAGGTAACAGCCAATTCAGCCATTCACCAGCCAAAGGTCAGTCACTCACTGTGAGCAACGCAGGCTCCATCAGTGCTTCTGTACCTGAACAGCCACATGCACCAAGTGCTGCCACTGAAAGGGTGACACAGCTTTAAGTCTAAACATCACGTTTGACAGAAATCACTTCAGCGGTTGCAGTTTAAGTTTCACACTTCAGCAAGACTAGACTCATCTCTGAATCGATCAAGCTAAAAGCATTCAACACCACTCAGCAAGCTCAGCAATATCCTTAGCCGTGCTTGTAACTCTCACACCACAAAATGCTCCATCCTGGTTTGTGCTGCCCCTCAGCAGTCAGAGCTCCGATGTGGCAGAAAAAACAGATGTGCTGCGTTAACAAACAGCATGGCCATCAGTCAGCACCATTATAGACAAAATCTCAAACTCTCCCATTGCCTCCTCTTCCTGTACTGTTATCACAGGACTTTTCTAATCTGAAAGTGTTCTTTTTATATAGGTCCTGCCTTCATGTCCCACCTTAAAAGAGGCAGAGGTAGCACCTGAGTGCTGTGCAGGAGCAGCTGTCAATTCTTGTGGAACTTGTCTAGGGACTAACTCAACACGGAAGGAGAAACACTCCTTCCCCCACCTATCTGTTCGTCAGGTAACCTGCCTGTTTCTCCAAGACAGCTGTCAAAACATGAGCCTGCCCGAGTCCTCCCACCTTGTCAGAACCAGTGACATTACAGCCACCATTAAGAGGCTTCAATCTCCTGGGCCCTGTAAGTGGCACAACCACTCCAGACATTGCTGTGCTTGTGCTGTGAAAGCAACACAAGAAGGGATTTACAAGGATCTACATGGACCCTAACCCAAGGCTTCACTGCCAGTACAGTTACCTCACTGTAGTGCTACACAAACTTTTAAAAGCAGAGATTTAAAATTCTATAAAGTTTTAACTTCCGGAAAGATGATGATGATGCAGAGCACCACTTTGCAGTTAACTCTAGCACCAACACCCAAACAGGAGATAGGGATGGCCAGACTACTTTAATCAGAGTCATCCTCTGACCACTATAACTCCCTATCAAAAGCAACCAGAAGCCAAGAGGAAAAAAAAAAAAAGATTAAAACAACTCATCGCTGTTATGATACATAAGCCAACCACAAGAAAAGTTGCCCTCAAAACATCACGGCTTTTGCCAAACACAGCCCTTCCAAAAAAACCCCGTTCATGTCTTTGCTTTTCACTGAATCTCTGAAGAAAAGGACTGGGCAGGAGATTTGCTAAAGGGCAAAGGAGAAGGAGAGGCCTTAAGCAATCCTTGCCCTGCATCCAAGGCCATCTCCCACTCACACAGCCAGAAACACACGCCTGGTCACCAGGGCTGGGGAATCAGGAGGGACCCCACTGCTGGCAGCGCAGCACTAGGGCCAAGCCCGGGAAAACTTGGCACATCGCTGGCAAAACTGCACAACTCTGCCTTGGTGATCTCACATAGCAGCTGAACTCAGAAACCTCTAACACAGTTATTTCTGCCAATAGCATAATCCTGACTCTTGACAAGATCTTAGGCTTGATTAAATTCTCAGGCATTACTCTGCTGGGAAATCACATGTCATGTAAAGAAGCATTTCCTTTTCTCAAACATAAGCTTACGCTCCTGCCTTTCACTGACTGTCAGTTCTTCCTCCCTTGACTTGCCTTTCCAGTTCCCTTGCTATTGGTTAGGGAGTTAGGGTGTCTGACCTGCACCCTCTGTGAGTTTTCATTATTTCATATACAAGTTCCTTTGTTAGCGTGCTACTGGAAAAAGCTAAAAGTGCTTTTAAGTTGAGAGTTTCCAAATAGTTTAGGAAGCGAGTTAAACACACCCAACATATTTGGCAACAATAAGACTGAATCTACAAGATGAGAGAAAACAGTTTGTCAGGTACTGAGGAAATAATAAAATAAAAAGAAAATGAGAGATGTTCCATGTGCTTATAATACACAAAGCTAGTGCACGAAAAAGTACGTGCTCATGGGATACAGAGAGAGGAAAATCTTGTGCCAGAGGAGCTCACAGTGGCAGTGCCAGAGTGTTTTTACTAAGGACATCTCTTTTTAAAAAACACAAAACTCAGGAAGCACTAACGGTATCTCAGAGGGCGCAAACAAATGGGAAAATCTTCCAGGGAAAAGAACCTGCACTGTCTTCAGCAAAAGCAGAACTATGAACCTCACTGGAAAAGAAGTGCCAGGCACCAGTGCCAAGAAGTAACAACGCACACGCTCTCCCCTTCAAGCAGCTGTTACACGTCCGCAGCAGGGCTGACAGCTGAATAACTCACCCTCTCTCAGGCAGCCCAATTTCTAACTAATCCCCACCCCAACCCAAAAGCACCTTTGCTTATTTCCACGGCCCGTTCCCGCATCACCCCTCCAGATACTCACTGGAAAGCCATGGCTCCTGCCTCCAGCGTACACCTGGTGGGGGACTGCTCGTTCAGCTTGCGGAACAGCTGCTTCGCTTGGCTCTGGTACTGCTGCAGATCGCGGCCTGACTGAGAAGGGAGAACAGGCTGTTGTGAGCGGCTGCTGCCGGAGAAACGCTCCCTGCGGGCAGGTAGGGGGGCTCGGGGGGGGCCGGGCAGGCAGGGGGGTTCCGGGGAGGCCGGGGCTCAAGTCGAGGAGGAGCTGCACGGAGCCGCCTCCACACCCGCCACCACCGGGCGGGCAAAGCTTATGTAGGAGCCGCCTGGCCTGTGAGGAGGGAGTTTGTGCGGAGAGGGTTTGTGAGGAAGGGGTGCGAGGGTCCGGCTGGGCCCCCCCCGCCTGCGCGCCCCCTGAGCGCGTGCGGCCCCACCTGCTCGTCCTCCTGCATGGAGGCGGCGAGCGGCAGCCCGTCCGCCACACGGGCGATCATGGTGAGCAGCACCATCTCCGCGCTCCGCTGCGGCCCGTCAGCCGCCTGCCCCGTCAGCCGCCCGCCCCTGCCACGGAGCTGGCCGGAAGCTGCCGCCGGAACATCCGGCCCAACAGCCTCCAGCAGTGCGGGCGCTTCCGGCCGCGAAGCAATAAACCGCCCGGGCGGCAACACGACCCATCACTGAGGGGCCGGAGCGGCGGGGAAGGAGCAGCAGAAACAGGCGCGGCTGCGTCCCCTTCCTGGCCACGCCCCCTCGACATGACCACACCCCCCTCGACATGACCACACCCCCTCGACATGACCACGCCCTCCGCACTGTAGTACCGCCCACTATAAAACCGCACCCCTCAAAGTTTAGCCCCGCCCAATCCCCTGGCTCCGCCCCTCACGCTGATGTAGCCCCGCCCCGCCGCGCCCCCCCAACCCCCGCCACACGTGATCCCCCCCGCCGGGGCGGGGCGGCGGTGCAGGCGGCGGCGGCCCGGTGGGCGCGCGCCAGGCCGGCAGCTATGGCGGCGGCGGCGGAGCGGAGCCGCCTGAGCTTCCCGGGCGGTGCCGGGGCCCTGGGGCGCCCCGTGCCCATGAACCTCTTCGCGACCTGGGAGATCGACGGTTCCAGCCCGAGCTGTGTGCCCAGGTAACAGCGGGCGGCCCCGTCCCCTCCAGCGGGGGCAAACCCCGGGGCCTGGCGGTTGGGCTCGGGTCCCCGCGGGTCCCAGGGTTGGGAGGCCTGACCCCGGCCGCCAGGTCCCAGGGGCTGCTTCTTCACCCCACTTTCCCCTTAGCTTTGCGGTCTTTCCTTCAATTTTAGGGTCCCTTTCCCCCATTTTGGGGTGTCCCCCCATCATTCTTCCCGCAGTGATGGGCAGGGCTCCCAGTACCCTGCAGAGGATGTTGGGCTGGACCGGGGACTGCAAGGACCGTGCGAAGGTGCCCTCCAACCCTAAAAAGGGAGTGGGTGCTGCCCTCTGCACCAAGTCTTTGAGGGGATTACCATGTGCCCCCCAAAAGCTTGGCATGGGGTCTGTGTTGGTGTCAGGATTTGGGGTGTCCTGCTTCTTCTTACAGCGGGTTGCGCTCCCCGTTCCCCACCATCTGGTGCGGGGTGTCCTGCTGGCGGGGCTTTGCCTGCTAAATGCCCCACATCACTTGCTTTGAGGTGGGCGGCAGTTTCTCCTGGTCAGTTTCTCTGTTTCCCCCCCCCCTCCCAGTCCCGAACCTTTCCCGGGCACTGCTGTGTGCACATAAACACACAGTAGCATCCCTGCCTCTGCTGCTTTTAGGCTGCATTGGAGGGATCCTTTTTTGTTCTTATAAAATGTGTGCTTTTCAAGTTTGGCTTTAACAGAACACCTTTGAGGATTTAAGAACACGGAAGATGAATCTTTGATGAGATCCTCTTTCTCTTTTTATTTTTTTAATGAGGACACAGCAAGGGAGTAAAAAGGGAACAGAGTCATCGGCCTGACCTCGCAGGAATGTACAGCTTTGCAAGCTTTACAAACCCCCCAAATCCCTCTGTCTTCTGCACCATCCAGATAGCAGGTTGGGCTCGATGGGTATGCCCCTGTCTTGCAAGGCTAGCAGCTTGCTCATGGGGGTAGTAACTATCTTAGCTTAAACATTACCCACAGTCAAAGTGCTCTGACATGGTGGGCCAGAAGATAGTATGGGGTAGAAAAAACCACAGGTCCTGCAATTGCAGATGATCTTGGTTTATCACAGCTTATCTCTGCTGGCAGCACCTTGGAGTGTCTGCTGGGCAGCAGCTTTCTCCACTTGTATCTTGTTTAGCCTTTCTTCTCTGCAGCAAGAGGCCTTGGAAGGGGAATAGCACCCAGGGGAATGTGCCCCTCTTCAAGAAGTTCCTTTGCTACGGAAGGAGTTGGGAGGAGCTGGAGGAGCAGTTGGTGCACTTTTGATTTTTGTGCTGGATTCCAGTGCTGTTTGCGTTGACCCTGGAGGCCCTCTTGTAATGCTCTTTTGAAAGCTGTTCTCTCCATTGCACCCTTGACTACAGGAAGGCAGTTGGATTTCCATTTCATCCAACCTCATAACAGTGCCTGTTAAATAAAAAAACAAATGTCTGTCGCTGTCAAGGACTTTTAGTTCTGCATTATCATTTATGCTGATACTTGCAGGTCTGAAAACAATCTCACAACATAGCTGCTTGTTTGCAAATCTGTAGATGACCAGAAAATGTGATGCAAGGACACTGGCCCTGCCTTGATGTGATAGAGCGTGGCAATGCGTCTGCACAAGACTTGACATTTAGGGTGGGTCCTGGCTGCTTTAACTGTGTTGGGCAGCAGATTGCAGTCAGCTGGTCCAGGTGCCTGGGGGAATCTGGGTGATGCAAAGGGCCTGCGGGTATCTGGGCAGGTAGGTCCGAGCTGGGGCTTGAGGGAGAAATTTTGGAGTCAGGCTGTGAAGCATGGGCTGGTGGAAGTGCTCAGATTGTGTGTTCTGAGGCAGCCATGAGAGGACTGGGGAAATTGGGACCCTCTATAGCAACACAGGTTTTGTGTGAGGGAGTTTGTGGGTAGCAGTGGGTCCTTCTGGTTTCAGCACTGTTGTTGCCATCACCTTTGCTTGCTGTTCCTGGGTGCCCTTTTCTTCTGAAGCCCGAGGGGGTATGCGGACATCCAGCTGCTGCACCTGCTGCCCAGGTCTTTCTGCGGCCCCACGTGGGTGGGCAGGCGTGCAGGGGCTGCCTACGGGGTGCAGCGTGTGGCAGGTCTGCGGTTGTAGCTGTGGGTGCCAAAGTGTGATTTGCTAATCAGAAGTGAGTCGAGCAGCCGCGGTGGCAGCTGCTGCAGAGCTTTGGTGTGATCGCGCGGTGAGGTGTGTGCTGCGCTGCCGGTGCCGGGCACGCGGGGAATTCTGGAGCAGCAGCTGGGCTGCAGAGCCTGGACACTCGATTCTGCTGTTTCTAATCATTTTACATCGTGTCTTGTGATGCTACAGCGGGTCCATGCTTTGCATTTCATTACAGGCTTTGCAGCAAACCTCTATCAGAGAAGGCAGGAGTTTGAAAACCTTTAAGTTCTACTGTTGCCTCTGTATTTTGGGTTCATACTGTAATGATTTTTCTTGTGGTGCAACAGTATCTAAAATTCTTTGTTTTAAAGCAAGAGAGCCTGGGATGAAAACTGTTCTGCAGGGGAAACAATATTTAAAATGAGATTGTTGTTTGAGAAGACATCTGTGGGGACATGAGAGGAGGATGTGGAGGAGAGTGGGCCTTGGTGTGTGGTCAGGCTCTGTGGAACTGGGGATGTGGTGTGTGCTTCCCAGATGGTGCTTGGGAGCTGGGCCCTGGGACTAAATGCTGCTCTTCAACAAACTCTTCTTTGGCAGGTGATTTACTGAAAACCCATTCAACTTCGGGGGGGTGTTAGTAAAACCTGGAAGGCTGCCTCAGTGTGTCCATGGAGGTCCCTTGTGTGAAAAGGCTGTCTCAAAACGTAAGGAAGAATAATAGTGAAGAGTCATAGTGTTGTTCTGCAGTTGTGTGGCTTGAGTGAAACCCAAGGGTAGGTGAAGTTTTGCACTTGCAGTCATCTCCATTTCTCTTCTGCCATTCAAATAAATTATTTTCTTCCTTCTTTCTTCAGCACATGCAGCTCCTGGGGGTTTTGACCTATCGTAGTGCTTCTGAAATGCAAGTACTTTCTTTTAGTCATCCCAGAAAAGTGACTCAAACTGTTTCACTATCTGGGTGTAACTGCTACATACCAGAAGGGAGATATGCCTACCTTTTTCTGCTGTTTCTTTCTTCTGTTCATTGAAATATTTTCCTTTGTGGGAGGTTACATTATGTAAAGTTCTACCTACTACCTGTAAAAACTGAGAGTAGTCTTCTTGCCACTTGACTGTGATAGAGTCAAAACTTTTCCTTCTGTTTCTTTGCACTGAAAAGTAAGAATTACTTGGGGAAGGCTGGGTTTTGTTCTTTTTTTTGCTTTCCAGTCTTTTGATGAAGCTGTGGGTGTGAATGGCAGGATGCAATGCCATCCTTTCCTGAAGAAGCCCCATGAGGAGGCAACAGCATGGGGAGGCTGTCTAGAGAAAGAGTGGTCCTGGGGGAAGGCTTTGCTGAAAGGGGGTGTGCTGGAGCAAGAGAAGGTGATGGTTGGTGGTTCTGTTCAGAATGGGGTTTTGTTTTAGGCTGCTGCCTTAATTGTCACGTACTTGAAAATGTTTTGAACTGTGGAGTGTATTGAGACCAAACTGCACATGAAGCAGATGTGACCTGGTGTCCCTTGGAGATACAAAGAAAGCTGTGGAGCAGACCTGAGAAAAGATGGTCCTGCAGTTCTAAAGCTGCCTTAGCATTTCACATGCCAGCTTGCCTCTGTAGCTTGTCTGCTGGCTGAGGAAACATGAAGGGAATCCACACACATACCCTGGACTGGAACAGGAGGTTGCTGATGCAGGGATGTTACTGCTCAGTGAGCTGTGGGATGTCCTCACAACACATGGACTTTCACACCAGCCCTGGTGTGGACATCCCCAGGGGCAATGGAAACTGATTGGGGTGAGGCTGTGGATTCACAGCAGCTGAGTGGATCCTAGCATGCTCATGCTCCAGGCAGCCTGCTCCTCGCCCTGTGCCAGCTCCCAGCTTCTGATCTTTGTTGGTTTTCTGTAGGTTAATGAGTTGCAGTGGTTTGCAGAGGAGTCTGTGAGCGTGCAAAGATGATGGCATGGATATGTGATCATGAGGGACGCAGCGAGGACTGCTGAGGCATGGAGCCACTCCAGCAAGCTGCATGTTTGCATCCCTGCATAGTGTTAATTCCACTCAGAAAGGAGGGGAGAGGCTTTCCCTCTTGATACGACAGTGTGTACCCACACTGAGAACGGGAGCTCCACTTGCCTAGTGAAGGTGTGCTCTGGCCTGGCTTGAACAATAGCAACTACGTGCTGTATTGGCAGAGAAAGGTGGACAGCTTGCTAGAGTAATGATTATGATCAGGTGATCCTACATAAATAGAAATGCTGATTAATTGAGGTAGGGAGAAATGTTAAGTTAAATGTGCCTTAACCTCATGATCTGTTGGTATGCTAGTGTTTAGGAGAGAACTCTTGTTAGTTCAGATAACTGCTGGCACATGTGTTGGGAGCTGATGGTAGATTTTTGGTACATCTGGAACTAGGAAAATGTCTAATTACTCAGATGACTAGGTATGCTTCAGAAGTGCTTATTTGGAGGCTTTGTTTTGACTTTGTTTGAATAGCACAGAATGCCTAACATTTTACCACTGAAGGAAACTGAATACAAATGAGCGCACAGGATAGGCTTTAAAAAAAATGGCCAAAGCGGTGTTGAATATTTGAGATGCATGAGGAAAAGCATCCACAGCTGAGTAATGAAGAAGAAATGCTTGGGCTAAAGTGCACTGGGCAGAACCAACCCCTTTATTCTTAGAGCCAGGAGATCTGATTTCTCCTCCCAAATCTTCATGGAAGATATCAAGACCAAAATAACATTACTTCAGGCAAGATCAAGTGATCCCTTAGTGCTTCCATTGTAAATACTATCACAGTAGATACCAAGTTTGTCACTGTGTATGACACTACTAAATGTAATTTGGACTCTTGTGTTCAGTGGAAGAAAAATTCTGTCCAGGCGCTGAGCGGTTTGTTCAAGTCAAACTTCCAGTTAAACTTATTTTTAGTCATCTCGGCTGATGTCAGGTGAAGCTTGTGCATGTTGAGAACAGTTCTGAAAAAGTCTTAAAATCTCAAGGCTGCTAGAAAAAGGTCTCTGGATGGGGCTGTGCATGGTTTTTGTCTGGATGCCTTGGCCTTGCACATGCCCAGTGCAGAAGGGCACTGGGAGTGGAAGGAAAGGGCTGCTCTTTCAAAGGGCATCTTTTCTTGCCTTCCACCAAGTGAAGATGCTCCAGGGATCTTTTCCATGTGTTTCCCAGCAGGTCTGGCCCCTGCTCCTGCAGCCCTGTGTGGCAGGAGGTGATCCTGCAGCTGCTTCTCCAGGAAACAAAAGCTCTGTCGAGTGTCGATACTCCCACTTTTCATCAGCTCTGAGCCTGCAGATGATTTCTGTGGCAAGCTTGTGGGTGTATCAAATTAGCTATGAAATGATTTGCATAATAGATTAATCAACCAGCAACAAAACATCCCTCTTTTCTGCCAGGAAAAGAAAAACAACTACTCAGCTGTTACAAGAGGCCATTATGTTCCTTGCAACCCTTAATCTTTCTTTTTCCAAGAGCACTTCGTGTTTTGGGCTCGCACAGGAAGCTGGCCTGCTCACCACCTTGATTTGCGTCACATCTTGGCAGCTTTTTTTAATTCTTTTGCGCCAAATTTTGCCACCATTATGGTGACCTTCTAGGGAGGGTATTTCCTATGGAATTGGTGGCCGGCTGCCAAACAAATCTCTATTGCCAGGTCCTCCATTAGCCTTCTCTTTTCCGTTGACTTGCTAAAAAGGGTGAAATTCTTCTGGGCCCCCTGTGCTCCTTCAGAAGTATCCCATTTCCTGGGAAACTGGGGACTGGGGGGCCTCGGAGAGTATGAAACTGTGGGTGGGCAGGAACTGGTCACTGTATTTTGTTTTTCCTGTGTTTCTATGTCTCTGTGAGCTGGCAATACACATTTCTTAAGCTATATCGTCCCCGTGGCTCCAGACATGACATCCGTGTGTCCTTTCTTGGTCAAAGAATGCCACCTCTCAAAAAGAGAGTTTTAGTCCGAATGGATCCTAATGTGCAGATGATAAGAGGCTTAACCACCTAATTGAATGTGATAGTGTGAAGCTTCTCTCATGATGAGGTTTAATTGGATTATAGTACTGTACAGTGCTGTAGAGGCTTGCAGGGCATGCAGCCAGCTTCACAAGGAGAGAGTGGATCCTTGTTAATCGCTCATTTGTTTAAAACAATTAATTGCCTGGAGAGCTCTGGGCATGGAGCAGGCAGCAGCCCTGGAGAAAGGCTTCCTCAAAAACTGCACAGGTGGACCCTCTCCGTGTGTTGGTGCAACTGCATTAGAGGGTCTGCAGATCTGCCTGATGAGCCCAAGTCTGGGGAAAGGAGGAGGAGACGTGCTCCCTGTGTTTGGAAAAGTGGATTTGTGGGCTCTCTTGTGCTGGTGCCTGGAAGCGATTTCCTCCTCTAGAACCACTTCAGCCTTTCCTGCAGCACTTTGCATGACCATGTCACTTGTCACAAGCTGTGCCTCGCTTCTGAGGTGGCCTTCGCTTGTTCCTTCTCATCCAACAGCTGTGAGTCTGCAAGGCAGTCTGGCTTCAAGTGCAGTTTATCGCAGGGCAATAACTGGTTTTGTTCAGGAGCTCAAATGCTGATGTTGAACCTCCCCAGCTACAGTGGGAAAGCAATCTAATTTTTGAAGGATGCAGCAAAAATAAAAATCGGAGCAGCCTGTGTGCTGTAAAGTTTGCTTGGTGGAGGCTCTTGTGCGTATGAACTGGAGCTGCGGTCTGCAGGGCAGGATGTGCGCTGCTGTTTGCCTGGCTCAGGGTGCCGCACGGTGTTTGCTGCACCTTTGCAGCACCCGTGTTTTGGGTGCAGCTCCTGGAGGCTGTGGGCTTCGTGGCAATCCCTGCCTGAAATGCAGGGTGGCTGTTCTTGGGAGTTTTTGCATTGAAAGTAAGAGTGTTTGGTTTACAGATTATTTCAAAAGAGTTTGAAATCTTCATGGTTGCTCAGATCTTATTTCAGAAGAGTTGTCAAGGAAAATAGGATTTGTTCTCCTGTAAGCAGGCAGACTAGCATAAAATATTAACTTTGATGTTGTGTGCATTGTGCTCCCCATCCATAGCTTCTGTGCTGGTTTGGAGAGTTAACTGTTTGTCTTGTAGATGTTTGAACGTGCTGGGAAATGTCCCCAAGGATGGCGTGTGCCATTTGGGCTGGGAACAGCACTGGGACACTGGGAGGTTTCGATCAACTCACCCTGTTTCCTGCAGCAGTTGGTCCAAACTGTATTATAGTGAAATAAAGAAATGTAATCACTTTGCTTTTGCTAGGAAGTAGTAGTTTAGCCATCTTTTTTTCCCTTGTGCTCCAAGACGTGTGGGATTTCTGCCCCCTGCAGCTCTATTTTGGTCTAAAAACAAAACAACTCTCTTCTACTGGTCGTTCATCTTTTTGGGCAGTTGTGTGCTCTGGAGCTTGTAAGAAGTCAGTGGAAGGGAGTAGGGAAGAGAGAACACAGTTGTTTAAATAAAACCTGCACAAGCTTACAGGTTGTCTTGGGCCTTGGGCAAGTGGTTTATTTTGTTCTAAAAAGAAACAAACAAACAAAACCCCCTGGTGATCCAGTATGTGTTGCCAGGGCTGGGGAGAGATGGAGGTTTGAAGGTGTGAGGCTGTAAAGACTGATCAAGTGTGTGCCTGTGTGCGGGGTGAAGGGAAACATGATTTTACCACTCAACAAAGTACTTTATTTTGCTGTTAAAAATCTTCTGAAGAAAGACACTGTCTCCTTCCATCAGATCCCTTTGATCTGTTAAGCTTGACTGTTCAAAAATCCTTCTCTACTCTTTATTTTTCTACAAAGCCACTGCAGTGTGAGGGCTTGGAAATACTCCTTGCTGCTGGTAAGTAAATGTCATGTGCAGGAAAGAGATTTCTAAAGGAATCTTCACCTCTGCAGTGAAACACATGGAGGGCTACAAATGGAGACATGGGAAGACCGTGGAGCTCATAATGTAGTTCTGGCCTGTGTTTCAAGGGTTTCTAGTGCAGGGCTCTCATTAATGGCCAAAATGAGCTGTAGTGTGCACATACACTTCTCTGGTATGTGTTTCCCAACAGGCACTAGGCCAGATCTAGATATAGAACAGAGAATAAACCCCATCAAGAGATTCTTAGGAAGCCTTATCTATATATAGTCTATATAAGTCTGTATCCCCTTTCTGCTGAGAGGACGATCTCTGCCTGGGGAACGTGGTTAATGCAGATACACCCAGAACCACGCGAAGGCCCACAAGTATCACATTGCCGCATCCATTGTGAGCGATCCCTGATGTGTCCTGGCTCCCACTGCAGCACGTTGTGGTGGGGAGATCTCTGCTGAGGGCCCCAGCTGCACCGTGCTGTGTCTGTGCTGCTGTGACAAGCTGGTGACACACTCCTGTGCCCAGCGAGGCTCATACTCTGCAGGAGCACACAGCAGCTGCTGGCTGGAGGGACCAGCTGCTGAGGCTGGGGCACATCCTTCACGTGGAGCTGATGCTGCCTGCGCCTTTGGAGCACGTTGGTGTGTTGGGCGCTCTCATTAAAGCAGTGAGATCACAGCTTTGGAGTGAATTGTCATGAAACAGCTCTTGTAGGGCCTTTATGCCGGTGAAATTGCCTTTCTGGTTGCCTGCCAGGGTGTACCATGAGAGGAACCTGCACAAAACTGCTCCTTCTCCTGGAATGACAAACAATTTGCAGCGCTCAGCCCACCTGCTTCATCGTAATGCAGGAAAAAACGCAGCAGGTGGCTTAGATCAGAAGCAGGAACACATAGCGAGGTGGACAAGGCTGCCTTTTCACACAGCAATGTGGTCTTCTATTAATTTGTATGGGGGTGCAGTTTCACAATTAGGATGTCTGAGGCTGTTCCCAGCCAGCCTTCCTCTTTGTGTGGTACAGAACTTCTTCCAGCTAGTGCACCACTGGGTTCCGTAGCTGTCCTGGCAGCTGCTAAAGGCCAGCAGTGAAGGAGCACAACCTTCTTTCTACTGCAGAGAGTTTGCTGCCCACCTGGCATTTTGCAGTGCATCCTGAAGCTGAAGTAGTGAGGGTCTGGAGAGCTTTGTACCACCTTGAAGTGTTGATCTGTGAATATCTCGTGAGGTTATGTTGGACCTGCTTGGAGTTATGGCTGCTCTTTGGATGCATTTGGCTCTCGGATTGTGGATTTAGGTCTTTCTTTTAAAAAGAGCAGTCGTGTTTTCTACACTGAAGAGGCTGATTCCTTTCTCATGTCTTTTAAGGTCTGTCAGTGTAATTCTTAACCCTGTTCAGGCTGGAAGCTTGACAAGACATACTCTGCCTTTCATAAGCCCATGAAAGTCATGGGGCTGTTGGAGGACATCTCCTCACACACATTTTTACAAATATAGCAGGATCGTTTGAGGTCAGTCCGTCTTGAGTTTCTTCAGGGAGAGCACACTTCAGCTGCAGGCGGTGCCCGAGCTAGATCTGACTGCCTCTGGAGGGGCTGTTCTGAAAATGAGTGTCTGTAATGTGCGGTCTAATCTCAAGACAATCGTGCAAACTTTCCAGCTCATCAGATACACCTGCAGAATATTTATTTCATCTCGTCGCTTGTGTCCTGATTTCACAGCTGCCTAAACTGTGTGAACTTGGTGGTTTGTAATGGGGACAGGGGCATCACCATTGTCACCAGAGCAATTGTAATACTCATTTCTCAACTGCGGGGAGCTGGCATTGGGGTCACAACCTTTTTGCTATTCCATCTGTGCAGTGAGTAGCTGTGGGGGTATGACACCAAGCATTTACCAGTCCTTTGCCTGTTACCGCAAAGCGCTAATAGCTCTCTCGCGGAAGAGCCCTTTCTCAGAGACTTGTGAAGCTGTGCATGCTGTCCTGACACTCCACAGGTGATGTTGTAGTGAGGTTTGACCAGCTCCTCAGAGGCTTATGTGTCTGGTGGCTCGCTGTGACCTGCCTGCTTGGGCTGCAGCTTGCCACCACCTCCTGCCTTGTGCCAGTCTAAGTGTTTGAGAGTTCACCCGGTGAAGAGGAGCAGGGCAGAATTTGGGGAGTAGAGGTGGGTTGTGTTTCAGTTGGATCCATTCTCTGCTCTGCTGTGTGATGGTCCAAATGACTGTGCAGGCAGAGTGGGGGGGACGGGGACAGAGCAGGTACCCTGTTTAATCTGGTGCTGCTGCTGGAAAGTCAGCAAGTGGAAGCAACAAGTGGTTCTGCATTGCTCCCAGTGTATGTACCACATTTCTAATTTAGCAGAGCTTCTCTGTAGGCTGGGGAAATGACTTCTAAGAACTGTGGGAGGAGAATTCCAGCCTCTTGTTTAGCAGCTTGTGTTTTAGAAACCCTGGGTGGTCCAAAGCCTTGTGTGTGTTCTCCAGCTCAGGGCTTGTGTTGTCAGAGCTACCGAGTGGGTCAAGGGAAAGGGATGGTTGGGGTGGTCTTTCCTTCTTTGGGGCTCCACGGGGAGATCTCTGGTGGGAAGAAAGTTTTGGGAGCTGGGCTCTTTGCGAGGAGATTGTCAGACAGGCACTAACTTCAGTAATTGACAGTGTAACCAGAGCTGCTGGAGATTGTTGGGGATGTAACCGAATCTTTCACACCGATTCTTATGCAAATTCAAACATGTGCTCCCCGTTTCTAATGGGACACCTACAAATACAACTGGCTCCATTCAGAACTTGGCATCCGTGCTCTGGTTCTTTGATTGCTAATGGCTTTATAGTAAGAGTGTGACTTGCAGAGCTACATCTCTGAGTTTCACAGTGCTGTTCAGACCTGTACACAATGAAGTTTCCCTGTAGATCTTGTGTAAATGTCCTGTGGAAGTTCTGGCACATGGTTTGGTGCTGAAACTGTCCACTGCCATACTGATGAGGTTCAGTAGCAAAATGAGCTTGGATGTTTCAGTGCTGATGGATGTTTTCTTTGCTGATGTGCTGGGGCTCATGGAAGGTAAATTAAGTGACCTAGAATTCTGCAGAAAATAGTTTTGTGTATTTAACACTGAGTGCAAATAATCTTAAGTAAATCTGTGACTGTGGGTTGATGAGCACATTTGCTAAGTATTATTTAGGGCTGCTGGGGGTGAGATTGGTGTCCGCAACCTTCTGGCATAGCTTCAAAATTAGGCTTGTTTTTTTCATAAATGTGCCATGTGGTAATGGATTAGTTGGTCAAAACCATGTGGGCTTAATTTCTTTAAAATATAAACAACCTAAAATGTTTGTTTATGTACAAAATATCCAGCCAGTGACTGTAAGCATTTCCATGTTTCTACAAGAGATGAAGGTAATTCATATGGCTTAACTTGTCTCATCTGGCAATAGTTAAATCAGTGTTTTCATCTGCATGACCTCTTGGGGTGGGGAGAAATTATGAAAATAAGAAAATGTGGCTGAAAAAGACCTTCCTAGGTCATCTTCTAGCACATGTGGAGGCTGGAGCAGCTCCACTGAACAACCTTGACAGCTGCTTGGGAGAGTGACTGTTCCCTCTCTGACATGGTCCATGTTACTGGGTATGTTTTGTAGGGATTTTTAAACAGTCGTTTTTAGTTGACTGAGGAGTTGCCTGTCCTATATGCAATCCTTCCCCAGTGTATAAATTTCTATTCAGACTAAATAAACTAGCTACAGCAGGAAGAGCTTCTTTCTTAAAAGAAAGCTATTGATAGAGCATAACTGATCATAAATCTCCAGGACTTCTAATGCTGCTCTCCTTCCAGCCAGCTGCTGATTTACAGTTTGCAGGGGCTGCTCTGAGTTTCTGGGGGCTGTCCTGCAGTCTTCCTCTGTGGTCTCATACTTGTGGACAGGCAGTTTTCAGTGTCAAAAGGTTCATTCCAAAATGTCCCCTTTCATGAAAATATACCTGCATGCTTTCTAACGGGTAGAAAGATGATATGCTGCTTTCCCGATCAAGTTGCACCCACTGCCTTAAAATGAAGGATTTGCAAGGAAAGCTGAGAACTGCAGGAACTGAATCATATATATTTCATGTTGCTAGTGGCTTGCTGGGGGCTGAACTCCCTTTTATTTGCTCTTCTACCTATTCCCTATGCTGTACCTGAGAGCGTGCCAGAATTTAAGGTGCTCCAATTTCTCTTCCAGGCTGGCGGGATCTGTATCTTCTTTCTGCCAGGATTCAGCTTTATTTTGCTTAATAGAGTTGAAGACCATTAGTGTAGGCTTTGTCCTTGCTTCACAAATAGACTCTGAGTGTCTCCAGGTACTTGGATAAGCTTTGCCTTCTCATGCTCAGTCCCAGAGGGGATCTGAGGCAGCTGCTTGCAGATACCAAAGCAGATCAGAGGACTTTTTCCTCCCAACATGTATCATTCAGCAGCTCAACTGTGAAGCTGCTCACTGAGACAAAACTCTGGTGATTCTTTACCCTTGGCCCATGGGGATGTGCTTCAGGATCAGAAGCCTGGCCAGTGCTTAGTTCAACCCAGTGGGTAGAGTTTTTTCCAGGGAGAAGGGATTTCAGAGGTGGATTTTTCTCAGTGCAGCCTTTGGTCAGCATGCTCCTGTTTTTCTGATGCTTAAATGGCATGTCCTGCTGGGTGTCCTTAAAAAAAAGTTTATAATAAGGTTTTGCTGTTCATACAATTGTTTCCTTGTTCCAGGATCATGACCTAAAGGTACCCACAGCCTGGCAGTGCTGAGCGGCTCGGTCTGTTCCCGCTGCAGCTGCGCTCAGCCCAGTTTCCCAGTGCTGGTCCCTTGCTGTGCAGAGTGCTCAGCTCCTCTCAGTGCCCTGCGCAGATGCTGACGGGACTGTGTTTCGAAGAGGCATCTGCCTTGTCTGGGTTCGGATGCGTACATTTGCTCTGCAGCATTGCTCTTCTTTGGGTCCAAGTAGCTGGGTTCCTGGTGTTTCCACCTTTGTACAATGCTGGAATTCAAGAGGCTGTCTGGATTAAAACCAACAAACTGTGGCAGCCGGGTGCTTGAGAACAGGCTCTGGTCCACAGCTGGGTTGTGAATAGGTTTAGCCTGACCTTTATGCTTAGCTCTGACTGGCAGAATGCTGGATGCTGGGCATGTGTTTGTGTCAGGCTGCCACCACCAGCAGCTCTCAGATCAGGACAACTGTAAGATACTTTAACTCTGCTTTACTTCCACTAGGTTGTTGTATTTCTTTCTGGTGGTGGTGGTGAGATTTGCTGATGGTTCATATTTTAGCTGGGAAAAATGCCCCTTGTTGGGATTCTGGTATGTCAGTATTCAATCAAAAATGTTGAGTGGGCTGGGAATAGCTTCCAGCAAAGTTGTATCAGTTTCTTGGAGCTCTTTTGTTTGGTAGGAATTCCTTTCTTTTCTCTCCCCCTTCCCATCCCCCTGACAACCCACCTCTTTTCTACAAGGACATGCTGAGGTATAATTCACAATCATGCGACTGAAGTGAAATATGCACAGCTGCAAATGCATTTTTAAATGATACTTCATTGTGAAGGCGTCTCTCGGAACAGGTTTGCAGTTCTAGTAGCCAAGTGATCAGAACGTGGTAACAAAGAGGATTTTGTTGAAAACACTTGAACTCTGATTTCTGTCAAGCTCTGAGAATGTTTTGACCACTTGCTGCTTTTATGTGCAGATAGAAAGTGTCTGGAGCAGGGTAGATCTATGGCAGGGGAATGTGTTAGATGTGTCCCTGAGAAAAGTGTACGTGGTTGAGTTTTCTTTTGCTCTCCTTGCATTGTATTGCAGAAATCATATGACAGCTGGTGTACAATAAAGGACACATTAAACAAAAGTTCTTTTGACGTTTGAAGCATCAGGAATATTGAGTCTTGCGTGCTCTCCTCTACGTGGAGAGATTTTGCAACTCTTTCCCTTTTGGATCCATCAGGCTTGATTCTTTTGTGATGTTGTGCTTTTTGTGGTGCACAACAAAGCCCAGCAGCTGGAAGCTGCAGACATTCCATGTTCTGTCGCAGTCACAGTGGCCCAGGGCTGCCTGGGTTTGGTGTGAGGCTGACTGAATCACAGCCGTACCAAGAGACAACATCTCTTTATAGGTAAGTTGAAAGAGATTTATTGACATCCAGGGCGTTACAGAAGGCTAGTACTGGTTTAAAGGCAAAATTTGGTGTAGCTTAGCATGAACAATTCTCGGATCTCTGGAAATTCAAGAGTTCACCTTGTCTCCCACGGTTTTTGTCTCTTGAACAGGGAATTCAGGCTCTTTCTCTAGCTTTTGTGTCTCTGTTTTCTGCCAGCAGACTGCTGCTGCTCCTCCTGCTGACAGTCTCCTGGGTTATCTTGGTTCCAAAATTATCACCAGATTTTCCAAGCTATTGCATTATTAACTTTGGGCTTTTCTCCAGTGTGTGAATTCACACTCTCCACCAGCCCTCCAAGAAGATCCGCTCCAAGCCTGTGCTTGAGATGGTACCTGCAAGCAGAGGACCCTGCGGAGCATCACTCATGGGGGCCCATCTGTCTCTGCAGTGTTCTTGCTGATTCAGGCACGAAAATGGAGAAATGACTTAGTAATTTGGAATTATATGAACATTTATGTGTGGTCAGAATTCTCATATACTTAACATAAGAAAGTCTTCTAGTGCAACAGTTGTAGTGTGTGCTCTCCTTGGCTCCTCTGTTTCCTCAGCAGTTTTTGAGGTGCTTGCTGTGAGCTGACCTTTGCTTCGCAGGGGTGGAAATGAAGGCTCAAAATAAACAACTGGGGAGTAGTGGCAAATCTACGCTGGGTCTCTGGGAGCTCACACTCACCAGAATCGTGGAAGCCCCCAAAACGCTTTTCTTGTTCTCCGTCTCTGTAGGGAAATATAATTTCTTCAGAGATGTGGATTTGGCTGCCTTGGTGCTGGCTATCATGCCAAACCATGGCTTGGGAGACTTCTTGCAAATCGCATGCAAAATCTTAAAATGGGAGGCATGCTTCTACTGTTTGTAAGATGTGAAAAGGTAGGGATGGCCCCTCTCATCATGGCTTCAGTGTAAGTACCCAGGCTGCGAAGGAAGAGAGCACGAGGGATGGTGGATTTGTATTGCCCTGTAACAGATGGGCACAGAGAAGCAGGTTTAGTGTTTTTATGCGTACCCCAACAGAGAATTTCTTGTATCATCCTTTTAAATCTCAGCTCAGTCTGCCAGATGTGGAACATTTAACCTAGGTGTAGAGTTGGTTCTCCGTGAGTGATCTCATGGTGTGGTCCTGTTCACAAGTGGAGTAATGCTGTTTGAATGCTGGACAGGCTCCTCGGTGATCCCTTCCAGCAGTGAGCCTTAACACCCTGCATCCAGCCTCCACTTGTTCATGCCTCATTTACCTCCATCTGCTTTTTCTGTAGAGCATCTACAGTTTATCTTGATAAATCTGGGTTGAGTGGGAACTTGTAGGCCTGATGAAAGGTTGTGGGGACTGAATGAGTTATGATTGTTATCAATTACTTACTGTTTTATTGCTTTTATTCAGCATTAAAAATCTTACGGGGGTCTGGAACAAGTTCTGAGTAGTGAATCCCAGCATCTCAGAACACCTTGTTCTATAACAGCTTACCCTTTGCTTGTTGACTCAGGTCGCTCTTATATTTAAATGAATATTCTCAATGAATTGAACTAACAAGTTCAGATTTGCTTTGCTGCTTTCTTATTGCTTTCAGGAATGAAGTATCACCAGCAATGATGCTGAAGAAATGCATTATCTAAATAATATTCAATCTCTGCTTGCCAACTTAAGACAGCTGCTGAAGAGGTCTAGGATCCTACACAAATGCAAGTGTTTCTCCGGAGTAAATCTGTGTTCTGCCTGCCCCTGCAAGTGTTTGGCACTGGTGGTGCTTCTGAACTCCTTTAGTAAAAATTTTAGTTCCTTTTTTCCCTGATAAATGTGATGCAAGCTTTCAGAAAAGAGGGTAAGCAAAGTCTGAGTTGCCAGGTTTTCTCCCTTTTCCATGAGAAGTACAGTGAAATCTCAGTCACAAGGGGTTTTTTACAGAAAAGAAAACAAATAGAAAACCTTGCAATGAGTAATTTCCAAACAAGTGCTTTCTTCTTCAGCAGCAGCTCTTTAAAGTAGAGCACACAGAGTATATTTAGATGTGAAAGGAAAGATTGCGGTGGGGGAAAGACATTTTTTGAGTGTTTTGAGAGACATTTTGAGATCACTTGGAGTTTAGCTAGAGGAAGCTGCCCTCGTTGGGCGGGGATCAGAAGCCCTGCAAACCTGAGCTGTTTGTAATGCCCCTGCAAGGCCTCGAAATGCATGTCCTCCCTCCTGGCTGTCCCCCAGGCCGTAGTTTTGCTTCAGCTGGTCTTATTCTTCCATAAACCTAGGTAATATGGCTAACTATTTGGTTTGTACAGCCTCACCAGATCCCTTAGTTCTGCTCTTTGGTGATTTCCGTCCTTCTGAACACTCCAGCAGATGCTGTGCAAATGATCAGGCGCTGCCCAGAATATTTGATGGAAGAAGTGCAAGGGATAGGTGCTGGAGCTCAATGCAGCTTCAACCAAGGGCATCAAGAGACATTTCTTTCCTTGCAAGGAGTGCTGAAAGCTTTTGCATTTTCAGACCTTTTTTGACCACTGTTCATATTGCAAAACTGCTCTGTTTGCCCCTACCTTTCTGGGGAGGCAAATTTGCAAGGGATAGTACATTTCAGCTGCTTTACCCTTGGTGTTTTGTTGCAGCTTGAGGGATGTTAACCAGCGTTTCCAATGTATTTAATGCTGAATAGTGTTCTCCAGCTTTAGTGGCAGGATCCAGAGTTCTTTGTGAATTATATTTAGCGCTGATGGAGGCTGCATTGTCAGCTGTGTATTGTTGCCTGGTTAAAAATGGCACCATTCAAATCTAAACAAAATGCTGCTGGGAAAGAATAATCTTCCTTTTGTAAATATTTTAATGTGTTTTGACTTGGAAACATCCTTTGTGGCCAGGGGGCAAATCAGCATTGCAGCCCCCTGTTCGAAGCACTGGTGTGCAGATGTGCTGGTGCTGTGGGGCTCAGAGGGGCTCGGTGCTTGTGTGCCCCAGTGCTCCCAAAGCAAATATCTGAGGTGCTGCCGGTGTGAGGTGGGATGTTTGGTACGGCTGCACAAACTGCTGTTTGTGGAGCCGCTGGTTCTCCCAACCTTCCCTCCAACCTGCTGTTGAAGACATTGGGTTTGGAGCTACAGCTTTCCCATTGTGGCTCCTTCCCTGTAGTTCAGGTTGCTAGTGCTGTATTTTTAGGAGCTCTGCGTGCTGGAAGAAATTGTACTTTGGGGTGCTAAATGGTTCTCCTGTGTTTGAGACATTAAGAGAATCATGCAAAAAAAAAAAAATGTTTCTAATTCAGGTAGTGAATTCTGGTGTTTCTTTGGCCATCATCTTATTCATCTTTGGAGTCAGGGAAGGAAGGAGCTGGCATTAAACATGGCAAGTAAAGAAAGAGCGTAGATTATTGGCTCTGCGAGGTATTGGGGTGTCTGGCTGCTCATGCTGAACTGGAAGAAGGCTGGATTGGCCAGATTCAACAGACTTGCTGCAACGAGAACAGTATTGGGATCTGTAGAGTGTTTTTCTAGTCTGAAAGCAAGCCTGCCAGTGAGATGCTTTGCATATTTGATTGCTGTGCTGGCTGATACCAAACGTACCATCCAAGTTCACAAGTGTTTTTCGCTGCTGCCTGCTCTGCCTCTACCCTTATAGGACATTTTGAGTTCTCAGTAAAAAAACAAACAGCCATTTGGGCTCTAAATTATACCTATGTTGTTCTCCCATCTTGTTTGTTTCAGGCCATGTTGCAAACTTTGCAAACAAAACCATGTTGATCTGACAATTGATGCAACTGGTTTGGATCAAGGTTACAGAATTGACACTCGGTTTGGAGTGGGTCACCTACCCTGGCTTTGCTGCTTTGGGTCCAGATGGGTCAGCAATGGAAAAGCAAGCTTATAAAATAAATTTTAAAAACCCATTCCCAAACCCAAAACTGTTTTAAAAAAAAACAAACCTCCTACAACAGTTTTCATAAAGTCTATTTATTCAGAGTGGTGTAAGGTGGTTATCTTTCAGCGAAGCACCAAGTCTTAAGAATTACATGCCATCGGGATCTTGGCTTTGACTGGGAGTGCTATGTGTCCAACTGTTGCTCATGAACGGGGCAGCATTTGGGGATGGCTGAGCGAAAAGTAATTTGATGTGCCTCATGGTGTGAGCCTGTCTGGTCTCAGGAGTGACAGGCTGTCCAGCTTGCCTCTGCATCAGAAGGTGTCATGGGAGCTATTCATAGTGGAGAGAAATAAGGTAGAGAGACAGCAAATTGCTCGTGCCCTGAGAGCAAGCTTGGATTTGGGTACACCAAGAAGCCATCTGTTTTGCCTTGCTTGCTTTCATAGCTGGAGGCTTCCTAGACCTGATTTCTCATGATGAAGAGATCACGGTGGTGGGTAGCCCAAGCAGAACTGAGCTCTTCATTACGGTCTCTTCTGACATGGGCCTAAAGTCAAGGTACATTTTTTTTTCCTCTTGATAGGGGGCCTTTAATGGCTGGTTTACAGACAAAGGGAGAAGATCAAGTTGATATTTCAGGCTGAGCTGTGGCCTCTGGTGATTTGCAGGCCTTAGGGACTGTGTGTGCTGTGGCTGGCACGGCACAAGGCACTCGCTGTGGGCTATTCGGCAGCAGGAACGAAAAGCAGAATAGCACCCAGGTTTTTGAAAGCAGTCGAGTGCAAGAGTGCTTGGACACCTGTGCTTTTTACTATTGGAAAGAAAACCCTGAATACTGAAATGGTCCTGTACCAGCCAGGCAGGCTTTCCTCTGGATCTGCCCTGCTCAGACATGTGCCAGCTCCTCGCCACCGGCTGCATACAGGCTTGAGAAGGGGCAGGGGAGCTACTGGGGAAGGGGCTGTTTGGAGAACAGGTTCTTGCCACAGGAGCAAAGGAGGATTTGCCATCAGGCTGCTCTGGAGGGGAGTGAGGAGGAACAAGCGGGCTGTTGTGGAAGCGGGTCTCATTTTTTTGCATGGTTGCGGGGAACTGTGACCTGTCAAGTGGCTGTGGACACGTTGCAGCTCCCAAGCCGATGCAGCCTGTAACACTGGTGCCCGTAGCAGAGCTAGGTGCTGTGGCTGTGTGTGCTGGAAGGCTGGGTGCTGGCTTTGTTCCTGCAGCCAGCTGCAGCAGTCAGCCTGGCAGGGGGATGCTGTACAAATTGCAGTGAAGACCTGCTGCTCCCTCATCCCTCTCCCTGGCATGTGCTACTTCACTAAATTAATTACTACTAAATTAATACAACAAATATCAGATGCGTTTGTGTCATCTGTAATATAGAAAATGTAATCCTGATGGTCTGTCCATTGCCTTAACCATGAATCAGCTTTTCGTTATTTTCTGACTTTAGTCTTTAAAGCTAATAAAGCATATTCCTATTGCCTCAAAACTTTAAAAGCGTTGGTTAGACCTAATTCACAAGTGTAATTTGCTTTTTCATTGATGCTCACTGGTGTTAGGACACTGTGCGGTCCTGGCATTCTGGATGCTGGGTTTGAAAGAGGCAAGCCAGTAGAGGTGTATTTAACTGGACTTGTGCTGCCCGTGCTTGGCTTTTCCGGCAGCGTGGTGTGAACACATAGCTCAGTTTGTCTAACTCCTTCGTGCTCCATTGCCTGCCTGAGAAACAAACCTAATCTCTGCTGTGTTTTTTCCCCTTCAAGTTTGTCTGTAATGGGCTTTGAAACCATCAAAATGAAGAGTCAGAAGCCAAATGCATAGCAGTGTTGCGGGAACTGGTATTTCAACTGAGATCAACAGATGTGTAGAGAGCTGCTTCTGCTCTCGCCGCAATGACATCTTGGAGAGAAACCTGCTGTTTCTGGGTAGTGCAGTTCAGACTGTGTACCTGGAGTCGAGCAGCTGGTGACAGACAGGCCGATTTCCTGCGATGTGACCTGGAATACACCAGGTCTTGGCCAGGTATCCAGAACATGGTGTGACACAACTGCCAGCTTGCACAAGAAGCTCTGCTTGGCTACCTGAAGAGTATGTGGAGCTGTGGAGATTCAGCTTTAACCCTGTGGGTTTCACTAGCATCGCTGTGTCTCAGTAGTGCACTTTTCTTTCCAGACTACTGAGGCACTAAGAAATGAGAAGTGTTAATGGAATATGTAAACTCTGTTTTGTGAGCCAGAGCTGTTTGGTTTGCAGGGATCCTGATCCCTTTCTGCCTTGGGTGAGTCTCCTAGAGCCAACCAGCAGTGTCTTGTCCCACCGAAGGAGGGCATCTCTCAGCGTTTTCCAGCTGATATGTTGGACTGGAGTATCCAAACTCAGATGTACTTTAATCCTTGGGTCGTAATGATTTCATGCTGCTCCTCAAATAACAAATCTGCCCATGCAGAATTCTAGCATCTTTTAAAAATTATGCGAGTCTGCAAAATTCAGACATCTCTGACCCCTTTTGCATGCTTAGTTTGGAGCAGGTGTATTTGTAATATATTTTAAGTGAGCAGACCAGTATTTCAACTGTAAGAGGATAGTGCCTGGCTGTGCATGTGTGTCCTTGTGAGGTCCTGGGTAAAGCCTGTTGCATAAAATAAGCTGCCATCCTCTTACCTGTGTGAACAGGACCTGCTTGCTACAGCATTTCTTTGTATCTTAGCCTCTAGAATCTTAACAGCTTAATTTCTCTGTATTAATGCGGGAAGAGAACAAGAACAATGAAAATACTTTATCTGTAATTGTTTCCTGGTTTCTTAAAGCTTACTTGAATGGATCTGTAGCCAGAAGAGCTGGCTGAAGGTTGCTGTTTAGCTTGGTGGTGTGAATAAAGGAGAAGCCAGCAGAGGCCAATACAGGACTATTATGTTTCTTTTCAAGTTACTCAGGTTATGTTTTTGTCATAGACAGAAATTGGGGTGCTTGACCTCTGCCGCCTCATTTAATTTCTTTGTGCCTTGGATTTTACCTGAGAATGGGACTGAAAACACATAATTTTGAGGGAACTAGCTCATAAGCTTTGGAAAATGAAGAAGCACTTATCCTGTGGCTTCCACCACCGCTGCCCTTGCCCGAAGGCCCATGTGTTGTCCTTTTCTCCCTGGGCATGTGCAAAGCAGGCGTAAGGAACCGCTTGTGCAGTTGGCTGGTTGTGCGCTGTGTGCGTTCATGCCTTACTCCAGCAGCTGTCTCTGAAACGCTGTGCAGGGCTCCTGGCTCCGGCCGCTCCTGCACAGCTGTCCCTCTAGTTACGTGCAAAACCGCTCTGGTTGTCTGGGCAAGTGTGGGTGTAGGCGGGTGTCTCCCTCCACTTCTCCTTCAAGTGGCTCGCAGTTTATTTTGGGACTGACTTGGGTGTAAAGCGTCAGCTTGGAGCAAAAACACTTGAGGTTGAAAGCATCGGGGTAGGAGACTGCTTGCTGTCCTGAAACGCCAAAATAACTTGGGGCAGGTGAAACCGTCCAGTGACCGAATGAAAACCAATTCCTTCATTATAGCCATTGACCGGTTGAGATTTACAATCTCCAAGGAGAGCTCTCCCGACATGAAACGTTTTCTCTAGGAACATCTTCACAGGTTTTAACCCAGACAAGGGGTGTCTGTGTAGTGAGCTAGAGTCCTCCTGCCCCAGCTCCTGTCTTGCACTCAAAGTCCCCTATAGCTGTGGATGCATCTGTTATTATTCTTGACTTCTATGGGGCTTAATTAAAATACAGGTCTTTAATTTTTAATTTTTCCTTCCTGTTGATTCGACCGTCTCTGTGAGCAAGGCCTTAGTGCAATTACTGTGCTCCCTGTGGAGAAACAGACATTTAATTCAGTGAGGCAGGCTCTTTCTTGGAGAGGGTTTATTTTCCTGATCTTTCTGCTCAGAGGGTTGCAATAGCAAAACATCTAGTGAGTAAAGAATGCGACACTCTTATTTGATTGTCCTGGGCATGTTTGCTGGATCTTGGTTTACCAAGATGTTATGTTCTTTGCAGATAGCTGCCTCCCTGAGCACAGAGCTCATGATGAAGTTATTCAGCACAACTTGCACTAGCAGGGTGAGTCGAAACCATTGGGTCAGGTCCAGGTTTCCTCTTTAAAACTGTGTTTTTGCAGCAGCGACGTAAAAAGATGAAGAGTTGTTTCCTTGTGGAACGCATTAAGCTGTTTCATGATTTAACCTGAGAATGGGGTCAGGCAAGTACCTCGTGCCTCCTCGCGGTGGGGGGACGTTTGTGACTGCAGGGGACACAGCTCCTCAGCAGACACTGCCCACTGCTGTGCGGGACCCAGCTGGGCTCCTAGCAGGGAGATCCACTGTGAACCTTCAAAAAAAGGTGGAAATCTTGCCTCTCAGATTTCCATTGTCCTTATTTAACACTGTTTTATCTTAGTGCTCGTGCTAACTTAACTTCCCATGTGCAACCATAGGCCACTGCTGAAACAAACTCGTAAAGAAAGGGTTTGTCTGCACCTCTTGTGCTGCAGTCCCAAGCTTTTTATAAACCACTCAAAATACTTCAGACTTGGTTCCAGACTTGAGGCTTCCTCAGTTCCCCTTGTATGTGTGTGCTAGGTTATTTTCCCTGTGTTCTCAGAGACTGTGTATGTACATATTAGAAACTTCCAAATGTTGTATTGTTCTTTTTTCAGATCTTTCTAGGTCCACCTGTGTCTGTCCTGTTTTTCTTACCAATGTTTAATCTTCACAAGCTCATTGATAGAAATGTTTTGTGAGACCAGTCCCCTTCCTGATCCCTGAGACTTGACAGAGTACAGCAAAATGTTGGCAGGAGATAAGTGCATGGAAGGAGGTGCCACTGTTATCAGAGGCGGTTATGGCAGAAAAATCCTTGCGGTACCTGCAGCTGTGAGTGGTTCAGGGTCCTTGTGCTGGTGGCAGAGGTGACACGCTGGCTCTGGATGCAGTGACACACTTGGAATATGCCTTTTCATGATTATTTGAGTAAGGTATGGCCTCTTTCTGCCACATATTCTGAAGGTAGCTTTGATTTGTAAGCTGCAAACTTAGGCTGAAGACCTGGAACAATAAGCATGTTGAGGGTAAGAGCGATTTGGTGGGATTTAAACTCTGATTTTTATTTCCCCCCTCTGATGGAGATTGTAAACATTGCAGTGTTTTTTGTGTGAAGTCCCTTTTAGTACCAGCAGCCCAGCAATGGCGGATAAAGAAAGCAGATGTGTCCTGCGTCTTTTTTAACTGCTTTTGTTTTTCTGATCACTGTAAGGGAGGCTTTTAATTTTTTTTATTTTTTTTTTTTTCCTAGCGGCATGTGCTCCACAGGGCTTGATCAAAGCTCATAAATGATGAATTGAAGGAATGCCTGGCTGAGAACAGAACGCCCTCCTTGTGCTTGGCTGTGTGCGCTGAGAACACCATTGTTTCGCCCCATACCTTTTTCATCCTCGAGCTGGGGCCGGAGAGAAAAGCCCTTTGTTCCCTGCATGTCAGCCGACACAATGCCAGTGTGTTGTCCTACCTCTGCTCTCAGCACCTGACCGGCCCGAGATCTATGGGTTTTGGCAAGCCCAGCACAATTGTCCTCCAGCTACAGCATTACAAAGAAAACAAATGGCAAAGGAAAGAGCCTTTGGTTTTCTCTTTCCCTTGGTTTTCAGGGGGCCGATGGCAGGAACCAGTGCTTGGCAAATGAGCAGGGAGAGCAGAGAACATGTGCTGGGGTGGAGAAGGGGCTGGCGAGGGCAGGTTTGGAGAGCTGCTGTGAATGAAGACTGTAAGACTTAAGACTGGTCCTAGCCCTGTGTGAGAGGGCAGAGCTCAGGCAGAACCAGAAGCATTTTGAGATAAGGCAGCAGTTGCTTCAATGTCTGCCACTGCTCCTGTTGGGAAGAGCCTTTACCCACATCTCTCCTGCAGTTTTGCACCCAGGCTGATCGTGTCCACCTTCAGGCATTGCAGCAAAGCAATGTTTCAGCTTCCCAATGTGGTGGAGAACATGGTGGAAGTGCAAGTCACTATTGCAGTGGAGACTTGTTCCTGGCACCAGCGTGGAGTCCTATAGGTCAAGTGCAGGCCCCAGTCAATGGCACTTGGGCTGCTGCTGCCTGGGCGTGCACCAAAATCCAGTGTCAGCTCCTCTTCCCTTCCCGTCTGCTGCTTCCTCTGGCTTTTGCTTTCCTCAAGCTGAGCTGTCTTTGCTTCAGGTTTATCTTTCCCTGAAGCTTGTTTCTAGGCCTGCCTTCTTAATTACACCAGCTGGTGGTAACTTCTGTGGAATTGTGACAATGCCAATACTGTGGTCCCATTACCTCAGAGCCTTAACTGCACCTAGTCCAAACTTCACCCCCTCCCAAGCTCCCAAGAGCTGGAAGACAGAAGTGTAAACAGCTTTAACCAGAACAATGTAGCATTGCCTGGGTAAAGAATGTGATTTACTTGTGTATGTGTGGCATGTGAATGAATGCCAGGGCCAGAGGGCACAGCTTCAGTCCTCTTGGGTTTTTTTCCCCCTTTCCTTTTAGAGACGCCTGAGCCACTTGCTGGCACTTTTGTTTGGGGGTGAGGAGGAGAATGTGTGGGTTGACAAGAGGAGGTGGGAGTGAGATCTTTGCAAGCCAAGAGTTTGAAACTGAAAAAGCCAACAATCTAGGAAAGCTTCATAAACGAGTTTAAAATTAGACTGACCCAGTGCTTTTATATTTCTGGAATTTAATTCCTCTGACCCTAAAGCTTTTGGTCTGACTCAGAGCAAGAGTTCCCAGGCTGTGGCCAGTGGAATTGTGTGCTGTGAGATGCTCTAATCTGGCCATGGGTCTGTATCAAACAAAGTGTCCCTCCTGTCCACCTCCTTCTGTTTGTGAAAGGTTGGAGAAATTCTGTCTGAAAAGCCAGGGAAACCTCATGTATTTCTGCTGTCTTTATGTCTGTATCAGTGTGTGGCTTGTGTCTGGAGCCTGTTCACCCTCAGACTGAGATTGTGCTGCTGTTCAGAGCTTTTCTTTTTTCAGACATGATTGTAACTGTTTCTCTTCTGTTCCTGTTTGCAGGTTGTGCAGCTTGACCTTAAAGAAACTGGTAGTCTTAAAAGAATTGGATAAGGAGCTTATTTCTGGGGTCATTGCGGTCAAAATGCAGGTAATTGCTGCTCAGTTTTAAGAATGAAGTGTGGTGTTTGGCTGAAAATACTGACAGATGCCTAAACTGAGCTTTGCCTTCATGTGAGGGTCTGTGGCAGCCACAGGCTTCTTCTCAAGCACATCAGGGCATTCTGGATGTGTGGAGAGTCTCTTCTGATCCTTCCCCCATGTTCCTACTGCATTTCACTGTTGTAAGCAAAGAATCTTTTTTGTGGAGGGCTCAGCATGAGCTTAGCTGCATGTAAAAATCCTCTTTACAGATCATATGCTGTCACCTCTTCTCCCTGACTTGTCACTAAATCCGAGCCTGGTTCTCCATCTAACATGCTCTCAGCTCACTTTGGGGCAGAACATCTTGGTAACTTGGACCTGGTTTGAGGGGTCTGAAGTCTGGGCTTCCCTCTGCTGATGAGCAGCTCTGCTGTCGAGTCCAATTAATTTCATAGTTGGGTACTTGTCAGTGGATTTGTAGGGTGCCTGTATGTTTTTAATGTATTTCCATAAAATACAGCTGCCATCCTAGGTAAATAAGCCACTTTATAGCGTAGGTTGTGCCATTTAATTAGGTGCCTCCATGTAGGTCACACTGCCTGGAGGCAGGCGAGGATAGAAGGGGACTCAGTTCCACAGCGCGTCACAGCATCAGTTCAGCTCACATGATCCCACTGCCGCAAATGCTGAAGTACTTAATGAGTAGAAACCTGGCAGACCTATAAGTAGAAAAATACCATTAACCATGCTGAAAAGCAGCTTTTCAAATAAAGAATGAGGCAAACCCCTGCAGAGAGCTGGTTGTGTCAAGGCACACAAAATCTGGCTTGGGAGGTGAAATCATGAAGGCCCTATGGTGCAAAAACTTACAGCTGAAGATTTAACTGGCATCTCTCATCTCCATGAGCAGTCCAGCTGGGGTTAAAATGTGTTGCTCTATGTTGGAGGGGGTTCGTGCACCCACAGCAGGAAACAGAAAGGCAGAGAATCATTTCACACACCTGGATTTATAGGAATCTCAGAAGAAACACAGCTGTGGGTTCCCAGGCAGTCAGATATTGCTTATCAGGCCTGAAAGCTTTTCATGTATCTGTATTCCTAGATGGTGGATGCAGCACTGTAAGGGCCTGAGGCTTGTCAGTGAATGATCTACCCCCAGAGCATGTCAAACTTGGGTTGGAGAATTCACTTGCCTTTATTAGACCAAACCCTTATTTTTGTATCCAGGTTACTACTGACCGCTGACACTTTTTGTAGGTGAAAGCTTGCTTCAGACCTGCAAGCCCAAAGGGAGTTTTAAGACGTAGGACTTTCTTGTCTATTTTGGGTACGTGTTGTGATCTGCCTTGCTACAGCAATTCAGATGTTGGAACCTGAGCAGTTCTCTGCAGTCCTCTCTACGCCAGGGCAGATCCCTGAAGAGCTGGAAGGCAGAAGGACTTGCCCTGTTGGGGATCCTTGTCTGCCACACCACAGGCTGCAGCTTGCATCCTCAGGCCATCCTTATGTTGCCTTGATCTGTCTGTACAGGTGACCTAGAGGTGACAGTTGCTGGAATTACCACTGTCCCAAAGAGTGCTTCTCCTCGGGTGTCCCTCATGTTTGATCAGCACCCATATTTTTTGCAATGTGCTATTTAATGGTGGGTCAGTAGCACTATAGCTGTCTCAGATACAGGCAGGTTTGAAGCCCTGTTACTAAAAGTCCCTTTACAGCTTGCAGGTTATGATAATGATGCTGACAAGCCCTTTCAGGGACACTTCATTTGCCAGCACTTAGGTTCCTGACGTGGCTATTGTTTGAAGCTGGTGATACTGGATCACCAAATGTATGATCCCTGTCAAATGACTCAGTGCCTTTATGTGGGGAATCGCAAGAGAGAGGTGTCAGGCCCTGGAGCCCTTCCAGAGGGGATGACTGAATTCAGACCTAATGAGAGCATCTTTCCTGCATTTCCCATCACTCCTTGCAGCCGCCTCAACAGTGATGTTCAAAGAGTTGTCAACTTTATTTCCCAAGTTGTTGCTCTGTTTACCTGCTGCGGTCTTTTAAAAGCAGCTATTTTTGGTCTGTCATTAGATTTTGAGTTGCGTAACAAGTAAATCAAGATTGCTGCCATTAGAAGCTTTGCACCAATGGAACAGATGCCGCTGTTGCCAGCAGTGAGGCGAGCTGTGCTGTGTGTGCACGTGCTGCTGTTCCTGGGGGAAGCCCTTGGGTTTCTCACCCTGTTCTGCTGTCTGTCTGTCTGCTGATGCGCTGGAGCTCAGGCACCTTGGCGGTTCCACAGAAGAGCTGAGGCACCTCTGCAAATGACAGCATTCGCTCTGGCTGCTGGAGCAATGTGTTTGGGGATGTAAACAAGCCTCTGCTTCTTTCTCATCTCGGGATGCTATTTTGAGGCTGATATGAGCAGACCAGGTCTTCCTTTGGATGTAGCTGGGAGGTGTTTATCCCAATCCCTGCCCCCCCGAGTCTGTCTCTGATTTCCCAGATGCTGCCTTTTTGAGAGCTACAGTTCTGTGCTTCTGAGAGATCAGCCCGTCTGGACAAAGCCAGATCTGCAGCCTCAGCAGAACGTTGAGCCAGGGACCTCTGAAACTTGCCACTGTGTTTGAACAGTGCAGGGAGATTTGCTAGGCAGCAGTTTGTTCTTTCCTACTAGTTTTCCCTGAAGCATCCCCTGAAATTAAATACTCACAGAGTAAATAGCCCAGTAACTCCGTTAGTGAACAGCAGCCCAAACACAGTGTTGATTGGGAGTTGCCCTGTAGCACTGTCAGGTCTGCAAACTCCACTGAGATGCTTAGTGTATTTTTTCTTTTATAACCCCAACTACATGCAATTGTTTAAACAAGTTGAAGTCTCCACTTTCCCCAGGGAGGGGTGTGTGCACAAAAAGGCCAGTCCATCATGGCTAACACTGGAGATATAAACACGATGCTACAGCCTCTGAACCCAGATGATGATGAGCCTTGTACCTATTGGCTGAAGTGAAAATACAAGACTTGAACTTGAGGGGTGAGGCTTGACTCAGAGCTTTTGATGCTGGTGTTTGGCAGAACAAAAGCTGCTTTGTTGCAGTTAGTGACAGTAAATATGCCCAAATCTTTATTGGCCAAATGTCTCCCTTTGTGCAAGGTCAGACCCATCCGTTCACTTTCTCTGTGGTAGTCCTTGATGATGTTTCCTGATTTCCAGCAGATAGGCCTGAGGTGGGATGCAAGGGCTGGCTTCTGGGAAACTCACCCCATGGACTTTGTTTCTGTGCAGGGCTCCAAGCGCATTCTGCGCTCCCATGAGATTGTGTTGCCCCCGAGTGGACATGTGGAGACGGAGCTTGCACTGACCTTCTCACTGCAGGTAAGGTGGGAATGTGGCCTTCAGATGCGTGTGCTTTCTGGACTCGCTGCTTTGAAGTGAGCAGAAGTGTGTTGTGGGTCTGAGGTGAAGATCCTTCTAGTGCTGCTAGAGATGCTTGTTCTTAAGGCAGTTCCAGCCCTTTCTGAAGAGTTATATGAGTTCTTTTGCTTGTCTCTGGGCAGTTAGTTGTAGAGAATTTGAGCAAAAATGGCCCAGATGCTTTCAGGATCTCAGGAGGTGGAAGCCCACTAGGAAAGATGCTGTATAAACCCTTAGAATTATTACTGGGGCCAACCCTACATCATGGAAGGCAGATCTCTAATTCTGATTTTTCTGGGAGGAACAGGCAAGTTAGACACTTGCCACAATTTGCACGTCCTCAGTGCAACAACACAAATTTATCTGAATGACATTTGAGCATTGGGGGCCTGGAGCAGGGTGCTGATTTGCAGTGTTGTGGGACCTTCCTCCTTCATCCTGTCCTTGGAGCCCAGGAATATGAGGATTTTGCAGTCTGTCCTGTTCGTATTATGGCTGTGAAAGGAACCAGAGCAGGGCAGGATGGATCCCGTTTGCCTTTTGTTGCCTTTCTTATCAATGGGCACCGGAGGGAGGCAGCCATGGGGGATGGCATGGATTATTAGGCTGATGAAAGGAGTGGAACAGGTGAATCTCTGATTTGGAGTTACTGAGAGATGCACCATTTGGGGAAGCTGGAGCAGTACACAGACAGTTACTCCTGGCTCTAGAGCCATAGGAATTAGCTGGGAATTGGAGAAAATGTGTTTTATTTGTTCCACTTTTCCTCAAAGAATGCTGCCCTGCTGCTGCCTCCCGAGCAAGGAAATAATGTAAATAAAGGCTGACTTCCTGCAAGCAGGAGGGAGGATCCTGCATGCATAAAGCAGAGCCAGATGGACACTCAGAAGCATTCATATCTGGTATATCTGTGTTTTGGGAACTGCTGGTTAGATCTTGCAGTCAAGAGCTTGATCTGGTAAGGAGAAAGGCTAAAGTGATGATGTGAAACAGACTGGTTGTTACTCTGAGACCTGTGCAGACTTGAAGCAGATAAGATTTCATTGCAGACAGACAATAACCCTGCAGCTGCCCAGTCAGCTACACAGATGGCTGATGCTTCTGATTTTGTCCTGCTGCAGCCCACAGACTGGGTTAACTGCAGCATTGCATCTCTTTTGTGAACAGAAATAACAAAGCCACGTGCCAGGAATACATATGCTTGGGTCCTGGGGCTGTAGCTTTCCCATACTTGGGAGCAGAGCTGCAAGATGAGCCAGGTCTCCCTCTGCCAGTCCTGTGTCAGCAAGGAGCAAGTATTTCTGCAAGGGTTTTTGAAATTAACTGGGATTTTTTATTTCCTGAGACTTGGAGCAATGCTGCAGCAGGGCACAGAGCATTGTCTTGAACTCTGTTTCCCCTGAAGGGTCTGGGAACTGAGCCAGAATAGGGGAGAAAAATGTATGTGACACTGAGCCTTTGGAAGAGGTGAGCAAGGTCAATGCAGAGGTGTGCTGCTGGTCTCTGACTGCAGGAAGGATTGGTGGTCTCAGATGCAGTAGGACCTGGGAAGCCTTCCCAAAATGGCACAGCAGGGTTTTTATGACAACTTTTATTGTTTCTTAATTGGACAATAACTGGAAGCTACATCTAGCTAACAAATGCAGCAAAGCCAGATATAGTCTGAATTTAGTGCCTGGGATATATTTGAGTGGTGATAGGGCGCAAAGTAGAAGCATGTGGATGTCACAGCACAAGAAGGTCTCAGTGTCTTGTAGCAGCCAGTATCTCCGTGTCACCCTGTCAGCTCTTCAAACTGCATGCCTTGCTTTGTGCTAGCTGTCTGGATTTGCAGCCCCTTGTATCTTTGTGATCACAGCCTTCTCAGCTGCTTCTCCTGGGTGAAATTCTTGTCCTTTGCACAGGGTGTTTCTTTGAGTGAAGCTAGGAAGGTGACAGGGCAGGCTGGCATAACAGCAGGCAGCTGTCATGCCTGGCAGGCTTCTGCTCAGACAGAACGGAGGAGTTTCTTGCTGCTCTGTGGGGTAAGACTGGAGTTAGTGGTGTGTCTGATACTGTTTTGTCTTACCAGCTAGGCTTAGACGAGCGATAGCCTTTCTGGTAGATGAGCTACCATTGCTCATACTGCTGGAGTGCCTGATTCTCCTGACTCTCCCTGGATTTCACAAGATCAAGTGAAATTCCCCAGATATTCCAAGCACATCATCACAGCTCTCCGGAGCACTTAATTCCTGCGTTTAGTCTAATAAACCTTTTCAGATGGAAGGGATTACACAACTGGGGCTTCAGAAAGAATGTCTTGCCCTGACTCTTGCTGTTTTAGTGTGTGTGATGACCCCTCTTCTCACTGTTTGGAGGTGCCTTGGGGCGCTGGGTGCTTCCTCTAAAGTCTTGTTTTCAAACAGGCTGCCCTTCTGACATGTGCTAGGACCCCAGGGGCAGGGAGATGGTAGATTTGAATGCAAAAGGTGCCTGTGGCTTTTTAAGCCCCTCTTACCTCTTTCTGCAAACAACTTTCTTCTGTCCTTGTTTAGGGATGTTGCATCTCTGTAATGTCACGGGGTCCATTTGCGTCTGGATGCAGGTGTGTTTTGAGGTTGTCTTTTAATAACAGGGACTGTTGTTCCTCTCTTTTTCAGGACTGCTTCCTTGTGCATTGCACAGTAAATCCTGCCCTTACAGAGCCGTCAGTTAATTAGTATTCTGCTTGTTTGTGTGGCCATTGCTCCCAGCTCTCTGTGTAGCAGTCAGGCTTGCTCTGGACTGCAAATTAATATCTTGGGGTTTCTGGTGGCACTCAGCATTTGTATTCATCAAGTGTTTTGATCGTCAGGAAGTTATTTTCATAATGTCCCAAGGGGGAGGGAAAAAATGTAGGTCTTGCCTGTGAGAGAAGCATCCTTCACTTGGGAATGTCCTGTTTGAGATCCCTGTGATTAGGTTCTCCTGTCTGCTCTGTATTTTGTGTATTTGGAGCATGTGTCCCATTCATTTCTCTCCTCAGGATGAGACTGCTGTATCTTTTCTTGAAGATCGCTCTTCCATTGCATGGCTGCTTCCTTCCACAGCCAGTGAGCTGGGCCCTGGGCACTGCCAGTGCTCTGGCCGGTGTCCTGGCAGAAAGCAGGACCTGCCTGCACTAGAGCACTGTGCACATGAGCAGGACAAGCTGAGACAGCAGGGTTAGCCCTGCTCTTTCTGTAATAGTCTCTGCTTGATTTCACAGCTTCTCTGTTGGGGAGTTGTTTGGAAGCTACATAAACATACGTTATTTGCTTGTATGGAATATGTCTTGTAAGGGTTTGTCTTTGCAGCATAGCCTGGCAGTCAGACAGGGTTTTTCTTGAGTCAATTACTCAAATTTCTGTTGCTCAAAGTGGTTTTGGCTGTGTTAATGCTTGAAACCAGTGACACTTGCAAGAACTGTGTACCTGAAGGAGACAGTTGTCCTGGAGAGAATCATTGTGTAGCACGTAGGTCTCTGTGCTTCAGCAAAAGAGGCATCAGCAGACCCTTGGCCTCTTCGTAGCTGTGCCTTTCTTCACTTGCCTTTTAGGGTCCAATAGGCTCTGAAACATGTGCGGTACAGGGTCAAACACTGAGAAATGTCCTTGTGCTGGTGGGAAGGCAGTGTCCTGCTGAGAGCACAGGGGTCCATGGCTGTCCCCGCTTGCTGTTTGTGCTCCCGGGCAGCACCTCGGGGGCTGCAGTTCTGGGCTGGTGGGGCAAGCATCTCCTGGAGACTGCTCATCCCACTGGAACTGGGCTTGGGCTCAGCCTTTCCTAAACTGAACAGCTCCTCTGTGCCTCTGGCTTGTGTTTTCGGTGTGGGGAAACAAAAGCCCAGAGCTGAGCTGTTGATGATGGGTTCTTTGGGATAATGAAGTGTTGTCCACTGCGTTGGCTGTAGGCTCTTCTAAAAGCCATGGGGTTAATCCCTAGGAACTGAGTTTATTTGTGAAGCGGGTAACTAATATCAAGAGACACAAACTTTTCCATTGTGTTTCCAACTGCAGTACCCTCACTTCTTGAAGAGAGAAGGCAACAAGCTTCAGATCATGCTGCAGCGGCGGAAGCGGTACAAGAACCGAACCATTTTAGGCTACAAGACTCTGGCTGTGGGGTCCATCAACATGGCTGAGGTGAGCAGCATTTGACATGATCTGTTTGCGAAGGTGGGCATTCTATGTCCTCTTTAAACCCAGTATTGTCACTTTCCTCATTGAGAAGTACCTGGTGGAATTTTATATAGCTATCTTAACTGTAATCAGTATTCACAGGGCAATATTTTAAACAGATTTTACTATGGAGTAAAAATATTTGACATTTTCTGGGTAGCATCTTGAGAGCTAAAGCTTTCAAAAGGCTAGCTTATTAACTTGTGAGGGTTTTGTTTTTTGTGTTTTTTTTAAAGTGTAGAACAAGACAGGGTCACTCGTGCAAGCCTTCCAACCCTATGAAATATTAAAGTTAAATCAAGGTTTACTGTGCTTCTCTGTGCCACTGTATAATAGTTCAGGATCAAATAGTTTCTCTCATTTTGCATGAAACACGCTTTGCAATTCTTATTTCATAGCTGTTGGTAATTTATGTGGAATTCTATTCATGAGAGGTAAATGATAAAATTTTCAGATTTACATCTGAAAATTAATGCCAGAATCAAGTATGGCTAAATTATTCACTAAGGCTTTCTGAATGGCTTAGCTCCATGCTTCCTTATTTCATGCCCTGTTTAATCTCTGCGGTTTCTGTTTCTGAGAATTTAGAGATGGGCTTAGCAGTAGCAAGTTCAGCTTAATGCCAGTATTTTTCATCAGACTGCATTCTGTCAACAAATCACTTCCACCTAAAATAAGCTAGTATTATGCTGTTGTGAGTTATTACTGTGTTAAATAACTCCTTATAAAGACCACTCCTTTATGCAAGTTCAGCTTCCCTTAGACATGCAGTAAATGGTAACTCCACATTTGAACTGGCCAAATTCTGGTTTGTGATGGTGTAGCTAACATTTTTCCTGTAGTGTGTTTGATTTGTTTAAGAACTAGAAATTAAATACTGCTGAAAGGCTGAAAACATGCGGGGCCATTAATTAGACCAATCAGTGAACTTTTAAGTGTTGGGCATTTGCTGCTGCATGTGGTTTGTCTTTTGTCTTTTTGTAGTGTCAGCTGACTGAGGTCAGAAAGTCAAACATTTTCAAAGATTCGCTGTGCTAGGAAATAGTTGCTCTCCAGCTCATCTGGAATATTTCTGAAATCGAAGACTTCAGGAAAACAAATTTTACAAGCCCCCCTCACCTTTTGCAGTTTGTAGTATAATGACCCCTAAACAGCACTGACACATTCCTTAAAATTAAAAAAATTCTCTTAGCTGCTGAAGCAAAGCAATGAGTTGGAATTGTGAGTCTGAGCCATTTCAGAGCAGGGAGGCCATATGTTCCTCATCAACTCAGGTCTTCATAAAGCCTCGCGAGGAGCTGACAGAGCAGCCTGGTGTGTGTTAGAAAACTGAGGTGCAGGCATGGGGAAGCGGTTTCTAACTGCTGCGGGGCAAGAGAAGGTAAGTCTGAGGTTCTGGGCAGAGCCCTGTGAGTGACAACGGAGAAACCCACACTGAGATGTCCCTCTGTCTCCACCATTGTCTTGTTTTTCATGACCCACTGCTTCATTATCCTGGGCTGGCTGCCTCCTCTGAGATTCAGGTGCCAGCTCTCTGGACCAGTGATTTTTGCTTTAGGAAGCGCTTTGCATCTGTATCTCACCAAGAATTTTTGCCTTTACTGACTCGTCTGCTGGACTTTAACACAAAATGAAGTTCCTTAATTAGACGTTCATAGGGTTGGTAACTGGATAATGGAAATCAGGACTGTGCTGTGTAAACAAATACATAGTAATGAGGTAGCTGAGTATTGTGCTTCAAAGATAAGCTAATGTCAAGCTCAGAGGCTTTTTCTTTCCCTTCATCACTCCTACTAGTAGTCAAATAAAATCTCTACCAGCATAGTGTGTTGCCTGCAAGTGGCTCCTGCAGTTGCAGTGTGTTGGCTTGCTTTTGTACTTGGAAATGTAGAGTAACTCTATTAACATAAATAACTCTTGTAGTATGCAAATGATGCAAGTTTAAATACATTTATATCATTTATATGCAGATTTGTACTGCTTAATTTCCGTCTCAGGTCATGCAGCACCCAACAGAAGGTGGGCAGGTTCTGAGCCTTTTCAGCAACATCAAAGAGGCTGCAGTGAAGGTAGCAGAAATCTGGATCTTCTCCTTGTCAAGTCAGCCAATTGACCATGACGACAGCACTATGCAGCCCAGCCAGAAAATCAAGTCTACAGGTAAGAGTAGAACCACCTGCTCTGAGGACCAGTGTCTTCCTAGAATTAAATGCCATCTGGGCTTAGGTGCTTCCTGGGACAAATGAAAACTGGTTTACACAAGTTGCTGTGTCTATAACTGATTGGTGCAAAGAAAACCAACTTTGCAAACCTGTTGCTGTGTAAGCAGGGAGTGTGACAGGGATTGAATTGTCGAAGCTGCTCCTGTGTCTCACACCAGGCCTGAGCCATCCAGCAAGGGTTAGCTGTGTTCTTGGCAATGCTCTTCCACCATTACTGGTGGGTGTGTTGAGAACCTGGAGCTTCTCACCTGGCTAACAGTGTTGTATTCAGGAGGTTCACATTTAAGCTATTTTTCCGGATTGGTTTTCCTTTGCATATTCCACAATAAATCTCATTAACTTAGATGAGACCCTCAAGCCCGCAACCTGTTTTGCTGTGGACTGTGGCCTAGTTTAATGAGTATAAATCCATGGTTTTATGCAATATATAGGGAAGTAATTTGTTTTCTACTCGTGACAATCTTTTTGTGTGGTACCAGCCTTCTGCTCACTGCTAGAAGAGTGGCTGTTGAAGGTAGGGCATACAGTTGCTTGTGTGGTGTTGCTGAAGGCCGGGCAGCTTACCCAAGTGTCATTTCAATAAAGGATTTAGACTCTACTGGCATGTCTTACTTTGATTCTTTAAGCCAGTTATGCCCATGTTAGGGGGAAAAGTAATTTCCCATGTGCAGAAACCTCTTTACTTGCTGCTGTCTACCAAGTGGTTCTTGCCATGGCAAAAAGGGTGGTGTTTCAAGGAGCCATATCTGCTTTCTGGTCCTTCCTTCCTATCACAAGATTTCTCCTTGTTCCGTACATCCAGGCATTTCTCATCTCACTGGTTCTAGCACAGATAGAAGATAAACTGGCAGGCATCTCTTCGTGTGCCTCCTTTCTTGCTTTGTGGCTGTTAGATGGCAGTTTCTGCTCCTGAGATGACTGTCCCCTCACCTTAAAGGAATTTCACAGGATCTCTCCCCTCTTTCCTTCCCTTTCAGACAACTATTCCGAGGAAGAGTACGAGAGCTTCTCTTCTGAGCAGGAGGCCAGTGATGATGCCGTACAGGGCCAGGTACTGTTTAGGGCATGGCTTCTCCGTGTGAGAGCTTCAGTAGAGCATACACACTCTCAGCTCATGATTGAAACTAAAAGCCTATTTCTTTAGCTAAACCATGACAGTGCGAGACTGTCACCAAGTGTTTGTGCAGGGCCTTCTGCCACTGCAGTTAGTAACCCATTTATTCCACCATGCTGTAATTTCTCTTCATGTGTTTACACTTGAGCTTCCTTTAAACACTGAAACATTAGCATCTTTGTGTGTTTCTCTGCTTAATGGTCAAAGCATCAGTTGATTGCTTCTGTAATGCTGATTGGATTCAAAGAGCCCAGCTAGATCCCCAGTTGTAATTAAAGGGCCAGTGGGGTCTGAGTCAATCTTTACTCTTTAATACCATCTGCAAAATAGGTCCTTGTAGAGAATGCCCTGGGTAGATGTGAGATGCTTTTGAGTTTGGTTTGTATTGGCCTTGCACCTCTTGGAGGGTACTGAGAGAGGAACCCACCGAAATGTGGGTCTGTGGCTATCCTTGTTCCTTGAGTGTAGAACTAGGGTGTTTCACCTCTCCAAGTTGTTACTCCTGGCTCTCTGCAGACCTGGTTCACTTCCTTTTCCCTCTGCCATCAAACATCATAACTGCAATTAAGACAAATGCTGAAAGCCTGAAAGACAGAGCGGCAGGTTCATCTTCATAGAGGGAATGGTTTTAGCACTTAAATGCTCATGTGTCCCCAAATCACAAAGGTAACACAGGAATCCTCTTTCTATTCAGGATTTGGATGATGATGAGTACGAGCTGGGGAAGCCCAAGAAGCAGCGGAGATCGATAGTAAGAACGACGTCCATAACCAGGGTCGGTGGAAATTAGTTTTACTAACACAGATGGGGTTTGGCGAGGATGCGCAGTGCATGTGGCTTATGGGAACAGCAGCACCAGATGTGCTGGCCCAGCAGAGGGCTTGGGAACACGATTGCAGCATGCGAAGAGTTAGCAAAAGCAGCCAGTTCAGGGAGTGGGACTGTCCAAGGTGTGTGCATGTGCTGTCATCTAAGTGTATGAAATTCCACCCCTGTGAAGAAGCCAATTGCAGGGTCCATGTTCACATAAATCCTGGAAGTAGCTTTAAGTGAAGGAAAGCTCTTCTGTTTGTGCTCTGTGTGGGAGAGGCCAGTGGGAAGGTTTTAAAATGAAGTAGCTCAGAGAGGGGCTGGAGCTTGACAGATGCATGTGGTGCTGAGGCAAAAGAAATAGCTGGATATTGAAAGCTTTGGTAAGCTGCATGCAGCTATCCGCCCTCTCGCAGCAAGCATGTCTATGCCTGCAAGGCTGCACTTCAGTGTGGAGCAGTGACTTGTGCTTGCCCGTGCCGTAATGCAGCTTTCTGCATATGCAAGTGTTTATGCATGTCTGTGATGACAATAACTCAGAATCACCAGGACAGGCTAAGGTTGTTTTTGGAATTAGGAGTAAGTTTGGAGATCATTGTACCTCTTGTGAGGCTGTTTCTGAAATCCATGTTTTGATAAGGTCTGAAATAAACCCTACTTTGACATGAATCTGGCACAAAAAAGACCCTGTGAGACCAGGAACATGCTAATTCATGTCCTTGGTGTCCTTAGTATTATTTTCAAGAGGCAGTGACCAGGCAGGACAAAATACACCACTTGGTTATTAAGCAAATAACTTCCTCATAATAACATCTTTCTAGCCCCAACCTCTGAACTGATACTGAACCTGCAACGTGTGGGGTTTTTGCAAAACTGGGTTTGATGCTGCCAGTTAGCATCAACCCAGCTCCAAACCAGGCCTCCTGTCTGCCAGCTGTCAAACCATTAATGCCAGCAAACAGCTCTTGCCGTGTCACCTGAGCTACTGTGTGATGGATGGTTCTGCTTGGCATCCTGAGCCAGAGGACAGCTCAACCTCACAAGTGCATTGGGGACAGAAGCAGGGCAGTCTTTGGAGAGTCTTGTCTGAGGCCTGGTGGATTTATTTCACCTAAATTTCATCAGTCTAGAAGGTGGTTGCAGCTCACAGGATCCGAGTTCAGAGGTAAAGGGTTAGGTTTGGAGGCATGCGGCAGTGTGACGTGTCTGAGGCCAGAGTGGGAGCAGTTAGTTGGACTTCCAAGAGCAGCTCATGTGAGATACAGGAGAGCCAGAAAAGAGCAACTTCCTTCACGTAAGAGTGGCTTGGTGCCAACCATTTTCTCCTCCCTTTCCTCCTGATGCAGGGATGCCACCTCAAATGCTCTGTACCAGCACTCACACCTGGCCTCTTCTTATCTTCCTTTTCTTCAGAATGTATAACCTAAATACATACTAGGTTGCACAGTGATGGATGGAGAAGGGCTGGGCAGCTCATGGCAAATCTCAGCTTTTTTGGTCCTGCAAGAGAGAGGGAGCCCTTGGGGGCAAGGAAACACAAAGGCAGTGCCGCGTTTTGGTTTGTGTTGTTTTGGACTTGGTGCCTGCTGTGTCCAGGATCTGGGGGTATCAGACTCAGCATTTTTCTGATAGGCAAGTGTTGAGAACAAGCCCCACAACTTTTCAACGGTGCTGCTAGTCAAATAAATGAGCCTGCCAGGATAAACTGCAAGCTCCTGGAAAAATCACTGCTTTATTTGTTAGAAAACACATTTGTACTTTGGGTCAGTGGGTAGATGCTTGTGTTGGCTCACCCTTGTTAAGAATCAGAAAAGCTGACTGTCAAATGTTTGCCAGAAATATATCAAATAGGTACAGGAGGCGATCTGGCAGGTAAAATACTTCATTATCCATTGTGTGTCCAACCAAGAGTGTGCCATCCGTCAGGTCCAGAAGATTAATAATGCTTGGTGGAGTGGGACCTAGGTTATTGTAATGCAGGAATGAAAGTATCATACATGGGGAAAAGCTGATTTTGGCATAAGAACAGCAGAGGCTTAGTTTGTGGTGCCAGGAGCTGTTTGATTGAGGCAGCAACTAGAGCACTAGTGTCAGATATGTTTGAGCTTCTTGCAGACTGGGAGAAAACAGTTCACTTAACACTTTACTCATGTAAAAGTGTCTTTGACTTGCAGCAACAAAACTTCAAGCAGAAGGTTGTGGCACTGCTGAAGAGGTTTAAAGTGTCTGATGAGGTAAGTAATTAATTCTGTAAGCCTTCTTGTCTTGTGTGTTGCCCTCTGCTTGGTGCATCTTGCTTTAGTCTTCAGGAACATTTTCCTGTTTCCTTCCTCCAGTTCCCTTCTTTTTGTTTTCAAGTCTGCAGTGGATGTGACCTCTCCTTATGCCCTGGCCTTGCACAGAGGCTTGAGGGCCAACTTTAAAATGTCGTTTCACCATGTTTTACCAAGAGCAGATTTTGGCAGCCATGTGTACACTCATCAGTTTTGCAGACTGCTTTGAAATTATCTTTGACCCTTTCAAAGGCAAGTAGTCTATGGTGTATATTGCTTGTGAAGTTAAATCCCAGCCTATTTGATCATGTTACTAGAACAGCCAGGCAAGACATTAAAAACTTGGATAGGAAATACAGGTCTACAGGGGAGTCAGCTGTCTGGTCAGAGCTGAAAAGGAAAGAGATCCAGGACCCAAGAAACCTGTGTAATGTTAATATAAAACCAGTTAAATCTCAATTGGCTTTATGGCTGTGTGCTCATTTTGTGGCTTGTGGGAAAGAGTAACTCCTCATGCTTTCTTACCCTTCCAAACAGTCCTGTTAGCTTTGCTGTTCTTCCCAAGTTAGCTCAGCAGAGTCAGCACCCGTAGCTGAGGTCTCAGCCAGCTGAGCTGCCACTTTTTTTCTAGAACTGCCATTCAAAAAGCAAGCCCTGAACTGTGCACAGCTGCCTGTTTACTCTGGTGTATCTGCAAAGCAACCTGTGCAAGTTTTGTGTGAGATACCTGTTCTCTTCGGCTTTGCGTGTGGCTGGCATCTGATCCTTGTTGGAGTTTCAGGTGCCTCCTGTGGACATTTCTGTCATTTCTAACTGCTTTGGTATCAAATCAGGAGGTGTCATGGCAACTTTTTCAGTAAAACCCAAGACAGGTTACGCTGGGAGTACTGCATTTCTGTGTTTTTTCTAAGAAAACTGGAGCTGCATTAGGGACCTTTTTAAAGCTTTGTTTATAGAATAGGGTTGAATAATGGACATCTCTGGCTAATAGCTTGTTAACCAGACACTGACAAGCTTGACCCAAGCCCCAAGCACTTCTCTTAATGTTTCTGTTGGATGTAGTATCCTTGCACTAGGAACAGAATCTTACTCACCAGACTGGTGTGCTGCCATCCTTGGTGGACCTCAGGAGATGTGGGCTCTGTCTGGCTCCTGGCAGACTCAGTGATCACTGCTTTTGTCCTGCGTGTAGGTCCTGGATTCAGAGCAGGACCCGGCAGAGCACGTTCCAGAGGTGGAGGAGGACTTGGACCTTTTGTATGACACACTGGATATAGAGAACCCCAGTGACAGCGGGCCAGAAATGGAGGATGATGACAGTGTCTTGAGCACTCCAAAGCCAAAGTTAAAGTAAGTGTGGGGTGGCTGATGCTGGGGCAGAGCGAGACCATGCACAGCATCAGTGCAGATTAGATTTTTTTTTTTTTTTTTTTTTTCCCCCCCCCCACCTCTCCATCCTGTTTTTTTTCCTCTTCTTGACCTGGCCTGGTAGCCCAAGTGTGTGCTGTTACAATGTGAATGACTGCTTGTGAGCTGGGGGTGGTAGGGTGGGGTGTGACTTCCCTTCAGTCTCATTCCATTCTTGTTCCCTTTGCAGATGCTCTGCCTGCTCCACCACCTGAGCACAAGGGTAGGAATTGCTGACAGACAGGCAGTAGAGTTAAACCCTGCATAGGTATTTTGAAGAGGTGTTAGAAACAACCAGGAAATCTGTGCTGAGGCAGAAGATGCAGTTGGAAACTTCAGGATTAGAGGCAGGGATGGACAAGGCAGACTGTATCTTTCTGGAAAAGCTGAGAAGACCCTGTGTGGAGTCTTTGCAAGGATTAAGGAAGCAGAACTGTGGGAAACAGAGGAGCTCATCAGGGCCAAGGGGACTGACTGCAGCACATGTAGATACACACAAGCCTGTTCAGAAGCAGGTGTTGTGGGCACTGATGTGTGAGCAACCACAGGACTATGGAGCTGGGCTGGGGATCACTGGCTCAGGGTCTCAAGCAGATGTAGAACCCTGAGCTAACAGAGCTGTGTCATGTCCCTGCCAAATAAAGACCAAAAACATGAGACTGAGCCATGCTCATGCTTCTGACTGATATGTGGTTGTATGCTCTGGCCTTGTGATGGCTGTATAACAAGCAGAGCCTAACCCTGCAGCTGGTCAGTACAGTATCTGCTAAATGCCAGCTAATTACCAGTGTCATAATATCCTAATTAATGCAGAATAACCTAGTTGGGCTAAGAATAGATCTTGAGTTTGGAGTGACTTATTTCCTGTCAGTGAGCCAGAAGGTGTCAAGGATAGACTGGGGCAGCAGTGGTGAGTGATGGGGCTGGTGGCTTATAAAGACATTTGGAATTTGACCCAATATATTGCCAGTTGGTAGGCCCTACCTTGAAGGGCTTTGAAAGTAAATGTGTTGTGGTAAGCAGCTGCTTTGAAACAATCCAAAATGTTGTACTATACACACTGAGAGCTCGTGTCTCGTTCCCTGGAGCTGAGTAGGTAACTGTTCTGGGATGTGTGGTTGCTGGAATATTGCTGGAATAAGAACTTGCTGTGTCTGGTCCTGGGGAGACACTTTGTGGTTTGCTGTGTTCAGTTCTTGTCTTTGTATCTTGAAAGGGATGTGATAAATGCTGATGCTTGTAGGCAGGTTTTCCCTTCAACAAAAAAAAGAAATCAGTTCCTTAAATGGTAATTAAGCCTTGTAGCCTGGTGTGATGAGCTGCCTTTTCTTGTGGAAGCGCAATCTGATTGTATGCGCTACCTTATCTTACTGAGCAAATGTGTAATTGGATCCTAGGGCTGGCAGCCAAATCCAGATGGCAAGCTGGAAATAAGATGCGTATTCGCACCAAGAATCGCTTACCCGCAGGAGCAGAATGACTGTAGGTGCAGTATCTCTACTTACTGTGTTTCAGTTGAGCTAGAACCTCTCTGGAGCAGCCTGTAGTTCAATCAGCATTTGCAAAGCTGAAACAAGAATTGCAATGTGAAACTTTGCACCTGGTGCTTGGGATAGTGAGGATACCACTGCTTGTGTGGGGTCAATGTGGGTTCTCTTCTGCTGTGGGAAAATGCTGGACCCACGTGTCCTGGATTTTATGGAAACTAAAGTTGCTGTTTGGTGTGTAGTGTCAGAACGTGCAGGTGTTCTGAGTAAGAGCTTTATAATATGGTCTGTTGTGTGACGGGTGACCTGTTGGATCCATGAGATGGATGTTGGTTGGTTAATGTCAGGGCTAGACAGGGGTCCCTGGACTTTCTGGGTTTTCTTGCTGTCCTGGACACCTCCCCCATGCTTTCAAAAGTAGCCTATAAATTTTACTGGAACCATTGGAGAGTAGTAAGACACCCTGAGAACAGTCATGTTGCTTTGCTGTGAATGTGGTGGGCTTTCTCTCTTGGTGTTTTTAATAATATGCAACTGGTTTTGCTTTCCTTATTCAGACCTTATTTTGAAGGACTGTCACACTCCAGCTCTCAGACAGAAATTGGTAGTATCCACAGTATCAGGAGCCAGAGGGAGCCATCAAGTCCTGTAAGTCATGTTTCTAGAAGCTTGTCTATCTGCAGGTAATATAGCAGACCAGCACTGTCTCTGTTTGCATGTGTAAATTAAAGCACCTTCTCTGATCTCCTCCAAAGACTTTGATACGGAGATATGAATATTTTGCTAAGATGACATGTTGTTGTTTTGGGGGGTGGTGGGGTTTTTTTATTTTAAAGCAAGTATTAACTCAAGGGGACATCTTCATGTTATGTACTGAATACTTGCTAATGGTATGAATAGCAAATCAGGCACATAGAATATCAGTCCTATTCGAGGGCACTTCCTTGCCTCTGCTGTTGGTTGTGCATCAGCTACTGCTTTGCCACAGCCCACACTGTGTTCAGTCCTGGTGTGACCAAGAAGCACTCCTGGTCATTCTCTAGGGCTGTGCAATGTTTAAGCAGAGAAGTGTGTCTTTTGAAACACCTGATTTCAGAGAGTGTGGCTGAAAACCATGCTGGTGCCGTATCTCCTGATGACTTTTCTCCTCTCAAGCAGGTAGAAGTGCCTGAAAAGACAAAAAGTCTTGGAACCAAGCATGCAGGGGACAGTATTTCTGACACTGTCTGTTATGTAAGTTGAAAATGCACTTGTTAATGTTCCTCCTGTCACTTTGGGTGTCAGCTGTGGACTGCAGTCTGTGGCATGTCTGTGCATTCATACAATTGCACAAGCAACATAACTTCCGTAGGTAACGTTAGCTGCAGTGATGGAAATAATGCTGAGTTCTCCTTCTGACCTTAGTTGTTGGAGGTTCTTGTGTTTTAACCTTTTGAAACTGAAATGCTTTATGAGACCTGTTTAAACAGCATTTCTCTTGTTTTGAGGAAGGCTGGCCCAAAGTGTGCTACTGAGCACGTGTATCGTCCTGAAAAGTGTTTTTCAGGGCTGTTCCATTTTATAGGGAGTATTTCTTCAAGCTGAATTGGCAGAAATCAAGCTGGTCCTGGGGTAAAAAAATCTCAAAGCTCAGGTTGCTCTTCCAGGGACATGCAGTTTGTAACATTTTTCCCATGTCTTTCTCCCTCTGCTTAGTTCATTTGGATGAGCTGAATTAATCTGTGTTGCATGAGGAGGCATGTTCCTGGCTTTGAGCTGGGGAGATGCCTATTCCCCATGGTATACCTGAGCACCTTTCCTACCCCCAGCTTGCTTGTGAGGCAGAGCTGGGAACTAGTAGCTCCAGAGAGCCCTTATGGTTTCTCCTTTATGGCAGTGAGCGGCATGTCTAGAAGAGTGTGCTCCAGACAGAGATGAACCTGGTCCCTCCTGCCAGCCCTTGTGGTGAGACAGAAGGGAGGGTTTGTTCCTGATGACTCTGTTCCCTGTGTTTTTGCAGGAATCTAACCAGCAAGCCGAGGCCCAGGAAGCTGAACTTCCCACACCAGATGTGTTCGTCGAGAAGCTCCCACCCAGTGGGAAGATCACGAAGACAGAGTCCCTCATTATCCCGTCCACCAGGTAGAGTGGTGACGCAGCCTTGCCCCTGTTGCAAGGCTGCTCGGGAAGTCACAGACAGCTTGCTAGCATTTGTTCAGAATGGCCTTAAGCCACAGACTGCAAGGAGACCCTCCTTGTGTTCAGGCACTGAAGTGATGGATCTTGAGTACTTGATAAATGAATGCTCAGAATCCTGAAGGGCAGCACTGCTCTAAGATTTCTTGTGTCTCCTGTGTTGTAACCATTCCATGTCCAATGAAGTTTTTATAAAACCCTGGAGATGCTTGCTTGAAGATACTGTTGCAACGTCAAAGTCTGATGCAGATTTTGGCCTTAAATGCGATTGTCAAGTCTAACCTATGTCCTGTTAAACCTTCCCAAATAGGGTAGTGAATGTGGGCTTCAGCAACCCCACCATATTGTTCTCCGGTCATTTGCAAGCAAATACATGTTCTTTCAAAGAGGTGTTTCTGTGCTGCTTTTGCATGTGTGACTGCAGTTTGTGTGGCTGGATCCTATTACGCTGGTGTAGCAGTAGCAGGGTGATGTTGTGGGTCTCAGCATGGGCTGTGGAAATCTGCCTGAGACTCCTGGGAACATGTTCTGTAGCTGAACCGTGTGCCCTCCACTATCAAAAGCAGAATTAGTAGGTCTCTAGCTCAGATCTATGTACACAATTCCCCAATGCCTCCACTCACATTGTTGTCAGACTGGGTGATCTGGGATTTGGGAGGTGTACGTTGCTCAGATATGAGCCAGCTCTGGCATGCAAGCACATCTCTCCAGCAGGTCTGAAGGGAAGCAGACGGGACGTCGGGGAAGGAGCACGTCTCTGAAGGAGAGGCAGCCAGTGAGGCCACAGAACGAGAGAGCGAACAGTCTGGACAATGAACGCTCTCCAGACACCCGGCACCACTTACAGGTGTGAAAAAGATTTCTGTCTCTGCAGCCACTTGTAGTTTTTCCTCTTCTCCAACTGCCTCCTGTGGTGCCTTTCCTTGTGGTCCAATTGTTGTCCCTGCTGGAAAGAAACTGGGCCCTGCAGCTTCAGGAAGAAGGGGATTTATGTCTTGGCTGATAGTTTATCTTCCATCCAGTCTGCTGGGTTTTGCCAGCTTGTTGCTTTGTCAACCTGCCATAAACTGAAAACACTGGAACAGATTGTCATTATTAGAAATGAACACGGGTGTGTTGAGGAAATTAATCCTTTGAAATAAGGCAAATTGCTAGGGATTGCAAAAGGGGGCTGACATGCAGAGCATGTATGCCATGCTTTTGTTAGCTGCAGGGCTCGCTTAATTCCCTCCTTGGAGACTGTTCCTGGCTTTTATGAATCCAAAATTCCTTGGGCTACTGTTAGCTGATATGAAGTGATATAAGTAAAAGTGCATGGCAGAAGGAGTAATGGCCAACAAAACCAAGCTGGCTAATGGAGGAGCCTGCAGAGTAGTGCAGTATTGAAGAAGCCGATGGGTGTCAGTCCCAGCAGCTGGCAGGGCTGCCTGTGTGCCTTTGGTGACAGGGTGACTGAGCACTGGCCAGCCATGCACAGCCACCTCTCATGAACTGCAAGAGCCGGAGCTGATGGCTTAATGATTAGAGCTGACATCTCCTACTGTTCTCTGTGTCTTTATTTCCAGATCCCCAGGAAAACAGTGTATGACCAACTAAATCACATCCTGGTTTCCGATGATCAGCTGCCAGAAAACATTATTCTTGTCAATACTTCTGACTGGCAAGGCCAGGTAAAGGCAGGAGACGTTACCTGAAGCACAGTTCTCCTTCACTGTTCCTCCTCAGGAATGGACAGGCCTTGAGCTCTACCACTAACCAAGTAGGTTCTGCTGCTTGGTTGGAAGAGCAGTGGTGGTGCGTGGGGGCTGGCAGCATACTGAGTGTTCAGTGCCTACAGATTGGATTTCATTTGACCAGGCGATGCTGTGGATCTTGTCAGTCTTTGCCACCTGAGTCTTTCTGCAGAGGTTTTTTTCTCTTCTAGGAAATGCCATTCCGTTTGGTTAGCAGCACTCTGGGAATGGCTAGACACTTGCACTCAAGAGCCTGCCTCTCAGCTGTGGTAGACTGGGGCAAAGGAAGCAGGGAGGACTGACCTGTGGTTTAGACTCAGATTTCTAGGCACAGGTGGTCAACACAGGAGAAAATATTTCAGGTCAGCTCTGTTGCCTTGCACGCACACTTGTGATTCCTGTCCACAGGTATGTCACCTTATCTTTTCTGAGTTGAGCGATAGTTGTGTTAAGGAGAACCCTGAGCAGTGCCTGCTTATGCAGGCAACATGGGGGAGTTTGTTATGAGTTTGGAACAAACGTTGTTCCTTTCAGAACCGTAGTCTGAGAAAGCAATAAAATACATGTGTAAGATAACCAGTAAACATGCTTGGTGGTTGTCACCAGTAGAATTTATGCCAGGCTTGTGGAGCTATGTTGTCTGTTTTGGCTTTCTGCTTCTGGAAGAACCAGGGTCTCATTGTCTGAGAGAGGAAAAATACCAACTGAGCTAGTGGTTCCAGTTTCTCTATACTTGGAAGACAAAGAAGTGCCTTCTAGAGATAGACAAGAAAGCATTGTAGGTTGTCTTCCAGTAGTTTTAGCACCTTGTGCCTTCAGTATCAGAGGACACGAAGATAATGTTGACTGGGGTGTATAGAGTAGCGGTGCAGAACCTGAAAGCGTGAGATAATTGCTGAGTCTCACAAATATTATGTCCATGCATACCTAAGATGTGTGTTCACTTGTTTCCCATTAGCTGCATGGAGGGGAAATAGTCCCTCATGAGGAATATGTGTGCTGGTAGCACCCTTCCCTTTTTTAGTGCTTGAGGGTGGGTGGAACGTTGCATTTGTTGAAGTCCTTTTGAAATACAAGATGTAACTGCAGTTCCAGAAGCAGATGAGTAGACAGCATCTGCTCTTACCCAGTGGCCTTCTGCTGCTGCCCTGCTCTCTATGGCCAAAAAGCCCCCGCTGTTCTAGAGCTGTTGTTGCCATGCTTTGGATATAGTGTTGGTGTTTGCCAAGAAGGCAATGCTTCCATTTTCCTAGAAGAAGAGCTCTCCTTTGGGTGATACACAAGGATGAGGTATTTGGGGAATAGCTGTATCTCTTAAAAATTGAGCATGGGGAGAATGCCCACGCTTGGATGTGAGAATACGTAGGAGGCTGGGGGAGGCAGATTTTCTTCTTTAACAAACTGTACCAAAAAAAGGACTATAAAATGTTCTGTTCTCTCCTCTCCTCAGTACCTATCAGATGTCTTGCAAAAGCATACTTTGCCAGTGGTCTGCACATGCTCCTCAGCTGATATTCAGGCAGCTTTCAGCACTATTGTCTCCAGGATACAGAGATAGTAAGTTCTCATCATGCTTGTGTTGCTTGTCGAGTCTCAGCTCCTGTGCTGCAGTGTCCAGGGAGTTTTCCATCCAGTAGCTGATAAATGCTTCTCCCTTCCAATGATTCTCCCCAATCTACTCTCCTGAAGTCAGAGTTGTGTGGCTCTTCAGCACTCGCCAGCTCTGCAAAGTTATTGCTGTTCTGCTGCGTGTGTGAGGATACAAGTCTCCTTCAGTCAACACTGGTGGTTTTAAAAGCTTGTGCTTTGGAGGCTGCCTCGTAGGTCAGATCTAATAAGCAGTAAAACATGCAAATCTAATAGGTAGTTTTTTTTCAATAGTTCATGCTCCCCCCTCCCACATAATTCCTAGATTAGTTCCTCAAGGCATTCCCTAGATACCTACTGCAGGCTGCAGATACCTTGAGTATGTTCTCTGACACAGCAGTTAGTTGCAATAGGTACATCCTAACCTAGATAGCTGAGTCTAGCTCTTTAGATAATCAAAATGTGTGAAAGGAGGAGCAAGGAGACCAATTAAGAAAGTTACTGAACAATGTTAACATTTTTATTAATAATGTTTTAAGCTGCTGGTAATCATTGTGATATTGTCTTGTGTATTGAATGAGCTCTCTTGTGCTGTGGCTGTTATTAAACACTGGGATTTTTTACTTGTTCTGCAATAACTGGTTGGAAGCACAATTGTGAATATGTTTCATCTTTTTCTGTCTAGCTGTAACTGCAATTCACAGCCTCCAAATCCAATTAAAATTGCTGTGGCCGGAGCCCAGAATTACCTCAGTGCTGTATTGAGGCTCTTTGTAGAGCAGCTGTCTCACAAAACCCCAGACTGGCTTGGCTACATGAGATTTTTGATCATCCCTCTAGGTAAATAAGGAGCAATTTTTCTTCACAGAAAGATGAACAGGTTAAATGTGATGTGTTCCCTTGGGAGAAGCCCTCCTGGAAGCTTTGCCTAGGTATATGGCTGTGAAATGAGGCACATGTCATTGTGTCATGCTTGTGGTGCTGCTCTCGTGTGAGTGAACTTCATCTTTAGGTGCTTGATGGCAAAGTCTGCTGCTAAACATTTCTTTGAAGCAAGGGGTTGAGTAATTCATCCACATACAGGGAGACTCTTATGTATCTTTTTATCATGGTACAATGAATGCATAGAATAATGTTCTGCAAGACCTTTCCCTGGCTGAAGTATTAAATTCATTGGGCACCATGTTTCCTAACGTGATAACCATTCTGGCCTCCCTGAGGCCAACACAGAAAATATTAATGGGGATGAGGGTGTATGTGAAAATTTAAAGACTCTGAAACTGCTGAGACTTCATGTAAATCACATGTATCTTTTGACCTTTCCTTTACATGCTATTCTCCTTGGGTTTTTCACTCAGTTTTCCAGCACTTTATCTCTGCCCTTCCAGCAGCTCAACAAGCCTGCCTGGCTGGGAAAGTACCCAGCTTGGATCACTGTGCTGGGGGAAGTTGAGTGGACTGATAATAATGTCAGGGGTCATCTTGTAGTCAGAAATGTGAGGAATGTCACAGCGATGAGGCCTGGGAAGCCAAGCGATCACTGGTTCTTGTGGGCAGTAGCATCTAGGCAATGCCAGTGGTGGTGCCAGAAGCTTGTCTAGTCTGAGACTTGTGGGAACAGGGCTCTTAGGTGATGTAGGCAACAGAAAACTTGAAAAGTACTTTTTCTTAGTGTATTCCAGTCTTCTAGGTTTGGGACCAGCTGATGGCAGTTGCTGTGGAAGTCAAAAGCTGCATCCTGGCACCATGAACAGTGGGGGGATTTGTAGAAGTCAAATGAAAAAGGTAGAGGAAGAGAGCTGGATCCTTCTGTCAGGAAGGCGTTTAGTTTCCAAAGTGTCTGTCAGGAAGAGGAGAGGGAGCCCTTTAGGGAGTAAAACAAAAACAACAAACAAAAAAATTATGCAAGGTTAAATGTGCTCTGAATGAGAGTCGGTGTGACCGAGGACTTCGGTCCTCACAGTTCTGAAGCAGTTCCATTATCAAAGTCCTTTGTTCTGTGGTATGTTTTTAATTATCAAAGTAAGTTATAAGATTAAAAAACAACCTAAAAACATGCTGAATCTTGTGTTTCACTTTAAAAGAGAGAATATTTTCAAATCATTAAAGACTGTAGGACAGAAAACTCTTCTTCTGAGGCCAGGAGACAGAAATGCCATCTCCCTCCTGCTCAATAAAAGTATAAAATCTAATCTCCATCCAGGGCTGGAAGCTGAACACACAAACGTTCTGCAAGGAGGTCTTTCCATGCCCATAGAGGAGCCATCAGGCTTATCTAGCACAAGCAGGGACCTGATGCATATGCCCTGTAATCCTTGGACTCTGCCTTCTGTCTTTAATTACAGCCTATCAGTTGAACTTATAGCCCTTCTCCATCGATTAAACAAGCCTCCCTGGGTGTTTTTTCCTGGATGGGGACAATTGCCTCTTCTCAGTATCACAGAACAGCTGTGGTGTGCGAATGGTGTTTGGAGGAAGGGGTCTGTCTCCTCTGGGCAGGGGTGACCTGCAGGCAAGGAGAGCTGCTGGGAAAGCTGCTTGCAAAGCTGAGACTGAGATGGAGAACCCTGGGCCTCTGTGTCTTTCAGATAATTTATTTCCTCAGCAGTTTCCCAGTCCTGTTTTCTTTGGCCTTTTAGAATTTAATTTGGTGCAGAGGGGAAGAGAGAGGTGTCACTGAAAGGTACTAATGGTATTGAAGCAGCCTCCCTTCTAGGAAGTCTATTTGCATGCTCTTGTAGAGATAAGCTGGACTAAATTACTTGGTTAAAATTGAAGAAATTTATTTCTGGGATGTCTAGTATAGTTTTGATTTTGGAATTTGATTCCTTAGAGATAAAAACATACTTGCGTTCAGTGCTGGGAAGAACAACTGTCATGTGTTCCTTTCTTTCTTAGGCTCTCATCCAGTGGCCAAGTATCTGGGGTCTGTAGACTATAGATACAACAACTTCTTCCAAGATCTAGCCTGGAGAGATCTGTTCAACAAACTTGAAGCACAGACCACTGGTAAGACCATGTGTCTGTGTCTGGCCTGTATGGGATAAAAGGCTTGAATGAGCAATTTTAGCAAAGGTCAAACAAATACAAGAGGAAGCAGGCAAATGTTTATGTTCCTCTTTTCTCCTCACTCCAGCACGTTCCCTTTTCAGATGCTGACCTTTGTATGTCCTCCACGTGGTGGTTTGCAAACAGTTGTTGGCTCCCAGAGGCACTCGCAGCCTCTGAGTCACGCTGGTTTTACCTGGCTCTCAGCTTTGTTCTTTGATGTGGAGGTCTCGCTACCAAGTTCAGTACATTGCTTTGTTTGGCCCTTCAGAAAACTGTCCAGCCTAAAAGATTTGGAAAACTGGAAGCTGTGGGAGGATTAACTTATGTTAGTTATGCATGAGAATGACCTTGACATTTCTGAAATCTACTGGCAGGATCTTTTTCATTAAAAAATAATTTTGTTCTTCACCAGTGTTATAAAGTGGGAGCTGACCTAGGTCAGATCAACAAGTTCCTCTTCTGATCAGAGTCTGTTCTGGGCCAGGATAAAGCCCAGGATAAAGTGTGTTAAAGTACTGATTTGCTTAAAAAATTAACGATTATAGTTTTTTCATCCATTCCTTCAAGAATGGAAAGAAACAGGAAAGAGGAGGATTTGCATCTGACGTTAAGGGCTATATGAAGGCTTGAGACTTGACTGAGGAGTGATGCTCTCATGGCAGCATATCCCATAGAGACATTTCACTAGAAGGAGAAAGCTTTGGAGTTTTTGGAGCACCGTGAGGCTGGGGAGGTTGTGGTTTTAGTGTTGGAATTGCAGAGTGCCTGAGGCTGCCAGGATGCTCCTGGAAGTCCTCTAGCTGTGAGAGGAGAAGAGAGAGGCTTCTTCGCAGGTGACTGTTCAGAGCCTTTTCCAGCAGATGGGAACTGGGGTGGACAAGACCCTGGGCAGCCTGTTTGAAGGTGAAGTTCATGCTGCTTGGAGCAGGAGGCTGGACTCCACTTTTCATTGACTGTAAGCTTGTGGAAGAAAAGATGTCTGGAACTGATTTCTTTTAATTCCTTGCTGCACTTGAAAATATAGACAAATGTCAATACAGACTTTATTTCTTTCATCTGGGTTAGGAATACTTCATTAGCTATAGAAATCCAGCTTGAGAGCCTTGTCTGTTCTTTAGTTGGTTGTATGCTGTAGCTCTTATTTGTCTGCATGCTATGAGGAAAATGCAGCCTGATTTTGTGCAGTCCAGACTGTGTAGATTCTCCTGTGAAGGCATAAGATCTGGCAAAGAATCATAGTTTTTCACAGTTTGCTGTTCAAATACAAAGAATCTGGGTTAAAATGCCCATTAAGGTATGGAAGTGCCTGGTGAAGATTCCCTTGATCTCACAGTTGAGGCTCCTTGCTTGAAACCAAAGAAATATGGAAGGCATTTAGGAAATGTTGTCTTGTCAACTTCAATCAAACACAGTCTCACAAATCCGAAGCGTTCCTGCTGCTACAAGTGTGACTTTGTGCTTATCCAACCCTTGTGTGGCTCTTGGGTTTTCCAGTTAACTCAGCAAGGCCGTGAGTTCGCTAAGGGATCAGGTAACTCAAATGCTGGTGTGAGTAGAGCAGCTGGCCAAGGCCCTGGGAAAGGTGGCTGGGCCCTTGCTTCTGCAGATACCTACAGGAAAGGTGCAAAAAAGCCTCAAGTTGACTCTGGGTAGGTACACATTTTCAAAGAAAAGCATTTTAACAAATAGAAAAGGACGGTAACACTTCAGTCAGTCATGCTGTGTACAGATGTCTATCTAGTGTGCCTTCCAAACGTGTTCACCTCGGTGCTCCTGTAGGGTGTTTGGTTTTGGTCAGGTGGCTTTGCTGTGCCCTGGGGTGGGCTGCAGAGCTGCCTTTGGCAGATGCAGTTCAAAAGCAGCTGGCTGGGAACCACCAGCTGCTTGGCTAAGCGCATGGGGGACAGTGCTGGTGATGGTCTGAGGTGTCACTTAAAATATTTTCTCTCTTTTATTGCAGTTTCGGAAACACCTGATGTTGTGTCCCGGATAACGCAATATATAGCAGGGGCAAACTGTGCACACCAGTTGCCCATTGCTGAAGCGATGCTGACATACAAGCAGAAAAGGTAATGTCACTGATGTAACACTGACTTTTCCGAGTGAGCATCAGGTTGAAAGCAAAGTGCTTTTCTCATCAGTCTTAAAATCACTCAAATTATGAACACCTTGAGAGCCTTATGGTAGCCTGCACCCAGTGATGTGTGTGTCGAATCTGCAGCACTGTGGTTCCTTTAAGTGCAGTGATTTCTTTGAGGGTCTGAAAGGCTTGGGCAAGTGGCAACTATGCAGGATTGGGGATGGACAGCTTGTATCTGCTTAGGTTATGGAGATCTCTTACCACAGAGACCTTAGGTCTGCAGCATTTTCCCCCAGAGTAACTTCCATGACACCTGGCTTCTTTTACATGGGTATTGAGAGAACTGAAGCCCTTTTCTTTTGGAGTGTAAATAGCAGAGCTTCTCACAGGAGAGACAAAATCCTTGTTGATTGGCAGTTGCAGGACTCCCCAGGACTCATACTGGGGAGGTCTGACATTCACCAGGTTTTGTTTCAGCTTCTCTTAAGGGATGAGCTGCCTGTAGGAGGGAGAACTGGGATCTGAAAACAAGATTCAGAAGGAGGTACAGCCTCATGTGGCTGCGGTCCAGGAAGAAGAGTAATTGTCACTGAACGGTAGAGATCTGTTGTTTCTGAAGCACAGAGGAGAATAATAGACTTCAGTAGAATCCAACTCACATCCCAATAATTTCTGAGAGCAGGACAAACACTCAACTCATGTGATTTTTCTCTGTTAGGGACTAGCAATCCCCTATGAGGCATGGATGATGCTAGTTCTTAATTACTACCATCCCATGTTACATCTGATCTTTTATTTTTGGTCCATTAACATCCCTTATTGGTGCCTCCTTTGCGTAAGAACTGAGATGGATTAAAGGTGTAGGTAGAATCACTTTTTTTCATAGGATCACTGAATCATTTTGATTGGAAAAGACCTTTTTTTTTTTTTTTCTTTTTGGAAATGCTCATTGTATGTTGTTTTTTCATTCTGGTGCCTGCTCTACATTATCTTGCAGAAATGATTCAGTAGAATTTAACCCATTCTTCATGCTCTCATTGGGAAAGTATTTCCAGACTGACTAGTCCACTAAAAAGAGTGCACCTTCTTCATGTGTTTATGAACTCCTGTAATGTTAACCTGATCAAGGTGAAGTTTGCAGAGCGACAGGGTACACGAAGCTCTTAGCTTCAATCTTTTCTTTTGTTTTTGGAGTTCAGACTCCCCTAGTGCAGCGTGAACCCGGCTGCCTCGCCCTTTCTCCACACCCTTCAGTTGCTGGCTTCTGTGCTGGTTTCTGTTGCCTTCTCCATTTTGTTACAGTTCATTTTTGTCATTAACACATATTTAATCATGTTGAGTTTCTAATGTGCCCAGAAAGATCAGTTTGGTGTTTTGTTGAAAAACATCTTAAATGTACTTCAGCAACATGCCCTTGCCCCCCCGGCAGTGTGCGTGACCACTTACCAAGCTGGTCTGATCCATTTGGATTGGAGACCCTCTGGACTTGGCGGTGCCATACCTCAAGCTGTTGATGGGTTTCCATCAGACTGAAACCCTGCAGAAGGTCACTTGGAAGAGAGATTGCTGAGACTTTTATTCAGACTCATGGCATAACCTGTAGACTCTTGGTATCTCTGTTGTGTCCACTTTAAAATAACTTCTACTTTCAGCTGAGCACCCCATCAGCAAAACGGAGAGTGAGTTAGAGGAACAAGCTTTCCTGTGGAGTAACATGCAGTTATGTCCCCATGTGGCTTTTTCTAGAAATGCAGCTCTCTGTTGTTGGCAGCAACTTAGGGAGGGTTTGTGAAAAACAACACGGAAATTGTGTTTCCATTACTGCTACCTAAATGAATGCGTCACTTTGTAAGTATGATAACGTATTTATCTTTTTCTTTGGTTGCTTTCTCAAAAGGAAAAAGAGCTTTCATTTTGACTTTACCTTAAGGTATCCGTTCCTTTTAGGTTCCCTCTCCCATCTCCTATCTCTCTTTCCCCATGAACTGGTCTTTTGTGCCTTGTTTAACAGTTCCTGCAGGTCTGGGGTGCACAGTTTGTACTTTAGGTTAAATTCTGCTCGCTGCTTTGAAATGATGGCATCTGCTGGCAGAACGCATTGTTGACAGTGAGGCTCTGCCTTTGCACCACACATATGGGTTCCCAGGTTGTAGACTGAATGGGAATTAAGGGGTTAGTGAGAGAGTAGCTCTGAGCAGTAAAACACAGAGAAGATTGTTCTTTTGTGGTTTGGTTTTTTTTTATCTTCCCTTCCTGGCCATTTTAGGATATAGTGTAGCTCCAAAAGGATCAGAGCTGAGCAAAGGCTCTTCGGTTCCCATCTGCTGGAGCTGGAGTGCTGTAGGTGGCACTCAGTGGCTCGGGGTCGTGTTCAGCTCTGCAGTGCCCAAGTGCAGACCAGCAAATCTTCTCCCTGTAATCACAAAATTGAGGACTAGCCTCTTACCAGCAGGCTATCCCAAACGTACGAGACTTTTCTGAGCTTAAGAAAAGACATGTGTGCTAGCAGTGGAGTTGTGCTCCGTGAGCTACCTCCAAGGCCCCCCTGCTCTGCAGGGTTCCCTGCTTCAAATGGTATGATTATTGGACATCATTATTTTGTCATCAGTTCACAAAGTTACTGCAGCTCCCTCTCCCTCAAGGCCAGAGGTGAATGCGTTCTCCAAGACCAGCTTTCAAGGCAGCGGTCCATGTATAAACAGCAGCGCTACCTACAAATTCATTGTGAGACAAGTCTCCCAGCACCTTTGCATTTGCTCTGTTAAACAAGCCCCAGTGGTCCAAGGAAAGCCAAGCCAGTCTCTAGGATGTAGCTGTATGTGATGAGCTGCTTTATAACTTCATTGCCAGCCATCCCTATTTTGACTTACCTCCGCTCTCCTTCCTGTCCCCTTGTTCTGTTTGTCATGCCGCAAGGTTGGCGCATGTACTGCCTGTGATGGGCTGCAATGGTGCGAAAGCTTTGTCCCATGTTGGAGCATCTGCTGACTTAACCTGAAATCAGAGGGGTTGGCGGTGAGGAGGGGGTTCAGGAAGGAAATTAATTGACATTTCAGCTCCGCCCCGTTACACTGGGTGACTGACTTTGTGAGCACTGGGAGAATTAGTGGTTAGTGAATTGTCAAAAACCACTGCAGTCCAGGCAACACCTGGGGACCTGAGACTGTGGTGGCAGAGGTGGGCCTTTCGCCAGGAGGGGTGTATCATCGATAGTGGTATCTCTGCATTGTTTTCTTGAATGAAGCCCTGCAGTATATGAGATCTGAGGCTTGGCAGACGCCCATTCCCAGTGTAGCTGGATTGCTGATCAGTTCTGTGAACCTGGGCTGCTGTCACCCACTGTAATTCAGTGTGCAGCACAGCTCTTGCCTTGTGGCTTCTGGGTAGCCCTTGCATGGGTCTGGGGAGCAGCTTGGCTCTTGGAAATAAAAGCATCACTTATGTGTCAGGGTGAGGACTGGGTCATTTTCTGCCATGTTACACATTTACCAAAGGCTCTTCACTCTTGTGTTGTAGAGCGCTTGCCCATCTCTTGCTCCCTGGAGCATGAGTGCCTTGGGTTGGAGGGTTCCTGGGCAATAGGAAGCAGGATCAGCGCTGTTTTCTGCCTGCTGCCTGTCTCTGAGGCTCCGGAGGGCAGTGTCTGGGCAGAGTCCAGGTCATTTCCCTGAGTGCTGCTTCTAAAACACAGCCTGCAGTGGATGCTGAACACAAATACAGCTGGTGAAGATGGACCTGGTGCATCTTCTGGCTCAGCAGTGCCCATGTCATCTGGCTGGTTGCTGCATGAACCTCCTCGGGCAGCTGCTGGGAACATGACAGGAGTTGACTTGTGCCCCTTGCCTGGCAGAGCAGCACAGCAGAGAGGAGTTGAGGCGTGAGAAATGCTGGATGTCCTGTGGAGTGTGCCCATGGAGGGTGCTGGAGGGGAGTTTCGGGGAGAGCAGAGAGACAACTCTTCTGATGTGTCTTGGGGACTTGGAGTTGCTTTGTCCCTTTGTTTGTTTTGGCCACTGGAGACTTAGTGGAACAAGGACAGCATTAGCCGGCAGACAGCTGCAGTTGCCCAGTGGGAAGGACAGATGCTTCATAACAAAGATGAACCATGGAGAGCTGTTGGTAGTACCTGGCCTGAGATGGCTTAGGGGCCTGCTAGTCCTTTAGTGATAAAAATCTCCTTTTTCCTGTCTTTCCCCTGTGGGACTTGCCTGGAATAAAAGTAGTATTTGAGACCCTCCTGCTAGGAAATCACAGCTGTTTAGCTTCATTTGAATCTGGTTTGGTTTGCTTAAGTTTTAAATGAAATCTTACTAAAAGGCTAATAACTGGCATAACTGCTCTAAGAGTTTATTCAGTCCCTCTTACTGTAATCACAGAATGGTTTAGGTTGGAAGAGGCCTTAAAGATCATCTGATTCAAACCCCCCTGCTCAAAGCCCTGTTCAAACTGGCCTTGAAACACCTGAGTGCTTTGCCCCAGAAGTAACATTATTCCTTCCCTTTGCCAGGTGGGTGACTCCTGGTGATGTGGTTTCTTCTACTTTCTAAGAGTCTAAAACCATGTAAATCTGTCTGTATAACTTTGTTCAATCGAAATTAATTTAGTGGAGAAGGGAGGGAGCCTGCAAGTCAATTTCTGGTCAGTTTACCTTTGAAGGACTGATTGCAGGTAGATGGGTTTTGCCCAAGCAAAAATAGTAATTGGACAACTCCCCATTCCAGGTAAAGATTTTCTTTCTAGCCTTTCTACATAGGTCTGTTTTTTGTTTTCCCTCACCCCTCCACTCCTCCCCCCAGGATTATGGGAGTGAAGTGTCAGTAACACTCTTAAAAACCACAAACCAGGGTCAGGTCTGGCTTTAAATTATAGCTGAGAATACCAGGACCTTCAGAAATCTTATGGATACAACCAATACCTAGGACATTGCTATGGGGGTAAAACCTCTGCAGCCTAGGAACCTGTGCAGCCCAGGTAATATGGGGCAGCTGCCTTTCCAGGATGGGGATATTTTCATTACAGGGCTGTGGTAGGAGGAATAGAAGAGACCATAACCAAGGTGAAAGCGTTCTTTCTGGATTAATATTTTGGGATCCTAAAGGACAAGAATCGGGAAAGAGCATGAAAGAGGAAGTGGAGAAAAAGCACGATCATCTCATCTTTCCTTTCATCCACGTGAAGAGCAGCTGTTCTGATAAGCTGCATTTTCAGAGGCACATGTGCAAGACCAGGGTTCCCAAGAAGACATGTGACAGGACAGGACTAGCCGAGCTGACGTCCAGCTGGATTGCTTCAGGAACAGTCTGTGCATCATTGTGAGCTGTGATAAATGGTGGCTGAAGCAAATGATTTATTTCAGCACTGCCCGTGAGCTATTCTCAGTGGGAATCTGAGCTCCCAAGGGGAATAAGAATGACTTTCCTGCTGAAATTGGGCATGGTTTGTTTTTGGAGAGCTTGGAGAAAAGCCATCCAGTAGCTGAAAGACAACAAGGTGACTATTGTGCTTCCCTCACTTGGTCAGCAGGACTTGCTTCTGCCTGGTTCTCAGCCCATGGAGCTGAAGAAATGAGAAGAAAGCTGAGCCTCTGTTCTCTGTTTCTCCCAACAGCTCTGTGGGTTTCTCATTTCCCTTTGCAAAACTGGAGCTGGAAATGTCATGTTAATAGGAGACTTATTTGCTGGGGGCCTGCAGCTGTGTTTGGATGTGACCTGTCTGGCTTCTAACACAGAAATCAGGGACTTGTTGCTGTTTGCTTTGGGGGAAGAATGAAGGTGCAGTGCCTGGAGTTGTGAGGTAGGAAGGGAGCAAAGCCCCTGGCTTTGCCTTAGAGATGAATAAATAGATCTGAGCCAAAACGAGTGGCTATTTGCAAAAGTACACTCTGCTTTGAATCAAGAGGGAGCTCTGGCTGAGTTGTGGTAGCTGCAGTTCTGTGTCATTCTTTCCATAGGGCTTAGAGGAACCTGTCCAGCCTATGCTAATCACAGTGGTTGCCAACCTTGGTGCATTTGTGCTGGAAATGGCACAGAAATAACTGCTTTCCTGAAGTATTTTGCTGCGCCCAGCATTTCTGGATGAAGGCCATGCTGGATGGTTTTTCTCTAAAGGTTGCAATGCTCTGAAGGATGTACAAAAAGAGAAACATGAGAAATCTTGGTGTTTGTCTGCTTCCTGCCTGTTTCTTGTGCTTGGCCACTGAGGAACGTGGTGTGTCTTGCCCCTGCCGTCACTTCCACTGTTGAGCTGTAATTCCTCCGAACGTGTGGTCACGTTCCTGTAGTCCTCTCCTTGTGCTGTGGGTCCATCTTTATCTCTGTTGCCCTTGAAGGGAGCAGGGGCTCTGCAGGCCCTCCCAGCCTGCCTTCCTCCTCACTCAGCTCTTCTGCCTCTTGTCTTTGTTGCATCTCTCCCTAATTCCTGCTGGGTTTGCTTCTGGCCTTGGTTCCTGGCCCTTGTCCAGCCTCTGGCTTCTGAATCCTGGGCAGGGCCAGAGCAGGAGGGGCTGATACCTTCCTGCTTTCAAAATGTGTACGGTGTTGTCTTCAGCTGTTTCTGGGACATGGTGTGCATCTGGTTTGGTTTAGCTGCTTGCCATTCTCGAGTTGGCGTCCTGATCCTACCTGCTGTGCTCTGGTGACCACCTCTCCAGTGTGCCTGTCCAAAGGACTGCAAGCTCCCTGTGCAGGGAACACGTATCTGTGTGTGTGTACGTCCTTGCTAGTGCTCCACAAATAACCACGTGTCACGGCTTGTAACCCCGTGGCAGGCGAACCGCGTTAGCGGTGCTGGAATGTGCAAGGTATGGCACATGACTCCAAAGGTGGGACGCGCAGAGGCCATGCGTGCAGAGCGCTTCAGGTACTAGTAAGTAATGCACAGTTCTCCGTGTTGTGGTGGCACATTTCCTCGTAGTAGGAGGTTCGTGTGTCTGTAATGACTGCCATGCCATTAAAGCATGTTTCTCTGTCAAGCGTGAGGGAGGGAGGAAGAGCCCCTTCCCCCAAGAGATGTGCCGGCAGCTGCGTGCTCTTCCCCACCCCTGCAGATTCTTAGCGTGCTGGCAGGGGGCCTTGAGGAGACATTGGACTGGCGCTTGCATACTGTCCGTCCCTGCTGCATGCTTGAATGCAACATAGAGAGTGAGTATTGTGTCCGGTGTGGAAGCAAGCTGCTAACAACTCTTTTCTCTTTGCCTTTAGCCCTGATGAAGAATCTTCGCAGAAGTTCATTCCCTTTGTTGGGGTGAGTGTTATCACAGTTACAGCTAGAATATGTCCGCAAGTGTTAACTCAAACTTATGTGGTTTCTGGGGTAGAAGAGGAGCATTGGGTGCTCTAAGGTAGAGTGTCAAGCATGACTATTTAATGGTTGGATGCAACAGCCTGGTACAGAAGCAAACCTCTAAGATGCCTCAACAAACTACAGGGTGTATTTTACTTTCTGGGCAGTGCTGTGCTGCATTCCTGCCAGCACTGAAGCAAAAACCATAGCCTTGCTGTTGCCTTGTTCATTCCATACAGAGAAGAAACTGTGATGCTGAAGTACTCTGATCCACAACCTGTCTTTGCTGCGGACCAAAGCACCTAGTTGGTGAGGAATTGTTGCTGGACCACATGCAAAGGAAGGTGGTGTGTTCCTAGAAACCTGATCTCAGGGTTGCTATGCCCAGCATTGCCCTAGGTGATTGATTTGGCCAAATTTGCTATTCCAGTGTCAGTCTTCTGTGTGCTTGTCATGAATGGTCTCCAGTCCTCTTAATATCCCATCCACTCCAGGGAAGTGGAGAGCACATCCCACTAGGGAGATCATTTTATACCACTTTTAAGTTTGAGTCTGGGGCAGTAGTTATTTAATACATTTTTATTATGTGAGTATGTATTTGGATAGTAGTCCCTTGGTTTTCTTCCTGTCCTTATCTTGAAATGTTCCCAGCTCAGGTGGCCAAGCCTAGAGTATCTAGGCAGAGGTGTGTTTGTGCTTCTGTCAGTGTAGCTTGTGCACTGTGTACCTTTTCTAGTTTCCTTCCCCTTATTTGATCACACTATTCAATTCATCAAGCTTTAGGTATGAAGTTGTTGACCTGTGGCCAAAAGGAGATCATCCCCTGCCTGCTCTTCGGCTACAGGATGTTCTCTTCACAGATTTTGCCTGCTCTCCTGTAGCTTCTCTTTCTTATGTGCTGGCTGTCTGGTTCTGCCTTCTGTGTTAACCTGACTGATGTGTGTTCCCGTTTGTATCCGTGTCAGTGTGCCAGAGCTAATCTGAAATCCCAAGGTGTTTAAAAGTTAAGTCTCTCTTGCCCTCAGGCTGACCCTGCTTTCACTGCGCTGTCTCTTCGAAGTCAGAGTCTCTCTCTGTAGTGTTCCTGAGAAGAATCTGCTTTTGTTTGTTGAAGGAAAGACGTCCTCTGCAAAAGCAGACACACACATCTTTTGTTCCCTGCTGATGAGTTTTTCTGTGATCTTGTCCCTCCCATGAACTGCAATTGCTGGTGAAGAACTGTTACGAAGCAGCTGTTTCACCTTTCCCAATAGCATGAAAAGGCCAGAAGGGCTTGGAAGCTCCTGGACTTGTGTCATTGCAGCTGTTGACCGCTGCAAAGCTTTTCTTTGGGTCTGGTTTAATTCAGCGCTGTGTGCAAGCAAGTGAGGCTCAGAGTGTTTGTCCAGTTGCTCTAAAAAGATTGTTGCCCTGACATTAGCAATTCTAGTCTGGATTTGATTGTCTGAAAGTGGGAAGAGTGAACTTCTCTGAGTACTTAATGCTGCCAAAACACAAAAATACTTGCCTTGAAAGAAAAGGCTGACTTCATGTCAGCTAGTGGTGAAGATCAAATCAGTGCTGCTCATTCTTGCTTCTGAAGTGTTCCAGACACAGTGGTTCCCCATGAGACACATCTGAAGAGCCTCTGAAAGGCTAGTTGCAGGTGTCTTGTCAATTCTGAGGCTGAACACAAGCACCAAAGCCCCTTCCCTCAGCTGCAGCCTGCTTGGAGCTGTTGACCAAGGAAGAGAGGGAGCCAGCAACATTTGGGTTTGTGATTCCTGATGTTGGCTGGACTCCATTGGCTTTTAGGGTGCAAAACCTGATGTCCTGCAGCTGGGTTGCGCAGTCTTTGACCCAGCAGCTAGCAGGGCAGTGCTGTGCTGCTCAGCTGGGCTCTGAAGTGAAGGGAGCCTCGGCCCCACAAAGAGCTGGTCGGGTGGCGGGGCTGTGTGGCGGTGTGCCTGCCTTGCGCTGGCAGCCAGGTGCTAGGGTTGTTAACAAGATGCACCTCCTTCCTGAAGGAAAAGGAGTCTGGCGCCGCAGTGTTCCTGCGCAGAGGCCTCGTTGGGACTGCAGCAGTCTCAGTGCCTCCCTGAGCGGAGAGAAGGGAAAGCGTTTAACCTTGTCTGCCTCCCATGTATCTGAACTCGAGCCTCTTCAGTCAACGAGCAAGGGGCAGAAAGGCCAGAGGAGACGTCCTGTCTGGCTTGCAGATCAAGGTGGCTGTAGCAGGTTTCTGTAGTGCTTATTCTTCCCCAAGCTCCTCTGCCTCTCATCCTCTTGCTCACAGCTAGTTATGGTCTGTGAAACATCCTCTTGGTGTTTAACATATACAGCATGTATGGCTGCTGAATGCCAGAGCCTGATTTGTTACCCTTTGGATAGAGACTGGCCAAATGGAGCTGCAGCCACCCTCTCCCAAGCCAGTGTCCCCTCAGGAAGCTTCTCCACACGTGGCCGAGCTCACGATGGCTTTTCCAAGACTGGAGCTAGCAGGGAATCCACCAGCGCCTGACAACTCTAAGATCTGCCTTTGAGCATACACCTCTCCCACTCCAAACTGTGCAAAGTTTTGTGCTTCTAACAATTAGGTCTTTTTTCTTGATCCCATAGCACAGAAATAATGCTACCTAGAGATGTGGTCTAGACATGGTCATGTCTGAACTTAATGATCTGTTTTCAAACCGAATAGACTATGTGACATAATTTCTCATCCTAAAGCAAGTGTTACTGACTTGAGATCCCTTTGCAGCTCTTTCCCATTTGTCAACATTTATATAGGGTAGACATTAGCCCTGGATGCAAGTTTCTTAAAGACCTTAAAAAGGGTCTGTCCTCTGCAGTGTCGAGACTAATGATCCCTGTGCACTCTAGCAGATTATTGCTACAGAAGGTCCCTGCTTTTGTATCAAAAAGGGTCATTTTATCTTTGTAGGCATAGCGTGTTCTTTGGAGCTTGTGTTTGTAGTATGCTCTGTTCCACAAATTACTGCCAGTGGCATTTTTCATTAACCTGAATGTACTAGCTGGTGGTTGGCCATATTGGAATGTGTTTGTATCCTTTTTATAGTGTGATATGGATCATTCTGGCCTGTCCATGTGGTGGTGTGTCTGTGCCCAGAGGCTTTGCTAGGAGCTTTATAGTCTTTGCTGGACACTTCCCTTGCTTGGAGAGGAGGAAACTCTGGTCAGAAACTCTACTTTGTTGCTTTTGTGGTTTCCTAACAAACCCCAACTGTGCTGCACTGGTGCAGTTAACGCAGTATGTCTGTAATTAGCAGGTGTATCGAAGCAATACTGAAGGGATATTTATGTTCCTTTTTCATCCCTGCCCTCTTTCCACAGGCAGACAGGGTAGTTGCCATAGTGTGGGGCTGGTGGTGGGCTGTTCTGAGCTGTGCAGGTCTGGAACAGCTCCGTAGGGTCTGTGCTGGCTTTTGTGAGCTCATACACCACTGGAACCTGCCTGGCTCTTAGGAACTCCACTTCTTAACATATTTTAATACTACTCTGACTGCAGGGACAGTGCCGAGAGAGCTGTAGGGATGAGCTTAGTTTAGGGGTTCCCAAAATTCAGGGGACTCCTGTTTCATCGAGCTCTTCTGTTTTGCCCCCTCTAGGTGGTGAAGGTTGGAATAGTGGAACAGTCTTCTGCAACGTCAGGTAACAAGCATCTTGTGTGTGCTTTGTGTGTCGTACAGTTGGTGGGAGCCTGACCTCACAGGCTGAACAAACTTGTCCCTTGCTGATGCCTTAGAGTTTTGTAAGGTGGAATTGGATTTTATTAGCTCCCATTTCCACTGCTTTGACTCCCAGAGCAAGAGGCCTCTCTCAAAGAGAATACTTTTCTTCTTCTGACTTAACAAGGAGCTTCAGGCCAGCTAAAATTCCCTCACCTTCATCCAGGGAAGCTCCACTTATGTGCAAACACCTTTTTTTTTTGGATGTGTATTTTCATCAGGGTGGATTCACCGCTGTGGTTATTTCAGGTTCCTGCTCCAGACTGGGGAGGCAATTAATTGGAAGTTCATGCCTGTCTCGTTAGACTGAGCTCAATTGCCTAATAAAATCAATCTCAAACGTGTGCCTAACGCTTGGAACGCCAGGATAGGCAACCAGTTTGTCAATCTGACAACAAATTGAGACTTTTTTTTTTAATGGGGGTGTGCAAAGCTGATTTACACGATACTGCCTGTCTACACACATGGACATGGGGTAGTGCTATTTTATCAATGTGAACTTGATTTTTCCTCCTTCATACACACTACTAGTCAGGAATATTTTTTTTTTTCCCCTCATCTGTTGGGTTTGTTTCTTATATTGCTTCACTATTAAACCCAAATTCCAGGGCCCTGTGTTACACACAGGTTTGTGTGTGGAGGCAGCCCTTCTGTGGGTCACTCCTTGATGGCAAGAGTTTCCCACCCTTCTAAAGGGTCAGCCTGAAGGGAGTGATGCCTTCAGCTACTCCAGTGTGCATGTGCTGGGCTACAAGATGAACCCAGACAAACAGTTTGACTTCTTTTCTGTAAGGTGACTCTGATGATGCAGCTCCCTCCAGCTCCAGTGTCCTTTCTTCTACCCCACCTTCTGCGTCTCCTGCTGTGAAAGAAGCCTCCCCCACACCACCTTCCTCACCGTCTGTCACAGGCAGCTTCTCATCCTCAAGGTAAAGTATGTTTTGTCTACTTACACCTCCCTTGGCTGTTTTATCTGATGTATACTTGAGAGAGGAAAACACTTCTGCAGGAAAAACAATAGCTCTGCTTTCTCCCTCCCTAGCTGACTTCTCTTGTGTGAGCTTTCCAAAGGTGGAAGTGGTTTGGGCAACTGCAGGAGTGCAGGCTATTAAAGTGAGCCATGGATGTGATATATCTGAAGCTGACACCCCAGCTCTAGGAGTCCAGTACTTTTGGTTTTATGCTGTGTGGTAAAATCATCAAGAAATGATGAAGTTTAGGTTCAACATTGTTCCATCTCCACTGATCAGTATGTGACAGCACAGGGCGTGGAGGGTGACGCAGACTGAAAGATTAAGCCACATGTTTAACCAGGGATGGAACAGAAAATCCTGCCTGGGCATAGTGAACATTATAATGCTTTGTCTTTATAACTGATATGAGAAATTTTATGCAAAGGAGCCTTAAAATCCAAAGCTACATCTCCAAAACATCATGCTTAAAGAATCTCACTTGTGAAATGGCCCTGAGAACTCAAAACCTGGTTTTGATCAAAGATGAATTCTGCTTTGCGGACTGGTAAAGAAAAGGAAATTGTTTGCTGAGAGGACCTTAACGATGGGGTGTCCTTGTTTTACCTTGACAGTTTCTTATTAGACAGGTGGTGTAGAGGGATGTGTATTTCATTCAAGATCATAGATTCATATTCCTTAACAATGGCCATTTCTCAAACAGGGCACACAGACTGTTAGATAAGTTACTTTTTTCCCTTGTACTTGTAAACTATTCAGCACTCTGTCATTGTGCCGGAAGAAGAGGCTGTCAGCCACAGGTCTGCTAAATGATAAAACCCTGCTCTGCTCGGGGCTGACTGGCGAGAGGTGGGAGCAGGCAAGTGGTAGAACTTCCCAGGCTGCTCATCTTCCCTTTTCTGGCTCAAGAAAGGCTGGCAGCATGTTTAGGTGATGCATGTCTGTTAGCACATGATGCACAGGAGTTTTCAACAGCAGATCAAGTCCTGAAATCTGCCATTGTCTAGCAAACATCACAGGACTGGCAGAGCATTTTCCCAGCAGGGGAATTCCCCCACATGCAGCAGGGCCATGCGGTGGATCACCTGGTGCCTGCCGCATTACAGGGTCCTGTCTAAGCTCATTACAGTTCTGTGCTACCAAACTGGTGCCACCATGTAACATGACCCAGGCTGTGTCACTTGGCAATGACTTCTTGTGCTTTTGTGATTATTTGGTCTCACTACAAAATGTTGCTGCCTGTTTTCCTGAAGAGCCAGGCGCTTGTCCTCTGACCATCTGGTCAGGAACATCAGCCACTCCGAAAAACCACAGATGGGGTGAATTTCTGCTGAGTGCTGTGCAGAAATTACCTTCTCTTCTTGTTTTCCAGCCAGAACCTCGGTGCTGAGTTGATGGGCCTGCAGGTGGATTACTGGATTGCAGCTCCACCCATGGACAGAAAGAGAGACCCGGAGAAGAAGGACCCTTCCACTACCAAAAACACACTGAAATGCACTTTCCGGTCCCTCCAGGTCAGCAGATTACCTGCGAGCGGTGAGATTGCCACCACTCCAACGATGTCCATGACTGTCGTGACAAAAGAGAAGAACAAGAAAGGTAAGGTGGATGCATTTACTGTTGCCAAAGGCCAAGAATGCAATGCTGTTATTCCTGTTCTGCCACTCCAGTGCCGCCTGACTTGCCAGTCCTGCATTACAGTATCTTAGTCATGTTTTTATCCCCAAAATACTAGTCTGTCTATAGATGAGAAGCGACTGCATAAGGTGATAGTTCAAAAGGGTGTTTCCTCTTTGTGCTGTAGAAAGGGGATATGTTCACCCTTACAGCTGAACAGCTGAGGTGGTATAGTGCGACAGAGCAAAGGTGGGGCCAGAGCAAGGATGTTTGTGGGTGGCTGTGCAGGAAGCCAGGGGTACACTGCTCTGGGCAGCTTCCCTGTCTTCCCAGTGAGCCTGCTGGTGCTGCTTTGGGGTGTCAGATTCGGTAAGAAGCAGCTTGTGCCCCAATGACCAGAATTAGGACAGACCCTGCAGCCTGTACAGCTCTGTGCTCTGGCCTCTCCTCTGCCACACAACAGATGTGCGGGTAGAGGCAGGACATGTGTGTATCTCATTGTGTTGCAGTATGTGGTGGCAGCAGCCCCAGCAGAAACATTTTGCTGGATTTGACACGGTGCCCTCATGTTAAAATACCACTGTAACAGCTGGACAAATGCACCAGTCAGACCTGCCAAGCCATTGCTAGATGTGCTTGAACATACCAGAGGTGTTGTCATGCGGAGCAGGGCTGCAGCCGTGTCAGCTCTGCTACAGGAGCTCTTATGTTCTTGCACAGGGTCCTTTGTGGGACAAAAGGAGCTAAAAGAGAAATGCCGTCAGTGCAAAGGTCAATATTAACTTTTCTTCCTTTTTAATCTTCTCTTAAACTCATGGCTTCTTGTTTATTTTCTCAAAACAAAAAGCCATTTTAAATGTTGTCAGTACTTCTGTATTTGCTCCTGACTTTGGTAATGTGAAAGTTTAGAAACTGAGAACAGCTTTGCAGCAAAGTGTTTTCAAGGAAGCAGCAAGGCAGTTCTGAACTTACATTCAGCTGCCAGTAGCTGTCCTTCACAACATCTTCCTGCCTGTGGGCCTGGGAGGCATTCCTGGTGGAAGCAGGTTTTTGGGGACAGCTGACAAACCAGTGGCTGCAGGACACGGGTGCATAACCCTGCAGCCAGGTCACTGCTGGGCCACTGTAGCTGTGGCACTGCTGGTACCAGAGCTCCCACCCCTGACCACAGCCTTTTTTAAGTGGCATGCCTATGGGAGACGCAATCCTGAGCCATTCCACATACTCTTCACTGGAGACAGCCCAGCCTGCAGCAGGGATGTTCAACACCACCAGCTTTTGTGGGGCCAGGTTGCGTATGTTAACTCATGCATTCGGGCAATTCTGGGGGAACAGGTCTCTTTTTAGCTCTCCTAATGTCTTTCCTCTCAACCAGCTGCTCATGGTTTGTAGTCACTCCTTTTCACCAGGTGCTTGTGCAGCCCAGCTCATGTTGGGCTGCTGGTGGTGCAGTGTAGGAGGCTGGAGCAGTGCGGTGCTGCCCAACAGCCTTGTGCAGTGTGTGGGACTCCCCTGGGTGGTGCAGCCACACAGGGTGCAGGCTGGGGATCACTGCAAGTGCAGCTGTTTTCCCTGGTGTCCCGACAGAGCAGCAGGATTTACCCTGATGGTGCCCTTTGGGCTCTGGGTTGTGAGCTAGGAATGTTTCATGTAGTCAAACTTTATGGCTAAGCTGTCCCACGTGTACAGGTGATGGTGCTGAGCACTGACACGGTCAAACTCCTGCCAAACAGGGATGACTAGGAGTTAAAATTAGAGTTTTCAGGCATGAATGTTTAAATGCAAAAACCCAAACAAGTCTTTCTGCGACTCCTGTGAGTGGCAGAGTTTCACTGTGTGCTGCTTTGATTTTCTTCCAGTGATGTTTTTGCCCAAGAAAACAAAAGACAAGGAGGTTGAGTCAAAGAGCCAGTGTATTGAAGGAATCAGCAGGTTGATTTGCACAGCGAAACATCAGCAGAACATGCTGCGGGGTAAGTGCAGTGCTTGCATCCCTGGCCTCTGGGGTGAGGTTAAGCTGCTGATGTTGCCCTCCAGGCAAAGGGCCAAGCTGGTGTCCTGCCCCATGCCCTGGAGTCAACATAATGGGGGTGTTTCTGGGGACATGTCCAGCACTGGGGAATGTTGTAATAGGTGTGGGAAGATCCTCCCTTAGCTGGGAGCTCCTCTGAATCAGTGCCCTGGATGAGGACAAGGGCTGGGCCAGGCTCCACTACCCTCCCTGTCATTCTGTTTCTCCTGCACATCTGATGTGAGTGATGGTGGGGAGCAGTGAGAGTGTGGCTGTTGCTCTAGGCAAGGCTCTGACACAGACACATACATGCATCATGTAGACAGACCTACAGCGGGTATCAGTGGAGCTGTGTGTCCAGTATCAAAAATATCTTTGTAGCCTCTTCAGCTGATAAGCCCCACCGCTGTGAACAGCAGAGGGATCCGCTTAGGTCACCTCCTTAATCCAAGGGGTAGCCACAGAAGTGTATCACTTCTTCAGGAGACATGGGTGCCAGTGAGGAGAGGCTGATGTCCGTCTCTGAAAGAGTGCATTTGCCCAAAAAAGAAAATGGATGTGTTTAGGAAATTTGAGAAATCGGATCAGGTGATGCTGAAATCAGCAGTCTGGGGCGCTCCAGTGTCAGTGAGTGATGCCAGAGCAACAGGTTGTGCTGTTCTCCCTAATCCTGGTTTGCTCTGGAGCCTTTCTCCCCATGTGTGCAGCTCTGTACAGCGGTGAGGAGGGGAAGCAGAGCATCGCAAACACTGAGCGCAGAGCGTGGCCAGGCCTCCCTCTGCTGACTGCTGGGAGGCTTCTGGCAAAGCTGTTCTAGGTTGGCCTCTTCCACTCAGTATTTTCTAACTCTTCTCTCTTTTTACCCTTCCCTGCAGTCCTGATCGATGGGGTAGAGTGGAACGACGTCAAGTTCTTTCAGCTGGCAGCACAGTGGTCCTCTCATGTCAAGCACTTTCCCATCTGCATATTTGGACACTCCAAATCTAACTTCTAGCCATGCTCAGCGGAGGGACCTTCTGTCCATCCCGGGGACTGCACACCAGGAGCCAGGAACTGCGTGCCAACTCTGACTTGCATCGCTCTGCCCTCTCCTGCAGAATTAATTACAGATGTGCTTGGATTACTTTTGAATTACTTTTTTTCTATTAACTCTTAAGTTTACTACAAGGGAAGGAAACCCCTTTAAACAAAGGCAAAAAAAACCCCAGTCTTAAATATAGATGTCCTGACAACATGAAGTCGTGGGGGAGTTGGCAGGAGCAGGCAACCTGCCCAAGAACACCTACCACCTACAAGCAGATAGCTGAATAACTGCACTGCTTATTAACCTGAGACCTCATTGGTGTGAGTGGGCTGGGGGAACCATGGATCAGCTTGAAGAGATTTTGTGGAAGATCACGTGTGTTACGGTGTGTTTGTCCCCCTCCGTCTGTATATCTATGAAAAAAAGATGGCCAGTTGTTCTTTCTGCTGCCAAAGGACAAGAGATGAGCGAGTGTGGAGGGAGTTCAACTCTCTGGTTTGAAAAACAGCTTGTATAGGTAGGGTGATCTGGAGAGGAGATCCCCCTTTGGAGCGTGGAGTCTGCCATGGGCAGGTGTTTGTGCTGAAGCGATGCCTGAGGAGGGTTGGCGGGAACAGGAATTGGGGAAACTCCAGGTGTAAGGAAACTCCAGTGTCCCAGGTCTGTGACAATGACCAAACCGAGCCAGTCACAATGTCCCTGCAGCTGGCTGTGCTGCTGAGGGACGCCGTGTCAGTGGGGTCGCTGCTATTTACGTACTCACACCAATTATTTACTTGTCAATAAAACCTCATCCAGCCTCTAAAGGGAAAGGATTTTTTTAATAGCTGCAGATTTTTTTTAATGCTTTCTAAAAAAAAAATAAAAACAAAAAATAAGAGGAAAAAAAAAAATAAGTTGCCAAAAAAACAAACCCAGGAAGATGAGCCGTTGTCTGTGAAGTGATACATCACTGTAGTGGCTGAACTGGGAGCCAGCCAGGCGCTCTGCGTGTCCAGCTGCCTTCCTGTCCATCTGTCAAACCTCACACGTGAGGGAGCGTGGGCTGCTTTATCTGCTGCCTTTGTCCTGCCCTGACTGCACTGTGCTCCCTGAGCCTGCTGCCACCTCCCTCCTTCACCTCCCTGGCCTGCAAGAGCGGGTTGTCACCGTGCCCTTGAACACCCAGGACCTCTCCTTGTAGAGGCTGAGACTGGAACAAAACTGAAGGGTGCTGGGGCTAGGCAGTCTCCCATGGGAGTCCTTACCTTCTGCTTTCTGAGGAGTGATTTTTTTGGGCATATTGCACTGTTGGCTTGGCTCTGGCTGCAGTTGTGCTTGCTTTGTACACCTTAGTGCTGCCAGGGATGCTTGGCATGCCAGGACAAGGGGCTGCTCTTGCAAGGAGGCAGCACGACAAGCTGCAGGTCTGGGTGGCTCTGGGTGCTGCAGATGTGGCCTCTTGCTCTGCAGGCTTCCTGAGATGGGACTGGGAGCAGGCAGTGGATGGGGCTTGGGGGGCCGAGTGTGCTCACTGTGTGGAAGAACAGACATCCCTGGCATTTCAGGGTGAACTGAAGTTCTGATGGTGTCCTTCTGGGTCCCACCCTTGTGGGCAGGCCAGGCTCTGTGAGCATTTCCAGAAGGCACTTTCTGAGGGCAGTGATGATGCTTTTGAAACTCTTTTTTTTCCTGATCCCTTACTCTTGGGTTTTTAAAGGACTGGGGAACCTGCTTTCCCTTGGCTGGTGGGTCTTGCTCTGTGCCGGGACCGCCTGGGTTGTTTTGGACATGGCAGCGATGGTGTGCTCTTTTAGACCTTCTCCTGCTGACGTGGAGTGAGGGGTTATTAGGTGAGAGTGTGGCCTCTGCTGGATCCAGTGCCTGTCACAGCTCACAGCATGGGCTGCTTCACCAAACGGTTTCATAAAACCTTTTCCCAGCACAAGTGCAACCTACTTGGCCAGGGGCTGGGTATTCCCTTTGCACCACGTGGTGGGGAGGACGTGGTCCCGTGCCCAGTGGCACACTGCTGGGCAGGCCATATTGCCTGGTTGCAATGCTGTGTTCCTTCCTGCAGGCCTGTCTGCCAGGTCTTGGCTTTGGCAGAAGCTCGGTTCTCGTTTGAATGTTGTCGTGTCCATCAGTTCCTGCATTTTTGGTTGACCTGAGCTGATGCTCTGGGACTGTATAGCGTTGCCTAGCAGCGGTAGTGTGGGAGATGGTGTATAAGCACATCACTTCTTTTTCTTTATTCAGGCTGTTGCATCAAAAAAAAAAAAAAGGCTTTTTAAAGGAAATTAGTCAGTGTGTGATTTGTGTGATTTCTTTCTCCAGTCTCATGCTGGTGTGACAAGGGTGGTTGGGCTGGGTTCCAGCGTCAGGAGCCGCACACAGCCTGGGCAGCTCTTGGTGGGGTGCACTGACTGACTGCAATAACTTTGTTTACTGAGGAGGTGAGGGGGGAACCATCACTGTGCTCCTCTTTGTATTTCAACCTACTGTAAAGAAACAAGTGGTAGCTAGGACAGGATTTCCAGGGTCCTGCCTGTCAAATGTGTGTTGCCCTGCTCTACTGTGTTTATGTATGTGTGTGTGTACGTGAGAGAGAGAAGCAGTTCTGCTCGTTGCATATCATGTTGGTTTGTGTTTTGTTCTACCTTTATACAAGCAAATTCACTGGGAAACTCTCTGTATGCCTGAGGGCTTGTGTTTCTGCAGAGCAAAGCTGCCTTTGCTCTGAAATGCCTCTCCTGTGCAAGGAAACATCCTGGCTTCTCGGCTGTGTCCTTCTGGAGCCCAGTAGCGGCAGGCAGTGCCTGCCCATGGGCAGCTCTGCGCCCAGGGTGGAAAATGTGGTGTTCCCCAGCGCTGAAGGCCAGGGCTGGCATGTGGGTGTGGTGGTGATGCTCCAGTTGGGGTGTTTGTTGTGCCTCTGTTTCTGTTGTGTCAACATGGAGCCACTTTGTGCAGCTGTTTCTGTTCCTGATGGGAGGAGCAGCAGGTTTCTATCTCTGCGGTAAACCCTAGACTCCCTGTCCCTTTGTGTCGCAGGGCTTGCCTCTTGCTCTCCACAGAGCCCATCTCTCCTGCTCCCCTGGCTGTGCCTTCTCAAAGCAGCTGGTTTCTTTTCCAGCTGCTCTTGGGCAAAGGGCCCCCGCCTCACTCAGGGAAGGGCATGTTGCTGTGCTGGGCTCTGCGGCGCTGACCTAGTTTAACAATGCCAGCAAGCACATGAAAGATGGAAGGTTTTTGTGGCATCGTGTTGCACCTTAAGTGATTCCTGGTCCTCTGGGTTGAGTTTCCCTGAGACAAAGGCTTGGCCTTGGCACTACCTTTGTTTGATCAGCTGCTGTCTCTCCTGTGGTGCTGGGGACTTTGTGGACTCTTGGGTGGCTGTTTTCATCAGTTTGATTGTTACCGGTTACATCTCGGCAGTAACTGTGGAGTCCTTCTTAGTTACACATGGGTTTGGGGAGAGCTACAGACTCCTCAGCTGTGTTTTGCTGCTTTAATTAGCACACGCTTGTGGCTTTATCCTGCAGAGAGGACAGGGGTAGGTGGCTGGGAGGTTTCTGGGGCTGGAGAAGATGCGCCAATTTGTTTTCCATCATCAAACTTGGCCAAGAACTACAACGCCTTGTGCTTAACCTGTGATTGCAGCAAATGGCCCCATCATGTTTCTGCCCAGCAGCATGGGGCACTGGAGTGCTGGGGCGGAGGGCAAGGGCATTGCATCTCCCAGTTGAAGAATAAAATCCTGATGAGAGGCAGCAGAGCTGGTGACATTCTCCTGTTGTCCTGTGTGCCGAGGGATTGGGAAAGCTGGGATTAGGGCAGTCCTGCTGTGCAGCGGTAAAGGGCTGGGGGCCCTGGAGCTCTCCTGAAGGTCGGTGGGATGCAGTGCCTCTGTCATCTTCATTGATGGGGTCCCAGTCTTGGCAGATAGCTGTGTGGTGGCATTTAGTGCAACATTCCCTCTCAGTTTATCTGGCAGGGAGAAGGCCATGAACAAGCAGCAGCATCTCCCAGAGGCTTCCTGAAGCCTCTTCAGGGTGGTTCTCATGGGAGATGCTCCTGACAGGGCTGGCTCCTGCAGGGTCTCTTGGCTGCTTTGGCACAGACTGGGGGAGAAGAGGACATGCCTACTTGGAGAGCAGCAGGTTTCCTTAAGGATGAGCATCAGTATGGGGCCACATCCAGTCAGCTGCTGCTTTGCACCTTGGCCAGATGGTTGTCAGAGCATTGCCTCCCTGCTTGTGTACGTGCTGTGGCGACCAGGAAGCACCTTGTGAGCGTGAGTACCAGGGCTGTGTGCCACCAGCCCGGTCCAGACCGTGGCACACGAGGGGACATTACCACTGTGTAGATTCCCAGCTTGTCCATCTGTTTCATTGTTGTATTTGGGTTCTAGGGTGGTTGTTTTTGTTTTTTATGAAGACAGATTAAATGTAAATAGCCTTTTTTTGGAACAAACTGCAACGTGCTCGACCTCGTCAACTATTTTATGGTACTAATGCAACACTAATAAAACTGGACATGAAAGCACACACCTGTCCCTTGAGTTGTCTCTCAGCAAGGGCTGCTCTGCCATGACCAAGGCAGTTGTCTCCGATAAGAGACAGCAAGTGTCATGGCTTTCTGGCATGGGGGGATCTGCATCTCCTCTCTAGCACTGAGCTCTCCTATGGATGTCACAACCCTGCTGCCCATGTCTCCTCTCCCAGGGGGTCCTGCTCGCCTCCAGCAGCTGTCCTGGATCCAACAGCCCTCTCTCGCGCCCGGTCCTCATCCCTTTGCAGCAAGCAGGGACCAGCAGCAGCCTGCTCCCCTGGGTGAGGGTGGGGGCGCAAGGGGTTGGCTGCTGAGGGAGCTGGGGGTGCAGGGAGCTCCCCACAGTGGACTAGGCTGCTCCCCAAGCACGTGGGTCTTGATGGATGTCCCAGCTCCTCTGCATGTTCTGGGCAGGCTCACAGGCATTTGTGACCTGAGCCCTTTGCTGGAGGAGGGGACGCAACTCCCTCCCAGGTGGCACTGAGCAGGGCTTGGATAACTCCAGGCAAGAGGAAGGTACGTAGCTCAGGACTGGGCAAATTTGGGACTCGAGTGCAGAGACAGCACCGGATAGAGGAGACATGTGGGTCAGGGCTGTGTTTTGGCTATGTGTTTTTTTTTGCACAGGTTCAGATCTAAATCTGCACCGAAAGCACAGCTGCATAGAAGAGGCACAGCCTGAGCTTCACCTTTCAGAGCCTGCAGAGCAGCTGTTCTCAACACGGGAAGGAGGGTGCGAGCAGAGGGGCCTGGGGTAGTGGGGAAGGCTTTGGGAGCTGGCAGGGGGAGCAGGTGCCCCCCACATCGCTGGGGAGCATGTATGAGCCCTCCATGCTAAGCCAAAAGCCGCAGTGGGGCCATGGGCATGCTCATCTGTGTTCTCGAAGGGAGGAGAAGGAAAACAAAGCTGGGTGGGACAAGGATGGGCTGAGGTGTGGCAGGTCACATGCAATGGGCCCAGAGAGCTTCCCTTGCCCATGCACGCTGGGACAAGCCAATTTCTGCAAGGCAGCCTCAGACTGGACTCTCAAAGCACTGACGTCCTCCTTCTGTAGGTCTTGGCCTTTCTCAGCAGAGGTGCAGCCTTGCTGCCACGTGAGAGGCGCCAAATACAAGCGATGCCTTGTTGTAATGCACCAAAAGCCTTCTGGAAGGTTGGTGGCACCCATGGGAGTGGGGTTTGGTGGTAGGAGATGGGGTGTTGTAAGAGCCCACTCCTCCTTAGGCTGCAGCAGCCCTTGCTATCTCCCTCCCGGTGCCCTGGCAGTGACCACAGCTTGTTGCTTAACCAGGAAAAGGAACAGCAGGGAAGTTCCGACATGGTTTTGTTGCTATCGTTTAAAACACAATTTAGTGTCTGGAAGAGTAGTCGATACCATGTGACTGCCCGCTTCATGTGTATCTACTGACTGCCCCATGATGTGATTTGTAAATATTTGTTCTGGGTAATTTTTCTGCATCCTACTGAATTACTTTGTGGTCTGCAGAATGGTTGCAGAAGCAGCCTGGGGAGAGCCAGCCCTTTTGTCCTGTGGTGTCCCAAACGGCTCCAAAAGGAGGAAATACTGAGGTGCTGCCTCCCAGCCCAGGCACACTGAACTTTTCTGGCTGACTGATTTTTCACCCCAGAAGTGCTTTCCTCGCTCAGCCGTGTTCCTTGCATACATAGAAACACGAAAGCAGAGGCCTGTGCCCTACTGGGATCCAAGGGCTGTCAGAGATTGTTTTTTTTCTAACGTGGAAACTGAATTTTAACAAAAGCCCTGTTCTTTCTCCAGTAGCTGTATTTTGGCAGATGTCAAGGTTTTGGGCAGTGTTGTGTAGGTGTTTCAGGACCTGATTAACAACCAGGGTTGAGAGCACGGGCAGTGCCCAGTCCTGCTAAGGGGTATGATTGTTTGTGTTGTCAACCACTTACTCCAGCAGAGTTTAATGACAGATATTTTTTGGCTGTTGTGACCTGACTGTCAGGAGGGTTCCTGGGTTGACACCCAGCTCAGATAACAGCAGGTGATGCGCCAGCTCTGTGCTGGAGTCAAGAAGCGAGTGTGGATGTCTTGCTGTGCCCAAGAGGCCAGTGGAACCCCACGTCTGACTGTACCTGGAGGTGTAGCTCTTTGGGGTTCACCATCTGGCCTTGGCCATGCACATGCAAAGTAGTCCTGGGGGGGATGGTTGGTCACCTGCTCTGCTGTACTTTGTCAGCCCTCACTATGGGACCTGCTGTGAAGGTGTTATGTGCCAAAGACTAAAGGTTTCTCGGGGTATTTTTTGGTGTCAGCCTGTCGCTTCCCACAGGAGAGGAAATGGTAATGTGCAAGGTTTGCAGAGCAACCTGGAGCCGGCAACTGTTCAACAACCCTGTAACTGCTGCAAGAGTAGATGCCTGGAGAGGAGCTGTGCATGGGTGAAGAAGGGATGGTGACACCCCCCAGGTTAGCAGGTCAAGGAAAGGTAAAGCGGTCATCTGCATTTTACCTTTAGGGCTTATACCTGAGGAGATACCTGGCCGTGTCTGTGCCTTTTGGGGGATGCAGGTGACACAGGTGGAGGGGCCAGGCCAGGCAGCCCCTCGCCATTGCAGGGACCCCAGAGAGACTCTGTAGGAGAGGCAGGGGTGTGTGAGCAGGTGTGTGTAGGGCACAGGACTCCCATGAATGTGTGAAGGGATGGAGAGGTGTCAGGGAGACCAGGCAGTGTACAGAGGCAGGTACAAGCGTGAGCAGGAATGTTGCATGGTATGAGTGGGCTGCAGGTGTGCGTGAGGACACGGAGGCTGTGTGTGAACTGGGAGCTGGTGCTGTTCAGCCTGGAGAAAAGGAGGCTGAGAGGAGACCTTATTGCTGTCCACAGCTACCTGAAAGGAGGTTGTAGCGTTGAGTAGCAAGTGATAGGATGAAGAAATGGCCTCAAGTTGTGCCAGGGGAGGCTGGATGTTAGGGAAAAAATTCCTCCCAGAAAGGGTTGTTAGGCATTGGAACAGGCTGCCCGGGGAAGTGGTGGTCACCATCCCTGAAGGGGTTTAAAAGGTGTTCAGATGAGGTTCTTAGGGACATAGTTTAGCGCTAGAGTTGGGTTATGGTTGGACTTGATGATCCTGAGGGTCTCTTCCAACCGAAACAATTCAATGATTCTATTCTATGAATGTGGGCAGTGTGTGTGTGTGAAACAAGGGCTGCGAGTACACGTGCTGTGTGTGAGTACAGGTGTGTCTGCACGCAGGGTTGTGTGTATAGGCGGGTGTGTGTAAGCAGGACTAGTGCCCAGGCAGATGTGTGTTAGAAAAGTGCTGTGAGTATAGGCAGAGGAGTGCGTGTGCACGGCTGTGTGTATGAGGAAGGCTGTGCCCAAGTCCAGGCAGATGTGCGTGTGAGGACAGTGGTGTACACAGGCAAATGCGTGTGAGGACAGCGGTGTGCCCGGGAAGATGAGTAAACCGCAGGTGCTGCCCGAGCCCGTGTGCCGGGCAGATGTGTGTGTCTGAGGAGCGCTGCCCACGCCAGGGCCGGCGGGTGTGGGAGCGCTGAGCCCGTGTGGCGCCGGCCGAGCCGTGCGGGGACAGGCGCTGTCTGCGAGCAGCGCCGCTGCCGCCGCCGGGCCCGCTCCCTCCCGCCGGGCACAGGCCGCCGAGCGCCGCCCCCACGCTGCGGGCTGGGCGGCGGGGCCAGCTCCTTCCCCTCCCTCCCGCCGCCGCCGGGCCCCTCTCCGCCCGGGCCCGCCACCGCCCCCGGCCCGCTGCCGCCCCGCCCTCCGCCTCGCTCGCTCCCTCCCTCCCTGTCGGCCGGGCGGCAGCCGGCGCGGCCCCTTTAATTCCCCCGCTCCCCTCCCCCGCCCGGCCGCTCCAGCCTCCATTTTCCAGCGGATCCGGCACCTGGAGGCGGCGGCGGGAGCGGCCCGCACCCGGCCCCGTCCCGGGCATGGCCGCCAACATGTACCGGGTCGGAGGTAAGGGCCCCCGGGGCCCCGGCCCCGCCGCGCCGCCCTCCCCTCGCTCCCTCCCGCGTGCGAACGGCGCCTCCGGGCCCCGGCGGGCCGGGGCGGCGGGGCAGGCCCGGGGCGGGGCGGCGGCCCAGCGGGGCGGCGGGGCCGGGGTTCAGGCCGCGCCTGAGGCGGGTTGAGGGCCGAGGGGCAGCCCGGGAGGGAGGCAGGCTGGCGGGGCGCGGGGCCCGGGGGGCTCTGGAGGGGTGGCGGGAGCGGGGCGGGGGCCTGGGGAGCTGTGGGGCGAGGGGAGGCTGGGCGTGGGGTTAAACGGGGTGAAGGGCTGTGGCGGGAGCCCTTGTGCGGGCCGTGGGGCGGGGCGGGGGTGCAGCCCGGCTTGGGTACGAGGGGGAGAAACGACTTACGGGGGTATGTGGGGCTGGAGGGTGCGGGTGACGGGGCAGATCCGGGCAGGGAGAAGTGGGTGAGCGGGGCCGGGCACGGCAAAGCCCAGAGGCCGTGGGGAAGCAGCACAGGGATGGGCCCCGGCGTGGGGCCTGGGGGGAGTGAATGGCGGGTGGCTGCTCAGATGGGGGTCATGCGAGGTTGTAGGGGTGGGAAACAGGGAGGAGTTGCTGAGATAAGGAGCACAAAGATGGGCAGAGGCTGCTGGTAGTCTGGGGGGGGCTCATCTGAGGCACATCCCGCAGATCTTGGCCTCCCCTTCCACTCTTGCTGTTTTGTTGTGTGCTTTCCCATTAGTCTTCTGTTGAGGGTTGCACTCTTGTCTGATTGTCCTTTGTTTTGACTCACATGAAGAGGAAGGAGAGGCAACAGGGTTTGGGATTATGTTTTATGGAGTATAAACCAAGGGTGATCTGGCATGAATTTGTGCTCGGCCATTTTCCTTAATAAAAGCTGTTCTGCGGAGCTTCCTTCTCTCTAAGACTGTAGGATGTGTGGAAAGATGTTTTTGTGGTGTCCTCTCCTTCTCAAAATACCTCATTGCTTGTGGAGTTCTGTAAAACTGGAGTAAAGTAAACAAGGGAAAAAATACAGCAAAGGTGGCCAAGCCATCCTGTCTGGCTGCTCTCCATCAACAACTACTTTTTGTTCTTTCCAGTTTTCTGGCCTACCCTTATTTTGTGCCACGAAAAATATCACTTCTTTTGTCACATTCATGTTTCTTTTCTGGTTGCAGTTTGTTTTTAGAGGGATGAGGTGTGCTTCTTGGCTGTCCCAGCTTCGTTTCCTGGGTTGCTACAAACTGATGGTGCATGTGTAGTGTTGCATCTGTTTGGAGGTGCTGAGAGTAGAAAGATGGAGTTCAAGATGAGTTGTGGAAATTTACAACTCTGTTCCCTGTGTGACTTGTGAAGGGAATTGTTTCCTGGAAATTGTTTGGCATTTAATGTTGTAGACGCCAGTCTTGCGTGGAATGTAATCTTTAGTATTTTGTATGACAAAATCTGTATCGTGCACCCCCACAGGTGGTGGGAAGGGACCTGTGGAGATCTCTAGGCTGACCTGCAGCTAGAAGCTGTCCCGTTAGAGCAGGGTGCTCAGGACTGTGTCCAGTCATGTTCTGAGTGTCTCCCAAGGATGGTGATGCCACCCTTACTTTGGGCCCTGTTCAGTGTTTGACCGTGCTGATGGCAAATATTTATTTCCTCGTGTTGCAGCTGGTGTCCCTTGTCTTATCCTTGGACATCTTAGAGAAGAGCCTGGCCCTGTCTGTTTGGCACGTCCCATTCAGTAGTTGTAGACAGCAGTAACATGTTCCTGGGCTGACCTGACCTGCCTCTCTCTGCCTTTCTTTGCATGTCTGATGCTCCAGCACTTGACCAGCTCAGTGGCCTGTGCTGGGCTTGCTCCTGTATGTCACCACCACTCTGGCTCTCACAAGTCCTTAGCAGAGGAGCAGGCTCTGCTAGCACAGCGATGCTGACTGCCCTTGCTGCAAGGGTGCGCTGCTGACTCTGGGGCAATTTGTTGTTTTTCTGACAGAGATGGTTGTCCAACTGCCTGTACCACTGCGTGGAGTTATCCAGCCTCAGGTGTGGGGCTTTGCTCTAGCTGTAGTTGGATTCCCTGAGGTTCTTGTCAACCCATTTTCTAGCTTGTTGAAGCCCCTCTGCAAAGCAGCCTTGCCCTCCAGCATGTGGCATGCTTTTACCAAATCCCCAAACTTTTAGAGAGTGTACTCTGGTCCCTATCCAGATCATTAAAGAACTTCTTAAGCAGGGCTGGCCCTAGTGTTGGTCCTTGAGAGATGCCATTAGTAACCGGCAGCCAGGTGAAGATTGTTGCTGCTGGTCACTGTCCTTTGAGCCTGATGTTCCAGCCAGGTTCCTCCCACCTTTATTGTCCGGGTAACCAGGCCACACCTCAGCACTTCGAAGCATATGGTGGGAGGCTAGCATGGCCTTTGACATGAAGTCAAGGTGTACAACAGCCCCCCTTTCCCCTCAGCCACAGAGCCAGTCCTTTCATCCCAGAGGGGAGTCAGGTTAGTCAAGTGTGATTTGCCTTTGGTATATCCATTTTGGCGGGTCTCAGTCATGTCCTTGTCCTCCCTGTGCTTGGAAATGGTGTCCAGGATTTGCTCGGTAACCTTTCTGGGCAGAGGATGAGGCAGTTGGCTGATAGCCAAGGTTACAGTGCTCCATTATGGTACATATGGATGAAGTCTTGATTTGACGTATTACCAAGATCAACATATGGATGGATGCAGCTGTTTCTGTATGAGCGCTCTGTTCAGTCTGAGCCAGAGGAGTTTGTCTCATTGAATCGTTTCTGATCTCTGGTGCTGGTAGCTCCCATTAATGGTTTTGTGCACTGAAGCTGAGTGTGAACTCCAGGGCAGGATTAAATCCTGAATGGGATTTGTGCATAGTTGTTTTGTACACTTCCCACTAGAAGACAAACATTTCAGCAGATAATCTGTTATTATTCTTGTGGTTACTAAATTGTGTTGTATGAGCTCCAGACCTAACAGCTACCAAAAGCAGCTTGTTCGCTGTTGATCAATAACGCTTCTAGAAGTATATGTTGACTCAGAAAGGATGGTGGATTGCATTTTGCTGATAAAGGCTGATTTTAAACATGTGGTTGACAGCTCTTCCAGAGGACGCCAAGTGTCTTCTTCTCTTTTCACGCTGACATACATACAATAGAGGAGCTGTGCAGCCTGCGCTGTGGGGGCCAAAAGTGGCATGCAAGTCTTCTCAGTGTTGTGTGGCAGAATGAGCTTGCTGAGGGGGCTAGGAGCTGCACTTGATGGTTGTAAGACTCAGTAAGATGATGACTTAGAGAAACCAACTGGTTCTCTTAGTTCCTGCCAAGTTTCTACTGGTACATTTGTGGTGGAGGGTGGTTGGTTGCCAACGCGAATGGAACTCTCATAAGCTAGCACGGTTCACAGGGGATGTGAAACTTTTTAGGTGCGTGGAGAAGATGCCAGAGTATCAAATTCCAAAATGAAATATGGGATCTTGCTTGTTGTCCAGACAGAAATCCTGCAATTGCCTGCTTCCAGTGTAGCAGAAGTGAGGATTTTCTTAACAGCTGCCATACAGTCTTGAAAGAAATGGCAGCATGAGAATGGGCTGCTTTTGCTTGGAAGGTGGTGTGGTGGGCTGGCCTCCCGCTTCATGGAGCCGACTGATAGTCTGCACGATTGCAGACCGTATGGGAATGTTGGACAAACACCAGATCTGAGAAGCTTGGGACCTCTGAGCTGGAATTTGGGGCCTCTGGTGAAAAAATGCATGTGGGAGAGAGATGTTCATTGTTCTAGCTGGTGCCAGGCTCCACTTTCAGGGGAGTGCTGTGTCAGCTGCCTGGAAGAGAACAGGTCATCTCGGTATCGAGAGGCTTTCCAAAAGCTATTCTGTCTCCACCTTCTCCATGAGAGTTCAACCGTACTACAAGTATTTCTTTAGTGGTGGTAATTGAGCCCCACTGCAGGTTTATGCCCCCGTGGCATTTTCTTGATGCAGTGAAACAATGATTTTTGCATTTCCATCTGGCACTGATTTGAGGAACTTAAATTTTTCTACCTTCCCTCCTCCTCACTCATTGTTTTTTCCTGGATTATTTTTAATCTACATCAGCTACCCGATCTGGTTCACTGTGGGCCTGTGTGAACAGCTGAATGGGATCAGTAGGAGGGCTGGGAACAAGGGGATGGGGAAAGAAGAGAGGAAGGATGGGGAAAGAACTACCCAAGCCAACACTTTTACTGAGACAAATGTCAGTTTATGCTTTAGACGAAAAGCCTTTTATACGTTCTCAACTTTTAAGACTTACCCTCTTGTTTGGGAGCATACTCAGCTACAAAATTATCACTGCTTTTGAGTTTGTGGTACATTTAAGGTGTGCTTAAATCGCACTGGGGGATACAATCATGGGTCAATCAGGGACATATGTTCTAGCTGCATCTAACACATTGAAAGTAAGTGAAATTGTGAGCCCACAGTGCCTGGCACAGACACCCAAGATTCTCAGTGGCTTTATGCCAGTGTGCTGGATACTGAAGATCCACAATTTACTTGGTGGTGTTTACCTGGTGGTGCTCTCTAGATCAGAGCTGGTATTGGTGTGCCTGTCTGTGCTGCAGTCATACTTCTCATTTCAGCGTAGCCATCCCCAAAGTTTTTAAGAATGGCAGCATGACATCATCTCTGTTATTAAAGGGTGTTATTAATGCATGCCTGGGGACTGTGGTTTGACCTGCGCCCCATCCCGTTACATACCCCACTTTGGCATCCCAACTCTCCTGGCATTGTACAGCTCCTGACATCTGCACTGTTGCCTGAGAGCCGCGACCAGGTGGGTGCCTGGGTCCTCTTGACATCACAGTGATGTCAATAATCATCCTCTGTGCTTCTCCTGGTACAGAACCAAGGCACAGAGCTATGAAGGAAGCTTGCACAGGAACATGTTGAGTCTGCATCGGGAGCATGTAATTCAGATAATTTAGCTACAGACAACGTTTTTCTGTCCCCTTCTTTTGTTATCAGTGTGTATGTATTCTGGGTTGCAGGAGGAGTTACTGTAGTTTGTTTGGGTTGTTTGCTTGTTGGTTTGTTTTTCCTTTTAGCTGAGGTGGAGCACTTGAAGGTAACTTGAGCTGGGAGTGTGTTTAGTGGAGAGAAGTATTAAATAACCAGTAAAGATAACAAATATAAGAGTTTATTCTTGCAACTTATTAATAAGTTTCTGCAGTCATTGGACCTAATAAATATAGGACAGCTTCTAGCTTATCGCCTTTCAGCAACAGCCAGGCGGTGGGTTTCTTCCTCTTTTCATTGTTCCTAGTTATGCAAGAGTTTATCTTCTTGTGTTTTACAGTCTTCCTTTCCTTCTTCTCTTCCCTGTATCAGGGTCCTTCGGCAGTCATTAGCCTTTAACTGAGAAACATTGTGAGGTGGGGAGTGTGTTTTGGGCAGCTCAGGTGTGTTTGGGGGCTGGACGTGGAACAATTGTGCTGATGCACCCTCTGTGGGTTTGTAATAGCTCTAAAGCCATCTGCAGCTCACAAAATGGAGCAGAAGTGCTAAGCTTGCCTCAGCCAAAGTGGGGAATTTGGCTTTTCCCTGGGTCCTTGTCCCTGGCAGAGTGGTGCTCACCTGCTGCCTCTTTGGCCAGGTCAGTGCAATGGTGGATCACGGACACTCGATAAAAAATTGTGGAAAAGGGACTTCTAAACTATTTAAACATTTCCCTCTGTTTAACTAGTGAGGTTTGGGGTGAACGTAACATATTTTCCTTTCACTTGCATCTAGTTGTTGTTTTTCAAGCAACTTTTGTAGTTTAAACATCCGAACTTTAAATAAATAAAGAGTACTTAATCTCTCCACAATAGGACAAGATGAGAATATGGTGGTTGCTCTTATTGTTTTTACTTCAGTTTATAAACTCCTGAGCAGTTTGTGGTGACTTGAAAGTGGGGTTATGAACTGTCGGAAGTCACACACAGAATCACAGAATGTTAGGAACTGGAAAGGACCTCGAACCTCCTTGTAGTTCTGCACATCTTCTGGCAACAAGTAATCTGTTAAGTCAGTGTTATTTCTGCCACTAAGTAACGAGTTTTTACACTGTCTCTTATTGCTTTGCAAGATGATTGTTTTCTAAATCCCCAAACAGGTAACTGACCAAGCCCTTTGGCTGCTTTGCCTGAGTTTCCCCTGAGGTTTAGATGACTGGAACTGTTGGGAAAGCTGCTCTTGTAAGATAGTACAGCTCTAGGTCTTTAGTATCTCAGAGCTCACTGCCGCAGATCTAATATACAAAGAGGCCCTGCTTCCAAGTGTTTTTTAAAGTCTGGTATGATTCCTTCTCTCCTCTTTACTTGTAAAACCAAATTTGGTCTGTTGGGCTGTCTGTTGTTAACAAGAACTAATGAGTTTCTGCTGTAATTATTTAATGCGTAAGAAAGCATTTTGGTAGGGAAAGATGTCAAGGAATTTTTCACATTAAAAAAAGACACAACCTTGTCTTAAAAGGAATTTTGTTATGCACAGTTCAAAGGGGGTTGAACCCTTGTGTTTAGATGAATAATTTAATTTATTCACCATTGCAGATGGCAAGTTTCTCATGTTGTCCAGGAGGATATGTGATACAGTTGTTTGTGGAGGTTAATATGTTGTGAAGTTCTCAGAGTTGGTGCTAGATGTTCAAACATGACATAATTTATGCTTTAAGTATTTCTGACAATCTTTATATTTTCATGCATTTCACCAGTTTACTTTAAATATACAGTAAAGCCTAAGATGAATTTAAGGAAGAAAGTCTTCTTTTTGGAAGTTTGGGAGAATGCCATGTCTTCTCCCTCCTGCATTTCTTTTGGGGAGGTTCTTAGTGGACTGAACATGATTTGATGCCTCAAGACACATTGAAACCACTGTTTGCAAAGAATTCAGACTGTAAAGAGAATGGCCTGTGTACTTCTTCTGATTTACTCATTTACTTCACAAAAAAACCCTTGATATTTCAGCTTGGCCTCCATGATAAATGTTTGTGTTTACTTATAAGCTCTGGTGGTTGGATGACCGAGGCCTGACTAAACAGAGGAAACCCCTCAAGCAAAGCTCCTGATCCATATCTCGGGTGATCTGTTTACTGCCAGTGAGGGGACTTGTTCCCTGGTATATCTCCCTTGCCTGTAGGATGTGAGCATGAGAAACATGAAGACTTCTTCAACTTCTTATCCCGTTAAGCTGTAAGGGAAAGCTTAAGTCTGGAAGAATGAGGTTTTCTTCATGTTCTTGTGCGGAATTAAACATCTGTTTGTTTGTGGTGTATCACTCCTAACTAAAGCTCAGTTTCTGCTTGCTGAAGGAAGTGAGAATGCAGATGGAATCACCTCCAGGGGACAAACCCATGAAGTACTCAGGAAGCTTTCAGGCTGTGGAGCCCAGTCTAGAAGGAAGCATGTACAGGTTCTCCTTTCCAGCTCTCTGACTGGATCCTCTTTAGGAAGGAAGCATGTTCCTGAGATAATTTTCAGTTGACATTGATCAATGAAGTAAAGCGAAGAAGTTAGTTGGTAGCTTTAAAATGAGTTTGTAAGAGAAAGAAAAAAAATTAGGCTACTCTAGTCTTTTCCACGTGTGTTACTCACAAGCTGCTTAATCTTTCTGGCGCCTGGGATTTCACAGCTCTGGGTCTGTGCGTTTCCAGATCACCAATTGTGATCTGTGTCAGATGTGGCCCATGGTAATGTTTCTGTTAAACTGCATGATATGCTCCGCTTAATTTGTGGGCTCTGTGCTTTTACGCAAGATGTAGGAGGACAGACGATACCTGACTGAGCACAAAGTTAGTGTGATGTGAGCAGATGATTCCCGATTTAGCACAGAGCTTGTCCTTACAGAGTTAAATTGTCAACATCTGAGCAAATTTGAATCAACCAAGTGAGACAGTTTCTGTGGATGTTTCCTTTGGTAGCGGTTGTCGATTTAAGCAGCGCCTGCTCGCAGACATTTGTCACTGCCCTCAGTTTGGTTCCTTGGCTGGGCATTGAAGCAGATCAGGGGATTGGTTTGGTTGGGAGATGGTTTTTAACCCGGGTGAGTTCCTAATCAGGTTTGCCATGTGCGTGCCTGCCTCCTCCCACCCAAGGAGAAGCTGTAACAACTTGAGGGGGTGGTATGAGGGGGCGGGGGATGAATCAGCTCACTGGCACTCTTGTTTGAAGAAACATCTGCAGAACTATGGCAGGAGTTTATACTTCATCCGTGTTTTACATTGTGAAGCCATGATGTTTTTGGTCTGGCACTGAAATCCCTACTCCTGGACTTAATATGCTGTCATACCATGGCCTAAGCAGTTAAATCATGTTGACTAACTGAAGTCAAACATCGCTCTTAAACAAACAAACCAACCCAAACAAAAAACCACAACTTTGTTGTTGTTGTTTTGTTTCTTTCTTGAGGGTGATACCAACTGTGGTGTGTGAGTACTTCAGAGGTTCTTGTTTTGCAGCTCTTGAGATACTTGAACACGAAGCTAATTTCTTGTCATCTTCTGTGTTGACTACGTATCTTTTGGAAAATTATGTTTTTCTTATCTGGCCTTAGCAATGAGAATTGCAATGGAATAGGGTGTTCTCTTGGCTGCTAGAGCACCAGATTTAGGGTGCAGTTTGAGGATACTCCAGTGGCTCCCTCCATGATTTAAGGTATTCTCACTAGTTTCTCCATCTGCTTAAGTGTTTTGCTGGCTCTACTGTAAATTAGGTCATCCTCCTCTTCCCCTACAACCCACCTTTGGGAAAGGTTTTTCTTATTTTGCAGCCTGGACTATTTCCGTGAGCTGGTTCATGGTATTGCCCCACAAAGAAAAGAGTTGTATTGGCGCAGCTGAAATGACGTAGGATCACAGCTTTGCTGCTGCAGAAAATATTTGTATAGCTACATCCCTGGGATCTGAAGTGGCAGAAGAAGTAATACAGAGCTGACTTTGTGTCCAGAGGACTTCATGCTTAGATATGCCTTGTAGAGCAAAGAATAAAAATGTGCCTCTCCAGAAATATTCAGTGTCTGCTTGTCCTGCAGGGAGCTGGAGGGAGTTGACTTAGTGAGCCTAAAAGGGTCAGTGCCACATGCAAACGTGCCCAGTTATACCTGGGATATTGGGAGTGGATTAATTGAAATGGGTTTCCTTGTACTGCCATATAATTGATTTCTAGCAGCAGAATTGCTTCTGTATCCTCAGGGTAGTACTTTGGAAGCTTAGTTTTATTTCCAGGATTTTCACAAATTCGCTTTTCAAGTCTTGTTTGTACACAGTTTCCTTGCCTTACCTTTAAGGTGATATCCCTTGTAGCAGTTACCTCCCCATGGCATAGTTCTTATCTAAGAAGGGTGACCCATGAAGTACAGCTGACACCCATAACCTCTTTCCCACAAGTACCAGCAGATTGCTGTCCTTTGTTTTTTTCCATGGGGTTTCTGCAACTGTAAACAAGGAATAGTGCTGTAAGGAACAGAAATAAGGACCTTGACTTTGTCTACAATTTATGTTCTTTCTTTGGGAGGTGGTTCTTCCCCTTCTTTTTTTCCCCCTCCTTTGTAATTTTGCACTTTTACAGGGAGAGGTAGTATATGTATGAACTGTGCCCCATCCAGAGCTCAGATCTTGGGTCTCTGGATTGTTGCTGTGGAATCTCCAGTGATTTGCTTTAAAACCAAGTCTATTAATTGTTTCTGAAATGGGAACCATTTCATTTTGCTTCATATCGCATGTCTTACCTTTCTCACTTTCACTTGTAGTTTTAGTATCTGTTTTTAAGATAGGGAACAATGATCAGAACTTAATTATCTTTGAGACTTCTGTCCCTCTGTGAAATGTTTTAAATCGAAGGGTTCAGGAGTTAATAGGGAAGAACTAATGCATAGATAATGGAGTTGCATAAATCTTGTTTCACTAGAATTAGGCAAAAAAAATATATGAGGTAGCTGAACAGAAATTTTTCTTCCTCACTTTGACATGATAGAAAACAAAGAACAGAAGGCCTTTGGGAAGTTCCAAGTCCCTTAATGTTTCAGAGTTTAAACTGGATCAAAAAACTGTCAGTTTGTCCAAGCAAGTTGCATGTCATTAACTTAGATATTTTTTTTTTCTTCCTCCAAAAAGGTTGAGAATATGTCTTAGCTTGAGTAGAGTTCTGTGTGGTAGATATTTGAGTTTTTGTTTGTAACCATTACAGGTCCTTCAGAGGTGTTCTGTTTATGTGTGTGAGGGGGTGTTTTGTAGTATCTCTTACTACATGAGAAGAGGTTGCATTGATAAGTTTGTGTCAGCTTTCTCTTATAGGTCTGTGCATAATCGGTAGTCCTATTATACGGGCCTTGCCATGAATTGCTTCTAATTTAGTTTTACAGTTTGGGGAATATTGAACCTGAATTTTTGGAGGCAAGTCAGAAAAACTGATATGTAGGTTTCATCTCAAAACAGCCAAGTTATTTTGGCTATCCCTTTCTAGGTACAAATTCTGCACATTTGGAAGAAAATGTAATGTGAACATTTTGTTTACCATGTGAATGTTTAGATAATCCTTGTTTCTTGTGCATTTTACAGTTTGGGATTTTTTAAGGTGGGGAGCTGTTCCTGTACTGCTTTGTGTTCATGGCTTTGATCACATTCTTCAGGACAACCCATCTTCAGAAATAAGAGTTTAGCCACTAGAAAAAGAGATGAATTAACAAACTCCAGAAAGTCAAGTAATTTTTATTACAAGCGTACTGACTCTGAATTTAAGTGTGAAAGTGTGATATTGAAGCATGATAAAATAAGCTTCTATCCATTTTCAGGCAGGTGTCTGTTTCATGGAGACTTGACAAAAAGTACACGGTTTTCTCACTTGCGTATTTATGAATTCGCCACGTTTTTATTTTTCCGTCTCACTGCTGGGGGGCTGGAACGGCATCTTGTTCTATGTTTTATCATTGAAAATAAGAGTAGAAGCTGGTATGAATCTGAGAACATGGACTTCTGCCATGCGTTTTTAATACGTGATGCTGAACTTCCTTTAGTACAAAGCAATCTTGAGCAGTGCTTCTGCATGCATATGTGTGTAGATGCACGCTTGGAATTTGATTGTCATTATAGAGGCCTTAGTTTATTGAATGGAACTGAATTGTCCTTTCCTTGCACGTAAATGAACTTCACTTTACAGCTCCAGGGTTCTTTCAGGTAATGTTGTTTTTCTTGGAGAAGGAGTGGAAAGGGGAAGTTGAGCTGAACGTACTGTATATCCTGGTATACACACATATGTAAATTCATTCTTTTAGATGTTTTACAGTGTGTTATATGAGCTGATAGAATCTGGAGGGGCTATATGCTTGTTCATCACTAAAGTGCTTGGCACATGGGTGTTACAACGATGTATTTGCTTTTCATTATCTAGGATGATGTCTTCCCAGTACATCCCTATAGTCTCAGGGTTGTACAGACACCCTGGTACACTGCACAACCTCCAGGAGGGTAAAGGCAACTTCCCGTTGTAAGGCTGGTCTCATAGGAGAAACAAACATGTGGCATAATTACAAAGCAGCACTGTAAATCAAGATTTTCTATACATATAATTTCAGCACTTAATTAAGTAGACATAACTGTTACTTTGGAGGGAGTGTGCTAATCTAACACTCTATGCAGGCATGTAACACTCAGCATCTCCTGAACCTGGGAAGTCATGGGAACCAGCAGAGGAGTCCTGCTGGAAGTGCCAGCCTCAAGTAGGAAACCGTAAAGGGAAGGGTAGGGCTGCAACAGTTCCTTTAACAGTGTTTTCTGGCTGCAGTCTGAGAAGCTGCAAGCACATCAGGAGAATTTGGCTGTGCATCGCTTTGCTTCTGCATGGAGCCATCCCACCCTCGATGAACAGAGTTTGCGATGTCTGTAGACCCGATGGTGACCTAGAACATTTGACTGACTGCCAGAGCCTATTGGGTCCTGTGACCGGTAGCCCTGGAGGGTGGCAGCCTTCCTTGCTGAAGGAAGCCTTGTCTGGTTTTACCCGACTTGGGACTGTTTCCGCTGCGTTTTTAGAGACAGGGCAGTCACTGTTCTGGGTGGACGTGCATGCACCGAGTTGAGCTGTCGTTGCTAATTTATATCTAGGAAGTTTACTGCAGGCTTTGGGCTTAAGGAAGTGGTGCAGTAGTGTGTTAATCTTGATCCGTTGGTGAAAACCAGGCTTTCTGCTTTAGCAGTGAAAACTTGTTCCTTATGTAATTTTTCCCTGTTTTGTTGTGGCTAAGCCTTTTTATTGAGACCAGGCAGCTAATCCTGGGGGCATGTTGTGTTAGCAGTGGATACTTCTCACATGCGTGGTCCCTTTTGAGACATGTATCTTGGTTAAAGGCTTCAGTCAAGGGTTATTTGTTTTGATCTCTATCCTCATAAGCCTTTTGACTTGGTGACTTTGCTCAGAAGAGCAAACTTAGTTTGATTTAGCTGGGGTACCTCAACCTATCCTTGCTAAATTTAGTGATGGTTTGCAGTTAACTGTGTGGAGTGGAGATTTCTGCAGGATGTGGTGCTTGCTGTTGCCAGTTCCCTCACTTATTAGTTATAGGTTTTTCAAATGCTTGTGTACTTGGGTTGTTGCTACATTCCCACTCCTTTTTAAAGGAGTTGAGCAGTAATAGTGGTGTTGCCCATAGTGCAGCAAGTGTGTGGTAGCCATGAATTGGGCTAGTACTGACAGTGTATCTTTAAAACCTTTGTTGGTCTGTGAAATATGCAAATTGTAAATACCTGGTTCAAGTATACTTCTAGGTGTATTGGGCCTCATAATTCTGTTACCAACAGAAACAACTGTTTTAGTTTTTCATTTCTGGTAATGAAAATATTGTGCTGGTAAGGCTTTCTCTGTTGAAAATCTTACCTGTTCTGTAAGTAAACATTTCATCAGGTGACAGCTCCTGTGAGTGCTGTTTTTTGAGCAGCCGGAAGGCAATAGGACCTGGGCTCTGCCACACTGAGATTGCTTGAGGTGTAGGCTGAAAGCAGTGTTGGCCTCTCCAGCCTCCTCTTTCACAAGAACGTAAATCAGGAGGGATTATATTATCCAAAATGTAAAATGATTGACAGTTTCAAGACCAAGCTTCTGAATAGTTAAAAAACTGGAGCTTACTGAAAGAAACTGGCCAAAAATTGAGTTGCAAATCCAGAGTTGAGAAGGCATATAATTCCTGAAAGATAAGTCATAAAGCAAGCAGGCCATCATAAGTTTATGCATCTCTTGATGGTCATCTTTAATTCAGGGCAGCAACTTTGTAGATTGGGCATGGGGAAAATTTGCAAGTGTGAATTTAATTTTTTATCACATATGTGGAAATGCATGTTGTACACTGCGTTGTACATGCATGTTGTACCCAGCAGTGGCAGTGAGCGTGCAAAGAGGAAGGTCTGCAGCCTCCCTCCTGTCCCGAGCACGTCTGCAGGCTCATGTGGGATGCAGGGTGTGGGAATTTCTGGAGGTAAAGCAGGGAGCATTCAGCGGGGTCAGTCCTCAGAAAGTGGCTTGAAAGGCAAACGGAAGTTGGGAAGGATAAAAATACTTTTGGGCATTTTTGCAACTTGATCACCTAAAAGCTCATAAGGTTATTAGGTAGCTCAGACATGTCTAATCTTATAAATATATGACCTCTAGACACTGTGCTTTCTTTTGTAATATCTCATTCGGATTGTCTTTTCCATGGACCTATGTAGACTTAGTAAACAGCTGACATGAAGAGGGAGAAACAATTGTTCAATAATGTCTCAAAAGCATACGACAGCAAAAAGAAAGTCTGTTATGTTTATTGCTGATTGAGAACAATTCTTTCACTGCCTTTGTGGAAAATTTCCATGTTCTGTGGTCTGTAGGCTGTCATTTTAGCTGCTGTACTGTTGCAGGTATGTTTGTCTCTGTGTGTTCTAGCAGTTCGGTACCTCTGTAATATGGCATTGCTTTCTAATAAGTTGTGTATATTCTCAACTTCTGAAAAAAAAAGTTATAGGATAGAAAGGCTTTTTGGGTAGATATACATATGCAGGCATTCCTGCTCTAAAACATTATAGGCAAGAGGAAGAAATAAATATTGAGTTTGTGTCAGAAGGGGTGATATGTGTGATGGTCCTTATGCTTTGTGGTGTTGCCACACTCCTCAGTCATTGCATTGGCCTCATCACAGAGAATTTTGCAATGTGCATGAGTGATGCTGTTAATTAAGATTGTGATGTGGATGCATGGCTGATTAATCCAGGGATTGTGAGTTTAAGCTGCAAGCTGTTGTCAAATTGTGGGATTGAGTCTCCAGCGTTTGTTCAGGTGGTTGGGTGTTGAGGGGTGAGCTTGGTGTGTTTGTGGGGGTTGCTGTTGGCAAGATGTGCTGTGCTTGTGGGGTGCAGAGCAGATAGCCTACTCTTGCATCGTGTAAGTAGCAAAGCTGATAGATTAGCGAGGATGGACAGTCTGTTTTGTTTGAAGGGTCCAACTTATTTGCTTGCTCTCAGGCTCTGCTTTTCTCTTCCTAGACTTTATTTTTTGTTTCAGTGTACTTTTTCCTTCCTGTTCTGCGGTAGGAGCTGTGATGTGTATCTTCCTGTTGTTGAGAGGTTTGTTAATTTTGTTTCTTTCCCATCCTCTCTTTCGGCCCAGGGCACAGAGACTCTGGCAGCTGTGCTCACACAGTGTCCCATTGACAGCTGGGTTCTTGGGAGCCTGGAGAGGGTTTCTGTGTGTGTACAGTTGTAGCTACTGTCCTGAAAGCAAACTGGGAATAGTATTCATTGCGTACGCAGGATGAGAAGGATGTGGTCCACGGCATGGGAGGAAGCTGGAGATGAAGGGGAAGTGCTGCTCAAGGGCGAGGAGGTGCTTTGGAGTGTAGGGGTCAGTGGAGCATGGGGCTGTACCTCCTTTACACCCAGTGTGTATGAAACCAGCTGTCACTGTTTTTACTGCTTATGGAACAGTGTAAGAGGAGTGCTCACACCTGCTAAAGCATCAGTTTGGAGAGCAGTTGGCTGAACTGAAAATTTACCTTGTACGTGTGGAACAATAACTCAAGCATTTCTCTGTGCAGAATAGCATTTTAATTTTAGTTAAAGTATTTAAAATCTTTATGAAAAATGCAAATAACTCCCTTCTGATCTTCTCACATTCTGTTTTATGTGATTTGCAGTGTGTGCTTTGCATTACTTGCAGAGAGGAATAAACCCTTTTCCTAGGTAATTTGAGTAATGGGAAATAGGCCTCCATTAGTTGCATAGCTACTGCTGAGATGCTTAGCATAGTTGTGGGATTAGTCTAAAACATGGATGAGATGTACTGGGCAGTGCACTGTTGGCACGATGAAGTCATCAAGCACTGGTCTGAGCCTGCACCTCTATGCTGTGTGTTCCAGCTCCTGGAGCATCCCATGGGACAGCCTGGCTTCTGCCTTCCTGGCAGCAGCCTGCGTTGGCTGCTTTGTGTGAGGGTTGTTTGCAGTTACTGATCGCAGAGTGTGGGGTTTGCAGATGATCCTGCTGCTGAATAAAACATTTTTTGGGTTTTATTATTCAAAACTGTTGGATACTGTTGTGAGCTGTTCTTTGATAAACCATTCATCTGTGATAAACTTTCTTTAAAGCCATGCCACATTTTACAATCAATAAACTGTAGTTACATGAAAAGTTGAGTTAATGTCCACTTGGGGTAGAAAACGTGTCTGTGAGATTAAGTGTACATATGTGCACACAAAAAAGTTGTTATAAAAATTATGAGAATTACAAAGATTTGTAATGGTCACCTGAAACTGGAGTTAAAGACAAGGTCATAATTTCAAGACAGACATTAATTTTTCCTTTAGTTTTAATTTTTAATTTTCAGTCACAGTGCTCACAAATGTAAGATTTTTGCCTGAGGTGAGAGGTGACCAGTTTAGCTCCTCATGCATGCTGGTGAGCTTGGAGGCACCTCGAAGCTTCCACGTCCTCCACTGCAGGTCCCTCATAGGGCATCGGTGTTCTGCTGGGAGAGAAAAGATTTCGCTCTACTGATCTGTAAATTGCTTAATGCCTGTCTTTGTTCTTTTTGGTCAGCAGTTGTTATTGCTGAAGCTGCCCAATATGTGCCTGGTTCTGTGGCTTCTGGTAGAGTTGGTTATTGTGATGCTGAACCTGTTGTTTCCCATTTGGTGTGCTGCACAGTGGTGCTTGGGAGTGGAAATTTAGAATCTAGTTAATTGGGTGTCTTGACCATTTGGTTTTCTACAAGCCATTTTCATTTTCTACAAAGTAGGTGTCCCATCTGAATTCCTTGAATGAGATAATTCTTCAGTCTAAAGCCTGCAGGGAAGCAACATTTAGGAGGAACCGGCTCTTGCAGTCAGGAAGAAAGTTCTGGAGTCACTCAGATGTGTGTTAGTGTGCGTGAAGACAGCTGATGATCAGTCCGAGAGGTCTGGAGCACAGAATGCACAAAAATCTAAAAAACTTGGTGTAGTATTTCTATGCTTTATAGTTCTAGTGACACTATGTGTGGTTAGGTACTCCAGGATGCACACTGTTTGAATGTTGGCATTGCCACTGCATCACTCATCACTTCAACCAAGACCGTGTTGAGACTTGATTGTCCAGGTGTCTTTGCAACTTATGGTATATGACACTTTTTTTTTTTTAATGGAAAGACAAGACCTTGGGAAACTCCCGCTCTTGGGTGGTAACCCCTGGGAGTCTTGGCTGGTGACGTGACTACTGTTCGAAGGCAGCTCAGCCCTGTGGAAGGGACACAAGCGCACTTGAGTTGTCTGCAGTCAGTGAGGGCTGCCGGTCCTCGGGCTTTGGAAGGGCTGCTGTAGAAGGGGAATGCTCTGCTGTCTCCATGGCCACCCTGGAGATAAGGGGACAATCCTTAACCCTCACATTGCAGCTTTTCAGGAGCAGAGGCCCTTCGGGGTGACTTCCTCTGGTCTGGGGACGAAGTGACTCTCTACCTACTGTCCTTTTAACAAACATTTCAGGAAAATTGAGGCTAACAGCTTTAGTTGTTGTCTTTATTTATGCGAAGTGAGCACTGCTAATCACCCATTCAGTGGTGGAGCCTCATGCTGATGTGTTCATTGCAGATTGCCCTGGGGGCTATGGGTGTTTTGCTCCAAACACAAATGGGCTGGGAAATCTGGAAGGAAATCTTCTTAAATCTAGTGGATGGTCTTGGAAGGAATCGTTGTTAGATCTGCATGCAAGGTCAGCAGCCAGGGGTGGGTGGGAGGTGAATTCCCGCCTCTTCTTGCCTCACTTAAGGCTTAGGATTTGGCTTCAGGAGTGTTGGGAGATAAAGGCCAAGTCCATTCAGGACTCCTGAGCTTCTGTTTCCTTATCTATAAAAAGGACTGTTTAAGCTTGGAGCTCAGTAATACAAAATTATTTATATGGCACTCTTTGGTGCTTCTCTGTTTTGTTTTGTTTTGTTTTTGAAGGCACTGCCTTGGGTAAAAGAACTAATTTTCTTCCTGTAACTTAGGATGTTTATCCTGCTTGGAAATACGAACGTTACTGACATGCTTGGCTTACTATAAGGAGTTTCCTTGAGTGTATTCTAGGATAATGTAGGTGTAAAAGACCTGGAAGTAGAGGAAAATGTAAGAGAGAAAGAAACAATGGAACTCTCTGTATTCTAAGAAAATGGGCATTACCTTGAAGCTGAGCTGGAGGGGGAGAGGAATGATTGCATATTGCCAGTGAGAAATGGCTGGATTTTGATGGGAAAGAAGAGGAAGCAAGTAAAGAAAAATGTGATCAAAGTGGAAATAATCTGATCAGAGAGAGAAGGAAAGGAAGATCATATGCTTTGCTTTCCAGGTTGACAGCAGAGATCCATGATTTTTTTATTTTCCCTGAAAGTGAGTCTTCAGGTTGTACTAGTATATGTTGCTTATACTGACATGGATTTTGTATTTCCTCACTTAAAATAATGGATTTAGTAGGAACATTTGAAATACTGCTTGTGCTAAGAAGCTATTTTGGTATGGTGTAACATATAGTATGGTCTGGTATATTAGTATGGTCTAACAGGTATACATTTGAGGTTTTGATTTGTTTTTTAGTAGTTCATATTTTAAAGAGTCTTTTATTTCTTTTTGTCAGATTATGTCTACTTCGAAAATTCTTCAAGTAACCCGTATTTGATACGAAGAATAGAAGAGCTTAATAAGGTAAACAATTTTTTCCATCAAGTCTTGGAAGTTGATTGAATTTATGATCTGTTTGATTTGATTAAAATCAAAACAATTCTTTAGCAGTTCTCTGGTAATTAGAAGCTTAAAAATGCTTTTGTTCTGATAATTTTCTGGAATGCTTTGAGACTTGCCAGATTGTCATTTCATACCAAAGGAGAACAGAGTGTCAACCATAGGTCATTCCCAAGGTGATTACGCCCACCTGTAGGGCAGATTTGTGCAGTTCTGTGCCAGGATCATTGAATACGAAGAAAATACAACAGCTTGCTTAGAGGATGGAGAGCTTTGTAATTTGGTCTTTGTTGAGGGAGACTCTTGCTCAACAGGAAGGTTTAGAGCAGTTACCCGCTTCCTCAGACTTGGTCTTTGCTGAGTGTCCTTTGGGGCATCTGTCAGATTCCCCTTTCATTGGATCTAGAAGGCAAGCATGATAGCTTGGATGTGGGAAGCCAGCTGAAGTCTTTCTCCATGCTGGAATTTTACCTAATTGAGGAGGGAAGACTGTTCTGAAGCCTTTAGCTGTGTCCTAAATGTGCCACTTTCTTGGGTTTAATACCCCTGTGTCCATTGCAGCCCATATAGAAGGATTGTGACATGGCCAGTTTGGATTTGAATTTAAGTTAACTAACTAAAACCATATCTTTAGCCAACAATGATGGAAAAACACATATTTCTGAAACAGTTACTTGGAAGAGAAAATTAATCGATCTAATGACAAATAAAGAATCTGAAGACTAGGACATCCTTGTGACCCCTTCTTTGTAGTGGAGTTTTTTGCAGAAATACTCTATTGCTTCCTTAATTGAAGAGAGGAAGAGTTCTTGAAATGTTCCCTATGGATCCACAGCCCTGAGGTATCGACAGCTGTACTGCATCAGCTACAGGGTGCAGACTTGTTGATAACTTCCTGGGAAAGTGGGTTTTGAAAGTGTTTTTTTCCACGCTCTTCTTGTCTCTTTTCATTCTTCACTGATCCACCACACCCCTTTGAAAAAATAGCTTTCAGCTTGAATCTTTCATCTTAGTGCAACTCTTGCTGGAGCTGTAATTTCTCTGACCTACTCTTTGAAATTGATCTTTGAGCTTGAAATTAATCATATATCTTACCTTGCCTTTTGTTCACTGAGTGTAAATGAAGCCTGAGCAATTAAATGAAATAGATAATTCTATGTTGTAGCTGTCTGCGTTTTAACAAGGCGGCTTCTGCATTTGTATTGTAGTTCCTCAACACTTAAAAGTTCTGAATTATTTAATAGAAAAGTATAGAAATTCTGCAGGCTCTGTACCAAAAACTGGTAGGCTGCAAGAGGAAGTATTTGCATGTGTATGTATTGTCTGATTTGCTTTGTGTTAGAAAAAACTAATAAAAGATGAAACTTTTCCTCCATTCACATCTTAGCAATAAGCATGTATATCAATTTTTATTTTGTTTCCTTGTGGACAAATTGCTGGTCCACTACCTTTTCTGGACACATAAAGAGGGGAATTTTATCTTAGTCTTCTGGTTTCTTAAACTGGATGCCATCATTATGGTTTCCAAGGACTCTTCAGTAGTAGGGTAAAACTCTTTCAAGTTACATTTTCATTACTTGTTGATTATTTTAGAGACAGTAGATTGTCTTGGACTGTTACAAACCAGTAGGTGTATTTCCGGTGAAGTTTGTATAAAGCCAGTTTCTCAATTAGGCAGATACTATTTCAAGAGATTAATCTCCTACCTAATTTTGAGGGTTTTAAGAAAAAAAGTCCCAAGCATTTCAGAAAGTCAGACTTTTTTTGGTATGTTGTCACTGGCGTAGAGTTCATTGCCTGGTGCAACTTCCTTGGTTCTCCTTTCAGAATGATTTTTTTAGTCATTGTTTAGCTCACCACTGCTGTGAGGAGAGAAAACCCTGTGTGATTTCTTTGATGAAAGTAATAATGGCTGGGCTCTTTTCTTGCTTTTCTACTATTCTACAGAGTTTGCAGAACAGCCTAAACCTGAATTCTGTTGTTTATTTCAGTTATTTTTATAAGGATTTTAAAGATCTTTTTGAATTCTACTAAATGTAGGCATCACCTGAAAAGTAGCATGATGGCTTTTTAGTATGTTTTAATTGCAAGGATATGTTTTTTTCTCACCCCTTGAAACATCTATAACTGCTAAAGATGGTTATTGTGCAGAAGCAATTAGGATGGGAGGGCTGAACTCTGTTTCCCTACCCTGGAATGGATCACACTGGAGTTCATGTGTTAGATAATATGTGCAGCTGGAGGGGGCGAAAAAGTGACGCCATGTAGCTCTTGTGCAAAACTGCAAATTTTTATGTAGTTTCTCGTTTGGTGTATAGAGTTCAGTTCTTGATTTGTGCTCAAATTTTTTTCTTTTTTCCTATTTCAGACTGCCAATGGAAATGTGGAAGCAAAGGTGGTTTGTTTCTACAGGAGAAGAGACATATCGAGTACACTTATTGTATTGGCAGACAAACATGCAAGTAAGCTTGTTTGTGTCCACATTGCTTCTATGCAAAATTGCCAAACTTGGGGCAGAACTTTGATGCTTGTAACTGCAACAGCAATATTACTATTTTTAAATGTCCTATTCATGTACGCATCTTCAGGAAATTGCATCACTTGTTTAGCTGAATTATCTTTCTGTCTCTCTCACCCCTTAAACCTTTTAAAACCTCATTTGGTGTATGGTTTGGTTATCATGGTAAGGAGAGGACAGAAGTTTTCAGTTAGGGCTAAATAAAGGCATCTTATTTGCTTCATAAAAGTGAATTTCTTAATTTTTGTCCTGAGAGAAAGTGTTCTCCCTGTCTCATATTACTTCTTATGAATTATTTGGTTTGGTTAGAAGGTTAAAAAACCCTCAAACTGTCTTTATGAGTAAGTCAGATAGTCTGATAATAGGAAACAGACTTGAAACATGGCCAACTTGAAACTTGGCTAGCAGGAATTGTCTTTATATTTCAATGTTAGTAATAATTTTTGTAGTGACATAGATTTTGTCTGAACATGCTTAGTAAATACATCTTAAAAGCACTGAATTTTAGGACATCCTATCATTGTTTTGAATACTTCCAAGTCCTTTTGTTAGGAAAAAAGTAGCATCTAGGCTGAGAGGAGACTTGAAAACCATAACTTTTGTTTTTTTGAGTACTGTACCTTCTGATTTTTAAAAAGTAAACATGAAGCTAAACTATCATAAAGAAGTGTGAACAACCCCTTAAATTTTATTTTGTCTTCCTTTGCATGTATGTGTAGAATAACTCATTTCTTTATTTCTGTTATTTTGTAGAATGTTGTGTTAAGTTGGCATGTGCTGCTCTGCCAATGTGGTTAGAGGCATGTGATATACCTGGCTGAGTAGAGATGGAAGCCGCCTGAAAAAAAGATTCAGTGTTACAGTTATCTTTCAATTGTAGAAATAGTTTTCAAATTCTAAAAAGTGTATACAAAACCCAGTTATATGTCAGTGGATGAGATGTTTGCCTATAAAAATCTGTAAGGCAAAATACTGCCAAAAAATATTAGATAGTTTCAAGAAAAAAAAAGCACGCAAACAAGCTGAGAAGCTGCTGTGGGTCTGTGCATTCCAAACTCAGAAGGGGGTGAGCGTGGTGCATTCGCTGGCTCTCACAGGAGAATCCACCTCTGGGGGAGAAATTGTGCAACATATGACACATCATTGCCACTTTGTCTGCGGTGATTCCAGCCTCTTTGACTCCATTCTAGTTGCCGGTGAAATTTGCTTAAAATTTATCAAGAAGCATGAACAGCCGTATCAATCCATGTAACTCAAGGCTTCCCTGTAGGCCCATACATAAATGAAAAAGAAGCATCAGATCTAGGCCTGTCAAAATTATGATTTAGCTGCCAAGCATCATTGTCTTTTAATGTACTTCTTGGTGTATGTATGAATATACTGTGATGTGTATGTCGTACGGATATACATAGTTGCACTCTGTGGGGATTGATTAAATCAGATATTCAGTTTTAGCAATGAATGTAATGTCTTGCTGTGTTCTCAGGGCTGTACTGCCCTTGGGGAAAACATGCAGCAAAACCAGCCCCTTGTTATTGATAAATTTGAATATTTTCTGTCGTAGATTCAAGTCCAAGTAAGTCCCTCCATTGCAACCATACCTCGGAAGAGAAGTTGTGTGGCATTGAGATTTGGCTGTGTTGCAGAATTGTGGTAGCAGGCGATGCTTTTTGATACCTCTTCAGTGCAGCAGTACTCATTTTATCTGAGAATACTGAAGCTTAAGAGAAGCTTCACTGTAAACAACCTGACTATTGATTCCTTCATGTGTGTTACTTTACTAGGTTTAGTAAAGGAAGCAGGTAGGAACGATTCAAAGAAACGCATGTCTGAGGCTGAAAATGAAAAATATTTGAACCCATTTAAATGCTCTTTGGACCTGCAAAGGCTGATTTCTTTTTGTGATAAGAAATTTAAGATTTCTTTCTACTGCAAACAAATAATTCATTGTTCATATGAATATGTGTTTGAAAAACAGGAAAATCCTTCTGTAGCACAATGCTATTAATAGAGCCACCAGAGACAACTGAGGCTCTCTCTTAGTGTAAATTTCATTAGTAACTAACATTTTTTCCAGTATGTTTCTTTCTGGTGCAGAATAAAATTGCTACTAAATGACTTCCATTTATTTAGATAGATGTGCTGTTGTGTGGCTTCTGTGCTCCTTAAGGAAGGAGAAGAGGGTGAATTTAAGCTTTTGGACAGCTGCTAGTTCTTTATTCTGAAAAAAATAATATCTGCATGAAACAATGAAATTAAATTTTGTGGATGTTAAGATTCTAGTACAGATACTCAACACTGTCACTGACTTTGAGTTCATTTCCATAAAGTCTCCTGTTGCCTCATTCTGATGCATTTGCAGTAGATGTACGTATCTGCATCGCTGATCTTTTAACTGCCTTTGTTCAGCTGATTAATGGAGCTTTCTGACTGCAGACATTTCTGGATTCACACAGTCTTCTCTTTAAGATGCCTTTATTTCAGACCTACCGTTGAGATCAGTGCAGTGAGAGAACCAAATAATGGGAAGATAGGGCCAGAATGGGAACAGAAAAGTATATGTATATATTTTTTTTTTCTTTTCCAGTAAAGGAAGGAAAAAATATGATTGTGAAATGAATGTTGCAAAGTTTAAAAAAGAAATTTAGAAGTGATTGCACCTTTGACTGGTATAATTCATCATATATCTGAAACAAACTAGTCTGAGATGTTGTCTTTTCTCATAAATCTTTGTAAAGAGAAATGAGTTGGAAACAACTTATTCTGTAGTTGGTGACTGTAAATTAGTACCTGATGTATGCAACCTGATTCTTGGATTCGATCTGTGATCTTACTATTTTTATCATATGATGTAAAGCCTGTCTAGGCTGTCCTATAAATCTTTCAGCCTTATAATGGCTTCCATACATTGGTAGCACTTTTTATTCATAAGCCTCTTAAATCACCTCACAAATTATTCTGGGGAATTTTGCCACCTGTTTCTGAAATGAACCTGCGTTGCCAATGGGAGACTATTTAGTGTTCTTGCCCAGAGACTTTGTAGTGGTTTAAGATAGAATATTGTATGCAAACAAGATTGCAGGCAGAACTTGATGGAAGAGAAGTGCGAAAGTTAATTTACTCTTCAAGCTATTGCTGTATTTTCTCCCTCTATAGTTTCTGTATAATATCTTGAGTAGTTTTTAAAAATAATTAAGTAAATATTTCCAACAGCAGGAATACAACTTCCTGCCTCCCCTTCGAACCAGTCACCCCACGCCACCTCTACTTACTTGTCATCTGTCTTACGACCACAGTTTTTGCTTCATTAAAAACATCCTGATGTTGGTAGTGGTTGGGGAGCTGAGGAGTTGGTGCTGTCCGGTTTGGCAGGTTTATGGTGAGCTGTCAGCAGCCCATGTTTGGGTGCCAGGCACACATGGCAGCGTGGTTTTTTAAGTACCAAAGCTTCTAAAAATAAATGTCTTGCAGTGGTGAGGTGTCATTACTCAATCAGTCCATGAGTTGCATGAGACCTGGAGGCCTCAACAAGTAGGGGGTCTATTAAGTTTGTTTGTTTGTTTTTAATTTTAGAGTCTAAATGCAGTTTGACAAGAGCTTCACAAATGAGTTCTTTATATTCATATTTATTCCATTCTATTCCCCTGCTCCTCCATTTTCTCCCAACACCACACATGCAGATTTAGGAGGAGTCAAATTCATTAATCCACTAAAGACACTTTTGACTCTGTTGTTACTGAGAGGAGGAAACTGATTTTTCTCTTCTGGGGGTGGTACAGAGAGGAAAGATAAGCTAAGTGTCCAAACTAGTGTTTGCTTGTGCTGTGTGGGACCTGTAATAGTGGCCATGGCTGCAAAAGATGATCACGAGTTGTTTTTGGAAGAGATCATAGTGGGATGTCTTGGTAACAGGGCAAACTCCTTCTGAAGTGTCAAGTTGTAAGGATTTCTATTTGTTAAAACTTTCACCATATTTTCTATAGCTATGAATCAATATATGTTTTTTTGTAGAGAGAAAATGAATGAGGATGAGGCTTAACACAGACCATTTGAAACTGGACCTGGAGAAAAAATGTGGTGGTCTGTTGTTAATTTCTTCAAATGCAACACTTCTATAATGTCCTTATGAGCCGCTTAGTTGGGCTGTTAAAGCACCCAGAGTTTAAACTTTCTTCACTCCTGAAAGGAACTGTCGCACAGGTCAATAGCACTGTATCTAATGCATTTCTAGTGTTTTGACCACATTTTTTTCCTTTTTTAGTTACATTTTGTTGTTAGTAATGCCACACTAACTAATTCTTCTGTTACTACAGTCTGTCTCCCAAGCTGGACACCGTGGTGTGCTCTCTAAAGCTAATTTCTGGCTCTGGTTTGCCTCTGTGCATTTCTGAATTCTGTCGTGTAGCTACTTGTACGACATACAGAATGCAGAGAAAGGGCTGGTCCTTTCTACCTCTGATGTTGTAGAGCCCAGCTGATTTATATCAAATTGCTATTCTTTCTTGTGTCTAGCAAATATTGATGTTTAATTTCGCATCTCACACACCCAGTCATTTTAAATTACAATTACTGCCTCTTGGGTTTCTCCTGCCAACTCAAAGTTTACTTTTTCTAATTATTTTCCCCCATATATGTTAGCCATCACATGAGTCTTGCTGTTTGTGTCCAACCTGCCTGTCTCTTGTTTCCAATGTAAGTCATCTTCAGGCTTTGTTAATGTGCTGTTAATGATTCTGTCATCAAATATAAAATAATACTTAATCTAATACACTCCTTGCAGGATTCCACTGGCTGCTTCTGCATAGCTGATATATTACTGTTTGTATTAAGACTAAATGTTTAGTTTTAAATCTGCATGAGCACATCTATCAAGCAGAGAGATTAATTTTGAATTAAAGCTTTATGAGAGAACTGAAGTCCCAATATACTGTATCTACTGTATTCCCACACCACTTATTCTGCAGTATTATCAAAAATGCAAGCATGTCTTTCTGAAAATATTTCTTACGTATTTTTAATACATACATTTATATGTTTTTAAGACCATGGTCCTTATTTCTCAGGGGCTACCATTCTTGAGGATGAAGTAAGTCTGCTTCACTCAGAGCTCTGAGTGCTTCACATGCATGCCAGTGGAACGCAGATGTGTCAGACGGGCTTGTCCTGGAACCCGAGGCTGGGCCAGCCCCTGCTGCTGTTTGGGGTCTGTCTTAAGCCTCCACTGTTTGCACAGAGTGGGTGTTAGTTACCCGTTTTGTCAAAGACACTTTTGCATGACTTCAGGGAGACAGAAAGGGTCCCGTACTGGATCCAGCCCTGTATTCTCTCCTCCTTCTCATGGTTCCAAATGCACGAGCCAGGTTCGGTCTTTTCAGTACTAAATCATGGCTGTGAGAGGGAGAGAAAATGCTTGTTTGTGTAGAATTTTTTGTTTGTTATTTCTTGGAATATTCCTGCCTCTGTCTGCAGGGACTATGACAACTTTATGTCTTGGTGCGGAGGAGTTGTTTGTTACCTGTAGAAATGTCTGTCTTAAAAAAAAAAACAACTATGCCTTTTTGTTTTGAAAGGCTGTGCATAGCGGAGCTGGCATAAGAAGAAAATATGTGCTTCCCACCTTCTTTATTGTATTACAAAAGCTAGACACATAAATAAAACGCTGCCTGGAAGATGAGCCTAGCTGAAGGGATGTGTTCCTGACATTAGCTTGGTTGTGCTGGGTGGCTTCATTTTGTTTGTAGATTTGATTGCCACATGGTGGTTAATATATTTTTTTAATAAATGTAATTTGTAAAAGCTCTTGGCTATTAAATACACTGAAGATATTAAGTATTTTAGCGTGCTCCTTATAGCATTTTTCCCATGTTACACAGTGCACTACTCTCATTCTCCAAAAACTGTTTTAAGTGTAGCCATGGATGTCTCTTCATTTGCACATCCTTCAGTTTTTAGGCAAGCCAGCTTGGAACTTGCTGACTTGTTTATGGATTGCTGCTGGTATATTTATAGTGTAGGTCAGCAGCCACAATATTAGTTTTCAACTAAAACAGAATCCACTTCAGTAAATAGATTACAGAATTATGAAACTGTGGCACAAATGTAAATTTGGTGCTCTAGTTCCTAGGAAAATCTGAAAAGATGTGTGCTGCTGTTTCCTTAACAGCTCCTGGGGTATAAGAGCTAGTGCATGTTGCAGTCTGGTTTAATTATGCTGCTGGTTTTTTCCTTCCTTGCTGGAGCAGCTTATCTGAGGGACGTGTAAACCACTGGTCTTTTTCCAGGACAGTAAAACAGTGATAAATTGTGGGGAACCTGAAGGAGATATTATTTTTTGTCACCCCCTTTGGCACAATGGTGGCCTATTTAAAACTAAATGCAGTGTTAACGTTTTATAAAATTGAGATCTCTGCTTTTGTTTGCTTTGTTTGGGGATATCTATAAGGATTACAGTTAACTAATCTTAAGGGTATATAAATCATAGCTGTGCCTGTATGTATTTCTGACTAGAAGTGTTTCTTGGCAACAACTATTGAATTAAGCTGCAGGCATAAGTCTGCCCTTTTAGAGTACTGCTGCTGTAAAATTACAGTTTTACTATTCACGTATGAGACTTTACAGCTCATTCTGCTACAGTCTGGGAAACTTCTGCTGTGGTTTTGGAAAAGACAGTAACTGCCTTAATTTCTTAGGGCAGGAAAATAAGTCTGATGTTTCTTTTCACAGTCCTTCATCTTAGAGAGCCTTTGCAGCTGTCTTGGAGTATTTTGCCTTCTATAGTTTAATCTTGCATAATTGACAGGATGCTTGCTGATTATCACAAAGCATACTAATAATTTGCTTCTTACAAGGAAAATGCCTAGAGATGTTTTTGATCAGTTATGTATCCGCATGTATGTGGTTTCATATATTTACTTTGGCATTCATTTAAAAACTGGTTGAATGGAAACTGGATAGCTCAAAGCCAGAAGCGGTGGATCCTGACGGCAGAATAAAGCGAGTTTTTGAAATGCGGGAGTATTGCAGTCGAACCCATCTGGTGTGGTAGGGCAGGGTGGGCTGCAAGACCGGCCTAAGGCACTTGGTTACATGCCAGTTAATCTTGTGACTGTGATCAATTGGCTGTGGTTGGGGTGAAGAGAATCAAATTTAGCACTAAATGAATAACTTTTTCAGTGGACATTTCCTGCAAAAGCTGTTGAGGTTGGGACAGGACAGCCTGATACCCTGAAAGAGGAGCAGAGCGTAAGATAGCTGATGCATGGCAAAGTGGAAAGACTTTGCCTTTACTGCCTCACCCATCATGTGTCAGGTCCTTATTGATGGATTTTACAGTGCGGTGATTTTACGGTCCAAGAGCAGCTCCCTTCAGAGTTTGGCTGTTGGGACCAGATCTGTGTGACTTCAGGTTGGTGCGCCAGTGTGACCTGTGTGTACCTGGAATGCTCTGATCCGAGCGGCGAATAAATACAGTTCTTCACAGGCATAACTTAAAGGATCTATACTAGTTATCTGATTGTTCAGTTGGCTGAAATGTGAGGATTCAGATGAAGGTGACTTCGTCTAAATAACGTGTATTATTTAGCAAAGGTTTTGGAGCAGCTCATCCTGACTGTCTCAGAATCAATACTCGTACTGCTCTCTTGATCATCAGTTTTGTCTCTTTATAACTAGGAGAAATGGAAGAAGAGATGGAAAATCCAGAAATGGTTGATTTACCAGAGAAACAGAAGCATCAGCTAAGACATCGTGAGTTGTTTCTCTCACGACAGCTGGAATCTCTGCCAGCCACACACATTAGGTAATGACTATTTTCTTCCACTGCTTTTTATTCTAAGACCTAATGGCATCAATATTATTCAAGTATTCTTCAATATAAGATTAAATTCTGTGTACAACTTCAGTAATACCATCTTGTGAATCACATGAGCATTTAAGATGTCTTTTCATGAAATGTGTTTCTCTTTTTTAGAGGCAAATGCAGCGTTACTCTGTTAAATGAGACAGAATCGCTTAAGTCATATCTGGAACGGGAGGTATGAACCATTTTGTGAATTGTCAAGTTCGCCTAGTTTATTCTGGTACATTTTAGGATTGGTGGCTTTTCACAAGTCCTAAAAATAAGGTGGTTCTTTCCTTTCTACTTGTATGGGCAGTGACAGTGGGAAACTTTAGGCTCTATATAATTTTAATTCTGATATAAGACACTGTGGATCTAGAGGCCAGACCTGATGTTTATATCCTTGTGACAGAGCTGCCTCTTGCATAAAGAGCCTCACTTGCTCATCAGCCTGGCAGTCTGAAAGTTCAGAACTGGAGGCTCATATCCCAGGTGAGACAGGGTGGGAGATGGAGTAAATGTGAAGAGGGACCAAGCCAGCAAGCTGTATTTCTATATATTTGCTTTATCTGAAAGCCTACAGATTTATGTTAGTATGGTTTAAGCTTGATGTCAGCTCAGATTTCTGAGGAGCTTAGTTCCCTGGTTTTTGAGTTCACTGTTGTCTACCTGTAGTCTTCATGTGCCGCCACAGGCACTTAGCTCCTTCAATAAACTACTTGTCAGTTGACTTCCAAGTCCTGCAGAAATTTTACAGACTGTTTAAATGTACCTCAAACCCAACACCTGAAATGGAATTTTGTTGCACTGCCAATCAGTATTCAGAATATAAATCTTGGGGTTTACTTTTTCAGATATTTTGGGATTTTAAAAATTACGATTGTAAGTATTTTAAATATTTTTACATACCTTTAACTGTGGCTAGACCTCTGGCTGCCAGATGGATTAGACAGTCTTGGAATTTGACAATCTGGGAAGTAATTAGGAGATTAGCAAACAATTTCAGGATATTATTATTTGAATACATCTGCAAGTGGTACGGATGCATTTGAAAACATTAGAATGTTATACAAGAAAGGAAATATTGTAATTAAAAAATAAGGTAATGGTCATTACTGGCACTTAAGAAACAAGGAGAAAACAGGTCATTTTTTTGCAAGGAGCATGCTGTAGTCTGTCTCACAGGCTTTCTTTTTAAATGCTTTTTTAGTTTTCTTTAGTATTTATTTAAGCGTAAGATTAATTTTAATCTGATACTCTAGTTCGAGAGAATTTTAAGCAAAGCACAGGGATTAAATAGTCAGGTTTCTCTTTGGAATGTGAAACCAAAAACATGTCGAATCTGCTCAGGGCTGCCAAATGGCAGCGCATCAAACAAGGGCTGTTGTATTCAGAAATGCGTGTTACCAGCTTGCAGCCTGGGATATGCCAATTTGAAAGCAGAAGTTAATCAAACTGTAATTATTTTAGATTTTCTAGTACCCAGATTTTAAGTATAATAGTATTCATTCTCAATTGCTCCCAACACATTTTTGTAATCACTAAAATTACAGGTACATTGAGACAGAGAAGGAACTGACTTTTTCTGATCATGTAACAGCTCAGTTGCAGATTTAAGAATAGAAAGAGATTTCTCTTTTTTATCCTTTTGAACACTCAAAATGCAAGATGAGTGATGCGGGTTATTTTTGAAACGGAGCAGGCACACAGAGATTTCACAGAATGAGAGAGTTCCCTGAATGTGTCCTGTCACTTAGCACTGTATTTTGCTGTGGTGCAAACAAACTTGGACAGATGGTAAAGAAACCAAAAGCTCAGGAACACAAATGTGCTTGGGTGGAGGGTAGAGAGATTAAGAAAATGAGATAGTTATTGCCTGGTGAATTTGTAGCACTGGATGGTATTCTTTTGAATTGTTTCTCCTTTTTTTTTTTTGTTTTTTCTTAATCTGTTATTTGCTTTCAATTTTTTTTTCTTTAACGTGGCTTCTTTCAACAAAGTCTTAAGCATTTCTAGGGATTCTGTAATTTGATTTCTTGTATATTATGAGTACTAAAAGTAGTTTTTCAGCCCAAGGCTGTGTGCCTCCAAGGAGGTTAAATATGCAGATAGGAGTTTTTAGGGAGATAGTAAGCATAGCAAAATTACATCAGTGTTATCTCTGTTCTCCTCCTTCCTCCCTCTCTCCATCATCTTCCTCAGGAAGATTGCTCTGTTACATTCAGAGTGGGAGCTGAAGTGGGACCAGCAGTGACTATTTTACTGTGCCTGCAAAACTGGGGTTGTAGCAGGAGTGAGGAGTAGGAGGAAAAGTTAAAAAAGCTATTGGAAACCCTCAATTTCTTGTAGATACTCAATTCCCAGGGAGATCAAGAGAAGGGCATGGCCGGTTACGGCAAAAGTGTTAGATTTCCCTCTTCTGCAGTAAACTATCCTGTATGTACCATATATTTTACTGGTCTGCTAGGATATATCCATAGGCTTGTGTGAATTTTACATGCTGTGTAGATGTCTAGCATTTTGGTTCCTTTTGGTACCCTTCCTGAAAAGAAAATGCTATATGGTTAAAATATACTGCCCCTCTTCACCCGAGCTGACATCAGTAAGTTTGCAAGCCGTAGTGAACTAACAGTTCTTTCTGTCCTGTGCTTCCGCTTTGGGTTCGTTTTCTTTTTCCAGTCCTTCTGCAGTTTCTTGGGGTCTTTGGTTCTTGGCTGTAGCTACAGGCAGCTTAGCGGCTTGGGTAGGGAAGCTCTGGGCCTATGTGTCTGTATAACACTTTGGAGAAGTAGAGAGTCATGGTTTAATTTTAACTCCTGGCAGGTCATTATAGTTTTTCCAAAAATGTTGGGTGTTTTGTGGGATCTGAAATTAAGAGAAGACCTTTATTTTTCTTCTCTGATGCAAGCTCAACACGAAGAGTTTTGACAGATAACATGAGGGGGATTTTGCAGAGCCATGTTATTTCATTGTGAATATCGCTTCTTGTGAAACCTTTCTGAAAAATAATAGTGATAATCAAGAATTAAAGTGAGCTTCAGAGTATACAAGGATCTGCTGTGTTCCTTAGACTGTAGTTTGCATTGGCACTAAATTGACATTTATTTATGTTTTCAGAAATCACACTCAGTTTGCATTAGCTGATTTTCATGTTTCTGTGTACAAAGATGGTAGAGGTGTTGCATTGCCTCTGGGGATTGCAGTCTAGCTTTATTCACACTTGAGCCCCTAAGCTTCCATATTTTTCTCTCTTGGAGACAAGAGACCAGAGGCTTTTAATTATTTCGTTGAACCTGCTTAATATGAGACAGGGTATAAAAAGACGGCCTGAGAGTGTTAGAGAAGGCTGGGGTTTATTTTGTGGAGAAAATACATCAAGATAATCTACAAAAGAGAAGCACTATGTCATCTAACAGTCAAATACAATGGAAAAAATGCTTCCATGATGAACAATTTTCCCTGGTCAAGAAAGACTGTGTTAAGAAATCACCTGTAGAACTGGCCTTCCTTGGGGCCCACAGTGTTATTATGCTACAGTGTTTGGTTTGCATATCTGCTGGGCAAGGTGCCTGAAAAGCATTAGTGTTGCACTGCATATACTTTGTCCTACAGTTCGGTATTCTGGAGCTGGAACAAATAAAACACTCACTATATTTGTAACGTGGAGTCTTTTGAGACAAAAGCTTTTCCTATGTTTTATTTATGCAACAATGCGTTCTCAAAATATTGTAATCTCTTGAACTTTGTCTATCTCAGGAAGCAAGAGATGCAAATTTCTTTACACAGCCATAATACGAATGAGTTTTCATATACTCTGAAGCTCCCTTGCAGTGGTAGGTTGGTGTAGATCAACCCTGGTGCCTGTGGGGGTAGGAATCAATTCTGTCAAAAATGTCATTCATTTAGGATGCATCCAAATAACATTACCCCAAACCCCAGCACAGACAACTTTTCCGACTGACTTGGCTGGGTGTTGGGACAGTGTTTAGCCACGTGTTAGCTATGACTTTAACCTGTTGTGGTGTGGCATAACACGAGATCGTTCCTGCCTTTTGAGTTCGTGCTTTTGCGGTGGGAAAACAGGAGGTTTTCTGCTGGGGGAGATCAGTGTGAGTTCCTTTCTTGCCTCCTGTGCTCTGTAGGTGATACATTCTGTGCAGCAGTTTTTCTCAGGTAGCAAAGCAGGTTTGGCTGGCTTGCTTGACTCTTTCCTGGCTTTTTTTCTTCTCTTCCATAGACGTTGATCTCTTCCCAGAAAAATGCTGGTTTTTGTTAAAATTGGAGCAGAAGTTACTATGTTTAACACTCTTAAATGCTGTAATTGGATGCTGGATGCATTAGGCATGTAAAGAAAACACAGGAGACCTTACCTCCATGGCATCAGTCTTAGATTAGTGTGTGTAATGTGCAGTGCGGGGGAACAGAACTAGTATACACCTTTGAAGCCTAAGTCCACAGAATTTTTGCCATGTTACTGGGGAAACTCACAGTGATTCTTCCTTTTTTGAGATTTGTATGACAGATTGGGAGACTCTCTCTTTCCCTTGCCACCTCTTCATGAAGAGATGCACAGGGCTTGAAACTGATGCTATTTTTTCCCTAATTTTTGTTGCATGCTGTTGCACTTACAAATATAGGGAAAGTGAAAATGAGATGAGCATGAAATTAGATGTATTTAAACAGAGTGCCTGCTGTTGATACAGAAGTATGGGGAAAATAAGCCAGAAGCCCAAGATGTGAAAAGGTGCATTGCATATTCTGTGTTTCTGTTCAGAAGCACTTCTCTTTCCTGGTGACGGTGTTGCTGTGGATGGAGGTTACAGAAAGTCTGTTATTTCATGTCCTGCCAGAGCTCTCTTCCTGCCCCAAACCCCACACTGTACTTTGATGGAGCACACCTGGTCTCTGATGTGTCACTCAGTAGCTATAGCTAAGTACTTACCAATGCAGAAAAGTTTAGTTGTGCAGTGCAGTTTAAAGTAGTTAAAATTTTGGCTGTTTTCTTTCTCCACCCTGGCAGGACATTTGCATTCTAGTATGACTTCTGGCTTTAATTTTACACACCCAGGTAACAGAAGCCAAGAGACTATTTTAGCCTTTTTCTCATCTACTTGAACAAAAGCAACAAACTAATGTATTACCACCTGCAGCTAATTTACCACTGCTGCGGCCAAATCTGCTGCCCCTCTCCCAATAATGAGTAGAAAGAAATGTGGCGATTTAAGCTTAGATGGTAGTGGACAAGAAGTTGGTCATCAGCGCATCCCTGTGACCAGGAAAACCAAAACCCAGCCTGGTCTATATTAGCAGGGGTGTAGTGAGCAGGAGGAAAGGATTCATCTCCCCAGCTCATCACTTGTGGGACCACTTCTGGAGTGCTGTGTCCAGCTTTGGGCCTCCCAGCATGAGAAAGACATGGACATATGGGAGGAAATCCAGCAGAGGCCCCAGAGGTTGTCTGGGCCTTCATGTATGTCTCTGTGGGGTGTTTCATTGATAGAGCTGTAACACTGAAGTTACACTTTAGTTTCTATCAATGTTTTTGTGTGGATATGTCACTAACATCTAGTACTGCTGTTTTGGTACAGGGCAAAGTGCGATTTTGTGTTCTGAAATAGCTGATATTACTAAAAATTATGTCCTGGCCATTTTGAGCCTTGTTTGTGCAAGAGGAGCTTTGTTCACTTCAAATTCAAAGACCATGTATTAAGGGAAGAGCTGCTTTTGAGGAGAGCTGTTACACTTATAATACAGATGAAAGTGGCACCATTTAACATAGGGTTTTAAAACGGGTGGTTCATTTATTGTTTGTTCACTCAGCTTTAAAATATATATAGGTAATAAAACCAAATGTAAAATGTAAAAGCTTGCTAGTATGTGTGCAAAGCTGAATGTAAAAGCTAATAATACTTTTTTTTTTTTTTGTCTCATTTTATTTTTAGGATTTCTTCTTTTATTCGCTAGTATATGATCCTCAACAAAAGACCCTACTCGCTGATAAAGGAGAGATTCGAGTTGGAAACAGATACCAGGCAGATATAACAGACTTGCTAAAAGAGGGTAATTTCCATAACTTATTTAATTTGTCAAGAGGCCATGGCAAATGTGGCCACTGTTATGTGTGCAGCACGCGTAGGTGAGGGAGGTGGAGGTTTCCACTGCCAGGCCATGCGTACGGCGCTGTCCTGGTTTGCTGGTGACTGAAGCTGTTGTGCATTGAATGCAGTTAGTTATGTCTCAAACCAGTCTGTAAGTGGGCATTTGTCCAAATCATAAAACTTGTTGAAACAAATTGAATTAATTGGCTCTCTCAGGGCTTGTGCTCTTTTTATTGAGAGATTTCAGAATTTCCATGGGAAACACAAATTCCCATCCTGTCTGTGAAGCCTTTTGTGTTTTCAATCAAGTTTCACTCCCCTATAAAAACCTCCCAAATTACTGCCAGTTAAATGCTGTCTCCCCTCATCAATTTGCCCATTATTGCTGGGTGCCTTTTCCTTGGAGCTCTCTCCCCATTCCAAGCGTTGGCTGCCAGCCTGGACTTCTCACCTGCGGAACAGGCAGGAGGATTCTGTGCCCAAATGTGCTACCAGACCTCAGCCTGCCCGTGCTTTGTCATGGAGCGGTAGGACCATGAGGACCCCAGCCCAAGGGAAAAGGAGCAGTAACAGTGACTGATGCCATTTACCAAGTACTAATTAACTTTAGATTTGTCTTTGCACTAGCCTACAGACCCAAAAGTGGGTGGAAAAATGGAGAGGGGTGGAGGATTATTGGCATCTAATTGCTCCTTACTCAGGTAACACACAGTGAGAGGTCAGTCTGTAGGCTTCTCCTAAGAGAGCAGGAGTTCTGACCCATGTTGGGAGAACCTTCTCCAGACCATATGGGCAGAGATATGAAAGCAATAAGATGCTTCTGGATTTGCTTAGGAGCTTTGATGCTGTTAGCCTCATGTTAAAATGGGCAAACAAATTGGTCAGAGCTCTTGTTTAATTTGTCTATGAAACTGGTATTTATTCAGGAGCTGGGCAAGTCTCCCAAGAGAGGATGAACTAATTTGAAAGGCATTCGCTTCCCTCAGTGGGCCAACACAGGGCTTCAGAGAAGGATAATCTCCAGATGTTCCAAAGGCAGCAGAAAAAAGAAGAAAAAGTTTCAGTAGCTCCTGTATTTTTCCAGGGTATTTTGGTTTGTGTAGTCAGGAAAATAAAAGCAGGAGTCTGCAGTGATTTCACCCTTAGAAAGCAGCTGACAAGTCGAACCAGCTACTCTAGGCCTGCTCAGAGCAGCTGGGACTGTGCCTGTTTTCCTGGAACTGCTGCAAGATAAAGGAGAAAAAGAGAAACTGGGGAGAGGGACTAAAGAGAGACTTGTCGAGGTGGGAGAAGGATGGCATGTCCTTTGAAACCAATTCTTCACAATCTGATTGCACAATTCAGATGAGCTGTGCTGCTGTGTCTGTTGAGCTGAAATTGTTACAGACAAATGACTGAATGAAATTTTCGCAGTGGCCTGTTAGGCAGAGTAACTGAGATGGGTTAGCAGTTAAATTATTGTGAGATAAAAAAATCTAGAATGTTTATTTCTTTGTAGAATGGTTATACCGGACATTTCTAATTTGTTTTTCAATCAGGTGAGGATGATGGAAGAGATCAGTCAAAACTTGAAACAAAAGTTTGGGAGGCCTTTAACCCGCTAGTAGACAAGCAGATAGACCAGTTCTTGGTGGTAGCACGGTAAGAGCACTTTAACTCTTCCTTGGACAAGTAAATTTTTATAACTCTTCTTTTCTGAGTACTTTTTGTGTTCTTTTTGCTTTACTAGTGTTTGGTTGCTTTATTCATCTGCTCCATTTTGAAATGATGAATATTTTACATGCCTTCCTGGGAATTGCATGCCATTAGGAACAGCTACTGAGATTTGCAACTTTCAGTTAGTCACTTTTATAAAAGAAAAGCCAATGGCATGTAAAAACTGTCCTGTAATTGGTGAGGCTTTTCAGATTCTTTGGCTAGCATGTGGAAGGCTTAGTGAACTAAATTCTTGACAGTTTATTACTCTGTCCATTTTTTCCCATTTTCAAATCCACTGACATTTTAGCATTCATTAATAGCTTGGTAAGAAGTCTGGCAAAGTGTTTTTGATGGAGTATGGATGCTTTCTTGTGCCTAGACTCCAAGAAGTAGGCATAATAAAGTAAAACCCTGCAAATCTATACAGCTGGTGAAATGTGTGCTTTTATTTAAGCCCAAAGCAATCTTCGTTGATTAACTTTTGCTTTTGAAAATGTTCAATAACATTTTAATTGGGATGCATTTATATGAACAGAAGCCTATACTAAATTTTAGGCTCTCATAGCCATGGGTGACTGAACAATTTGGAAGAAAAAGAAAAAAGGTAACACTCTCCAAATTCTCTGTATTTTTGGTAAATTTGTAGGACTGTGTGGGAGAAAGTGGTATGAGTAGATGGATAGGTGGACCTTTTGATGTTTTTAGTCAGTGGAGCAAGTTATCATTTGATATGATTAGGGCAGAGTGTGTAAAGTTACAAGCTGCTAGTAGTATCTAGTTTGCTAGTCTTGAGAGTTCTGCTTATTGGCCACAGTCTGACAGACGTGGATCTTGACTCACAGGGCTGCCTGAATTAGCCCTGGTTCTGTCAGCCTTCTGGTTCTTGTTTTTTCTCCCTTTTGAGTTATCATGCTTTGAATTTCCTCCTGAGCTTCCCTGAGTGTGCATTGCTGTGCCCATTGTGGGGTGAGTTCTTGGGATGCTCCCCAGAGAGGCAATACTAGAGCTTGTGTGAAAGACTCTGTGAACAGGGAGACAGGAGTGAAATTAGCTTGGTTTAAATCAAAAATCTTAACTGCCGGCCAGATTGAAGAAAAATCTCACAGCTGAGAATCCATTAATACATTTTTGCCTGTGGTAAAACACATGCTTTTTGTAGTATAGCCCTTTTTAAGGTTCATAAATTTCATAGTGTTCTGGCTACACTAAAGAATCACCATAAAATTTAAGGTCCTGGAAGTTTCGCTGTGCTGCTTACACAATATATTGCTGTTTCCTTTGACCTGTGCCAATAGTAAAGTCGAACTGGCTGAACTAAGTGATTTATGTGCAACAGATTCATTCTACTCGATCAGACGGACATAGAGAAGTAGATGACAGTGGGGAAAGGATAATCTCCACCGGCGATGTGGAATAAACAGAGGAAGGAGTGATGGGGAGAGCTGGGATATCTCCAGCAAAGGGGATTCCTGCTTCTTAAGGGACCTTTCTTGACAAGGCTGCAGTTTCACAGTTGGCTCTAACCAAATGAAGTACAGGACACCACGGAAAAAATTAAGAGCTTTGTTTTCTGGGTTAGTTTTCATCAGGATGGATTCAAATTGCCACTCAGGCAGAGCGCTGTGGTGTCAGGAAGACCCCCACGGGAAGCGAGAAGACGGCAGTGCCCGGGCAGATGAGGGTTTGCGTGTGGGTTGGTTTAGAGTGGCCATAGAGCTGGTTTGTGGTGGGGCTCTCCACCTTGCGTAGGCTTTTGGTGGGAAAGCTGTTTTTATTAATAGTAATTCTTTCTGGCTCTTCACTGCTGTTCACTGGATTTGCTGATACAGCTGCCTGAAGGTGTGTGCTGTAAGAGCAGTCATTGAAAAGATCAGTATAAAAACTGCTTCTGTGGGGAATCAGCAAAGTGATCCAGTTTATAATTAGACGACACACACACAAGTATCAGTTCAGGTAAAGCTGGGGATGGGGGAGTTGAGGAGCAGGAATGGAGATAAGGACTGGGAGGCTGGGGAGAGGGTGAAGTGTGAATCACCACAGAAACTCGGGTGAGGGAGGCTGGTTTGGATTTTGGCCAAAATCAGATATTTGACAACTACTGCTTAAGCATTTACCTTTCCTACTCCCGCACTGCTTGGCACTAGTGTGTTTGTTTCTCTGTGCACTCAACTAGTTTGTGGAAGTGATGTGAGTGGAGGAAAAGAAAAAAACACCTTTTTGTTGTTGTTGTTGTGGTTGCTGAGGGGAGCTCAGCCCCAGTTCACTGTGCAGGAGCACAGAAGTTTCACCCATGTGGTGTAGCAAGCAGCAAGGGGAGTAGGAATTGCTGCAACTGAGGTTCCTGTTAAAGGTTTCTCTGACTAATCACTTTAGGGATGAAGTGAGGATCATGGGGATTGTGGCCTCAGATGCAGGAATTGCTGGCATTAGGAAGTATTTGAGAATTGCTGTCGTCTTATGCAGGCTATGTAATCTATATGTATTATACAATATGAAGTTGTAAAATAAAGATGGTTTTTAATTTTACTAAAAGTTTTAGAAAAATGTTTGCATTACTGCATGTTTTTTTTTTTCTGCCTGGGCTTGGCATCTGTTTCTGAACCTTTGGGCAATGCCGTGCTGCTCTTGCCCTTGTGGAAGAGACCTGTGCCATTCATAAAGTTCACTTGCACTCAGTTTCTGTTAAAGATAAAGTCTGAGAGATAAGGGATAAAAGAGGAGTTGAGAACTCCCTGGTTGTGATCCTTGAGCCTTTCACTCCTCCACCTAAGCCTCTTTGCTCATGTGAACTGAGTAAAGCGTTCATAATAACAGACCACATCTAAAGAGAACAGTCTCTGGTGCAGAACTAGCGCCAAACCATTTAATCTTGTTACTGAGAAATGGAGTCTGCGGATCTCAAAAAGTGTTGGTTGGGTGTTTATATTTACACTTGCTTTGCATGCAAAGTTAATGCTCTGTGTAATTTCATTCAGGTCTGTTGGTACGTTTGCCCGAGCACTCGATTGCAGTAGTTCAGTCAGACAGCCGAGTTTGCACATGAGCGCTGCAGCAGCCTCTCGGGACATCACGCTGGTAAGACTTTTTTTAAGAGGACCTTAAGTTTTGGAGAGATGCAAAATAATCACCTTAGCAATAACAGTTGGCAAAGAGAGAGGGGCAGATGGATTGTAATTGTGGCCTGCTGTGAAGCAGATCATGTCTTTATAAAGGAACCCTTGATTTACATATGAAGTAACTTTTTTGTGGTCTTGTGCCTCCTATAATCCATCAGGGATAATTCTAGGAGATAATTTTTTAAAACTTCTTTATTAAAATGTTTTGATGACGTGCTTCACTAGCCCATCTCTTGCATGGGCTTAGTAGCTGTCCTGAGAAGAATACAAATGATTACCTGCCTGTCTGCAATGTTCTAATGCCAAAATGACACTCCTCATCACTTCCCCAACACCAGACTATCTCTGGTGTCCTTGGGCAAGATTGTCTGGGGCAAAAACTTGTGGTCAGATAAGAAATTTCTGTTGATCCAGTTCTTCTCTTTGACAAGTTCTATTTTAGAGTACCTGAGGAGTGGTGACATCGTTAATATTTTATAATAATAAACAATTCTGAGTAGACAGAGGAAAAGGAAAACTTGGGCTTCCTGTGCCAGAGGAAGTTTAATGAAAATTTGAATAAAATTTATGAAGTCTCCAGAGAACTGTTATCAAGGCCTCACCTCGTAACTAGAATAATGTGTAATCATATATAGAACAAGTTCTGGGATAGAACACTGTAGATTAATTATGCACATGCACAAAACTAGTATGATGAAAGGCAAATAGCGTCCCGATTAAAACTACAGAAATTGGGAAATAAAGCCAAACTTTCATTTATTAACACCAATTCCTCCCTTGCAAAGTGTTGTCAGCCCTTTTAAATCACACATTGCAGACAATCATAGCTCAGCTTTCTGAGGACTAATTGCACCTGGGAGTAATTATTTTTTCCTACTCAGCTATGATGTATGACTTGGCTTGAATCTTTCTTAGGAGACTGTGTGTGTTGCTCTTCTTAAATATTTTTCTTTTATGTATTTTTTGTGGATTATTTGACAAAGAAAGTGCCTGGCTAAGTTTGTAACAAAAAGATGCCCTCGAACCTACAGTACCTGCTGCAAGGGTTCATGTTCCACAAATTCTGGTGGTGATAGCGAACCTTAGACTTGTACACTGACAACTACAGTGAGTCTGAGGTTGAAGCTAGTTTTTACTGACTTTGTGTTAGGTATAGGATACTGCACCCTCAAATCTCAGTGCAGTGTTTTTGTTGTTGCTGTTTCACTGTTTACAGTTTTTCTCTCCCTAGATGCTTGTCCTTACATTTGTCTTTCTCTTTTACAACCATGTAGTTCCATGCAATGGACACTTTGCACAAAAATGTCTATGACATTTCCAAGGCAATCTCTGCGCTTGTGCCACAAGGTGGGCCAGTCCTGTGCAGAGATGAGATGGAGGAGTGGTCTGCTTCAGAGGCAAACCTCTTTGAGGAAGCACTAGAAAAATATGGAAAAGATTTCACTGACATTCAGCAAGATTTTGTAAGTACATAAAATGAGGGTCCACATGGTGACCAGCTCTGATCACTGACAGAGCTGGTTTACGGCTTGTCTACACTGTGCTGTTTTTCTTCATGTTGAAGAAGAGGGCTTTGAACTGGAGCATGTGTCTTGCTGTAAATTGGGGAAAGGCAGACCTCATACTGATGACAGCCTGTTGTACAGCAGAATTTCAAATCACAGATGATAGCTTTTTCTTTAGAGACGTTAATTTAAAATCATCTGCTCCACTGTTGCTGAGGGAGGATTTAGGAAATTGTTGTGACAGCCTAGCTGCCGTAGATTAATTTGTTTGAAGGATAATAAGTACTGGGCCTTCTGAAACATGAAAATTTAGTCACTTATAATGTGAGTTCAAAAAGGACCTTTTGAAAGTTTTTAAAAGGAATCTTGGGCATCCAAGGGAGGTGTCCTGTATTTTGGCCAAAGCTCCACCCTAGGTGCTCAGCCTGCAGATTGACTGGAGCACTGTAGGGAGGGACAGAATTCACTGTGTCGCTGTTTGAGTCTTCAGGAGCAAAACAAGTAGATTCAGTGTTGCTTGTCCCGTGCTCTAATCTGTTAGGCAGAGGGACTTGGAAAAAGCACAACACTCTCTGTGGTCCTGCTTGAAATCCCTGTGCTTGTTGTGCAGAGGCTGGACCTGGCAGGGTGCAGTTCTATTAGGAATTACTACTTTTCTTTTTTAATTGACCAGTTCCATAGAAGCCAAGCAAATCAGAGCTGTGATACAGTAGTTGTGGCTCTTGCTCCAGTCTTAGCTGCCTGAGCAGAGAGGGTTGGAGCCAGTGGGCTCCCTTCCACGTTGTGCCTCTCTTCAGTGGTTTACTGCAGAGCCATTGCGGCATGAAGATTTACCTGTAACCTGCTCCTCTTCTACACTGAAAACACTATTTTTAGAAAGGGCATTTAATTTAACGTGGGTCCCGTGTGCATCTAATGCCCTTAGGAGATTCAAACACTGTCTTTTTTTTGTTAGGAGGCTTAGTAGTAACAAGACTCTGCTATAAGCTGTCAAAGAAATCTTGTGAATCTCAGTGAGGCTGTGATGACTGCTGCTTTTCCTTTCTGTCCCCAGCTCCCATGGAAGTCCTTAACAAGCATAATAGAATATTACTATATGTGGAAAACTACAGACAGATACGTTCAGCAGGTAAGAGAGTCAGAATCACCTCTTTCATTCTAACAAAGGATTTTTCTTGCCTTTAAAACTAAACATTGTTGCTTTATTCTCCCTCTTGGGGTTCAGTCTTTCCAATAGGTGGGTTCTCTAATGATCTGAAGCACCAAAAAAATCTCTCATCACTAAACTCATCAGCCATTCCATAGATACAAACACGTAGCATTGGCATGTGTCCTTTCTTTTAATGTTTGCTGCTATCTTATTTGTTTGGGGCTTTCAAATGTCTATTTTGGAACTCAGCAGTTTAAGGAAGGGAATATGGTTAGTTTCTGCCTGTAGATAGAGTTCAAGGTCAGCATGAAGTTCAATTTCAGCTTTTTTTTTGGGGGGTGGGCAGTTGGTGTACAACAGACACCTGTGCTAATTCTCCACCTCTGCCTGCCCGTGGCTTTGACTGCAGATGCACGGAGCCTCCCCTGTGTAAGCACCACGAGTAAAGTGTTTGCTTGGGAAGCACTGATGGCTCAAATTCTCAGGCTCGTTATACTTGAGAATCAACTTTGACTAGTGTTTACAATCATTTTTATCTCTACTTGTTTAAATACGAAGGCTGCTTGGTCCCGAAAATAGAGCAAGCACAACGCAAGCAGCATGCAAAATGTTGTGGAGTATTGGTTGCTGAAAACTACTTGTAATATTTAATGGGAAAATTAATTAAAAGAAGGGAGAAATATATAATGGATTTTTCATTATAATCGTCAGTATTACATTTAGGCATCTATTTGAAGTTTTAGAAAAAGTGGAGTTATAGAAATGTCCTGTTGTAACTTGCTTCATTGGAAATTCAGCCTGGGATAAGACTGGATGCCTGAGGCACTGACCAATATTTGGCATGTGCACCTTGGTCTGTAATGTGATTTTTACCATCTTCCTTCTGATTGGAATGCTGTTTAAATTACAGAGGGATCCTCAGGACAAATGAGAACTCTTTTTTTGCATAAATTCTGTATTACTTTCTTTAAAAATATTCACTGCATCCTCATTCTAATATTTCTTCAAGTTCATTCTTTGATTGAAACTTTTCCTTCTGGTGAGGAAATGGGTGGTAGAAAAGTGAGATGGTGGGGAAAAACGGTGCTGGAGAAATGAGGTGATGGTCTTTCCTTCCCCGTTGGGCTGTGGGTGCCATCAATACAGTGAGTACTGCTGTCCTGTCTGATTACCACTCTTTAGGAGACGATAGCTGAGTGTCCTCAGCCTGTACTATGCTCAATACTGAGAGGAATCCGTTTATCTTCACCCCTGCATGTTTTATCTCACGTCACTTGTTTTAGTGATAAAAATCCATCTAGCAATATGATATGTATCAGAAAAGGTGAGAGAAGTTATTTTATCAGTCGGTGAGAACTAGAATCTTGGGCTGTTCCATGAAGATGTCATCCCTGTGCAGTCAGAACAGTAAACAATAGTAGGAATTCTTGGGAAAGGTTAAACCAAAAAGTGTCTCTATTCTGCTCAGAAAGTCCACAATACATTTGCCGCTGTGAAATTCTGTTTCTGCCCATCTTGAGGTATGTAACAGTGGTGGTGGTGGGAATAAAGGATGGGGAGCAGTTTCTTTGGTCTTCGCTCTTGGACACTGTAGGAGACAGATGGGAATGGTGTTCCCAGTGTTTGCTTCCAGGCTTGTGTTCTGGGAGGTCAAAACAGTTGAAAAAATGTGGAAGGAAACTGTTAAATTATTTTGCTTTTTCCACTTTCTCGAGCTTTCGTACTACATAGACAAAATTGCAGAGGGGATAGTTGCATGACAGATTTTGTTCTTGCAGCAGTTAAAAACCACAGCAAATCCACAGTTTCTCATACTGTTTTGCCCTATTTCTATGCAGTGGGTTTTCTATCATGGTTATACTGTAGCTCACATGTGCTGTCCAGCAGTGTACCAGGGAGTGGGATTTAGGGAAAACTTCCAATTAGAGGCTCTGCCTTTAAGAGAGGCTATTGAGTATAAGCCAACCAGGTAGAAATCGCACTACAGTGATATCGCATCAGTTAAATCTAAACCGAACTGAAGACCTCATCTCAAATTCCCAGCTTGTGCAAGCAAATAATACTATTAAACATTTATAAAAAGCCTGGGAGAGCCATCTATATATAGCCACAAAGAAAGCAAAGGATGTTGTAGCTGAAGTAACGGTGTATTACATTTATATTTTACTTGAAGTGTACAAAGTCTTTGGAGCATTTTGCTCACCAGTTTTTCCATCTGTTTCTTCATCGTGTTTTGTCTGTGTAGACTGTTTTCTCAGTCTCCTACCACAAAGTGGTTATGGGGCTCACTGCATTGTTGTACATGAGGTATTGAAGATGTGCTAAGTAAGGATATGAAAAATGTGTATCCTGGGTTGAATCGCTTTCACTTGTCCTCCTCCTAAGATGATGATTAAATTATATTTCATGGCTGTATGTTACTTTCTTAAAAAAATTCATAACTTGCTTATTCTTGCAGAACCTTTGGCTGAATGAACATAAAATTGTCTATTTAAACTGTCTATTTCTGCGAGTTACACAACATAGTAATAAAGTTTTTTGTCATCAGCCAATTGCCTGGTTTGAAGAAAAGCACTTATTTGGGAATCATTTGCATACTTCTGTATTTCCTTTGAGATTTTCTTGGAGCTAGAAAGCACTGTTTTAATCCTGAAGCAGAATCCATCTGTTCCTTGCCATTGAGGAAGCTAAATTTTGAGTCTTCAACAGAAGACCCTTCCTCAGAATGGAACAATAAGGTATACTTGTGCTTGGTATACCTAAGCTCAAAAGGCTTAATTAATACAGCACTTCCATGTCTTGTGAGTAGGATCCTGTGGTTGAGATATGGACAAATTTACTAATTTTGGAGCATGCACTTGAATCGTATTTGGCTTCAGCTATACGATGCTTTTGAAGGTTACCAGCATAATTAGGTGTTCAATCATTTCAAGAGAAGGACTGATCCTATAAGAACAGAACTGCCAGAAGGAATAATTCTACTGCAATGGCAACAACGCATTTGCGGTCTGATGTAGACTCCTGAACGTCTGTCCAAAGTGATCCCAAGAGTTTTTCTTTCAAAGACACTCTTTCAAAGTTGTCTGGAAGAAAAAGAGACTCATTCCAAATTCAGTATTCTTTGTCTCCTTTGAATGCATCCTTTTCTTGAGACAGATTTCCTGTGTCAATTCACATGAGCACATATTTCTGATTCAGAAAGGTTTGAAATGGCATTTATTGAGTAACTGGTATTTGGTGGCTTTCCCCAGTCTTCAAGAGTTGATGTGATGTTTGGGTATGCCTACATTTTCATTCAAAGTAAAGGCTGAGTTCTTACATAGTTGTGAATTCTTATGTGGAAGTGCCATTAGAAAAAGGTAGAAGGAATAATAAGAGAAAATAAGTTTTAACGTACGCATAGTGTTGAGAAGATACTGGGGAAAGTGGAAATGCTGTTCTATTTGACTACATGAGGTAGGGAGCCTGAATCTTGGTGTGGATAGAAAACATCTTTCTTAAGGGAAGCAAACCTTTGTACCTAGCTAAGAGCTGAGAATGACATCTTAATGTACCAGCCTTCATAAAGTACTGTGTGCTAGCAAAGTAGAAATAACATCAAAGAAATGTTTTTTTGCATACATGGGATTTTTATCCACAAACACCTCCTGTTAAGCCTATAGTGACATGGAACCATGGCAAGTCTGACAAGTGACAGAGACCGTAGGTACCACACATCAGTGCTGAGATTGTTGCTGGAGCACAAGCAGCTGGAAACACGTGTCCCAAATGCACCATGGACCTTTTCTGTTCCAGCTCTCCTGCCTCCCAGCAGCGCTTGTACATTCGGAGTTTGGAAAAAAGAAAAATAAATAGTGTGAAAGTTCTCTAAATCCAGAAAATGTGATTTAGAGACTATCTTCCCCATCATCAACTAATAAAGGTTTAATAATTAAGGATGTTTGAGGCATCCCTGTGCTGTCTATCAACCAGCATCCCTGTGCTGTCTATCAATCTTTGTGTTGTGGACCTTGAAATATGCCCTGCATTCCTGGATTTCTTCTGTTATTTTCTCCTTATAAATGCTCATCCTTTAGAAAATGACCACCAACATTTGTTCTGATACGTCATGTATTATAAAACTCTTTCAGGCTGAGTGGGTAGAAGGAAAGATGTTAAGTCTGGGGAGAGGATATATAAAGGACAGATGTTTGCACCAACTCGAATGTACAGTGTTTAGTACTTTAATCCCTTGGTCCCTCTGGGATAGACAAGTTGGTAATATCTCCCTTTTATAGATGGGGAAAATATGATGAAGTAAATAAGAGGATATACTTAAGATGTGCATATATAAATAACTCAGAACCAAAAGATTGCATTTAGGCCAAACTACTAGAAAAAGTTACAAATGTCTGGGGTTGTTTTTGGTGGATGAGGATATTCATAACTACATCAGACAACATTAAGAATTTCTAGCGAAAATACACTTCAGGGACAAATCAATTAATAATTGGCAAAGGACCTCTGTGAAGGGATTATTCTGGAATTGTTCATGATAACATTTCAGGCACCTTTCTTTTGTATCTTGTGGTATCAGTCACTGTCAAAAAATAGGAAACCCATCATATGTGGTCTGTTGGTTGTCCACAGCTGCAAATACTTAGCGCAAAACCCAACTTCTTTTTATTCAGTACATTTTGGTACCTTCTGAAAACCTTTGATTTAGTATTAAAGGCGTATGCTGTGTGTCATGCTCTGTGCTGATCCCCAGAAAGGTGTTGCTGGGTGCAGGTGATATAGGGCACCTTTCCTTGGAGCTCACACAGTGGTCATCCATCACAGAGAAAATCTGTGGTGAGAGGTTAACATTCATCACCAGTTTACTGAAATGTTGCTTAATACCCTAAATTAACTGTCTCACAAGGCAAATGGCTTTTCATTGTGGATGGTAGGATATTTCAGCTGCTGGTAATGCTTTGTGCTTGCATGAAGCTTTTTCCATTCATAGATTTCCAAAACTGTCCTAACGTGATGACTCTAGATAGTCCCCTTGGCAGTTTTTGTCAAGAAAGCTGCAGACATTTCCCCCAACAATCTAGAAATCTAGTGGAAAATAAAACCAAACACAAGCAAAACAAACCAACCAACCAACAAAAAACCCCCAAACAAACACAATCCCAAACAAACAAAACCCCAAACCAAAAAACAACGACAATTCTCTACCAGTGGAAGTTGCCCGAGTTTCTTGTTTAGGTCTCAAGGAAATAGGATTCTTGTACACGGTTCCTCAAGCAGTAATTTAATTTATTTATTTTAATTTATTTTTATTTATTTATTTTAATTTATCTGATGTTAGACTTTCTCATCACTCCTGAGAAGAGGATGAGCTCTGGGGCTGTTGCTCTGCTCACACAACTGCCCGTGGCTGTCTGTGCCTGGGGAGGGAACACCTGTTGTTCTGTCCAGGCTGTGGGTGGAACAGCTTCCAGTTCATAACCAGAAATGCTCTTGAGAGTGTGAATTCTGTTGAAGGATGATTTTTTGGGGTTGCCAAGATAGAGGAAGGGTTTTGATGCTGTTGGAGAACCATTGCCACAGCACTTTTTGAGGCCCATCATTGGATGTTTTGGTTTTCTATGTAAAAAGGCTTCGGCAGGGTGGTTTGAAAATGTGCATCTTCGAATTTGTTCTTTGTATTCAGAGGGAGAACCTCTTTACAATGTGTATTATTGATTCTTTCAAGTCTGTGTATTAAGGACCATCTCCATGAAGTCTTCATTTGGGTTTTCTTTAGGACATTTTTCAGGTAGTTGTCATTGTCCTGGAGCAGATTTAACAGAAGAAATCCAGGAAACTTGCATACACGAGCAGAAAGAAGTCAGCTTTTGGATACAGCTCTCTGAAAATGTACTTGCGGTCTCTGGATAACTTTTACAAGTTCTACTTGTTTTCTTTGTCCTTCTTCTCTTGTGTGGCAACTTAATTCTTTGATTTCTAAGATATGTTGACTCTTATTTGCAGGAGAAAGGAAGAGGGAAATTCTTTAGGAATTTATAGAGCTTTGGCAAGGAGCTGTCAGGCTGCTAAATGGAAAACTGTTGCTTAAGACCATCCCTCTGATCAGAGCAAGCTTTATGCTTACGAGAAACTTTTACTTCATTGTTTCTATGTGTGTCTGTTGTGTCCCTGTAAAAAAGATTTTAATGTTTGTCCAGTTCCTCAGTGACACACTCTTCAATTTTATTACAACTTCTGGTGCTGCTTCCTGTTTCTATGAAGATGCTGACTTCAGCTTTACAATTATTTTCCTAGACTGTGCCTCGAGGCTGCTGCCTAGAGAACATTAAGATAATCTGTTTGTCTAGAATATCACCTTGCTGCTGGTTTGTCTGGAAAACATTGTGGCTTTATGCAGACCACTGTTACTTTCATGGATGTTGAAGAGCATGGGCCCAGGTTTGAGCCATGAGGTTGGACTAGAGGCCTCGAGAGGTTTGCCCTAAATTAATTTAGTTTGTGATAAAGAGAAAACTTGAACTTCAGAATGTCCCTTTTGCTTTTTAAATGGTGTGAAGGTTTGAGTTAGGAAAGGACTTCTTGGCCAGTTAGTAAAATTGATGCTAATTTTTTACCTCTGCCATGTTCTTGTGGTCTGTCAGCGAGCTCACAGTTGTGGCTGAACAGAAGCAAGCAGCAGTGTCTTCTGGGGAAATTTACTCCATACATCCCGTTGAAAGGATCCTGTAATCCGTTTACTGCAGAAATGTGGGCAGAAATTAATGGATGGTTTTACTGGACTAGGGCCGTGTAAAGAGACAAATTGCGTGTACTTCTACACCTGTCTCCTTCTTGCATGTGTTTTCCTTTAAACGTCTCTCTCATGTTCCTTATTATCTCCTGGCAATGGTGTTTTTAATCAGGGGCTGGTTGTTTGGTCTAGTTAGCTTCTTCCTTTTCTACCTCCTTGATTTTCTTTGCTACCTGTTCCATGAGACTTACACATGTGCCTGGAGTTGGTTTCTTTTTTGTCTCAAAGGGGGATAAATACTTAGTGCTTGTTTACCTAGAGCTGCTCACCTTTGGAAAATGTGAATGTACAGGTTGCCCATGGCTGATGTTTACTCAGAAGTGAGAACATACCATAATAAAAAAAAATCTGTTGGCTAATTCTGCATCAATCTTGAGTTGAGCTCTTGACCTTTGTAACCTTGACCTTTTTTTAAAAGAAAATCTCCTGTGTTACTTAGTCTTCAAAAGTGAAGACTATCAACAGAAAAGTCTTCCTTCAAAATATTTGAATTGGTTCAGCTGTTGAGGAGATGTGATGGGGAAGGTGCATTGCTACAGCTGTTATTGTCCAGTTGGTGAATATTATTTATCATGGAGAACAAACACATACTGGTATGTCAGATCTTCCTCTGCAGGGAAAAACAAACAAACCAACAACAAAAAAAACCCCACGAGTTCTGGAGTAACAAGGCATGTGTTTGTATTGTAATGAATGGGAATGAAAAGTTTGTCCTTGTAAATACTAGATTATCACCTCTCTGACTTTTGAAAAGCTGCGTACGTAGCATTTGATGCCCACAGTTATTTCCAGTAGATATTTTCCTGTTGGAAAAGGATTTTGTGGTAGCTGCTCAGTGAAAGGAAAACTTCATTGTTTGTTAATACGTGCTGAAGTTTTTACAGGTACTTGACTTCTAGGTAAAATAGGCCTTAATTTTTTTGTATTCTAACTTTTTTTTTTCTTTTTTAAAGAAACGATTGAAAGCAGCAGAAGCGGAAAGCAAGCTCAAACAAGTGTATATACCCAACTAGTAAGTATCCTTTTGCATTGTTTTGTTTTCTGATTCATTGTAGAGATTCTGGTGTAGCAGTCTCCATGGCCTGCCAGTATTATGTATTTGCTTTAATTACATAATGAGAGACACAATTTAACAAACATGTCAGAGAAGTATTAAATTAGGTTCCAAATATAAGGAACCTTCTGCTGATGCTTGAATAGGCTTGAATTCCTTTTAATTTTAGCTGAGTTATTGCTAACACCCTGATGCTAATAAACAACTGGGAGCCCTGTGGAAGAAAACATAAAACAGTTCAAAGCTGGTAGAGCAAAGCAGCCCCTCTCAGTACGCTGTGCTGCCGCTTAGGAGCGTGTAAAAGAAAAGCTGGTTCCACACGCCGACATTCTGCTTCTGGACCACAGGGTATTTCCTCCATGGGCAGCCGAGGACTTTTCCTTTGGGGCTTTCCTGCTCAGGATGCTCTGCCGTCTTGTTGCTCATTTCCTTCATCCTATGTAATGTCCCCATCCCAAAGGGACTTTTACTTCTGATTTTTATTTTTATACAGACTGGGAGTTGGGGACTTGGTAGCAGGTCAGCAGGGTAGCTAATTAACTACTCAATAATATATGCTTTTATTAATTTTTGTCCTCGGTGGATCACCAATGTGTGGTTGTTTCCTAATATAATTTATAAATATATAAAAAATATATATAGAACTATATTAAAATTAATATATATGGATATGTAATATGTATAAATATTTTATACATAAATTATTATTAAAATGTGTTTCTCTTGCATTTCTTCTGTATAACCCAGTCCACGGTTGCTATAGTGTGGAACTTGAAATCTTCCCTGTCCCTTTCTCTTTTCAGCTTTCACTCCCAGATACGCTCCCATATGTATTATCCCAGATAACTCCTTTACTCTTCCATGCTGTCTCCTTTCAAATATTTATTAACCTCTACCGTTTGTTCTGTTACTTCAGGCAAAACTAAGTTGTACATATTTAAATTGCAAGACTGTCCCTTATTTTTTGTGAAAATAGAGGATCTTGGATTTATTTTTTGCTTTTAAATATGTCAGCATATCTCAGGTGAATTTAATAAAAATTAAGTGTAATATTTAGAGTGAAACCAAATAGATTTCTTGTCATGCAATTTTTCAACAGTATTGCTTTTTGTGGATGGTGTTACTCTGCAGGGGGCCACGACATCAAATTAAACATGAATTCACAATTTAAAGCAAAAGCCAATGTAGTTTAGACTGCGGATGTAAAGGGATATTGCAGATGAGAAAGCCTGGTTGTCTTGTTGCTCTTGGATTATGTGTGTAGGTAGGGCTTTGTATTTGAGGGGTTTTATAGTGCTCATTTGATAATGGCTGTCTGGAGTGGTATCTTATCCCTCAACACTGCATCGCAGCAAGATAATTCTTGTTGCTATCTGGATAATATAATCAAATCAGCAACTTGCCTCTCTGCTTCAGGAAAAGACTTCTGTCTCTGCCTGTGTGGTTGCTATTTTTGTCTCTGGCTTTGATTTCCAGTCATGATTGAGGTTTGTGAGTGTTTAACTTACATGTCGTTTAATTGATAAAATGGGTGTCAATTTTTCCCTCCTCCTATCTTTTCATGTGTATCAGGAAAAGTAGCAATTCCGTACTTGACTTACGTAATACCACATGAACACTTCTGCTGCGTTTTTCGCTATTAATACCTCCAAACGTGGCAGCAGTTAAATATTTCTATTTTTTTTTTTATTATTTCTACTCAAGTTTCAGTACAAGGTCTGGCACATAGGGAATGCATTGCACCTACATTATCTTGTGACCTAGAAGAAGATTATATTCTTGGCTTGTTATGGTAATACATGATGTAGGGATCTGAATATCAATGTTATTGATTTGTCCTTATCATGTTACTGAGCCCATTCCTGTTTCGAGACTTGAACCATAATGATCCACCTCAAAAATAAATTACTTGATGTAGGCTGTCACAAGACCTATGCAGAAACACATCAGCTGATTTAGTGAAACCTATTCTAACAAAAACTGGTGTAAAATTGTTTGCAAAAGCGATCCAGGAGCATATCAGACTCAAAGCAATGTTTTTGTTGTTGTTTCTGGCTGTCTTCCTCCTTTGTTCCTGTGATATTATTAGGAAAATCTGAGGAGAGGGGAGGAAAATAATATGAAAAACAATAGAAGCAGTCTTCAAAGGCTGTTTCTCATGTCATATACACATTATACATGGAGAAATAAAAGCTCTATGTGAAGCTTTAGAGTTGGTATTTTTTAACTTGAGATTGCGCCCCAATTTTATAATGTAGGTAACTGAAGCATGGAGAGGTAATTGATGTGAAGTTATCAAGTCTTAAACCAACCTCATAAATATTGGAAAAACATATATGTCCTAGATATTGGACAAACATTTCTATGCTCCTTCCAAGAAGAACCCTGCGTTTGGGACTGACATCTGTAGTCGGTGTGACTGAACCCAGTGTTGTACACATGGGTTTGTAGTTCATCCCTTAGGTTCAAAAGCACTAATGTGCTTTCCCGGTGAAAGCAAAAAGTATAACATCAGTTGAATTCTTCATTCAGGAAATACTGAAAAAAAAACCCCTTTTAGTTGATGTCTGTAGCAATTTCTCTGTCACTGGAAGTGGCGTTAAATAAGGCCGCAGAAGCCTGGATGCACAAAGACGTTCCGTGTTCTTACACGCTTCATCCTGCCACGTGAACGTGGGGCTGGGAGACTCTTCTTGCTGCAGATGTAATCATGGTCTCTTTCTCCTTCTAGTCTGTACCCAAACATACACTTCAGGCTGTTGTGGAAGGCATATTCTGGTTTTTCTAATCTTACAGGCATATGTACTAGTTACTCACTTCTTTTTGGCAACAGTCTGGTGGTGTAGCTGGTGCTTTTTGGGATGAAGACATCTGCAAATCATGAAGGCAGAGACATAACGTGTGGCTCTTTCCTCTTTTGCTTTGATCCAAGTGATCTCAGAAGGCGTAAGAAAATAAAGGGGAGAATGAAGTACTCCATACAGTCCCTGATCTCTAAAATGTATTGCTGTAAAATGTAAATTTTAGATTTACATCTGTAAATGTAAATTAATACATTTTACGTACAGTATTTTATCTGACAATCTCAAAGCACTTTTTAAGCTGCAAATGCTGCTTCGTAAACTTGTAAAGTAGGGAAATACTGTTCTCCCCACCGTGCCTCTTTCTTTAAGCTAAAATGGAAACTGGAAGAATAAGTTGAAGCTTTGGATGACTGCAAGGGCCAACTGCTTAACATGCTGAAAATAAATCCTTTATCAGTTTCTCGATTGCCCTCTGCATGAGGAACAAGGCTTTTTTCCTTCTCTGATTAATTGTGCAGAGGTCTGTTGCAGCATGGAAAACTTAAAGGTGTAATGCTGTTTGGGTTGGTTGGTTGGTTTGGTTTGGTTTGTTGTTGTTTTTGTGGTTCGGTTGGTTTTTTGTAGCTGTGTTAGTTAAAATAGCGATCTTCATCATTTTGTTGGAGAAAGCTTCTCATCTTCAGAAAGCATTGTTTAGCAGGCATTAGACCTGCTCTCAGAAGTGAGTATTTACAGTAGCCTGGAGAGTTATGATGAGAGCCCACCTGTCTGTGTCTGGATAAGGAATCCAGACACCTGAATTAGGTGCCTAGAGGCAGATGATGGCATAAATGTTCCTTACAAAGGATTAAAAAATGTTCTTGCTCCTGAGGCTTTATTTCTTAATTGTTCTGCTGCATCTAGCACCACTATGGTTTCCTGAATAACAGGAAAACATTCACTGTTCAGTTTATAGTTAATTGCTAAAATGTTGTCACTGTGCTGTGGGTGAAATGCCAGTCAGACATGTAGTGGGGGGATTTCAGTGCTCTGCATGGCTCAGGGTTATGTTCAGGTTGGTTTTTCGGGCAGGGCTTCAGCCCGTGCTGGCTGTTTTCCAGTGCCTTCTTTCTGCGTGTGCTTTAAACTCGCCTGAGCTGAGGCTCACCTGCTGCAGAGTACAGCCCAGAAATCTGCATGTCCTGATCCCTGCTCTGCTGTGACTGGCTGCTCCAGTGCAACTCAGACCCATTTGCTTCCATTCCTAACGTAAGGACTGGATATCATAGTTTACCACACCATCAGTATTCTCACTACCTTATTTGCATCTTTCACTTCAGCTTCATTAATTGCCTAATGATTCATCCAGTTACGCATCTAATTCTCTTGTTAAAAGCTGTAGCAGGCTTTGGTGATATCAAACAAGTTTAATTAACATATCATCAACAATTAAGAGCTTTTTGCTTCTCATATGATAAAGACGTCACCTGCCTAAATTTTAGCGTTACTGCCCCTGTGAAATTTGACCTTGGCTTTGGAGCAGCACACTTCATGCTGCTTCCTGCAGCTACATTAGTTGTGCTGTTCAAACTCCTGAAGTTATTGCCATAACTACAGTGTGATAATTTTGTGATCATCTCTCAGCATCCCTTTTGCTTGTGTTCGAAATCCATGTATCAAAGGGAAGCAGCAAGACCTGGAGTGGAGGCTTAGTTTTCTTCAGGTTTTTTTTTCCCTGTTGGGCAGTGGTGCTTGTAACTCTGCATCTGTGAGGACTGTTTGTTTTACAGCATCTTGGTAATGTTTGCACATGGGGTTTGCTAGTGAATCGTTGGCAGGAGTTCTTTTGGAGTACGTTACTATAGTGACGTCCCAGAGCAAAGTGCTGGGTAGCATGAATGCCTCCTCTTTCAGCTTTGCCTTTGTTAAATGTTTCTGCAGATCTCCTGCCATCTGTGGTGTCAGAACTTTGTGCCATTTTGATAAGCGCCCCAGAAGACTTTAATCCTTGTAAGGGCCAGGCAAATTAATAAGCAAAAGGACAAGAAACCTAATCAGGCTTGTTATTTTAAATTCCTTTATTTTTCTTCTCTGCTTCTTTTGGGTTGTGCTTTGGCTGCTCAGCGTACTGAAGGAACAATCTATTTTCAGTATTTCTGTGGCGCTTTGCCTCCTAAGCTTTCTTTTCTGCAGAAACCCTGAACTTCACAGTGAGGAGCACCAGCAGAATGCTCTCCAAAGGTTTTTTCTTGGACTGGGCAAATACTCTCTTACCTCCTTATGCAACGCGTGTGTGGTCCTTGTAGGTCATCCACAGCAGAATCTGTTCTGTCTCCGGAAATGGCGCTTTAACCAAGCTCTGTGTCTTGGTGCCTGATGCGACATGTTCAAATGAGGAGAAGGATGACCTGGCTTCCAGGGCAGTGTGAGCTCCCCAGTAGCGTTTGGGTTTGTTCTGGAGCTGCAAAGGCCAGTTGTGTTCAGAATTCAGTCACTTGGATCTCCGTCGCTTTCAGGGGTCGTTGCTGAGAACGTGAAACCTAATATTGATGCCCCATTAGAAAGAAATTGATTTGGCCACATTCCCACAATGCTGTTTTTGCAACGCTAGCCAGAGTGATAAGTAATAAATATTCTGGGTCGCTGATATCAGTGTGACTCCTGTGTCAGTGTGCAGCTGATATATAAGAAAATGCATTTGCAGAAAGCTATTTTATAAAGCCCATGTTAAGATATTTCTGCTTGAATGAGTGGATTCCAAATCATGGGTTTATTAGTTAGAAATAAAAGGAATATGCCCACTCTCTTCAGTTGTCAGGTAAGAGAATATGGGTGAAACACAATTTGCACAAGTCGGTACCAAAGGCTGCCTGCTTTTTTTGCCTCTGTGAGCTGAGCTCCTAACAGCACCTTGGAATCTTGGTCTGTTTCATAAGCTCCTGGTACATTTTTCTTCTTTGAAACTTCTTGTATGACTTCTCCCATCTTCCTTGGTTCCTCAGATGTCCTCTCACTGCAGTATCGATTCTCTGTCCTTATTGTACCCTCCCATGCCAAGGATTTTTTGAATGCCTCCTTTTCCCCCTTGGACATCTCTTCCTCTACAGAAATTTTGTACTATTCCATCCTGCTCTCTGTGCCGAGGTTTTGTTTGCCCTTCCATTCTCAGCTCATGCCAATAGCTTCTTTTTTCCCCTGAGTCAGTGTTTTTAAGAGAGTATAAGGATGAGCTGAGGTGATTCAGATGTTATGTTAGAATACATTAGTGACAGCCATCAGTGGATTTCTTGCTCTGCAAATGTTAAGCTTTTAGACTTTTTTAATTGAGTAGAAACCTAAATGCTTTATAGTAGAAGTGCTAACGATAGTGTAAGACTTGTTAGAAGGTTCGTATTCGTTAAAATCTCTGTGTATATGCCACATGCAAAGATTTTGTTCTATGTTTTCTCTGCTTACCTCTCCTGCTCCTTTCCCCAGCCTTGTTTTTGGAGATTTAAGTAAAATATCCCTTGTGTTGAGGACCGAGAGATCCGTAGATAATATCTTTTTGTCATCTAGATTAGAATGTCTGGGATAGTAAGAAAGATACCTGCCTGGCCTCACTGATTTATTGTTTTAAATGGGTCTGGATTCTTGAAAATGACATTTCACTAATATTATGTTTATTTTTTATTATTGATGTTATTTAAATATTATCAGAGACAGTGTAATCATGGAAGTCAAATTTCTGGTGAGTACAGCTTGTTCCATAAACCACACGATGGATGAAATTTAAATCTTCAAATGTTTTAGTCCATATATCTTTAAGTCACATAAATAATTGCATGCCTCAATTAATCATTGTCCTCCTTTTTGCTTTGTGTTTTAAGTAACAAGCCAAACCCCAACCAGATCAATGTAAATAATGTCAAACCAGGAGTGGTAAATGGTACTGGAGTACAGGCACAGAACACGACAGCAGGACGGGCCTGTGAGAGCTGTTACAGTAAGTGACGTGTTGGGGTGGGAGATGTACAGAGAGTGTGGGTGCTGTGTCACAAACAGACAAATCAAAGCTGTGTGGTGGCGAGGGGTGGGAGAGGCGTCTTTGGAAGGCTGAGGGGACAGAATTTGACACAGCTGCATTTAAGCAAAGTCTTTTTTTGAGTTACTGGTGCTCCACTTGTAAATAAAATGATGAAGCACTAAAAGAGGAGTTAGTAAATGTCCTACGTAATTGCAGGTAGCTACTGAGCAAAGACTTACATCACCAAGGCGGGAACTTGACATTTTTTTCAGAATTTTTCAGTAGATTTCAAACTATGCGATATCATTCTATTTGGTCTGGTGCCTGATATTGATATACTGAGTTCTAATGATTGTGCTCCTTTGTGGGGAGCCTGTAGAGATGCTGGAATGTAGGAGTGTACAAGGAGTAAAGGAACAGATTTCTTAAGTTCTTTAGTCATAAAATTAATGTATGGGGAGTTCCTGAAGACTATCTTCCCTCTCTCCTATGTTCTGCAGAAATTGTTGTTTACAAGTCCTGCAAAATGAGAACTTTCAGTTTCATTGGCAGAATTGCCCATCCTACTAGTAGTTTTTTTCTGTTCATGTTTTTAAAGGGGTTCATATGTGTTATTAGTTCTGCTGAAATCACAGGTACCTTTAAGAGTGGGGATAACAGTGAAGCCATCATTAGGTTTTTAAGGTCTGTTTGGGCTTCGCACTGTCTTTGTGTGGGTTTACTTTTGTGGTGGTTTTATTTTGTAACGGTTCTAAAGAGAATAAGCTCTGAAAAGTGATCCTGTTTAAGGATATATATATATAATTTCCACCTTTGTTATCTCTAGCCACACAGTCTTACCAGTGGTATTCTTGGGGTCCCCCTAACATGCAGTGTCGCCTCTGTGCATCCTGTTGGACGTACTGGAAGAAATACGGTGGCTTGAAAATGCCAACACGGTTAGATGGGGAGAGGCCAGGACCAAACCGCAATAATTTGGTAGGTATCTGCAAAGCAGCCTGCTGCGTGCTCTTGCCTGGAAAGCTAGGTGCCATGATAGCTAACTAATTGTTCCCTCTTCTTAAATATTTAACTACAAAGAGAATGCCTTCAGCCTCCATTATTGTCCTTGGGTTTGGTATTTCATGTCTTGCAAAAGTTGGCGTGTTAACTTGAGCTATACTTACTTTGTTGCCAAGTACTGCCCTGAGAAAAGAACAACACATAATTTGTTTAGCAAACTAGCCGTCAAATACATGGAATAACTTAATGACGTGTTTCTGGTATTTGGTTTCCATAATTTTTGCTGTAGGGGGAAGAGGAAATTTTTCCATAAAGGAATTAATTATTTCCTGAAACCTGTTCCTTTTCCCAAGGCACATTCAAAATTAGATACCGCAAATAGCTAGTGGCTTTTTAGAGATCCCTTATCTTGTTTTTCTACTTTATCCTATCTTTTTTAATTAATCCTCCTTCATTTTAGCTATGTTTGTGTAAGCACTGCATGAGCTACTTCTGTTTGCTTTTTCTCCTTTTTTTTTCTAAGCCAAATTTCTCAGAAAGTTTTTGAATTTGGTGCAGCTCAGTCTGGAAGCATCATACATTGAGCTGACTGGAAAACGTAGCTGCCTCACGGGAACAGAAGGATAATGCACGCTGAACTTTGGTCTTTGTTTAATTTCTTTCCCCCTCCTAGTTTTTGCTATCATTCTGTTTCTGTTCTGTTTCTTTTGTTTAACCTCTGTCCTTTCCAGGCCCTCTGAAGCTGCCTAATTGCTGAGATAACTGCTAGGTATTATCAGCCTTATTGCTCTTGTTAATTAAAAAGTATGTAAATATTCGGAGAGGGGAAAGCCTTGTCCTCCCCGAACTGAAATTTCTTCCTACTCTCCAAGAGTGGGCAGGTTTGAGATCACAAGATTCTACTTTAATTCTACTTAGTTGACTTAGTCGCTTTTCATGAAGAACATACTGCTTTCACTCTCTGTAGCAGATAAATTTCTTTCAGTATTATTCTTTATTACATGCAGAGAATATTTGACAGCTCTGTAAATACATTCAGTGAGTTCAGAATAAGAATTAAACCAGAAATTCTTATAACTTTGAGACAAAACCGATGCTGTATGCTCTCAGTTTGCTTTGGGAAGTGAGTTTCTGATGCATATTTTAGCCATAAAATTTTTTTCTGATTCTGCTCTCCTTCTTACAAATGCTTTGTTGTGAGGATTTTTGCATTGTATATTCCACTCTAAGCAAGCAAAGTTTGAGGGTCTTTCTTTTGGCTCTGTAAGCCCTAAATCATGTGATAGCAACAGGTAACTTCTTTAGGTCTGACTTTTGGATCCCTACTTTAAAACAGAAATAAATAAATAAACAAATACTTCCTTGTGAAGAGAAATGTTTACCTTCGTTTTATCCTTTGAGATATTTTGGAAGAAAATTCCAGATCTTGATGGGTATGACTTTGGAAATGTGTAATAGCTGAGCTAAAAATATTTTCATCTGTAATACGGTTTCTCTTCTTATGTCTGTGAATCAGTAGTTGAAAGTGATTTTAAATGTTATTCTTTCTCTTCTTTAAACCCATACTTTCCAGCAACTATTTTTTAGAAACCATAATTGTTTTTCTTTCTTTCTAGAGTCCTCATGGAGTGCCAGTACGAAACAGTGGGAGTCCCAAGTTTGCTATGAAAACACGACAGGCTTTCTATCTCCATACAACAAAACTGACAAGAATTGCCAGACGTTTGTGTCGAGATATCTTGCGCCCTTGGCACGCTGCGAGACATCCCTATCTGCCTATTAACAGCGCAGCAATCAAAGCAGAATGTGAGTGGGGATGCAGCTGGGACAGACTTGTAAAGGAGCTCTTGGAGATTCCTTTCCTATAAAGTTTGAGTTGCAACTTCTTGCGATGCCCTCTTTCATGTAGCCAGTGGTTTCACAAAATCTACCTGTAATTGCACAGAGTTCCAACTGATTGTGGGCTAGACAAATAACTGAAAACTCGTGAGTTGTTTGTTTTAAAATATTCATGTTTGCTATTACATTTAGCATTCTGCATGTGTCCTGTTGCCAAGACATGCTTGCAACCTGTAGAATTCCTTTTGATTGGAAAGCTCCTTCAGGACACTTGAGTTATTTATTTAGTTTTGCTATAATACCTAAATGTCTTTAGCCTCTAATTATTTTTCTTTATTTTACAGGCACAGCACGTTTACCTGAGGCATCAGAAAACCCATTGCTATTAAAGCAAGTGGTTCGAAAGCCTTTAGAAGCAGTACTTCGGTATTTAGGTATTAAAAAAAAAAAAAGCAGACAACATCAAATACAAAACCCCACAACCAAACAAAAAACCCTACTAGTTCGTTCTGGTGTTTCTTTTCCCATTTCATTCTGGATTTAGATGCTGTTTCTCTGTTAAAAAACAAAACATAAAAACCTTCCCATGAACTTGTCCTTTTTCCTTCTCCTACTTAATTTGACAGACCTAGTGGCTCACTGAGCTGTATCAGACACTTTTTCAGGTGAAGGCAGGGATGTGTTTGCTGTGGCCTCTGATGCATATGGGGACAAGTTACCGTCTGCTACTGGAGTAGCAGTGTTTTGGAAACAATTGATCAGTCCACTGTTCCAATTTTTTGGCTGTCTGGAGGCAGTTCTTACTGTTGGGTCCTCCAAGAAGCCTCTTGTGTTTAGGACAGCACTGCGTCCCACAGCTTGTCGGTCAGTTGCTGACTGTTCTGTGCTGGAGCTAGACAAGGGGAATAGATTTCTATTATTTACTTTTTTCTATTTTGGGGGTGGGTGTTTTATTTGTACAATTTTCTTGAGGACTTGGGGCTCATCAGCTGAACTCTGGGGAGTACTGAGTAGCTTTGTCCAGGACTTCGGTGCAAGTTTGAGGTGCTGGAAGGCACCAGCTACATGACATGCCAGCTCTGCCTTCAAATGAATGCAAAATCATTTTCCCTAATGTTGCTGGTTGCTAGAGATGCTGTGGAGACACATCTCGGGTTTTTAGCAGCAGTCTAATGCAGGTCTAACCACAGAAGGCTGGCTTGGACAGTGGTGCCTTGAAGACTCCCACATTAACAAGGAAATTGATTGACTTTTTACACTGGAGTTGATTTTATGTTTCTTTGAAAAATTTTGTTGATTAAATATTGCAAGGCTCAGGGTTTATTAAGTATGTACTGCTTCTCTGAGTGTTGTACTTCTACTGTATACTAATGAGAAATACAAATTGAGAAACCTTTGGATATATATAGTGCAACCAAATAAAGCCAGGAAAGGAAGAAGTTTTGCTGTTGGATGAAATCCTGCTTTTAATAGTTGTACAGAAGGTAGCAGTAGATTTTGACATTTCAGTTGTGCTGTGTCAGAGTCTCCATTTGACTATTGAGCTGGTAGAAGGGGGTGAATGAAACAGGGAGGCTGATGAGAATGTATTTTTGGAGCTGTTGTGCTCAGCGGGCTTTATGTTACTTGGCTGTTGGGGCTGCAAGAGAAAAACTTGTTTGAAGCTCCTGTTTGCTGTTGCTTGTAACTTTGAGAAAAAAACCCCAAAACTTTGAGGAAGTCTTTTCACTGAAATGGTGTGTGCTTGATCTCTACCTTGGCCAAAAGTTTGAATTCAGACTCTCTGTGTTCTTAATGGTATGCTTTGAATCTTCACTTGTTTGGCCGGTTTAGAAATTGTATTTTTTACATATCTTGAAAAACCGGAAAAGTTCTAATTTGCCCAGAGTTTGGGGGTGTTGCATGACTGCTCAAAGACAGCTTTAAATATGGAGCACCCCTAAGTCGATTCCAAATTTTCAGAGAATAGTGTTTTGCAAATAGATCTGAAGTGCTTCTGTTAACAGCTCTTATTTTAGGATATTTTGTTATTGATTTCAATATCTTCAGTAGAAATGAATCCCTAAATATACTTAAAATGCCTTATATAAATAGCAATCTCCAGTCAAAATTATTGACCGAGATGGTATATAAGGGGAGGTATGCTTGGTCACCTTGGAAGTTTGCAGGTTGTTTTCATATTTATAATTTCAGTATCTTCACTAACCAAAAAAACCCTTGCTGTTTTTACAACAGAGTCTCATCCATGTCCTCCGAAACCAGATCCTGCAAAGAGCTTGTCCAGTTCTCTCAACAACCTGACTCCTGCTAAGTTTACGCCTGTCATTAATAATGGGTCCCCAACTATCCTGGGCAAAAGAAGTTACGAGCAACACAATGGAATGGATGGTAAATATTTTTCTGCAAAATGTATATTTTCTGTATAGGCTTTTTCTTCTGTCCTTTCAATATACAAGGAGGTTGTTTAAAATTATAGCCCTTTATATAAATTGGAAGTTTCTTATTCTTGGCGGGGGGAGGGTGTTAGTTTTTTCTTTTTGTGGAAGTTATTTGTCCCATTTCTCCTTCTGGGTGTGATGTGTGCTGTGTCCTGCCTGGGTGGCACATGCACATAAAGCTGCTGTGCGAGTGGAACTCGGCCTGGCTTGACCAACCTTGCAAATGGGACAGTGAGGGAGAAAATGCCCTTCAGTTTTTAAATTAGCAGTATGAAGAAAACTTCAATAGCTTTTCCCAGTGATGTTTTATTTTTCCTTTGAGGTTTACAGCTTTTTTTAAGCTGTGTGTCGTTGTGAGAGGCAGGCGGCTGCCCAGCTCAAGGAGGCAGATGTGCCAGATGTGTGTGGCATCAACCTGCCCTGCCTTGCGCAGAACCAGCGCATTCGCTTTTCTTGGCCCTGTCACTGAGCACCTCTGTGCAGTGGAGGTTGGGCTTCATCTCCTCCTCACGAAAAGGCAAGGGGAAGGTGTTTAAAGTGGGAGATAGACGCAGGGTGTTCTTGGCACAGACTCCAGGGCTCTGTTCGGAAGAGTCGCTCTTGCCTGAGAGCATCGGGAAAGAGGAAGTGCAGTCTTTTCTCAGATGAGGATAAAAGGTCATGTTCAAATGGTCTTAATGGGAGTGAGAACACGGAGGGTAGCTTTTCATAACAGGGGAGAGAAACTTGTTTAATTATGGCCCTGAGCAGGGAGGAAGATACAGAGAATCTTTCTCATTTTTTACCTTTAATTTTAACTTTATATGTGGCTTACCTAAAATTCAATTGCAGACATTTGATGTCTTATTGTTTGTGTTTTAAGAACTTTTTAAACTGCTGCTGTTGAGGTTGCTGATGTGATGTTTTTCTCTTTTCTGTCCACTTGTGCTCTATCAGGCAACATGAAGAAGCGCCTGTTGATGCCTAGCAGGGGTAAGACCTTGAAGCTGCGCTCAGCTTATGCTAGGAGAGTGGGTTTTAGTTTCATCTGCTGGCTTGTCTGTGCTTTGTGGCTTATGAGTCTGTGTGCACCTTCTGTGTTGATGTCTAAGTGTTCCTTGGATAACTGTTTCCACCTGTGGTTATGCTGCTCACCTTTCCAGGCTTTTCACATGCAGATGACAAGTTGTACAACCCTGCTGAAGACATGAAGTGCTATTTTCTGAATTGCTTACTCATTTCTCAAGTTGACAGAAGAGTTTTCTAGCAGTTTTGTGAAACTGCTGAAAGCTGTGATGGTTGGTTTGAAATTAGGTGTTGTGTCATTATTTGACTTTTAAGAAATCCAAGTTTGATGCATCCTGAACTGTTTTAAATTCACATCGACCAAAAGAAATAGGAGACAGTATTCACATTGAGTCCTATGTTCAAGCCTCTATATTTTCCACTGTGAGTGGACAGTCTTACCAGGGAGAGAGTGTGTGTTCTCTACTTGCCGTAGAAATGGTTTGCAAAATTTGAACAGGTTAAAAAGTAATCTGTTCTGACTACCGAATAGACCTCAGAAGCTTCAGTTTTTGTTAGTGCAGGAAACATGCATGTGATATCACTTAAACAAATTGTATAAAACAGACTAATTTTGAGTAGTTAGGATATACAAATGTCATCATGAGGCAGGCAAACAAAAATCTTAAGGTATGTGTTACCACAAAATGGCCAACACTGCATGCCCTGATGTTAAGCTTTTTGTTTGATGGCTGAGGCAGTGGATGGCTGCTATCAATATTTGCATGCACGCATATATAAGTGCATGTGGAGAAAAAAATGAGAATGAGGACAGTGATTGTCTTGCTGTCTTTGGGAATTTATACCTTGATGTTTTGTTGTTGAGTTTTCAATATGCTTTTTAACTTCTGTGTTTTGGGAAGAACAGCAGAACCCTGCTGCCCTGGTCAGTTTGCCTTCCTCGGAAGCTTTGTCTAGTAATGAGGGATGCAGCTGTGGAGTAGCTTGCTGAATTTCCACGTCTCCTAGTGACCACTTGCTTGTGGGCATGCCCGCTGCTCCCTGCTGAATGTCCTCGTCAGCCTGGGGACTGCTCAGTCACTCAGCAGGTGACACTGGGCTGATGCTCTGAGATGTTGTAGCGCAAAGGAGGGAGGTGGCAGAAGAACTGACCCTTCCCTCAGGCTCTCTCTGTGTAGAGCGCTGGATTTGATAACCTGAGAACATTTACTTACTGGAAATGGAGGATTCTTGGTTTAGTGTTTTAAAATGTCTGTCTGCTGATGTACATATTTGATTAGGTAGATTTCAGTCATAACTGTTGCTGGAGCAGTTTGCAGAAGGAAGATTTTGGTGAAGTACCTGTCCAGGCTCCTCAGAACACACGTTTCTCTGACATGTGTGTGCATAGTTGTACAGGGACCGGCTGTCACCGAGCCCCTGCTGCTCCATCTTCTTGGTCTGTTCTCAGCCAGCCACTGAAACACTTGGAGTAATATTTGTTCCTATAACTGCTGGGTAACAGAGTACGAATCAGTCCCAGATTCTGTTTCCCTGCTGGGACAGTGAGTGTAACTGGATATACTTACGAGCATTTCAGCTTAAACTTGTTGGTTGAGATTTATTTGTGAATGGAAAATGCTTGTCACGCTTCAAGTTTAACGTCTGGAATATTTTCTGACCCTGGGTTGCTGGAAGCTTTGCCGAGACAGAGAAGGAAGGGAACCACCTGCAAGGAAACAAGGTTTAAAGAACCTGGGTCAGGATCTGCTGGGCACAGGGAAACAGATGGTGGAGTGTTGGTGGATCTGTTTCTGGCCTGGAGGCAGTTTATGTGCTGGTGCCACTTAGCACTGGTCCCCAGTTGCTTTGCATGTGAGCTGGTAAGCTTTGCTGGCTCTGAGCATGGGTAATGCCAGTCTCCTGTGCTGTGCCCGAACTGGAGACACGGTGCTGAGGCTTCTCCTTGCCTCTGGATGGAGTCACACAGGATCACTGGCCTGGGAGAGAAGGAGGTTGGAGAGGAAGGGCACAAGCTGGACCTGTTGTGAAGAAGGGGTGAATGGCAGCACGAGCAATGAAACCTTGTGACCAGAATTTAGGAGGCAGTGAGTTAGTGTAAAAGGACTGAAATAAACCCATCTATCCACAGTGACTGATTTTTTAAATTATCACTGACCTAAGCTAGAAGAAAAAGATTAATGAGAGTAAAACTGAATTGTTATAAACAATCAGATTCTTCATTTACATAGTTCCTGTAGATACTATGGGAAAATATGGGAGGTTTTTTGTTTTCATGTTTTTCCTATGCCCTTGGTGATACATGGTGGCACACTGGCTGACTTAGGTCATTGTAGGAGCGTGCTGCAAAGAAAAGCTGGTGTTGATACGACTGTGCGGACGGGCTCAAAATATCCTTTGCACAAATTTAGGTGCAGGAAGACACCTTGTCCGCCTATGTTGAAATAGTTTTCAAGGAGATGTTTAACATACTGCAATGTTATAGGAATTATCCAGCGGGTTTTGTAGTTCCTGCTGATGTTCTGTGTTGATGGCACCTGGAAGATTCTTATGGTTTGGACAGGTCACTGTGTCGCAGACCCTGACATGAAACAGTGAACAGCTATTATGGTTGGCTTTGCCTCTTCGCTGGTGATAAAAGCCTGTTGGTGCTGGGTTATTACTTCCCAACTCATGGGAGAAGTATCAATACTGTAAAATATGCCTGGTTGCATGTGATGAGTTTTCTTAGTGTAAAGCATTAAGATTCATGTTTATAGGTATATATTGGTGGACAGGTTTCTAAGGCATTTAAATTCCTATGACACCTGCTTCTTTCATTTAGAATTAGGCTGTTTAATATTGCTGAAAATTGAATTGTTCATATAATTTTTTGGGTATTTCTTCAGGCAGCACTGCTGGAAGATTTTCATATGAGGCTCTGCCACCCTTTGGTATTTTGGTGGTCAGTAGTTAGAATTCAGCTCTTAGAAAAGTTAATCGGTGAAGTGCCTTGACGAATGTTCCTGCACAAATGGAAACATCATTCCTAAATGTGGCCAAACGATGACTGAGGGCGGAGGGATTGGAGATGGAAGGACCACCTGGTCTGTGGGTGTGTGTGGGCTGGTCAGGCTGAGCTCTGTGAAGAGAGGTAGTAATGGGAATTGAGGAAAGGCTGGGAAAAGGGGGACCTTGGTGGTGAGAGATCAAGGAGGAAAAGGAGGCTTGTTAGTGGGCTGCAGCCAGAGCTAATTAAAACTAATTATGGAAATGCTGGAAATTGCTGCACTTAAAAGAGTACTTAAGATTTTAGAATTTTTTCTCTTGCTACTGTAACTCAAACTATTTTCACCTGTTCTTTTTCTGACTCATCCCTGCTTAACTTTAGAGAGCTGAACTTTTTCAGACTTTTAATATGAATTGTCTGGCCAGGCATCTATAGTTTCCACTGGTGCTTGAATTCCAAGAAGAGGAAACTATTCTTAATCTCATCTCTCCTCACTACCCTCCACTATGTTTTATAAAAAGGATGTAGTCCTTTCATCTGTTTTGTTTTCCTCTTCTCTAAGTCAGACTGGAAGCATCACTAGCATACAGTGCCCTTCACAACTCTCCTTCAACATTAGATTAGCAGGGACAGATTGCTGCAGAATCCTATTTTTGGAGCATGAAAAGTACATGGAGTCTCATAAGTTGTCAAATACAGTGAGATGTTAAAAAAACATTAGTTTATTGCTTTTTCATTAATGTTCTGGGGGTTGAATGCCAATATTTGCCATGAAACTTCCTCTAGAGAGGTAGAGAGGATGTTTTATGTTTTGGACCCTGCTTCCTTTTTTTCCTTACAGCTACCCAGTACAGGGTCTACGTGATACTTGTCTATGCAAATTCCTACTGGACAAAGTGAGGGAGCATTGTTAGGTTTTTTGTTGTTTTATTTTTTTTTTCCTCTCTCTTTTACACCATCTAATCAAATTCGTTTTTCAGGATCATCACATGCACTCTAAAATTGGCAGAGAGAGGACACAAATGAGTAGCTGAAATAAAGGGAAGGCTTTTCCCAGTGACAAACTTGCATTGATAAAATGGTAGCGATTCAAATGCTGAAAATTGGAGAGGGTAAATAGAAGAGCCATGAAAATGGTGAAGGGACTGGAAAACACGCTGTATAATGGAAAATGCTTTTATCAAAGTGGAAGTTGTAGATGTTTGTCTCTGCTGACAGGAGCAGCAGAAGTGTAATAATAGAGGGCTTTTTAGTCTAGCTGGGAATGGAATAATGAGCTGCAGTAGCCAGAAGGTACAGTAGAAAACCTTTGGCTAGAAACAAGCTGCAAATTTTTGAGTGAGGTTAATTAACTTTTGGAATACCTTGCTTGTGCTACTGGGAATTTCTAAGTAAAATGGAATGTCAGTCTAATTTAATGTGTTCTGGTTCATTGTTTTTCACCTCCTTTTGGGGAAACGTGAATGAACTCCGAGAAGTGGAAGCATTCATCAGCCTAGTGTGGCATTAGTTTAATTATCAAGAGAGGAGCATGGAAGTGGAAATACTGTTCTTGGTCAAAACCAGAAATATAAGGAAGTTCTCTAGCATCAGCCATGTAGGTGACCAGACTTATCTCAAAGGTTTTGTCTGGCTGACTTGGACCTTGCCGAAAATTTCATCTTACCTGTATGCATAATTTTAATCAAAATTCTGCCTTTGTCAGCAGTGGCCCTGGCTCCCCTTCTGAAATCAAGGATAACCAACCAAAGGAAACCTGCCCATCTAGGAATGACTGTAAACAGGCAGTATTGGTCCTTTAATTAATAGTGTGAAACATGGGGTGCTGGGGAAGAGTCCTTTAGCTGTTGGTATCCAGACCAGTGTCATGCTGACGAGTGTCGAGAGAAAATATTCAGTGCCTCTAAGAGGAGGCACTTCTTGCCAGCAGCAGCACAGCTGGGAAGAATGACAAGTTGCTTGAAATGCTTCCTGGAGACCCCAAGAACCATGTGCCTGTGCAACTTCCTTGCTTTAGATTATATGCCAAAAGTACAGATTATTTTTTGAGAATTGTACTTAGGATTTTGTCTTCAGATGTTAAGTGAAACCTTTTTCACTTGCCTCCAGCTTAGCTGTGATACTGTGATTAGTTTCTTTTGGTGTTGCAGAGAAAGATCTGGAAATGGAATCAGTGGATGTGCATCATGCTCTGTGGATTGACTAGTGAAAACCGTTTCATTTATGAGGGATGGTGTGGAGTAAGATGCAAATATTGATTGAGAGGAGAGTGCGTGTCCCGAGGCAGTGATAGGGAGCGGGTGCAATTAAAATGAGAGGAAATTAATGCACAACAATGCAAGGGTAGAATTGCAAATACGCCTGATAGTACAAAGCCTGACCGTGTAATTAAGTGGAATCTACATGTATGATACATATAATGTGTATGTATATCTATACACACACACATGTGTATATATATTTATATGATGTGTAATACTCCCAGTTCTAAGAAGAGTGAATAATTTGGTGGTTTCTAGTTTACATAGCTTGGATCAGCAAATCCTAAAGCAGTGAGGTGCATTGTTTTGTTACCTCTATTTTTTAACTACTTGGTGTGTTACAGCCAGACCAGAATATACCAGGATGCTGTTTTAGGAATGCGAGCGGATTGTGTTGACAGACTCAACACCAAGATAGACAGCAGCTCTCCATTCTCCCCATTCTGTCCAGGGGTCACTACCGACTCATTATAGTTGGATGTCACTGCCCAGAAAGTATTATTAGTGTCCTCAAAGTACTTTTAGCAGAAGATGCAGCTTTGCATGAACAAATACATTATCTGTGAGGCACTGTGGAGCAAAATAATGTGAACTGTTAGACTGAGCATTTTGAGAAGTACTGTCCAAATCCAATGAGGTTAATTTACAGCGTTTAGTGGAAGGAGGTGGGTAATAAGCCACTACTTACTCGTGCAGAATTAAAGCTCTCATTTGCAGTTACTGTTTGTTTAATGTTGTCTTGGGTTTCTCTGTCCCACAGAGAGCTGTGATCACTTCTGTGTTTCATTTCAACCAAGCCAGCCTGTGTTTCTGTGTTTGTTGCATGGGGCTGGACTGCTGTTTTCTGAACTGTGTGAATCTTTCCTTTTTTTAACCTTAAATCTTTTTTTCTCCTTTTCCTTTGCCAATCTTGGTAGGAACTTACTTAGGTAAGTAAATTGCAATTTAAAACTTGTTTTTATGTACAACACAATTTTAAGAAAATGTTAGTCTAGGTGGTGTTTGGTACAATTTATGCTCTGTTCTGCTTGCTGCACTTGCATTCCTGAAAGTTTCTGTATAGCCTTTGCTCATTAGAAGGTGGACACTCAGTCTACTCATAGTGGTAACACACTCTTGTCAGTTTAAGGGGAGTGCTACAGCATTCTTATAAACGTGCAAAAACTGTATATGTGTATATGTCAACACACAGAGACTACTTCAAGTGAACCAGTAACTTGGAAGTGAAATCTTTATTCATCAAGCCTCATTCATGCATGAATTTTTATATTTTTTTTTCTAGCTTGCTCACAAATGTGGTACTGTTGATGTTTTTGTTGCTGCTGGGAAGGATGGAATTCCAGGAGTAGGATTACTTTTGGAAAAGGAAAATACATATGAAGAGTGTGGTTTTTTGAAAGCAATGTATTTTAGTATAGTAAACTTGCTGGCTGTGAAAGTGTGTTCTTTATGTTCATTGTGACTGAAGACATGTTTATGAATGTTACTGCATGTTCTGCATCATACTTCTCTTTGGTAAACAGAAGTTAAAAACAAACCACCATCTGTGACTAGTTGCTTAATGTCCTCATTGGTTAAAAAAAAAAGAAAAAGAAAGAAAGAAAAGATTAATTATGTTAACATGAGATGAAGGACCCTTATTTTTGTGTTTGGTGAATATCCTGAAAATTTGCATTAGTAAATTTGAGAAAATATAAGTTTAAAAACAAGTTATAGCCAGTGGCTGGAAGCTGGGCTGCTCTTCCTCCTTGGCACTAGGGTCAGCTCTGTACAAACTTGTTTTGCCAACTATGAAATGCTCTGTAAATATACAGGCAATGGTGTGTATGTTCAGGAACGGAAATGCACTGGAAGATTTCTACCAAGTAGAAGAGTGGCCATGCTTGGTGCTCGTTCTGCAGCTCCTCGGTGCTTGCCGTAGAACCTTAATGGAAATACCCCTGCACTCCCATCAGAGCTGGGTGTGCTGCTGAGGCTTTGGGCTCTCCTGCTTCTTGAAATGGCAGTTGTGTGGTGTTGGTAAAAAAGCAGGCAGAATTTGTGTGGTGGGAGTGATTGCTGGGTGCTGCCATTCAGGTGCTGAGGACCTCCCGCGGGGAACAGGGCTGGATCAGCAAAGAGCTGGTGTGTCTGCTCTGGGGCTGTCCTGGCACCAGACCTGCAGGTTTCCTTCCCATCGGGAAGTGAGGTTTGTGTATCCTCTCAATTTAAATGTAACAAATCCAAAAGCGTTAGATTCAAATGATAAGAGATTGTTGGAAAAGAAGCAGGTTAGATGACAGAGAGATGGTTCTCCCATCCCCAAAGGACAAAACTGCAAAGTAACAGTAGTAACAGACTTGAATTTGCTGTTCGTGGTAGTCATGCCCCACCTGCCTTTTTTTAGAGGGTGGAAATATATTAATCTGCAACTTTGATACTTGAAGAATGAAAGGATCGTTAGGGCACAGTAACCTGCTGTGTCTGGTTTTGAGCCAAAAATCTCAGTAATTGTGCTTATGCTTGAGGAGGAACGGCTCTGAGGTCTTTGTCACGAAGCTGTGGGCATGTTTGAGGGTGTCAGACTCTGTGCTGTGATTAGGTGTTTTGTTGCCATTTCAATAACAATGCAGAATCGTCTGTGGCACAGGACATCCACACGTATCTCCAGATACGTCTTCAGTTTACCTTGTCTACATGTTATCCTCTGGGACCTCCTCTTTATTTCAGTGTATAGAGGTGACTTTGGCAGGAGGAGTTGAATGGGAGGAGAATTTGTAGGGCTTTGGAATTTTTCAGTGCTGTGGAAAAAAAAAAAAGGTGACATTGAATCTTGAGTTTTCAGAATATATTTCCATTTCTTGGGCTGCAGAAGAGAGGAAGATCTGCTTAGATTCATCTTTTTTTTTTTTTTTTCTTTTTTTCTTTCCCCTTATTTGAAGGAGTTTAGTGTTGTTTCTGGTGTGGAACTATGTGAATCCAAGCAGTTGGACCTTAGATATCGTCAAAAGGAACATTCACACTTTCTACCCTGTGGCTTCTCTGGACATCATTCCATAAAATAAAGACGGGGTTTTTTTCTCCTGTAGAGGAGCTGCCAGAACCCTGTTGGATTTTGCCTCTGGTTTATATTAATATTCCTCCCTCCTTTTTTAACCTGCTGGTGGATGCTTGTGTGTGAGAAGTGTCTCTCAAACCTTGATCTGTCAAAATGGAGCAAGCACCTTGGGGAGGACTGAGTTTCATGTGGGGAGTCACCTGTCTGTACCACTCCTCACCCAGAGACCAGGGACGGGTTTAGTGCTTAGAGGTTCCTGTCTCGCAGACCTCATCTCTAGTACAGAAGCCAGCAAAAACTTTTGGGTGAGAATCCATTGTTTTCAGTACAAATGCATCCTGTTGACTTGACAGCTGTTCTGCAATGGGTCACAGATGTTACACTGTCTCTCTGCATCCCTGTGGTGACCATTGCGGGTAAAAGATGCTCCTTTTATAGCAGCGCTTCAGCTGTGCATGTTTTTGGTGTGACTTCTTATTACAAGCTGAAGCTAGTCCTTTTAGTGTCTGTTTTTATATTTATTCTTTCGAATTCCAGTTATCAGAGTGTGACTGAAGGCAAAATTCAGAGGTAGCTAAGATTTGTGTGCTATTGGATACCTTATTACTGTGATAGCAAGAGTATAAATTATATTGAAACTCTGTTTTGTGTCTTATTTTACTGGAGCAAAAAGTTGTCTTGGGCAGCTTTGTCATAGAAGCTTCAGCTCAGGGGTGAGGTGGGTCCCTGTTAGTGCTGCTGCTTTGCTGTTTGAGGGCTCTGAAACCTTGGGACTCACAATAAGTACCAGTTCTGCTCAGCCCTCGCTCAGTTTGTATCAGTCTCAGCACGTCACCGTGGAATGTTCTGGGTTGATTCTGGTGCTTGGAAACAGCTCTGTTTACTGGTTGTACATCCAGCATAGCCATCGCAGCAGCCACACATCAGCTGCTCCTGTAGGCTGGTCTTTTCTGTCATCGTGTATGTTCTTTTTACACGAAAAGAGCTGATCTGGAGTGTGATTAAAATGAAATGTATGACTTCAATCCAGGGACCAACATCAGTTGTTTTACATCTCTCGGAGCTCCTGTGAATGGAGAAAATGTTATCTTTCTGCCATGGAACAGGGAAGAAAACAACAAGTGTTAGAGCTCAGCTCTGAAGCCAACAGACCCAGGTTGCATCCTGCTGGCTGTGCTGTTTCCCAGCACCCGTGGAGCTCTTTGTCCGTCCAGCTCCAGCGGCTGCTCACAGCTGTGTTTTGGAGGCAGTTGCTGCTCCCATGTAAGAAGAGTGATTATCTGGTGCCTGCATCGCCTTTGTCAACATCCAAAGGCTGCTACTGGTCTTCTTGCTTGGTGCCTGGTACATCTGTTCTACAGATTTGGTGGGAATCTCTCTGGCAACTATTTCTTCGTCTCTGTGGATACTTAGGCACAAAAATCCTGCAAAAATTCAAAGTGTGTCTTCATGTTTGAAGTAGCCAACAGCATACATCTACCCAGAATGGAAAATATACTTGATACAAACTGTTGATTTGAATGTGGTGTCATGATATCTAACGCTCAGAAAATGTCCCCCGTTCGGCCTTCCTCCCTCCCGATGCGTTGCCGTGCCATGTGTTCCCTGGCACGCTTGCTGGGAGTACATTGTGTTTGGTTTTACCAAGGAGAATCTCAAGGAATCTTGTTGGGTGCTGGCCCTGAGCTGTCAAAATTCATTTTTTCTGGGTTTTCTAAAGAACTTCCCTGTTTCGTCACAGCCCAACTCGGTAGCAATGGGAAGTTTCAAAAGTCAAGCTGGGAAGCTTGCTAGGAATGTGAAAGCAGAATTCAGACTGATAACCTCTGCAGCCAGCGACAGCGTTTCCTGATGCCTGTGCTGTCATACCTGCTGGATTGGGGGTTCTGATATTTTGGTTCTCAGCCAGAAGGGGCCAAGAAAGACGGGTTGGTGCACTGATGCTAACGAAATGGTATTTCCCGGGAGCATGCGTCTTAGAAAACTAAAAGATGGTAACAGAAAGGTTTATTAGGTGTCTCAGTCCATTCCATGCCATACCCTGCTGCCTTATAGCAATGCATCATTCTGTTCTGTCCCAAGACCTTTGTGTGTCCCGCAGGCTGTCATATACATATAGTTCAGTACATATGCTGTGGCAGCATGGTAGTATAGCAAGTGAAATCAAGCCATTGTGCTCGGTGCTTTGCGATGCTGTTTGTGTTTCTGGGGAAGGGCTTTGTGTGGTAGCTGGAGTCGCTGTGCTCTGTGATGGATGGAGCTGCGCCTGTGCAAGTATTTACTTGTGGTAGGTTCAGCAGATACAAGCTGCTTGCCAACAGCTTGTAGCTCACGTCTGAGCTGAAGAGTTCCCTGGGGACCCAAGTATGATAGGAAAGACTTCATTTGTTGCTGTCTTGACAGTGTATAATACCTTCCACTTTCTCCTTCTTGATGTCAGTAATTCCTCCAAAACTCTTAACAGAATGCCAGATTTTTCCCAAGACTTGAGGAAAACCTCATATCTGGAAGAGGAAATGTCCTTTAGAGGTAGTTTGAAGAAAGATGAGTGTGTAAACTCAGAAAAGACTGAGCAAGTGGAACATGTTTTTAATTGGGGGCTCTGCTCTTCAAACCGTGTTGTTAAGGAAGCTCTTTCCTCAGTTACATGTGAAGGAGGGGAGAATTTAGGTTGGTAGACAACTCTTATTTTAGCAAAACAACACAGTTGCAATCATAGCTGCGTGTGTTTTGATTTTGTACTTATTTTTTCTGTCTTGGAAAAGCAATGGTCTTACCAGCTCTATTCTCTTTCCTGTTTGTTAGGTCTGCCTAACCACGGACAAACCAGACAAATGGTAAGAGAATGTTCATTTAACCAAAACAGGGAAAAGAAGAATTATTAACCCGTGCTAGATAGAACACCCCATTAAACCCGAGCGGTTCACTTCCTTCTTTGCTGTTTGCAGCTGGTCATTGAAATTGAAAAGTTTTAAAAAAAATATTATTTTGGGGCATGTAAAACATTGAAGTGGATAAATACAATTTAAACCTCAAATCTGTCTATCTATATATGCATATATAAAAATGAATTCTGTTTTGAATGGAACATTTTGTTTCTGCTCATACAGAAACTGAGTGGCTGTTTATAGCAAAGTTCTGGGATGTGTTTCTAGGTGGAATGTGTTTCACTGGAGGAGGAAGGCTTAACTTATGGAAGGCTTTGTTTGGAAACATTTATTTTAACAATTTTTTTAGGAAGTTGGTGTGCAAGTTGTCTGCTGAGTGCCTGTTTTTATGGTTTGTTTATTTGAGTACAGATGATTCCTAGCCTTTCATCCATTATGCTGAGTTTTATCAAAGGACAGAAGCAAATAGCCAGTCTGATTGATGTGTCTCTGGCAAAATGCTTTGTCATGAAATTCACTTAATGTGGAGGGGCCAGCGCAAAGGCTGTGCATCGCTTTCCCCCTTATGCATGGCTTATGGGAGAGATCTTCAAACATATTGTCCCCAAAATGATCTTTTGGTGTTGATAAAGTGGAGCTCGCCTCACTTGGGGAACTGCCACCAAGTATTAGTGTCAGTAGAATCGCTCTGAAATGCGTGAATCAGCAGCAGGTATGACTGATGGTCACTGAATGGTGATCACCACCCTTTTTAAATCTAATAATGTTCTTGGAGAGTGTGCAGTGTCATGAGGGTAGGCTATAACTTCAGCATGCTAGTCTGTTAGTTACCTGAGCATCTGATGTGAAGTGGTAAATTGTATTCCTCTGTTAATTCAGCTTCATTTCTTGTCACTGAGGAGACTGGCTACTTGTTTGTGTCTGCTGAATAAACCAGCTCAGTGCACCGGGAGAAATCTGTCATGACCTAACACTTTTTTAGGTGTTTTAGGGTAAAACACCTGAATTGCCTTGATTTCTGGTTGCTTGATGAAGTGTGCTACTGAACTGAAAATCTGAGGTCCGCATTCCAGTATGTACCGTTTGAAACAGCTTGTTCTGTGCACGTAGATAAAGGCAACCTGGAAGCACAGGGGTGCCCCTTCTAGGTATTTCCAAGAACTTTCTCCAGAGTTGTTCTCTTGTGTGTGTGGAGAAAATACCCTTCACAAAACTAATGAAAGGATTTTCTTGGAGAAGTCTGGAGGGGGTCAAAAAAAAAATTAACACAACAGAAAAGCCTCTTATTTGAAACCTTTTCCGTAATAAACCTCAAATATAAACGCAATTCTTTCAGTGTTCTGCTGTGGTGCTAAAGTTGTCTTGTGTAATATGGAGCTGGGAAACTAAGAAATTAAATAGTTTTTGAACTTGTATATAACAGCTTTAAATAGATCAGGATTTTAAAAGGTGGGAATTTGTTTGCTTAGTTCTAAAGCTAATTTTCTACAAGAGCAGGTCTTGCTAGCACAGTTGATTAAGGCTGGTCAAAAAAATGAAAAGAAGTCATCGATCATTTTTTGTTTTCTCCTCAGGTAAAAATGAGATAGATGAGATAGGTTTTGTTGGGCTTTTTTCTTGGTTGATGGACTGAAGTCTTCCCTTTCTAAGTCAAAGTGTTAAAATTTGGTTGAGCTGTTGCCGTAACCTGACACCTAAAGGACTTGAGTACCTCATGTACCTTTCCTTTAGAGGCAGATCTCCTAGGACAGACTACCCCCTCAGTTTCCCATTTCGTGGGCAGGCGGGGAACCCCGGGTGCATGTGGGGAAGCGGTCTGACCTCGGAGGATGGCCTCTGAAATACCAGAACTAAATTTCTACTGGGGTGTTTTCTGACCAGCTTTAATTTATTCGTATTAAATTTTCTGGGCCCTTATTGTGCATCTTTCCTGACTTGTCCAGTGTTACTGATTCCAGTGGGATTTCTCAGTGTGCTGATCAGCAGGAAGAGGGGCAGCAGAACTGGACTCCAAATGATCAAGGACAGCTGCATTTGAGAAGCTTAATCCTTTGCTCCCTTGCATCTGCACCTCTCTTAATAATAACAGCTCATGTTCTTGCAGCTGAGTGGAAGGGGGCTGCCGTGGGTCTGGAAAATTAGACCTGTGTTGATTTGCAAAGCAAGTGTGTTGTATATGGGAAATCTGTGGTGTTAAATGCTAAAAGGATTTTATGATGAAAGCTGCTAAGCTTTGTAGTTCTACTTTTGTTTTTAATAACGTATTTAATATATCATTAAATATTAACCTTCTTGGAAGAAAAATAATATGATTAAGTTTGGTACCACAGAATAACTGTAAATTCTGATTTTTATTTGTGATTTGCTGTGTAGCTACATTTCCTTCCCTGAAATCAATAGAGTTGCTCTAGATTTATGGTAGTAACTGAAATCTAAGTCTTCTGCTCAGTCTTTCAAACTTGATGTCATCTTTCAGACACAAGCACCAGATTATTGTTAATGCCTTCCATTTGTTATCTGTTCTGTCGCTGGAGTATTGCTGTCCTATTGCATTTTGAAAGATGCCTGACTTCTACTGCTTGTGGACAATTGCTTCTATGTGAATTCTGTGTTCAGTCATGAGCAAGAGGGGGTATATTTACCAGAAACTGAACCACTGATATGAAAACTTCAATTCTCTTTTCCTTTGAGTGCTTATCACATGCTACCACAGGTTTGTTGCAGTCCATAATTGTATTTTTTTATATATCATGTTAGGGACCAAGCCGAAACTTGCTGCTCAATGGGAAATCATACCCAACAAAAGTCCGATTAATTCGTGGTGGATCCATGCCTCCAGTGAAAAGGAGGAGGATGAACTGGATTGATGCACCAGACGATGTTTTTTACATGGCCACTGAAGAAACCAGGTAGGAATCTTGGTCTTTTCAGAGGATTTAAGGGGAGGTTTTTTTGGTTTGTGTTCCTTGTTGGGTGCTGCAGCGCTGATTTTGTGGTTCGACAAGGATCTCTTCAGCAGATCTGTTGCTACAGACTGTATACAGGCACCACTGCTGGCAATAAAGTGGGTAGAAGCTGTGACATACCTAATCATGTCTGATGTGCTTGATCATGTAGTTGCATTCCAGAGAAAGCAGATTCTTCTTCCAGAGCAGTTCCTGGCAGAAATGGGCAATAAGGGGAGGAAGGCTGAGGTGGGGAGTCCCCCTGGTTCAGACCCATAGGTGCCTTTGGAGGTCCCACTGCAGAGTCTCAGGGACAGGGTGGAGGCCTCTTGGTGCAGGGCTGATGCTGAGGAACAGACCTCCTGTACATAGACCTCTGCATGCCCTCCTGCCCTCAAGTCTCTTGTGTTACCTTTCAGAATGTCTCCTCCTGTGTCTGGGTACTGAAACATGTAAGGGATACACAGGGTTTCCAGGGGCTGGGTTGCCTCATTTCTTTACTATTTATATTTGTCACCAGTAGCGGTGAGATTTAGCCCTGCAGTGTCCATCTTCTTCCTTCAGTGGTACTGCTTCTGCTAGTCCTTCTTGTTAGTCTGCCCACGGGACAAAAGTAGTAAAAGAAACTTTCCTTGCATGAGTTTCACTTGAAACTCTGTTTACAGGCTGCAGACAGAGCAATGGGAGCTGTGTGGCCTGATCCCTAAAGCAAAGCTTTTGTTTGGTGTTCCCAGTACTGTGTTACTCCTAGGGAGGACGGCTCCTAGGTGCGGTCAGGAAGGTAGAGACATCTGCTTGTGTGGTTTCCTCCAACAGCTTGATGCCTCTCTCCTGGGTAACCTTGAGGAAGGTCAGGGCAGAGCCACAGCCCTGCTCTTCAGCCCTCTGAGCAAGCAGAGGTGCTCCCTGTCTTCGGGCTGTGCCAGCAAGCAGAGAAGCACTTGCCTTTCCCCCCAGTACCCAGTCGAGATGGACATGGGAGCCCTTGAGTGACCAAAGGAGGCCAGGAGTTTTGAGTACTTTGTCCCTTCTGGTACTACTAAATTTGGTGCCACTCTTGAGTAGTCATTTGCTCATCAAGAAGTGCACAGACAAATTGAGACTGGTGATGTTTGAATTACTTACTGTTGATCTATTGGATCATCAGGTTTCAGTGCAGGAAAGCCCCCCATTAGAACATAGAAGAAACGTGAAATTAATTTCCTTGTCAGACTTATTCCTATGGACACGTTTAATGCAACTGTGCATTTCACACCAGCTCACATCTTTACCTCGTCTTTCCCTTCTCCTTTTCTGTTCCTGCAAGATGCTGTGAAAGTAAGCAGTGGCATCCCTTTTATAATTGAAACTAAAGTGAGAGAAGAATTTAGTTTTCAGGGGAAGCAGTTTCCTTATTCCTGTTATCATGTTGCTCTGGTAAAGATGTACTGGGATCCTGTTACAGATGTGCAGCTCTGGCAAATTCATGTGCCATTGTGCATGCAGGGTATATATATACAGTCACTAATTCAGTCCTTAGATACTCAGGCTTACTTCATAACCCTGCATCTGCAAAACACTTCTTGGCATCTTTATCATCCGACCCACAAGAAATACTGCAGCTCCGTGGTAGTCATGTCTCAGTGCTGCGACAAGATCCTGCCCTCTGATCTGTGTGGAACAGTGAGAATATTCATCAAGTGCCACGTTGGTCGTGAGAACAGCTTACTGTAAGGGCACAGAATCGTCTGCTCGTACGGAACCACTGACCCAGGCAGGCGAGATCAGTCCCACAGCAACCAGCACAGCTCTAACACAGAAATCGTAGCACAGAGATAGACATCAGCTTGGTAAGACCTTATCTCTTCCATTAAAAAAAAAAAAAAAAAAAAGAAGGGGCTTCTTTGTCTGCCAGCCTTGCTGCTTAGCTGCCTGATGAGTGCTGAAAGGCGAAGTTTGGCAGCCTGCTGACAAGCGGGGAAGCCTGAGCGATGTAGCATTGTAAGCGGCACGGGTTTTCTGTCGGGCATTTCACCTCTAACTTTTCCCTGAACCATCTGCTGCGTTCCAGTGTCAAGAATGTAAGGCTTGTTTGTGAGCTCTGAAACAATTTGAGCTTTGTGTTGGCTCCATGGCAATCAATCTAGCGGCAGTATCTGCATATCATCCTCCAGCTGAGGGTCAGGCTGTGTTTTCAGTCACAGAAAGTAGGTTTGCCTGAAGTTTTACGCTCCCCCTCCTCCCCCTTTTTGTGTGGCACTCTTGAGAATGGTCCTAGAAAACTGGATAGCTTGGAGGGAACAGCTTGAAGAGTTTGTCGATTGAAAGGAGTAAGTTTTTGAATTCAAGCCTCACAGTAAGGAACTTGGCATTTATAATTTATGCAAGTGCAGGCAGTGAGTGACCTGATCAGAATCTAGAACTGCTTCAAGGCGCATTTCTGCTGGCAGCGTGTCTAATGGAGCACACGTGCATAGTGTAAGAAGCTCATCTTCAGCTAAGTGAGCCTTGGAAAAATCATCACATCGAGATTTTATTTTTCTCCCCACCACCACTTTTCTACCATGGTCTCTCCTCTGCCCACTGAGCCCCTTCAGCTTTAGAAGACTCTGTAGAAATGGGGACACTAAGAGAACAAAAGACGTGTCTCTGTGAGCTCTGTGTAGCAGGCTTGTTGTGCTCAGTGGGAAAAAAAAAACGAGATGACCCAATCTCACCAGAGCTGATTCAAAATCTTCAGCTGAAGTTGTTGGTTGGTCTTTGTCAGTGCTGGTGGTGGGAAGGTAAATTTTAGGGGGGAGGAGGGCATACTTTGAACAGTTTCTTCTATTAATGTCTCTTGTCTCTTCCTGCTTCTTTTTTTTTTTTCCCCCTTTACTTTTTAAAATGAAAAATTGGGCCCAAACAATGTTGATTAACCAAAAATGTAAAAGTTATCTTTTAGAGTCAGCCTGTTGAGTTGTGGACTGTACAGCCATTTGGCTGCCCTTCCTCTAGCACAGTGTCATGTGTCTCGCAGTAAGAGAAATGGTTAAGGCAGGACTCCTAACAAATGCAAGATGTGAATATTACCCATTTTTGGGTTTGGGCACACGCAGTGTGGGAGAATTAAGAGGGGGAGGCACCCCGTGAGCGTTCCCAGTGGTGGGGGGAAGCTCCAGGACTGATTCACTGGTTAGTGGCCATAGTGGAGCTCCCCGGCGGCAGCTCTGCCTTGAGGCAGCTCCATGGGAGACCAAACGCCGCTTTGAGGGGCTTCTTTTGGAGAAGCAGCTGTGCGCCCCTGCGCGGGGCTGGGAACAGCGGGGAGCTCTGACAGAGATGGATTAGCAGGCGGGAAAGTGGCCAACGCTGCCAGAAGAGCTTTGGTTGTAACTTGGCTTTGTAAACTCCCACAAAACTGCCTGTAGCGTGTCCAACCGATGTGTCCACGTGCATCAAAATAAATTAGCGATGTGGAAACTGGCTGTCAGAACTGTTTTACGTGTTACATTTACAGCAGTAAACCCAGGTCCTACGAGACTGGGCCAGAATGCCTTCTGCTCTGCAGGGGAAGGATTCTGGAACAGAAAATGCAATTTCCTCTTCATTGGTGGGTTTGTAAATCAGAAAACAAAAAGTTCCTCAGGGAAGACATTGCCAAAATAAACATTGTCAGCCCATCCCATTAGTGAGCAGCCTCTGTGTGTGCAGGCCTGCTTTCACGTGGGGAAACGGAGAAACCTCCAATGCCTGAGCATCTGGGCTCTGTAACCAGTTCCTTTCTTCCCCCCTGTCTGCAGGAAAATCCGCAAGCTGCTTTCCTCCTCTGAAGCCAAGCGAGCCGCCAGACGCCCTTACAAGCCTATTATCCTCCGGCCCATCCAGGCAGTGCAGCTCCGCCAGCCCATGAACGATGAACCCATAATCATCGAGGATTAACACACGCCAAGCAGCTCTCTGGGTGACGGTGGATCTGTCTGAAAGAATCTCTCCTCCAATATATACTTGAGTTTCTATGGCTACAGCATTGAACTAACTGTTGAAGAGAGGGAACTTTTGAGGAACCGTTTTGCATCTTTTAGACCCTTAAAAGGAACTCAGCCCTGCTCTGAGCCTCTGACCACAGACTGCTCTCTCTCTTGCGCGTGCTCTCTCTCCTTCTCTCTCCTTTCTTTTCTTTTTTTCTTCTTGTTTTTCTTTCTGTTTTTGTTTTGTTTTTTTTAATTTTTGGTAGCCTCTTTTCCCCTTTGCTTCTACCCCTTTTGTAGACAGGGGGAGGGAAAGTAAGTTTAACTTATTAAGAGAATGTGGACTAGTACTTTTTAGCTTTGTTTCCTCTTCCAGTGTATGAAGAGCTAGAACCCTTCATTTTGTGACTAAGCTCTTGTTGCAAAGCCGTTTTTACGAGGCTGTGTTGTAAGATTTTTCTTTTCTTTTTTTTTTTTTTTTTAATTTTGTGGACGGTGCCATTTTTTATTTCATTTATATTATTCCTTTTGTAGATAAATTTCCAACCTTTAACTGATATTTGGAAACAGGAGCTGAAAGGCAGCCCCAGGTTCAGCCAGTTTTCTTTGGTCCTGTCCCTTATGATTTTTGGATCATTTCGCATGGCCGGTTGTGCTCGTGCACAAGACAGAAACAACTCAGGCTGAGAAAGGAGTGAGCTAAGAACTGAAGAACCTTGCAGAACATTACACTAACGTTGTGTGCAGTGGAGGCCAGGCTGCCAGGATTAGGTGTCCTTACTCTAGTCAATACCGGGGAGATCTGGCCTGTGGCGTTTCTCCCAGTAACCAGCAGTGTCCGTGCTGCCTTCTCTCTGACATCTGGAATCCTACATGCTGTTGTGCTACCGAGACCCAGCAGTAGGCCCAGCAGTCCAGCAAGTGTAATGAATTGCTTTGCTCTGGCTCCAAGAGTCAAGTACACCAATGCCCAGGGACATTTTGCTTAGAACTCTGAACCTGTTTGAGCATCAATGTTTTTGGACACACCTCTCCCAGGACAAGACCTGGTTTCTCTTTAATTGCGTTACTGTATGTTTCCCATTTTGAAGGGAATTTAAATTACAGCTGGGTTTTCATTCAAACACATTGTGTCTGAAATTAAGTGGTTTTTTCCCCCCTTGACATTTCTTGTGTTTGAGGTTTCTTGCATCTCTTGAACTTCTTATGTATTTGCAAGTCTGTATAATTTCTTTTTCATATGTCTTCTCATTGCAGTGCATTTGCTGAATGCCCTGCTCTGTTTTGAAAGGATGTAAACTATCATTTGCAACTTGTGCTGATCTGTACATGTACCTGCCTCAAGCAGACACAGCATGTAATAACCCCCAAGTCATTCCATATGTGTCAGCGGTGAGATGAGCCAAAGTTGTATTTGGGTTATCACAGTCCAACCATGATTCTGTGCAACTCTGCTAACCCCCACCCGGGTTAGACGGAAAGGAATCCCCACAAAATGAAAACAATTCAGTTAACTTTACTTAATAAACCTGGAAAGTGAGCTTTTGTGAAACATCTGCTTTTTGTCTCTTCTGCAATAGCTGCACCGCGCCGGGGGAGCCATCAAGCTGGCACGTACCCCACGGCGCTCCTGCCCTCGCACCCCAGAGCGTGTTCTGCTACCAAGTGTTTGCATAACTGCGGCACGTCCCTCTGCTGCCTGTGCCGTTACGTTGTGCAGGGCAAGAGTCATTCACAGCTTGATTCCCCTCATACATGGTTTGGACACTTCCAGCACTTCAGGCTGTGACTCCCTCCCTCCTCCTCCTCCTTTTAACTGCAGCAGCAGATGCAGCGCCAGAGCTCTGAATGAGCCTTTTGTCCGTGGTGGCTCCTGCGTCTTGCTGCACAGGGACATGACTCTGGCATGTAGCAGAATGAAATCCCTGGGGGTGAGTGGCCAACCTTCTGACATTTCAGTACTTCTGCACTTGTGTGTTCACTCCTTACTGGGATAAGCAAAGCAGGCTCAATGTTTGGTCTTGTTCGCTGCTTGGAAGTGGTAAGATTTACTCTGTGCTGTGAGTAGCTGTGCAATTTAGCAGGTGTTGTAAGTGTATCCTACACTGCTGGTCACCTTTCCTTACCCATAACTTAAAGGCCGGGGGGCACAGCCATTCCTGAAGGACATGCTGCATAGGAAGGGCACCAGGTTCACTACACAGAAACCCTCCAGGCTGCATGCAGTGGTGCAGGACTGCACCAAAGACCACTGGCAGTTTTACTGCTCCTCCATCAACCTGTGGGACTAACCCCCATGTGCATAAGAAATATTGCTGACTGCAGGAGGGTTTTGTAACACAGGGAAGGTCTCCTAGGGATTCCTTCCTGTTGCAAAATGAAATCTGAAGATATCACGTGGAAAAAAATTGTGTCCAAATTGGCCTCAGCCCCTCTGCAGCGGGATTTGGAGCTGCTGCCTCAGCTGTAGCAGAGGGACGAGCTCTGCCTGGGCTCTGGAGCAGCTCTGAAGTCCCTGCACACTGAGGACAATGCGCTCCATCCAGCTCTTGCTGAGACTCAGAAACTGTGCAGGCTGCACCAGGAGCTCAGTAACCACCTGGGGGTGCCAGCCCCGCAGTTTCCAGCCACTTAAAAGCTTTCTTGGAGCAGCTCCAAAGATTGCTCTGGGAGTGTGTCCAGGCAAGGAGAGGGAAAATCCTGTGCTGCCCTGACTTTGAAGGATCCCTCGCGTGTCCTTTCACACAGATGCCGTCTTTCGGTGCGCGGTAGCAGACTCACTCCTTTGTGGTTCACTGGTTTATGTTCATACCAGCTTGGGAGGGGAGGTTGGAAGAAACCTTTAGCAACCAAAGGAAAATGCAGCCTCTTGGGAAGTGCAGAGTGAATAGTAGGTCCCACCACTGACCTACCTGAGCTGTCACTCTTAAGTCAGCTGCTGTCACTAAGCCTCTCCTGTACCAACCTGCCTTCCACAACCACGTTCATACGCTGATGTGCTGTTGCTGCAGGAATTGCCTTTGATTATTCACTCTCTGGCTCTAAAGCCTTGTAAAAATTAACAAAGAAAAGGTTCATACAGCTGGGGCAGTGTCCTGTTTCCAATGTCCCTTTCACCTCCTAAAGAGCCCTGGAGATTGTAGGGGACAAATTCTGATGGGAGTTGCAGTGAGAGACGCTGTGCTGGCGCTGGGGCGTGTTAGCTCTGCAGCGCAGAGCCTGGTGTTTGGAAGTGCCTGCCTGCGCCCAGCAGGGATTGCTACCTCACCCATCTCCAGACCGGAGTAAGTTTTGCCACATGCATTTGGGTATTTTTCCCTTAGCCGTGTGTCCCTGGCATCCCCCTCCTTCACTTGCTTTTCTTCGCAGACGTGGGAGCAGACACGGGAGAAGGCTGAGCTTTGAGCTCACGTGGATGGGGCGTGCTGGCCTCCAGACGCGATATGGTGCTTCTACTTTTACTGGCTCAAGAGTAGCAGGGAGCTGGTCAGGAAAGTCTTTTAAAAATAAAACAAAAATCAAAACATTCCTGCAATAATTTGGTCAACATATTTTTGTTACAGTTTTGGTTTTTTTTAATTAACTTGGAAATTTGTTGTTTTGTTTTGTTTTTTTCCTTTGCTTTTTGCGTTTTACTGGCTTGTCAGCAGCAGCTCCCTGTGATCTCTGGTGCTGTAACATGATGGCAGCACACTGTCTGCAGTAGGACTGTTGAAATAAAGTGGAAAAAAGCAAAGCATGACCAAACCCAATAATTATAAAACTCGCATTTCTGCTGTGGGAGGTGGGCTGTAACTAGGATGCTACTGTAGAGCTGTGAAGCAAAATACACGCTGAGATTTCCTTTGAAATGGAAATTTGGAGCCCGTGCCAGCTCTGCTGTGGGCTCTGGCTCTCGGTGCGAGCGTTACACAAGCCAGACCTTGGGAAGCCTGTGAGTCTTTCTCAGATGGTCAGTTTGCGTCATGGTGGAGCCGATTTCCACCACCGGGGTAGGAGGTACAGCGGAGGAGGGGAGGGGGCAGATAACCTGCTCAAATGATGGCACAGGCACCACTGGGCTGAGTAGTGCCATGGGAGGTGTGCAAGCCTGGGGGATTCAAGAGAAGATCAAGAATAAAATCTTCTGGCAGATTTTGACTGGCAGGAGGAGGAAGAATTTCGATACAGTTACAGAAACTGGACCCTCCATCTCTTCTGGTTTTCTTGATCCATCACGGCAGCACAGGCTTAAAAGCACCTTTAGCTTGAAATAAGCATTGGCAGCAGTGTTAAGGGGGAGAAATGAGAGATGGCTGCAGGAAGGCAAGCCAAGGAAGGCATGACAGTCCACTCTAGCTGGCTTGCTACAGCTCCATTGATTTGTTGGTTTTGTTTGTTTGGGGTTTTTTATTATTTCATTTTGGTTTAGGTTTGTGTTGTTTGTTTGGTTTTGGGTTTTTTTCGCCCTGTAAATGTGCCTTTTACTCACTACGTTTCTAGAGGAGCCTATAAGAGCCAGTGGTGATGGGATCTGCTGTGATCCCCATCTTCAAGATATGAACATGTCTTGAGCATGTGTGGTCTTTAGTGCCCTCCCCGAGGGAGGAGGCCAGTGGTCCCCCGTGTCCCCTGTGTCCCCACTGCTCTCCCCTTTCCTGGGGGCTGAACAGAAGGGTTTTGCCCTGCTTGGGCAGCTTTGAAACCTGGTGGAAGACTTGGCCTCAGGTTACAATATTTCATCTGTGTAGGCTCTCAGGAGGGGAAAGCCATTGCAAGAAAAGGCACACGGTAAATTCAGATGGGCTGTGGGGCCAAGGGCTTGTTCCCATCTCCTCTCCAGTCTGGAAGAAAGTCAGGTAAGGTCAGGACCAGAGCACGCTTGATTCCTGCCTTGGGCTTTACGAGTTCATTCACTGCATTCCTGGAGCGAGCGTGAGTAACATAAATTCCGCATCTTTCTGCGGACAGCTTCCTCCCCTCCCGCCTGCACGGGGACTCTCCACCTGGATCCCGTGCTCTGTGGGATGCTGGCAGCGTCACAGCGAGCAGATTTACAGGTCCTTGCTGGAGGGTTTCAGCCGGGTCACGCTTGTTTGGAGATTTTCCATCTGAGCAGTTGCTGCTGCCTCGGTTTGGCTGCCCCGGAACAGGACACACAAGAGGGGAGCGTGGGGACATGGAGCCAGGCTTGGCGTCTTCGCACACGTGTTTCTCTGCATCCCAGGAAGATACCCATAATGTCCAGTGGGGACCGGGGTCTAACAGGTGGGTCTTTCCCCTTCTGCTGCTGAAGGAGCAGGTGGTGCCGTGGGAATGTCACAGCATCCACAAGGCGCTGGATTTTATGTGTCCAGCCCCATCCCTGCCCCAGAAGCTCACCAAGAGTTGAGTCCTGGAGGTGGTGTGCACATGGAGCACAGACAATGAAAACCAGGCAGCTGCTGTGTGCGCTTGTCTTGCCGCGATGCCAGCACCCAAAACTGTATTGCACCATGGCCAGCTGGACTTCTGTATGGCCACAGGGTGTCTGAGAGAGGCCATGGGATGCGGAGAGCTCAGTGACAAACCTCCCTGTGGTGCCTCAAACAGCCAGGAACTGAACTTTGCCACCAAAGCCCGGCTCTGGGTGCAGCCCATCCTTCGGGCCACCCTTTCTTTATCCCAGAAAAGCAGGGAGAGAGCTGCCAGCACCAACCACCTCTGCACCTGGCTGCAGCCCCGTCACCGTGGGTTTGAGAGGGTGCTCCAGCTGGTTTGCTGCCATTTTTTTTGTTAGACCACTGCTTTTCAGGCACCTCATGGAGGCAGCACGCCTGCTTGGTGGAGGTTCACGTGCTCCACACCAAGTATCTGCATCCTCAGGTCCGTGCACAGCCTGCTGGGATGCTCACTGGCCCTGGGCGGACTGGCAGCCACGGGCCCTTGGGAAGAGGTCGCAGGGACGATGGGGACAATCCATTGCTGCTTGCAAGGACAAGTGGGATGTCCGTAAACCTGTTTATCGCAGGCGCGACAGTGCTATCTGCCCTGCCTGATAACAGCGAGTGCTCAGATGCCTTTTAAAGGAGAGAAGCGACAAGTGGATAGTTGGAACTCCAGATAGTGGGCGCCAGGGCCAGGCGGTGACGTGCAGAGCCCTGGCCGGTGGCATGTGCTGCCTGACGAGACCCAGCTCCTGCCAGCCCCTCGGCACGCTAGTGCTCCGGTCCTCCATCTTCCCGTCTCTTGCTAATCCTTCCTAAGCCCCTAGGCTCCCCTTTCTGAGCTGTGTGCTTATCCCGTGGTCACCTTTGGCAGTGAAGCCGGATGCTTGGCATGTGTGGGCTGTGTCCCCTCCGTGTGGAGCCCGGGGCTCCTTGTGTTGGGGAGCAGGTTCCCCTGATGCAGGCAGGGTGCTGCCCTGTTCACCTTCCTGCAGAGCCTGGTCTTGGGGGGCTGCAGGGACATGGGAGGGTGGGTCTGGGCTGGCAGGTACCAGGCATCCAGGAGGGCCTTGCAGAAAAAAACAAACAAGTTTTGCCTGGTTTCATGAAAAGCTGCTCTGTCACACCCCTGAGCACCAGCTGGGAATTGCTCCCAGGCCACAGATGAGAGCCCAACGAATTTTGCCATGAAGCTCCTGTCAACCAGTGAGGATCAAGGCAAAGCATGGGCACAGCTGGGGCAGATGGTGGTCGGCAGCCATCGATTGCCACGGCCCGTGGCAGCAGCTGGCTGTGCTGCCATTTGTCACTGTGAGCACCTGGCCACAGGCTTTGTCAGGGGACATGAGAGCTTTAGGGTAGGACTGACAGGAAAAAACAGCGTGTCACCCTGGATAGACCCTGACACAGGGGATAGAGGGGTCTGGGTGCATGGGCAGACACGATGCACCAGCTAAGGGTCTGTGGGCCACACACAGACGACTATCCTCTGGGTGTTCCCAGCCAGCAGTGAGATTTTTTTCCTTAACCTTTTGTATTGAATATTTTCCCCTCTTCTTGCCCTGTAACAAATCCAACTGATCCCAGGTGCCAGAAAATGTGAGATGTAGAAGCAGAGGCAAGCAGAGAGAAGGCTTTCCAGCCACGGCTTCCCATCTCAGCGGCTCCATTTGGGCGCGTGAGTTTTCGTGGTATTTGCGTCAGAAGGAAGAAGAAAGAGCCGAGGGGAGTCAGGATGGGAAGGGGGAGAGGTGAGCCAAAGGAGAGGCAGCTTGGGGAAAGTTATTCTTTACTTATTCCTTACTTGCCCTTAATCTCCCTGGAAAGCTCTCTGCTTGACCTGCCATAGAATGAGGTCCCAAACAGCCTCATGCCTTTCGAAAGTTCCCGATGGAGATCCTTGCTCCATGGCCAGGGCTGGCCCAGCACAGTCAGCAAAACATCTCCCTTGTTATCTTGCTTTGGTCTCAGTCCCACCTGGGAAGGGGGATGCTGCGGGGACACGGCTCCCGCTCTGCTCCTTGCGGCACCCCTGTGGGAAGGGGCTGAGTTACCAAGTCCTGATCGCATGGGGATACTGGGCTGCCAGACACTCTGTGGAGGAAAGTCTGGCAGTGCCAGTCCCAGCCTGCTCCTCCTGGCTTCAGTGCGGTGGCAGATGTGTCCCCAGCCTGGGCATTAATGTGGCTGTTCGGGGACACAGCACAGCAGGGTCAGAGACGTCCCTCACTGTCACTGTGCCACTGCATTCATCCTTCATGCCCCCCAGAGAAGCTGTGCCATCCCTGCTTGCGCAGCCAGTGCCACCCAAGTCACCCATCACGCTGTCCCCATTGCCCTGGGCAGCCCTGCCCTCTGTGCGGGAGCATGCCAAGCCTAAGCCAGGGCAGATTAAGACATGACCAGTTAAAGCCACTTTGCTCCTGAACAAGCATATCCGCTTGGGATTTAACGCATTTGCAGGCAGGGATTCACACCTTTAGGTGATTTGTCTTAATTCCTCTCAGCCTCTACGTGTGAAAAGCCCTTGACGGGTGAGAGCTTGGCTGGGTGCTGGTTCTGCAGCATGGCTGTGCCTGGGGTTTCACCTGTGGCTGCCCCACACATGCTGCCCGGTGGGTGCAGCCTTCCTCCTCCTCCTCCCCCTGCCTCCCCAGTCCCCAGGGCTGAGACACCTGCTGAGATTTCTTACAGATCCAGAGGATTTAGGCAGCAGACCTGTTTAGGGATGTCCCTCGCAGTGCAGGAGAGGAACTACTGCGGATGAGGGGATGATGCTGCTGGTGCTGTGCTGGCACCTGCCTGTCGCCGTGGGGTGCTCTGGGGCAGCAGCCACACCGGCTACTGCAGAAGGACCCACATGAGCACCTGTGGGGCTGTATGGGCAGGGGCAGCTGTCCTCCCAGAAATCAATAGCTCCACAGACCCCCAGTTTCTGCCTGCTCTGGCGGCTGCTGATGCTGGGGGTGGCTGTCGGCTGGGGTTTGGGTGTGGTGGCTCTATCCTCGGGGACCTGGTGGCACCGCCACCACCTGCCCCCACACAGGGACCCTGCAGGCCACAAAGCCCCACATTGTTGTGACAGCAGCTGGGTGCAGAGTGACGGGGACGCCTGGGTCCTTCCGACCCAGCGGGGTGCATGGCTGATGGAGGAACCTGCTGTCAAGCATCCCTGTCCTGTCCGGCCCCATGCACTCGTGGGCTGGGGTCACCCCATCCCATGCCGGAGCCCTGGATTCCCTCCCCAGGACTGTCTCTGCGCCTGGGGCCAGGCGGGCGCTTGGCAGCTGCACCAGCTGCCGGCAGAGACAGGAGGAATGAGCTGACAATGGCGGCGGAGGAGAGCCAGGCTGCCGGCTGATGAATAATGCAGCGGCTTCGCTCTCCAGAGCAGCAGAGTTCCTGTTTACCAGCACCTGGCCCGAGCTGGCAGGGCAGGGGTGCAGCCCCCTGAGCACCCCAGCCAAGGGTCCTGCTGCCCCCCTCACTTCCTCTCAATTCCCCCTTCAGTGCACCTGCTGCCTGCAGCCACCCTGTGGTGCAGGATTTGGCCATCGGGGAACAGAGGGTCTTCCCCTGGGGCAGGGGGTCTGCACCCACCGCAGGGCATGTGTGAGAGGGGGTAATGCCTGCATTCCTGCCTGAGCATTGCTTCATGGCTCCATGAGCATCCCTTCACTGCGGCAGCAGCAGCCGGAGGGATTTTTGACATGAGCGTTTCCATGGCAACAGAGCAAAATGGCGCTGGAAGCCAGGGGGCTGCTGGGCTCTGTGCAGCTGGAGCGGGTGATGGCAGGGAAGGGCTGCGGGTGCTGGGGCTGCTCCCCCGACAGCACGATGGGAGGTGTCCAAGCCCCTCTGCTAGGGCTGGCCCCTGGACCAGCACCCTACACTTGTGCCCTGGGGCCATGCTGTGCCTGTGATGGGTGCCGCTGCTCTGTGACACTGTGCTGTGCCATGCCATGTGTGCCATGCCATGCTAGCAAGGTGTCTGGGAGATGTGCCTTCCTCCCTCCCCTTGCCTGCCTGCCGTCATCACTATCTCTGCTCCCCCAGGGCCTCTCGCCCTCGTCCCCCCGCCAAGGTCTCCCGTATCAGGCCTGTTGTCCTGGCTACTTAATCTGGGTTTCTCGGTTACCCCATCTGGAAAAAATGTGTCTAAGAATACCCAGCACAGGCACGGCACTTCCCGGGGTGGGAGGCTGCTGCCTGGCCCATCTGTGTGCATCCCCGGCCCTGCGACCTCCGCCCCACCTGGGCACCATCCCACCAAACCAGCATTTGGTACTGGGCTTCCTCAAACATCAGTCTGCGGCCCCGAAGGACCATGGCAACCAGCTGTACAACCCTCTGTGGCTGCACTGCCTGTCTCTTCCACCAGCCTAACCGCAGTGCTGAGCGACGGGATGGCACCCAGAGGGACCTGGACGAGCTCGAGAAGTGAGGCCATGCAAACCTCATGGGGTTCAACAAGGCCAAGTGCAAGGTCCTGCACCTGAGTCAGGACAACGCCTGGTATCAATACAGGCTGGGGATGAAGGGATTGAGAGCAGCCCTGCGGAGAAGGACTTGGGGGTACTGGTGGATGAAAGATTGGACACGAGCCGGCTATGTGCACTTGCAGCCCAGAAGACCAATTGTATCTTGGGCTGCATCAAAAGGAGAATGGCAAGCAGGTTGAGGGAGGTGATTCTGCCCGTCTACTCTGCTCTGGTGAGACTCCACCTGGAGTCCTGTGTCCAGCTCTGAAGCACTCAGTACAGGAAAGACATGGACCTGTTGGAGAGGGGCCAGAGGAGGCCACAAAAATGATCAGAGGGCTGGAACAGCCCTGTTGTGAGGACAGGCTCAGAGATTCGGGGTAGTTCAGCCTTTAGAAGAGAAGGCTCTGGGGACACCTTATTGCAGCCTTTTAGTACTTAAAACAGGCCTATAAGAAAGATGGGGACAGACTTCTTAGCAGGGCCAGTTGCAGGAGGACAAGGGGTAAAGGTTTTAAGCTAAAGAAAGGGAGATCCAGACTAGACATGAAGAAGAAATTTTTTACAATGAGAGTGGTGAAACCATGGCCCAGGTTGCCCAGAGAGGTGCTGGATGCCCCATCCCTGGAGACATCCCAGGCCAGGCTGGACCGGGCTTTGAGCAACCTGAGCTGGGGGAAGACGGCAGGGGTTGCAATAAATGAGCTTTGAAGGTCCCTTCCAACCCAAACTATTTTATGATTCTACGTGCACGCAGAGTTTGAAAAGCATCCCCCTAAGTTCTCCCCTGTCCCTAAAAGAGGGGGCAAGATGGCTCCTGTGCTTGCTCCATTTCTCACATGGATTCTGGGGCATGGCAATGGGACCTGCTGGTCCTGTGGGTCAGTGCCAGCTCACCCAGGTTGAGGCAAGGTGGCATCGCTGCCTGTGTGTGCACCGGAGGGGACTGAGCACACAGCTGGTAAAAACAACACAAGTCTTGTTGTTTAACTGCAACCTTTTAATTTTTTTCCCCAGGAAAGTGGAATCCTGAGCACTCGCATCCTTTGGGCTTTCGGAGATGGGGAACAGAGCAGGGAAGGTTTATCCGGGACGGGGTCTCTGCCGTGCACCTGCCGCTCTGGGGGCCGTGCCGAGCCTATCCGTGCCGCTCGTACCGAGCCGGGCAGACGCTCGGCGGGCAGCCCCGCCCCGCTCCCCCCGGGCGGCGGGGCCAGTGGGCGGGGGCCGGGCGGAGCGGGGCGCACGGCGCGGCTCGGCACGGCTCGGCGCGGCTCAGCTCCGCTCTCCTCTCCCGCCATGGCATCCAAGTGCCCCAAGTGCGACAAGACCGTGTACTTCGGTGAGCGCATCCCCGCGACCCGGCCCCGCATCCCCCTCCCGGAGCCGGGGCTCATCCCCCGCTCTGTCCTCACTCGCCCATCCCGGGGACGACACTTATCCCTGGCTCTCCCTTCCCCAAGCCTCGGTGTGTCCCCCGGTCCCCTCCTCCTCCCCGGTGCCTGGATGTGTCCCCAGCTGCGCCGTCCCCGAGCCCGGCGCACCTCCAGCGGGGTGCACCCATCACCCAGAGCCCGGCCCGGCAGCAGCTGCCTCTCCCCCGGGGTTCCCTCTCGCAGCGGCTCTATCCCCCCGCGACGCCCATCCCTGTGTTGTGCTGGAGGATGCTGCCGGCTGGCCTTGGGGTGGGGGACAAAAGCGGTGTGGGTGGCAGGGGGGTTCCAGGCACCTTCCTCTTTTTGCTGGGCTAAGGAGGTGAAGCAAAGGGTGAGGAGCTGTGGTTGGGGTCTGTGCCCACAGCTTGTTTTGGTGCTGGGGGGATACCCGTGTGCCCCTGTGCCTACTGGCCCGGAGCCTGGCCTGTCTAATGTGGATGGGTGCTGGGCTGGAGTCCCAGGAGCTGGTGTGGGGGGGGTCTTTTGGTGTGGAGGAGCAGGTGGTTGCAGGTGCAAACAAAACCTCCTCTCAGCTAATTTGTTCCCATTCCCTGCAAACCTTGCTCCAGGTGTGTTTTTCATCCCTCCCCATCTCGTCTCTCACCCAGCCCTCTGCGGGCTGTTCCTGAGTGGGTGAGCTAATGAATGGTTTGGGGTTTCTATGCGACTTTTTCAAAGCCAGCGTCTGGGCTTAGAGGTCCATCTCAGCATGCCTGGGCCAGCTTTGGGCACTAGCGAGTCCCTGCAGGTCTCTGAGATCCCTGCTTGGGGTTGTGGCTGGTCAGGATCTCTGGGAACCAGGGCTAAGGTGTCTCCCGTCAGGCACCCTGGGGTAAGCGCCGCCACCCAGGTTGCATAAAATGCCAGGGGCGGAGGTGAAAGCAAGGGCTGATCCCCAGCCCTGATGCTTCACCACCACTTGCCGTGGAGCTTGCCCCAACCCGCTTCTCCCCTACATGGTGGTGCCCAGCCAGGAGACCCTGGGGAGCGACCTGACCCCTAGCCTCGGGGTGGGCATCCTCAGGGCTGCACTGCAGGCTCGGAGGGATCTGGGGATAGATCAGGCACTCCAGCCTGAGCTGCCTCCTGGAACCTGCTGATGATGGGATCCAGCTGTCCCAGTGCTGCTGCCTGCACCCCTCCCTGCCTGTCTCCCTCTGATGCTCCAGCGTCCAGCCCCTGCTGCCTCAGCATGTTTGTTTGGTGGAGAAATACCAAAGGGTCGTGATGGTGCCTGAGCGTTTGAGGCATCAGTGCTTTCATTCCTTTCCGGCCATCTCCAAGTAAACACAGAGAAATAGGAATTTGCTGTCTTCCTCCTTTAAATAAACCTATTTGTGTGGGGGTGGGAAGGGCTCGGCCCCTTGGATATCTTTCCTTGTGTGAATCTTTTCCTTTTTAAGCAGAAAATAGTGTGTCTGTCCGGCCAGCTGGGCACTGGCCCGGGGTCAGAGTTCCTCCTCTCACCCTGGGGATGAGCCTGCCCTGCACGGGGGGGCCAGGACTGGGCTTGGGGACCCCTGCCTTGCTGCCTGAGGGGGCCGGGCTGTGCCAGGAGGTGAAGCCCCAGCCATGCCCATGCTCTTTCTCTCTCCCCATGTGCTGGGGGACTTGTGGGCCTCTTAGGGTCATGGGCTGGTGGGGCAGGGTGCTGTACCCCATGTCCCCAGCTGCTTGTTGGCTCTCTCAGCACCCAGGTGGGTTTCTGTAGGTGTAGGGGTCCATGTCAATGTCTCTGCTGCTCCTTGGCTTCCCTGTTTCTGCCCCCTCAGGGGACGCCTTGCCCTGCGCACAGGGAGGAGGCAGGTGCCTGGCAGCAGGGACCCCGTAGCCACCACTGCCCCTAAGAGAAACCAGGGGCTGAGTCAAAACAGGAGCGAGCCCAAAACTTCTCTGCTAGGAGCTAAGATAGGCTGGAGCGTGTCCTTGCTGATGCCTTGAGCTTTTCCTTGAGGAACCGCCCAGGCGCTGGCAGAATAAACCCGGGTCCGTTTATTTAACGCATAGAAACTGGATGCAATCTCTGTGCCGCCTTTCCGGGACGTGGCTCCTGGGTTTCCTCCCGACAGACCGCGTGGTTTGGTGGGAAGGTGATGGGAGCGCTGCACCCAGGGCTGGGTAACGCTTGTGAATTCCTCAGCCGGCCCAAAGCTGAACGGGGAGGTGATTCATAAAGCCCCGCTTGTTCAGGAGCGCTCCTCGCCTGCGCTGAATGAACGCTGGCAACTATAGCTTCTCGAATGCTTGGGATTGCAGTCGTGGGTCATGTGTGAGAAATGCCACTGTGTCCTGTTCCCGGCCCTGTGTGGTGCTGGAGCGGCTGACCAACACCAACAGTCGTGGGTACCCATGGAAAACTCATTTCCAACCTGCTTGTTGCTTCATGCTCCCTGGAAAAATCCAGCAGGCTCCTCCCTGCGCAGTCAGGAGGATGTGGGTGTTTCCTGAGCTACAGAATGAGCTTTTTTCCTTTAAAAAGCACAAGGAAATATAAAAATAGTTTTCTGGCCTTTTTTTTTTTTCCCCACGCAGGCCGAGGTCTGTGACATTGTTTCCAGGAGCAGCCGGGGCTAACTTTCCCGCTTTGGGGAGGCTGGAGGGAAGATGTGAATGTTTAACCGGCGGAGCAGCGCTGCCGGTGGCTGCAGGGGCCGGTTCCCATCCCGTGTGGGCAGGTGGCAGCGGGCTGGGTTATCTTTTCTGACAGGAAGCGCTGGAAGGGACCAGAGTTGCGTGAAGCCAAACAGCCACGCATTTCCGCAGCTCCCTTTTACATCGCTAGCCTTAAATGAGTTTTGCAGGGTCGCTGGGAGCCCTGGCCAAGCCTTTCCACCTCCTCTCCTCTCTTCCCAGTGCACAGTGGGGGAGTGCAGCGGTGGGGGGTTTCCTGTTTTCCCATCCCAAGCGTGGTCCATGCAAAAGCCCCAGGGATGTGGCAGGCACACGTGCAGCAGGGTCCTTCGGCGGGGAGCTGTCTGCATGTGCTGGGCTGTCTGAGGGCTGTTGGGAGGCTGCTGTGCTGTTTGTTTGGGAAGGGGCATCCTAAAAGCACATGGGAGCCTCCTGGTAGCCCTGGGGCTTGTCCTGGCTGTGTCTACAGCTGGAGCAGAAAAGCTGCTCTCTGGGGATGGTTTGCTGGTGCAGTGCCAGAGGGGGACTAAGGACACAGACAAATCCAGCTGGAAAGCAAGGAGGGTCCTGCATCGAACGCCAGATGCTGCTGTCAGGCTGACATCCTAAGTGTGCTGGAGGAGAGGGGTGCAGCAAGGTGTGGGGTGCTGCCCCTGCAGAGCACTGTGCCAACAGGTTAACCCTACAGAAATTCAAGCTGCAGAAGCCACTCTGCAATTAATAAGTAACCACTGTCCTTGGCTCTGGGCACTGGCTGTTGGGAGATGGTGACCTGCCAGTGGCCGGGCAGAGGGGCAGGAGGGCTTTGTTTCAACTATAGTCATCCCTAACAAAGGAAGCGGCTCTTCAAGTGCAGCCATCATAGCAGTCCGCACGTCAACGTCGGCACTGCCCCAGGCTTGCCAGCATGAAGGCTGGCTGGGCTCTGTGAGTAATGCCTGCTCTGGTGTCTCGGTGCTGCTCTCAGAGTGTGCGTGGATCTTGCAGAACAGTAACTAAGGATGCACCAATTCCCTGCTCCTTGAGCAGGGCCTTGCCGGGGGGGGATGCTTCCACGGGAAGCTGAAGGATGGGCTGATTAGCATTAGCTTTTCCCTCAGGAAAATAGCACGAGCTATAGAAAATTACCTGTGGGAGGGTGGGACAAGACGCTGTGAGGTCTCAGTTCCTTTGCTTTTGTGCGCTGCGAGGTACATGCTTTGCTGGAGCTGCTGGGGCTTCTGCATGGTGTGGTGTTGGCATCTCGTGTGCGTGTTCGTGGCAGTTCCCTGCCCTGCAGGGAGCTGGGGCTCAGCTGCTGTGGGACACAGGGATCTGCAGGGCTTGTGCCAGGTGTTTATGCTGACGGGCCTGATGTCCGGCTCTCCCTGTCGCCACCAGCCTGCAGTATCGGCGCTGCTTCTGGGGCTGTGGTGCTGGTGGCTTGGGGCTGGCTCTGTGAGCCTGGCTGGTCCTGAGTGACTTCATTTGGTGTCTGGTTTGTGGACCTCTGCACCCACGTCTCAGGTCCCAGGCAGGTCTTGGGCAGAGCTCCTTGTGCTCCCATCCTCCTTCCCTGTCCCTGGTAGGAGTACAAGGATGGGGAGAGGTGAGGTGATGGGACTGGGAAGCAAAAGCAAGGAAAGGCGGAGCAGGAACACCCAAGGGAGAGGTAATGGAAAATCAGTCGCTGCAATGTTGCAATCACATATGGATCCTGGAGCATGTGCTGTGGTGCCACTTTTGGCTGTGGTTGGGTGGCTGTGCCCATTGCTCCTGCCAGGGGGCCGGGAGACGCTGGAGCAAGCAGGGAGGGGATGGTGGGGACAGGTCCTGACATGATGGTGGAAGAGCTCTCCCACCAGCCTGCTGTGCACTTGCTGGTGGGGAACGCTGGTGTTCTGGTCCCCAGGGAGGTCCCAAGCATCCTCTCCTGCTGCCAGCTCTGTTCACACTGCGTTTCCCACTGGTTGTGCCTTCACGGGCTGGGGAGGTGAGGAGCTGTGGGGCTGGAGGGACACTTAGACTGGTTTGACTGCTCCAGCAGCTCTGAGTCCTGCTCTCGCTGACACCAGTCAGAAGACTGTCTCATCCTCCCTGCACTGCCTGCTGGAGATGTTATCTCAGCAGGCAGGAGGAACACCGTACTCTGGACCAGCAATTACCCATTTTTCTTGTGTGCTTGTTCATGTCCCGGTTCCCCACTGGCCTTCAACACCTTGCATAGGTGTCTGCACCCCAGCAAGAAAGCAGCTGATTTCTTGGACTCAGCCCTGGCTGAACCCAGTGCCCAGCAAGAAACGCTGCTCATCCTCTCACAGCACAGCCACGGTGGAGCTGCCTGGCCTCGGAGCTGGAGGGGCGCATCCCGTGCGGATGGTGCTTGATGAAGTACAGCAGCCCAGTGGAAAATAGAGAGGGATTTGCTGGAGTCTGCCCTGGCCCTGTGAACCAGAGCGGGAGGTTTGAGGCTCAGGGCCAGGAAAGTGCCTGCAGTAGGTGAGGTTTTGTCGGCGGGGAGCGGCGGGGTGGCCGGGAGCCATGCTGTGCATTAGGGCTGTGGCTGGAAATCAAACAGGGCTCGCTCATGCCCAAGGGGCTTGGCTGTGTGGGGACTTGGGTCTGGGGAAGACCTTGCCTCTCTGCTGGGCTGGAAGTGAAGCCCTGGGAAGCAGGACCCCCCTGCTGTGGTATTCCTTCTTTTCCCCCAGGAGGGGACGACTCCACTCCCTGGCGAGGCGGTACTGAGCTGGCTTTGTTGTGCACTTGGAGAGAGCCCAGTGAGCAAGCGGCTCAGGGCCGGAGGGCTCGCCTCGCTGCGGCAAAGCTAAATATATACGTCTTGGCCACAAAATCACAGTGTGGTGTAACCGTCGGCCCTGGCTGTGTAACAGGGGAAAGGAGCTGCCTGGCCATGCCCGAGAAGGGCAGGAGGGGGTGGTGTAGGGGACATGGGGAGGCAGCGCAGACCATTCCAAGAGGCTGGCGGGGCACCATGGCTGGTGGCAGAGCCATGCATAGCTGGTGGGACATCCTCAAGCTGCCCCTCTGCCTTTTCCATCTCCCAGCCGTGCTGCAAGGGGCTGGGGACCAGACAAGCCTGCCAGCTGCCTGGACTCTTGGCTTTGTTTCCATCCATTTACCAGGCTTCTTTCCCTGCACTCATCTCTCTTATTTATTCCTTTGTGCCTGTGACTGCTTTGAAGCACATCTGCAGTTGGTCTGGCAGCAACCCTCTCCTTCAGTGTTGACTGTCACTGGGTCCCTGGGCGATTTGGCATCTTTATCACCAGACCAGGCTTTGTCAGCCCTTCCCTGTGTCCTCCCAGGCTGTGGTGGGATGGATGGGGCACAGCCCAGCCCTTTGCAGAGATGCAGCTGCAGCTATGGTTGCTTTTGCTGAATAAGCCTCCGTCTGGAAGCAGCGCTGACGTCAGGCCATGGAAATACCTGTGTGAGGGCTTGGAGCCAGCTCGGCATGCCCCTAGCGCTGGGTCTGGGAGGAGGGATGCTCCCTTCCCACCCCTAAAAGGTGCACCCATCCCTGGCACATGCCAGCTGCCTTGCCTGGGCATGGTGGATAATTAAGGGATGAGCCATGTTTTCTCTGGGGTGGGGCTGCCACAGAGCCTTGGGGAGCAGACTGCGGGGAGCAAACTGCTTCAGCAGCCCCCTCGGGTGCTTTCCTGTTCCTGGCCTCTGATTTTCTCTGGCTATAGTGGTGATGCTCGTCAGCATGGGTTGCCCCCACTACACAGTGCAAATCCACCCCACAGCTACATCCAGCAGCTGGCCAGGTACCTGGCCGTGCCTCCGCCTCTCCTCCTTGGGGCATTTCACCCTTGTGAGAGGTTTGCTATTGAGGTACCAAGTAACCCTGGGCAGACAAACCCTGAGTCATGCACATTTGGCAGAGGCCAAATTGCTGCAGCCAAGTACCCTTAACTCTGCCTGTCCCAGCGTGCGCTGCATGGCCAGTTTAACTTTTGAGGGCTCAAGGGGGCATCTGGCCACAGGCTGAGCATGTGAAAGTGGGATTCAGCAAGCAAGGCAGGACGTGTATGTGCTCGGTGTGATGCTGAGAGGATGCAGGCGCTAGCCCATCCCTTCCTGGTGTGGCAGGGCACGGTATTTGGTGGCAGTGGCTGGGTGTGGGGTGACGTCTAGGTGAGCAAAGTCTGCTCCAAGGCTCTGTGCCATCCCATACTCCCCAGACAGAGCTGCTCAAAGCCCCAGTGCTGCTTCACTCCTGACTGCCCTTGCAGTGCTGATGGTGGGGTGTCCCCCCCAAGTCGGGGGGGTGTGGAGCAGGGCTCCCCGCAGCAGCTGCCTGTGGGGTGTCTGCCCTGTTGGGAGGACGTGGCCAGAGACATGTCCCCTGGAGCTGATGCCGCAGTGGAGCAGAGGTGGCTGGGTGACGTGAAATCTGGGTGCTGGTGTTTTCCCTTGCAGTGATTTACAGGCAGCACAGCCATGGGCGGGACCTGCTGCCCTGGACACGGGCTGGGGTGGCTCCAAGCTGCTTCCGCTGCGCGGCGGGAACAATGCAGCCTGGAGAGTCACCCTGGCTGTGCTGGCCCCAGCCGTGGCCCCCCTGGGAGCCCTTGTTTACAGCCAAAGGATGCCTGACCAACCTCTGCATGGTGTTTCATCCTGCAGGCAAGGGGCATCCCCTGTGGTTCCTGGGCTGTCCCCATGCCCTGGGAGCAGGACAGTGCACCGGGCCACCTCCTCCCTCCTGCCCTGTCCCCTGCCAGGCACTGCAGGTGCTGGTGAGGTCTCTCTTGCTCTGTGTGGCCTTGGTAGGGGGGTGCATTCATCAGGAAGCAGCAGGGATTTACAGCTTCTTGAAATCTTATGGAGGGGGGGAAGTTGGGGGGGTATGTCATGTCACGGGGACAGGAAGGAGCTGGTGTGGGTTGTGGCCGGCTGTAATTGCAATGGCCTCTGGAAAACATCCGCTGGGAGCTTCCTCCTGGCTTTGTACCTGGGGCCACAATGGCACTGGGCCGGCGTGGTGGGGGGAGCCGGGGCTGACGCAGCCGAAGTGCAGCCTGGCCTGGCTGTGCATCCACTGTGACAAAGCTGAGCCGCTCTTTGGCCCCGAGCCCCTGGCTCCACTTGCAGCTTGTCACGCTCCGTTTCCCTCCCCAGTCGCGCCGGGGAGGCACCCGTTCCTGCAGGGAGGGCGGGGGGATGCAGGGCTTTTGCAACAGCCCCAGGTCAGTGGGACCTCTGTGTCCTCATTTTTGGGGAGCACTTGCAGGGCTGGGGGCTGTGTGCCCCAGGGGTTTGGTCCAACAGCCTGGACACGAGAGTGACATCATCAGGAGGTGAGTGTGGAGCTGCTTCCAGCTGGTGCTGGTCCTCCAAGCACATCCTCCACGTGCTTATTCAGAGATGCTATTGGGGATCTCCCTTGCACCCTGGTGCAATGGCTCTAGCTCTCCCCCGCTGCACTGCCCTCCTCTGCCACTGGCCACCCAGCTTTGCACTGAGGCTGAGTTTTTGGGTGGTGATGGCAGTTGTTTCAGCTAATCTCGGCCCTGCAGCCTGCCCCGGACACAGCTGTTTGCCTTGGGAGGAGCCTGGCTCTGGGAGCCAGGACCTGCCCTTAGGGAGCTCTTGACCCTCATCTTGGCCTGATGCAAACAGGTGACATTTGCTGAGGTCCTTCGGGGGAAAAAGGCCTGGGAAACCCACTGTTGCAGAGGAGGTCTTCTTGTAGAGCAGGGCTAGGCTCCAGTTGCACTTTTATTTGCTTGTTAAATATTTTATTTGGCTCTTCTGATTTGGTTTTACGGTGGCTTTAACAGGATCGTGCTGTTTTCCAGCTGTCTCCGCACATGTGCAAGGAAGAGGGAGGGTGAATGGGAATTGGCAGGGGGCACAGAGCAGCACCTGGCCCCCCAGGACCTGGAGGGTAGTAGGAACAGCACGATACCGGTGGTGCAGGACGAGGACCGGCAGCCTGTGCTACCTCCCGGGATGCTCCTGGAGATGTACAGCTCAGGGCTAGCCACAGGAGGCGCATTCGTGTAACCCATCTCAAAGCATTTTCCTTACCTGAGTTCACCCACTGATGCTTTGAAACTGTTTTCAGTGCCGGCAGTGAGTTGCTCCACAGGTTGGTGGCACCCCGGGGCAATGCAGGGATGGTGCCCGCCTACACCTACCCATCACACCTGCCCCCAGCCCGGGGGAGAGGGGGGCAATCACTCACCCAAGAGACGAATGTTTTCCAGGGCCAAACATCCACCCTTGGCAACCCTGGAGGCTGTCTACTGTCACGTCCTCCCGGCTGCAGGCAGGCGGGTGTCCCAGGGGCAGCGCAGGGGCTGGAGCTGCGGCTGAGGCTCCCCAGGGAGCCCAGAGGCTGGGTGTGCGCGGGGGAGGCATGACGGAACGGGTGGGGTGGGCATGGTAACACCAAATATTTGAATGGGAGCAGGGTCATTCCAGGTAACATGGCGGGTAAAAATAGATGTAAGGAGTAGAAAAAAAAATGTTGCCATTGCTGGACTGGTGCGTGGGAAAGGGCGCCTGTGCATTGGCAGAGCTGGTGCTGGGGGGGTCAGAGGCTGGGGGGGCCCATGTCTGTGACTGCCCATGTCTGTGGCCTGAACAGCCCTGGGTACCCTGTGGCTGCGGAGTGGTCCCTGCAGCATGACTGGTTTGCACAGTGTGTCGATGAGCAGTCACCCTCAAGTGCAACCCCCCATGGTGCCCAGAGTTTGGCTTCCCCAGGGGCTTCAGCAGGTGCTGGGCAGTCGCTCACCTCTCTCTCTGTTCCCTGCAGCCGAGAAGGTCTCCTCCCTGGGCAAGGACTGGCACAAGTTCTGCCTGAAGTGTGAGCGCTGCAACAAGACCCTGACTCCGGGCGGACACGCCGAGGTGAGAGCTGCGGGGGCAGATGGGGTGGGGGAGCTGTGCTGCCATGCAGGGGTGGCCTGGTGGTCTATCTGGCACGCCATGGATGGGCAGTCACAGAAACTGGGCTGGGGGGGGTACCTGGTGCTGTGCTGATGGGCTGTCCCTGCAGCATACAAGCCCAGGAGCGCACACTGTGGCTTCAAATGCTGCTGCTGTGACCCGCAGTGCCCAAGAGCTCTCATGCACAGTCCCGGGCAGACACAGGGTGGTGCTGGCACCACGTGCGATGTTGTTGCTGTGCCACCTCAGCGTGGGTCCCTGGGCAGCCTGTGGCGAGCCCCGGCAAGCACTTGAAGCAGCTCTATGCACCAGGCAGGCTTGTTTGGGCATCACGCTGGCTTTGAAGATGTGTGTGTGCCAAGAACATGCACCAGAGTGTGGTTAAAAACACTAAAAATTTGGGATGCGTGGATTGCTACGGCGATGCTAGCTTGGCACTGGTGCTTTTGGTGCCCGGGAGTGCCATGCCACTGCAGCTGCTTGGCACTCAGGTCTGCCGGGGTGCTGGGGCCTGGGAGCAACTGTGTTTTTCTTGTGTGGTGTCCCAGCGTTGACACCTGGTGCCCTGGGCTTTGCGCAGAGCCTGTCATGCCAGAATGTCACCAGCTCTTTAACACAGTGTTAGCAGGTGGCACAGCTGGGGAGAGGGTAGCGGTGGCAGGGACAGCCATACCGGCTGCCACCAGCCTGTGGGGGAGTGGGGCTGGTCCTGCCGAGGAGGATGGGGCTGTGCGGGTTGTTCTGTGCTTTGGGCCAGGTTAAGTCCTGGGGATTTGCTGCTTCTCCATATAAGGCCAGATTCTGCCCTCATGGAGGGTGGCAGCCAAGCCCCCACGGATTGCACCAACAGCAGGATTTGGCCCTTCCCTGCTTTTTCTCTCTCCTTTCAAGCCAACGTGTCCGGTTGGGTTGGAAAGGTGTCGCGGGGAGACCAGCTAAATGTTTACCCTCCCCTCTGGCATGGTAATGCTGCGAGCACACTGATATTTATGCCCAGCGATATTTTGCAGCTGGCTGCTGCCAGCCCGCTGCCCGCTTGCTCCCCCAGCCCTCACCTTTGGCATGGCTCGGGGGGCGAGAGAGGGGACATTGCTCCTGCTCAGCTACCGCCCTGCTCACCTTGGGCAAAACATCCTTGCCTCACAGCAGAGGGGATGGAGGGCAGTAGCGTGGGCCAAAAGCCAGGCTGAAGTGCTGAACAATGGGGTGGGATCGTGCCTGAGGACAGGGTCCCAGTGGGTTTTCCATGCTGAACGGCATGCATGGCAGCCCCGCTGGCGTCCCGCCCCAGCCACAGATGCTCTTTCTTTCCTCTTGGACTCGGTTCCCACTGGCCCATGAGAAATGGCTGTGGGGAGCTCCGGGGCTTATCACCTGCTTTATGCCTTCCTGCGATAATTGCCCCAGGCCAATAGCAGCTGGGCTGGGACCAGTGCCTGTGTGGGGCCTCTGATCTTGGGCCAAGAGGAGGGGGAGGTGAAGCTGGGTGGAAGATATGGTGCTCTGTGTGCCTAATAACAGCCTAACTGTGCACAGGATGTTTAATGGGCAAAGAGGTGGTGCATGGGGTCCCAGTGGCACATTGATGAGCTGGGGCTTGGAGATGCCTCTCAGCTGGAGTGCCACAGGGTGCTGGGTCTCCAGACCCGCAGTATGGCATGGGCACAACAGCTGGAGCATTTGATGCAGGTGAAATCCTCGAGTGCTGAGGTTGGATTGGGCTGCTGCTGCTGGACCCGCAAGCTGGTGCATTTTGGGGTGTAGGCATTGCCATGGTGGTCTCTGAACTCCTGTGAGGATGGAAGCGATCACCAGGGAACCATGGTCGCTGTTCAGCATCCTAACACTCCCCTCTCTCCCCAGCACGATGGGAAGCCCTTCTGCCACAAGCCCTGCTATGCCACGCTCTTCGGCCCCAAAGGTATGTCCGTGCTGCGCCTGTGCAGCCATGCCCAAGGCTGCAGGAGGGGCCAGGTCCCCCCATCCCCGCTGGTGGGGAGCTATGGCCCCAAAAGCACCCCAGGAGCCAGGTTAGTGTGTGCTGAACACCAAAGCCAGCGCTTTGCAGTCCCAGCCCTCCCACCCCACTTGTGCCAAGGGAGAGGAGAACTGCTGGAGGGAGGGATCTGTCCTGACAGTTGTCTTTTTTTTTTTTTTTTTAATATTTAAAAAACAAATTCACATTCAGACAGAAGGTGGAGTCACTCTCCTATCCCAGATGTGGCTGGGGAGAGTGTGGGTCAGGAGAAAGCAAACAAGGGCTGAGGTTCTGCGGTGACCCATGGCTCAGTGGGGCTGGGGGGAGGATGGAGACCCTGAGCGCTCCCAGGCCGCCACATCCTCTCTATGCCCCACTGCAGGGGTGAACATTGGTGGCGCTGGATCCTACATCTATGAGCAGCCGCAGATTGAGGGGCAAACCGCTCCGGGACCCATCGAGCACCCGGTGAAGGTGGAGGAGAGGAAGGCGAACGCTGCGCCTCCCAAGGGACCCAGCAAAGGTGCGGGACAGGGTGGGATGGGCAGCCTGTACCTCGGCCGTGCTGTTCAGCTGGTCCAGAGCATTTGGTGATGGTGTGGGGTGCAGGGTGTGTGCGGGGGTTCCTCTGCATCTGTGTGTCCTGGCTGAGATGTCCCTCTGCTTCCTCTGCCCTCTCTTCTTCCAGCCTCCAGTGTCACCACCTTCACTGGGGAGCCCAACATGTGCCCACGCTGTGGCAAGAGAGTCTACTTTGGTAAGGTGGCAAGTGGGCAGTGGGTGCATGTCCCAGGGTGGCACGTCCCAGTGGCATTTGGCCTCTGTGCAGGAACCCTGGGGCAGGCTGAGGGGATGTTCAGCTTGAATGTGGGACTAGAGGCACAGGGGAATGTGCTCGAGCAGCCTGCAGGGATGGGTCCTCCTGGAGGAGCTCCTGGGTTGGGGCTGGGCAGCCTCAGGCTTCATCTGTGTTATGTCCCCTACTGTCACCTCCTGAGGGGGTGGTGTTGGCTTAATAGCTGTCCTTGGCCAACTTCTGTGAGGCAGCAGAGGGGTGGGTGGGTGCACAGGGGCAGAGGTGATGTCCCCAGGGGGTGCTCCAGCTGTTTTGGTGGCCTGCAGGCTTCCTCCTTCAGCCAGGGGCTTGCTCCTCTTGATATGTGGGCAGAGAGGCCAGTGTGACCTTCTTTCCTTGTCCCCACTCCAGCTGAGAAGGTGACTTCTCTGGGGAAGGACTGGCACCGTCCCTGCCTACGCTGCGAGCGCTGCAGCAAGACACTGACCCCGGGGGGCCATGCCGAGGTAAGGATGTCCCAGACCTGAGAGTCATGGGCAGCACACGTCGGGGATGCTGGCATGCCATCTCCTGGCTGAGCTGTGTCATGCCGCAGTGGTTTGCAAGGGAGCAGGACAGGGCTGTCAGGAGCAGCTCCCACAGCCCAGGGGTGTCTGCAGAGGCTGAGCAGAGCGGGAGAGGTGCCCAGCTGGAGGGATGTGTCCTGGGTACTGGCCTTTCCCCAGCCCTCCCTGGTGACATGCTTCTCTCCCTCTCCCACACAGCACGATGGACAGCCGTACTGTCACAAGCCCTGCTATGGGATCCTGTTCGGGCCAAAAGGTGAGTGCCCGGGACACAAGCCCCATCCGTGCTGATGCCACTGCCCAGAGGGGACCTCTCCCTGGAGCGTGCCATCTTCCCACCTGGGTGCTCACCCTCCTTCATCTCCCCCTGTGCAGGCGTCAACACCGGAGCTGTGGGAAGCTACATCTATGACAAAGACCCTGAGGCGAAGAATCAGCCCTAGACGGTGACCCCCTGCCCAGCGCCTGCTCTGTGCCCCCGTACTAACCTCCTGCTCACAGCCGGAGCAGACCCTCGCCAGGCTGGCCACGGAGCTGTGCTCTCTCTGCTGTCCCTACTCACGGCAGGACAGCCCTGCCCCCGGGGTTATATATCATAGTCTCTACTATAAGCTTCAGTGTTTAAAGGCAAAGGTAAAAGGTGTCTCAGGTGGTTCCCAATGTGCTCTGCCCTCAAAAGCCCTCTCACCAACCCCCTCAAGCACAGGAGGCAAAGGGGCAAGTCTGGGGATGTCACTGTGTGCAGGGGACAGCGGGTGGCACCCGAGGGGCTGAGAGCAGGGGGAAGGTGGTGGCAGGAATCCCACTGTGAGAGGGTGCTCCCTGCTGCCTCTCACATGGAGGGCACAGGCTGCTGAGCCCAACGGGCACCCAGCCCTGTTCCTTACCACCCACTGGGCACGTGTGGATCCCCTGAGGGCTCTGGCACATCTGACAGTGCTGCCCTTCTCCTGGCCCTTCCCAGGCTCCATGTCCTGGCTCTCACTCTCCCCAGGGCTCAAAGTTGACCCCAGCTGATGCTGGGGTTGCAGGCTCTGGCACCTCTCCACATTCCTATCCTTGCATCCCCAGGACATCCTTCTACATGCAGCCGGGCAGGTGCCCAACCTGCTCTGCTGGCTGGTTTGGGTTGGTGGTCGCCAACAGCCTGGTCCCCCATGGCAGCAGAGTCTGTGCTGGGGGGCACCCAGCATCTGCAGCCCCAGGGGAGTGGGCTGCTTCCCACATGTGGAGGGCAGAGCACATTGGGCTGGTGGCTCTGCAGCAGGACACCTGCCTGCTTCCCAGAGCTGGAGGTTTCTCATTGTTGTTGTTTATTTATAAGCAGTTGTAAATGTGCCCCTTGCTTTGGAGAATGACACATGCCCCCAGTTTCACCCATCCCCCCTGTGCACACCCAGCCCCACTGCTACCCAGGAGGCTGGGGAGGGGTTGGTGCAGGGGACCTGCCAGGGCAGTGAGCCCTGGGGTGCCAGCACCCCCGCTCTCTCCAGGCTCCCTGTGCCGCTGCAGGACTGACTTTTGTTATTTGCTGACAATAAAGGTTTTCAGAAATGTGATGTGCAGCTCATCTCTGGGTGGAGGTAGGAGAAGCTGTGTGCACTGCACAGCATCCCTCTGGTCCCAGGACAGTGTGGGGACCCTGACATGATGGTCCTGCTCCAGCTGGCTCCTCCTCGGGCAAGACAGAGCAGCCTCAACCCCAGCCAAGCCCAAGATGCCCAAGCCAGAGCTGCTCTTGGTGCAGCACAAGCCATGGCTGCTCCCTGGGCTGTGAACAGGACAAGCTTGTAGGAGGCTGTGCTGGCTCTAGGGATGGGATGGGATGGGATGGGATGGGGCAGGATGGGATGCTCCCTGGCTTTGCAGCCTGGTAAACTAACAGAGGGATGTTGCGTAGCAGGTGACACTGTTCCCCCCAGCCTGGGCTTGCTCAGCAGCCGCAGCACCTGAGCAGGGCTGCTGGTGGGAAAGCCCAGCCCAAGCAGTGAGACAGGAATGCAGTGCAGGGAGACAGACCGTCCCCCCGAGCCCCTGGGAACTACCATGTCCCTGGCCAGATACCAGCCCCGCTGCCAGGCCTGGTTTTAGACATTCAGCTGTTCCCCCTAGGAGCTCAGTGTCTGGAAAGCAAGGCATGGAGCCTGGGGCTGCCAAGGCAAACACTGGCTCTGGGAAGCGCTGCTCTGGCTTGTCCCCTCCAGCAGGCTCTTGCAAGAGCTCCATGGACCTGCATGCTGGGTGTGCCCTTCTGGGAACATGGGCACCCTGCTGGCTCTGCTGGCGAAAACAGGGACTTGATGCCCCTGTAATGTCTTGCATCCTTATAGCAGCCTGGGCCCTGGAGCTGCTCCACCACCATGCAGCAGGCACTGCAGAACAGGAGCACTGGTTCTACCTGTGGGGAGTGTCCAGCCACAATGGCATCCCCTGGGCTCAGGCAGCAGGTGTGGGACCTGCTGGTTTTCCCTCTCCCAGCAGTGATCCTAGCGACACGCAGACTTTTCTAAGGCACAAAGGGCTCGGCAGCATGGTTCCTGGGCTGGAGAACAGGCTCTGTGTGTGTGTATGTGTTCGTGTTTTGGTGGGGTTTCTATAGAGACTTGACCCTTCTGATGCTGTAGGGGCCAAGGCTGCTACATAAATCAGAGCAGTGTCGCTCTGCTGACTTCTCTGACCTGCAGCAGAGTGAAGCCCTCATAGCCAAATTTTGCCAAGTTTCCCCCATGCTGCAGGAATAGTACTGAATGGGGTGTCCCCATCACCTGTTCAGAGCCTGGCGCAGCTGCTGGTGAAGGCCTTGGAATGAATCCAGCTATCATTGCAACATTTATTTACTGTAATTAATTAACAAGCTTAATATGCCAACCTTTTTGCTAGCCTGCAGCAATCCCTACAGCAGGGAGTTTCCCTGATGGACTGCATGGCTGATTTTCCTCCCCACCGCCCTGCCTGCAGCTGAAGGAGGGGTTCACCCTCCCCAGTGCCCACCTGGCCCTGCAGCCCTGACAGCATACTCACCATGGGCACTGGCCCTGCCCCCCCCGGAGGGATGCTTGCTGCAGGGGGACCTGGATGCACCCAGGGCCTCAGCTGAGACCCAGAGCGTGGCCAGGGTGGGCTGGGAAGCACTGATGCAGGACTGCTGGGGATAGTTAAGCCAGTGGTCTTGAGATGAGGAGGGAGGCAGTCTGGGGTGGAGGGGATGGGAGGGGATGTCTGGTACCTGGGGTAGTTCTGGCTGTGAAGTGATACAGGTCAGGGCAGGTACAGCATCTTGGCTGCTGCCTGCTCCCAAAAGGCAGCCATCAAACAGAGGATTTTATTTTAGTTTGGGGCTGGCTTTTTTTTTTTCCTCCTTTCTCTTTTGCTTACATTTTCTTTTCCCCATGGGAGATTTACTGGGGGAATGCAATGAAATTAAAAATAGACAAAATTCTCTCTGCTGTGTGAGGCAGTGCAAGGAAGCCTGCATTCATCACAGCTCCCTGCTACCCCAAAAGCAACCACCCACCTGCTTGGGCTCCAGGTGAGTGACATCTCTTCACTGTCTCCCCTCTCCAGTGCAGGGGTGAGCTGGGTACCTGTCATGGCAGAAGGAGACCCCAGGTACAGCAGGTGGGTGTTAAGGGCAAGAAGCTAGAGGATGGAGCAGAGCATCGGGATCCCATGTGGGGTTATCCATGTGTGTGCTGAGGGGTTGGGGCTGTCCTGGCACCCTTGGGTTGGTGTGGGGACCGGGCCACCACAGGCACTGCTGCAGCCGAGCAGCACTTTGCTCAGGAAGGCAGCTCTGGCCTCTAATTCTTGGTGCACTTTTGTATTTATTTTTTGGAGACCTACATGAGCCGAAAATGCCCCTTTACTTGGAAAACATCCTTTCCCTTAGGGATGTCAAGTATTTTATTTTTTTTCAGCTTGGACTTGCTAGTGGGATAAAAAAGTTGGAGGGCTCTAGTGATTATGATTACAGACATGCTCTCTAGGGTATGGAGAAAAATAGAGAACAAAGTGGATGCAGCTTTGCTTGGAAATCCCCCAAGCCCTGTGAACTTGTCCCAGGCAATTACCCTTGGCGGCTCCCAGCTTTCCTGGGAGCCAGCGTAGCTCAGCAGGGAGCTGTGCCTCGCAGTTCCTCGCTGGGCAGAGGGCAGGGACCCCACCAGCTGCCGCAATGCACCGGTGGTCAACCTGTTCTGAGGGCAGTCTGGGTGATGGGTGCCAGCCTGGGTATCCCTGAGCTGCGGGAAGAGCAGGATTGTCACCCTGTGGTATTTCTCAATGGAAGGCTGAGGGCGCCCATGACACCAGAAATAGGGCTGCATCGCTCATGCTGTCATTAGTGACCCAGAATAGGGACAGGTGAGTGTACAGACTGGTCCCAGGTGCGCACACCGGGCTGTACACATGGAAAACCCCAGAAAGGGGCTTTGGTGGGATAAGAGCAATGAGGGCAGCCCTGTGCTATAAAATCTGAGGTAGTCCATGTAGGGAAGGGAGGTGCAACCACCCCGGTGTGGAGGGGCTCCTGAAATACAGGGAGCAGGGCTGCGGCTGACAACACAGCTCTGATGCACTGGGGGATGGAGCAGCACAGCTGGGCAGCCAAGCAAGATGAATTTAAAGCATTTTCTGGGAAGTCAATAAATAGGAGCCAAAAGGGATGAAGTGCTAGAAGATATGATTTAAGATGGGATATTAAAAGCAACCCAGTAAGCACAGCTTGCTTCTATGAGGGTCAAGAACCATCTCTGATACTCCCTGAAGTCAGTGGTGTGGCTCTCCTGGGCTTGGCCAGGATTTGGCTGGACCCCAGAGGCAGGTTGAAGTACAGGATGTAAATCCTGGCGTGAGTGTAGAGCAGGCAGGGATGAAAGAAAAGGAAAGGCATGAAACCAAGCAGAGGAGGATTTGGGCTGTGAATCCCTCTGCCAGTGCAATGTCTGGGTGGTGGAAGGAGAGCTGCTGGTGCAGGCTCTGGCCATGGCACTGGCCAGGAAGGTGTTGGCTCCATCCCTCAGCACCTCCCCAGCTTGTTGCTGCCTAGGGGTGTCTGTGAGTAATTTCCACCACCGGATGCAGGCTGGGCTCTGCAGCAGATTTTATATCACCAGCTGGTTTCCAGGTGGGGTGAAGAGCCAGGGAACCAAACTGGAGGCACCTGGAGTGCCCTGGCACTGCTTGCTGGTTGGTGAATACCTGTGCTGGTGGGACAGAGGTGTGCACTGCTAAGGGGCATGCAAACCTGTGGCTCCTCCTCTCGATCCTTCCTGACCCCCTGTCTTGTTTGGGCAAGGTGGAGAGGAGCAGCTCCCTGCCCTGCATCACCACCACAGCATGACCACGCTGAGCAGTGTGCTGGCAGAGAGAGCAAATACCCCTGCACCCCTTTGCCTCACCCCCAGTGAATTTTTAACCAGGAATAAAAGGTGTTGTGCCAACAGCCTGGACCCAGCCCAGGGCAAACAGTGCCACCAGGCAAGTGTCCCACACCAGGGCAGGGCTGGGAGGGTGGCCCCTGGCACTGGTCCCCTGCCAGCATCCCCTGCTAGCATCCCCTGAGTGCTGCTCACACTCCCCACCAGCCCCTGGCAGGGATGTGCATCTCCCTGGCAAACAGAGGAGATGCCTCATGGGTGCTGGGTGGCTTCCCAAAGCAGCAGGAGTTGCTTCCTCGACATTCCTGGCTGGATTCGATAGCCACAACAGAAACATCTGGGGCCGTGCCAGGAAAATGCACCAAACCCTCCCCCGCCAGGATTTAGCCAGGAGGTTTCCTTGGGCTGCCACTCATGGAAAGCTTGAAGAAAAGAGCAGATGGCAGTGGAGGTTTTGGCCAGACTGTATGCGGGGAGACTGAGGGAACAGTGCCTGGATGAAATCAGAGGAGATTTTCCATGTAGCTGGGACTTGGAGAGGTGGGTGAGGGCAACCGCACCCTTCTGTCCCATGGATGGAAATTCCAGACACATCCCCGGCGTGGCCATGCACGAGCAGCCCCATCCTCTCCCAGCAGCAGGGCTCACCCTGTCCCCACCATGTCCCCGTGCCGTGTGTCAGTGCCTCACCAGCCGGGAGCTGCCCTGGGGCTACTGTGTTTGTTATTGCTCACAAAGCGTAATATTAACCACATGATAATCGTTCACGCCCTGGCTCTTGAGGCTGAGAGCTGACCTGAGGAGTGACTGCTGCGGGCAGCCAGCTGCCTTGCCCCGGCTGGAAATGTTGTTACCGTTTCTGTTAGAAACAGCCGTGTGATTGTCCGTGCCCGTGCCCGTAGCAGGACGGACTCTGCACCGTGTCCAGGAGGGCAAGCACAGATCTGGGCACGGCAGTGAGTGTGTTTTGCAGGATCAAACTATTTGGGGCTTTACAGCACCAGTGGCAGTGTGCTGGTGTGGGTCCTGGGATCACCTGCCAGCACCCTCCCAGGGGGCCCTTCCTGAGCCCCTTCACCAAGCCTGTGCTCCTGCACTGCCTTTGCCGCTGCCGTCCTGTTCCCAATCACTCCCGGCTGTTGGCTGTCTGTCAACTTTATGAAGACGTACCCCAGAGTTTTTCCTTAGGGTGTAATTTGTCCTGACAGCTGCCTTCGTGTTGTTGTTTTCCCGGTTGGCCGGTAATGGGATTAGCCATGTGCAAATCCGGAGGTGATGGAAGGCAAGTGGGTATGGGGGGATGCTGGCCCCCGCCATGGGGTACCTTGTGCTGGTTGGCAGAGCCACAGTGCTGGCATCTCGCGGGCCTTTTGATGAGATCATGTGTCTGGTAGCTCTCTCCAGCCTCTGCTGGGCTTTTTTTTAAGCCACCCTATAATTTTCTTGTCAAATTAGAATCCCGTGCTGAGCAGGGGTAGGGTGTATTTTGCAACAAATCATTTTGCCTGAGTGGGCTCTTGACTTGCACAAGTGTGGGCTGAAATATGACCAGGGAAGGAGATTTTGCAGGACTTGCCATTGTGCGAGCACTGGGGAAACACCGGCTGTGCCCCCGGCCCTCCGCTGCCCCATGCACCCCCAGCCCAGCATCCTGCTGCCGCCCCGGGGCTTTGCTCAGTCACGTTTTCAGCAAGAACCCAGCTCTGGAGGATCTGAGGCTGGAGGAACAATTCCATGATGTGTCCTGACCCTTGAAACAGGGTGACACCAGCCCCTGGGTTGCCCCTTCAGCAATGCCTCAGCTCCTCTCTGTGCAAGAGCACTTGGGGAGCCGTGAAGTGGGAAGCGTGGGAGCCCTTGCCTGCTCCAGCAAGGGGGGGCAGAAGGCGAGGTGGGAGCTGCCACCCTGGCAGATGTGCTGGTTTGCTATGCGGAAATAACTGTTTTTTCTTGCTGTGTTAGCAAAACAAACCCAAATCAGCTTATGTTACCCGCCCCGCCTGCTAAAATGCCCATGACTTTTCCAGTCATTACTGTGGTAATTACCGGGGACCAAGTTGCTCGAGGAGGTATTTGGGCAGGCAGCATGTGCCCACATCTCCAGCATGCCTGGGAGCTCTTGCCATACAACCCTGCCCAAAGAGCTCAGGAAACTCACAGAAAACCCGTGGGGGCTGCAAGGGCTTTGCACAAATATGGCGCAGATGGACCTGGGGAGCTGCTGCTGACTCTTGCTCAGGGACTGGCAAGGGGACCCTGATCACAACAACGGCACCCAAACAAACAAACAGGACAGCCCAGGTTTTTCTGAGGGTTGTTGCTATGCCATCAGGGAGGGCTGGCGCCAGATGCTCTGAGAAGGAGCCTCACCCACAGATTCCTATCAGAGGGCACAGACAGCTGAGCCATGCTCTGCTCTGATCGTTAAATTAGCTGGAACAAGGTCTCCAGATAAGATAACGCTGTGGGTTGCTGAGGAGGCTGTTCTCTGTTGGTGTTGGCTGGGTGGTTTCCCTGGCAGGCTATGAACCTGGCTTCGAAGCAGTGCTCAGATTGGAACATGGCTTTGCTGAAGGCACCACCCCTGCTCCTCTTCTGCTGCTCCTTGGAGGCATCTCTGCCCACCACCAGAGCTCGCCCATGTCCCCAGGCACGGCACCATGGGCAGTGTCCCACTGAAGAGGGACAAGCTGGCTGCTGCTCACTGCCGTCTGAAATGGCTCACAATGATTGCGGCACGGCTTTGGCTTCTGGAGGGACCCTGAATAGCAGAAGGAGTGGTGACCCCAAATGTCGGGCTGCCGCAGTGTTCCCAGACCACCTCCCCTGAGTGCAGGTTGGTGGAGGCTCAGTTTGTTGCCCTGCTGCAGGGTGCTGATGGGTTTTACACACCAGTATTAGGAGTGTTTATGGTCTTTCTCACTGTAAAGCAAGTAAGAGGTCACATCCCGCAGGCTCTCAAGGCACTGCTGTGCTTCGGGAGCACCTGCAGCCTTTCTTCCTCCCTGCCAGGGTCCCTCTGATACACAGCTTTGCTCTGCTGCCCTGCTGCAGTGTGTGCCCACTGATTGAAGGGATGAGTGCAGGGTTGCGGCAATAAGCAGGATGCATGCACAGCCCTGGCGAGGTGTAGAAACTGGGGGTGCTGACTCTCAGTGTCCTTATCCCTGATACTGGCTCACTGTAGTTCCTGTACAATTGCACCATGTGAGGACACCATGCTTGAGCTCACCCCTTCACGAAGCAGGCTGGGGTGGCCTGAGGTGGGTGCATGCCCGCAGCAGGGCTGGCTGGGCCAAACCAGAGGCTGCGGGGGGCGGCTGTCAGGCATAAAGCCCCGTGTGGGCAGGGCTGGCAGAGAGCAGTGTGCGGCTCAGTGGCGCCTGCTTTGTGAGAGCCGCCGCCAGTTTTGTGCCCACTCTGTTGTGTGAACAGTTTCCAGTAAGTGCACGGGGGGAAACCAAGGGGCCGGGGTGGCTGGGCCTCGGGTCAGCCAGCGTGCAGTGCCACGCAGGGGCATGGGCTGCGCTGGCTGGGACAGGAGTGTTCCTGCTGCAGTAGGAGCCAGGCAAAGAGGTCCATGGGGACCAGCCACTGGGGCTAGACCAGTCAGAGGAGACCTGTGAGAAACCAGTTTTCAGCTGCCTGCTGGCACAAAATCTGCCTTAAAAGGGAGCACAGCTGGAGATGGCTGTCCTAAGCTGGGCAGTGGCCTGAAAGCAGCCTAGCACCATGTGTGAGGGGAAGCAGGGCTACCAGGGAGGGGGTACGGCATGCCCTGTCCTCTGTATTTCATCAGGGTGCCAGCTGCACCCAGCATGGCATAAGGAGGACGTTCTGGTCAGGGCAATGCAACTGCTGCGGTTCAGTGCAGGACATGTCATGGCTGGAATATGGTGCTCATATATTTGGGGTGGGAAGGATGGGAAGGATGCAGAGTGGAGGCAGCAGCTTTTGCAGGACACCTCTTTCCACCCGTGCTGTAAGACACTGTCTCAGCATGACTCACACCTTAGCTGGGTGCAGGCTTCCCAGTGATGTCCCTGTGAGCATGGGCTGCTGAGCCCAGCCGTGTCCTGGCAGCAGCATGCCAGAGGGGCTCCCCAGCCTACGGTGGGGCTGCTGGCGAGTGGGGTGAGCCTGGGACCATGGGCAGCAGTGGGGAGCATCAGTGAGACGAGGGCTCCTGCTGGGAAGGAAGGCTGGAGCCAGGCTGCGTTATAAAGTAATTCCAGCTGAACCATGAACTTTGCCTCCAGGCACAGCTTGCTGCCTCTCCTCCTGCACCCATGGGTGGGCTCCGGCGACAACAGGGCCCTGTTTGTGCAGGCAAGGGGTGCCCTGCATTTCGCGAGGCAGACACTAGGTGTCCTGCCGCTGGGTTTCACAAGCCCTCGTGACCTTTGCAGCGCAGCAACATGCCCTGGGGAGGATTGTTTCATACAAAACAGACCTTTGGACAGGGTTTTCATTTCCTTCAAAGCCAAGCACAAAGGAACAGCAAGTCCTCCCTCCTAATAAAATGACAACAGTCAGTGATGCAGCTGGGCTGTCTCTCCACAGTGACTGGAGCCACATCCCACACCCACGGCATTCCCGAGGCCCTGCAAGACGAGGGCGGTTACAGCCCTATAGCTCCCTCCTGCTTCATCTCGTACCCCAAACCTCCCCCTGGGCAGGAGATGCTGTCTGAGGGTCAACTTTTACACTCTTTGGGAGAAACGGGAGAAACAGATTTGTACTAGGAGGTGGTGAGCCCTGGTGGTCAGTGCCCCTTGAATCTTTATCTGGGAATGTGGTTAATTGACAAATGCCAATCACACCTCCAGTCCACTCAGAAGGGGGTTCTCAGCCACCCGCACAGCACAAGTGTAGGCAGGGAGCCAGGGTGCATCGACTCGGGGTGCAGAGTGGGGTGGGCTGCAGGTCGTGGGATGTGCAGGGGGTGTGGGGTGCAAGGGGTATAGGGGTGTAAAGGGTGTAGGGTATAGGGGTGTAAAAGGGTGTAGGGTGCAGGGGGGCAACTGGTGTAGGGTTGCAGGATGCGAAGGGCACAGGGGCGCAAAGGGTGAAAGGGGTGCTGGGGGTGAGGAAGAGCAGGTGGAGGGGTTGCAAGGGCCACGGGGTACAGAGCACCAGCCGGGCTGTGCCCCGGGTGGGTGCCTCCAGCTGTGGGTGGGGCCGCACATCTGGGCGGGGCGGGGCGGGGCAGCCGGGCAGTGACTCCGGCGGGGCCGGCGTGGAGCATCCCAGAGCCGGTGCGAGCGGCGCCCGAGCCGAGTCAGGACCATGCCCAAGTGCCCCCGCTGCCAGAAGGAGGTCTACTTCGGTAAGGGCTTCCTGCTTCCCCCCACCCCCCCCCCCAGACACCCCCACTCTGCGGGGACTGCAGGGCTGTCGGGCTGCTCATGCTGGGGTGCCCTGATGCTGCACCCCGCTGGGGTTTGGGTCCCTAGGACACCCCAGTGTTTACAGGTCCCTGTGCACCCCAGCAATGCAAATTCTTGGGGTGCCTCAAAGTTGTGCACTCCTGTGCTGTGGGTCCCCAGGGTTGCCTGGGTGGGTGACCCTGTAAATGCACCCAAGGAGGTGTCTCGCTGCAGGGTGTGGGCTGCAGCGGGTACCCCCACCCTACAGCTAGGACCACAGCACAGCAAGGGAGCTCAGCCTTGTGCCAGTTTGGAGCCCAAAGGCCTGGCTGGTGCAGCCCGCTGCACCCACACTCATGTTCCTAGGTGAGTGTGTTGCCCACATGTCCTGTGTGGTTTAGCAAAGTGAGATGGCAGCCCTTGGGTGTTATTTTTAAGCCACCATTGCAGACTAGCTGCAAGCCTTGTCTGGCTCCTGTCTGCTGCTGGGCTTCAGGCAGGTGTCTTTACCCCAAACTGGGACGCTGGCGTTCCAGATTCTTGCCCCTTCTGGTGCTGTGGTCCCGCTGTCCTGCCCGTAGATATTTGGGGGTGTTTGAGCCTCTTGCCCTGCTGGTAGTGGCTGCCAGACGTCCCCACTTTCCTGGTTTAGCTGAACTTGAGGGGGTTTGCTGTAGTAGCTTATACTCACTCCTTACTTTTTAATTTACTAGAGCTGAGGGATCTGGGACCTGAGTGCCAACACTGACTTCTGCTCTCTCTGCCTTATTTCTGCTCTGCTTGTGTGTGTGCCTCAGCTTCTACCTGTGCTTTGCCAGAAAATTTGGAAGCTCAAACATGGGGGCTGGTCTCCCTGTGAAACAACCATGTTAGTTAGTGATGCCCACCCTGGGGAGATGTGCTGGAGCTGGCGTGGGGGCTGCCCAGAGGGGTGTTGTGGACATGGCTCCTGCGTTTGGGGAACATCACTTTGCCTAAACTTGACACTTGCAGCCAGGCTTTGAGGTGGCATTTTGGCACAATACAGTTTGGGGCTCCCTCCTGTGACTGAGGATTCTGGGGCACCTCTTTTACCCATGTCTTGACAGAAGGAGCTACCAAGGTGCTGGTGTCAGTGATTGCCTTTCCCTGTGGATCTGCTTCGATCCCAGTCAGGGTGAGCTGGGTTTGCTGTGCCTGCAGGTGCAGCTGTGGATGGGGTGGGATAGTGTTGTTTGACCCTGAGCTTATCAGGCTGCTCTTACAAAACCGTCTCTGTTGATGCTGAGGAAGGTTCAAAAGCTGCTGGAGGACCAAGCTTGCTTTGTGATTTGTGTCCCTGGAGATAAGGAGTACTGGCTGTGGAGGCAGAGCAAGCCCAGATCCAACACACCCCAGGGTTCTCAAAGCTTAGCAGTCCTGCTCAGGTGTGCCTTGGGCTGCTATTGGCCAAATCATGTCTGCAGAGAGCAGGGATGAGGAGGAGATGATGCCAAGAGACTGGGGATGGGGTCTGCAGGGCCACCACCAGATTTCGAGGGCAATCTCAGCTGCATGGCCAAGAGCCGGGGGGCCCTGCTGCAGTGAGCCTTGGCAGAGCTCCTGCCCAAGTGTTAGTGCAAATGCTTGTGCAAGAGGTGGGGAGGCTGAGCTCCTTCCAGAGCCTGATGATGGGAGGACCATGCCGTGGGCCAGGCATGGGCTCCTGGGGCTCCTAACAGGGAGGACACTGGCTCCTGCCAGGCTGCAGGCACAGGAGGCTCTTTGTGCCACTGGAGGATGGCAGCAGGGCTGCCTCGTGACATTCGGGCACTGCCCACACTCCCACCTCTGCAGCCGCCGGCTTGGCTCCTTGTGTAAGCTGTTGTGAGCATATTTGGACTCCGAAGAAGAGGTGCTTCGGGCTGCTGAGGGCCCCCTGGGGCACAGGCTGCCAGCAGCAGCTCAGTCCCGTTGCTGGACCTCCTTTTGCAGGCATGGGGAGAATGCTTGGGCCTCGCTCTGATGGAGTTCCTCTGGAAAACTCTGCTTTATATCTGCAGAAAATACCCTCCTCCCCTGCTGTGCTGCAATTAAAAGCCACCCTGTGTTCCCTCCTCTCTCCGTAAACACAGCCTGGCTATGGCAAACAGCACGTTGTCCCCCCTGCCGCTGCCTGAACCCCAGCCAAGCTCCAGCCCCACTCTGGTTTGCCATAGTGCATGCAGAATCAGAGTGGTGGCCAGAGTGCTGGTGGCTGGAGGAGACTGGTTTGTGCTGGTAGGGCACAGTGATGGGTTTGCCTCCCCAGTCCTAGCCAGCATCCCCCATTTGCTCCTGCCAACTCTAGTGATTGCTTGGGCTCCAGCTGGCTGGGGAGAAATTAATCCCCTTGTAGGCTGATATTGGAAGGAGGAAGGTCCCAAAATCTTTGGAAGATAGATAGAAGTCAGTTCGTCTGTAAGGATGCAGCGATGTTCACCCTGGGCACGACACTGCTGTTTCAGATCTCAGTGCCTGGATGTGCTCAGCCAAGTGTGTGCACAGCAAGCACTTGGTTTTGAAACATGTTGCCCTCTGTCCTGGACAAATAGACTTGAGAGAATGCCCCAAAACATCCTCTCTAGGGTTGATGGTAAGGAGATCAACCTACCAAAACTTACTTGTTGTGCCTGTTCAGTGCCTGAACTAACCTGTCTCCTTTCCATGGCAGCGGAGAAGGTGACTTCTCTGGGGAAGGACTGGCACCGGCCCTGCTTGAGATGCGAGAAGTGTAACAAGACCCTGACGTCTGGTGGCCATGCAGAGGTGAGGTTTTCTGCCCAGGAGGTCCCTGTCCCCTGCAGCCAGGGACTGCAGGAGGGGTGGGATGGACAGGGATGGGGCTGAAGGGCAACCAAGGCTGATGCTTTCTCTTTCTCTGCAGCACGACGGCAAACCATACTGCAACCACCCCTGCTATGCCGCCTTGTTCGGGCCCAAAGGTAGGGTCACTATGGCCGGGGCTGTGGGAGGGAGGAGAAAGCAGCTCAGGGCTCCCATTTCTTGGTGTGTTCACTGTCCTGCAGCAATGCTGACCCCGCTCTGTCTCTCTTCCAGGGTTTGGCCGGGGAGGAGCCGAGAGCCACACGTTCAAATAAACCTCAGGTTGGTGCCTACCCTCGGTGTTCCCCTCCTGCCTCCATTTGGCCAGGCTGGCTGGGACTGTACCCCCCAAGCAAGCGGGGAAGGCAGACAAGCCGTGGCATCTCCCCAGGCTGGCTGTGACACCCAGCCCTCACGCCAGTGCTCGGGAGCAACCTGCTGGGTGCCAGCTCCTCCTCTCCACCAGCCCTCAATTACCATCAGCACCCGCTTAGCTCCAGCAACAGACGCCAAAGCCTTTTGCTTTGTGGCCTGTCAGCAAAGACAGGGTCTGTCCCGGAGCACCGTTGTCCCTGGGATATCTTTGCTCTCAGACCAGCCTCATTTCATCTCTCATCCCTCTCTTCCATCCCTCTCCAGGTCTGGCGGTTCCCAACACAGCCTGAAGACAGCACCAACGCACGGCAACAGACATGCATTTTTGTTTTTAATTCACTGTGTACTAGACTAGCACATTCAAAGCAATAAGTAACCAAGGCTGGGGCTGGTGCGGAGAGGGGCTCTGCTCCAGATGGAGCGCTGCCGGAGTGGGGGCGTTGAGACGCCCTGCTGGATAGGAAATTTGGCCAGTATCGCTGGAGAACGCCTGGAGAAAAGACCGCACCCTTCCAGCCAAAACCCAGCCCTGCTTTTGGCACCCGGTTCTTGTGGCTGGGCCCACAGTTGTATTCTCAGTCTTTAATAAAGCCAGACTGAGAGAAGCTTCATCCATGTCGTGGCTGTGTGCTCTGTAAGAGGGATGCTGTGGGACTTGTTAATGAAGTGCTGTCCACTTGCTTAAGGACCCCAGATGGCCTCAGGATCGAGCCACACACTGTGTGATGGCTCCATGTGTTTCTGCTCTTGGTGTGCACAGGTCCTGCCTGTGGCTGCCCAGCCCAGGGGCTGCCTGAGCCATGTGGGGCAGGAGCAGCCCCTAGGCGCTGCAGGCACCAGGGCTAGGGGATCCCCCTGGGAAAGGGGTGGTGGGTGTTGTGCTGGTGCCTACCTGGGGACGTGGTCTTCCTGGGCTCAGGGGGAGGGCCCTACCCCACCCACAGCCTCACTGGGTCTGTGTCACAGCATTTGCAGAAGCCGAGAGCACGGTGGCTCTCACCATGAGCCTCCTCTTGTTGTCTGCAGCTGTAATGTGGTTAAAGCAGAGGCATACAGTGCTGCTGGACATGGGTCTGAGACTGCTGACCCACAGTCTCTCCAGCACCAAACAGCCTCCCCAGCACCAAACAGCCTCCTGGCTGTGTCTCAGCCCCTGGCAGTGCCTGCTGGAAAGCCATGACCATGGGCAGCACTGAGGTCTTTGCTCCTGGATCTGAGATGGCGTTTTGCAGCCCTCAGTTGGGACAGGGAGTTCTCTTGCTGGGAGACAGCTGACTGTCACATCAGGAAAACCTGGTGTTTGTTACTTTTGCTCTGAGCAGCTGTATGAAAAGGCCAAATAAGGTGGAGGTGACGGGCGAGGCAGAGCCAGCCTCCCGCGGTAGGGAAAGCAAATGTATTACAAAGCAAGAGCTGGCTCACAAGTGCTTTGCTCTTTTGTGTTTCAGCCTCTTTGTCCCACTGGAAGAACAGCACTGACAGATGTAGAAGATGTTGACTTGTAGGATGTTTCTAAAATGGTTTCCTAATCATATCTTTCCCTAACCTGAAGCACCCCATTTACATATTCAGATATATTTTACAATGCTCTCAGATATTTTTGTCTGTGGTTTCTGCACGCATTTCCTTAGAGACTTCTCCACATCTTACTGTCACACCAGCCTTCTTGGGGCTTGGCCAAAACCCTCAGGGGTCAGGTACATGACTAATGTAAAAATCTTTGGTGCCAAAAGCAGCTTGACCTGATAAGCATCTTAAAACTTCCCACATGCTTGATGCCAAAAGGCTCTGCACCCACTAAGCACGCTTCAGTGGGATGAACTTGACCAGGCAGTGCTGCCTCACCTCCCACCTGGTTAACACAACAAATGTGGTGTTTGTGTCAAAGGCTATTGCCATTTGGCCACCACGACACTTCACAGCAAGCCAGGTCTTGTAGGATCTCTTGTCCTCCCGCTCCCCACACTGCCCTTGCCAGCACCCTCCCAGGGGTGCCAGTACCCGTGCCTTGGTCCTGCTCTGCACTGCTACTGGCACCCAGCCGGCCCCTGGGGGCACTGGGACATGGCTTTCCTCTGCAAACCTGGCTTCAAAGCAAACTAGTGATAGAATCTCAGCAGCCTTGAGCATGCCAGTGAGATAGCATTTACCCTCAGCATTAAAATAATGGCAAACACAAGCCTTGTCATCCTCTGGGCATCCTCTGGCCCTTTTTGTGAGTGGTGGCCGCAGCTGGGGCAGGAGGCAGTGTGTTGCTGTTAGCAGTGTGCTGCTCATGGCTGCTGTTTGCTTCCATCCCTGTCACAGATTTGCAGTGTATGCTGGTGGTTGCAGATGGCTGTGCCTGCCCTGGGTGCATGGAGGGATGTAGGAACTGTGCAAGGTCTGTGCAATTCCATGCAAAAAGCTCCTTCAGGCTGTTCTGTTTCTCTGTCTGCCCTGCAACAGGCACTCTCACGGAGACAGCATTGAGCCCCAGGACTTTCTGTCAGGATCCTCCCCTCTGAGCTCTATGCTTGTACAAGTCATGCTCCCTGCCTGCTGCAGCCGTGATGCTATGAGGTTGGGCAGTTCAGGAGTGGGTCACATCCATAAGGAGCCTTGGTCAAAGAAAATACATGATAAACTGATTTTTTAGAACTTGCTTCAGTCTTTGGAGAGGAAGCAGAAACAGCTGTATTGCATTTAGATAGGAAATCTGCGCCTGAGCCCAGCACTCTTCTCCGATGCGCAGCGTGGCTCGGCAGCAGGGAGGTGGGCTGTCAGCAGACATCATCTTTTCTCCATTCAACAGTAACTCTCTGTGGCCTGGAGCATGAGCCATGCAGACAGGTAGCAGCGTGGCTTCCAGTGCCACTCATCTGTGATGCTCTTGGCTCTGAGCCCCGGTGGGAGCTGGGGACAGGCAGGGACCATCCCTTCCCTCGCAGTGTGGGGATGTCCTGGCTGTGCTGCTCCTACAACAGGGCTGACAATGAAAGCAGGATGCTCAGGGCAAATCCCGGCTTTGTGAGGGGAGCAGCCAAGGGATGCTGGCTCGGTGTGCCCTACTGCTCCCACTGCTTGAGGCAGAGCACAGACCCTGGGGAGGTGGCTGGCAGCCCCCATGTCCCGCCTGGTCACCAGTCAGCAGCCACAGGCATGTCGCTGCCATCACAGGTGGGGTCAGGGCACAGCCCAGCCCCCAGGTGCCCATCTGGGACAGCAAAACATGTTGGGTGATCTCCAGCCTGCTGATGGCCAGCCTGAAGGTGCCCTGCTTTGGTGACCTGAAACCATCGTTGCTGACCCCGGAGGGAGAGGCTGTGCTTCCTCTGCCATTATTCCGGAAGCCTGGTCTGAGATCACTGAAGTTTGTGGCTTGCTGAGCCTTGGTTGCTATAAACACTTAATCACTGTGACAAAAAAAACAAACATCACCCGTTCCTCTGAGGGCTGGGTGCGGGTGAGCCCCAACGCCTTGGGTAGTGAAGCAGAAGAGGCTTTGGCAAAGAACAGGAAACAGGATAGATTCAGAAACTAAACTGTTGCTGTTCCCCACCCTGGCTCTGCGGCTTTCTGTACAGAAGAACAAAGGAGAGGGGGACACAAAAAGGGGTCCTTCAGCTGATCTATAAGAGGTGGGGGTGTTACTTGAACCCCCAGTGGAGGCAAAACGCAGGCAGGACGGGCAGGTATGGATTGTCTGGCCCTGCATCATCCTCCCAGCACAGATGGGACAGACATTAATCCGAAGCAGGGGACAGATGTGTCCCTGAGCTCACAGCTGGCAAGGGGGACGGCTTAGGCTGGAAGCCTCACAGCAGAGTTCTGCCCTCAGCATCGCTCCCCAGGGCCATCCTTAGTGAAAGCAGCAGCCACAATGTGGGGACAGGGCCATGTCCTGCCAGCATGGCCGTAGCTGCCAGATGCAGCTCACATCTGGAGCTGGAGGGGGGACAGGTTCAATGCTGCTTCGCTGACATGCCGGCAGGGCCACTGACACTCCCCAGCCAGCTCTGATGGGGACACTGATGTGACACCTCCAGTGTGGTGATTTTGTGTCTCAACACTGCTTTGGTATTTTTAAGGCTGATTTGTGTTAAGCTCAAAGCGCTCAGGTATCTTTTAGGTCAAGAAAATGTTTGCACATCTCCAAACACCTCAGAAACTTGTCTTTTTATCTGGACAATGGCAAGAGGGACTGTGCAGCTGTTGTTGGGCATCAGGAGCCCTGCAAGATCATGCATCAAGCTGGGACTTCCCAGGCCAGCTCTGCAACCGCTGCAGGTTGGGAAACCCCCGTCCCACCAGCGGAAACAGCTTTGCAGAGGTGGCAAAGAGGAGGTCAAACCTCATTCCTGGTGGGGAACATTATCCCCAGCAAATACTGCAGCAGCTGAAGATACTGAAGGCAGAGAGGCTCTGGGTAAGGGAGATGACCAGGAGTGTAACGAGAAGCAGCTGAGACCAGGAATCATGGTACTGGAGACTGAGGTCTAATCAGTGAGCAGAGAGAGGAGGGGATGGGCTGTTCCACCATCACCTTGTTCCCAGTGCTGACGATCCAGTGTTGGAGTGGAGTGGGGTGTGAAGAGAATTGGGGACATTTGCCAGGTCCTGGGTGGCTTTCCCTAGCAAGGAGACTGAGAAGAAAAGTTGGCATCCAGTGCTAGAGCTGCATTTTACTTTTACTCCTCCTGTGTTAATTTCCAGGAAACAGGGAGAGTTTCCAAGGGGGAAGGTACAAGATCTTCCCACTGAAGTGTCTGTCTTCTGTGAGTCTTGGGTTAAAGGCTCACGGAGGAAGAGGGCAGAGGGAGTTTCCCTCAGCGCAGAGGAACATCAGCTTGGCTGTGTAAGTAAAAAGGAAAGGGTGAAACTCCAGAGAACAGAGAATTGCGAGATCTCAGGTCTTTTTTTCTAATCCTTCCCAAGTCAGTTATTGTGCCGAAAGAGCAGACTGTGTATCAGAGGACCTGAAACGCCAACGCCCACAGTAAGCATTTAACTGCTGGGAGCTGACCTTGAACTTCGGAGCTACAGCCCACACACAGGCCTGCTGCAGACTAATTAATTTACTGTTTTGAGGAAAACCTGCACTAGAGTATTTGTGTAACCATTATGGTCCCTCTCAGGGATCCCATGATCTGTAAGCGTTGTGTGATGCGACCTGACATATTAAATGTGTGCTGGCCATCCCAGCAATGTCAGCCCCCCTGGCACCCACTGGTGAGGATGGTGTCAGGAGGCAGCTCATTGCTCTCTGGCAAGGCGATGCTCCTTTCTGCCATCATGATGTTCGCCCTGTTGCAAGAGTGTGACTTTTCCCGCTTCAATTAACCTGGTGTCATGGCAAGGGGAGAGAGCGCATGTATAACCGAGCTAGGAGGGTATTGGGAAGGAGCTGGGAACCTTTGCAATGAGAAATCATGCAGCCTGACTGATCTGCTTGGGGTGTGAAATGCTATGGCCACCCAAAGCCTCTCTTGCACGGGCAAGGAGAGCAGCTGGTCTCCGCTCCGATGGCTGCTCAGCTGCTGCTGCTGTGAGGAGAGAGGAGAGGAGCCTGGTGGAGTGTGGGAAGCACCGATGCACAGCCTGGGGGCCTGGCTGGGAGACAGGCTGGCTCCTGCCTGTGCCTTCATGGGGATAAAAGCATTAAAAAAAAATAAATAAATAAAAGACCAAAGGGGTTGTTTTCCCAGGAGGAGAGCTCACGTCTTCCCCTTGGCAGGGCTGGGCCGAGGTGACATCAAGAAGCCGTGCTGCTGCTGGGGCGAGAGAGATGGCCGTTATCACATACAATCTGTATGAGGCAATGGGACACGGTTATCATTGCTGGCAACGGCTGCAAACAGTGGGGCTGTCTGTGGCCATGTGTTGCCATGGAGCGGGTGCAAACAGGCGCCCTTGGCCCCGGCTGAGTCACCCGGGGAGGAAATCACCCCGGCTGACACATCCTGTGAAAAACGGCTGGCTGCACAGTGTCACGTGAACCTGTGGAACCAAGACAGGGTGAAGCCTGGTGACCTGTCCCCAGGAGCATCACTGGCCTCTCAGAGACCACCTGGACTTTCCCTTCCCATGGTGGTCCCCATGGCTGCTACCATTGCGGAATAAATCCACAGCTCAGCTCCTCTCAAAAATGCCTGGGTGCTGGGACAGAGCTGGGGCCTAGAGGAACAGCCGGGCAGGACAAGCTGAGCTTTTGGAGGCTTCCACTCGTCTCCTGGGACTTCACACATACACACAGTGACATCAGAATGGTGTGCTGACGTCAGACAGTCATCGCTTGTTTGCATCTGTCAGTGTCCACGGCCTGGGGTTTGGAATGAGGAAGGTGAGAGTGGCGGGGATGCAGCACGGCAGGGGCTCTGCTATCCCTGCTGGGACAGCGTGCCAGGTCTGTCACACCGTCAGCTCCTTTGTCTGTGCACAGCACAAGGCCCAGCAGCAGGAAACCACTGCCTCCCCTTCAGCTTCTCCCACCCTGGGAAAATCACCCAGACAGCCAGCAGAGGAGATAAGTGGGGTGTCGTGTGCCAGGACAGAGCCCCTGTTGCACCATGACATGCTGCCTGGTGTCTGACTCACCCGTGGCTGGGTGCCAGCCCTCCACAGCGCCAGGCGGCTTGTGTCAGCTGCACCCATGGGCTGTGTGCTGGGGGGTTGGGGACCAGGGGCTGCTGGCCAGGAGGGCCGCCAGCCAGGAGGGCCGCCAGCCCGGCTCTAGGATGCCGTAGGGCTGGTCTGGCTGGTGGGATGGAGACATGGCACAGGGGCTCTTGGTGTGCTGGAATAGTTTGCATCCCAGCTGCTGCCCCTGTGCTGGGGGATGATGCTCGCTCTCTGGGGGGTGGTGTGTTGGCCGGCAGATAGGAGCCCAGAGAGGGGGGTGATGGGCAGAACCACCTACTGGTGCATGCACTGGGTGCTGTAGGAGATCCCTTGTCTCGGCAGCTGCCCTGGGGAGAAAAGGCCTAGACAGAAGAATGTGTATGGCGACAGGGGTGTCTCTGAGCAGAGTTTATGGAGTGGTCAGGAAAACACAGGAAATTGGCTCCAGCTGAAGGTCCTCCTGCCTGGAGACTGCAGCACGGACCGGAAAATAGACAAGCGATGTGTCATGGAGGGACCAGACAGCGCCTGATAGCAGCAAGGTATGGAACGTTGAGAAGGATGCCAAAGACAGCAGAGGATTATCCAGGTCCGATAAGGCTTTGGGCAATGAAAAAGGACTTTATGGGCCATTGGGAACCAAAGGCAAGGAACCGTATGGAGGTGCCAAACCTGTTAGGAAGGAGAGCAAAGAAGTGGATAGAGATTGCTGAGTTGGAGCTGGACAAGGCATGATGAAAATGATTTCCAGGCCATTAGGAAAGAAGGAGGATGTGAGACAACAGCTGCTCGAGGAGATATTTTAATAATCCTTAAGCCTGGATAACTCACACCCAGGGGTCCTTTCAGGGCTGGCTGGAGCAGCAGCCGGGATCCATGGGACTGGGAGAGCATTGTGCAAGATCCATTGAACACTAACGCAGCGTTCGGCGTTGGGAAGGGCTGCGCTTCTTGGCATGAGGGTGGGAGGCAGGAGAGGCAGCAGCTAGAGGGGAAGGGGGCAAATACAGTTCACGCTAGTAAGCGGACTTTGCTGAAGGTCTCATCGGACCAACACTATTTCTCTCCTCATTGCGAGCAGCCATTTGGCTGTACGAGGCCATTCCATAGCTGGAAGGAATTTCACATGTTGTTTCATGGTGTTCAGATGCTGGAAATAAAAGAGAAAAGCATCATGCTAGATCCATAGATAACACATTAAATGGGTTATGATCTGGTTAGTTGGCCAATAAGCCATCAGTGGAGGTTTTGATCATGGGCAGAGGCATCCCTGGTTCAGCAGGGTCGCTGCTGTGATGATAGAAGGGCCCAGTCTCCTTGGTATCTACTGGTTGTGATCCCCTGTGCTGCCCGCCGTGGGAAGGTGTCTCAAGGCCAGGTTTCAGCCATGCAAACCCCAGCCAAGAGGTGGACTTTTTCTCTCAGTGACTCAAGCTGTCTCCCAAATGGCAGAACTGTTTCTTCCCTCTTGCCTCCCCAAGGATTAATCCCTGGGATTGCTTCAATTAAGAGCTTATATGCCTGGAGACCTGAGCTGCCTCCATCACACACTGCTGAACAGAGAGGAAGGCAGGAAGCACGATTGGAGCTGATCCCCTGCTGCCAAAACCCTGTGCTCTCCCATTGCCAGAGAAATGATTTCTTGTCCTGACAGCATCAGAGCTGTATTTGTAGAAAGGCCAAAATGGGTTTTATGATGACTCTTTCAGGCAGGGAGGGTGGGGGAAGCTTGTAGGGCTTGCTGAGGGTTTTTGGCTGGGTGGGAGATGTGGCCGTGGCTCAGGGTGAGCCTGCCTTGCCTCACGTGGGCAGCAAGAGGTAACCTGCACGCTTGTTGTCCCCTGGGCTGTGGGTCCCTGCCCAGGGCAGGCAAGCAGTGGGTTCTCTGCCTTAAGGCATGAGCGCAGGCAGGATAAATCACGGGAAGATCAGTTTGCTGTGAGAAGCCAGAGAGGAAGCCCCGGGGACACCCCCCCGGGCGGTGTCACGGGTCGGGGCGGTGTCACAGCTCCGAGAAGTGGTCACAGCTCCGGGTGGTGTCACACGCGTGTCGCCCCCACGCGGCGCAGGAGCCGACGCTGCAGTGCTTCCTCCCAGTGGCCAGGGGGCGCGGCAGCGGCCGAGCTCAGCGGAAGCGCGGGGCCGCTCTGCGCATGCGCCCGGTGCGCGCCTGCAGAGGCGGGAAGCGGCGGAGCGCGATGAGGAGGCAGCCCCGGGAGCAGCAGCAGTCGGGCCGGGTGTTGCCGGGCGCCGTCGGAGCGCTGTGTCGGGCTTTGCCGTCCCGTGCCCGGCCCGCCCCAGACACTCTCCGCCGCGCCAGGTTCGACCGGCCGCAGGCGGTGAGCGCGGCCCCCGCTGTTCCTCCGCACCCCCGGGAGCACAGGGACGGGACAGCCGGTCGGGGGATGTCTCTGTGGGCGGCAGGGATCTCCGTGGGGGGACACTGTGACAGGGACAGCGGCGTTGGGCCGGGTGGGGCTTCTGCGTGGGCCCCGCGCTCTGGACTCAGCACACTCGATGCTCTTGGAAGGGATTTGTCTTATCGTGGTTTTAACTGAAAGCTCCGTAAGTCATTGAACACCTTTGTAGTGTCACCTGAGGTTTGCCGCCCTGTACACCAGCCTGGGGCTTTACAGGGTGGTGCTTGTGAGGCTTCCAGCTCACGCACAGGGTGCTCCACTTGCTCACTTATTTTAAGCATGGTATGAATGCTGACTAAAATTCCAACTGTAAGAATTAGTGTTTCAGTTTGTCAGTGTGGCCCAACCCACTGTGTGCTGCCTCTTCTTGTTTATTGAGTTTCTGATACTTCAGGTGCTTGTTGGACTATGGGCAAGTTGTGCCATATGTGGTTGTATCAGAGCAGGTATTTTGGAAGCCACGCTTCTCTGTGTGTGTTCCCCAAAGAAGAAATGGTGGATTTTGCTGTACAGCCAGCATTATTAGCCCTCTCTAAGTGCACCTTGCATTCATATGGCAGCTGATATGTGAACCTACCTGATTTGATGGTGTTGGCAGGATGCAGGTTTGCTCTTGCATGTAACAGCTGATGCTCAGGTATGGGTCTAATTGGCTAATTAGCACTTATTACATGGCAGATATTTTTCTTGCTGAGCTCCCGCTATCCCTTTCTTTCTTTTGCAGAGCCTGGATTTCTGGAGGTTGCTTTATGCTCTTCTGAAGCAAATCCATGGAGGCAAGTGGGCGGAGTCTGATGCCATAGGTAACCTAGTCAGTCTGTCTGACTGCGCAAGTTCTGTCTGTCCCAGGGAAGTACTGGGACTGGTTTTGTAGCACTTTTTATTTGGCTTCTTGCTCCCTCTCAGGAATGCTCCATTTTGAGTACCTGTGCCACTGACTTACTGTTACATCACAGATGCGCAGGCAGGTTTACTCCTCTTAGTCTTGGTTTGTCCAGGAAACTGAGATGTTTTTGTCTGCTAGGGGCTTTTGCTTCCCTTTGACATTTTACTGCAGGTAAATCTCTACAATGATCTTGTGCATTGTCAGCATCTGCAAAGATAGTTACAGAAATAGATTTGTTTTTCCCTTGATTCTTTCTCCATTCCACTTATGATGTATGATTCTGTGGTTAATTTTCTATCAAGTCCTGTGTCAGGGCTGTGAATTATAACATATGAACCATAAAGGCGTTGTTTTGGATTGAAGTTCTAGACAAAATAAAAAGTAAAATGTGTGTGAATATTTTAGAGGGACGATGAATATCTCTATGGACAGAGCCACTGTTACAGGGAGAAGCTGGATTTGTGTTGACTTCTCACAGTGGCAGAGCACTAGTCACTTCTGAAATATATGTTATTTCAAGAACAGTAGTACCCCCCAGACTTTTCTCTTAAAAGATGTCTGTCTAGAGCCCGTTCAGTGTCAGAGGAAGTGGATAGAGGTCTCCTCAGACCAAAACCACTTAAAATCCACTTTTGCCATTGAAGGCAAAAAAACCTAAACACTTCTATCCTCTGAAGGGCTGGAAATCTAATGGCTCTGTAAATGGAGTTAAAAAAGGCTAAGCATTGTGGACAGTATCTCTCAGGAACATGGAACATAACTAGCATAGTTTTGCTGGGAGCTCAGCAGGAAATCAGCATGGGGCTGTGTTACTCACAGGACTGTTTTTCATTTGGCTGTTTTTGCTTATCCACAATCTGCTGTATATGGTAATTTGATTTATTGGCTGTCTCCTACAGCTTTGTGGAGGTGGTCCTGCACGAGTGCAGCCTCATTGAATCCTGGCTGCTCCCTTATTAATTACTTGTAGCGTTTGGAGGTTTCCCTGTGCATGTGGCAGGTTGGTGGCTCTAGAGAGCACGCTCAGCCCCTGCTGGTAGATTGTGAGGTAGGAATGTGTGGTTCTGCCCAGAACTGCTGAGCTGATTTTCAAGAAGCTTGTTTGTCCTCAGTGATTAAAGCTGAAACTCTGGTCAGATAGCTGTACAGTTTTTCAAATCACACTAATTACCTTTGCTTGGCCAAGTCAATGAGTTGTCTGCTGTGAGCACAATCAATATTTTACTGCCTCTCTTCTGTGTTCCTGCTCTGGAGCACTTATGGTCTTTCAGTTATTTACTTCATGGAAATTAAGTGGAAACCTTGGGCATAGGGGCTAAATAACTTTCTCAGGTTTGTACAGGATCCTGTAGCACCACAAGGAATTGAAATGGATTCCTTCAATCCATGTCTAGTGCTTTAGTCCATGGACCAGGCTTTCCTTTCTTTGCTGTTTTTGTACAGCCTCTTAATTATTGTAGCTAAAACAAGGAGAGCAGCAGTTGCCAGATCCCAGAGGAAGGCTGTGAAGACTCCTGAGGGTACAAGAACAGCTTTCTGGAAAAGAGATGTCATACTCGAATGGCCATGCAACCTTTCTTTTTTTATAGGCTTTTCCAAAGGAAATGCTGGGCTTTGGCCTGTGGTCTGCCTGTGTTGTTGGGGTCGCAGTGATTCTTCTCACTACTCTGTAGAGTGAGACCTGCCAGATGTCGGACCATTTGCAGTTGTGAGGTGCTTAGGAGAAACCAGTGTGTTACAAGGACAGAATACTTTTACAGATTTTGCCCATGGAAAAGGACAGATTTTTCCAGAAAACTTTTCCTTAATCTGGGAAATCCTTTTGTCAAGTGACTTTCAAAGTTTCACCTCAGCGTGTATTTCTGTTTCAAGTTTAGTCAATTTTTTATCTGCTTTTGTTATAAAATTGAATTTTTGAGGAGATTAAACTTTAATTTGACTAGAACAGCTACTAGTCATTCCCTTGTTATGGCTGTGATGTGATTTTGTTTAGAAAAACTTTATGCATCATGTTTTTAAATGGTTGATATCTGTTATTGCCTAGCTAGCAGAAAACAAAATATTTGAAAAATCACATATAAAAAAAAATCCCCAGAGTTTGAAGTTTGAAAATGTAGGAACTATTGCATTATTGCAAAAAGAAACCAGAAACCTCACTGAAGCCTACTGGTCAGTGGTTATAAAATTCTGCAAATGGCTCTTTTGGTTTCTCATTTCAGAAGAATTTTTTCTTCACACAGTAAAAACCACTTACTGTAAACTTTGGTGCAAAGCTGTTAATACACTCCAGCCCTTTAGATGTGTCAGAACAACGTGTCTCTCATCAGTGGAGTACGAGGCAAAGCAAGCTGTGCAATGGTACTTCGGGCATAACCTTGCTGATGAAGTCATGATCAGTGATTCAACACCCTAACAGCCCCACCATATAGCAGTGCAATATGTATTTAGAGAGCTGGGGGAAATGTTTCTTTTCTGGAGCCTCATTTCATTTTTTATTGCATGGGAAAGAGGGCTGGAGCTGCAATATATTTTTGTTTGTTTGACAAATGAAGCAGAAAATGTTCTTCTGCAGCAGTAGTTTCCCATAATACCACTACCTATGCAGGTGTTTCTTGCCTGAGTGCATGAAAATGTATCTGTGTCTGTTCTTGTATTAGATTTAGTTCCTTTCCATCCTAGCCTGCCAGGCTAATGCATAACCCTTATTTGAACATCATGCTGTAATTCACTGAAAATATTCTGCAGGTTTCATAAAGCAGAAGAGCACAGCTTGAGTATAGTTTTAAGAGAGCTGAACCCCGAGGTTCACCCGATGCTTGATCTAGCCTCCTGAATGTACTTTCAAAAATAATGTGCATGCAGAAAAGGGGATTAGTTGGAAGGACTGTGTGGGTCTTTCTCTATAAATTGCCTAATCCTAATGAAATGCCATAAGAAGATGCTGTCAAAAGACAAGGTGTTTGAGTGACTGGTGTTACCTGCTATCGGAGTGATGGTTTTTCTCTGTCTTGGCTGCACATTTTGGAGGAATCCATCTTGGTTTTGGGGACTCATATAACCTCCACTGCCATTTGTCTGAGCACTATTTCCTTGTTAGCATCTCTATAGAGAGATAAGGAAAACTAAGTGACGTCTCTAAGGTCATGGAAAGGCTCTTTGAGGCCCAGTTCAAGATCTGTATTTTGACTGTTCACCCACAATTCCTACCTGATAAACCAGTCATACCCTCTCATGTGAGGGCAATGTGATGTAGAGGGAGAGAGGAAATAAGATAAAGGACCAGAGCAACACAGAAACTCAGGTGGTGAATTGCCTTGGTGGATCTGGTCCCCAGTGACAGAACAGAACAGGGAACTGATGATAAAGGAGAAAACCACTGGCTTGCTCTCTGTTCCTTCTCTTTGATATGTGATTTTTTTGGGGGAGCTTGCTGAACTGCAGATGGCAGCATGTGATGCTTGTTTGCTTTGAAAAAGGATTTTCGTTCCTTTTGGAGTGTTTCTACCTTTACCTGCTAGGGCAGTTCCTCTCTTGACAAACGCACAAAGAAAATGAAAGGGCAACATGGAAACCTAGCTCGTGTGAGAATGTTCAAGAGTGATTAAAATAAAATCTCTAATATCTGAGTGTTCCCTCTGTGCATGAGTGATTGGAGTGCATCTCTGCAGCAAGATTTTCAGCAAACCATGGGCATTTCTGCCACCCTAGCATCGTGAAGGGAACCTGCTTGTTTTTACGTTCACAGGTTCTGCAAAAGGCCCAAGGTGATTTAGGTGTTTGTGTTTCCTTTTTGTGTCTATAATGCAGAAACAAGCTACACTTAAAACCCATTGTCCAACTGTCATATGTTTCTGCAGAAGTGCTGCTACACAAAACACTAGTCCTGCAAAAAATTAGTAGCTCTGCATCATTGTGTCATCAGCTTAATCACACTCTTTATATTGTTTTTTGCTCTACACTCGTGGTTAATGTCTTTGTCAGGAATCCATTTGTAGCTTTCACGTGGCAAATCATGTATTCCCTACTGCTGAGGATGTGTAGTCATGTGTATAACAGTTTGTTATACATGTATTTGGACTGAGAAGCACTCTGAAAGTAGGTGTGTCCCTCAGGATCTGCACTCATGTTTCCTGAAATCCTAAAGCTGGTTGAACAGTGCAAACAATAAACCATCCCCTGGTTTGTCAAGGTGTAAAGGGTTTGATGGCTCTTTATGCCTGCCAGCTCCTTCCAGCCTCAGCAGAGCTGTAGCAATGCGCTGCTCCTATGGGGTTGGTAGCATAGGCCAGTTTTGACTTAGCACAGAGCTGAGGATTACTGGTCAGAACTCTTTTCCTCAGTATTTTACAGTTCTGTAGTATCTGTCTTGTAGCTGTTAGGTAACGTTTGCTGGGGTGAAGCAATAAGGATCAGAGCGTTCCTGAGAGTTAAATAGTCCATGCAGTCTGTGTGCAGTGTGGGCTGAATTCTCTCTGCCTGCTCACTGGCACCCAGAGATTTGCAGCAGGCTGTGAAACCCCTGTCTCTACATTCCACTTTCATTCAGGAGTAAAGTGACTCTGAGTGTTTACTAATTCATAGCATGCTTGGTGGCTCGTAAAAAATGAATTGGTGAGTTGGAGTCCTGTTATAGTGGGGATGTCTGTTTACCTTTTTGGCCTTTGTTAATCTCCAAGAGGCCATTACTGGCCTCTCAATTTTGAATTTCTTAATTTCCCTTGGCAATAGTTCCTGTAGATCAGAATGGGGCAGCATAAGGAAGGCTTTTACCCCTTCCTCCTGTCTTTTGTCAGTTATTGATGAAGACTCTAGTCTTCACTGTCTTTCACTAATCTTAGGCTTGATGAAAAATCTTGCTCTCAGAGGAGGCAGGAGTTTCTGGAACTGCATGGGTAAATGTATTGAGTAGTGCAGTGCGTTATTCCTAATTATTTTCTTCTTTTCAGATAACCAGATTAGGTTTGTGAAGTCAACGCTGTGGTACCATGGCTATGGTAGGCCAGAACTCTATCGGCTCCCCTCCGATGGCTCAGCAGGTAGTCGGGAGCTGCTGTTGGCGTTTTCCTGGCTGCTACACAGACTCAGCCTCTTGGAGCAGCTTTTGGCTCGGAACAGAGTAAAGACTGGGGATGAAGCCTCTGTGTGCACGGTGAGCAAACCCCCCAGCCCCTCCAATCTAGTCATGATTGGTTATACTGCTTTTCAAATCAATTCCTTGCATTTAAGATCACATGCACATGTTACTGTATAGACAATTGCTCTGGAGTGTGGAGTGACAATCTCAGGAGAGAGGATGATGTGTTTTCTGTGTTTGTATCCTGTCTGTTGCAAATAAACCATCAGATAACATAGGCTGAATTTAAACTGATTAGTGCAATGGGTTAGTGTGGCCAACGCCTCTCTAGATGGTTCTAAGTTTGTTCCAAGTGAGATTCATCTGGTCAGACGTTAATTACTGGTCAGTTTGGTTCAAAGTGACAGGCTCACAGAATTGTCTCATGTTTTGGCAGAGGACATTCTAGGTCAGAAACATGCCTGCTGATATCTCGTGATGTCTAGGACCATGTGGTCTTTACGGCCATGCATATGTGCTCCTCTAGACTGTAGACTCTAGAATCCAGGGGACAGCAGAGCAGGAAAGCGAGAGTCTGGAAAGCTATGATAGTGCCTTTGAAAGGAAAACACTTGTACAAATGGAAAACAGTTCACAGAGAAGAGTCACCTTTGTAACATTATTAACAGTATTTTAAGGAAACAGACCACTCATGCTACATTATAGTTGTTTGCTGCACAGGAGAGGGAGCACAAGAGGCTGTGCGTGGCACTCTGGGTGTGAGTGGTGGTGCCCTCCTGTGATGTGAAGGGTGCCTGGAGACTTCAGGAAAAACACACTTCCGGACAACTTTGTACTTTAAACTTCTCCTACCTTTTTGTTGCTTTTCTTGTGTGGCAGCAGATTTTTTTTTTGTGTATCCCCTTAATTCCTATTACAAAAGAGTGATGAGTGAATTGTAGCAGTTACATGAATTCAGGAAACAGGGCAGCACCTATGCTATTTTCTATGAAAGTCTTAAGTTTTGCATTTTCCAAAAAGACATTAAAGAACTATGGTAATACAATGTTATCTCCGATGTCCACACAGAGGCACACTGAGAAATTTGTTGCTGTGCCTTTCACTGCAATTCTAACCTGCTCTACCTGTGTTTCTCAAAAAGTGTGGAATACATATTTAATGTTTTTATCCAATAACTGTCTGAAACAATGTTTGGAAAGGTTTACAAGTCTGGAAATTTTTTTTCAATTGGCTAGACAAAAATTTTATAAACTGGGAGTGGAAGTTAGCATGTGTAGGGAAAGCTCATTGTATTAATGGCAGCATTTCTTGTATGCTGTTCATCAATGCGATCTAGGAGAAGATGTCCCTGCTTATTGCAGGGGGGTTGGACTATAGATGAGCTTTGAAGGTCTCTTGCAACCCAAACTACTTTATGATTCTATGATAATAAAAATAGATGTTCATGCGTGGGAAAAATGTAATTACAGCATAACTAGTGTAGTTTGTGATTCTGCATCACAAGAAAGTTAAAACAAACAAAGTTTTGAGAGAGAGGTCTTATCTTTATCAACTAGGCATTACAAAATAAATTACTTCAACTAGTAAGACCTAACCAAGTTAAGATCCAGAAATGTGCAGTTAAGGGCATAAGGAGGTAGTGGTGGGTGAGAAGGAGAAGATAGGTGGGACACACAGCTCATTTTAGTTAGTAAGTCAGTTCCTTGTAAACCGCTCATGAAAGCCTGTTGTTTGTTGCATGAAAGCGTGATAGTTTTGTTATTGTTATTTGATAGTTATTTTATGGGATACTTTCATGTGGCAACGTCTACTCATGAGTCAGACAGCGTTCAACAATACAGCCCCTAAAATCAAAGCAAGCAAGCAAGCAAGAAGGTGAGGTTGTCAGTTTGATACCTGACATCTTTTGAGTTAAGATACAGCTTGAAGAATTGAAGTACTAGAATTTTGACTCCAGGAATATTAAATACCAGGTATTTGTGATACTTAAGCTGAGTGTTGGAAGATGTGTAACAAATTGTAAAGTCTTTGCTAAACATGAGAGATATCTAGTCTCTGCAGTTGTAACTGTCTTCTATTTAAGAAAACTGAAAGAAAAAGGAAGAAGAAAAAAGCTTCACTAGAAAAAGGTCTATGCAAAAAAAAGAAGAAAAGGAAATACTCTTTAAAACAACTGAAATTCTCAGCTGAGAAAGAGCTTGAAAGGTCTTCCATCACATGGAGTCTTTAAAAAAAATTATAGAAACAATTGAAAATATTTTCCTGAAATGAAAATGTTGCAAAACAAAAATCTGTGAAACAGTATTTGGTTCTGGGCGTTGCCAAAATCAGCAAAGCATGAAAGCCAGCGCTTTCTGGCAAAGCACATCTGTTGGTCTACTACTGAGAATAAATGTGAAGAAAATTCTTGCCCTTTGTCTTCATCTAAAAAAAGCGGACTCTCAAGAACTGTAGGCATAGCTGTAGTTCAGACTGATATGTGCGTGGTTTGCTTTTAAAATTTTATCTGAAATTCACAAAAGTGGACAGGGTTTGAATGAAGAAGAGAGAATGCATCTAATCCCTAAATTAAGGGTGCAATCATGTTCTGATTATTCTTTCAGCCTAAGTTTGAAACAAAGCCTACAGCCTTCTACATTGCTGATAATATGCCAAATACCAAACATATCAAGGGCCAATTAAATTAATTCCTTTCATTTCATTTCAGATTACCACTCTCTGGCCTTTGTTTCTTTGCAGTTCCTTAGCAACGCAGTTTTCTTCCCCTGCAAATTGAACACTTCCATCAGCTGTAAAGGATTTCAGGCTGGTTATTTATAGAGGGACAAGGGTATTCATGACACATGATGGACATGGAGCTGAGCTGCTGCAGGGAATTCATAATCGGACAATCCTGAGCCAGGGAAGGCTTCTGCAAGCTTAGTTTTACATGCACCTACACCTTCAGAGTCAAAAGTTAAGCGGTTCCTAAAATTATAAACTGAAGAGTGGTGGAAGCATGATGAACAAGTTAAGGTGGTAGGCAGTAGTGTCTAATGTGGCTCATGTAATTAAAAAAAAATAATCTTGAGGTAGTTGTTTGTAAGGACACATATGGCCTATAGTAGCCTAGGATGATTATATGGGTTGTCTGCTTTTGTGTGTTAGGTAAGAAAATCCTTCAAGGCACTTTGGCTTGTGTGGACTCCAGCTCATTTTTTGTTTTTTGGGGAAGGGCAGTGCTGCAGTGTGTCTCCTGAGCCAGGCTGCTGCGTGTCTGCTGCAGGGTATCCCAGCGAGCAGGACTGCAGGAGCCGCTGCCTTCTCCAGCCTTCCACCCATGGCTCTCTTCTAGTGTGTGAAGTTTATAAACTGAGGGGGCAGGTGGTTAAAAGAAGAGACTGGAACGTGTGTTGTGGTGCAGGAGAAACCGGAGAGGCACGAGGGGATCGATGGTGCATGACAAACTTCAGTACCCGGCTGCTGTAGTGTAAGTCCCTACTCTGAATTTACTGTGCTCATCTGTCAGCAGGTTGGTGACTCCAGAGGCAGTAAATGAAAGTTCAAACCTTGTACTGGTCAACTCTTTAAAAAAAGTAAGCACTAATTCTATTAGATCTATAAACACTGAAGTACAGTCTGAGTTGAAGGTTCACATCGATTTATGGAAGTGTCTACTTGGGAATTCTTGCCTGTTGTTATTGCCTTAAAGCACTGGCTGATTAATTGATGGACATTGTCTTCAAAGGCTTTTTACATCCCTTGTGGATATCTATCTCAAATATGCACTGCTGTGAATTGTTGCTTTGGTGATCATGTACAGGCAGATTATTCTCAAGTGCTGTTCATTGATTCCTATTTACACATGAAAATTCTGGAGTACAAAACACATCTGAGCACCGGCAGGTGAAACACTGTCTTTCACTGAACCTGTAAGGCAGACCTGGGGAGTTCTCATCTTCTCTCCCTCTGAGAAGCAAATAATTGTTTGATATAAACCCACCTTTTTAGCACATTCAGTATTTGATAAATTTTTTTTCTTTTTGTCTTGCTTTTTAAATTTTAGTGATATCATCACAGCTTTCTCCAAATGTACGATGGTTTGTGCAGATAATAGAAGTACTCTGTGAGCACGTATTCCTTCTGTTTCCAGGGAGGAATACTGCCCATACTGGTATTATTTCTACAGCTGAAATTAATCTATGTGTTCCCCATAATTTAATTATGTGTGGAGGCTGTTAAGTTTTTTAGGTGGGGGCAGTGATGTGATATCCTTCATTATCAGCAGGATGTGTTATGCAAACACTAGTTCTTGGTTCCACTAGTTCCCTTGACTGCTTCTCACCCTCCGAGGGAAATTGGATTCCCTTCCCCTTTTGTGAATTTATAGTAATCAACAAATAGAGCTATTATGGCTATTACAGTTGGAATTCGTGCATGTCTCTCTAGCATGCCAAAGTGAACTCAGAACCAGTTACTTCTGGTGGGGAAAAATGGAATTAAACATGCCTTCTGACTCTTAGGTTTGCAATTTGATTATCTTTTGTTTGTCACAGTCTAGTTTGGCTCACTGGCTATTTCCATTATAGTGTAAGGCTTATGCTTGGTCTAATCTTGTTGTTGAAATGCCTTTCTCTTATAGAAATCTTGACCACCACTGCTGTTCCATAAACCATGTTATTAGAGGAAAGTGTTAACGTAGCAGCAAAGCTTAATGTTCCCCTCAGCAGAAAACCAGGAAACCTTTGGCACTACTGTCAGTAAATATAGTTTTTTTTCCTCCCTTCTTTACCAATTCCAGTGGGGCCACAGAAGGGAATTTTATTAACCTATCGATACTGACTCAGAAGCATAATTACTTTCCAGATCTTTATGGGCTGTATTAATCTGTCAGCTTTCATTTTTTGATTTCCCTCCTTTATTCCCTTACACTCCTGCTTACACTCCTGTTCTCTTTGTCCTCCTGTCTTCCTAGTAACTCCCACCATTTATCTTTTTGCCCTTTTTTGGCTGCTGTTGTTGCTGTATCCAGTAGCTGCTAAGGAACATTTTTTAAAAGAGCTGTCCCTGAAACGTAGGGCACAGGATGCCTAAAGTTTCTCCTGCAGAATGTGCCTCACCCCATTTTTGCTGGGGCAGCCTGCTGGGTTTGGGGTGTCCTGCACCCCCCTCCACGCCGCCTCTGCTAGGGCAGCTACAGGGCTGGACCCTGGCGGCTCGCTGGGCCCCAGCATGGCTCACAAGTCTATTGCAGCCCTCTGGTTGCACTGCTACCCACCCTGTAAAGGCTTGTACCAGAAACTAAGGGAGAAAAATGCTTGCGTGTTGGTTTTCTGCCTTTTGTACTTTTTAAAGCCATTTTCTGAACAGATAAGTATTGAACCCGAAGTGTTCATTTTTATCTCCTAAATTACTGATATTGCTTGGAGGCTGAAACATGTTTTGTGGTCAGAGGTGATTAAATTAGGAATATGTTTTTGCCATACAAGAACTGGAGCACATTTCAGTTTGGACTCTTGAAATGCACTTTTTTCTTTTGTATTAAACGTTTTTTATTGTCTGACACAGTTTTAAGAAGGTGGTGGGTTTTTTTAGACAGCATATCAAGGTAAAATGCTCTGAAAGAGGTGTCTGAAATGATCAGAAAGGCTTATAATTTATTTAATCTGCTCTTTCTCTGGGTAATGTCTGGATTTCAAGCAAACACAAAATTTATTGAACCTGAGGTTGCAGCTGATGTGTTAGGGGTGGGGTGTTGCCAACAGGCACTGGAGTCACCTGAGCATTCATGTGAGGAGAGGAAGATAAGGACGGTCATGCTCATAGTAAGGCTTAGCATGGCCATGCTGTTATTTTGTGCTTTGCTGAAATATGTGGGGAGCTCATTCCTTGTCTGTTGGGGAAACCAGCTGATTTAAGATGTTTTAGTGCCTCTCCTGCCCTCCAGTGGCAGGGACCAGCCACTACCTTTGGTACCTTCTGGTTGTCTTTGCTCTGTGGCTTTTTGATTTAAATAAGCACGTCCTCTGCTTTTGGTGTCCCCATTAAAGTGATCAGGGTTTAACTCTCATTGGAGGGTCTCTTGAAATAAAGCCCTTTTTCCTCAGAAGGATAAAAGGAGCCTGCAAAGGAGGGCATGGTTGGATTCGATGATCTTAAAGGTCTTTTCCAACCAAAACAATTCTGTGATTCTATGTGGCAGGGTTCTGCCTCTCCTCTCCTGAAAGGAAGGCAGTTATTGTTTCTTCTCTTGTGGCCTCTTGCTCCAGATGTGCTGCTGATGTGGCATGCTGCATTGTTCTCTCTTCAGTGGTTCCCCGCATCCAGCAGCTTGCCACAGTGGAGCAAAAGAAACGTGGGCAAGCAGGGCTGGCGGCTGCAGGCAGAGCAAATGCCATCAAGGCATTATTTATATTGCATTTCTTGAGCTCTGAAAAATGCAGTGCCCTGGGAGTTAAGATCTACTCTGCTATACATTTGTTGTAGTATATTTGGTTTCCGTGTTTTGTCTGAATACATGATACAGTGAGCTTTGGGATTTGAATGTTATTTTAAAAGTGGTATCCTCAGCCTTGCAGCTCCAAAGAGCAGGCAATGCTGCTGCTGCGCTCTGTTCCAGGCAGAGTGCTTTTGCTCTGTTGCAGAGCTCTTAAGTAACCTCCTGCAGGAGTGAGGAGGGATGGAATGAGGGACTGACTTGCTCTAGTGCCTCAGGCCTCTAGCTGTTGCCAGACAGGCTTGTTTGAAGAAGACAGGAATGGGTAGGAGCTATGTTTGCATTTTCTGTCTTCCCTCAGCACCTTCTCTTTTTTACTCTTTGCCAATCAGATACTAGCAGAGCTCTGGGGAGTGCTGTTGTGAGTAGTAATTTTTACAAAAGGCATTCAAATTGAAAAGCTAAAAGGCCTTGCAGAAACATAGGATTTTACTTTTTTTTTGATTGCTGAATATGCTATGAGCATAACTTCTATATTGTGAGCACTTACATTTGTGGAAAGCACATTCTCTGCAAATATCTGGACATTTAATGGGTGTGTGCATTGTGTGGGAGTGGGGTCTTGCACCATCTATCTTTCCATGCAGATGTCTAATCTGGATCGTACCTCATCTAGGAGGAAATCCAATTAGTGTTGTTGATCGTGTTGTTAATGAAAATAGTGCTGTCCCTTTTGCATTCATCTGTTTGAAGTGTTCCTTTTCACATTTTCCCCTCCTGCATGGCTGTATTAATTAGGAAAGCATGTCTGGTACTATTATTTCTGGCTATGGCGTTTAATTTTTAAAAAAATGATGCTCCATTTAAAGAGCTGTAATTACACAGGTTAACATATGTTATGTCACATCAAAACTGTTGTCTGAATTATGAGCAGTTCAGAACGGGTGCTCAGCAAAAGCTGCAGAAGCACTTTATTGGCTTGATTCATGTGATTGCTTTTACCTTTCCCAAGTCCTGCAGTGAGCGATCTAGGGATGCTTCTTCCCGCCTTTGTAAAAACAGGCTGCATGCTTAGCGTTTTTAAGATTTGAGAAGTATCTGAGAGAAAATCGTTTATCTGGACCTAGATTAACTCAGGTGAAAGTGAGGAGTGGTCTGGGAGGGTGCACTGGAGGTTTCAATCGGCAGTGGCTTTATTTTGCTCTGCTGAAGGATTGATGTCACGGAGTTGACTTAATGCATATATCCATGGGTTAAATGTGTTATCTATGTCCCCATGAGACTGCTTCTCATGGGCAGATCCACAGGCTGTTTGCTGCCTGTCCAGATACAGAAGCAGAGAGCTGATCCTTGCAGAGGTCTGGTAGGTGTCCAGGAAAAGCCTCAGTTTGCTGGGGATGAGCCAGTGGTGGCCGGGGCCTGTCCTTTACCAAAAGGTGGCAGCTCGTAGTCACAAAAGAGCATGTCTCAGGGAACTAGCCCTGCCATTGCCTTTCTTTTACAGCAGTGCGGGCAGCAAGGGTCTCTTCTTCATTTCCACTGTGTGTACAGGGCACAGCGGATTTATAAGCGTTAAGATAGCTATATGAATTGGGAAAGTACAGAAAGTGTACAAGTGTGGTGAAGTTGCCCAGCAAAGGGTTTTCTTTGCAGTACTGCTTCTGGTATATTGTAAGATCTCCACTGAAACTGCAAGGAGTTTGGTTTTAAAACAGTTTTTGGAGTTTGTTTAGTTGAAAGTATATGAACAGAGCAAATCGACCCCATACTAGGTCACTGAAATCCTCAAATGGAGCAAGTAGTGGAAAAACACTCCCTTCTCACATGTCTACAAACACATTGATGCTTGTGTTGTTCTTTGACAAACTATTTATATAATGAAGTTCTTGTTTAATTTATCTCCATCCACTGTTGGCAGAACTGCTCTCCAATTTCCAATAACATGGGATTGCTTTGTATTTAAAATAAAAATAAAGGCTTTATTTCTGCTATAAAAGTTGAAACGTATTAATCTTTAATTTCTCTCTAAGCACATTGCATGCAAGTTGTTTGCTCAGATGTATGGAATGGGAATGAAAATCAATACATCACCATATCTTTTTTTCACACCCTCTGTTTCTCCCACCCCTTATTCTTTTCCTCTGAGTAGTTTTATAGTTGATGGCTTTCTTGAATTCATTGTTTCGTGAATCTGAGTTGTTTGTTCAGAGCACTGTGTTGGCTTTTTTGCACTTGCTGCACTGTCTAACTGCAAGTCCATTCACACATTTTGAGAGTAGTCTAACATTTTTTTTCAAAACAATTGGACTTGAAATAGCCTGGTGTTGAATGTTTAGGGCAAAACTCTGTGGTGTTTGTTAGAGACTGAATTCTAGGCAGCCTTGCAAAAATTTTAAATAATATGCTCTTAGGACATAAATGGTGTTTAGCTCTGACTGAGCAGAGATGTATTTATGAGCTTGGGGTAGGTTTTGTAGCTTGAGCTACCTTAGTTGGGATGGTGATGCATAGTGTTGTGTATTTATTATAGGGCTTCACTGGTTATTTACCACAGGAGAGCTGGGTTTAAGTTTTAAGAGTGGAAAGGGTGATAGTTCAGGAATTAACTTGAAGAGAGGTTATGTAAATATACAGATGTCACCTTCATCAGGCTTGTGCTTGCTTTTCTGAGTCTTGCCAATTAATGGATATCGAGATGTCCCAACAGCAGTCCCTCGAGCTTTTAGGACAAAAGAGCTTGTTTGTAGTGAGTGACAGTGGAAGTGGAATAGAGGGGCTTCATTCTGTTATAGCTTCCGCCTGAGGTACGCTAAGAACAGGTGCTCTGGCGAGTCCACATAGTCCAGTTTGACAAGACCAGCTCTGGTATCGCCTGTGTAATGGGAAAAGGATCTGTCACTGCAGTGAGGGTATTGGTACGTGTTGATGTGGCTTTTGATCTGCAAGCCTGTGCCACCATCCTATGGCTGGAGTCCTTCTCTGAAATGAAATCAAAGAGAAACATTAATTTCAACAAACAGTTTACAAGCAAAAAGCTTTTCTGGTAAGTGGCTCTGAAATGTTCTCTTCCAGAGCTGGTGGGAGCATTCCAAGTGCGGGGAGGACATTGGGAGCACCAAGTAGTTGCTTTGGCTGCTCTCTTTATGACTTTCACTAAATAATATGCACTTGTGTATCTCAGAAGTGAATGTAGGTGTGTAGCTGTATTGCTCCATGGATTAGATAAATTCACGGTGGTATTTGAAGCAAAGGCTCTCACTTGGGCTGATATTTTAGTGATTTTTTTTTTTCTCCCACTGGGAGAGCAGTAAATAGTCTTAGATTGTAAAGATGGGACTAGAAATTGAGGTCATGGTATAACATGCAAGACCTCTTTTTTTTACCTTGTTTACTTTATGCCAGGCTAAGTATTTCATAGCAAAAGTAAATTTTTTGTGCAGTCTGTGAAATAAATAATGGAGAGATCCTGTTAAAAATGCACTGGCTGGCTTCCTTATTTTAATATTAATAAGACAGGTTGCTACAATAAGATTAACTCTGCGTGGTGTTTGTCACTGTACTGCTAAAGCAGCCGAGTCTAATGCCATTCCTTCCTGAAATGAATCCCCAGGAGAGCAGTATTTGTGCCGTTCTGAAACCTCTAACCAGGGAGGTTGCACTGTAAATGATAGAAAATGCAGATTTCAGTCTGGGAATCCCAAATCTGTCTTTGGCCTTGTGACTCTCTGGCTGCTTATTTGAAGTGTTTTAATGTTGTTTATACATGTGTTTTTTCTGCTGTAGTCGCTAATATCCAATTGCTTGGCTCATCATGTTTAGGGACGACTTGGTAATCATATCTGTATGGTTTCATAGTCCAGAAACCTCTCCTGGTAGGGGCAAGACCATCTGAACCATGCAGGTTAGGACTGCAGTGCCCTGGGATGCAGTGCCTTTTGATTTGGGGTCAAGGAGCTGAAGGCATCTGAGGAAAAAGAGAAAAGAGCGACAGTGAAATTGGCACAAAGGAGAGACTTTTTTTTTTTTTTTTTTAAGATGAATTTGTGCCTTTAAAAGGAAAAGCCCTTTACCAACCCTGTGCCCCTGTGATTTATAGCATGCATTTATCTGAACTACAGAGCAAAGGGAGAAAACCTGTAATCTTGATACTTTTTGTTATGTGACCAGAACAGCATTTTTGTGCTTATAAGTAATATGAGCACTCATTGTATTAGAGGCCCTGTCAACTGAGGTGATACTTAGGTTAAAACAAGCATTAGGGGGTTGTTTGGTCACGGTTATAGATATACTTCTGCTGAAATCTGAGCTTAAGGGAAGACTAATCTTTCTTTGTTTTACAGTCTGCATTTTTAGTTCAGGATCCAAATTGAAATTACATTCAAGCTTTGCCTGCCAACTGAATCTTTATAAGGTTTTATTGGACATGGAAGTCTGTGAAGCAGGGATGCACATATGTTTAAATACCGTCATGGGCTATGGGTCCAAATATCTGCTTAAGTGTTTTCTTGAAAACAGTCATGTTTAAAGTGGAAATTTAAAAAGCCTACTTGAAAGATATGTCTTGAGAGTCCAACAACTGGAAGATACTTTATTAGCTGGTGAACCCCCATTTTAAATAACCAGGCCTTCACAGTTCTGTGTTATTTCTACTTCTTATGATATGCTGTAGTAAAAAATTTGGAACTATGGATTGTGTTTATTTTATGTACTTTCTATAGACTGGATGAAGTCAGCAGCTCAGCATTAAGTGGTTAAGTTAAGTGGTGTTACTGGCATCAGAAGTAAAACAACCCATGTCTTCCTCCCCTTTTAATTTGCAATCTGCAGGAGTCTTAGCTGAAAACAGAGAGAGAAATCTGGTTGTAAATGTGAATGATCTCTTTGTGCAAGAGGCTGGGGGAAGCAGAATTCCCTTCGTGTTCCTTGGGGCAGAAATAGGACAGAAATGTTGTGCTTGCTTTTTGCCACTGGCCAAGCAGAAATTTCATCCAGAAGATGAAGGTCATTGTTGTGTGTTTTTTGGCGAGTGTGAGGTGTTTTTTTTTTTGTTTGTTTGGTTGTGGTTTTTTTTGTTTGTTTTGTTTTTGTTTGTTTGTTTTGTTTTTTTTTTGTGTGTTTGTGGTGGTTTTTTTTCCTGCAGCAGAAGGGAAGTGGGACAAGATGAACAAAAGGCAACTCTTTGCTTTTCCCTTCTTCCTTCCAAATTAACCCTGAGAAAGACAAAACAAGGCAAGACAGGAGGTGCAACTTTAGCTGGGAGTGCCTCTGTGGACTCCTGGCCAGTGTCAGCTGGATGACTCTTTCTTTTCCTCTGTCCTACAAGAAGGGAGATGCTGGATGGAGAAAAGAAAATAGCTGGATAAGCAGAGGCCCACAGCTTTGTCCCTATATAAGGTATTAATTTACAAAATAGAGTCACCACATAGAGCCTGCAGTGCTTTGGGGATGACACTGGAGGCGCTAAATCTGTTTTTTATGTTCTTTGACTTATTAGAATATAGTAAAAATGTGATTTTTCCCATCTGGGTAACATGCGTGCTGTCTCGGGAACACTGTGTCTTCCTGGGTACAGAAAATGAAATATGGGAGAGGAGACAGCTCACCACGTCATAGCTGAGAAGTGGATATTTATTCTAGACTTTGGTACTTGTTTAGGCTGTTCCCAGTTCTGTATCCTAAAAGATTACAATTTCTCTCTACAGCTGGAACTCGCTTCCTTTTTTTGGGGATTTTTTGCATCTTTGGTTTATTTGTCTTGTGTCTTCTTCACTACTGAATGATTTGGAGGGGTTGAAGCTAACATTAAACATTTTGGTCTTCTCTTCTGCTTTTAGTGTGAAGATGATCTGCCTAACAGCCAGAAAGGTCCGACTGAAATAGCACCTGAGTACGGGCCAGAAGACAGAGTAGATGTTCGCTACCTTCAGTGGTTAAATGGCAGGCTGAGGTTCCAGTGGCGGAGTTTGCATGCTCAGCACCAAGAGCAATGCAAACTTTTGTACAAGGTAAATGATTCTTCTGACTCACTATGGCATTGTTTATTATTTAAAAGCCTTGTCAGCCAGTGCTAAATGTACAAATTATTCTTGTTTGCTGCTTCTGCGTTTTCTGTGGATTAGATTGGGTTACTTTAAATATAAATGTCCCCACCTTTCCCCAGTGGGGCAGAACCGTGAGTGTTTGTAAGGTTTTAATTGTTGTATAAAAGTCTCTCTTGCAGGCTGGCACATTAGTCACTTCTGCAAACATAGGCTGGCTCAATTTTTCTCAGAAAATGCCTGTTAAGGGCAAGATAGAGCATTCTGGTCTCACAGACAGGAAGTAGTGATTCAGAACTGTAAGTTCTTCAGAAATGTGGATTCAAAATATTGAGCATGGATGTTGAAAGCAATAGCAGCAAAATAAAATGCAGTTTCCCTTTCTGAAGAACCAGGGAACATCTTAGCAGAACACAAAATCTACCTGCTTTTAAATTGGGAATCAATGGTGGTCTCTACATTGCTGAGATTCCAGTTCTGTTCCCATTTATGAATGATATTTATATGACTGTCTGAAAATAACAGACATCTGGAAGCTTTATGTCTGTTTAGGATGGAAACAGCCTGCAGTCCTGAAGGTGACAGTGGTGGTGACTGCAGAGACAAATTTAAAAAGAATGGTTCTAAAGATAGTCCTAAAAGTTATTCAGTAATGTTTTCCTTAGGCCCCCTTTCTCTATTCATATCTCTTCAGGTAACTTATACGGAGCCAGTTGGTATTGTACCTAGAACTTTCACAGAAAACCTTTTTGAGACTAAGAACAGTTTTGAGACGTTTCTTCTCAAACAACAACATTTGTCAGAAAATTGTCAGAATCAGAACAAGGGGGTTTTGAATGAAGATGCCTTCTTGGTTTTAATCCTGTGACTGACAGAGCAATGCTGAAAGCTATAATGAGGTTACATTTCGTTCTTTACGTGAATTGATTGCTAGGAAAGATGTCTGATTGACAGCCCTAGGGAAAGATCAGGTGCTGTGTGTGCAGCATCCAAAATAACCTTTTGCTTCTTGTTGCCCACTGATCTGGAAATGAACATAGCAATTCACCTTAAGTGCAGGTGCGGTCATTGGCTTTTGCACCGAAATTACAGACAGGGATGCTATTGGGAGAGGTGGCTTAGTGATGTAAAACTCAAATGAAATGATTGGCATCTTCTCCACCTTGATAAGCTACCTCTATTTAAGATATGCTGATTTTTATAGTAGGTGCGGCAAATACCTCCGTAACTCATCGTCAGTGCTCTGATTTATGTAGTACTTGGCAGTAACAAATCATTAGGCAGCTTCAATACCTCAATGTGCAGTTAATGAGACCAAGGAAGAATTAAGAGCAGGTTGAACCTGGAGCCCTGAGTATGAACAGATACTCTCAGTGGCCCAGATCAGGCACTGAAATGATGAAGAGATGTGCTGCTTGGACAACGTGCTAAACTTGTTGACAGAGAGATGATGACCTCCTGTGGGGATTGTACCTCGAAATAAACTTGGACTTCTTTTCCTCTGTGGCTCTCTGAGGAAAAATGTTTGCTAAAGTTAGGGCTGTTACAGTCAGACAATTATAAGAGGAAAGTTAGTTATGTTGCAGTTCCCTGGACCATGATTTCCAGAGTCTGGAAGAATAATCAGAAGGGAGAATGTTTCTCTGCTCCAGTTTCCCAAAGCTGCCATTACTGCCTTCTCCAGCAGTCATCACTGGACTAAATTACCAGCAATAAGCAGTGCTGGTGATGATTCTTGCAATCAGACTATGTTCTGCAGCATATGTAGTGGGCTGCCATCACGGATGTATACATAGGAGGATAGAATGGAGCCCAGCTCCTCTGTGTGTGATCACACACTGATATTACGCATACTCAAATACATACATGCAACTGTGGGAGTTCTGTTCAAAGCTGTAATAAAGTGCAGTGCTCTGATTTATATTTTAGTCCAAATTAAAAGCAGGAAAATTGAAAGGTAAAATTGACTTTGGAAGGGACTTCATTACAGTGCCACATTAATGTTAACACTTACAGTAACACAAAATATAACATACTTAAACAATATAAGAGCTACATAAACAATAATTGATATTTCCTGACTCTTCATAGAGAAATTGTCTGTGCTACTGCATTACTTTTAAGACTCTTAAACTAGTCTGTGTTAGAAAACTGAGCTGATCCAATATGACCTCTATATGAGCTGCTCCTTTTCTCATATAAACCACAAACACAGTATGCAAAAGGCTAATGAGTGTTATGTTTTTTAATTATGCTGACAGATTTACAGAGGACTTTCTCTACAAAATGATAATTATGGCTTTTACTTGCTCTGTTTAATAACTTAACAGGTTATGTATCTCAACCGTGGAACAGTCTTATTTACTGCTGATCATGAGCTATAATTTTTGCCGAGTAGTGGCGGCACTTCCAGAGATTTCATTCTGTGACTCACACAGGCTCTAAAATACCCTATTGTCTATTTGGGCCTTTCTGAGAAAAACACATCACACTTGGAAAATATGTTCTTATTCAGGAGATGACTGCTTTTCTACTCTGTATTTTTTTTAGCATGGTTATTGCTACTGGAAGTAAGAATTGTACACAGGGGATCCAGTGAGAGGCTCCCAAGATAGTCAAGGACTAGTTAAGGTGGGCATGACCTCCAGTAAGAGGTTGAGGGAGTTGGGCTTGTTTGCTCTGCTGGAGAGGAGGCTGAAGGAGAGGTCACCTGGTGGCTGCCTTCAGCTATTTAATGGGTAGTTACAAGGATGGTAGTTACAAAGATGTATCCATGGTCTTCTCCACAGTTCCAGAAGACAAAGGGAAAGGGGCCACCGATTATAGCTTGGCAGGTTCAGGTGTATTAGTAGAGGTGTCTCTGGGATGATGGGCAGCGTTGGAGCAGGTCACCAGAGATGCTGAATGGTCTCCGTCCTTGGAGGTTTCCAAGGCTCACATAGACAAAACCACAAACTGACGCTGGCGATAGTCCTTGTTAGAGCAGGAGGTAGGAATAAAGACCTCCAAAGCTCTTTTCTGTTTCTACGATTTTTGTGAACAAATTCTGAATTGCTTGAGTGATCAGGGCCATGTACTTTCAGGTTAGAACTAATGACTCCTGTCTTAATAAAATACTCCTGTATTGCCTGAAGAAAGGGTAAGGGAGCAGTGGGAAGGAAATATGAGGGAGCAACACGCAAAAGTAAATGGCTGTTCTTTCTCTAAAGTACACAAATTATAAAGGAAACTGATTGCTGGGGCTCCTATCTACTCTGTCTTGCCCACAGCCACTTCAGGTCAATGGTGTGAAGTTCTGCAGTAACCAGTGCAGGTTACTGGAGAGCGAAACCTCCCTGGAGCTGTTTGTGTGTTGGGAATTGCTTGTTAGGTGGTCTGAGTGGCTGCTCGCTCCTCTTTGCTGGTTCTTCTGAAGAGCTGCTTTGCAGTGCCTCCAGCTCCCAGAAGGCATGTTGAAGCTTACAGTCACACGCGTGTCCTGCTGGAGGAGGAAAGCTTCCTGGGGGAAATCTTAACCTCTCTGTTGCAGAGGAATTTTGCAGCCTAAGGCTACGAGCTGTTGAATAACATCATAATGGCTTCTCAACATAGACAGGTTGGCCTGCTTTGGAAGTGTGATACAGTAATACCGTTATAATTCCCTTGGAATTCCTGGTGGTACATATTTACCTGATATACCTTCAAATGTATGGAAGTGTGAAGGATGAATTACTATTTTAAGGCACGCCTCTTGGTTTCTTCTGTTCTGTTTCTTCCTCTTTCTGTCAAGTGCCAGAGGAATATCTGTCTGTCTGGGTTTTGATCTCTCTTGAATTCATAGGGGAGAGCAGCTGTTTTTAGTTAGGCTTTGAATTACCATTTTGCCTGAAAAAATGTGAATGAGAAGCCTTGCATAGTTTCAGAAAAAGAAGTTAGGAACCTGTATATTTTGAAACTGGCATTGCTTTTTGGGTATGTTATGTGCACTTTGCCACAATCAGCATGTGAAAAGAAATAGGGACAAGAAAAGACAAGGGAGTTTCTGCAAAGCTGATGGATTTCATGTGGGTGTTTTCAGCTGCCCTCCATCCACTAAAAGGCTGGGGCAGAAATTACACCTGAAATAGAGTAGAGTTAGATTGGATTCAGAAGTGAATTTAGTTAAGAAGGTGAACATCTGATTGTGGTCTATGTGTATAGGTTAGTAGGAATAAAATTACATTAACAGGTATTCTTGATGACAGAAGAAGAGCGCAACATAATTGGCATTATCAGATCATGGTAAAATTACTATAATGGTTGTAATATGCTTGGAATCTGTAAGAGCAAGAGTTATATTCTGTCAGTAAGAATGCGAAGCTGCACTGCGAAATCTCCTATGAATGGAGTGGTTTCTTACGCCTCCTCTAAGATAAACAGTAGAAAATAATATGTATTACAGTGGATTGGTCATATCTATATATCTGTTGTAGTAAAAAAGAAAAGGACAAGGAAAAGAAGTCTTGATCGCTGAATAACAGAGGGCAGAGACCGGTGCTTGGTGATTACCTCATTTTCAGTAATTTGTAAGTGAGTTAAACTGCAATTGTTGGATACATCTGCTTCTCGGCATGAAGAATCTACCACGTTACTCTGTAAATTACTACATTGGTTAATTATATCTTTGTCTTGAGAGATTTGGTTTGAAAACCTTTATTTTTTCCTAAAGCTAATTTGCCATTAGATCTCAACAGCTCATTCTTTAATGCAGCAGAAGTTCTTCCTGTTGTGTGAGTGTGTGTGAGCTATGAATAAGCCTCCTTCTCATATTCTCCGTTTCAGTTACAAATACTGAATTATTCCAATGTTGTCTGGTTTCAGAGGGACACCTTATTCCTCTGTTGTGAACAACTTTAGAGTACTTATCTTGGGCTTTAGCCAGTGATGCTGCTGCAGCAACACTCTTCAGAAGAGAGGCTGAAATCCATCCCTGATGCTGGAGGCCCAAAGGTTTGGCAGCCAGAGTTATGCAAGAATGCAGCAGGGAGAGGAGTGGCAAGTAGAAAGGAAGAACATTGTGCGGGGAGGTGCTCTTTTATTTTTAAACCCTCATAGCTCTGTACATGTGACAGATGGTTGTCACCAGAAGTGAGTTTTGGGAAAAGAACGCTAAAATATTCTGAAGTTTCACGGAAGGGTTGATAATTACCTAGTGCCTGTCAACTTTAAAATAGCTGTCAATACCCAAGTGTATGATAAAGTTCATATTAGAATAAAGGAAGAAACGCAGGAAACATTCTCTGTCTTCTGGCAGAAATATTAATGAAATATGAGCGATTGTCTGACAAATGTGCACTGCTATCTTGTTTGGCAGCTGCGGTTATTACAGTAACAAAGGGATCAGCTCTGAATAGGAGGAATTGCTCTTTATAGTTCCCTTGACTAACTTGGGAGGCTTCTTCATTAAGTAATTGATGATACCATCACCAGTGCAGCTGGGACAAGGTCCCAGTAAGTGAAAGCCAACAATATATAGCAGTAAAAAAGAAACTTACTGTAACTACGTAGTGTTTTCCTGAAACTAAAGAAGAAACTAAAAACCACTTGTAACCGCTGGTTCTCATCACCATTCTAATCCATGCAGCAATTAGATGGTAGCTAATGATGTTGTTAATGATCTTGTCCTTGTACTGACTAATACCTTTTAATTTAATCTATTTCAGATCCATTTATTCACTAGTGGCTCTCATATGGACAAGACTCTTGGACATTTTTCTGTCACAGAAACAGATCTCATTAGACAACCGGGGAACTACAAACAGGTAATACTTCTCCTGTAATTCTTGAATGCTTAGTAGGCTTTACACACACATTGTTCAGCAGAAGACTATACTCCTAACATTTTTTAAAATTTTGTTTCCACCAGAAATAAGGGCTTATATATCGAATTGTCAGTTTCTTCACTTGTATTCACCAAATGGTTTCTTCCAGTTTGATAGAACATAGACATAAAGGTGTTAGGCTAAGTTTTGTACAAACTGGTAGACAGGGAGTGGAGAGAAACTTGAATGAAAGTGCCACTGAAGAAAGGGCTTGTAGAATAAAATATGCTTGATCAGTTGACCGACTGTTGTTGTATGCTACCAGTAACCACACCTGGGGCAGGCAGGCAGAGCTTCCGTCTCTGGCCTTGCCTGAGCAGCTTGTCAGTGAGAACATGGAGAGACACGATTTATCTCTCCAGGAAAGCCAAAGCAAACCTGATGCTAGCATTCGTTAGTTCCAGAGATGATACAAGTTGGTTCCCTTTTTGGATGGTAGTAAGAGGCTTTATTTTGAGAAATATTTTTAGAAGCGCAGAGTGATTGAGGTTGGAAGGGACCTCTGGAGGTCACCTAGTCCACTCCCGTGCTCCAAGACTCCACAGCTTCTCCGGGTCACCTGCTCCATGCTCAGTCGTCGTCACAGTAAAGCAGTGTTTCCTTATGTGTCATCATGAAATCATAGAATCATTTTGGTCGGAAGAGACCCTCAAGATTGAGTCCAACCATAACCTAACTCTGGCACTAAACCTTGTCCCTAAGAACCTCATCAACACGTCTTTTAAACACCTCCAAGGATGGTGACTTCCACTTCCCTAGGCAGCCCATTCCAATGCTTGACAACCTTTTCTGTGAAGAAATTTTTTCCAATATCCAATCTGAAGCTGCCCTGGTGCAACTTGAGGCCATTTCCTCTTGTCCTATCACTTGCTACTTGGAAGAAGTGTTCAGCCAGAACCTCCTAGGACAGCATCATTTTTCCTAGGGTGCTGTTTTACACTTAAGTGTGTATTTCTGTTGCTCTCAAATACTCAGTTATCATAGATGTTTCAGTTTATTATTTGAAGTAGTACAATTCACTTGTTTTAATATAATATAATACATTTGTTTTACAAATCAGTTTGTAAAAGTTCATTCTGTGTGAAACTGAAACACGATTGAAACTTTAAGCTCAGCCCTAACAAAATCAATATTTGGCAAATTTCTGCAGACTGTCCATGTCTGTTTACTCAAAATATTCTTTCTGCTGCTGCCTTAAAAACAGAAGTGGGCATTGTAAATACCGCGCACAAAGAAATTCAGATAAGTAGATTTGAGGATTAGAGATAGTCTTATGTTCAAAGACCCTAAAGTAAAGTCCATGTTAGTTAGTCTTTTGTTAGCGAGCATTCCTTGGATGAAAGGTTCGCATCCAGCCTCTTGATAAGGTTCAGCTGTTTTGAACATTTTCCTAGAAAATTACTGTTTTTCTAGAGCAAAGGGCTGAGTCAGCTTGAGATTTCTTTTTCATTTTGGCTTCACAGTCCCCCTCCTATGGTTTGCTTAGCAGCTCAGAGCACACAGCAGCACAGTCCTCTGAAGCCTGCGCTTTGTAGTCTTCCAGAGCTTAGCAAATGTCCAGAAAGGTCTGGTGGGCTGGTACTAGAAACTTCCAAGCTGTGTAGAAGGACTTTACAACTACCTTTTTCTAAAGCCTTACCCTGGATAGGTCACTGATCTGTTACAGTAAAGCATAACGATACTCTAGTAAAGCCTATTTGGCTTTGATTGTGCTGTTAATGAATCATTCCAGGAGCTTTCTTTCTTGCATGGATGTCTGCTTCTTTCTTTCTGGATGTCTGCTTCAGGTGTGCTGTTCAGTGGAGGCTCAGGATAAAATGGAAGGAGTTTTTTGTTTTAAACACTGTGGTCAGGTCAAGTGCTGTAGTTAAGGAAGCTTAGTGGGCAGCTGTGTTCCTTACTTAAAATCTGTGCGGTCTTCGTTGCACCTTTCCCCAGCTTAAACAGCAAATACAAATAGCAAGGGACACCCCTTCAAAACAAGGGTGATCACTGGGAGGGACAGAGGCAGGGGGCAGATCTTTTCTTCAAATAAACTGTGGGTGGCCAGAGGTTCCATCTCCAGTTTCTGGGCTTTAACAGGTGCAATCACAAATAAGCTCCAGTGCATGTGTGTTGGACATTCTTTTGTCACTTGCTGCTTGGACTGGTCCAAAATTGGAATTGTTTGTCAGCCTAATCAGCTGTGAAATTCTTAACCTCTGGAAGCTCTCAAACCTATTCAAGAAAAGGCGTTCCTCTGAGCTGCTCTCTTATGCCTAAAATAAACCGGGAAGAATGCAGGAAATCATCACAACACTTCAGTATATGTATTTTTGAGAAACTTAAAATTCTGATTGCCATAATTTGAGCAATCTTCATAGCTTTTGTCTCCCCTTACCCTTATTTCCAAAAGCAGCTTCAAGAAGTCATATGCTCAGTATGTATGAAGAGCCCAATGTAACAAGGTGGTATGGGCTTGAAAAGGCAAGCCTGTTTCAGTGTCAGTTTTCCAGATGGATATAATATTCAATATGCAAAGTGAGGCTTCTTTGCAAAATACAATAAAAAGCCTCTAATTTTCAAATATCTTGATAAAATTTAAGTAAATTGTGCATATTTGAATAGCTTGGTTTTCAAATATTGGTGCAGATGGCAGCACTCTGCCAAATGTTTTTTCCAAAAACTGTGAAATAATTTTTTCTCTTTAAGTAATGTGACATTTCTGTTAACATTACCTCAAATAACAACCTGCTGCATGGATCAATAAAAAGAGCAAGCATGTCAATATTATGTCTTACTGTAATGCACCCCTGTTGGTGAATGCTGCTATGAATTTCTCCTCGTGTTAGGCACCCTTCAAAGGATGGAAATGCAAGGTGGATCGAAGTGTCAAAAAATTAGCTATCACAGAAATTACATGGGGCTGGTTTTATTGAAGCTGAGAGTTCATTTTCATCAAAAATATCCCATGAGATAAGTTGCTCTGACCTCTAATAAAGTAAGAGATGTTCAGTCTGACAGGAAGAGTGTGATAGGATACAGAGAGCTGTGAAGTCTAACTTCAGTTTATGAAATGGAAAAGTTGCACGTTAATTTGTTTAAAATGTTCTTATCTTGGATTTCTGACTATAAAACTCTTTTACTGCTTTTATGTACAGGGATTTTACTGGACATTATTATTTTTTTATCATCATAAATATCTTTGTCAGATTCATAGCGTTGGAAGTTTTCCAAGTGTAATAGTTTTAATTATGTTTTTCTCTGGTGAGCCATGATTTAAATTCCAGCTTTTCCTGCAGTTTGGCTTGGCTGTGGTTATGTGTGTGTGGCTGTGAGATGCAGTCACGGCTGTGTTTGGTCCTGTGCTGCCCAGGGGTGTCAGTGATGGGAGGGGATGTTATTCAGCTGGTGTTCCACTTCCAGCTGAAGTACATGCGCCGATAGCAGCTCTTGACCTCTACATGTATGTCCTTCCTTTCCCAAGGTTGTCTCATGTCTTTTTGAGCACTCTCTGGCTTGCAGAGTGTTGCAAAAGCGCGCAAAGATGTGGCTGAGGGTAAGCAACACCTGCCCCAAACTTTCCAGGGCACTACGGTCTATCTCTGAGGATGCAGTCACATTCCTTTTGCAACTGTGAGGACGGTGGTTGTGGCAATTGGGTAGCTTTTCATCGTTGTGAGCATAATATAATGCTATTCTTGTCTGTGAAGCCCATTTGCCTTAATTCTATGTTGCAGTGTCAACAGTTCTGATGTTTTACCTTGAGCCTGAAAAAATCTATGTTGCACTTCAGAGTCATTAAATTAACTTTCTCATCAAATTGTTACCATATAGAGATCAATGAACTTTGAAGCAAAGCAGTCTAATCCTTTAGCTTCTTGTGTGTCTTCATATACTGCTTTATATATGGAATTTAATCTTGCTGCTTTTGTGATTAGCAGAGATTAAAAGTTGTAGTTGGAACTCAGGTCATTGGTACAATTCTGGCAGTGCTGGAGTGATCATTGTAATTGTGATGAGTGAAGATGACACCTCTAAATGCTAGTAGATCGATTTCCTGACTGTGACAGCAAATAAATAATGCAGCTGTCTGCCAGATGGACATGCAGAGAAATTCATAAAACTTTGGTGTGAATAGCTAATAATTTTATTTCAGAATTTTGTGAAAAATATTTATTTGGTTTAAGGAACTAAGGTCCTTGGTAGCAAGTAAACAGGAGCAAGCAAATGGTCTGACCTTACATAAAAAATGTATGGGCAGTTCCATGCCCATAAAAATTTAGGGGAGGTTTAGCTCTCTGAGCAGCAGGGACTGGGTGGGATGGTATGGGCATAGCATAGATCTGCTCTCTGGACTGTTCATGTCTTGGGGAAAGAAGCCAATGTATAGTGTGTGTATTGCTTCCTTCAGTCAGATGGGACTTCATAATTTGTTATTGGGACATTTAAAGGGGAAATTATCAAGTTGTAAGATAAGTTGATTTTTGGACCCTAAATCTTGTGGCACTTTCCATTTAAAACATCTGTCCCAGATGGCTCTTACAGATGGGTGACACAACAGGTTTATTCTCTGTGAGTAATAGCCCAAGGTTTGAATTAATGCAAAGCGCTAGAGAGCTCGTGTTCTTTTCAGACCAAGTACACTCAGACTGGGAGCTTTTGGAACTGATAGGCTTTGAATTTTAAAAACGTTAAACATGCATTTACTAGTTACCTAGCATGAAATTTGAGTCTTCAGTTTGTATCATGTGCATGCACATGTGGGCTTATGCACTTCTTGCATAAAGTCCTGATCTGCTGAAGTATTTTACCTGCACAGGCATGTTAAATGGTAAGATTGACCCGTGTATCCAGTGCACAAAGACCATGGGAGAGTTTTTGGTCTGTTTTGGTCCATACCACCTCTTGGAACATACGTGGAGGCAGAGCAGCAAAACCGAAGTCTGTTATCTAACATGTTACTCAGCTGGTTACTGAATAATTGCCATGGTATTGCATTCTCTCCAGAAATGGATCTGAAGTTGCTGACCATCTTGGATAAAAATGAAATAACTATGGCAGGATAGTTCCAGCTGCTGTGTGCCGGGCTGTATTTGGTGTCCTTGTGCTGGTTGTTTGGGACTTCATGTAATGCTCTGGGTGGTGACAGACACTGCAGGCAGGTGCTAAATGAAAATAAACAGTTAAAACTCTGCTGCTATGCTTGACACTATCACCTTACTGATTTGATGCAGACCTGTGTCAGTATGTAGTATTTCTGTAATCAACCCTGTTATGGTCTTGTATGGCAGGGTGAAGGGTATGTAGCCTTATTTGAATTTCAAAGAGTCTGCTAGAGGACCATCTGATATTTTATGATGCCCTTCCATCTGTTGTACAAGAAGCAGTTGAACCAGCACATTCCTCAGAGTGTAGGTACCAATGGAAAAAGAAATCACATTCCTGCTATAGTCCATGATGCTGCTGTGGAGAAGATTAATTCAGGAAGCAAAGGCTTGTACTTCATGCAAATTCCACAAAAAAAGGTTCGTTCTTTTCTGAAAAAAAAAAACCTTGAGCTTCAAGGGCAAGCTGCCTTCGTTGGTATAAATTGTCGTAGATTCATTATTTTCTGTGATGCTCTGGCAAATAATTCTGTTTGATCTGGCCCTCAGCTTTTTTTATGCTCGTTGCTTCATTCCCTTGGTAAAAGCCATGGTGCTGTCATTTCTATCATGGAACAGGATCATTATTTCATGTGGTAACTACCATTCTAATTAAGGACTGCTTTGCCTATTTGTCATAATGATTCAGTTTATTTAAAGGAAAAAATGCTTCACATTTCTCAAGTGGACCCTGCATGAAAGCCAATACAACATAAAGTTAAAGACTAATTGCAGCGGGGCTTGTGAGTATTGTGAAAACATGGGATTTTTTGTTTTGGTGGTGTTTTTTGGTTTTCCTGTGCATGTTTTCTCTGAAATCCCTCCTTGGCCAGCCTAGACGCCACAGAACTCTTCATGGAGATTAACTTTACTAGGCGTTACACCAGGTTTGTGTGAACTTATTGTAGGAAGATTGTAGTGTGGACCAGTTTTCCAGGTGGGGAGGGACTGTGTTGCTGTCAATGAGATTGGAAAGGTGGAGATCAATCTTCCCCAAAGGAATATGAAGGTCTGTCACACAGATCTTGGAGCAATAGGACAGAAGAGACAGTCCAAGCTCCAAAAGATCTAAACTCAATGAGACTTTAGACTTACTCTACATAGTGCCAGAGTAAACTTAGGTTTGAATCAGTAGTGACTCCTGATGGTTTTCTAAATGTAGTTACAGGGCTTCAGGTGACCAGAATCTTTAGATTCTGGCATTGTTGAATTTTCAGAACAGCAAGTAAGCTGATAGATTCTGTGGCAAGAACAATTGTTTTATTTTCCCTTTACAGAACTTCTGTAAAGGTACAAGTTTTTCTAAGTCAATGCATCAAAAATTTCACCTGTTTTGAAGCAAGTTTGTCTTTCATTGATGATTGCTGCTAAGTGCATCTTAAGAAAGTTTTTTTAATGATGACGTCAGAAGTTCTAGAACTGCTGACCTTTAATAAATTTCAGTTTGCCAATGAATTAATTGTATGTTATACTCATGGACACATGTTTTGAAAAGGTCAATTATGACAAGTTTTTTGAATTTGCATAATTATGCTCGCAACAGCACTTTGAATAAAAATACCAAAAGCTTTGCCCTTTTAGAGTATTCAGATTTTTCTCTCTTCCTGTCTTTAACATGCTTTTACTGAACCATTCCAAGGTTGAAGAGCACAGGGAATGGAGCTGCAGGCCAGGAGCAGAGCAGAGGGGCAGAATGGACAGCGAGGAGCCTCTGTGCTCTGGCTCTTCTTCAGTGAAGTCAGGAGCTGGAGTTTTATCCTGGAGAGCTGCAATGTTCCTCCGCCTTTGCGTTCTTAAGTCCCCTGCGGCAAATTACTTAAACTAGACTTGCCATGCTGGGCTGCTGCTGAGTTCTGCATCCAATTTGATGCTCAGGATTCTGATCTGTGGAACTGCTGAGTGTTCCTGGCTGCTACTGCACTTGGCGGGACGTTTGCTTGGAGCCCCTCAAGGGTTTCAGTGGTGCAGGCAGCATCATCTGGGAATGTCAGACGTAACCCCGATGGTGCAGCAGGTCCCTGCAGCATGCTGCTCTGCTGAAGGGTTAGCCTGGGTCCCAGAGCTGCTAGAATGGTGTGTGTTAATGCAACCTGCATCACCTACCTGGTTTCTTCCACTGGAGCTGACCTAAAGCATCTCTACAAGTTGTTGAGTTGTGCTGAGTAGATAGATCCATGAAGTAATTTTTAAATTTTCTGAAAATCGCATCTCAGAAGTCTCAGTTAAGGCATCAAAAATGAAAAATGGAAGTGTTTTACTTTCATCTCTTTGCTTTAATTTCCCATTTGTAAAATGACAATAATACTATCATCTCTTCTCACATGGGTCATTAGGAAAGATAACTTGTTTATGTGGAAGATAAAAATTCTGTCTTCGGAATGGGATTTGAATGACGTATGGCAAATAAGTCCATGGCTTCCCTCTGAAGAACAGGCAGAATAATATGCAATTTAAAAATAAAAGGAATAGCTTGTGGAGTGAGCATCAGCCATTCTGGGCCCTTGGTGAGACAGATTATGAAGAGAAATATTTTTGTCACATAATTCTAGACCTTATGCATATGGGATGGTCAAATCTGGTGTTGTTTAGGCAGCTCGAATTCTGGCCCTTTAAAACTTGGAATGCTTCAGTTTCCAACCTTAGTAGTTATCTTGCTGGACTGTGCACTAAAAGTGTAAAACATACTTACTGCCATGTGCTCTGAACAACACTGCCAGTCAAAGCCAGTGCTTTTTTTCCCCTGTTAAATTACTTAATGTTTCGTGTTTTTGTTTCAGCCACAGTTACTTTAGACATTTTACATGCATGGTAGTCAGATTGGTGAGAACTAACATGGGAGCTGACATATTAATATTGCAAAGGAGAGCAGATCTGATAACATACTGAATTATATATGGACCTCCAGCACCTAAATGCAGGAGGCCTGGAGGCTCACGCAAGAAAGCTCGAGGGAGCTGAATGATCCAGAGCACTTGATTTTTTTTTTTTTATGGTGTTTGTTCAAATAAGAAAGAGTGGAAGCTGTACAGATGGATTTGGTCTGAAGGTCACCTGTGGGCTCAAAGGAAATGCAGCCTCTGTGCTGTACAGATGTGTGATGAGCAAGGTCAGGAGCACAGCAGCGCCTGCTCTGAGCTGGGTTTGGGACCCTGGCCGAGAGCCCTGCCCTAGACCGCACCTTTCCCCTGATATATGTAAGCTGAACCGATGGAGCAAGAGCTGGCGTTAAACACTCATGGGATTTGTTGGTTGAAAGCTTTATTTTTTTTCTCTCTAGGTATCTCTAGTTTGGTGTTTTGGTGGTGCAGTGTCAGGAGTAGAGTGTGTTCTGCGGGGCCGTGCACAGTGAAATCTGCTACCCTGTGATGGCCAGAGTTTGAGCCTGCAGGGAGGATGAGCTGTACCAGGAAAGCCGCATTTTCCTTGTGGGTGAGGGTGTTCGCATAATACATTAAAGCATTTTGGTCCTTTTAGTAGGACTGCCTAGATCACCTTTAAAATCCTGAATACTTACTACTTATTGTTGTTTTTCTGGGAGAAGGCTCGGTTGGTTTGAAGCTGGGTACGTTGAAGGTTACTGAAATTTGAAAAAGCTGTTGTATTTTGTTTCCTCTGTCTGTGTTACATGGGAACCCCTCCTTAAAATTACTGCAGCAGCAGTGAATACTCTCTTACAAATGGGGTGATTTGGTTGTTATGTGTTCTGTGTAGAGTAGGAGAGTGGCTACTGTGAAAACAACTTAAAAATGAAATCAAAAAACCTCACAGTGGTTCAGATATCTTTTTTCCTTCTCATGTTTCATCGCAAGGAAAGAATAAGCACTAAGAAAGCAAAGGAACTGTCAGCGACAGCATGTGCTGCCCACCCTGTGCTGCGTGGCAGAAACAAAGAATTTTATTTCTGCCTCTTTTTTAATGATTCACTCTACAGAGGGAGTGGGTAGCTGGCATGTCATTTTCCTTCCAAAATACTGTAGGCAATTGGTTTTCAGTTCATTTGATGACATTTATCACATAAAACTTGGTTTGCTGTAGTAGTTATTAAAACCTGTTGACAACAGTGGGTCAGGTACTCATTTGCAAAAATGAGACAGAGCAGCTGCAACTCTTGCCAGCCGTGTAAAATCAGAAAGAGTTAAAGAGGTCGAATGACTTCAAAGCTGCTTTTAGACAGTGTCTACTTGTAGCTGGGTTCCTGATCCTTCTTAAGAAAGTGAAAGGCTCTGGCCAGCTGGGCATGGTAGAGGCAAGAGCAATCAATTTGTTCAAGATAATGTACATTGATATTTCTAAGGCAGATTCAAGTCAATTTTAGAAGGGATGACTCTGGAAAAAAAAAGTTAAATATAAACAACTTGCCTCTGGATGCTTTGTATGGTCTCCTGTCGTGGCAGACAGCAGACCAGTTACCTTGGGTGAGGAATTCCTCTCCTGACTTCCCTGGTTGTCCCTGTTGTGCTGCTTCTGGAGGTTTTACCCCGCTCCAGAAGCAGTGGGGCTTGATTCCAGATCCTGTCTGGAAGATGGGCAAGGATTATCCAGAGCCAGGAAGCAGCTGGAGGTCAGGGTGGAAGTTTGGGGTTGGTGACAGGAGAAGGGATCAATGGGTACACATGGGAGAGTTAATTTAGGGAGGTCGGAGAGGCTAGAAATGTATGGAGTGACTGTTCCTCATGCTGTAGGAAGAAAGAAGCAAGCCTCTGCGGGAGCTAACCTGCTTTAAATCTCAAAGAATGAATATGATCAAAACAATCTTCTCTTGTTTCTCCTTCCCTGCAACTGTTGGTGGTATCAGATGGTTTTCTGCTCGTCTGCTGCCTGCTGTTACCAGCTGATTCGGTTCTGTCTGCTCTGGGACAGGCACTTTCCACCCCACAGCCCCCTCAGATCCTGCTGGTAGTTCCTATTCAAAGCAGTGTGGAATATCCCTTCCCAGAAAGAGACAGGGACAAGGACTGAAAGAGCTTTGAGAAAGGCAGAGGGACAGAGCATGTGCCGGTGCTTGTGTATCACTCAAGGAAAATCCCTACATCCTTGTAGCTGAGTTGGTTAGAGATAGAGTGGGTGAGTGATAATGTGAGTGAATAATGGTTTGGGACACTGAACTCAAGTTGGTGTCTGATTGTTAGTGGCATCCCTCTGGGCTCAGCTTTTTGGCCAGTACTGTTTAATGTCTTATCCCTGACGTGAATGCTGGGATGGCGCACAGCACCAGCCAGCGTGTAGGCAGTACCAACCTGGGCATTGCAGCGAAGGTGCTGGAGGGCAGTGCTGCCATGCAGGGGGACCGAGCCAGGCTGGAGAAATGAGCTGAGAGGAGCCTCTGGAAGCTCAGTGAGGGCTGGTGCAAAGACTTGTGTCTGGGATGGAGTAACCCCTTGCAATGGAACAGGCTGGGAGCTGACTGCTTAAGAAGGAGCTTTGCAAAAAAACCCCACAAACCAAACCCAATGCCTGGGGATCCAGGTGGAGCCAGCTGTGCACCCAGGCAACAAAGCTGACTGCATCCTGGGCTGTGTTAGCAGGAATGCAGCTGGCGGGGCGAAGGGGGATCCTGTCCTTCTGCCCCACGCTTGTGAGGCTGAGTGGTAGGTGTCTGGTTTGGGGTCCCCAGCACAAGGACAGTGGCACACAGGAGCACGTCCAGTAAGGCCACTGAGGTGGCTGGGGCTAGAGCGTGGGCCAGGCTCTTCTTAGAGGTACACTGGGACAACAGACAACAGATGCGAGATGGAGCATGAGAAATTCTAGCCAGATATAAGGGGAAAAAATTGCCATGAGGGTGGTCAAACTCTGGAACCAGATCCTGGAGGAGTGATATCTCAGTTGTTGATGTTCAGGACTTGCTGGACAGAGCCCTGAGCACCTTTCTTTCAACAGGAGATTGGACTAGAGACCTCCGGAGGCCCCTTCCCGCTAACGTGGTTCTGCTGGGTGGCTCATGGTGTTGGCATGAGACCAGCTTCTTCAGCTGACAAGCACTAGCTCGTCGTGAATCATTTAGTTGTTGAACCCTGTACTGTACCTGATTTCACTTTACCAGTGCCCCTTCTTGGGAAGGATGCTTTATTTTTTTATTACTCCAGACAGTTTTAGTGCTAAAATATTTCTTTAGATATTTTTTAAGCAAGGTGGCCTCTGGCTGCAATTAGTGTCCCATTGGAAGAACTGGCAGCATTATATAGCAACACTAAAGCAAATCATTCTACCTCATGGCATTATTACCTTGATCTGAAAATTTCCCCAGGCTGCAATTTGTCACTAATATTGCTTTCAGCTAAACTTATCCATACAAAAAAAAAGGAGTTAATAGAGCTGCAGTTCTGGAGTTGCCATCACCATTTTTTGGGGATGAGTTATTACTTAGTACATTTTATTGACCAAGCACGTGGAGTTCTTGGTCCTTGAAAAACGATGCAGTGGTTCATCACAGACTCCATAAATTGTTGGACTGTGTACTGGCAATATCTTCATCTCCCCCACCACAAGCAAGGAAGGTATCTCTGAAACACAGTAGATAGGTACTGCACTGAAGTAGGAACTGCGCTATGTGGCTTGACTGATTCGAACACTTAGTTGTGATTGCCAGTGACAGAAAAACTGCTAGGATGATACTGAGTTTCACTGCTGCTTTTGCTTGTTTTATGCCGCGCTCAACATAATTTGAATGCTGTGACAGTGACAATGACAGTGACATACTATAATATAATTCCACCTGAGATGATGCAGCTGGAATTAATAAGCCAGAGAGAGAAGGCTGAGGTGCTTTGTCATCAGTTGGCACTGGATCATTTTTTTTAGTGGAAGTGCTGTAACAAACCCAGTGATGGGAGCAGGCGGCCCCAGCTCGGGTGGTGCTTTGGGCTGGTGCAGAGAGGCCAGGCAGGCTGTCTCTTGCTACAGAAAACTTTGTACCAGCATCATATCTGTTGTCTGTAAGCTGAATGATGACATTTTCATTTATCAGCTGGGTCAGCTGAGGCTGATATGCAGCGCCATGTGTGGTGCGAGATGTGTCTTGTCTCCGTGTTCATATCAAAATACTCTGGTCGTGCTGCCTCTTCACCCTCAGAGTGAGAGTTGTTACTTGCTGCCGTTCTTTGGTGATGGAGTCTGAAAGGGTCTCACTGGTCCAGCCTAGTGGATCTTAATTGGCATGTTGGGCCCTGAAGGAACAAATTGTATCTCCCAAAACAATCTGAAGGTGCGGAGCTTTAAAACTCATAACCTGTCTTTGGAATTGTGGCTTGAAGCTAACAGTAGCCACTAGAGAGTGCACAGCATCTTTGCTTGTGGAGTCATTACTGTTTGTTTTCATCCAAAAGAGAAACCAGTGATCAGATTCTAACAGAAAAGGGGCTTGAAGCTCGTGCCAAAATCTGGCTGTTGATGAAGGCTGATCCTGAAGTGCCCCAGAGCTGTGATGTTCTTGTGATCCCTCACTGGGACCTCTTTAGTCCCGCATTTACTGCTGCATCAAAAAGACACTTAAGCCATCCAGAAAGTCAAGCAGAACAGGATCACTGCATTCTCCAGCCTCATGCTAGTTAAGGAAACAAACCCCGGTTAAATTCATATGTTGTAATGGCTTTGGTCACAACTGAACTGTTTCTGGAAAGCTGAACTGAAATCTGCTTTTAAAGGTGAGAATGCAGCTCAGATTGGGAGGAGACTGGTAAAGGTTTTTTTTTAATAGCCTTGTAAAATTAAACTCTGTGTGCAATTGGCCCATAATGTTAACTCAGCTCCACTGGCAGGTATTTTTGTTTTGCTTTGTTTCAATAGTGAAGAAAATAGATGTATAAAATCAGCTGTTACTCATGCTTTGCAAGTGGTCTCAGATTTGTGGTTGTTTTTAAATATGTTTGTCGCTTAATTTAAAGGAGTGTGTTAAGAGACTAGCAGGGGAAATTAATTCACGTAAGAGAGACTGTAGCAGCCTTTAAATTAGTAGTTTCTCTAGTCAATAATGTGTGTTTTTAAATGTGTGAAAATACCTGTGTGCAGTGATAGGCTATGATGGCTTGTCAAAGAAGAGCTAGGCTGGGAGAAACTGTATTCATATCAAGTTGGCACTCTTTGACTAATCTGCATATTGAATAACTTCTTAAATTCATTGTTTAACGTTAACATCTGTGATAATTCTGTGTGCTGCTGGAACTCCAATGGTGGAAGCTGTTCTTTGTGTTTCTTTTTATGTCTTTGGGTGAGAGCTAGATTTTGTTTAACACTTAACATTTTTTTTAGTGCTTAGAGGCTGTGTTTCTGTTGCGGTGGATGCTGTACAAGCCAGCCTTAGTAATGGTGAACATCTGATGGCGCCCTGGGGGTGCAGGTGAAGCTCCGCAGCTCTGTCCCTGACGAGCTGTCCCTTGAAGCAGAACTGGATGTCACTGCTCATCCAGCCTGGTCCTTGCAGGCCAGTAGGTGAAGCAGGTGACAGGGAGGTGTCTGGCACCTGTGGGATGGTCTGCACAAGAAACATCGTGAACTTGAACCTCCCAGCCCCTCTTCTCTCACAGAGCAGATGGGGAGGGAATAGGAGGCGTGGGAGCCTTTTGTGGCCTCTGGGGCTGGCAGCCCATGGTGTGCTCGGCTGAGAAGAGATGAACCTGTACAGAAAAGCCCCACAGGAGGGCAAGACATCGCTTGTGCACAGCTGTGCTACATAGCCCTGTATTTTGAAGAGAAAATATTAAAGCTCAAAGGAAGGAAAAAAGCCAACCTCTTGACTTCGTAGGTGTTTGCAATACAGGCTGTTTTTTTCTTTTTTTAAAAAAAGCATTTATTTGGCTTTGTACAAGGATACAGGTTTTGTCTGTTCACTGCCAAATGCAGGATAAGGATGTCAGGGAAGGACACAGTAGGTGGATATAATAAGCTGGTGGCAAGAATGGATGTGATAATCAAAGAGGGAGGGTAAAGCCTGAAGAGTTAGTTCCCCTGCTGAAGTTAGCACTCATCACACACACACACACACACACACGCACACACACACACACACACACACACACACACACACACACACACACACACACACACACAGGAAATGCTCCTTCTATGACTAACACTTTTTCATGGTGTAGTAATGTCCAGTGTGGAAACACAGAAACCAGGATGTTGGAACTGTTCAGAAGTGTGGTATCAGCTCTGAATTCAGATGAGTTTAAAAAGCAAATTAGAAATTGCTTGTTCCTGTTGATTTATATATGCATTTTTGTAGTCTGCTGAAAATATACAAAAATAAGTGAGTATGTAGGGAGTAAGAAAAAAAAACTGACTATGGATAGTGCTTTGTTCTGTGTACAGAAACATTCTGAATAAAACAGATGAATAATGGTCTTTTTTTGACATCAGCTACATGGGGGTTCTGGTTGGCAGTACAGTATGAACAGCTGTCAGGCAGTACTGTGTACAATTTAGTGCTTTCCTTTGAAATAATTTGGATGATATTTCACTAAAGTAAACTGTGATTTTTTGGTACCTACTGGATGTGCTTTAGCTGAGCATATATTCAGGTGAAGGTACTTAGTGCTGCCTGAAAATTTGGCTCTTGAGGTGTGTCAAGTTAGGCACCCTAAATTAGTGGTACCCTTGGGCAAGAAAATGTACCTTTTCTATTCTCATTCATCTTCATCTTGGCTCTTCAAGTATAAAATTTGCACTTCAGTCTTCTTTTTCCTGATCTCTTTTTCCTGTTTTAATATGTGCCATTTCCACAGAGAAGAATGCCAAGTGGTCCATTCGTTGACCTGTTCCTCTGCAAGTGAATGTCATCGCTATTACATCCCAGTTCATTGCTCATCAATGTGAAAGCCGTAGTACAGTTTTTATGTGCCAAATGCCTCATTTTGTTTGCTTTAGATTCCATTTTCTTTCAGTTTCATTTTAAACAGCTGTTTTCTAAATCCCTCCACAAATAGCAATTATGTTTTATAATTATGATCTTTGTCACTTAAGTTTTTAACTAGTGGTTTGATTCCCTGCTCTCAGCAATGTGAAGCTGAGACAGCTCAACTGAAGTTCCAGTTGCAGTGGTATAGAACTGGTGTCGGCGAGTGGAAAAATCGTATTTCTTGTTCTAGGTGTAGGAGTTAACGCATGTTTCCAAGCATCTGGAGTTGCAGTCGTCCACCCAAGGCTTCTCCACCCTGTGACAGTTGAGCTGTGGTGTTTCTGCTGCTCTTTCGCAACCCTCAGCGGTATTTCACAGGCAGAGAAGTGGCTTGAGTAGATCTTTATTTGCCTTGTGGCTCTGTTGGTTTTTGCTCTTCAGCTGCTTGTACTTCACACTACTCCAGCATGACTGTCTAGTTTTCGGGCCTATTTATTTTTGCTTTAGCCTTCAAGGGGTATATGGGAATGGCTTAAACCAGCTTTGCTTCTGAAGGAATCACAGTGTGGAACTGAATCTTGGAGCACTGAGTGTGTCCACCTACAGCGTTGATTTTTTTTTTTGTTTGTTTCAGCCTGAGATGTTTATGAAATCAAGATTTGCTCTGTGGCCAGTTTGTTTTTGTGAAGGAGTCTCAAAACTTAGCCCTGCTAAAGTGCAATCTGGGCAGTATGTGCCATTTTAAACCATATTTCATCCACCTAACAGCCTGCCTGCTGAGAGGCTCTCCTTTGTCTAGGCTTGCTTGGTTTTTTTTGCTAAGAGAGTTTTGTATTGGTAGCAGAGCTGAAACTGTATTGTCATTTGTTTATTTTGGCTGATGCTTCTTTAGATCTGTAAAGGTTTAATCCTAGTTATTGTTTACTTCTGGTAATGTAAATTGTGTGTCTTTTTCATGAGTGTTTACCCCTTTCTTTGCATTTTTTGGAAGGAACTTCTCCACTTACCCATTTCTCCTGCAGTTGTTAGATATTCAGAGGACCAAAATTCAAGTTGAATAAAGCCATTTCCTATTAAACAAATAAAAGTACTAAATAGTTTCTTGATACTTTCTCCATATAAGCCTTCATGCTAAGCCAACCCTGTCTCAAGCCTTGAGTTGTACTTCAGAGATGTTGGTGCTTGAAGTGAGGTTTGTAGTGATCTGGAGTTCAGTGCATTTTTCTGTCTACAGCCATACGTGAATAGGTGATAAATCAGCAGCATTTTGACTCTGAGCCAAGAAACATAATTTGTTGCTGAAAGACTGAATTTTTTTGGTCTGTCTAACAATAGGATGATTTTCTGAATATTTAGATAGACCAATTTTTGATGAAAAATACTTGTGCCAGTGATATGGTAGTTGAATTATGATCTGTGGACATCAGAGATTAAATACTTGTTGCAGGGAGCCCTCTGGAACTGAGCCTATGAGAAGGGTGCATTATGCTGCAAATTATTAAATATTGATTTCTGTAAGTCTACAGGCATCAATGATTTTAGCAATATGCTGGTAAATAACATGAAAAAGATTAATATCTCAACAGAAAAGGTAATTGCAAATATGTCTAAATAATTATTTTGGTGCAAGTTAGATTTGTGTATACCAGAGAGGACTCGACTTTGGCCTCTTGTTGTGTATCCAAAACCACCTAGAAGATGCGGTCACTTAGGACTTCTGTAGCTGATGTTCCCAAAGTTTCCTGAGGTCTGTGAGCTGTGCTGGATGCTGGATGTTTGGCTTCGGAGATCACAGCCGCACATCAGAGGGCACGAGGCTTGTTCTTTATGGGGTTTGCATTCTTGTGCATCGTTCCGAGGTTTCCTGGCAGCCTGCTCCAAGGCAGCTCTGTTAAGCACAGTTTAGCATCTATAGCAAAGCTGTTGCTTGCGAGTCGTTTGTAAAGAAACCGTCATTGGTGCAATGGTTTAGAGAAGCTGTTATTGCAAAGTGTTTGCTCTCAGCATTCATTATGGAATTACTTCTCCACAGAGATTAGCAATTTGAATTTGTCATTACTTTTTCTCTCAGTGTAAGTATTTTAGAGCAATAACTTCCTCCAGAAGAATGAAAGAAATGGATTTCATAGTCTTAATTTTGTGTCGAGGCAAAACCAGTTGTCATACATTATCCCTAAGCATCCCTTACATGTCCATGTGAGGCACATTTTTTACTTGCTGCTTTGCTTTGTTCATGGGACAAGATTAATGCTATTCTGCAGATACTAGACTTAAAATTTCATTAGGAGGCATGACAACATCTGGGTCCCTGGGTCAATGAAAATGAGCAGGCGGCCTTAGTTGTAGCTTGTGAATTTGTCTTACGTTTTGAGAGGTTTATGTAGCAGCAGAAGTGGAGCTGCTCATCACATGTAAAAACATCTCTTTGTTGGTGGTACTAAATGAAAAAGTAGTGTATTTGGGGAGAATGCAGAGGTACAATTTGGGGTTTGGTTTCCTCAATTGCAAATAGAGCTGAAATAGCAGCTGTGTGTGACTGCAGTGAGTGACCTAAGAAAAAATATGCCGTTGACCTCAAAGTCACAGAATGTGTTGTTAGTTAAATCAGAGAATCACAGAATAGCTTAGGTTGGAAGGGACCATCAAAGGTCATCTGTTCCAACCCCCTGCCATGAGCAGGGACATCTTCACCCAGCTCAGGTTGCTCAGAGCCCCGTCCAGCCTGGCCTGGGATGTCTCCAGGGATGGGACATCCACCACCTCTCTGGAAAGCTGGAGTAAAGGATGAGGTTGGGTGAAAGAAGCTGACTGGTGTAGATAGCTGTTCATTTGCCAAGTGCAGGTATGTTTGAAAGCCTGTCTGCCCTGGGTCATGTAGATACTGTCCTTGTCACCAAATTCATGGCATGCAGACATAAAATCTGTTGTCCTCATCCCTGCCTTGAACATTTATTTGTTTTTATGGTTTTTGCTAAGGTATCTCAAGGATGTTTGTAGTACATTAGTTTTTATTGTGTTCTGCTTTATTCTCTGTGCTGCAATACCATCAGAGTCTTGCAAGGCCCATACAAAGGATGGCAGAGGATATGGCCATCCAGGAGCAAACAGCACCAGCACTCCCCCAGGGCAGAAGCTGTAATGTTGGGTATTACAGGCTGCCCAGTGCTGTCACGGTGCGTTCCAGTCAGGCTGAAAACTGTCCTCCTAGGATGAGTGGTGTCATCATCCCATTACTGACTTATGGCTGAAATGATCGTGCGTGCGGTTGCTGGCCTGATATTTCCAAGGGTGATAATACCTTAATGAAAGGTGAGGATGCCCTAAGTAGGCGAATCAGATGAACGCTTTCAAATGAGCTGTTCAAGTTTTGCATCACTAATGGAGCAGTTTAAAAAAAAAAAAAAAAAAGGCAACACAAGAACCCCAAAATCCAAGGCTTGAGCTTAAGAGACTGCTCAGAAAGTTTTGATGTTATGGTCGGTTAACTCCAATAGATCATTTACAGGTTTGGTGATGTTTCAGAACCATTTCCTTTCAGTTGTGGTGTGAAATTAAGTGACACGTGGCTTTTTTTGACATTCTGGAGCTTTTCTAGTAAGACTAAAAGTAAAAATTACGACTGTGTTTTTACTAGGATTCTTTTTGAAGGCCTAAAATGAAAAGCTCTGCATTCCAACCTTCAGCCCTCTTTAGCTGTCACAAGGCATATTCATACTGCAATCACATGCAGCTCATGACCACATTATAAAGCTACTTTAAAATACAGTAACTTAGCTCTTGCCTGAATATTTAATCAACTTTTTGCCTGGGCTTTGTTGTCAGCCTCAGATCCCATAATGTAGCCCATTTGTGCTGTAGATATACCTATAAAAAAAGGAGAAAAGAATAAAGGAGACAAACTCATTCTTCCACCTTTCATATGCCAGCTGAGCTTGGAACTAGCGGAGTCATTGAGCATAATGCCAAGTGTCAGTAGTGCGAATAAATGTGTAATAATTGTATTTTGGATCTGGCAGTGGTTTAGAGCAAACTGCTTATAATTACCAGCAGTTACTCTTGCAAAATGCCTTCCTTTCTTTGATTTCTTTATCTTCAAGTTATATCCGTAGAATAAAATTGCAAAGTCAACTCATGCTTTGCAGTTACTTAAATTATATGTTATGTAGTAACTAACTAAATCAAATAAAGCTAGCAGAAGATGGTTGTCTGTATTGGGTGTGCTTAACTGGTACTGATCTGGTCCTTATCCTTCTCCTTGAGACCATATACTGCTTCTGTGTCGTCTTAAAAAGTTGCCTTTGGTGTCAGATTTGTGTTAAAATCGTTCATTTCAAATATATGGCCAGTACTGAAATGGTTAAAGCTGGTAAGCCCTGATTTATACCTAATTTGTTAATCTATAGTTCTTTCCAAGAACTTTTGTTTTACCGTCTCTCCATATATGTGTGTGCACAAATGTGTGTTTCACATATATTTATGAAAAATTTATAATTCATATAGATAGAACATAACCTCTCTCCGTCAAGTGTGCTCAGGTAAAGGGAGGATTCCTCATGCAGCAGATCAGACAATTTATAAAATACATAACATTTTTGAAGGGATTTCTTCCATGCTATTTCAGAGCATCAGAGATCATCTCAGTGTGAGTGATCTGAATAAGTAATGAAAGGTTTGGAGGGAGGAAGCAGAGAGGAATAGAGATACTGGAGTTCTGAGTGTTTTCCAGGTGTGGGAGCAGCACGGGAAGGAGATGCATTGGATTAGTGGAGGTACCTGTATATCACAGTTGGGATCACTGCTATTGAATATGAGGAAACCCGGTCAAAGATAGCCCTGTAAGTTTTAGCTAAGAGAAGACTGTACATGGCTTGGAGGAGAAGGTGTTTAGACCTTACAGCCTTGATAAATGTGAGTGGATGGATAGATTAAAAAAAAAAAACAAAAACAAAAACAAACCAAAAACAAAAAACCAAAAAACAACAAACTCTTGGAGAAACATGGCTTATTTTGGTAGTCAAGAAGCGTAGCAGATTTGAAGATGGACATGCATCTAGACCTCAATATATCAGGATAGTTGGTCTTTGATCCCTCAAAACATAATGAAAACTCACATTTATTTATGTAAAAGGTGGGAGTATTTGTACATTTGGGGTGAGGAATAAATCACATCATGTTTCTGCAGCTGATGTTACAATTTTCTCAGTGCTGTCCCATGTACCACCACCACTCTCTTTGTAATTGAGAACAAACACACATCTCATTTAGTGCACAAGTGACCAATGTTACCTGATTTTCTTTTGTCTCCTTCATTCTAGCTGTTACAGCTTCTGGAGTCTGAGACCATGCAACTAGAAGCCTTTTTGGAGTGGAAGCAACGGGAACCAGTTTATTGGCAGTGGATGGTAACAAATCAAGCTAATTTCAAAGTGTGCAGTGTTCTTGACTCTAACAAATAGCTGACCACTTCCAAAGGTCCCTTCCCACAGAAATAAATGCTGCAAACCAACTGTTCAACAGCACTTGAGAAGAAGGGAAAACGCCTTTGGTAAAATAGGGGCTGTTTCCTTAGTTCTCCTTCATCCCTCTGTTTTCTTGAGTAAGACTGGCCTAGCTAAGCTGAGGAATTGCAGGGCAGAGTGGCAGAATTTCATACAGTTAACACAAATTAAAATGTCTGATCTTAACTTCTTTGATGTTTTTTAAGCATAGCAATCATACATTTTGTTAAAATTAAATGGTTTTTCAGAAGAGGGCCTCTAAGCTTTATTACAGACTTGAGAACAACTACACTTGCAAGGAGCCAATATTGAAAACAACTTCATTTTTCTCAGCCAAATAATATGTTGAAACTGCCGATTTCCCCTTGAACTGTGTTGAATGATCATGAGAAAATCAATAAGCCTTTCTCTATGCATCTTACGACTTCTCAAGTGAGCATAAATGGTGCCATCCATCTCACTTCTCTCTACAACTTTTGCCCACTCACAGTTGCTGAAAATAATTCTTTAGAGCACCACATCAGCTGTATGAGTTTACAAAATTTTGAGAATCGGTGAGCTGACTGTTAATTGCCCATATACCTTGTTCTACACTAAAAGCAAGGCACACGAGTGTAGAATTACCTCACCCGTCTTGAAGAGTACTTCCAATGCAGAGCCATTCCCATTGCCATTACTATATAATGGGGTTTGCTTTGCATGCCTACCTTCTGGTTATTTAAAAAGTATCAACACTAGCAAAAGTCTGGCTTCAAACGGGCAAAATACACTGAAATGCTGTAATGCTTCCAGTTATATCCACCCAGACATATGTCTCTGACATGTTCAACAATGTGGGGAACATTGTGAGTGTTTGTGTGTGTGTTTCCTGAAGTTCTAAATAAATACTTGCAAAAAACCCTGACCAGCACATCTTTTTAAATTGTTCAACAGGTTGGATGTCAATTTTACCATTTTCTTTTGTTTTGTTGTTCCTAGATCTGTAGGATGTTTGGGAATGAGATATGTTCGGGGGATACAGAAGTTTTCTCTTTCCCTTAACCTGTGTTTTGTATTGATCTGATGCATGGGGTGATTCTTGCATAGCTAGTGCCAGGTCTTCATGACAGACCGTGGCAAAACTACAGCATCTGGAGTGACTGCAGTCGTGTTACTTTAAAATTCTGTCATTTAGTGAATTTCAAGCAAAACACCCAAACCAAAGAACCCAAACCAAAACAGACAAAACCCCCAAACTGAAACAAACAAAACTGAAACAAAACCAAAAGCCCAAACCAGAAGTGCAAACCAAAACAAACAAAACCCAAAACAAATAAACCCCCAAACCAAAACAAACAAAAACCTAAAACCAAAAATCCCAAGTCAAACCAAAAACCCCCCAGAAATAAGCAAACAAAAAACCCCACCAAAACAAACCCAAACCAGCTTTGTCTCGTTTCCATGCACTTAGTTAGGCTGTTGGTGCCCAGATGATGTCTGAGGTGTCATGAGCTGGGCCTTTGGTCGGCATGAGTTGCTGGTCCCAGCGCTGCTTTGTCCCAGTGAGCAATGCTGATGCTTGATGGGAAAGGAGGTTTTGTAGGGTGCTTGTGCCATTCTTAGCTATCTTACAAAGTTTTTTCTTGTATGAGCCTAAAAACCTCTTGATGTGAATAAAGGCAGAGTTTTAACCTGCCTGCAGAGAAGGCGGGGGGAGAGAATATTCTCATCCTCTTTATAGCAATGTTTCATACAAGCAAAGGTGGCCAGCATGTCACTGCATTCCCAGTCCTTGTTTCTAGGCTAAACAAAATTGTTTCTCTTAATGTCTCCTTGTAGGCCATTCCTTCAAACTTCTAATGGTTGTTGATGCTCTCATATGGGGTTTTCCTTCTCATTTATCTTTGTTTAACTTCAGGTGCCTCACCCATATATCAGTGTTACACTATCACAGAGACTTGTGTTTGTACTTTCTGAAATGGTAGTTGACTTTAATAGTATGACATTGGTGACTTCTGGTTTTCTGACATCTCTTCCCACAGTGTTGCTGCTGCGCCAGCAATTATGCATTTGGTTTTTCCTTGCCTGTGTGTAGGCTGTGCTGTTCAACTGCTGTCACTTCTCCAATTTCTAAAGATAATTTAAAATGCAAGTTGTGTCCTTATGAGAGATTATGACCTTGCCTGTAATTAATCCTATTATTAACTGTTGTCTTCTTCATAACAATATGGCAATAAATACTTAATGCTCTGAGTGAGGAGGCCTAGGTCCTTTAGTTACGCTCTGATGCCTTGGCTTGAAAACTGTGTGTTTTTACACAATCTATGCACCCCAGTGCATAGGTACATGCATTTCAAGGGTTCTGAAATTGTTTGGTATTTTTTTGAGTATTTCAAATAATGGTTACTATCTCAGAAGGCAGTTGCAGACTTAGTTGTAAAACCAGCGAGGTGATTGCGGTCAAACAGAGCTGACAGAGCTTCTGACCAGTCTGGAGCAGGGATCTCTTGGGGTTCCTGGGAGTTTTACCTGGGCACAAGTGATCCCTTGGGTGTTACAACTTACTGTGCCACATAGTGGATGGGGCTCTCCTGAACCATGTAAGCATGTTCTCCATCCTGGTCATCACTTGGTTACAAAAAGCTATAGAAGTGCATCCAGCCTCAGAGTTTGAGGGGAAGGGGCATATCTAGAGCTTCTGCAGTACTGGTGATCGCTGTCCCATGAGTGTTACTTTATGCTTTAGAGCGGTTGAGAGTAGTTCACAGTATATAATGCTTTCTAAAATAAGCTAGGTTAGCAATGTAAGTTTTCTGTTAACCTAGAAATATGTTATTGTGAACTGAGGAGGTTATCTCTTAAAATAACTCTGAAATTGTGGAGCAACTGTGTACTGAGGTGGCAGCAGTGAATTCCTAGTTACAAATTACCAGATAGATGTGTATGTGAAAAACCACTTAGGTACTGCTGAAAAGTAATTTTTATTGTTTTCCTTTAGGAAACTGTGTTAGATAATATGGCTGAAGAGGGAAATCCATGCGAGTCCCAGGATGCTCACGTGGAGAGAAGTGGGCTGCCAGAGGTGACCTCGTGCTGCCCCTGGGCCGACAGTTTGACTGAACACATTGGCAGGTTATCCAGAGATCTCATGACTCTCCGTGACCAACTGCAGAAGCTTGTGATGCACCGAAAGGCTGCGTGGTGTGAGAAGGTAAGGCTTTGGGTGGCATTCTTGATCATTAGCGACTTTTAAGATCCTATGTTTTTAGCTGTCTTGCTACCTTCCATCCTAGGGCGGCTTCCCTGTTGCTGCTCTGTGTCACCCTTGCTGCAATCTTGATGTCAGATCTACAGTTACTTGTCTGTTTATGCCCACAGCATGCCAGGTGCTCTTTCAAACACAAAGAAGGCATCTGTCCCAGAGAGGCAGCATGCTGAAACAAAATAAGCGTTGTTTTGGAAGGGAAGGCATCAAAGGATAGGGGTTGCAGAGGACAGAAGAGAAGAGGAGAAAATCATGGCAGCCCCTGGAGGGGACAGAGGCAGCAGGTTGAAAGCATCAGTAATGGTTTGTTCTGGTTTTAGTAAGAAAAATAAAGATGGGTATTTGCAGGGAAAGGAGGGTGGGAGAGACTAGAGCTTGTCATCTTTCACTGAGTTAGTAGTCTTTGAAATGTCTGATGGGGGAAGGAATATGGAAGGTTTGAAACCTGTGAAGTGAGAGAAGGGACTAAGCACAAGACTGGGTGGAAGAACAGACTGGCTGTGGGAGGCTGGGTGCGGAGAAAAGCAGGTGGAATGAAGGGAAACGTACATGGTATTCCTGACATAAGGATGGGGAGACACTAGGAAGCACCCAGAGGGGGTGGTGCGACCTAAATAAACGAGCTGTTAATGTAGGTGTAGAAGGTGAATCTGAATATTAACATGCTGGCACAAGGAGAAGATATGATGAGGATGCAGGTGTAAAAACTAGTAATTTTGTTCAGGCATCAAGAGGAAAGAAGGATACAGAGAATCTGTGGAACCTGTGGATAGAAAAAATGTGAAAGAAATAGTTGGGGCAGATAGAGCAGTAACAAAAATGCTATGTCACTATTTTGTGTCTGTTAATACAGGAGAAGGGTTTTTCTGCCTTTTTTCTTTTTTTTTTTTTGATAGAAATGTTGGTAGACAGGATTATAGATCAGCTGACAAAATGAAAAATGTCAGGTTGTCGGATCAAGAGGTATTTGCCCAAGAGTTCAAAAGGGTCTGGCATGGAAGAAGTTTGTGGAGGGCTAATCGCTCTCCGCTACTATAAGGATAAGGAACTAATTAGGATCGGTTGGTTAGGGACAAGCACCAGGAGCTGCTGCTTCCCACGGAGAGCAGAACTTCTTCCCACAGGGCACTGTGGATATAAGCAGTGTATATGGATTCGAAATCTGTTGGACACATTCTTGGAAGATGTAATCCATCAAAGACTATCAAATATACAGACATGAATTACACACTTAGGAAGTTGCAGGAGTACATATCATTGCAGGCTGGAGGAATATTCTGAGGAAGTGTCTCCATGTATTTGTCTTTTTCTTATAGTCTTCTCTAGGCACTTGCTGTCGATCACTGCCAGTGATGGGGTACTAGACTAGGCAGGTCTGTACTGTCATCAGATTTCATTGCTTTTATGGCAAAACGGACATGACTCTTGCAGAACAACTCTGACCTTGAATTCTAAAAATAAAATTTCCAACACATGCTTTCCAAAGCAAGATATGCTTTGATTCATCTATAACAATATATATGCTCTATAAATATTATATAATAATCACACTGAATTTTTTTATGCTTGAATTTGGAAATGAAGTCCAAAAAGATTGAATGATGAGTTCTTCATTGTACTTTGAAATAGATGCACTAATTGGATTTGAATGATGGCCGGTCAAGTTCCAGTGTTTCTGTGATACGGTGAATGCTGTATGAGTTTATGACTGTGGGTAACAAACAGAGTGCATCTTAAGAGCGTTGTTAAAAGGATGGTTTATCGCAAGATGGTTTATCTTCTACATGCCCTGGAACAGAATTGTTTTGTAATGCTATGCAACAGCATTTTTTTGAATGCTGGGGGTCAGGGGACTCTCCATCAATCCTCTTTATATCAACCCTTCCTTTGTTCTCTGCTTATGTGATGCTTTCTGCCTGTAGCCTGTCTCTCTCCGGCCCCGCCGGGCTGCTTGCTGAATTCAGACTGCGCTATCAGTTGCTTGGTTCTGCCCCCTTCAGTTTTTTCCCTGGAGAAATAAGCTTATCAAATCTTCCCTTCTATGTTATTTTTTTAGTCTAACAAAGAAGAAGATATAGTGGTAGCTAAAGTGGTCATTATCTCTAACTTTGTATCTTGCAATACTGAGACATCTGGAAATTATCTTGGCTCTCACAAGCGTGCCCAGCTGAGGGACAGTACGGTTTATTGTAGCTCTTGTGCCCTCTACCTTGTACTTCACGAAAAACATGGTAATCCACAGAGTAATTATGTCTGTTGTTAGCAGTAGGCCTGATGTCTGTGCCAGGCAACTGAGCAGAAACTGTTCTGAAGAACAGAATCGAGGGCACATGGTTAAACATGATACACTGGGGAAGAGACAGCTGAGATTTTGCAGAGAGGAATCGTGAATGTAAAATCTGTGGGAGCTCTTTGAAGGGGACCAGCGAGCATGTGGGCAGGGGAGGTTGGATTGGCGTCTCTTAATTGCATTTAGAAGTGGCATTTGATACAGTCCCTGGGAAGATTCTCAGCACAAGTAACTTGCCCACCTGGCTGCCTTTCCCTGTTGAGCGTACAGCGGAGCAGGACATGGAGCAGAGGCGGCTGGGATGAATTTGCAGAGGAGATCACCCACGGAGCCGCGGGGCCCGTGCTGCTCTGCCAGCGTGGACCGCTCTGGGAAGGGACGGGGATAGCCCAGGTCAAGCTGAGGCAACATCACGGGAAGTGGTAAAACATCAGCTAAAACTGGATGGAGATAGATCTAACAAAATGCATCTGAAGGGGAGGATCATAATTTTATGTGTGTTTTTTTCCATCACGTGAATGAGCTCTTAGGGTTATGACAATAGTTCTGTGTCAGTGGTCAAAAATAGCAAACTGAGTCTTCAGAATTGTTAGGAAAGCAGAAGAAAGCAAAAGTTAAAATATTGCTGGAATGCTGTGTGCAGTTCTGGTCTCACTCCTAATTAAAAAAAAAAAAAGTTGATTGAGCTGGGAAGCATAGGGGGGAGAAGCGATGATGACTTAAGTTGTGAAAATGTTTCACTGCAAGGGAAATTTGTCTAGGTTAGGGCTCCTTGCACTAGGAGAGCGGAGAATGAAGATGGGTGTTGCACTGGAGCAGGAGGAAACATTTTTTTACTGTTCTTCTGATGCTCCTTCATTCTCACAGTGGGTAAACCTAGAGGGAATTACTGGACAAATTAATGAAGGAAAAAAATTGTGAAGCAAGAAATACAAAAAATATGCTCTGGTCAGGAAAGTCCTTCAGCTGCAAACTGCTGGAGTTTAGGAACTTGTATCTATTTGCTGTTGACAACTATTGGAAACAGTGCTGGGTTAGACGGAGCTTTGATATAAGGTACAGTTGCTCTTTCTTTACATCCAGTTTAAAGCATCACATTTCAGGAGGGAAACTGGGGAGAGCCAGAAGAGGAAAAGTAAAATCATCCTAAGTTTGGAATGCAAGGTCTTTATGTTAAAAACGGGAAGACTAAGGTGGGGTACATGAGTCTTTGAACATGAAGAAGTTTTCTGTGGAGGAAAGATTTTTATTTTTTTCCCTGTGTATGCAGTGGATGGGACAAGAATGGGTGTAAGTCATTAACACAGAGTTTCTAATTAGATACCAAGGAAAAAAAATTCCTAATGCCCAGGGCAGAGAAACAGTGGAGCAGGTTTCCTGGTGAGGTGTGAAGTCTCCATCCTTGGACCCCGCACAAGCCAGGTAACACCAATGTCAGCCAGAGATGGCTGCAGAGGAGCTGGACCTGCTCTAAGGTTGTGGATTGGGCTTGAAAACCTGTTCAAGTCTGTTTCACTTATATGTGAAAATCTGTGATTGTTTATTTATCTAAAATGATGTTAAGGTATTTCTGGTGTGTTAAAGTCATTGCATGTCACGATGTCTGGTTTGTACCACTAAACACAACTGCTTATTATTCAGGATGTGATCTCAGTTGTTGCAAGTTTGATCATTTGTGCACTGTGATCCTGGTAGTTAAAATTTATCAATCTTAAATCTTTCAAAATTAAATCACTTATTTTCCTTCTTTTCTTTTGTTTGTTTCTGCCTGCCCCCAGCTTTTTCTTTGGTTATGTGCTTGGAATGACCCTGAAACCATTTTCCCTTTCAGGGACATTCACTAGAAGGCATCTGAATGTCGCTATGGGATTTGGGTGATTTGTGAAACCCTGATTAATATGACATTTTAACTGATATCCATCTCTAGGCAGCACCGCATTCAGTATCTTGGAGGAGAAGATGCATATGGCAGAGGTGTGACCTGAATACGGGGCTTTCTTACTGTTAGCTTTGTTCTTTTCCATGCAGTGCTGGGCAAATAATAGTCACTTTTGGTGACATTTTGAGGATTTGTAAAAGATGAAAAAGTTGAGTGAAATGGTTAAGCTTTAAAAATGTTTCTCCTCTTGGAAATAAACTTAACTGTAAAACATGAAAACTGCTAATTCCAGAAGAGAACTTGTTTGTTTGCCTGCTTTTTCATTTCTGAATATTTCATGTTACCTACTCCTCTGTTTGTGGGGGGATTTTATTTCAGCCTGTTTTAAACATTTGGCTGGAATGCAGAGCATTTTGACTCCAAACGATCATTTCAGTTTTAACCACATAAATGCTGAGACCATACTGAGCTTTTGTTGAAATTTGGGATATTGTCTCTTGGGATCCGTGTGTTCACTAGCATTTAAAAGCAAACTGGAAAGACTTTGAGCCATTGATCCGAGTTCGAACATGCTCCCTCCACATTAGGGTCCTTTTTGGAAGAGCTGGATTTGGATTCATAGTGCATTGGGGAGGGGCTGTGTGGGAGAGGGATGTTTTGTTTTCTCTCGCTGGGGAGAGGTGTGGGGCTGGTCAGTGGCGGTGGCAGCAGTGACCTTGGGACACTCCATCAAGTGGGGGTGGCATGGTTTGAAATGCAGAGAGGCTTTCACTCCGTCCCAAGAGTCCTGTGATTTACTCAAACTTTTTGCCACTGCCAGCTCATCACAGTACACCGGGGGAGACCTTGTAGGGTCTAATAAAAGGAGTTGGTTTTTTTTCTCAAGGATCTTACATCTATAGAAGACTGAACAGTTTTTGACGCACTTGAATTTAAGACTTTGCCATTTGAAGTAGGGAAGCAACTCCAGAGACTGATGCTGAAACATAGCCCTACATCCTTCTAGTTTTGCGTGGGGTTTTTTTTGTTTTTTCTTACTGAGATTGAGTTGCATTTTATCTACTCAAACAAGAGCACTTCCAAAGCTTTTCTGTAAGCCTTGTAATGCAGTGGAGGAGGGGATGAGGAGCTGCGGGTACTCTGGTAGCCCCCACCAGTGCTGGGTGGCTGTGGTGTGTATGTGACGAACCCATGTGAAAATAAAGGCAGTGTATGTATGTGAGTGAGGGAAAACAAAGTCTCATTATTTCCTCCACTTTGGGAATGCGAGGGGCAACACAGGGGATTGGGCTGGCTCCCGGTGTGCCACATTCCTCCACCAGAGCAGGACCAGCTTGTGTTTCTGCTACCGTAAACCCGGGACTTGGGGCAAAGGGACAGCTGGGCTCTGGCTGGAGAGCTCTCCGAAGGCTTGTCTAAAGCTCTTTTTTTTTTTTTTTTCATCTTTGCTATTTCTGCTGTTTATTCTATTTCTCTGGGCTTTCTGCTAATATGAAGATGTTAGCATAGCGAGCAGTTAATTATCCGGGCTGTCTGGGGTGCAGGAAGGGGAGGAGCGGTAGGGAATGGTTCAGTGCCGATGGATTTCCTCAGTCAGCACATTCCCTTCCTCAGTCCCAGAGCGTTTCTGTGTTCCACTTAGTATTTGCAAATCTCCATCTGGAGTACCAAGCAGCTGTCAGTGGAGCTTTTCATGCAAAAAGAAATTGAAGAACTAGCAAGGCCACAAGAGCAGCTTTTGGTAGCGCATGGTTGGCTGGGCCCAGATGCCTGGGTAGGAGGAGGAAACCCTGGGAGATCAGCAGGAACATGCATCAAAGGGAGCAAAGGAGGACATGGACGGGAGGATGGCAAGGAGGGACAAGGCTAATGGCTTTTATGTGTATTTCTTATTTGGTTAAATTTTGTATTAAATTTGCTGCTGATGGAATTGCTGTGGTATTAGCAGGTAGTTTTAGGTTATTAGAAAGCAGGGATCTGCTGTAAACAATAGGAAGTAACATCCTAATGTTTGTATTCTCCTTTTGCTCATGTGTTTTACTGTACTTGTTTATTTGTCACTCATTTATCAATACTCCTCGCAGGAGATCTGAGGCTGCCTGCTCCCTGTATGTGCCTGTGCAGGCTGCAGTGGAGATCCAGGTGACTATTCCTGCGGCACAGTGTGTCTTCTCTGTTCTTGGAGGAGGAGAGAAGCCGTCTCCACGTGCATGGTTTCTCCTCTTAACAGCACGATCTAACATTTGCATTAGACCTGAAGCCCCTCGGTAGCCTGGTTTAAGGCTGGCACGCACGTGGAAAGTTACTGCGGATAAGCAGGGCTGGGAGATTTTTGAAAGAATCTTGCTGGCTTCTGAGAACTCAGGCAAGTTGGTCAGACTTGAATAGTCAATGTTAAGCTTGCAGCATACAAAGAGATGAAAAAGATAAGTATTTATTCTTGGTTTGCAGATGTAACTTGCTGTGCAGATTGCTGAATGGGTGCTGAACTGTGAGAGAGACAGAGAGACTGCATGTACCAGTTGCTAAATCAGCAAACCGATTTCAGACACACACAAAAACTGTAACTGAAAATAAATTACCCAGCCTGACATTTTTCATGGAGCTTATATATTCCAAAAGACTCCAGCTCCTTAGGGAAGAGGGAAACATTAAAAACTTAAGTGCTGTCTCCTGTTTTTTATGCAGAACTCTGGGGTTTGAAGTAAGCATGGGTGAAAGTTCTTCTTGCTTCCCGAAAGATGCTGTTTTCCCATCCTTGACAAAATGCAGAATGTTTGCTCAGGTGACAGGATCAGTTAAAGTATAATCAATAACCACTGTTAATATTTTACTTGCATTATTTGCCAAGATGTTGGATACCGACCAAGGCAATGAAACATGTAGTAAATGCAGCTCAAGAATTATATTCCAATAAATTTTAGATGAGCTTTATTTAACAATAAACTGTAAAAAAACTCATTCCAATGAACGTGTTTTGTAGCCACTGTAAATGTTTTAGTGCATTTTTAAGAAATAAGTGTAGTACTTTACGTTCTCAGAGTCGAAACACGCCATAAAACATGGATGAAGACTGGGGATGCCTGCAGGGCTCAGATGCGCAAGGTGTATCAGATCGCAGGTCCCAGCACTGCCTTTGTCTTTTGAATGTGAAAAGCTTGGGGCTGACGGGGATTTGAGGTACCTGTGACCGACCACCAGGTTGCTGCATTTCTGGAGTCGAGGCTGAGCCGCTGCACCAAACGTCATCCTCCACAAGGGTAGTGTCCTGGGGACATTGTGAATTCTGGCTGACAGGGGCTGTATTAAACACCACAGCCAGTGGCTGTATATTAGAGCAGCTCTACCCGAAACACTATTAGTGTGTTTTACTGAACCTTTCAGAGCGGGTTTTGGGGACAATAACTTCCAGGAGGTTATCTGGCTTGCGTTTTAGCTCCAGGCAGATGTCAGAATCCTTCCTCCTCTGTCAGCAGGAGTTACAATGTTGTGTGTTTTGCTGCGCTGCTTGGTTTTTAGGTGAGTTTACAGAGGTGCTTTGGGGAAGAAACCTGTTGCATTCCAGCATTCAGAGCTTAAGTTTAAGTTTCCTTTTTTTTCTTAAACCCTTGGCCTTGTTCTCTCACCTGTCTATCCTGAAATCAAGGGTACTTGATCACAAGAGAAAAAAGTATCTAACTCGTTTCTTTGTCTTTGTCCCTTGTGCTTGTAGAAGAGCTGTCATAAAAGTGAATCTGTCATTTAATACTGTCACATGTCTTCTTCCCAGCCAGAAATGCATCTAAATAAAGCTTTGGTACACTTCTGAGCTCAGAATGTTTAACTCTTCATCTTACCAGCTCTCTCAGAACCGTAAGAGAGCTGTTTGGTTTTTCCCTTTGCAGGTTAGCTGTAGGATCCAGCCTTTGCTGCGCAAGTCAGGGTGGCCGTTCATGCAGCTTCGTGTCCACCTGCAGCTGATACCACCACCCAAACTGTGAGCTAACGTGAGAAACTCCTGAATGTAGTTTATATAAACATTCCTTTCTTTGGCTGCATATACTGGGACTACATTGCTGTATTTTGTTTCACATCCTCTTCTCCCAAAGCAGGATAACATAGAGAGGTACAAGTCATAAGCAGCACTCTGTTTCTGAAGTGGCTACTTTCATGTTGTGCAGTGACAAAGCTCTACTTAAAACAAAGTGGGTCCCTCCAAGCCTCTCCAAGTCACTTAGATCTGAGATGATATCTTCTGTCATCAGTGTTTGTCTCTGCTGCCCAAGATAAAAGTTTAGAAGAACAAATTGAAAAATAACTGAGCGATTTATTATACGAAGCAATTCTTGTCTGTTACCTTCTTTTGTAATTTGTAGTTGTCAGGGTCTTTTTCAAAGCAGCGCTGCAGCCTTTTTGCAAGTGTCTAAATTACTTACAGCGACATACTTTAGTTTTCATTTCATATATTTGCCTATTACTACATTAGTTTCTGTGTAAGTCTAGAGATAAAACTGTAGTTAAAAAGAAGTGCGTTATAAAAGGCCAGGCTGTTAGAATTGAGTTTTTGTTCTTACTGTAAAATGATGAAGATTTATAATTTGGAGAAAGAAATAGGTGTTTATCTCTTATTCCCCATGGTGTGCATTCAGAATTGTGTGGCGTATGGGACTTCCACATGTTGAACCTGTGGTGGATTGTAAAGAATCTGCCAGTTTTGTGCTCCTGCCTGGACCTGTCCCACCTTCCTGAGAGCAGCAGGACTGTAGCAGGTGGTGGGCTTGCGAATCTTCTTGGGAAGTAGCTGAGGAGGTTTAGATGAGCTCCTGCCTCCAGAGCACAGTGATTCTGGCTGTCTTGTTGTGTGTCTCTGCTGATGCTTCACCTCTGCTTTTCTTGTGCTGGCATCCTCTTGACCTGAACAGAGGTGATGCAGAAATTGTTGATTTGTTTGAAGACCATTTATTATTCTAAGATTTCTCCCTGGCTGGTTCTGAGTTGCTGCAAGATCTCCTTTGGCGATCCAACCCGAGGCTGCCCTTGGAGCAGCTGCCTCCCTGTGCATCTCTGGCCGGGCAGGGTCCAGCGCAGCGGGTGGCAGGAGGGGACCCAGCTGAAGCCCCTGCTTGTGGCAGCTCTGCCCGCCCGTCCTCGGGCTCACTGTGCGGCACTCGCAGGGTTCAGTTGCTTTTGGGCCTAAGAGGATTAATTTCTCTTTTGCTTTGCCTGTGTGATGGGTATTTGTAGGCTCAGCAAAGAGGCAGTGCTCTTATCAGTTGTTTTTGTGTTTCGTATTGGTTTTTGGAGGTATATTTTGCATTTTTCTGGTAAAGACCCTGAAAAATCTTAATGTTGTTCTTTTCCTGTTTCCTTAATCCTGTATTCTTTATCTTAAGCTAAACTGACTTTTCAGACTCCTATCAATGTGGTACTTAGATACATGAGTCTAAATACAGATCCATTTGATTACCTTAAAAAAAAAAAGCAGAAAACCCTCAAACAAAGCAAACCAAACCAACAAAAATATGGTACCCATTCAGGCAAGATCAGATCACTCCTGTGTGTGAAGTTCTCTCATTCAAATGCTTTAATTAACTTTTAACCTCCTGTTACTGTGCTCCCTCACCATCTTAAAGCTTTCCATTGAAGAGCAATGTGGATGCCCTTCTCAAGGCTGATGAAGTGCTCTGCAGTATTCAATGTATAATAAAAGGAAGCACAAAGCAGCAGTGCCCTGCCAGACCCTGGTAGTTGTTCTGGGTGGATGCAGCTGCATGCGTTCCTGATATTAATAACTGTATTTTTAGTTTCTCCTCAGAGGACTCCTCCCCCAGTTAAAAGATGGCCTTCTATTCCTGGATAAAATAGGTACGTGTCCTCTGTGTGGCTTCCCTGTGAACTGATTTTGGACTGACAATAGGTGGGCCTGGTAGCTAGCATTTGAATAGCGAATGTCTTGCTTAAAATGCATAAGATGGAGATGCATACATTCCTCTCTAATTGCAGGAAATTGCAAATTTGGGCAAAATTTGGAATGCAGCTGCTTGTATAATTACATCTTCTGTCAGTTGCTCTAGCTCAGCTTTACCACCCTTCTAAAATGTATTCATAGTTTATGGCACACATAATGCCCCCATTAATATTACTTTGGGATCACCCCTTTCATTTATTTGCCACCAATTCCAAAGGTCTAAGATTTTTATCTTGTGCTGAACCAAAGATGAGTGTTAGAAGTTAGTAATTAAGGTGAAATTTTGCTTTATCAGTTAAAATTCTTATTAAGCCCAAAGAAATTATTTTTTTAGTAAGAAATAGCCGTGCATGGACCTCAAATGAGTTTGATCTGCCTACAGCATCAGGTTTTGGATATGTGCAAGCCTTTCCCTTTCATGTCCTTATGAAATACAAGATATTAGGTTATGGAAAAGTTGTTTGGTTATTGGCAACTAAGTTTTGCTATCTGCTACTGGTCATTAAATGACAGATAAGAGTAAGATACAGATCACAATTCAGAGCTTAATGAAATGTGTTGGCCCCACCTGTAACCACCATCACAATTGTGAAATGGTTGAAAGGCTGGAAAACATTACAGGAGGAGTAATAAAGAAATTATTTGGTCTGTCTTTTTAAGAGGTGAGAAAAGTGTAATGTAACCAAGGCAAAGTTATAGCTAGATCATGTTTTGCCATTCCTTAGACAGAAGTGGAGTTTTGAGGGTATAAGACTTCAGATGAAATATGGTATAAGACAACCTGGTAGCTGAGGTGGAACTCACTGAAAAAGGGGCAGATATTTAACCATAAATGTATTTCGCTGCTGAGATAACACAGTGATAGGGGAGTTTCTTGACATGCTGAAGACTGTGTTTCAAAAACTAAAAATATATGTTTCTAAAAGAGACCCTGTAGCTTACCGAAATGTAGTCGAACATTGCAGAAATTACTAGATGAGGTACTGTACCCTGTGCTTTGCAGTAGGTTAGACTAATCAAACAGTTTATTATGACTTTAAATCTGTAAGTGCACAAGCATTGGTATTAAATGGGCTATTTCAGAAGAACATCAAGTCTCTTTGTGTACAGTCAAGGATCTCACGAGAAGAAACCTCATTTACAAAGGACAGTGTGGGAAATGTTCAGCTATTAAAATAGAAAATGATGGTTTCCAGCGTTTTTAACTGGTTACTCTTCAGTGTGTAGAAATTGCTACAGAAAATTAAAAACCTTGAAAGCTTACAGCAAAGAAGCTTGATTCAATGAGACAAGTGTTATAGAGCTTCAGTACTAACTCTGTAAGTTTCTTAGAGGTTTGAAATTATATTTGGGCAAGATACTGTAAGACATGAATTTGAAATTAGAGTAAGATTTTTTTTTTATAGTAAAACACCTGCTTACTCAGTGTTACAGTGTTTCCAGAACAGGTGATTGCAGATATTGCTTTTGCTTTAACTTGTTTTTTTTTTTGTGTAAGCAGAAAATGTCTTTAGATGTTTCTCTGAAGGTTGGGGGGGTCTGATTTTCTTGGAAGTCAATGTTCAGCAAATGTTTGAACTTCATAGGCCTTGCATGGTCCTGTCCCCCCTGCTCTGGATCTTTTCACTGAAGCAGGAGCTGCAGGATTTGATTTTCCATCACTTACGCATTCTTGGCATCCCTTGAAATGGTGCCTTTCTCTGCTTCTCTGAGGCTGAATGGGTCATTGTTAATAGCTGGGGGAAGGAAAGCATTTGTTGTACACTTAACAGTGATTGTTCAAAAAAAAAGGGACAAACATTTTTGTTAAAGGAAACTGACCCCCTAGCCAAATTACTGTTTGTTTATTGTTAAAGCAGGGTAAAGCCCCTACCCTGCTTATGCATGAAAATGGCTTTATTTTTATGCCTTTGGACAGTTCTTGCTGTCTCTAATGATGCTCGAGGCAAACTGCTTGGGCATCTTCTTTCACAGACAGACCTTGGTGCATGTTTTTCAGCGCAACTCTGTGTGCAGCAAGGTGCAGAAAGCGGACTGTACAGCCAGGGGATTCTTGTATAGAAACACAAAGAGGTTTTGGGTGGGAATTGTTGGATCCCTGTGACTATTTTTATTGCATTCCACTTCTATTTAATACTTACAGATCTTTCTACTATGCTTATAGTGGACTCTGCTCTTCCCTCTTCTTTGTTATCAACACTTTTGCTTATTATTTCCTTTTGCTCTCTTTCCTTTTGTACTGGGTGCTGGTTTTTTTCAGTGCTGACAAGGAGGGCTTTCTGAAAAGAAGTCTGAAAATCCTTCTCTATCCTGTTTTCTGTATCCCAGATAGACTGTCAGCTGGAATTGCAGTTCTGCAAGGTTTTTCTCAGGGGGCGGAAGGGGATGGTGGTAGAAGAAACACTAAATATAAGCTGTAAGACAGCAAAAAGTATAAATACTGATAATTTGTAAAGTGTTATTCAGGCTTGTGCTAATTAAAGGCAGGTGTTGGCAAGGTTCGGTCCTTGGACTGATCTGGAGTCCAGTCTGGAAACTGAAATCTCCTAAACTAGCCTTCATTTGCAATGCCTGGTTTCCAGCGCTCAGCTGTCAGGATTTCTGTGCGGCATCCTTGCCGGCAGTCTTGGAGCAATGCCAGTGCCTCTGTGCTTATCCCACTTTCATATTTTACTTATAGATCTTTGTAATTGGTGCTTGTCTGTTGAATGAGGGTCTGCTCAGTGTAGATGGGAAACTGAGGGCTCTGGGCAGCTCCTCAACCTGAGGAAGCCTCTCGGTGCCCGTGTTTGGGATATTGTGACGTGCCGGGACCGGGCAGGGCTGTGCATCAGCTGGCATGGCACGTCTTTTCTGTTTCTGTAGTCTGACCCATCATTATTCATGTATTTCCAAGCATGTAATATTTCACTTTTCAACTCCCCAGGTACAGGGGACCATCTTAGACGTGATAGCTTCAAAACAAAGCTTGGAAATGAGCTTCCTTTAGGAATAAAAAATTCTGCAAGTCAAATGGTGTTTGGTGTTTTCAGAGAAACTAGATGAGTTTATGAAAAGTGTTTGGTGATTATGCCCCGATAGCAAAGGCAGTATGACTTGGTGGCTTGGATATTGCATCCATTCATATTTCCTCATTTCCTTTCACTCCTCAATGCAAAAAGACAAGATCTGAGATTTTTCTGTTTGCTCCTTTTGACTCGCAGCACAAAGGAGCAGCCTGCACTGTGTTTTCCATTGCGGTTTGTAGTACCTGAACAGAATGGCAAGAATAATTAATATTTCATGCCGTATGCATATGGGACCTTCTCCCTATTCATAAGAGAAATACAAGAGAGAATGAGTGGACAGGTAGGACTAGAGGCAGAAAATGTACAATTTCTAGGCTTGTGCAGTTTGTTTTTCTGAACAACACTGTTATTATGGCCATTTCGGCAAAGCTCCTTGAATAATTTGAAGAGATTGCGATTTAAAAATAATGACACGATTCTGGTCTTTATCATCCACTTCAAAAGGAGCACCAACAATTTGCTTTGCTGCTCCCTCCTCAGAGCTGGCAACAACATGATCACAAAATGCAAATGTTCCTGTGCCTCTCCCCACTCCTGTCCTCAAAACAGGTGTTTGGAGCTTTAATTGCTGCTGCATTTTAAAGCTCATCTCTATCCAGTTAGTGTCTTCCTTCAAGTGTGTAACTCAGAGGCAGAGTGTTCCTTTGCTTTCCGAGGCTCTCGGGTTGCCACGTGAAGTTTTAACAAGCTGAAGTGCTGACTTCCAGCATTTGGAAGATTGTCACTTTCATTAGGTCGTTACTGGAAGTTATTTAAATAATGGGACGTGGTTATCTAGATCCCTTAGCATCTCTTTGGGATGTCTTGCATGTTGGTAAAATTATCTCCAAATAAGTTCGCATCCAGCTTGCTGCCTAGCAGAAAAAGAACCATTTTGTACATCATTTTTACTGCACTTCTCATTAGCGAGCTGTTAAAAATAGGAGACAGATCAGCTTCTTGGGGATGTTTCTGAGACACAAAGCTCTGGGAAGCTCATTACCAGCAAGGTGCAGGCAAATGAAAGGATGCTGAGCAACCCACAGTGGTAATTGTGAAGGGCTGGAAGCTCTCCTGTTTGAGGAGACATCAAACAAGCTACATGTGTAGGTCATCTAAGCAGCTGGTAGAAGCAGATCTCCACAGGGTGGGCGGCTGAAAGACTGGGACTGTCCACATGGCAAATTAGCACAGGTCCAGAGGAGGTGAATCTGGGTATTACTGTTCTGGCCTCAGAACAGTGGAACATGCAGAGAAACTGGAAGGCAGCTTATGTAAACTGTGCGGCACATTACCTCTTCCATGATTTGCCCGCTGAACTCATTGCTATAAAATTTATTCAAAGCCAGAAAATTCCTGGGACTGAAAGCAGCTGAGATAACTGTCTGGATGAAAAGGACAGCCAGTGGCACATTAGGGCAGAAGAAATTTCAGAGAAGGCAGGGGTGAGGAAGCGCCACGGAATTAATCACGTGTGTTTGCAGGCTTGAGGTCTCTCCAGTGCACAAGTTAATCCCCCGTGGTGGGGACGGAGCCTAGATACCTGCTCAGCCTGGTTTTGGGACGTGCCCAGCTCTGCACTGGGCACACACTTCTCTGTTTTAGCTTGGCCATTCTCAATCGGGCCTCAGCCTGAAGGGTTTTGGAAATGCAGCATCACTCATGGCACTGTCTCTGGGGAGATGGGAATTCCTTTTTATGCTTGATGGATGTCCTGCCTGACTTAATTCCTGTGCTGACTTAATGTCTGTCACTTCAGTCCCTTTTCAGTCTGTGACCTAAGATTCAATACTGCTGTCTGCAACTACACTAGCTCCTTGGCTTCTCATTAGAACATGACAATTATTGTAGTTGTCCCTTTAGCTTTTATTTTTTAATACCTTTTGGAAGAGCGGTGGCTGTGAGTGACTGTGCTGTTGTGAACAGCTACAGGGCCCATGCTCACCTCAGAGCGGGATCTGTGTTGGTTTGAAGATGCTTTCCTCAAAATGCACCAGGTCCCCTTGGGATGAGGTTGGTTCTGCAGAAATGGAAACAATTATTATCATGTTGTATTTATTTGGAGCGGGTGTGCAGCAGTTGTCAGCCAGCACCGCGTACCTAACTGGGAATTCAAATTCCAGCTGGTAGATTGAGACTGAAAGGCAGAGCTGTGGGCAAGAGACAGGCAGGCACAAAATGCTGAGGCTCCTAATCTTTTACAATATGTTTGTTTAATACAAAGTGGTCTGCTGAGATTGTTTTGCAGTATAGAATAATCATTGTGTGCTGACTAACGGGAGACAGCAAGCTGTTAAAGAGCATCAATTAACCATACAGGAGGAGATATTGAGTATTTTCACAAGCGTTCTGGATGTGAAGAGTAAATAATATTACTTGAAGGGAACCCTCAGAGATTTTTAGCTATTGAAACCTACAAACCGCAACGAGAGTATTTGTGGACATAAACATATACATTACAAGGAAGAACAGTGCAAAAAAGAACTGGAAGTAGCTTTCCAACTCCAGATTGAGCTGATACAAAATAAATAGTGCTTTCCTAAGCTTGTTCTCTTATTTCATGTTCGTTATTTTGAAAATTTCCCCTGGTAAATTTATCTAATGCTGTCCCAGGAAATATTGGTCCTCTTTACAGAGTGTAATGTGTGCAATGCCCTTCTGATACTGGGATGTCAGCATTTGTTATACTTTTGCTCCCCTGACTGCCTCACTGTAAGGCTGTTGTCCTTGTCCTTACACCTGCTCCTGTACAGTAATTCCTGTTCCTGCTGCTGCTGTGAGTTAGAACTTGGTGCACTTAGTACTGAGGGTAATGTGCTCATCCACCATGTGCCTCGCACACTGGATAATAAAATTCTCCAGTTTTGGCCGGTGGATGTACAAAAACCTGTGTTTCATTAGGAGCCCTTTTATATAGCATTTCTAGTATTCTGCCTGAGTTTAATGCAAAAAATAAATAGCATTTTGTGGGCTCTGTTTGCTGAGTGATTTTTTCTTTGTAAGTAACAGGAAATTTTTCCCATCCTGGATTCCAGTGTTAAATCCACTTTACACAAACATCATTTTCCATTTATTCATTGGCAGGGGGGAGACTAGATAACATTGAATTTATTTTTTCAGTTTTGTTTCTTCTAAAGTGGTGTTAGAGAGTTAGACCTTCGATATTATTTTAGCCAACAGCAAGAGGTGTCCTTGGGGATTATGGTAAAAAATGAACCCTTGATTCTTGCACAAGGGCAATGATAGAATTCTTGGCTTCAACTCTCTATTCAAATGCCTTAATCAACACAGGTCACCTTTAACAGAGGCTTCTGCATCGATAAAGCCTTTAAGATGTTAGGAAGAATTCGGAGAAATTTACTTCTTTTCTGATTTGATTTTTTTTTAGAAACTTTTGAGTAGGGGAGTGGGAGAGTGACACATCAGAAGACTATGGAGAGGATTAATTACTTGGCTGACAACTCATGAAGATATTCTGATGAAAGCCTTGGGATGAGTGAGTGAAGCCCTGGTGAAGTTGGTGTCAGTGGGGAAGCGTAACTGCGGCCACAGCCCCCGTGCCTGCAGTGTTTGGCGCTGTAAGGTAACGAAGTCTGATCCCCTGTATGTCATAAGCATCCAAATTTGTTTCAGTAGGGAAACCTCCCTACGGATCTGTGGAAAAAATCATTTCCCTGCAGATCTGGCAGCTGGTTTGACCCTGAGCATTTGTAGCTCGACAGTGGCAAAGGCGGGGGGAGCTTTGCTACGGTAGGACTCTTGTCCTCGCAGCTGGTGCTGCTTTGAGCTCTGACTGATCTCTGGTGCTTCAGAGGTGCTGAAATATCCCTGACTTTACAGGGAGCTTGTCAAAGCCCTAATGTGTGAGATACCAGTATCTTAATGTAGATCTGCAGATTTAAAGCCCCAAGGAGTTGTTCAGCTTCACCCGTGGCCAGGGAAGGGAGGGGCTGCTGAGCGGTTTCAAGGCTGGAAGGGGGTATCATTAGCACTGAGCTTGACCTGAGCTGAGCTTTGGCCAAAGGATTCATCCCTGGAGCTGCAATGAAGCATTTCATGGTTCATTATCCTCATAGTAGGAAACGATGTCTTACTCTGAAGCTGAATATCTAACTCAAATTTTCATCCATTTGGTCTTCTTATGGCTTTGTCAGCAAAGTCTGGTCTCTCACCACTTCCTTTTCCACGTTCTTTTAGGATCTAAAATGAATTACATATCTGTCTCCATGAATGAAATAGTTTGAGCTCTCGAAGTTTCATACTATCAGGTTTGTTTTCTGGGCTGTGAGTCCTTGGGTGACCTGTCTTTGAATCCCATTCTCTGTTTGCTGTGTTTTTTTGGAGTGTGAACTCCAGAACTGTGCACAAGTTCGAGCAGAGCTCTGGGGTTTGTGCAGGTTGCAGAGGCAGCATCGCTTTTCTGAAGCTTTGCTGCTTTTTGGCTGAGCTGATTTGGCAGCTTGTTGCCGTAGCAGAAACAGAAGATGCCATTGGACCAAAAACCATTTCCCCGAAGGCCTTAGCAGGGCACCTTTTCCTATGGAAGTGTCCCCACTGGCAGCCACATTTTGAGATGAGTCACTGAATTCATGTTTAATCCACTAGTAAAATTGCCATGGCAATTACCATCTTGCAAGTTCTTCAGATTAAATGGTTAGAGAACATTAAATCAAATGCTTTGGAGAAATCCCAGTATATACAATTGCTTTTATCATCCAGTCGGTGGTTCTGTCACAAGAAAAGCTTTTTTTTTATTGGGCCTGACTTCAGTGGAAGTGGTCTTAGCCTCTACTTCTTCATCTTTGCTCCAGTATTTTCCTTTTTCTATTTGTTACCCCATAATGAGAACTGAGAATTAAGGAATTTCTAGCTTACAGTTGGCATCTCTACTTTTTAGCATTGCCAAGCACAGAAAGCATTTTCAAACTGAAATAATCCCGTTAGTCATGAGACAATTAATCTGTTATGACAACGTGGTGGCTTAAAGCACAATGGTGATGAAGGTCACTCTGCTGAGTGACACAGACTTTGTTTTGCTCTGAAGTCAAGGTAGCCGCTCCTTATGAAAGGGGAGCGCGCAGAGCCCGCGTCTCTGTCAGCAGGGGAGGGGCTGGCACACCCTGAACCTGTGAACCAACCACTACGGGCAGCTTTGTGGTCACTGAGGCTGCTACCTGAGAGAAAGCACGTGTTAGCTTAATTCAGTTTTCACTGCCGCACACTTAGCCGTCGCTCACAGTCGGCTCTCTTGTTTGGTACACCCTAGTCCAAACATGACATTTTTTTTCCCCTATTGTGTTCTCTCTATAGGTGAAAACAAGAAAGGAAGAACTACAGAAGGAGGGATTCCCTGCCACTGCTAGAAAGATACAGGAAAGTGTTGAACTCAAACTGCAAGATCTTACATGCCTTTGTGCTCCAAGAAAAAATAGAGCGCACGGTTCGTGCAGGCTGGTGTTGAGAAGTGAACATCCCGTCAGCAAAAGTGGCTGGGGTAGGTCTGTGTCCCAGGAGCCTGTTCCTGCTGCCAGCGCTGCCGAGGTGATCAGAGAGCTGCAGATGAGAGAGGCCAGCCTGGGGAGAGAGCTGAAGCAGCTGCGGGAGGAGTGCAGGCAGAGGCTGGATCAAATTGCAGAAGGGCTGGATGGAGTGATTTGCGTCAGCCCTTGAAGGGATAAAGCTGGACTGAGAAGAGCAAAAGGGTAGACTGACTTGATCGGAATACACTGTGCAGCTCAGTGTGGGGGACTGCAAGGTGAGGAACCAAATGTAACGTCTAATTTTTAAGCCTGGGAATCATAACTTCTTACTGCTTCTCAACTTGCACTGGGGCCGTAACCTTAGCGGTTCTCTCTGCAGCCCCTTTACTGCTAACCCTGCCAATTAAATTCCGCAGCAGGCCTTCGTGGCAGTGCTCATGCATCTCCCTTTTATCTTCTGGATTTCTAGTTGTTCTGCCAAGCACTGGGCTCTTTTACAGTGCTCAGCTGCTAGGCATGGCATACATTGAGGCCACACGTTGAAGTACTAATTGCATTCAATATTCGCCAGAAAATGGAAGAGTTCATTAGTCAGAAAAATCCAGGTATTGGAGAACATGCAAAGTACCGAGGCTTATAGAGACTGGAAATGTTCAAGAATGTGTGCTGTTTTAATTCAGCTGGTTTGCATATTTGTGGCAGCTATAATGCAGTCACTATAAGGAAAAAGAAATGCCTAATAATAAATAAAGCAGCACGCTGATTTCATTTACTGGTGTGATGCACTTGAAGTAATTGGGTTCTCAAAGAGAACAAACTAGAAACCCATTCTACCGAGTTATGAGTCACAATGAGATAACTTATGGATCTGCTATAGGACATTTCTGTAAAATAGAAATATGACCTTTACTTCCAATCTTGAGGAGTCTCCAAGCTCTGTCTCTGGAGACTTCTTCCCCTGGAACATGCAAATATTTTTTACTTGGCATTCATTTCCTACCCTTTTCTGTTTTACTTTCACCAAGAAATATTTTTATATTCTAGTTGTACACTTTCAGGAATAAATAAATTGGAAAAAAACAGTTTGCTTTTCGTTTGTGAATTGCAATGAGCAATGGGTTTTCCTCTGTCTGGATTTCTGCCTGCTACCCCAGCTCGGTGGTGTTGCCGGTTACCAGCTGCTCTTGGCTCACTGTGCACCAAATGCGGGGAACATTTCGGGACCTCTGTCCAGGCATCGGTGCCATCGCTGCTCTGCAGGGACACCCTGTGCAGATGGCAGTGGGTGGATGAGGCTCAGGTCTCCTGGTTTCTGCTGCACCAAGAAAACTTCAGATGCTTCCATCCCCTGCTCATCTGCACCACTCATGTTGGTTCTCCTGCAGTTTTTGCGGAAGAGAATGGCAATGCAGACATCGGTGCAGAGCCCCACGGAGAGGGCTGATTGCCCTGGTTTCACCCAGTTGAACGCAATGTTGCTCATAGGCCAGAAGTATAGAAACTCAGTTTAACGTGGACCAAGTTTCAGGCAGCCTTTCCTCTGCGTGGACCTGGTGGCTTGTCCAAGGTAGGTGTAGGGTGCCAAGCACTGTGCTGCTTCAAGCTGGTACAACTTGGGGAGGGTGTTGGCTCTGTTGCTGAAATTCAGCACCCAAGAGGATTTATTCAGACACAAGTATCACAGAAAATTAATCATGAATGGGAAAGAAACAGTATATCCTAGAGCTAACAAGAGTGGCAGCACCAGCCTGTCTGTCTGAGCATTTTATATCCTCCTTCAGCTTTTATACAAGGCAGTTTTCATACTGCGTTGCATTTAGGTTTAAAACATTGCCCTCAAAAGATCCTTTGTTCTCCTGGGATTTTCAGGAGGGTGGACAAATGTTCTTGAGCATGGCAAGAGCACTTAGATTCAAGTGTGGGTCTAGCTCATGCCTTGCTGTGGATTATAAGGGCTGGCTTAATGCTGTATACCATGATGTATTATGCTGCTGACCACTTAAACTGACAGCAGTCATTCATGGGGTGACTTAATTCCTGGAATCAAATATTTGTCACTGTGCAGTATGTAGTACCACATGCTTCAGTGTTCATCCAAGGATCCCGTTCCAGCAGAGACCAAACTGGCAGCACCTTTCCCCTGCTTGGCCCTGAAGGATTATTTTTCTCTCTGGTAGAATGTAAAAATGACGGTGCTCAGTATTTCTGTATATACGTGTGTGTGTGATGTATAAAAGTGCTGTCAGTGAATGGCAGGCAGCTGTGTTCGCTGCACAAACCGTGGTGCCGAGGTGGCCGTACGGGAAGCTGTTGGGAGAGCCAGTGGGCTGGAGCTGGAGCTGCTTGTCGCGGTGTGTCCCTGGAAAGGGGCTGCAGCCGAAAGCGGCCCCCAAGCAGATCACCGTTCCCTGTGGTGCCGCACTGGCCTTCTGCGCTTCAGACCTCTCGTGCAAGGAGCACAGGCAAGTACGGCTTTAATTGTGTGGCACCAATTCCCTACTACCTTTTGTTTCAGGTACCAATTAGCAGTTTATACTGGAGCAGGTATTCTGCAGTCCCTGTTGAAGGTCAGCAGGGTGTTTTGAGCTGGCACTGGTTCTAAAACCGATACCTGCAGCCTCCTCTTTCCTTTGCCCATCAGCACCAGCATGGAGAGCACAAAGCAGGAGGTACTTGGAGGGCTTGGTGCTCTCATACACCAGGTTTTGAAGGGTGGTTTTCCTGTGAAGAAAGCTTTTAAAATAGCACAGCATCTCCTTGGGAGCTGGGCACAAAGGGCACAAAGCTGTGGTCATGCCTTGGTGACCGGTCACAGCCTTTGATTGCTTTTGAGGCACAGCGATGCATCTGAAATACAGCTGCTTTCTGGTCCTCATGAGCTTGGCGAGGCATAATCTGTCTCTCCAGTACTGCTGGGAGATGCTGTGTGATAAACACCATTGAAAAGCTTAAGGAAATCAGCCCTGGATTAACACCAGCTGCAATGAGGGCTGGAAAGTGAACTGGGGGTGACCACGGTCACACTTAATAGGATATAACCTGGGAACAAATCGGTGTCTGTCACCTCATACCATTACCATGGCATTTGAAGTGTTTTCCGTTCCTTGTTCAGGTCAATTTCTCTCACCCACCCTCACAGCCCACTGGTTTTAAAGGCTGCAATGACCTCGGTCACCCAGGCTTGGCTGCACGTCAGCAGTTGGAGGTGCCACAGGAGGGGAATGGCTGCGCTGGGAGACGTGTGGCAACCAGCAACCAAATGAATGGTTGGTGTCTGGCAGCTGCTGCGACAGTCAGGAGATGACTCAGGCGGCACATTACATCCATGGGCTCAAGCACGCTTGGTAAATGTTAAGTATTACTTCACAGAAATTGCAGAGTGTTGTAAACAACCCACTCCAGGCTGCGAAGCAAAGATACAGGCTGTTAAACAGTTTGTCCTTTGCCATATCACCATGATGGTTGTACACTTTCTTGTGAAAGCAGGAATCTGCTCTAAAAGTGTTGGTGGAGTTGAACAGAGAAGGGTGGGTATGGGCCAGAGAAGCTGGGAGAGAGGGAGGGAGTTGTGTGCAACTGGTTGTTTAACTCAAGTGGTGGGGGAAGGCTGGCGGTGATGCTGCCCGAACATCTGTTTGTTTTGTTTGGTTTTTTTAAGAAACTACACCAGAAGTTCTCCCTGTTGGTGCATCCTGAAGGGAGTTAGTTTTGTTTGGGTTTGGATCCAGCATTTCCAGGTGATCTCAGGAACACAGGAGCATATTAGAGCTGGTGGCCCATGCTGAAAAATGGGGGTACTCAGCACCCTCCAGAGATGCTGTACATGGTGGTGGGGTACACCTGACAAGGGTCAGGCAGGCAAGATCTGTCCCAGATGTCCACCTGGTGGTGTCTGACAGCAAAGCTTGCCTGTAGGAATCCCCATGGCCTTTGCTTCATACTTTGGTGGCACTCCACTGAAGACAGGCTGAGTTACTGCTGCGGCATTTAAAACACATTCTCTGGCAATGGATTGATTCCAAGTGCAGCCTTAAGAGAAGCTTTCATAGGAGTTCCGTGTGTGTGGTTTCTGGTAGGCCAGCATGGATGTGTTCATAGAAAAGCACAGTTTAACTCATTTCTCTGATGTAACCAGTGCTTGTATTCCAAATATCTTGCTAAGAAAATGGAATTGGCCATAAATACTTACTTGGCTGATAACACTAGCTCACACTGTGTAGCTAAAAATCTGCCTCCCCAAATAACTGAGAATCAAATAGCTTGCAGTCAAAACAGGAGGTTTACTTTGCAAAAGGCAAACGAGGCATCTGCAGCCACCACTCCCGACAACATCACGCCTGCTGGTAAATACGGGCTGCAACCTCTGTTTAAAAATAAGAGCTGCTGGGAGTAGTGATTTCCAGCGCAGAGGGTTGTGGGTTCCCTGCGGGATTCCCCCAGCAGCTCCTGCGGGAGGTGAGCTGGCAGCTGCTGGTGTCAGCATGGGCAGCATTGTGCTCGCTCGCTGGGTTAGCTCGTCCCCCATGATCAGCTCCTTCTCCTCTGCTCCTCAGCCACTTGCAGTGAGATCCTCGCGTTGTTCACCCTCACCCTTTGCCCCCTTATTTCCGAGCATGCATCTTAGGGACTGCATCCTGTCCTTCTGGTTTGCTTTCTTCTGCAGGGCTGGAAAGCCCTTTGCTCACTAGGAAATACTCTCCGCGCAGGTCCATCTAGACACTGGACATGAATAAAGGGAGTACAAGCCCTTTGCAAGCCTGTAAGGCAGGTTACCCCGAGTCTGACCTTTCCTTGCCTCTTGGCTCCCGTTTGTTTCACCCTATTAAAGCGGGAGGCAGAGGGTTGACCTCTCCTCAGTCCACGCGGCTCCCGGGGCTGGAAGGGGCAGCAGGGATGGGGGAGATGCATGGCCCCAGCAGCCAGACTGGTCCAGGGGGGACAGCCGGGCTGGGAGGGAGCCGGGCTCTCTTGGAGGCTCATGCTTTGATTTAACACTAAGTACAGCTGAGAAATGTTTGAGTGTTAGCTTTCCAGCCTGGCTGACTGCCTCAAAGACAAGCAAACGAGGAATTCACTCGGGTAGCTGTCAAAGCAGGCTCTCAGCCCCCACTAACGCTCTCCTCCCATCTGACCTTATTAACGCAGCCTGGTTGTTTTGCAAGACGCCTCCTTTGCCTCGCAGCAGCCCACGGCCGCTCCGGAGGGAGCAGAGCTGTGAAACCTCTGGAAGGATGGAAGGGCTCAGTGAAGCACGACCGGAGCCCTGGGAGGCAGCGAGATGCAGGGGGTGAGCTGGTGCAGCAGGACCCTGCCTGCCCTTGGGCTTGTCTTGCAGGAGCCACCAAATGCCCTTTATGTTACAAATGCAGATCCAAGGTTAAAAACTGGTATTTGCTGCTATTCCAACTGCTCAGCTGGCAAAATCTTCCCCAGCATTTGGAGGGCAAGGGAATTGATTTGCTTAATCACGCTTGCTTTTGGTTTTTCACGAGGGGTTTGCAGCTTCCCTGGGCTGTCTGCTGATGGGTGCAGGGCTGTGCCAACAACCAGGTCCCAGCTTGGCAGCAGCATGCAGGGCATGAGGGGTCAGGCTGTGGAAAGGGGACAGGCAGAGTTTTTCAAGGGATGTTTTTACATGAAGGCTCCTGGCTGGCCATGGACTGTAGCAGAGGAGGCTGACGGTGAGCTCTGAAGTGCAGTTCATCCTGTGTCTGTGACTCCTGGAACATGATTAGCCCCTGGTCCAAGCTGGAGGGAGAAGGTCCTGGGTGGGGACACATGAGGTGTGGACGAGCTGCAAGCCTGGGGAAATTCACTTTGTGTGAATGCTTCACAGCCCTGAGGTGTAGTATTAATTCATTCTGATCTTTTAAGTAAATGAGCTTTCTAATTAGCTTTTTTTAAAGGGATTTTTCTTGGTTATACTGACTAATATTAAAAATGCTAATATGTATTTTATAACGCTAACCACCCGCAAGGAGACCATGCTATCACCCTTGATTAATGCCAGCATTCATGGCACTGATGTAGCGTCTTCTTTTTATAAATCCCCTTTAAAAATGAAAGTACACTGTAAAGCCCACAGCTGAGGGTCCAGGCTGCCTGCAGGGCTGCTTGCTACCCAGGATGTGGGGTGATGTCCTGACCAAGGCTGTGTTCCCCTCCCTGTGCCACCACAGGGGACAGGGCAGTGTGACCAGGCTGTGCTCTGCCTGGTGACATCCCCTATTAATCCTCAGCTCCCTGCAGTTTCAGGGCACGCATTTATTTTAGGCTCTAACAGGTTTCCATTTGTATTCTCCCTTTTTCATTGCCACCCTCTCGAGGCCAAGACCAGCAACAAAAGGCATCATAACAATAAAGCTCAATTGCAAGTTATTTACTTGGCATCGTTGCATCTGCCAAACAACGTTATTAATTCTGTTTCTCAATGAAGGGAATATTCTGCTGATTAGCTGTGGGAACAGCATTTGTTCTAGAAAGCAGCCTTTAATGGGCCTTTAGATCATGCTGTAATTCATATAACTAAGGCAAGAAGAGCTTTTAATTGATGTGCTTGGGGTCTGTGTGGCTGTGAGCAGGTCAGGGGACAGTGGCTCACGACATGGGACAGGCACTGACCAGCTTGACCGCAGAAGGTCAGACAGATGTGATTTGGTTTGTAAGTGTTTTGGGGAAGGAGGGCGCTGCAAGATGGGGTGGGCAGGACTGCATGGGGGAGGGATGGCGTCACCCTGAGCTGCCGTCCCTATGAATGTCCCACGGGGACGTGCCGCTGCGGCCAGCCCAGCCGTGGGTTCACAGCTCTGCTGCCCCCCTGGGAGCTGCGATGGGGATGGGGTGGGCTCACAGGGCTCTGAAACAGCCCAGGGAGAACATGGCAGAGCTCAGGGGCTGGAGAGCGTGCTTGCTGCAAGAGTGCATCTCTGCCCACAGCCACACTCCAGCCTCTGCAGGGGCAGGAAAGGGAATGATTTGTGGTCTCACGGCTCAGTGGGGGTTTTTAGCTTGCCTGTGTTTAATTTTGTTTGGAGATGACGGTGCATTTTAAAAAAATAAAAAATCTCTCATACACTTGAAGAGAAACCCGGGGCTGAAGTTTCCGGGTGCTGCCCTGGCGATGCTCAGCCAGCCATGCAGTGAGTAGTTCATGTGGGGTGCAATGAGTCTGTGCCGAGGAGCTGGTGTGGCTGTTCCCTCCCTGGCAGGTGCAGGCTGGAGCCTCTTTCCTCTGCTGGCTGCTCAGGGGGAGGCGAATGCCCTGGGTGATACTGAGGGAGCAGATGGGATTGAATTTCTAAGGGCAAAGATGCATTTTAAAATATTTTCTTGCATCCATTGCTCAGGAATTGTTTGTCTCAAAAGAAATGGGTTAGAACAGAGGAAGAAAGAGGGATTTTGCTGTTTTGGCTGCAGGGACTCTGTATGCTAATAATTATCAAAAGGGCCCAAGTCCCCCAAAGAGGCCTGGTGTAAGAGATGCTCAGTCTGCCGCTCTTCCCCTCTGTTGCCACGTCTGGCTGTGGGGACAGGGTCTCTTCTCGCCTCCCTGTCTCACAGCTAACCCCAGTGAGAAAAGAGAGGGAAGGTGTCACCAGGCTGCATCTCCTCTCCTTTCACATGTTGCCTGGGGATGGAAACCAAGGTGTGTGTGCTGTCCTGGACTGAGGGCTACGATATGTTCTTGAGCAAGGTGAAGCTGGGCAGGCCTTGTGGCTCTGCCGGTGGGGCCGCATGTCCAGGGTAAGATGGCACAGGGTGCTTTGGGGCTGCAGCCACCTGCTTCATGTCCTACCAGCCTGACCCAGCAAGGACCGAGCTGTTCCCAGCCCGGCTGCAGCCCCTCTGCTGCCAGGGAGCAGCCGTCATGACCCTCTGGGTGAGCTCAGGGAGGTTTCAGTGCCAGCACAGGACCTGGAAGGCTTGGTGGCACATGGGGCTGCTCCCAAATAACCCTCAGACACCCAGGGAGAAGTTTGCTTGCGGGTAGGAGCTTCCTCAACCTGTATTTGAAACATTTCGGCTTTGCTCAGTGGGAGCATTTCAGTGACATGTAGGTATTTTCCCTTGATATTCCTGAAGAACTGCTGTGACCTAGTCCTTGAGATGAATATTATATTCACAAAAAGTGTTATTTCATGAAGTATTTCTTTAATACTCTGAAGGTTTAATGCAGTTTCAAGCATGTTTCTGTGCAGGAAGTCCACGTATTCAGGAATGCTTATGTGATAACTTAAGACATTTTGTCATGCACAAAGTCCCCACGGTCATGTATTGTTCCCAGGTGGAGGCACACATCGTCATGTTCATTTGTTGTGAACAGGTGATATAGAATCTGTGCTGAAAATGAAGTGGTGTCAGCCTGTCTGCCTAGCGCATTGGTGCAAGTTTAGTTCGCTGGTTTATCATCCTCCTGAAGGATCTGTGTTTTATTCCGCATCGCACCTCTCTGCTGACCTCTGAGATCATCTCACATGGCTACCAAAGGAAGAAATAAATTAGAAATTATTTCAGATGCGGCTGAGATACTTAATCATATCAGTCTCAAAAATATTCACTGGAGGGTCTTCTAGTTCATGTCTCCAATATATGGTCCAGTAATACGTAATCAAATAATGGTTTGGGCTAATTTTCCAGGGCTTGTTTTTTTGTTTTGTATTTTGCTGTTGCTGCTGTCTGTGCATCCCTCCTGGTCTTACCCTGCATGGTGACAGACGCATGAAGGGAAAATCCACAGCATCTCTGCCAGAGCTGCGTGTCCTCAGCGCCCTTTGGCTTTAGAAATAAACTAATAAAGGAGTAAAAGGAAATTACGAGTCTAATGAAAAGGATTATTTTCCCACAGGACAGGCCGCATGCGGCCATTCCCGTATACACAGAGCATCTCTGAGCCTCACTAAGTGTCAAATGAAACGGGTTAATGGAATGGATTAAGATTTTAATAGCACATTTGATGAGTGAAGCTCTCACCTCCGGGCACTCTCTCGTGTGCGTTAGTGGACGCTGTGGGTGATGGCTGCTGAAATGAGCCTGTTAACGGGGAGGAGCTGATTCAGGCTCCTGACACTCTCCACCAAGGCGAGCAGTTCAGCCGGGCTGCAGCCTATGGAGAAACCAGTCCAGCAAGGGAAGGTGGACTTTTGTGTAGAAAAGAAAACCAAAAAAGAAAAAAAAAGGAGAAATAATTGGGTTTTTTTATTTGTTAGTTAAAAAAAATGACCTGTCTGTCCTTTACTTAAAGGACTTTATTCTGAGAGCGACTAACATTCTGTGTTGCTTGGTGATTTATGAGTAGAGCTGTTGTGCTAAAGGTATTTATGGAACCCTGTGAGAATGTACCACGATAATTTCTAAATGCTGGAGCATCTCCTGTCCTCCCCAGTGGCTGGATGTCACCAGTGTCTCGGGCACAGACAGAAATGCCTCTGCATTAGTGCTGCCTTCTGCTGTAATTAATACTTCCTGGAGCGGCACAAGGGTCAAATTAGTGTCTTTCAATAATTAACATGATTAGGCACAGTCAGTGCCTGTTCCTGCCATCCTTGAGGGCCTGGAGGAGGATGGGATGGGATGGGATGGGATGGGATGGGATGGGATGGGATGGGATGGGATGGGATGGGATGGGATGGGATGGGATGGGATGAGATAGGATGGGTTGGGATGGGACAGGACAGGATGGGGGAGAAGGGGCTGCTTCTGCCCTACCTGCAGGTTTGGCAATGAAGGTTTAAATACATTACAGGGATGTGAACACCAGAGCGTTGCAGGCTGCATCCAGGGCGCCCAAATAATTCTTTAACAATATTTTAATAATGTTTCTTATTTCAGTGTCAGGCAGCAAATAATACAGGGCTGTAAACAGCTAGGATGCTGTAGGGAGCCAGGAGTTATAAATTACTGATGCAATACGCTATCATGTTATCTTAAGGAAGGGATTTAAAATATATAAATGAATAAACAAACAGAGCTGTCCTGGTTTTTTTCAGGTGGCTACAGGATCCAGGAGATTACTGAGAAAAGGAGTCTGCAAGTGGTCAGTCCTGCACATGGCTGCTGTCTGCTGAGAGCAAGGGTTTCATCATCCCGTCCTGTGAGTTGCCTCTGATTGGGGCCCTTTATATGGTATTTATCATTTGAAAGGAATATAGATTAATAGCTAACCCCCTGGCTGCCTTTTACATCAGCTGTTGTAGCAAAGTGCCTTCTTTCCCGAGTTTTTCCTTGCTCTAAGGCCTGATGAAATCTCCAAAATAATGTACGGAGGGGATAACCGGCATGGGACACTCACCATGCAGTAGCATGGCTCTGGTTACGATGCTCCTCCCTGCTGCACCAGCAGGATGAAAGGTGCCTGGGCTGCCCTTAAAGTTTTTGGGGAAATTGCTAAATTTAACGAAGTTGGGGGGAAATAAAGAAGCCTGGCTCTGTTTTTGCAGAGGCATATGCCACTGCTCCATGGTCACCCTCTCTGGGTGTCTGGGCTCCCGTCCTGGCTGTGCAGCATCTCCTGCACAACATGTGGCAGTGGTGCCGCCAGCCTTGCTCCAGCTGGGTGCCAGCAAGAGCAGGCAGTTTAAACAGGTACAAAACAGCTCTCAAGGAGCCTCAGAAAATTAGGATTCAGAGTAAAAATGGGTTGGAGCCCAAACAGCCCCTCTGTGCCCCACATCTTGAGCCCAGGCAAGGGTCCACAGCTGTCCTCCAGCCCTGCCAGCATTCCTACAGGTGAAGGACGTTTGGCATCTCCCTGGGGTGTTAGCTGCACACCACTGGGGCCTGGCCATTGTTTCAGTCATTTGGCTCACCCTTCACAACACAATTTAGTCATTGGAGTAACGGTAGCAGCGCCTGATGTCACTGCTGTTTCCATGGCAATGGGCAGATTCCCGAGGCAGGCAGGAGGCGTGTGTCTGTGCACACGTGTGTGGGTCTATGCACACGTGTGTGTGTGCGTGCACGTGTGAGTGTGTGTGTGCACATGGAGAGCACAGGAGCCACCAGCCCCAGGCCAGAGCCTGCTGGTTTCTGAGCCATCGCACCAGCAGTGCCGACCCGTGTCCCTTGCTGGCTGCTAAACGTTACACGGGGAAATTATGGCAGGAGAGGGAATAAACCCAGAGCCGTGACATTGCCCACGGAAGGGGAGCCTCTCCCAGGGGTTCATGTCTGCAGGAGGGACTGCCCATGCTCTGCAGTGGCAGCCTGAGAGCAGAGGGAAGTGACAAGCTGCTTATTAATGACAAATGCCATTAGAAATGATGTGCAATACAAGGTCAGGCAAGTTATGGCCTAGCTTGTATCATATTTAAGTGTGCCAGCTGTATAAGACTATTTATTCTGCTTTTCTCCCTAAGTGCTAGGTTAGCACAGAAGTGACACCTGCTGTCCAGAGCTCACAAGACTCCAGGTAACCCCCGGGTGCCCCAGGAGCAGAGCCAGGCTGAGCCTCAGGCTGCAGGAACAGCACCAAAAGCCCTGGTTAGGAGCCAAGAGCAAGCGAAGGAGCATGGCTGCATCCCTGCTTCACAGAGGTGGTCTGCCTGGTCTCCCCCTTTCCTCAATCAACACCCTTGGTGAAGCTGGAAGAGACCCTCTGCCCAGACTGGTCAGTTCCTGCTCCCCTGGTGCCAGCCTGCATTAGGGGTTTGGGAAACCTGTTTGACCCTGCTTGCATCCCAGCAAGGTAAGATGGGCAGGGCAGCCACTTTTCCACCACCTGAGCACCGAGATGTGATTCATGTTGAGGGCAAACTTAGTGAGCTGGTGGAAAGCATCTGTCGGTGAGGTACAATGAAGGGAGGGAACGTAATGCAATTGCTTCATTTGAAGCAATTAGAGCGGAGCAAAAACATGTTTTTATAAACGGACTCGATATCGGTAGGTGATGCACGGCTGCTTTTTGTTAGCGCAGAGTTGAAAAGCAATTTTCCTGTGCATTAGGGGCAGCACTGAGGTCTAACTCGTTTGCGGCGTGGGAATTTTTGGTCTGCGTTGGAATGAGCTGCTCCATTTCCCGGTGAATTTAGAAACAGGCTGTGGGTGTGGAGGGGGAGCAGCAGGCAGCTCCCAGTCATTGCCAGGCTCTTGATGGCACTTCACATGGCTCGGGTCACAGCAATTCTGCCTTGGCAGCATTTGCAGCATTGAGAGGGCGATATTTGAGCTTTGGACCATCCTGTCCTCCTGGGGCATCCTCTGGGCTGGAAACGCTTCCAGGAAAGGATACAGAGGTCACTGGTACCCACTGGGGTGCAGCACGGGATGCTCAGGGATGTCACGGTGTGTTATTTAAGTCAGCTCTTGGGAGAAAGGTTGTAAAGAGAGCTGGAAGTTAATCCCATTAATCCGGCCTCGGGATCAAGGCTAGGAAAAGATAGTGTGATGTATTCAGTCTGCGGATGAGGAGATAGCAGCAAGAACAAAACAGCGTGAGAACGCTGCTGTTTCTTCTGGCGCTTCAGAGGTGGGGGCCAAGGAAACTGATAGCCAACCGGGGCCTCTTGCATGGCAAAGATTAAGTGCAGGAGTCAGAGAGGATTTAAGCTGTGGCCACAGCAGCACCTGATAGTCCGAGGTGTTTCTGTACCCCGAGAAAAGATTATAATAATAACCATAATGATAATAATGAACAAGGTAATTAATGCTCTAAAATGGCCTGAAAGGCTGATCTGATCACTTGTGTGGGATGTGCAGGAGTGGTTTGTATGTGGTAAGGTCACAGACAGGTCCAGCTGCCTGCAAAGCCATCGCCGCTTCCCCCTGCCCAAAGCTCCCTAAAGCACGGCTGGTGTGGTGCCAGGCACAGCTGTGCGAGCTGCACCCCTAAATCCATGCTGGGAGGCAGATATGTGATAGAGACCTGCCTTGGAGAGCTTAGTGAGCTTGTTCGGTGGGGCTGAGCTGCACAGTGGTGGCTGCTCTTTCACAAGCACACACAGAGTTATTTTGCAAGGGCTGTTGGTGTTTGCAGCCGACGGAGGGCTGGGTGAGGAGCTGGCTGTGCACTAATGGCCTGGCCACAGGCTTCTCCACGGTGAAAGCAAGAGGTGAATTTCTGGATATCATCAGTAGCAAAGGAGGGAGACGATTACACAACGAGATCGTTAGCTAGAAAAGAAAATGGGAAGAAAAGTGCTTTTTTGGGGGGGCCTTTTCTGTGCCAAATGTGGGCTGTGGGCACTCTGTGTGGGACAGCAGCTTTGACCAACAGCACTGGTGACTTTGCAGAGCAGGGCACAGCTGGGCTCAGCTCGCACCCAGCTGGGTGCCCGCACTGTGTCAGGCACATTCAGAGCTGGTTTGGGTCGGGGACACTTGTCCCCATCCCATCAGGTGTGTCCATGGCAGCTGCACAAAGGGACACGGAGCCAGGGCTGAGCTTGGGGCAGCCCCAGGGCTGGTGGGCAGCAGGGAGTGCAAGGCACCCTGAAGGGGCTCTGGGACAGAGTCTGCTCCGGGACAGCAGCAGCTTGTGGTTTCTACCCAGTCTCCCTTGCTTGCATCCCAGAGAGCCTAAACTGACAGCCCTGGTTTAAAAGTCACAGGCTGCAAGATTAATTGGGCTGTCAATTCTTTTTCAAGGCAAATGAACTATCCAGAGAGTCTTTTCCAAGGTCCTATTTTCAGCGGGTGGAAATGTCATTTCAGCATTTGGGGAGAAATATAGGTGGGAGCTTTGTGAAAGAGAATTTATATCTTGCTTGCTCTGTTTCAAAGCTGAAACTAATTGGAGCAAGCCTTAATGGCCAAGGAGCCGATGTGTTTCATTGGCTTGTTATTCTATGGCTGCAGGGTGATCTGAGCCTTAATTGATGCAAGAATATTCCTGTGGGATTGGAGAAAGAGTGAGACCTCCCACCTAGAAGGAAAAGTGGGTTCTTTGGTTTCTAATATACTTTAAATTCAGGTCAAAACATTTCTCGACTCTGGGGTGTAAGCACACCAGCCAGCCCTTTCTTAACACTGGCTTTTATGAACTTGTTGTTGTTCACCCTTGTCCCTTCTGCTCACTCAGGACCTCAGCAATGTTTGGGTGTGAGTGGCCTAGTGGGGACACATGGTTGTGCTGAAAAGGAGAGTCCTTGCTCCCTTCCCTCCCCATCACTGCTGCAGCATCTTCCTGCGCTCATCAATACCTGAGCCCAGCAGTCAGTGTGGCTCTTCACATTCAATCTGTTAATATCTAACTAGAAATTAAGCTTTATTAGCCTAAATGCAGTTGCATTTTCAACAGCCCACTAACCTTTTCCTCTTGAATCTTTGCTTATGTCTTAAAAATCCACTTTTGGTATAAGACTGTCAGATTTAATCCTTTTTAAATACCCTTTTCCCTGGTGAGGCAGCAAGATTTCCCAGGCAGACTTGAAACTTGCAGATAAGACTTTACTGGAATAAGACATCCAGATGAAATGAAGTGTCTATTTAAAGCAGCCTTTTGGGGGGTATCCCACTTTGTTCATGTTTGTTTATAACTTTTAAGGATCTGTTTTTCTCACCAGACAGCTCATTTAAACTTGGCTGGACAAAAAAAAAAAAAAAAAAAAAAAAGAAAAGCTCTTTCTGCTTTACAGGTGAGTCCTGAACCCCAGACATTAGGTGAGCTGGGAAGCTGGTGGCAATCCGTCTGTCCATCCATCTATCCATCCCTATGGGGAGGCTTTGTGCTTGTCACACAGCTCCAGAGGCCTCTGCTGGGATCTCCCAGGCTTTTTCTTGTTGATGAAGAGCTGGAGGAAGGGACTTGCAGCTCAGTTGTACCAGCAGCCTCTGTTGGTAAATGAGCCCATGAGGGTCACCATCATCTCTTCCCCAGCCTCACCAGGTGAGCAGCACTAGTTCTCGGCATGATGTGGGACCGTGACAACAGAAGCCCAGGCAGAGGCAGCCGGCTGCAAACAGCTCTCACGGTCACAGGAACTGTGAGCTGGAGGGTTATTTTTCAAGGATTGATAGGCTTGCTTTTGTATCGTAATTTTTTTAAATTTATTTATTTATTAAAAAAAAAAAAAAAAAAAAAAAAGCCAAAGAACTGTTTAACTACCTGCATGTGCTTCACTAAAAAATAGCTGTAAACACAATGCTAAACAAGTAGTGAGCAGGTACGTGGATGCATGCCTGTATTTCAGGGACGGCATCACCATTTGGAAACACAAACCATGGTTTGATTAAAGGCTTAATGGGTGCAATTAAACTTCCTGCAGGAAAGATTTCTTTGCTGAGCTTTACTTGGCAGCAAAACTCTGCGGTGCCAGCATTTACACGGCAGTAAGGAGGTGCAAAGGCAAAGCCCAGCGTGAACCCAGCCAGAGGTGCAACCTCTTGCCCAGCTGACAGAACTAAACAAAGACCCTTTGCAGCTATTTATCAAGCATTTCTGGTGCATCTCAGGGCTTGCCCGGATTCTATTATTTTTTTTTTTTTTCCTTTTCAGAATGGGCGTAAGGCAGGTAAACAACTGGATTAAAATGAGCATACGGTTCAGCTCAGAAATGGGGAGAAAGTGCACAATGGGCACGGGGCAGGCAGCAGCCAGCCAGACACTTGCTGTCAGTGCTTTATAGGCACCACAGACCGTATGCAGCTGCCAAGCAAAGGTATGGGATGAGGAGGGTTCTCGCTGTCCTCCATGGGACCCTGCACCTATGGGCAGGGGTAAGAGCTGGTGGGCAGCATCACAGGGCTGTGCCCTGCCTGTGTTCCCTCAGACATTGGACCTCCAAAGGCTGTTTTTCACCCCAAAACTGCAGCCTGCAAAATGCAGGTGCATTTTGCAGGCTGCAGTTTTGGGGTGAAAAACAGCCACTCCTTGGGCAATAGAGAACACCAAGCAGTGGCTCCTTGAACTCAGCTTGCACAGCAAGTACTTTATCCCAATTAGTCCTCATCATCAGGGACACAAAGGCAAGAAATTATCTCTCCAGAACTACTAATGTGAAACACCAATGTTTATTTAATAAATCACAGTCACCTACAGAGACAAAACACCCTGTGGTGTTGCACAGAGGACTGTAGCAAGGCCCCACAGCACTCCATGCCCCTGCAATGCCAAGTCCTAGTGAGGAGCTTGCCATTTCACCCCTTATTTCAGGGTGTTTTGCTTTCAGACATGACGGCAGCTGAGGGATGCCCAGCCTAGGGGTTAAACCAGTCTCAGGTGTCTGTGCCAGTCCTGGTACTTGCTCTTGCAGGATCTTCATGTGTATAGAGCAGGTCTGATGAAACTGAGGACATTCAGGACGCATTTGTGCTTTGCCGGGTCCCAGGCTAAATTTTGGCTCAGCCCAGGCCCACCAGATTTGGGCACACAACATGGGACCAAGGGATACAGGACATGCTTTTGTAGTGAGATCTCAGTTCCAGCCATCTCCACAGCATGAGGGCAAGACAACATGGCACAGAAGCCAAGCAATCACACTATACTCCTCCAGATTAAAGCCAACTCTCTATATTCAATGGGAAGACAAAAAAAAAGAGGATTGGATTCAGCTAATCAGGCAAGAGCAGACCTCTTCTTGGCCTCGTCGCTGGGCTCTGTGGGTCCCATGGGGCAGTTGTTGCGGATATCTTTGCTCAGCCAGGCGGGTTCAGACATATCCTGGGGGAACAGGAGAGCCAGCGAGTCTCAGATTAACAAACTGGTTTAAGGTAGAGGAACACAGCAAAGAAAGCAAAAGCCGTATTTCTGCTCACCTTTGAAAACAGGGCTGCTGCCAGTGAACTCTGCTGTAAAGCAGTTTGCTGTCCAAGGATGAAATTGCTAGATGAAAGCATTGTGTGTTATTTTTGCTTCAAGTACAACTGTTATCATTTAAAGTGATCATTAGTGCCTACTTTTGACATCCTCTTTTCAGCCTTGCAGACTTATTTTCATTGGCCTGAAGAGTAAATCTGGCTATTTCCAAGCCGAAACAATTGTCTGGTAGAAATTGCAGCAAGGTCAAAATTAAGGCTAATACAGTATTGTTTGCAACTGTCGTAGAGAAATTGTGCTCAGATGAAAACAAACGTAATGAGGGCTCAAGAAAACAGCCAGAAAGTTACAGCTTGAACTGCTATACTTTTTCATTACACCAAAAGTGCTCCCTTTGAGCTGCCCATAAATTTAGAAGCCAAAAAAAAAAGGGGGGCATGGGGGAGGTCAATAAAAACAAGGAAGTGAAAAGCAGTGAGACTGGGCTCATATTTAGATTGGTGTCCAGCTCGAGATAATTACACCTTCATCACTGTGGCACCAGCAGGGTTCAGGAAAAGAAACACCACTCCAACTCCCAGCTGCTCTCCTTGGGGTCACAATGGAAATATTTAAATCAAAAGTAAAATGTGATTGAGTCATTTTGGTCCGACGGCAGAACAGACAACCAAAGAAGTGACCCTGTTTCAATTAGGAGGTGATATCCTCAGCTCTAAAATCTACGCTCTAGCTGGGCAGCAGATCTGCTTTTTGATGCTCAGCTGAATCTGAAAATGAGGGCAGAGGGTTTCTGTGGTGTCTGCTTTTAGAAAGTTTCTATAAGAGGAAAGGCAGTGAAACACTGAGCAGTCACTTACCAGAACAGTGGCTTCCCTTGGGTGTGCAGAGCTGCCCGGAGGAGGGTGGATTGGCCCAACGATGCTGCAGGCTCTGGAGGGGCAGTGAGGCAGCTCAGCCAATTTTAAAATATGCCTCTTTATTGCAAATAGAAGCAAGCATCCATCATCTTCAGCTGGTACAAAAACATGCCCTCTTTCTTTCAATCACACCTGCCTGACCCTTCCAAATTGTGAGCCTTTCCTGCCCACAGGAGGATCTGCTTTCTCTTTTCTCACTCTGTTTAAATTCTCCTCCTTGGAACAGTGACATTATTATTTTGCTTCTCACCCCAATTTCCTGTGCTCCTCATAGCATTTTCTTCACAGACGCCTTTCCCAAACTATTGTTTTCTTATTTTTAACAGCTGTTGCTAAACTTCTGGCAAAATTGTTTCCTTCATTGTTTCTTAAACACTTCTTAAAAAGCTCTTTAACTTTCCGTTCACAATTGTGTAATTATTGTTTTTTCCATCCAGTCAGTTTTGCTGGTAATTTCCCCTGATTGATGCTGGCCCTTTACAACACCCAGTAGCTGTTACCAACTGTGGCTCACACAGAATATAATCAGGTCATGGTCACTACTCCTTGAGCTATTACCACTTCTTCAGCAATTAAATCATTGCAGCAATGCAGCATCCTCTTGCATCCAGCTTAATGGTTCCTATATCAGGAAAAGTCTGTCTGAACCCTTGGGAAACTCTCCTGACGCTCGCCCTGGTCACCCATATCCCCGGCGGAGGTTTTGCCGCAGCATCACCATCCAGACCACACAGGACAGAGGTTGCTGGGAGCAGGTGCTGATCTCTGCTTTAACTCAGCAGGCATTTTTTTTAATATCACCCCCCCAACAACCAACTAACAACAAAAAAACCCAAACCCCCCAAAAAACAAAACCACACCACCAAAAAAAACAAACCACAAAACAACAACAAAAACCCAACCAAACAAAAAAAACCCCAACCGACAAAAAAGAAACCTCAACAAACTAAATTGCCCAATGATGCCACGTGAATGAAAGGTCAAAAGGTTTTTAATTACAACATCCTTCTCCCAGTGTAACCCCAGCAGACAGACCTTGAGGCTTTCAGGTACATCTAACACAAATTGCACCATCCTTGTGGCATAAGCCACTAACACAGCAGGGCAGGAAATATTTCCCAGCTGCTGTATAATTCTCTTACAACTATAAAACAAGTGGCCAGGCCCCATTTTCTCATTTACCCTAGATCAGCTGCAATCCCTGACACAGGCTCCTGCATTGATGTTGCACAGATTGGCTGTTAAGTATTTTTGTTGCAAGATTGCAAGAAGAGTGATTTATAGCTAAGGGATTTAGTGACATCTTTTTCTTGTTAAATCGTTTCTTTCTCACCCAAGGTGGAGGACTTGGAGTCTTTCTGACAAGAAAAAAAAATATTGCTTTTTATCTTTCTTTTTTTCTATAGCATTGTACGAATTGCTTTTTTTTCTGTTGCATTTTCAGCACAGAACTTCTGCTGTGCTGAGCAGCCCAGGAGGACCTGCTCCTCAGAGCTGAGGGGGAAAGAACTTCTGGTCCCTGCAGGCTACTTTTCCCTGCCAACATGCTCAGCCCCCTTCAAGGCTGGGGATGGAGAAGAAGGACACGAATTACCTTGTTTTTTTCGAAGCATTTCTTTTCCTTTCACTGTGACTGGGCTGGTTGGATCCACCAGCTCTAGTGGAAGCTCACGGCGGTGTCGGGGCAGGGCTGCTGGGGTTCACCTGCATCCCATCCATGGTACCACAAGAGGTGAAGCAAAGCCTGGCTGTCCCAGCTCTACTTTGGGCAAACCCCCAGGCAGAGGGAGCCCCAGCCCCAGCCCTGCTCCTTTTATAGCTGGAGAGGCCTCAGCTGTCCGAGGGATGCTTCCCTGATGAGTAACAAGCTAAACCTGCTCCAGCCTCCACAGCTCTTCCCTGGGACAGGAAAAAAAAAAAGACGACTTTGCAACCTTTAGTGCAAAATACAATAATAAATCTGTATTTTTCTTACCAAGGAAAGGCAGTTCCCCACTGGATGGTTTTAGCCCCAACTCTTTAGTGTAGTTGCCCTTGTCCTGCAGCCCATACATGCCCTACGGGGCTGTCACAGATCTCGGCACATGGGACAGGCTTTGCAGCCCCGCAATGGTGCGTGTGGGGTTACTGCTGCTTCCCTCCGCGCTGTGACGGCCGGGAGCGTTGCTGTAATATTTTACACATGGCTCTGTCTGTATTTGCCGGGTTTTGTGCTATATATTTTCATTACCAGAAAGAGCTGAGAGCTAAGGATACTTAAACTGTAATAAATACATAAATTGCAGCTGAAGACTCCCAAACACAGTGATGGAGGCCTGGGGAAGACACAATTACCTTACAGGGTAATTGAAGCCCTCAGAGAGGTCACTTTAGTTCCATAGCCCTTAATTTTTTTATGAAAAATGGTTCCTAATATTTGCCTGACAAAGATGCTCACATAGTGTTGCTAAGTGAGAATGTGAGAAAAAGGAGGGAATGTGATTACGGTGCTGCAGTGAGTGACATACCATCTTTCACGGCACCGGCACTGGTGCCCCCCTGTACCAAACACACACGGTGGCTGAAATGGGACCCCTGCTCCCATGCAAAAGGATGCTGGCAGCATCACCGCAACACATACACCCAACTTCGGGGATCCCAAATCTGCCCTCCTGGGGCTGTAAGGAGGGGGCGGGACCCGCTGCCTTGGGCAGGTGCCACCAGGGACACCAGTGGGTGCCCTGTGGGTCTGTGGAGGGGCTGTCAGGGGGCAGTGGAGAGTCAGCCTGCCGAAGCTGGCACCCTGCAGTGACATATGCTTGCCCAAATGGTCCCTTGAAATCTTCCAAACAGCTAATTACTACAACCTGGAATGCATTTGTTGCCAATTTGTGAACAGAGAGATGGAGGGGGAGAAAAAAATTGAGCAAGTGACAGCCTGGCGGGGGTGGGACACAAACACATACCCTGGGTGTAGGGACAAACACAATGTTGTTGCATGAGGCCAAGTGATGGGACCTTTCATTTTGGTGGGGGAAAACTGTGGGCAGAGGTTTGCACCTCTGGTGGGTGGGCAGGGGACCCCTTTCTGCCCATGCCCTGTGGGGAAGGAGGGGTGATGCTCCAGAGGCTCCTCTACCCCCAGGTGCCTGCCCAGCGTACCCTGGCAGGCACAGGGCGGGGGAAACTCATCCCCTGCAAATGCACATGCTACTTTTGTGAGGGTGTTTTATCTACTGTATTAACTCTTTGTGACTACAAGTAATTAAGTTTTGAAATAGAGCCGGGCATCTGGATGGGACTGACAGCTCAATTTTTCAGGAATTTATTGTCGCCAATTAATTATATGACCCCCTTTTGTTGCAGGCTTTTATCTTTGCCTGCTATTAATTTTGCTGTAAATCTCCGTCCAGGAGTTTTGACTCATGGGATACCATATAATTTGGTTCTATATATTCATTAGCACTTTCTGATATCACAGTAAAACCTTTTTTTTTGCATAAAAGTGGCTATTCATTTTCCTGTAGTAAGTGTAAAAGACAACCAATGTTACCCATAAAAATAGCAGTTAATTTCAGTAGCAAGCGTCTCCATAGGAAGGAAAAGCACCATTGCCAGGCCAGCTGCCTGGTGTGGTTAGAAAGTGCTTTCTTATAAGGGGACCCACCAGCCCAGTCCCTGGGGACCCTGGCAGCCCAAGGCCAAGCACTGCAGAAGCAGCAGCACGTCAAGATGCAGATGCACAGGAGCCAAGCTCTCCTCAAACCATCACAAAAGAACATATTTTGTTTGTTATTCCTCTCAGCCTGAATAAACACAATACAGTGTGTCTTCAGGCTTTTCTTCACACTGTTTGTTGTCATCTCCCCACTGTAAAAAGTGCTTTGCATTTTATTCCCAGCTAATAAATGACAGACTCTATTACTGGGCTCATTACCGAGGTGACTGGCTGATATTCTCCGGCATGGACTATCACCACACTATCACCAGGGATGCTGCCAGCACAGGGTCCCAGCAGCTGGTGGGATGCAGGAGCCTCTCCGCTCCCCAGCCACAATTAAGCACTCAGAGGGGGTTCATATCAGAGGGTGTAATTCCATTCCCACACTTTCCCCAGAGAAATGAGAGTTAAACAATGAAAAAATTGATTTTCCAATGAATGTCAATTTGTTTTCTAACTGGAATATCAAATTACAGAGGGGCTGGGAGGAGGAGAGCATGACATAGTGTAAGAGGGGACTTGTTTTAAATGGACAAACAATTAATTCCTAGATTCATTACAACGATTGTAAGTGAGGGTACATGAAATGGTAAATGCAATTAATTTGGAGTCTAGCATTTCTCCTGATGAAATTGAGTGCTTCAATATGCACTTGCCATCCGTGAAGCTTCCTTTTCCCCACAAAATTTAATTACATCTTCATTACTCCAGGAAATTGATGGGAAACTGATGTGAGGCTGTAAACTTCACAGGAGGCTCCCCAAATCGCCTTTCTCACCCTGCTCCAAGGGCTGTTGAAAAGGGACTGGATGGGACCTTGCAGCCCTGTGGTAGGTTTGGACTTGGCTGATGGGACAAGCTCAGAGGGTGATGCTGAGTGGGACACTAGCATCATTGTGGCACCAGGCACCCCCAGACACATCACCCTGGCACTGCCTCCAGTGCTTTTGAGGTGTTTTCCCTGAAAAGTCAGCTCCAGACAGAGCTGTCAGCAGTGCCGATGCGATAACAGATTTCGTTGGCAGTGCTGGTAAACAAATGCCTTGGAAACCTCAGCTGAAAATAGAGTTGTGGCTGTCTCCTGCTCTCCTAAGGAGAATGGAGCATCGCTCCCGACAGGCACTTTTTCCAAAAAGTCCCCAGATAGCTCATTCTGCTGGTGAATATGCTCTGGATGGTGCTGATGGCTTGCAGCCTCCCCCAGGTCTTCCCATGCTCCCCAGCAGACACCGGTATGCAAGGCAGACCTCAGCCGAGCCAGCGATTACCTGCTCACGTCTTTTAAGACAGATGATCTGTTTTACGGGCTGCCATAAAAGCACAAGGAAACTCACACAAATCAGGTAAAACTACCGTTTCCCCGCAATGATCCTTTATTCTCTCAGCACAGAGACCCACGCAGAGCCCATTAGCGACTCTCCTTGGAGACTCCGGTGATGCTGAGAAGGCTGCCAAAGCACACAGCCCACCATGGGAGCTGCCTGGAGAGGTCCCAGCACAGCTACTGTCCCAGGAAACGCAGCTCCAGGAGCCTCATGAAGCATCACAAGCACTGGCAAGACCCTTTGGACAAGGTTTGGTTTGCTACAAACAGATCCTTGTCCTGTAGACTGACCCCCAGGCTTCCAGACTGCCCCTCCTGTTAAAATACATTTCATACAATACGAGGAGAGAAGCACAGAGATTTGGGTGGCTGGAAATTGCTCAGAGTTTAGGGAAAGAGGATTTTCAAAATTATTTATTTTGCTGCAAAGCAAATGGTGAAATCACACCTGAAGTGCTTGCCCTGCCTCCCCCCACCTCTGCTTTTATCTTCCAAGTGCACAGGCATGTTGAAACCCTCAAATCTGAGACCAGCAAGACACAATTCAACAAGAGTATTGCAGCACCTTTTAGGTATGAAATTAACAGTGTGTAATTAGGATGGCAGTAATGAGAAGTTATTTAATAATTCATTTCTTCTTATGAATTATTCAGTATGTGCTTAACTTCGGGGCTGATGTGTTATTTAGCAGATAACACCCCTGGAGCCCTCTTGGGGTGTTCTTTAGGTGCTGCTTGAGCTGAACCCTGCTCCCTGTGGGCTCCCTGTGGGCTCCCTGAGGGCCAGAGGGGCAGCACTGGGGAGCTCTGATCTTGCTTGAGGGTTCCCCAAGTGCATCCCCAAATGCAAATCCTTTAAGGCACAGAAAATCTTGTTTCAGACAACATTGCAGACACAAGAGACTTTTGCTTCTGCAGAGGGAGGAGAGACCTGTCATCTGCACACCCATGTTTGTGGTTTGAGCTCCCATTTGCTCTTGTTAACTCTAAGTTACTAAATTTACAAGTAAACTGGTAAATCAGCGTTGGCCCTTCACAGCTGCACAAAATGCTATCCACAGGCTGGGTTGTCCTCACTCAGCACTCAGAATAAATCAATAAATCAATTTATTAAATAACCAGAATGAAGTTCTGGTTGTAGCCACAGAGCCATCTGTCCTGCCAGGCCCCTGGTCCTAGAGCCCCATGGGCACTGACTGCTGGTGCCAGCCACAGCCCCGCCTGTCTGCCCTGCCCTGTGCCGCAGGCTCTGCTGTGCACCAGAATCACCTGGGCTTTCTAAGCCTCTCAACCCTGCTCCTTTTGACATCAGCTTCCCAGTGAGATGCTGATGCAGAAATGCAGGACCATCTCTGATTGCATTTTTTGCCTGGCCTGGTTAGAAACCTGTGTCGAGGCTCATCATCTCTGAGGCAGAGCAGCTGCTCTTGCAGGGCTCGAGCACACTGTTAAAATCATCACCAGTTACCAACTCAGCAACACCAGACCTGTTTCTGTGGCAGAGTTGGGCTCACCACACCAATTAGATAGTCTGTTCAAAAGATTTTGCCTCCATCAGAAACCCCAAGCCCCACAGTACCACAGGCAATTACTGCTTTGCACACCCAGCTCCAGCATCCCTTGCCAGAGGCCACTGTGTGGGGCAGCTCAGGCAGGTGTCCTGCATTATCAGCGTGTATGCAGTTTTTTCATGCAGGTTGAACCTCAAATTCAGGCTCCTGGCACCTTGGCATGGTTTGAGCCACTGACACATTGAAGGTAAGTCAGTAACACATATCAACAGGTGCCCAAGCATGGGTTTTACTCCATCAGCATCACTATCCTCATCACAATTCCTGCTTTGCTTCTGACCACTGCTCATCTAGTTGGAGAGTCACACCTTCCTGCTGAGCTTTTGGAGGATATTTAAAATGCTTCCTGGCTTCTTCCCTCTCCCTCCTCCCTAGCCCTGCCTCCACAGTCATTTCTCCCCACTGGTCTCCATGGGGAGAGAAGGACAACATGCCAGGACTGCATGCCACTTGCCCGTGCCTTAAGCTTCTTGGTTGCCAAGGCTTTAGTTACAAATAACTTTAAATTCATAGCGCCCCCCTGCATGCATGCTATTGAGCAAAACCCCCATGGTTTTTCACTGCACAAGTCTGTAGACACAAAACAATCAACATACTTGAGCCCTTGCCCTGCCTGGACCCCATTTAAAAGCTGCATTTAGAGCATGGAGATGCTCATCTGTCCCCCAATGGGACAGACAGCACAGCCTCTGTGCTGGAAAAGCACAGCTACCATGTCCCAAACAGCTTTTGTGCCTCACACAGACGTAAGTCACCAACAAAGCACACAAAAATCAGCTCAATCTGTTCTCAGGGTTCCCTTGGTCAGGCATCTCTCCACTTCCAGGGCTTTTACAGGGATTACAAGGGGACCAGTCACCTCAAGGCCTTGCAAAGTGAGATATGTTGGACACTTCCACTATCATTTCTGACCAATATATTTTCTTTCTCAGACATTTTAATTAAATGAATTTTCCTTTAATTTTGTTGTCTTTGGCTGATCAAGAACAACACTGAGAATCAAGATAAACCCAAGAGAAAAAGGTCATTTATAAAGAAATAATGTTATTTTTTTTCCCTCCTTTCCCACTGGCAAGGATTCAAGCAGCCACCCACAATCTGGCTTCAGTTTGAATTTAACCAATTCCCCTTGAAGCGCCTCCTCCTCCTCCTGAAGAACTGCTCTTGCTGCTCTAGCAGGCATCCGTGCAATGACAAGCACCCTGCTGCCAGGTGGGATGCTGCTCTGGGTGAGGCACACAGTCCCAGGTGAGCAAACCTCAACTCTTGCCATATTTTTCTCCATTATCTGATGAAATACTGGCATGCAGTACCTGGGAGTCATTCTCTAAGTACCAGCAGAAGCATTGATTTTCAATATTCAGACCTACTTCTCCTCTCCATCTCTCTCCAAGGGAGCGCAAAGGGCAATGCATCCTGCAAGAGCAAAGGCAGTGGCTAAATCCACTCCAAGTGCAATTAGCTCTCCTCCTCCCGTTAGCCCTTTCTCACACTCCCTGCTGTGCCCTGCCTGTCCTGCTCCCCTACTTTCTGCTCTGCCATCCAATTTATTTTCTTCAGTGTTAGCCCCCAGCAGTGTCTTTGCTGACTACTCTCCACACAGGTGTGGCTCCTCAGTGCTAAGTTACAACAAGCTCTTTTTTAAGCTAATAAATGAAGTGGATTTTTTTTTTCTTTTTTTGTTCCCCGCCCTCCTTCTGAAAGCCTTTTCCTGCAGCATCCTGTTGTTCCCTTCCTCCTGAATTTACATCTCAGTGACTGATAATAAATTGCAATGGAAATATTGCTCTGTATTTCCAGGAACTAATCAAGGGGGATTGTTTGGCAGCAAAAAGCCAGGGCAGCTGCTCAGAGGAATAAATCCTGCATAAGGAGTGAGCTGCACTGCCCAGAGCTGCCTGGTGGAGGGGGAACACCAGATCCCCTGGTCTCTGTCCTTCCCCCACCAGCAGGGACTAAACCCAGCACTTTTAAACATTTAATTATTGAGAAAAAGGCTTAATCTCATTTTGCCCAGTTTTTAGCCTTTATTTGCTAGAGCTGGTTGCAGTCCAGGCTTGGCATACATAGAAGTCAACCCACAGAGAGACTCTGAGCAAAGTTGTTGAGCAGGGAGCTGCTATCACCACCAAGATAAAGTGATTTGGTGAGTTATGTACATTGATGTCAATCATGTTTCCCTTTGGTGCTTCTCTCCCTGCAGGGAAATGCAATAAATCACATTTTTCCAAGTACAATCCCTTGCTGCCTGGCCTTGGAGGCAGAAGATGAAGCACAAGCATCACATGGTGGGGAAAATGTATGTACCCCTACAAACATCAAGGAAAATGCTTATCCACAACACAGCTGGTGTAAGCCAGCAAATTCAGCCATGCCTGATCCAACCCAAGGTCCTGTACAGCCAAAAAGAAGCTTTAAAATGTCCTGGGGAGGAAGCAGTGTTTCAGCTTGCTATGTCTAAATACAGCATCATGTATTATGTATTTCTCACCAGAGTTTGCATGAGATCAATGAGACTGCATCCTTCAACAGCCTGCACTTTGATGGATGCTGCCGTGAAGCCTGTGTTCAATGGCAATAGCTGGCACTGCAGGTCAGGGCAGGACACAGCTCAAAGGCAGAAGGAGCAGAGGGAGAGGAGAAGGATCTACCCCAAAGCTCCAGGCAGTCACCACTGTGAATTCATCACAGCCTGGACATGACATCTCTCCACCACATTAAGACACAGAACTGCTTCCCTGTGACTTCTGAATTTCTCACTCTTATTTATACACTCTACCTTACATGCTCTTATTTACACACACAAATAAAAGCTAGGCAGTGACCCCCTGCTTTAAGAAAAATCCCATCATGCCCATTTTAGCTGATTTAGTGCATGCTAAGCAATTTTTAGAAGATAGGCTTAGGACTGTTTCACATATCTCTTTTTGAGAAATACAGCACTTCCCTGGACCACAGCAAATTGTCTTCCCTCCAGCTTCCCCTTTGCCACGGGGAATGAATTTCAGAGCTTTTTTTCAGCTCATTATTCTAAGCATTACCCCTTAGGTGTCTGATTAGTGTTTCACAGGCTGTGTTGTGCTATAATATCTGCTTCTGACATGGGCTGCAGCAGCCAGAAGAGAAATCCATTGCATTTTAAATTGAGATAACAGTTTAACCTGATCTACACATGGGAAAGAGAAGTCTTCCAGGGAAAATCCACATCCCCAAAGGCAGCGTACAAGGCAGAGGTGCTGCTGGGTCCCATACACATCCCTGCAGAGGGGTAACCCATTCTCAAAAGAAAGCACTGGGAGGTATTTGGACTGCCTTAGCTTAAAAAATGGCCATGAAGTATCTTTAAGCCTGTGATAAGCCCCATGAACAGGCTCTGTGATGTGAAAGAAGAGAAATCGAAGCTTTCCCTGGCTTTGCCGAGGGCCTGCTGCTTAACACAGAGAAACCTCCAGGCATTTGCAAATGGTGCAGGAGGAGCAGACAAGTGGGTTGTTGAGAGGAAAAGCAGCCCAAGGTCTGGAAGACCATGCATTGAACCAGGGCAAGGCCACTGCTTGGCTGGGGGAAAAGATTCTCCCCACACACCCCACCAACAGCTCACTCTCTGCTTGCCTTAAGCACTAACATACTTATGACAGCCTTGAGGCCTCAAAGTCAGATTTAATTTTAAGGCAATATTAGCCAAGAGCAGCAAAGTGATCTGTTTATGTTTGTCATCAAAAGTGTTTAAACCTATCCTATTTTTTTTCCTTTTCTCCTACCAGCTGTAGCTGTATAGAAAAGCTAAACAAGAGAAAGCAAGCAAAGTTTCTGATTATAATTTCTTATGTTTGAAGAAGAAGTGCTTTGGTTTTGCGTTCTCCTGAAAACAGAGTCATCCTATGCTGGGCAAACAGAGTTACCCAGCAACAAGGCAAGGAAAAATGCAGGGAACAAGAGATGGGGGAGAGCCTGTTTTCTTCTTGATGTCTGTGGCAGGCTCTGCCTGCAGACACAAGGGTGGGTGGGCTGAACTGCTGCATCTCCTGGGCCATCAGTCCCTGCACACCAATACCTAGAAGCTGGTGTGCAATGAGCCCACTCCTTGGCAAGGCTTGGGGACAGCCCCCAGATGCACATTGCTCCATGGGAGGGCACCTGCTCTGAGAGAGCCAGTGCTGGGTATTGCTCAGACCCCACATCCTGAGCACCATTTACTTGTTTCAACCAGCTTAGCAAAAAGTTTTACCTCTAGCTACACCCCAGCTCTTAAAAGTGTCACCAAAATCTGGCTTTGAAATGCTGCACGATGGAACAGCTTGCCTGGAGTTGTGGTGGAGCATCTGAGGGTCACTTATGCTCCCTACGTAAAAACAATAAGCCATTCAGTCCTTAATCTTTTTTATGGCTTTGCCTGCTAGATTTAAGAGCCATGTATATAAACAAGCCCTTAAATAAATAGACCTGAAAGTATAATCTCCTCACATAGGTTCTTACAAAATTGCGTTCAAACCATCTCAATCTTCAGACAAACTAAATTGATTGAGACCATTAGCTTTCTCCCTGTAAAGTGGCTTTTAGAAATGACCCTTTTCTGAGCTCTTCCAGTTTTCCTACATGTGCTTTTAGATGTGTAGGCAAGTCAGTAAGTGCCAATACCATCCCATATCTCTGCTTAGTTTTTTCCTTTTTATTTGTCCAAGGATTTCATCAGTCCATTTGTGCACAGCATTAAACTCCTCACAAGCACTCATAATTCCTCTGTGTTCTGACAGTGTCTTCATCCACAACTGCACAGCACTTTGGAAAAATTACACTGTATTTGCTATCTGGCTGATCATCACAGTCCTCGATCATTAATAAAAGCCTGCATGATCAATGCCCCATTGAATCATGACTCTGATATTTTTAGAGAGATGATCCTCTAAGAGAGGTTTTTGGATCTAACCTACACTTACCCAAGTACCAGCTGTAAGCTGCTTATTCCTGACCAGGACAAAGTCCTGCTTCCACACTGAGTGTTTTTTGCATTATAAGAAGTTGTAGTTGAGCCACAGTTGGAAGAAGGGTCAGGCACACAGTTTATGATAGAAGTACAGTTCACTGTAATGCCAGCGGGCAAATTCATCCTTCCACCTTGTGGCTGCTGGTAGCACTATTTAAAGAGGAAAGGACTGCACCAGGAAGAAAAAATTGAGGTGGACAAGCAAAAACCCATGTGAGGCACTCTGCCAGTTCAGGAAGGGCAGGAAGAAGTGGTCATGGAAATTTGGGGATGGTGGGAAGCTTTACATTTCCTTCAGGTCTCTTTCTTGAGAAGCTTTACTCCAAAATTAATTCTGTGTTACATTCATCTGTCCTCTCAATAATTCCCCTGTCTGGTAGTTGCAGACAGCAGTGTCACCTCCCAGGCATTCTTTTCTCAGCAGACCTGATGCTCTTCTCCAGTTCAACATCCTGGTGGCTTTCACTGAACTCACTCCAGTATATCAATATATGTCAGTATATCCACATCCTTCTTGTGCTGCTCATTCTTCTTGTGAACCCAGGGAAGAAATCAGTGTTTTGCTTCTCTCTGAGTCTTGCAGCCATGAGGCCAGGCCTGGTTTAGAGATGAAAGGCTTTTCTGAGAGCCTGCCTGTGACTTCTGCTCCTCAGATATTGCTGTGTCTCCTTGTGTTTGAGCCAATATCAATATTCAGCCAAGACTAAGGAAAGGAAAAAAAATCACTACAGCACACCAGTTCCTCTTTTACTTAGCAAAGGAAAAAAAAATCATGCTGGCAGCAGATCTGGAAGTAGCATATCATGTACCTTTAGGCAGAGATGTCAGGCAAGTCCTTCTCACAGTAATAACAGCCATGAGCACCCCAGGACAGAGGTCCAAACCCAGGACCTCCAGGCTCTGCATGGCCAGCATTTGCAGAGTCCCCACAGTAGGACTGTGGTAGGGACAAGGTGGCAGTACTGGGACACCAGCTGCTCTCATCTTCAACTCCTTTCAGCATCTGCACATCTCCTCCCCTTCCCAGCCTGCCTAATGGCCAGAAAGGAAAGGGAAATTATATTTTCATGGAGCAGGATAAGCATTTGTATATAGGCTATATGCAGCTCAAAAGTCATCATTAGTCTAATTCATTAAGCCATTAGTGATGCAAAAGCATGTAAAGTCCATTAAAAACCTCTTATTAGGCAGCAAATTAATCCCATGGCTTTTAGGGTCAGTTAAAACTGATATGCATGGCATTTGTGCTGCTGCAGGATCAAAGAGCTCTTGCACAGTGCTGGCCAGCGGTGCCCTCTCCTCCCCATAGCAAGACACACCAACCTTCAACCTCCAAAGCTGCCAAAATTGCTCTGAACTTCCACACCAATCTCTCCCCACCTGGCCTAGAGATTAATTTCTCCCTTTCTCCAGGTGACAGCAGTTAGATGCTATTTACAGTGCCAGGGCACAGCAATGTGAGCAGCATCACCTGCAGCACAGATCCAGCTGGAGCCCAGCAAGTAGAAAAGTTTTCCAGAGAGCTACTGTTTGTGGGTAGGGCATGGGCTGCACGTCTCTCCATTCATATTTGGTGATGTTTCTCCTGGAAAAAACATATTCGTCTTTTCCTGAGACATCACTGCTGTTTCACTGGGCTTGAGGTGACATTTACCACTGAGTCTGCGAGCTTTTCTGGAGAAAGCAGATTGCCAGCTGTTAGGAACTTGAAGGACTACCTCTGGCTTTTGAATTACTGCTCAAGTGAGCAAAACCCCACCTCTGTCAGCCAAGAAAATCCAGCCACATCCTGCAGCTTTACTCTTGGTGTAGCACAGGGTGAGAGAACACAGAAGGAGGAGGCAGCAGGTTTTTATGTCTGAACTTTGAGGTTCTAAATAACTCAGCATTCTCCAACACTTATGCTTTTTCCCCAGTGTTTGAAGATACACAGATCTTGCCACCTCAGTAAAATAAACAGGTCTGTATCAAGGGAGTCATCTGACAAAACAATTGAAGAATTCACTTTAATGGAAATAATATCATGCTAAGCTTCCTTTGGTGTCCTCTGTCCCAGGGAGCTGTGACAGGCTCACTGGTGAGATGCTGAGATATTGAGGCATCTCATCCTATTTTCTCATCTCCAGGATTTGAAAGGAACATCAAATGACAACTTCTATTCCACTTGAGAGTTGCAAATTCGGATGCCTTCAGCACACAGGGATGCATTGCAGGGCTGGCAGGGCTGCCACCGCCAAAGGATTCAGCGTTCACCTTTGCTGCCTTCCCTTTGCCCCAGGGCACTCCTTCAGAGTGAGCAATGTCAGGTAAGAGGAGAGTTTGGCTTCTGCTTGTTCCACTCCCAGGTGACACTGAGATAATTTCTGTAATGGGGCACAGCACCCAAGAGTTGGGACCCCCCCACTTCAATCAGACCATCACCTCCTTCCTGGAGGCTCAGCCTTCATGCATGATGCCAGCCAGCATCAGCTGGCTCCAAACCTGGCCCCAGCTCACCCTGCAAGTGGTATCTCAGTGAGGCCTCTATGGCTTCTCCCAGCGTGAGATAAAAGTGGTTTATTGCACAGCACTGACAATGTGATTTGCTAACACATTACCCAGGGGTGGCACAATCTGTACTAGTTAAAAGGAAATATTAAAATTGTCACTTCAGCAGGAGACATTCAAATGTGCTAAATGGGTCACACCATTTAAACAAATATTCCCAACCTAAATTTATAAAGTACTGTAAAGAGACAGATACCTGAATGCTGCAGCATCCAGAGCCTCTGTCTAGTCAGCAGATGCAGCATCACTCAGGTACTGGTGTGTGGCTGAGGCTTCTTTTGTGCAAACTTAGAAATTCCCATGCAAGACAAGTGCACTGGCAAGGGACATCAGAAACAGGAATGTGCTTTTTCAGGGCTGTGCTTGGCCAGGGTAGGTGAAGGCAAGCAGGAGGGCAGGGGCTGAACTGCCTGTGGGCAGGATGGAGAGCCTGCAGAGCCTTCCCCCAGGGCTGGATATTCTTGATTATAACATACACAAAGTGCCTGCCCTCAGTGCTTTAGGATTAGGGAGCAGAAAGCTGTGCTTCGCCCTCAGAGTGTACTTTACCCTGGTACATGCAGAGGAGCAAGCATCTGATTTTCTCAGGCTCACACAGGTTGCAGGCAGCTGCCCACTGCTGACCAGAGAACAACTCAGCTGCAGAGCACATTTACTGCTGATGCACCATCATCTGCCCTTAGCTTTGTTCCCAGACACTTAATCTGTGACCCTTGTGGTGGGAATCTGTTCCCATTGCTGTGCTTCAGGGCTAAGCCAGCTGCAGAGGATGCACCACAGTGACACCAGAGTGGAGGCTCAGCAGGGCTGTGAGCCCCCCTGCCAGGGAAGGCAGCTGAAAGAGCAGAGCAACAGCAACAGCCTATCCTCAGATCTGCCCTAAGCAGGGTATCACTACCTAGCATGGGAAGGTGGTGTCCCAGAGGTGCTCAGTGGTGGCCAAACCAGTCCATTTAGTTGCCAGTCAGTTGGGCTCTGACATGGCAGATCCAGGAATGCAGGTGCCACCTGCCCAACACTGGGCTGCTAAGCACAGCCAGGGGACCAGGGAAGCAAGGACATTGTGGGTTTGGTGCTCATATTGCAAGGACACCACAGCGGAGGTTTGTGGTGGCAGGGGATGAGTTGTTTTGATGCACTGCACGTTCCCACTGTAGCTGAGAGATGCTCTGAGAGACAGAGGATGTCTTTGTCTGCATCTTGAAAAAGGCCCAAAGGAGTCTGCTAGCAAAAGGGAGAGCTTCTTATCAACTCCACTCAAAATATTTTGCAGGGAACCAGACTTGCAGAAATGACCTTGTTTTCAAATACAGAGGTAGGAAGGGGCTTTCCAAGTTCCCAAAACTTCCTTTTCTCCCTCATCTATTCCACAGCATTATTTGCAGCTGGCCACTTTCATGGGAAATTACACTTTTGTCCTCCTCTGCAGCCAAGGGGTTTGCCAAACTGCCTGCCCCAGGGATCACTCAGATTCCCCAATTTGCCGCCTCTTCACTCCCTAGACTCCAGCAAGGTTTGTGCTTTCTGACTTGGGGGAAGGAGAAGCTTTGAGCCCTGAATGCCCCTGCAACATCAAGGGACCTAGGGACATTCCCTGCAGCCTTCACAAGCTGCTACCAGATGGCACAGCTGAATTTGCACATTTCCATCTTCTTCCCCCCTTCATTTTCCTGCATTAGAGCTCTATGTGATCTTTTCACATAATGAAAAGCCCTCCTGTGCTATGAGTAGGAGCACAGTGAAATGCACACAGCAGTTTGTATCTTGCAGTAACTATTTCAGGCTCTTTGCAAATCCTAGCAGCTGTCTCCAACTCAATGACACACATTTTCCATTCTGAAGCCATTAGCTGCAAAGCAAGAAGCATTATTTTTTGCTAACAGAGAAGGTCAGGGTATGGAGAAGAATTTGCATCTTTAATGGAAGTGCAAAAAAAAAAAATCAACATTGACATGAACTCCTAAGCTCTAAAATAATGCAGAAGTGAGCCAAGTAAATATATGGCTTCTTAATATCATATAAAGCAATCAACAGCAATAGAAAACTATCTTAAAACTAGATATTGATTTCCTGTCCAATAAGATATATCTCAGCTGTTTCCCAGCCTTGCCAAAGTCACAGCCATGGGGCTGGAGCCCCATGCTCAGGCTGGCATGGGCAAGGAGAGCCCTGACCATCAGCAGGACCCAGAGTCACCCATCGTCTTCCAGAAAGCTCAGGTCAGAGTAAAACAGGAAAAAGGATATCAAGCCTGTTTCAAAAGCAGAGGCAGAAGTCCCATACCAACAGCAACAGCCTGGAGACATTATTTTAAATTAAGAGCCCATTGTCTAGCACAGTCCCCAGCTGCTTTCTCATCTACAGTCCCCTCATCTCTCAGCCTGTCACAGGAGCATCGCCACACACCTGCCTGTCACAGCACTGGAAATGCTGCAGATATATTTACTTTGGGCAAACCTCCTTTGCACATACCCATGCAAACCCAAGGCAGGCATCTTGCAGCAGGGTAGTAGCTGAACTTGTGCAGAGATGCTTGTGCAGCCAGTGAACATCACTGGCTGCACAGCAGTGCAACACACAGGGCCTGACAGAGCACAGCCATCCAAGATCAAAACCAGCCCTGCTGCTATTTATAATTGTCCATGACAGGTTTATTTTCAATGAATTGTCTAGAAACTTTTCAAAGCCATGCAGATGCTTGTTAGCCACTGTACCCTGTGATGCTGAGGTCCGCCATTTAAGTACCCACCACATGGAAATGAATAAGGAGGTACAATGTGCAGGAATTGTCCTTGTCTTCCAGACCTCACCAGCAGAGACTCCTGGGCCAGCACTTAAAGTCATGCTGGAACATGCAGTGGGATGTTTTATTCAGAGGAGCTCAGGACTGCATCCCTGCCCAAGCAGGGCACAGAGCTGCTCCCAAACCATTTATTATTGTCATACCAGTACAAAAGAACTATTTATTTTGGTTGGTATTTTGGGAAATCAGGAGAGGACTAATGGACCAGCTGGAAATGCAAAGGGACTCTGTCTGCTAGCCATCATATTCTTATTCCCAACCAAACCATCCACTCCTGGCTGCTCAAGGTTCCTTTGGACACAAGTGGGTCTGTTAGCAAACCCTAGAAACACCCAACACTGAAGAGCAAATGGAGCAGCTGGGCTGCTTTGGTCATCCTGGGATTTGCAACCAAGGCATTAACCAAGGGGAAAAACTGGGATTGACTCTGCTGCCTGCCTGTCACTCCCACCCCATTGAAATGCCTGCTGTTGTGGCACATTTGCAGGGAAATCAGCAGGGATCTTTCTCGAGGCAGTGAGACATAATTAATTGGCACGATTAAAACCAAACACCCCCCTCATGCCATATCAGTCCATTGATCAGAAAAGAACTTGTAGCAGATAATCTGTGGGTTGCCAGCATGCTATAAACAGAAGTGAACAGAATTTTCCTGCTTTGCCCTTTCTAGCCTTTCAAATATTATACTGAGTCACTAAATATGAATAAAGATCAGCACTAGTTGTACAGTAGGAGTGGGGTGCATAAAACCTGGATTCAGTAAAGCAGAAGAACATCAAGGCATCTCAGAAAGGATTGGAGGGAAGAGTGAGATTTTGCTTTTTTAAATTTTTTTAATCCTACCTAGGGGCATTAAACTTTGGGTTGGTGGTGATGCAGTACACTCAAAACACATTCCCATGGGCAGCTGTACTGTGTTTTACCTTGTGCAGCTCTCAGTTTGGTAACAAACATTTGTGCATACTCATGGAAGTCAACATGTAACAGCTAAATAAAGTAATCTCATTGCTATTATCTTGTTAACAAACAACCTGTGCTATTCTTGCTCCATGTTACATTGTTCTCTAAAACCCCCCTGGAGTTTATGCTGTCTTCTGCAGGTCACTGGTAAGACAATACAACAAAGAAAGCACCAAAAGAAACCAACACACTAGTGGAGGTTTTTGACAAGCTGATGCTGCAGTAAGAAAAAGGCAGAGCTCAGGTCAGGCTCCCATGTATGGCAGAGACCCTTGTCTTGCACCATTTCTGGTCCCTGAGCTGCACCAGCAGCAAATGCCCTGCTGGGACCCCGGCCAGACCCCAGAACCTCTGCTCAGGAGTAGCCCCAAGGGAGAATGGAGCTCTGCAGCTCTCCCCTGATCCTGCAGGCAAATTACTTGGGCTTCAGAGGCTGCCTGGGGAACTTTATTTTTAGAGGATCCTCTGAATTATGCATGAAACATAGGGAAATAAGGTGGCATTTTATAGGTAATGGTAGCATGGGGATGCATCAGCCCCTACTTAACATGGGCACTGGGAAATCAATCAGGCACCTGCAGCAAGCCCAGGACAACTTCAGCAGGAGCTGGAAGGAAAGGTTTGGTGCAGGTACACCCTCTGATGTCAGCCTCAAAGCCAGCTGCAAGCTCAGCTTGAAGTACAGTCTGAGCTGCAACACCCAGCGAGGACGTGGCAGGAGAGGGGTCAGAAACAATGCACACACCCCAGAGACCAGACAGGTATGGTAATGGAATTAGTGATCAGGTTGCTAGGAGACACCAAACTTGGGATCAATCATTCATGAGATCTCTGTGATGAAGTGAATGATTTAGGGGTGTGGGAGGCAGGGGGAAAAGCAGGGAAGAGGCTTTAAAGTTCCCCACCCAGTCCATGACCCTCCAACAAAAAATGGCCAGCCCTTCCCAGCAGGAAACCCATTGTCCCCTGCCTGCATGGCATGCCAAAACAGCACCCAGCCCTGGATGGATGGAGGGAAAGACCTGGGGCTTATCTGTGCCTGGAAAGAACACCAGAGACATCAGCTCAGCCTGACCCCAAACAAGGCTCAGGAAACAGTCATCTGTTTAGAGGCTGTTGGTCATTTCAGACTCACCTAAATGACTCCTCCATTTGTCAAAGTGTTTTCCCTTCCCCAAAATATCATGGTTTCCAAGTCATAATGTTAAATAGAAACAATCCTGAAAGGTTCCAGTGATCCATTAGAAATGTTTCATTTAGAAATCAAGCTAAATTTAAATGAGAACAGTAGCTACCACAGAACAAAACCTAAGTGTATTCTTTAGACTTGAATTGAGTGCTTCAGTCAATGTGAAATAAGGATTTTTTTGAAAACACTTTAGTTACTGAACCAGTAAGATTTTTTTTTTTCCAGATTGCTGCTTGAAATGCTTTTCAGCAAATGAATTCAGGGAGGTAACTTCACTGAAAACAAGCACCCATGCATGTTTGGCTGCTTCCCTGAATACAGGTTCAAGACTTTACCCAGTCTGACATCCAGGTTTCCCCCAGCTGTGCAAGTAACTTCAACCACACAGGTTCATGTCAGCATCCTGGTGCATCCCTCCCCAGTTTGTAAGTCACACGGCCCACCAGAGGATGGACCAGCTTCTTTCCCCTGGGAACAGAAAAATGTCCTTGGGGGACTCAAAACTGCATGCAGAAGCATAAAAGGAGCTGGAAGCCATCATAACCACTGCTGGTTTGGAAAGGATGTCAAAGCTAGGACGGGAAATAAAAAAAAAAAATTAATAAATGCCAGCACACCAGGTCTGCTCAGAAGATCTCCAATAGCTCTGTAAAACCCAGTATTCATTAGCATTCAAGAGAAAGAGCATTGTTTGGAACTGCCTCAGCTCCTCACAAGCCAGAAACACAATTGGAAGAAAACAACCAGAGTTTTATTTGCTCTGAAATGAAATGGACTTTAGATAGGGACAGGTTCCAAAATTGCCTGGTACTACCCAAGCAGTAAAAGCTGAACGAGTGAGCTATTCACTGAGCAATGAAGAGGATTTTTTCCCTGCACAGAAATACCACTTTGCCACTAGCAAAAACTTTGTGAGCAAGAAGGGTCAGATGTGATTTCCAAACCCAGTTATATCCTACCATCAGGCTCAGGAGCACTCCCAAAACAAGGCTTTCTGCAGCCCACAGCTCGGGGCAGTGGGGGTGCCGAGCATCCCCCAGGAAGTGCCCTGGGAAATGGCTGAGATGGAGAGAAATGAATTACTCAGCCTGGCAAACAAGTCAGCGACCCAAGGGAGTTTCAGTAACAGAGAAACCAATTCTACTCTAGCTGCAATATTATATCCCCTCGCTATGGGCTTTATAAAGTGCTGGGCCCTGAAGAGCTGACCTTTTCCTCTGCACATATTTTTGGGGATAGAACTGTAAGAAGGTCCTCGCAGGAGACAGAGCATAAATTAAACAAAATAAGTACTGATGTGCTTTTGGATCCAAGAAGACTGAGAAATGCTGTGGCAATAACTCAAATTTGTGCAACTGAAGGAAGGGAGAGGGCTCAGCATGGGAAGCAGACCACACACCCATCTCCTCCAGCCTCCTCCTCCATTGCTGACGGCACAGGGGTTGGTGAGCAACACCAAGCTGTCAGAGGTCTTCAGACAGGGAAATAGATCAGTTCACAATTTCTAAAAAGACAAAGCTCAGTTGATCTCAGCCTCTCTTTCTTGCACACACTGTGCTGTTTTAAGACATAATCACATTACAATGATCCACAGGATCTTCCTCTGGAGCCTTGCCACCTCCTGGCGGGGATCCCAGAGGAGCTTGCACACCCTGCAGAGGCAAAGGCTTCACCACTCTGTGGCCATGTTTCCCTCTCCCCATTAGACCCCATATTCCTCCTCTCAAGATGCATTCATTGCCACACTACAAGCAGACATCCCTTTTTGGTGCTGCATCTTGTGCTGCCAAAGCAGTGCTTTGCAGCACATTCAATGGCAAGCAGTGGTGGTTTTACTTTCACAACAATAATTACTCCACAAGGCACTTGTCAGTTATTGTGCTCCATGGTAATCAAAACCTCCACTTTGAAAATACAGGGCGTATTCCCGTCTGTTTCTGCTCTGCTTTGTGTGGGAAGATCACTCATTCATGGCTCTGTCTTGCAGCCAAGTCATGACAGATGGGTGGGTTGGAGTGAAATTCAGGACTTGGTGACTCATAAAATTGCTTCGGTGGCTCAGGGGATTTTCACTCTTTTTCCCAATCACCCAAAATGATGGTATGGCTGCTGTTCCATGTGCAGTGTCCCGTCTCCCCAGGAGACGTGGTTCTCCTTCTTTCACCTTCTGGGCAAGGTACCCCACTGCATCATGCCCCTACGATACTGCCTGCACAGGGCTGGGGGCTGCAGAGGAGCCCATCCATCTCACCCTGACAGCACAGAATGCGAAAGCATCGCTGGTGATTCATCCCCATTAAGGGATCACAAGCAATCCTCACCTGTCTCACTCCCTGGCTGGCTTCATTAACTCCAAACTCCCCCCCTCACTGGATCAATCACACCATAAAGCTGCATGTCAGCACTTGGCACTCTCCTGGTCCCAACCCCAATAAGCTCCCATGCAAATGGCCTGACAGAGCTGGTTGAACTCAACCATGCAAGCTGTGCCCTAGAGACCCTTCTCCAAGCAGTCTCAGCTTGGGGCAGGCCTGGAGGGTCTGGTGCTGTGTGCCTTGATGGTCTGTGGGCCATGCCAGCATCGCAGCACAGGCAGCCACCACTGCAGCTTGCAAGTGGCAGGTCCCAGGATCTGCTGTCAGAGCTGAAAGGAGACTGCACCATACTGGCAGTCAGTGACACCAACCCAAGGGTCTGCATGCAGACACATGCTGTGGCCAATCCAGTCTAGATATAAGGAAGAAATATTTTACAAGGGTGTTAAAATACTGGCCCAGGTTGCCCAGAGAGGTGGGAGATGCTCCATCCTTGGACGCAATCAAGGCCAGGCTGGACAGGGCTCTGAGCAACCTGATCTGGTTGAAAATGTGTCTGCTCATGACCAGGGCGTGGGACTAAATGAGTTTGGAGGTCTGTTCCAACCCAAACTGTTCTACAATTCAAGCTGAGACCACCCTTCATCCCCAGGACCATGCATGCAGCATGCATGCTACTGCCTGCTTACAGCCCTGGAGATCTTTAGCATGTGAGCTAAGCATTCCCAACAAGGCATGTATCCCATAGATCCACCTTTTTCAGCCTCTGGTCTTGGGAGCTTTAAAACCCCAACTTTTCTGAAATCCATGGCTGCTGCTATGGCCTGTCTCAGTGCACAGGATGGGGACAGATGATGTTTCCTGATCAGCTAAACCTTCAGGCACTTTGGCAGAAAGGGAAGTGCACACAAAAAGTCAAGCTCATTTTTTTTTCGTGCTAGAAAACTGCTCCCAGAAGCGGTGCAGGGCACATCAGCTGGACCTGCTGCCCCAGGGGCTGCAGCAGGCACATGCCCTGGGAAGTGACAAAACACACGACCGGTGACAAGTTTTAGCCTGAGAAGTGGTTTGCCCAAAGAGCAGGGACAGCTGGGGCCAGGGGAGCACTGAGAGCGGAGCAGAGTGTTATGGAGCAGGCAGAGGTGACACATCTCAGCTGTGGGAGCATCAAGCAGCTGCCTGCAGCAACACTCTTGCTCCTGTCACTCCAGGATGGGCAGGAGGCTGTCCCCAAGAGAGGGACACAGCACAAGTAAGCCTAATGAACCAGGGCAGACATCTGACAGAGTGCTAGGTGAGAGCCATTGAGTGAGAGCCAATGACCTCTCTGCCACATTAGCTAATGCATAACACTGCAGTTGTCTGGCTACAGGTGCCTAAAGCTAATTAGGTATTTCGGCACAATGATAATTTTAATTAAGTAAAGCCAATGCCTCTGCTGGATGCACTAGTATCAAAATTCCCAGGGAAGTCTCCATTACATCTCCCCCACCCTGCAGTTCATTTCCTCTGCTTTGTAAACAGTTGGTCTGAACAAAAAGCAACTTTTTCCCAGGTACAACACAACAAATCCAGGCCTCAACAGCAGGCAGGTGGCTCTCAAGGCAGCAGGAATAGAACAAAACGCACATCAAAGGTTGTGCATGCTACAGGGTGCACACAGGGCTTTGGTCCAGGATGTACCCTCCCCATCCCACTGACCAGATGATGGTAACACAAGAAGAATCTTTAACCAACAGCTTCAGCCATGGTGGATTTCCAGCTATAAAGAGGCTGTCAGGAGCCTAAACCAGAGCTCATCTTTATGTGACAGTGAGAAACAACAGGAGCTAGAAGCATGAAACACAGATCAAGAGCACAGTTCCCTCCTTTACAACTGATGAAGAAAAATCAAATAAATTGCCAAAGCAACAGCATCAAGCACTCAAGGTAGTCCAATTTCACTAGGGGCCAAGCCCTTCTGACATATGTCATACACCTTACTTAATGTATGCACTTCAACAGCATACAAAGGCCCTCTCCATCACATGGAAGCAGACTGCAAAGCACTCCAGGAGTTGTGCTGTGTTTTGGGGAGGAGTAGCAGAATTTGTTGACTGTCCCACACAGCCCTTCTCCAGAAGCCTCCCCACCTCCAGGCTCACCCCAACAGAACTCCAAGCAACAACATCCCTTGGTTCATCCCTCCCAGGGAGCGGGGCTGCCCCAGCAGGTTGCTTAGCCCACAGGTACTCACCATTTCTAGATGTCACAGGAAGACAAAGAACACTTCTCTCAGCCATAAATTCACCACCTTCTCTCCCTACAGCACCTCAGAACTGTTGTGAGGACCTTACAGCAGCTTCCAAATTTTCTTGAGAGTCTCTGTCACATTCCCAGCCCTACTCCCACTCCATAAACCCTCCTATGAGCCTGGAGCTGCCTTTTAACCCCCAGCAGCCATGTTCCAGGCTGATTCCTGTCACCTGGGAAGCTTCCCACCCACCACCTGCTGATGCTGCCCAGGTGTGCTCAGCTTTTCCAACCTCAGGAGCAGGACAGACCCACATCAGGAAGGACAATCTGCACGAGTGGGACTTGCCTTGAGCTCCATCATTCCCAATTGTTGGGAGCCCCTGGAGGGGGCTGGGAGACATTTGTATCTGAACACCCCAAGCCAGCTGGCCAAGCAGGCGCTGGGCTCCTGCCCTTGCTGCTCTGTAGGCAATTTCTCTGGCAGGAGCCATTTTTCCCCCTAACCAGTTGTACCGAATGGCTTCTCTTGCAAATCCCCATCTCCCTCTGCAAGAGCTCTGGGAACTCAAATCTGTCAGCTTCTGGAGGAATAAATGGTGCACAACTAACAGTTTCTTCAAGAAATCAAATAAAGCAACAATATATGTGAAGACCACATGCTTAAAAGGAAATCATTTGAGCTGCTTAATTTGTGAATCCAACCCTACTTAACTTTTTTTAATTACTCCCATAAAGCCAGCAGTTTTGAGCACACACGCAATATTGTGAGCAGATTCAAATCTAATTAGCTGTGTTCACGTTAATTAGATTCATTGTGTATTTGATGCTCAGCTCTTCCTTCAAGTTTTATCTTGGAGCATGTGTTCATAATTAACCCAAATTTAATGTGTAGTTAAGGCCACTTCTGTACGAAAGGCTCTACTCCCGCTTTCCCTATGGACAGTCCCTTGCATTTGTTGCCTGGGGTCCATAAGAGACATGAGGAGCTGGTCCTGCAGGAGTGCGACAGCGTGGTGGTTCTTTTAACCCTCAGAGAGGTGCAATTTGGGGCTTCAGAGAGACCCAAAAAGCATGGAGAAAACATCAGGCTTAATGAGCCAAGCTGGCACAGCCCAATAGCAATAACCCCAGGGACAAATGCTGAGCACCGATAAAAACTTTCATCACATAACTGGGGTTTTCTGATTCCAAATCTCACATATGCTTCCCAATAAACATGTCCCAACCAGTTCTCACCAGTAACATCTGTGAGAGCCCCATGCCAGAGTTGTGTGTACCCATGGGCAGGAAAAAATGATGCCCAGGGGATGAAGAGCGATGAGGCCCATGGACAGGAGCCAGCACAAGGAGAGTCCTCTGCTGGGGACACAATGTCTCAATGACCTCAGAGAATGACTTGCTTTTGGGAAGGGTGTCATTTGTATAAAGCCTTCTCCATTCTATTTTAAACAATCTCTTTTTTCCTTACCTTGATTTCACTAGCTAAATATTTGCTCTTATAGGACACTGGTAATTAGATTAATGTGTGTTTTTTGCTTATGTGAGAGCAGGTTTGGTAGGCACAGAGGTTCCTACGGTGTGTCTGCCTGCAACCTCTGAGAAGCAGCAGCATTTCACCAGAAATTGTTGGATTTGCCTCCTCCCCACCAAAAAAGAGAAAAAAATAGTGAAGTGTTCAATTGCAAAATCACTCCACATGTAACACTTCCTTTTCCTTTTTTAATTTGAAGCAACAAAACTATTAGTTGTGCTCAAAGGAAAATGCAAAGACTAGTGACAAACCAGTAATATCTGAAAGCCTTTCTCACTTGAGATTCAAGGAAATAGTTTATTGCGTAATGGTAAATGACATTATTAATTTATTTGGTATTTCTGAGCCACCAAAAGGTCTGAAGAATTCCTGTGTTTTGTTGACACTGACACAAAATAGCCATGACAGATCATTCCTACTCTTCAAGATTGCTGGAGGAGCAAATGAGCAGAGATTTGTTGATTTGTACAGCTCTGCACCCAGAAAAAAAAGGGTGGTGCGGAGACAGAGCCCAGCTCTGGGTACCAAGTAAAAGGCTTCTGGTCTCTTCTTAAGAAAAAAAAATCTTTGAAAGAACAGCCTCTTTTTCCTTTAATATCTACAGCGATACCTTCCGGAGTTCAAGGTATTTGGCTGCTGACAGATTCGGGCTATCAAAGGGAATTCCTGCCAGCTGGCAATGTGCAGGTGGCCATGGCTCACAGAGAGATGAACTGGGCTGTGAGCGGCACCAGGAGCTTGAAGAACAGGGAAGAAAACATTAAGACAACAAGCGAACCCTTTGCAATGCAAGAATTAAGGTTTCTGGCGTTGCTGATATTCTGCTCTCCTGCCTGTGTTTTGGGGGGCTGCCCTCAGCTCACCAATGGGGAGCTGTGTCTGCAATAGGAGCTGTGAACAGCCCCAAAGGCAGCAGGCTGCCAACTCCGGTACAGCTCCCTCTAGAAAGTTCAAACAAATTCTATGACTTTGACCTTTTCTAGGCAAAAAAAGAAAGTCCTTGGTCTGTTGAGAGAAGTATTCACAGATAAAACAGATGTGGTAAAGCAGAATAGAGTTGGCTGGACACCTATAGACACAGTCATTTCAGAAAAAAAATGCTATTTCATCAAAATCTTGCAGAGGAAGATGTGAATTTGGATACAATCTCTCTTTAGAAGAAAGAAGAAAGACATTCCTTACAAAGCTCCCCATCCGGCCATTTTAGAGCAGAGTATTTTCCTCCTTCTCAGTGGCGTTTCCTTTATACTTTAACAAACCCAATTACAAGTAGGCGAAAAACCCCTTACGCATGGTGCCAGCTGCTGGGGGCTGCAGGAGGAGCAGGTGGCATTCGAAGGTGTCTTCCTTCTGAACACTGTCCACTTCGGTTTGATGAAAGTCTGAGGATGGCATTGGGTGGCCAAATATCTAATTAGAGTCAAAATTTAGACTTCTGCTTTCTGAATGAAATGAATCTGAGTGTACTTTGGCAAATCTCTGACTGTTTTTGTTTTTTTTTTCTCCAAGACTTTTCTAGTGGGAAAAAGAAAAAAAAAGTAAAAAATACAAGGTAAATTAAATTTCATTTCAGTTTCACAAAGTTTGACCAGGTCAAAATGACTTATTTTTGGGTGGAGGAGGGAAGGGCAGCGATTTGCTTCACTTCTCTACATTGCTAACAAAATCCAAGTTATTGATATCAAATCTGTGTCAAAACGAGTTTCTCCTGGATTTTCAGAAAACTCCTCTGCAGTTCAAGCCCTCCTTGAAATTTCCCATCATCGTGTGCTGCTCAGCTCCCTAATAAAGAATTGCAGTCGACTGGACATCTAGCTATAGAAATCAATAAGAAAATCGTCTTTGCAGGTGAGTCTTCCCCCACATTCTGTATGTGGGTTTCAGGAGAGCACAACCTCAGCAATATCACCCCACTTCCAGTCCCCTTGGGTGCAAAATAAACCTTCCTCTGGAAACAGCCTCACCCAGGACTGTCCTGCCTAATGTTATATACCAGTTATTTTGCTGCAGATTATTTTATCAGCAATTGCTTGGCATGACACCAGGGGAATGGGCTGGGGGGGGTCTAGCAGCCCGGTGGACAGTCTGAACACCCCAGGGGCTGCTCAGATTCTGTGCCCTCCAACCAGCACACCTGCTGCTGAGGCTTTATGGTTTTCCCCCTTTCTGATGGATCGCTGAGTGATTTTTCTTTGGTTTGGAACGAGATGCAGAAAGCTTGACAAATGGCGAGGAGAAAAATTTCTCGCACCAGAATAATTCAATTTTATTATAATTCTTCACTACACACAGCACTCCCTCGAACTTGCTGTGGAGTGAAAATCATTTGCTGGAGAGTATAACATGCGGAAAGCCTCAGAAATCTGGCTGGAGCTGGCTGAGCTCTCATCCTGCCCCGCTCCCAGCCCCAGCTGCACTGTCAGGGTGGGCAATGCAAAGTAAAAGGTCTCTGGATGGTGTGAGGTTGGTGTCTGCTTCCCAAAATCCTGGTCTGGGTGCTGGACCCACAAGGGAACCCCACACATTTCCGACAAATGTGCATTTCCTTGACAAACTCCCCTCTGGTCCTCACTCCACAGCTACAGATATGGCCATTGTCCCTTCTGAGTAATGGCATTTTCTTCTTGAAATTTCAGCTGGAATTTCTTGTGAATGAAAATTTTTCCAGTCCTCCCAGTTTGGGATCTGGAGAAGCAGGACAGCCACTGTTCCCCCGTGTCATGCAGGGCAGCTTGTTAAGCCCTTTGCAAAGCTCTGCCATTAGGAAGGATACAGAAATGGCAAACACCACTGGCTTTTTTGTTTGTCAGTTTGTCACTTAAATGTCCAAAGGACACTCCAGGCAATCAGAGAAGTATAAAAATTGCTTGGAAAGAAAAGTCAGCACACCATTCCCTCGTGTGATTATTTTCAGCCCTTTGGACCTAAGAATCAATGCTGGAGAATGGAAGGTGATGGTGTGTGATCCAAGCAGTGGCACCCCTGGCTCAGGACGATGCTGTCTCTCCCCAGCATTGGGGAGGCAGCAGAAAATCTTTGGGGCCACAGTGTTCCCCATCCCTCTCCCCAGGGATCACCCACACACAGCTCTGTCCCACGGGGCTTCTTGTTTCAGGAGGGATTCAGCATCTCTCACTGTCGCTGTTTTTGGGAAGAGGAGGCACTGGTGCCTGTTTGCTGCAGGGAACGTGTCTCTTTGAGGGTCTCTCAGTACTGATGCACTTTTATTATAAAAGCCTGATGGGCTTGTGCCACTGGAGAGGAGGAGGAGCAGGGGGGATAAATTAGACCCATGAAATTGGAAGCACCTCTGTGATTGCTGTTAGCAAGTCTTGCACAAAGATGGGCAGGAGGGTCCTGCGATGGGACAGGCTGTGCACAAGAGCTCTCCTTCAGTACTTTAGAGCAAAGATATGACCCAGTCCCCTCTAGCACCCATGTGCATGTGGGCAAGGGCCTGTGCATGCCTGCAGGGCTGCTCCTGGGCATTGGCTGCCCCATGGTGTCATTCCCTGCCCACACCGTGGGACACCCCTGAGGCATCCCCGGGTTGGCGGTGAGAGGCCGGGGTGATGAGTCCATGCTGATGACAATTTCTAGCATAGCCAGCTTTTCTGCCTCTTAACTTACACTTTATTGATGTCAGGCAGTGGTATTTTTTTTTTGATCAAAATGTCACGTAATGCTTGACTCAAGTGTCTTGCAAAAACCTGGAGAGCTAAATATAGTTAATTTGCACAGTAACCTTCACCTACCAAAACAATGTAAGCTGGCAGAAGAGCCACAGCTGCAGTTTTGCACGATGCGGGGAGCCAGGGGATTGGATTTTAGCTCCTTGATGTTCAAAGGCCCTCATGGAGTGGGGAGTGGGCAGAGGAGCCTGGAGAGATGGTGAAAGGTGAGCTGCATAGGCAGTCACCAGCAGGGATGGTTGGTACCACACAGGTAAGGTAGTTTTGGAAGGATGCAGGCAGCATGGGTTGGCTGAACTGGGGAAGAAAAACCCACCAGCATTGCTGGTGTGAGGTAAGGGGAGGTGTGTGCAAGGTGACACTGCCCTTCCCTGGCTGTCACAGTCTGGATGCTGTCTTGCCTCAGGCCATTCTCAGCATCTCTTCCCTTCCCACTAATAGGATTTGGGAGCTTAGCTACCTTTGTGCAATAATGACAGCTCACCCCAGAGTCTTTCAGGCATGGCTGCTTGGCTGCCTAAAAGCCTGGAAAACTGCTAATGAAAACTAATTCCTGCCCAGAGCCGTGGCACCAGGCACACCTTAGGAGGGCAGTACGGCTGCATGCACAGCCAGCCGCTGCACACGCTGCCCGCACTGCTGCCAGCCCCAACACCGCCCTGCAGCGTGTGGGGTCCTTTGGGGACAGCAGCCACTCACCCCGTGCCATTGTCACCCGTCCTGCCCTGCAAGGTTCTCAGGCACAGCCCTTCAGGGAGCTGCAGACTGGCAGGGGCACCAATCACAACCGCAGAGCCCTTGCAAGGAGGGCACCTCTAGCAGCAGGGGGGCTTTTAATCTCACAGAAAAGGCTTAATGGAATTCAAAGGCTGGAGCATTTCTGGCTGGAAATGAAGAAGCTATGAGTGTGTGCAAAAGCCTTCAGCTTTCCTATACCCAAAGCCTGGCATCCATCCTGGCCTCCTTGCCCACAGAAAAGCTCATGTTTTATTTAGCCCTTCTGGCCTACTGAAGCAGTATTTCCTCCCCCCAGCTCACTTCCCACCCAGCTGTTCCCCTCTCTCCCTCCTTTGACGCAGCCAGACGTGTCCCTGGGTGCCTGCCCTTGGTACCCAGGTTCTGCCACAGAAGCGTGGTGCTACAGACAGGCCATCTCTTACCTGCAAGTGCTGCTGAGCCTACAGAATGTGTGTTGGGGTTTTAAAATTTTTTTTCAAAAAAAGAAGATGAACAGTGCAATTATTATCCTAATGGATGTGACACGTTCTCCACGTACTGACACATAACATATGGCGCAAGATTACATCCCTCTAAATGATTCATGCAGTTCATCACCACTGTGATTATCTGCTCCCTTCCAGAGCAGTGTCTTCCCATGCAGCTACAATTCATGAACCCCCTCTCCATGGCTCCTCCTTGGCTCCAGCTGCTGGGGGATTTGGGGAGAAATACAAAATCCTCCAGCTGCTGTGGCATTTTCAGCCTCAGGTAGACACCAGGCAGCTTTGCCCATTGTACCAGTCATCTCCAGCCCAGCTACTTGTGCAGCAAACCCAGTGCACAGAGCAGGGACGGCTTGTCTTCACTCCTTGCCTTTTAACAGCACTTTGGCCAGGCCAGGCTTTCCCTGCCAGCACCTGTGTGATGAGGCTGCGAGGGCTGGGGACATGCATGTCCCCCAGGTGAGATGGCTGGAGCAGTTTACCCATGAGAAGAATTTATTACTCCTATAATGGAAAAGTCCTTCAAGGAAAAAGTATTCACTGAGATACAAATTCACCACCTTCTCCGCAGAAAATAAACCCATTTTCCCTGCACAAAGCTCCAGTAACCTATTTGTAAGAGCACCACTCAACAGCGATATCTCCATCTCCCCAGGAAAATTAACGCATATTAGCACTGAGCAGTGTATGGAAACAGGGAGCAGCAGCCTGGGCTTGCTTATCCTTGGGATATTCGAGAAAGAATTAATACAATCTAACTTTCCTAATTCACACATTTTGCTGGGGAACTTTAAATGGGTTTTTAATATAGAACCTGGTGGGCAGCGTGTGAATCGAGGGAGTCTCTTGGGGCATTTACCAAGCTGTCTGCTGTAATAGAAAAACCGTGCCACAGTGACATGCGAAGCCTTGCAACAGTGGATACAAGGTAACAATGCTGTAGGTTACTCACTTACAACCAAGACCTAATTATCCCATGAATTCTGTGGGAATGGAACTAGTACCAAATTATTTAAGACACCATGGACAAAAAGCTCTGTTAAAACAAACAAACAAACAAACATTGCTCAGGCAGTAAGTAAAGTACCCACATGTTCAGAAAAGTCAGATTTGCAGTTCCTGCTCAACTTTGATTTTGCTCCATGTGCACTGGAATGAGAGAAAAGCCCCAGGAGAAAGGAGTAAGTGATCATTTAACTAAACACTGCATCATAATGTAAATGGGGGCAGAACGAAGGTCACACCACCTAGCATAAAACTAGCCTTACCTAATTTCTGATGCTTGAGCTTGCAGCCTTTTAATGGAGACTTTGGTGAGAATTCCCAAACTCTTTTTTTTTTTTTTCTTTTTTTCTCCCCAATGACTAAAAAACTCATATAGCCAAGGGTAAAGGAGGGACGATGTGCAGAGCCTTCGCATGCCTTCACCTCACCAGCCATCTGACTCTCAGGGCAAGGAGCAAGGCCAGCAGCTGCAATCCTTGATTGACTTGACAGCCTCACTCGGGGTTTTGGATTAATAAACCTCAGCTGACAGATCTGTCTCATCAGACAGAAGTTCTTGTTATCCAAATTACTCCTCTGCAGCTCTGGGCCTGAACCATTTGTCTCTTTCTAAAACTCATTGAAAGGCCATCAGTTGCCCCCAAAGGCATTCCTGGGCCGTTCTCCAGCTGCCTGCCAGGGATGTGCATGGTGCTGGAGTCATTACGGGCTGTGCAAGCCACTCGTCCCCTGGCCTTCCTCCTGCCTGGGACCTCTTCTTCTCCCTGAGAAAAGCCATTGGCATCACCCCAGCTCCTCCCAAAAGGCCCAGCAAGCGCTCTGCAAAGAGTCTCAGATGTACCTCAACTCCGCCCCTATTAGCTCTCAGTCTGAAATTCTCCCAGAAATCAAACAGGAACCTTCAAGACATTTGCAATTAAATATAACCCAACTTTACAGCAGCCTGGCTTTCTGTGGGGAGCTGCTGTCCCGCCCTTATGGTCTCCAGCCATTCTGTCTCTAACCATAAATTGTACAGTGAGACCATGGCCTCTTCTCAGCTTTTCGTATGAGACAGTATTTCAGGGTATTGCTGGCCCCTGGCAAGAGCTACAAGCCAAAGCAGCCACCAGAAGACTGTTCAGAGACAGTGATTTTAAAATATTTATTTCTAGTAAATATTGTTTAACATCCTTAACATCAGTTTAAAATGAACTGAGAAGTATTTCCCCTACAGAGGAGAAAGAAGAGTAGCTAGCAATAAAAAGCAACAGCCAGAATGGGGAAATAGACAGCAATCAATGTGAAACACAGCAAGTATTTCTGGGAAAAAAAAATTAGCAGAACATATCCCCAGTCCAAGGGGGTGAGAAAATGGCAAGGGGGATTTTCCAGGCTCCAAAGGAAGTCGAGCAATGGGGAGCTGGGGACTGTAACCCAGTGCTACAGGATACAGAAAAGGCAGAGGTGGACAGTGGCTGGTCCTGGTTTTCCCATGGAGAGCAGCCAGCCGGACACCCTGGCATGCCCTGGCCCCGGCAGGAGTAGCCTTGCCCCCTAGAACGCCCACAACCTCCCGGATCTCCGTCCCACTGCCTCCCGGGGGTGACCAGTCCTGCACAGCCGGCAGCCTGCCAGCTCTTCTACACCAGCTCTGTATAATTGCTCCTGCAGCTATAAATAATCTTTATCTCCCTCTGTGCTCTTCCCATGACGTTCCCCGGGATGCAGAGGGATGGCTTCCCCATGACTCAGCCCTGCAGCGCTGCTCAGCCCCTGCCACTGTGATTCTGCCTGTCCCTGGGGTGCTGGCACCGCTCTGATGTGTGGCCAAGTGGCGAGGACAGGCTGGGGACAATGGGGAGGTGGTTTTGCCCTGTACCTGCAGCTGTGCAGAGCCACATACCAGCTATGTGCCATATGCAAGGAAGGATTTGGAGGAGGAGGAAGGAATTTCAGGAAGGGAGACTCTTTTTCACTACTTCTGTTTGCAAAGGGAAGAAAAAAATATAAAGGAGAAAAAAAAAAAAATACAAATGAGCATTTTCTTTTCCCTCCAACTGATGGAAAAAAGGAGATCTTGTGGCAATTTGTCTCTGTGTTTTCCTTGTCTAGAAAGAAAGTGCTAAGGAACTGCTACGTTTTCACCAAATGTTTCTCCCTGCCTCCTCTTCCCCTGGCCGTAAGAAGGCATCACTTGACTGGAATGGTTGGGGTCCCTCTGTGGCACTGCCTGCTTTCCCCTGGCATCAGCAGTGTTGGGATGCACTCTCCCTGCGCTCATTTTCCCAAGGCGTGCCAGATCTCAGGGACATTTCTGGCCCATGGCTGCAGGAGCAAGGGGCATCATCAGCACAAGTTCGGCCTCCTCCTTGCAGGTTTGGACAGAAATGCACCCCAGGGAGCCCATGGGGACAGGCAGCTGCCAGCAGGCATGAAGAAATCTCTCAGTGGGAACATTGCTCTCTGAAGAACCACTTTTTCAGCAGCAGCTGTGAGATGCACGGTCATTTTTTCCCCCTTCTGCTTAAGGAGATACCAATAAAAAAGAAGCACAAAAGCACATTGTGGTCCTATTTTTCAGTTTAGAGGAAAGCAGGAATTACACCATTCTCTAGGAAAGTCACAATCCAAATGCCCATGGTTTGAAAAAGAATTTTTCCCCTGAAAACAACTGCTTTTGTCATTACCAACTGGTGAAAGAAAACCATAAGGCTTTTCACAGACTATTTCCAGGCTCTTTGGGAGCATCAGCCCCCTCTGGATGCCCAAGGGTGTTTGGTGTTGCCCCACTTGAGGACACAGCCCAATGTACCCTCTCCTTGGGCACCCATCGACCAGAGCAGCCCAAACTGTTTGGTAATCGGGAGCTAATTGAATACATTTGCAATTACTCATCCCCCTCTTCCCGCCCAGCTCCCCGGGTCTGTTTCCACCCTGGAAGTCTGTGCTTTTTTGGACTGAGAGCAGCATCTGAAATTATCAGTGCTAATTCCCTATGGCTCTGTTTATTAGGCCAGAGGACTTCCCCAGAGTAATCAAAACCAGCCAGAAATCGCATTAAACCCAAAAAACAAACACTGGTGTTTGCAGCACAAAGCCCTTCCTGTCTCATTAAGATCAATTAGGTTGTCTTGAGCAAACTTTCTCCCATCTTTCTACTAAGCCTGGACCATTAAGCCCATCCTCCACCTAAACAATCTCAACAGCAAATCTGAAGGTGAAAAATATCCGTGCATCACTGGCTCTGCTTCCAGGCAGGCTCTCTCCAAAGCGGGCTGCAAAGATAAAGACATCAAGGTAGGGTGGGTATCAAGGACATCTCTCTCATAGCCCTTTCCTCCCTGCAAAGAGGTGTGCATATGCAAGTCATCTCCTCTCTGGACCATCCTGTCTCACCTGGCCCCAGCATCGGCTCCAGGAGCCCCCCTGGGTCCGTCGGGTGGGCTGACCAGCAGTTCCACATGGGTTAGTGCCTCCCGGTGTTTATTGGAGGCCACAACAAAGTCTTCCAAGGCCAAAAGTCCCAGCTGGTGTAAAGCAGCATGGCTTATCTGCAGCGCTGATTTACACGGAGCATCTGCTGTGAGGGGAAGGGAGGAATAAGTGAAAGCACCGAAAATTCAGGTGGCAGAGCCACCTTGGCACTGCAGGGGATCTGGGATACCCAGCAGCCAGGGTCAGCTGTTCCTGGCAGCATGAAGAGTCCTGGCAGAGGACAGCCCTGAGAGACAGAGGGAAGGAGGAGGGGTGTTGGCTGGTCCCCCAGCACCAGCTGTGAGTGGGCCAAAAGGGCTGCCATCTCGGGTTGCATCTGACCCTCGTGGGCTGCACACAGTGATGGAGCAGCTGCTGCCCAGCACACAGGGATGCTCTGAGGCACCAGGGCAGCTGGGGTCCCGTAAATACCACACGCAAATTCCCAACCTGGCATCAGCAATCAGCAGCCAGAGGTAAGCACCCAAAGCAGGGACTTTGACTGCAAACCCTTAGATCTGCAGCCTCCATCCCCACCTCCCTGCTGTGAAACAAGCCCACTTTCTCACAGGCATGGCTGAGCATCACACAGGGCAGAGCAGATGTGGCTTTGCTGAGAGCAAGCAAGGAAAGGAAAGACATAATTAAACTCCTGACTCTAGCTGCAAACATTGCATAATGAAATTAGCCCCCTGGCCCCAGGCTCTGAGCTTCCTGCAGAGCAGTGGAGCACAGACCAGGGCAGCAGCAGCCCCTGGGGCTACAGCAGCAGCTCCAGCTCACCTTCAGGGGTGTTCACTGGCCCTGCTAAAGTGTAGGCATCCTCTTATCTCTCCATAAAATAATTCCCCCTGACTGCTCAAGGCTTGCAGATGTTGGCACAAACTCATGGGATTCCCACAGTGAAGGAGCTGTCTGCACCTGAACAGGGATAACAAGCTTGTGTGCTCGGACAAGTGTCCTGTTTCCATTAAACTTAAAAATAGCGGTACTTCTGAATCATTCCAGGTCCAGCTGGAAGAGGACTTTTTCATTTCCAAATGAGAGCAGCCTGGTGCAGAAGCGCACACATGCCGGGAAGCTCCTGGATCCTGCTGCTCAGTATCCCCAGACATGGAGAGAACAAATTTGCGACTGCTTATGAGCCCAGAAAGTCACACAGAGAGGATGCTGCATGGGAAAAATGATATTAATTCAATGGGGACAGTGCCTGTGTTTTGCTTGGGGGTGGAAAAGGAGAAGGGATGGGAGCTGCCCCCATCAGATGGGAACCACAGGAGAATCTGACAGGATTTCTCCTAGAAGGCAAATAACATCAGCCAGCCTCCAGAGATCGTTTGTTTTCTCAGAAATCTTAACATGCAAGTACTGGAAAATAAATAGCAATCCTAGAGAAACCCCAAAGTCTCTTTATTTCATCTTTTTTTTGAACCCAGAAGAGGTGGCTGTGCAGGACTTGCCTGCTCACTGTGCTAGGTGCTGCAAGGGATGCCTGCAAAGGGAGGACCAGGAGTCACACAGATGCAGGAAAAATCACAGGCTTATGTGGCCTGCTTAAAGGTTTAGACTTAAATATGGAATTGGAGCCTGGTTCTGCCCTGGTGTGCCTGGAAGCTGGTGTGGGATATTCATCCTCTGCTGTGCTTGCCCCAGCCCTTGCTCTGTCCCTTCACCAGTGTAATGATGCAGACAAGCCTTAGCATCTCTACCCTGAAGGCTGGATGCACAGGCACCTTTATGGAACTAAACCAACGTAGCAAAGCTGCCACTTGGAAAGATCCAGGAGCAGATGGTGTCACGCACACATGCGTCTGCATTTTCTCCTTCCACAAGTAAAGCTGCTAAACACCTTGATCCCACATGGAGGATGTTTGATGAATCCTACTTAACAGTTTGGTGCAACCCAGAGGGCTCATATTTGCAAGGACGCAGGAAGGAAGGGAAAGCTTTGCAATGTGAGGATGAAGCAGAAAAGAGTTCCTGCCAGTGGCACATGAAGTGGTGGATGGAGCAGAAGAGCTGTGATGAAGCGCTCAGGTTGTTTTAAAGAGCAGCCTCTGCACTGAGCCCAGGAGAAATCCACAGGGATCCCTGCTGGAGGGTGAGAAGTGTGAGCTGCGCTTGCCAATGGACAAAGCCACCGGCTGAAAAATTGAGTGTTTGCAACTAATTATTTTCAGTAACTGACCAGCTTTACGGATGGTTGAATAATATTCATCTGATAAATTATTCATTATTTCTTTCCACTGATCAGCAAATCAATTAGCCACAAACCTCTGTTCAATTATTCATCCAGCTCCAGCAGGATAAATGAGGAGATTTACAACACAGACAACCAACTAACTTATATTTCCAAACAGGAACCCTTACAGTCCTTAAACCTTGTTCTGAACTGGCTTAAATGACCCAGCGCTTTGATTCACAGTTAAACTCTCAGAGCTCAGGTCCTGTACACTGCCTGCTCTGCAATGTCTCCTGCCACCCAGCAGACCTGGGAGGTAAGGCAGCATGGACCTGCACGCACAGGACACAGAGAGACACAATCTCAGGAGGTTCAGCAGGGCTCACAAGTGACCTGGAAACACAAGTGTGCTCCACGCTGAAGAAACCAGTAGATATGGCCAAGGCAAATACAAGGTCCAGTGCAGTGGTAGCTGGGTAAACAGTGGCTTGCAAATCTTTCTGGCTATAAGCTCCATGGATATGGTGATGGTGTACAAATCTCTCCAGCTATAAACTCCATGGGTATGGGCCTGTTGGAAAGTCGCGTTTCTGCAAATTAACCTCTACTGTTATAATTCACTATAAAAGCACTCTCCCACCACAATTAAGGAGTGTTGACAATATTAAGCTGCACAGTAAATGCAAGTAAGAGTTATTAGACTAACAAATAGTCACATTAGCATAAGAGCTGGCTTTGCCTCACTGGAATAGCAACCTTAGAGGTTGTGTAAGTGAAGCATAATTCAGCATAAGTGTGATAAGTGACCAGGAGTACACAGAGAGATCTCTAAATCGCCTTGCTTTGCAAGATTTCACATCCCAACTGTATTGCTGCTCCCACTCAGAAGTGAGGTCTTCCTGCCATACCTGGCAAGGCCACAGGGCCCTCATACCAATCTACAGTATTGCTCGTTAATGTGGTAGGAAATTAGAGTTGTGCCTGGCCTGCATAGATAAAGTGGGTCCAGACACAGGGGGACTGCTGCTGTAGACACCAGGCAGAACTTATTTTCCTGCATCAATGTAGGAGTAAGCACAGGAGTAGCAACACACTCCAGGGGGAAAGCATCACCTGCAGCTTTGATTGATTTGGTTAGTAGATTAAGCTCATATTCGTATAAACACACTTGCTGCCTTAATCCCCTTTCATTCAGCTGCCCAAGAGGGCTCCCTTCCCACACAGTCTCATCCATAACTGCAGAGGTTTGGTTCATTTGGAGCAGCTTTGGCTACAGGCAAAAGGCTGTGAAGGCACCTCCCTCTGCTGCCACTCACAGCCTCCCCAGGGATGTGTGCTCAACTGTCCTGGTCACCTGCTACAGAGCAGCCTCTAGCCTTTACCCCAAGAAACTGTTGGCTCTGGGTTGGATAATTTTCCAGTAGTTAGCTTCCCAGTGCAGAGGAACAGTAGCCACATCAGGGAGCTGAGCTAGTCAGCTGCCTCAGGGGTACCTGCTGCTTGAGAGGCAGTGGGAGAATCTGGGCCAGCCAGTTCTGTGTCTCACGAGTGTTCTCCATTTATGCTACCAAGGGACAGTGATTTCCTTTGCAAAGAGTGAAGGTGCAATGGTTCTCTCTTTGCATAGTGCTGGAAGCCTGCAGGTAGGAGAGGTGTGAGCAGAGCTGCAGGCTGGCATCCCTCTGCTCTCAGCCTTTCAATGCTGCACGTCCTCACTCATCTAACCAAGGAGACACTTGTCCTGGGTCACTGGTTCTGCACCCCAGGAAACACTCAAACTGAGGCTGGATGTCTAGGACGAGACTCATCACTATTCAACCACTGCTTGCAAAAACTAAGGTCTGCGGAATTAAGAGATTTCCCATGGAATCAGTTCCTGTGCCTGCTGCTCACCAGCAAAGCCCACCTACAGCAAAGTGCCTTCAGTACTGCTGAGTTCAGAGCTGCCACAGCAATGCTCCTGGTGAAGCATCATACCTGTGGCTGGGCAGGGCTGGGTGAGGCAAGAGGGCACAGCAGGGGCAGGAGGAAGACTCGAAAAGTGCTACTGAGACAGGGCACATGCTTGTCCTGAGCTCCCCATGTGATGCTATAGGACCTCTGCTACGGGGGCACAGGCTATGGGGTGGAGGAAAAGACCGGGCGTTTTCCTTCAAGTTTTCCAGCAGAGCAGCTGAGCCAGTCCCAGGATACAGACAAGAGAAGGGCTTAAAGATGGTGTCCTGGTCTCTGGGACTGACCACAGCTTCCCAGGATGGTGACAGGGAGTCCTAGGTCCTGGCACTGAAACCAGCTCCCGGGACTGGGCCTGAGAACTCCGGGACTCTAGGACTGACTGCAGCCCCCAGGGATGAGGATGGAGACAGCGATTCTGGACTCTGATGTTGCTCATAGGTCCCCAGGATGGGGACAGGTGTCCCGAGGTCTGGGACCAGTCCCAGCTCCCAGCGACACAGGGACGGAATCCCAGAGGACGGGTTTACTCTCGGGTGCCAGGAACAAGGATGGGGGTCCCCGGCCGCAGGATGGCGGGGGAGGAAACCCCAGCTCCCAGGAATGGGGTCTCGGGGGACAGGGCTGCTCCCGGTTCCTGACGACAGGCTGGCAGACTCAGCTGTCGCAGCCCGCCGCACGGCGGGGTCCGGTCTCCCCCCGGCGGCGCGGGGCGGAGGGGCGATGGGGACGCCCTCCCCTCCCCGCCGCACCGGCGCACCGCCCCGCCGCCCGCCCCCAGCGCGCCTCCCGCGGACGGCGGAGCGCGGCGCGGGGCCGCGGGGCCGGCGGCGGGGCGGCGAACGGCAGCGGGGCGGCCCGCAGCCCCCGACGGCAGCGGCGGCGATGCGGCGAGGCGGAGCGGCGGGCGGCGAGGCGGGGCGGCGGGCAGCGCGGCGGGGGCGGCGGGCGCCGCGGGGCTGAGCGGCGGGCGGCCGGGGCTCCGCGGCCCCGGGGTGGGCACCCGCCCGCCCGCCCGGCGCCGCACCCGACATACGGATTTACGGCGCGGATTGCAGCCTCCGGAGCGGCTCCCGCAGGTAAGGCACCGCCGGCAGCACCGGGGGGCACTGCCGCCCCCGCGGTCTGGCTCCGAGCATCCCCCCTTGCGTTAGCGCAACGCCGGGCTCCGGACGCGGCACAAGTTTCTCCCGTTGCGGTCCCACTGGGCACTGTCTCACTCCCTCACCCCCTCCCCGTTCCGCCAACGGATGCTGCAGCAATGGGGCTGCCACCGGCTTTCCCCCCCCCGCCGGCCACTCGCCCTCCCCTGCGCTCCCCACTGTGCCCCTGCACCCCCTAGACTCCCGGCGGGGAGCAGCATGGGCCGAGGTCCCGCTCGGGCAGCGTCGCGCACCGTACGGCTGCAGTGGGCGAGTGCCGGGGGGCTGCAGCCAACGCGCCCCCCAGCTCGGCGGTCAGGTCGCCGGGGGAGAGCAGAGAGAGGTGCTTGGGCGGATGCGGTGGAAGCCTCTGATGCTTTTGGAGCAAACTTGGCTGCGGGAAACCTGCCCACAGCCAGGGAGCCCCGAGTGGGGACCTGTGGGATGGGAGCATCCTGCAAGGGGACCCCCCAGAGCCTCCTGCTACTCGGGGTGCTGGGTGCCTCACCTCGGCAGGTGGCCAACCCAGGCTCAGAGATGCTTTCAGGCTAGGCCGCAGCTGGAGGATGCGAGAGCTGTGTTTGATCTCTGTCTTCCCCAGGGAATGTGAACTCCCTGCAGTGCTCCTTGCAGGGGGGCTGAGTGCCAGGGGGCTTGCCTTGTTGGCAGGGATGCTCCCAGTCTCCACACTGGAAACCCTTCCCCTTTGCAGTCAACTTCAGAAAGCTACTGTGGGAGAAGTGGCACAACCTGTGAAAGAGGTGACACAGCCCAGTGGTCACCACACACCAACTCGGCCCTCCCCTGGGCATGCTGAACATGTTCTGAGTGGGACTTTCCCCTCTCCTACCCTGCTAGCAGAGATGCTGCTTACCCACAGACCTGAAGTGGGATGACATGAATACTGTTGGGGGTCCTGCCTCACTGCTCACTGGCCCTGTCAGCTGTGTATTTTACTTGTGGGGACTTTCCCGTGCCTAGAAGATCCCCATTTGCAGCCTTTTCCCCCTTTTTCCTGCACAGTGTCAGACTGTCACCATCCGTTGGGCAGACAGGCTGTGCAGCCGAGCTGTGACTTGCCGTGGGTGTGGGGTATTGATCTGCAGCTCTGCCGGAGCCCGTGTGAAGTTGTGCTCAGCCCGGTGTGTCGCTTGTGGAGCCTGATCTGATGCTGCTGAGCCAGAGGCGGAGGGTCAGATCCAGACTTCTCACTCTGGACACCCCACTGTCCTGTCAGGCATCTGACACGAGGGTGTTTTCACCAGGAATCTGGATGCCTCTTTAGCTGTGAGCTGCCTTTAACTGAGCCCCTCGGAATTCTCAGTCCCGGTACCATCCCCTCCATATCTCCCAAGCCTGCTGAGCCCTGTGGGTCTCGAGTAGCTCCTTGATCTGCCGCTGTGCCGGGCTGCATTCTGTCTGTGGGATGTCCACCTCACAGCTGCACATCACAGGTGTCACTTGCCTTCTCCCCCAGGTGCCTGTTGGGTGCAAGAACAGATGCAAGTGTGATGACTGCATGCAAAATCCTCCTCCAGAAATTCTCATCTCCTGAGCATCACTGACATAAGATGAAATAAACACAGATCCTGCAATTTTAGGGCTCTCTACAGGTTTTGCTGCAACCTACAGTAGACCAGGCTGAATATAAAAGAGGTTTTTCCCTGGTTCCCAACACAAAGCTTTTGCCGTCAGAATTAAGACAGAGGTTTGGCTGCTTGTTTAAGCCAGTTTTACAGAAAATTGCCTCTGGTTAAGACATTAGCAACCCCAGCCCATTTACCTCCATGGCTTCAAAGGCTGCCTGAGCATAACTGTTCTTAAACTCCCCTAGACTTGGCAGGGCCAGGGTTGCTGCCAGAGAGGTATTCCCCTACTCCCTTTAAAAAATAATAAGGGAAATAAATACAAAATACTGTGAAAATGTTGGAGGAAGGTTTCAGAGCAGTGAGCATGGCTTGACACAGCATTGTGGTTGGCGCTTCAGCCTGGAGCTGAAGTCCCCGATACTGCGTCCCTGTGTCCCCGTCCGTCTCTGGGTGCCCTGTTGTGTGCTGCAGGCACTCTGAGGAGCCCTTCAAAGGAAACCCAGCAGATGATCTGGGCCCTGGCTCCTCTGTCACCTCATCGACAGCAGCAGGGTATTCCCCAGGAGCACCGTATGTACAGGCACATACCGACCCGGGAGACAGCTCTGCTTATTCGGTTATTTAGCACATAGATCCAGAGAGAGCGCGTTTTCCTGTGCCTGTTCTTCTGCTTTAACAAATAGATAGGTTGCCGCTGATATTTTGCTATGGGCTGTGTGGAAGCACAGCTCAGGCACTGTGGTACAGCTCATCATCTTGCTGGTTTTTATTTGGTTAATGGGTCCATAACGCTGCCCAGGGGTGGTGGCAGGAGGGGGGTGCAGGTCCTGCCACCTGCCCCCCACCCAGGGTGACAGGAGTGAGCTCATGTTGGCCCCAGAGCCGCAGCAGGGCTCTGCTGAACCACAGCTGCCTGGGCTCTCCCTCTGCCTTCCCTGTTTGCTGCCGGTGCTCTGACAAGTAGCGTCGTGTGTAAATGGGGGATTTCTTCAAAACTCCTGGGAGGAGCAGCTGGCAATGGAATAGCTCTGTGGCAAAAATGTGTGCGTGTGTGTTAACTCCAGTCTGAACAGGAGAGGGAAAACATCCAGAGTTATGGAACTAATGCAAATGGAGTTGGCTTTCATCTCTCCCTGCAGCATCCTTTATGGAAGGCATTTACACTTCCCCAAAGTCTGTTCCCCCTACCTGTCCCTCAAGCACATCCAGAGCTGCAGAACAGAGGAAAGCCTTTTCACAAGGTGAGGGGTGGCTCTCCCATCTGGAGAGAGGTGAAGTCAAAATATTTGAGAAGGAAAGTTCTTATTTTAAGGTAGCAACTCTGGACATGGCAGAGGATTGCGCACACAGACTGCGGTGTGCACTGCTATTGAGCACAGGGGTGGGGACCGTTCCTGAGCTCCCACTAGGCCACCACATGTGGGTGACCCACTGGGGAGGTGGACAGGGAGCATGCCTCTGAGCTCACCCTGGCACAGCTCCGGGATGCCACCAGGATGTGCTTCTGCCAGTGGATGCTCAGAGCGGTCCCGCATCATGCTGGTGAGATGTGCTGGGAGACCCCCGAAGCTCATATCCAACAGCCACCTGCCCTGGTGTCCCCAGGTGTCCTCTGCTCGCCAGCCCCAGTGGTTTGGGGGGCTGCTGGGTTTGCTGGTCTGCAAACAGCTCCAGAGTGGGTTGTTGCCATTTGGGAGGAAGGCTCCAGCTCAGCAGAGACATAAACAAAACAGGATTTCATGAGCACTCTAGCAATAGCTATTAGCTATGCTAAAAGGATTAACAGCTCTGCAGGACTCATCAAGTGTTTAAAACATAACTCAAGCATCAAAGGCAGCTCTTATAGGCTCACATTTTCACATCAAGTAACTCTGAAAATTCCTATCCAACTTAATTAAAACATCCACTAGGCTCATTAAAAGGGAAAAACAAAGCCTTTTTTCCTTAAGCACCAAGCCATTTTGAAGACAGGCATTTACAGAAAAGTATGCAGACTTCTTTGTTAAAGAATCACCTTTGTGAAGGTCTCCTATCCCTAGACCACTGTGTCTGATTAATCTCAAGCTTTCAAAAAAGGAAATAAATATGGTTTTTTTTGTTTTCCTTTTTTTTTTTTTTTTTTTCCTGGCTAGAGACCACAGAATAAAGATGAAAAAGTGAGAAGAGCTTTGTAGAGAAAGTTAGATAAGAGGGTGGGGGAGTGTCAAAACCAGACCTATAATAGGAAACAAACCACTGAAGTGCTGGTGAAAGTACCTTTCATCTTGAAGGCTCCAAAGTGCCATGCAGTGCATGAATACACACAAGAGCTGGAAAATAATTGCCAAAAACTAGCGTCATAAGATGAAGTCACCACCTTTGCTGGCAGCAGAGTCACCGCAGGCAGGTCACTGTCTCACCCTCCGTCAGCCCCCGGCTGCCTCTCTGCTTGCTGGATTTGTCACCCGTGTGAGCTGGCTCAGCCAAGCTATTCTGCAAGATCCCAGGGCAAAGTTTTAGATGCCACAGTTGTGTGACAATTCCATGAGGACCTGTGGTCCTGAGCTGGCCCAGTGTGGCCGGGACTTGAAGGTGCAAATCAGCTCCTTGCCTCACATCCTTGGTCCCGGGCAGCATCACCATCATCTCTCATAGCATCATGATTTAATTCTCCTTCCCCGTGATGTGCCCAGTCTCAGTGACGCTGGGTCATTCCCAGGCTTCAGCATGTATCCTCCACTCTCAATCTCCTCTGTCTGCCTCAGAGGCCTTTAGTAATTTCAGGTACCCTGGGGAGACTTAAAATAGGTAGAGGTATAACTGGGCACATTAAATACAATATTTAAACTTAGTAAATGATTTTTTTTTACATCCATAGAGGCCTTGGACGTTTTAGGATTCCATCTCATTTATGTTAACTGTGTTGGTTTTCATCAATAATGAATTAGCATCTCCCAAAAAGAAGGATTAATAGCTCCTCTCTTTCCTCCTGTTTATGAGTCAGTTTGATTTCTTCTTTTTCACACCATCCTATGTGGACAGAGCGTGCCTGGAAACACCATGCTGACAAATGCCATCAGGAGCAGAGCTGCTCCTGCTGCATCTTCCTGAGCAGATCTGCAGCACACCTTGCCTCTTTCCTTCCCACTTGCCCATAATCTCGAGACAGATTGTAGGACTTGAGCAAACAGCCTCCCAAACCTGGGGGCCCTCCAGGCTACCCCTGGGGACCCAACCACACTCCGGTGCTGGGGACAGCAAGCTGCAGTCATGGGAAAGCTTGTGAGCACTGACTTCATGTTCATGCACGGTGGGGATGTGAAAATGTAGGAATTAGGAGGTAGACATGGTTTTTACATCAAGTGTTTATAGCACCTTGCTCACTTTGTGTCTAGACATAGCTATAAATGAAGGAGAGGGCTATTACCGATGAATAAAACTACTGAAACCAGCCCTGGAGAGCTTGTCACTGTATTTCTAAGGAACTGGGAGATTCCTTATGATTAATGTAACAATATTGAAGGCTATAAACTCACTGCAGTTGGGTACTGAGTCAGGGGACACACTTACAATGTACCTGCCACTTGCAGCTTAGACTAAGCATTAACGATGGTCTTGCCGGCCCTTGGCCATTCCTAGGGCTGCCGCTTGCTGACAAATCAGGGGTTCAGTTTAACAAACTCCACTAACTGCAATGGCATAATAAAACAGCCCAGCAATCGCCAAGGTGTGATTTCTCCTTGCAGTGCAGACAGGTGGTGGTGTGGAGAAGAAGAGAGGCTGTGGAAACTGCCTTCACACCTGCTGACTTTGGACAGGGGAAGCAGGAGCTCTGTGGTGTGCAGGGACAGCCTGTGCCACCACTGATACACCACTACCACCACACAGCGCCGCGTATGTGCACGTGGTGGGGACTTCAGGCTCCTGTGCGGATGGGAAACACGTGGGATCTGAACCAGAACCCCTCATCTGCATCCCAGGCCTGACATGCAGGATCGTGCCCTGTAAATACTGGTGGGAGAAGTTAGACTGCAGGGATCTCATTTTTTTTTTTATGCAAATTCTTTCCTCTAATCTCTGCTTCTACTGTGTCCAGCACAGCGGGGTCTCAGTCTCTGCCTAAGGCTTTGCAATACTGTGATAGCATCAGCAAAAGTAATAAAGAAGAGGATGGACTCCCTGGAAAAATGCCGTAAAGCAAACCACTGACATGCTCTTGACTGTATCCACAGCAAGAACACAAAGACTTATTTTTTCTGCTAAGAGGAACCTACCTACGCTAGGTCTGAGTGATGGAGTGGAGCGACGGGGGATGTATCTTCTGAGCCCTCGGTTGAAGGGCTGTCATTAGAGGATGAAAAAGGGGATAGAAAGGGTCATACGATGGTTGGGACCTGTTGGGACCCGTTAGTTCATGGCTGACCTATCTTCCGAGGGAGGAAGGAGGGATGGGAAGGAGCAGCAACTTGAATGGTTGGTGCAGGAGGCAGCAGGTGGGGAATCTGGGTCAGTACCTTTTTGTCTGTAGGAGATGCTTCCCAGGTTAGGTTTCCTCTGCATATTGTGTGCCGTGTCCAGGCTTCATCCCCGTCAGGAGTTTTCTTGTGCCATGTATTCAAGATTAGGAGGTTCTTGGATAATATGGGCCTCCTAAGTACCTCAGATCTATTAAAAGCTGCTCTCATTTGACTCCATAAAAAATGCTGTTGGGAATACAGCGACGCTTCTTGGATGTGAGTAAATATTGGCCCTGAATGAAGTCACTGATAATGGGAGATAAGTTATCAACAGCTGTTTAACCTAATATTACTTCCATACAAGATAACACTGAGCTTTTGCAAGAGGTTAATAACTAGATGCAGAATCCATCACTGCATATAAAGACACCTGACAAGCTGCAGCCTTAATTTTTCCCCTGGAGCTTTATTACAGCTGAAGGAACATGTCGCAGAGAAATGTGCTGCTAGATCAGGCCCAATGCTGTTAAGTACATGGCTCAGTACAGTGGCTGGGGGACAAGCATGTTTCCCTATGCATCTTACTCCTCCGGTCAGATAGGCTGGGAGGGCATTGTTATATGGTTGTATTAGTGGAGCTTTTGCTGCTGCTAATCAGATTTGAATCCCTGTGCTGGGCAATGCCTGCATTGCACATCTGAGCACAGTGATCACAGAGCAATGAGTGAAGGAAGGTTATTAATTAATATTGCCAGGCTATACCTGGCATTAATACAGATATTTGGGAGGTAGTGTCGAAACACAAAGTGTGCATCAGTTACAGATCACAGTATCCCCATGGAAGGAAATGCAACTGATCCTATACAAGGTTTTAGCCCACAGTTATGGGTATATTCTCCACATTGTCTTAGATGGCTACTCGTCTCTTGTATGTCTGTTACAGTCTGCTGTTGGACCTGTAATTCCACAGGGTTTTTAGGAAGAAGAGCTTGGCAAGGGCCAGAAGCACTTAGGGAGATTGGGAAGGCTCCGCTACCGAACAGCACTTGACTCTGCCACCAGCCGCAGGCACCAGACCTCTCCACAGGACAGCGTCTCCCCGGCGCTACCCACAGCGCAGAGCTGAGGCAGAGGAGATGTCTCCAGCCACCTCCCCAATGTAGTATAACACTGGCTATTTTAATTACATTCGGCTCACTTGATCCTGGCCATGGATGCTGTGGCCTTTCAGCTTTACAGGTCAGAGCCATCTGTGAAGGGGAGGGCTGGGATGCAGAGGGAACCACTGCCCACAGGAGCCACAGGGCTCCTTGGTCCTTTGCACGGGCACCATCCCCGGTGCTGCCTGAGCCCTGAGCACCATGTGGACACAAGATCACCAGTATTAACTAATGCCCAGCTGGGACATGCCTCGAGTGTCTGTGAAGACACCGATGGGCTGGAGTGAGCCCTCAGCAGAGGCTCCTGGCAGGAGCTGGGCTGCCGTTCTGTGCTCCTGGCTCCCAGCCCCGGCTTTATCCAGCAGACCACACTGCTGCTCGGCAAAGCTGGCTGCAGATGCTAGGATGGCAGCTGCAGTCCTATTTATCCCTATGGGGATGATGAGCCCAAATGAAGACCCTTGGGAAATCAGCACAGAATATAAAAACCTGGCTGTAAAGCAGAAGCTTGGACTGTGACAGCTCTGCAGATAAACCTTTGTGAGAGCCCAGCTGTGCAGAGCATCCACCGAGACCCACCTTCATCCCTTCTCACGAGGCCATCACATCTTTCCTTTCTCCCAGAGGAAGCACCTGGAAGCATATCCAGGTCCCTGCATCTGTGGAGGGGACAAGTCCTCGGTTCCCCCAGGGCTGAGAGGTTCTTCCTCAGGTTGTGAGGCTGGAGGGAGCAAACAGATGAGCACCTTGCAAACATGCTCCCTCCAAACCTCCCACAGTCTCAGGACAGGGAGGCTCAGAGGAACACTGTAGCCCTCCATAACAAAAGTTGTAGGAGCTGCTGCACTACCTGGCATGTTGGGAGCTCTGCCTAGTCATTTTTCGGCTAGCTCCATTAAACAGTCCATAGCATTACCTGCCTAGGCAAGCACATCTCTGCAGTCTTGCTAGTAACTCCAGTCAAGAAAAAAGCTGCTATTATTAATCCTTGTATGTGGCTGCTTTTTCCCAACTGAAGCGTTTTCGCTGAACTTTCTACCCCCGTGCTGTTTGCAAACCACACAGTGTGCGAGCGTGCCCTCGCGCTTCCCACACACGAGACCGAGCAGGACAGCAAACAAATTGCAGGTCCCCGGTTGTCCACAGCAATTAGCAGACAGCTCAGGCTGCCAGCTGCCACTGCCCTGGGGTGGCTTTTCTGTTCCCTGTGGGTTCATTTCTGCAACAGCAACAGAGCTGGGTGATTTAGGTTAGCTTTTCTGTAGCCACCCCCTGCCCTGGCACATCATTTACACTGCGAGGTTAAAGTGTAGTTTGATAGGAAGTTTATTATTAAAAATCAGGAGTTGTTGCATTATTGAAGTTAGGACAGCTTGATTTGAACCCTCTGGAGTTGTATGCTTGCATTTAAAAAGCTCAATAAGTCCCTGTAGGTCTGCTGGCAGCATGGCAGCGATTCCCTCATGCTAAGGCTGGACAAGTTCTGCACAGAACCATCATAGAATAGTTTGGGTTGGAAGGGACTTTCAAAGGTCATCTAGTCCAAGCACCTGCTCCCTGCTGTGCCGTTCTCTCTGGATTTTAAGCTCCTGCAGCAGTTTACCTCTGCAAGCAACATGCTTACTGGCAACAGCTTCCCTGGTTTTCTGCATTTCCAGGAGAACCTGCCCGCACACTGGTGTCCCAAGCTGTGGGTACTGCACACCAGTTGTGCTAATGAAGCTTTCATTGCCACCACACTCCCTTTTTCTGGGCAGCTTCCACATAATTAATTTACCTGTGGAGCCCTTGGCTCTGATTGTAAAGCTTTCCTTTAATCCCTTTGCAAAATATCCAGCTTTTGGTTTGCTTTTGTTTGAATTCCCCTGATGTAGCTTAAATTTCAGTGGTTTTCAGCATGCAGCACAGCGGTGAGCAGCCCAGGGCTCCCCCAGAAGGGGAGCCTCTTCCCTCCACTCCTCCCTGTCCCTCTTGCAGATACAGTAATAGAATTGCAGGTTTGTTCAGTTCTTATTCCTCTAATAGAAATCAATTTAATTTTTTTTTTTTACTTTGGTTTCTCCTTTGATTTCTTAGCTTTTCTAATCTTCCCGTGTTTTCTGCAGCTACACAACTCGTCCCACCTAATAGCCAGAACAACTTTTCATCTCGTGTAGCATCGTGCACTATTAGACTTTGAGCAGTACTTGTGCTTCCCTGGCTCGGTGTGGAGGTCATGGTGGGGCTAAATCACCTCTTATTAATTCTCCCCTGCCCTCCTGTTTGGCAATGAAGCCTCACAGTCCCATAGGGATCTTATCTCAAATTCATGGGAAGAGAGGAGTATTGCTTTGAACTCCCTCTTTGCACCCAAGTCTAGCAGGGGAAGTATAGGAAATTTATAGTTGCAAAATAACTTTGCAAAGGAGTGCTGAGCTCGATTTCCTTGTCAAAAGCAAAATAAAACGATCCAGTGAAGAGGGGAGAAAGAGTAAAGAAACTGCAGGAGCTGGCAGACATCATAGGAGAAAATGCTTAAGGAGAGGGGAGAACTGGCACCCTTGATGTGAATTTGCAGGGAACTTATAAAGCTGAAGGGAAATAACCATAGAGCTTGGGTAGTTTAGGTTACATTATTGGGACTCATTGGTCTTCATTAACCTACCAGCCACCTGGGTTCAGGTGTCAGCTCAACATTAAACCACAGCCAATCCAAACTTCCTCAGTTTGAAAAATTGGTGGAAAATTGGGTTTTCAAGTGAATGAATGTGATTTTGTGAAGCATCTGCCTTCCTCAATACTGTTGCATCCTTCAAGATCAAAAATCTGAAAACATATTTGGGCCTGAAATCCAGATTTGGGCTTCAGCCAGAAAAGCTGAAAAAATGCTGTTGTGTTTATTTGTAAGTGAGGAGTCTGTATTGTTCCCCATGTCCTATGAGGGCTTCAACCCTCTACCTCCCCAAAGAGATGGGGACCCAGACACTGCCTTCCTGGACAGCAATGTAGAAAGCAATTTTGATTATTTCCGCTCTGGATAACCTAATTTTTCAGCTGTCTCTGCTGAGGATGCTCTCCCTGGCTCAACAGGACAGGAATGTGCAGGGAGAGCATAAGAGGTGTAGCATCGAGGTGGGGAGGATGGATGACGGCTTAAGCAGCTCTGGGATGAGGATTATGTATCGTGGCCTCTAATTTGGTCGGGAGAAAAGGTGGAAGCGGGCTCAGAGAGTGGAAGAGGCTTTTTCACAATAGCTACTATTTATTGGTGGCTGAGAGAAACACACCTTGTGAGCTCCATGTCTGCTGTTTCATTTCTGCCTTGACCCTCTGCAATATAGGAATTCCTGCTAGAATTCAGAGGTACTAGCTGAAAACTGTCCCGTGAGATGTTACTTACGGTGGACGCTGGTATGAGGAGTCCCCATCATGGAAGATGTGGAGTAAACCCGGGTGAGCAGCCCGGCTGCAGGCGAAGGGGCTGAGCTCGGATCCACACTGGGTGCTGATGCCACCAAGGCACCCCTGACCAAGGGCTTTTGATTCCGCAGTGGCCTCCTACAAAGTTTGTAGCTGCTGTAAAGCTCAGGGTGGCTGAGCACACTTTTTGCATTACGTTCACAGCAGAGCAACCTGCTCACGTTGAGTTGTACCCAAAACGTATGCAATCCAGCATGCATGTTATTGAAGCATCCCAGAAATACAATGCGACCCTGTAACTGAATGCTTGACCGATGCACACAGTGAGGGAAGTTAAGGGTTCCTCCTAAAACTCACAGCCCAGTGCCGTGCTGCTGCTCAGGGTGAGCTCTGCTGTCCCCTGCAGTATGGGGATCCTTCAGGGGCTGTTGCTGTAAAGATCGTGGGTGACCCTGCAACAGTATCAGCAAGTACAAATGCAAAAATCCCACCAGTAGCTTCTGTTTGTCTTCTGCATCATGTTGTCTGGTTTAATATAAAGCATCTGCAAGCCATCACTGGGCAGGAATTCATTGTCAGACAGCTGTCAAGCTTAATTGGGTTGTCCAGTAAAATATCTTGCATATAAGTAAATCAAAAAGAGTAGGGCCCATAAAAGGGCCAGCATGTGGCACATTCATGTTATTTATAGGATTCTTTGTGGTGCTCATCACCATGGCAGCTACGAAGGTCAATGCTGACAGTTGTAGAGAAATGCCACATACGTTAAAAAAAAAAATATACATATATGAAATAAAGCATGGTAACACATTCCAGTGGAGCTGGGAGGCAAACGTGCAGTGTTCTCCAGGGAGCCCCTAGCCCCACAACAGCAGGATGGGTGGGGAAGGGGACATGGCAGGTGGTGGCAGGTCTGCAGGTTAAGGACTTTGGGGGTTGTAGAGCCCTGGTGCTGCATCCTGCCGTCTCCTTGTAGAAGTTGGGAATAAAACCCAGCTCCCATTCTCTGCATCTTCTGCACCATGGCTGGGCCAAAGGTCCATCCTTCCTTCTTCCTGGCTGAGTTTATTCATGGTTAATTTATCCTTGTCTGTTCTTGCATCAGCACTGTCCTTTGGCTTAAATAGCCATGCTCCCTCTCTGGCCCTTATGGCTCTGCTGAGTTTGGCAGTGGTGCTCCTGCCTGGTCAGGCTGGTGAGGGGCGTTTGTGCAGGGTGCACACCCCATGCAGCATGGCATGGCGGCTCAGCAGCCCCAGCCAGCTTAATGCACGCTGCCAAAAAGCCCCAAAGTACCCGCATGGAGGAGGCTAGAGATGCCTTCAACCAGTTTCTCCTCTTCAGGATGGAGCCCTTATCTATCAGACTGTTTTTCATACCTTTCCTGTTTAATTGTACCAAAGCCAGTGGTGATTACTCACTCCAGGCTTAGTTTCTATAGCTGGCTCCTTTATAATGTTCTTTCTACTTAAAAAGCAAACAAAAGCAGCATCTCTTCATGTCAGTTCTATAATTGGCAGGTAAAAAGCCTGCTCCAGCCACATTCAAGCAGAATAAGTTTGAGCATCTGTGCCTCAGTCTCTACCTGGAAAGTAGCTGCTCACTAAACAATATCAGCCCCAGCAGCATTGCTCCAAAATTACTCCAGGGACGTATATAACAAACCCTCACCGTGTGCCTTTTATTCTAAAACTACCTGGTCTCTCAGCTGGTGCCAATGATCCTAATTCCTCCATACAGCTGGTCAGGCTCTTTCTCTCAGTGGATGCATCCCCATCTTCTTGTTTGCATCAGGTTGTTTCTTTCCATCAGGGTGTCATATCTCAGCCTTGACCCTAGAAACCCAGGATTTTTAAGTCTGTCCTTCAAGGATCTCTCTTTTCCTGTGGGGAAAGTTTTTCTATAAACTCAAATCTTCCTTCTCCTTAGCTAGCTGTGGCTTTTCTATCTGCCGTATCCCCATGGCAGCCACCTGTGGGCTTGTGTAACTGCTCCCAGTCCTGCACCTGAGTTGCAGCGAGTCCACGTTCCTCACTTTGTCAGGAAAACCCCAGGGGACATCAAATTCATTATTAAAACCATTATTTCTGCTTGTTGATTGTAACCATATTTCTATTCCTGCAGGAGCATGGGAGTTCACACGTAGATATTTGTAAGCGTTCAATTTATGCTTTCTTAATAACAGTAAAGTGCCTTTGCCAAAGGCATTTGGTTAAAGAGCTGAAGTAAATAAACACTCTGGGAATTTTTTCTGGCGAAAGAGAAGTAATGGGCTGTCCTGGAGCTTATACAACTGCTCCACTAACATTTGCTGCCCTGTTGCCTACTGTTAGTCCCACAGACATGACGGGCCCGGCTCTTAGAAATGAGCCCACGTGGGTAATGAACGCTAGGCAGCTGGTACTATGCTTTCTCCAGCTCCTACAACTCCATTCAAGGGCTCTTCTTGTGAAGCAAATACATAGGTTCTCTTTTTTGCTCAAAGACTTATATGCTTATTAAGCTTTCTGAGGCAGAAAAAAGATTGCGAGGAAATTCAGCTTGCTAGCACCGTCATGAATCCATGTATATGTTATGAATGGCAATGATATGCATGTGCCCTGGGCTTTACCCAATCATATCAAGCAGTGACACAAGTCAGGATGAAAATAAATCTTAATACCAACTGCCCTACATGAAGCAAATACTTATTTTACATAAAACCTAATTTTAGAATGTCAAGACTGTAGCTGATCCACTTTGTCTCTCCATGACTTAGCATAATGACATGCACATAGATATTTATATATATATATAAATACGTATATATGCATATAGATATGCATATATATATATATTTGTAAACATTTTCTTTCTACCTATTTTTTTGCTGAATGTAAGTTCCCCAAGAGCCAGCACTTGCGCTCTCAGTGAGGAATCTCTCTGCACGCTAGCAATGCTCTTTCTCGGCTGGGCACAGGGAAGGCAGCGCGGGCACCCAGCCCTGCCATGTTAGCACGCAGTTAGCGTTATTCCTTTGGGCAGCAGCAGCTGGGAAATGCCACAGCATGGCTTTATCATTGACTTCCAGCATTTCCTGGGATCAACACCTCACGCTGGGTAAAACGAAAAATGCTGATGGGCATCAGGCCCTGGGGATGCTGGCAGGGGATGCTGCCTGCAGTCCTGCCTCCCTTGCCTGCCGCAGCTGGCCCCACTGTAGTGAGCTCAGGTCTGGCACAACAGCAGCGTCAAAATGTGCTGTAGCATGGGATTAAACAGTTCTCGTGCCCTTTGTCTGATACCCAGGGAGTGTTAGGGGAATGACAGAGGTTTCGAGGGAATGCTCCGAGGGAGTTGGGATGTGCTCAGGTTTTTAAGTGCTCTGGAAAAAGTAGCAGAGTGCTTTGCTCTTCAGCAAAACAAAAAAATAAAAAAAGGTACTTTTCTGCATTACTCTTTCCTTGCATCCTCCCTGCGCTGAGTGTCTGAGTTCATTTATGCAGCTATATTAACTTTCACTTCACCTTACAGTGGTGTTTCCTTCCCCTGCACACTTTTCCCTATGCACAGCCCAGCATCCCCCAGCATGGCTGGCTCTATAGGGATGGTTTTGGATGTGCAGTAGTGGGATGGGGTCAGGAGAAGTCAGTCTTATTCCTTCCCAACCACGGGGTGATTCTCATAGCAGTCTGTGACACTACACGGACAAGAACCACAGTAGGGTTGCTCAGCCGATCCCCACGATGTTTCTGCTTGTCCAGTTCCTTCGAGGCCCTGCACAGCATCAGGGGGGCTGGAGTGCAGGGATAGGGACCCCTATGGTTGTGTTAAAAGCTTTGCCATCCTCACTGCCCAGGAAGGCAGCAGGCTGTGGTGTGGCTGCAGAAGGCTTTTGGATGGCACTGGAAGGCAGCGTGAGGTGTCTGGCACTGGTGGATGGAGAACATGTGAGCCAAGCGAGGCTTGCAGGCTCAGGAGCCAGAAAGCAAAGCAAAATGCATGGCTATGTATTACTTTTTAAAATATTGCCATGAGCATGATGCCACTCATGAAAAATCTGTTGTGGGAGGCCCAAATGCTTGAGACCAGCTGCCAGTGCTGTGTGAGGCTGGATCGTGGTGCGAAGCAGCTCTGGAGAAGCAAACGCCCATGGAAATGTATAGGGGAAAGGGCTGTGCTGGGGTGCTGCTGTCCCAGTGAAGGGGAAAGGTCTGCCAAGGCTACCCAGAAAGGGACAGAAAGGTGCTGCCACCCTGGGAAGGTGCAGTCCTACCTCCCTGCTGGAGGTACAGAGCAGGTACAGGAGATGAAATGACCTGCTGCTCTCTACTTACTAAGAGAAAATGGTGTTTTCTGGCAGCACTACAGATCTGACATCCGTTAAACACTCTCAAAACATAAATCTGGAGGACATGATCAAAGCCCCTGGTGTGGGGAGAGGTTCTCCTCCCTCCAGCTGCCCTCTCCTGGGGTGGCAGAGCCCCAGAACCCCACAGTGGGGTAGGTGAGGATGGAGCTTCCCATTGCAGCATCAGTTTGTGGGGATGTGATGCATCACTGAGCCCATCACTTCTGGCTCAGCTGGAGCAGGTCTGGAAGGAGAAACTGATTGTGATTTAAAGATGTCAGAATCAGGAAATCCATCATGTCCCTTGCTAATCTGGTGCTCTGATTAATTACCCTCACTATTAACTACCTGTTACAAATATACACCTTATTTCCAGCCAGAATTAGTCCCTGGGCATGGCTGGGCTGCACAATGATTCATGGAGGAGCGTGGAGGGGCTGCAAGTACCGACACACACTACCATGCGTGTATGGCCACACCAGCACCCCCAGAACGGAACAGAGGGGACAGGAGTCTCCCATGACGGGCACCCCCAGAGCGGCTCTGTGAGGGGGCTGGGACCTACACCCAAGGTCTCAGGGACATTGCAGGGGTGGTGGGGGCTACAGGGGAGCAGAAGTGGGATGTGGAATGACACTCTGCCCCAGCTGCTTGTGGGCATCCTTAGAAACTGCTCACGGAGCAGCACATAACGTACCGGTCCCCTTCCCACGCAGAAGGATCTTCCAGCAAATGCGCAGGAAGAGTCTTGCTCTGGCTCTGAACTGAATTGTGCAGTAAATTAAGCCTGATCTGCGTGAAATTTCCTCCACATGTACGTTCCAGGGTGAAACTGGGAACAGGTTTTATCCAAATTCTCCTGTCTTTTTTCTTTAATTTTAAAAGTTAGAATCTCATGTAATTGCCTCTGTGCTCATGGAGAATAGGGGAATACTAAGAAACCCTCCAGTGGCTAATTGAATGCCTTATAAATGTTCCGACTGTAAGCAAAGTTCTCTATCTTACATTATAAAGATATTTAGGTCCAATTCTGTGCTAGGGTGATAATTTTATGAGGGATTTTCATATCTTTTGGATGCAATATGGAATGGATCATTACCTTTTTTTTTACACTTAATTGCTTTTATCATCCAGAAATATTCAGCATTTAATGATAATAAAGCGATTCTGCTAAGGAGGCCAAACACCATATAGCTTATTGCCTCATGGTGCTATAGTGCACAACTCCTCGGTACTGCACTTCTGTGTGTCACCCTCCCCATTTGGCAGAGGGGCATGCTGAGGTCAGGGGAGCAGCACCTCACCCCAAATCACCTTTTGGCCAGGAGGGGAGAGCACTTTGATGTCCGGAGGCACAGGCCAGAGCCCCACAAAATGGGGAAATTTTCTTGGTTTCCCTAGCATCCGCATTTCCTGGCTTCCCAGTGCCTTCCCTGCAGCAGCCAGCACACAGAGGATGCTTCTGCACTGCTGCATCCCACTGCCAGGCTCAAAGAGAGGGTCAGGGTTGGTCTGCCTTGCTCCAGCCCATGGCAGGCACAGAATTTCTCTAGAATCAGCTGGTTTGTCTGGAACAAAGGAAAGTTTTTGCTCTTTGGGCAGCCGGGTTGCCTGCCAGGCTGGGCTGGCACCTCTCTGCCAGATTTGCTACTTGGAAACAGGGATTCAAACCCAGGTTCAGATGTTTGCTTACTGTGTTGCCCGTAGTTTTCCAAGAATGCATTTTTCAGTGGCCTTCTACAGCTTTTAATTAAGAGCATTCACATCATTTATTAATTATTTATTAACTCTTTATAGATGTTACAAACCCATTGCAGACATCAGTGGAGTCCTACTGATGCTTATAAGCTCATCAGCAGACATCGTAATTGATGGCTATGAGCAATCTGCTGACCTGTTTGGCCCTGCAACAATTGATTACCTATTCAGTAAAACATCCAGAAATCATTTATGAACCGTTTATAAACCATTTATAAGTGAACAGGGACAGATTTATTCATTACTGTTCACGGGCTTGCAGCAGAGGGGCGAAGGGAGCCCTGAGTGGAGGCTCCAGCAGCCCAGCTCCAGGCAGCAGCATGTCCATGGGAAATGTGCCCAATGTCACAAGAAAACCTTCATCGCTCTACCCATTTTCCCAAATTACACAGGCTTCCTGCAGGCCTGGGGGTCAAGTGTCCTGACGGATGTGGGTCGTTCTCCCAAGGATCAGAAATTATGCAGAATGGATAATTTTCTGCTATTCTGCAGAGTCAGGTAGTTTAGCTAAGTAGGGGCTGGCGAGAATCCAGTGGCAGCTCTTTAATACGCTGTTGGGCTAAACTTAGACGAGAGGATGAGCAGGCTTGTGTGTTGCTTTGCTTCTAGCAGGGTAGAATTAAATTATCCATCCCATTTTTCTTTGCATTAGTATGCAGGGGTCTAGAGAGCCAAAGGCAGCAGCTGCCAGCAAAACCCCATCGGCTGCTGCGGTCTCTCAGGCGATGAGCTGATTCCTGGTTAAATTGGGGATGGAGTACGAGGCCCAGATTCAGGGCTTGCATCTGAACATGAATTGTTTAGGTGTGTGTTTTGTTGTGCCCTTTTTTTTTTCTCTCCAAACTAGATGAATTTCCAAGTGGATAATGACCAAAAAAATTTCTTTCCCAGGGACTTTTCCTGGTGAGCACTGTCCAAAATGAGTCATGCTGTTTCTCGCTGCAGAGTCCCAAAACACTTGTTGCCACTATAGGTTATCTCCAGCCCGTGGAAATGGGTATCGCTTGACACCAAGGGGCCTTCTGATCTCTGGGAGCTCACCATCACCAAACACAAGTTGCAGATACAAGCTCCCCACATGTTGACAGAAAAAATGACACCTGTAATGGGATATTAGCATCTCCTATCACTTCAAACAGTCCATCTATAATTTCGCCTGCAGCGGATGCTGTCTAGCAAGACATGGGATAAGTGATGACTTCTTAGGAGCTGGTGTTTGGTGTAGCATGTCTATCAGCTAGCAGAAAGGGGACAGATGTGACCTCTGTTTGTTGTCAGAGGTTCGTTCTTTACTTCCCTCTTATCTGCATTGTTTTTTTACTGAAGATGCTCAGCCAACGGCTATAGACCAAACTGTGTATGAACTGGAGGGATGACTCCTGGCTCGGCAGAGAAGGGGATCCCAGCTTTAGCAGAAATCTGACAGTGGCAAATCTGTATGGTGATGCATGATCAGTTGTGTCTCTAGACCTTGCTTAAATTTACAGAAGGGGAATATTTATGCACATGTAATTCATTCAATGGAAATCTGTATGTAGTTATTATTTACCTGTAAACTGGACTAATTGAGGGTTTGCACTGGGTGTGCCCTAATCAGTTTAGAGCTGGCCTGATGTCAAATTAGTGCAAGCCTGAATCTAGCCATGCTCTCCCAATCCTGCCACTGCTCAGGGCCAGAGGCTTATGCAGAGTATCCTGTAGGATGGAGCACACACAAACATCATGCAGAATGGCACTTGTATTTCAGCTCAGAGGAAAGAAAAGCCAGCTCTCCACAGTCTCTCCTACAAGTACACTCGAGCTATTTTGGAGTACGGCACAAAGAAATCATCTTTCGATGAGAAGGGAACACAAAGACGCACCCAAAAAGCCATAGGTGGCTCAGCAGTCATAAGAATACTCAAATCATCATGCTCCTCATCCAGCTGTCCCGGGACCAGGCGTGATTTGGAGGGTCAGAGGACCCACCACCCCAGTCAGGAAGCAGGGCTGAGCACTATGGGGGGCTGTACCTCCCCAGGTCACACTGCAGGCTAGAGCTGCCCTCATTTCTGGGGGGCAAAGAAGTAGAGGAGGTGGGGAGTGTGTCCTACTTGGGCTGGTCCACTCCATTCCTACAGCAGAACATCACATGGTTAGAAACACCCAACCATCACTGTGGGGAAGGATGGCCAGCCACCAGCCCAAGCATGTCCCACAGGAGTAGGGTAATGGCTGTGACACTCAAAGGCGGCTGGGAAGAGAAGGAGATCAAGAAAGGGCTGTGGAGCTCCTAAGGTGGGAAGAAACCCCCCTAAAATTGAGCTGAAGAAAGATGATGGGGGAAAGAGCCCAAAGAGCATCTCGCAGAAGCAGGGATGCATCCCTTCTGGCCAAGAGTTCCTCTGAGCTCTGTCCCCTCCCTGGGCCAGCACTCATCGTGGAGAGCAACAGAGCAGGAGGGAGCTAATGGCGCTAATGGCTGTCCCCAGGGAAGGAGCACGAGTGCTGTGGTACCAGCAAAGCACAGCCCAGGAGGCCACTCTCTCCTCTGGCAGGAGGCCACTGTTGAGTAAGCAGAAAGCTGAGCTAAGTGATGAACAACTCAAGCCATGCACTCATCAGGAGGGGCTCAGGGCTCCACAGGACACAGCACAAGGTGAAAGGAGGGTTCCACTGTCCCCAGGTCCTGCAGGGATGTGCTGGTGGCAGGCGCTCCTTGTCTGAGGAGCTGGGCAGTGTGATTGGGGGGCAGCTCCATCCCAAAAGCACGGTTGCCCTTTGCTGACCACCCAAGGCCCAGCCATGGTGGGGAAGGCAAGTCCCCCAGCACCACAAAAGAGGACACTGTCCCCCCAGACCACTGTGCCTTCCCAGTACACAGCAGGAGCAAACACAGCCCAGGCTGCTCACAGCAGCATTTGCCTTTTGTGCTCACTTGGTTCACCGAACCCTGAAATAGCAGAAATCATGTTGAAATCAGCCCCCAGGGTGACTGGAGCTATTCCATGCCTGGAAAGAGTAAGGAGCTGCTGCTGTTTCTTCTGGAAGAGCTCAGCTGCAGTGTTTTTTATGTCTGAAAGCCATTCCCCAGCTGCATAGACCTGGGTCCTCTCGTTTTCAGGGTGGGAACATTCAGCAGCTGGTTTTGTGGTGAGATAATCTTTGCCTGATGCCTGATGCCTGCTGCCCTGCTCCCTGACTCCAAGCCTGCTCCACCAGGGTGAGAGGGGCTGGGCAGGCACCAGCCGAAGACCAGGGGGTGCGAGGACCCCCCTCTCAATTGCATATTCCTGCTGCATCCCTCAGACAACAGACATCTGTGATTTACTGTTCAATGTTTGGCCTCAGTGCTCACACCCAGCCCCTCCAGGCTGCCTATACCCAGAGAGTGGTGACTGCACAGGAGGTGGGGACATCCCTGCGGGCAAGAGCCGAGTGCGGTGGCAGCTTCCCAGTGCTGCTGCAGCAGATGTTAGCTGCTACCTGCTTACATGGGAATTAACTACTCAGAGCGGGAGACGGCTTGTTTCATGCAAATATGTAAATACAGGGAAGCATTGTTGTAATGCATGGGGCCACAAAGCAAACAAGCACCCCCAGAGTTCTAGTGGTGGAGGGTCTCCCCGCATCCCCCTGCACTAAGAGGTGGGCTGCCAGGAATCCTAATGAGAAACAGGTGCCTAATGAGGCAAATCAGGCAGGAGTGGGGGCCTGTGGCCATGGGAAACCTTGTGGGAGGGTGATGGTGGTGAAAGGTAAGGGTGAGAGAGGGAAAATGGTCATGCAAAAATCAGCACAGTTTTCAGAATGCAAATTAAAATATTAAAAGCTGATTGCAAGTGCTTCTGCTGTGCCTCTGCAGCCCAGTGAGCTTTCTGCCAGCTCAGCAGTGACCCAGGCTGCAGCACCCCCCAGCCCCCACCAGTTTCATTGCTTTCTTAGGTCTTCATCGTTGCCCATTTTGAACAGGATGGATGCTTGTGTGCTGCTCTGCAATCACTGATTTTCTGGTGCCTCTTAGAGTTGAGAATTCAGTGAGAAATACTTGCTACAAAGAGGCATTTACCACATTTCGTGTTTTCCCTGAAAAACCGGGAGATTTCTGATCCACACGTTACTGCCACTTCCCCAGGGGTGAGCTTCCCTCCCACATGGGGAGAAGCAGCAAAGGTGCATGATGGCTTGGTGGCCATTAGTGGATAGAGAGAGGTTTTATTGCTCTTGCCTTTGTCTGACATTACTTGGGAATGAGGTCTGTATCCTCTTCTCCTGGAACTGTGTTTTCTAGTAAATTGCACAACATGGTGTTTATCTTCTTTATTGTTCTTGAAAAGTCCAAAGAGTTTGCTGGTTTAAAGTCAATCTAAAGTTAGCAGCAGAGGGGAGGTGTGGAGAAGGAGAAGGGTAAAATAACCCCAGAGAGAAAGGACATCTTTCTGAGTCTGAACAAAGCATCTCAGGTTGACTCATTCTTTCCAGTTTTTTATTTTGCTCAAAAAACCAAGTCAAAATAGTTAAATGGTGGTCAAACAGAAATGATTTATATTGGATTTTCAGCCTGTCTGCTAAACCAAAACTAACAAGTCATTCAGACACACCTCACCGAGACATGGCCCCAAGGAGGAGCTCTCCCCATCCTGCCCTGGTGATGTCCCCATCCTACCCACGCTCCCTTGCATGCAGCTGCCACAATTTTTGGGTGCCCAGGGACGGTGTGGCATGGGGAAAGCTGCACACCCAGGCAGGACAAGCCTGGAAGTGATGCACGTTGTTAATTAACGGTTGGGACAGCGTGAGGTTGATGTTGTGATGTGGAGCAGCCTAATGTAGTCACCACAGTGGGCTGATGCGGCTGTTGCTGCATCCCGCCTGCGAGACGTGGCGTTGGCCGCTGTGCATTTGCTTGGCTGTGATCAGCAGATGAGAGCTTTCCATACGCATTTTCATTTAAAGTGTGAAAAAAGAGAATGAGAAATCAGTCCTTTCTGAGCACAGTTAGAAAGAAACAACTTCAAAAGTTGACAATTTGGGGCAAGGCTCCCTTCCTAAAAGTTGTTTCTAGATTAGCCATTTTGGGTCAGTCTCAGTCTCTCATCCTCTGAATATCCCTTGTCCCTCCCATTTCACAGGGGGCAGAAAAACAGTTAGCAGTTCCCCACTCCTAAAGAACATCTTTCAGCAGCTGGTTAAGCTGCAAAATGGATTAGCTTTGCCTTACAGCTCTGTACACAACAGTTTTCAGGCTTGCACAGAAGTCACATGGCCTTTCCAAGCAAAACATTTCCCGTGAAGACTCTTCTGGGAATACTAGGAGATAGAAAGGAGAACTCTGTGGCGGCAGCATGCTGAAGAACACCAGGCAGGTGGGAGATCTGCTGTCACAGACTAAGCTAGCACTGAAGTTGGGTAGGTCATGCTTTCCCATCCTCAGAAATGAGGAAGCGAGGAGTCATTGTGGAGCCCGGACCCAGGGCTGAGGAGGTGGGGAGAGACCTTGGGCAAGTGTCTCCTCCATCCCCAGGCAACCGGGGTCATGGGCACAGTAGCAGGTCCCAGCCTGCGGCCAGCTGGCCCGAGGGACAGAACTGACACTCTCAGATGGAGGTTAATTCAGCCCTAGCGATGCGTAAGGACAAGGCAAGTGCTACTTCCAGGGACGCTGCATCCGAGCGCTTCAGCCTGCTTTCTTCCCTTGCCCAAGTGCGGGCTTTTCAGCCTGCCAGCTCCCACTTCTCCAGGGGACCTGATCCAACCACATCCCTCCTGGCAGGAGCTAAATTGCTCTTTTTATGGTAGGAATTAGCTCTCATCACTGGCTCTGGTTGCACTGTCCCATGCAGGATGTGGCTGGGAAGCGGGTGCATGGATGGCACAGCCTTGGAGGGGATGGGGGGGGTGGCCTCTGCCCTCCACCCCCCAGGCAAACGATGGCCTCAACCCCGGGGATGTTTAATGCCAGTGCAGATGCCGACACCACAGTCCACGCAGACTCGGCCAGTCATTTTGTGGCCAAAGCATATTCATCGTGCACCCCCCTCCCCTCCCTCCATCCCTCCCTCTGCAGACATAGCCGAATAGCAAGAGCCTGCTTTTGAGGCTGGAAGTCAGGTTTAGAATTTTAATGATATCCTGTATCCCACAGCCTTTCATTTGGGGAGAAACCACTCTAAATGACCCATTTTTCTTAGTATAATGATAATCATTACCAAGAGTAAAGGGAGCTCTGAGGCTGGGGACAAATGCAGGCACGGAGTACATCGGGTGGCTGATTCTGACTGGCAAAATGCTACACAGAGAAATAAACCTTTTGTACTTAGAAAGAATGTAAAGATGTCTTTAAACATGCATGTAAATTTGTAACAAATAAGTCACCGTGGCTTGAAACGGGAAGCAAGTGAGAGCAGCCATAAATATTTTATCTCTTTGGCAATGAGCTCCAGCAAGCAAATTGTCACATCCTCCTGGGGCAGAGGAAGCTTGCTCTTGCTCTTGGACAGGGAAGCCATAGCACCTCCCAATTTCCATGCAGTCTCCATGCTGAGCACCTTCCTCCCCAGGGACTGGCAGCAAGAGTTCCAGGAGCATCCCCATCGCTGGGGTTGGGGCTCCTGCCCCTGCCCACCCCGCTTCCCAGCTCCCAGCTCTTCCACGCACAGATCCACAAGTAGGATTGATGACTTGATTTTTTTTTTTTTTTTTTTAACGAAGAGGGTTTTTTTCAGAGGGAAAGAGTTTTCATCAGCAAAGAAAGCCTGAAAAACCAACAGCTCATGCAAATGAACGGCTAAATCCAAACAGGCCCCAGGCCAAACAAGCAGCCTATACCTCCTGCACCATGGGGTGCTGCCTAACACACAGCTCAGACACCCCCAGGGGCTCCTCACAGGGTTTGGTTGGGCCACTGGTGGTCTGAGTTGCACAAGGTGTATGGGAGCATCCCCAGCTGGCTGACACAGCAGCATGGATGCAAAGGAGAGGGTACTAGAGATCCTGACTGAGATATACAGGTTGTTACATCAAATCTCTCAGCACACGCTCCAGCCACCCCAACCCCTTCCTGGCTGCAGCAGGTCCCAGCACCTCTCAGGTCTGGCTCCAGGTGGCTTGGAGCATCACTGTGTCACCACCTGGGAGGCAGGAGGAGCACCTTGGGGAGGGCAGCACTGTGGAAAGACAAATCCCCAGGCCTTCATCAGACGTGCTCCTGGTAGCTGAGATCAGGGCATTTGCAGCCCTGGCTCTGAGCCTCCAAGCTCTCCTGAGAGGTGACCCTGCAGCCACTGGAGCCAGGGACCAGAAGATGCTCCATGGAGCAGAGCCACCATCCTGCCCCTATGCTTCCAGGTGCTGGAGCAAATTTGGGGAACTAGGCTTGGTCACAACTCTCTGTGCAACCTTGGAAGTCCTTCACCTTTAGAGCAGGAATCAAAGCTCAGCTGCTTGCTGGAGATGGCATTAGGCTGAACACACTGCAGACTCACGAGTGCTGCGTGAGGGTATAAACAGAGGTGCTGTGGAGAGTTGTCTCTGAGATGAAACACGAGGTACCTGTTCTAGTGCCCAAACTTCAGTCTAGAAGTCATTGGCTGCCTCTGGCAATGGTGCTCAAGCATCTAAATAATTCAATGAGGTGCGACCCAAGGAAAACCTGTAAACAAATAATTGATTGGGAGAGCAAGTTCTGATCCAAGATAATTGCTCTCTTCTGGAATAGCCTGCAGCAGCCCCTTGGCCTGGCTCATACACCAAGGATGTAGCTGGTTAGGTCTGTGAGTGATATAAGAAGCCTGGCCTCTGGATGCTGGAATTGAATTAGACACCAGCAAGACAGATTTTATTAGATTTATTAGATGGCTGGTAGAAGAAAGGCTGGAAACCAGAAGATGATAAATGTCTCCCTGGCGACCCCTGGGCTGGCATTATTTTTCTTGCACTGCGTCAAGATGGGTGCAATGTTTATTTCCCAAGTGATGTCAGAGCAGCAGCCGCCACCATTGCCACCATGCCAGAGGCTGGGCCATGCACAGCATTGGGAGGATGACCCTGAGCTTGGTGTCTATGCAGAGGGACAACCGCATCTGCCTGTCATCCTCCCAAGCCTAACAAGCATCACGGCACACTGTCCTGCAGAACACATGTTCCAGAAGGATCTGACAGTGGCTTGGACTTAAATGATAGAGAGAAAATGTAGGGCAGAGTCCACAGAGGCCCATCTCCAGCTCTGTGGCACCAACAACCCCCTACCATGACTCACCCATGATTTAAGACCAGACAAGTTAATAGCTGTCTGCTGGAGAATGTGCCACCGGGAGTTCTCGGCCTGCTAAGGTTTCATGATGACCAGCGGTGAGCTATTGCCATCAATAATTAACATTGGAGCAGCCTTGCCAAAATAAATCAGCCAAGTGTGTGGTAAGGCAAAGGTCCCTTGATTTTGCAGATCACCTGCCAGTTTGTTCTTGTTTGTTGTCTCTGCACTGCTGAGGTTTGAGGTGAGCTTTGCTGCACTTGAACTTAGCAAAAAAAACCCATAATGTTCTTGGTGAAGCTGTTACTGGAGTACATACATGCTGTGCTCCCTGCTCGCAAGTCTTGGGGAGAAAAGTAGACTTGCTCACAAGTCTTGGGGAGAAAAGATGTCTTCTTGTCTCATGGTTAAATGGTTCAGTTGCAAGTGCAACACGCTGAGCAGCTCCACACCATTCCTCAGAAACCCCATTTCCCCAGGCAGGGCAGGTGGCTGCCTTGGACCTGAGTGAGCAGCAGCATGCCAGGTGTCATCAGAGGATGAGACTTGTTGTCACAGGAGAGGCTCTGTCTCAGGAAGGTGTCCTCTGAGGAGCAGATGAGAAATAAACCCTGAGAGAGGCAGCCACACAACTAATGTCAGCAACACCATCTCAGAGTGGTTTGGGAAAACAGACCACAGCAAAATTACCCCAGGGATTAAGTGGATCCCTCATCTCTAACACTGCTTCAAATAGTAGCTGAAACCTGACATCACAAGAAGGGGAGAGTTCCTCAGCGAGGTTTGGAGGCATCATTGCATGCAGCTCGGGTACATGGCAGGGAAAGGGCAGCTTTGCCAGGCTCAGCAGGAGCCAGCAGACATGCTCTCCTTTTATCACCATCACTGTGCTCTCCAGTGGCCAGCAGCTGCCTTGTGTTAATTAAGAGCAGAACAATCACTCTTAATCTGAGGCCAGACTGATGGCAGCAGCAGCAGACTGCCCAGCTTATCCCACTGCCACCAACTACGTGCTCAGGACACAGAGGGAATAGCAGTGGCATGATTTTCTCTCTACTTGCTGCCCAGCTGTAATGTGCCACCACAGCCCGGCAGCCAGGACAAGCCCAAGGCAGGTCCCAGGGACGGCAAGATGACCCTTGCTTTGTGCAGGAACTGTATCTTGGGGCTGGCAGATGAGCTACTTGTCCTCGCAAAGTGCCTCCCCACCTACATGATGCTGAAGCTGACTCCTCTCCTCAAACAGAGAGACAAGGGGGGAGCTTTCCCCTGGCAGCAGAACACACACAGTCATTTTCGCTGTCCTTCCACCCTAGGACAGAGCTTCCTACAGAGCTGGCACAACACCTCCCTAAAACAATTGAGTGTGGAAAGTGCTCAACACCTTCAGCATCAAGCAACAGGGGTTTCCAGGATTGCAGCAGTCAGACCCTTCTGTCCTTCCAGATCTTACCTTTTGAGCTTGCCCTGATTTGTATGCATCAGCCTCTTGTCACCCACAGCTTCTCCTTCTGCTGTGTGGGTGAGGGAGGAGGTAGGAGGACAGGTCCCTCACCTACTGCCTCTAAGTCTGGCCCAAGGTCAGGAAAACCAACTTTACTTTTTTTTTTTTTTTTGTTTTTTTTTTTTTTTTTGTTAGTAGATGCCTACAGAGCTCAGATTTGGCTTTCCTATGAGATTTCCAGAATTCTGCCCTAGAGCCCTCAACAGCTCCTTCCCCTGCAAGCTTTTAGCAGTAGGAACCTCCTAGCACTCTCCTATTTATAGCTTCACACGCTAGCCTCCATTTTCTGTTAATTAGCTGATTCCACTCAATCACATGTGGATGAGGTGAGGGGCAGCCAGAGCCTCTAGGGCACTTGATGCTGCCAGAGCAGCATTGGGAGCACTTGGTGGCCTGGGTGAAGGTGCTGGGACAAGCTCTCCCAGGAAAATTTGTGCATCCCTGGGAGAGTGAGGACAAGGATGAACAAGAGCAGGAAGCCTTTCCATCTTTCAGCTGTGGGGATTTCCAGCAAACAGTGGGGCAAAGTGTTCATGTGAGGACTGTGCACTGGTTCCATATTTTCCTTTCCCCCAATACTGATAACATGAGGTTATGTGAGGACCTAGCAGTGATTCACACACAAAAGTAGAGCCTCACGCTACTGAAATCAGATCCAAATTTTACACTCCTGGCCTGGGCTGGTCCTGGTGTTTGCATTTGTGTCTGTTTGTAGCACAGAAAAAAACAAAGCTCTGGGGCTTTGCTTGCAAGTGAAACTTGTTGACCAGTTTGGTTTGACCTATCTATCTAGGAAGGTGCTAGCAGAGGTCCAAGTTGGTCATGTTTTGGTTTATTTTAGTTAGATGACTTGTACAAATGCAAGTTGCAGGTGCACTGTCAGCCCTGCAGTGCCTGCAGTCCCACACACTGAGTGCCCGGTCACCTCTGTGATGTGCTTCGTCCCCAGCATAGGGACGACCTGGCTTCTTCAGAAACAAACAAACAAACAAAATATTTTCCCAGATGGGGCAGATCCTGCTTAGGGAACTGGCAATGTCATGGGTAACTCGGCTGGAGGACCAGTGAGGGAGCTGGTTATGTCTACTGACGGCACACTGCAGGTGGGGTGGGTGGGAACATGCTGGAGGAAACAGTCAAATTGCAACAGGGTCTTGCAAAAGTGGAGAAACAGCCTGGAATAAAAAAAAAAAAAACAAAACAAACAAACAAAAAACCAAAAACAAAACAAAAAAAAGAAAAGGCATGGGTATAGTTGGTAGTTGAGTCGTATTCTCCTGGCAAAGGCAGGTCACATCACGGCTGGGAGAGCCAGTGCTGGGTGCAGTGTTTGCAGGGGCACCAAGGTGGGAGGGCAGGGGGACAGGGAAGATGCTGATGGGCTTGGGCAGAGGAACAGCAGTTCCTCTAAAGGAACAGCAGTTTTTGCTGGGAAAAGGGTAAATTGTTTTGGTAGCATCAAAACATAGTATTATAATTTTAACACTTTATGTACAAATCAAAATGAATCATTTAACTTCTCTAAATGGTATGTTTAAACACCCAAAATGCCTGAAAAGCCTTTTTTTAAATTTTATTTTTTGACACGTCTGTCAAATATCATCAAACTTAGCATGTTTGTGAATGGGGAGATGTTCCTGGCAGCTCCAGCCAGCTGTATCAGCAGCAGAACCCTGGCAGAATGGCCACAGGGGACAGGGCTGCGAACACAAAAGGCCATCCACCCCCCCCACAGCTCTGCTTTGAGCAAGCAGCAGTTCCCCACTCCATCACAAAATAATGTGATCGACAGGGTGGTTTTATTTTTTTCCTACTGAGGCAACAGGTCTAATACTTTCTGCTTGGATTTCTTTTTGGGAAAGTGGGGAGAAATGAACCACCTGAGAGAACTGATGGGTTTGCAGGGTGAGAGCATGGTGGATGCATTCATGGTGTATGCAGGGGCTGGTATTGCCTGCCAGCCCTGCTGCACTGGTTATTTTGGGCAGGCTCTGGGAACAGTTTGCAGCTCTTTCCCTGTTATGCCATGCCTACATGGTAAATTATCTGTAATCATTAGCAAGTGGGCTGTTTCCTCTTTCAGACACAATTAGTGGGCATAGTCCGGAAAAATCTTCCGCAATCTCATTTCCTTCACAGGATGCACTTGAGATGCTGGTACTGCCTTGGAGCAAGCAGGAGTGTGCAGAAGCACCTTCCCCATTCCCCAGGATATGAGCATCCCCTTCGGCAATGCTCCCCCTCCATCAGTGCCCAGGGACTACACTGGCAGGGCAGGTGAAATCCCAGCGTGTAGGTCAGTGGAGGCAGAACGAGACGCCCACCGGCATCAATTTTCAGCAAGGTGACGCAGGAACATGCAATGGCATGGTGATTACATGATTTATAGTTCCTCAGTCAGAGGAGAATTTGCTCTCCTTGTAAACCCCATCCTTATGTGGTGCACAGAGCTCACAAATGATTCAGTGGATCATAAAAAGCATAAGCAATTAACAGCCGCGTCCCAGCCCTGACCTCTGCCGAGAGCAGGTCACTTGGCTGTTATTCGGTTGCTCCCTGAAGCGCAGCTGGCTGCCGGGGAGTGGTGCCATTGCCTGGGTGGCTCTGCCACAGCTAGCTTTCGGTCCTCACAAAAGGTGGCTCTATCCATCACCATGTCCTGCCCCACGCTGGGGACAGTGCTGTGACACAGGGTATGGCAGACACTGGGGAATGGGCTTTGTGGAGCAGCAGCTCTTCAGAGGGCTGAAGGACTAAGTGAAGGGGAGCTTTGGATTTACACTCAGCAAAGCTGAAATAAATCAAAGCAATTAAAGTGCAAATGAAGCTTTAGGCAGTGCAGCATCCTAACTACCTGGGAAGTGCATTGTGTATACTTTTGCCTTGTTCGCTCTCTCTTTTATTTATAGACAGAATTCAAATCACTTAAATAATTTAAACTAATTTGCCAGGTAGAGCCAGGGTTCAGAAGCACCTGTTGGCATTAATGAGGCTGTGTTTTGACAGTGGGTCCAGAAACTCTCCAGGTTTGCCTGCAGCCACTTGCTCCCCACACCTTGGAGATGGGGTTTGTGTGGGTGCGGGGGATGCCAGCAGTTCCCTGTGGTGCCTGGTGCCATCCAGGTGATGCTGGACATGGGCAGCAAGCGGAGGCAGGAGAGGATGTGGGAGGGCACTGGTGATGGGTGACTGTGGGCTGCAGACACCAATAACGGCAGAGCTAGTGGCAATTAATCACACTGCAATGAGCCACTGGTGTAATGGTTGGGAGCACACTAATTTTCTTCCAAACTGCCTGGTGTAGCAAAGGCTGTGACCACACGTCCTCAGGTAACCACAGGTTCTTTATAGCAGCTGGGAAGGCTGGGAAAAACAGGTGAAGGACCAAGAAATAACTCCACAGCCAGAGCAGAGGCATCAGAGTAAGAAGAGCAGGGGCTGGCTTGCTCCAAACAGAGCTGTTTGCATAGAATAGTGGTAGACGACAATATGTGATTATGGATAGAATTTTGTTGTGGTGAGGAGGCCCACAGTTGCCAAGACTGAAGCATCGCTGCAATACGTGCTCATGGGAGCCCTGGCACTGAGCAGGATGCAAAGCCTGCTAGATCGCTTCCCATAGGAAGGCTCCAATCTGGCTTGCTGGCATCTGTAGCACTCCAAGCTCATCATGTTCAGGTGAGCTGCCTTTTATTTATAAGAATTCCTGCAGAAAGAAAAGTTTTGTGAATACTTGTCTAAATAAATATTTGCCTCAGATATGCTCTTGTGGCTATCTGACATGCTCATTTTCTTGTTTATATCCAGGAAGTTTCTCAAGTGGTTTCTGTATGTACTGTCAAATACAGTCATTTAAAAATTATGAACCAGGATTTCCCAGGGTAAAGATTGGTTAGAAACTAGCTGTTTTTTTAAATAGTCCTCTGAGGAGAGTTTTACGTCCCCCATCCATGGAAGGATGGTCACACATCACTCCAGCTGCCAAGCTCTGTTCCACAGATAGGTAGAGACCTCCATATTTCTAAATAGCACTGGGGCTGCAAGAGGTGGGGAAAGTACCAGCTGTTGCACAGCTCAAAAAAAAATAAGATCTTGTGCTGCAGCAAATGCTTGGAAACCATTTGCAAAAGGCAAGAGAGGTGCTTGCCCTGGGTAATATAGGATTTAACCTGAGAGAAAGCAGCACTTGAGTCCTGTGATTCAGCTCTGCCCCACGATTCTGTTCCTCTGCTCTGAAAGGTCACTGTAACAAATGCACATGTTTATCAAATGCATCCCGAGCTGCTGCGAGTTGTTCAGGAGCGGACAAGAGGGAAGAATCCACCGTTTGAGCGTGTTTTTTGCAGAAAACAGTCTGCTCAGCGCTGAGGGTGAAAGGCTTGTTGTAAACAGTGTAAATTAATATTGCCCAGTGCCCTGGGTAGGCATTGAGAGGCAGGGTAGGGTTTTCTGTGTGTTTTCTTGTAGGCATGAGGACAGCTTGGGCTGGGAGCGTCTACCTTCCCCGGCTTCCCAGACCACACATGTAATGCAGAGAGGGAGAGGGACATGATTTACCAGCAAGCTGCTTCCTAACCTTAACGTGCTGTGATGCACCCACTGCCCTTTAAATAATCGCTGTCTTTTGAAGGCATAAATACTTCAGAGGGAAAGAAAAAAGAACACCATTCCCTCCTGAAAGACCTAATTTATCTGGAATTATCCATCCTTGACTATAAATCCCCTGTAAAACTTGGCACAAGTTTAAAAGCAGTTACAGCAAAGACTGTATATTTTTATCCGAAACCTCAAGAAAGAACAAGTTGAAGTGCTAAACAGCAGATACAAAGCATAGTGAGAGCAGGGCTGCGGTGAGTGCCTTACCAGGGTAGCACCATTTAGGGGTCCTCATTAATCCCCTTGGGCTTTTTGTTTTTTTTCTGAGCAACTCCTGCCTGAGAAATTATTTTAACGTGCCAGTTTTCCCAGCTGTGCCTGAGTCTAGCAGTGGGCTCAGAAGAGCAATGTGGGGGTCCTGGGAGCAGGTTTTAAGTCCCCTGCTAAGGTTTGCTGAGCACCATGTCTCACCTGCCATGTCCTTTGGGAACCAGGGCACAGGTACCCTCATCCCTGGTATCCACCTACTCAGGCACATGTCAGATCTGGCTCTGAGTAATATGGCTTCCCACTTTTTCTTCTTTGTTCTTCTTCTCCCCCCGAAGCAGGAGAGAATCCATCTTTTATTTAAATGAGGTCTCATAAGCAGCTGCAATACACTTGCCTGTGCAAAGTAGAGCAGGTTTTCAATGTCTAATGCTTGTTCTCTGCTTTCTTTTCCAGGGATGGAGGGATGCATGTGCAGCTGGGAGCAGAAGGAGCACAGCACAGCCCTGTGGGGATAGGTGTGAAGGTGGTTCTTCGTGAGGACTCAGCAGGACCCCCCCAGATCCCAGAGGAACGTAGGGTATCACTGGGGAGAGGAGAACTCCCCTCCCTGCTGCCCAGTTGCCTTCTGCCTTTCCAGAGATCTGTGCCAGGATTTGGGGCTCAGAGCCCGAAGGTGCATTAGTGCTGTAGGATCACTGGAGATCCTGATAATGATGGGGGACCTGCCACGGAGGAGGGACATCCCTCGAGGAGGCTGTGCACCTCTGTAAACCCTGGCTGCTGGTGGCAGAGGCTGCCTGGGGCTGGGGGCAGAGCTGTGGTGCCTTCAGGGCACAGCCAGTGAAGGGCCAAGAGCTGGGGACAGCTCCTCTGGGGATCTCTTCCTGGGGCAGCCTAGGTCCCCAGGCTTGCCGTGGATGTCCCCTTGTCCCTCGCTGGCAGGACTGCTCCCCTAGTGCCGGCACAGAGGGAGGGACGCTCATCTCACCATGGTGCTGCCGCCGCCCGACAAACGCCACGTCTGTCTGACCACCATCGTCATCATGACCAGCATGGCCTTCATGGACGCCTACCTGGTGGAGCAGAACCAGGGTCCCCGCAAAATCGGTGTCTGCATCATCGTGCTGGTGGGGGACATCTGCTTCCTCATCGTGCTACGCTACGTGGCAGTGTGGGTGGGGGCGGAGGTGAAGACAGCCAAGCGGGGCTATGCCATGATTCTGTGGTTCCTCTACATCTTTGTGCTGGAGATCAAGCTGTATTTCATCTTTCAGAATTACAAAGCGGACAAGAAGAACCTGGAGACGGTGGCCAGGAAAGCCCTGACCCTGCTTCTCTCCATCTGCGTGCCAGGGCTCTACCTGGTGCTGGTGGCCTTGGACAGCATGGAGTACATACGGACCTTTCGAAAGAAAGAGGACTTGCGGGGACGCCTCTTCTGGGTGGCCCTCGACCTGCTGGATATCTTGGACATCCAGGCCAACCTCTGGGAGCCGCACAGGACCGGCCTGCCCATCTGGGCAGAGGGGCTCATGTTCTTCTACTGCTACATACTCCTCCTGATCCTGCCTTGCGTGTCCCTCAGTGAGATCAGCATGCAAGGGGAGCACATTGCCCCGCAAAAAATGATGCTCTACCCCGTCCTCAGCCTGGTCACCATTAACATCGTCACCATCTTCATCCGGGCCATCAACATGATCTTGTTCCAGGACAGCAGGGTCTCCACCATCTTTATTGGCAAAAACATCATCGCGATTGCCACCAAGGCATGCACCTTCCTTGAGTACAAGAGGCAGGTGAAGGAGTTTCCCCAGAACGCCATTGCCCTGGAGCTCCAGCAGAACTCCCTCTCCCACAATCAGACCATCCACAGTGCACAGGGCATCCCCCATGAGCCGTCGCCCACCAGTGAGATCCTGGACACATGAGGGATGACCCCCAGCCAGTGTCAGTTCAGACAGCCCCGTGCCGAGCGGAGCAGGGATGCTGCTTCCCTGCTGCACGGAGCGAGAGCGATGGACAAATCCTGGCAGCGAGGGCTCTTCTAGGCACAAAACACCAACCATGTTTTGATTGAGCTATGGAGTGTCCCCTAGATGTCTTCATCTCAGGTATAACCCTAGGAGTCCTCCAGACAAACCAAATTAACTTGCAAAGGACCTGAACCAGCTAACCCTCTCCCTCCTTCCCACCACCTTCTCCCCTCCCGAGCAAAGACCACTATGGTTGCAATGTCCCTTTTTACTCCTTGAGCACTTCACCTTTACTCCAAGCCTGGAACGAAGATTTTGTTACTGGAGACCTTTTTATGGAGTGGGGACAGGGGTGTATGGGTTGAGGGGGAGGGTGGGAGATTTGAACCAGTAAACCCTGTGATTGTAGATGTCTCTTATCTCCAATGGTTGTGTTTACAGTTTCCTATTTATATCAGCTCCCAGGGGCTCCTGGGCTGCCCTGGGGGCCGGTGTCCTTGCAGTGGATGAGAGTAGCAAGCCCTGCAGTGGGGAAGTGGGACTGGAGGCCAGCATGGCCCCCCGACCCCAGGACAGAGGGGGACTGCACTCCCACCAGCGCACTGCGCCGACTCTGCTGGCAGCAATATTTGACAACCTAAAGCTAATCAAATGCTGGTGTTTTACGTATTTCATTCACTTCAAACGACTCAGCACAATATTTCTATTTTTAGAAGGGTCTCTCTTGCTCTCTCCCTGCCTGCAGCTGCTGGTGCGGCCCCCGCGGGCACCGCCGCAGGCAGGCACAGACACCCAGGACAGCTTAGGCGTAAGGATGGCAACGATGCACTTCACATCGAGTGTTTATAAAGAGGGCTGCTTTCCACAGCTACTATATTTTTAAAATAAAATATTAAAAAAGAAAAAAAAGAACCAACAAACAACCCAAAAAAGCGCTGGGAAGGATGTGCTGCCCCAGCAGGTGGCCGGGCTCAGGGCTGGGCAGGGGTCTTCCCCCGCTCATGTGTGTGGTGGTGAGGGGCTTAGCCGGCAGCGGGCAGCAGGAGGCAAGCGCCAGCTGGACAATAAAAGCCCCTTGAGAGCAATGGCTTCTCGTGGTCTCTTTTCTGCCAGTGTGGGGAGGGATGGGGGCAGCTCTCACATGGCCCAAATCACTTGTCTCCTCCTATATCCACCTTGCCACCCCAAGTGCTGTCCCGAGGTGCTGTGCCCTGCGAGTAAATTGTTTTTCCAGCTCAAAGGCTGCCCCTGGGTTTGGGCACATCTCAGCTGCCTGGGGGGGAGGCACAGGGGAGATAAACAGAAAAACTGCATCTCAAACATGCTGAAATGGGATATTTTTGCTTTTTCTAAACCAAACATTTCATTTTGAGGACACGGGAATAAAATGTCTGATGCTGTTTATGTTTCCGTTCCTCATTTTCTCCTGTCTCCACTCACCAAATTTGACCTAAATCCACAAAGCCATTTTAGTCTCCATCTTTTCAACCCATCATGATCTGTCCAAAACATTTCACCCAGCCCTGATCCAGTCTTCCAATTTAGGACCAGGCAATCACAGACCTGCTTGGTCACCCTGTCACCCAGGCATGACTTTGTGGGTTTTCTCTACTGGGAATAAATACAGTGAGAAATAAAAGGATATCTTTGCCAACAAAAGTGAGTTTGCAATAGATTTAGCCAACTGGAAAAGTTTCTTCCTCCTTTCCCTCAGAGAACATGACAGGAAGAAGGCAGGTGATTCAAAAGGTATTAGCAGAAACTAATTAAATTGCTAAATTATTCTGGAATACCTATGGAATTACATATTACATCTCTACTGATGCCAGTAAAATACATGCGATTAACATCAGTACAATTAACTCCCAAGTATCTAATAACATCCTGCCACTCTTCTAGGTAATTAATTTATGAGCCTTTGTTTTACAGCTCTTCCCCAGAGCTGAGTGGAGGGAATCCTGCAGGCCCTGGCACCGCAGTGCTGCCGGCTCCAGCGCCACGCAGCTCGGGCAGCAGCCAGCATGAGGCTGGGCCCATAGCAGTATTTTATCCTGGAGATAAAATAAATTACCCAGGGGTTACTCCGAGAGGTTGCTGTGTGTGTTGCTGTGTGTGTTGCTGCCTGATATCTAGCTCTCCAGCCATGCCTTATATTGCAGTAAGTAAATATTTTCTTGAGCTTGATCTGTTGTTAAGGTTGCTTGGGGAGATAGACCCTGCATGGAAAGGGAATAGTGCTTTATTGTCCTGGTGCCATAACCTCCCAGCAGGCTTAGGAGTCCCCCACAGCCTTTTCCCCAAGGCTGCAAGGCCCTGCTTTCCACTGTTGACATGGGGCTGCCATCTTCAAGGGCTGCCCGAGCCCCGGCGTTAGCAGCAGAAGCAGGAGAGTTCCTGGAGGTGATGCCCACCTGGAATGCTGTGCACAGCATCACTCCCATGAGGCACCTGAGCTTGCTGATGCTCGAAGCTCACTCTGTGGTGAAGAGAGGGAGGAGATGCTTTTCTCCTCTTCTGCTGTTTGACATCCCCCTGGGGCTCTGTGTGGTTCATGTTTCTTATTCAGCAACACAATCCTCTCTTTTTAAAGCCATCCTGAAAGCAAGTGTTGTGACCTGGCCCCTCCACAGTAGGCAGGGAAGCTGGGGAGAGGAGAGCAAGCTGGGAATGGCAGCATGGGGAGCATTTGGAGACAGAGGGGACAGCCAGCATGGCCAGCAGAGACCTCGGAAACATGGAGATGGTCCAGCAATGGGAGCACTGTAACTGTTCCTTGCCTGTTGCTTGCTGAAGGCAATGCAAGCTGTTGCTGCCTCCTTCTCCCCAAAATCCAGCCCTGCCCAGCAGAGACAAGAGCCCTGGGAGCCGTGGGATGGACAAGAGGGATGGCACAGGGGCGGTGGCTGCACAGGGTGACTGGCTCCCAGCCTGGCTGTTTGTTCAGGGAAGGGGATATTTTGCCGTGGGCAATAAGAACTAAAGGAAACAATTAAAACTAAATAGGCAATATTTCAGATTTCCGCTGAGATGGTGGGTTGGCAAAAGGCTCCTTTGTGAAATGTGAAATCCTCCTGGCAAGCTACAGACTCCCACCTGCTCAAGTGCAAGCAGCACAACAATAATGCAGAAGAAGGAATGCCAATTCCCAGCCCTCCATTGGAAAACCCATGTGAGCAGCATCCCCCACTGCCATTTGTAAACAGGCCACAGGCACAAGGAAGCCCTTGCCCATGGTGAAGAGAGGCAGATGGTGCTTTGGGGACCCAACTAGTGCTGTCCTACCAGTTACTGGCCTGCTGGGCAACGCTGAGGTGAATACCTCCTTCCAAACCAAGCAACAGCCCTTGAAGGAGCCAAGTCTGCCCTGTAGCTCCCACCAGAGCAATGACAGCCCCTAGAGATGCAAAACCCAAACTTCTCTGATCCCTCCTGTCAGGTTGGTCCTGAAGGGCAGCAAATTGTCCCAGCACAGCCACTGTGATCGCTCCTCGGGCAGCAGGGATGGGAGGGGCTGAACTCATCCCCTTCCCAAACACTGGAGAACTGAAGAACAGGAGCTCACAAGTGAAGCAAAGCAAGACATAGCTGTTGCAAAGCATCAAGCCCAGGGAAATTCATCTGTGTCCCATACCCCTGCCAAACATTTGGATGAAGAGGCAGCAATGTGCTTGAGCTACTGCATGTCTGACACTGTCTGTGAGAAGAGCCTGGATCCAGCTTTTGTGTCCCAGCAGCCTTGTGGTACTTGAAGTACCACCACCCTTCTTGCCACCTTGGGCTGAATTTTACCTGGGAGCTTCATGCATTTGCCACTGAGTTGACCTGAGTGCTCCACAGCCAAGGGCAGCAGGGAGGCCAGTGGAATGTGAGTTGTAGTCTTTTTTGGGTCCTGGCAGCTCTCACATGTCCTTCTTGTCCTCTGATGATCTCCTTTTGGCAGCTGAAAATATCTGATGCTGCAGACGCCGTGCAAGGCTCAGAGAAGGGAGCCAAAAACCTGTGTTCCTGCAGCCAGATTCTCTGTGTGGCCACGATACTGGTGTCTTTGCAGGATCCAGAAGTGCTCAGGAGCATTCAGGAGAGGAAAGTCACCCACTGGGTCAGTGCAGCACAAGGGTGGCTCTGTGGTCAGGCTGAGACTCTGCAGTGCGAGACTTTGCAAACCATGCACCAAGAGAGGGTACCTGGGGACAGGCTGCTCTCCCAGCCCAGCACCTGCTCCCTTTCATGGGGTTTAATTACTCCTCCCACCCTGGTCCTTCCCAGAGCATAGGCTTCCCCATAGCCCTATGCACTGACACCTTGGACCATATGCAAATAAATATTTTGTTTGTTTCCTTTTGTTCAGTCTAGGTTAATTTATTGAGTAGAGGGAGGCTGAACATTCACACCAATAACTGTTTTCCTGCTGCCTGTCCCAGATTCGTTGCACTTCTTTAGCTCAGGCCAAGGCTGCAATAAAAACAAAGGCTAAGTGTCCAGAGCACCGTAACAGCAATTCCCACCTGTCTAAATTCCTCCTGCCCAGGCTCTGTGGCAAAAGTTTGAGTTTCTCATCAATTTTAACCTAACTTTGAATGCCTTGGATTTTTCAGCTGTGTCTTGTTTTTAGGTCTGGCATCCTTGAAGGATAATATCCATTTAAGTTACTGATTTGGGCTTGCTCATTTAATTTCACCTTAATAAAGATTTTATGTGTTTTTGACATGTTTAGTGTCTCAAATGTATTGACACGGCAGCCTGAAGAAACATTATGACCATTATGGCTCAGGAAGCATTAAAAAGACCCTGGCAAGGTATATTGATTGCCCTCTTTTACAGTTGTTTGAAGACAAAGACCAGTCAAAGGGAAGAGCTAGTGCTGTAGTTTGTTTTTATGTGAGCTTCTCTGATTTTACAGCATTTCATGTGTGCAAAAGACATTTGCAAAGATATATCTGCAAATTCTTCATCAGGATGTGAAGAAGTGGCGGCCCTCTTGTTGGAGCTGGGGTGCTGCCAAGAGGGGATTATTAAAGGAAAAATGCTGCAGATTGTAGAAAAACCACCCCTAAAAAAGGAACATCAAAGTGTAAATAAATAAATAAGTGAAGAAGATGCCCAGATCCTCCCCACTGGTGCATCCCAGGGGGAAAACCCACAGGCTCACTGGGAACTCGCTGTAACACATTAAGGGAAATGGTAAATCATCTTCCCAAATCTGGCTTTATAGCTGTGGGCTTCTCCATCGACTCTTCCCAGCAAACACACCCTCAACATCTATGTGAAAATGCAAACACATTATGGGCATAGTACACTAAATGCAGTGGATATAAAAATTAGTAGAATGATCCACTGGTAGGGGTAGGAATGTTCTTGACACAGGAGAGGAGGATAATCAGTGCTTTATGGCAAATATTTGCATACAGATACACCCTCCAGAGATCCCCGTGCAGCCACCTGCCCAGTTACTAATGGGAGGAGTTTTTGAAAGGACATTTTACTAATTGCAACCAATTGCAGTCCTCCAACCCGAGCAACAGTGACTTCTGTTCAGAGGAGCCCATATTCCAAGGAAGAAAACTGGCTGCAGCAAGACAGCATCACCTCTAACAGCATGACCATGTGTTATTTTGCTGTGTGATGCTGGTCCAGGGTCTACCCTCTGCACTAGCCCAGCATGAGGGTGCAGGAGCCAGTGCTGGGCTCCTGCTGGGCTTTTGGGTAGGACAGAGGGAGGAGGGTGTCCCGAGAAGCAGGTCAACAAGACATGAGCAATGAGGGGACTGGGTGAGGTTGAGGTCAAGGAAGGACCTTCCTCCTTCAGCCTTAAAGCATAACATAGCAGAAAATATATTGCTATGACACCAGACCAACACTGTGGGTGCTGGAGCCAAAACCCCGTTTCCTAGCGCCTTTACATTGCTGTAGCTGAGTGATCACCTTTGCCTTTGTCTCCTGGGCTCCCTTGTTTTTCCAAATCTGCTGTGAAATAACAACCCATTGCTCACAGGAGCTTGCGGGGCTGAGGATGCTGAGAAGCAGAGCATGGTGCCTTGAGCATGCCAGGCACATCCTCCCACACCCTGGGTGTGCCGTGCTGGCAGCATCGATAACCCAGCATCTCAGCTCCCGAGGCTTTGCACATGGAGCCTGCTCTGCCCAGCAGAATAAATACCTCTAGCAGAAAAAGGCACTGTTTTCCATTTTTTTTTGCACTAGTGCCAGGGAGAATTTAATATTCAAAAACTGTTTTCAGATGTTTCACTTCACAGCTGGTGAATGAACTCGGAAAACTCGATCAACCTCTTTGTAAGAAATTATCTCTCATTAATCTCTCTGGTGAGGCTGACACCTGGGATAGCATAAATCTTTACCTGCACATCCTAGGAGACAAGGGAATGGGCCATAGGCGGTAAGTGTGTTACACTGTGAGAGTGCCAAACACCAGCTAAAGAATAAATCCTCATGAAATTTTCCTCCTGGAAAGGGGACATCATCAGCACTTGGAGGAGATGGAACCTTGGTGGAAGGGCTTTTAGCAGGAGACAGGGCAGCACAAGGGCCTTGAGCAGTCTGCAGGTGTTTTGGGGGAAACCTCTCCTCCTTTCCATCAGACATCTCAGGAAATGTCCAAAAGCTTTAAATGGTGCTACCAGCTCAGGAACAAACTGCTCTGCAAGGATTGCCAGCTTGCAGCTCCCAGTAAGCCGGGCTGGCTGTGCTGCAGCATGCCTGCACCTCCAGCATGTACCATCACACTCCTACAAGCCTTACAACTACCCAACCCATCTCCCCGGGGCAGGACACCTCTCAGAAATGCTGCATTTCGAAAGGGGAAACATGATCTGAGCAAGCCTTCAACAGCTTGTCATAGAAGCAGCATCCAGAGTTTTCTCCCTTGCAGGGGATCTTGAAGTTTATTTCAGTGTCCTTTGCCTCAGTGCAACAGATGGCAGAGAGATGTGGTGGCCTGGAATACTAATGCCTCCCTCCAGCATCTGTGTCCTTTGAGCAACCAGCATTTCCCTGCTCTTGCTGAGCACCACGCAGCCTTGTCTTCTGTCTCAGGACCATGCTCTTCCCATGTCAGCTAGGAATTAAAATGTGTGGCTCTGTCCACAGTGCCCCCCACTCAGGGATGGGGCATTTTGCATCAGGAAAGCTGCAGGGCAAAGGCTGGGGCTGGGAAACAGGGACGTGGTTACGGCAGAGGTATCAGCCACCTCACCCAAATGGAAAACAAATGAAAAAATAAAAACACAGTGAAGCAAATCTGTTTTGCGACCATAACCACCACATCACACTGGAAAGAGTATTCAGCCCATACTTTAAGAATCATCTTTTACTGATGCCTAATGTCCCACGACCAGCGTCCAATGAGGTGCAATTAAGTGTTTGCTTAGATAAAATATGTCTTAAGTGACCACCAGGCAAAGAATCTTCCACCATAATGTAAATATATGATTTTGTACCACAGAAATAAGCGTGTCACAAAAATCCCTCCCCTCCCTGGCTGCCCTTTCCCTGCTCCTGGCACGTGGCAGCAGCTCTTTGCACGCCGGGGCTGGAAGCATTGCCCGGCTCAGCCTGCCGTGATGCTTCAGACATCTCCGCCTGACAGGCTGTGGCAAAGGACTATGAGCCACTCAGAAAGGATAACATTATAGAGCTCCGAAGTTTAATAATACGAGCCCCAGCAATCACAAAGATAAATTTCACAGTGACCACTTGGAGACCTGCTGGCTGTACTGTAATATTTGATGAGATGCTGAATAATATGCCAGTCTTTCTCAGACCCCTGGAGTCCCATAAAAGCCAGTGGAATGGAGACCAGCAATTCAGCCCTCTCCAGCTCTGTGTAGGAAGGAGCTGGCACTACAGTGCCCCTGAAGCGTGGATGGCAGCGAGTCTTACACCTCCCAAGCACATCACTGCCAAAGGGCCAGGTGTTTTCTGCTGGGAAGGCAATGCCACCAGTCCCTGATACCCTGCAGCCTGTGCTTCCCCTGTTTGGGGCTGTTGAGACTTCTGAGCATCACTTTTCATGGATGGCTGTGCCCTGCAAGATCCTGTCTTTGCTACCTCACACCTCTGCTAGGCACTTGCCAGGGGCTCCGCTTGATGGAGTTCTTCCTTTATTCATTTTTCTTAAAAGTAGGAAATTACATCCATACCATTACGAGCAAAGAACACGAGCACTGCGGGGTTTAAAAGGCAGCGAGTGCTCATAGCAACTATGCCTGTGCCATCCCAGCTCATGCACTGTAAACACACTTTGATTTTTGTTTCAGCAAGAACAGCACCAGACTTGGCACGCAGACTTGCAAGGGAAGGGATGTCCTTTAATAGCTGTCTCTGTTCTTCTTCCACGGGTTCAGGTGGGATGCTGGAAAGGTTGCCAATGCCTGCAGTCAGCTAATATCTGGGGCCTTGTGGAGGGATCAGCAGCTGTGCCGGGAATGCCACACGGCAGCAGGTGTCCTTGCTTAGAAACTCAACCTTTCCAAAGTACTCGTTGCTTTTGTCAGGATCAAGCTTACAACAGGTTTCTTCTGCCTCCTCTTTTTCCTAAACATCCCTCTGCAAACCACCCCTCAGGCAATGGGACATTTCAGATTTCCAGTCTGTACCTGTCCCCATCCTGCTTAAGCCTTACCTTGGTGCCCATTTAATCACACCTTTACTGGGCTGAGCAGCTTGCCATACTCATCTCCTCCAGCCCAAACCTTCCCGGGACACTTTCCCAGCAGCCTGCTGGCCCCAGGTGGGGTGAGGTGCACCCAGCACCCTAGCAAACTTCGCATTTAATCTGCTGCAGCACCAAGTGGAATTTAGCAAAAGATCTATCTGTAATTGTCAGTGCCTAAAGAACTTTTAAGTATGTCCTTTAAGCAACTCCTGAAGGACTTGCACTATTTTAATGAGCATCTTAGGAAAGAAAAGCTCTCTGTAGAGCATTAGCTTTGAGAACCAAAAGCAATCTCACTGACACACAATATCAGGTTTGATTGACAAGGCCAATAGCCATAAACCATGTTGATTGACATTAATTAGTGTGTCAGCCTTTAATTGCTTCTGATCATGTCCTACATCACTCTGATTAAAAAATTAGTCTCATGCAAAAAAAAATAAATCAATACAGCAGGGGGTGGTTTGAGAAGATCTGAACTGTGGCATGGGATTTCATGCTCAATGCCTTTGCTCACGGACAGATCTTTTCAAAGGAACATCATGGAGCAGGGTCAGACAGGCAGGGAAGAAGTCTTTCAGCCTAGTAGTTATATCAAACCTCTCCTGCTTCAGGTATTTTTTCTTCAGAAGAACCTAAATTCGAGAAGAATGGCTAGCCAGAACGAGGTGATAGCACATCAGCAGCCAGAGCTGCAGTGTTACAGGGCAGCAGGAGCAGGGATGCAGGCAGGATGCTGAGCAGGAATGCTGAGCAGCTGGTGGAACTCAGACCTACTGTCCCCTGGGTCACCCACAGCCATGCACCGTCACAACCCCTGCTTAGAAGCTGGACTTTGGTCTCTTGCTGCAGAAAGATGATAACGCACTCGGCAGAGAAACTTTCACCAAGGTCCAATCTAACCCAGACCCCATGTCCCTGCAGCTGCCCTCTACACCCCGCCCAGCAGACACATATTCCCCCATACCAAATTCTGACCTTTGTAAGCTCTGATGAGCTGGGGAGAGGCTGATGAGGCACAAATGAGGCTAATTGCTGCTCCCTGTAGTGTAGAGTGTGGGAAGTCGGGCTGGGGGTCAGCTCACCTGGGCTCAGTTTAATTGCCAGATTTCTGAGCTGGAGCCAGCTGGCTGGATGGACCCAGATGAGATGCACTCCAGCCCAGGTGCACCTGGAGCCCACAACATCCTGCCAAGCTTAAAACACTAACAGCAGCCAGAAGCAAGTAATCTCTGTCTGTCTTTTCTCCTTTTGCATTAGATTGTATTTGCAGATACAGGCCAGACTGTACCCTCTCTGCTGGGACAGGCTGAGGGGGGTTCAGGCTGCAGCCTCTGCTCCCCCCTACTTGCTGCCCTGCCTTTGGAGGACCTGGGCAGTGCCTCCCTTGCCCTGCTTCTCTCTCTCCCCTCAGATAACTTTCAGGAAGCTTCTCCTTTTCATGTCCCACAGAGGCACTGCACCAACAGGAGAGTCCTCGCTTTTCTCTCTGTTTCCCTTCTCCATCACTCCTGCTTTCACCCAGCCCAGCTGCAGCAAGGGGCTGGTGGGGAGCAGGGCAGGAGCCTCCTGGGACACAAAGGGAAATGCTGAAGAGCAGCCTTGGCTGAGGAAGAGGGGGTGAAAAAGTCCAAATGGATGGGTCTCTAGAGAGAACAACTCACCAAATCCTTGCAAAGCAAGGTCATTTTGGGGGTTCATCATCTTCCCTTCCCTTCTTTTGATGCATATGAACCAGACCTGAGGAGCTATGTGAAACACGCAGTTCCCATGGCAGCCAGCAGCAGCTCCCAGACCGATAAAAGCCAGGATATGATCACACTCTATTAGTTTGATAATATCATTTATAGTTGACTTAGAGCTGCGTCCCATCTAATTAAAAGGGAGCTGCTCGTGAAAAGCGCGAGAACAGAAAAAGGCAGAGCGGATCGTTGCCCTGAGCCCTGTGCCTGTGCAGCTGTCTTGTCAGTGAAAGGCTTTTTATTTCGCATTTCACATTGGAGCTAATTTCATCCATCACCAGAACCAATGTGACTCATGCCCCCAGCGAGAGACCAATGCAATGAGAAAGCACAAAGAGGGAGGGGAAAGCACCGTTCTCTAGGGTTATTGTCATCTGGAGCTCCTCTTTTCCTTAATTACATAGTTCTGTCTCCTGGGTTTTTCAGGGGCTCGTGTTTCTGCAAAGCTGGGGGAAGCAGGCAGTGGAAACACAGAATCCAGCCCAAATCTGCCCCCTCTTCCTCAGTGCAAGCAGAGGGAAGCAGGGGCAGTGCAGGGCTGGCTCCAGAGGGCTGGTTAAAAAGGTTCAGGCTGGAGGTATAGGAGAGGGCAGGGATTCCTTAGAGATACATGTCTTCTTGGAAAACTATCAGTATTTTGGAAAAAAAAATGCTGCATTTTAGCTTACAGCCAAAATACAGAATTCCCCAAAGTGCCCCTGAATTAGGAGAGGAAAGATAGCAGTTGCATATACAAAGGAGTAAGAAATTACCAGATGCTATTTCCCAACTGGGTGGCTGGGTTCCTGAGGCACCTCTCGGCCACTGGAGCAGTCAGGATGAGGCATTTCTCCCTGAGCCGTGCAGGGCAATTGAGTGAGGCTATGATGCTCAGATACTGGATCAGCCCATGGGCTAGCTAATAGTCTCCAGTCCCTCAGGCTGTGGTGGGTCTCCTCGTGTCCTCCTGGAGGTAGCAAGGAGCTAAGACACACCTGGGAGCTCTTTGAAACCCACCTTAGTTGGTCAGAGGATGCTCTCCCGTTGTTTCACAGCAGGGTTCCCCAAAGCTTTCCCAGCTAGAACAATCCAGCTTCTGTACTAAGAAAGTCATCCTGGGCAGCAGCATTGCTGCTTTCACAGGCAACTAATTGCCAGAACTGGAGATGTGCTGGAATACATTTGGAGGGTGTAGGTCATGACAATGAAGAAAACGCAGACAGGTCCCTGGCACCTCATGGTGGTCACTGCTTTGCTTTCCTTGCAAAGGAAAGGAGAAATGGCAGGCTCTGGAGCCTGTTCAGGTCCCTGGATCTACCACTGTCACTATGGGGTGTTTTTACAACTGTGGGATTCATGTAGGGACCCATGAAGGCCACAACCCCCACAGACTGGCCACAAGCCCTTCCTTGCTCACCTGCAGGCTGCCTCCCAGGCTGGGCTTTTCTCTGATTTCTGGTAAATTATCAGCAGTGCAGCATTCTGCTCTCCTCCAGGGTGATCACCAGTTAGGCTGCTCCTGCTGCTCCTACACTTACAGGTGAGATTTTCTGGGCCATCAAAGCATGCAGGGCTGGCCAGCAGTCCTCATTTGGAGAGCAGAGACCTGCTTGCCCTTCAGAGCATGATAATAGAGCTGTGAAATTTCAGCTGCTTTATTCTTCAGGCAGCCTCCAGCACACTGTTGTTCTCAGAGAGATTGCCAAGTTGTCTGTTCTCACACCACATTAGATGTGCTCATTTCAGGCTCTCACCTCTCTCTCCTCGCAAGCGCCAGCATCTCCCTGATGGATACAGGGTCTGCTTGTCAGAAGTCCAGCTGCAAGCCCAGCGTGCTCAGCCTCCAGGCTATGCAAAGACTATCTCCCCAGCGCCTTTTTTCCTAGGTGCTAAACCTTAATCTTGCATGCTCTGCATCCTCCTGAAATTCAGTGTCTGATGTACATCAGAAACATGCTACCGTCAGCCTCTGGCTTGTCCTCCACTGGGCAGCCTGGGGACCATCTCCTAGCAGCACTGCACATCCCTCAACACAGGGCTGCTGGCCTGGGAACCTTCCCTGCTACCTGGGCCGGTGCTTCTCCCCTTTAACTCATAATCACTATGTTGCATTAAATGTCTTCTTAATTTAACATTCCATCTAATCCATGTATATATTGAAATACAGGACAATCTTTCCATTGAAGCTATCACCAGACTTCATTTCACAGCTTTCAAACTCAGCCATTTATTCCTTCTATAAAACACTCCTTTCCTGGGCTTTTAGCATCATGCTGCTGCTCTCCTGCCCAGCCATCAGAAACCTGACCAGAGACACACCATCTCCCAAAAAAGCTGTCCCCAGGGCTGGCCGAACTGTCTGTGAGTCACACCTCAGACAGGCTGCAGTTGATGGGCAGGGTGCTTTCTCTAAGCCCCCTGCTTTTTACAAGCTGCCTCTGCTGGCTTCACTGTGATGCTTTGAGGGGACACACTGAGATCCCAAGTCATACCAGGGAGCAGGTTAAAAACCCTGAAAATTATTTCACCTCTGTCCCTGCCTGTTCCTTTCTCCAGAGCCAGGTGGCAGCTCTGCTGATGGGGCATGGACCACGAGCGGGTTTTCGTAGCTTGGGGCTGTTCTCTGCTGCCACATCCTCCCTTTGGGTGCTGACACAAGGAGCACAGTCAATAATCAGAGCTGATGAGCTGTTTAAAGCAAATACTCTGTCTCCATGTTAACACACTGTGCCAGGATGCACGAAAATTAAGCAAACTCATGAAGCAGAAGCTGAATTATCTCCAAATGGGTTTTCTTTCCAGCGTTGCCTAAGAGGTGTCAGTCACTTTTCAAATTACTTTGCCTAGCTGGGGATGACGAAGGAAGACGTCTGGGATAAAGGTGCCTTCTGCTGCCATCAGGCAGAGCGACTGTGTGACAGCCTCTCCACCTGACAGGCCTGAAGAATCAGATCATTTTTCTGCAAAATCAGCTTTCACAGTGATATCCCCAGGAGCCAGGGACAGGGGTCTGGCAAGGAGCGAGCAGCCGTGGCAGGATGAATGCCAGTGATGGTCAGACCAGCTTGCAAAGCATGTGAGACCACCCTGGCTGGTGGCCTGTACTCTTTAATGGAAAATTAATTCCAGTCTGTACACTTTAATGGAAAACAAACCCTGTCAAGCCTTGCATGTTGTTTGTTTGGTTGTTTTGTTTGTTTTTGTTTTTTCCCATGTAGTTAGCTAAAAGTTTGACTGATAAAAGCAAATGTGTTGACAGTACACATAGGCACCTGCCATGTTATCACCCATCAGCTTGATTAATACATGCGTGAATTACAGATGTATGCAGTTTAGAGACTGAAAATTGGCTCACAGATAGATCTCGAAGTACTTGGAAATGGAAGGGCATCACCCCATGGCGGTAATTCTGGCAGCACCTCAAAGGTACCAGTCTTCTGTTGTATTGTTTTCTTGTTGAAATAGTTCAAAGTGAGCAGGAACACAATTTTAAATAATAAACAGGCAGCAGGGCTATCCCGCTGAAGGCAGGAGGCAGAGAGGCAGCCGACTCCAGGGCTGCGAGCTTCTCCGCGAAGCTCTACACTTATTCCCCATGAGCCACTGCCAGCAACATCCATTACTTTGTGAGATGTTGCAGCAGGATAGAGAGCAGGTTGAGCTGTGCTTTGAGGCACTGATGCTACCCTAAACCCTGTGTCCCTCCAGCCTGGAAAAGGGCAAGGGCTCTGACACAGCCTCTGCAGCACAAATCAAAGCAACCACATCAAAGGAGACACAGCAGAGGAGAAAGGAGCTTTCAAAGGCAGCTTGGCATGAGGCCAAAGAGAATTTATTTTTTATCACTTTCTCCTGCAAGGGAGAACATCCCGCCTGCCACACTGGGCTCTCCTTGCCTATGGCACAAAGCAAGTGGGGGCAACCTCTGCCACATCCAGAGCGAATCAGAAGAGCAAGGATGTCTCCCAGAGCCATGGACACGTGAGAAGTTCAAATCCACAAAAATAAGGGACCTCTGAGGTTTCCCCATGCCAGAAAGTGCAGATATTGGGCAGTCAGGGTGGTCCTGCCCGCTTCGGCTGTGCCCAGGGGGCAGGAGGCTCCTGCCCATTGTGGGATGCTCCTGCAGCAGATGCTCAGTGCATCACACAGCCCTTCCAAAGGCAACAGCAAGATTCCCACCAGTGCCATCAGGAGGCCTTTCCGACCACGGCATTTCCCCCTTTGGATTACTCTTGATGTCTGGCTTCACTGCTACTGTTCCCCATGATGCTGCCCTGGCTTGAGTGCCTGAGACCTTCACCCATCCAGCATTTACCTGCACTGGTGGGTTGCTTCTGAGAAGTTGTTTCCCTCTGCCAGACATATTTAGTTCCACCACAAAAACTGCTTGGGACAAAACTCAGATGTGAGACCAAAAACATCCAAGCCAGGAGTCAAGATGCTTTTCATCCAACCTGGCCTGAGAAGCCTTCAATCTCATCAAACAAGGTGAATAAAATGAATGCATCTGCAATATTATTGCAAATGAACCGAGCTGGTTTGCCTTTTCAGTATTTATGACCCTTTTTATTTGTCAGTGTTCGAGAATATCAGCTTATGCTCACAAAGTGTTGGTGGAAAGGCAATGCATCATGTCTGTCTAAGAGCAACAAATAGGGAAAGAATTTGCCTGCCGTTTGGAAAAGTTCATTTTATCATCTATATAATAAATGTACAGACCTCCAGCCTGCAGATAATTTGCAGAGGACAAGGTACTCTAGGTAAGGGTAAAAACTCATTTGAAATAAACCTATTTTGCCAGAAAAGTATTTAATTTGGATTTGGGTCAGGGTTTCAAGCTCATGCTAAGTGCCTTTGCAAATCACACCTCATGCACATGGTACTGTCTTTCAGATGACCACAATGAATGGGCCAGGAATGTCTGTATCTCAGGGGTTCAAAGGAATTCATAGTTTTCAACATTAAAAAATGTTCTGATGATTTTTCAGATGAAATGTATGAGTTCTTTTAAAAGCTTGATCTCTTGGGGCAGAAGGCCATTCTGATAACCCCTCTGATCTCTTTCTGAATGTCTGCCATGCAAATTATGCCAGTGCATACACAGGCCCACACCTGAAAACACATCTGAGGATGATGATGGGCATTTACTGAGAAGGCAGCTCACAAGCTTCAGGTGCTTCAGAAGATGGAGACCATGCAGTCTGACCACATCCATCTTGCTGCAAAGCCAGTCTGCATGCTATCATAGGAGCTTGCTGGTCCAGCCTGGGCAATCCCACACTAACTGCCCTGCATGGTGGAGCATGTGTTCCTCAACAAGCTTTGGCTGGCAGAGAATCCCTGGGGTGCAGAGCTGGTGTCTTCTGGATCAGAGAGACAAGCTGATGAACATGCCTTCTGCTGCAGCCAGGAACGACCTGCATTATCTCCAGTGCACTTGTAACATGCAGGGTCACTTCTTAACTGCTCTCTGTTTCACCTATAGGTGTGTTTAAGGAAGATATAAGACATGTCTGCTGCTGGTGTTGCATCCTTCACCGCTCAACTCCCTCCCTCCAAACACCACTCCTGCTCTCCCCATGGCCCCCACCAGCTGGCAGCTCTTTCCATCCCGCTCCCAAATCAGTGCAATGCAGAAAGCAGCCGGACAGATTTCCATTTGAACACTTCGAGGCTGATTACACTGGAAAAGCAACTGGGAATAAGGCAAACATAATCACAGGTAGCAGTATTAGCATCACAAAATCAGGCTCAGAAAAAGAACCCTCTTCTAAAAAACTTAATTTCCTTTAATTCCTGCATTTTGCTGGGCTGCTGAGGTATTTAGAGTGCCTTGTTCAGTGAAGAATTAAAATCCCTGCTTGGTGTGAGCAGATGCTGTCTGTGAAGCAGCATTCAGGTTTGGTGCCTGATATCTCGCAGATTAATACCAACCTATCATATGTCTAATGTGTCCAACTATGTAGGTGTAATCGCGCTGCAGAAAGGACAGCATGTAAGAACTTCTCCCCGGTGCTGTTATTTGTTTATGTTTTCTCTAATTACATAATGGGTAAGTGAAATATTGAGGAGGCAATAAGCTTTCAGGAGCACAATGCAAAGACTTTCTTCATCACAGTGATGAAAAGTCCTTACGTACTGAAGCTGTCAGGAGGATAGCCTGAATTATTTAGGGGGAACTCTGTAATGCCTTCACACAGTGCAGCAAACCTCTGTAACTACAAGCTGTATGGAAAGCAGCTGCACTGACATCTGACATCACAAGGGGGCCAAAACTGGCAGTGCTGGTTTTACAGCATCACTTAGGGATGCTGCTCTGAGCATCCCCTGGCAGGTACCCTCTGCTCCGAGCCTCGCTGCTCCTTGAGCTACACCACAGCAGCAGCAGAGGGGTGCAGGGGCAGCATGAGAGGACTTTGGTTGAGGCTGGGGTCTTGGCTGGTACATGCATTTACTTTTCATATGTCAGCAGGCTTGCCCTCATGTGGGGATGCATCAGTGTGGCTGGATTGCAGGACCACCTGCGCTCCCAGGTTTGGGTGGGCTCAGTTTACTTGAGTATTTCAGACCTTTCTTTACTTTTTCTTAAATGTACGCTAAGCCCTCAGCAGAGAGGATCTTTCTTACTTCAGCATTTTTTGTGTAAGCTTAATTCTTGATTTTACTAGAAACTGGTGTTCTCTCTGGAGTTGCCATAGTTACTGATGCATGCATTTCTGATTTCACACACTAATGACTACCCCAACCTCTTGTTTGTGGAATAAACTATGTAACCCTGAAAGCAACAAAAAAGGAAATATTAAAGCACTTATGGTTCAGAAAGCAGACATCACGAATCAGTGGTCGGAATTAATCGTATTATCAAGCCTGGATTAAAATAATCCAAGCCTATGGGCCAAGCAAGAGAGCAGGACAGGCCCCAAACTAGATTTGTGGAGGATACTCCAAATCCAAGGGGCAGTGTGGAGCTGCAGGGAGTGTCACCCAGTTCCTGCACACCAGCACCAGCCAGGCAGCTGCTCTGGCTTCACCACTCCATGAAACAATGCTGGGAGTGACCTGCCAGCCTGGCACCGCAGAGGCAGGTGCAGAAGCCGTGCTCTGGAGCAGCCCAGCATGAAGAGCAGCATCCCGAGGTGAGATACCATCCCACTTCCAAGGTTTTTTTCCCGCAATGAGGAAAGAGGAGAAGTAAACGTCTTCTGGAGAGCATTTAGAGCAGCACTGGCCATGGGAAGTGATGCACGGGCATGGAGGGAGTGCTGGTTTTGCAGCAAAACCCTGAAGGACAGCTAGAAGTTCTCATACATCCCTGTGCTAGCCCTGCCAGTGCCTGACAACCAATGGCCCTGTCCTTAGAGAGGTCACTGGGCAACAAGGTGTCCTTGTCAAGGGCAGTCTTGGTACCTGAGGACATGTGGGGTCGGTGAGCAGCCAGGGACAGGCGGGAATTGCATTTCCCTGTGCTGGTGCTGATACAACTCATTATGCACTTGGCTGGCTTGAGACTAAATTATAATAAATGCATAATGAAATATTTACATTTCCAGCAATAGGATGGAAGTGCAGCATCGTTTGTCCTGCCGACACCGGGCTCTGCTAGAGGCTGCCCTTTCCCCCTGGCACTGCAGAGCCCATTGCCTTGTCCCACATAACACCCATGTCCTCCAGCAGCTTGCAGGAACCAGACCAGGCACGGCAGCTCTCGCTGGGAACTGGCTGTGGTGGGTTGACCTTGGCCAGCTGACAATTAAAATAGATTTGGATAGTTAAAATTAAAACAAACACAAATTAAAACAAAGACTGGAGTAGCAGAAGCGGCAGCTTGCCCTGGACACTCGTGCTGGGTCTGTTTGCACGTGTCGCCCAAGCAGCCAAGCCAGCACTGCCTGCTCCATCCGCCGGGTATGTACCTGTGTCCTGCGGCAAGAAGAGAGCCTGCCAGCCCTTGGTCAGGGGCTGGAATCCTGATGCCAGGGACTGATGATGTCAAAAAAAAAACCTTGCAAAACCTCGCCTGGCCTCCAGCACACACTGTCTCCTGCTCCATCGTTCAGTAGCACGGCCGTGTTTTGCCCAGGAGCAGTTTCGAGTCTCAGTCCTGTGGATGCAGGGTTATTTTTAACCCACTCTCCACTCTGGCAGACGCTGGCTTTGGCAGGAGATTTTTGCAGTGTCACAATGCCAGGCTAAGCTTGGAAATATCCCATTGGGACCACTGGATAGGTGGATAAATGGAAGAGAGGCTCTCGCCAGATGCAGCCCCACGTGTGCTATGGCAGAGGTGCGCAGGTGAGCACCCCTCTGGGCGAGCAGGAGCTCTTAGCCAGGCTGCTCCTCTGTGCTTGTCTCAGCTATTGCAGTTTGGGCAGCACAAATGGAAGGCAGCAAGGAGGTTCCTCCCTGTCTATGCCACTTCCCTGAAGCTTTCCTCACTCATTTGCAGGCCAGAGGCCAAACAGATGTGAGGCTGCACCACTGTAACCAAACCATGGGCGTCCTTGGTGCATCAGGGTGAGTGAAGCATCTCTTCCTCCCCACTGCTGTTGGTCCTGCTGGAACTCCTAACCCTGCTCTTGGGCCAAGACAGCAGCGAAATCCAGGGTCCTTCTGGTGCGGCTGAGAGCCTGGTGGGTGCAATGGGTTGCAATGGGGAGGAGGTTCACCCTGGAGCCATGCTCTGCTCAACACTGCTGACTGCTACAGGCCTCAGTGTGGGGACCCCAAACGGGGTAAGCTGGGGAGGCTTCATCTTTCTGTCAAGGAGCTCTCGGTAGCCAGGGCTGGCATCAGGCTCCACGGTGTGCTCATCTCAGGCTAGCTGCTATTAACTCATGATTGATACCTCCCTTGGCAGGGTGCCCTTGGTTTGCCAGCACTGTGAGTGGCACACAATAAACCCAGGGCTAACCACCGAAATCAGGGTGCAAGGACCCCTTTCGTTACAACCGGAAGGGTTACAACTGCCTGATGGCTTCCAGCGTGCATCTCCGTGGCACCATGTCCCTCTCACAAGCAGGGTTGTAACAGGCTGAGATGAGGAGAATGGGGTTGATGGGCACACAGGCAAGCAATAGGCAAACAGCCCAGGTGTGTGACTGCTGTTTTGCTTAAGAAGCCCAGCTAGAAGTCACTTCTACTGAGCTATGGTCATGTTGCTTTGGGTCCTGAGCCCTGCCTTCAAGGTAATCAGCTCTCTAACTCTCTTTGATTTAAGGAGCTCCATTAGTTTAGCTTATTGAAGAGCTGGGTAAAGAAGAAACTTGACCACAGTCTTTAAGCACCTGTGCAGGGAGATGGTGTACAATATTTAAATAGGTCTTTGTAGCAGCTGATGAAGACACAATGTCCAATACTGAAAATTCAGCAATTTTCAAGCTGAAAATGCAACAAACACTTCGCTTGTAAGAGCAGTTGCCTGTCTAGGGGATTACCAAGAGACCTGGTGGGCTCAGCACCACTTGGAGTCGGGTCACCCACAAATTGTTGGGGTCCTCTGCAGATGAGCAGGGAAACCCCCTCGTTTGGCCTCATGCAGGTGCTCAAATGAGCAGATTTACACTGTAATCTGCAAGCATGGAGAGCAGTGCAGAAGGGCTGTTCCAAGCTGGGGGTGGTAGATGGACAGACCCTCAGAGAAAGAAAACAGTGCATGGAGAAGGAGGAGAACCTGGGAGTAAAGATAATAGATATAAAGGAACCAAAGCTAGAGAAAGAAGTTGAGCAGAAGTCCTCTAAAAAAAAGACACAGGAGAAGGTGTGCTCCAGGCAGGCTTTCACAGCGTGCTCCGGCACAGAACTAATTGCTTTTCCTCGTCATCTCTGTGGGCACAAACCTAGTCTGAGTTCTCCCATCATCATCGCTTCAAATTCTTCAGCTACACTCTGAATCATTGCTTTACCTTATCTCTGTAAGTACAAAGGAGGAAAGAAATTGTACATGGAGGAAAGCAATTAAAAATGTTCATTTTTTGTGAAGTTGTTGAAAAGACAAAACTGACATAATTTCTTAGCACAGTGTGTGCTCAGGGAAGATGCTCTTCAGTGCAAGGACATGGAAATATGTGATGGCTGCCTCATCTTCAGGACCAGCAGCATGGACCTGGCCACATCTGTCAGCTCCTAGCTTTGTAGAAATCCAGAGGTTCGTGACACATAAGGACCCTGAAGGAGATGTAAAGCAACACTCAAGCAGGAGAAGATGCATTTTGTGAGACAGCCCAAGTAGTGCCAGGCACTCAGTGCTCCTGCCATCCGTAGTGGTGAGGCCATGGGGTCTTGCAAGTCAAGGGGAGCTTGCAGATCTCTAAACTGGCCTGGCAGTGCCCTGTGGAAGGTGCATGAGCACCAAGGGCATCCAGACACATTTTCTGCTCCGTGCCCTGTGAGCCTTCACACCTGGCTAGCCACCCGGTTGGCAACTTTGTCCAGAGATTTCGCAGTAATTCTTGGAGGTGTTTGCTTTACTGTCTCATGCTATGTATTTGCATACATCAAATTTACAGTTCCCATCATCTAACTGCCTTGGTAATTGGGCAGCTGGTCTCAGAAATGCTGATTTACCACTCTGCTGATGACATAATGTGTGTTTGCACTTGTGAGAGGCAGACGTAAAATCCCTCCCTCCTGAACTGAATTCCACTATTGATTTTGCTATATTGGATTAATTTTATCATGAACACTGTTTTACTCAGCATGTTTAATACACCAGCAAGAATGTACTCATACAGGTCCTCTGCCACAAACTGCATTTCCCGCATGGGGCACATGCATCTCCCCTGCCTTGGCACTCTTACAAGGAAATAATAACCCCTGCCTGCTGGGAACAGCAATGAGACTGCAGCTGGGAGTTCAAACAGTAAATGTGACTTCGAAATATTTCTGCTTGGGTTGTGTTTTGCTTTGCCAACACCTGCCCAGGATGGGAGCAACTTTGCTGCTGCTTCCCCACCTCTCCCCACGCCTGCCACCAGCTGCAGGATCCAGCAGAGTGGCCAAGCGAAGGGCTTCATGGTGACTTGTTCAGGTGGCCACATGCATCCCTGCCAAGCCCCATGCACTGGCCACAGCCAGTGCCAGCAATGGCAGAGGTGCCTGAGCTGCCCAAGGCACATCAGGACAGTTGACTCAGCAGGGACAATGTGCAGGACAAGTGAAAATGCAAATTAAGCATTTCTGTCGCTGAGCAAGAGCACTCAGAACCAGCAACCCACACGGCCAGCTGCCTTGTGGGCTTTTTACATTTGGTTTCCGTCCAACCTGAAATAAGAGCAGCCCCCGAAGGAAGCCATTTATCACTGCCCAGAAGGACTCACAAGCAAGGTCAGCCCGGACAGCCGCAGCGCAGCTTGCTGGAGCCTTGCGCTGAAGAAGGGCACAAACACACTTTCCCAAACCTCCGTCCACATCCCTTCTCAGCCTCCAGCTGCACGCCAAAAGAAACACCTACAGCACAGGACTGGTACAAATAAAAAGAACAAGAAAGCAATTTTGCTTATAAACATCCTTATTCTTGCAGGCCAATAATCCTGATTTTTTTTTTCCCTGTACCTGTAAATTCTTTGCTTATTTCCTGCAAGAAAGCTTTCTCTTTAAGACAAGAGATGACAAATGCCGGTGTTCCCTTCATGCAGTGCTTCGGGGTTGGCACATCCCCTGTGCAGCCTGCCACAGCAGGGAGCAGGGACCTGGGGGACACCGTGTCACTTTGTGTCACCCAGGGGCAGGGGACGCCCAGCAGCAGAGCGCAGGGCCTCTCCCTCTGAACTGCCCTTCAAGGCTTTCTAACCACAGTATGCAAAACCTGCCAGCAGGGTCACACAGAGGGAAATGTTTTCTGAGAAGAATTCATAACCCCCGTGCAGCCCCTATGTACCAGGACTTAGAGTAAGACTCTTTCTTTCCAGCGCTGCACAACACGGTTGACTCATACATTTCTCTTAATGTGTGAATTTGTGTAGCAGAAAACAGGCACCAGAAAGATAATTTTGAGAGAGCAAATGATGAGGAGAACATCACAAAAATGAAAGGCACTGGAAGGAAAAATACTTGCAAAAAAAGCACGTTGATGCTGCCCGGAGGGGACTGGGCAGTGGATCTCCATCTTTGTGACCGATAATATTAACTTTTCTCCTAGTTCTTGAGTTGCTTTTATTACCGTGGAGCAGCAGGAACAAGCTCTGACTGTGCCCTCCGTTTTCCTACCAGGGAGTCCCAGCGGAGGCAGCGGCAGCCGGGGACCAGGGGGGCCGGGGACACCCCCACGCTGACAAGTCCCAATTACAAGCTCCACGCGGCAGATGGGCTCAAGCGTATTCAAATGCCAGTCTTCCAGCTTCAACCATACTTATTTTCTTCTGTCTCTTAGTAACTGGCTGGTATAGGTTATGTTAATATGGATTTAAATTCTCCAAAGAGCAGAAAATTAAAGAAATTATGAATCAATTTACATTTCTTCTGATTCATAAACCTACACACTCTACAAAATGAGTTGATTTCGAATAATTAAGGTTAAGAATGTCCTCATCACCTCTTCAATAATCTTACTAGATGTTCTGCATTTTCCCTGTCTTTGCTCTCTTTAGCATTTCAAATTACATGTTTTCCTTTGTGGTGTTTTGTTTGTTTGGTTTTTTTCAAGTTATTGCAAATTTACCAGGCAATTAAAAAGTGCTATATAATAATAATAACATCAATAACAATATGAACAGCAACAGGCTGCCTTTGCAGCAGGAGGAGCAGAATGCTGAGGGAAGGGAAATGAACAGGGAACTCCTGCTCAGATATTGCCCTTTGCAGAGCAACCCCAGTGCATCCTATTTGTTAAGGCATGGGAATCAGGTTATTTATAAACCCATTCACATGTGAAAGGGGGGCATGGCAGTGCGATCCTCCTCTGCAAGCAGGCTCTCCCTGCTGCTTCAAAACTCTCCCCGGTGCAGCAGCCCCCGGCTTTAGCCAACATCTTCCTTTGCCTTGCAGACACCCATGCTCCACTACAAGTTTCTTCTGCAGAGCTGTGAGGACAAGCACTGCAGCCTTTCTGAGGATTTCTCATTGAGGTTTGTTTTTTTTTTTTAATACTGGATTTTATTATAAGGATGATACATTTAAAGCAGCTCAACCACAGCTGACTCACATATGAATACCCCCTAATGAGGAGCAGAACCCTCTCATCACAGGGAAATTTTACAGGGAAATAGAAAAAGGATTTTTCCATCACCTTAGACCCGGCATGTCATGTTCCCCAGGCCATTTGGATACTAAGATGACTCAACTGGGTCTGAGACCCCACAGTACAAATGCATGGCAATTTTCTTTACCAATTGAAGGTAAAGGAGGGGGAATGGCTATTTTGCTGGATACATTTCACTGCAATGGTGTGCATTACTCCAGTATGTGGTTGTTTCCTTTGCTGCTTTTTATGGATAATTATCAGTTTGTCAGTAGTTACTGTAATTCTCTTCATTGAGAAATAAACATCAGCTACATGCAACTATGTGGCGGCAGCCGTGTTTTGCTCCAACAGACAACTGCTATCTGTCCAGATTGCTCCAGTGATAAAGCAGAAGGAAAATGTCATGCATCCCCAATAACACTTCCAAAGGTCTCCAGGGAGTGACGCTGTGTCCTTCCCCACCTGATCTCAGACAAAAACATTACAGCATGGATTTGCAAGCAGGAACTGCCACATCCTCTGCTGGGAGTCAGGACATAGCAGGCAGCAAAAGACCTGAGGAGCAGGGCCCGTTGCCATGAGAAGGCAGAGCCTGGTGCCAGCTGAAGGGCTTCACAACACTTCCAATGGAGCAGAAAGGCTCTGCAGGCACTGATGTGTGATGTTAAATAGAAGTGAATTGTGTCTTTCCGTGCCTTGGCTTGCTGAACCTTTCAGTGCTTTGCGAAGGAGAGGGTGTTTGAATTGATCGGGGTGACACAGTAGCTCAGTCATCTCCTTTGTGCATTGATCCGGCTCCATCCACTGCAAGGCAGAGCACTTGCTCCATGATGGGTGACACTGTGGTTGGTGACCAGCTCTGCCACCTCAGAAATAGAGCTCAGTTTGAGTCCCTGCCTTCAGCTCAGGAGAGACGTGGAGCAACCAAAAGCTAGTAAGGTGATCGTGGCCAGGTCTAGTACTGGCCATAGCCCTGCCCTGAGCCAGGGACTGTGCTTAGGACCAAACAGCAAAAATTGAAGACTATGGGCTTTGACATGAAGAGCCTTCCCTGCAAGGGAAGGACCGTGACACCTTTGGGGAAACAAGCATGTCACTTCTTGGCACGGTTTAGAAACAAGCTGAAGATACTGAACCTCCATGAACCATAGTCTGAATTTCAGCCCTGCTAAACAGACTCAGCCACATTTGAACATCAAGAGAAATGTCCAGGGGTGATGTCAGACCTTGGGAAATGCAGAGCAATTACAGCAACACCTGACGAGGCCAGCCTGTGGCTTAAGAGAGTAGCTGCGCTTTTTTCTTCAAGCCTTCCAATCTGTATTGCATCTCAGGAGTTATTCCTCCTCCTCCCCGCGGTGTGGACCAGCAGCTTGCATCCCACTTGTTGACACAGTTGTAAATCACTCTTGACAAATTTAACAATGACTCAAGGGCAGCAAAGAAACAGCAAATGGCAAAAAATAAAATGTTGTTCCTGCCAAAAATCAGTGCGTGGCCTGGTACCCCCTCCCCAGCCACCTGTGCCTGCCTCTGTGGGGCCAGGAACATGTACTGACCACAGCCAGAAGGGTCACTCACCCCCACTTAGAGATAAAATACCAAATCACAGCTGACATTTAGCTGAAACTCGCCTTGCTGAGTGTGCTGCAACAGGCAGGGGAGCTGCTCTGGGCAGGGTCATACCAGCGAAGGCGAAAGGAGCTGCAGCACTGTTGCAGCTGGGCTCACCTCTGCCACATCCCTCCTAAATAAAGTCATGGGCACTGGCAAGAGCCCAAGCCTGCAGTCTGGCAACTAGGATATCCTTTTTTTTCCTTGCTTCAGTCCTCACTGGTGTGTGCCAAGACCTCAGTGAGCACCCAAAGGTGGGTCCTGGGGACCCACAACCAGGTGGGTCTGTGACATCCCCCTCCAGCAGCACCAAAGCCAGCACTTGTCCACCAGGACATGTGGCTCTAGTCACCCATGCCCTGCAGCTACCCCCTGGCCCCAGTGCAGGGGCTTTGAGTAGTGCATGAGGTTGTGGAGGGCTCCTGTCACTGATATGTCTTGCCTTCATTTGAGTCCCAGCAGTTCTGCTTTCCAGACTCCTGGGGTGTGGATGCTCCATGTGCTCCCAGCAGGACCAGTGTCAGCCAGAGAAGCAGGCAGGGCTGGGAGAAGCCTGACAGGCTATTTGCATTTATAGGAGGAGATATGATGGGAGTGAATATCAAACTGTCAACTCCATCATCTTGTGGCCAAGGTAACAGTGGGAAGTGGGTTCGCCTTGTTGAATCCCTCTTCAGATGAAAAATAGCTAGCATCAAGCTGCTCTCATTCACAGATTCCTCCTGTTCGGTTTCTAATATAACGATCCAATTTGCTCAACACAGCTGCAGTTTTTGGGCTCTTTCCAGCTTCTGTGTCTGCTACAAAATTCTGCCTCCTGTGCAGAAACAAGCTGTCCATCCGTACACGGGATCCGGCCCCTTCCCCCTGCAATTCTCCCTGAACACGCTGTCCCCTTTTGCTCCAGGGTGCAGGACAGGAACTGACACACATGGGAATCTTTTCTGCGATTTTGAAGTTTTGTTGCCCATGGCAAAGAGCTTGGAGAACGCAGATCTGAGAGGGGATGCCCAAGCTGACAGCATGCAATCACATCATCCCCTCCCCACAGCCACAGCATTTTCCCGAAGGCACTGGGAGTTCTTCCTTAACTGGGCTCTGTCTTTCACACAGGTAGTTTACTCCCTGAATTCTTTTGTTGCAATATCGAGGCATATGACAAGGAAGCAGAGCTGCCCAGATCGTGTGGCTTTGCTCGCAAAAGAAGAGAGTCTGGAAGCCTTCCAAGACCTGCTTGCCTGTGTGTGGGGGCAGCCCAGAAATCTGACCACCTTCCCTCAGAAACATCCTAAATGTAACCTTGCCCTGGGCAATGGCATGCCAAGCTTCCCTCATGCTGCAAGAACTGTGTGGCTGTGACAGCTCTGGCAGACAGACCCCACAAAATTTCCCCTTCTTGCTGAGCAGCCCTGGGATAGGGACCAAACCTCAGCATCCCCCCGCAGAAGGGCAGCAACCTCTGCACCTCGTCCTCCGTCTGTGCGGGGCAGCAGGAGTGATGCAGAGGGAGCTCTGACCTTTTAAAAGAGGATGTGCAGGTGGCACAAGCCCCACACCTCTGCTGCCATTGGAGGCTCATTTCTGCTTCGCTGATGGCAAGAGAAGAGACATGTAAAGGGGTAGAAATCAAAGCAGACATGTGTGGCACAGCTCTGGCCAGGCAGTTTCCTCATGCAGTTCCAATTCAGCTTCTTGAAAATGTTGTCCTACTTATTTAATCTTTCAGAAAGATGCCTGACGGGTTTTTCAAAGTGTCTGAGTGCAGTTTATGCTCTTGGGTTGCAGGAAATTAAATGCCTTTTGGTTGTCTCTGAGGGTAGTAAAGAAAGTTCAGGAGCCTTATTAGACTTCATTTCCATTTCTCTCTGTGTTGAAGGCATGCTAAATAACTCTATCTGGGAGGATGTGGAGTGTCAGTCATTCATTTATCTGCAGGACAAGCAAAAATACAGACTATTATAAGTTCAAAATTATAAAGAAATCTTACTCATTTTCTCATTTACTTAATTTTTACACTTTTTTTCCATGCCTATCATCTTGCAATTGTAAACAGCTTGGGCAGCTGAAATATTCCTTCTTCTTGGTTTTACTGACACCATCCCAGGCCCTGAGACTTTAAATGCATACTGGAATCCAGACAAGAAACTGCTCCCACAAATTCTTTCACTAGCGTCACTTTTCTGCAACTCTAAGTTTCCTGGAATAAGCGTATCATATTTCTTCTTAATTCTGACCTCAGAAGGGTTTTTCTCACGTGTGTTTTGGACCTGTTTCTCTGAACAGAGCAGCCTGAGGAAGACCAAGCACAAAGCAAGAGTAGGATGAGGCTCCCAAGTCATCAAACGTGCCTTTAAATTGGCTCCTTAGATTCTTCCACAGAGTTGTCACACCCAAGAAGGCTGCAAGGCATCTGGACTCCAGAAGTTGGGCACAAAGGTAATCACCAACTTTCAGTGAGGAAAGGCAGTTTTCCCTTAGACCGCTGTCTGGTGCTACACCCCTGCTTGTACTGTCACTTCTCACTGCACACCTGCTACCAAGCAGTTTGCAAGCTGTAGGGGTTAGTGGAGAGAGGGATGTGATCTGGGTCAGGGAATGGGGCTCCTGGGAACCTGGAGAGCAAGAAGGGATTTTTCTCATTTCCCTTAAAAAAGCACTTCCATCACAAAAAGCCACTTGGTTTGCTACAAGTGGCAGAACTGATGCTCTTTGACATTTCTGTTTCCCTGGGACCTTTCTATTTTACATTCTGTATATTAAAATACATTATAAATGATTGTTATGTCACAGGGAAATGGCATAGCTATTTTAGTAATTATCTGGTTTATAGATTCACAAGCTTTAGGGCCAGAAGGGACTATTATGATCTGCAGAGCAGCGGCCAGAGAAGCTTGCCTGATGATTCCTCCCTCAAGTCCAGCATTTCTGGCTGAGCGACAATCCATCTTTGCACAGAGAGAAATCCAGTCAGAACTAGAAAGCATCCAGTGCTGTAGAATTTACATCACCAGCAGGCACCCCGTTCCTGCATGAGGTGTTTGGCAGTTCTCCTTCCCAGCCATCCGGGAAGCGGCAGAGGGGCAGCCCATGCTCCGCTATGGCCAGCTCGCTCTTGTTAAACCAGAGCTTTTTTTATGCCAGAAAAAAAAACCCTCTCTCCTTCAACCATTTCTTTCTGAATGTCTGGAGCAGTTCAGAGGAAGGATGAGCTCAGGCTGCTGCCACCTGCAGCAGGAGCGCCCGTCACTCAGGGCCATGCTGGCCCCAAGAGCCCAGCCAGGTGCACCGAACAGGGACCCCCTCCTCACCCCACCCATTGCCTCCCTTCTCCACACAAGCATCAGTGTCTGTAACATCCAGGGCAGTACAACTGGAGATCATAAACCCTGCCAAAGTCCCCAAGCCTTTAATTTATTATCCTTTCCTTTCTCATGAGGAGAAATGCCTAGACATGGGACCAGCAGTCCTTCACAGAGGCAGCAGGTGCTCCAGCCCCCAGAGTGTAAGGACCGGTTAATTGCTCTGATGTGAGTTGTCGATTTGTTATCTCCAATCCCTTGTTTTGGGGCATGAAGAGTTTTACAAGTGCAGTGGGCAAAGAGACTGATTCATTCTCTGCAGCTCACGGCTGCACAGGAGCCCCCAGCCCCAGTGCCGGGTCCCCAGCAGCTACTGCACAGCAGCTGCAGGTCATCGTGGCACCATGAGCTGTTTCACCTGCACGTCACAGTGGGGGACTGGGAATTAAGTGGACTCTAATTTTATCGTCAAGGTTCATTAGGTTAATTAAATACTATGGACGCACTGTTAATCAGCTTTGCAATGGGAGAGTGGTTTCAGCAGGAGTCAAGGAGCTGCTCAGAAGCCGCTTGGCTAATGGTGCTAAATCCAATTTCATGCACCGGCACAGCTCTAGGGAGATGATTAACAGGTGGCGTGTCCCCTCATCTGTGGGGGCTGTCCCCAGCTCCTCCTGGGGATGGAGGGAGCGGGCGCTGGGCCAGCCCACAGGCAGCTCGCGGGTGGCTCGCGATGCAGCAGAACCTGGCACAGCTCCATGAAAAGAGTCCTGGGATGCGGGCAAGGGAGAGGAGTTTCTCAGAGCCAGTGTCAGCATGCCAGTGCCAGGCAGGGGCAGCCCAGGTGCTCAGGTGAGCCTGTATGGATGCCCTGGCAGCACCAGCCCCCCATGCCCAACCAAGTTTCAGCCGTCAGGGAGATGCCAATTCAGAGCTGTCACAGCAGAAAGCAGTCCAATGTTATACTGAGACAGGACAATGATTTCATGGACTGATAACAAATTTGACGTAGAAATATGTTGCTGGATTAAATGATCTAATGACATTTGGAAATTATTTGCATTTTCATATGTCTGAGAGGAATGTTAGAGACATCACCTTCAAAAAAGGTCTCACAAGCTATTCCCTCCTCTCTCCTTGGTACAGAAGTGACTTTGAAATATGAAATGGTGTTGACTGAAAATTAGTTGAAATGAAAGTACTTGTTCTGTGATCCAAAGGTTTTTTTGCTGGAGAAAATTGTCACCTGAAAAAGTAGGAGGACATGACTGGTAGTGGCTCAAGTTCTGGGCTCCATGCAGAGCAGTGACACAGGTGTCCTCGTGCTAGGAGATTGCCCCAGGCTGCTGAGCACAAGCAGAAGGGGGTGATCAGAAATAAGTCTATTTTCCCACATGGCAAGAGAGGGACAAGAGAAGAGGTGGGTGCCAGCCAGGCTTGTTGACTGAAGGGCCATAAAGGAGCTGGTGAAGGACGGGACTGGGTCAGTACTCGGGGATAGCATCTGTTATAACTTCACAGCAGCAAATAAAGGACAAGATTACGGGAATTCTGTGGTTTTAGAGCGGGTGATACAAATAAACGCATCCCCCTCCCCTGGCTTTTACAGGGACTCAGTGTTCATCAGATAATCCTGATTTTGCTCTTTGATGAGATTATGACTATGTAAAGGCAACAGCACAAATGTGAAATCCTTGGGCTTTGCTGGCATTTGAGTCTGGACACTGCAACAGTCTGATTTTAAAAGTTATCAGGAAAACACACATTAGGGGAATGAAAACATAGCTGACAAGCTCATTTTAAGAAGTCAGTGTGAACCAGAGCCTTCAGCCGGTGGTGTCGCTGGGGTCGGCAAGGGCTGGGGTTTGGAGTTTCTGCTGGTGGCATCACCACTGGCAGCATTTTCCACAGGGCCAGGACAAGTCATGCGGTCACAGGCTGAGCTCCACCACCTGTGCCGAATGTGGAGCACGGGGTGGAGGTTTTCTGGATGGTTCCCCTTCCCCAGGCTGAGCTAATGTAGCTCTTGGCTTCTTGTATAGCCTGTGCTCCCACTCCAGCCACCACAGTGGCCTCGCCAGCTTCGCTCCAGGATGTCACTGTCCTGGTGCAGGGAGCCCAAACCAGCCAAGGTCTGCAACTGGGAACAGGCATTTTCTCCCCATCATCTTGTAAACTTAGGTGATGCTATTTTAAAAACATAAATATGTCTGTGTGCACTTTTCTTATGGACAATAATTTCAGCATCTGTTCTGGCTGCTGAAGCACCTTGTAGCACTGGAATAGTGTGCTCCAATATTTGTTAAAGCACAGGACTAATTTCCGTTGATTTTAGGCTAATCACACAAAGAAAAGCAACATCTGCTGAGTGAATGGGCTCCCAAGGAGAACTAACCACTCTCACACAGAAAACAATGGGAAATAGTTGAACCAGCAAGATTCTCTTTAGGAATAAGAACATTTATTTTTAGCCCCTTGTGTGGCCCCATCCCTCCCTCTTTTCTGCCAGCGCCTGTCAGAGGGGGCTGAGTAGCGCCAGCACTGGCTTTTCTCCTTCCTCCCCATCATCCCCATCCCCGCATCTTGACCCCCCTCACTGACTGAGCCACTCGGAAGAAAATACAATTTCCAGTGTGTCATCCATCTATGGTGAACATGAACTTTTTTGCCAGCGAAATGAGTGCAACAGAGATTATTTGAATCCATGCCGAGGTTACCCATAAAATACAGGTTCAGCTGTACAAAGGTGGAGTGGGGAGCCTTGGTAATAAGATGGAAGCAATATAGGAAACGATCCTAACAAGAGCACAGTAATTAGAATTGGGCTGTTTGTTTCCCATCGCATGAAGAGGCAAGCCATAAATCAGGAAGGCATCTGCCGTGCAGGATCCAAGGGCTCTCAAAGCAGTAGGAAAAAGCCATCCATCATTGTTAGCAGAAGGAGGATTTGAGTTTAAATTACAGAATCTTGAACTATGCATTTGCAATTGTTTGGAAACAAAGTCCTATTTAATTTCTCCCTCGGCACTGGGAAGGGGGTGAGCCAGCTCCGGCAGGGTTCAGCTGGTGCCTAATCAGGCTCCACAAGGAGAAGAAAAGGAAAACTATGGGGGGACGCAGGAGACCCATCATGCAGCCTGCAGCCCCAGCCCTATGGCTCCCTCTTGCCCATCTGCATGCTCAGCACATTTTCTCTCCAGTGGCCCCAGACATGCAGGTGCCAGCACAGGGACACCACACCATCCAGGGTGGCCTGCCACCTCCCTCTAGTGGCACTGGGGATGCGGGGGACCAGCCATGCCCCGGTTCCAGTGGGCAGCGGGTGTGCAAGGGGGGCTCTGAGCATCCCCCATCCCTCTCCAAGGAGCCACTGGAGCTCAGGGCATGCTGGTCCCCCTGCCCACTTCCATCCATCCATCTGTCCATCCTGGCAGCAGCAAGCAGCTGAAAACCCAGGCACCCACCTGAGCTGTTGGTCCCTCCTTCCACCAGTGTCCAGCCACGGTGAAATTATGTAAATTCTGCAATAATGACAGCTGGGGCTATTAACTGTGCTGCTTTAATTCTTCCCTGGGCATTTGCCATCACTGGGATTTGATATATATATTATTTTTTTTCATATGAATATATCTGCAGGCAAGAAAGCTGAGCAGCAAACAGAAACATTCATTGCCCAGGTGTGAGAGGTCCCTTAGGAGAATATATCAGAGTTACGGAGTTAGCATGTGAAATATGTGGGAGTGAGAGGGAAATATTGCCTTTGCAGGCCATCGCCTATCCACAGGCTTTGGGAGAGGGGCAGAGCAGTTTTCCAGGTGAGGGTGGGGGCTGGCATGTGTCCCTGAGGGTGTATGTGAGTGCCAAGGGAGGTGTTTGCCGTGGACTTTGCCTCGGTGGGGCTGGGTGCGGGGAGTATTTTCCTGGGAATGCTGCACCCATCAGCAGGCACTGGCACAGGTACTGCACAAGCACAGATGTGGTTTGGGCACCCATGGGATTTTCAGGTCCCCTTGCACAGAGAAAGGGGTGTATGCCCATGTGTTTACCAAGGGTGAGGAGCAACTGCTTGCATCTAGCAGGAGAGGTGCTCCCTCAACCTGGTGGGCTGGACGGGGGTGTCTCCACCCTCCTAAATCATGGCATGTCAATCCCCAGATAAATGCAGGCTTGTGTCAGAATTAATCATCCTGGCAGTTTACAAGGCAATTAAAAGAAAGGGTCATGTGTCTGATTATACAGCAAATAAGCCTTGGCAAATTACAAACATATCAAAGGTAGTTGCAATTAGCTGCAGTGATTCACGGGGGAGAGCACCCAGGATAGTGGCTCCTCCTCAGTTTGGTGTCCTGCACTCGGGAACTGAGCAATAACATGTCTCAAGATCACAAGCTGCAGTCTCAAATGAAGAATGCCAAGTATTGTCTTTATTTATCAGCCACAAGTGGGGGATTTCTACAAGGAGCTTGACAGCTAGATGCGGCAATTAACATATCATTTGAATATGGCTACTGGCTTGTCATACAAATGAAGAAGATGCTCCTTGCTCCTTGGTACAGAAGCTGAGAAACACTGTATTTCTCCAGATTCCTTCTTGTCTCTGGTGCAAAATAAAAGCTATGGCCAAAATCGTGCCCTCTGGACCGAGATCACAGGGACAAGGCTGGCCTGCAGTCCTGGGTGCCCTGGGTTCTTCCTGCAGGGAGGGGAGGTCTTGCTGTACAAATTCCCATACATCCAGAGAAAAACAAACCCAAGACTTTTCCTTCTGCAGTGATTCTCCCTTGGGAACAGCATCATGATAAACCATAAATGAATTTCAGACTGATGGCTGGCAGAGGCATCACCTTGTGGCGTCACACACCCCCCTGCTGCCCTGGGAGACCAGCCCAGCTCCCTTTCACTTCAGGTCTTTACCCTCATACTCTTGGGGATCTGTCCTCAGCAATTTCCACCCCCATTACTGTGGGCGGCCCAAGCCTTGTGTGGGCAGGGGGACCTGCCAGCCACTCAGAAACTAGCTCACTTGTTGGTTTCTTCCACTTTTGCATTGTTTTTTTCCCTCTGGGGTCTGGCAGGCAGTGTGGGGCAGCTTGTGTCACTCATTGGGAGCACCTGGGGAGTGGTGATTTAAGGGGATGTGTCTCAGCTTGTAGGGAAATGGTCTGGACTGATATAGGAGGTGGCAGGGTCTTTTGGTTGGGCAGTGGTGGAGGGAGCTGTGCCCTGTATATAGCCCTGAACAGCCTGTTGCAGATGTTTTCCAGCTGTGTTGAGGTGCAGCCTCAAGGTTCTGAGAGCACAGCTGTGCTGTGGGGCTGGGAAACACTCTACTTTGAGGACGTAAGTATGGATTTTTATAATAAATAACTGTTAATACATTTATTGATAACTTTACTGGCAACTATTACAACTGGGGGTGGTTAAAAATTATGCAGTGTGTGTTCCTTATAATACCATTTAGGCATATTGATCATTAATGGGCAAGTGAGATTTAAACAAGATGCATATTGTATGGGATGGCTCCTGTGCGGCTGTGAAATGTCCAGTGGGTGTAAGCATTGCTTCAGCCTGCTGTAGGAGTTCTCTGGCTACTGGGCCTGGGTAGTTCCTATGTGTGGAGCCCTTGGGAGGCTCAAAAGGATGGGCTTCCACTGCCACCAGCTTCCTGCTGTGGCAATGGGACCATGGGTGCCCCAAACCTTCCAGGTTCTTATGGCTTACTCACAGACTCTGGTGAGGCTGGCAAGGAGGAGTGTTAATTTTAGACAGCACCTGCTCCGCTCCAGGGAGCGTATTTATTTTAGAAGCACCATGTGTTTGTCTTTCCGAAACAAAAGTGTTTCAAGACTTGGGGTTTGTGGAGAGCTTTCAAAAACCTGGAATAATTGCAAATTGAAATAAAATGACAGTGCAGGGATTCAAAATGTCTATGAAGGCAAAATCTGAGTTTTCAGATGGTTCCATTAATAGCCTGTCTGCACCCCAGTGGATATGAAATATGTTCCTGTGTTGTTAAAAAAACAGCTCTGAAATTGTTCCTAGTCCCACCTCTAGAATAATTAAATGCATACATACGTGTGGGCCTGATGAGAATGAGCTCTGCCAGCTCATCAGAATAAAATGTCAGCAAATGCCAGCAACTTCCTGACCTTAATTCCAGCAGACTTACCTTCCTTCCCTTCCTGAAGTTTCTGCTTCTTTCCCAGCCCTCGCTATTTAGATGTTAATCACTAAGATTTATTAGGCAGACAAGGTACCTGCTTGCTGTTCTGACCTTCCTGTCTTGCTTAGTGCTTCTTCCCCCTGGGAGACTGCAGGGATAAGGTGACTCCCTACACAGCCCACCATGGCTTCACAGGCAGCAAGCCGTGGGGTGCTCTGCGCCAGCTGGGCCTTGATGTGTTATAGGTGTGTGCTCCAGTGCACTCCTCAACTGCAGGACCATAACCCTGAAAGTATCTGCTATTATAGGATTTCATGGAAAGACATTAAGGCAAACTAGACCACCAGACTATGAGCTGGATCATACCTTTCCTAGCTGAATGCCTGCCTGAGAGCCAACTTGCTTTACAATTTATTGCTTAGGGCTGCAAAAGTTGCCATCTGCTCATTTCCTCTCATTGCCATGCTCTGTGATGTTTCTCGTTCCCACCCACATCCAGCACAATAAAAAAATATTTGCATACCTGGCCAAAAGCCCTTTTATTATTGCTTTCCAGGGCAGGGACCTCCTGAGCACAAACAATTTGCTGTGTATTTTTCCCAAAATCACAGTGCCACACTATCGCTGCAGAAGCAACATGTGCAGTGATTGAGCAATCAGACATGGGTACGTGGAACCACTTGCTTTGAGAGCACTAGCAGCAGGAAAAGGGGGACACCAGCCTGCTGGGGCTGAGGTGGGGCTCCCTATCGCCTTGTTTGCAGGTGGCTGTGCTCTCCTACTGCAATGCTGCAGCCCAAGAGTTGCAGGGAAAGGTGCAGCTTTGTCATCCTGGCACAAACTGTGCTTGATGTACAAAGTGCTCTGCGAACTTTGTTTCCTAGCTAAAGGATTGCCAGTGGTTTAAGTTATAGGCCATTAATGTTACAGTAACAAATGTGTCTTTCTGCTGGTAATACTACAATACTTTCCTAGTGTGGTTTTAGTTTTGTTTTGTTTGAAAGGGCAAGAGTAGACAATGCACGCTGACACTTGTGGGCCAAGCTGCTTTCCCAAAATATTTGCACAATATCAGCTCTTTTCTAGTCCTGAAAGCTTTGTGATGCTTTGAAAAACACTACTGGCAAACTCAAAACACTCCTGACCAACTCTTCCAGGTCAGCTGCTTTTGGGTGTGTTGCTCAACGTAAAGCAAAGCACGAGCGTGCTGCCAGTGTCATATCCAACGTGAGCCGGTGAAAGGTGATCGCCTCTCCGGTCTGGGCTTCCTGCGCTGCATTTCACAGCATCCCCAGGAGATGGCAGGGCAGCCTCAGAAATCTCTAAGCCGCGGCTGTCAGCCGGCAACCTGCACCCTGGGAGGGCTGGGCAGGACCCCAGGCTGCGCCCGCTGTCCCCCTCCTGCCCCCACCGTCGAGGCTGCCCAAAATTCTCTGGTTCATGGTTGGGTCCTTTAAAATGTCCTTCCTCTTCCCTCAAGTTTGCATAGGCGACATCCCCTGTCTCCCTGGCTTTAGCGAGGTCCCCTCCTGCTCGGGTGGTACACGGGACCTTTGTCCCAGGCGGTTGTGCCACCGTGTCCTTGCACGGGGCGGAAATGGGTGGAACTGCCAAAACAAGCAAACCGGTTACACAACTTCAATGTGTAATTCCAGAGGTTATAATTATTGATTTTTGAAAGGGAGGAACCAGGTTCTGGGCTTAGACAAACATAAGTGTGAGAGTTTAATCCTCTCCCTGTTCTTTGGGGATCTCCTGTACCTGGTGGCTGTGCTGGACTAGACTCAGTGTCCTGGGATCCAAGCCCAGAAAGGCTCTCCTAGGAAGAGGTGGTGGTTTGGCAGGCATGGTGCAAGGGCAGGGAGATTTGGTCACCGATTCTGGAAAAAGAGACACAGTTAATTTTTGTAACATAACAGGAAGGTGGAATCATGTGAAATACCACAGGTGTCCTAAGCAGCTGTGGGACCTCTGTCCTTAGAAACAATTGCGGCTCACCTAGATACAGTATTGTGCTGCTGCCCTCATCTTGAAGCTTGCCCTGCTTGGAGTAGGTGTTGGATGAGAGAATTCCAGGGGACTGCTGCAGTGGCTGCATCATTCTCAGCACCTGGGACTTCAGTATTGTCAAATAAATCTTTGGCAGATATAAACAGAAACCTTCAGTGAGAACCTGGACCATCAAATACCACCTAACAGATCCAGGTTCAAGACTGTCCTGCCACTGCCATCTGCCTATGTGAGCTTGACCTGAGTGAGGTCAAGCACCTCATGGATGTTCAGTTCTCTGCATCTTTTTTGTCCAGGGATTTCTGCAAGTGCGGTCCCCAAGCTGCTGCAGCTGCAATGCACAGCACGGATCCTCTGCCTGCTTCCAAAACAAGGAGTAAAGGTTTTCAAGAGCCCAGAGCTTGCTGACATCTTGCTTTCAGTGGGAAGTCAGTCCTTTATTCACCTCTCCAAGTGCTGACAGCTCTGCATGATCTTGCCCAGAGCCTGGTGCAGGGGAGCTGGCAGCACAGCAGCCATCCCCATGCACCTCTCCTGGGCATGGCTTGAGCTCACGGGTTTCTCAGCTTGTCATGTATTCCTCTGTGCCCAGCTCATTATCTGAGCCTCTGGGGGCTGTAGAAAGCCCACTCCACTTTGGAAAGGAAACAACAATTTTTCAGATGTGGCTGAAATGCTGTGAATGGCTCTGAACTATGTTATAAGCTCAAAAGAAGTTTCACCACATTGACCCAGTCTAAGAAATAAATGGCTTTGAATCTGTTATGCTCATGGAAGGTTCAACGGCCAGCACCGCTGCTTGCATTTCAGTCATTTAGAAACCTGAGGGAAATATGCTCTGGTGTGTAGGACCATTCAAACAGAGCAAGGCAAGGCCTTTGGGAACTGTGGGTCTCCTGGGGAGTGGGAGTGCACATCTGTCCTGGGAAAAGCTGGTTGCAAGTAGTGTCTCTGGCATGTGTGAAGGCCAGTGCAAGCTTTTCAGCTGTGCTGCAGTGAGATGAGCTCCACTGATGTCATGCAGCATCTGTGGGTGTTAAAGCACAGAGGGTTGGAGCCCTACCTGAGGGTGTGCTGCATATGTGGGGATAAGGTGTGAAACAGCCTGGACTTGCAGTCAGAACTAGGTGAGTGGGTTCCTGCACATCTGGAAAAGTAACTCCAGGGTGCTTTCAGTGGGTGGTGGAACACATTCACAATTTTCAAGGCATTTACAAGGCAGGGCACAGTAGGGTTGGATCTGGTCACAAGGACTGGGCTTTCATTAAGAACAAGATAGAGATTTTTCACCCCCAGCTCATTTAATTTCCACTGTGTCTGGTGTTGATATAGATATGTGGATACAGAACTCCTTGGCCTGGGTGTTTGCAGCAGCCCACGCTCTCCCACCGAGGAGGGGTGGTTTGTCAGGTCCCGCTCCCAGCCAAGGCTTGCCCTGTGTGCCCCGGGGGGCGGCACGGCCCTCCCCATGCCATTTGTGGTGCAGTGCAAGAGGTCAGGGCTGCCCGCCTGAAATAAATTTCTCCACGGCGCTCAGCGCACTCCTGGGCTGGACCCCCACCACCGCAACCGCTTGCGAGGCGCGCTTTTCTTGACCCCCCCCCCCCCCCCTTTTTTTTTTTTTTAAACTTTGGCGAGGCCGGGTGCAGACCCGGCACCTCGCACTAGATGTCACCGGAGCCTTCCCTTTCGGCTCCTCATTTTTTTCACGCTTCCCGGCCCCTCCCCGTTGGAAGAAAGGGGGGGGATACGGAGACCCGCGCTTACAGACCCCCACCCTCCCCGCCCTTCCCCAGCGCTCCGCGGCGGCGCGTCCCCGCCCCGGGGCTGGCCGAGGGCGAGGGGCGGAGGTTCCGCGGCGGCGGCGCCGGGCGCGCTGTAGGGGCAGCCCGGCCGCCGCGGGGCCGCCATGCCCGCCAAGTCCAAGTACAACCTGGTGGATGACCGGCACGACCTCCGCATCCCGCTGCACAACGAGGACGCCTTCCAGCACGGCATCTGCTTCGAGGCCAAGGTGGGCAGCGGGCGCAGAGGGGGTCGGCGAGGTGTCCCTGTCTAACGCTTGCACCCCGACCCCTCGGGATTCCCTGTTTTCCATCTCTCTTTTCGCATAGCCTTGGGTTTTCTCCACTTTCCCCAGGAGCCCTTCCCCTTGGGGTTGCCTGCTCTCCCTCAAACTCAGCTGCAAAGAGTCGGGCGAGGCTTCCCACCCATCCCCTAAGGATGGCGAAGCTGGTCGGGTGAGTCCACCTGGAGCGGGGGTCACCCTTCTGCTTCACCCTGGCATCTCTCCTTGGCTCTGCATCCCTCCTTGGCTCTGCGTGGTGTTGCTTGGGGACGCTGGCCCAGGAGAGCCATGGACTGTGTGCATCTGCCTAGAAAGTGTGGGGAGCTGGGGCTTTGCTCTGCATTTCCAGCGACTTGGGTAGTGCTGCTGTGATGGGGGGCCAGTTGGTGTCTGCAGAATGCCCTGTACCCTGGTGCTTCTCTAACGGGATAAACTCATTATGTGAGTGGAGGGAGGAACTGCATGCCATTTGTGGTGCAGTGCAAGAGGTCAGGGCTGCCCGCCTGAAATAAATTTCTCCTTACATATATAAACCATTCTTGCTAGTGGATTTGGCAGGAAGCAGTCTTTTTTTTTTTTTTTTCTTTCTCCTTCCTATTGGAACCTCTCAGTCTTGTACTCCGCTTAGGTTGTGGCTTTCCACAGTGTAAGTCCTTGTGATCTCGCAGCAGGCTGGGAAAAATCTCAGCTACCCATCATTGTTGCTGATCCCCAAGCAGGTAGCACTGGCTGGCAGTGCACTGCGAAGTAGCTGGGCATGAAGTTTGAAAAGGGGAAACATAAAATTCTACTCCCTTTGCTGTTCCTGAGGGATATGGTTGTCATGCTGATGAGAGGCTGACTTGGAAAAAAAGTGGTGTAAAACAGCTCTGAGTGGCAGGGAGGCAGGCATCTGTTGCACACCGTTTTCCTCAGAGCACATGTGCTGTCAAGGGAAAAAAAATCACAGATTTGTCATCTAATTGCATGCAGTGCCCTGGGGGCAAGGTTGCAGCCCTTTGGAGGGTGTCAAAGTGTTATTTCCCCCCTTTTCTCATGTCTGGGAGGCTTTCTCTGCAGATGCCATTGCCTTCCTGACAGGCACTGTGCTGCAGAGAGCAAAACAGCAGAGGAGTTGTTTACCGAGCAAACTTAAACCTGCTTTGCAACTATTTCCTGGGAAAGACTGTTCAAATGCAGCTTTGCAGTCTTTTGCTTCTGGATTATTGGAGATGATTGCTATTTTATGGCCAGCACCTGCTCACGCCTCACCTGTGGGGAGTCTGCAAAGCATCTCCAGTACTAAATGCTATGTACCTCTTCCATGGCAGGTTTGGATAGCCCAGCTTGGGGGGTGAGGAGTGGGGTAGGGCTTCAGCTGCCCCCTCGATCTGCTCACGGCTCATCTCTTTTCCGTGCTGCTGGTCTGGCTGCATGAATGGGGTTGTGCATGTTAGTCTTTGTTAACTCCTCTTTCTCTCATTTGGTATCCCGTGGCACGCGTTAATGCCGAGCACAATCCGTACGAAACCCAGCTTCTGAATTTGTGGGTTTCTCCAGCAGCTCCTGATGCCAGATGCAGAATGCAGATGGCTTAAGCAATTACTCCATCCTTTTATTAGATTGCTGGAGATTAATTAAATGCTTACACTCCTTTAGTTCCTTTTATTCTCAAGAATCCCAAGTGCTTAAACCAGCACAGCTCTTGTTTTGGCTAGGCACCCAGCGCAAGTCGCAAAAATGAGAAACTCTGATTTAGAGCAGAGCTTTGGGGGAAGATTAAAGAAGAATGCTCATCTGGGGCAGTAGGATTCACATGCCTGTCTCCTAGAAGGCTCCTAGGACTGCTGATAAAGCAGGCAGCGGGGATCCCAGTGTTCCAGCCCTCGGCAGCTGGATCAGCGGTCTCTGCTCCGGCAGCCCAGGATTCCTGTCGAGCTTGCTTGGGGCTCACTGCAGGGGGGTAACGTGGGCCTGAGTCGGTGTGCACTTGTTTATTGTTTTAATTTTTAATTTTAATTTTACACTGAGACCTATGCTGTCTGCTGCTGTCTTTACATGGCGCGTAGAGGATGTAACAGGTATTTTGGTTCATCAGTAGCTGCTGGCATCTGTGCTGTTGTGCCCCTTGCCTCTCTCCCAGGGGAGTGCAGGCACCTTGGGGTGGATGGCCATGGGCAGTTGGGATTTGGGCCCTTTTCAAGCATAGAGTGATGGACTTGCTCTGAAGCAAGAGGTGGTGTCACATGCGATGCCATCAGGAGACTTGAGTTGCTTGTCCCCACTGCAGCCATATGCTCTGGCACAGGGATGCAAGTCTGAGCGAGATGACCTCTAAGGATTATGTTAATCCATTTTCTGGAGATAAATCCAATAGTTGGAAAATCCCACTCCATCTTCTTAGGAATAGTAATGCATTTCACACTTTTGGATCTGTTTTCATTGACTACCTCTCTTGGCACAAAATCTCTCTGTGTCCCTGAGGCTCCTCAGCCGGGCCGCTGGGAATCAGAGGTGCTGGCTCCGAGGGAAGGCAAGGTGTTCGCCTTTTACTATGTCTTGTGATCTGAATTGTTGAATAAAATCAAAAGCCAGGCCTCTTGTGTTAGATGAAGCAATCAGATGAAAGATGTGGGAGCTGCAGCGTGGCACAGGAGAGCAAGTATAAATTGCCACTTGTGCAATGGTTTCCTCGTTAAATAAATGGGTATGTAGAGAGCAAAGACTCCTCCTGTCCTCCTCCACCTCTCTGCCCAGCACTTTGCCAGTTGGGGTGAGGAGGAGGGGGATGTGAGCTTACTCCTTATCTTCCCAAAGCCTTGATGCTGCAGGACAAAATACAAGGGCCAGCTTGTGCAACACCAGCAATTCTGCGCATTCAGAAATCATGACTCAGGCTACTCCAATGCCTCCAGAGGGATGAGCACGTAAAGGCAATTAAATGAAGTGATGGAGCCTGTCACTGGACTGCCGGACCCCCGGTCCGTTTGAGTGCAGGGGTGCTGGGTGCTGCTGGGTTTGCATGGGGAAGCTGTTGCTGGCCCCTGTCATTAGAGCTGCTCTCGGGAGCTCCCTGTGCTGGGCTCTCCTCAAAAGCAGCAAGAGATCCCTCCTGCCCTGGAGATCTTGTGGTCTAGAGCAAGGTTCCACTTCCCAAATACCCATTATTTGGAAACAGCTCTTAATTCTTCAGTGCTGAGACTCACTAATCTATTAGCAGTGCCATAACATACATGGTTCCCAATAAAGGGAGGAGATGGGGAGATGCTGCCCATCTGCAGCTCGGGGGAGAGGGGGAGATGGGCTGTCCAGCCAAACCTGGGTCCTGGGGCAGACCCACCGCCTGCAGTCCTCGACTGCCATGGGCTGGGACAAGATGTGCTGAGAACTACTTTTCCTGATATCAGTCTTGTCTGCAGATAAATGTGGGACTGGAGGTTTGGGAGTATTGCTGTCCTGGGCAGCAGGTGGGATTTTTGGGTTTGGGTGGTGGTGTGTTGTTTTTTTTTTTCCTCTTAAAGGATCTTGGCAACCAGGCACTTTATCTCATATTTGTCAGTACTTTTCTCTGCTTTTGTGCGTGGGAAACTGAAGTTGAACCGAACATCTGCTGCTGTCTATGTTTGGAGATGGGACACGAAGGAGACTTCAGTGTGATCCAGTAAGTTCCTTACTCTGAAGCCCTCCAGCTCACCTGCTGCCACCTTCCTGAGGCTAGCAGTGCTGGCAGTGCCTGCCGGTGACTGAAAAGATAAATCCTTTATCAAGAAAAGGATTATGACATCAGATGAACGCTAAGCAACAAATGCATGTGTGTTTCCACTCTTGTGTATATTTTTATGTGTGTAGGGTCCGTACATAAAAGCATTTGAAGTTGAATTGCATGCAGCTCTAATCAGGGTCTTCATTTCCCCCCTCTGCTGCAGGCTCCCTTTCCAGGAGGGCTGCGAAGCCAGAAACAGGTTGTGTGAAGCTCTGCACCTCTTTAGCTGGCTGGGAGAGACTTGGCAGCTTTATTTGGGGGCTGTTTGTACTGGCAGCTCTGGAATAGGGCATGCTGTGTCAGGGCTGCTCAGCCTAGAGCAAAGCTGCAGTGTGATTTAGCCCAGGATTGCTTGCTTGAGGCTATAAATAACCTTCCTGAGTGCCACAAAAGTTCTCGTTTGAAACAGTGGCATATTTCTGCCATACTTGTTAAGTCAGTTCACAGGCTGCTAAGTGAAGCTCTTAGCAAAAAACAATCCTCTGCTGGGATTTGGCAAAGCTGCGTGTGCCCAGACTGTGGGTACTCGCCGGGCAGCATGTGGGCTCAGCAGATGCCAGAAGGTCCTAAGGAAAGAGTGATGGGGGTGGGATGCTCTCAGCCCTGCTTTCTGGCCACTGAAGCGCTTGGATCTTGCACAGCCTGTACATGAACGCCTGCTAAGACTGTAACTGGGTGTGGATGCAGGAATCTTCGTCCCTGTTTGTGGGGCAGCTGCAGGCAGTGTGGCTGGACGGAGTATGGAAATGGGGGCAAGTGGACAGCCTTGCTTTATTGGCATGGAAAAACATCAGCTCTCCTGCTGCACCCCCTTGCTCGGTGTCCCGCTGTCCGGGCCGCAGGGTCGCATCCTGCTACAAAGGTGTCTCCCCTTATTACCCAAGCCCCATTTTGGCTGGGGAGAGGGGAGGGTGGGTGCAGTGCATATGGCTCTGGTGTGCACTGGGGTCTTGTTGCTGGACCGCCATTATTCCTGTTGCTCGAGCCCCTGTGCAGCCCATCGGCAGTGCAGGCATTTCTAGGATCAGCACGCAGGTGAACACCAATATCCCTAGGGCATTGACTTGGCCACTGCTGACTGGCATGAGTTGGCCCTGCATTGATACCCACTGGCTGGTTGTGTAGCTCTGGACAGGTCTGACATGCAGCATTAAACTATCCAGCCTCCAGGGCTGGATGCACCCCAGTGTCCTTAGGGTGCAGAGTCCTATCGCAGGAGGGCTGGAGCCCTCCGGCACAGCAGAGAGCCTGCTGCACCCGTCTGTTGGGCTCGGGCTGGAAAGCCAGGGCTTTTTTCCATTGAAGTCAGCTGGCATCCCAAATTTCCGTTGCTTTTGGCCTCTGAATCTGCACCACTGCAGTCTGAGTAAACTTCCCCCCTTTCTGTCCAGTAAGGCTGCGTGTTCCTGGGGTGCGGGGCAGAGCTGGTGCTGCACCAGCCCAGCCCCATGGCTTCCCGGTGGAGACTGTGCGTGGGTGAGTGGGAGCACTGAGACAGCAAAAGTCCCAGGAATTTGATTTCTCCTTGCTTTCCCTGATGGCAGCAGCCCCAGGAGAAGCCCTTATCAGCCAGGCTGGGTGTTTCCCTGAGCACTGGGGAAATAAAGAAGTTTCAGATATTGGGGCACCTGGCTGGGGTCTGGTGCCCAAGCACTTTGGCCCTGCAGTTCCTCTGCAGAAGCAGTGGCTTGTCATCTGTGGCAAGCTCCCTGACTCGGGGTGGCTTTCCACGCTGGAAGCCCATCAGCCAGCCCATCTAGGCTCCCCTGTAAGCTGGGTATGATTCAGCCCTGACCTTTGCACGCAGGATGGGGCTGGCAGGGAGGCAGCATTCCTCCCTCGGCAAGGCGGCAGCTCTGCTCTGGGGACGCTTTTGCTGCCCACCGCCTGCAAGGGACCTCATCAACAGCCCTTGAAAGGTGTCCCCCAGTCAGGGATGCGGCCAGCCTTCGGTTTTCCAAAAATATCTGCCACCTTATCAAGAAAATCCATTTCTGACAGAGCAGAAAACAAGCACTATTGAACAACCTTCAGGAAAAATGAGAAACTAAGTGACTTGTGCAAATATTGCTTTGGCAAAATGCTCTCCTTTGTTTTCTGTGTGTGGGTTTGTTTTGATTTGGTTTTTTTTCCCCTCTGGCCTGGGGAGGACTGGTATTTCTCTGAACTGGACAGGTCTTGTAAGCCATGGAAGCAGGGTGCATAGCATGGGCTGTGTCTGGTGGCCCCTTCCAGCCATGCTCAAGGCAGATGACCCTGCTTGCATGGGAGGGGGACAGCAAGCGGGCTCCTTTTGGGTGCTGAGAAGCCCCGATCGGTGACAGTCACCATGCCTGTGCCATGGTAGGGTGAGGGGCTGCCCTTTCTGGGGGCCCGGGAAGGACCGACAGAAGGCTAGGTCCCACACATGGGGATGAGGAGCAGCAGGGTGTGCAGGGACTGAAAGTGTCCTGCAAAATAGGTGCTTTGTGCCTGCCTGTGCCACTGGGCAACACAGCCCCAAGCGGCTCTGGCCACATGCATTGCAAGGGCAGCCTTTGTGCGGCTGCCTCCTTACAGGAGGGACCCCTTCAGCTGCCCATTCATTGGTGCTCCAAGCAGGCAGCCTTTCTGCTCCTAATTGGGCTGGGGAGGAAGGGGGCTTCCTGGGACTGCCCTCCCCACTGAGATTGGTGGCCCCCTAATCCTGCCTGGCTCTTGGGTGCAGGTGGGGGGCTCCACCTCAGCCCCCCATCCCCTGGCAGGAAGATGGGGATACAGATCTGGAGGTGATTATTTGGGAAAGCTGTGTCCTGCATATGTGCGTGTGGTTTCCTTCTCAGTTCCTGGGGGCTTGGGGAGGATGGGTTCTTTCATGGGTTTATTTTCTTTGTCAGCTTTCACACAGCTTTATTTTCCTTCCTTTTGTCTGGAGCGCCTTCCTTTCTCCTCCCCGGGCTCAGCCCTGGGCCCACTGCCTCCCTTTCCTGCAGGGCTGACCTGCTGGCGTGGATGCTGGCCGAGCCCTGGGAGCCTGGACGTTGTCCCCTGCAGGGACCAGGGCCACCTCACTTGAAGCACACAGGTTTTAAAGGAAGGCAGAAGCCCATGTGCCTGGGGTCTGGGAGCTTAGTGTTCAGGGCTCCCTGGGGCTCCTGTCCCAGGAGGGGGAAGCTGTGTCTCAGCATTGCGGTAGGATGAGGGGAGAGTCTTCTGCCCCAGAGGCTCCTGCTGCTGTGCTGATCCTCACCTCTGCATCGCCTGCTTTTTCCCACAGCTCTTCCTGAAATGAAGGCTGGTGCTGTGAGTAGGAGGGCTGGAGGAGAGCGGAGCAGGAGCAGCCTTTATCACCTGTAAATCACTAATAAATATGGGTGGTTTCTCAGCCTGTCCTTACTCCTTGCTTGGGAAATAGTAGTTAAGCTGAAAGACTGACCTCTAAGTCCACATTTTTGGGAGGATACTCATCACATTGTGAAGAGTTACTCCTCTACGGTGCCATTGCTGCTTATCGTTTCTGCCCTGAAGGCAGAAATAATCTGGAGACACTTTGTCCATCTGTTGAGTTTAGTGAAATGTGCACAAAATACCTGCCTGCAGAGTAGGGGGAGCGGTGGGTGTTTTTGGAGCTGTGATCACAGTAACTGTGTGAAGTGAGCCCACACTGGGGCTGGAGGTGCTGTGGGCTCTGGTGGAGCTGCCCTCTGGGTGCGGGGTGCCGCAGTGTGTCTTGGAGCCCAGGTTTGGAGCAGAGGTGAATCTGTGTACTTTGTGACTGGAGGACCATCCAAGGAGGCCCAAGGTGGTGTCTGATTTCTGCTGGGGAGGCTCAGAGGGAGAGATGCTGTGGAGCCAGGATGTCCACCTGGCAGCAGAAGGCAGGGAAAGGTTTCTCTCTTACATGCTGCATGGTGACTGTGTGCCCATGGCTCTGGTTTCCTCAGCCCTCTTCCTCATCATCTACTTTTTACTGGTGGCTTCCAGACTTTATATAAGGAAAGGGAATTGACTGATGTCAAAGATGCCTCTCGTAATATGACCTGAACCTTTGAAGGGGCAGGAAGGCTCTATTTAGGGGACGCGACTGAAAACTTATCAAGACTTGTGCTTTTGTGGCTGGGGTTTGAGCATCTGGATGTGGGCAGCTGATGCCACCTTTGCTGGCAGTGTCCATTGTGGGCCTTAATTCCCAGTTACGTAAAGCTGCCCTGCGCCACTGGCAGTCTGTTCAGCACGTGATGGGCTCACCAGCTGTTTGGTGTTTATTTTTATATCCCCTCTATTTGCATCTCCTTGCAACACCAACTGCCTGGTGCTGGTTGCTGGGTGCCTGCCTCCATCTGCAGCCAGGGCAGGAGCCATGTAGCTGGAGGTGGCTTTGCCAAGCTGGGGGGGTCTGCTCGAATTTGGGGTGCAGAGGGTTTGCATGGAGGGCTCCTGGGGACAGCACACACACACAAAACCCAGGGGTGGTCATGCAGCCTCTGAGCTGCGTCCTCAATGAAGGTGACAGCAGCGTCTCGCAGAGAGAAGCTGGGAGTCCCGCAGTGATTCTGGGTGAGGAACAGCCCTTTGCCTGCACCATGACCCCGCACACGTGTTTGGGCATCTAAACACCCATCTCAGTGCTAGCAACCAGTGCCCTGCATTTTCAGGGTGTCAGTAAAGGCTGCGGTCGTGTTCACAGGAACATACAACCCTGCTGGGTTTGGTGCCCACGCTGTGCTGCTGGGGGTTACGTCAGCACTTGTGTTGAGATGAAGCGTGGGAGCACAGAGGGCTAGTAAATAGACTCAGAATGCTTTTCTTCTAACTACATGTTTTTAGCGCTCTGTACTGACTCTTCATCACTTGTCTGTTTTCCGATCCTTCTTCTGAATCTGCCCTCTTCCATTTTACTTCTTAAAGGGTTTTTGTTTGGCAGCTCTCTGTGCTGGGTTGCAGCGGTGCTGCCTTTGGTCCCCTTTGAATAGCAAAGTGGCTCCTTTATTCTGCAGGCTTGGCCTGGAGGCTCAGCATCGCTGCAAGAACAGCCAAGGGTTTGGCAGGGCTGTAATTGAATAGTGAAGGGCCTGTCACAGAACAGGTTGCCCCAGCTATTTTAAGAATATTCCAGTGTCCAGGTCTATAATAGATGCCTCAGTGCACCCGAGGGGATATTGGCTTATACCTATGTACTTTGATCATGGCATAGATGAATGAGTCCTGCTGGCCTGATTATTGAAGTTATTTTATTGTTAAAATAAGGACTGCTGAATCCTTGAAACATTGCAGTGGGGGAACAGCTTTGTGGTGGGAGACATGCAGTGCTTCAGTGCAGTGAGCAAAATGCCTCTTGTTCCCCAGAAGTGATGCTGGGTTCCCTCTGAGGATGCCATCAAAGCTTTGGTGGGACCATGAGGTTCCCAGTGCCATGGAATCTTGACTAATCTGCTCTTTCTTCCCCTACAGTACATTGGGAGTCTGGATGTGCCGCGGCCGAACAGCCGGGTGGAGATCGTGACGGCCATGCGGCGGATCAGGGTGAGTGTGGCAAGGATGTTCCTTCCTCTTGTGCATCAGGGTGACAGGGGCACTGCTCCTCCATCTCTGCTTACAGCCTTGTCCCTCGTAAGTCCCATCCTCCAGGTTATTCGTAACTCTTTATTTTTCACCATCACTCTGTCCATGGAGATCTCTGTATAACCCCAACTCAGTGCCTGCAAGTTTGTGCCACACTGTCACATATGGAGCATCCCTGGCGCTGACTGTCCTTTGTGGTACCTGGGCTGCAGCCCCAGCAGGGCCGTCTCTGTGCTTGCAGGGCTGCGGGATGGGGTGAAAGGTGGGTGCAGGATGTGGGGCTGCTGGTGCCAGATGGAAGCCGCAATGCATTCATGATTCAGAGGATTTCCTTATGTGTCAGTCCCAATTCAAAGGCAACAGCAAGCTACTTATGGAAGAAGTATGTTTGTTTTTTAGTGTTTACATAAGCACTTTAGCTGCGTGAAAATTTGGACACTGCCTGGATACGCCAGCAGGTTAGTGCCCAGTAAATGGCAACGTGCAAATTAAAGTGCTGAGTAATGTGCTGTGGGGCCAGCCAGCAGCGAGCTGGTTGAACAGCAAATAGGTCAGGGAATGTCAGCTGGTGATGAAGTCATCTGGCTTCCCAGAACACTTGCAGTCAGGATATGGGGCGCTCTCGCTGTATAATGCTTGGCCAGTAGCCAGGAGAGGAGCTTTTCCTCTGCTTCCCGGCCCTGCGCCTGCACAACTGGAAGGTGTCCAAGGGCAAGCTGGGGGGTGATGAGCAAACTACGCACCCGGTGAGCTTGCTGCCTTCAGGCTTAAAACAGCAGGAGCTTGACTGCTTTGCGACACACAAGACAGGTAATTTGGTCTACTCTCTGGGTCACAGTAAGGGGTCTGCCCTGTCTTCCTGGGATAGCTCTCTCCTGGAAATAACACTCTATAATGGAAAGAGCTGAGGACACTGGCAGGGACCTTGAGTGATGGATGAGCTGTTTTTCTGATGGCCTCATGGCATCCTGCAAGCCCTGGACCTGCTGGTGTGGCTGAACAGTCCTCCCAGTGCTTCTCTCTCAGGCCCTCCTGCAGACTGTTGCTGTTATCTCATTTTCTCTTTTCTCATTACCAGAGGAGGAGAGAAGTATCATATCCCAAGGACACAGATTGCAAGGTTCTTCTGTTTCAAACTTTCAGGGTGTAAATAGTTTGTGTGCTCTTCTCAGCAGCTTTCCTACCCGCTGCCCGCTCCTCTCAGTGGTGGATAATGTTGCTGTCAGTGCACAAATTGAAAAGTCCTTTATGGCTTTAGGTTTGCTCACCTTGGTTCCAGGTGAGGGTTGGGACAGAACAACTCTTACACTGTCAGGAGCTCTTATAAACAACTGCTTCCTCTGCTGCCTTTCAAGATAAAACTTTTGAAAGAATGCAGCTCCAGCCCCAAGATTGCACAACTCCACATCAGCATGGGAGGACTGGCACAACTTTAAGGGCTTAAATAAACCCTAGGAAGGAAAAGAAACACCAAACACCAAAACATTATTGTTGACCAATATAAATAAACTTAATCATAGTCTAGAAAATTCATAGATAAAGCTCTGAATGGCAGGGAAAGAACACAAATTTGGGTAAAATAACGATTTCTCATGGTGAGTGATGTGCTTGAAACGTGTGCTTAGTCTTCTTTGATCTAATGCAAGACAGGAGAGATACAAGTCATTGAGAAGCCATGAGTTTGCAGATCTGATCTGCCAGAGAGGCTTTCCATATCTGTTTACTTGTCAAGGGGTGCTGCTTGTGAAGAGGGTGCCAGGATGGTTTGTTTGATGGGAGTTTACGTGCATGGCCCTTCCCTGATTTCCTGTGCTTTGCACAGGCCTTGCACCCAGCAGCAAGGCATTCTTGTGGTGTTGCAAGGGCATTTGCCAGCTGGGCTGGGTGCCGAGGCTGGTTGGAATTTGGCTGGAGGTCAAGGAATGCGCGTCCTTCTTAAAGCAGAAGGGTAGTTGTGTTCTTTAAGGAATAAAGTAATCCCGAAATATTGGCATGGGGAAACCAGAGGAAGAAAAAGCTTATTTAGGCAGAGAAAGTGAGCAGCGGGAGATCGAGTGCAAGCTGCAGCGGTTCTGTGTGCAGCCTGTGAAGCAGCTGCAAACCCTGAGGTTTATACAGTTTTTAACACGGTCCCTGGTTTAGGGGGAATGTTGTGTCCCAGCGTGTTCTGAGATCCTGACGGTGCAGGAGGAGGACCCTAGCTGCCCCTTCTGCTGCTGCAGCCCCCCTTTCGGTGCTGCCTTCACACTAGTTGCTTACCAGGCTTTGGCTTCATTTAATAATGGCTAAAACAATGGTCCTGCAAAGAAGTGAGGAAGCACCCTGCCTGACAGTGAGGGCCCCGAGCGGGGACAGTGCCCTGAAATTCCCCCATAGCTGCCCACACTGGGGATGGACGGGGCCATGAGCAGCAGCAGCTCCTCCAGCAGCACTACCTCCTCTCTTGTCCCCAGTAGCCAGGACTGGCAGCCGAGCACCCTGGATCTGTCTGATCCCAGCTTCCTGTTCAGATGGAGCCCTGACCCTTTGGGGGCAAAGAGGAGGACACAGCATAGCCAGCATTGCTGGGATTCCTGCTCAGCCGGGTTCTGCTGCCCTGTGCTGCTCTCCCAAGCGTGGGCAGAATGGCTCCACCAGAGGCAGATATATATATTAAAGCCCAAATTGGGTCCTTTTTGTGGATGTGGTTTCAGAGAGACCTTATGCAGGGAGTCAGCTTTGCCATCTCCATCCTCCCCCTCCTGAGGGTCTGCCAGCAGCATGGCCCAAGGGAGGGTTTTTGTCCAGAAGCAGGAGGATATTTGAGAATTCCCCGTATTCTTGCAGCTGGGGTGCGAGAAGGGAAGGGGGGCACTGAGCTGGCTGCCTCCGCCTCCCCGCTTTTCCTGCCTGCACTGGCTGGGCTGGCTGGGGACACAGCCCCCTCTTGTCCTGCTTCTTGGTGCAGATCCCTGGCCCTGGAAGGAGTTGGTGGAATGGGACATTGACCACACCAAAGATGCATTTGGACAGCAGGTTTGTGAGCATTTGCTGAGACTTTCCTGCAAAGCCTACATCTTCTGGCTTTCCTGCAGAGCACCGATAACCACATCAGTACTAGTGAATACAATAGGCCAGGGCTTATTTTCCTTGGCAAATGGGCCAAGGAATGTTTGTACAACTGAACCCCTTCTCCTCCTCATTCCAAAACTGGGTGACCTGGTCCATGTAGCTTCATGCCCTAAACTGCTGGGGTAGGTTTACCATCAAAGTGTTCCTTGGCTCCTCTGGATGCCAGGTGTGAGAAACCCATCTGTAAGTCCAGATCCTTACCCTTGGGCACCTGAACATCAAACGATCCTAAGCTCAAGAGTAATTAAATGCTCATTAAACCTGCAGCCAGCCTGTCCTGTTGGTGTGAGCCCAGGGGACCTTCCTCACCCAGGCTCCCCTGGGAAGCAGCAGCCCAGAGGCCATGGTGCTCTTCTGCTCTGTGCCCATCAAGGGCAAAGCATGTTGTCAGAATGGAAATGTATGCAAATACTTTCCCCTGTGCTCCTGGCATGTCTCCAGGGCAGCCAGTGCTACCTGGCTAGGGCTTGGCGCAGTCATTCTAGAGAATTTTTAATCCTTTTTTTTCTTTTTTTGCTACTTAGATTGCTGAGTGTGGCTTTAATCCAGGTTTTCTTTGGTGCCAGAAAGGATGAAATCCTATATAGGTACTTTTTTAAAGGCTGCTTCTCTGGAAGTCTTCTGCAAGCCTGTTTCTGGTAAGTGTCCAGCTGAGTTTCACAGGCTCAAAAAAAGGAGGCATTTCAAACACTTTAAAAATCTAGCTCTCTACACCTCCTACTCTGTCAGGTACATCTGATTTTGTGAGGCTTCTGGTGATTTGCATAGCTGAGCTCTATTTTAGCAAATTGGCAAAATTAACTGAATTTCAGCAAGCTGGTTTAAAGCAAGATTTTTTTCGCATCCTCTGCAAGCCACATGCACAGTTGGACTGGTGTGAAAATTGATACATTTGGCCAGTTATTTGTGTAGAGTGCTTGGTGTAATTTTGAGCTCATTTAATTAAAATGTTTCCAAGATAACCTCAGTTCCTGCCATGGTGAGTTTTTTAAATTGTTAGTGCATTTACAATGATGCAGTCTCTTTCCTTTTTTTTTTTTTTTTTTAAATTTCGTCATGCGAGGAGCAGCATGGCTGTTCCTGCTGTAAAACAGAGCAGGATTTGAAAGCAAGCTGGCCCTGCACATTTGGTCCCTGCTTGGCGACAGCAGACAGCGGGCTGCCCAGGGGGGGCCTGTATCACAAGTGTGATGAGGAGCGGTTGAGGGAACTGGGGCTGTTCAGCCTGGAGAACAGGAGGCTGAGGGGAGACCTTCTTGCTGCCTATAGCTACCTGAAAGGAGGTTGTAGCATGGAGGTGTTGGTCTCTTCTCCTACGTAGCAAGTGATAGGACAAGAGGAAATGGCCTCAAGTTGCGCCAGGGGAGGTTCAGATTGGATATTAGGAAAAAATTCTTCCTGGAAAGGGTTTTCAGGTATTGGAACAGGCTGCCCAGGGAAGTAGTGGAGTCACCATCCCTGAAGGTGTTTAAAAGGTGTTCAGACGAGGTTCTTAGGGACATGGTTTAGTACTAGAGTTGGCTTATGGTTGGACTCGATGATCTTGAGTGTTTCTTCCAACCGAAACGATTCTATGATTCTGTGAGATGCTCATGCTTGGCTGCCTGAAGAGTGCAACCCGCTCCTTGCCAAGTCACAGCACTCGGTGCTAGGTGAGTTATCATCGAGCTTAATGACTTGATGTGATCATCCGAGATGAACAAGATTATGCTGTATTAGATCTGAGAGGAACCAAAGGGGTATTTGTAATAATTTCAAGCGCTCTTTCAGTGCTCTGATAATTGCAGTAAAAAGGGTGAAGGTTTCTGGGCAAATTTATTGTTTTTTCTACCAGTGCCATTAGTGCAACTTAACATCATGATAAAATAATAGCTAATCCGGCATTGCTACCAACATGCCACCTACTCGATTGCATTAATAGGTGAGGATCTTATCTTGTGGGTAGTATTTAATCAATAAAGTAGTTAAATTAGTACCCAGATTTGCTGGAGCAGCTTTTTGACCAGGACAGCCTGCAGGGAAGGGACAGTTTCCAGGAGAGCTGGCCAAAGCATGGTGGCCCTGGCTTTGCTCTCTGTAGTACCACAGCCAGGATGCGGCAAGTGTTTTCCAGTGAAGCTTTGTCTGTTACTGGCAGCATTAAGTAATGCAAGTTGCAGGTACGCTCTGTTGTAATGCACATGTAAGTACAACTACAAGTGTAAGGAGGTAAATGACTCCATGTGGCAGAGGACAGACACCTGGGCTGGTAAGAAGTGTGAGCCATTAACACTGGGAAGTGAGGTCTGAGCCCCGAGGGAGCAGGGTGGGGATGGGGCTTTCAGCACTGCTCGCCAGAGGGACTTTGGGGAGGAGTTCCATGGCAGACACGAGCAAGTGCTGTCTGTCTGCTGGGCTTGCTGGTTCACACCGCAGGAATGACTGGGCTCAGCTGGACATGCGACCTGATGGGTCCTGACGAGATGAGGGCCATGCAGGATCCTCTTCCCTCAGTAACTGGCCTGATAGATAAGTCATGATAATCTCATTGCCTTTTGGCTTTAGCAGCGCCCTAGCTAAGCATTCTCTGCCAGGCTTGAGGTGACAGTAGATCGCTTGTGGCTGGGCTCCAGACTGCAGTGGGGAGAGCGTGGTGGCAGAGGGTCCAGCCTGGGAAGGAGCAGGGAGTTCCCAGCTGGACAGAGAGCTTGGCTGTGGAGCCAGCGAGGATGAAGGAAACTGTAACCCAGAGATGGGAGTGTGCTTTGGGAAGGCTCATGAGCCGAACGTGCATGATGGTGCATGGTGGTCCCCACGTCTCCTGTCTCTCTGGGATGCTCAGCCCTTCTGCTCTGGGCAGGTGTCCCAAGGGTTGGTGGTGCTCAGGGCTCTGTCACATGGGCTGATGCTGGGCATGCCAATGTGAGCAGCAGAGCCTCTGGTGGGTGATGCTGGCCTGTAGCTAGGCAAATGCCTTTAAGAGGGATGGGAGCCAGGTGGGCACCGAGCCCGTGGCAGGACTGGAGCTGCTGGCAAAAATATGGGAGGCAACAGTGCCCTGTGTTGCCGTCACGCATCCTTGCCCTGTGTTTGCTTGCATTAGCCTTTCCTTGGTTGGCCTTTCTTCCTTCTCGGAGAGCTGACGGCATCTCCCCATGACTCATCTTGCTCCCTGGCTGGGGGCTTTCCCCACTGGCACTCGCTGTGAGTCACGGTACCCGGCTTCCAGGTGCCATCAGCTGAGCCATCAGCAGATATCTGCTGGGAGCTCAAGGGAGAGGGTAGGGAATAACGGCTGCCAGGCTCCCTGGACATGGGGGAGAGGGAAAAGACCTTCAGCATTGCTCCTTCCCAGCCAGGGAATGCTCTGCTGGCCCCACCCCTTCTCTAAATTCAGGACCAGCCTGTCAAATAATTTCACAAATGTCTGTCCCCTTTTGTGCCTTTGTGCTCCCTCTTCCTCCTGCTTCACACTTGTTCTTCCTCAGCAGTGTTTCTTCAAGCAGTCTGTAAGCATTGCACAATGGTTGTGTCTTCATTGGGCTCAGCAGAGCCTGTGCAAGGGGGTCGGTGCCCGTTGGAGAGGTGCCCCTGGCTTTCTGTGGCTCCTTTGAGGCTCTCCATGTTGCACACACATTTTTGGTAGCACAGCAGGCCCAGTTTGGTGCCAGGGCTCAGCTGCACTAGAAGCAAGGGAATCTGATGCTGCAAACCTTATTTTCCACAGGAACACAGTGCTGCTGGAGCACTGATGCACAAAACATCTGCAGTGCCACAAATGCCGTGGAAGCTGTGGTGGTGCCGAGGTGGCCCTCCTGCTGTGCCCGTGCCTGCTCTGGCTTTCCCTCCTGCCAAGAAGGGAGTGACATGTTGCATGCTCTGGCTCACAGACATGATTGAATTGAGCCTGGCTGTCAAGGCAGAGGTCTGCAGCTTGTTCTGGGAGATCTGGGGTCATGAGAGCACTGGTAATTGCTGCTTGTGAGGGTTTGAAGAGTTTTTGCAGAAACCATTGTCCTTTGATAGCTCTCTGCTCCTTCTGCAAGGTGACAGAACTGCCTTTGATTGCCTGACCCTCTAACTCACATAAGCCTCTGCAGAAAGTCCTGTTATCGAGGGAAGGGGCTGTGTTCAGCATCACCAGTCGTAACTCATTCAGCTCTGTGCGCTCCAGCCCCGTCACTGTCACGAAGAGGTGGCAGGCTCTTCTTCTTCTAGAAACTTGCTAGTGAAGATAACCACTTCCACTTATCTTTGCATTTTAGAGTAAATACCTACGTATAAGAATAAGCTTTTGGAGCACCTGGGAGATTGCTGAGGGGAAGAACACTACAGATAATGGATTTGAGGGGTACGCTGAGGTGTGGCTGATTTCAGGGTCTGCAACTCATCCTGGCATCTCCCTTTTGCAATCCCTTTGAGTTTGTGTCTCCTCACACCCATGCTATTGCTTTTATTTGGAGTTTTTTATTTCCCTTTGATTTACTGCAACATGGAATTTTCCTGCATTTTTTTAATAAATCAGAACTTCAGCAGTTTGCTGCCATCATGACAGCTTTTTACTCTTGGGATGGAGTGGGTTCCAAACACTCCCTTGTGCTGACCACTGCAGTGACCTTGCATGGACGTGAGAAGAGACACGGGCAGCTGCCTCTTCCAGCCAGACGTGTGTGTCCAGAAATGGTACCTGGCTCTTGCTCTGTGATTAAGGGGAGAAATCACTTAGGAAAAGGAGAGCAAAGAGTAAGAAAACCTCACAAGCAGGGAGTCAGGGGTCAAGCAATATTTGTCTGTTTTACGGTTGAGAAGCTGAGACACAGGGAGACTAAGTGACTTGTCAGACTCCTTCCGAGGGAGCAATCCCTGTTCAGTGAACCAGACTGAATTAAAATCGAACTAAGCTGAAGTCTACACTTTAAATGCTACTCTTTTGTATGATACTTTCTGCTCTTGTGCTTCTCTGCTGGTCCTCGAAGGCCATGGACCCCTTGATTTAATTTTTTGAAGTGTTCTCCTCTGCTGCATAACTTAAGAAGAGAGGCAAAGCACAGAGCTGCAGCCTTGGAAAAAAAAAAGCCACATCCTCAGATTTCTTTACTGCTAAATTTAATTCTTGGTGGTTTTGGCTTGGTGCAGCAGGAAGATGTTCCAGGGGATGCTGTACACCAAATGGCCAAAGGGGGAAGAGCAGCACCAGAGCCTGCCTGGCAGCCTGCAGCAAGGTGAGGAGGGTTTTGGCACAGGTTTTGTGGCTGTGGGAGCTGTATGGGTGTGTGTGTTATGGCATGTTCCTGTGGCGTGCGGGAGTGGAGGAAAGGGTCACATCTGCTAAAGATGAGAGGCTGCAAAAGGTATTGTGTGAGCTGGTCTGGGGAATGGATCTCGTTTAATTAGGGAGCTGGAGGGAAGGATGTGTCTATTGTCAGACAGCAGAACAAGAAGCACAGCTGAGAACAAGATAAAGGAGCCGAGTGCTCTCCCAGTCCCAGATGGGCTGTAGTGTACAAAGCACAATGAAAGCCCTGCGGGACGATAGTTGGTGGGTGATGTGCTTCAACTGGGATTTTTTGGAGAAACTGGGCTTTCCCAGGCTGGAGTGAAGTCTGCCCAGAGGAATGTAGCCAAATTCAGATGTTTTCCGAGAAGAAAATGTTTCCCTCTCACCCAGGCTTCCCTGATAGAGAGCAAGTATCCTGGTGATTCTTCAGCTGTCACTTGGTCTTCACCAGCATGAGTTTAACATGGTAGAAAAAAACCTCTATGCTTCCCTATGGAAACTGCTGATCCATTTCACTGGATACTGAAAAAAGATGGTTAAATTTCAGCTTAACTCTTTAAGTGAAAACAGCCCCACCTGTGATGTTTTACAGTGTTGCTCTTGGATTGCAATAGTGATGTGCATTGTAGGAAGCCATCTCTTTCTTTTTCCCTTCAAGGCCTCTGGTTTTGTTTTGGCATTTTGCTTCAATGACGTTTTCTTATTCCTAGTAGCATGACGGATGGGGATGGTCTGGACTCGTTCGAACACTCCCTGATCCTCGGGAACTTTGGGGATGTGTGTGTATCTCTCTAGTACTGCAAACACAAAGAACACATCTGTGCTGACCTCTAAATACATGCTTAGAAATCCTCAGTATTTAAAAGAGAAATCTGGAGTAATTGGCCCAAAGATGGGGTGAGTGTGATTCAGGGTGCAGGACCTGTTGTGCTTTCTGTGGTTTGAGTGGATTCAATTTCAACTCCCAGCTAGTCGATCTTCTGTGTTTGCCTGAAGTCAAAGAGCCTTCGATGTGAGGAAGCTCTCCCCATGTCTGAGCTGCAGACAAGTCCCCTCCAGCCTGCTCTTTGGATAAGCTAAATAGAAACAGTTTGTTTTAACCTCTGGGACTTAGGAGTCTGGGAAACCTGCCTCATGTTCTTGTTGCTTTTTATAAGTTCTCTACTATTGCATCTTTGAAGTGTATGGTAAGGCAGAACACGTTATATCAGGATGGATTATATCAGTAGTGATTTCAACAGTGCTATGTTTTGAGATAAAGTCACATTTCTCTTTTGCTGCATGTTTCCCTGCTCACACTGCCCAGGACCATGCTCTCTTCATAGTGTCCTTTCCTCTGGATGACACCCTTTAATGTCTCCAGGGTTTTTCTTTATGATGCATTTCAGCATTTTGTGGATGCAGCTTCTGTTTCTTTTTCCTTTGGAAGGATGCTTGGCCAATGCGCTATAAAATCAACCTGAAATGAGTGGATGCCAAATTCCTGTACACTTGACCTCAATTTTTCTTTTTCTTCCAGACCTGCATAAAAATGAGCATTGCTGTGCTCTCCTTGCTGTGGAGTTTCATGGAAGGACAGCAACATTCTGTCATCTGTCTGTCATATGTCTGTCTGTTATTGCTTCACTGGGGCTCCACCAGGGAGGTGGATTTAAGCCCTTTAATCTGGGCTGTGTGGTCACTTCAGATGACATTTTTGTCAAAATGCACACAAAGGAGGAAATGGCAACGTATTCTCTTAAGTTTCTAAGCCAGCATAATAGCTCTGTGAAGTACACTTTTAATTTTGTTGAGATAATTTAAGATTTCAACTTGCACAGAGCTGGTGCTGTGGGCAGTTGTACTGCAATCCTTTGGCTTGATGTTAAGTCCTATATTGGCCATTTTCTAACTCTACTTAAAATCTTGGAACTTTTATTAGCTTGGAATTTTTTCTATAATTCTTTCTAAATCTCTCTGAAGGACATTATTCTGACTTGTTGACTTCAGCATGTAGAAGCTAGTGAATTAGTCTTAATACTTGCATTAGTTATTACTGAAATAGGAACCATAAAACACGTGTAATATGAATAATTACCTCTTCTCTCCAGTTACAGCCCAGAAACATTGGTGAGCACCGCCAGCATCTAATGAGCCCCACAGGGCTGGCTTGTTTCTGATGTGCTAAGTGTTTAATGCTGCTGCTCATTTATTCTTTATTAATTGTCTGAATTCCGTAATTGCTGATTTAGTTACAATATTACCAGCTTCCCTTCCTTCACTTTGTCACTGTTTTTCTGCCTGGCTATTCTCATCTGCCTTCTCAACTGGTCTTACTCAAGCTTTTTATGGAACTGTGGGAGAGCAGCTCTTTAGCAAGCGGTAAAAAAAAATAAAAATAAAAGTCCTGTATTTCACAACCCGAGGCGTAAACCTCGCCATGTTCTGATTTGGCTCGCTGTGCCGCACTGACACCTTCCCGAAGCGCTGCATGGGTATGTGCTTGTGATGCCCCTCTCTGTCACCTGCCCTCGGGGTGGAGTTGGGGTGTTTTTTAGCTCCAGCGTGGGTGACCGTGCTCCTCTGTAGCGCCAGCCCTGCCTGCGGCCCCTCCGTGAAGGGCGGATGATCTCAGCTGCCTTGAGGCAGGGTCTGTCTGAGAAGGAAAGCATTTTGGGAAGAAAGCTGATCGTGAACTCAGGGGTTTTTGTTTTCCTGATAGGATGGAGGAAGGTGCCTGGCTGGGCTCTACCTGCCCTGCTCACCACCCCTGTGGTCGCCAGGGCATCGAGTCTCGCCTGTGCCCGAAAGAGGCAGGAGTTCAATTAGGGATTACCCTAAACTGCTGCAAATGACAATGCTTTTCTTTAAGTGGAGCTCTATCTAGCACATGGCTCCAGAACTGCTTCAGCCTGGCTGAATAGAGACCATTTCTAGGCTCCTGTAGCCTCTTACCTCCTTCAAAGGCTTGTCACAAGGAGCCGTTGCCAAGCAGCTTGTGCACCCACTGCCATTGCCTGTGTAGGGCAAACTGATGCATATCTAATTAAAAATACCACAAATTCCAGTGAATGTGGAGTTTCCAAGGAATGTGCTTCTGCTTATTTTAGCAACAGGTGGTATATATTAAAACATGTATAGCTCATCTCTTGTCTTGTTTCTCCTGGGCTCCAAAAGCAGTGGCTGCAGATGCACGCAGAGCGTGCACCTTGTTTTCATTAACCCAAGGGAGCAGCTCAAAACCTGGTTATTTTTGCAACCAGTTCGACCAGTATCCCATATGCACCCACGCACAGGTGAGTTCACACACACCTCGCTCGGCCATCGCGGATGGCAGCATGTGAAGGCAGGTGGGAGCTTGCTGCTCCCACGCAGCTCTGGCCCGTGCTGTTATCGCTTCCAAGCCCTTCTGAAAAGGGTTCAGAGATGGTTTCAAAGCTGGGGGCTGGACTGCAGTGCGGTCTCCACTGACCTTCTCTCCTGCCTGAGAAGTGCTTCTTTTCCCAGCTCAAGAGCTGTTGCTCCCACTCGGAGCCATTGCTGTGAGTGCCCGAGCTGGAGGAGAAATGATGTGGCTGTGCTGGGATGGGGTTCCCCAAATTTCCCTGATAATCTTGGTATTAGTTAAGCCTCAGTGAAGTGAACAGTAACATGTGCATAGAGACCTGTTGGTGTCTTTAATGAGCTGCTGGGTAGAGCTGCGGGACATTTCTAGGAAGCGTTCTCCTGCCACTGCATCCCTCTGCACAGTGCTGGGCTTCCATGGCACACAGAGTGGCTGCAAGCTGCCTTGGGAGATAGGCTTATGTGCTTCAGATCTCCTTTGAATTCTTATTTTAAGTTTATTTTTTAAAAAATGACACTTCAAGACTGGGATAGAGAGGTATGGAAGCACTATGAATTTCTTGTATGGTAGATAAATCATCTTGTAAATAGAAGTCTGCAAAAGAGAGGGTGAGAATAAGCTGTTACCTAGAGGATCTTTATCCATTTAACCCTGTGATTAATATTGATCTAATATTTACCAGTTCTGATTCCTCTGAGATTCCTGTGAAACTGCTTAGGCTGAAGATGGCTTGTGTACACATCCCAGTTTGGCAGCTCCACTCGAGAAACTTGGAGGTTGTGAGAGGAGGTTGGAGGAGGTGGATCAAGGCAGCTCCCTGATATCTGGTAGGAAATAGCAAACCGAGCAGAGGGAATTTATTGTGAAATATTCAGTGTTATTGGAAAACATATTTAGTGTGATAAATGGTTATGCTGTAATCCGGGGATTGTTTCAAAGCAACAACCTTAGCTCTGCTCTGCTGCTCTCACAACATGGGTATTTTTAGGCTGATTCCCATTTATACCCATCAGTACTCATGACCATCACAGACGGTTACCAAAATTAAACCTGAAGTTGGATGGGAAAATAGGCACTGACCTTGTCAGTACAAACCAAAATCATATCTTATTTTAGTTGAACACATGCACCTCAGAGCCACATTTTCCCATATGTTCAAATGCAAACTCTGAGGAACTGTGGAAGAATTTTAAAAAGCATCGTTAAGCCCAAGAACGAGTATTCAATACTTTATTACTCCTTCCCCCTTTCAAAATAACCATGCCCTTTGGCTAAAGTCTAGCTACTGGCAAAACCACCAGCACTGGGATGCAGACAGGATGACATGGGAAATTTAAGCCTGAGGAGCAGCTCAAAACCAAGGTGGCAGGACAGCAGAGGTGTGAACAGAGGTTCTGCCGATGGGAGCCTTGGTCCTGCTCCTAAACACCTCTGTGACCTCCTGTGATGGGAGCCGTCCCCTCTGCAGGCACAAGTGCTGCAGGCTGGTCTTGTCACGGCTTTTGGCAGCAGGAGAGGGGAAGACAAGCCGAATGATCATGCCATGGGGATCTCCAAATCTCCCTGCTGTCTCCTAGCCCTGGGAGGGTGAGCACCCTGCAGATGCTGGGGCATGCCCATGCGGTGTACCTTGCAGCTGCGTGCAGAGATCAGGGGGAGCAGTGTGTGCTTGCTGGAGCCAAGATGGGATTACATGCCCGTGGCAAAAGAGAGTCATTGATAGGCACAGGTAGGGTGGCTTAAGGCAGTCTTCTAAAACCAGGGTTTAGTCTGTTTATTGCTGATCAGATTAGTAGGCTAAGCAGGTATTCCAGTGTACTCCCCTCCACCAAGCTTGAGTCCTCTGTGGGCTTAAAGTGCAGCCCAGAAACAGCAGACTGTCAGATATTTTGAAGCCTTGCTCACGAATACCTCTTGGATGAGTCTGACCACCCTCCTGGGAGGTATCCTGCTTTCCACCAGTTTTATCCGCTGGCATCTGCTGCTGCCCTGGTGGAGTCTGGGACAATGCACAAGAGAGATGCCAGCTGGCGGGTGCCTCTCTGCTTTCAGGGCAGCAACTAACAGCAAGGGCAGTGATGCTTCATGCCCAGGTACCCCTGGCGCTCTGCTGCCCTCCCAGTCTCACAGACGGCACCTCAGGAGAGGTGGTGCTGGCTCTTCTCCCTGCTGTGTGGCAGCCTGTGTTTGCTGGACACCATCCCGCTGTTCCCTGTAGATGAGATGGTCAGGAACTCTCTTCTGATCTGTGAGACTCCTGACCAGAGTGCATGTTTGCTACTGTGCCAAATCGTACTGTATTTTAAATCATTCTCTTTTCCTCTCCAGTGCTCTTTCCTTTCTGCTGCTGTATTTAGAGAATACTGGTTATGTTCTCTTAGCTGAAATGGTTGGGCACTTCTTGGATGGCCAGCACTCCCTGCTGAAACTCATCTGGGGGGGCCTTTCTCTGTGCCTCTTCCTTGCCTGCAGAGTGTGCCTGGGCTTGTGCTGCGTGATTCTAAGGAGACCTATGGCAGGCACATCCTTGCAGCTTGCCCACCCTTACCATTTCCTGGTGTGGTTCAGTAAAGCAAAATCCTTGTCTCCTGCATGGTGGTGCTGCTCACCATTCCTCCCAATTGCAGCTGTTAGGGTCCCAGCAAGGTTTCTCAGCCTTCCCTCCTGTGGGTTAGGCCTGATCTGCTGTACGTGTCTGAGATTTACTTTGATTCCCTATGTTTTCAGCAGCAGAAATTGTGAGTTATGTGGTTTCCCTCCCCCCCAGTCTTTAATTCTTGGAACTGTGAAGCCTGTGCCAATTAAAACCCAAGCTTGGCTGTCATTTTGTAATACGTTAATTCTTCATCAAGCGACCGTTACCTGCTCCTTCCCCCTAAAGTGCTGGGAAAGCCTTTGCTGGTCTGAAACGTCTTTCATTAGCTTGAGCTGACCTTGTGTTGAAGTCTAACCCTAAAGGTATTTTATCAGCTGTGGTGGGAGGTGGGCACTGGCTCCCAGCCCCCTGCCCCGCTCCCTGCCAGCCCCATGCTTGGGGCTTATCGTTCCCCTGGTGAAATGGGCTGCAGGAGCCGGGACAGAGCCGAAAGCGCATCGTCACAGGCAGAGCTCAGAGCTCAGGCTGCCCAGGTCCCAGAGTCCTTTCCAGCCCTTCGTGTTCAGCAAAGGTGGCTCCACGGGATCCAGCTTTGCTCAGGGTTTCATGTCCTTTCTGTATAAACATGAAGAAATACAGCCTTCTGGCAAAAAGTTGCATCCCCTTCTGTGTGTTTTTCTGTATTAGATTTTTTTTTTCTCTGTATCTCAAACTAGCAGAGTAGCAATTGGTTTTGTTGAAATGTTTTTTTTCCCTATTAACTGAATTCTCAGACTACTGCTCTTTCCCCAGTATAAGCTTGTAAACCTTTTTTTTTGAGGAGGAGGGGGATAGAGGGTGGAAGAGGATAGATACAGCTCTTTGAATTGAGGAGAACTTCCATTCAAAAATTTCCCAATTATTCGTATTCTGCTAGCACAATCTGACAGTATAGCATTTGTAGTAGCTTCCATTACTTACGGAGAGTGCTAGTGGGCAGACTTAAACCTGTGCCCGCTGCAGTTTAGATGGGCTGTAAGGAAATGAGGGCATTTTTATTCAGGTTCATCTTTTTCAGATGCTTGTGAATATGAGAGGATGATGAATCTAGAAAGATATCATCTCCCTGATCTTCCTAACCTCCCCTACAGTGCGTGGTTACAAGTTTTCTGACACTTACCATGTAGAAACAGCACGACAGAGATGGGTAACATGTTTCTAAGGGCTCTTAGTTTTCTGTCCTTTTCACACATACCCATCACACTCGGATTCCTGCATAATTTTACTCTAAGCTGACAAGGTTACATGAGCTCTCTATTAAGCAACATATGTTACTCTGTTCTCCACAAAGGGCAATTTTAATGCTCTGCCAGGAGGAGTGTGTTGTGCAATGATGCATACACCAGCTGGCATTATTTTCCATCTAAAGTTATTTAAACAGTAAACTCTGCATAAAAGACAGATGTTGAACATAGACTCCCACTAACCTGAGGTCAATGGTAAGGCCCTTGTGGCCTGATGAAATAGATGTTTCTTTTCTAATTGAGAAGATGAACTGTTTTCTTTTGTGGGCAGTGTAAAATTAAGGGGTAATCTTTATTAACTTTTCAGCTGGTTGGAGTTTACAAGTGATCTAATACTTCTTTTTCATAATTGAGATTGTAGCCAAGAATTAATATCATTAACCCAAATTTGTAGAATTGTTACAGATATTTCAAAATCCAGAAATGTGCCCAAGATGGGCAGACTACCTGGACTGAGAGCAAAGAAAGCCCTTCTGGCCATTCAGTTATTTATAAGTAATACATGGTGAGAAAACAAAGGGGAGAGGGGTCACCTAAGACCAAAATGCTGTATCCAGAGAGAGTGGGGTGAATTGCTGTCAGCCAGCTCCTCCTGAGCATGATCCACATCCCCTCTGGTCAGCAGAGTGGGTCCCACACTGGCAGCTTTGAGAAACCCTGCTTTTGCTTGGCCACACACACAGTTTTGCACTGGCTTGGCGAGAAGCTTGTTAGCCGTAATGGTGTGATTTTTAGCACACTTTTGGTGATGCAGGGTATATTCCCAGAAAGGGCTGTGTGGCATTGGTCCAGCCTCCCTGGAAGTGTGCGGGTTTTCTTCACCTCTGGGTCAGCTGGTGCCCACTGGTTTTGGATGTGGCTATGCAGATGGTTCTGGAGTCCCTTCAGGGGAATTTCCAACCTTGCCGTCACCTCTGCTCTTCTCCCAGAAACAGGGAAAACTAAAACCCTAATGGTTTGCATCCCTCTTAAGCTTTCTCTGTCTATTTTACAGCAGGAGGGGGGATGTTGACAAATGCGGACAGACCCAGCAGATCTCTGTGCCCAGGACAGACAGAGCTATGATCAAGAATAACTCCAAGCCAGGGAGGTCCCGATCAGTTGTGTAGGGAGAGGTTTCTTATTGTCCCGTTCATAAACAGGCTTGCAGGGCAGGTGTTAGCAAGGGCAGGTCCTGTCAACATGGCATGGCAGTGTACTGAGCAGGGCTGGTGGTGACAGCTGCTGTCACTGCTAATGTCAACTGCTGTGCCGTGAGCCGGCAGCTCTGAGCGAAAATTCTGCCCTGTGCGGTTTGAGGTTCATCCCTTACATTCTCTGTGGCTCAAATCTCACTTAGAGGAATCACGCAGACCTGATGGTTCCTTTGACCCTAGCCAGAGCTGCTGCTTGGGCTGAAATGCCTCTGGTTTGCTGAACTAGCCTGGTGAACAAGGCAGAGCACATTGCAGGCTGCGGCTGTAAGCATTGGGGTGGCAGCACACGAACAGTGTGCCAGGCTCTGCAGAGCAGTATGTGCTCACTCTCGGTTCGGTCTGCTTTTCATCCCTTCTTGCACCTATTTGCCCAAACTCAAATTTAAAAGTCCGTGAAAACTAGCAACACAGCTCCTGGCCCATGGAACCCAGCGCATCTGCCTCACACAGCCCAGGGGTGCAAGAGGCAGCTCAGCCGAATTGCCGCTTTATTGAATCCTCTTCCTTGCTAATGTGTTATTAAGTTACGGTTAGTGTTTCATTAGAGCCCCAGTGGGCATGAGTTCATTAGCATTTTATGGGTTAGAGCAGCGCTTCGTTCCATGGGAAACGTATCCCAAAGAGTATCTGTGCTCGTTGGAGTGATTGTGCTAACGAGCTCTGGTTGGGGCAGGGTGTGCAATAGCTTTCTAAGCACATGGCTCAGACTTGCAAAGGAGCTTGGCTCTCGCCTTGGCGTCAGAATAAAGGCCTGGATTTATGCAAGGGCTTAACAAATCTGGCTGGTCAGCCTGTCTGAGAATTTGGCTTCTTTGCTCCCGTTGGTTCTTGCTGGAGTTTTGCTTTGGCCTCAGCATGGCAGAGGCAGAAGAGCTTTTCCCCATGGCACTCCCCGGTGCCAGGCTCAGGGCAAGCCCAGGCAGAATTGCTTGCCTGCAGTCAGGGATTGCGGGAGCCTCTCCAAGGAGCTCTGCAGTGATTCTATCTCTGAAACATATGCCGGAGCTGGGCAGCATCTTTGCTGAAACGTCCTGGCCTGTCTGCACTGCTGTTCTGGGGCTGTTACCCAAAAAACAGCCTAAAAATAGCCTCACTAACCCTGAGATATTTTTCAGGGTTGCTCTCTCTTCCAAGCCCACATTAATTAGCACTTGGGATGTCCCAAAATAGAAACCCCATGGCTTCAGCAGCTCGGAAAAGCAGCTTGATGTTTATAATCAATGATCGTTAGGACCAATAAATCAAGCTGCATCTTCAGCAGGTGCCATGCAGTCACTCAGGGTGCTGCAGAGAGCATCCAGTGCAGCCTATGGCTCCCAGAAAAATCACATGCAGAGCTTCAGAAAGTGCTGGGTTAGTTACTCCAAGGTAACCAGGCTGGAGCTCACCTTTTCAGTGCTAAATTAAGACATTTCTTTAGTATTAGGTACCAGACACACCGCCAGGATCTCATGTCTTAGCCAGTCACAGAGGGGGGCTCCTGGATGCAGTTTCACCTCTTGCTTGTAATGACAGGGAAGAGGAATATGAGAGAAGGGTTTTGGAAACCCACCCTGGTGGGCTCTTTGGTGAGGGACTCTGGTGAGACCCTTCTCCATGAGGAATAAGCCTTGCAAGTAGCATATGAGTTTGTGCTGGGGACTTTGAGGCTGGCTATAGCCATGGTGGGAGCCTGAGCTCTGCTTTCTCCAGCCCATCACCACAGCATCAGCCCTGGAGCTTGGCTGGTGGGTACACTGGGGAGGGCAGAGCTGCCTTCCCCCCACTGTTTTCTGAGTCATCTGTATCTCCCATCCACATCAGCAACTCTACAATGGCTTTGAGGAATTGTATTTTGGGATCTTTTATCATTTGATCACAGGTCAGGGCCAGCAGCTTTTCCTGCCTGCTGGCTCCGGCTGCCAGAGTTAATACATCACGCCGTGCTGGAAATGTCACAAGGAGGCTCGGTGCAGACTGGAGGCATCGGGGTGCCTGCCCTCTGTTCCCTCTGCAGAGAGACTGGCGAAATAATGAGCAGATTAATTAAATTCCTCTTCCCTGGGCATGTGAGGTGCAGGATGTGGGGCTGTTCTGCTGCTGGATGGGCACAGAGGGTCTGCCCTGCTGCTGTGCACAGCACCCTGCCTGTGGGACCAGCACCCCAGGTACCTGATGGGGGTGCACCTATGGTAGACTGGCTATGGGAGTCCCCAAAAATCTCACAGCAGGAGCTTGCTGTTCATCTAGCCTATTGCCCCACCAGCTCCCTCCCTGTTTGCAAGACTTCAAATGCAAAAGTGGCTGGATTTTGTGGGATCTCGTTCTCTCCTTGGGGCTGGATCAGGGCTTTGTGTTTAGTCACTGATCTTTGGAAGTTCCTGTTGATGATTTTTTCCTGTCCAGTGACTTCTGATTGAAGTGGGTAATTACATTATCCCATCTACCCTGGAGAGGTTCACAGAGTCCTCAATAATCATCTTCAGTTTTATACTGAGCCCCTAAAAAGCCCCACTCAAAATGAGATTTATCTTCCCAGAGGTCAACAATGGCCACAAGCTAGTGGGACAAACCTGAGCAAAGCATTATCCACAGCCAGGGGCTGGATTGCTTCAGGGTGTGCTCTTCTGGATGCTGGGCACAGCAACACTGCAGGGCAAAATGTCCCCCTGTCCTGCCCTAGCATGGATGCACAGGCTGATGTGGGCTTGTGCTCCGGGAGGCGTGTGGAGTTGGGGAAATCTTGCTATGCCCCTCTCACGCCTTCCCATCGGAGCCTCCTCAGCCCTCCCTGGGGCTTTCCTGGTGCAGAAAAGCTAATTCAGGTGCTTGCTTCTGTCGCCCACAGTATGAGTTTAAAGCCAAGAACATCAAGAAGAAGAAAGTGAGCCTCATTGTGTCGGTGGATGGTGTGAAGGTCATTCTGAAGAAGAAGAAGAAGGTAGGCAGACCCAGTCCCTGGGGCAGTGGGTCCCCTTCCTTTGCAGTGTGGGGACATGCAGGATTCTTGGAATTTCTGGGAAGCACAAGAGGGGTGGGCTGGGATTGGCCACGGATGAGCCATCGTCCTGCAACATGGCCGAACCAGCCCTGATGCAGGAGCAAAAGGGACTCGAGGGGCTCTGTAGGAGGTGGTGAGGGACATCACCGGTCCTCAGCAGGACCCCGCACTCAGCAAAGGGCTGCAGGGTAACAGCAGCAGAGCTGTGACAAGAGCTTCCCGGGTCTGTCTCTGGACTGTCTCTGCCCTGTCCTTGATCTCAAGGGCAGCATCTAACGTACTCATTTTCAGCTTCTTTTGTTGCAGAAAAAAGAATGGGCCTGGGATGAGAACAAAATGCTCGTCATGCATGATCCCATCTACAGGTAAGCCTGCTTTGTGAGGGGACAGAGACTTGGGTGGTTCTACCGTGCTGGTTACACCACACTGCACTAGCACTGAGCTGGGGACTGACCATGGGGAGCTGCTGTCACTTGCTGTGCTCTCCAAAAGTCTCCATCTCTCTTCCTCCGTCTCTTTGGCAAAAGCTAAGAGCGTGGGGCATCTGTGTCCCAGGGAAGCCAAATGGAAGGGAGCTGTGCCAGCGAGGGGACAGCAGGCACCCAAGCAAGCAGGCCAGCTCTCCGAGCAGGCAAGGCAAGGAGTGAGGTTTGCTCTACTCCGTCCCTGGAGGGCTCCTGGGTCCAGCTCTGTCACTGGGGGCTGAGCAGAGAAAGCTACGTGCTGCCTTCACAAGACGCTTGCTGCTGCTGAGTCAGTGGGCTAATTTTCCCAGCTGAGGCAAAACCACTGCCAAAAAGATTTCTGATGGGCTTTATCAGGGATGTGCTGCAGAGGCTGGGCATCTGCCAGCACCCCAGGACGTGCCCTGGGAAGTGCTGGCTGTAGCCTTGCCTGTCTCCTGGGCACCGTGGGTAATATGTGTGTTGCAGATGATATACTCCTTTCTGTCCTTGCAGGATATTCTACGTGTCTCATGACTCCCAGGACTTAAAGATCTTCAGCTACATCGCCAGGGATGGGTCTAGCAATGTCTTCAGGTGCAACGTCTTCAAATCCAAGAAGAAGGTAAAGGTGCTGGGATGCGCATCTCACCATGAAGGGGTGTGACAACTGGGACAGGACCCTGTGGTAACCTGAGTTCTGGTGCCTGTGGCTGCACCCAGAGACCCCTGAGAGCTGCAGCAAGCTGGGGAGGGCAGTGGGCAGGGACAGCCCAGCTGAGGTGATGCTGCTCCTTTCCTTGCCCACCACAGAGCCAAGCCATGCGCATCGTCCGGACAGTGGGGCAGGCATTCGAGGTCTGCCACAAGCTGAGCCTACAGCACACCCAGCAGAACGCAGACGGGCAGGAGGACGGAGACAGCGAGAGGAACGGGGATGACCTGGATGTCCCAGGTACTCTGTGAGGGTGGGGTTCTTGGAGCCTGGCAGACGAGAACTGCAGAGTCACCGACTTCTCACACTGGTGCTTGCTGGCTGACGCCTGCAGGGAGGGGATTTGCACAGCAATCTGGCCTGCGGCGTCTCAGGCTCAAGCTGGGATCTTGCCCAGCACGGAGCCTTCACTAGGTGTTAGCTGTCTTCCTCTCAGACATCCCCCTTGCTGGGAGCCCATTAGCAGTGCCTGGGACTCTGCTGGGCGCCTAAATACTATTTATGCTTGGCTGCACACGCTGCAAACATTTCCTTGCTGCTACCACAGAAGGGACCCCAAGCACAGACCTTCCCTGTGTCCTCAAGCACTCGCAGGGCTGGGTCCAGCTCTTTGCTGTGGACCAAGCTCATGGTCCATTGCCACCTCTGCAATTCCTTGCGTGTGCAAAGCCGTGCTTGGTATTTTGTATCAAGCTCCCAGGGCTGCAGGCATCCTGCGGGCCTCCCCTTCTTCCTCAGCCCCACGGGCTGGGGGTACAGGGATGCTTCTGGCTGGGCACTGCTGGTCCACCCCATCGCCCCAGGCTCTGTGGGACCCCGGGGAGCTGCCGTGCTCCATGGTGCTGGCAGCTGCACTGGAGGGGAGACAGAGGTTTTGCAAGAGGTTGGTCAAACACCTGCAACACCTGTTGGGATTCTGGCAGGTCCCGCTGCCTGTCCATGCGTGGGTTGCCTGCCCCACAGCCCGTGCTGGGGCTCCATTCCCCATCCCATGCGTGGGCTGCCTGCCCCACAGCCCGTGCTGGGGCTCCATTCCCCATCCCAGCAGGAGCAGCCTGGGCTGTGCTGTGGTTCCTGCTGGCCTCTGCAGCCAGCGCTATCACGGTGTCTGAATCGTTGGCCTGTCCTGGGCCAACCATTGTTTGTTTTTCCTCTGCACCATGTCCCAGACATGATATGCAGTCCCCTGGGTTTTTTCCCTGTAATCTCTTGTAACCTTTCTTTAGCTTTCTCTGTGTCTTCTGCTCTTGATGGTCTGTTTGTCTCACATCAGGGGTTTTGGCCACTCACTGTTTCCCAGTTCTGCTGTGCTGGCTATGTTTCTGGCTGCAGAAAGCACAGCCGTGTCACTTGGCACCGGTTTCCCCTGGGAACTAGAGGGTGGGTAGCATGGGGGTGGTGGGGACCGGTGGGCATGACTCGCCACACCAAGTAGCAAGTTCCTGCTCTGAGCGGGCTGTGCTTTGCTCTGACACCGGTCCTGCAGCCTGCCGCCTCGCCAGTGCTGAGAGGGTGGCCGCAGCAGCGGAGGAGACAGACATTGACGCCGTGGAGCTGCCGCTGCCTGGAGCTGACATCCTCGACTTCAGCCGTGGGGTGACTGACCTCGACGCCGTGGGCAAGGAGGCAAGTGGCTACGCTGATGCCAAGGTGCGTGGGTCCTGTGCCTCCACTCTCGGAGCATGGCGTGGCCCCGGCCCCGCAGCTCTGCTGTGCATCCTGGGGGGGGCCCTGGAATCAGGAGGGATTGTGCAGCATTCCCCAGCTCTTGGATCAAAGCCATCTGCCGCCGCAGGGCTGCCCTTTGGCTTGGGGCCCGGGGCCCTCCCGGAGAGCACCGTGCCGAGGCTCAGCTATGTGCAGCCACACGGAAAGCATCTCGGGCAGAGCTACTAGGAATGTTTTTCCACCAAAAAAAAAAAAAAAAAAAAAAAAAAAAAAGACTTTTTTAGTGCAGTGGAAATTCCCATGGGAAGCATCAGTCTTTTCAGGAATTTTCTACAAAAGTATTTGTTTTTTGTCAAAACTGAAAACATACTGCCTTCAAAGTTTTTCAGCACCCCCAGCAAAGTGTGCATTTGCTTTGAATGCAGCAGTTTCTTTTCTGGGTACTGTGGGGGTCTGTTCTGTGCTGCAGCCCACGTATGCCTGCCAGCGCTCGGTGGCGAGGGACATGAGATCACAGTTTTGACGCCAGTGTTTTGCAGGGCTGTCTCCACCCTGAAGACATCCTGACAGCATCGCCCAAGATGCTGCTGCCCTCGTCTGCCCAGCTGCCAGACCTGGGGACACCCCTCTCTGCCCACCACCAGATGCAGCTTCTCCAGCAGCTCCTGCAGCAGCAGCAGCAGCAGACGCAAGTGGCCGTGGCACAGGTGGTCCCCTCAGCTCTTTCCTGGGGGCAATGGCAGGGCTGGGGTGCACTGCTGAGCCCCTCGCTGCTGGAGCAGCAAAGCAGGGAAGCAGCTGCGGGTGGGGACCCAACCTGAGCCAGGGTGGACCCTGACACTGGAGCGTGGGAACAGACCATGCTGCGTCCCCCACTTTCCGTGGCACAGCATGCTCTGTCACATTTTCCAGGCATGTCTCACTGTGCCCTTGTACCCAGTGATGGCTCCGTTGAGCCTGCAGGGATTAGCGTTAGGTCTGTGTGCCTCCAGCTTTCTTGGTCCCTTGGCCCCTGTGTTCTTGCAAATGCCTGGCCTCAGCGTTAGCCAACTAATTCTCCATGCAGGTATTTCTCATGTAAGCAGCTCTGGCTGGTTTATCCAACTCATTACTTTAGCTTTATTTGTTCCCTGACCCTTCCCAGCGCTCTCTGCAGTTGCTTGACTTTCATCTTCGCCTGAGCAATGGGCTTCAGCAGCTTTTCTGTGCTTTTCCATGGCTTTCCTCCTCATGCATCAGAAAATCAGTGCTGGTCCTTCTGGCTGTGCTGCTGTCCCAAGAGCCTACCTGCCTTCATGGGTCATGGGCACATGAAGTCGCTTTCCCCTCTGGAAGAGGGACCTGCATCGTCACAGGGAGCTTTATGTCTGCCCAAGTATCATGTTGCTACAGGCAAAGCTTTCCTCGCAAAGCTGTGTCCCTCTGTAGTGGGAACTGCTCACCTTCCATAGTTCCCAGTCGTTGTCTACCTGCAGTTTCTTCTTCCTACTTCCAGATTTAAAAAAACAAAACAAAACAAAACAAAACCAACTGAAATAGCGTAACACCATTTTTTGGCTGTCTGGTGGGATGGCAGCCGGTGGCCTCGTCCTCCTCTCTCCAAGGGCTGACTCTCTGTCCTGGAGCTCTGCCCACCCTGAGATGGTTCTTGTCCCAGGAGCTGTCACTTTGCTGCTCTCTAATCCCTTTACCATGCACTGTGGTGATTTTGTATCATTGTACTTTATTAATGAAAAAGTTGGGCCCTGTCACGTCAAATGCCTTTCAGATGACAGAATGCATTACATCAGCACCTCTCTCAATGGCACTTGTTATCTTCTCTCAAAAAGTACCGAGTCAGTTTGTCCCTGAACACGTGGTGATGGGCACAGGCTTAATGCTGTACTAACAAAGCCAGGAGATCCACTATGTAGACAAGGATCTGTGCTTGGTCTATAGCTATGGGGACCATCCTGTAATTATCTGGGCCTCTAATTACTTGGCTGAGAATGAGATACCGTTTAGTTCCCTTCTTGACCAGAGACTTGCTTTTGCAAGGTGTTTCACAGATACCTGTGAAAGTTCTTTCTCCTGAATTAAGTCCAGGAGTCCTTCCTGGCTGTTGTCCCCAGGTGGCTGGTGACACCAGCCGGGAGAGCAGGTGGCTCCCAGCTGAGCTGCTCTGGGACCCTGTGGCAGCTCACGGGTTCGGCAGGGTGCAGAGAGCTTCCCCCTCGTCCCCAAGGTCACCTTCTAGGCCAAGGTAAAACTGCCTTTTTTGGTGGTGTTTTTTGGGGGGGTAGGGGAGATGGTTTGGTTGTTGTGTGGTTTTTGGTTTTGTTTTATTTTTATTTTTGTGGGTTGTGGTGTTGTTGTTGTTTGTTTTGGACTTTTTTTTGTTTGCATTAAACCCATGCTTTCTTGTTTCCCCACAAGCCTGGGCTGGCTCAGTCCTTGCTGGGGAGAGGAGCATTTGTAGTAGCTCTGGATGGCAGGAGGGGATGCTGAGCTGGTATGGGTCCTGGGTGGCTCTGTGCTGCTGTCCCCTTGTCGGGAGCATGCTCCTGTGGCTCTCCTTGCTCAAGCTCAGAGCAGAGACCTATCCCCACTGTCCCTGGGCAAGGGCTCCTGGCTGATCTTGCCCAGCAGCGTCCCAGCCTCCTTGTGATGCAGTGCTGGTGATACAGATCCGTATGGGTGGTTATGCTAAAATCAATGTACTTCTTGCCTGTGGACTCCCACCAGCTAACATCCAGGCATTGCTTCCCAGGGCCAGAATGAGCAGCCAGCTCGTATTCCCAGAGACACCATGTCCCGGCAGCGCTCCGCCATCTGTGCTGCTCCAGGCATGTTGCGCCTGCCGGAGCTGCCAGCAGCTCTGGGGCAGCTCTGATGCTCCAGCCTCTGCTAGCGAGAGACACCACTGGGTGGACACTGCCTGGTGCAAAACACTGTCCCTGGGAAACCTGCCTGGAAAGACAGCTCAGCCAGGAACAGCTTGCAGTACAGGGCTGCACCCTCGTGCACCAGCAGCACCGTGCAATCTGTCCAGTGTGTCTTCTCTTCCGCATCTGTCTGGCTCCCTCCTGGGCTGCCCTTTCCTCAGGCATTTATGACACGCGTGCACGGCCGACAGCTCAGTCAGCACCACCTCCGTTTGCCTCAGCTTTTCCATCAGAGGGACCAGGGGACCATGTGCTGGATTTGCTGAGTGTGCCCTGGTGTGACAGTGCCACCTGCCCCCACTTTCCCTATCATGTCTGTGGGTCCTGCAGGGAGTGGCTTCTTCCTCATTTTGTTTGGTGGTATGCTGGTGAGCCCTGGCAGAGGGGTAGGGATGGCTAGGACTGAGGCATCTCCCACATGCTCACCCATCTCTCCCTGTCACACAGGTCCACTTGCTGAAGGACCAGCTGGCTGCAGAGGCAGCGGCACGGCTGGAGGCCCAGGCACGCGTGCACCAGCTCCTGCTCCAGAACAAGGACTTGCTGCAGCACATCTCGCTCCTGGTCAAACAGGTGCAGGAGCTGGAGCTGAAGCTGGCGGGGAACAACACTAGTAAGCACTCCTGCCCCTTCCTCTCTCCTCGCAGCTAGCTGGGTCTGTGCGGGACATCCATGTGGGTGTTTCTCGTGGGGGTTTTGTGTAATTCCAGTGGTTTTCTGTAGGAGAATATTTGTGCCCTTCTGGCATGGCTTGTGTGTGTGTGGCAGGATGCTTGCATGCAGTGTGGGAGAGGCCAGGGGAGGGCTGTGTGGACAGGCAGTCACATATGTCCATCAGCTGTATAAATGCTTTCCACAGTGGCTGCATGGTCTAGGCCAGCCCCTTACCTGCCCAAGAGCCCTTCCTTGGCCTTCCTCTCCAGCAGACATGGCCATTAGCACCTTGCAGGAGCTGGGGTGGCAATCACATTACTTTTTATCCTGCAAAACTGGCACTTTGCTGATCAGCAGCAGCTCCTAGCACCAAGTGACCCCCTCTAAATGGTGGCAGTGGGGAGGCTGACACCCAAATGGCCCCAGACTGTCCAGTTTGAAGCCGCTGTAGTGGCTGGAGATCTCCAGGGTGGCACTGCCTGCCTCTCAGCCATGCCCTTCCCTTGCAGCAGGCTCCCAGGACAGTCTGCTGGAGATCACCTTCCGCTCCAACGTCCTCCCCGTCCTCTGCGACCCGACCACCCCACAGCCTGAGGACACCCACCCGCCGCCACTGGGCCCCGGCTCGGGCTTCCCCAGCACTCTGGGCAGCCCAATAGGTAGGAACGACTGTCTGGTGAAGCTGGAGTGCTACCGCTTTCTGCCGAGCTCGGGGCCACCTGCCTTGGAGGAGCCAGCACTGGGCAGCCTGGAGCTCCTCAAATTCCGCGAGTCGGGCATCGCCTCCGAGTACGAGTCCAACACGGACGAGAGCGAGGAGCGAGACTCCTGGTCCCAGGAGGAACCGCCGCGCCTGCTCCACGTCCAGCCCAGGCAGGACCTGGGCGACAGCCTGGAGGATGAGATTGCAGTGTAGGGGTTGGCAGGAGGTGGTCTGGAGCAGCCAGGACCCACCGGAGCTGGGGCAGGTCCTGGCCATAACCCCCAAGCCCTGGCAGGGATGGGACAGCCCAGAGGGAGAGGGGACAGAGGAGGGAGCATGAGACTTCCAGCACACATTTGGGAGGTGTGCAGAGGTGAGGACAAGCTGTGTCCTGGGGGTGTGCTGGATGTGCTGTGCTCCAGCGTGCATGGGCTTGTGTGCTGGGCTGGAGAGTCCCTGCTTCACATGGAACAGCGAGCTGACAGCTGCGTGTGCTCCCCCTGGTCCCTGTCCCCCCACAAGCTGCGTTTGGAGGTCAAGCAGAAGCAAAGGACCCCTCAGGACACTGCTGGATCAGCCACTGTGCTGATGCTGCTGCAGGGGGAGCAGGGAAGCAGATGAAGGTTTTTGCAGGGGGAACAAGAGAGAAGGCACAGGGCAGAGCGAGAACAAGAGGGACCGAGGAGCCAGTGGAGGGCTGTGAGCAGGATCAAAGCTGCTGGCAGGCGTGTCTACATGATGGAGATGTTGGGAGATGAGGCCAGGGCAGAGTTAGCGGGAGATTTGGGGTTGGTGACAGTGCACTGTCGGTGTGGGTGTGTGAGAGGTGAGGCAGTGAGGGACAGCGGGGATGAGCCTGGGAAGGAGCTGAAGGGGTGAGACGAGGTCATGCCAGGTTCGGGCAGCTCCTGGCAGGGTGATGGTGTTTGTGGTACCTCCCAGACAGAGTTTGTCCCTATCTGAGGCAGGTAGAGGGTGTGGGGGCACTGCCCGCTCCTCTCCCAGCCTGTGGAGTGGGGTGGAAGGCAGGGCTGGGTGTGGAGCACGCAGCATGGGGACACCTAGTGTCCTTCCCCTCATTATCTAGTCTTTGGGTTCCTCGCCATGGGTGCCATGTTTCAGAGCCTTTCTGGTGCTCTCAAGTCACGTTTTCAAGCATTTCCCTGCACCTCCATCACCACGAACTCCCTGCTTTGCTTTATAGACAAACCCTGCTGTTCCCAAGCAGTCACTTGTCCCTAGAGCAGGGCTGGGGGACGCAGTGCTGGCATCTGCGCTATGCAGGGGTGGGCACATGTGCTGCCCCTAAGTGGGCAGCAAACTGCTGGTGTCTGCAGGTGGGCTCCTTCATGACTCTGGTTTGCACCCCCCAGAAAAGTGAATCCAAGATCTTGGGATCCCCCACCAGACCCCCAAGGCACCCACGGCTGAGCCATCTCTGGGGGCCTCCAAGCTTGTCTCTTTTCTACAAGCACATTTATCAGCTGCCTGTTGCTGCAGTCTCTTAGGAGGTCACAGCTGAAGGGGTATGAGCCAGAGTCCTGATGCCCCCCCCGGTTCTTGTGAAAACTCTTGACAAGTTGGGAATTGGCACAGTTGTTTCCTCCCTGTTCACCCTCCTGTCCTGCTTCTGTTTCACTTCATTGCTTCCCTGCCACTCTCGCCATCACCAGCTCTGTCTGTGCTAGATCTGCCTGCACCTAACCCCTAGCTGAGCATCTCCCAGGCACGATCTCCTGCTCTCCTCCAGGTGTTAGCCCGGCTGCTGAGGAAGGTCTGTTGCTTCTTTCTGCCCCAGCCCCAGAGGACTGAGGGCTCCTGAGGAGAGAGGTTGGGGTGAGACCCTGGGATTGGTATGAACAGTGCCCCGCACCCTCCAGCACAGGAGGAGGCTGGATGCTGTGCAACAACCAGTGGGAAGGAAAGCCATGCTTCAGTGTCCTAGCAGCACCCTGGTGTCCAGGGGAGCTCCCAGACTGGCCACAAATGGGAGCAAGTCCCAGTTGCAGGGCATCCCAGGTTCTCCTGTCCTCTGGCCACCAATACCTTCTCATACCCTGACCTGTGCCGCTGTGTGTCAGCCGCTTTGCTGGGGACTGCGACATCCCACTTCCACCACACAGCGCTTGGAGGTGAAGGTACAAGGTGGGAGGCTGGTCCCACTGAGAGGGAGAGGTGGGGACGGCAGCACACACAGGACATGGCACAGGCAGATGGAGGCACAGGAGATGGCAGGAGCTCAGCCATAAGTTCAGGACAGATGAAGGGAGAGCCTGGGAGGAGCAGCAGGAAGTCTCTTCCAGGCAGAACTGAGCCATCTCCTGCCCATCCCTGCTGCACACGCACAGCACAGGCAGGGCCCCCAGGGGCTGCAGGGACCGGCTGTGGGCTCAGCTTTCTGCCTGGCACTCTGCTCACAGGGGAAGGTGGTGAGTGCCCTGTGGGCTTGGGTATGCTGCTGGAACTGGTGGGACCCTGCCAGCATCCTGCTGCACTGTGGGTGTACATGTGTAGATGATCCTCCTCCTAAGTCAGCGCTGCCTCCAAGACACCTCTCTAGCCTCTGACTTTTGTTATGGACCTGGACTGGGAATTTATAGCTATATTTTTTGTCCTTTCTTTTCCTACAACTGTCATGTTACTAACTGTTGACTCAATCTATCAAGAAACCAATCAATCTGTCAATGTAAGTGCACTTAACCCTTGGGTGTTGTCATTAGTCAACTGGCTTTTGCTAAATAAATCTTTCTATTTCTCAAGGCTTTCTGTTGTCTCTTCCTTCTTGCTGACTCTCTCTCTTTCTGTACTTCTCTCCCCATCCACGCTGGGAGCCAGCATGGACGGTGGTGTCCTTTGGCCTTGCACAGACCCCCTCCAACCTCAGCATCCTCCACTGTGGGACCCTTGCTTGCGGTGACAACCACGAGGTGCCCCGAATGTTGCCGAGGGTAGAAGGGTTTCAGCCTTCTCCTTTGACTGCTGCACAGCGCAGGCTTGTCTCAGGGCTGACCTGACAGCTCAAGGGTGCCGAGGGGTTCCCAACATCTGCAGAGCTCCCCATGGAGATGTGGAGATGCTAAGCAGCACTTTCAGAGGCTCGGGAGATTTTTGGCTGCTGGGGAAGGAAAAATCATGAAGAGCCTTTCTTGAAGGTTGACAGAGGTGTTGTGTAGGCAAGAGCAGCAGCAGGCAGGGCCAGCTGCTCTTAGAACAATTTATTGTGCCGCTGTTGGGAGCGATGGAGCAGTGCCCTCCAGTGGCGGCTGCCCAGCCAACGGGACTACACGGTGGCTGCAGCCTCCAGCTCCTTGTGCCCCTTCTCCCAGAGGGCCTTGAGCCGTCGGTAGTACAGCTTGCAGCTGTAGCCCTCCCGGGAGCTGTGCTGGATGTGGGTCTTGATGGACCAGAGTGTGGGGAAGACACGGCAGCATGACATGCACTGGTAGCCACGCTGGGGCACCGACTGCTGCTGGGAAGCAGCGAGGATGTCCTGGACCGTGATGCTGGCTTTGTCGCTGGCCAAGCTGTCCCTGTTGGTGAGCAGGGCATTGTCTGAGGAGCCAGAGGAGGAGCAGACAATTTCTGAGAGGTCATCGCATTCTGCAGGCTCCTGCGTGCTTGTGTCCAGGCTGGAGGAGGGGCTGCTCGGGTGCTGCTGGCTGGCTCCTTTGGTGCACATGTAGTAGCTGTAGGGTGAGAACCAGGGCCGGTAGATGGTACAGTAGCGGGCAGGGAGCTCTCTGCCCTGCGGGACTGGGAAGGAAAGAGCCTTCAGTGAATTGGATTCCTGCAAGAGCCCAGCCCTAGACCAGAAGTGGTACTGGGGTCCCTTCTCTGTCCACGTGGGTTGCAGAGGTGGCTGGCTCTGTCACAGTACATTCCGCCAGCATGGAGAGTACCATCCCTCCCCAGACAGGACACGGATAGAGATGGGTGTGGGATGCTGATGGACACTGAGGCACTGGTACAGCACAACACTCAGCCAGCAGCTCACTGGAGCTGTCCCACAGAGAGCTGCGCTGGCATGGGGGCAGTGACAGGGGGCTAGAGCTGGCAGTCCTGGGGACAGCACTCACAGCTTTGAGGATGCATGCTGGGAAGACATGGGGGACAAACCAGTGTAGCTCAGAGGTGGCATGTGGCTGCAGGACCCACCCAGGTCCCCAGAAAGCACCCACTGCCATAGGTGCTCCCGATCCGCCACGGGAAGCTGAGTGGTGCCATGTTGTTGCCCAAGAGGTGCCAAGGGAGCCCTCCCCATAGACGAAGCCAGCTGCCTGCAACCCTGCCTGGCTGCAGCAGGCAGCACCAAGCTCACCAGCCAGGCTGTCAGGGCCCCAGGCACATGGGGCCTCTGAGCTTCTTGTCCTGGTAACACGGGGCACGGCTCCAAGGGAAACGGTGGGCAGGGCAAAGTTCTCCATCAACCTCGCTTAGCTGGCATGTGGCTACTGCACCATGGTGCCCATGCCATCAGTGGCTGATGTCACAAAGGGCTGATGTCACATGTGTGTACCATGCACAGCAGGATGCTCCTGCACAGTGGGCTCAGCCCTTGGGGTCTCTGGGAAGCTTGGCCAGCGCAAGGGAACAACCAGCCTGGGCTGAGAGGAAGCCTTGGTGGGGTGGGCAGTGCAGAGTCCAGGCTGCAGGTGCCCCCACAGATCCCCCACTGCTTTGTGGATGCCTGGCCAACAAGAGCCCCATGTAAATCCCATCTCCATGGGCAGCATGGCAGGTCTGAGAAGTGGGTTGGCAGTGCACCTCACCCAGCAGTGTAGAAGGGACAGGCTCACTGTCCCCTGCCATTCCCTTGGTAAATTCTCTCTCTCTCTGTTTCCTTCCACAACCTGCTTCCCAAGTTGCTCAGAATCAGGTAAGAGATGCTCTCGGTGTGTCAGTGTGGAGCCTTGGGCTTGTTGCTACCCCATCTTGCCCTATGCTTCCCCTACTGCATGCACAGTCGCTGTGAAGCTGCAGCCTCCCTGTCCCCCAGATTATGTCCCCTGTGCTTCTGGGTTGGGAGGTGGCAGGCAGCTCTCTGGGATGTGCTGTCCCTGCCAGTGTCCCACTTCCAGCCCTGCTCACACCCCACCCCTGTTCCCTTTCCCCCTTCAGTGGACCAGAGCATGTTTGAGAACGCCAGCGCCAGCACGGCACCCACTCCACGGCCACAGCACATCCCAACCAGTGCAGGTGCCCCGCCACATCCCCCTCGCCCCGCTGGCAGCCAGCATCTCCGCAACCTGGGCAAAGCCATGGGGGCCAAGGTGAACGACCTCCTGCGCCGCAAGGAGCCGGCCGGCCTCCCCAGCGTGGGGGTGATGGAGGTGAATGCCAGCGCTGGGGCCATGCTGGGCACGGGACAGCCAGCTGGTGAGGATGGGTGAGTGTCCCCATGGTGTGCCCCCTGTGGTGGGAATGTTGGGACGGGCCGGAGGGGCCTCAGCATGGGACTGTATGTGACTTCTCTGTGCTTGCAGGGCTGTGGGGCTGGACACGTTTCCCCGGCTGGACCCCCCACCCCCTGTCACCAAGAAGAGGACACCACGCACCCTGAAGACCCCACAGGACATGCTCATCGCACCTGCAGGGACCAGCCCAAGGAGCAGCACGGAGGAGCCCACTGAACTGCCCACAGCCTACCCCGACCCTGCAGAGGAGCAGCCGGGAGCGAGGGAACCATCCCCTCCAGAATGCCCTGGGGTCCCCAGCATGACTGGCACCCCAGACCCAAGTGGGGACCAGCCCACCAGTGCCCTCCCTGTGCCCGATCTCATCCATAAGGGCAGCCAGGACGGCCAATGGCGAGTGGGTGAGAGGGCTGCCGAGACCTCACCCCACATGGAGAAGCCCTCCCGGAGACCAGGGCTAGAACGTGAGCTGGAGGGGAGCACAGGGCGACTGGAGCCATGCGCCCCTGGCCGAGAGGTGGAGGGCCCCCATCCTGACCTACTGTCCTTTGAGTAGCAGCAGGGGAGCCGCGACAGGGGCACATCTCCCTGCCACTTGCCTTTTTTGGGGTCATTATTTTGGAGAGGGGGGAGCCATGGGGTGGCAAGAGCCATTGCTGCCCCAGCATGGTGTGTGGGGAATTATGGCACCCCACTTCTCCCCATATTCCTCGGAGGGGCACAGCCTGTCCTGTCATGGCTTCTGCAGCCCCATCCTTGGCCTATTCATCCTGGTCAGTGCAAAGACAAAGCTCCCGTCCTGCCATGGTGCCATCATCCTGTCTGCAGCTAGGGGCCACGCTGAGCTGGAGACTGAGGGTGGCCTTGCTCATCTGCTAGGTCCTTGTGCATGGGTGCAGAAGCCCCAGCCTGCCCCCAGCCCAGTTGGCTCTGCCAAGGAGAGCATCCTGTGAGCATCCCACGCTGTTCCCCACATCTGCAGGGAGCAGGGCTGGATGCTTGGGGCTGCACAGCTGCTGGCCAATGGGCTCTGACAGGGAGCTGAGCTCCCTGGTACACCCTGCTCCAGCTTCTGCTTGTTTCTTGGTCTTGCCCCAGCCATCATGAACTAGAACAACCTGCCCAAGCAAGCAGCCTGCTCTTTGTGGGCCAGTGCCACTGCTTTCCTTTATTTCCTGGGACGGTGATGTGTTTGCGAGGCTGGGACACAAGGAGCTGTGCAGTGCTCTGATACTGCACTATGATTGTTTCCCTATGAATTACAGGAAAGGTTAGCCAGCCTGTGGACCCCTGACCCAGTGCAAGGAAGCAGTTGTGAGGTGGTACTTTTTGCTTGGAGCTTTAATGCATGCCCTCATCACAAAGGTGGTTTTGAGAGGAAAAGCTTTGAAGACCAGGTTTGGGCTGGAGGAGGCTCAGGATTCATGGATGGGGCACCTCTTCTCCCAGCTGTTCCTGGGCCATGGGTGGTTGCGCTGGAGAATTGTCTTCCACCACCCAAAGCCATGCTGTGGTCCTACTGAGGGAATGAGGTTGTGGGTTCCACATGGCCCCAGGAATCCCTCTGCCCTGGGAGCACCCACTGTGCCTCCTTACCCATCGGCATGGCCAGTGCCATGGCAGTGGTGGGGCTTTGCAGCGCTTGGCCCCCAGAACATCCATGCTCAAGAGCAGAGACAGCAGAGTTGTGCGGAGCCCATGGCCAGCTGGTGATTGGTGCTGAGGTGTTACACACCCCGTCTATAATGTGATTATGCTGTGCATGGCCGATACCACCCCACAAACAGAAATCTGTATGAGTATGTATACATGTATGTTGCTTAAACCTGCGCCACATTGTATATGTTGATAGAAACAAGGGCTTGTAGCCCATCTTTGATGGACCAGTGTCTTCCAACCCTGCCAATCACAAGGGAACCTCACTGCTGGTCCAGTCTCTATTTATGTTGTCTAGGGTGTGTGCGTAGTTTGGGACAAAAGATGCAGATTGCACAATAAATATTTTTTTTTTACCCACTGACATGTAGCAGCTCATTGATGGGAGGGGATCTGGCATCAGCTCGGTATAATCCCGAACTCCCTTGATGGGGAAGAGGCAGGATGGGGGGTCGTGTTAAAGCTGCGAGGTTAAGGGAAATATCCCCCGAAAGCGCTGCTGGTGGCCTGACACCTGCAAAGGGCTCCCGCATGCCGGGAGCCATGAGAAGCCGGGGGCGTTGCGGGGCTTGGGGGTGGCCGGGCTGAGGGAGTGGCGTGGCTGCCCTGCTCTGTTTGGTGCTGAGGGAACGGGGCTCCTGTTGGTCCCCGGGCGGAGCGGCCGGGACCCCCGGGGCTGCGAAGGGACGGGCCGCGAATCCCGGTCCGGCCTCGCGGGGGGCGGAGCCTCCGGGCCCTGCCATCCCCGCCACGCCCCGTTTCCGGTGTCATGGCGGCCGGAGCGCGGCGGCGGCCGGTGGCCGGGCCGTTGCTGGCGGCGCGGCAGCGGCGGGGCAGCGGGAGTGGCGGGGGGGCGATGTGAGGCGGGACGGCGCCATGTCGGGCTGCGTGTGGGGCGCGGCGCCGCTGCTGGAGGCGCTGGGCCGCCTGTGGGAGGTGCAGGCGCCGCTGGGCAGCGGCTCCTCGGCCTCCGTCTACCGGGTGCGCTGCTGCGGGGACCCGCGGGCCCCCCCCGGCGCCGTGAAGGAGTTCGTGCCGCCCCCGCCGCGGCCCGGTCCCGCTCGCCGCCCCGGCGCCCGCCCGCCCGCCGCCGACTGCGCTGAGTACGGGTTCCGCAAGGAGCGCGCCGCGCTCGAGCAGCTCCGCGGACACCGGAACATCGGTAACGGCGCCGCGGCACCCCCGGGCCTCCCCCCGCAGGCACCCCCGGGCCTTCCCCCGCCTGGGCACCCCCTACCTCACCCCCCATTTCCCTCCCAGGGCAAACTGGTATCTCAAACCCCCTTGCCTCACAACCTGGAAAGGGCCCCCAACCAGTCAGGGGTGTTCCCAGCTCCTTTGGGGTTATGGGTTCCCTCGCCTCCCAACTGACCCCCACAGGCAGGGCTAGGGACCCCAGACCAATGTGCCCCTTGGATTGGCACCCCTGGGCACCCCAAAGCGGCATCCCTGCGGTGGTGCTCCCTGGTACCCCCTCGGCGCAGGCTCCTGGGTGCCCCAGCCCTGCCCTGGGGCAGTGAGCGTCACTCTTTGGGAAGGCAGCCCAGGTCACTGCAAGCAGGGCACCCCCAAATCCTCTTCTGGGCAGGGCTACCCCAGCCGCCCTGGCCTGCGGGGCCATGGCCGCCCACCAGCCTGCCTGTCCTGACAGGAGCCCTGGGCTGCCTGCGGGGGTGGGAATGGGCTCTGGGAGGGAGGAAGCCTGTACCTTAGGGGTGGCTACTGGAAGTCCTGGGATTCTCCCAATGCTGATTTTTTGGTTGTTGTTTTTATCAGCGTTGTAATGTACCCCGGCACCCAGACAGAGGTCTGTTTCCCACTGTGCTAGGTTTGTCACAGGAAGAGATTGATGTGGCCCAAAAATAGTGGTACTACACCTGTTTTACCCACCAGGACCTGCTTGTCCATGTCCCAGAGACTGTTCTGAGCAGGGGCACCCAGCCCTGTTGCTTTAGTCCTCTAAAACCCATAGGGGTGATGTGGCTGGTTTTCCCTTGCTGCTTCCTTCTGAAGTTTGTTTCTCCATCTCTCTGAAAATCATGCCTTGTAAAACAGATGAGCTGCCTCCTGCAGCTTTTGTGGTCTTCTGGGCAGTAGTAGAAAGCAGTGGAGAATGATGACCATGTAATTGCTTGTTACTGTGTCTCACCGTAGTGACACTGTATGGTGTGTTCACCAACCACTACTCTGCGAATGGCCCATCTCGCTGTCTTCTGCTTGAGCTGCTGGACATCAGTGTGTCCGAGCTGCTGCTGCACTCCAGCAACCAGGGCTGCTCCATGTGGATGATCCAGCACTGCGCCCGAGACGTTCTTGAAGCCCTGGCGTTCCTGCACCACAAAGGCTACGTACATGCAGACCTCAAGCCACGCAACATCCTGTGGAGTGCAGAGGAGGAGTGCTTTAAGCTCATTGACTTTGGACTTAGCTTCAAAGAGGGCAATCAGGTTTGGAATGTGCTGTTCTCAAGAATTTGGCTCTGTGTTGAGTTGTGTGGGTTTGTGATGCTTTGGGCCTCATGAGAGTAGAAATCAATGTGACCTGATCATAGTAGTAGCTGAGCTGGTGCTGAGGGTTTCCTGCAAAAGGCTAAAATGTCATCTGGCCCCAGAAACAGAAGCTTGTGTTGCCATTCTCCTTGCATATCTCTGGCTTCTCTTGATATCTTAGCCTTTGTGCTACACATGACCATGAATTCCAAAGTTAATGATGCACTGTAAAAAGCAGTGTCTCATCTTCCTGGAGAGTTTGCTAGTTTTCATATGGTCAGGCAAGTGGGAGCACCTAGTTCCTCAAAATTTCCTTTTGTCATCCCTTATCATATGTATTAGTAGTCCAGGCTTCACTGTCAGCCTGCCTGGTCAATCGCATTATCTCTGGCAGTGTTCTTGTGTTTGTCTTTACTTTCATCCTGTCTTCAGCAGCTTCCTTTTCTCAGGAAGTCTGGATGTCTCTTTCCCATATCATTGTCTTGACAAAAGCCCACACACTAGTTGTGTGCAGGCAGTGTCTATTCTTTACTGCAACATCCAGATCTCTGTCTGTTCTCCAGCTTTTCCAATTTGCTGGGCTTTCCCTCCCTCTTCGTGCTGTCACTTTTTGTTTTGGTGATACTAGGTTTTGTAAGTTTGTCCTTGCCCTTTTTATTCTTGTCCATGGCCTCTGATGAAAGCAAAGAGTCTCAGGAGGTTCTACTTTTGTCTTGTTAGAGCTTCCTTTCACCCCTCCCTCTCTCAGTGACCACCTGTGGGGGGAGTATCAGTAAAGCTTTTTTCATCAGGTAGCCTCTTAGCAAATTGGCCTTTATTCACTGTGTGATGGTCAGTAAGTCTAGTAAATGCGCTATGAGTTTTCTGTGTAGGCATTGTCTTGGCTTGTCTCTATTAATTTCTCATGTAGCAGTTTTAAATTAATATACTTTTTTTACTGGTTTACCTATCTTTGAATTCTTTGGTACAGGAGCTGTTTTTAATATTTTTACTTCTTAACTCCTCTATGTTGTTGTTCTCCCACATTCTTGGCTGAATGCTGGTTTGTGCTGGTAATCTGTTGCTGTCTATCAGCAGAAAACATTCTGCTGGTGTCCTGTGTCTAATGCAGATATTTTTTTAATGTTTTGCTGCTTGCTCTGTGAGTTGCCTCATAACAGTTCATCAGGTTTTTTTATTTCTTTCTGTGGTTCCTTCCAATCTGCTTGCTTTGGGCTAAGTTTCCTTTGCCCATTCTCAGAAATACACTGGTGGTGTGAACCTTCTGACCCCGCTTTGGATGTGCACCAGGTATCATCTTCCCCTCACTGCCCCTGCCCAGACCAGCAGCATACGTGTATGATTTCCTTATCTGAGCCAAGACTACTAATTTTATGTGTGACAACACTGCTGAGCTTATCCATGCATAACTTTTCCTGCCATTACTGTTTTAACAGCGAATGGCTGTACATAGAGCAAGGTCTTAAGTGACTTAAATCTCTCAAAATGGTCTAGATGGTAGGAGTGAAATTACATCTCGCTATTTTTGCTGGTGACATTGGCCATGGCATTTTTTTTTCTCTCTAAATGTTGTTTGGTGGGTCTATTAAACATCTGGTTTTGCCATGTGAGAGGTTCTATTCTTTGCTGATAGGAACAGGGACACTGATGAGCAATTTGTGTATCTTTTTTTTTTTTTTTAAGTTCATTAAATACTTTGATCTCTGTTGCCTGGAAATGTCTCTTGTAAACTTTATTTTCAGTCAGAGAACTAGGTGATTTTGGTTTGAATATATTCCCCTGGCAAGAATTCTCAATCCTATGCCTTAGCCAGGAAGCAGACTTGCATGTTCTTCTGTCATTCCTTGAGTCACATCAGTGTGTCTAGAACAAGCCCTCCCATGTTAAAAAGACCCAGCATGTGGCTTGTCTTAGGCCAGACAAAGCCACAGGTGACGGATCAGGTCTTGGCTGTGAGCAGGAAGCTGGACTGGAGACCTTCAGAGCAGCCCCTCCGGCCAGCACTTGTGTGAGTCTATGATTTCCTGTTTTTGTTTAAACAGGCAGCATGTGGGCATTTTCTTTGTCTCTGCCAGCCGCAGCAGCTGGGCAGGTGTCAATTGCTGCAGCACTTCTGGCTGCAAGGGGGAAAAGGAAGAGGCGCGTAGGAAGCGCCTTTGACGATTTCCTTGTCTGAGTGTTAGGTGCCTGCTTTGTTCTTGTAACACTTTGTTCCAGAGAACATCAATACTTGAGTAATGGAAGCTGTTGGAGATCCTCACTGTTCTGACTGGGCTGTTTGTACTCTCAGCAGCTTATTGTAGGTATTTGACCCTTATCCTGAAACTTCTATGAGAGGTTAACATCCGTGGTGACATCCAGCCTCTTCCTCCCAGCAGAACTGTCATTCAGAGAGATCAGATGTTAGTGGGATGCCTCCTGTTTTGCTGGGAGATGTTTTCTCTTCCTAACAGTCTTGCTGTTTTCCTCACCAATGCAGCCATGTAGGGAGTTGAACTCCCTGCCTAACACAACTGGCTGTACAATGCTTTCTGTCAATTTAGCAATTGTGTTTTGGTGACCCATTTGGAAGGATGTCTGTGAACTGATTTAAGGATAGATGGAGAACCTGAATCTGGAAAATTAACTCTTTCTGTGTGTTTGATCTTCCATAGGATGTGAAATATATTCAAACAGACGGGTATCGGGCTCCAGAGGCAGAACTGCAGAACTGCCTGGCGCAGGCAGGGCTCCCGAGTGAGACGGAGTGTACCTCTGCTGTGGATCTGTGGAGTCTGGGAATTGTTTTACTGGAAATGTTCTCAGGAATGAAACTGAAACATACAGTCCAATCTCAGGAATGGAAGGTGAGTGAGAGCTGATGCGGGCATTTTTGCTTGCACCAAACAGGTCCTTCTGCTTCTTGTTTGTAATCCAGATTTGTGAGCTAGCGCCTGGCAACTAGAGAGGGTTTCCAGGATGTTTCTCTGATCCTGTTGCCTTGAGGATTAAGGTTCCAGAGCCTTAAATACCTGCCTAGCCTGTGGGACTGGCATGTCTGAATGCTGCTTGTGTTCAGGTTGCTGAGGGCTCCAGGAGTCTGTTTGGAGCCCATGTTGTGCCAAGATCTGGGAGGTGAGATGTGCTGGCTGTAATGTGGCACAGAAGGAAGAACAGAATGGATGGCTGACGTCTGCCAGCTAGTTCAGTAACACAATGACAGAGGAATTATTTGCTGGTTTTAGTCTAACGCTAGCTCTAATTTGGGGATCTTCTCATAAGTCTGTATCCTGAGAAAACAGGAGAAAGGATCTGTGTTGTGAGCCTGGAGCCTGACTTTGTCCTCTGTTCTGTATGAAATAATTTTGGTTCGTGTTCCCTTTTCCAGTAAGAGTATCTTTTCAGCATCATAACATCCACAGTAACAGCAAATTTGCCTGCTCATGGAAATTTCCAGCTTTTGCGTAGGCAAATGAGACAAACTTTGTCTGATGTGGGTCTGCTGCTTTAACATGTGAGACTTCAGCATTGGAGACCTCTCACAAAATTCCACAGTACCAGAGCCCTCTGCCTCTCAGTCCAGAAAATAATGGGGTATTGCAAGCTTTGCATTGGTGGTTGTTTGGTTTTTTTTTTTTCCTCCCTAAGCACTGTTTATTTTTCTTTTTAGACAAACAGTTCTGCCATCATTGATCGCATATTTGCCAGTGAAGGGGTGGTTAATTCAGCCATTCCAGCTTATCACCTCAGAGACCTTATCAAAAGGTATCCTATCGTGTTTACTAACCATTGCTTAAAGATGCACTCTGTAAAGCCTTATGCCCTGCTCTTGGTAACTTAGAGCCTGCACCTAACACTTTATTTTTCTTTTTTAAAAAAATATCTCTGCCACTGTGCTAGTAGCAAGTGCAGCCACTAGCAGACATGCTTCAGCTCCTCTGATTTTGGCACAGTTTGGAGTAAGCACATAAAGAATATCAGTTGTGATGTTCGTAGTTTGGTGTTTTGATGCTTTGCACTTCCTGCCAGTGAATTTATCTTTGGAGAAAACCGGAGACTTTGCTGTTTTAGAGCGGTATTGTCCAAAAGGGCAGACAGTGCTGCTTCTCCACTGCTGTCAAGATTCAAATGTACTTGTGCAGCTCTCTCCTGAGAAATCTCCTGAGGGGATTATTTTTGCTGTCCTGTGACTCTGCTCTGAGGCTACAGAGTGAATGAGGACAGAACTTGACAGAAATAGCATCAGGAATCACTGCTAAAGCTGAGTAGAGGATGTTCTCAGGCAAGCCCTGGGCTATTAGCTGCTTTGAATCCCATTTGTGGAAATATGTGGGAGCCCCTTGGAGTGTGATCACTTTCATGAGGCTGCATGCCTGAGACATGGGCTGAGTGGCCTGGGGAGGTGGAGCTGAAACGTGCCGTGTTCCTTGTGAACTTGTGAGTGAGCCACTTCCATCATTTGATGCTGAGAGACATTGAGAAGGAAATCCTACTGTACCATGAACCCTAAATGTTTTCAAGGGATCCTTCAGGTGTGCTTTAGCTGTGATTCTGTGCTTCTCACCGTTCTCTTTGTACCATAAGCACTCCAAAGATGTGGTATTCCTCTGTACTGGCTTCCAGCCTGAGTTGGATTTGTCAATGCAGGAATGTCACTTGCAAGAGCATCAAGGTGTCCCTTCTCTTCCAGCATGCTTCATTGTGACCAAGGAAAGCGAGCCTCTGCTGAGAAGGCTTTATGCAGCCCGTTCTTCAGCATTCCCTTCGGTAAGCTGTGCACATCTCCCTTGCTCACGGATTTCCTAGCACATTCTGGAAGCAGCACTGAGTGCACTTAAATTATGTTGTTTCTGGTTCTTGCCTTGCTGCCGCTGTGTCGCTTTTTGCGGTGCTCCTGAGCCCTCTGCAGTACCACAGCAGGCAGATTGGAGCAATGCCTGTGCTCTCAGTGCTGCTCTGCCCCTCTCACCCCACAGACTGTTGCCTTTCCCTGGTTGGATTCTCAGCAAATTCTGCCCAGATCAAACTGATTAAGAATGTATTTGCAGCAGCATTCATCTGAGGGGACTGAAATAACCAACGTACTTACCTAATATTGTGACTGTTAAGGGTCTTTTGAAGAGCGTCCTGCTATTTATAGTAGGTGGATGGGTTTTCTTATGCCCAGAGTTTCCGAGTTCAAGCAGCTGGGAACGTGAACAACAAAGGCAGTGCCTGGTGGTGGCATCTGCTGCTGCCTCCTCTGCACAAGTCAAATAGTCGCAGTGGGTTCTCGTGGCGTGAGCCTGTTTTTGCAGTGCCTGGCCTACCTCTTCTGGTGCCTGTGTGGCAGGTCACAGACAGATGTCACTGTCGCTTTGATCTGGCACTTTCTCTTCAATTTAATAAAATGGTGGTGTTTCTCCAGGGACTCCTCATGTATGTTGCAGGCTGTCAGCCAGGGATGGGCTGAGACCGCCCTGTTTAGGCTCATAGCCCTCCCTGTTTTCTGTTCCAAAAGTAGCATGGCAGCATTCTCCAGAGCTTGTCTGCTTTCAAGAATGCCAGCAAAGAGCTCTGTGTCCAGCTTTTCTGCAGCATAAACTAATGCTTCAGGCATCCAGCTTCTGGCTGGGCTAGCATTTTCCCTTGAATCTCAGTCCTGCTTTTCTCATGCTGCTTGGTGTACTTTGCAGTGAAGGTTAAGTATTGCCTCTTGAGGTAATGTCAAGATACTGGCTTTCCTGTGTGTTAGGCAAAGGTAACAAACTTGTTCCTGTTTTCAAAACTTCTCTTGCATCTCAGAAACAGGGACTGTTGTAATCAAAGCCACCTTCCATGGAAGGAACTGAACCCTGCAGCCAGTATTGCTTTAGAGCAGAGGGAATAGCATGTTGGCAATGCTTTCTGGTCTAGTCCTAAACACACAGACCTCTAACTGTATCTAGGAAGGTGCTTCTGTGGTTAGTGCTACAAGTTTAGACAACAGCTTCAGTTTTCCTAAGTCGCTGGTTCTCTTCTTTGCCAAACTTGTACATAAGCTTGTCTACACAAAGAAGCATTTAGTATTGCTTTCCTAGAAGTCAGAAAATGATCTCTCATTGCCTTTCACTTGGGCAGGGTAGTTCTGTTTAGAGCAAAGGCAGCTGAGAATGGCTTTCCTTGTCATTTGCAGCTAAATCTTGACTTTCCAGTTCATCAGCTTCTTTCTGGAGCTCGTGGCAGGCTGCAGCGCTCTGTGCTGCCAGTGTGGTTGGTATCACTTGACCCTTTGAAGAGGAGCAGAAGGGCTGGGCAGCAAGTTCCTCCTGGGGCAGAAGGGTATTGCAAGAAATGCATTTGTCTATTGATTACAGAAAGTCCAGGTGACTCCGAGTCCTAGGGATTGGTTTGTCTCCCTCTCTGAAAAAATGCATGTGAAATGAAGGACAGACTTACTTGAATGAAAGGGGCAGCATATAAGACCGAGGTGACACTTAAATGTTTTTTCAGACCCCTGTTCATCTGGTGTTGTCTCTTGGTTGCCAACACTCCTATGGAAGAATGGTCCCAGAGGTTCACTCGGAGCTGAACACGCCTGGTTATCTGAGTGCCACACCTTTCTTCGAAGGGCTGTCCCTGAGTGCTGTCTGGGCATCGTCTAGACTGATAAGGCCTTTCATCTGAGCTTTTCATAAGGACTCTTCCATGTCAGGCAGGAGGAGATTTATAACGTGTGCTTACCTACGATCTCTTCTTGCATTATGAAATCTATATCCGTCTGTGCCTGGAAGAGATGACAGCTCTCTCAGCTTGTTCTTAGCTTGGAAAAGTATTTGCAAGGAAATCATAGCCTGCGATCTTTGCAAATGTAGTCAGAAAGCACAGACTGGAGAACTGGAGCCATTTCTTCCCTTTTCTCTCTCCTCTCTTGCTGTCAAGTGGGATAACTGTGAGGTTCCGCTATTGTGTTCAGCTGCTGTAGATGCCAGTACAAATAAAAACACTAACATTCACCAAGTACTGCAGGTTGGGCTCCCAGATCTTAAATTGATGTCACTTTGGAGAAGTGACATTGTCCCTGCTGCTTTGAGTTTCTAGAGGTCTGGGTGTCCTCTCAGACGTGACTCTCTTAGTTTGGTGTTAGTCTGTCCACCTTGACTGTTTCCTTCTTCCACAGTAGTGTCCATGCAACGCTGTTCCACGCTGTCCTGGAGCTGCCTGTTTTCTGGAGCCAAGTACCTCATGTCAGGGGGCTTTATTTCTGCTTCTCTGAAGTTGTTCACAAGATCATTGCTCACCCACCGTGTGGCCATGCCTTATTCTATAGCACTGCCTTGTTTAAGTAACTAAGTAGTTTTCGCCATTTCTGTTGCAAGAGTGTATGGCAGTCTTAAAAACAGTGTATTGCAGTTGGATTTTGAGAGGGGGAGGGTTTAAATGGTGTTTAGGGAAGAACTGGAAGATGTCCTAGAGAAAGCTAAGGTTTATGCCTTAGTATAGCTTGACAATGGGAGTTACAGAAGCTGACTAGCCTGTTTTCAGCTTATCTGGTAGCAGTAACAGGAGAGGCAGGTTGCAGAGTAGTTCTTTCATCTTCTTGTATCTCCATACGTGGCACAGTTTGCTCAACTGGCATAGCTCTTGAGGTCACATCAACTTCTGAATCTGAGCTAAGTAGATATAACTCCAGTCTAAATTTCTGCTAGCTTTGTGATTTTTAAAGCAGTTTCAGGTGCTGTCCTCAGTGTAATTGCAGAGTACACTGAACCCTTTGGGAGAGTCTCTCGGTGCACAGGTGAAGATAGGTTGGAAACAGTGAGAATACAGGCTGTAAATGCAGGTAATATTGGAGATAAGCAAAACTGTACTGCAAAGAGGAGTAAGCGCTTGTGTATGATAGTGCATATTGAGTCAACTTCCTGTTTTCTTGCTCCTTTGGACTTTGATTTCTTTTCTTTCATTCTGTGGGTGTCAAACAGCTCCCCATATTGAAGATTTGGTGATGCTCCCCACGCCTGTGCTGAGGCTGCTAAATGTTCTAAGTGATGCTTCTCTGCAGTGCGAAGAAGAATATGAAGGTTGGTGCAAGTCATGCAATTCCCATATAGCAATGTCGTCTTACAGAATGTTTGTGGCTCTGAGCTCCTGCTGGACATGTGCAGGACTCTGGAGCCCACTAGCAGAGATCCTTAAAAGTTTGGTAGTGAACTTATCCAAGATCTCAGCAGAGAATGAAATATCTCACTGGAGTTCTTAAACTGTAGCAAAAACTATACATGGTAGGTGGCAAGACATGTCGGTGGAATTTGCATTTCTCCTTGCTCTCAAATCCATGTGAGTGGCAACAGCTAGAGAGCTCTGGGGATATGTGTTGGAAAGGCTGGGTTCTGCTCACACAAATAAGGGTTTGTGGCAGCTGCTTGAGTTCCCCTCCTCCAGGTGCCATAACAAAAAAATAGCACTCACAAATCCCAAATATTTTAGCTACTGGAAGACCAGACTTTGTGTCCAAGGAAAAGCACTGTCCATGCTGTTGGGGATTCACTGCCTGCAGGTCTGTTCTGGAGCCTCAGTTCAGACACTTTGTCTCGTTATTCGGCCATTCATCAGTGTCAGCTTCTGCTGTGGCACTTCTCGATTGTTTATTTTAAATTGTGAGGAAAAAGCTATATGATGACTGGGTGTTCTTGATGTGTTCATCTGGCCTCTGTTTGTTTCTTAGCTCATCCTAGTTTGCGAAGTGAAAGACAACCAGCTCTTTCCTTTTTCAGATATCCTGGAAGACATAAGAGAGGAGTGTCAGAAATACGGACCGGTGGTTTCCTTGCTTATTCCAAAGGAGAATCCTGGTAAAGGCCAAGTAAGTGAATGGAGGGAAGAGGCTGCGTATTTCCATGTACGCTCTGTGTGCTGCAGAACTGCTGCTCAGCTCCCAGAGATCTCCTGGCTGATGACAGTGCTAAAAATAGCTGGTTGTCTTGAAGGACAGCACAGGTTCCTTCCTGGTTATGTAAGGCTGCCTAACCTGGGAGGTCCCCAAACCGCTTTAGCAGGGGAGGTGGAATATGGGAGGGAAGGGGAGAGGAAGCATTGAGGATGTAGAGCATCATCATACTTCATCTTACTGTGCCAAATATGCACCCCTTAGAAATGAGGAGCAAGGGATGAAATTCTGGTTCAGAGATGCAGCTCCATGCTTCTTTGCTCCACTGCTCTGGGCTCAACCAAGGATAGAGGGGAAAAAACTAGTTTGGCAGCTGTTTCCCAGTTGCAGGGGTGGGAGGGGGCAGGTAACTGGCTGCACTGGAAGTCCTGTTTCTTCTCTCTCTCTCTTTCAGGTCTTTGTTGAATATGCAAATGCTGGTGATTCCAAAGCTGCCCAAAAAATGCTGACTGGAAAGATTTTTGATGGCAAGTTCGTTGTGGCTACGTTTTACCCACTGAGTGCCTATAAGAGAGGATATCTGTACCAAAACTTGCTGTAGGCAGTAGCAACAATCAGAAGAGTTGTCTTGCTCCTCTTCCTCACGTGTTTTACAAGTTGAATGTACAAAAGAGCTTCCTAGCCCTGCTTCTGAGTCATTTGTGAAGGAGAGATGCAAAGGACTTCACTGGGCTTTGAAACCTTTACTGCTGCTTTGTGATGTGCGGAGGAGGCCGGGATGGCTTTCGGCGTGTGCTTGTGTGTGTGTTGTGCTTGCTGTTTACACTGGGTGTGTGGCTTTGCCCTGGTGGGCGCTCGAGCGGCAGGAGCTGTGGCTTGTTGGGAGCCTGGGAGGCCCAGCAGATCTTGGCAAGCACTTTTTAGTGACTTGAAGTAAGACCATTTAAAGACTTGGCCTTAGCACTTGACTTTGCTTTGGAGGGAGAATTTCTTTGTTAAGCTTTCTTATAATGCACGTGCTCTTCGCCAGTGCAGAGGATGAGGAGGAAGGCTTCCCTGCCTTTTGTTGATATCTATGGTAAATAAAGAAACAGAAATGCCATCCTCTCTAAATTAAACCAGGAAGACTTTTGAGTCTTCACATCACATAAAGCAGAGAGAGGCAGTGAAATTAGATCTGCTGAGCCTACGGCGTTCCCTTGTCACCGCCTCACAACCCAAGAAGAGCCACCGTCTGAGCTGGCAGCGGTGGCACGCTGGGCTTGGGCTGTGTAGGTGACGCTGCCTGCAGTGAGCTGAACTTGCTTGTATGCCTGGGGTGCAAAGGGACTGGTGGTGGATACGTGTCCTCGGAGCAGTGCCAGCCTCGGTCCCAACACCACCTGTAAGCACTTTGTAGCCTGAGGTGATGTGAAAACCCTGTTGTGTGGAGTTTCTAGCATATACCCTGTGCTGGCACTGATGCTCCCTAGCTCTGATGCCAAATATTCTGTCATACACAAGCGTCTTTAGGTGATATTTTAGGAAAGGAGTGCTACAGCACGCACTATTCTTTGTGTCTCAGCAGGACTCCTGCCCTGCGAGTCTTCTAGAGAAAGAACAATATTTGTCTGTCTTAGGTCCCACGCTTGGCTTTTCCGTGTTGTGTGTTTTGGTTTTGCATTAACCCACGAGACTCGTAGCTTAGAAGCACTGACACTTTTGGTCCTTCATAGGTTACACAAAAGGCCTGAGGCAATCTGAGATCCTGTATGGAAAGGGCTTGCTCGTTCATCAGACTTGGCTGGCCAGGAGAAGGGCTTTGCCAGCATCAGGGACAACAGCCACGTGCTTTTGGAAAAAAAAAAACAACAACAAGCTGGGCAAGCAGCATCACTGCTCACCCGCCAAATGCTCACCTGGCTTCAAGCAGAAGCTCTCTCAGCAGCTGTGGGCATGGGGTAGGTGGTGGCTGTTTTCCAGGGGCGGGCACTTTGCTCCTGGGGACCACAGCAGGGAACAGCCCTACACAGAGGGGGACCAGCATGTTCTAGCTTGCAGCCCTGGTACCAGTTTTAGTGAGGAGAGCCCTCGTGAATTCTTTCCTCCAGTTGAAATGCCTGCCTGAACCATTTCTGACCTTCCTTAGAATAAGACCTGAATTACCTTGCAGTTTACTTTTTGCATCTTGCTGATGCTGGACTTGCTGGAATCCTGCACTTAAAATTTTCTCTTGATTTTTGCCCTGTGTGCACGTGTGGTGTGTTGGGAGATCCAATGTCTGTAGCATTTCATGAGTCTGAGTTTCTCTCTATGCTGGTATAAAGTGCTGACTACTATGGCCCTTCCCAAACTTCTCCAGAAAGGACCAATCTCTTTGAATTTTTTTCTTGCCTTTGGGTTGGTAGGTTTTCCAGGAAAAAAAAAATCCCACAATGAGTTTTAAGGTTTGATTCACTGATCAGGCTTTTTCTGGGAGTGATGCTACTTTGGTGTACATAGCTGTAAAGCAGCTTGGCATAGATGGGGTGTGTGGTTCATTGCTTTTAATTTAATTATCCTTGCAGTGAAAAACCTGTAGTGTCTGGGAGGAATTGGATGATCAACTGGCTGTGGGTTTTTCCTGTGTGAAGAGCAGTGTTTAAAGTACTCTAAGTATTGGTAGGTATTGACTGACCTTCTCAGCTCTGGGTTGTTGCTGTTCCTGGCAGGCTGAACCAGTGGTGAAAGCACTTTGTCTCAAAAATTCCTGCGTTGAATGCCATCATGTCCACAGCATTAAGCTGGCTATGGGTGTGCCAAGAGCTCCTGTCCCACTGAGTGCCAGCCTGCGTGGGGACACAGCGTGTGGGGTCTGTCACCTATAGCGCTGCTGGGACAGGGAGATCTCATGGTGCAGGTGCAGAACTTGAATGCATTTAAGTTCTCACATGCATTTGTCTGGGACTGTGAGCTGCTCTGCCACCTTTCAAGCATATCTCTTTTAGTCAGAATTGCACTTTGGATTTGCAATTATAGAGCTGTGCCAGGATTAATCTTTAGAGAAGAGCTACAACCTGTTTGTGCAGCATGGTAGAGCTGTTCCACCAGAGTTTGGCTGGGCTATTACTCAGCTTCTTCAATAGGAGCTAAATAAAATTTCAAGATGCAAACTTCTGCCACCAGATTTTCTCTCCAGATGCTCATTGGCCAGGCTTGGGAACTGAGCTGGGCAAAAACCCCAAAGCTGCTTGTTTTTTCTTTTCTTCCTGGGAAGAGCTGAAGATGCTGATCTCTGTCCTGTCACTGGATCCAGCCGCTCGCTTCCCTCTGTGGGCTGTGGGATACAGGCAGGTTTAGAAACTCCTCAGAGCAGAAGCATTTTATCATTATCCCTCACCTTCTGCCTTCAGAGCCTTTTTCTCTCAAGCTGAAGCTCTGGTGTTTCAGTGATTTATTGGTGGCTTGGCATAAGTTTCAACCCTGCTAAAACCTGCGAGCTTCTTAACTCTAGATTGTATCTGAAGTGTTTATGGTGATTCAATCCAAGGTGTCTGTCGTGGCGTGTGCCTGAGTGGGCCTGGCTTTTGTCTCCAAATTACTGCCCACTCGAGGTGCGGGGGTGTTGTGGCTTTCCGCTCGAATGCTTGCTGGGTTTCTTGGTCTGTGCTGCTGACCCGGCTCCCTCCACACAGCCCGAGGTGGAGCAACAACCTGCGTTTTCCTTGCTAGGCAACAGATGTGCAAACCCGTAGGCTGCTTTTGAGGGAGACATCTGCTGTGGGGAGGAATGGGATGGAAGATGAAGCCTCTGGAGTGATGCAGGGGGACTGGCGCTGCCCCAGTGGGGTGCCAGGGCAGGCACCCAGCCCTCCTGCCCGGGAGGAGGCAGCCCAGGGGGCTGGGTCCCCTTGAAGCTTGTGTGTTGAATGGGAAACACGTTGGCACTCTGCTATTCCTTGGTGGTGTCTGGGTTTCATACTTCATCTGATGCAAAATCTCACTGCCAATCGAAGAATAGCTGTCCTTCCTCTGCCACTGACATCTGGGGCAATGAGAAAGTTCTTTGCACTTCCACCTATTTATTATATGCAAGGAGGGTAATTGGTTTTAAAATCACTGGCTGAAGCACAAGTCAGCTTCAATCTTAGTTCTATTCCGGATTTTATTCGTGCTGGTTTCCAGCCTCTTAACAACACCTGAGCACTGTGTTTCACCCAGGTTGTCTTTCCAGGGGGTTCAGCAGAATTCCCCCCCGCTGTGCTGGATCCTGTAGCCACGTGCCTCCCTTCAGGTTCCATGTCAACTCTTGTGTCCCGTCATGCACCATTGCTGAGCAGACGTGTGCTTGATACAGGTGATTAATAAACGATGCTTCAGTATGAAGCGGTGATTCAGTAGCTTTTCTTATGGGGGCCGCTGGCGAAACGCAGTGTAGCTGAGCGAGTTCTCTGTCACCCTGCACCGGGGTGTCCATCTCGTGGGACAGGGCTGTGCCCCAGCCACGGCAGCACTGGCATCGTGCACTCGTCCCTTGCTCGGCCCTACCAGTGCGGCTGAAAATCCCGGTGGGATTAACGGTGACATCATCTGGGGGGAATGGCGTGATGGTTTCTGAAGTGACATCCGCTGGAGGAAGATCACCCCTGGGCTGACGTGGATGCTCTCTCAGGAGATGCTGTGAGTTGCACAACTTTCTGCGGCCCGTGACGGTGGTGGGGAGCCGGCGGGGTCACCAGGGCTGTGGCTGCAGCCCCTGCTGGTTTTGCTAAACGCTGATGACGGGACCAGGGATCTCTGCGGTCCATGTGTTGGGGCTGAGCCCGGCAGCGCTCCTGGAGAGCGGCTGGCTGGAGCCAGAGCGGCGCTCCTTTGCAGAGGCCTTGCTGCCCTTTTTTGGGTGGATTTTGCCTTTTTGTTTTGTTTTGTTTTGGCCGAGCGCCCCTCCCCTCTTGTTGCACGGGGGGAGACGGAGGTTGGGGGAGCTGCTGCGGGGGCGGGCGGCGGCCGCGGCTCCCGCGTCCCGCCCGGGGCCAGGGCGGAGCAGCTGGGCGGGGCGTGGCTGTTACGGGAAGCCCCGTTCCGCTCCGCTCCCCGCCCGGAGGGCACCGGCCCGGCCCCTTCCCGGCCGCGGGAGCACGGGGGCCGCGCGCTGACGTGGCGGCCGTTGCCATGGCAGCCACCGGCGCGCGCGCCGCCGCAGCGGCCGCTCCTCCCATGGGCGGGCGGCGGGCGCTACGTGGCGTGGAGCGGTGACGTCGCCCCCCGCAGCCAGTGAGGGCGCGGGACGTGCCGCCACCGCCTGCCATTGGCGGCCCCGCGGCGGCGGGGGGCTATAAAGGGGCGGCGGGGGCGCGGTGCCCCCGCGGCGGCAGGCGGGATGGAGGTGGCTGGGGCGGCAGCGGGGGACGCGGCCGGGGACGGGGCCGCGGCTCTGGGGCAGCGGTTGGCGGCGGCCGGGCAGGGCCACGTGCTGCGCTTCTGGCCTGAGCTGGGCGGCGCGGCCCGGCGGGCGCTGGCGGCGGAGCTGCGCGACATGGACGTGGCCGAGATCAACCGTTTCTTCCGTCGCGCCCGTGGGGACGGCGGCAGCGGGACGACGGCGGGACTGGACGCGCGGATGGAGCCGGTGCCGCGGGACGTGCTGGGTAGCGCCTCCCGCGACCGCGAGCTGCTGCCACGCTGGGAGAGCCGCGGTAGGTGCGGGGGGCGGCGGGGCCGGGGCCGGGGCCGGCGCGGCGGGTCCCACACGTGTGTTCTCTCCCGTCGCAGGGCTGGCGGAGATCGCGAGGAGCCGCGTAGCTGTGTTGCTGCTGGCCGGCGGGCAGGGCACCCGCCTCGGCGTCCCCTACCCCAAGGGCATGTGCGACGTGGGGCTGCCCTCCCGCAAGACCCTCTTTCATCTCCAGGCCCAGCGCCTGCAACGGCTGCAGCAGCTGGCAGAGGAGCAGCACGGTACCCCCTGCCACATCCCCTGGTGAGCACCCTGCCCTGGGCTGTGTTGGGATAAAGTCCACTGGGGTAGCTTTGGGAAAAGGTGTATGGGGTGTCGTTGGTGTTGATGGATCAAGGTCCTGTGGGCTGGCATTGGCAGGACCCTGTTGGCATCAGCCCAATTGGTGTTGGTGGGTTAAGGGTCTGTAGGTTGATGTTGCCTCATTGATGTTAGCTGGGTCAAAGCTCCATTGGTTGGCTTTGGTGGATCAAGGAGTGTAGTTGGTGTCAGCAGGCCAACTACATAGACCGTTTTGACACCATTGCCGTGGCCATAGCCCGTTGGAGTTAATGGGTCAAAGCCTGGAGGGCAGCACTGGCAGATCCCACGTTGTCAGGCTCAACCCTACAGCCCTTGGGAACAAATGTCATGTCACCCGTGGCCAGCCTGCCGCACGGGACAGCAGCTGTGCAAGGTGGGATCTGGGAGGCCAGGGGCTGCGGTGGTGCTGCAAGCCAGAGGTTGGTGTCACAGCAGGAGTTGGCTGCCTCAGCTGCGTGTCCCACCCACTGCACAGGGTGTGGTGGGGTTATGGAGATGTGTGTTGCAAGGAGGCATGAAGCCCTTTGCTGGCTTGCCAAAGAGGTGGGACCGCAGCGGGTCAGATCCTTCTGAGCATCTGGAGAGGGGGAAGAAGCTGCTTCTGGGTCTTACAGGCCAAAGTGGTTCCTCACATTTGGGATGAGGAGTGCAAGACCCTGCCATGCCTCCCTGCTCATTGGGTCTCTTCTGCACTGTGGCAGGTACATCATGACAAGCGGCCGGACTATGGAGTCCACCAAGGAGTTCTTCTTGAAGCATCGCTATTTTGGTTTGAAGAAAGAAAATGTCATCTTCTTCCAGCAGGGCATGCTGCCTGCCCTGGGCTTTGATGGGAAAATCCTGCTGGAGGAGAAGGGCAAGATTGCCATGGCACCAGGTTGGTGACCAGGGGTTGGCAGGAGGGATGGGGAGGTGAGGTGTGCTGAGGACAAGCTTTTGGAGCTGAAGCCTGCATAGGGTAGTCTTGCAGCTTGACGTGGCCCACAAGTGACGCAGCTGGGAGGTGTCTGTCTTGGCAGGAGGACCAGGGTGGGGTATGGCTGGAATGGGGACCCTCCACCCTGCCTCTGTGGGGAAGGAAGATGAGCATGGGTGTCTAACGGGACAGCCAGGATTTCTTGTGACCTCAGCACTTTTTTTACCCTCCTCCCCAGATGGTAACGGGGGCCTGTACCGGGCCCTGGGGGCTCACGGCATCGTGGATGACATGGAACGAAGGGGTGTGCAGAGTGTCCATGTCTACTGCGTGGACAACATCCTGGTGAAGGTGGCTGACCCCAGGTTCATCGGGTTCTGCTTGGAGAAGGGAGCGGACTGCGGGGCCAAGGTATGGTTTCAGGGGCAGGCAGGCACTGCTTCCCTGGAGCAGGGTGGTATCTGTCCTCTCCTTGCCTGGCTTCCCTGACTCCTTGCCCTTCCTTTGCTGGCTTGCTGGAGCCAGGAAGGATATTTAAGCATAGGAGCTTGCTAGTGGGGTAGCACGTGGTGCCAGACTCTCACCTGCCCCTTGGGTCTGTCATCCCCAGGGATACGGGATGGCACTGACCCCTACGTGGCACTGCTCCCCTCCTGCCTTGTGCAGGGCTGAGAGCTGCTGGGAAGCCTCATGGAGCTGCCCGGTTCCCACCCAGACTCTGGGCGGCTGCAGGGACCGTAGGCAGCTGGGATCCCTGCTACAGGCTGCCAGCTGTCCCCAGCTGTGACGTCCTGGGCACCAGATCAGGACACCATGGGTGCAGCCAATGCTGAGCCCAGCCCTGTGTCTCATGGGTAGTACATTGCATGCCCAAAGCTTTGCTTAAAGCCTGGATTAACAGCCAAAGGGACTGGGTGTTTGTATTTGCGTTGGGCTTGGCTCTGGTAAATAGGTGAGAGGACTTGCTGACCTTGAAGCTTCTGGAGAGCAGGCTAGGAAAGGGAAAGCAGTTTCTCCTCCTGACCCGGGTGAGAGAAGGAGGAAATACACTGAAGTGTGGAGAAAGGAGAAAGTCCTATGTCCCTGCATGTTATCATGGTGGCTTTGATGGCTAGGGATTTTATGGGCGGGGCATGACAAGAGGGAAGCGTTGTTGGGTGTGAGGAAGAAGAGAGAGGTCAGGTGTGGGGGGATGATTGTGCTGAGCCAGCAACTTCCTACTTGTGCACAGCAAGCTGGCTTTCACATGCAAGCTGGGTGCTAAAAATACCTGTGCCCTCTGCCAGCCACATTCGGGCTTGGTGCCAGATCCTGCCTCTGGGTGTGCCTGGCACCCTGCCACCCAACCCTGCCATCTTGCTTTCCTCTGGTCACTGTCACCAAAAGCACCTGTGAGGAGAGGGCTCCAGCATTCCTATCCCTGCCTTAACCCTGCTCTCCTGTGTGGGAGAACATCTCCATGGGGGCTATTAGATACAAGCGGAGGTATCTGAAGTGTGAAGCTTTGGGGGCCTTTCCCTGATGGTGCTTCTCTTGGGCAGGTGGTGGAGAAGACGAACCCCACGGAGCCGGTCGGCGTGGTGTGCCGAGTGGATGGTGTCTACCAGGTGGTGGAGTACAGTGAGATTTCTCTGGCCACTGCCCAGAAACGAGGCCCAGATGGGCGGCTGCTCTTCAATGCGGGCAACATCGCCAATCACTTCTTCACCACCGCCTTCCTCAAAGATGTCGTCAAGTAAGGGCCTGCCAGGGTGCTGCTGCCATGCCAGACAGAGAAGGAGCACCAGGGTGGCTGGGGGTCCAGGCAGAGCAACCATCCTGCCACAGTCGTGTCTGAGCCGGGGGCTGGAGATGTGCCTTGCTCTCGTGAGTGATGGCTCTTTCTTGGCCCATTGCAGCACTTATGAACCACAGCTGCAGCACCATGTAGCTGAGAAGAAGATCCCACATGTGGACATCACTACAGGGCAACTGATCCAACCTGAGAAGCCCAATGGAATCAAGATGGAAAAGTTTGTTTTTGACATCTTCCAGTTTTCTAAGTACGCCCTTTTTCTCTCTACAGGGAGCAGGCTGCTGGCTCTTGCTCGAGCAGTTCTGGAAGTCTCAGGGGGATGGTGGGGGCTGTGCCCACTGGTGGTGCCACGGGTCAGGATGGGATGCTGGCTCCTGTGCTGTTCAGCAGCAATGGACAGTTGTGTCCTGAGATGAGCAGGGATGTGAGCAGTGGGAAGGACAGGTGCTGTGTGCCTCTTGCTTGGCTGAGCCCTGCTTCTGGGCCAGAGGAGCATCTCCTGATCCTACAGCCCATGGGTGCAGGCTGTGGGGGACTGTGGCCCTGGCTCAGCCACCTTGGCATGGGAGAAGCTGAAGTGACAGGGAATGGCCATGTTTCCCAAACCTGACCCTCCTGTGCCCTGTTACCCCCAGGAAATTCGTGGTGTATGAGGTGCTGCGTGAGGATGAATTTTCTCCCTTGAAGAACGCAGACAGCCAGAATGGCAAGGACAACCCCACCACAGCCCGACATGCTTTGATGTCCCTGCACCACTGCTGGGTCCTCAATGCAGGAGGACACTTTGTTGACGAAAACGGCACACGCATCCCTGCCATCCCTCGGTGAGTTGCTGTTCCTGCATCCTTTTGGAGCTGGTGATAAAGCACTGGGCAGTCCCCAGCCCTTCTCCATTTCAGCGCTCCTGAAATCAGCACTGCTGGAGCCCCCAGCCATGGGTCCCATCTCCCAGGTGGCTGTGGGGCAAAGCCAGGTGTGGGCCAGGTGGTGGCTGCAGGAGGGACTCTCACTCAGTCAGCAGAAGCTTTTCTTGATTCAGCCCCTGTGAACTGAATCGTGCGAGTCTCCATTGCGCAGCCAAGGTTGCCTGTGCAGGGAGGGAGCCCAAGCACACCAGCAGATATGTGCAGCAGCCAGGCTGGGTTTGTGGCATCCCTCGACTGAAAGACCGCCTGCCACGCCTGTTTATAGAACAGCAAACCCCAGACTTGTCTTGCTTGGTTTTTTTTTTTCCCCACCCTTGCTAACCCATGTTTATTCCCACGTAGTGTCACAAACGGAAGGTCAGATGCCACCCCAGCAGATGTCAATGACAAGTAACTATACCGTGCAACATGCATGGTGGCGGGGCTGTGCTTAGGTACTAATGGGCTGCAGGCGAAGCAGCGTGCCAGGCTGCGGTGGCCGCAATGGGTGCGTGCTGGTGAGCGGGCGCCCATACTGACTAACGGGACTGGGTTTCGGGGCCGCATGCTGGGAGCGGGGCATGTCTCACTGCTGGACCCGCGGGTGCTGCTTCTCATGGTGACGGGCAACAGCAGCATCTGCTCCCCCCAGGGCTCCTTTCTGCAGAGGCAGCTGGGTGGGACGCTGTTGTGAAACATGCTGGCACATCCCTTCGGTGACAGTGCCCTGTTCCTCACGCCACAGCACAGTCTGGGCTGATCTCAGCCGGTCTCATAGCTGGAGACAGCCGCCCTCTTCCGGTGTTGGCCAGGAGTCCCAGCAGATTGAAATGGGATTTAAAATGTTAAGTAAACGACAAGCAGGCATTGATGTAGCATGTGCAAATCTCAGTGCAGGCAGCCAGCTGTGCTCTGACTCCAGCTCTTGAGTTTTGAAGATCCAGACTGTGACAGCAGGGAAAGCCCCTGGCTCAGTGTTTGGAAGTTAACAGAAGTAAATGGGAAAGTTGACAGAAGTGTTAAAGGGATTTCTGTAACAGCAGCGTGTCCTTCTGTAGGCACAGGGCACATCTGTGCGGCTGATAAGCAGAGCTGGTGAGTGTCGATGACTTGGTAGACCAAGCTTGCTATCTCTCCCCATCATCAGGAAAAGCTGTGTCTTCTGCTTTCTGGTGGATATACCTTGGCTCTTTGGTTTTTAGTTCAAGCCTCCAACTGTTTTCAGATGTTTAAGAAGGCCATCACGCTAGTTATAATGTTGGATAAAGGATGCACTTTAGCCTGCGTTTATCCATAATTGCCAGTTAATGGCAATTCTTTTTTTAATTTTTTTACTGTTATATTGAAACAATTCTGACTCTAAGGCAAACACAAGTGCAAGGCTGGCTTAGGATGGGAGAGTGGTTTTAGCTACTTGTAGCTGGGATGGGAGGGGGCCGAGCCGAGGGTGTGGCAGAAGGGAGGAGCTTCCACCTGGGTGAAGGGAGCATTGCTCTGGCCGCCATGGCGAGCAGACATGAAGATGCTGCCATAGATCCTCATCAGCTCCATGTGGCTGTGCTCCCCGGCCAGCCTTACATGCCATCAGATCCACAGAGCATCCCAGGGGGTCTTGCAGAGGCTGGTGGCAGCAGGAGTGGGGTCAGGACTCCTCTGTGGCGGTGTTGCTGTCCTGTTCCCAGGAACAGCACCGGTTTGGCACTGCCATTGTCCTCACCACCTTAGGCTTGCGTGCAGAGCAGAGGAGCTGAGACAGCTGATCTCAGAGGCAAAGGCAGGAGGAGCAGACAGTGCCGCGAGGTGTATTTCTCAGTGAACAGACAGACCTAGCCTGTATCCTCAGGTTGTGCTTTGAGCAAGGAGTGTGTTTCAAAAAAAAAAGACCTGTTGTGACCAGATAAACAGGAAGGTGCTGTGAGTGCATCTCTCATCACCCTAAGGATGCAGGAGGAGCAAGGGGTGACTAGCTTGCACGCAGCATCAAACACAGGGGTCTGTGGTCCAGGGCACAGGCGCTACAAGGCACCAAGATTCTCATTAAAGATGCAGATAAATCTCTCTTTCAGTTGCTGCTGGTATCTAAACTTCAGCTCACACCTCTGTGGAGAGCACGCAAGGCTTGACTAACACAGGGCAGCTCTGTGCTGTTGGGATCTGCGTGGGCTGGCAGCTGCCCTGATCTCTGCACCCCATCCGCATCCCCCAACGGGATGTGGATAACCCTCCTTTTATGTTGTTGGTTTGCTTTTTTTTTAAATCTGCAGTTTGAAGGATGCAAATGACCTGCCAATCCAGTGTGAAATTTCTCCCCTCATCTCCTACGGTGGAGAAGTGAGTACTGGCTCTCCAGAGCTCGGGTGCCGTCACAGAGGAACCGGGTGGGTGGGGCGGCTGGTGGGGCACACATGGGGAGCCCTGACCAGGGAGGGGGTAAGCCACAGAAGCATAGCTTGAATTCACTGTGGAGCTTTTCGAGGCAGTGTCCTGCAAGCCACTAGCGTGGGAGGGGACCAGAGCCACCTGTGAGCAGCTAAACAGACCAGCAGAGCAGATGATGTGTGGTGTGTTACTAATGAGCTGCTTCATCCTCCCTTAGGGTCTGGAAAAGTACGTGAAGGACCGAGAGTTTCGTGCACCTTTGATTATCGATGAGGACGGGATCCATGAGCTGGTGAAGAATGGGATGTAGCAGTGACGTGCCCAAGCTGGGCTGACTGTCCCACCTGATGGGCTGGGACTTCGGACACATGAAGGTTTATAGCTGTGAGTGGCAGGGGCTGGTCCTGCTTGCTCTGGCCTTGTGCAGAGGAGGATGTAACCCACTCAGTTCTTGGCATGTTGTACGCTTCTATTTATATTTTAATTTAAAAACCAAACACTTTATGGATTCCCCTGCCATGAAGCACAGCTATGGCGCTACTCTTTGCACTCCAGGCTGTGGGCATTTACTTTTAAACATGTATATAGTAATAGTCATTGTATATGCAGAGGATTTTTATGGTACGGGGCTGGGGTTAATCTTGAATTTTTATTTTTCTCAAATCTACATTACTATTTTTTTTAATAGGGTCCTTGTCATTGCCCCAGTCCTCCCTTTTGGTCATCCTTTGTATGTTGCACAACTGGAAGCTCCCAATTAAACTGAGCCTCTCCTGTCTGTCGTCTGGTGGTAGTTTAGTGATGGTGACTTTCCGCAGAGGCAGGGGTGGCTGCCTGGGGGGCTGCAGGCAGGTCCTCTGGCCCGTGACGCTCATTTTTGGTGTTTCTGGAGGAAACAGAGGGCTGCACTTTCCTCATGGATTTCTGCAAACCCTGGTAAGGCTTGAGCAGGTAGGAACAGGCAGGTGTGCTGCGCTGCTGGAGCACTCGGGGTGAAAACAGCCGGCACGGTGCCCTCCAGCAGCACTGTGTACCCGCATACCCTCAGCTTTTCCAGCAAAGGCTCCTTCCAGAGCCCCTTGTCCTGAATTGTGGTGTCCTGATGCCCTCAGGCAGAGCAGCTCTGCACCTCCCCTCCTGTTCGGGAGGGGAGACAGTGCTCCTCTGGCTCCTCTCCTGCTCCCGGGTCCCACCACAGCCCCTGGGGTAGGGGGACGCAGCCTCCCACTTCCCCACAGCCGCCTGGGGAGGGATTTTCCCTTGCAAGGCTGGGAATGGGGCCCAAACTGCACCCCTGGGGGAAGTCATGAAGTCCCCCAAGTGCCACAGTGGCTGTTGGGCACTCTGGGCTCAGCCGAGCGCTCAGCTCCACCGGCAGCGTGCTGGGAAGCCAGAGCCACACGGGAGTCCTGGCTGGTGCGGTGGCTGCTGCTGACTCGCCACGGGCCAGCTGGGCTGTGTGTGGCCCAGGCAGGCTGGCGGCCGTGAGTCCTAGGGAAGATGGATTGGACTGGGGCCAGAGCAGATGCGAGGAGCTGGTGCGAATATGTGGGTGGTCTGCGCCACCGCCTGTCCCTGCCCACCAGCTCTGTGGCCCCTGGGAGCTACCACCCTGGGGAAAGGACATCTCTGCTCCCTGCAGAGTGAACAGGCACTCCCAAAGCTGCTACTCCTTGGCATGGGCAGCAGCCGGAGCACACACGTCCCACCTTGGGGGGATGCACATGGCCCCAGGACCAGCGCTGAGCAGGGATGAGGGGCTGCATGGTGAGCCTGGGGGGATCACCACTCCAGCTGTCTTCCTGGGCACTTGGGAGGGTGCAGGGGAGGTGTTTGCTTTGGGTTTTTGGCTTTGTTTGCACACCAACACCTTTGCATGAGGTCCTGGGATAGAGCGACGCAGTGCTGGCTGCTGCCAAGTTGTTCGAGCACCAGTTCCAGGTAGCGGGAGGGTTGGAGCAGAGCCGGCCGGTGTTTGTGCCGGCGTGCACGTAGGGCAGCCTGGGCACAGGCAAGGGCTTCCCCCGGCCCGCTGAGCTGGGACAGCAGGGTGCAGAGCCCTGCAGTGGGCACCACATCCACCTGCTCCTGCCTGCCCTCGGTTGGTTTGTCTGGGGCTGGGAGTCTGATGAGGGTTTGGGGTTTGGGGGCCTGGGAGTAGGGCTGCAGACCTGGGGCAGGTGCCTTTACCAGTGCAGGGAGCTCTGTGTGCAGGAACGCTTTTTGGGGGCTGCTGGCCTGCTCCAGGGGTGCTGCTTCCCTGCCACAGTGGTGTGGGTTCTGGTATAAAATACAGCTAAAACACTAGTCTGCAAGAGCATTGATTTTGTTTTTTAAATTGTGTTTTTAGCTATTGCACAAAAATTAATTATTATTATTTTCTCTCTGCCGCGTTGCGTAGCTGGTGGTCGCGGTGCCAAGCCAGTGCCTGGAAATGATGTAAAACCCCGCACTCAGTGTGCAGCTTGGGGAGCCAGAGTGCTGCTGCTTCTGTGCCACGTGCCGGGGCAGGTCGGTGTCCGGCCAGTGTCCTTGCTGCGTGTGCCTGTGCACAGCCCGGCACCCTCCCACCAGGGGCCCGGAGTGGGGCAGCCTCTACGGGAGCCCAAGCACCTCATTTTGCGAATGTCCTGCTTGGCCCTTGCACCCCACGGTGCGGGAGGAGGGTGCTGGAAGCGTGTGCCGTCCCATGGCTGCGGGGCTGAGTGCCAGAAAGCAAAATGATGCCTGTTGCTTTAAGTACCCTCACCGGCCATGGGGATTTTTTTTTTTTTTTTTCTCTTGCACTATGAATGGGTTTTGCTGTAAATTATAGCTTTGCGCACATTCCCTCGGGCTGAGGAAAATAACCTCCGCCGAAAAGCCAGCCTGGATTGGTGACTGGCTCCCCCTCTCCGCTCCCTAATTGAAACCAAATGTGCGAGATGTAGGATTGTGGGATTTCTGGCTGGCTCCCAGGAATCTGCAGAATGCGAATGCGCTCCCAGAGGCATCTTGCATCAGCCCGGAAAAGTTCGCTCCTCGCCTGGCTCCCCCAGCCCGGGCGAGGGGCGAGGAGCCCACCCGCCATCACCTCCTCGCTCCGGTGAGTCACTCTTGGGTGTGTGGGGAGGCGTTTGTCACCTCTCGGCTTGGGATTCTGGGGGGATGTGGAGTCAGCCATGCTCCATGCCGGAGCTGAGGCAGAGGGGCTGGGGTGTGGGTCTGCCTGGGAAGGTGCTGGGGCAGCAGCAGGATAGTGTCCCCACTTGGGGAGGTGACACTTGGCCCCTTCTCTCTATTTTTCCCTTCGCTGCCAGCGTTTCCCCCCCGTGTCTCATGCCAGGCCAGTGTTTCCTGCTGTCCCTCCTTGGCTCCTGCCTATGTGTCTGTTGGCAGAGCTGGCGGCGGTGCTGGCCAGCCAGAGAGGCTCTGCTGTCCCCAGGGTCCCCCAGCCAGGCACCAGGTCACACTGGGGAGGGGACATGGCCACCAGTTTGGTGCTCCTCAGCATCCTGCCCCCCATCCTGGTGCTGGGGACCTCCTTGTGGCTTCCCAGCCCTGCACCGCGGCAAGGCGATGCCGTGCACCGCGGCAGGGTGACACTGTGCACTGTGGCACAGAGCAGGGCTGCAAGTTCTCAGCTGACGGGGTGCTTGCTGGGTGCAGCACCCGCAGGACCGTGTCCCCAGGTCCCATGGCCAAGGGCTGTGCCACTGGCAGGTCTCTCCAGGGCAGCTGACATCTGTGGGATCACACTGGCTGCTCCTCACACCCTGTATGGCTGCAATGCTCTCAGCTGAACCAGCCAGCCCATGGCTGGGGACATGCGTGCTGCTGTAGAAAATGGGGCTACATCAAGCCCTGAGAAGGTCTAAAATGGCATTTTTGGCGGGGAAGGGGGACTACGGGTCCCGACATGCTGCACTGCACTCCCGCCAAGGCTGTGCCAGTGGCACAGCATGCTGGGGGCTGTAGTGCCAGCTAGGATGGGTGTCCCAAACCCCCTTACCAAAGCACAGTGTGCTTTGGGTCATGGCCTGGGGTCACAGGGAGTGTCTTGCTTGCTCGGGGACATGGCCTCAGCATGTACCACCCATCACTGTCCCAGCGGGAAGGGAGCCCCCAGCCCCATGCCAGGATGGGGTCTCTGCAACAGGAGCCCTGAGGGACCTGGTGATCACAGAGCATGAGGGCTGTTGCCATCCAGCCCCCTCACTGCAGATGATGCTCCTCTGGTGCTGGTGGGGATGGTGGCAGCCACCTGGGCAGCAAGCTGGGGACCTCACCAGCTGGAGTGGATTGGGGGTGAGAGGGACCACGGCTTGTGTGGGGTTTGACTTCAGACAAGTATGGATTTAATTTTTTCCTGCTAACTTTCCATGGTGATTTCAGTAGAATAAGAAAGAGGGCAAATGAGACAAAAAAAAAACCAAAAAAACAAAACGGCGGGCAAGGGAAGCTCCAAAGCTCAGGCGCCACCAGGGAGGAGCTCCAAAAACTCTCTGCACTAAAAATTTCCAGTGATTGAAAGTTTTCAGCAAACAATTTCAGACAAAACGTTGCGAAGCCATCCCTTTTGCAGGGCTGGTGGAACAAAAAATCATTTCCAGTTGGGTTGCCAATACTTTTCAGCTGGTTTGACCATACATCTCTTAGCCCCCAGCCATGACACCTGAGTCACCGTCTCCCGCACTGTCCCCCAGCCCTGCTCCACCAAGGAGGGGTGAGCTCTTCACAGCGGCTGTGTGGGGATAATTTTCCTATATTAAACTAAACGTAAATGCATTGCCTGCAGGAGATCATGGCATCTGGTATCCTGATGTTTAAAGAGTTTATTCAGTCTGCAAGAATAGTGGGAAAAAATATCCCTGGGTGTTTTTCGGAATGCAGAAGGAAATTAAGATTTTAATGTTGGAGGAACTGGTCATCATCAAACAGAGGCGCATCATGCATGCCTCTCAGGGATGCAGATGAAATTCTCAGTTGCAGCCGAATTAGTTGCAACTAATTAAACTGGGAATAGCCCGGGGGGGCAGGGGGGTAGAAGCAACCATATATGTGCTTTTCAAAAAAAAAAATATTAAAAAGGAAATTATTAAAAGGGAAAAAAATCACCCTAAGTCCAGGTGTTTATTTGTTCCTCCTGCAGAGGTGGTGGTGTTTAGCAGAGCTCCCAGGGAACCCAGCAGTGCAGATGGGGTGCAGAGACCCTCTAGCAGGGTGCAGGTGGCAGCTCCCAGGGCTTTTCACTCTGTTTGGGTGCTGGCACGGCCACCGCCAGCCTGCCTTGCTCTTGCTGTCCTCAGCCCTGGTTTTGTCACCAAGCAGGGCTGTATCCAGCACCTCTCAGCTGGGCTCTACGTGATGGGATATCTGCCATGTGGCAGCTGGTTCAGGGTGGGTTCGGGCTTTCACTTGGTGGTGGGGACAAGGCTGTGGGTCACCGTGTGGCGTGGGAACACAAGCAGGCACCCACCTGTGGTGTCATTGGTGTCAGGCAAGCTCGGGGCCTGTCAGCTCAGCCATCCCTGATATGGTGGGACTTGGCTGAGATTTACCCTGGCACTCAAGTGTAGCCAGGAGCTGTGGTCCCATTAATCCCCAGGTTAGTAAGTTGTTCCTGTAAAGGTTAATGTATACGTAAGCTAAATTAAAATAGCCTTTTTTTTTTTTTTTAATAGAAAGAGGGCTAATCTGCATCCAGTACTTGTGTGAAGGGCTGTCCCAGGAGGCCAAATGTCCCCTTGGCAAATAAGGGAAGGGGTAGCCCAGTGAGCCTGGGGCAAGACTGATGACATTTAGTGGTGTCCCTAGTGCATTGCCTGGTGCATCTCTGGTTCCCGAGAGATGTGTGGGTGCAAGTGGAGCTACTTGGTCTCTGGGGGTTCCTGGAGCCAAGGGCTGGCCAGAGCTGGGGCGATGGCCACTGCCCTGCAAAGTGACTGTGGTGGCAGCGCTGACTTGGAGGACAGCACGTCCCAGGGATGGGGGGATCCCCTGGTGCCGTGGGCTGCACCCTGCTCTGAGAAGCCCAGCCAGCACTGGCACTTTTTCTTCTCTCGCTGCAACCTGAGCCACATTGCCAGGACCCCCAGGTCCTCCACAGCCCCATCCCATGCTCCCCTAGAGGCAGCGAGTGCAGTCTGGCTCCGTGCCCTCTGTCACACCTTTCTATGTCACTCATCTCGAGACCCGCTACACCATAGAGGACTGTCACAATAAATATGCTGTAAGTCTCAGGCGATTATCTGCTATTATCCCTCCTGAGCCAGAAGGCAGGGAAACCGTGTGTTGCAACGTGCTATTATTTTGTTATATGATGAGGTTGTGCAACATCTTGCTTTCAAAGCCATCCAAGGGCGGGTGGCCCAGCTGGAGCCTTTCTGCCCGTCAGTGGAGCTGGATCACACCAGCCCCAGCCAGAGCCCTGGGAGGCTGGTGTGGGTCCTGTGGTCTTTCCATGCAGATGGCTCTAGGGACGTGGCAGAGCCATGTTATCTGTCTATGCTGGGCCTGTGGCAGCACAGCACTGTGATGCCATGGGTCCTGGGGATGGTGGTAGTGGAGGGGGTGGGACACCAGGGCCCCTTTGGCCACCATCACAGATATGAGGCTTGGGGCTCTGCTCCTCCTCCAAGGCTGATATGGGGACACAGGGTTTCATGCAGGGGAAGCCCTCCTGTCCTTGGCTGGCCACCCCACGCAGGACTGGCATTTTCGTGCAGCTCATCTGCCTCAGCATGACGAATCCTGGCTCTGTTTCCGCAGGACAGCCGACATGCTGGCCACCCCTAGACCAGCCCTGCTGCTGCTGCTGCTGCATGTCCCATGGGCTGCAAGAGCACAGGTTAACCCGGGTAAGTGAGACGGGGACCAGGTGGGTGCAAGAGCCATGAGGTGTGTGTGTCCCTGGGCTATACTCCTGCCAGGGTGTTCAAGCTTGGATTCACATCAGCTCCAGCATCTCCAGGACTTTCCCAGCTCTGGGAGCAGCGTGTGATGGGCCCCAAACCCATGTGGGCACTCTGCTGTCCTGCATGTGGCCAGTGACCCAGAGAGCATCCTCTGTGTGCCATTGGAGCCCATCCTGGCACATGTGGGCTGGCGGGGTGTTGGGGTACAGGCAAAGTGCTGCAGCTGCCTCTCAGTGGGGCCCTTCTCCATCAGGGGCTCATCAAGCCCACTCAGTTTTGAGGCTGTGGCATGCAGAAGGCAAGGTACTGGGTATTGTTTTCTGCCACTGGGACCTGCTTTCTTTGGTGGTTTTGCAGAAAACCAAGGTTGGCTTTAGTAAAGCAACTTGACTAGGTGCCTGGCTTCTGCTCAGAAACCACAACACTGCACCAGACATCAGTGAGAGAAGTGTATTTAAATGTTTTTTTTCTCCAGGGCTCAACCCCCTCCTGCACTGCAAGGGTGGACACAGAGCCCACACTCCTTCCACGTGTTGGGGTTTCCCTGGGGCATCCCCGTGACAAGTCCATTCAAAGGCTTCTTCTATCAAGGGAAGAATTTGCTGGGTCTTCCCCAGAGGTTGTGTCCGGCTTAGGGAAGCAATCCTTTTTATTTTACAGCCATCCAGGGCTGATGGTGTTGGCTTTGCCTGGCTAGGATGGTTATTATCTAAGGCAAAAGAGCTGGGCTGGCTCCATGGTCGGCAAGAATTAAATGGGAATTTAGTGGGAGCTGCACTCTGCAGAATATCGCAAGTGGGAGGGCTGGAGACATAATAAGATGCTCCTCACTGTCATAATACTCATGCTGAAGATGTGCCCATCCCTCTGTCAGATGCAGGCGATGGTCCCTGTGGGATGGGAGCAGGCTGCTGGGCAGCACCACACGCTGGGAAGCAGGCTCGTGCTGACACAGGACCAGGCGAGGCAGAGGCCACGGGGGCAGGAGGCAGCCCCGGCACCTCATCCTCACCCGGGTCCTGCTGTCTCAGGGCGGGCATCTGATTGGGGCGGCGTGCGGGGGGAGCTGTGTGGGCTGGGGCCGGTGGCCAGACAGCAAACACGGCCAAACAAGCCGGCCTTTCAGCAGCTCTCTTGGCAGCCAGGCGTGAAAAAATAACTCCTGGGAAGTGGTGTGGATGCGGTGCTGGGGGAGCCGGCTGCCGCTGAGGGATGCAGCCCGCCTGCAACCCTGGGTACTTTTCCACTGGCAGCCGGGGCAGGAGCAGGGCTGGCAATGGGAGCCATGGGGCCAGCGGAGAGGGTGAGTGCCTGCCTGTGTCACTTGTTCCCTCAGAGAAGTGGAGAGAATGGCAGGATGGCATTGCTGAGAACAAGTTGCTGCAGGGGGGGGGTTGGGTGAGCAGCCTCTGGGTGCCCACAGAGTGAGCATGGGGACAGCAGTGCCAGCCCACAGGCTCTCCTGGTGCCACAGCCAAAATGCGTGCCAGCCAGGCTGCAGGATCTCCAGGGATGGGGACCAGGTGCGTCCAGCAGCCCTTAGAGCGCTGGACCCCGTTGCTCCCAGCTTCATTTCCAGCTGGGCTGACACCCGTTTCTGGCCAGGGCTCCATTTGTCCGGGCAGGTGTCTGACTGTGCAGCACTGTCCCCTCGTGCTTCATCCCCCCTTCATCAGCCATCAGGATGGAGAGTGCTGCGCCTGCGGTGCCCATGGTGCTGTGGATGTGCCCTGGCACTGCCATGACATATTCCAGCATGTGTCTCAGCTGTATCTCATTGCAGCGGTGTGCCGGTACCCCTTGGGAATGTCAGGTGGGCACATCCCCGACGAGGACATCTCAGCCTCTAGCCAGTGGTCCGAGTCCACAGCTGCCAAGTATGGACGGTGAGTGTGGGTATCCTCCCACGATAGCGTGGCAGGGTCTGAGCCGACACAGAGGGGAAGAAGGGGGTCATGTGGCTGGCTTTGGCTGCCTGCAAGTGTCTCTTCTGCTCTGGGTTTACAGGCTGGACTCAGAGGATGGTGATGGTGCCTGGTGCCCTGAAATCCCAGTGGAGCCTGATGACCTGAAGGAGTTCCTGCAGATCGACCTGCACGCCCTGCATTTCATCACACTGGTGGGCACCCAGGGCCGCCACGCTGGGGGCCATGGCAACGAATTTGCCCCCATGTATAAGATCAACTACAGCCGGGACGGCACCCGCTGGATCTCCTGGAGGAACCGGCATGGGAAGCATGTGAGGAGGCGAGCAGGGGCTGCCCTGGGAGGCGAGTGGGGGGCTGTGCCTGCCTGTCCCCACCACACTTCTGTCCTCTCCCCAGGTGCTAGATGGAAACACGAATCCCTATGACATTGTCCTCAAGGACCTGGAGCCACCCCTTATCGCACGTTTTGTCCGCTTCATCCCCGTCACTGACCATTCCATGAACGTCTGCCTGCGTGTGGAGCTGTATGGCTGCCTTTGGCTGGGTGGGTGGTGGGGTCCTGTGTCCTTCCCCATGTCCCCAGAGCCTGGCTGAAGGGTGTCCATCTCTCTGGAGGTCGTCCGTCCCACCAGGGGCTGGCAGAGCTCACTGGAAGAGAGATGTACGGCACAGGCAGACGCTCATCCTCCACTCCCTACAGATGGGCTGGTGTCCTACAATGCACCAGCTGGGCAGCAGCTCGTCCTTCCCGGTGGCACCGTCATCTACCTGAATGACTCGGTGTACGATGGGGCATTTGGGTACAGGTGAGGACGAGGTGGGCTTGTGCACACGGTGCTGTGCCGGGCAGGGGGGAATGGGGTGTTTCACTCCTGCGTTTGCAGGCTGGCATACTGATCCACAGCAGAGCAAATACTTGAGGTCTCCCCGAAGCAGGAGACATGGCCAGGGCTGGGAGGCTGCACGTGGTGACAGGGATAGCATGATGGTGGCAGCATGCTCAGCCCTTCTCTTAGACATACACTAACTGTACTGCATATACAGCATCCTGCAGCCTTTTCCAGAGAGAACCTCAAGAAGCACAAAAAAATCTCGTATAAGTTTCCCGTGAGCTGTGAGGAACTGCTGGGGGAGGGTGCTGCTGGGTGCTGGCAGGTTTGGGAGGTTGGCAAGAGTCATGTTTCCTTTCCCCCTCACACGTGCCAGCATGACGGAGGGCCTGGGCCAGCTGACGGATGGGGTGTCAGGGCTGGACGACTTCACGCAGACCCACGAGTACCATGTCTGGCCGGGCTACGACTACGTGGGCTGGCGCAACGAGAGCACCACAGGCGGCTACGTGGAGATCACCTTTGAGTTCGACCGCATCAGGAACTTCACCGCTATGAAGGTCCGTGTGTCCCCCACTCTGTCCCCCGACCCCATCCCCCGCCATGTCCGCGCTGACAGGCTGCCCCACAGGTCCACTGCAACAACATGTTCGCCAAAGGGGTGAAGATCTTCAAGGAGGTGCAGTGCTACTTCCGTGCTGACACCAGCGAGTGGGAGCCCAGCACCGTCTCCTCTGTGCTGGTGCTGGATGACGTGAACCCCAGTGCCCGCTTCGTCACCGTTCCCCTGCTCCACCGCATGGCCAGTGCCATCAAGTGTCAGTATTACTTTGCTGATGCCTGGATGATGTTCAGTGAGATCACCTTCCAGTCAGGTACCCGCCACCATGAGCCCTGCAGGGGGACCTGTCCCTCCTGGGTGGGGATGTTTTGAGGAGGGAGTGGGGCTGTGAGTCACCCATGTCCCCACCCTGATGCCCTCCTCTTCTCCCTTGCCAGATGCAGCAATGTACAACAACTCAGTGGCCCCTCCAGAGGTGCCTGTGGTCCCCACCACAGGTAAGGTATCAAAAAGCACATCACCCCACACTGGGCAGGAGCTGGGGTCACCTCCCTGTGAGGTGATGCTCTGGGGCGGTCTGCCCCATCCCATGGAGGAAAGGGGCATGGGCTCTTCGCTTGCCCTAGTGTGACTGGTTCCGGGTGTCCCCTCCTCCCGCCAGACCCCACGCTCAAGATGGATGACAGCAACACCCGCATCTTAATTGGGTGCCTGGTGGCAATCATCTTCATCCTCGTGGCCATCATCGTCATCATACTGTGGCGGCAGTTCTGGCAGAAGATGCTGGAGAAGGTGGGTGAGGGCAGAGTGGCTGGCAAAGTGCCCTGGGATAGTGGGCTTGTCCCAGGCAGGTTCTCCTGGTTGCTCAGCACAGGGAAAGTAGAGGCCATGCAGAGACTGAGGCTTCCTTCCCCTCCTCGGGAAGGTTATGATTTCGACCTGTTTCCTAAGCACAGGGATTCAGCTGAGCAGGACATTGACTTTGGGACCTGGCCTGCTTGTTCATCCCTCTGTCCCAAAGTTAGGTTGGTGAAAAAAAGCCCAAGGGGGTCTCACTGCAGCCTCTGGCTAGCTGAGGGCAGTCACAGAGGTGGTGCACCCAAACTCTTCTCTGTAGAAAAGAGGGGGGAACACGAGGACAAGTACCTTCCCCAGGCAGCTGCTGCAGCCCTGGGACAGGACACCAGAGTGTGGGACTTGGGGTGGGCACAGCCACAGTGCCACGGAGCACAGGAGACCCTGAACTGCCAGTGCTGTGCACTGATCTCTTCTCTCTGGCAACCAATGACAGAACCCGAGGGAATGTCAGGAAAATGTGCCAGAGGAGGTTTAGACTGGACATTAGGAAAAGATTCTTCACCCAGAGGGTAGTGGAGCACTGGAACAGGCTCCCCAGGCAGGCATCTTTCAAGAAGAGACTGGACAATGTGCTCAGACACATGGTGCGAATTGGGGGTTGTCCTATACAGGGACAGGAGTTTGACTCTATGATCCTTGTGGGTCCCTTAAAACTCAGGACATCCTATGATTCTATGACCCTCTGTCCCAGCTCTCTCCTCTCTCACAGGCATCACGGAGGATGCTAGATGATGAAATGACTGTCAGCCTCTCCCTGCCCAGTGAATCTAGCATGTTCAACCACAACCGCTCCACCTCCTCCAGCGAGCAGGAGTCCAGCTCCACCTACGACCGCATATTCCCCCTGGGCCCTGACTACCAAGAGCCCTCCCGCCTGATCCGCAAGCTGCCCGAGTTCACCCCGGGAGAGGAGGAGACAGGTGAGAGCTGGGACACCCTGCATGCTGGGAGCCAGCCACCATGCACTGAGCCCAATGCAGCCCCAGCCCAAACTTTTGGCCAACCTCCAAATATTTTGACACAGAGGGGTGGGGGGAATGTTGCATGATCTATGGCGCACCCCCCTCAAAGCTCACAGAAAGCCTGTGACCAAGAGCAATCACCAGTGTCCGCGCTGAGCTGAACTGTGACCCCACCACCATTGTTGGGATGCTCCAGCCTCTCTTCCTCAGTGATATGGAGGTCGGGCACTGGACCCTGCTCACTGGTGCTTGGGGCTGGGTTGGTGCATCTGTTGGTGATGGGGAAGGAGCGGAGCAGTCTGCGGTGCTGCAGGAGCCCAGCCATGCTGAGGCAGCACAGGAGCTCTGGGGAGGACAGGGACAGAGAAGCCAGTGGCTAGAGCATGAGGGGAGCTGAGAGGAGGACACCCACAGCAGGGCTGGCCCCACTGTCTCCCTGCAGCTTGCAGTGGCCCTGTGAAGCCATCCCAGGCCAGCGTCCCCGAAGGTGTCCCCCACTACGCTGAGGCTGACATCGTGAACCTGCAGGGAGTGACGGGTGGCAACACCTACTCGGTGCCAGCCCTCACCATGGACCTGCTCTCCGGCAAGGACGTGGCCGTTGAGGAGTTCCCCAGGAAGCTGCTGACCTTCAAGGAGAAGCTGGGGGAAGGCCAGTTTGGGGAGGTGAGTTGGAGCTGAACTTGCTTGGAGCAGGGCTTGAGCAAGGCTCCTCCTTGTTGATGGGTGCCAGGGGACACCATCAGTCAGCAGAGGTAACAGCGCCTGTTGCTCCCCTCTAGGTTCACCTCTGCGAAGTGGAGGGGATGGAGAAGTTCACGGGCAAGGACTTTGCCCTGGAGGGCTTGGACACCAGCTCCAACCGTCCTGTGCTGGTGGCTGTGAAGATGCTGCGAGCAGATGCCAACAAGAACGCCAGGTAGGGGACCAAAGATGGTGCGTGCACCCTGGTATCACCCACCATGCAGAGCTCCCAGGAGAGCTGGGATGCTTGCAAAGTGTCCTCTGCCTCTGACAGCCAGGTGTGTGGTCCTCACGGCTGCACCAAGCGTGTCCGAGCCATTTAGGGATGCTGGGCTGCTGCAGTTCGGGACCCTTGGTCCTTTTTGGTTCTAACCTGCTCCCCAGTGCCCCATCTGCCTGCTGAGTCCACCCCACAGCCATGTGCAGATTAGCCTGGCCTCCCCCTCATGGCCCCTGCTCCCAGTGGAAGGGACTCATGGCTCCCTCGGGCAGACAGGTGGCATGCTCAGCCGTTCCATGCCTCCATGCCCCTCTGGGTCTGTCTATCCGATCTATGTGGTTTCTGTTCCGGAAAGGAATGATTTTCTGAAGGAAATCAAGATCATGTCGCGGCTGAAGGACCCCAACATCATCCGGCTGCTGGCGGTGTGCATCACAGATGACCCACTGTGCATGATCACTGAGTACATGGAGAATGGAGACCTCAACCAGTTCCTGTCCCGCCAGCAGGCAGACAGCCCCCCCGCCGGCCATGCACCCACCATCAGGTAGTGCTGCCTGGGATGGGCAGTGACAGGCAGGGGTGCCTGCTCCACTCATCCCTCCTGGCTGCAGATTGTCCCGCTCGGGACTGTGTCCCACTTGCGGCCATGCCCCCATGGCTACCACCCTTCCTGGTGCCTCAGTCCTCCCATGTCCCTCCTTGGCAGCTACAGTGACCTGCGGTTCATGGCCACCCAGATCGCCTCTGGCATGAAGTACCTCTCCTCCTTGAATTTTGTGCACCGAGACCTGGCCACACGCAACTGCCTGGTGGGGAAGCAGTACACCATCAAGATAGCTGACTTTGGCATGAGCAGGAACCTCTACAGTGGGGACTACTACCGCATCCAGGGGCGGGCGGTGCTCCCCATCCGCTGGATGTCCTGGGAGAGCATCCTGCTGGTACGCTTTAGTGGGCACTGAGAGGGTCCTGGGGCTGCTCACAGCCTCTTCTCCTTGGGCTGGGGAGTGAAGAAGGGATGGAGAAGTCCATCCTCCCTGGAGCCCAGCTTTGGGGTGAGGCATGCAGCCATGGGAGCAGCAGGAGGCAGGAGCAGTAGCACCTTTTTGAGGTGGGATGGGGCGGGAAGACTACGGTGATCTTCGGCAACCCGGTGCCCAACCTTTGAGCAGGATGCTTGACAACCCCTCCTGGCTGTGGTCAGACCTAGAAGAGGGAGCAGGGTTAGGTTTTATCTTTGCAGGGAGCTGAGTCCTTACTGAGCCCCAGATCTCAGAGCTGTCTCTGCAAGCTGGACCTGGAGCTCACCAGGCTCTGACTTTGGGCAGAGAGTAGGTCTGTGGGACCAAGTCCTGCTCTGGGCCCAGATCTAGAAGCTGAAGCATCCAGAAAGAAGTTTTGAACCCCAGGCACATGGGGGCTTATAAAGCAGGATGGGGTAATGCCCATAACCAACCCCGCTCTGCTCCCTTCCGTCAGGGCAAGTTCACAACAGCCAGTGACGTGTGGGCATTTGGTGTGACATTGTGGGAGACCTTCACCCTCTGCCGGGAGCAGCCCTACTCCCAGCTGTCTGACGAGCAGGTCATTGAAAATACCGGCGAGTTTTTCCGGGACCAAGGCCGACAGGTAGGGATGGGATGGGATGGGATGGGATGGGATGGGATGGGATGGGATGGGATGGGATAGGCAGCGGTGCGCCTGGGACACCAGGGCACCTGGGAAAAGGTTTTAAGGTGACCAGATAGGGAGCTTGGCTATGGAGAGGTTACGGAGCAGGAATCCCCTGGGAAGGAGTCCTGGTGAAGGGCCCAGTATGGAAAACCCTGTACTTCACACAGTCCAAGGCACCACTTGCCCACTGACTCCTTTCCAGCCTCTAGCCAGGCTGGGAGACATGAACTGCTGTCCTCAGCCCCCCTCACCATGCTGTCTGGGGCCCCCTTGCCCCTGGACACACAGCAGCACAGCCCCCTGCCCCAGTGCACAGAGAAATGGGCTCCCCAGGAGCAGTTTGCATTTTAGTTTCTGTGGCAGTAACTCTCTCCCTTTGTCATCTTTGTCTTTTGTTTTGAAGACCTACCTTCCCCAGCCTGCACTTTGCCCTGACTCAGTCTATAAGCTAATGCTCAGCTGCTGGAGACGGGACACTAAAGATCGTCCCTCCTTCCAGGACATCCACCGCCTTCTCCAGGAGTCAGCCAGTGAAGAATGACCCTCTGCTTCTCCCCAGCCCAGTCCCTGTCCCACCCCATCCTCAGAGGATCCCCATACACAAACTGAAGCCACTTCACTTGGACTTAGCAATAAAACCCAGGCAGCTGGTCTTGTTCTAATTGTACAGTGAAGCCTCAGAGAAAAACCCCCGAGGGCAGCAAGGAGAGCTACAGCTTGGGATGACTTGGAGCTGCCGCTCACTTGCTGACCCATGCCTGGGAGCGGCATGGGCTGAGACGACGGTTATTTATTGATGCAGCGTGTTCTCGGTGATAATGACTGGGACAGAGCAGCTTCTCTCCCCCTGTTGGAGGGGAAGAACATCAGCCGGACTTTGTTGGTGAGGAAGCTCTGGCTTATGCACAGGGCAGGTGCCCGAGGAAGTGGTACGTGTGGGTACCTGCCTGCTGGAGCAGGGACTGTCCAGTGGCCACAGCCTGCTCGAGGAGGGGCCAGGAGTTGCCACTAGCTCACAGTGGGCTGTGCAATTACAGGGTGGAAACCAAAACTCTCTGGACCTTTTGGGCTTTGGACATGCTGCATGGAGGGACAGGAAGCCTCATCCCTGCCTGCTAGAACCCAGTTGCACAGGGAGAAGTCCAACTGTGCCCCTGGCTCCTCGCCTGGCTGCTGGAGCAGTTGATGTGTTCAGCTGTTGCTTCTCTGTGTCAGCCGGGGAGGAGTGGGCATGAGAGGAGCACCAAGGAGACTTCCTCTCACCCATCACAGCCACTCCAGAGCTGCTCAGCTGCCCACAAAATGCATTTTGGATGCCTCGCGGGTGCTGCATGGTAGTGGGATGTTAGCACCTTTCTCCTGCAAGGGAAATCTCCAAGACCTCCTATCCCAGGATTGACCTGCATCTTTACCTGCCATCAGAGGAAGACAGGTAGCTGGGCTTTCGATGCTGCTGCCTGATGCCCAAACCTGCAGTAGCCCATGGGCAGGGAGCAAAAGCAGCCCCGTTCTCCCTGGCTGTCAGCCCAGTGGTCGCAGCTCAGCTGGAGCACCTGGACTGGACTCTCCTGCTCTGAGCATCCCACAGAAGTCTGGCACCAGTCTGCCCTCCCGGATCCAGCCGCTTCATGAGCAAACTGGGCAGGTGCCAAAGCTGCGTGCCCCCCAGGAGCCCTGGCAGGTTATCTGTAGTGCCCCACAACGGGACCTTCCTGCAGCTGGACACGAGGAACTTTTTACTTAGAGGGTACATGGACCCCTCCATACTTTTGTATGCATTAGTTCAGCGCCATCAAGTCACGCGTGGCACAGTTTCCAGTATACTATTGCTAAGGTGTGTATATATTCAGTAGATGCACCTATGTATAGGGGCAAACCCGCTGAAAAGACACTTGCTACATGAATCTGGTTGCATGGTGTGCTTGAGGCAATTCAGAAGGTGGCTCACCTCCTCTGTGGGCACCCCGGGAGCCTGGCTGGTACCCACCTGCTGGGGGGCTTTGGGGCTCCACTGTGCACCCCAAGATGCTGTGTGGGGAGAGGTCAGGGGAGTGCACACAGGTAATGGCATAAGAGATAGAGGAAGGATGCACAGAACACTGGAACAGGCTGGCCAGGGAGGTTGTGGAGTCTCCTTCTCTGGAGACATTCAAACCCGCCTGGATACATTCCTGTGTAACATCATCTAAGTGTTCCTGCTCTGGCAGGGGTATTGGACTAGATGATCTTTTAAGATCCCTTCCAATCCCTTACATTCTGTGACTCTGTGAAGACCTGCTGGTTGACACACAAGAGTTGCTCATCTCCTTGGTTGGCAGTGAGGGTGCTCTGAAGCTTAGCATCCATGACAGGAGATATGACCCCAGGCAGGGACTAAAGTGAGATAGCAGGCCTGGGACAGGAGAGGGCAGGGACAGATCTCCTGCAGGACCTGCGCACCCAGACCCTCTCCGACACAGCAGCACTGGGAAACAGTAACCTGGTGGCACCTCTGCTTGGCTGCAAAAGGGATGCAAGCGCAGAGCGTGCCACAGCTACCTGCAGAAAGCCTGCCTGCTGCACCTGGGCAGCACCAGGGCTGCTGCAAGGCAACGGAAGGCAGCACAAAGTGGGGGAGGGCACGACAACGCAGCGCAAGTGCAGGAACACGCACCCGCGGAGATCGGTGGAGTGGGCGTGGCCTACACAACGTGGGGGGTGGTGGCGTGGAGTGGTCTGTGCGGCAGGGGCGTGGTCTACACGCAGTGATCTAAGGGGGCGTGTCCCGTCACGCCCCGCCCCCTCCGCTCGGCCCACCATCACGCCACAGGCGGTGCCGTCCCCGCCCCCTTCGCGCGTACCGATTGGCTGGGGCGGTGGAGAGGGGCGGGGCGTCACGTGCGGGCAGGGGTTATAGCGCGGGGCGGGCGGCTAGGGCGGCTACTGGGGAACGAGATGGAGCGAGTGGTGCTAGTGACCGGGGCCAGCGGGTGAGCGGCGGGGACTGGGCCGGGCAGGAACCATAACCGAGAGGGCTGGGGTGGGGCGGGCCGGGCTTGCCCCGCCCCGCCCCGGCTCGCCCCAGCCCTCTCGGTGCCGTACCTGACACCGTTCCGTTGCAGCGGCGTGGGACTGGCGCTGTGCCAGCGGCTGCTGGAGGAGGATGGCCGCATCCATCTCTGTATCGCCTGCCGCAATGACCAGAAGAGCGAAGCCACGCGAGACCTTATCCTGGCCGCCCACCCTGCCGCTCAGGTCTCCACCGTGGAAGTGGACCTGGGTAACCTGGCGTCCGTCCTGCGTGTGGCCCAGGAGCTCCGCTGCAGGTATTGGATCTCTGTCCTCTGCCCCACTGGATCCGCATCTGCCTGCATAGCGTTCCAACGGACCCTTCTGTCCTGCTACTCATTTCTGTGCTCTTCCCCACACAGGTTTCAGCGGCTGGACTTTGTCTACCTCAATGCTGGGATCATGCCCAACCCACACGTGAACTTCAAGGCGCTCTGGCGCGGCCTCCTCACCGGGTAGGAGATACTGGGGGCAGTATGGGATGCCGGCAGCATCGTGGTGGCCAAGGCATGCCTTTGTGTCCACAGCCCCAGCGTGACACAGAGCACATCCGTGTGGGGTGGGCTTGGCAGCTGGGTGAAATGCTGGGGTGCTCTGAGGAACGCTGCGCTCCTTCTCATCCCAGGTGTGGGTTCCACTGCGTGCCAGTATAGGGCACCCAAATTCTGCAGCTCCTGGCGTTGCTAGAACCCAGTTGCACAGGGAGAAGTCCAACTATGCCCCTGGCTCAGGGTTGGGTGTTGGGGAGGCGAAGTTTCGTCTTACTGGGTCTCCTTACTGTTGTTTTGGTTCCCCTGTAGGTTTTCATAGTTGTTCTCAGCTGTGGATCATGGTATTTGGTGCAGCTAGACGCTGGTGCTTATTCTATAAGCATCATTGTTGTGTAAACAACACGGGAAAGTTGAGCTAGAGAGGAAAGTGATTTGTGTTGAGTCTAATACAGTGGTTGGGACGTTGAATGTAGATGTTAAACTGCTTTCCTTACCCACATTAGACTTGGCTCTAGGGCTTAGTTCCATGTTGGAGCTTGTTTTTGTTATGTAAATGTGAAATGGAAAAGCAATGCTTTTTTTTTTTTTTTTTTTTTTTTTAAATGGTGCTTTACTGTGGTGCTCTAGTCAGTATTGAGGCACTTGTGAATAAAGGGGGTGGGACACTCTGTAAATTTTTTCCAACCATTTTTTCATGTGTTATTGGGGCTTTTTGAGGTGTAAAGTAGGGAGTCTGTATGGAGCCTGTGAGGTGGGGGATTCTCCTGAAGGGCTGAAGCCCATTAGATGTCTACTGGCAATGTTCCTGCCTAACTCCTGTCCTTGGCTTCCAGGAAGCTGCTTCACATGCTGACCACTGCAGAGGGCGTAATGACCCAGACGGACAGGCTTAATGGAGATGGACTGCAGGAGGTGTTTGCTACCAACCTGTTTGGACACTTTATCCTGGTGAGGCTGCATTTGAAGACTGAGCCCTTGGTTTGGTGGGTGATGTGGGTAGAGATGGGTACAGATAGGACTGATGAATCAGTTCCATCATCCTGGTTCGGATGCTGACGCAGGCTGCAGCCTGGTGGGTGAGGAGTGATAGGGCGAAGGTCTCAAGTTTTGTTAAAATAGCGATAAATGGTGATAGTTGTTGCAAGGGATAATACAATCTTGAGGTTACTCTAGTTAGTGAATAGAGGTAAACCATTCTCTCTGTCCAGGGTGAATGCCAAGACTTGGCTGTATTAAATTCTGAGGTGTTTAACTGAGATGTGCAAGAGAATAGTGGCTGCTTGTAAATGTTCCTGGTGGACCTTGGGCTGAAGTTCTTCTACCCGAACAGCAGCTGCTTCTGGCTAGTTTAGTGAAGATTAGCCAAGACTAGGAAAGCTTTTAAGAACTGTAAAGCTATACTGTAAGGCTTCAAAATTACCACGTTAACTTGTTTAACAATTCTTTTGCAGGTTCGTCAGCTTGAGTCTCTACTCTGTGGTAACGAAAAGCCTTCGCGACTCATCTGGACATCTTCCAGCAATGCCAGGGAATCTGCCTTCAGCCTCTCTGACTATCAGCATGCCAAGGGGCAGGAATCATACAGTTCTTCTAAGTATGCTACTGACCTGACGAGTGTGGTTTTGAACAGGAAATTTAATAACCAGGTAACGATGGGGTTTGTACTTGTAAAAAACCTAATGAGTTCCTACTATTTATAATTATCATTATGTTGTTGTTACTTAGTTGCATTCGTTTGTAGCAATCTGATTTGTTCATTAATGCACTAAACACAGCCGAGGGTGAACAGGTGGTGCAGGTGGTGGAGAAGCTGCCAGAGAAATTGTTTCTGGGGTCCTCGTCCATGTGTTTTAGCTGAAAGCAGAAGTTCTTAGCAGCGATCCCTACCTTGCAAGCTCTAGCTGTCCCTTTAGACCAAAGAATTGGCCTTAAAGGGCAAAGAGCTGCTGCTTTCAGGTGTACCTGCCTATCAGAACAGGGCTGCTCAGGCAGCTTTGCCTGCAAATACTTGAGGTGCGGGCTCTGATGTCTCTCCTGGTGGCTCCATGCTGGTGCTCAAGCTTTCCATGCTGTGATGTATGAGCAACGTGCCTTCCCCGTCACGGGGGACTGACGGATTTAATTGACAAGTGGCAACCCCAGTCCCATGATAGTGATTACACTCTTGAAATACTGCGTGAGAAAATAGTTTAGTCCTAGAAGGCTGAAGTCTTGTCTCCTAAATGTGAGGTAGCCTTTGATCTGAGCAGGCTGTAATCTGTGGAGTGACTGCTGTTGCTGCTGAGCTGCATGTAGACTGCAAGGTGAGGTTGAGATGTGTTGGGACGCTGTACCTGCTGTCTTGTGAACTTCTAATGGGCACAGATTAGACATAAACATGTCCGAATTGGGACCTCTCAGAAAGTACTACATCTAATCACTATCTGCTTCTGGTAATTTTAGAGAGGAGAGCATCTGCTGTTACCTTGTCTCTACACTCACCTTTATTTTCTTGCTGACAAGTACTTGGAGGGAAGGGATATAATTTGTTCATGAAGTAATTATTGTATATTTGCAAACTGACTCAGTTTCCTCTCTCCAGGGTCTGTATTCCAGTGTCGTTTGTCCTGGTCTCGTTATGTCTAATATGACATATAGAATTTTGCCGGTTTTCCTGTGGAAGCTGCTAATGCCCATTATGTGGTTGGTAAGTGGAACTCCTGGCTAGTTTGGGGGAGTTTTGCGTTGAGATCACTTGCAGTGAAGTGCATCACGGCGGAGCTATGTGCAGTGTGCTTCTGGCTCCTTGCTCTTCCTTCTGTTGGACTGGTCAGGCTGGCCCCTATGCAGAACATCCCTTTGGTACCCTGAGGCCACAATTTCCAAGCTGAGTTGCTTTTGCCCACCAGAGCACTGGACAGGCACCATACACAGAGCCAGTGTTCAGCCCTTCAGTTGTAGCAGTGTTTGTCAGGGCTGCCCTTAGAAAATTTGCCAGCCTGTTGTGGGCTTGTAAAATCCAGTCACTGTGGTGGCAGCAGAGCTCAGGACAAATGTGTCCCCTGTGCACTGAAATGCTGTTTGTCCCTACAACAGACTGCTTTTCAGTGTTTTTATTTCCATTACTCTGGAAAGCAAAGCCTCCTGCTCTCTATTGCCTCTTCCCCTGCTTTCCCAAAACTTCCCTTGCCTTTCTTCTGCTAGGGTTCAGCTTTTCAGGTTCCCTACATCTCTGTCCCTGAAGGCTGACAGCTCTGAGCCTTGGTGCTGGCACTGAAAGGTTGGCCTTTCTGCTGAAGCTGCCCCAGGTCCTGACAGGTCACGTTTCTCCTGGCTGAGGAGAGGTGATGCCTTCTCACGTGTCCTCAGCACCAGCAGTGTTGCAAATCCTCTCTGCCTGATGTGCTCTAGAGACCATTCAAGAAGAGGTGCCAACAAGGCATTTGTGTGGCTTGTGGCCTCTTGCTCTGGAGGAGCATGGAGCGAGGCTTGCTGATCTGGTGGGTGGCCCCAGAGACCAGAGTTTGTGGTGATAAAGCTTGAGTTGTAAGTGTGGTGTTACCTGCAGTCAACTTTAAGAAGCATTTCTGCCTCTGGTAGATGATCTGTCATGGCTGGGCTGCAGAGAGCTTGCCAAAGAAACCATGGGCCAAAATACAGATTCTGTCATGTGCTTCTTTTCCACCCAGATCCGCTTTTTTGCCAAAACTTACACTCTGACACCGCATAATGGAGCAGAAGCTCATGTAAGTAGTTCACAACTTGATTTAAATATTCCTTCCTTCTGGGTAGATCTTCCAGTCTGCTGGTGTGAACAAAGAGCCTCTCAGCAAGGTGTGTGGGTGGGTGCTGTGTTTCACCCCTGAACAGCATACAGCAGTGAGTGCTGGGGAAGCAGCTGTGACCAGGGCTGATCTGCCAAGGTGATGCTTTATGCCCTTCATCAGGTGCTCATAAAATAACCAACCTCCCATCTCAGGTGGGGAGAATACTGCTCTCCCTGTTGGCAGTCGAGCAGCTGTAGACATGCAGGCACAGGGAGGAGGTGAGTAATGCAGGGTGGTGAGCACAGCCGTGAGCATGTTTAGCCATGTTGAACTGCTTTAGTGGTTTAGCACTGGGGCATCAACATGGTTTTACTTTTGACTCGGGTAGGTCACAGCTGAGGGGAGCCAGCTGAGACCTTTTTCTCTGGATATCAAGTCTTTTTCTGCTTGGTGAAAGGTCCTGTTGGGTGTTCTCCTGTGTCCATAGGCAGTCAGGTCCTTGGCTGCAGGCTCAGTTAGGACTGTGTGTGCAGGTCTCATACACGTTTGTGCTGTTATTCCCAGGTGTGGCTGTTCAAACAGAAGCCAGAGAGCCTGGATGCTCTTGTCAAGTACCACAGCTGTACTTCTGGACTGGGGAAGAGCTATGTGGAGCCCAGAAAGGTAAATGGAGCAGCAAACTCCTGCTGTGGGGGACTTGGCTGGGATCTACCATCTGCCTTGCATGGAAGGGTTGGTGCCAAGGGTGTCCTGTGGCTGGAGGGGAAACAAGATGGGTGTTGAATACTGATGTGGAGTTATTTGTGAGGCTTCCTAGAGTAGCTCAGGCTGGAGTCTGGAAGGCAATAGAGGCAATGCTCAGAACAGGATCAGTGTGTGATGATGCCTTCCGAAAGTGTGTCCTGCTGATAGATGCCTTTGGCTCCGTCTCTGTGGATGCAGAAGTTCTGGAGATGCACCCAGCTATCTCTTAGCTTTCCTCAGCATCTGTGGTGGCTGCCACCAGGGTGATGGTCTCACAGTATTTGTTCTTAATGTCTTCCAGATGGATGTGGATGAAGAAACTGCTGAGAAATTTTACCAAAAGCTGTTGGAACTGGAGAAGGAGACTCTAGAAAAATACAGTGATCTCCTAGATTAAGTAAAGCCAGTCTCCGTGGGATAACAGCCTCGTATCAGTAACATGGGCTTTCTTCATTCTGGTGCTACTCACGATGCCTGTGGTTCTACAGGCTTCAGACCCGATCTTCCTTCTCAACAGAAGGTGAACAGTTCCTGAGTATGGAATTGTGAAAACTGAAGAGAAATACTTAGTCTTTTTGGTATGGGATTTTTTTTTCTGGCAGAACAGTGGAGACCTGAAGTAGATGGAGACTGTCTTAATACAGGTGCAAAACAGTGTTTTGCAAAAGCATGACTGGACTATGTGTGGTTCAGGAACAGCCTCAAAATGTGTGGTTTAAATCTGGCTTAGTGCAGGAAAGGCAGCAGTCTGGGGTGCTGCCCTACACCTTGGCTCTACCAGTCTTTCTAGATGGCTTGAATATATAACCTGTGGCTGATCCTGAAGTACTTGAAGGCTCATCTTCAGAAGAGCTGCTGTTCATTTGTACACCAAAGCTGGGGCCAGCTTTCCAGATGTGCTCAACAAGATTGAACTTGCCTGGAAGTCAGGCTCTGCACAGTGTCTGAAGCCAAGCTCCTGAAGAGCTGGCCTGAGCAGTGCAATGTCTTTTTTTGTCCCATCTAACCAGATTGAAACTGTTGATGTTAACCTGGGCTCAGGACTAGTCTACTCTATAGCGAGAGTAAGAGGTTACCATGTTGTTTTGTCTATTTAACTCTCTTTTTATATGAATTTCCTGTACCAAGTATTCTTCCTGTTATCTGTCTGGGGAACTTCACCAAGTACCTGGTGTACTTCAAATGCTGCAATGAATAAATGACTGGAACTGAGTTGACCTTGCTGCAGTGGTGTTTTCACTCCAGTAGCTGTCTGGCTTGCTCTGTGAGGGCTGAAAGGGAGGTTGGTTTCTGTTGCCTTGCACAATGAGCCTGCACATGCTTGGGATGTATGGGGTCTCTTCTGTCATAGGAGAGCTGTTCACCACCTGTTTGAGCTCACTTCTCATTCCTTCTGGTTAAGGAAAGACATGAGTGACTTCTGACTTCAGTGTGGTTTTGTGTGTTGAGCACATGTGGGTGCCTGAGACTGCTTCCCAGCCCCAGGCACTTGAGAGATGCTGATGTCTCTGGTGCTTGCTCACCCTGACGTGTCATGGAATTACTGATTTAATGCTCCCTGGTAAGAAAGGGCTGCACTGTGTACCTAGGTGCTCCCCTGGAGCTTGGCAGGGGCTGGGGAGGTTGGGAGGGTGGCCATGCCACCCAGCCCTGTCACCCTGACCCCAAAGCCAGAGGCGCCTGGTCACTCCTTGCCCTGCTCTGTTGCTGCCTCTGTTTCACGTTAGCTCTGGGGTGAGGTAAATTAAATAGCAAATGTTACTCAGAGCAGTGTCTGACACAAGGCTTGCTGAAAGGAGTGCAACATGCTGGGAGATGGGAAGGATGGGGCTCCTACACTGAGCTGGTCACCGGTGTTGTCTTGTGCTGGCCCTGTAGCTGCAGCAGTCCAGGGGTTTGAAGGCAGTAAGGTCTGGGGGTGCTAGAAGAGGTAGCTTTGAATAAGCCAGTATAGTTAGGAAAGTCAAATGTTTTCTGGTATATGAGTTTGTTTTGGTGGGTTGTTGGTGTGGGTTTTTTGTTTTGTGGTAGTGTTCTGTGTTTTCTGCATGTGTGTGTGTATTTTGTTTTGTCTTCTAAAGCCTGGAACAAAGTGGCAGATTTCTAGGATGGGCAGAGATTGATGATCATAGGTAGGACCTATGAGGTTTTGTTGTTTGTTTGTGTGAGGTTTTTTTTTTTTTTTTTTTTTTTTTGGGGGGGGGGAGGGGATGGTTGTGGTGGTTGTTTTTTGTTTGTTTTTTTTTTTTTTTTGTTTTTCATCAACTGTGTGCCTATGGGCTGAACTTGAGCACTTATGGGGGAAGTTTTGCCTGATGGGATGGGGTGAGTGCTTTTTGCCTATGGAGCATGCAGAGGATGGTGAGGGGGAAGGACATGTGATGTACCACCACCAGTCTTTGTTATCCATGACATTGGTGTTAAGTATGAACGGGCTTCTGGGCTCATCCTAAAAGCACTCTGTAGCTCTCTCTTGAGAATCTGGGGTTCAGGGTTAGAGAATATGTGTTTCTGTTCTGTTGTGTCTGAGCTCAGCCTGTTTCACCTTTAGTTTCACCTTGGTTGCTGTGAAGGTACCTGGTGCACCATGATGTATATTACATCCTGGGAGATGCAAGTGTAGGATTTAGAAGCTGTGGGAGATCTGCTGCAGCATGTGGTTGTGGTTGGTGTGGACGCAAAGTGGCTTTTGGAGATGCCTAGCTCAGCTACCTGCTCAAAGAGAGTTGCATGAAGAAGGAGCAAAAGGCACTAAAGCACCAGCTGAGCCCTGGAGAGATGGGACAACCTGGAAAGACAGCATAAAGCTTGTGGTTTCCTATGAGCTGGGTGCTGCATGGAGCTGGACACGCACGGTCAGCCCAGGTGTCTCCAGAAGATTGCTCTTCAGTTGGAGAAGGTGCTCTGGTGTCCTATAGCACTTATTGCAGTACTCCACTGCTCTATAGAGGTTTCTGCCTGCTTTTGTGACCCCAGGTGTCATTGTCTATGCTCTTCTGTGGAAGGAAAGTTCATCTTTTGCAAAGATGAAGCACAGGTAATACCTGGTGCCTTGAAATGGTGGGTGACTCAGTTGTTTGATGCTCTCTGTGAGCTTTGCCCTGTGAATCCAGCCCAAGGGGTGCTGTGGCACCTGTTTTGGCTGCCCACCAGGCAGGTGACTCTGAGCAGAGCTGGCTGATGTTCTGGAGCTGCTGGTCTGCAGGGAGGGATGGCTCCTTGTGCTCTGCTCTTGGCTAACAGACACCCCTGCATGAAACTTAATCCCTTTCAGCCAGCAGGCACATCCAAGCATGAAGTCGGTAATGGAGAAACAACTGTCTCAAAGAGAGCAGGTAGATACCTGCATCTGTTGACCTCTTCCCAATGTGCTCCTGTCCCCACCTATTTGCTTGCTGAGGTAGTGGAGACACCGCTGATGCCATTCCAAGAGCCAGGTGCCTCTGTTGAGGTTGTGCACGTGGAGCTGCCGAACCCTTTACGCAACAAAAACAGGTCCTGCCTGGAGCACGGGGCCTGTGGCAGTGCCGGGGGTGACGCAGGGCACTGAGACGTGCCAGGCATATGATGGAGTCAGTGCTGAGTTAGGAGCTTTCTGCTTCCCATCCTCAGATACGGAGCTTTCCAGAGATGCTCTGGGTCAGGTCTTGAACGTGAAAATTTGTTGCAGTTGCTCCGTGATGTCCTGCACAATCGGGCTGTGCAATCTAATATCTGATCATCTTGCCTCATGACCAAGTCACTGGTTTCTTATCTTCATAGACAAGCACGTTGCCCTGCTCCAGACACAGCCCAAGTCCTCTGTTGCTCAGTTGGCTTCCAGCTATGTAGGGCAGGGATAATAGGAGCATGGGTGGGAGCTGCAGTCCAAGCTGTGGCCAAGGGAGGAGAAAGCTCAAGACTGGTGTGGCAGGGCTGAAATCCCCATGGCTGGGTGACCTTTGCCTCTCTAAGAGGACAAGGCAACGGGATTGAAACAAACAAGAAGGACTTCTGTAAACAGAGGTGGGAGTGATACAGCCAACTTGTGTTGAAACATCCAGGCTTAACATCTGAATGGCAGCTTTGATCTTAAGCATGCTCAGAGGGATTGGTGGGAGAGGAGAGACATAGCTCTGAAGAGCTGGGTGAGAAATGTGGAGTGGAAAAACCTCTGGGAGTGTTGCAGAAGTGTGACAGGTCTGTCTGGCAGGGAAGAGCCAAGGGGGACTTGGATTCCAGAATGGGTTTCATTGGGAATGGGCAAATTGTAGAGCCCTAGGAAGTTTTTGGCTGAGAGGGAGCTCTCACACCAGTTCTGGCCCTCCAGCCAGCCCTGCTCTGAGCAGAGATGTGTCCAGGTGGGGATGAAGACCCCACAGCTTCCTGGGGCTGCTCCTGCACACCACCCTGCTTGGCAGCTTCCCGGGGAGAGTAAGGCTGAATGGTTTGAAGGATGAGATGTTGGAGGCTCAGGGCAGACATGTGCCACATGGCCAAGAGAATGGGAAAGCCCCAAGAGAGACAAGACCACCTGCAGGGTCAGGAAGGCTTTTCAGTGTTGCTTTGCAAAGTGCAGAGCTGTGCCTGAAGGAGAAACCTCGAGGGGAACTGATGGATGAGTTCAGGAGCAGCCTGTGAGAAGAATCAGAATGAGTAGTAAATCCTTTATCCTACCTCATCAATAGATGCTCTGGTGTAAGAGCAGAGCTTGGAGAGGCTGCTGTGCTGTAATCAACATTTTGGCCTCAGTGAGAGGAGTCTGGGAAGGCTGCCCTACCAGAAACCCTCTTGTAAACACAAGGATTTGTACCTAACCCAAGTGCAAGCAGGGGAGGCTGCAGGGCAGGCAGATAGATGAACAGGGCTGGATGGCATTCATCTTGAGGCAAAATAGCCAAACAGATCTCTCTGCAGTCATTTCTTCCCTAAAACTGCCTCAAGCAAAGCAAATGGGAGGAGGTGGCTGGATAGCCTGCCTGGGGTGAAGCTGTGCAAGGTCCTGTGTGCAGGTGTGGGATCCTCTTTCTTGAAAGAGAAGCTAATAAAGACAAGAATGACCTCAGTGTCCATCGGTGAGGCACAACTTCAGTCTTGCCCTGCTCTTTGTTTCTGTCTGTCTTGGCAGGACCTTGGGTAGGTTCAGTTTGGTTCAGTGTACATCTGCCTGCCAGAGTCCTCTGGAAGAACCTGTGTATTCAGCTCAGGAGACCTAGGGATGGTCGCCCACTGCTCAGGTACTCCTGAGATTTACCTCTGAAGTAGCCCCATGAGTCACTGTGGTCTGCACCTCTCTGGGAAACGCAATGAATGTGCAGTGATATCTCGCGTCCATGTCATCTCAATAGATGGTGATTCACCCATGGTAAGCCAGCAAAAGCCAGACCTGCTGAGATGGTTTCTGCAAGTAATTTCCGAGCTGCGGCATGTGGAGGCTGCAGGGATGCTGCTCAATGCCTGCCAGCCCCGCAGAGCCCAGGGACATGTGCTGCATGATCTCCAGGCACTGGGGATTTATTAATGGCCTTAAAATGCAGTAATACCACTCAGGAGCAGAGCAGATCCTCATGCTACTTGACCACACTCTGCCTGGAGGCAAATGCCACAGCTTGGGGGTCAGAAGATCTGCACTACATCCATGCTTTGAATTCTCTGGATACCTCTCAGCAAATCATGGCTTCTTTGCCTTGGGCAGCTCTTGGGTTGACTCAAGCTCTTTCTGCTGTGCCCAGCAGCTGCCCAACCAGCTCATGATAGGCATCCTTGTCTGGAGAGGGATGTGTTGTTACCTGGCTCTAGGCTGTGTGGATGGGAGTTGGTAGAATGTGCTGGGGACACTGCTTTGCGTCCATGAAATAGCAGAGGTGTTGGAGAACAGAAAGGGCTGGAGGCCAGCCATGAGGGTGGTTCCATCTCTGGGCTATCTGCCAGGCAGTGGCAGAGATTGAGGTCAGTGAAGTTAGGAAGAGGAGGCTGTAGCAAGCACATTTTCTCATGTTTAGACTAGAAGGGAACATCAAATCTAAGGTTGGAGAAGTCAGACTGGTGAGGGCAATGGTCAGTTTGGCCATTTCTCTGTATGCAAGCAGTGAGTAGTGTCTCCAGATGTTTTATTGTAGACTCACTGGAGGCTTCTGTGGGTCCCTTGTTGGAGATATCCCTCTTGGAGCAGGACTAGTACCAGCAGTAATAGTCCACCTCTCTGTTCCCTACTGCTACAGGGTCCCATGGTGCTGGCCACATCCTTGGGCTCTCCTGCTCTCCTTTCATGCCCTGAGTCATGAGGCTTTTGAATCTAGGCATCTTATGTGCTGGCCTTGCAGTTTTCACCTAAGGTAAGGGATCCATCCCCGTGCCCAAACACCTCCTGAAGAGTGAGCTGCTCTGAGGGGAGGATGTTCCAGGGTAGCAGAGACCCTGAGGTGTTTGGCCGTGGGGACATCCGTGGTGGAGCTCCCTGCTCTGCATGGGTTGGATGCATTGGCAGCTGTCCTGTCACAATGGGGACCCCTCTGCCATTTTCAGTGGGACCAGAAGTCAACTGGCTGTGGGGGGACCCAGCCAGTCACATGAGCAGCACCTGGTTTGTCTCTCACAGCAGACACCAGGACAGAACTTTTGCCCTGCCAAAACCCAGCCCTTACCCGGTTTGCCCCTCGGCAGCGTGCCGGCCCAGCAGGCAGGTCTCACCAGATGCCGGAGCGCTGCTTCAGTCCTGTGGGCAACATCGGCTTCCTGCCACCCACGTGGTGATGGCCCTTGGCATTTCCTTCATCAACAAAGCCCTCAGCAAGTTTGGTCGCTCTTGCCAAGGTTCTATGGTGTTTGATGAGAAAGGGTCACAAGGGTGAGATGTGTCCTGCAGGAGATCACTCCTCAGTGTGCATAGTCATTCTCCTGCTATGGAGGCTGAGGGGTGCATGAGCCTCTGCTCTCCTCTCTTTTCCTAAACTTGAGGACAACATTGCTGGCATGTAGAGCAGTAGTGTTCATGAGGATATAGGAGAGAAGGATCAGCACACAGTCATGATGGTGGGATTAGAAGCTGTTGGGATGGATGTGTCTTCCCAAATGTCCCTTGGGTCCCCCATGAGCCTGCAAGATCATCAGTGAGTTCTAGGCACTGACTGGTGGAGCGAGGTCCTATTGTTATTCCAGGGCAAAGATGGAGCATGTTTGGACAGGTTTGGTGGTGCTGATTCTGTGTCTGGATGTGGTGCCAGGGCACCTCACCAACAGGTTGCTGATGGCATGTTGTGTCTGTGTCCTGGAGAGACCTGCCCTAGTACATCCACCCTGACTGTTCAGTCAGCTGCCCTGAATGCTGCAGATTGGGCTGATGCATGCTGTTTGCTGCTTGACGAGCTGAGCTTTGTAATTTTTTACAACAGGACCTGCCAACGCTCTTCATGACCCAGACCTCTGACAAGGAGAGGTCCTGTCTTTATCAGCCCTTGCTAATCACTATTTTCTCCCCACCTTTTCTTCTCGACTGTGCCCATGTCTCCCCCTCCGAGGTGCTCAGCAGTGTCACGATTGCCACAGGACAGAAGTTGCCTTTGCAGCATTTGCAAGCATACCAGTGTGAGAACTGTGGATCAAACCACAGCGTCCTGGACACCATGAGAGCATTGCTTGGAGCAAGGCAGGCAGTCCATCCTGGACCTTACCCATGTGCACTTTGCCATCATTGCCAAATGCTGACCACTAGCAGCTTCTGCAGGGGCTGACTCAGATGCGCAAAGTTCTGCCCACAATTTTCTGCACAACCCATGTCCCGTGGCCTCTCAGGTCCATGGTTCAGCTCAGGAGAGAGCAAAGCAGGGTATTAATGCAAGGAACATCCCAAAGCAGGTGCCAGAATGGCTGGAGCTGCGCAGGAGAGCCAGGCTTGTTCCCTCAGAGCCAAACAGCCAACAGAGACTCGCTTTTGTCCAAGTTGGATGTTTCCCCAGAAAATTCTATTGGTGTTTTCTGTCTGGGAGATTGAAACAGAAGGTTTTTGCTTCCTTGCTTTGTTAAGGTGTGAGCAGCACTGTGGCCTTCCCGAGCCTCTGCCTCCCCTGCGGGCCCTGCTTGTCCCCAGCCCTGTCTTTGCTGGGCTGCCCTTGGGTCAGCACAGAGGCAGGGGAGCCGGGGAGGGTTCTGGTGCAGTGGGATGGTGTGAGCCCAAGGTGCTATAACCAGGGATGCATGGAGACATTTCTGTCCTTCTGGCCCAGCTTGTTAAATCACAGTATTTGTCTATAGATCATTCATTTTGCGTTTTCAGCTGGAAGTTCATTTGTGACTGTGCTGGGTTTTGGTGATAGCTCATGCGATGGATGCAGATGGGTGCTCATGCAGCCTCCACGCAAAGGGCAGTGTGAGCACACGTGTGGTACCGTGAACACTGCTGCTGCTGTGTGTCCCTTCCCATCTCAGTCTCCACCAAGGCTGGGACATGCTGATCAGCTCCAGGTGGTCCAGAAGCCGAGGAGCAGCTTAGGTATCCCTGCGTGTCCAGGTACTGGTGGGGCACCCAGGGCAGCATGTGGGTGTGCTGGCAGCGTGCTGATGTGACAGGGCACTAGTGTAATTTGGGTGGCCTCAAAACGCAGGGATGATCCTGCACAGCTGCACACAGCAGAGAAGGCATGTTGTGATGTGTGTGCTCAAGGGGATTTATGTTTTGAAACACAACAAGGTGGAACCTTGCCTTCATCACAGGGGCTTGCCCAGGTTTAATTACAGTGTGCAGTGGGGACAGGGACAAACAGCTGGCATCTCAGGGAGGCAGGATGTGTATAGCTGCATCCTGTGCTGGGGAAGGAAGGAGTGGGTAGGCATGGGGGGGTCAGGAGTATGGACAGTCACCTCCATTACCCTCTATTTTGGATTATTTTGGTCATCTTTTGTGCTGCTCAAAGCTGGGCTCATTTTTCCCAGCCATGCCTACACATGGGGTAACCATGGGGTAGGGGTTCCCATGGATGAAGAGCAGGGCTGTAGGGTCTCAAAGGCTGCCAGGGGAACTGGGCTTCCTGCACCCTACAGGTACTAGGGCTGGCACGGGACAGGCACCTGTGGTGTGCAGGAAACCCAAAAAGGTTCAAAAAGTCTCTGACATTGATGGGAAACTGCCAGGCCCCAGGGTGTGGCACTGCTTGCTGTATGGGAATAGGAAGCCATGAATTTCAGCTTAATATGATTATAAGGCAGAACCTGTATGAAGTACCACTTTTCTCATATTTCAGTAACCTGTCCTGAGCTTTGTACTAGGTGTCTATGCAGCTCAGCTTGGCACAAGTTCTCCTAAACCCAGCTTTACACTGGTCTCATAAGCTCTTACCAGGTTGAACCTTACCTGCCTAGGAACCTGGGGCTCATCCCAGCCAGCTGAAATATCTGACACTGCAAAACTCTCCTGAACTGCTCCACGTTTTTAAAAACAGTCTTTAAATTTTTCTTATTAATATTTCTAAGACATGCTTGTAAATATGTCTCCTGAGTTAAACAAACCTCCTCTGTCTTCCCAGGTCTTGTTGAAGGAGGGAGGCTGAAAGGTCAGGCTTGAAGTAGTTGTGCCTCCCAGAGGTGACACAGGTTGGATAGCCACAGCAAGATGTGGTTTCTGGAGCACGTGCCTGTTCACCCAGCTCTTGTTTGACTTGCAGTCATAAACAGAAGTGTCACTGCTGAGGTCAGTGGAGAAACCTCTCAAATTGCTGTGCAACTCAGGGTCACGTCATGAGCTTTCCTGTCTAGTCACATCACTCCGTGATGTTGGTTTTCTCCTTCAGCAGATGGAGGCAGGAGAGAGCTTCCCTCACCCTGGGCACCTGCAGCAAAGCTGTGTGGTGGAGCTGATACACGAGGGGCTGTCACTGCTTGCTGCAGCCCCTTGCCAGGCTACATGGTCTCCTGCCATCCAACCATGTGCTCTCCACCAGTGAGTGCCATCTGTTAGGTCCACCTCTCACTTCAAATGCCCGGTTATCTCCCTCCTGGCCCTTGACAGCCACAGGAGCATTGCCTTCGTGAGCCCCTGGCTGCTGTGGACAGCAGACACTGAACTGTAGAGCCCCAGCGCCATCATGCCAAACTCCACCAGCTTCTTTCCCTGTGTGCCCTCTGGAAGGCACAAGTGGACGGTGCTGAGGCCACAGCTGGAGTGCTGTGTCCAGTTCTGGGCTGCCCAGTACTAGAGGAGAAATGTGGACATACCGGAGAGAGTCCAGTGGAGGTCTCCTAAGGTGACTGAAGTGAGGAAAGGCTGAGCGAGTTGGGACTGTTCAGCCTGGAGAAGGCTTGCGGGGGGATCTCGGGCAGGCCGGCACTGCCTCTCTGCCCCCAGTATGAAGCGTTTTAATTGCAAAGAATGTTAACGAGTGACAGCCCCAGCACCCGCGTTTACTCGGCCGGGCCTGCGCGAGGCTGCGGTGCCACGCGGTGGTGCTGCGCCCCCGCGGAGCGGGACTGCGGCCGCCGGCGGCCCCGCCAGGCAGCGGCGGCGGGGACCGGCCCGGGAACCCGCCCGGGGCCGCTCGCCCGGGACCGAGCATCCCCCGGGAGCGGTGCCCGGGCCAGGGGAGCACCCGGCCGGCTCGGGGCTGGGGATGGCGGCGGTGGTTGTTCTCGAAGGGCTCGATGTGCTGCTGCATGCGCAGCCTCCCCTGGTCCTGCCAAGCTCAGCATCCGCTAAAATCAACATGAGTCACTCCCTAGACCTAGCATCGGGGGCAGCCCAGGCTTTAAGCCTCCCACCATCATATCCGTGGCCTGATTTGACCAGTAATGGCACACTATCCCTCCTGCCAGTGCTTTTGACAAGGCACTGCCCAAACCTCAGCATGGGGAGCTGCAAGGCACACAGGGCCATACTCTGCAGGGCTTGGTGGGGGACCGTTTTTTGCACCCACAGCTCCAGGCACAGAGATGCTCTGTTGCCTGTCACAGTGCTGATTGCTTTTTTTCCCAGAGCCAGTGATGTTTTAACTTCTAGCACCTGGAGAGCACCACCTGCCTTCTTCCTAGGGCAGCCCCTGCTCTGCATGAGACCAGTCACCCAGAATGGGACCAGGTGTGGGTATACTGGGGCCTCCTGCTCAGGCCAGGGTCCAGGCCAGCCTTTTTCAACAAGACAGAAGAGCCAGAGCCACACTTGCTTGCTCCACTGTCTTCCCATGTTTGTGGGTTTGGTGGTTTTGTTTGTTTTCTTTTCTTTTTTCGGTGAGGAGATTTTGCGTGTGTTTTTTGTGGGTTTTTTTGGGCTTTTTTTTTTGGTTGTTGGTTGGTTTTGGTTTTTCTTTTTTCTTGAAAGGGGAATGTTCAGACTTCAGAGATGACCACAGTGAACCCAAACTACCTGTCAATATCTCCTTTTGCCCTGAAAGGACAGGATTAAACTTGTCTTTAACCCAAGCTAAATACCACCAGAAAGGCTTTCTTCCCCTTATAAAGAAAAGAAATCAACAAAGGCTGTCAGTAATATGTGAAATCCTTCCTTTTTGTTCTGAAATAGCATGGTTGATTTGTTTTCCTTCTTTTTCCAGCCTTTGAAAGTGACCATTAGTAAAAGGCTTGAAAAGTCAGAGGTTCTGCTTGTTTTGGGACCTCTGGGGGCTCCTCTCGGCTGCTAACCCTGATGGTGACTGGGCTGCACAGGAGCCCAGCAGCCTGAGCCAGCTAAGGTCTCCTGGAAGCCCTGCTCTACGTGAGCTGGGGCTGCAGAAGCCCCAGTCTCGCAGCCTCAAGGCAGCCTGTGCTGACAGTCAGACAATCAGCTTCCCCTAGTTCCAGAAGCTCAGCTGTTGTCATCATGGAGCGATGGAAACAGAGCTGAAGGAACTGGTGCCCAAGGGATGTTTTATCCTTGAGGGAGGCTGGTGGGGGAGAGGCTTTTAGAAGTGGCTTGGCCTTCTTATAGCTCTCCAATTGCCCAAAGGATGTCTGTCCTTGTCCTCCCATCCTCACTGTCTCCTTCCCCTCCCGCTCTGTTCTGCTCAGCCTTTCTGCAGGCACTCATGCATCCCTGCCCCCTTCTCCACAAGCTTTGCTTCCCAGGGAGGGTGGAGGAGGTGGGGGCACAGCGCCATGCCACACCAAGCCTGTGGTCCTGGCCCTGGAGCCAGCAACTTCCCTGTGCCACAGTGACTTCCTCTCTCACACAAGATGTTTTCTTTGTGTCTGTCAGCTCCATCGCTCTGGCCTGTCCATGGGATGTGAGAGCTGGAGCCCCCCTAGAGATGTGATTTGTCCCAGAGCTGCAGGCACCAGGTTTGAGGTGGTTTTGGGACACACGCATGTTAAGGGCTGGAGGTGCTGTGCTGGTGCACAGCCTTGCTTCAGCAAAGAGCTTTGTGTGGCTTCTCGTGCTACCCACTGTGCTTGTGGTTTCTCTCTCTGACCTGTGGGCACATTTTTAGGCAAATGGAAGCCTGTGCAATACATGGGGTGTGGTGCTGGCATGTGTTTGATTGCCATCGGTACGTTTGTGAGGGAATCTCAGGTTTCATCATTAATTTAGCAAGGTCCAGACATCATCACCACAGTGCAGACACCTACGCAGTGGAGGATGCTGTGCCTGTGCTTTCCCCGGGAACAGTGCGTCCAGGACATTTCCGTTTGGCAGGAGATGCAGAAGGATATAGGACTGCCAGAGCACGGCTGTTTCCCAAAGGCATCAGCCCGAATTTCAGTAAGAATGCAGAGGTCTGCACTCATGGCTATGGGCCTGTCTTGGAAACATCAACTGCTTGTGTGACCCCAGCACACACAGTGTTACTGGAGAGCTGCAGGCATGGTGTGCCATGCTGTGCTATCAGGATGGCTTCCCCATGACCCAAAGCATGCAGAGGATGAGAGCCAGGCTGTTACCAGAGATAGGAAATGATCCAGGCAGGCTGTAAAGATGGCTTTCTGTCCCCCACCAGCTCCCTGGAAACCCCCAGGGGTGGGATGTGCAGGTTTGCTTGGTGCAGAAAGGCAATACAGGTATTTTGGGAAGATGTGCTGCGAGGTGGGTGGTGGCCCCCCCAGAGAAGCCCTTTGTGCAGGAGGTCATCACAACCTGCTTCGAGCAGATGATGCCCAGGTCCCTGCAGCCTCCCACTCCCTCCTGGCCCCAGCCTTCCCCCCGGGACAGGGCTCTCCCTTTCCCACGGAGGCAGCTTGAGCACCAGGCCCACGCACGGCCGCCGCCGCCCCGCCAGGCTAGGGGTGGGCTGCGGGAAGCCCCCGCCACGGGTGGGAAGCACCGCCCGGAGCGGCCCCGTCCCCGCCCCGCCGCCCTCTCGGCCCCGCCCGGGGGCCCGTCCCGCCGCGGAGGGAGGACCGGAGAGAGGGAGGGAGAACCGGAGAGAGGGAGGGAAGACCGGAGAAAGGGAGGGAAGACCGGAGAAAGGGAGGGAGGACCGGGGCGGGAGCCCGGCCCCGCCCGCCGCGCCGCACCTGAGCGATCAGCGGCGGCTCCGCGCCGGCCTTGGTCCTGGCCCTGGTCCCGGCCCCCTCCGCCGCCCGCCCATGGCTCGGCCGTTGCCGTTGCTGCTCTGCCTGGCCGTGCTGGGCGCCGGCTGCCGGGCAGAGTCTCCCCCCACCGGTACGGCCGGGCCCTCCGCCGAGCCGCTGCAGGACGAGGCGGACAACCAGGAGAACATCCTCTCCCAGGTATCTACGGGGGATGCGGGGCACCTCGGGGGATGCTGGACAACTCAGAGGGTACTGGGTACCCACGGCGCAGGGCTGTGCGCACCGCGGGAGGTGCTGCTGTGTGCTGCGGTACCCAGCCGGGGGATGCTGTGCACACCCTCGGTGATACTGGATGTACATGCTCGATGGTGCTGAGAGATGCTGTGCACTCGCTGGCAGTGCTGGGTGAGTGCAACTGCAGGGAGTTTTGTTATCGGGGGTACAGTGAACCCACTGAAGCACAACAGGGAGTAGTTCACAGACTCCATCCTATTGTTTCCCAGGGGGTACTTAATAAATAGGGAACTCCTTGGGAGAGGAATTGGTGGAGCCTCTTTGTGTACTGAGGGGAGGGATCCAGACTCTTTCCCCGCCAGCGGGATGCGGTGGAGGTTTCTGTTAGATTTGGCTGATTGGACTGTGTGCTATTATCTGCCCTCGGAAATGGCTAACGTGGAGACTATTGGAAACATACCGCCAAAGTTATTTTTGTGCTTGGGCTTTCAGAAGTGCTGTCTGCAAATCTCCGTAAAGGAAATTCCTGGCATTGTATGGGCCTAATCAGAAATACTGTTTCACCACCAGGTTACACTGCTTAAGGCTTTCAGTCGCCCTTTCAGCGCACCCTTACCATGTTTACCTGTGTAAAGAAATCTTGCTCAGGGTAGCAGGTGACCTAGTGGGTCTACTGGACACAGAACACTAGAAAACAGCAGGGTGCAGTTTGTATTTAAAATTCAAAGCAACTAGGTCCATTTTACACGAAGTAGAATAAAAAATACCCTGTTGGAAGAAGCCAGTTCGTATTCCCCTTGTAGGTAGGGATCATAAAGCTCTGCACTCTCTAGAAAACTTCTTGGACAGCAGATTTTGGAAGAGCTGTCCAGTTTCTTCAAGGTTCAGGGTGTCCATATTGTCCTCGTTTGGACCTTGAGGTCCAGGGTGTCCTTGTCCCTTCCTGGGGAAGCAAGGATGAGGAATTTGCTCACTGCTAGTGCTCTGTGCTCAGCTCTTAGGTGACTACGACAAGGTGAAAGCTGTGTCTGAAGGCTCCGACTGTCGGTGTAAATGCCTGGTCAGACCCCTGGGCCGTGGTGCCTGCCAAAGGATTAACGAAGGCGCTTTCAGAGCAGAGGACTTTTACACGGTGGAAACTATCACATCAGGACCCAGCTGCAAGTGTGCGTGCGTGGCCCCCCCCTCGGCCCTCAACCCTTGTGAGGGGGACTTCAGGCTGAAGAAGCTGCGGGAGGCAGAGAGCAGCGACCTGAAGGTAGGAGAGTAGCTTGAATTCAGGTGTCTTTGGGGAGGGGAAGATCTTCGGAAGCCTTTTCTTTCCGATTGTTTTCTATAAAACCTTTTTCCTAAACTTTTTTTTCCTAAAAAAAAAAAAAAAAAAAAAAAATCCTATAGTTACTTTTATATCTGCCTGTATTGTATAAAAATCAAGCTCAGCTTAAGGGATTGTTTTGAGCAGCTGCAGTCGATGATTCACTCAATTCATCCTGTGCTGCCTGGGTCTGCTGTGGCTGCCTGTGCTGGAAGCCCAGGAGGGACTGGGCTGCTCCCTGCCCTTTGTCCAGCGCTAAGTGTCCCCGGGGGGACAGATCTGCTCTGCTCCACAGCTGCCCGATCTCATTCCCATCGCACAGAAGAACTTCTGAGGATCCATGCAAAAAGCTATTTTGGGTTCTGTGGGCCTAAAGCCACTGATGCGTCAGTGTGAGGCTGTGTTACACAGTTGGCTGATGGCAGGATGGGTTTTGTTGATTTAAATGCTGCCACTTCTACACTATTTGGTATTTTATCTCTTTAGTAACATGTACCTTTTTTCCAAATGTGACAGTGTTTGTCTCATGACTTTCATGGATGCTTACTGCTGCTGGTCTAGCAGCTGGCATCAGACCCTACTGAATTTTCCGGTGTGTTACCTGTGTAGGGCAGTAGAAATCCTCCCCAACGGGTCTCTGCTTTGATCCAGCCCTGGGGAGTCCCCAGAGCAGAAGTTTGAGTGCTGGTGGCACTTGTGTGGGTGGTGATGGGACGTACCTTGGGGCAGTACTGCTGGTCCCAGCTCAGGTGGGAAGGCAGGCAGTGTGCAGGATGCTGTGGGGCAGCTTTCCTCCCTGGGCCACCACTGTGGGTTTGTTCTAATTAATTTGGAGCTTGAGGATGTGTTTCATCTTGTCTGACTGCAGACAGTTAGCATCTTCTTGTCCAAGCTCCCCTGCAGCTAGGGAAGATAAACAGGCACAGGCAGACAATCCATCATTTCAGTGAAGAAGTCCCAGTCCGGAGTTGTTTGGTGGTCCCTTGCCTGCAGGAGAAGCAAAGATGTCCCAGCTGGCCTTAGATAAGGAGCCATGAGCTCTCTGTGGTTTGGGAAGACAACACCCTCCAGGGCGGCAGAGCCACCCCTGAAGTGCCTCGGCTGGAGGCAGGCAGAGGTCCCCCACCAGCAGCTCACACCTCTCTCCCATCCCCTCCAGAGCCCATCAGCCAGCGAGAGAAGCAGAGCAAGCTGCGCCCTTGGCTCCAGCTGCCTCTTCCCACTGGGGAGCTGCTCACAGCCAGCTGTGGTGTGAAAGCTGGTCCTCTAGGAACTGGCCCAGGCTTCCCGCTCATTTTGCAAGGATCTGCAGCCAAGCGGTTTCACAAGGTTTATCCAAATACACACATGTGGGGTTTTTCTTTGCTGCGAAAGTCAAGCCATGGGAGCTGTGGAAATAGGCTGCCTTTTTCGCCGAGCACAGAGTCCCTCCTGGGGTTGGGCTCACTGGGAACAACCACCTATCGCAGGAGAAGACAGGAAAGGACACAGCTCCAGCTCTTATGTGACTCGTGAGGAGCAGCTCCTGTGCTCATCAGGGGCTGGGAGGGACAGGCAAGACCACCTCATGGTTCCTAACAGCCCCTAGGGTTTTACTCTGCTTGCTGGTCTGATGAGCCTCTTCTTGCCTGGTCCAGCAGTAGGAAGCGTGTAGAGTCAATCATGCTCTTTGTCTGTTGTGCTTTATGAAGCTGCACTGAGCCTCCCAGCTGAAGGTTTCAGTCCCATCAGTGCCTTTGATAAGGTCCCACAGGAATGAACAGACCCTCAGACAGTTGGAACCAAAGTCCACAGTGGGTAATGGGAAGGAAACAGAGTGAGTCGGTGCATGCATCAGCATGGTCTTTTGGAGAGGGACAACTTGGTATTGGCAGGGGTAGCTCAGTCTAAGATCAATTTTTTTGAAATTGGATCTTGGTTGTAGGCATGGTGTGTGTTTTGGAGGTCTGGGACACAGAATCTGTGCAAGAAGTCGGTGTTCAGGAAGATTTTGAAGCTGGTTAATAAAGTCTGCAGCCTTTGTGCATTGATGGAAATTATCCAGCCTGGAGGGAAAGTGCATGTCTCCAGTGGCTGTCTGGCAGGTTGCGTGCATTGTATTGGTCATCTCCATCCAGTCCTCGGTGGAAAGTGGATGCATAGCCATAAAACAGCCCTTGTCTTTTCATGCTGTTATTTTATCTGGCCTAACAATCTTTCCTTTGCTGTCAACTCCACAGGGTGACTGCAGAGGCTGGGGTGGAAACTCAGAGTGCTGCCAGCAGTGCTGCCTGCACTTCTCCCATGTTTATGGAGCTCTGTTGACCAGTTTGTAGCTGCTGGTAGAAAATGTCACTGCCTTGTAGTAATTCCCATGCACTGAAAATACTTCTCAGCTGCCAGGGCTGTAAGGTTTGCAGTACCATGCTGTATGTGTGGGGACATGTGTGGACATGTGGGACTGGAGAGAGCAGGTGCGTGTGGGAGCTGAGGCAGGGGATGCCCTGGGGGATAACCCCATCAGCCGGTGCCTGGCTTGGATCTGTCCTCTGCAAAATGAGCACCAGGAACTGTGCAAAATGCAGAACGAGGGTATTGCTGTCTGGATCCCAAGGACTGATGAGCAAAGGCTGATGCTGGCAGGATGCAGGGATGCAACACTTCCCACTGCAGGAAGCGGAGGAGTTAAATACAGGGCATCTCTGAAATGGGAGGCTGAAGGAGGCAGCAACATTCTGCTGACAAAGTTGTTCTCTAGGGAAGCAAAGTCTTACCAGGCTGGCACTGAATCTCAGTTGCTTCACTCTTGCATTTGTGAACATTTTAAAACTTTTGAACAAGTTTCTTCTTGTTACTGGAAAAAAAAAAAATTGGTGGCATGAACTCAGAGTTTGATGTCAAACATAGTTTTATGTGAGCTGCTGTTTGTTTGTTGCCAGTCACATCACTAGCAGGGCAGCTAAGCCTTTGGGAGTGTGAAAGAACTTGCTCAGAGCTGGCAAGGAGGGCAGTACTCTCCTTACTAATCCTCAGCACCCAAAACATGTTCTTGAACCCCAGAAGCTCTGCATGCTTTGCTCCTGACTGCAGCAGTGATGTGGCAGGGCTGTATAAGGAAAAACTGGCATTTTAATAAACTTCTTGTGCTCAGATGCATGCATTACCCTTGACTTTTCAGCTGTAAAACCCATGCAAGGCACTTTGCAGCAAGTGCCCCTGACTGATGGTGTGCTCCTTTTGCCTTACAGCTGTCCTCCATTGTCGAGATGCTGGAAAGTGCCTTTTATGGCCTGGACCTTCTGAAACTGCACTCAGTCACAACCAAACTTGTGGGTCGGGTGGAAAAGCTCGAGGAGGTAAGATAAGTCCTGCTCCACTTCAGGGTTGTTGCCTTCAGTGGGACTCGCCTCAAGTCTATCCCTTGGTACTTTTGGCACATTCAGAGCCTCATTCCTTTTGGAAGAAATGTTGATTAGCTGTTTGGCTGAAACTAAAGTAGACCAGACTAAACTCTCCAAGCTAGACCAGACCGAACTCTCCAAACTAGACCAGCCCAGGCTCCCCAAAGTTGATCTCCACTGTTCCTCACAGCAGTGCCTACTGTCTTCTGACCCTCTCACTTTCCCTCATCTCTCGTGGCCCAAACTGGGTGCAGGATCCCAGCTGTGGCCTCACCAGGACCAGCATCTCCTTGGGGTCCAAAGAGTGTGCTGTTAAGTTTTTCCTCTTCTCAGTTTTATGTCTGTGATGGTGAGATAGTTGCTCTCAACCAGGTGCTTTTGTGCTCCTTGATGTGGGGGAGAGCGGTTCAGGGTTGGTACCGGGACACGCTCACCAGGACTGCTGGTAGCCAAGGAGGTCAAATTCCTTAAGGTTAAAGTTATATATTGGGATGTGTTTAAAAAGAGCTGAGCCCTCAGCACTGCTAAAAACATAGATAAAGTACCTCCTGCTTTTTGTAAAGCAGACTTCCAGTGAAATAATTTTCACTTCCATACAGTTTAATATTTCTTTGGATAGCACAATGTAGGGTTTGCAGTTTGTTGAGCTTTGCTCAGCTATGCAGCAACAGGTTGCCAGATTAAATACTGGAGTTTTCTCCCGTGGTCTGTATCTGGGACAGTAATTCCACATTCTTTTTGGAGCAGAGCAGTCCCACTCGTTTGCAGCCAGGAGCAAAGAGGCGATGATTTATAAAGCCAAAATTCCACTTGCAAAGTGTTTCGGGAAGGCACGGCATGCTCCATCCCGGGGTCAGGAAAGAGACAGCCGAGAGGAGTGTGCTTGCCTGCGGGACTCTGGGTTTCCAAGCACAGTGATTGACCCAAAAGAGGGGAAAGGGGCTTTTGAGGTCTAAAAATAACGAAGCACCAATGTTTTTGTTTGCAATCCCACGTTCTTCCTGTGGTTTAGGATGTTCTCCAGTGGCACTGGTAGCCCTGGGTCTGGTGTCGTGTTGAGCCCTGCCCTGGGCAACCGGAACTAGTTGACTGAAAGTGATGCTGATAGACATTGTCACCTTTAAGCGGGTCAGACTAGAGTGGCATGGCCACAGTTGGTGAGCGGGGAGTGCAGATTCCTCAAAGACGTGGCTCGCGGTTGACTTGCAGGCTAAGGGAAGGTCAGCGTTGGGGTTTGGGTACTGACAAATGGCACAAGTGGTTACTTCTCTGTGCTCTTTGGTACCCAAGTGTTCCTGTCTGTTCAGCATCAGCAGTGCTGGTGGCACTTGTCTGTCTGGGCACATCATGGTGACCTGGCAACACAGCTGCTCTGCTCGCAGCCCATTGCAGTGAGGTAGAAGGGCAGAAAGCTCGGTCTGGCTGAAGTAGTTTGCCCAGAGATGGGGCAGTGAAGGTCTGAGAGGGGGGGATTCACAGATTTGGGTCTTTAATTTCCTAGAAGAGGGGCTGCAGTATCATGTAACAAGCAGCTGAAGCTGCCTGCAGGCACTCAGACGGGATGGGGAAGCACAGGAGAGGTCTGGGTGAGATGGAGATTCCCTGGTGCTGCTGGGGCAGGACAGAGCTGGTGCAGGCAGTGCAGGCAGCAGGTGTGAAACGCTTCCTGCTGCTGGCTTAGCATGTAAATTCCTCTTGAGAGGAGGATCACACTCTGCATCAGCCATGGGATCTGATACAACAGACAGCTGAAATGCTGAACAAGAGCCTGGCATCGCTTCAAAGCATCAGCCTCCCAGGTGGGCATGCTTTTGGCAGCTGCTCCCCAGCAAAGCAGCTGAGCAGCCTGAAGCAGAATCACAGACCAGGCTGTGGTGGTGCCTCCCTGCTCAAGGGGAGACAGATTTTATCCCTGAGCAGGACATAAGCCAAACATTACACTGAAAAAGTGATAAGGGTCCATGCTGTTGGAATCAGCCATTGTCCCAAAAGGAGGAGGGTGTTGAAGCTGCTTCTGCTCCTAGGAGAGCATCATGAGATCCCGTTCCTTTTCTTACTACAGCCAAACGCTTGCTGAAGAGTCCCTGTGTTACTGGACTCAGCCTTAAAATTGCATGATAAAGCTGAGACTCACAATTCCTGGATAGAGACTGGGAGTTCAGATAATCCATGGAGGGGGCTGGGGATTAACTGAGCTCAGGATGGTATTTTTGCAGACATGAGAAAGTTTGTGAGTTGTTTCCAGGATAACCAGGTATTTTATACAAAAGGTGACAGTCAAGGGACACTTGGTCTGCAGAGCTAGTGCCTTCTCCAGCAAGGCAGCTTCTCTGCTTTGTCTTTAGCTTGCAGCTGTTGCATCAGCTGGCGATTTTGAGGTCGCAGATGGAGGTCATGGTGGGCTTTAGGAGAAATTAATGGCAGGACAGATTGAAAATTAAAGATCAGGGGGAACCACCCCCACTCTCTGTGCAAAAGTGATTGATGTACCATCTATTCAAAGCAGTTGCCATTTAAGATGTAAAAGACCAAGGAGTGATGAGCAGAGACTGCAACCACTCGTTGGAGACAAGGTGTGCCTGTGAAGGGCAAAGGGGTTTACCTGCTCTGGGCTGCCTGACAAGCTGCAGCCAGCCCCGGCTCCCTCTGGGTCCGGGACAGCTCTCTGAGGGTCCCTGGTTCTTTCTGTCTCCCCAGATTCTCCCTCTCTTTAGTGAGAGTGAAGGGTGGGGAGTGGGAGCCGTCCCTGATTCAGGAGCTGCATGGCTGGGCAGTGGGGCAGGGTGGGGAGAAGAGCCCGGAGCCATGTCCCAATGCCCTGAGGAGTGTTGTTGTATCTGGAGCTGGCAGGCAGCTGGGAAAGTTCATGCTTCTCTTGCTCCAAACCAGACAAGGGGGATGCCAACCTTGAGGACTTGCCTTGGAGATCAAGCAGGCAGTGGCCAGCCAGGATGGGACCCTGCTAGGAAGGTGGGATTAATAAATGGGAGGAGAACTCACTAGTACAGGCAAAGACATAAGACTGGAACTTAAGCTTGTCTTCTCTTCCTTTTACCAGCTGGTGAGCATGGCTGAAGATGGGTGTTGAAGAACCTCTAGGCCACTCTCCTGCTCCTTGGGCCCCATGGCAAAGAGTGGGTCTGGGATGTGCACACCAGGGATGGGGTTTCTGGACCCCACTGGGGTCAGGGGCACTTTCTTAGCAACTGAAGTGCCCAGCTCCACAGAGAAGCCCAGAAGTCCAGGGTGGGAGCACAGCACTTGCTGGCTGTGGAGCAACAGTTTGGTGGCTGTGGAGCATCCCCTGTCTTTACGTGAGTGGTAAAATCTCCTCTCTTGCTTTCCTAGGGCATGTCCAGGAACTTCTCGCAGGAAGCCAACCAGGCGGGAGCCAGTGTGGAGGAGGATCCGCACCGCAGGGACAGGGAGAACTGCTCCCGCCTCATCACCAACAGCCTTGCTGACATTGAGAGCTCGCTGCAGCGGGACGCTGAGGCTGCCTATATGCACACAGAGGTACGGCCACACCGACGGTGGCATGGCTCAAGGTCACCACCAACCCAGGAGCCAGCCCAGGGGGTGTCCCTGGATGTGGCCACCAGCAGGCCACCAGCCTGGGGTCATTTTCTTCCCTGCTCCACCTGACCCTGTTTCTGTGTCTCCGGCTCCAGCCTGCTTCTCGGCACAGCCCAGCTGCTGCCAGGATGGAGGAGGAAAGAGGAGCAGGCTGCTCCCCGGCCTCCCTCCTTCCCGCGGGGCTGTTGGGTTTTGAGGTCAGTGGCAGCTGTGCTGCTCGGAAAGAGTGATGTCATTGTGGGGCCGGCTGGGAAGCGCTGGGAAATGCGGAGCCTTTGATTAGCAGGGCTTGGGGGCTCGGTGGAGGGACAGCCTGTCGCCCTCCCTCCCTCTCAGGCAATTACCCCTCCCCAGCCAGCGCCTGGGCCTGGCTGGCTCCGGGCAGAGATTTGGGTGTCCCACTGGCTCCAGTGCCCAGCCCCACACCACGGGGGTCCCTGTGGGGTCTTCACAGCGTGGGGACATCCTCTGCTCAGAGGAATGGTTTCTGGAGGGGTAAGAGGGGTATTTTGGGAAAAGGCTCACCCAGCGTGTCCTGACCCGCTTTCTGCCTCGGTGGTGCAATCTAGGGTGGCCTGACACTGCTTTGGACCATGCTGGGTTGCTCTGGGTTGCTGCTGGAGCATCCTGCCTTCAGGGCAGGAGGAGGTGTCTGGGGAAGGGGGAACAGTTGCTGCATCATTTCCAGCTCCAAAGAGGGGTGCTCAGCTCCTGAGGACAGCCCACACGTGGGCCTCCTGGCACCAGGACCAGACATTGTGTCCTATGCAGAGGTGGGCTCCATGAGACCTGGTGGGGACAAGGGGGGACTCCCAGACACGCTGGGGGTCAGTGGATGGGGAAACGGCACTGGCTGTGATGTGCCAGCGTGCTGTGCTCAGGGGTCTGTACCCCATGGCAGAGGGTGTCCGAAAACGCTCCCAGCACCTCGCCCCCAGCTCCCCAGGCCGTAACTTGAGCAGGAGCTCCGCTGCCCGCTGGAGAGGAGCCAGCCTGGCCAGGCAGGAGAGCAAACGTGGGGCTTTTATTACCCCGAGTGACCTCATTTCCCAGTGTTCCTCTTTTCTCGCTGTTAATTGCAGCAGGGCTGCAAAGGAACCCTGGGACTGTCTTCTCAGCCAAACGGGCAGCACTTCAACCTTTGGGCTGTCTTTCCGATTTCCTTTAACAAGATGAAATCCTTCAGGCATGAGCTGTGGCAGCTGGTGGCTGCTTCAGCGTGGGGTTCCTGGTCCCTATCCAGGGGGTTCCCAGTCCCTGTCCTGGGGGTTCCCAGCCCTGCTGGGAAGGTGTCTTCAGCCTCTCTGCTACACCACAGCTGGGTGCATGCTGCATGTTCTCTAGGGACCAGCTACCGGCACCAGTCCCTGGTGTGCAAGGGGGTGTCTGGTGAGTGGACATGCAAGCGGTGGTATCCGGGGATGTACCTTTCTAATGCCCCCTCAGGTTTCCCTGGCTCTGCTCACACATCCTGCACCCCACTTCCCACAGCTGGTGCCTTACTAAGCACTGGGTCCTGGGTTTGCAGATTGGCATGAAGGTCAAGTAGAGGCAATGCTGCTGATCTGCTGCCCCTACTGTGTCCTGGAGCATTTCCCTGGGCTGAGGGTGACCTTGAGAAAGGAGGAAGGACAGAGCATCCTACCCAGTGCTCGGATGGCCAGCCTCACCTGCCCTGTCCCCCAAAACTTGGCCGTTCTGACCCATCCTGTAACAACTTCCCGCATCTCTTCCAGGGCAGGTACGAAGAAAGATTCCTGAAAGATGAAACCATCTCCCAGCAGATCAACTCTGTTGAGTCCCTCCCGGAGCTGCACCTCTCTCCAGAGGATGAGAAGCCCAAGCAGCTCTTGCAGAGGAAGCTGCATGTGAGGAGCCGGCCTCCTTCCAAGCCCACCATCGTCCGAGGGGTCACCTACTACAAAGCTCAGTCCACCGAGTCAGAGAACGACATCGAGGAGCAACGTGAGTTGGGTTTGCAGCCGTGTCTGGTGGGATGACTGGCTGCATCCTGTAGTAAAACCAGCATTAACCCCCATATCCTGCCTTGTCCCCTTGGAATGCATGGGCAAAGCCCGTTTGGGGTCACCTCGGGGAGGAGGGCTTGGAGGGGGTGACAGATGGGAGGATCTGTACCTCACTGCTGTGCAGCCTTTGGGGCCTGTGGGAGGGAGTTGCGCAGCATTGTTATACATGGAAAATTCCTGGGAGCTAAGGACATAGGTCACTGCTTTGGCTTAAAATGCCCAGCACCAACACTTTTCCAGAAGTAAATGCAGGTTTATTACATATGTTATTCCTGCAAATCCGGCTGCCTGATGGCATCCCGGGAGGTTTGTGTGGCATCCCGGGAGGCTGGGGTGGTGGAGGCAGCTCGGAGCTGTGGCTGGCTCATGAGACCCCTGAGACGAGGAGGAGCACAGGGCACCCATGTTGGCTGGAAACCTGAGTGGTCCCCACGATGCTCCTGCTTTGGCAGCTGGGTTGGGTGGGTGGGATCTGCCTGGGCGCTGCAGCTGTCTCCATCCTGCCCCATCTCTGGGAGCTGGCAGGGTGCAGTCACTCTCCATCACCTCCCACTCCACTCGGCCTGAGATGGTGGACATGGATGTGATGAGGTCTCACCGACCTCCTAATGTGAGCACCATCAACCCCTGCTCATTGTGCAGCTCTTTTCTGGCTGCAAATTAAGAGGACAATTGCATGGATTTAGTATGAGAAAGTCTGGAGATGCAGGCAGAGGAGCCAGAGCAGTGGGGCAGGCAGAGAGGGGCCTTAGGGGACCTGCTCCCTCTTGCTGTGGAGCTGATGCCTGTGCCTGTGTTTGGCAGCAGACGAGCTGTTCAGCGGGGACAACACGGTGGACCTGCTGATCGAGGACCAGCTCCTGAGGCCCAGCCCCAGGGCTGGCAAGGGCATGAGGAAGCCCTCCCCGGTGGGATGGCCACCCATGCCTGGCAGCGACGCCACCACCCCGCCAGCTGCCGACACTGCCGCCACGGCCACCGTGCCTCTGTCCCCTGCCACCTCCATGGGCCCCACCCTGGACCCCACTGCTGTGAGCCGGCTGACCCCCACCCCAGAGACCACGACTGCCCTGCTGGGGCTGGCAGAGGAGGGGACCTCACAGCTACCAGCAGCCTTGGCCAGCACAGTGATGGCCACAGCCACAGAGAGCATGGCCACAGCTACGGAGAGCCTGCCCACAGCCACCACTGCTGTCCCCAGCCCTGCCATGGCCACGACTGCTGGGACCTTGAGGGACATGACAATGAGCCCTTCCCTGGAGAGCAGCCCAGGAGCGTGGGAACAGGCGAGCACCCCTGCCACACCAGTCAGCCCCACCATCCCTGCCACACCAAAGCAGGCACTGGAGGAGGAGGACATCAGGAACATAATTGGTGAGTACCTGCGTGTCCTGCACCGATCCAGCTGTATGCGGGGGGGCTGAGCGTAGAACACCTTGATTTGGTCACAGGTGGAATGTGTCATGGAGGTGGTGGCTGGATAGCACTTTACTGGGGCACCAGCTTTACTCATCTGTTAACTCTGGAACCTACTGTAACCTCCTCCTAGTTTGAAGGGCTGGGCAGGGGAGAAAGAGGCCTCCCTGGGGATGGACCCAAGACAGGCAGCAGCCTCTGCTGGGACAGGGACATGGCTGAGGCTGTCGGGGATGTTTGCAGAATCTGGCCGGAGCTGCTAGGCCTTGTGAGGCTGAGCCCAGGCCGAGGCAGCGGGGGTACCTGCTGGTGGGGCTGGAGTGGGGGTGATGCCCGCACACTCCCAGCAGGATCAGGGAGAACATGGCCACCCTTACTTGGGCCTTACAAGCCTTTCTCTGCCTGTGCAGGGCGCTGCAAGGACACGCTGTCCACCATCTCAGGGCCCACCACCCAGAACACCTATGGACGCAACGAGGGGGCCTGGATGAAGGACCCCCTGGCCAGGGAGGAGCGGATCTACGTCACCAACTACTACTACGGTAACACGCTGGTGGAGTTCAGGAACCTGGACAACTTCAAGCAAGGTGGGCTTGCGTCATCCCCGATGCTGTGCCGGCCATCGCTTGGCTGGTCCAAGTAGCGTCCCCATTCCCTGGGAAGCCGCACTGTGGGGGACCTGCCCCCCTTGGACACCTGTACCTGGTGTGTGGGGTTCAGAGCATGGGGCAGGTCAGGCTGCCTGTGGTGGCACTGGACATGCTTGTCACCACGCCAGCTTGTGGCTGTGGCCAGGCAGGGAGTGCAGGCAGGACTGGGGGCAGGGGGTGCTGGCAGCAGGGCCACCAACCCCAAAGCTCTAGGTGAACATGCTTTAGCAGGTGGGTTGGACTAGATGATCTCCAGAGGTCCCTTCCAGCCCCAACCATTCTGTGATTCTGCGAAAGCAAAGGGAAGGTCTCACCAACAAGGTGTCTCCACCCCGCAGGTCGCTGGAGCAACTCCTACAAGCTCCCATACAGCTGGATTGGGACAGGACACGTTGTCTACAATGGTTCCTTCTACTACAACCGAGCCTTCACACGCAACATCATCAAATACGACCTTAAGCAGCGGTACGTGGCCGCCTGGGCCATGCTGCACGACGTGGCCTATGAGGAGTCCACCCCGTGGCGGTGGCGAGGCCATTCGGACGTGGACTTTGCTGTAGATGAGAACGGCCTGTGGATCATCTACCCGGCCATCAGCTATGAGGGCTTCAACCAGGAGGTGATTGTGCTGAGCAAGCTGAACGCAGCCGACCTCAGCACCCAGAAGGAGACAACGTGGCGGACGGGGCTGCGGAAGAACTTCTACGGGAACTGCTTTGTCATCTGCGGGGTCCTGTATGCAGTTGACAGCTACAACAAGAGGAATGCCAACATCTCCTATGCCTTTGACACACATACCAACACACAGATCATCCCTCGGCTGCTCTTTGAGAATGAGTATGCCTACACCACGCAGATAGACTATAACCCTAAGGATCGCCTGCTCTATGCCTGGGACAATGGGCATCAAGTCACCTACCATGTCATCTTTGCCTACTGAGACCCACCCTGCCACAGTGGGGCACTGCAAGCCAGGGGCCACCAGCACCTTTTATTATTATTTTTATTGTTATTTTGTACAAATCAAAGAGTAAATGATACGTTTTGTTTCAAGCTCTTTTTTTATGGTGGATTGTAGATCAATCCCCACGCCAGAACCCCCCCCTTTGTTTTTGCTGTAACTTTACTTTTTTTCCTTCCCGTGGGGAGGGTTTTGGAGGGCAGACCTGGCTCTCCCGCCTGTAGAGGAGGAGGTGGCTGAGATGCTGCTCTCCTGATGAGGTTTTTAGCCAAAGATGGTCAGCAGGAGCCCCAGAACCTGGTGCGAAGCTGGCCTTTCTGCTGCAGGCACCAGATCGCAGCAGGATACTGATGTCCGTCTGCCCTGATGGAGGGCGTGCGTGTCCCATGGGGATGTCCCATCTCTCAGGACCATCATCACAGCCGATGGCCAGCAGGCCCTTCGGAGATCCTGCTGTACAATGGGGCTGAGAGTGCAGCTCTGGCAGCCCCTGGTGCTGGCACTTATGCTGAGGACTGTCCCCTCTGGCCGCAACTCTGCCCTTTGCAACCTGCTCTGGGAGGCTGGGCACACCCCCAGCCCTGACTCCCATCTGGGGCTATCTGGCAGCAGGAGGGGGACATTGTAAATGCGTGTAGATGGCTTTTGTTTGTTCATTTTGTAACCTGAAACAGTCCCCTATGGCATTTGCTGGGTGAAGGCTCTGCTCAGCCAGGTGTGGGGTTGCCTGGTCAGGGAGCTGTGGGGCTGGGGGGGCCCTCAGGGCTGGGGGAGCCCTTGCTCCCCATCCTGCTGCCACTCCAGCTCCTGCTGTGTCTCCTGTTGGCTTTCGGGAACCCCTCGCTGCGGCATTGCCCCTGTCCTTCACCCAGCAGAATCTTGTATTTACCTGCTGTCCATAATAAAAGATCAAGTACCGGTGCAGCTGTTTGGGGCCTTCTTTGGGTCTGGTTCACCCTCTGGGTGCACAGGGTTATTTTGGTTGGTTCAGGGAGTGCCATTTGCTTAAGTAAAACAGTATTAACAAGCAAAATAATAATAACTAAGTATTAATAAATAAAAGAACCATTTTATTGCCATCAGTGTTAGGGAAAAAACAGAACTACCCAGGACGAGGGGTGCCCTCCACCACCAGTACCCATAGGTGCCGGCTGGGGACATGGTGCCACTGCAGTCCCTGAGCCCTTGGCAGCAGCCCTTACCAACATGCCACGCTGTGCCACTCTCAGCCACCACCCCTGGGTCCCCTCCCCAGCAGCAAACACCCACCCAGAGCAGCCGGGAGAGCTGCGTGCCTCTGGCTGGGGCACCGCCAGGGTTTTTATTTTTGACTATTGTGCGCGCTGGCCCACAGTCAGGTGGGGCCGGGGCCAGGAAAACAGAACTGGTGCAAGGAGCGCGGCCAAACCCCTCGCCGAGTGCGGCTGCTTCCCAGCAGCGTGAGTGCCGAGGGGCCGGGGGCCTGTGCAGCTCACCCTGACTACGTGGCAAAGGGCAAAGCTTTTCCATAGTGTTGCAAAGGCTGGATTGCTTCTCATCCTCCTCCTCTGAGCTGTTTGTCCTGTTGCAGGATCAACTTTTCTCTCTGAACAGGCACACACAAATAATAATAATTATATTAATAATAGTAAAAGTAAAAAAAAATACATCATCAGTCAGTGGTTCAGACAATGGAGGAAAGGCAGTTGGCTGGCAAACTGGAGCCCATCCTCTTCTGTGCTAACTGTAAAGGGGAAAAAAAATAGTGTAACATGCGGAAGTCATTAGGAAAGGCCAACGCTCCACTGGCGTCTCATCCCAGCTGAGCACCACAGCGCACCATGCGCTGGAGGCCCTCGGCCCAGTTCAGCTGGGGCTTGGCTGACAAACCGGGCATCGGTTCCCAGAGCTCTGAGTGGGCTTGGGAATGGCAGCAAGAGCCATAGCCAGCGGGTTGGTGCTGGGGGCGAACGGAACGCGCCTCTGTTGCATGAGGGGTGGCTGGTGGTGCTGCAGGGCAGAGAGGGGCTGCGCGGCTGTCAACATGTGTCTGTGTGTCCGTGTTTCAGAAGGAAGGTGCTGTGGCTGTGTCCCACTGAGCTGAAACAGGCTGTGCTGCTCCATAGGCTGTCAGCTGTGAAAAGCATTAAATATGACCAAAAAAACACTTAAAAGCCAAACAAAAAACAGGGAGGAGGAAAAAGGAAAAATAAAAGAAAAAAGGGGGGGGGAAAAAAAAAAAAGAAGGAGAAAAAAAAGAGGGGGAAAAAAAGGAAAAACAGGAAAACAGGAAAAAACGGGGGGGGGAAGGGAAAAAACAAACAAACAAAAATAAATAAGGAACTAAAAAGAACAGCAGTATAATCTTTAGAAATGCCTGTGCTGCACTTAATCACCACCCTTGGGCCAAGCCCCAGCTTTTGCCATGTGGCCGCATGGGCTGGAGAAGACACCAGCAGGACCCCAGTGCTCAGCACCCCACCTCGGGAGAAGGTTTAACAGGGATCAAAAAAAACAAAACCCAAACCAAACCAACAAAACACCACAAATTTGGACAGTGCATAAGTAGCAAGAATGGCCCGTACCCCCCCAGTGCCAGCGCCAGGCTGCTGATGCAGACAGCAGGCTGCAGCAGCGTGCAGCACCCGGCACCGGACACCGCGCTGCGGGTCACCCGGCCTGTCCCCAGCAGAGCTGTATGAGTCCCAGGCAGGACACAGCCTGCGGCAAGGGTCAGGCACAGGAACGGGCTAAGTGGGGTCTGTGCCGTATGCCAGGAGCCCCACGGAGCCACCAGTGCAGGGGCTCAGTCTGGCAGCAGGAGCTGCTGCATTTCAGGTGCAGGGGCCATGCCGGGATCGCAGGAGCTACTGCAGGGATTTGACAATCGCCCTCAGGGTGTGAGGCATCTCTGGGACCGAGGGAGATGAGCTGTAGAAGGTGTTGGTGTGATTTCTGCGCTGCTCTCGGAGGTAAGGAGGGACAGATGAACTTTTGATGTGGAGGATCCTGGTGTCCATCACTTCACAGTCGATCTGCATCATCACCTCGTAGTCCTGCCCATTGATCACATTCTCTGCAAAAGTAAGGAAAAAATTAAAAAAAAAGGTCAGAATTAGCCCTGCAAGCTAGTGACCTAATGGCACCAAAAGCAGAGCTTTCTGGACCCTTTTTTTTTTCTGGCAGCAGGAGCTGGACAGGGCAACCCTTTCTTTTTGCAGCTCCATCTCACACAGCACAGCCTCAGCCTGCTCAAGACAACTTAAAGGGCCTGGGCCATGCTTACCATGTGCAGTCACACCTAGATATTAATGTCTTTTCCACTTCTTCATCTGCACATAATTACCACCAGAGTTTGCCTTGTATAACATTTATTACTGAACTGTTGTTCTCGAGCCACTAAAGCGTAGGGGTGATTGAAGATAGGGATTACTTAAGAAAGCTGAATGTTTCACTTTCTTTTTATTGTTTTAAGAATACTGTAACCCTCTTGACACTGAGGATCTAGAGGAATTTCTTCACGGGATTACTGAGAAAAAAAAAGTCAAAATCCTCTTTCTCAGAAGAATTAACTGTACCTCATTACCGTGCAAGACCCCGACACAAGGACATGCTGGGCTGCACCACCCCAGCACGGCCCCTGGCCCGGCACGTCGGCCACTGCAGAAGCTCCTGGGCTCACAGGCAGGGCCTGAGCACATGGCCAGCATCTGCTGCCTGGATTTAAAGGTGGGAGACTATTCCCTGCATAGACACTGTGTCCAGGAATGTGAGAGCCAAGATCGGATTTCCAGGCACGACCAACCCTTGCTTTTCAGTCAGAAACGCTGACTGCCATCGGCAGCGTTTTGTTTCTGTGCTAAGAAGGATGGCAGATCACCTAATAGAAAGCGTATGGACTAGAGGAATGCAATATACATTACTGATTTTTACTGTTTTCCTGGATTAACTCTGACTCTGGATGACAGCTGACAACCACGGACAGACCCTCTTGTACCCCACACCACCTGTAGAAGCCATTAGATCAAGTACGTCTGGTACAGTAATGAAAAGCAGGAGTAAACCCTTGCTAAGGAAGCTGAGAGCCTGCAAGGGAAATCAAAGCTCCCACCTGCAGAAATGAAATGGAAAAAGCTCTGTACGTGCCACTGAGTGACTGAGGCCAGGAGCAGCTGTGCATGTCTCTGTGCTGCTGATCCAAACACCCCAACATGAGCCTCACCCCTCCTGGCCATGGTGCTGCTGATAAAGCCCTGCCATAGCTTTGGGTGTTGTGCCCAGTTGGGACCCTTTTTGAGGCCACTCTTCCACGTCACCCCTTCTCTCACCCTTTGGATGGACTCTTGGTTCTCACCCAGGAGGCTCAGGACCAGATGGAGAGGGCTGGACTGCTGGTGCTGCTCAGGACAAGGCTGCATGAAGCAGCTGAGGGCACAAGGAGAGGCTGTCGGGGGGTAGGAGCCTGGCTTTGGGCTGGAGAGAGCAAACAGGAGCAGATCAGCTCCCTGTGACACAGCAAGCTGGAAATGTAGCTCCTCAGCTCTCACATTGCAAAGACAACAGCTTGACAGGAGAAACTGTGCTCCAAAGCCACAAGTGGGTGAGGTGGGATGGGATGGCAACCAGGTCCAGGAAAACCTCTCGGCAAGGCATTAAGACTCTCCCACTGCCCACAGCAGCCAGCGCAGCGGGATATCACCGGGTTCCTTGGCACAGCAGAACACGGAGGAGAAGAGCGATCCCAGAGAGGAGCCCGTGCGAGGGAGGGAGCTGGAGCTGCACTGCATGGGTGGCAGCACGGGAACCAGACCAGCCCACCTCAGCCAGCCGGGATCCCGCTGCTCCCAGAGCTGGCACAGGCTCCCCCCGCAACTCCGTGGGCCATGATTAAGTAAGTCATAGCTCTGCTCCCCTGTGCGAGAGGTGCTGTGTCTTCTGAGGCCACCGCAGCCGAGATAGCTGTGAGGAGTCAGGCTCACAACAAGCCTCTCTGGCCAGACCCACACACCCAACTCAGACATTCGCAAAGTGCCTGCATCCTGCGCTGTGCGTATGAATTAAACACAAGTATCTGATTCCTTCCCCTTCCGGGTTGAAAGCATTGTTGATGAAGAACTGCTGGAAGAAGCCTCTGCAAAGGGTCCCAGAGGGATGAGGACAGCAGTGGGAATGGCTCAACTCCCAACACAGACATTTCTAGCAGCCTTTCTCATTACCATTAGCACCAGGACGATGTAGAAGAGGAGGTGGGATTCTCAGCAAATACCGCAGTTGCTGCTTGGTGATGCTGCTGAGCACCTGGACCAGCTGTGTTCCAAGGAGCAGCCCGGAAGCCGTGCCAGCTCCAGGATGCCTGCCCACCATTGGAGAGCCCTGCCCGGCCCACTCCAGCCCAGAGGGTGAAGGGGCTGATGCTCCCAGCAAAACAACAAGCAAACGTGACCTGAATGCAGCCAGCGCAACCCGATGTTTGGAAAGACTAGCTCACTGTCACAGGGGCAGGCATTGCAAAAATGATTCCACATGGCTCCATCCTGAGCTTGATGCCATTAAACTGTTTCATGATCTGGATGAGGAACAGAGCATGTACTTATAAGAGTTCTGGAAGATGTTGAACTGGAGAGATTTCAACCACCTTGGAGTACTGGATTAGACTGCAGTTTCAATAAAAGAGAGAAGCTGTCCAGAATCTTCAGGATGCATTTCAACCAAGGCCAGAGCAAAGTACAACACTTGGGAGGACTGGAAAACACAAGTACAAAATGGGGCTGGGCAGAAGCACTGCAGAAAAAGTTTGAGGACTAGAGAGGATCATTTTGCATAAGCCAATGGCAAGACAGGACTAGAAATAATCAGCTCGATTTCAAGAGAAACAGTTTTACCTTTGACCAAGTTTCTAATGATAATGAAATACAAGCCCTGGATTAAACTATTGGGAGACCATCTCTGTGACTGGCAGTTTTTAAGGGAAGGCTGGATGATCATCTATCAGACAAGACCGGGGGTACCTGACCCCGCTTCCTCCACACAGGCACAGGCACTTGCAGTAACAGAATCATAGAATCATTTTGGTTGGAAAAGACCTTTAAAATCATCAAGTGCAACCATTGACCTAGCACTACCAAGTTCACCCCTAAACCGTGTCCCTGAGAACCTCACCTACCTCATCAGTTGCTCGTGGTCTCTCTCGCCCTGCCTTTCTGTGAGCTGCAGGTGCTTCTTCATGGCTGGAGCCCCTCCGGGCAGACCATGACTGATCACAGAGCCCAGGTCCACAAAGTAGCCACCATACGTCAACTAAGCTGCCACAGTTGTCTGTCTGCTCTTTGCTCGTGACAAAGACAAGGCAGCGCAACTTGGGCAAAGCCCTTTGAGTGAGGTTTGAGTTGACGTTTGCCTCAGAGTAGGGATGCACCCCAGCCAGTGCCCATGGTTCAGACAGCAGTGAGAACACCGCTGTGCCTGCCTGCCTGCCTTCCTTCCTTCCCTTCTACAGAGCCACCCAGCAGAACCAACATGCCCAGCTCTACTCCCACACTGTGCTCACATAATTTATGTTAAAGTTACGTGCCAGGAAATTATCTCTGCACAAGGTGATACTAAAACACCAACTCTTTTAAAACCATTAACAGCTACTCACACCCTTTATACTTCCCACATTTCCTTCTAACAAGAAAGCTTGCTCCACCACACCAGATTCCAAAGGCAGTGTCAGTGTTAATTTACACTCGGAGCGCCTTCTGCAGCCCCATCCATACCACTGGCAGGAACCCCAGCAGCTTTCAAAGAGCCGCCGGATGAGTTCCAGCACCTGGTTGCTTTGTGCTAGCTGTACCAAGCTGATGATGCTGAAGTTTGGTTTAAAGAATGATTTAGCACCAAACTGCTCAAACGATTTATAGCGCAAAACAGAGCTTATGTCTGGGGCAGCACAGAGTTCCGCAAGCCGTGCGCAGCTCTGGGGCTGGCCTGCTGAAGGGCTGCAGTTGTCACCAGACACAACTCAGGGGCTTCCTCTGCTCTGTCACTCTACGATCTTCCATCTCATCCACACTGAGCAGCCCCGACTGTCCTACCCAGCACATCTGGACAGTGTTTCCACCCAAAGGGCTGCTATACACTACCAAATAAGTATATAAACGAAGCAGTGTTACTGTAACAGCTACAAAGACTAAAAATACGCTCAGTGCAACAAGGCAGCAGGGTTCCTAAAATATTTACAGATTTGCTTGTTAGACAGGATTATTTGAGGCAAGGGAGAAAGTTATATTGTGACCCAAATAACTTCTCTTTTTAAAAGCAAATTCCTGCTTGGAACTATTGCCAAGCAAACCAGTTGCAATGGTCTCACCTCTGCAGACACAGCTGTCCTCAGCCCTGACACTGGTGAAGGGAGGCCTGGGTCTCCAAGCACCTCTCAAAAACAGTGAGCCAGCCATGGTCAGAAACACCGGATCCGCATAATCGAAATTACTTTGATGAGCCACAAGCTGACAGCACGAGACAGGGTCTCTGCCCACATCTAAGCCGTTGAAGCAGTGGTGCCAGCGGCTGTCCAAGGGGCAAGCAAGAAAGCTGGAGGAAACCAGCTCTCTGTAGCCTATTAAGGAAATAATGGAGCCACAGGAGAGATGGGCACTGGCCGTGGATGAGGAGCACAACGTGCCCTTAGCTTACACCACTGTGTGATTTTTGGAAAAGGCTGGTGCCTGCAGGCAATGTGGTCAGTGGCAGATCTGTGCCAGATGTGCTTCCAGTACCTGGTCCAGACTGGGAGGTCTCAGGAAGAGGGAAGGAAGTCTACTCTACCCAGGGACCATTTCCCACCTGATCTCTGACCTCCCCTTCCAATCTCCTTTCATGCTGGATGCTCATGTATGAGTATGTATGAGTATGAACTACAGAGGAAAGGGTCCTGTGTGGATCTACTGCAATTACTCTTGTTTTGGAGGGGGAGCCAACAGGCATCTCAAGAAGAGAAGATCAGCGTCACCACTGTTGACCCTGCCAGGCACATCATTTAAAGCTCCCTCAGGTAGAGTATTTCTTGGAAATACCGAGACATTTTTGACAGCCCTGGCTGTGCATTTGCGTGTTGTTGGCAGGATATTATTGCTGCACAACAGCCATATTTGAAATCTATCCAGCTGTGGCAATGCTAATGACAAGGGAAAAAAAAAAACAGAAGAGAAAACAAAGACAAGAGGAAAGGCAGTTTTGCTGCACAGAAAGCTCTGTTGGGAGTGAAGGACAGAGGCTGGAGAGAGCAGCTCTGCTGGGCAAACCATCCCCTGCCAGCGTGGGGGACACAAACAGCACAAACAAACTCCCACACACAGCCTGCAAACCCAGACATTACCACTTACAAGACAAATAACTGTAGCCAGGAAAGCAGCCCCAAAAGGCACTCTGGTAGAAGCTTCTTGCAAGAACAAGGGCTGGAGCAGGACAGCACATGGGCGACTGCTGCCTCAAGTGCAGAAGGGAGGGACCAGCAGACATGGGCATGTCCCCTTTGGTCCCCACCATGGGTCTAGCATCCCATAGACGCTGGTAGAGCTAGAAAACCTTGCCAGTGCTATCTTTGGTTTTAAATGCTACCAAGCTCCTCCTTTTCCCCATTGTGCTGTTGGACTGGCCGCTGTCCTCTTCTAGCCATGGCACTGCCTAAGGACACTGTTCTGCACAGGCAGGAGAGCAAAGTCCTGGCAGCAAAGCCCCATCTGACCTGCACATCTGGCTCTAAGAGTGACCAGCAGCAGACCTACAGTCAGGGCAAGCATACACTTTTGGTGATACATAAAACAGTAAGCAACTGCTTCCCAGACACCTTATCTATACTATTCACGGTTCTTCTGTTTCTGTTATAACATTTTCCTCAGCCTTTGCTGTCAAATTCAACTGTAAATTCTTTTGCACTTTTTCACACCAAGTTTCACCTACTGAATGGAATTTCTCCCCTTCCCACGATCTCCCAGCCTGTGCCTAGAGATGCAGGGGCAGCGAGCCCAGCACAGACCTGCATGAGAGTCTATGGGTAACATCCCCTTCATTGCAAAACGTGACCATCCCCTCACACCTTTCATTTACACCTTTCAGGAAGATACCAAGCCACAAGTGAGTCTCCCCTCTTGAGTCACAAAAACTTGCTTTCTTTTAGCAGTTTCTGAAGAACCGCTTTTTTCAAAGTTTTTTGAACACTCAGGTATGTTATTGTGCTGAAGAGACCACTCTTCTCAGACTCGCTTTGCTCAAAGGCCTCTGATGGAGCACTGAGGTAGGACTTTGCTCTGCAGAAGCTTTACTAGCTCTTTCCAACCTGCTGTGTCTCCCCAGGCACACTCAACTCTCACAGATTCAGCCAGCTTGTGCAAAAGTGAGACTTGATCTTTCACAGTTCCTGGGGCTATTTTAAAAAAGCTTGCCTCGTTTGTCACTTGCCATTCTCCTGGTATTTATACAGTCTCAGCAGTTCACACCAGCACAATAACTTTTTCCCCTTCAACAACGCTGACTTGAGCTTTAAGTGCTCTCTTACACCTTGTTCCTCTATAGGCACTAGAGATTCCCTGTCAGGCTTCATCTGAAAAATGTTTTTATTAATTTTTTATGCCTCAGGCACACTGTTCCTCAACATAATTTTCTGGCTTGACTTCTTATGGTTTGACATTTAGTCTGCCAGAAATCGTTCTCTTTTTTCTATTCCCTCATTTGACTACAATGTCTGTTGTTTAAAAGGGATCTTCCTACTTCTCTGAATCTACTTGAATGTGTTACTCAAGCCACTGGATTTTTTAGGGTCCTTTTAAGCACTTTTGCATTGAGCTTTTAATCTTTAGTCAGTCTTCATATAATTTGACAGCATTTTACCATATTGGTTTTTCTTTTAATATGTTTTCCTATTCTTATTTAGCCCTTGCCTTTTAACTGTAGTATGGACTTCACTATTTCAATTTGTAGGTGATTACTGATAAAAGTAATTTAACTATTTGATTTCATTTTTTTCAAGAGGCAGCATCATTTTTTCATTGACATGGACCTTCTCCATCTCCCAATATAATTTGTACCCTAGGCTTAAAGCGCCTCACTGATTTAAGAGGGAAGGCTGGTGAGAGCCTGTATTCACTTACAGTAGAAATGTCTTTATAGGTTGGATGATATCCAAAGAGTGAGCTGAATTTTCCACCTGTCTCACTTGGATACATAAAATTACCTCATTTATTTAGATACTGTGATCAGCTCTTGCTCATAGAAGTGCATTTTTAACACCAAGTCTGTGAAGCTTCTGTCTGCATGGGGCAAGCACATTTCTCCATGTGAGCTTCTCTGATTCAAGGCATTTGCCAGCTAATTAAAAAAAAAATAAATGATACAGACACGCTGCAGAGTGCCTATCTGAACACAGCATGCTAATAAATGGGAGACGTCTGTTTCCAAGATTTCTGTCTCTCAGCTACAACAACGGGAGATTTACAGCTCTAATGTCCCAGTCCTGTTCTAACACAGAGGTGCCTCCTTTCTCATGGAGAGGGGCAGCTCAGACTGGCAACCATTTCTTCATCCATTTCACCCAGAGGGCACATGTACCCTAGAGGGATGTGCCATGGTAGACCTTACTGTGGCCTTTGAGTACTTAAAAGGGGCTTACAAGAAGGATGGGGACAGACTTTTTAGCAGGGCCTGTTGCAATAGTATAAGGGGTGATGATTTTAAACTAAAGAAGGGGAGATTCAGGCTGGACATGAGGAAGAAATATTTTACACTGAGGGTGGTCCAGGTTGCCCAGAGAGGTGGTAGATGCCCCATCCCTGGAGACATCCCAGGCCAAGCTGGATGGGGCTCTGAGCAACCTGATCTGGGTGAAGATGTCTCTGCTCACGGCAAGGGGTTGGACTGGATGAGGCTGGAAGGTCCCTTCCAACCCAAACTATTCTGTGATTCTATGGTGTCTTCATCTGGGGTTACTACAGAATAACATAGGATGAAGACAGATGGTTTACAATGAAGTGGTAGATGACCCAAAAATGCTCAGGATGTATTTTTCAAATTATTTCCTACGGCAACCCTACTACAAAGGATGAAGCCCAGAAGATGCTCAGGAAGCACTAGGACTGTATGAAGAGGGTGAGGAAAGCTGCAGCATGGAGGACTAGACCTGAGATACAAGAAGAAGGCAAAAGTCTCCCTGGCCCACTGGCAGCAACCTCCTTCAAGACTGCAATCCAAACACTGAAAAAGCCCATCTTGGACTGCTGCATTTGTACTAATCTCTCAGTTTACTCCAGCAATGTTCTCAACACAGAACTCATAAATGTGACCTCCTCTACAGCTCTGTTGCCATTTTTTAATGTTTTTACAGGGTGAGCTCATTATGGATAATTATGTTTCAGATCACTGCAGAAATAAAGAGCTACCAGTAATCAGAGTTGGCCTGTGTATCACAAGCATAAAACTATGTTTGCCACCTATAATTTAACACTAAGAGGAATTATGTAATCTTGAATTTACGACATTTGAAAACGTATTAAGGCAGATCAGCCGGGCTTGAGGCTAGAATTACGATGTGCTGCACAAACACCATTCAATGTAGCCGAGGCAGCAACGCTAATGTCACAGAGCAGGATGAAAACTCTGATGCAGCATCAGCATCCAGCGCTAACGAACATCTAAAAGATGGGGGTCTCTGCAGCGAGACGTGTACTTGTTCAGTTCTAAACCGAATTTGGCTCCTTCTGCAACTCCATACTGGCACCCACACTGGCAGCTAATGTCATGGGTTTCTTTTTTCTTCAGCTTTGTGGATTTTTACATAAGTGTGCCTTTTACATGGAAAAAACAATCTGGTGTAAGAAGTCAACATTGGCATTGGAAATACTAAGAATGAAGTCCAATTAATTTATGACTCATTCTCTACCCCCTTCATGAACAGCATGTTCCCAAGAAAATGCCATCTGTAGCATTTATGCTGTCTATACAGGGAAGACCAGTCACACTGGGGTTTGGCCTGCTCTGTCACTCAAAACCCAAGAGATATTCTTTGTTGTATTAATGAAGCAGCAAAAGTGCACAGAAGATCCTCTGAAATCAACTTCCTGTTCCTCTGAATACATAAAAATAGGTTACTTATTTAGCAATTTAGGTAAACAGCTTGTTATGAAAAGTCACTGGGGAATAAGCCTTTATGATTTCATTTCTTGATCGTTTCCTGTCTAACTAAATAAACATGAACTCAAGTGACACTGATTCCATTATTTTTGTGTGCAGATTCTTGAATGATTTCTTTCCTAATTTTTTGAATAATTTAATCTTCTCCTTCCTGTCAAAAACAACATTTATCAGCAGACAATGGTTGGGAAAAGCAAAATCTTTCAAAGACAACCACAACTGTTGAAAACTTCTATTTAATGTTGAACCTAGGCAACGATCATTTCTGATGATCAAAGAAATGTTGGGAAGTTTTGGGGGGTTATTGTGTTTTGATGAACTGTGCTTTGTATCACTTTGAAAAGAGATCAAGAGTGAGTATAGCAACACCTTACAATATGACTAAGACTCTATGGTTAAAATTCCTTGATAAAACCTGTTCTGCCACCATTTTGCTCCTGACCACCACAGCACAGCTCTACACAAGCAGAAGAGCTTAAGTGCATCTGTGACATTAGCAAACTGTCCTAATTACAGCAGACCCACAGTAAGGCAACGTGCTGCTTATTCATGACAGCACTCAGGAGACAGCAGACTCACCACATTTCTCAGTCCATGCTCAGCAATCACCTGTTGCTCTGATTTCTCCCTGGTCAGGCTTCACTAAACTACTTTTATTCCTCAGCCCAATAGCTCAAGAAGCAGAAGGGCAGCCTTTTCAAAATGGCCTATAGACCTACAGCACAGAGACAATCTCAGATATATCTTCCTATATCATGGTTTAGAGGTCTTGCTGCTTTGAAGGATTCTCAGTGACCTTCTTAAAAAACCTGAGAAACCACCCTTCTTTCATCTCACAGGTAGGTTGTAATCCTACATACACAACTTCCAGAGCTTTATGCTCATACTCTATAGCTTGTAAGGCTGTGCTGAGTTCTCAGCAGTTTCTGGTAAATCCAGAGATAAAAGCAGAAACAAGGAGAGAAGTATCTGTACAGATCATGCTTATGTAGCCAAGAGAGGAGTACTCTGTACCTACTGAAGTGCCATGAGCTTCTCAGTGTGGGGCCAAGGACAGGAGCTGTGAGAGGGAGCCACAGGGACCAAGGTTTGGCTTCTAACATGAAAAGAAGAACAAACCAACAACAGCTAGAGATAGCTGGGGCCATCTGCCTCGTGAAAACCATTCTGAAGCAACTCAGAGTGAGAGAAGGCTACCCAAAATGTTAAGTGGCAACCTTCAGGGAAGTCAGCTGCCATTAGCGGTACGTATTGGTTTAGACCTTCCCCATTTGAGGACTGACTGGGAATTCTGCTTGCTCCGAAAGACGGAAATGGCATCTTTTGTTTGCTTGACCCTGGAAGGCAGAAGAAGTTGAAGACTTTATTTATTCAACCCCAAGACACGGGAACTTACAGAGTACTGTCACTGCCCAAAGAGCTTGTGTTTTCATTTTCCTTCTCAGCTTGTGTGGGTTTTGTTTGCCTTATGGATTTTTCACAGACAGTTTGCTACCAGCCTCAGACATCTGTGAGCAGCTTTTGCACGTGGCTGTCAGCTGAAAGAACATTCTTTGTAGCTGCATGCAAATAATCACACTGCTTGATCGCTGAAATCCCTCCAGTTTTGATCAAAACCCCTTACCACTAGATTTGTTATTGACCTTTTTGATTAGAAGGTATATTGTTTCAGAGCACTTTCGAAGCCTGTTACCTCAGTATGATGATGGATGCTAGGAAGGAAGGCTGAGTGAAGTGGCAGTGATCAGAAGCTGGCCAACACAACAGAGCACGTGGACTTTGCAAAGCTCACCATCCCATTTCTCAGTACATTTCTGCATCTAGGAGACTATTGTGCTGCTCTGTTTCATTAAAGAAACACCCCTTCGGAGAACAGGGCTCCCTAAGAACCAGGAACATGCAAATTACAGAGAGTCTGGCGCACAAACAAGTGTCTCAAAAGCAGAATGAAGACAAGTCCCGTTGTGTGACATTAGACTACGGACCTATCCAGAATATTTGTATAAAATTCAAAACTACTCCAACATGGCTGCCAGTTCCCAGAAAATGAGCCTCACATCTCACCAGTGGCTTTCCCATCACGTCTCTCGCTTTTGCTTGGCTCAGAGTACAGACACCAACCTCCAATTCAGAGAGAGCAAACTGATGGAAGGACTTTCACATACAGAGAACTGTTTTGCACTGTGATCCTGAGAAGACTTTGTCTTTGCCTTTTTGGTCTTTATACTGCTTCTAAGGCCACTGGTACTCATGGTGAGTACACACCTGCACAGATGTTTACAGCTGCTCCTACCAAGAGAAAGTGCAAGCTATGAGAGCATCTGACATAATCATAGGGAGAAATGCACTAATGAAAGCGGTTACTTGGGCTAAACGTTGAACGCTGTCTCCTGCGCTGAGCGACTGTACACATGTTCTCACTTTGCGTGCTGCAAGGACAGGACTACTGGTGGTGTGTGCTGTGCTGCAGAGCTGCGGGCATCCTGCAGAGACAAAAGGCTTCTGCTTGGGGTAGGAAGAGTGACTTAGCTAGGCTGTACTCTATAGACTATTTTGATCCAAAGATCAATGTTATAACCCACTGCATTTTTTACAGCAGTTAAGTAAATACAGGGCTAATGGCAGATGTTTTCATTTAAACTTCAAGAAAGGCACTGCCTATATGTCAATTTGGAATTGGTGTAATGAGCCAACAAGACCCTGAATTACAATAAAAGCAAATTTAGGAATGAAATCTACTGGAGACTTAACCGGTCTCAAGTGCATAGTTATACTTCTAAAATAATAGCTTCAATCTAGCATAACAAACATGACTTGCTTAAAAACAAAAGCTGGAGTTTAACTGTAAATTGCAGTTGGCTTTCATTCCCACGAGGAACTGCAAGATATTTCTTCTTGGAGTAACTTCTCAATAAAGCCACAGCAATGGTGCCCCCAAACCAGGCACAGTGGGACTAGGACTAGCAAATTCTGCATTTTCCTCTCCAGGCTTACCAACCCTAAAGACCTTGGGTCCCATCAGATTTTCTGTGAGAACCGCTTGTGTCTGCAAAGTCGGGTTTTGTCATTGGGCAGAGGCAGATCAAGACGTGGGCATGAGTGGCTGCAGGGGCCAAGGGGAGAGCTGCTCTGGGGGCCAGCAGGGAAATCGGAGAAGGATAAAGGGCTGCGAGAGCATCTGGGGAGGCTTTAGTACACAGACAAATAAAGATCCTGCAGAAGAAAGCAAGTGAAGAAGTTCTGAAAAAGTTTCCAAGCAAAGGCTATTTCACTTGCCTTCCCTTCAGCTCCTCTGCCAGGGCTGTGGAAACAAAAAGGAAGAGCAAGGACATGGCCAGGGAAAAGGTTTCCCTGCTTCCACAGAGGCCTGGCTGAGGCATGAAAAGAGGCAGGAGGGGACAAGTTCTTTCACTGAAACTTTTGCCAGTTCCTCCCAGGGAGACGCAGCCTCTTCGAGCAGTCATTTCTCTGCAGGTGGACAAAGAATTAAGGTGGGCTTGAAATAAGAGCAGAGAGCTGGAAGGATTGTCAGCCAACTTCCAGATGCCTTTTCAGGATGTGCTCAGTCCCTGCAGAGGCAGACTAGGGTGGAGGAGCAATGTTCTCCATAGAGAGAAATGGGTTCTTCTTCAGGCAGAACTCTGTAGGGAATAATCTGCCCCAGATAATCTGCTAATAATCAAATTAAAAATCAAGCCAAGTTACCTACTGGCTGTTGTGTATCTTGTATTTTTTTCCTAATATCTGGCTGATTGTCACAGAAGAAGCAGTGTTTGGTGCTATTGTTTATTTAATGCTATCCTTGTGTCTCATCTGTTTCAACATCTCTGCCCAAATCCCTGGACATTTTGCTATTTCCTGGATTATGTTCATGTTCTGAAGAAAAATCCCAAAGAAATCAAGTAACTATAATTTCACAATGTTTCATTATTAATGAAGGATAAGATTTGTCACTGGATTCTGATGTGTATTTTCCAAATGATATTTACTCCAACTGAAAAATTACTTCAAGTAAAACAAGACTCAGTAGCATGTTAAGAAGAAATATTCCATAATTTAGAAACAGTTTGTTCTCCAAGACATAAAGTGCCCATTTGCATGTGATAATTCAGCTCAGCCAGAAAATGATTTTTGTAATGGGCATGAAAAGGGAGTTTCAGACAGATAAATGCCACAAGTGATTCTGATACATCTGATAAAAATTCCCCTAAGACAGCTGGTTGTAGATTATCACACTCAACCTACTGTACTGCATGGAAAAATGTAATCATCAAAATGTTGAAAGCCTGAACTGATTTTTTTTTTCTTAGTTCATAGAAATTCACATTTTCAGATGTTTTTAGCATGCCTGATTTTAACAAAAACATTGGGGTTTATGATTCACGTGTACAGTAAAACACATAGGTTTTTAAAAGGCATTACGGTACACAGATATTCAGAAAGTAAAGTTTATACTGTTACAGGGTTCACGATGCATTTGCTGCCTGACAGTGACCCTGTGCCCCAAACATGTTCCAGTTTGGCAGTTACTCACCACACGATTTAAAAATATATTTATACAGTTCGTGTCCTGTCTCTCATGTGGGACTAAAATGGAGACCAAGCACATCTCTGTTCACTAATAAGCCTGTGCCCTCAGCACAAAGCTGTTTTCTCTGCTGTCCTGCAGCACTGTAACATGATGGTTATTAACCCTGACATGTGGTGCTGAGAGGTCCCATTCACAGTGAGTGCTGTATAAGAGTGATAAACAGCCAAGGAAGCCGACGGGAGCCAGTCAGCATCCCAACAAACCAGTAAGGCCAAGGAATTTGCCCTGCTAAGGAGGCATAAGAGGAACCCAAATGAGTGGAGGAGGACAGTCTCTACATTCGATGGGATCTTTGTAGCCACAAAGACAGGCTAGATCACATTCAAGTAACCCTTATTCAGCTGTGTATAAATCACCGAGACTGGATGGCAACAGCGCGGAGTCCTCAAAGGAGCTCGAACGAGACATGGCAGAACTGCTGGCCAAGTCCCACAGCCTCTCGTCACAGTCTTGGTGACCAGGCACGGGTGACTTGCCAGCACCCCAGCTCTGGTGGGGACCCTTGCAACTACAGCCCAGCAATGACCAGTTTGACTTTATCAAAACTATAAAGACAGAAATTTGGTCTAAGTTTGGTTTCCACATACAAGTCAGGCATGTCCCTTTGAAATTATTCTATCATTGTCTTTCATGTTTGGGACTTACCATTGATGTTTACAGCTGGCAGCACTATAGACATCTTTGGTCTCCTGGTCTTGTTGTGTGTGGTGGCTGGCAATAACAGGTGGTCCTGGAAAATAAGAGAAAATTGTGTTAAATCTGCCCTGGAAGTACAGAGCTGGGAAAATTCCTTTCCATTCTGTCTTAAAGGCATTCCACATAAAGCTATTTACAACAGCTTCGCAAATTCAAATTGTTGAGGGAGTCTTCCAAAAGTCACAGCAATTGCTCATGCTGTGTAACTGAGAAGAAACCCTTATCGCATGCAGCAGAATATGAAAAAGCCTTGATCACGTGGAAAGAGATGGAAACTACTATTAGGCCCTTGTTCAACAGACTACTTATGTATTTGATTAAAGTAATTTAACTTCAATGATATTTAAACATGTGGTTAAGGGCTTTGCTGAATTCGAGCCTTTACTCGCAGCGCTGTCTGCTTTCTATATAAATGTCATCTTGCTATGTCTGTGACGAGCTCTACACCACACGTCTCGTGCAGCATGACTGTATCAGTCAGGGGCGTGAAACAAAACCTACCAGGGAAATCTGATGGCAAAGCTGTGCTTTAGCAGCTGATCTTAACTGTGAGGTGGCGGCTGTGAGACAGCAATGTCCAAACTAACCACCCTGGGCTTTATCAGTGGAAGGTGCATCTGCAGGAGATGCCCTGGACATGGACCTGACCTGCAAGAAAACGTGCAGCCTTTCTTCAGGTTTTTTTGCTGTTGCTGAACTTGAATTGCTCAACTTGCAGCCTGGGAAAATACGGCTCCTCCTTTATCAGCAGAAGTAACAGAATATATAGTGTCAGTCCAGGCACCTCTCACACTGCTGTACAAAGCTGATCTTGATGGACCAAAGACAGAGCACCAAGGCTGATGGAAGCTTCCCACGCCTTGCCAAGCTCAGCTTTTCTGACAGAAGGTTGCTTCACTGCACCACCTCAGTAGACAGTGGGCATCATCAGGGAAATATATGTGCTCTCTCTTAGTAATTAGGGGCAAAAGGCTGTATTCATGTAATTGACAAATTGAGTTTCAATTTCTAACTTGGGCTCTAAGTGAAACAGAAATCTGCCTATCACTATCTTTTACTGCCCCCAAAGAAGGAATGGAAAGGTTTACTTTCCCAGCCCCTGTGTTTGCCCCTCTCCCAGTCCCAGAAATGCCAAATTCACTCCCAGGGGCTCTGCGAAGAACAAAAGCCAGCAGGTGCCACCACATCACCAATGTGGAGACCAACTCGTGAAAAAGTTTTTGCATCTGTCCTAAAAACAGATCCAGACCTCTGCCTTTCACTTTTTAGGATCCAGACATCTATCTCACATGGTTAAAAAGCAGAAACAAGTTTGAGGCTCTCATCTCATTTCATGCTTTCCCACTTGTATAACTCCCACGATATCTTACAAAACCAGCACTCAAGAACTTTTCAAGCAGCTCTTTAGCTCCCTGGTTAAGGGTAAGAACAGACACACAAATACCCTGTGCTTTTGGCCAAGGTTATCTTCTTGGCAGATGAACCAGACTTTCTTCAGGACACAGTCATTAACTTCTTAATGTCAGGGTATCTGTGTTTTCCCCATTTTAATCTCTAAACACTACGTTGTTATGTCTCAGAAGCAGAGAACTGAGTTACACACAAAAGTTAGGTGTTAAATATGTGAAGATATTCTGTAAATACATTACAGAAATATCAGTCTCTTCTTTTTCCCACCAAAAAATTCCCCCAAAACCCAAACCATGAGAAGAAAACATTACTTCAATAAATGACTGTAATTAAAAACATCTTGGTACCAAAACTATAAAACCACTCTGTTATAATTCTCAGACTACATATGTAATTCCCATCTCATTTTGGAACCACTGAGATTAAGACAACACTCAGTAAGACAATGAACTTTACAGAAGAACTGTTCTTGAAATTCAGTGTTCCCAAGGGAACAGGCCAAAGATAAGATGTCCATTAAAACCACATTTTGCAACAACGTATTTGTCGTGATCTGATATATTTTTAACATCACTTAAAAAACGCTTATCCTAGCTTTTCTCTTATTCAATGCTTCCGAGAGTCAACAGCATCATCACCAAGCAGAACATGACTACTGCAGAGATCATTACAAAAAACCTACTATTCTTTGCTAACATATTTGAAGATTGGTACATTATTTGACGCTGGCTTAGTTTTGCTTTATAATGGCACCTCTATTTACTCTATGTATAAGAACTATCACAAAGACTTTACAATCTGAGCACCTCTATAGAAATAAACAGCAGTGTCATGACAGAAACGCCAAATTTCTGCATAGCAACAACATAAGGAAAATTCCTCATATACCTCCTGTATCATCACCACCTTGGCTGCACCATGGGGGTTCAGACTGGACACTCAGAGATTTCCACCCCGAGTGTGGTGCCATGCTGGCGCAGGTCAGCAGAGCACCAGGGGATCTCTGTCCTTGGAGGTTTCCAAGACCCAGCTACACAAAGCCACGGCTGCCCTTATCTACTGTCACCAACAGCTCAGCTGCAAGGTTTTCAAGGAGAACAGGTTTTCTATACCCATTGCAACGATCCTGTGATCCTCTTTTTGCAGCCCACAGATCAGACACGGGCAGCACCAACTTCTCAGAAGAGTCCTGTGGTGACTACGGAGGCCGCGCAAACACCTCAGACTTGGCCTTGACAAGCTCTGCATCTCTTCCATCATGGTTATGTTCAAAGCCTTGGCTCAGACTGGCTCGGCAGTTAACAAATTTCATTTCCATGACTACAACACAGCCAAACTATGCACTAAATACTGCTGGGTAGGTCCAGGTTCCACCAAACTGATCTGCTTGAAAACAATACTTTATTCTAAACCTCACATAGAAAATGAGATGTAAAATTCACCTTTCTGAGTTCCACTTCACCTAGAAACCTTTTTTTTTTTTTTTTTTTTTTTTTTTTTAAATACTGGGAGTTAGATTTAATTGCAACCAAATTCAGGCTTCTGTAAATGATGTTTAAAGAGCTGCAAAGAAGAAGAAATGAACAGTTCGCCACTATCTGCTCTCTTTCCTAATAATTCTGGCCTAAAGCAAAAACACCAAGTCATTTTCTGGTAGATCAGTCAATTGAAGCGGGTAACTCCAGCAGGTATTTCAGTCTGCGCTGAGACAGCATTGGAGTTGTAAGCTCTAAGTCCAAACTGCTACCAGGAGCTACTGTGCAAGATGCACAGACAGTCTGGAAGCAGGATGCTGCCCATCTCTACTACAAAGAGTTGTTTTTTAAAATCTGGCATTAGGGAAATTTACCCATCTCCCTAATAATCTTTATATTTTATATGCAGGAGTGTCCCTCTGACAGTCAGTCCCAACTTGCAAAGTTTCATAACTACCCTCATTCTACATAGAAGGCAAAAGTAGCAGTGGGTGTGCTGCAGAGTGTTATAGATATTTTGCTTACAGTTTAGGTCCCTACAATATTATTGAGCTCAAAAACTTTCAAATAGTCCACAACTTTTATTTGAAAGTGATACTTAAATATTTATATGCAACATCAATGAGTGCATGGACTAGTGATTAGGAAAAAATCACATTCGTTGTTTCTAAATATCTATTTCTAAGATGTAAAATATTCTTATGTCCTATCCTGTTCCGAAGTATGCTGAATCACATCCTAGAGAGGTGTGTGATGCTATTACTCATCCCTAATTTTAAACACTAGACAAAAAAAGCTAAAATTAAAATGCTGATTGTGATATTAACACATGGTATAAAACTGAAAAATAATAAAAGAAAATATTGCAAGTCAGCATCTGGCCCATGAGCTTGAATGTCAACCAGAGGCAGAATAAATCACAACTATTATCCAACTACAGATGGCCTTGGCTTGGGCCAAGACTTGCACTTAGATGAGATGACAATTTAAACAGATGATGCAGATCTGAGACTGCTGGCAGAATGACTGGAAAAATATCAGCCTGGAAAGACAATATTTCAAATGAGACCCTAGCTTCAGCATTCTCATTTTGCTTTTGATCATCTCTACAGTTCAGTGATACAGAAGCCAGATGAGATGGACAGATAGATAAGTATAGATACTAAAAATCTAGCCACAAATGCATTACCTTAATTTAATAAGTTGGGATGCAGAAACACATTTTTTCCTGGGGATAGTCTGGAGCTGTTACTTGCTAAACTTCTGATTAATAATCATATTTATTAAGTCCTTGCCAACACAAAACAGGACACTGTATTATTAGAATATAATTAATCAGAGTTCTAAACACTTAGGCACCTCCATAGAATCACTTTCCTCACTGAATCTTTTTACTCTGCTGGCCAATTCAGAGCCTGCTGATCTGCTGCTGGACTCAGCAACACATGAAACTGCAATAAAGATTTTAAGGCTTCTAACGTAAGTGTTGTCAGGGCTCTAACAGGGATTAAGCTCTGGAGCCTTGTGTATCTCTAATCCCCAGAGTCAACTGTCGATGGAAATCCTGTTCCACTGTGCTAGAATATTCTAAAACTAGCTGCTCCTGCGGCTTCAGCCTGAGTCTCACGACATGTAGTTTGTTTCTCAAAGCCTCCAGATGTATGAAAACATGTGGGCACCTTAGCTTTTATTTAAAAAATAATAATTGATTCTAACTCTCATAGTTAAAGGACATAAAGAAAACACTACTGCATACCATGACGTTTCATTCAACAGAGAGAAAATACACTGGTCAAGGGTCTTTTTTTTTAACTATCATTATTTCACAAGCTGGACTCTTGGCTTTTAAATTATTAGAATTGGTAATATTACTTGTTTTGTCTTTTGCAATGCATGTCCCATCAGTAACATTCAACTCCCCAGGGACCAGTATTGCCACCTCGCTACAGGCAACTCTGCAGCTCCTCCTCTATTTCTGTGTATTTGAAAGAAACGTGAAAGAATTTGTCCTTGCAGCATGCCCGTGATGGAGGAAAATATTACCAGTGCTATGGGGAATGCGTGCATTTGAGGGATACTTGAGCAACAGGGGACACAAAGGAACGGACTTTCAAACACGCCAAGGCTCTGCACTCTCAGCATGAGCTGTCTTTCCTCCTACCCCTGAGGCTACTTATCTGTCAAATCAATTCCCCTTGATTTTTCCTACCTTCTTAGCTGCTGTGTTTAGGGTACGGATAAGTACGTTTAAAAGGCCTTTTCCAGTGTCTTGAGCAAAAGCATTACTTACTAGAAAATAATTAACATAACCTGATTTAAATGTGCTTTGCTACAGCATATTTAGCACATTTGCCCATGTAAGCACTGTCTGCCGTGCTGTTGAAGGACACGCCATGCCTGACCCTGCCAGGGGTTTGGAGACTGTACCCCCCAAAAGTGTAGATGTGACCCGTGTGGGAGTCACGACTCCACTCCTGCAAGACAGGCCCTACCTCATTTCACACAAAGGCTTTGTCAAGGGGTCTCGATAAGGGACCCATCTCAGACAAACTAAGGATAAGCTTTTCAAAAACAAGTGACATTTGTTACTTTACATGAAAAAAAGCTCCAAGGTTTAAAATACCAAAGGAAAACCTTAATGTACTGCTCTCCTAATTTGTGTTGATGAGGAGATTTGATCTTTACCACTGCCCTGGAAACCAGCTATGTGCTAGAATATTGTGATTAACACAGACAGCTGGCAGAGGCGAGCGGGCACACGGAGCGAGGCGTCTCGACAAGCCAAAGGGTACTCACCCTGTCCCCAAAGCTTCTGAGCCTTCTGACAGCAAACACACTGCAGCTGGGCATTTCTTGATCTCTGTTTATGACTAAGAGGTGTCCCAGGGAATCGTGCCTCAACCTCTTCCAGCCTAGATCTTCATGCTGTGATTCTAGGACAGCATTACAACCGCTGCTGATACAGGCTGAGGAGCTTCCCTCATCCCGCCAAAGCGCTGACAACTTCCCAAAGCTGCCAGGGGTACCATTTTTCTTCAATGACACTATTTTGGTAGTGTTCAGCATGTTCTGACAGCTTAAAAGCTTATCTATTAAATATTTGACCACACCTAGTGATCTCAAGATGAAGCAGATAGAAAGCACGTGGGTTTTTTACCATGAAAAATTGTGCATGAAATCCATGAATACACATATTGTTTTTCAAACCTATTTTTTTCTGAACATCTTCAGGGATTTCAGGTCAATGAAATGACACTGGACCTTTTTTACAGGTATGCTTTTGGTCATAGAAAGTGTGTGAAACAAAAATGTGCTTTCACAGGCTCAAAAAGCTGCATGGAACTTCAGAGACTGCCCCGCACAGCTCCTCTGAGGAGCTGGACTTTTTAAAACCCTGGGCTGACAGAGCCAATGTGCCAGCTTTTCTGTCATAAACCGCAGACTTCACAGTTTTCGAAAATTTCAAAACAATTTTTTCAGGCTCTCTGGCTGTTGCCAGAGATGTGATGTTTCTGTCCTGATCCCCTACACAGGCCACCAAACCTGCCCTGAGCAGCACCACAGCCTTTGGCACATGGCTCCTACCTGGGAAATGGTACCTGTGAAGCTGGAACTTCATTCTCAGGACAGCCAAGGCTGAACTTCAGCAGCTCTCTGGACACAAAAGGAGGTTTTTCTCCAGGGAGGAGAACTTGCTGAAATGCACTCGTGGCCTAGGGGCTGATTCTCATTTACCCCATCAGTTCTCAGCTCTGCCAAGCACGTAGCACAGACTGTGGTGTAAGTGAGAATCAGGTCCTGATGTATCTGTTTCTATTTTCCTCTGTAGGCTCGAAGAGGACGCTTATGAAAGTTTACAAATTTGTAGAGGAAATGGCTGTATAATTTCACTACTGATTCGGTTGGGTGACGGCAGCCATATGGTGTCCTGAGGATACACCACACTGGATACAGTGCTGGTCCATTGGGACATCCCAGAAGTTACTGCAATATTGCTTTTGCGACCAGAGGACATTAAACAGGGCAGTAACTGCAGAGGGGAGGGTGTCTCTGAAACTACTGTTATCCCATCAGTTCACTCTGACCCTCGTATCTGAAAAGCAGAGGGATGGTTTCAAAAGCAGAAAAAGAGAGGAAACCAGTCAAAACCTCTACACAAACTGTGACTTGTAGCCACACTACTTGCTCATTATACTACAAACTGTAAAGCTGCCTTGTTTTTCAAGTTGATGTGTCTTTTATTTATTTATTTATTTATTTATTTATAGGTAGATCTTATAAATCAAAACACATTTACTGACCCCATCATAGATCCTTACAGGGAATCCAGGACATGCAAAGATGAGTAAGGGAGTGAAAGACTGGGTAAAGACTGCAAGGAATCCACAGAAATCCCACAATAAAATTTCACAAGGTCTCAGCCTCTCTGCACCGGCTCTTGACAGCCCACCTTGGGAGGCCCCAGTAGCTTTACTACTTTAGGTTTAATAATAACCATTCAACCTAATTTCAAAGAGTACCAGTTCTGCATATATTAAACCTGAAGTTAGCTAGCATATATTAACACAGTTTGATTTTGCAGCATACTAAAGAAGAGTGTTTGTAATCAAGAATTCAACTCCCAATCCCTAATCATAGAATTTAATTACTTTTCTAAGTTTTAAGCCTATTTGGGAGGAGGGAGCAAAGTATCACATAATAGGAAAGCTCACAGAAGTGGTGGGAATAGAGCTTCTTTTTCTGCTTTTATTTTTGCCAGAAGTGCTCCTGTTCACACTGATGCTGTTCCAACCCCAGGGCACAGGTGGTTTTTACAGCCCATACTTTGGACACAGCAAAGAAATGATGAGATATGCTTTTTATTTAAGCATTTTACCAGAAGTAGCTCAATCCCATAGTCAATAAAATGTCTTGTAGTGTAAGATTACACCTTTCTGACATTCCCAGACAAATTTTTATAAATAACACCTAACTGCACTCTGGAACACTTTCTGGTCAGTGTCCCTGCAGAAGAGGGAGTTGCTATCCAATTTACTTCCCACATGAGAGACCTTTTAATGAAGAAGTTTTTAGTGCCTGTTATTGTCAGCTGTGCTACTGCCAGATGTGATATGGCCTCGGCTCCAAAACCAAACTAACTGGAAAGCACCTCGCTGTGAGTCAGAGCGCCTTGTGAAAATCCCAGAGACCTCAGAAGAATGGAAAATTCACTCTGTCACGAGCCTCCTTTGGAGGAATTTCCTCCATTCCCTTCAACGGCAGCACTGCTGCTTGTCTATGAGCCGGGCTCAGCTCTGGAGGTCAGCACTAAGCGTTTTCCCTGTGTAAAGGAGAACAAGTGGCAAAGGACATTTTCTGGATTAAGAACTAAAAAGGTTATGAAGACTACTAAGGTATGGAGACCTGCTGCGATCTGTGTCCTCCTCTGCCATTCACAAATGGAGACAGCAAACATCAGTAAAGCAATAACTACTTTTTGTCCCTACTTCTTTTGGACTGAATTTATGTTACGTTCCCCTAAAGACCAAAACGAACCCAAAAAACAGAGGCCGAATGAAAGTGACATAGCTTAGATTTTTAAATGGGCTGCTCAAGTGTCTCGGGCTTAGACATTTATTCGAATCATCTTTCCAGTAGCCCTTGACTCCCAAAAGATCCAAGACATAACAGCAGTCACCATATGGTTCTATTTTAGAATAGAATAATCCCTGCAGGTGTAAAAGCAGAGGACCCAGTCTCACAACGACGTGAGGCAAATTAAGCTTTTTCTGCTGCAGAAGCTGTTCCTGCTTTCCCTTCCTGCCTCTCCTGGGCTGGGCTCTCCTGCTGCTGCCCTGGAGCTGCTGCTGTCCTCCTCCCACTCCAAGGAAAGCCAGATTATCTTGCAAAGACAGAAACCAGTAGTATGCAGAGATATGACACTTTCCCCTACCTGTCTTCCAGACACCAACCATTTTCAGTTACTGTTTTAAGGGTTTTCTAACAAAGATGTGACTTCTACATATTTAGCAGCTATTAATCAATTTCTCTTCCACGAACATTCCCAGTCTTTCCTTGAATTGCACGTAAACTTAGAGCATCTATAATGCACTCTGGGAAGAAGTTCCATAAGTTGACTTTTATTGTATGAATTGCTTCCTTTCCTTGGTTTGAACCCATGTCCTCTCAGCTTAATTTGCTGCCATTTGTTTCATTTGGTATCCTGCTCAGTTCCCTCTATGTAGAACACCAAGGTTACAAGCGAGAAAGCAAGAAAAAAAATGCAAGAGAATCTCATTACTCTGTCAAGGTTTGAGAAGACCAACCCAGCACCTTTCCAATATGCCACAGACTATAATGCAAAGTATTACTTAAATGCAAAGGCAGCTGTAAAGCAGATGTCATATAAAGGTGGAAAAAAAAATTATATACTATTCAATTTTTCTACTTGCATGCTTTACAACCCCTATATGCAACTTCCAAGGCCAAAGAGGAGGAATTATGCCTTAAGATAACATTGAAATATGCTGGTAATCAGGTATCCTCTCAGTGAGGGTGACAGAGCACTGGAACAGGCTGCCCAGGGAGGTTGTGGAGTCTCCTTCCCTGGAGACATTCAAAACCCACCTGGACATGTTCCTGTGCGACCTCACCTAGGCGTTCCTGCTCCAGCAGGGGGATTGGACTAGATGATCTTTTGAGGTCCCTTCCAATCCCAAACATACTGTAATACTGTGATCTATTAGTCAAACAGCAGAATCTACCCAGTGGCCTCTCAGAAGGAATCATGTGTCCCTTCAGGAATCAAAATATAAGCACACTTCCAGAAGACAGGCCTGCTAACCTTCCATCCTACCAAAACACCTCTCTCCATCCCATTAACAACCTGACACCAGCTGCAAAACCACCGGCTGCTGCCAAGCCCCCCATTCCCCTGCAAATCCCGCATTCTGGAATTGCCCAAGATGAACCTGCCTCGTTTCTATCCAAGCTTTTTGAATCTCACTTTTGACTTGCGACACATCTGGAAAAACAGCAGAAGCTTGTGGATACATCTGCTAATTAGGGACACCATGAGGAACAGCAAAACCAATCCGATTGCCGCGGAGAGAGAGGTGAAGGCTCCCCCTTTGGACTTCATTTCTCCCATATACATACTCTTCCTTGTAGTTTCGTCTTTTTTCCTTTGTAGAGGAAAGAAACAGGCCATGTGAACAAGGAGGGCACAGGACAGAGTGGCTAGAAATCCAGCCAATTAAACTTGTCTGCAGAACTGCTTTGCAAGGCCCAAAAGTAAAGAACAATGCATGCATTTGCTATGATGTAATTTTGGTTTGGCAGCAGATTAAAACAAATTCCTAAACCCAAAGTAAGAGGATGTGAAGAACAGAATTCTATGTTTAAGTAAACAGTTTTGGTTAAAATTGTATAGGAAGGTTTTTAAGGACTTGAAAATGTTTTGGTAATTTGTGCATGTGTCGTGGAAATTAGTTGAGTTTCAAGATAAACTGGAAAAGACACGTCTATGCAAACAGCTGACTGAGTTCTGAGCCTCTGTGGAGACAAAAAAAATATCCCAGCTTATACTGGTGGAAAAGTTCCTCCTATTATGCTTGATAAGGATCAGATTTTCTGCTAAAGGCTCTCTCAATCGAACTAGCATCATAAAAATAAAAAAAGTTTGCTCCAAAATATTTGAAAATAACGTTTCTCTGCCATTTTCTGTCCCTCCCGTGGGCTATATAAGCACAGAAATGCAGTTCATCTGTAACTCCCAGTTGAGTCTGTCAATTATCTTTGTAGATCTTATAAAGTTGTAAGACCCAAAAGGAATTAATTGTTTTATTACTACCACCCATAAAAAGAAATTCCCCTCCTTCTCTAATTCACTGCAGCAGAGTTCTGCTTTCACGCAGCATCTGCAGGCTATTAGTTTTGCAACTGCAATCTGTAATTGCAAAAACATGTAATTTAGGTAGGGCATGTGAATAAGGCCCAGTAAAACCAAAAAGGACAGAATCCAGATTCTTTGCTTCTCTGACAAAATGTTAACCCAAAGTTTCTATATTTGCTTGCAAGACCTCAGGTCTTCTACAGAAGACAAATTCTGGATTCCCAGAATTACTGCCCAGCTGGAGACTCTGCCCCAAAAGAACACACACAACGCAAACTGGAGGGGGGAATGTTATCACCAACAAACATCTTTTTTCCGCTGTTCTGCCTCTGCAGCCCTGTCACATACGCAGAGAGCCAACCAATGCACAAAAGTGATGCGGCTTCATGGTCACGCTCCTTGGATCCAGTATCCTGAGATGGACTAGACTGTAAATCCTCATTTCTCCCTAGCTCAGACTCCCCATGAAACAGAAGCTGGATGGATAAAGAGAAATTTATGTCAGACTTTCTCCAAATCTTGGATCAACATAACACTGTGGCTCAAAATCCATTTGCTAATACAGCTGTCCTCTTCTTTCTCTTCCAACTGAGTTCAAAGGGCAGTGAAGTACTCAACACCTTGATCTCACTTTGTGGTGAGATCTCCATCATTAGAGGTCTTCAGATCCCACATGACAGTGCCATGGCCAACCTCACGCAGTGTCAGCAACAGCCTTCCTTCACACAGGAGGCTAGACCAGAGGGCTATTCTAACCAGCTTTTCTAAGACCCATAAGCACCTTGTTTCAAATTTGGGAGAGTCTGTCAAGATGATACTTCTACCTTACTCTTTCCCTGCCTTAGTAACTTGCAGACCACTCATGCAAACACCATATGAGAAAGAATGCTGATAGCAATCAGGGCTATACACACATGAGAAATGTTTAGGAATAGCTACAGAAGTCCATGAAAGGCCACACAAGTGTGTGACTGAACACACTTCTGACAAAACAATTTTCCTTTCAAAGCAGAAGAAAGCATCCTTTCTTATAGAGCAAAACCACCCATGCATACAGATAGCCAAGAACACAAAAGAACTTTAAAATCCTAAACAGAAACAACTGCCAAGTAGCATCCAAACTTCAACCTTTTTGAAACCAAGACAATTGATCTGATCACAATGTGTTCAATCCTGCAACACATATGGCACAAGATCCAGCCCTGGTTTGAAATTACTGTCTTCTTGCCTTCTGCAGCAGCAGAAATAATGTATTCAACCCCCCCACTGAACTTCTGCACTATGCAAGATAGCTGCAAGGCAAGAAGTAGATCACCTGCAGTTGTCAGTGCAGACGACTCACCATCTCAGATAGCTCAGCCAAAGAGCCAAACAGCCAGAATTTGAACACAGATGCAGGATTCAGTCTGCAGGGCAACTTTCATACAATGGATACAAAAGATGTTCTAATGAAAAGAACAATTATATTTATTACTGTTGCACAGCTGAATATACATTTAAGGTTTTGGCTAAAAATAATGCCAGACTGCAAAACTCCATTCTACAGAAGCTGCTAGTTATTCTAAAAAGTATGCACCCAGTCTGTCATACTGTACAAAAGGACCAAACTGTTCGTTAGCCCAAATACTGAACATGAGCAGATGCATTCTTGAGCTGAGCACCTACCATGGGATTTATCTTAAAACATAATTTTAGTGTCTGTCAAAAGAACATACATGTCCTTTGCAGCCATGATATCACGTACTGAATTAAAATCTGGTTTGTGGGAATAAAACGACATTTGGCCAACAGCATCTTACATCTCTCAGTTACTGTGACTTTCTCCCTTTTCTGATCCATCCACTGATCTGTGATTGCTGCTATAACAACTTGCTGACAATATATTCACTGAGGAGGGTAATGCATATGGAGGAGGAAGCAAAAAAATTGAAAGCAATGAGTGGCAAAATCCAGGAACAGCTTTCAAGGGTAATGACAGGAGAGAATAAAGTGATAGTCTGCATTAAATTCTGGGCTCAAATCAGTGAAAGTCAAAGCTCAGCAGCAGAGGTTGCTCCTCTCTATTCTCCCTTGCTGCTGTTTCCCCTTGACTGCCCAAGAGCAGAGAGCGGCAGCCTGAATCTCATCTGCAGCCCAAGAGATGCTGCTGCTGAGCACGCGGTACATGTACAGGAAATCAGCAACAAATCTTTCTTAAATGTGGATGCTGAATCAGCTACACAGACACACATCAGAAGGGCTGGAAAGTCTCTGCTTGAAATATTTGTTGTCCCTCAACTTTCTGGAGAAAGCAACTGATCATGAGTTAAGTCTCTGGGGATCTCCTCCTGCCCCCCATCCTTCAGCCTTACATGCTCAAGGTACCTGAATATTCCTCTTAAACATTCCGAGGTCAATTCCTCTTCACTGAGATGGAGGTATCACCTCCCAGCAGTGACAAGAAATGATGGTTTAGGTCACAGGCAGAAAGGTGTTTTATAAATACAGGCAGTACTTTTAGTAAACTGCCTTTGACCCGATTTTAAAAATTTAGGTTTCATTTGCATTGTCAGTACTGGCTGGTAAAGCATCTCTCTAAGGAACCTAAAGAAATGAGTGCTCTTCCTTTTCCACTGATCTATCATTTTCCCTTTTCTGATTTCACTACAAAAAATGGTTTCCCCCTCCTTCCACCTCCTGCCAAAGTTGAATAAAAGCACGTCTTTATATAAATATGATTTCCTACAATGCAAATGCCACTGTCAAAACCACGAGAATAAAGCAACGTGAGTGATACAGGGAGAAACACAACCAGATAACAATGAAACAAACACGCTTCTCAGTCAGCAGCAAGATTGCCTGAATCCGCTGGATCTACCCAGAGCTGTGCAATGACTTCAGCTCAGACGTGGGTGGGTCTCCGTACGCCTTGGCAGCCAGGACAGGCAAAGTTCCATGGCTGCCGATGGCTGGACAGGGGTCTGGCACACTCGGGCCAGGGCTGGTGCTCCAAATCCAAACGGCCTTTTGTTTTTCCCAAAATGTCAGTTCAGAGACAACGGAGTTTTAATATCAAGATGCAGTGGGCTGACTCCAAGTTTGACGGCAGCATTTTAATCTGTGCAATGTGTATCGCATTCCAGATGCTTGTTGGAAAGATGTTTCTCATTCTGCAGATCCCAGGACATTTGTATGGCTAAGGATTCACCAATTATTCATAGTTTCTTCTAATTAAAGAGATATTCAATATAATAACGTTAAAGAAGTTGTCACCTCTGTCACTAATAATCTCAACTAAAACAGAGTATGAAGTTTCCTTTTATTTTTTTTTTTGCCTGTTGGTTTGCATAACTCATATTTACCCCAGCCTGATGAGCTTCCCTCTCTGCACATTTGTAGCTAAGTTCCACTTCTAGATCTCAATTCTGAGCCCAGTTTTGTTGCCAAGCGCCTGCTCTGTTTGAATTTCTAGTGTTGCTGAGGAAGATGTAAATCAATTTTAGAAACAGGCTTCATTTTATAAGGGGAAAAAAAAAGAAGTCTATAAACATTTAACATTTTTTCCCAAAAAAAGGAAGTCTCAAACCAAAACAAGAAAACAACCTGATGGAAAATGGTCTTAAAAGACAAAGTTACATGATTAACTCACACATGGTAGCAAAAAGGATCTTGGATGCCTGATGTTGAGGATTCTTCCTTATCCTCCCCCAGCCCACCTTACAAAACTGTACTTCAGACTGGCTAGGCATATCCCACAGGTGGCTGAGCAACCTGACCCCACAGCCACCAGAAACAGGGGGTTCCTTCTGCCTCCCGCATCCCTCGCACCATCCCTGCCAACCTCTGGCAACTGTCCAGCCCTCCTCCAAGTCCTCTCAACTCTTCGGGCTGTTTTTCTGCCAAGGCGATAAAATGGCTCAAGAACGGATCTGACAAGAACATGCACAACCAAGGAAACATTGACAACAGGAACCCTCCTTTCTGGTGGTGGTAAACTGTTTAATTGGCTCACTGGCCTTTACCCTAAAAAAATCCTGGAAGCCACTCATGTAGCCAGGGAAGAGAAGAAATCATTCAATTTTGACCAGTGTGAAAGTACATTTTAAATTTTTTTTTTTTTACTAAAATGCTGCAGGAACTCAAGCCACCAAGATTTACAGCACTGTGATAGAGGCAAAGCACTATTAATTTTTCATGACCAAACCAGCAGTTTCTTTAGAAAAAGTATTCACTTGTGACAACAGTAGTTTGCTTGAACTCTGGTCTGCAGCCTGACAGATAAAGAAAGGATAAACAGCGGTATAAACTGGTGCAAGAACATCACACTCCTTATTCAACTCATGACTGCGCATGTGAGTAACTGCCCGTCTGCCACAGCAATTGAATTAGCAAGATCACAGGCACCAGATTCGATTAAAGAGAGTGAAAGGTCAGCTTTGGGAAGATAAAAATGCAGAGAGATGCTTGCTTGCACTCAAAAGACACATCAGACCCTGGGCCTGTCTCTCTTCCTGGAGAGCAAGATGTTTTCTTCTATCAGTGCTTGCCAACTCTCAACCACATTTAAAACATAATGGCTCAAGCAAATAGAAGCCTTTCATCTCCCCACTCAGGGTGAGATTAATTTTTTCCAGCTTTAGCTGCCTGACAGAGTTGTCTAGGCTCCCTTTAAAATCTGTAGAAGGAGAGGCATCTCCAGAAGGAAATTCAGTCCATGCAATGGTAGGTGTTAAGGATAAGTGGCAAAAATTTAGAAGGGCTTTTCTGCCTCCACTAAGCAGAGAAGGAGCCTTGCATGGTGGTTGAGAATTGGTGGTGCCTGGTAGTCCACAAAGCAGCAACAGAAGCCCATGATAATGGTTTAAGAAAAAAACTCAAAACTACAATAACATCCAGAACTTCAAGAAATGCTTTTGCCTTCACATATTCTAATTATGTACATTTTGCTTGTGAAACAAGAAGTCTTAAGCTAATTTCAACATTTTCTGCCAATATCCCGCAAAGTATGATGCAATCATATCAGAGAACCACAGAAGCTGTGTTTCCATAAGTGTGGGTTTTAAAAATGAAATGACCCATTGACAACATTTCACGCAGCCACTGGAGTTTCCAGCTTTTCTAACTGTTTCAAAATACAGGGGACTTGCAGGTCAAAGAAAGACTACTGGAATTCTAATAATAGAATAAAGATGTGAAGAATGACACATTAAGGTTTTTAGGCAAGTAAGTATATCTTAGACAGTGAGGCTACAAATACTATGGCACTTACTCTTAGACAGTGAGGCTACAAATACTATGGCAATAAAACTGATCTCACTGTGTGGACATCATCAATTGCATGGGCACTTTTTTAATCATTCAAACCAGCTCCCACATGAACCCTCCCCTCTTTTTCTTACTACCATTGTGATTTTAATTCTACATAAAAAGATTTAACATCTTGGATTCACCCCAATTTCTGCAAAATATCAGAGAGGTACTGGGCACTAACTCCTAATTCTGTCCTCCAGAACTGCTGGAGAGCCACTCAGCCTGTCATTAACCAATGTAATGTGTAGTGTCTATTCTATTACCCCAGCTGATCAATGAAAAGATCAGTAATCAGGCTCTCAGCACCAGGGTATACAGACCAGCAAGAGCCTGAGGCTATGTGGTCCTGGTGGCTGCGCTCCCTTTCATTTCCATTCCCGCTTGCTCTCTGAACCTCTCCCAGCTCTGAGAGCTCCCCCAGCCTGCACAAAGGCACGGTGAACTCCAGGCAGTCCCTGAGCTGCAGATCATTTCCCTCTCTCCCTCTGATCACACAGAAACCTGTTTATAAGCATACCAAAAGTGCACGCAGCCCTGTAACAACTGCACATGCCGTTACTGGGAGGGAAACGCAGACAAGGAACACAGCAACTCGTCCTTTGATGGGTCAGATTCAATGCTGGAATTTCATACAAGCCAAAGCAACTGCATCAAGACTTTGTTAGGATGTTTTTAAACAACAAAGGCAATGCAAGCAGACAAAGGTGATTTGTAATAGAGTTGGATAAAAGGTGCCATATCTGAGGTACAGGGCTGTGGGTTTATTTTCCTTCTTTCAATGCAGACCAATCTTGTTCTTAGGCATCTATTTCCTATGAGAATTAAGTTACTGGAAGTGACTTTTATAAGCAAACAGATACATTCTTAAATCAACTATCAAGATTTGGAGAGACTTAATAAATCACAAGGGCTGTCAGTTTTGATCCATGTGAAGAGGTCCTAATCCACAGGAGGATAAGGGATGGTGATGGTGATAACTGCCAGGGGACCAGAGGGGGGACAGAAGTGTCCTAGAGCATTCAATGCTAATTATTCAAGAACATACAGGACATCAGGCTGTTCTCCCTGACAAGGCCTGCAGCCATACCCTCCTGTTTACAGACGCACCTGAGCCTGAAGTACATACACACTTCTTACACGCATTTGTTAAAACCTTTTGACAAGGCACAAGCTGTGGGTAAAATCCTCATCCTGACCTGCCACACCAAAGCAACACTTAACCAGTTCTGTACCGAAACGGAAATATCCTGTCACAACACTTCAACAGTTTACCCAGCTGGCTTAACACTCCTTTTTTTAGCATTTGCAGTATAACCTCTCTGTTTAGTCTGAACCTAAAGAGCTCTTCTCTGCTTGTGCAAATGTAGTTCTTTACATTTTCTCTTAATCTCCTAGAGCCACAATTAACTGCTTTTGTCAATGTTTTAAACCAAGAAAACTGCTACATCTGTCCTTTTTCTCCAAATGACAGCATGTTTATGCCCTGTTTCATTTCTGTACACATTTCTCTATATTGGCGCTTCAGAAACTGAACTTGAGAAGTTAGGAAACTTTTTGCCTAGACTGTATGCAGCACCTTGGTTCCCTGCTGGAGAGTTACAGCTTACAGCTGGTAAGCAAATACCAGACAGATGGTTTAGCAAAAGCAAAGAAAAACCCACAGTGTGTTTCCCTGATGTCAAGGAGATACCCCCTTCTGGAGATGCTGGCCCCAGACTACCTGAGACATGAAAATGGTTCATTTTCAACCTTGTTTTCCAGTAGTCACCAGCCCAGGGATTAACTACTGAGTTCCTGAGCCTGATGAAAACGTCCAGGTCTGAGTGTTCAGGACTGTTCCTAGAAAGGAGGAGAGCTCCACGCCGGGTTCCTGGAAAGGACATTAAACGAGAGCCTCCCAGATGCGAACAAGTGACTCAGCCCAGGAACCTCCACACTGGCCAAAGCTTCAGGGAAGGAACCATCAATGAGGAACAGCTTGGGAATATCCACTTCTAGGGCCTCAGAGGAGAGTATTGTTTAATACACAGGAGCCTGGCTGGACTTAGATCAAGAGAAGAAGGTCGGTGTACACTCCTCACACAGAGCCAGCTCTGTCTGAGCACAGCTTAGACTGTTTTCCTCAAACTGGATATCAAGTCTCTCTGAGACCACTATCACTTCAAACCTTATTTTGGATGGTCACGACACCAAGCAACAATAATAATCAGTTATGCAATGCTTAAGGAGATTTGCTAACCACACTGCAAGGGCAGCGGCCCGTGGGGTTTCACAGACCGACCTGCTCTGCCCAGGACTCTCGCGGTGCACACGCTGTTCGAGTCGCTCATGTGCTGCTCCTCCACACCTTCTCTTGATGAGAAGTATTTTCTAGTGCCAGAATTATATGCACAGGCACATTTTAATGTTTGCAATCAAAACACAAAGAGGATTTCCTGAACAGTGGTTTCCAGCATGAAAGATTTCTCAGCTTAGCCCAAGATATTAAAAATTCTGAATCACTGACCCAAACCCGTACGGTTTCCATTAATTATGCTGGCAAAGTTTATCCAACTACGTGGTAAGGAACAAGCCATACCAGCTATGGAGCAAAACAATCTCATTCTTAGATGCATCTCTCTGTTTTGACCATCAGAAACAAAAGTCCACTCTACTAGGAGCTGGTATGGAAGTGTATTTTAAAATAATTAAGTGGTGAGAAGTTGCTGTGGACATAAGTAGAACACACCTGTAGAGGACTATCTAAAAGAGCATTTAGCCGTAGAGCACACACTTCTGCAACAGCCCCATCCCGATGCTGTGATAAAACACAGTGAAAAAGACAAGACCACATTCTGGAGAAATGGCTCTGCTGCTTTCTAGGATTCAGAGAGAGGAGATTTAGGTGTCAAAGAACCTGCTAACACGCCTTAGTCCTTTATGAGAAGCCAGACAATTTCTGTAGCTACTACTCTGTCTTTCCATCAGCCACCCCAGCAGATAGACCACAAGCAACCATGAGTCCCAGAAGCAGAAAACAAGTTTTATGTTCCACTCTCAAATAGTTTAAAAGCCAGTTCCAAGTTTCAAAGCCAGCTTGAAGATTAAAAAGTACAGTTAATTTTATCACACTTCTTGTCCTAGGAGTGTAAGTGATTTAAAAATAAAACCTGGAAACCACAAGTGTTCTGTTTGGTCCAGTGGGAAGTGATGATAATCCCTACACGCTCATAATAGCACCTGGGCTCTTACTTCATAAAAAAAAAAATCTTTGTGTGCTGTCCAGCTGAAAATCTGGCAAAAGGATTAATTCAAACTGGAAGCAAATAACTTCATCTGACCAGAATTAACTCTAAAAGTGTGCCTAAGATTTTAAATAACAGTCTCAAATGTAATACTATAACAACATTTGCTATAAAGCGAGATTTCTACTTAATGAAATCAAGAACATCTCAGCTCTGCACATTTTTCTTCTATAAAGACTCTGTCTAGGACTGTCAGATACAAAAACTGAAAATGAATGGAAAAAAACAGTAGTCTGAAGCTGTGAAAGTGTGAAGTCCATCTAAGAAAATAAGCATGGGTATTTTGGAGTGGTCTCTGCATACACCGTAATTCAAGGCAAATTAAATATAATGGAGGTCTTTATTTCATGTAGAATCTCATTCCTACCACACACAAGTCAGTGCCTTCCTGGCTACTGCAGCTCCAGAGTTGAAGGTATCATTTGTCTTCATACAGTTAGGGCTTGGTCAGCATCAATTCCATTTAATACCGCTACAGATCATCAGCAAGATCCCATCTTTCCCTTCTGGGACCTGTTCAGAACAATCTGAACCAAATTCTCTTCAATGAATACCATGCTATCACTAAAGAAAAACACATTATTACCTGGCATTATTAAAGCATTATTAATGCATTGTTAAACTTGGGTTATTTCCTGAAGGAAAGGAACCGCTTCAGAGCTCTATTTCCACGGCCTGCTCTGATGGAATGCACATTACTTGTTTGTGGATAAACTTGTGTTCCTACCCATTTTGTTGTCAACAATTGTTCTCTACTCTTAATAAGTGAGATACTACTGTCACTTCCTTTACTGAGACATTTCCCACTTTATAACCACATCTTCCTCCCGCACTTCCCAACTATACTGCTCTAGCCTATGTCCACAACAATTTTCTAAGCAGTGGGTCTTTCACAGAGGCTTTCCAAAACCAACAATCTTCCTCTAGTCCTTGCCCACAACTCTTTGTCTGTCAAGCATGCAGCACATTTTAAATACATGTATACTATTACTGGTCACGTCTGTCTGCAACCACTTTGGGTTTTGGAGACATATTTTACAGTATGTTTTATTTCCACTATAATTATCTACAGTGTATGTTGTCCTTCCAAAGACTAGTTTAAAAATAACAAAGTATTAGTTAGGCCTGGGACAAATAAGGCTGAAAGAAGTTCAGTGACAGTATTAATATGATTCATGAAGTTCCAGCAACCATACAGAAGACAAATGAATCAAGACTATACACATAAACTCAAGAGTATCCTTTGGTCCATGCCAGACACATTCAAGTGACTCTACTGTCTCTGCTTATATATCTTTCCTCACCACCACATTCACTCTCAATTTTATTTGGAGCACAGTGGGGTTCAAAGGGACCCAAGGAGATAAAAAATCAGAGTGACTAAGACTTTGCTTCCAAAACGTCTTGAAGGGCTATGAACAGAACAGACACTTCCAAAGGAAACAAAACCCCACTTGATGCAACAGGCATTACCTCCCTTCTCAGAAACACGTTTTACGTTCTTGTTCCGGTCCCTCCCAACTGCTGTTTGCATCTGGCTGAGCCAAACAGCTGCTGCCTGGGAGAGGCACCGCTGCAGCTGCCGCTGCCGGCTGCTCCTCCTGGGCTTCCAGCCACTGCACAGCCCAGCGGCCCGTGGCCCGGCTCCTTCTCCTCCCTCTTGTCTCCGCTGGCCGGGATGCTGCCCCTCGGGAGCACACACATCCCCTGTGCTGCTTCACCCTTGGAAGTCTGTACACACATGGGAACAAAACTTCCAGGCGTTGCAGAGTACCAAGAGTGAGGAATAATGGAGCAATCGGAGGCTTTGCTGGAACACACTATAAGATGCTGATGGAAATGCTTTTTAAAGAATTACTGGCCTTCAGCTGAAAACCTAAAAAACCTTCTTTTGAGCTTCCTGTTACTTAGACTTGGAGCTGTGTTGTTCTCGCACGCATCCATATTGATAAGCTCTGGATAAAGATAAGGCCATTTGTGCTCTACAGAATAAAATATATTTTTAGATTTTAGATTATTAAATTTCTTTCTGGAGGTTTTTGGACTACGCAAGAACAGCTCTAAGATGCTACCAAAAGCAACACCTTTCCCAGCTGAGTATCTAGAAGACTCTTCTCCAGTTCATTTGATAGTCAGCTCTCCCTGCTCCCCACCTGCACACCAGGAAGGATGACAGTTTGGGAAAGACCAAAAAGAAAGGTTGTTTCACTGTTTCCATAGGGACACCAGGGCTTCAGGAAGATGAAATTCTCTCTGACACAGAGAAAATCCACAGTTTAGCCAGAAAAGAGGGAATTTGTATCAAAGAATGCAGCAGGCCAGACTTCATTTTCACTGGCGATGCTTAAATGCAAACAGGAGGTTTTCAATATGGGTTTTCAAATTTGAAAGTCGAATGTAGTCATAATTCGACAGGCTGGCTTGCTGAGCTCCAGGGCTTGCTGAAGGACAATCACACACACTGTTTGCTTTCTCAGATTCTCCCAGGGAGGCAAAGGTTTGACTCGCAGAGCAGACAGGCTAAAGGGTGACCCCTGCTTTGAACAGGACAGGCAGTTTTATCATGGATACTATGTCCTTACCCTCGGTTCATTCAACACGTTATTCTCAGCATTTGTACACAATATTTTAAACAACACTTTAAAACTCTAGGATCCTGGGATAAAGTAATTTCCTCCTCTCAATAGCTAAGGTCAAGTTCCCCAAGGAGAAAGGGAAGTTTGTAACATCTTTTGAAAATCTGCATGTTAACTTGCAGCAGTTGCAAACCCACAGGACTGAAACATATAAATTAGCCACTGTGTCTTTAGATGCAGCAAGATTATGTGAGTCTGATCATTGCATTTTATCTGAATAGAAGACCAAATTACACATCCCAGCCTGCGGAAATCCACAAACAAAGTCAACAGCAGAAAATTTCATGTTCAGTAAAAACTAGCCGTTGCCAAATGTAACAAAATAGGATAAAAGTATACATTAAGACTGAATTTCTGGCTATGAAACATCATCTGAAGCCCACTTCTTATAATGCAGTTTTGCCCGGAGGATATGGATGGCATCAAGAGTGCAGTGAATTGGAACCTGCCTCACTCATGTTCTCTGAATAAATTCAAATTATTGCCAGAACTGTGTGTGCAGCACAGCAAACTACTGCTACACAAGAATGTCAAAGCCAGGCATCATAATCTTTTGTTGCCTGAAAGTAATGTATCATCCCAAATACAATTAACACAGCACAGGCTTATTGCCAACCAAAGCAAAACACAACTTAGACATCTTTATTCCTAGCACACTGAGTGTTCACACAAAGGAAGAACAAAAGTTCTTATTTAAATTTGGCTCAAACACTTCAGTGAAAATTTGTTTGCAGAAACTGAGAAATCCTTAAATGCTCATCACGGATGTTGGCTTGTAGGGCCTGAAATTCACATCTGTGATAATACATTTCCCTGAAGCTCTCTGGTTTAAATGCCAGGGCACTGAAGCAGAAATTCAGAAACTGAAATTCTGAGTCTATTGAATTTTGTAACGGCTTTGTCATTGATTTTATATAGGGCCAGCATCACTCTTGCTCTAACAGATGATAACAAGGATCACCTTTTAATATCTAGGTTTTTTTACTGTAATATACTTTAAGATAATGTATGTGTGCTGCATTAAATGGAACTGCTAAACTTTGATATCAGGAGACATTTGTACTTTTAAACAGAGACAGTAGTGAGAGGGAATGCTAGTGGCCTTCTAAATTTTTCCAAGTGAATCAAACTTGAAACCGTGCTTTCCTTAAGAAGAGAAATTACATTCTTACCCTAAAAAAATGTCACCATCCTTACTAAGTCTGCAGAGATGTCATCAAAGGATACCTGACAGAATCTTCCAGGATGGGAAAATCTACCGCTTAAGCACTGCAAGGTGTGGGGACTCTGATCTGAACCACACAAGAGTGAGATGATCTGGAGCAGCATTTACAGACCAAAGTAAATGGGAATGGATTTGTTTTCTCCGATGATTTACTTAATTACCTTTCAAATTAAGCTAGCTATTTAAGTAATTCTAGAAACAATATCCAGGTCTGAATAGTCCATGGCAAAACAGATGTGAGCTCTGAGAGAACTGGTTCCGTGCCAGGCTCACGGGGAGCTGAAGCAGCAGCCACGTCTCTGTCTCCCTGCTGACAGAGCACCTCGGACCAAGTCACTTGAATTTTGCAGACAATAAAGGGCAGAAACTGAAGGTGTTGGCAGAGAAATATGCTGCCAGTTCTGCCTCTTAAACCTGGCAGAAATGGAAGGAAGGTTTCGCATCAGCTGGAGACTCCAAGATGCTTCAGCAGAGCTCAAGCAGCTGTACCCTTTTCACAGAAGCACAGCAACCTGTTCTTGGTACCTGCTGCACAGACCAGACAGCTCAGAACATGCTCCCAAAACCAACCCAAACCAGCCCAACTTAGAGGCAGGCTGCAAAGACGTGGCTTCTGAGTGCTGGGGTACTTGGGGACAGCAGAGGGTCCTGGTGTGAACATGTACTACCGGGAATGCGCATCTTGTTACAGAATCACAGAATCGACTGGGTTGGAAAAGACCTCAGAGATCATCGAGTCCAACCCTTGGTCCAACTCTAGTCCGTTTACTAGATCATGGCACTAAGTGCCATGTCCAATCTTAGTTTAAAAACCTCTAGGGACGGCGAGTCCACTACCTCCCTGGGCAGGCCATTCCAATGCCTGACCACTCTCTCTGTAAAGAATTTCTTTCTAATATCCAGCCTAACGTTGCCAGGTGTCATTTCTGCAGTGCTAAATGACCACTGAAAACAATGGCTTCCTAGAAGTTAAGCAGTAAGAAAAAATAAAATTAACAAGTTAACATCTCGAGAAATAAATGGTGCCGAGCCCTGTCTATAGGGGATGCTGACTGCTGGGGCCTGGCAGAGCTGGGAGACAACACTGCCTCAGTTCAAGAATTCCTCTGTTACGTATTTCTTCTTGTTTAAACATTACATATTCCCCTGGAAACAGCAGAAAATTAAATTTTCTAGACTCCCAGAGTGAAAGCTTCTTGTATGGACTCAGCTGATCCAAATACTACTGAATTTTCCTTCCTCTACCTTAAAAATAAATAAATAAATAATTAAATATCAAACTCCAACTGTAAATATGCAAAATATGCTGGCCTTCCATGACAAGGAAAGAAAAGCAAAGAGATCATGATAAATTTGGTCTCACAGGTACTAAGCATCCCCAGAAGATGACACAGTACATTTGAGCTTTGCTCCCCTACCTTCACAAGCCCTGGCTAAGTCTTACTACATAAAAGCAGCATGGGCAGCCCTAGCAAATGCCATTTTCTAGAAAATCCAAGGAACTCAGGGCATAACTCCTGTAATGTAAGCAAGAAAATGCAGGAAACATACACAAAAAATGTCTTACATTCCAGCCCATGCACCCAGGAGAGATGTTGGGTTACGTGACACTGCACACAGAGCACAAAACATGAGGAAAGAGGATCCCAGAGACATCAGGTGGGAGGGATCTCTGCACATGCATAGTCCTACCTCCCACTTGGAGCAGGATCATCACCAACACCAGAACCATCCACTCCCTGGGACTCTTAACTGGATTATTCCTGTTCTTTTGTATACAGCTGTTAACAGCTTATTAAGTGCTGGGGAGTGTCTGCGTGGAAGACAGCCAGTGAGGAGAACAAAACCTGTCATCTCCAGGCCTTGCCTACTAACTTGGACAAGAGAGCAAGCAAAAGTGAACTGTCCCATAACACTGCGGAGGAAACCAGTTCCCCCTCCCAGCTCCTAATCAGGGGAAAGGGAAATGTGGTGCAAAGAGAGCGAAGTCAGGAGTGCTGAGGAGAAGGGGAAAGGGCAGCCCCAGGCTGGGGCCCTGGGATGGCACCCCTTGGGCTGGGCAGGACTCCTTTCTGCTGCACTCACAAAAGAATCCAAGTAAGTAATTTAAAAGTGCTTGAGGGCAGAGCTTGTCACTAGATCAGGTTTGCCCTGTTAAAATAATAAATGAGGTAATGCACGAAACTGCCATCGATTTGAGGACGTTTCATTCATAAAAAAGAATTACCAAGAGCTTTGCTACCCAATAAACTTCATAGATGGTTTAAAAAAGTCCCCAGACCTCTCCTTGCAACAGAGCAGAGCCAAGCAGTAGGGATTCCATGGCACAAGCCACATTCTGTTTCCAAGGACAGCTCTGCAAGTCCAAATAATAGCTGACAGCTCCCAGGTCATTAACCCAACAAGCATAAACAGAACCTGGGTACCAGAACATGCGTTCAGGTGGATTAGAGTAAAGGCTGCAAGTGAAGAACTAGACAAACACTATTCTTCTACTTTTTGAGTTTCCAGAAAAACTTTCATAATCAATTCTCCACTCATCCTCTGGATATTTGGAGCCTGGTGCTGGCTATATTTGTGTTGCTAGCTGAAAGAACTGCAGAACATGCCAAGCATTTAATAACAAAATTCCAGCCTTGTGACACAATCCAGTAATCCCAAGACTGGAAACTAACCTCATATTTCTACTCAGCATAAAACCCTAATCCTAACAAGAGCACCGGTACTTTTATTTTGCCTGAACCTTTTCTAAAGGCACATATCTCACTAATTAAGAAAGTTACTCTAGACCAGGTCGAACAGGGTTGTGCTACCTGTGTACATATGACATCTACAGATTGGTAGAATTATGACAACAGAGAAAACTGCTAAAGCTAGCTCTGCTCGTCCGTGTGCTCTTGCACAGAACTGGTTGTAGCTGGATGAGCTGCTGTACTGGCGACTACTAGTCCCCCACCACCTTGGAACCCCTCTCAGGACTCTCCTGCAATAATGAAACAAGTGGAGATTTGCAGGGTCCTAGAAAAACCATGGCTGGGTGTGAGCAGGTGTATGACAATTCTCACCTAATATCCCAACTGCAAAATGGCAAGGCAAGAGACTTAGCAAGCTGAGAACCTGGGCTCAGGTCAGGGATAAATATGCATTACCAGCAATGTCTAAGGACTCATCAAGACCTCTGCAAAAGGGAGGGAATTAAGTCTCCCAACCCCAGCTGGTGTCTCAGCCACTGTTTTCCTTTATCACTTCCATCACCAGACCCCAAACAGCTTCCCACTACCGCGGTTGTCCTGGCTTCAACACCACTCAGGATTGCAGTACAGAAAATGCAATCAAACACCTGGAATCCCATTTTAAAACAGCTTTTACTGTCACTAACTGCACTGCAGATGCAAGGATATGCCCGACAAAGCTGTAGCACAAGCCAGTGCTTTATCCCAGCAGAGATGGCAGAACTGCTCATCTGTCTCAGCTTACAAGTCACAAAACCACAGAAAAATGGTGCCACTGTGCAAAGTCCTATACAGCTGCAATATGTGACACATAAAACTGCAAATACAAGTCTTTTAGAAGACAGAAATAATATTATGTTAACCGAGCAGAAATCATTTGTTCACAGGGTACATTTATTCCTATACTCAGAAGCAAAGAAGGTTTACACACCTATTAAATAAACATCCAGTTAACTATTCCAATTATTGGACTGCTACCATGTGTAAGTGTTTAACCACAGGGTTCATGCACCTTTGTGTTGTCTTGCAATGGCACTACAATGTTTTCTGCAAAACTCTTTTTCCACTCCTACCTGTGATGCGCTTATTTTGCAAAGAGCATGATCTGGCCACATTACTGTAAAGGATATACAGAAGCATCACTTGTAAAGAAACAAATTTAGCTTCAACCTTGACAAGGTCATCTTTTGTATTACAAGGAAAGACACTCAGTGTTAGAAATAGTCTTAGGGATACACATAAAAGGCCAGTATTGAACAACTACTACACTTACTCTGCGAAATGACACCACGTAGAACGTATCGTCCCTTCTGCGAATAGCTTCAAAAAAGTCTTGATAGCTCCTTGGAGAGGCATAATACACTTGCAGCTCATTCCCTGAGTTCCTGCTGAAATGAAGATGGGGTGAAGGTAATTATTTTACACCAGAAAGACAACTTCAGTGAGACAAGGACTTTAAAGACCTGCTTTTGAAAAGAGCAGCTCTTATCCTATTGAGGGCAGCATGAGGAACATGAAACACAGGTGACAGTGAAACTACTGGGTATTTTTTGAAAGTTCAAGGTTTCAAAGGTCTTGCTGCAGGAAACTTTTCCAGGCTTGATTTTATTCATGCTTTTGAGGGCAGCAAAAACCCACTTGCTAGCTCAACAGAAAAAAAAAGTTTCAAGTCAACCTAAAGTGTCTGAAAAATTGTGATGACTTCTGAAAATAGATTTTAGCAAATTTTAGAATTAAATGTCATTCTGAAATAACAAATGAAAACACGTTTGTTTGTTTGTTTGTTTTTTAATGCTAAGGATCCAAACCACTCAAACTGAAAGTGCAAAGTTAAGCATAAACAAAGCTTTTCATTTACTGTCAGTGACATTCCCATCTTCTCTCTCACCCGCCATTTTTACTTTTTGTGCCTCTGTGGTCAACTCCAAGATTTCCTCTTGATTTTCAATTTAGACAGTGGAGCAAAAATAAGATATTCAGAGAATTCTGGCTTATCTTTTACACGATTCTTGTCTTACACATGCCAGACATAAGGAAAAGACATTCTGTCTAAACTATTCTAAGCAAAAACACTGGCAAGTCATACAGTCATGGTACTTATCCACTGTTTATCCTGGAAAGGTGAGAAATTCCCAGCACGCCTTGCTATCATGTATACTTCCCCAATCTCATTGAAAACATATTTAATCAAACCGGAAAGCTGAATTTACACAAACCATTAGCTGGACCTTCAACCAGTCATTTTAATTCATTCCCACTTTAATAGCATACTGTCTGTCTGCAATATTTGTGGCAAAAACACTGATCAGGCAGTTCCTCCCAAGCTGTCTTCTGCTGACCCAGATTTTAAACTATGGTGGCTGACTTAGATTATTTTGTTATGTTTCTAAAATACACAATTATGCACCCAAAACAAGGTACAAATCTATCATCAAGTGATTTTCTTGAGCAGCAGTAATAGTAGACCGTCATTATCTCCTCTTCTCCTGCGAGTACAGTCCTGTTGCAACCAAAGGGCTGCAGCTGCCAAGTCAGCTGCCCTTTAATAGGATTGGGATGTAAGTCCTGGGGGATCAAGGGCTGGCAGCTCTACCCTATATATCCTCTTTAGCAGAATTATGCAAGTGAGGAATCAGATCACATCCTTTGCACACAGGAAACAAAGACTAGAGCTAATTTGAGCTTGATTACTCATTCCTAAAAACACGTAGGCCCACCAAACCACCCCTGAGATTCAGCATTGAAGTTTTACTGTGATAAAAGGCACCGCGCCCACGCATTGCTCAGTAAAACACATCCTGAAAACTGAAACAGGTCCCACAGATCCGTTTGCTCGCCCACACTCCAGAAGATACAGCTCGACTGAAAAAGCAGCCCTTTATAATTCTAAATCCAGGCATGAGAGAAAGTTGTTTCAAAGCATTTGGAAACCACTGGGTTTTTACAAAGCTCTCTTGGGTCTATGTAACAAGCCTAACACCAACTCCAAACTCCAAGCAATATCAGTGGGTTACTGGTATTACATTGTACTTACCTTTGGGCATTTAAGAGTACCCACTATGGACTGCTCCGTGGAAGGAAGGGAGGAACTTAAGTTCTCAAAACAGGTGCAAAGCTACCAGTTGTTTTAGTAATACCATACCATATTACAAGAAAGTATCATATTAAATTGTGTATCTAAAACAGTGGTGTTGAGTCTGGCCATTAAAAATTAATCACTGGTATTAAAAATCAAAAGCTTTGATTGTAAACTCCACAAAAAGGTAATTCTATTATTAATAAAAGCTTCAGGGACATTTACAAACATGTTATGTATCAGGAAACCTACAAGTGCAGCAGAGTGTCCAGAGGGCACCAGGGTGCTGGGCTGAGTTACAGTCAGGCCCTGGAGTGTGGGATGTGCAAGAAGATGGGACAGAGGGACCTGGGCTTCTTCAGCCTGAAAAAGAGGAGGCTGAGAGCTCTCATTGCAACCCTCAGCTTCTTAATGGGGGTTACAACAGAGGCAGAGATGGTCTCTTCTGACAGACACACACATTAAAGCTGAAGATAAACCTGCTTTGATGAGGAGGTTTGACTAGAGATCTCCAGAGGTCATTTACAACCTAAACTTCCCTGTGATTCTATGATTTCATGGAGCTTCTAATAGCTGATGGCTCTGGGAGCAACTGGAAGTCTGTTCTGTGTTCTTAGCAGTTCTAGGACAGTCACAGCGTGCAGCTGCTGTGACTCACTGGTCCTGTTCATTTAAACATCATTCATCTGAAAAAATTCTCACTTCCTTCTGAAGCACAGATTATTCCATACAGAGCTGGAGGATGTTGCAGACTGTTTCTAATAATCCAGACATTTTTTTAGGAGTAATGCAAGCATTTATATTAAACTGCCTTATGCCAGGAGGCTTGTTTGTCCAGTCCTCAGTTAAAACAGATGTCCTTCATCTGCCTGTAGAACTAAATTTTTGTCTTTTTTTTTATTAGTCAAGACATACCAAAATTTGACAGCCTGGTTTCCGTAACATTTGCCTGCAGCTTGCTATTTTCTCCCAGGCTAATCCTGCTTTCAAAGCCGCAATGTAAAGAGAAGAACCACAGCTGTCTTACTTTCAACAGCAACATTTCAGGTGTTCTTCTCAAAAAAAAAAAGTCCCCTTCATACTCCACATTCTGCTCTCACACTTGTTTCTGGCACTTCAAAGCAAAGATCCTTTTAAACAGGATCCTTTTTAAACACTGTCATAGAGAATTCAGGAGTGAAAGTTTTCATTTCCTTCAACTTTTCTCTCCAGTTCTTCCTGTACCCAGGAAAAGGGACAGGACAGGTATGCAGGAAGGAGGGCAGGGCAATCATGAAACTTTGTGTTATTGTGTTCTAACAATCAGCAGGGAAAATCAGATGAAGACAAACCATACAAATAAGATGTAATGATACATTCACTCTGTTAAAATCATTTGGTGCTCTTACTGGACTCACAGCCCTTTGAAACCTTCTTATAAGCTAATGATGTTCCTCCAGATAATACCAAGACAATTCCTCCTTTTATTCCCCTTGAGATGAAAATCTTTTTAGGAAGGGACCCTGCAGAGTGAGGTTCTGATTTTCTTAAGACACATTAGTAGAAAGATCCCAGAAGAGTGGAGTTGTGATACAGAGGTCCCTTTAAGTGTAGTCTGAATCATTAGAAGCAGTTACTTGCCAAGGTACAAAAATTAGGCCAATAAATGTAGCTAGCACCTGACTTAAGAATCATGACAACAAGGTGAAAACTGGCATTTTTTTTGCCAGCTGTTGGTGAAAAACTAGGTTATTAAGTAGAAAGCAATAACAAAGCAGTTGTTCTGCCTTACCTGAGGCTGGTGTCTGTGTAAGGCACGGCCATTAGCTGGGAATCTGCCTTCTGACTGAGAGAGCTCTGCAAAAGGAGGAAAACAAAAAGGTGATGCAAACTGAAAAAATAATAATTTTCTGGGTTTGGGACTATATAAAATATGAATCACATCTGTAGAGAGTGAATATATGATGGGGTGCAGAGGTTAATCAGTGCCCTGAAGAATAAATTTACATTTTTTTCACTGGTGAAACATGCATAACTGAAATAGCAACCAGTAATCCAGTTGGACCCAAAGAAAAAGCAAGTGTTTTAATACAGCCAAATTCGAAGTCACACATTCAGAGACCAAAAAGTCAAGCCAGCACCACACACAACAGTTGGACATATTGTGCAAAATTTGCTCTCACTGATGTCAGATTTACAGAATTCTTCTGAGGACACACCCACTTTGTATCTCTGCTAAAATACACGACCCACAACACACTTCTGGCGTCTGAAACACCAGAAGCCCCCAAACTTGCTGTGCTTCAATGTTCTACCATTCTCCTTTGGACACGAGTGAGAAGAATCTGAAGTTTAACATTCAATAGTTTTTCTCTAGAACAGTGTGGCATTTCCCACATTGTTAAATTCAATTCCTTTTAAGCCTGTAACCAGCTCTTAATCAAGTGAAACACTTTGAAACGTCATGGTCTTAATTTCATCCTCATTACCGATATGCCATGTAGGTGAAAGGGTTTTAAAAAATGGGAAATATGAGCAAAAATCTTGTAATTCTGTAGTCTTACCAAAAACGTATGCCTTTAGCAAAAATCTGAAAAAATGAAACAGAAATAGTTCAACAAAACCAATCAGCTGTGCCCCTAAAGCATGAGCCAGACTAATGTGTTGTAGGTTATATTTCTCTCCATTAACCAACTGTTTATCCTTATCCCGACACAGCGTTACAGAGCAGTCATGAACGTAATTTTAGAAAACACTAAACATATTTTTTTTGATGACTGCTAAAAAAAAATTTATAACTTTAAGCCTGAGTCCAAGAGCAGGAATGGAAGAACTTTGACAACATAATAATAAACCAAACCTAGCAATTTAAAATGGGAAGTGTTTGGTACCTTAATTACAGGCACCATTGCTACTTTTGTCTATAATGACAAGCACAGACAAGTAAGAGAGAATGTTTTGTTATGTTGTCTGAAATTATCTTGTCATGCTATTGACTCACCAGTATAAACCCACCTACCTGCATCACCCTTGCTTTCTGCTGTTGGTTATTTGACAGCCTTCTAGATCTTGTTCGTTCCACTTCATGTCTATGAACCCATCCTCGAAGTTCATGATTCAGCCTAGAAAAACCCACAGCATTAACAGATGTTACAAAGAACAGTGGTAGAATTCTTTAATTTTAGAAAACAGTTTAAACTAGCCACTGTAAAGACTCTGCAGATCACTACTCTTCTACTTTATGATAACTTGTTTTAATTCCAAAGTAAGAAAATACAATTGCAAAATTAAATCTATGATAGAATTTGTAAGTAAATGTCTATACACTATTGGGATCACGGATATTTCAACATAAACCAGACACAGTACTTTCTTTTGACCAGTGAACAGCGATTCTGAAATTACTGGAAGGACTATTGAAATTTAAAATCAAAAGTTGGCCAGTTCAAGACAAAATACTGGTTAAAAAGGCTAAAATACAACAAATAAATTTGAGAGAAAGAATGGACACAGCAGAATGGAGATAAGGTTAGTGGTGCGCTCATATCTTTAGAAAAAGTGGAGCTACATGTTTTCTAACAGTCAATAAAGCACATCTTCAATGTTAAGACTGCTCGTATCAGAAGCTGAAGAGCAGGATACCATCTTTTACGTATTTCAGATGGAACAGGCTTTTAGCTGGACTTCATTTCCATATTATGAACATTACCACATATGAAGTGATTTCTCTCGAAACACAAAAAACCTCTAGGCAACCAGAAAAGTGTTATTTGGTTATTGCTAAAAGACCAGTGTGAAAACTGAGTGAAAATCATTACTAAAAACATCAAAAGATGCCAAAGATCCAAGTCGATCTCCTGTCTTCATGGCAGTAGACACTGGAGAGCACAGACACTTACAGAGGCACTGGCCACATACTGGATGAACACTATGAAGGGACAATAACAGCATTCACAGTTATCTGTCCAGTAGCACTCACCCAACACACAATTTATATCTAGACTCCTAATAAAAACTTAAATGCTCAGAAAAGGTTGTTTGCTCACCTCAGCGACTCTGTTCGGTTGATCAGGGGCTGACAGGGTGGTGGTGGTGGTGAAATATATAACAGTGGTTCTTCTGAGACTATCATCAGTGCTTTGTTCTCAGATATAGAACCATCATACCTGGGAAAAAAAAAAAAAGAAATAGACATCAAGAAATCCCTGAAACTAGTCCTTCATGAGCCTTTGACCCAATCCAGAGAATAAGCGCTAGCAGTGGCAAACCTGCAAAGGTCACAACTGCTCCTGTGGGAGCTTTGAAACAGGTGAATAACAATCTCTATCAAACATTCAATAGTCTCAGTTAATTCTCCAAAGGGGTCTAATAGCACTCAATATAAGGAAGACACATAAGCATTAGCAGATGTTGGATCTCCTCCCAAACAGGCCAGATATTGAAAGAAAACAAAGCCTGTAAAATATTCCTCATAATATGTAAACTATGAGATCTCTGCAGAGGCAACTTTCTCTTTCATTCCAGAGGTGTACAAGATTTGCTACAGAAATATTAAATTTATTGGCCACTAAAACAGTGCAGATGTAAAGACCATGAACTATATAATAATGGAGCAGCCACAAACCATATTACAACTGAATGGAGAGGATTTAGATCTCCAACAGTCTCCAGAAGCTAGCCTGGCTTTGATAAAAACTGAAAATTAGCATGTATTGTAATGCAAAAACCCACAGCACTCTCAGCAACAAAGCAAAGACTAACGTTCCTACCTCCTGAGAGGTTAACTACTTATCACCAAATACCTATAAGTTCCCCTCTTGACATGGTATCAATATAACAGCATTAGTCTTCTTGGTTTTGAGAAACTTGTAGCTCCTAAAACTCAACTTCTTTCTGAAAAAACAGGTATATGAGCTCATTAAAGCCTTATTCACATTCCCCTCCCTTTCTCAGCTTTCTGTCCATCTTCACATCTGCTTCTCCTGTTTACTGTATCTAGAACTGATAAAGGAGAATATGCAGCAAAGAGCTCCTAACTTGCTAGAAAACAGGAGGAAAGAGTGAAAGAAAAGGAGGAGGTACAGGCACCAGCATATCCTCCTAAGAGAACCAGTCGACTACTACATCACGTAAGTCACGGTCTAAAACTTGCCACATAGGACACAAAGCCCTTACCATGGCTACAGCCTTAAAATGCTCTTGATTTATTGCCTTCTTTCTGCATGGCAAAATACATTAGGGCTTTCTGCACATCTGTGCCTGGCTTTGTTCAACCAGCCAAAACACTCCGATACGATAAATCTTGTAAGGAGAAAACATGAGCTGGATTAGCCAGATATCAATCTGGAGACAATTATATTTTCACTTCCATGCTGAATGCTAGAGATCTAGGAAGCTTGAAAGTAACTATACTGTGAAATAATGGGTAAACATGAGGATGGACTCAGAGATTGCTAAAAATGTACAGTGCAAAGTGCAGAATATGTTCTCAATTTTGAACTTCTCTTGAGCAATTTAGAAAATAAATACTCCAGCTTGAAAAGTAAGAAGAGATAGGCGACAAATATCGTAACTATGCAAGCTAAAATAAAGATGAGGGGAAAAAAACAGACAGATGAAGATGTGAAGAAGGTCATGAAAATCTCCATGACATACACTTGTCTATATGCTCTCTTCTACGACACTGTCCCTACAACTACACAGCATAATCGGGTGCACACTTCTGAAGCTCTGTGTATTGGGTTATCTTGGAGATCATACTCATTTGAAAAGCAATCTGGTAAACTTCATTAAATAATAGTAATTTTTTAAAAAGAGATCAGCTTTCAAAACACTGTGTTTGTAAACTCAGTTGCTCTGGAAGAGCAGCAATAACCCTAGTCAAAAAGATTATCAAAGGGAAGGACAGTGAAGTCTAAAAGCACCATTGCCCTCTACCACTTAAAAGATGTCAAAGATTTTCATCTCACCTATTACTCTTCTGTGAAATGTCGTCCCCAGGTATTTTCTGAGCTGTGCCAGACTCCTGGCTAGCTGAGAACTCCAGAAGATTTCTGGTCCGGTGGTTGGAACTTGCAGTGGAATCAGCTCCATTGGGATCCTTTTCAAATATACTGGAAAACATAATAACCATAGCAAAATATATTACAGATATAAAGTGTCTGCAAGACACTTTACTCTAAGGTGTTAAATACTCAGGTGGATAATTTTTGGCTGCTGCTATGTTATATTGACAAGGTTCATGTCATATTTAACTTAAAAACATGATGTCTTGTGTCATTATAGTACTGTCATTCAAGAGCTTAGTAGACAGAAAAGCATTTCTGTTTTCTTCTTCAGTTTTAATTGTTCAAAGGATTTTGATGCTCTGGTTTTCATGTTTCACCACAAGCTTCACCTGATGAAACTGAGATCAATCTGTTCATAATCTAGATCTGCAGGCATAAGAAAATTACCTGTATTCAAATCAAAGTACCCCTGAACTTTTACTTTCATTAGCCTCAAAGCACAATTAGCATAGTTTATACAAACACAATATGTAAAGAAAATATAGCTACCAAATTCCCTGCAGTTGTAAGCCTGGAATATTACCCCAGAAATCTAACAAGACTGTACACAAGCTTATATATGTATGTATAAACACCGGCAGGACTGACAATCCCATTTACATAGTGGCAGCAGGCCATGGTCCCCGATACCCTGTGGTCTTGGTCTGTGCTTGCACTGATTGAAGGATTGTCCCCTGGGGCTGCTCAGCCACCAGCCATGCAGCACCGGGACATCTGTGCTGCTCTCCATGCAAAGCCAGGTTGCAGCATTTCACATGGGAGCTGGAAAAATGGCCAGACAACTGCTATACGAGATCAATTGCATCCTAGCTCAGAAGGAGGATTTACAAGTGAGAAATCTTGAAAGCACAAAAGAAATACTTCCAGATATCCTCTCCGGAGGCTGCTCTGTCATAAACACAGTTGCTTCCTGAAATACGTATATTTACAAAATCAAGTCCTAACCTTTTTAGCTCACAACAGCAGAGCATCACCAGCAGCAACACACCAAAAATACAAAAATGCAACAAGACCCCAGCATGACGGTGAGACCTTTGGTCCCTGCCCACAGAGTCCGTTTTGATTCATGCTCCACCTCCCCTGAGCAGCAGAGCACAAACTCTGCAGCGGAAAATCTCCTTCTCCTATTTCTTACATGGCATCACTTTGCAACAAGCAAAGAATGCAAATGATAATAACAGAGAACAGCAAGAACTAGCAAGGAGGGCAGATTAAACACTCCACAACTAAGTAGAAGGTACACAGACACAGTTGCCTAGCAATCCCCTCTCTTTTGCCGACACATTTGCGCTCCTGTTAGAAGGAACCCAGGTCTCCCCGTGAGTCATTGTGTCACGTTCTGCAGAACCGCGGAGCCGGGGCAATCCCAGACACAGGCTGACATTACCTGGACTGCCTCCTCTCCTTCAGGTTTCCAGGCAGCAGCAAGGATACAGACTGTTTTCACTCATGACAGCGGGCAGAAACGTACTTACTGTTTCCTTACTGTGTATGTATACAAGCATCCAAATGTCTCATTGTCTCTACTGCATAGCATGGAAAACTAGTAGTTTATTCACTGCCTCATCAGGCCACACCAGGCTGTCCAGTTTTACAGAAATCATCTCCACTACCTACAACACTTTATGAGATCACGTTTCTTCGCTTCCAATGAAAGCATCAGCACAGCTGGCAGCACCTCAAGCCCAGAACCAGAGCTCCAAATTAAAGCTCATGCTTAAAGGGATGGCACACGTTCCTGGCTAGAAGTCACTCATCTGTGAAATGTCCCCACTCTACCGAAGTTGGAGCCATGACAACTAAAAGTATACAGAAGTTTATTCATGAAATCAAGAACATCCATCCGAAGATCTGAAAGGTATAATTATCCTGCAAAGTTTCTCCACAGCCTGAAGCGTATCAGCCATTCAGTGTGTTGATGGACCTACTGGGTCAGGCATTTTATCCTATCCTACTTATCTCCTTTCCTGTTCAAAACTGCATACTGAACCAGAGAAATTTTCCATGTAACTGTTTAGTTAAAGCTGACAAAAAACTAATCTGTAGAACTGTAGCAAATGAGCGTTTTTTCATGATGGTTCTTCCTCACTACTTGCCTTGTTCTGTAAAGGCGATTCTTGTTCTTTCAGGTTCCAGCTTGGCGAGGTCACTAGCTTGAAGTTAAATGCCCTGTGCAACATGTTCCTACTCCAGTTCACCCTGAACTCTGAACAATCAAAGGAGAGAATTCCAAACCAAGTCCATCAAGGATAAAGCTAAGCAGCACTCCATATTCACAGCTAATCTTTAGTTTTTGTAATTTAGTTGTTTTAGCTGTACAGCCACTGAAAATCACACATACTTCATTTCATTCTATCAGCTTTGACAGAGAATAAATGTTTATTTTTATTCTCCTCATGCTTAAAACACATTAATCTTTCCATCAAAATTAAATTTCACTTTTGGCAGCAGCTAAGTATCGGGTCTTCAGCCTCAAAGAAGGTATCTTCAGCAGCAAAAGACAAAGAAGGAGGTGAACAGAGTGTGTTTTGCCATCCTTACAGGCATAAAACATGGCTCCCACCTCTGAGAGCATGGACACCAATTTATTCCAATGCCCTTTATCATTATGGTTATTTCCTACAAGGTGCTTTTTTTGAAGAAGTGCTAGCAGCAATTTCTGCTTTGAGCGACATGGGCTACACCTGCCTCCCCTTTTCCATTCATTTTTTTTTAGGACATTGAAGATGATCAAAAGCATCCTTCTCAAAGCCTCAAATAGGCCTTACAAAAAAAAAAAATCCCTTTCCTTGCTCCTTTGGTTTGTGGTAATGACCCAAAACCTAAATAACTTTTATTTTGGAAAAGGAAAAACCCTGCAATTTGAAATACTGCTCTCCTTCCCCCTTCTAGTTACTTGGGCAGTTTTGCTAGTTTTTTCCCTAACTGAACAAAAGATGATGTTGTTCTGTTGTATCATTTCTTCTCCTCCCTTTCTCCCATGAGAAACTTGCGCAGTTCATCTGTAAACAGGGCTCCATCTTCAGGTAACAGACAGGAGAAGACGTGCAGGTAATGCTCTATATCCTCTGACCCTCATTCTCAAAGACCTTTCCTTGCCAAGTGCGGACATGAGAGTACGACACAGGATAGCAGAAATATTCCTCCTTTGACATCTCAAATTGACACCGGGGGGAAAGCATGACTTACGACCAAGGAATCCCTTTAGCAGCTGGAAGGAAGGACAGACCTCTCCTGCAGAGCTACATCTGAAACACCTGCCCACCTGAGGCACACTGAGCCTCACAGGTGCTAGGCAGAGCAGGCTGGAACAGGAAAGGTCCTCAGAGAAGATCCCAACACCAGGACACTGAAGATGAAGTCAACATTGAGCATTTAAAAACATCAGGTAGAAGAGGCTAGAAACAGTGAAAAGGAGTGGTAGGTGATCCCATTCAGACAGAAAAAAGCTTCTGAAAAGCAGTATTTTCAGCTAAGCTATCAATAGTTGTTTAAAAAATGATTTAATATGACAGATGGTAAAAGCGTGGACAGTTTTTTCATTCTGTTGGGCTACAAGATCAGAATTTGGAAAAGAAAGAGCACTTTGGCATATCTGCCTTGAGCAAGTCCTTCTATTTGCAGGAACTGAGTTATTGCCCTACGTTAAAAGTCAAGAAAGACTGAACCCGAGAAATGGCTTTACTGGACAAGATGACCAGTTAGAACTTGGAATCTGGAACCTTTTCTGTTTGGTCACACTTACACACCTGGGGTGCCTACCAAGGCTTTGCAGCCTGCATTTGTACATCCTGAATACCATGAATATTAAACAGTTTTCACACAGCCACAAACACTCTGTCCAAGCTGGCTGAGCTGTCAGCTGTCTAAGATGCAAAACCAGATCCAAGGGAAAAAAGAAAGAACCAATAAATAGTTTGTGCAGATGTTTTTTCAGAAGTGTAGATAAATTTGATTATAGACGGGAAAGAAAAGCACCACTCCTGTCATAGTTTCTCCAGGCATTCAACGGCACCTGATATTTTAGCTGTATTTTTACTTCTTTGGTTTGAATGTCAGTTTGAAAAATGTGAAAGCAAGTCTTGCCAGGAGCCCAAACTAAATTTCATTTGTACTTCTGGCTGAACAAACCCCGTGCACTTCAATTTTGAGTACTGACATTTAAGTTGTACAGTAATTTGTAGACAAAAGCCAATAGTGATATCATAACAAAGAATTTTCTGGGGACAGAACCATATCTGAGTATGAGCTGGGATGTTTCCAACGGGCTAAAGTTGACATTGCAAGGAGACACCAACTGAGGACCTTGTCTTCTTCCTAACTGATTCCAGACAAGGCTGCCCCAGCGCCAAACGCTCTCTATAAAGTATTTCTCTTTTCTTGCTCCCAATGAGGGCACCATCTGCCAAGAGCAAGCCGCTACCTTCTCCTGTCAGGCTGCTCCAGAGCTACCCTCCACGAACATGGGGCTGGTGAGAGGAGCCTGGCCTCTCTCCTTGGCTGGGAAGGATGAAGACAGCAACCCAAACCAGAGGGATGATCTCTGTGCAGGACAACACAGACAGGCCAAGGCACAACTCTGCCAGGATGACATGTGGCTGGGATCAGCAAAGGACAGAGGAAGGAATCACTTCCTGCTCCTGCAGTTGTGGTTTGTAAGAAAGTCAAGGGTATCCAATTTTATTCAAGCACCAACCCATCAAGAAAGGTTCTGAAAAGTCTGGAACCTGAAGCCAAGTCCAAATTACTCAGTTTGTCCTTTTCCTCTCCATTTCTCTCTCTCTTCAAGAAGAAACTACAACACAAAGCCAAAGGTGTGCTACAAAAGCAGTTTTCCAGCTTTGAGCCATTTCCAACACAAATGTACACTCCATTCAGCATTGAAACATATTCTTTCAGTGTCACAAGCATTATAGTAAGTTTCTCATATGAGAAGTGTTAAGAAGCACTTGTGTCTTCCAGAGCCGCTTCTGTGTTTGCTAAAACACACAGAGGGCTCCATATTTGCTTGGCAGTCAGCAGGAGCTGGCTAACATGGCACTGCTGTGCGCCTCTTGCACTCCTCTAATAGTTTTCTCTTCACATTTCACCTGTTCCTCTCTATCAGTGTGTAAGAAGTTAATAGACTGTCATTTGTATGTATGTTTGTTAGCACACTTCAGGTATACATTACATGGAAGTCTATTAACCTCCTGAAGATACCTGGAAGACTATTGAGGCTTGCAAAAAGCAGAGAAGCAATCCTTTTCTGTTCCTCCCCAAGTGCAAAAAAGCCCAGGATTGGATGAACTGAGAGTAAGAAATTCACCCTGTTGTACAGCCCATAATTTGTGGTTCTCTGTTCTCAGAACATCTTCTAGAGATGCCTCAGCAGTCGGTACAAGTTTAGACAGCATTATCCAGCCTGCAGCTGAAGGAAACCACAGGCCACAGGTACCAGGTTTAATGCTCACAGTTCAGCACTCCCAGACCAGGCACCAGCGCAGCTGGAAGGTGATGTTGGACAAGGAAGGAGCCTGGCTGGGGAGTTCCTCCTCCATTACACCACAAGCCACTGGTGATTCCAACTAACCTGCCTCACATCACACCAGAATGGAGCAAGGAAGGAGCACACACAGAGTCAGAAAGACTGTTACAGCAAGAGAAAAAAAATACAATATATAGCTCAAACATCTCTGCAGCAACACAACACTCACTGCATGTGATGTTATGATAACCAGATCAGCTCCATGGCCCACACACAAAATGCTCCTTTTAAGGGAACTACAAAATTATTTCTCTAACTTTCTGACATCCCACCATATCCCTAGCCTCCTACTTGCCTTAAGATGGGTCTGTTTCTTTAATCAAGTAGTCCGGCATTAAGGCTCAAATAATAGCAAGCTTGCACATAAAGACTACTGAATGCACCAAACCTCAGAATAATTCCATTTTCCCACACACCAGCTCGAGATTGCTCAGCTCAGGTGAGGGCTCTAACCTGCACTGACACCACCACAGGTGTTTCAAGGGATGGTGCTTCCAGCAGCTCAAACCATGCGCACTCCAAAAGCTCAGCAGGCAACAGTGGTGCTGCCTGGCAGCCTGCAGACTCGCTGGAATGCTCATCTGGGTGATGGTGAAAGACTTGCGTTGTGCTTACTTCATGTTTACAAGCAGATCGTGGCTGCGTGCAGCTGCACAACCTTTGGGTGACTTCCTTATTTTTAGTAAAAGATGATTAATCTTACCACTTCTGTTTTTTTTTTTTTTATAATGTTTGTGTGACCAATCTAAGAAATTAGACACACCCCTAAGTCTTTTCAGGAGTCAAAAATAACTGCTTCTTCATTCGTTGCAGTCTACAACAACAGCGGAAAAATCACACTTCTCAGCTGCCCAAGCAGGTGTCTTTATTTGCAGATTATTCACTGGATCTAAATTTTTAATAGATTGTTCAGTTTCCAGGATAGTCTTGGAAAGTAGAGGAGAGGCCATCAAGACACTCTGGAGAGGAGTTGCAATGAAGTCTCTACAAAAGGCCAGCAATTCTAGCACAGCTGCTGTTGGTCAACAAAACACAAGATTTTGAATCAGCAGCTTTACTTAGCTCCATCAATCACCACCTCAGTCATCCTCTACCACAAATACAGGCTACAAAGTCTTGGTGCATCATCAAGTCTGTTAACCAGTTTGAAAGGGGTTTCAGCCATACAGAGAGGGCCAACTTGTAAGAAAAAACAAAATTAATTAAAAAAAAAAAAAACAAACAACAAACCACCACCTTCTCAACCCCCCTGTTCCAATCTCTTCACAGACCTCCCTTTCTTCTCTCCAACTTCCTATTTTCCTTTGCTTTCTGTCCACTAAATATCTGAAATGGTAGTTAGGACACATTCTGGTTGGATGACATCTTTATAAATGCTCTAAGACTGTTGTTAGATGATGACCACCATGTAATCTTGAGCAGACTCATTAGGGGGAAAATAACAAACAACAACAACAACTAGTTGAACTTTTCTCATAGCCAGGAAGCCAAGAAAAATAATGCTAGGGCCACTAGCAGGTACCTGGCTTATGTGCTTTGCTGCTACTGCACCAAGAAGCAGAGATGCAGAAAATTTACCTTTTGTATCTTCTGTGATTGTTCTCCCTTCTCTACTTTTTATACATTAGTTGGGTTAGTTTCCTGTAAATATTTCACTATCACAGGTAGGGCTTGCATGAAAAAAAAAACAAACACACAAGACAATTTATATACAAACAGGAACAGGGAAGAGAAACAAAAGAAAAAGATTCCCAAAATATATACATGGATTGTTTAGGCTAGACCATGTTCTCGGCTTCCATTTGTTCCAGCATTGTTTGCGCTTGTTTAACGCATTTTCAGATCTGGTTACTGCCCAGACACAGTCTAATACAAATACGGAAATTAAACAAGAAAAAAAAAAAAGGCATCTAGGAATTCTAACAGTCTGAAAATTTTCAGATTTCATGTCGTAGGTGATGAAAAAAAATGCACAGCCCATTAGATGTATCTTGATGCCAGCAGTCAGGCATCTTTCTGGGGTGCCAGGCCAGCTCACAGCAGCCGTGCTGAGCAGCACCGGCCCGCAGAAACGCTGCCGCCCGCAGAGCCCTGCCTGCCGCTGTCCCGCTCCGGCTCCCAGCCCTGCGTGCCAGGGTTTGCGCCTGTTGTGCACACACAGGGTTGCCAATTCCTCTCTTGTACCTCGTGGTATGTAAAGCTGGGGGGTAAGGGGAGTTGACATCTTCAAGGAATTACATCAAAATGCACCCTTTTCCCTTCATACACCTCACCAATCATTCTTAAGTAATAATAAAAGGAAAATTTTATAGATGCTAAATCCAAGTCCAAATAATTCACAAAGATTAGAGAATAGTTCATTGACACACAGATGGGAAATTCCTGGATGTCTTTCTTCTAGTATAAAGCAAACAGATTAAATAGAAACTTACACTAATAGAGTTCCTGCTAAATCACTTTTGCTTTTAATAACTGAAAGCTCCTGTTTTCTATACAAATATCAACAAACCCAAAAGAGTTTAGTAACACGGTAAAATACAAGGCAGAGTTAACATTAACTCTATAAAAGTCACTTTCATGACAAGAAACTCTTCAGTTCACATTTATATTCAGTTCATATTTAATTTGACCTAAATTTTCTGTCAGAGATAAGATGGTGCCATTTCCAAGACCGATGGATTTTATTTTGTTGGCAATTAAACAGACTGTACCAGACTCCCTCTCCAATATTTTCAACAGATTTCTTGGGTCAATATGTCAGCAGCCCTACCAGGCTTTTGGCCCCACTCTCATATTCCCATGTTCAATGTTACAGATTGCCCATATACAGTCTTATTTTTCAGCATGAAAAAATGCATCAGCAGAATAATTTTATCTGCTAAACTCATTTGCCAAGGGCTGCCACATCCTGAACTGCTTCTCTTAACCTTAAAACAGCAGAATAGCACAGCCTCAGAGTCCTCCACAGAACATCACAATCATCTCATCACTTACATGCACAGTCAACAAGACCTAAGACCAATAAACTGTGTGAACCAGTGCTAGTAAAACACTTATCCACTAATGCAGAAGAAAACACAGAATTAACCACACAGTCACCATCCAGATGTGATTTGGGGGGATGCCGAGTGCCTAAACGCTGCGCTGCACCTCTCCGGACCTGCTGCAGGTCAGGGAGGCTCTGCCTGTCCCTCACCTGCACACCCCTGTCCCCAAACAGCCTGACTGCTGCGCCTGCTCTGATTTTATGGAAATCGGCAGCTAAAAAGAAAACCTGCGTTATCTGTTCATTGGTTTTACCTCTAGCCTGCAAAGAATCCTATCACTTCTGATGAAGAAACGGAGAAGGTCAACTAAGGCAATTTAGAGGGTGAAATTCCCACACTTTGAATTTTTTTTTTTTATGTCATTCTCTCTTTGCAATGGTTCATTGGTTTTAAATAATAAAATATTCACTGCTAATATGTTTGAATCAAAACATCCTGTACCTGAATGCTGTCACACCTTCATACAGGTGTGCAAGTGAAATTATTTCCTACATAGAAGAAACGGCAACACTGTCACAAAGTTTCAAATCAGATTTATCTCCAGTTGGCCGCTGCACAGAAATCAGGTATTTCACAGATAGTTAACTTGTGGGGGAAAAAGAACTTTCACTGAACTTTAGGCTAGCATGGATATTAAAAAAAAAAAAAAAAAAAAAAATCTTATTTCTGTAAGAAGTTGCATGGACTGAAAAACCTCACATTTACTGGAAGCTTCTGTTGTTAAAGAGTGAGCAGAACAGCAATCATGACTTATCAGGTTCACACAGCTACCATTCAGTGACACCTCTATAAAAGGAAGAAAATGCATACGGGAGGAGTGAAATATTAAGTAATGGTTTGCATATCCCACGTTCTGGGCCTTTGAAAGGGTACTGCACAACCAACATTCACACCACCCTGATACAGTCTAGCATTTATTCTGCTAAGGAAAAAAAAAAGCAGAAAGAGAAGAGTAATTCCTTGCAAATTTGCAATTACATTTCTTCTCACCGCCTAAATCTAGTACTGATGCAGACCACTTAGTTCAGGCACAAAGATTACACTGACATGCTCAGCCAGACGCCCAAGAATTTCTTTTTGCTTTATCTACTTTATTAAACATCAAACAGGCCAAGAAATTAACTTATCTTGCCATCAAGTTCAACACTTATTCCTGGGAGCAGAGAAGTTAACACAGGAACTTTAGACCACTGGGGTAAAAAGATTTCCCACTCAGCACCTGTATGTCTCCAAGCCTTGCAAAACTAACAAGAGCTTCAACACATTCCAACTCCTCACTGTAACGTGGAGGCAACTAAAACCTCTTCCAGCTTTAAAAAAATTACTGGTCCTATTAGTTCTCACCGAGTAAGAACAGTGTCTCTTGAGTGAGCGGTAATGTTTGCAAATGCCAATGGGATGTACAAATCAATCACTTAGTACCTGGATGCTGATTTTTCTGCCTGATAGTCGACAGTCCCAATACAAACCCTAAATGCTCTGAGAAATGGTCTACCTTAAAATCATCCATATCAAAGTAAAATTATCAGCTGTATTTCACTGCCTGAGATAAACAGTATTTGCAAATACTTCAAAAGTATGTCAGCTTTAGCAAATTTTCTAATATTATTAAAAATATAAACACCATCATTGTACAAGTTTATCATAGTCAGAAACAAAGTCTTCCTCCAGATTTACCCCATCCCATTCCTTTAGTTTGACTGGGGTTTTGAGGACAAATGGAGACACTGCTGACTGAGAATCTACTGAAATATACTCCCCTTTTCCAAAAACGAACAGTTTCATATAAAAAGGTCCTTATATTCCAAAACCAGCTTAAACAGACAGATACGTGCAAGAAGCATCCTTTTTTAGTCTGTGCTCTTCCACAGATTTCTTCGTAAAGTGTCTAGAAAGTAATGCAGTATTTGTTCCCATGCCCCACTGACACACTTTGAACAAGAGAGGTTCTTAATTACCACTTCAACTAATTAAGGAGAGGGAACAACCTCTTCACCAGATCTATAAGACAAGTAATACAGGGCTTACACTGTAATGATTGTGGCTAGACACATTTAATGGTCAGGACTGCAAAGCACTGGAACAAACAGTAGGATTTCCAGCACTGGGTACTAGAAGCAGCTAAAACGCAGCTACTGAAATTAGCACTGGTATAAACAAGCAGAAGAGCTCTCAAGTCCATGACTTTTTTTCTAAAAAGATTCTAAACACAGGTCTTCATTCTCTTCAGGTATAAACGGAACTGCAAACTGCTGTGCGTGGCATTGATGAATAAAATGCCAAGGCAAGAGAAATGAAAAGTACAAGATCTACGTCTTGTTGCCAGGATGACTCCAAAAGAGGAAACATGAAGACTATGAGTCTTCTCCTGTGCAGGAGAAGAGTAAAAGACAGAAGTCAGGTTTCAAGCTCAAGGCTTTAAAACACAACAGTGCCTGTATTAAAGACTCAAACAAAAACTACAGGACAGCAAATATGCCATGCAGAGGAATTCCAAGGCTGCTTACCTCAATGGACCATAATTCAACATTATGAAAGCCAGTACCACCATCACACACAGGGTCCTTCTCTTTGGAGATGACACTTTGAGCTTCTGATTCTACACAGGAAAAAACAGAGAAGACATGCAATAAAATAGCAGCACAGACAGGCAAAGCTATGTCAGATGCTAAATACAGCAGACTGTGCTTGCTTTTTAGATTTATATTTGCCTAGTTATGTACAAATACATGCCAGGACTACTTTAAAATAAACCTCTTTTTTGGTATGTTATACTCAGCTTCTATCCAGTCTATCTTCTCAGTGAAATCTTCAGAAGCACCATGAACCATGCGACCGCTGTTGTGACCTAGAGATGGTGAAAGTCCTGCCCAGAGTGGGAGGCTGGGCTAGAAACCCCCAAAGGTCTTCCAGTTAACATTTCCATATTCTGAACATTTCCACCTGAGCAACTGCCTTTATATAAAAAGTTAGATCATCATCACAACCTCTTACCTCTAATACTACTTCATCCAGCTGCCTCTTCAGTGTGCTGTTCTCTTTCTTGAGTTTCTCGTTCTCCAGTAAGGCTGCCTCCAGCCTCGCCTCCAGTCCCAACATGTATTCTTTCTTTTTCTTCCGTGACTGAAAGGCTGACTCCCGGTTTTTGATCATGCGCTGCTGTCTTCTCAAGACATTGACCTAAACGGGCAATTCAGAAGCCTGTTAACGATCTGCAAGTTAAAACGGCCTCTATTTCATGCATACTTCCCGCTCTTCTCCTTTGTCAAAAGTCTGCACAGATAGCTTCTTGCACTCTGCTTCAAATGAGCTGAAATGTTCAGCACAGAGGCAACTAGGACTCACGGTACACCTCCAAGAGTTATAGCCCGCAGATAATGAAAAGGCAGGTCCTGTGCTCTCTCTGTTTTCTCCTGCATTCTCAGTCTTCTAGGTGTAGGGGGCACAAAATGGATACTCAACCAGCAGTTTGATGTGATCGATCAAAAAGACAGAAAATACACATCTACAGGTCTGCAAGGTAACAAGAATGTCTTTCACCTTCACTTTACCACAGACCCTTTTATAGGCTACCATCAGTCATCTGTTTTCTTAACTAGAAAGTCCTACATTTTTTTCAGTCTGCCTTGTATGGAAGCTATTTCCATACTGGTTACACCTGTTTCTGTATCTTTTCCAGCTCTGTTATATAGTTTTTAAGATTCTGAATACTGTTGCTGATCTCAGATGGTACATTCTATGTGTATCAAGCACTTACATGACAGTTTAAATGCAATGTGTGGCTGCATCTGTACTAGCATTTTAATTCAGATCAGGACTGTGGCTTCAGTGCACATTTCCTGGTTGTCCCACTTAATATGCTTTGGTTCACACCACAGAACAGTCTCTGATAGAGCAGACAAACTGGAATTCCTTCTGGATGAAGCTAAACCAGCAAATACACTCCAGGAGGGCACAACTCATTCCAGCCGCTAGCAGGCATTTGGTCTGCAAGACCAGACGGGGACAGTTCAAAGTAATCCCTCCCCATCCTCCAACAGTCTTGAGGACTCTAATTTTTTTTTTCCCAAGCAGTAACAGTCTATCATCTTTTACCACTTACTCATTTTGTGGTTTGCACTGAGTGGGACGACCTAGACTGAAAGCACCTTGGTGCTGACAAGGATAATGATGATCGATACTGCAGAGCTACACAAAACTACTTGAAATTGTAAGTTTAAACACTACTCTGTTGATTTCCTTTCCCTCACAGAATAGTAACAGCAACTCTGTTTTTATTAAAAACAGAAGACTTCCATCACATCATTAAGCTACAACAGGATGTGCCTTAATGATGTTTACACTGAAAGAAAACTGAATGCTCTATCTTACAGCGACCTGAATATCCTCCAGTAGCTACCAACAGATGCACTGGAGTAATCTGCATCTATCACAGCACAAAAGCTAAAGAAAAAATATGAGAACTAGTCTAGAAGTATCAGTGTAGGAAGAAATGAACAGGTCACAGAATAGTAACATTAACAAACTTAAGATAGTGTGCTCCAGTTAAGGTCTTGTTGCTTAAACAACCTTATCTACAGCTTCCAACTCTCTCCCTGTATATACCCACACACAGCCAATATGTTGCTCCAGGGCTTTGGTGTCTGCAAGAAAAATTGGCTGCAGGTTGTTTGAAGAAGTCATTCTTCTTTGTGATACTGCAGTCTGGTGACAAAGACTAAGAAAACATTTTACAGTGCATTAACATTTTGGGCTGTTTCCACGTTGATCTAATTGCTTTCTGTAAAGATCATTTATTATATGTCTAGTCTGACACCAACAAAAGTCTGTGAAAGTGAAGCTGTTTGTACTTACTCCAGTTTCCCTCTCTAGCAGAGGGTAGAGAAGGAAAAGATTTTAACATATTCTCATTAACACAAAGCTTTGTCTTGAATTTTTTTAAGCACTACAATACTTAATATAAGAAAACTTCTGCAGACACATAAACACTTTGGAAAAAAAAATATTCAGGCTATCCAAGGTCTGCAGTGTATAGAGTACAGTAATTTGGGGCCAGGATCATTTCAACTGTCCAGAGATGAAATAATAAGGAATGAGCTCGTGCAGCAGCTGTGGCTTGAGTTACATGATATTCCAAACAAGTAGTCACATTCCTCTTTTCAAAAATAAGTTTTGCATGATGAAGTCAGAGAAGACCAAATTGTTTACATCCATTCTTGTTTGCAGACCTGGTCAGAGTTATTCATTACTGGACAGCTTCTGACTGTCTGGAACACCTGAAAAATCTACCTGCTTCCCTGGAAAAAACAGAGTTGAAGCACCAGTGCAGCGATGTACACCAAGAGTACATCCCAAGGTACATCTATCACCATTTCAGACACTACCGGTTACGTTTCAGATGGTATTTATGTAGACTGAGCTCCTTTACAGTGTTCTCCAAATGCTGTAAGGAACAACAGTCCAATTCAAGGTACTTCGTGCATTTCAGTCTATGCCACACCAGTTTCACTGTGACTCATTTCTGAAGCTTGCTAAAATGAAACCCAGAACTATTCCTGTCCTTGAGTTACTTTGTTTTAACTGACAATCCCTAAATCAGTTTAAGGTCTTTGGTCAATCCTCTAGGGCTTGCCTGGCTTTTCTTAGTGAATAAGCCACAAGTGCACACCTGATCCTACCTAAATGTGATGGAGGAAACGGAAAGAAGTGTGTGTGTGTGAAACAGCACAACAATGCTTAAACCTGGAAGCAGCACAGCACTAAGCATTACACAGCTGATGAGGCATCAAGATAAACACACCCCTTGCTTGAGCATTTTGATAATCAGAAGAGTGAGAGGAACCCATTTATAATGACAGACCACCTGAAGAACATTGCTTTGCACAAGTGCTGAACACAGATTAAGTGTAACAAACATCTGTGCTAACTTCTTTGGCAGTGTCCCTCTTTGTAGGTTGTATTGTATCAATTTACCACTCCAGATAGTAAACACAGACCATAAAGGGAAAATACTGGCATTTAAAAAAAAATAAAATCAAACATTAGTCAGTGATGCAACTTTTGCTCCCTAGCTTCAAAAATTACACTCCCAACAACACAACACACACACAAGATATAAACATGGAGAAGTGAAAGGTTCCTTAAAAATCCTGGCTTCAAACAGTACTTACTAGATTCAGACTGTCCTTTGTTTTCAGAGTCTTCACAAAGAGTCATGCACTTTACAAATAAACACTATCTCAATTTAGTCTTCCAAAGAAAACTCAGTTCTGAGCAAAATTTAACATCCACTCAAACTTAAGCTGTATTTCTAGCACAAGGTGTTAAGAATGTTTCTCACACTTCACCAAGTTTTTGGTACATATACCAGGAAAGTTAACAAAGAGCTGAAAGTACAAATCACTGCAACGTTACACTGGCTGGCTTCTTACTTCAGCTTATGAAACCTGCTGTCTTTGAAGATGCAGCTGAAACGCAGGAATACAAAACCTATGCAAGTGTTTCCTCTGTTCTTATGAAGGATCTGGGTTTTCTTGTCTTTAATTCAACAGAACACAACTTGACTGAGTTTATTTAATTTGAAAATCAAGCAATGTACAGCACAGAAAGTAGGATTCTTTAATAGAAATCCACATTTATGTTGAAGTAATTTTGCATAATCTAATTTCTTCTAATTTTTCAATATTTTCTTATGAACAAAATTGGAAGGCAGAATTAAATCCTTTCTCACCAGAGTGGAAACATGAGAGAAAGGCCCTATAAGAACACAACAAAACTGGATTCACTCTCACACCTACTGTCTATGTTCTCATATCATTTAATTGCACCAGGAAAGGCAATCTGTTTTTTTGGTTAAGTGCCTCTTTCCTTCAACAGGAAAAGCAGCTTGCTGAGGCAGCATTTCTTTTGTCCAACTTCCTAATGCAAAGTTCTTCACGGGTTTCCGAGTGAAGCGTGACGGCACTGAAAGGCTGGCACTTCCCCGCGCCAACGCGTGCCACCAGGACTAGCACATCAGAGGGCTCACGCGTACAGCTTGCCACCAGCTCATCTCAGTCTAATCCACTGGACTGGCTGAATGTTAAACTAACACTTTATCCCTCTAGAGCCCAAAAGAAAGTCATGCATTGTTTCTTTTCATCCTGCAACACCTGCTTAGATTAGCAAACAAAAACACGTGTTACAGAGCTCAAATGACAGCTACATCTGTGCAGCCCTGAGCACCACACATGGCGTCTAGGCCAGTCACAAGACGTTTTAACCCTGCTGGTGCCAGCTGTATCCTGAAACATTTGTTTTTTTTCCAAGTGTTATTACACAGTATGTGCCAAAGAGCAGCTGCAACTGTTTTTTCCATGTTTCAATAAACACAGGTAAGATGTGCAGCATTTAGGCTGATATCAAGTCTTAAAACTGCCTCCTTAGAACAGCTTCAGGTGGAAATATTCACACCACCATAGCTCAAAACAAACAGCTGTTCCTTATCCCAGCTACACACTTGACTACTGACTGTCACAGATGTATATATGAAGTGTGATGACACCAAGGGGGTTTTGTCAATTAAACCTTATATTCAGACAATGGCAAGGAGCCAGGCTAGTCCTGATGACAGGGAGTCACAAATCTAAGGACTGCTAACAGGTCTCTTCAGTTTGACTTTGCACGGCAGGCAAATAACATTTAAAAATGCAGAGCCCTTAACTGGTCTGTCTACTGACAGATCTTTGTCGGCTTCTTGCAAATTCAAGATTAGCTTTCCACTGCAGTCTGGCTGGCGACTTATTTGTAGTAAATAATTTTTCATTTAAAAATCCAGCCCACGGACCAACACAAACAGCGATGAAAATTTAACATCAAGCACAAGTGGCAATTCTCAGACACTAGGAAACAGCATAACAACATCCCTCCAAAGAAGGCAGAAGGCACATCCCTTTGAGAAACAGTGTCGTGCACTGCTAATAGGCAGGTGACTACACTGCAAAATTTCATGTGAATGGACACCAGTGTTTTCTCCCTCACACTGAGAAATGCAGTAGGACCCTCAGCAAATGACAACTGTGCTTGGAATGCCACAGGGGAGAACGATACCCTGAAAGTTTAAAAGCCACAAATAAGAAGCTTCAGTACTTTCCACAGCCATGCCTTCCTTTGGATGACAAAATGCAACCCAAGCAGCTCCAAACTACAAAGAACTAAATTAATTAACATCCAGCTGTTAATTGATTAGTTAGTTAAGATGTCAAAGATGTAATTGTTAGTTAAGATGTCAAAGTTGAAGGGGAAAAAAAATCCCACATATCTCAAAAGCCATTTCTGTTTATATCTACCGCTTATCGTGAGCTACTGTGGAAAAACTTATTTATTTGAGCAGTGATTGTTGAGAGTTTAACCCTTTTCTACTCATTCAGTAGAAGATCAAAAGGGAGCCTGAATAGATTAGGATCGTATGAAACTCAACACCTGAAGTTTTTAAAAATCATGAGTAAAATCCGGGGAGAGATAAAGGGGGTGGAAAAAGAATCAGACACACTGCTGACATTTCCAATTCATCTACTTCCAAAGGAGAGCTTTTGTTCTATGGATTAGAAAAACAGTTTAGCACTAATCCAAAACCAAATATATCAAATCCTCCTGTATGTAAGACAGCTCCAGCCATTTAGAGCTTACAAGCTAAGTAAAAAAATATATCAGCACTGTCTTCTGCCACAATGCTTGCATACCTGGTATGCAGCTCCAGGCAGGCCACCAGATATCAAGCTGTTTCTCCCCATTTCCTACCAAGCTGCCAAATGCCTTGTTTACTGTTAGAAATCCCATTAGAAAAGCCAAACTACAGCACTGTCTTCCTGACCCTCTAAAGTGACCTGGTTCTCACACTACATCCCACATGCAGGTAACCGAAAACTGTCTCCAGGCTTTGGTTATCAGCTGTCATCACAGTGAGAACTTACATCCAGTCCCATTGCTGGTGTGGGGCTTTGAAGCAAGGGCTTAGTCACTGGTGTTTTGCCGCTTGTTGAGCCATTTCCAGCAGCTGCAGGCAACGCGTTCACCGTGTGACTGTGAAGTGGCGTGGTCCCTCCGGTGACAGCGATGACGGGTGGGGAGGCAGGAAGCACCCCAGGAGCCCGGAGCTGCACCACAGTGGGCTGGGGGAGCACCACTGACGGACCTAGAACACAAGGACAGGAGTGCTCAGCGTACGATATTGAATGGATTTGTACATGACCAGTTTGTAGGGGAATACTGAGACAGGAGGTAGAAAGCCTTGCTTCCTCTCCAGTCCCACACCATTTATCTTAAGTCCAACTCTTCAGCATTAGTACCTTCCACAACATAGGAATGGCAAAGAAAACAACTCGAAAGTCTGCAGGACTCTTAATCCACCCTGCAAACCAAAACCACACATATTACAGGGATCCACTAAATCAACTCTCTCCCAAAACCCCATAGCGCTTCAAAGTTTATAAAAGTCAACACTTGTTAGAAACATTACTCATTTTGGTATTGCTAACACTTGATGCACTTGAGCAACTTTTTCAAAGAACTTAGTCAGCTCACCTCAATCCTTCTTCTTCCTTTTGTCCATCCCTACTTTATTGCTCTATTCAGTGGAAAACTTACTATGCAGAAGCAACTCATACTATATAAACCAATTCAGAAACAGCATAGAGGAAGAAGATAAATGAGAATCATGCAAGTTACTTTCAAAGCCTAAGTTAAAGCCACAATTCACACTAAGACAAGACTAATTTTTTTTGAGAAATGTCTTATGTAAGAAATTTTATGCAGAAGCTGAACAGATCTTAAATAAAAGCAGGCAGAAAAAATGAGGTAATTTTGACAGAGTTTGAAACAGAATTAAGAACAGTCACATCCAAGAAATTTCACTCCAACAACTACATTTAATTCAAGCAGGTGCTTAGTAATATTTTGTTGTTTGAAAACACATTAAGGACTCTCTAATCCTTTGTAACAGGATGACCTCGCCGGCTTTCAGAAACAGCATGTTCCAGCTGAGCATTCTAAACAAAATGCACAACAATGTCAAAGTCATTTACCTAGTGTCATGATCTTTTATGTATGAGGTGTAGGATTAGATCTCCTTTTTTGCAGAGATGATCTTGAATACATCAGAAATTAGTACCATATTTAAGAAGCTCAAATGGTGAATTTGAGATTATTTCAACTATTTTTTAAATGCAAAGTATGTGATACTCTAAGATCATGCTTTCTTCTTTAAGCTTTTATGAAAGGGACTGTAAAAGTATCGTTCCTCATGCTCCTTTGAAGATAATAGCATATTTCAAACTGGTAACTCCAACTTGTCACATGCAGGGGATTTTGATTAACGAAAAAGATCCTTATGGTTTTTGTTATGGAAGTAGCACTATAAAAACTTTAAACACACCACCAGCTAAAGTAAATACATGGCATGGAAATACTTTCCCAAAAGTATTTCCTCTATAGTGTCACACAGAAAATACTCTCCTGATTTTTCTTTAGGGAAAAGGAGAAGCTGCTCTTCACAGTACTATACTTATATCCAAAAAATCCATATCCACAACATTCCTCATTCCAGATGGTATTTTATCAGCTGGAACATCAGAGGGAATACAAATTAGGTCACGCTGACCGTGGTCCAACAATCTTAGGTATGTTGTAACACACATCAACAACTCCAGCTTTGGCTTAACTCCTGATGGATGAGCAATTAGTAATGAAGACAAATTTTTCACTATTGCAGTAAATTCTAGACACATGCCCTCAAGTATTTGTCTCATATTCCTTCCACGCCTCAGTGTCTGTACAGTCAACCACAAGTGACTGCAGCCATCAGCTGGTGAAAACAAGAAACTACATCTGACTATTTCAGCAATACAAGTTCTGCCCCTACTGCCTTAGCTAAAGAGTAAAATTATGCTTGGGATTCAAAAATGAAGGCTCGAGATACTTCAAAAAATCTGTTACAGGGCAACAGGAGAAATGAAGAATTATTACTGGACAGGAAATCACTTGTCTCTTGTTAACATTAGCAAGCAGCTGTATGCAACTCTTCTAGCCTCTGACAGGGCTTTTTTCAGTCTTAGCAGATTTCACAACATCCTATAGAATGCTGTTAAGTGAGATAAAAAGCCATAAACTCATGCTCCCACCATCCTGCAGCAGAGTTTCATGTGGGTAAAAAAACCCTTTCCTCACTCCTTCCAAGCTTTCAAGTTTCATTCAAGCCATCCTAACTGATTCTGCTGGATCTTCCTTTGGTTTCAAGAGAACAGCACTGTCATTGTGTCATTACACACCACTTGCCACCACAGGCAAAGGTCCCTAGAGATCCTTCCAAACCAGCAGTTTTTTCTCCACAGCTGCCAGCGCTCAGCATAGTCTCTCTTGTTATACTGTCTTCCTTTCCACACGACGCCCAGGTGAGTGCTGGTTCTCACAGGACTATATGGGAGAGGAATAAGGCCATCCTCTCAGTCTAAAGATTTTCTAGCAAAGCATCTAGGACCCCTCTTTTTTTCCCTAGCCCTCTCATTTCAACCACGAAACCCAACTTCATGCTAGCAACCATCCCAAACAGACAGTGTGTTTACCCCCCAGACCTGGCTCAGTCACAATTCATTTACCTTTAGGGGGTGCTGGCTGGATGTTAACAACTGGCTGATGCTTTGGCAGTGGCACAAGCGTGGGAAGAGTCTGAATAATGATGGTTTTAGCTGGGATACCAATGTTAGTCTGAGCCTCACGGACAGCTGGCAAAAGGGGTTTAGGTTGTATCGAAGGCCTGGATGCTGTCTGACCACACCTCTTCAGGGTCCTCGCAGAATTATTTGCTAGGAAAGGAAAAAGAGTCAGAGTTGGACCAGTTGGCATGTGGTATGTTTTTTTTACTCATCTATAATATTTCTTAAGATTAGACATATTTGATGACAAATTCAAATCAGAAGTGACAGGATATACTAGCGTCTGTTAGTTAAACATCGATATGGGAGGCGATATACATACTATACGTGGAATCAAAGTAACTGAATCTTTCATACCAGACCGAGAAGTGATGCTGACAAGAGGCTTCTTCCCTCCATCTCCTTCAGGGGATGCAGGGCTTTTGCAACTCTTGCTGTACAGAGAGATGGGAGACATCTGGGAGCTGCAGCTGCAGTCCACATCATCCTGCAGACAGAAAGTACATGAGATTAATGCTTTGGAAACACATAAAAGTGCCTACTGGCAGCTGAGAGTATAAAAGCCTTTCATCACATCTGTGTTACCCCTTCAGCAAACAGGAGAAAGGTTTCATTCTGCAGTTTTATTCTGGTCAATGCTAAGTACCACTGAAAACCACAGAAGTACCTCTCCTTATCAGCAGAGCAAAAGGGGGGTAGAGGTCAGCAACTTCTAAATTTCAGAAAGCATTCTGTTTGGCAACCAGACCAATACACACAACTGAGGAAACAGAACTGAACACGCTCTTTTTAGAACAGGCCACAGCAGGAAAGGAAGGAAGGAAAACATCAGTGAAGGAAAATTGTTTTTCCAAGGGTTAGAAAGACAAGCTGTTTCCTCTTATGCCATGAAGTTAGTCAGACAAGTAAACCACTGGTCTTTTTGTTTGTGGCAGCTGGTTCTGAATAAGTGCTGCTATCTGTGTTACAGAGAGGTTTCTGCATACAGGCACATTCTGCACTGGAGAGTCCACAGAGAGCGGAGAAGGGACCGAACAATTTGAAGTGGCTGGTGACAAGGGTTCTGTCTTCACGCTTGCATCTGCAAGAGGCAGAAGAACAAATTTTACTGTACAAGTGTTTAACAACGGCTGATCAGTAAAGAACACACTGCCCTACACCAGCTATTTAATTCCTGAAACAAGGCACAGCAGAAAACACAGCAAGACTAGAGATATTAAACAGCTTAGCTTGTAAGGCAGTCATCATCAGCTGCACCCATGCTACAGAAACAGCACAACTTCTCATCAGAGAGCTAAATGCTGCAGAATATCAAATAGCTTCACATACATTTACAGTCTCCTTAAGTTACAACAACTCAACCTTGTGGGGTGGGGGGAATAGTCACACCTGCAAAATACAACAGGTAAATTACCTGCATAAGCATGGCCTGTGATATTCCAAAGATCCGAGTCACAAGACATCAAATCCAGATCAAAATGAAAGTTATAGAGATCCTTTTCCTGAAATGACAGTTCAGAGAAAGAAACAATACAGAAAGAGAATACACCAGCCATTATGTTCATGTTCTTACAGCTCTAGAAATCTGCCCTTAAGGACAGTTTGGAGAAGAGGAGACTAAGGGGGGACCTTATTAATGTTTATAAATATATAAAGGGTGAGTGCCATGAGGATGGAGCCAGGCTCTTCTAGGTGGCAAACAATGACAGGACAAGGGGTAATGGGATCAAGCTGGAACACAAGAGGTTCCACTTAAATTTGAGAAAAAACTTCTTCTCAGTGAGGGTGACAGAGCACTGGAACAGGCTGCCCAGGGAGGTTGTGGAGTCTCCTTCTCTGGAGACTTTCAAGACCCGCCTGGACATGTTCCTGTGCGACCTCACCTAGGTGTTCCTGCTCCAGCAGGGGGATTGGACTAGATGATCTTTTGAGGTCCCTTCCAATCCCAAACATACTGTGATACTGTGACAGAACAGGGCAATACTCGACTGAAATACACAAGACAAGACTTCTTTTAAAGCTTAGAGCTGTAGGAAAGGAGCATACCAGTTTAAGACCATCACTAATTACTGTACTGTTATTAGTAATTTATAAAGTGAAAGTTATAAGTCTAGTCACTGAACCATCTTATAATAAAAAATAAGTTTAAGCAACTTGTTGGCATCCTCCCCTTCATCTTAATTGAAAGACTTACTTAATGCCCTTCTATCACCAGATCTCCAAGTACTTTATAAACAAAAGCAGTATCTGTGTCAGTTTACCAGCAGGAAGAGAGACATGGAAACTGATTTGCTCAAGATATGACAAACAGTATGTATTAGGCTGCCCTGCATTTGAATACAGCAACATCATCATCTTCTAAAGCCAGGGACATCAGTTGCCTTTTTCAATGGAAAAAAATGAGACTAAAATCACTTCATATACATTATTTATTGTACAACCTTTAAAACAGTGATCAGGTTTTTGCCCCATTTTTTCTGCTGATGCAACTGTAAGTCTCAGATTTGCACTCAAATCTAACCTCTCCTTATGTTCGCAACTTGCCTCATAAAAGGAGGCTGAGAAAGCCTACAGACTGCACAGTATCTGCAGGCTAGGATGAAGAAAAGGTTAATCAGAACACACAAGAAGAAAGACCAAACGGCACAGCCTGAGCTGTGCAGCAAGAGCCTGCACACAAGTTCTAGCAATGCTGACGGGCGATACCCTTCCCCCGTACAATGCCAAATTTTCTCCAGCACCTGGCTTTACAACTCTTAGTACCTGAAGCTGACGTCACATAACCCAGGGGTTGTGACAGAGGTGTGTTAGGACACAGTGAGCAGAGAGAAGGTGGTGGAGGAACAGAGAGTGGAAAATCCACAGGACAAATGCCGTGGGCCACAAAAAGCAGCGTGTAGGATCAGACAAGCAAAAACGTGGGGATTAATGCATAAGGTTGGAAGTAAAGAGTTTAGGAGAAAACTGGAAAATAGACAAGAAAAATTATCTTGGCAAGGCATTGATGGACATTGATGTAATGTACCCACACTCCTCCTTTCGGGTAACGCAGAAACATGCAGTCCTGTCAGCTCTGCCTCGCAGGGAACTTTACCTCCGCTGGGTCAGTGACAACATAGCTTTCCCTGGGCACTGAATCATAGAATGTCAGGGATTGGAAGGGACCTCGAAAGCTCATCTAGTCCAATTCCCCTGCCGGAGCAGGAACACCTAGATGAGGTTACACAGGAAGGAGTCCAGGCAGGTTTTGAATGTCTGCAGAGTAGGAGACTCCGCTGCACCTCAAGCTTTCACCTCCAGCTCTGCCCTGGCTTTTAAATCGCCAGCTCTGATACGGATAGTTTATTACCAGACCGACAGCTCCGCAGCCATGGCGGGGTGCCGGGGTGACGTCTGTGGCGCCCGTCGCTTCGCCAGCTCCAGCGTCCGCGAAACCCACCGCGCTGCCGCCGCGGGACCCCCGGCCCGGGGGCACCCTGGCCTCCCGCCCCCCGTACTCACGTCGGGCTCGTCCCTCGGGGCCTCCCGCGGCTCCGCGGCGCCCAGCAGCTCGCTCAGCTCCTCGCCCAGCACCGCCTCTGCGGGAGAGACAGCGGCCTCAGCGCCGGCCCGGCCCCGGCAGGGAGCCCCCAGCGCCCGGCCCCGCGCCCCCCGCGCTCACCCCAGTCCAGGCCGCCCCCCGAGGCCGGCAGCAGCCCCGCCGGCTCCCACTCGGCCTCCGCCGCCGCCATCGCTTCCGCTTTACTCCCGAAAACTACGTCTCCTTCCGGGCAGCGCCCCGCCTCGCCTACGGCGGCCGCTGGCGGACACAGCGCCTGCCGGCGACCTCCGGGCGCGCGTGGGACCCCCACAATCGGTGCTCGCGCCGGAGCTTCGGCTCCAGCCCCCGCGGTCTGAGCCGGGCCCGTCCCCACCCGCGCCCAGGCACACGAAGGCGGCTCGTTAGACACAGACGTTTATTAAGGCCCTGCTGACACAAGCCCGTGGCCGGAAGCGCGAGTGGGAGGAGCCGCGAGGAGATGTCCATGGGGAGAAGGGCAGCTCCGTGCGAGGAAGGGGCTGGCAGCAGGTGGTCCGTCTTCGGTATCCTTGACGCGTGGGTGGTGCAGGCGGGCAGCTCCACTCCCCGCGTGGGTCGGGGCTGCAGCCGGGGGCGTGAGGCCTCCATAGGTCCCGGCGGCGGCCCCTGCTGGGGCTGCAACGCTGGGGACAGGCTGGGGTTCGGTCAGGGCGACGCTGGGAGCACGGGGGAGGCGGAGCTCGTGTCACCCCTTCAGTAAAAAGCAGCGGGTCTCCCCTTCTCCTGCCCGGGGTGTCCCCACCTGGCAGCACCCCAGCCCGGAGCGCAGCTGCCCGGGGACTGTCGATGTAAGACTCCCAGAAGTGGGGAGATGGCTTCCAGCACGCTGTAAGGCCACACGGTGCCGCAAGCAGCTCAGCACCTCACAGGTTGGCGTCATATGCTGCATTGGTGAAGATGCCCGGTGATCCCAGGTCACTGGAAGACAGACATGAGGGTGGCATCTTGGGGGTGAGGGCAGGAGTGTGAAGGGCACGGGTTAGAACAGCCCCATACCCACTGAAGATGCTCTCACTGCCTATGCAAGCAGCCGCACATGGGCAGAGCTGGGTGACACAGGGTGACTGCAGGGCTGTGAGGGGCACAGTGCAAACCCACCTTCCTGCAGAGCATGGCTCTCACCTGGTGGGGTTCAGGAGCTTCTTCTTCTCCTCTGATAATGGTGTCAAATGTCCACATGGGTAGTACAGATAAAAAAGAAATAACCAGATCTGTTTAGTGAAGTACTTGAGAAGCTGCAGAAGCAGTGTCTGAAATGGAACTGAGTGTGACAAGCACAGGATGGAGCAGGGAGGGGGACCTGGAACAATCACCACCTTTCCCTTTGCAATTAAGATGTTTTTCTGGCTCTGCACTCCAAACCTGGCTGCTGACACTTCCAGCTGGACAGACACCAAGGAGGTGCTGCCAGACCAAAGCAACTTGCAGCAAATAAAACACGTGTACTGAGACAGTCAAACTGTTAAACTCGCCCGGTCATCCCACCCTCTCCTGGCACACTGTAACCCCCTGGTCCAAGAGCCCGCAGCCAAAGTGATGGTGGGTTGCAGAAGGCATTTCTGTACCTCTGTTGCTGAGCCGCTTGGCAAGGAGGGCAATGAGCGTTCCTGAGAGCACGATGCCGGCTACTGCCAGAGCCGTGCCGCTGCTGTAAGCCAGGACTTGCTTTAAGAAGGGGGCGCCATCCTCTGAAACAGGTCCACAGACCCACAAGTTAGAAAGTTGTCAGAAGGACTTCACAGCACACAGGCTGCTGAGGTGCCCCCCACCCCATTCAAGATGTGCTGTAGGAAGCCAGACCCCATAGTGTAAGAAGAGCAGGGGGTCCCACCATACCTGCACAGACAGGGGGATGCCTGGTCCAGTTCCCTGTGGCTGCGCACCTGAGCACCTCTGCTCCCATCCGAACAAACCCCTCCTCGCAGGAAAAGGTGCACGTGGAGTTGTACGTGAAGTTCCCGTGCACGTGAGAGCAGCTCAGCTGGCCTCTGCTAGGGGGCTCCAGCGTCGGGCAGCTGATGGCTGGAGGTAAAGCACAGTGGATAAAGATAGCACAGATAAAGCATAGTGGATACATCAGTAGGACAGGACTGCTGGATGGGACATGTGGGCTGCGTAGGCAGAGGATGAGCTGCCATGGACTAGGGGTGCTAAGGAGAAAGGGGTGCTGGGGAAAGCAGTCTGCTACAGCAGAGCACTTCCAGACTCGTGTGACCACGAAATCTACCTATGCATTGTGGGGTGTCCCCTGTCCAGGTCCCCATGGCCATGCACTCGCGTTTCTCTGGCCCCATCAGCACAAATCCGGTCTGGCAGGAGAAGGCACACATGGAGCCAAAGGAGAAGTTCCCGTGGAGGTGGGAGCAGGCAGCCTGGCCCATCTTGGGACTGGCTAGGGCTGAGCATTTGATGGCTGCAAGTGTAAAGAAGCACACAAATCAGGAACCTGGGAGACTACACTGCTGGGACCAAGAGACTGGGGAACATCCCAGTGTCACCCCAAGGCTAGAAATACCCTGAGCTCTAGCTGCAGCCCTACCTTCACAGCGTGGGGCATCCCCAGTCCAGGTGCCCGCGGCCATGCACTCGCGGCTCTCCGGCCCCATCAGCACAAACCCCGTCTGGCAGGAGAAGGCACACACAGAGCCAAAGGCAAAGTCCCCGTGGGGGTGAGAGCAATTCAGCTGTCCCCAGTCTGGAGCACTGAGCTCTGGACAGGTGATGGCTGCAGGGATAGAGATACATTTCAAATAGGAGCCTGTGGACTATGAGGCTAAACTGTTGGGACCAGAGGACTAAGACACCCTAGAACATCTCGGGGACAACACAATGCCTGTGCTGCATTGAGCAGCAGCTTTACCTTCACAGCGCGGAGTGTCCCCAGTCCAGGTCCCCATGGCCGTGCACTTGCGGCTGTCTGGCCCTGTCAGTGCAAACCCTGTTTGGCAGGAGAAGGCACACACAGAGCCAAAGGCAAAGTCCCCATGGAGGTGGGAGCAGTTCAGCTGTCCCCAGTCTGGAGCGCTGAGCACCGGGCAGGCGATGGCTGCAGGGTAAATAAGCACACTTCAAATAGGAGCCTGTGGACTATAAAGCTAAACAGTTGGAATGAGAGGACCAAGACACCAGAAAACATCTCATGGTCACCCCAAAGCCTGTGACACCTTGCACAGCATCTCAACCTTTGCATCGTGGAGTGTCCCCAGTCCAAGTCCCCATGGCTGTGCACTCTTGGCTCTCCAGTCCTGTCAGCGCAAACCCTGTCTCGCAGGAGAAGACACACGTGGAGCCAAAGGCAAAGTTCCCATTCAGATTGGAGCAGTTCATGTTTCCTCGGTCTGGAGCACTGAGCACCGGGCAAGTGATAGCTGCAGAGATAGAAATATACTCCAAGTGGGAGCCTGGGTACTGCAAGGCTAAACTGCTGGGACCAAGAGGCTGGGGTGACATTAGGATGTTCCCCAGGATCAGTGACACCCTGAGCTCTAGCAGCAGCAATACCTTCACAGCGTGGGGTGTCCCCAGTCCAACTCCCCATGGCTGTGCACTCACGGCTCTCTGGCCCCATCAGTGCAAACCCCATCTGGCAGGAGAAGGCACACGTGGAGCCAAAGGTGAAGTCCCCATGGAGGTGGGAGCAGTTCAGCTGTCCTCGGACTGGAGCACTGAGCACTGGGCAGGTGATGGCTGCAGGGAGAAATACACTTCAGGCAGGAACCTGGGAGACTACACTGCTGGGACCAAGAGACTGGGGAACATCCCAGTGTCACCCCAAGGCCAGTGACACTCTGAGCTCTAGCAGCAGCTCTACCTTCACAGCGTGGGGCATCCCCAGTCCAGGTCCCTGTGGCCGTGCACTCACGACTTTCCAGACCTGTCAGCACAAACCCTGTCTGGCAGGAGAAGACACATGTGGAGCCAAAGGCAAAGTCCCCATGGAGGTGGGAGCAGTTCAGCTGTCCCCAGCCTGGAGCGCTGAGCACCGGGCAGGCAATGGCTGCAGGGTAAATAAGAACACTTCAAATAGGAGCCTGTGGACTACGAGGCTAAACTCCTCTTGTAATAAGAGGACCAAGACATCCGAGAACATCCCATAGTCACCCCAAGGCCTGTGACACCTTGCATGGCAACTCTACCTTCACAGCGTGGAGTATCCCCAGTCCAGGTCCCCATGGCTGTGCACTCACGGCTCTCTGACCCCATCAGTGCAAACCCTGTCTGGCAGGAGAAGGCACACGTGGAGCCAAAGGTGAAGTTCCCGTTGAGGTGGGAACAGTTCAGCAGTCCCCAGTCTGGCGCGCTGAGCATGGGGCAGGTGATGACTGCAGGGCAAAGAGGCACACTTCAAGTAGAAGCTTGGGGTCTGGGAGACTAAACTGCTGGACCAAAAGGCTGGGGAAAATCCCAGTGTCACCCCAAGGCCAGTGACACTCTGAGCTCTAGCAGCAGCTCTACCTTCACAGTGTGGGGCATCCCCAGTCCAGGTCCCTGTGGCCGTGCACTCACGGCTTTCCAGACCTGTCAGCACAAACCCTGTCTGGCAGGAGAAGACACATGTGGAGCCAAAGGCAAAGTCCCCATGGAGGTGGGAGCAGTTCAGCCGTCCCCGATCTGGTGCACTGAGCGCTGGGCAGGAGATGGCTGCAATGGGAGAGCAGATCTCAGAGACAAGATAGAGGAGGTTAAATCTAGGGATTAAGAGTTGAATCCCAGTCAAACAAAACATTCTATGGTGACATGTCTTCCATTTACCTTTCTCACCCAGACAAGTCTCACCTCTTCAAAAGCAGTAATAATGTAGCTGGTACAATGATTTTTCTGCTGTAGGAGTTATTTCCTGAGGGGTGGGGAGCAGTTGCTGTTCTGCCAGAGCCCTGTTTATCCCCTGCACTGCCCCATGTTGCAGCCCCCAGGACAAAGGACCAAGGCTGCTGCAGTTCTGCTTGCCTCCCTCCCTGCCTCCATCCTTGTCACAGCAGCAGGAGGAAGGACACCTTGGTGGCTTTCTGGCTGTAGAGGACCGATGTTGGATGACTATGATAGCTGCAGGTGCATGTACCAGCCTCCCCAGGCTGTGCCTGGCGTGCCTCACTGTGTGCCAGGGCAGCGCTCAATTTTTGCTGGAGCAAGTGGCTATGTATATAGAGAGACACCCTGCCCACCTCTTGACCCCTCCTGCTGGGTCACCCAGTAGAGAGGGTCCCCATGTGTGTCCTGTGTCTGCTCCAGTTCTCAACTCATCCCATATTGTGCAAGGCTGCAGATGCACCACACAGTGGTGCAGGGAAGGTGGAGCAGGGCCGTCACACCCCCCCAGAAAGCCAAGCACCTCTCTGGGGCACCCAACACCTGGTTGCAACCCTCGAGCCACCAACAGGAAGATTTGCCCTGCCTCTGCAGGGTAACATACCACAACTTTCTCTCCTTTGTGGCTTCCTGCCCTGCTCTGTCCCTCCCAGCTTGTATCTAACCTCATCTCACGGGTCCTCACCCCCACTCAAGGCAGCCCAGTCTGCCAGGATCCACCCTTCCCACAGCCGGAGGTTGGCAGTCCCCCTTCACCCTTCTCTGAGGACCCCCAAGATGCTGAGCACCTTCCCAAGGTGTTTTGCGGTGGGCTTGGGGAGATGCAGACTGTGCCACCAAGGTGACAGAGGTGCCAAGACACCCTCCTGCCCCCATGTTTGGTGCACACAGGGTGCTGACACCTGGGTGTGATTCAGGACAGTGAGCAAGTTCTGGGACAGCCTGGGAGAGCAGAGGTCTTATCCAGAGCTCACAGCCACCCTGCCCATTGCAGCCTCATCAGGGAACTGCTCCCTGCATGCAGCACTGGGAGCTGCTTCCCTGAATGACAGGCACACTGCAAGCCTAGCCTGTTGCTTGCCTGAGCAGCCTTGCCCCCAAAAAGCATCAATGCCACATCAGTGTCACATCGATGTGTCCCCCAGTCCCTGGCAGGCCCTACCTGTGCAAGTGGGGGTCTCTGCAGACCACTGCTGGGAAGCCAGGCACCGCAGTGTGCTCGCCCCTTGCTGCTCAAACCCCTCCTGGCACCCGAACACACAGGTGGAGTTGTAACTGAAGTCTCTGTAGGGATGGCTGCAGTTCATGTGTGCTCCCTCTGGTTCCAGCTCAGCACACTGCACAACTGGGGGAGACGCAGCATCGCCAGCCCGTTAGGAGAATAAAGAACCTGTGCACTTTGCCACTGGGGCTTAGATGCCTGTCAGGGCAGGAGGGCTGGGAATGGGAGGCTCACCATCCTCGCATTCGGGGCCATGGAATCCAGGGTAACACTGGCAGCGGTAGCTCCCGATGGTCTCCACGCACTCGCCGCGCTGGCTGCACGAAAAGGGCTGGCAGGAAGCTGCACACACAGAGGATGGTCAGCAGGAGCCACTGTCCACCCTGCCAAGGTCCCCAGCCCACCCAATCTGGCTCCGTGCTGCAGCATCCCCGCTCACCCTGGTAGCACAGCGCCTTCTTCTTCTGCTTGCAGTTCTCGTCATTCCACTTGCCCGACTCCTGCTGCCGCTTGATGTAGATCTCCACACAGTCCTGGTTGGAGCGGCGGTTGTTGGGCTCCCCCGCTGCCCAGTTCTCCGCCTCCTTTGTCAGCACCTTCTTGGTGCCAACCCAGGTCCAGGTGCCACCCAGCTTGCGGATGCCGATCCAGTAGTAGCGCCTGTGGAAGGGCAGGCTCGCGTTGAGGTACTCAATCTCCTGCTTGTTCTGGATTGCCACCAGGTCAGTGAAGAAGGTCTGGCAGTAGTTCCTGGCCTGCTCCCATGTGTAGTCGCCTTGGTCACTGTAGTGATATGTCCAGGCACCCACCTCCACCCACATGACTGCACCTGCGAGAGAGGATGGGGACCGGGACTGATGCAGAAGGGACGGGAACCCAGTCAGGGATGGGGTCCCTTGGAATATGAGGTTGGGGCTAGGGCTGGCCAAGAAATGCCACCGAGAGGACAGGGCAAAAGGACAAGAGTGGGTGAGAATGGGGCTCTAAGGGTACACAGAGACCTGGGTGGATCAAGGCATTGCAGAAGGAGCTGAGGTGGGACAGGGGTGAGGAAGGTGAGGAGTGGGTGAAGTGAGGGATGGGTGAAGGCTGAGACGGGAAGCACAGGATGAGGCAGGCAGAACACAGGTGGCAGGAGAGCCCCAAACCATGCCAACCGCTCCTCCAGCCAAGGGGTGGAAGCCCAGCCCCACAGCCTCATACCCCTGGCCACAAAGGTTTCCCAAAGGGGAAAACCCAACATCAAGATGGTTCTTTAAAACATGATTCCTTCCTCAAGCACAGAAGTGTACCACTTCGGTTTTCTTGCTTTACACTTCTACATGAGACTCAGGTTGGAGCGAGACAGAGCAAGAAGCATGCCCTCATCCCCAAAAGCATCTGGATCCCCAGATGGTCTGAAGAGTCTTGTAAAACTCAGTATTGCAAAACAACATCTTGCAAAAGTCAAGTTCACATCCTGGTCATGCCCACCAGCCAGAGCAAAGCCAGAGATTAACTGGAACCCACACCCAGAAGCGAGGGGCACTTTGCTGAAACCCTGTTCTTATTTACAGCGTTTCACACCACAACTTGATGCAATGAAAGGGTTTTAGCCACCAAAAAAAAGCTTCCTCCCTCCTCCCCAGAAGCAGGTATCTCCACAACTGCAGAAACTGATACAAGGATCGTATCTTCATCTGTGCAGAAAGTGAGATGGGGATCGAAGTTTTCTCCAAACAACCAGCCTTGGGTACCCTGTGTCTCAGGAGAGCATATCACACTCTGGTCATGCAGGCAGTGTTCTGGACATCACAGATTAGATGCAAATCTAGGGCTTCCCAAGTCTAATTAGGGCTCTAGTTTTGTCAATAATTACACATAATTCTAAGCAAAATTCCCATAATTTGTCCATATTTCCTTGTGAAAGGGTAAACTGTCCACTTCGCCTAATAAAACCAAGTCTGAGGAAAATGTGGTCTTCAACAGCAGCTCTTCTCTTCACGCCTTTCGAGTCTGGGGCTGCAGGACAGGAGCTCAGGGCAGCTCTGGGAACCTGCCCTGTCCTCAGCTCCCACCACCCATGTCCCAGCCCTCACTATCTTCCCAGCCCAGCTCAGGGCAGCCACCCTGCTGCTCTCATGTGCCCCATCCCCAAACCAAGAAAAACCAAGGGGGTCTATCTGCTACATGCCCATCCTCCACATGCTTCCCACCTCTTTCCTCCAGCTCCACCAGTAACAACCTCTCTGTAGCACAGCTCATCCCTGTTCCTTCCCCTCAGCCTTATGTTACCTCTCCCAGCCCCAACCAGAGCTGAACCCCCAGGTGGGTGCTGTTTGCCTGTGTTTCAACCACTCCACTCCCCTGAGAGCCCCCCCAAAGCTCCCCCCAGGACTGTTCTCAACACCCACCACACTCAGGGTGCCTTTGCATTTTTGTTTCGCCCTCAGAGCTAAATCTCAGCCTCCTCCTGACAATTTTGCACTTGCCTCTGTTCCTTAGCTGTTCCTTAGCTCAGTCACGAAAGGTCCTTTGGAAAATAATCCATAAAGATCCTCCAGCTCATGGAGGATCTCTAGGGACAGAGCGGGCACCGGCAGGTTTTGCTTTGTGCACTGCCAGTATGTGAAGGAAATATCCTACAAGCAGCAAAACCAAATTAGTTTCTACTCTAATTTCTTTTCCTGATGTCAATTAGAAGCTTTAACTCTGCGTGGTGCTACCTCAGCTGTACTCCCAGCCCTTCCTCGCACCTGTGGGTGCAGGCAGCTTACCCCATGCAATGGCAGTGATGGCCAGGTAGCAGATGTCACGGGAGCCCAGAGCCTGCGTTCTCCCAGCAGATCGCAGTCCCACAGCAGTGCCCTGCGTGCCAGGGAGGGAGGTGTGAGCATGTCTGTCCCAGGGGGGCTCATGCACCCCACTGTGCCCCCATGCCACACACCTGGTAGCCACAAGCTAGGTGCCATGTGCCACCGGTCAGGTACAGTTCTGCTGCAGAAAGGGTCCCCCACTTTTCAGGGGCTGTGCCTCCCATGCAATTCACTCCTGGGGAGTCCCAAAGTCCAGGGCGTGCCTTGTGCCCCCAAGCCTCCCACCCCCCTGGGCTAGCATCTGCCTGTGCAGTGGCAGTGCCCTGTGCTCCCAGCACAGCCTTGCTGCCTGCAGCAGGGTCTCTGTCCCACAGGTCCCCGGCAGTGGCACTGGTTCCTGGCAGCACCTGCCCACAGCCCTGCCATCCCCTACCCACCTTTGCTGAGCAGATCCCGATTCGTCCCCACAGAAAGGAGCAGGACCTACCATGTCGGTGTCACGGACGCAGGTTGCCCAGCTGCTGGCAGCGTGAAGCACGTCTGGCCTGGGCGGGTAGCGGTGCTCGCACTTCCTCCGAGCACACGCAGCATCGCTCCCTGCCCTTGGCCTCTTCCCCTCCCACCCCAGCCCCGCTGCCAGCCCGCATCCTGCCCCACGCCTCCGCCTGCCCCGCCACAGGGCTCTCCCACCTCCACAGACTCCCCCACTCCCAGCCCATGGCCAAAGCGGAACAGTGGGGTCAGCCCTGGCCATGGCTCTGGCAGGACTCAGCTCGTCACCTGCCCCACGGTGTGGGAGCTGGGTGCATCCCCACACTGCCACGGGAGCCAATGCACAAAAAGCCCGGTCTGCCTGAGCCCCCTGGGAGGTGAAGGAGGATCCAGCGCCAGCCCATGGTGCCCAGAGCATTGGGACCTCTCCAACCCACCACATCCATGTCGCAGTGCCCACACTGGTGGCCAGGGGACGGAGGAGGGATGAGGTGTGATGAGCAGGAGTTCACACCTTCCCCTCTCCTCACTGGCAGGCGTTTTGCTCTGGTTGTGAATTTTCATATACCGTTTATAAACAGGTACTTACACAATGTATTTCCTGTCTTTGCCTTTAAGTTTTTATGAGAATGGTCCAACAACATGCCAGAGGAACTTCCTGTGAGTTGTTAATATCCCTTATGAACTTCCACCGATGCTTCAGGAACACGTCTGATTGTGTCCACCTCCCCTTGGATCATTCTTGACTCATCATAAATCTTTCCTTACCTCCTTACCCCATTCTGCTTTTAAGTAAGATTGCCTTGGCAGGGTTTTCTGCAGGAATTACTCTGCTCATTTCCAGCCAAAGCAAGAGCCATGCAGGTCACATCCATTTTCCAGTTCCAGAGAAATAGATGCTGCTCCAGTGGGACTCATGCTAGACAAAAGGAGGAACTCATCCCACAAAAGCCGTAACCCACCACAATGACTTTATACTTGGCCAATATAAATGCAACTCAGTTCCTGTTTCTGAATATCTTCCTCCCAAAATGTTTTACTGCAATTGTCTATTTTTATGTAATTGCTGAGGATGAGCCTGTATGTCCAGTAATTCAGGGTTGTTTTCTCTCTAGCAGCCCATGTGTAGAGGGCATGCAGTTATGGCATGGGAAGAAGCAGCCCGGCAGGCAAGGAGGCTGAGGGGCAGCTGATGAGGCAGGAAAGCATCTCCAAATGCTGAGGGTCACCTGGGCAGGGTGGGGGCTGCCTCTCCCGTGCATTGAGAGACCCACTGGGAGTCAGAGGGGTACTCACAGGTGGCACTGTCCCAGGCGGGGAACAGGCTGTGCCCTTGCCAGTTTCACTTCTGCTGAGGCCCGATACGGTAGGGCAGACCAGTAGAAAAAAAATATTCCCGCCTTTATTTTTTCAAATTACAAGTAGTTTCTGATATTGTTTTCAAAACAGAACCAAGGTGGTTGAGACTCAGAGGCTACCACTGAATAGTGGAATGTGGCCAAGTTCAAAGCTGTTTGTGGGGTCAGGTACTCTGTGCCTGTGGGTACCTGGGCTCACAGGGGTTGTCCTGCATCAAAGGACCAGTACCAAAGTTTGCTTTGTAGGAAGTAGAAAAAGGTACATGTGGTAGGAGAGAAGACCCAAATCAGCTCTGCTGGGAGCTGGTTGATCACCAGGAGCCTTTTCACATCTCAGGTGGTTTCCAAGGCCTTCCCCAGGAAGGATTCAGGATGCTGCAGGGCACACGCTCCCCACTGGGTTCCTGCTGCCCTGCTTACCAAGGAAAGGCCCATCCCTGCCTTACGGGCTGAGCAGGGCCGGGATTTCCCAGGCAGCAGGATGGCGCATCCTGTCTCCCTGCCCCCTTCAAGGGCATAGCACAAGCTGCAAGCCAGGGCTTCGTGCAGCAGGGGCTCGAGTGAGCAGGCACAGAGGCACTCTCCCATGTCACCTCCTCACTTTCCTCCTGGGCCTTGCAGGGATCTGGAATGGAAATGTGTCTCCTTTGCTGTGTCCTGGTCCTGAGCCACAGATGGAGGTGATGCTCTTGCCCATGAGAGACTGGTTGCGGGCTGTGTCTGTGGGGAAGATGGCACACATGCCATCTCCAAATGATTGCCAAAGGTGTTGTGCAGCTGGGGGTGCTGGGCAACTCACACACAGGCTGTGACCACAGGGCTCACTGCAGGGGAAGCAGTTCAGCCCCTACAGCCATAGCTGCCTGCCCAGGCTGATGCTCTGCTCCCTCTTGGCGTGCTTGGCTCTGCCATGGACAAGCTGTTGTGCAGAGGGCTGGGTGTGATGCCAGTGGCACTGGAAATGCCAGGTGTGGATGGGACCCACAGTGACAGGGGCTGTACACGCTGCATGGGGAGGTGGGTGCTGGCAGAGGTGGGCAGATGCCCCAAGGCTTAGCCTCTGCAGAGCCCCAGGGCCAAGACCAGGCTGTGCCATGCATGGTGTCCTCAGGGAGTGCCTGGGACCCAACAGAGTGAGAGCCTGGGGACAGAGGGTGCAAGGGCTGCCCCTCTCACCAGCATGCTGCAACCCCCCTGCACAGAGGCAAATATGTTGTTTTCAGCAGAGGCTCCCGCCCCAGCCTGTTTCCCTCCTTGTGCAATGTCCCAGCAAACCGCAGAGGAACCAAGTCACCCTGACACAGCCCGCCCAGCTCAGCTGCCACCAGTGATACAGTGAGCACCTTCCTGGGGAGCCCCCATTGCTCCCCATTCCTCTTGCCCCCCCTGCTGGGGAGGGCTCACCGGAGCCTGTGGGAACGTGGCGTGGTGCCTGTGGGGACCCACACCTCGCTGGGGTGTAGCCCCACTCCTGTCACCCCCCACTCCACCCTGGGGACCAGGGCAGCTCTCCTCAGGTCCTGCAATGCCCTGGTGAGTGGTGGCTTTGAAAGCACCTCCTGCCCATGGGCAGGGGACAGGTCCCCCCCAATGCAGGTCCCCAGCGGGTTTTTGACCCAAAGGGTGTCCCCAGGCTGCAGGGTGCCTTTGGGCATGTCTCCCAGCACAACGCCTGGCCTGCATCCGCAGCAGCCAGACTGTCCTCCAACCATGCTGGAAGTGCCTGATAAAATCTATTTCACACTTTGGAAGTGTTTGGCCACAGGAAGACGTATTATCCAAGTACTGCCCTGGCTTGGAGGGGGAGAGAAGGTTGCAAGGATTAGCTGGGACCAGAAGGATGGCAATGCTTCCAATATAGCCCAGGGGCCATGGCACCCTGCACCTCCACCCACAGGGACTGGGGGACAGCTCAGGTTGTGGGGTGCAGAGGTAGTTTTGGGCAAACCACTCCTGCCCACGCCACCTGGTCCCTCCCAGATACATTTCTTTTGTGTCAGTTATAGGACAGCTTTCTGCCTCTCACCTTTCCCCTACCACACTGATGTCAGAGCACCTTTTCACAGGGCACCACTGCCAGCTGGGTACCCCTGCCCATTCTGCCTGCCGGCTCCCTGACGCCTGGCAGCAGCAACACCTGCCTGGTACAGATAAGGGTTCACCAAACAGGATGCCACGGGTGTAGATAAAGCTGAGGTTATCTCACTGCTTTTGTGGTAAGGAGTAAACAAGCAGCTCTGCCCACCTGGGAAATCCCAGGCAGTGCCTCTGTCCTGCCAGCAAGCCGGGGCACAGGGTGGGTACAGGGTGCTGGGGTGCAGCTCCAGGGGCACAGCCATGCAGGCAGCCCTTTCCCTAAGCCAGAGCAGAAGCACCCTGTGCACGGATCTGCTCCTGGGAACTGTGACTGCTCTGCCTGCACCCTGACCAGCTCCCCACAGCACTGTGCATCCCTGGAAGGCTGGGATGGGCCACCAAACCTGACAGGCCCTCCCTTGAAGACACCCATCTTCCTGGCACAAGAGCAATACCTAAAGGTGCCATGCCGCCTCAGCACGAGGGCAACCCAGGCATTGGAGGCTGGTGGAGCAGGCCTCCAGCATCTCGGACATCACCAGTGCTTTTGTCATATGTCTGGTTTAATGCAGAAATTTCAATATTCTCCTGTCTCACAAAACAAGCCCAGAGACAGATTCCTCTGTTTGTCACCCCCGTCATCCCCTGCACGCCATTGTCTGCTCCTCTTCCCTCCTGTCTGGCTCTTTGCAGCATGGGTGGGCTCTGTCCTCCTCTGCTCCTCCTCGCTGGGGCCAGTGGCCTAGCATACTCAGCCCCGAGAGCCATGTCTCCAGCCAGGGCCAGCCACCACAGAGCAAACAATGTCCTTTCCTCTGGCCAGGAAATCCTCTGGCATCCCCTTTGCCAGGCACTGAGCCCAGCTGCCTTTTACCCCAAGACAGAAGCATCCTTGAGGGCGTTCTTCACCTTTTGACAGGCCAGGGCTAAGCTTTCCTCTTCTCATTCTCACCTCCCTGCTTCAGCACTGCTGGCAGTTTGTTGCTTTCTCCCTGGGATCTCGATTATCTTTCTGCTCCAAGAAGCTTGTGTCCTGTGATTTGCCAATCTGTTTAAATTGCTGATTTATTTTCTGCAGGTAGGGCAGGCTCTGGTACAATGTGCATTTTAAGGTCTTTTTTACATCACAAACACTTTGCTTTTGTCCTCTGCCCTGTCCACGCTGCCTGTGACGTTGCAAACCACTGGGCTTTGTCCTATACAGCGACCCCAAGGACAGGGTAGCCCTGTCTGAATTGCCTCTGCCTTGGCCATCCAGCTCTTCACACACAGGGCTGGTGATGCTTGCTGGTGTTGTCTCTTTCTAACAGTTCTGACTTTTGGGGCAAGCCCCTGCAAGAAAAAAACAAAAGCTAAAATAACAAGGGGAAGGATGTTCCTAACCATTTGTTGTCACGTTTGAAATTAATTCCTCATCCTCTGACCTCTCTCAGCTCTGCTTTAGGAGCAAGATTGTTACAAACACCGTTTTAACTGTGATTAGGCCATGGGCAGAGGGGTCCAAGCTCTTTCATAGCTGAGCAGCAAAAGCAAAAGGTCTTTTCTGCACTTTTCTGCTAGGACATGGCAAGGCAACATAGGGAGTGCTTTCCTAGCTTCTTTTATCCTTGAAAGGAAAAGGACTGTTTTGCAGAGAGGCATTTCGGGTGGACTCACCCCCCTGAGAGGAGCCAAGGCAGGACCTTCTTCCTCCACCCCTTCCCTGCTGCTCTACCAGGGACTCGGCCGCCCCAGCCCCACACTGTGACCATACCTGGCTCCTCAGGGGAGAGCAGCGTGCAGGGGGCAGCTTCCCGGGCTGCCTGGCTCCAACCACAGCCACCATCCCTCCTCTGCTGCCTCTGGTGCTGTCACACTGTTGTCACACAAAGGCTTCACAGTGCCCAGCAAGAACTAGAAGCCTACTTTTCCTCTCTGGGTGTCGACATTCTTCAGCAGAGGCATGGGGCCAGGAGCAGCGTCTGTCCTAATGGACACAGGTGCAGGCAGTGAGTGGAGCTGTCCTCGTTGTGACACCCATCCCCTCTGCTGCAGGGATGCTGTGGGAATGTGGTACCTGTCCTCTCTGCCACGGCGGTGCTGTGGGGGTGTTGGGGGGTTGCTGGGGGATGCTGTGATGTGTCCGCTGGCATGCATGGAATTGCTCTCCACAATAAGTTGGACGAGTCCTGCCCCAGGGAAGTCCATGATGACTACTCCCCAGCACACGGGCTGCCCCCTCCAGTGCTGCAGGTGCTGGTAGCAGCGGGGGTTCACAAAGCGGGCCACCTCCTCAGGACAGGTGAAGAGCCCATTGCCAGAGCAGAAGGTGAGGTGCATGGTTGTGGTGTTCCCACTGGCCACCCTCTCCAGGTGCCGCTGGGCCCGTGCCCACTTACGCTCCAGAGAGAGTACGTTCCAGGCGTCACTGATGCTCAGCTGCTCATAGGGGATGCCCAGCACCTCCTGTGCCAGTGCCTCCAGCACCACAATCTTCCCCCGCACCTGGCCCAGTGTTGGCACCTCCTCCTGGCACCACACATGGCCCTGTCCCTCCTCCAGCAAGCAGCGGCGCAGCTGGGCAGCAAAGCCTGGCCGAGAGAAGATGGGCAGCTCCTCCTTGATGCGCATGAGCACGGCCTCGCCGGGATGGGCATGGAGGAAGCGCAGGGTGCGGCGCAGGACGCCCCGCAGGCTGGCCCGCTGGAAGGTGCAGAGGTGGTAGACCTGGAGCTCACCTCGCACCAGCTTGCAGCGCACATCCAGGAAGCGAATGCCTGCTGCCAGCTGGGCTTCCAGCCCCCAGCTCTGGCATCGCAGGCGCCGACCACCGAACAGGCTGAGGGAGTCATGGGTGCCAGGAACAGAGAGGCAGGAGAGGGGCAGGGCATCAGGGAGCCCTGCCATCCAGTCGGGGAAGCAGGCTGTCGGCTGGGGTGTGCAATCGAATGCCACTCTGTGCTGGCACTGTGCCTCCATGCCAGCAGAAGAGTGGGTGCCTCAGCACCTGGCTGGGTCCACCAAGCCCTGATGTGGAGGAGAAGCAGACTACAAGCAGTGGGAGTGCTGCATGACCCCCACGCATCCTGATCCCACCCCTCCCTCAAGCACTCATCCCACTACCCCCAAACCCCAGTATGTCCCATCCTCCCCCTCCTGCACCCACCTGGGTTTGCCTGTGGCTGCAGGGTGCAGCCCACCGGATGGGGTGAGTGGCCGTGGGTGCTGGCAGCGCACTGTCAGGTGGAGCAGGATGCTGGCCATTAACCTGGTGACGCTCATGACGTATGTCCTGCCTCGCACGTGCATCAGGGGTTCATCCTCAGCCCTTGGCCGAGGGGAATGCTCAGCAAACACACCAGGCTGGAAAATTGCCTGGCTGATCCCAAAACCAGACACTCAGCCTCTGCACCTCCCTGCCCAGGAATCAGGACAAACAGGATTGGGGTGCTGTGGGGCCCCCTGACACTGCCTGTGGGAGCAGCTGCACAGAGCCCCGGGGTACCCACGCACCCACCCCAGACCCATGCCCAGGGTTAGCTCCCAGTCGGACCCGGCCCCCTGGTGATGATTATCATCGTCCCTGACAGCGGTACAATGTCCAGGCAGGAATCTGGAGCAGGGGAGCTGTGCTTGCCAGCACACCCCAGAACCTGCTCAGCGAGGGTTTCCCGTGGAAGTGGGCTCCATCCCCTCACTCCTCAGGCACCGGAGGCTTCTCCCGGCGGGCAAGGCTGCTGTCACCACTGGGGTGTGAACCCCACTGCTGTGGCTGGGTTTGGAGCTGGTGCCCAGGTGGGTTGCTCACTTTCTGCTGGGGGTCACAGCGACACGACACACTGAGCCCTGCAGTTTTGAGGGAGGAGCCGCCCGACAGGTCACAGACCCCTCTGAGCATCTCTCCCGGGACACATCCCCTCCGCCTGAGCAGCGAGGGCACAGAGAGCCTCCCGGGGACGCTTTCTGCCGTGGGCTCTGCCACCGCAAGGACGCCAAGCGGAGGGACAGGAGCGGAGACACCAGCAGGCGTCTTTCCCTGCCCGCTGGGAGCAACGGCGAGGCTGAGAGTGGGGTCCGTGGGGCAGCCGGGGGACAGCTCGGGGCGACAGAACCCCTGCAATCTCCCCCAGTCCCTGTAAAAGCGTTTGAGGGCAGCGTGCTGCACTGCAGCCTGCACCCGACGCCCCAACAACGCCGCTAGCACCGCCGGGACGAGCCAGCGTCCCGGCAGCCGGAAGCGGCCGGCAGCCGTGCAGCCGCTCCCCGCCCGGACCCGCCCCACCGGCATGGCGGCGGCGGTGGGTGGCAGCAGCGCCGGCAGGAGCTGCTTCGTGCTGGGCGCCTCGGGGGAGACGGGCCGGGTGCTGCTGCGGGAGCTGCTGGCCCGGCGGGTCTTCGCCAGGGTGACGCTGATCGGGCGGCGCCGGCTGAGCCTGGACGAGGAGACAGGAGCGGTCGTGGTGCGCGGGGTCGGGAGTCCCGGGGAAGCGGGGGGCTGGCCGGGGCGGGCACGCTGACCCCTGGCTTCCCCGCAGGAGCAGGCGGTGGTGGACTTCGAGCGGCTGAGCGAGCACGCTGCTGCCTTCCAGGGACACGACGTCGGCTTCTGCTGCCTGGGCACCACCAAAGCCAAGGCTGGCACGGTGAGCAGGACCCCCGCGGGGGAGGCAGGTGTTCTGCCTGCCCTCTCCCTGCCATGCTGACCACACTCTCCCCTTTACCTGCAGGCTGGCTTCGTCCGTGTGGACCGGGACTACGTCACACAGGCAGCAGAGCTGGCACGAGCAGGGGGCTGCACACACTTTGTCCTGCAGTCTTCGCAGGGGGCAAACCCGCACAGCCGCTTCCTCTACCTCCGTGTGAAGGTGAGGGGGCAGCTGGTGTGGGCTCCTGATGCTCATGCAGTCACAAAACCCTGGGATGCTTGAGAATGAAGCAGGAGCTGAGGTCCTCTAGAGATTCAAATGGCTGTGGGTGGCCTGCTAATGGGAGACAAGGGAGCAAGAGAAGGGGGCTGGCAGGGCAGCCGTGCAACTGGCTTCATCTGAAGCAGCACAGCACCTGTGTGCAGCATCCATCTCTCTCTTCAAACCATGAAAGTAAATGCTGGGGTCTCCAGCCCTACTCTGTCTCCCTGACCTCAAGTCAGGATGGCATTACAGCTAAGCGCAGGGGTTTATAGCTATGTCCAGGTGAGACGTGAACTGTCCAGGGGTACAGAGTCCATAGGCACCCTGGGTGCCACCATACCAGTTGCAAAAGTTTTCTGCACCATATGTTATGTGATGCAGCCTCCAACATCTGCTGGACTCCCTTCTGTCTGCTGCTGTCTTGTGCTGGGACCCCCAGGCTGGTCACTGTGTCCAGATGCTGTCTCAGGAGCATCCAGTTGCAGTTAGCGTGATGGTTGCAAGGGTGCGCTGCTGACTAACAGTCAATGTGTGCACTGTGGACACTTGCCCCACGCTGCCTTTTCCTGGAGAACTTCTCGCTGCCCAGGCAGTGCCTGGCCTGGACCAGCTTTGCATTCATATTAGTGCCATCTTGCCCATGGCTCAGCAGCTTCGCCCAATTCACGGGGTGAATGGAATGGTGCTCGCAGTCATCCTTGTCTCCTTTCATCCTACCCAACTGCTCTGACAGGGAGAAGTGGAGAACCTGGTCCAGGCTGTTGGTTTTGATCGCTGTACCATTCTGCGGCCAGCGTGAGTAGTGGTGGAGGAAGGAAGGCACAGGACTCAGGTGGAGGGTTACCAGGGCCATGTGCTGGGATATGGAAAAAGGGGGAAAGCTTCCATAAGGGGAAGGTTGTGGAGGGAAGTGGAGCAAGCCACCAGGTGCAAACACAGCTCTGGGCCAAGCACACTGCTTCCCAGTGCTGCAGGGAGCAAGCACAGCAATTTCCTACAGCCTGTCCCAAAGCTAAGGTCATGTGCCATGCAAGGAGAAGAGGCTTGTGTTGAGAGCAGAGTTTGAGGGACATAGGTCAAAGCTTATCTCTGCACAGACATTAACGTTATGCGGGGGGCATACTCACCTATATAATTTCAGCTATATTATGCTCTTGCTGCCTGGGAGAACTGCCATCCTGCATTTGGCAGCACTGGGGGGAAAGAAATTCAGTGTATTAGGGCTCAGCTTGGACATGTTTCAGGACCCTGCCAAAGCCCCACAGCCCCACAGTGGGTTTAGCAAGCTGGGCTGGGCCCCTGGTGCAACTGGAGAACCCAGTCTCTACCTTTTCCGCAGGGAATGGTTTTAGCCTGACCCATCTTACCTCCTCTCTCTGCAGGGTCCTGCTGTGCAAGCGCCAGGAGTCCCGGCCTGCAGAGTGGGTCACCCAGCAGTTTCTGGGTGTTGTGGCTTGGGTCTTCCCCACTGCTTACTCGGTGCCTGTGGAAAGGGTGGCCAGGGCTATGGTGGCCTGTGTGCTGCAGCCGGGTGAGGGGAAGGTGAAGGTGCTGGAGAATGCGGCCATCCACAAGCTGGGAAAGGCAGTGCCACAGCAGGGCATGTAGTGCAGAAGAGATGGGCAGGGAAGAGCTTTATCACCATTGAGATGCTCTTCTGGGCTGAGGATGAAGGCACAGGTGGGAGAGGAGTGGGGTGCTTGCATTGCCGATGTGGAAATAGGGGTGTGCTTCCTTGCATGGCAGCTGATTCTGTCAAGTGATCAAAAATGCAGGTGCTGGTTGATGGGTGAGGAGTAATAGTGTTCTGCTGCCTGGATCCAGCATGGCAGTCCGGGTAAAAAGTGGCGTAATCCAGGCAATTTCTTGAATTCAGGCCTTAAATAAATTGCTGTGACCGGTTTGCTTGTGCTTTGTGTTGAAATTGTGCCTGCCACTTGCACATCACCAGCCCAACCACATCTGTTCACAGATAGCATCTTTTGGTGATGCTTAAAGGAACATGTGGGCAAGTGGCCATGCTGTAGATGGACAGAGGAAAGCAGGGACAGCAAGTGCCCATGCTGGGACTGCATGCATCCCCACAGCGCACCCAGTGGCACCAGTGCCACTTGAATAGCGGGGCTCCTGGGAACTCAGCAGAAGTTTTTGACCCTTCCTGGGTTGCTGGCTCTGCCCACAGTCTCTGCAAAGATACAGCATGTAGGTCGTCCTCACTGATCTGCTCCAGGTTCACAGGGGCTGCTCCAGGGACACTGGTGTTCAGATCCAGGCTGATGCTTCAGTAGCGTAAACACCACGTAAATACTTGCCTTGACTTGAAAACAGTTGTCACCGCTGGCTCCTCTGGGCTCTCCTTATAGACACAAGTGAACCAGAGCTCAGCCCTGTTCCCAAGGGCTGTGTCTGCAAGATGTGAGGCCAGCCCCATGCACATCTCAGTGTGGGTTTATCCGTGGTCCATGCTGTTAGGGTGCTAGGAGGGGAGCAGGTCACTGCTGTGGGCACAGAGCAAGCGTGAGGAGCCTGCCATGTCCCAGCGACAGCCCTGAACATTCTCAGGCTTTGTGCTCAGGGTCAAGGGACTTGGCAGCTCCACAGCTGCAATGCAGGACTTACGTGACTTCCGAATTCCCAGCTGGCCAGGGTCCCAGTGCTCCGGGTAATGCTGCTTTCCAGGGTTTTCTCCTATTCAACCTCACCCATGGCTCCTGTGTCAGTGACTTGGATGTGGCAAGTGGAGGGTTCCTCCATCTCCTTCCTTCTACGCAAGCTTTTTAGTTATTGGGCTGGACCTCAGAAGCTTGGTGGAGGCGGTGAGATGCTGTAACCCCACACTGTGTGCTAACAGGGACCAAAGGGAGGGCTGTACCTGAAAAACACAACCATGCGCCCCGGCCAGCCCCCCGCTTCCCCAGGACTCCCGACCCCTTAATTGAAAGGTAACAAATGAGGGGCCACAGAGCTGTAATTAGTGATCAGACTGTCCTGGTGAGAGCAAAAGCCATGCCTTTAGAGTAATATTTAATGTCACAGTATCACAGTATGTTTGGGATTGGGAGGGACCTCAAAAGATCATCTAGTCCAACCCCCCTGCTGGAGCAGGAACACCTAAGTGAGGTCGCAATGTCAAAAGGGAAATGAGAGGTAGGCTGGTCAGGAGCGTCACACAAGTATCTGAGGGGTGTTGAACTTACGCAGCACACAAAGGCTGTTCAAATATGCAGCATTGGAAGACATAGGTGTAAATGTACACCAGCACTCTAAGAGATTGTTTTAAAAAGGCCATGTGCTTTTACTGGGGAGTGGAAATGAATACCTGAAGTGATAAGACCTTAAAAGAAGTGAAAATTGCATACAGATGAGAGAAGAAAAAAAGAACATGAGCTCTGGAAAGTTACAGGTGAAAGGCTACAGAAGACTTGAGGAAAGTATCCTAAAGGTATAAAAATTAATCATGACTATGTGAGAAGCAAAAAGTTCTCCAGAGAGCCTTGGGGACAGGATGTGATCAGGCTCTCTAAGAAGAAAAGGGCCATTTGAGAGAGTCTTGGTTACTTGCATTGGCCTTTGCTGTGAAGGAGCACATACTAGTATCATTCCTCAGGGGACAAACATTTGCATCACTGTTCCAAAGTGTGTGTGAGTGTGTGTGTATGTGTGCGTGTGCAGGAAAAGGAATAAGGGTATTTTTAACCCAATTTTTAGAACACATGGTTAAAAATCTGCCAGAAGGAACACTCAGATGAACTGCCAAATACTCACCTCGGTGAGACTTAGCGATCCCTTTACCAAAAAGTCAATGTTGTTAAATATGATGCTAATTTTTAAAAAGTTCCAGTGGGAACCAGGAAACTGCAAAGCAGTGAGGCTGCCTTCTATAAAAGGCAAGTTGCTAGAAAGGATAATAAACTCTTGAAATAACAGGGCCCAGGATAAATCTGGTGTAATGAGAAACTCCACGTGGCTTTTGAGGGGCCAGTTGCAAGACACAAAACCTAGAGCACTCTTGGAGGAAACCAGCCATGGCATACACAAAACAATCTGGTCCTCAGAATGCACTCAGATCTCCAAAAAACCTCTCCCAGAAGGGCTCTTAAACAAATTAAGCTGTCGTGGGAAGAAAAGGAAGATCTGGGTAGTTTCTTATTGGAAATATTTTCTTAGCACTCTAAAGCCTTGAAATGGACAAAACAAACATTTCTTACTGGACAAAGGTCTGCAGAAAATACAACCTATTTCTGTGTAATCCTTATTTCTTTTTCAGTGTTTCAGAGAAGTCTCTGCTAAAATGCACAACTGCAATCCCAGCACACGGTGTAGTTTCCTTATCACCCGCTTGCACGGAGTTTCAGCAGTCATTTTGGACCTCAGTTTCCCCAACTGGGTCTGTGCATTCGTTGAATTCCCACCCTGCCCGAAGCAGCTCTTTCTTTCCAGAGGCAACAGCCCTGGCTGCAGCTGGAAGGGGAGCATGTACGGATGCTCAGTGGCTGCTGGACAAGCGTTCGCACAGACTGCCTGACCCCACAGATCCAAGCTCCCCTAGGATTTCAACGCTAATTTTATTACTAAGATTAATGAGAAAAAATATTATCTGTGTTCCCAATGGCTCGGCAGCCAACTGAGAGGCTGCGGGGGTTCCCCACGCAGTCTCACGGCTCCTCCTTGCCCCAAAGCTGTGAGAACCATCAGCACCTCTCACCCACCCCTCGCTGTCACCCACTCTAGTCTGTGCCAGGAGGAGCCAGCACCCCACAAACGGCACCTCACCTTCAAAGAAGCTTATCAAAGCAGCCACTGAGCTGGCAGGCACTGGCTTGGCACTCGGGACACCCTGGTGACAACCCTGCTAGAAAACAAATGGCCCTGGCACACTCTGGCCCTGAGGGCAGCTGGCATAGCCTAGCAGAGATGCTGAGCTTGCAAGGCTGTAGTCCCTAGGAGAGTGGGGGGCTGCACACCAGCTGCTGGCAGGTGGGGCAGCTGGGCTCTGGGCATCCTCAAACTGGCCTGAGGCACCTCCGAGCTAATAAAAGAGCCTCCCCCCAACTCTTCTGTGAAAAGGGCAAAGTGATAGCAGCCTGTGAAAGAGTAAAGTATCTCCATCCTCTGTGGCTGCTCTTGTTATCCTCCTCTTTCTGCAAGGAATGAGTGGGCTGGTGGGCATGTCAGTGCCAGGCAGAGAGAAGGGGCAGCCCCCCTCCACCCTAGGTCTGGTACCCCTCCTTGCATGCACCTGGGAGCCTCTAATCAGCCCAAGCCCAGGCAGATGTCATTTGAGCATCTCATCCTCTGAAATTTTAGGGTGCACTTTTTTCATTCAATTTCCATTACAAACCAGTAAAAAGCTGACCCAGGCTTTCCAGGGAGACATGGTTTCTAGCAGACTTCTGTCTTTCCATTGCTGTACTCACACACTGAAATACAAATGGCAGCTTGCTGCATAATCGCAGAACAGCAGAAGAGAAGATCATAAAGCAGGTCCAAAGTCCATCCAGGAGCCAGAGCCAGGCATACCTCTGATACTGCTCAGAGAGGAAAAACAGGGCTCAGTACTGAGCTTAAATGTAGCCCCAGGCTGCGGGGGTAAGTGGGCCTGGTCAGGGTAATTAAGGCCATTAGTGCCCTTGGGGTGTGGACAGCAAAGTCTGCTGTTCCCAGCTCGGAGCTGTGGATGTTAAACAAGGCACTCAGATGCACATTTTCACAGTCATCCAGGCAGCTGAGGTGAGGGATGGGCATGTGGCACATTTCCAGGGTGAACCTTGAGCCCATGCCTGAGCAGGGTGTCCAGGGTGCCCTGGCGGGGGTGGGGTGGCAGCCACACACCCTCTGCATGTGCCTGTGCTGGAGTGGGTGTAATTGCACCCATGTGGGGTGGCAAAGACCTGTGGGGAGACACCAAGCCAGGGCTTTGGCTGCGGAGCCCCTCGGAGACAGGCTGGTCTCCACGTTTGACGTGATTTGGCTCTGAGCAGGCAGTCTCACCCTCGGGTTGACCCAACATTGTACCTGGTTGCCTGGCTGATGCCAGGAGAAACTTGTGCCACAGATGTCACAACCATAGGGAGGCACTGGCTCTGTGATTGCGAGTCATTGAAGCAATCAAAGAGATCTTACCCGAGCAAACAGAAACATCACAGCACCACACAGCAGCCAAGCTCTAGGTGAGGGAAAGGCTGCATCCCAGGGGGCAGAGCCATGGGGGGCGGGCAGGAACAGGTCACTGATCAGGCCCCAATTCCCACCCTGTAGGCAGCTCTGGGGTCTGGCAGCTGTTTTACTGCCCTGAAGGGAGTTGGAAAAAGGGTCCAAATTCTCCACATAACAATTGGAAATTCTTTTGGGCCTCAAAGTGTCACTGCCAGACAAAACCAGAACTTTCACTATGATTAAAAGGTTTTTTTCTTTTTTAAGCTTACATTCAAATGAATTTGTTCTGGAACAAAAGTCACTGCCACCCGCTAGCCGATAACCACTGTTGAAGCTGTAGATATCTTGACATTAGCTATAGTCTTTAAATCAATAGCAAGACTTCTTGTAGGCACTTTTACTTTTATGAAAGTGACATTTTTCATTGGAAAAAAACCTTGCTTGAATGAAACATTTCTACCTGTCTCTTCTGAATATTGACCTGAAGCCTGATATGTCATTAAGAAGAAAGCCTGTGGGCTTCCTGAAGCCCCCTAAACAGCAGCTTGGTCCTTCCAATTTGATTACCTGATCTCACTCCAGAAAAACCACGTTTTTCATTTTTCCCTCCATGTGAACTTAGAGAGAAGAAAACAAAATCCAGAAGCCGCCGGGGCCAGCTGCGGCTGGACAGCCGGCATTGGTTACGGGGCTGGCGGGGGTCCAGCTCCAGGAGCTATATAGGAGCGAGAAGGGGGAGCTGGGCTGCAGACGGAGTTGCTGCTGCCTGTCTTAACCATTGCTCACACTTTTCTCACAGCCGAGGAAACTCACAGCCTGCCAAGATGTGCAAAGGATTAGCAGCGCTGCCCCACACTTGTCTGGAGAGGTGAGAGCGGCCAGCCTGTGCGGGGACGTGGGGACAGGGAGGCTCTTCCCCTGGCACAGCCCTGCCATGGACAGCTCTTAGAGGGACTGCGGTCACCCAGCTCCGAACTGGGAGGACGGGAGGGTTGCTGGCAGGGGCTCAGCAGGATGCTGTGAGTGGCTGGGACCCTCAGGCAGGCAAGTGCTGGTCCAGTCCCAAACTGTCCCCTCTGGTTTGGGAACCTCTCTGCTGGGGAAGTCCTGGCTGCCCCAAATTCCACCGTCCCCCCCAATCTCAGCTATTCCCCTGAGCAGGACCACATTGTCCGCAGACCTTAATGTTTGCAAAAGATGAAAGGGAGGAAAATAGCAGGAAAGCGGTTGCCTTTCTGAGGCAAAACCAGCCCTGGCTCCAAAGTGCCTTAAAATCCTCTTTAACTGCCTGTGTCTCCCTTGCATGCAGATTAACCATTCCTGGCCCGGCTCACAAGACTTGGCGCTACGCAAAGCGCCTGCTCTGCCCTGCTTGTGGCATCCATTCTCATCCCCCTCCACCCTGGCACTTGCCTCAAAACCTGTCCAGGGTGACAGTGGTATTTCCTGAGCTGCTTTCACCCCTGGGGGAGGCTCCAGCCATTTCCACCCCCAATGAAATCTGCCCTCTCCTGTGGGGATGGAGGAGCTTTGGAAGGGGGTCAGGGAGAGGCAAAGGCGTGGGGGGGTGGGGGCTCCCTGTGGCAGTGGGGTGCTCCATCTCTTGCTTAAGAAGGATATTTGTTAAAAGACTTAACACGTGAATTACCCAGTGAGGATTTCCTTACAGCTGTGAATGTCTTAGTATGGGTTTTTTAATGAGAACGAGGGTGTTCACTGCCCTGGGGAGAGCTTGGGAGAAGTCACCCTTCATCAGCTCAAGCTGTGCCACTGCAGGCTGATGCCACTTGCCCGAAAGTGAGGCAAATTTCCACCACAGGCATGAACAGGTCAGCAGGCCTGTGACAATTTCTTTGTTTGAGGAGTGTCCTTTGACCACCCTTGTGCACGCCTTGTCTGGCCTCTTGCTGCCCGCTGTGCCACGAGCAGCCGAGCAGTACTCTTCCAGGTGTGGGTGAGCAACACATTTCTTCTCTGCTCTCATCTTTGCTGTCACTCTTCTGCTACTTTCTAAAACTAAATTAGTTGGGTTTTTTTTTTATTGCTCTATGAGGAATTTCAACAGCCACTTCATTGTCAGTCTCATGAGAGCTCCTGCTGTTCCTCAGCACATCTCCCCAACCACCAACCCCTTCTCTCTGCACATGTCTAACAACATGGTTGCAGCCTGGGTTCCCCTAGGACCATCCCCACTGAGGAAAACACACCATGTCCCCTGTGCGTTGTTTCCTACCTTTCCCATGCTGTCATCCACAGGATCATCTTCACCCCTGCAGCTGCCTGGGGTCTGGGGAGCCTATCCAAGGTCCCCTGCAGACCCAAGGTGCTGGTAGCCCCTGGCTCTCCCCAAGGCACACGTTCTCTGGCCTCTTCAGAGAATCGGTAGCTTTGTAGGAATCTTTTTCTATTGCCAGAGCTGTGTTGACTCCTCTCCAATAGACCATATTTGTCCATGTGTCCACCACAGCTGTCTGATACAGCTGCTGCTGACATGCCCATACAGCGTCACACTTGCAGCTCTATGGCTCCTTGAATCCCCCCAGAGCCTTTTTTTCCCCCAAGAGGCATTTCCTCTGGCATCTCCCTGCCCTCAGGCACAGCAGCAGCTTTAGCTTTCAGCTATAGTTTTAACTTACTCAAGCTTCTCTTTTTTTTTTTGTTTTGTTTTTAAAGCTGGAGTCTCTCCTGGCCCTCCCCAGCAGCCTTGGTGCTCTTGATGTGTTTGACAGAGCCCATATTTTCTTTTAATGCTTTTTGGAAGCTGTTTCTCAGACTTCTTCTTGGCTTGCTCCTGTATGTTCTCACACTTAACCTTCCACAGTTTATGGTCCTCTTGTTTTTTCTCACTCAGGCATAGCTGGGGGGTTTCTGAAAGACATATTTTTGTTTATAACTGCCATTTTTATCCTGCTATTTAGCTGTTGCTGAAGTCTTTAAATAGTTCCTCTCACACCAGCCTGCAAGCATTCAGCCTTTTTGGCTGTCCTTTCGCAAACTTCCTCATCTCTACAGTCTCCACATGTTTCACTAATGCTCCACAGCCAAGAACTTGCTCAGGGTGGGGAGGTTCTTGCTGCTGTCCCTACAAAGGGACCTGCAGGGCTTCAGCTGGGTGGGTGGGTGGTCCATCAACAGCCATGTGGGATGGAGCCATCCAGGGAGCAGCAGGCAGTGGGGCTCCAATATAGGTCCAACATTTATCCAGAAGACCAGGCTAGGGAAGGTAGCCCCAGGGTTGCGCTTAAATGGAATCCCAATGCAGGGTGTGGGGCTCAGCTGGGGCTGCCCAGGGCCATTAAGGCCCATTAGTGACCTTTGAGCCTGACAGATGTTGGCCATAAGTCACTGTCAGAGGGCGGGAATTGGAGAGCAAGATTTTGAATCAGGTCCCAGTGTTATCCAGGAGAGTACTTGCAGCTCCGTAAAGCTGCTGTCAATTGCATCCAAATCTTGTGCATGCATTGATCTCATTGGCATCAGGGTAGGGGGGTTCCCAGGTCCTGCTCCCAGTCTGGTCTTTCCACCTCATTAGGCCACTGTGTGTTAGATTTATTGGAGGGAGCAGGACAAACAGTGCACAGCAGCATCCCTGTCCCAGACACTCCTCAGTGTGGGGACCTCATCACCCTTTGCATGAGGTCCTGGTCTCTCCAGGTAAGATTCAAGTTCTCTTAGAAGCAAGAGCAACAGACGCTGTCCCTGTAGCAGCTGACATTTTCCATGAAAACAGTTGGGTTTCTGGGTCTGTGCTGTCCCGTGCTGTACACCCACTGCAGGTGGTCCATGCAGACCCAGGCTGGGCTGCTCATTCCTGTGCAAGGGCAGATTTCTGCTCGTTCCTGTTGCAGATTTCTGCAGCAGTGGGCAGGGGAGCAGACCCTGCACCAGGTCTCAAAAAGTCACCCCTGGGGGGCTGGCAGGTGGAAAAACAAAACACAGGGAGAGTTTTACAGGGAGGAGAAAAAAAATGAAGGAATGGAAATGAAATAGCAGACATAGCAACGGAGTGATTGTCCAAGGAAGGGCTTGTGAAACTAAACAGCAGAGAGGAGGAGCACAATGAGCCCTGAAGCCGGGAAACTGTAGCCTGGCTGTGACAGCTGTGTCATGGTGAAGGCACCCAGCCCAGCCAGCCTGCAGGGAAGCCGTGTCCCCTTGCTTTTATCCACACCCTGTGCCAGTGAGCCTGAAAGTCACCAAACGTTGCTGTGCCAGGGAAGAGTCCTGCCCTGAAAAGATGGGGCAATGGAGGGTGTCTATTTTCACCCTTTTATTTGTTCAGTCTTACGCAGCACATCTGAATTTTCTTTCCAAATCTCAGTTTGCTCTTGCTACTAACACTGAGCTACAGCAGAAGGGATCCTGCTCTGTGGCTTTGGATGCTCAGGACCACATTACAAGTCATATTGCACAAAAGGGCACATTTTGGGGGACAGCTGGACCTGCTGCCCCTCTTTTCTGTGTATCCTCCAATGGACGAAGGATGGAAGATGGAGGATGAAACTCGTTTGCCAGTCAGATGTCTTCACCTCCTGAAATGTTTCTCGCCCCCCGCCCAGGAAAAGCAGTACATAGGAGTTAACTGTTTGCAGGACCTTCCCATTGCAGACATAAGCTTTTCGTATTACTTAGGAGTGAGAAGAGAAACTGCTAGCACTAGCAGGAAGTGTTGAGGGTTGCTGGTTGTATGCATTGCTGGTGGTCCTTGAGAGCAATAGAAAAATAAGATAATCCCAATGAAAATGCCTACAGAGTAGAAAGCTCCCAGTTTTGAGTCCTTGGGAGGGCCAGGGATGGGCACAAAGCACACCAAGGAGCATTTCACCCTGACTTTGGCAAGTATAGAAGTGTGTGCTAACCTATGTGTTAGCAATAGCATCCCCCGGGACAGGGAGGATTTTGGCTGCATTGTGTGAGGGTGCTTGGTAGCAGAACACTGGGCTCAGGAGCTGCACCATGCATCGCTGCAGGCAGCAACCTCAAAAAGCTCAGGAAACATGATAAGGACAGTTTCTTGGTCCCTTTGGCCACAGGCCAGGACCTGGAGAGGGAGGGCACCCTACTCCGGCAGCCATTGGTGTTGTGGGACTGGTGGATGCACCATGGCATGGGGCTCAGCGTGGGGCAGGCACCACCATGCAGCCCAGCATGGCACCCTGCACAGGCTCCTCTATAAAGGGAGCTCCTTCATTTCCTCAGGACGTGTCACTATAGAAACTGAGTGCTGCACACACATCCCCTAATTTGTCCTCAGAGCAGCCTGCCAGCTCTGCTGATACAATTATCCCAGCCACAGATGGGGACAAAGCAAAGAGATCAAGATCAAGAGCTGCTGCTAATTCTGAGTGCCTGGCTTGAAATACCTCAGCCAGGCATCTTTACAGCATTAGAGTCCATTTGTCCATGTGTGATTAATTACACAGCTTCATACCTCACCAGGAGCTGTGCTGGGGTCTGTACTGGGGTCCACGTGGGTGCAGGGCAAGGACCATCCTCACTGCCTCATCCTTCTGCTGAGCTGCTTCTGCTTGTCCCCTCCTGCAGGGCCAAGGAGATCAAGACCAAGCTGGGCACACTGCTCCAGAAGCCTGACTCGGCCATTGATTTCATCATCCCCTACCCAGAGAAGCCGGAGAAGCCACCCAAGGTCCAGAAGTGAGTGCCACACCAAGGGTAGGCTGTACTGGCCCCCATGCCTCACTGGAAGGGTGGGTGTGAGCCCTTTTGGGATGCAGAGGAGCTGAAGCCCCTGCTGCGGGATCTGGGCTGGGCACAGAGGGTTTTACGAGGCAGAGAACTCGTGGCACACTCTTTGTGACCCGCCGGCTAGGCGCAGGCTCTGAGTTACGTCAGGGCAGCGTAAGATGTGTCAGGCAATACAGCTTTATGGAAACCAGATTTCTCACAGAAACTCAATTTACATTTGATGAGATTTCGTGTTATTTGATAAAGGTTTTGCCAGAGGCATACAGCACTTGGACTTCTCTGAGTCACCCACCTCAGTTCAGAGGTGCCAGCCTTGCCCAGCCTGGTGGCTTCAGCACAGTATTGTGTCCCTGAGCTGAGTGCATGGCCTCACAGCACGATGCCAGGCTCTGGGCAGCTCTGCAGTGATGACATTGTCTCACCTTATTGCCTTTGTCCTGAACCTCTGTTCTCCAGCACCAAGCTAGTTTAATGACAAAGCAAAGCAGAGGAGCAGCTAGAGAGGCTGATGTACTGTGCTGCAGGATTAACACAATTTCCATTTCCGCTTTAAAATAACGAATTTTTTATTTACACCAGTCCCTCTCCCCACACTCCTCTCCAGCCCAGGCAACATTAAACGGGTAATGCTCCACCAAGGGATTGCTAAAACAACCCCAACATGCAGATGAATGCCCCACCCACCCTGACATGAGCCCACAGACAGCTGTAGTCACTTTGATGGCTGCAGCACATGGGGACACTTGCCAGCACAGTGCCAGCTGCAGCACTGCCCTGTGAGAGCTTCCCTGGACAGGCAGAACCCCAGATAGACAGCATGTTTCATACACAGTCGCTGTCATGCCCGAGATGCCCTTGAGAAGGAGACACATTTGTCCCCATTAGCTGTCCCTGCTGAAAGCTGGTGAACATCTTTGCTGGCTGGAGAAGTCGTTTTCTCCTGCGCTGCATCGTTGTGCAGCCCTGGTATCATTCACCTACCAGCATCTCACTCGCAGTTAATATAATCCCTGGAACAGTCAGGTAATGGAAAAGTGAATTTGGTAGTTTCCAGGAAATCTGGATTGTGCTGAGTTGCTGCAGCGATTCTCCCCCTCACCAGGGCTGGGGAGATGCCTGGGAGGAATGGGGAGCAGGGAGAGCTTTTGATCCTTGACAGCAAGTGCAAATGCAATTCAGGGTTCAGAAAGTGAATGATCATAGACCCCATCATGGTCATTACTGCTGGATACTGACAGTTCGATGACAAGTGAGGGCTGGATACCTAAGCTGAGCAAACCTTGCATTTCTGCCATTCTCCTCTCCCATGTGAGGCCACCTGGGCAGGGTGGGAGCACCTGCACTTTCCCCAGCCCCACTGCTGAAGTACCAAGGCCCCCAGGACCAACAGGTTGTCCTTCCCACTGCTCCCTCCCTGGCACCAGCCCAGGGGATGCTTTGCTCAGCCAGAGGAGCCGTGTGTCCCTATGGCAGCAAAACAGGCTTGAGCTGCAGCCCTGCCTGTGGGGAGCAGGAATGGTCTGCAGTGGGTCCGGTGCACAGCGGCGTGGGGGCTTCCATTCCCCTCCAGCACTGGGCATCACCCACATTGGGCAGCAAGGCAGAAGCCCCATGCCCCAGGGCAGCTCTGTAGAACTCCTCCAGGCTAAAAAAAAACAAAGCCAGAAAATAAACAAACCCCAGCCAAACCAAAACAAACAAACCACAGCCCTCTTTAGTCACATTGGAATAATTGCCTTCTTTTTTTTTCTTTTTTTTTTTCTTTTTTTTTTTTTTAAACAAAAACAACAACAAAAAAAAACTATGCACATGAAAAACACAAGGTTTTCACTGGGGACAGTTAGAACTGAAGTCAGCATCCTGCCCCACCATAGGCATTGGGGTGGGCTGTGGGGGTGGAGGAGCACTGACCCAAGCCCAGTGGGAAAACAGGGATGCTTCCCAGCTGGCTGCAGAGCCCACTCTGTCCTCCCATGCACAGATTCTGGGGCAAGAAGGGGACCTGTGGCTGCAGAGGGAACCCACTTTGCAGTTCAGCCATGTCTCCACTCAAAACACAGGGGAATTTGCCACCCAGCCCTGTTCTCACCTTCCCTGGCACTCAGCTATCCCAGGACGATGGCACTTGCACTGTGATGCAGCGGCATCTCTGCTGCTCAGCCATCGCCTCCTGCTCTGCAACAGTCTCCATAGCTTGTTACTCCATTCTTCCATGTTTTTAAAAGAATTATTTAAAAACCTGCAGGCCAGACTGGGGCTGTGGGATGAGCATGGACTACCTGGGCTTTCTTTACTCCCTTCAGGCCGTCACCAGAAGAGGCTCTGCAGTGGCGTGATTCCCTGGAGAAACTCCTGCAAAACCCCTGTAAGTTCGCATCCCCCAGTCCCGTGTTCCCCCATGCCTCATCCCTCCAGGAGCTCATCAAGGGCTCAGCACCCCTGATGCTGACTGAGAGACTGTCTCCCCCACAGATGGGCTCACCAGCTTCCGCAGCTTCCTGCGCTCTGAGTTCAGTGAGGAGAACGTCGAGTTTTGGGTGGCTTGTGAGGACTACAAGAAAAGCAAGTCCCCTGTGAAGATGGCAGAGAAGGCCAAGAGGATCTATGAGGAGTTCATCCAGACTGAGGCACCCAAAGAGGTCAGTGGCTGCAAGGCAGGAGATGGTGCCAGGAGGGATGAGGCTGTTGCCCTGGTGGACTCCATCCCAAAGGAGAGTGATGGCTGAGGGATTCAGAGGGCTGGTCCCTTGATGAGGAGCAGCCCCATCCCCATAGGCTGCGTTCCCACCCTTGGCAGCCCCAATTTGGATGCTCAGCCTCTGATGGGCTGTCTCCTGCCACAGGCACTTCCAACTCATGCCTGTCCCCACAGAGGGCTTACATTGTTCATAAGGGATGACAATTTACAGTAATACTCTCCCCGGAGTTAGATTTGCTGCAGAATAGAGCTCATCCTTAGTTATCTGCCACCAATAATTCCCCAGGTAAGTGAGTGTGCTTCAGTCCACACTCATAACATCTGTGTGTTTTTTGGTGGGACAGAGCAGGTGAAGGGAGCTGCCATCCCCCACCCCTAACAAAGGTAGGGTCCCCATCCCTCTTACCCTCCCATCACAGGTGAACATTGACCACTTCACCAAGGCCGTGACCATGAAGAACCTGGTGGACCCATCACCAAGCAGCTTTGACATGGCCCAGAAGAGGATCTTTGCCCTGATGGAGAAAGACTCCCTGCCCAGATTTGTGCGGTCAGAGTTTTATCAGGAGTTAATCAAGTAGCAATGCAGCAGGGCTGTGCGAGGCATTCCCCGCGGGTGGTCCCACTGCTTCTATCTCAACACCTGCCCCTTCTTCTACAGCTGCTTTGCTTTCTTGATACCACCCTAAAACAGCACCTGGGGCTGTTGCTAAACATCTCCCCATGTGTGTTGGACTGCCAGATGTCCTCATGTCTCCTCTTTTACAGTCTCTTTCCTCTCCCACAAAAGACCAATTAGCAGAAATCCCTGGTGATCCTCCCTGGGTTTGGGACCCTGAAGCGCAGTGGAGCAGCCCCAGCCTCGCAGCAACTGGGAGCCACTCGGGCAGCCAGCACACCCCTGGTATTGTGGGGCTCAGCTTTAGTCAGAAGTGCCAGCTCTGCCTTGTTAGGACTCATTAGGACATGACAATTTTTCTCCCACTTTTGCCTGTATCACTGGTTTCCCCAAGGCTCTCTCCCTTCTCCCAGCTTCCCAGGGCATTGCTGAGGGTACCCAGCATGTGCTTCCCTCCCCAACAAGCCCAGTGTGCCTGCAGCCCTGGGGTGCAGGGGGGACTTGGCACCACAGTTGGCATCACCTTGTTTTCAGAAAGCAGCGGTTCAGCAGGTACAGTGATGGCTGTACAGCAGTGATGGCTGTATGGCAGGGACAGGGGTTTTGGCAGGGACTGGGCTACAGCAGGGATGGTGGTATGGCAGATTCAGGAATGGCACTGCAGGTGCACCTGGCTGGCAGGAGGGGGGGGAAGACCAAGCCTGTGGCATCGCTTTCCCTGTGACTCACCTGGAGTCAGCTGTCAGCCTGTTCACTTCACACTAAAAACTGTAAAGAGGATAAAACAGGATCTGTTTGTTCAAAACACCAGGACTGTTTAGCAACCCAGACATCCCGCTTGCTCCAACACTTCCATGACGTACTGAGCTCACAGTCCGTGCCCGCGTCCCCAGTGCCTACGCGCAGCCCTAAGCAGTGCCGGTGGCTGGTAGTGTGCTTGGATTGCAGCTTCAGGGATGTTGCTGCAGCCATTTCTTACTCTAGCTGCTTCTCTCTGCAATAGGCATGCCAAAGCGATACTTCTGCACAAACCCAGTCGAGGGCATTGATTAGAGGAGGAAGGAAAATCACAGTGGGGGGAAACAAGCTGCAATTGCAACTGTTCAGATCCAATTAAAGAAACAAAACAAAAAACCACACACACATACACACACATAACCTCAAAACAAACAAACAAAAAAACACCAACCAAACAAAAAAAGCCCCAAACCAACAAACCAACAACAACAAAAAAACCCAAACTAATTGAAAATAGGAAAAATAACCCACCTGGCTTCTTGAACAGATGGCAAACTCTGCTGAGTTTGTGTGGCCTGCATCTCTCTCTCCTGTCCCCTTCCCTCTGCCCAGGACATGTGTTTCCATAAGGCTGTCTCTTAAAATCATCAGCTCTTTTTGAATGATTCAAAGCCAGCTCACTGCTACCAGAAGAAATAACATCTGAGGTTGGGGCAAGGACATACATGAAAGGCAGCTGGGGTCTCATTTCAGCCTCAAGGCAAATGCAATGAACCCCTGCCCCACGGGCCCTGGATGTTTCATCCCTGCAATGGATTGCTGCCACAGCATCCGCAGGGCCATGGCTTGCAATAAGCCACTTCAGCTGGCCACATGACAGATGAGGGCAAAATAAGAAGCAACCGTGCACCCAGCAGGCATCCTGGACCAGTCACCCCGCCAGGCTGCTCAACCTCAACTGCAAGTCATGAGACTTCATGTGAAATGCAATAACATAAACAATGGGTTTGCCAGCCTCTTAAAGACTTTCAAAATCTGATCAAATCCCCACCAGCCCCAAATATTTATACATTGTCACTATGGCAATGAAGAAAAATACATCCCAAGCTGCAGGAAGTGGGCTGTGTTTTCTAGTCAGGGATGAGGATGCAGGGGAAGGATGGAGGCCACCACAAACGTGACTTTTTTTCTAACTCTGGAGCAAGTGGCCTGGGAAACTTTGTGCTGTAGCGGCACGGGGTGATGCTTGTAGGGTATTCCCCTGGGGCAAGCACGGGGCGGGGGGGGTGGCTTGGGCGGCCCCAAAGAGCTGCAAGGAAGCCCATGAGCAGCAGGACAGTCTCAACAGGGTGCAGGATCCCCCAGCAGCACAAGGGGGAGCAGGAGCAAGGCTGGGCTGGAAAGGGTTGCTTGGCCAGCCCTTCTGCAGAGGATGCTCCCACGACCTCTGCCCACGCACCCTCCTATCATCTCCATGGACCGGTGTCAACACGAGCAGGTTCAGCATGTTCAAGCTCCCTGTTTACAGTGTGACTCATAGAAATGCAAAGCCAAACAGGCTTCCGTGCAGAAAGACCTAGATCTTTCATTTTTACTTAATCCTTTGGCAGCTATTTCCAGATACCCTCACATGTTTCACAATTAAATGCCAACACTGACGCTGTAGAGGTCGGGATGCTGCTGGAGGTGGACTTGCCACATGCCATGCAAACCTGAGATATCACTGGCTTCAACAGCCAGCTTGTGGGGCAGGGAGAAGGTGTCTACATATGTATGTGCTGAAAAGAAAGGTGGAGGCTGGATTCAGGAGAGACAAAACAGCTCTATTGGAAATCCCTCCCCAGCTCAATTTTTGCTAAAATCCTGGAAGCCTACTTAGGGGGTGATTGAACAGGTGCCAGTGAGCTATCAGGTGGCCATCAAATGTGGTCCCTGAAGTGTTTTCGAGTTGTGTTTGTGCAGAAGGGTCATTTGGCTAATTACTTGGGCAGGCTTGACCCAGAAAGGCAGCAATGCCTGTACGCACCCCATGGCTGAGCTTTCCACAAGCCCTGGGGTATTTACAGTTGGGCTGATACCCACCATCATATTTCTGGTAGGAAATACTTCATGTATTGTACCACTCTTGCTCTCATGAAATTTGGTGTATGTATGAGCACTATACACAGAACACATAGTACATCTGTAACCCTATAGTCATATACAAGTATACACGCCCATATATACATACTCCTAACGTGGGCATCTGGATCCTCAGTAAGAGTCAAAAAGCAAGAGTTTCTGGATGTTGTGCCTGGGGTCCATCACAGAGATGAGTGTGTGGGGGTTTTAGTGCAGTCCCAAATGCTGTTAATGGAAACCTCGGCCATCCACTTGAGTGAAGGTGCATCTTCCCAAACACCCTCCAAAATCACCCTGTGCCCACGGTTGCTGGGTTCCAGCAGCCCCGGTGCAGGAGGTAGGTCTCATGGTCTCCAAGGGGCCCCAACCCCTGCCGTGGGGCAAGGCAACCCCATGCTGCAGTCGGGGTCCTGGGGCACCAGACGCTGCCTCCGTGCCTCCCCGGTGCCTGCTCCCCACCGTGGGACATGCGGAGGAGGGCTCCCTGCACCTGCGTCCCTCAGATTAACACCAGGGGATCGTTTGCTGGGTGTTTTCTGGTTACTCCAAGTGACCCAGACCCTCACACCTCACTGGCCATGGTGCAAATCACCCAGCTCTCCTTCTACATGCCCAAACAGGGCTCTGTGGTGCTGCCCAGTTCCAGCATTGGGGACTGCCAAAACCTGTGAGGCAGCGGCAGGGGCTGCCCACTGCCCACAGGGGCTGAGGGTGTCCCAGGGCTTGCCCAGGGTCCCTGCAGTCCTTGGTCATTACCTGGAGGGTGCTGAGTGCTGTGGCCAAGAGCTGGAGCAGGTCAGGAGTGGGGATCAGCTTCTTGCACCTGCAAGAAATGGGTTTTCAGGCTGATGTTCCCTGTGTGATTTCCACAAGAGATCTTCATGCAGGGAAGACACAGGGCACTGGTGTGCAACTGAGGAACTGGTTGTGTTAACTCATATTCTTGTACCACTCAATAATCCACACATAAATGTGTATTTCTGCTACTATCTCGATGGACTGTTCATTTTGTCTCTTTGCACTGAAGGTGCAGCGTTCCCTTACCCTCTGCAGAGCACTCCTAAAACTTGTGCCCAAAAGCCCTGGAAAGACCAAAGGCATCTGAGAGCTTCTGCTGCAAAAGATGTGGCAATTTCTCAGGAAACAGAAAAGAGAATAAAAATATCCCCACAGGAGGCTGCTCTGGAGGAAACTCCCCAGCACCAGCACAGCACAGGCACCTCCAGCCCCACTGCCTGGTGGCACCACAGGGTTCAGGCCAGGGACAGGTTGAGCTTTGAGCTAAAAGTGTTCCCCTCTGGAGCTCTGGCTGGGAAGACATTTGCAGCAAAGAGGTGCTCCTTCATGTTCCCCCCTCTAAGGCTGTCAAGGGGGCTTTGTGCTCACTCCAGCCCCTCAGCAAGGACAGTGGTCCCTGTGCTGAGCTCACTGTCAGACACAGCATGAACCCCAAGAAGCCCTGCATCCCCAGGCTCATAGTGCCAAGGGTATCTGAAGGATAAAACAGCTGTTTCATCTTTCCACAGTTTGAAACAACCCCTGAGCAAAGCCATTTGTAAAATGACTTTTTAGAGTAATCTTGGCCAATGAATTGCATCTCCATGCATTTTCTTTGGTTCACACAATCACATTTTAGAAGGGACTAATGCAAACATTTTTATTTAGAATGTATTCATCATTATTTAAATATCAACACAGTTTTTGCAATAGTTATCAAGAGTTCCCAGTATCAGAGGAAAATGAAATATAGCCACATGCTTGGCTATGTTCAGAGCTTTAGCAAGCCTCTCCATCTCTTAGCTGAACATGCAGGGTGGTATGTGTCAGTACAATCAAATAAATACAAAATAAAGCAAATGCTAAAAGAGATGTTTCTCTATGGGTCTGGAAGTGCCTACGGGAGCACCACAGCCTCCTCCTGTCATAGAAAAACCTTGATGTGAGAACTGTTGTCTGGACTGAGATACAGAGCAAGGAATGTACAGCTGTCAGAGCAGCAACATTCAGCTAAGGAGAGACCAAGGGCTGGGGGAGAATGTGATGCCTGGTTCTGCAGCCCAAGGCAGCAAGCCCTGCAGCTATTCCTCATGCCTCCAACTGCAGATCAAGGTCAGTCCCAAAGCCTACAGTGAGGGCCATGTCCGACTGCAGTGATTAAAATGTAAGCTACCTTCTAGCAAAGCCCAGGAGCATTAATGAAACTGACACATTCCTCCTACCATTTTCAAGAAAAAAGTGAGTCATGCTACTACTGAAATACAAACTCCCATAAATAACATAACAAAAAAAAAAGACATTTTCAAGTACTCACAAGCAGGGCCTTTCCTCCCCAGCTGTGGTGGTTGTGGCTCTATTCCCTCACAAACCACTCTGTACAAACCAGGGCAGGCAAACCTGAATCCAAATGTACTCCCCAGAGTCAGTAATATACACCTATCAGTCTGGGAGCAAAGGAACATGTTTCTGTTCCACTCAGCTATGATATTTAACCTGGAGCATGAAGGACAAAGTTAAGAATACATGAAATAACGAACCTCCTCCAAAATAATAGCTCCATACAGGCCCAGAAAAAATCCTTGGCCAGCATAAACTAGATGCTACAGAGGGAGAAGTGACCAGAGAGGAGAGTTTCCCTGCAATTGTGGCTGTGGTGATCAAGATTCATCCGAAAAGTTTTGGTCTCCCTTCAAGAAGAAGTAGGAGCTCTTCCTGTGTCTGATTACTGTAATGCAGCACAGCCTAAGTTCTGAGCATATACTACTGAAAGGCTAGACCTTTGGGAGCTATATGAACAGCTAAGGACCAGCTCAAGTCCTTTCCATCTAAGCTTTTGCTGATTAGAAAGGGGAGATCAAAGTCCCCAGCACTTCCCTTGGCTTCCTCTTGCCCCTGCTCCTTGCTAGGTGTCACACTGCGACACTGTGGGTCTGTCCCTCGGTGGCTTGTGCCATCCTGGGCCTCCCGGGCTCACCAGAACCACAGTGACCATGCAATGACTGCACCCAGCTTTCATGTCAGACACAGACTCCAGGGTTCCTACACCGACCGAGTCAGAGGAGGGTTTGCTACACCAACTGAGCCTGGCTTGGGTTACAAATGCTGGCTATTGCGTGACATGGGGTACAACTGGGACATTAGACAGCTACTGGAGACAGCTCTGTTGCTTCATGCCAATGAATGCTTTTGCTGCCGGATGTTCTTGCGAGAACCCAACCTGCTCCTGACTTGCTGCAGGTTCAGGCACACTGAGAGATGATGTTAGAGTTGCAGTCTAAAGTGTGAGCGTGGCTTCTTTTGCAGTTTTCGGGCCCGCAGCCAGCACCAGGTGGGCTGACCAAGTCCAGGTAGTAGGGGGACTTGAGGAAACGGCGGTAAGAATCCTTTTCCATGAGGGTGAATATTTTTCTTTGAGCCTCATCAAAGCAGGACAGTGTAGGCTCCAGCATATTGTGGCTTGTCTTCTCCCGAGTGCATGAATCCAGGTTCACCTGTGGGCCAAAGGGACAGCATAAGTAGAATCAGCACCAGAAGCAGCTAGCATAGCTAAGGGAAAATCCAAGTGTCTCTCCACCAAGTGTGCTCCAGCTGTCCTTGGTGGGCAGTTGTCTGAAATGGCTGTTGACACCCCAAAACCATGGCAGAATCTGTGCAGCTGGGTACCAACATGTCTCTGCTGCCAGACAAACTGCCAGGGGAGACTGACACACATCCCTCTGGGATACAGCCAGCCAGAAAACTCAAACAACTACATGGGAGCAGATGGAATATGGGGAATCATAGTCCTCTCAGGCTTCTCCCATTTGAGCGTGCAGATGGGATGGCCATGTGGTTGTAACTACACAGAATCACAGAATGTTAGGGATTGGAAGGGACCTTGAAAGATCATCTAGTCCAATCCCCCTGCCGGAGCAGGAACACCTAGATGAAGTTACAACACCCACTTTCTCTCTATCCAAGTCCAAAACAAAAGCAATAGAAAGGACAGCATTTTCTTGCTACCTAGCAGAGAAGCAGCACCCTTCAATTCTTGTGAAACTACCGATCTCTTTTTCCTGTGCTGCTGGCCTGGTTCAGAATTTAGGGTGAAATGTTCTGTGCACATACCTCTTTTGTTGCCTGCACAGAGATGAATTCATCATAGATCTTTCTGGCCTTGGGGCTGAGCTTGGCTGGTGACTTGGTTTTCTTGTAGTCCTCACAACTGATCCAGAAATCGATGTTTTCCTCACTGTACTCAGATTTGAGAAAAGCACGAAAAGCAGCCAGTCCTCCTACAGATTGTTTAGAGGAAAATCAGATCAGGCAAGATTGTCGGTTCCTGGATAGCTGTACCCTGCAAACAGCAATTCTGGGTTCTTCCCAGAGCTGAATGAGCAGCTTCCCAGGGGTACCAGCAGGACAGCTGCCTGCCTCCTTGGAGGCTGGAATTAGACAGGCCCCATGAGGATGTCACACGTGGGTCCTCAGCTGCCTGCTCCCCCACTGTGACCCTCAGTGTCTCAACCAGAACACAAACAACTTGCATGTTCCCAGAGGGCCCCGAGGAGACAGCCAACACACACTGCAGAACCTCAGGCCATGGGAACAGCAAAGAAGGAAACCTCCAGGACACCAGTGCAGCCTGGAAATGACAGGAAGACAAAGTCTCCCGTGGGCTCAGCTGCAAACAGTTTATCCACTTTTTGGTTCTTGTTTAACCCCTTGTTAACTGTGTGCTGCAGTCTTGCCCTCCCCTTGCACAGAGGGAACAGCTCAGCAGCAGGTCAAAGCTCCACTCATGATATGTTGGGATTGTCTCTTGAATCTGAGCAAGAGGACCCTTCATCACTCCTCCCGGAGGCCTGCGTGGCCAAAGGAGCTACTGTGTGCTGCTGAGAGACATGAGAGAAGGTCCCATGTCCCCTCCAGGGACTGCTCACAGTGCACACACTCCGCAGGCATGTCATTACTTACTGTCATGATGGATCAAGTTTTCCAAAGAGTCTGCCCACTTTCTGACTTCCTCTTGGCTAACCCTAAAAGAAGACAAAAGGAGAAACATGGGCAAGATTTAAGGGGAGTACAGAAAGGACAAATTTGGTTTTTGCTCAGCACCATTAGAAAAATCTTTTTCCCCTGATTGTTTTAAGTGCATACACAAGAGACCAAGAAGGAAATGTCTGCTTGCTTTACAGAGACCCCTGGAGATCCCAGATCTAACCTACAGAAATTCTGGTTTGCAATCTCCTTCACTAGCCATGCTCTGGAAAGGAATTTTCCTGCAAAAATTGTTGGGGTTTTGTGTCTATTTTGTGACTGGCTGCATCTCTTGCTGAGGCATGGACCTGGGATGACGGGTTATATCAGTGAACTCCAAAAGGCCGATTTCTTTAACCTGTCAGGGGAACAGTGGCTGTATGAGAGAGGAATATGGGAACTAGAAACACATGGGGAATGTGGGAACACATCCTGCATTAATTCCTCCTACCATACCAGAACATCTAGGGCTCATCTATTCCAGGAGCATACCCTGGCCTTTGGAGTCCTCCTTGGAAAGGACACCATCTACTTGCTCCTCAGTGAGAGCAGCGATACCCTGACAAGCTGCTCTCTCTGTTTTCTGAGCCAATACCTCTGTGCAGCTGTGTGAGCCATTGCACAAATCCAACTCAAAGAGACAGTGTTGCTGATTGTGCGATGTGTCAAGTCACAATGGGTCCTGTGATGATGTTATTCCCCCATGCAGGAGACTGCACGAGTCTCTCCACATGCACAAGTGCATCAAATCACAGGAGCGTTGGCAGAAAGAGACATCTAGTTCAATTTTCTTCATTGCCACACTAGATTAACACAGGTTTTCAGGAGGTACTGGGAAGCAGCAGCAGAAACACTAATGAAGTTCAGCTTAGTGAAAGAGTAAACAACATGTTGCAGCCAGCATGGGCTTAACTATGTGGCAGCATCTGCTCCTACCTCTGACTTGAAGATGTTTTCTCCTTCCTGCCCTGGGAAAAGCCGTAGTCGCAGGAGTCTGACTTCTGCAGCAAAAATCCCAGACGATGCTTCATGTCTTTGGCACTGAAAGAAACAATTTGAGAAAGAGATGAAGATAATGCATTGCACCTCCCTCTGCAGCCTCCTCACCCGCAATAAGCTTCTTCAGCATTACACAGCGACACAAATGCAGGTCACTGACAGTGACTCCAGAGCTGACTTTCTACTCCCCATGTAATGCATATTTCTGTCACTAGACAAATACAACAAAGTCAAATAAGTAATTTTTCAACAGCATCATTTTCTTGCTGAGAAGGTCACCAGCCTAGAGGCAGGGCTAGCAAAGGGGGAGAAGCTGCTATTTTCCTACTGTTTGTTTACAGTTAAAGTATTCTGATAGAAGGGCATCACTGTGCTGTAAAAGTGTCACTCCACCCTAAAATGATTTGCCCAGCTACCAGTGTCCAGTCCTTACATGCTTCCTAATCCTCTTTCCGCACCCCTTGCCATCTCCCCACCTCACCACCCAGCTCAAGGACAGCGGGACCGTGCCAGGGCTCCCACCAAGCCCATGGCACAGAGGGAAGGGAGGACGTGAAGGGTTGGGAGCAGGACCATGGGGCAAGACCATGGAATGAGCCAGGAGCTTCACCACAACCATCCCATGCCAGCTGTAAGCTACTCTGTTGCTCCACAGCAAGCTCCTATGAGGGTGCACAGTTAATTTTATTCTGCTTTCCAGCATGCTCAGGACAAGCATTGACTGACAGTAGCATCTACATATGCAGTTGGTGTGGGGTTCAGCATCTCTCTGGATTTCCACCCAGTTTAAGAAGGAAGGGGTGGATAAATCAGTCCTGTTTGCTCGGGTGCAAGCCCTGGCCTGCTGCAGGGTGCAATGACAGCGTAAGCAGGAAATTCTTCTCCCGCTTCTCAGATCAGAGCCTGGAGCAGAGCAGAGGGTTGTGCCGCAGAGCTGAGCTCCAGCAGCTGCTCAGCCTCCCAGCAGTGCTCTTTGCTCCAGCCATGGCGCCCTGTCAGCAGCCCTGGCCATATCTTATCTCGCTGCTTGCTTGGACTCACAAATTTTTCCTTAACAGTGCCAGCACTAGGATTTTTTTGGGAATCCTGGACAGAGGTGGTTAAAAGATGGAAACTTATTTTTTTTCCTTTGCATTTTTTCAAATGTTCTTAGTGGGTTTTGTTTGGTTGGTTGGTAGTTTCCCCCCCGCCCCATCAAATGATCCTACAAATTGTGGGCACATGGTGTCAATATTTTTTCCTCACATTTTCAGCACTTGTTTTCAAACTCATCATGAGCAGGGAGCCTTTTCTCCCAGATGGAAGCAGGCTGAACCTCAGTTTGCACTTTCCCAATCCTTTTCCATTGCACAGGCACTGGAGAGCAGCCTCAGGAACACTCCTGGGGTCATGAGTGGCCAGAAATGTAGCACTGCGCCATCACAGACCCGTGCAACTTTGCATGGGCTGGATGAGAAGGAAGTTTTGCAGGGCTGGTGCCATTCTGGGGACCTGAGCCACCCTGCTGGGGGTCTCCAGGTCCCATAGCACCTGAAAAGGAGTAACAGCCCTCTAGGAGGGCTCGTGGCCCCCTCACAGGCACAGAAACTCCCTCACACTGGGCTGCGGGGCAGGCCATGATGCCAAGGGTGTGTTTGGGAGTGTGCAGGCTCTGCTCTGCTGGCACTGGGATATTTGGTTGGTACTGCACACTGGGATACAGCCAAATCCTGCACCCGTGGCAGGGGTACAGCTCAGCCCACCCTGACCAGCACCACACAGTGGGGGTATGGCCAGCCCCACATCAGCCCCATAGCACTGTACACTGGGGGTAAAGCCTGACCTGGTCCCTCATCACCAGGACACACCTGGAGGTGCAGGCTGAGCCCACACCAGTTGGTGTCGCATCCAGAGCTGGCCCCCATCCCTGCCCTGGGTCTCTGGTCCTGCCAGGCTGGGTTTCTGCATTTGAGAAGCATTTTTGGGGAACAAGCTTTTTTTTTTTTTTTTTTTTTTTTTTTTTTTTAAAAAAATCCCCATTTGCCTTGCTTCTTACTCAAAAAATCCAGAAAAGAAAATTCAGCAGAAGATTCAAAGGAGATAAGGGGTGCAAAGCTTGCAGCAGAAGCAGATGACAGGAGTATCAAAATATGGCAACGCTAAAAGCTGCTTGTTTTGCTGATGGGAAGGATGAGCTTAGAGTTCCCACAGCTCAGTATAAAAGCTTTATGCAATTCTGCTTCTAACGGGAAAAAAAAACAAAAAAGCCTGTAAGCAATCATTTGTATCTAATCTTACAAAAGAATCAGAGCTCAATGTGCCACTTCTGCTTCAGACACAAAGTGCAATACATCAGCATAACTCCAGGCTAACAAGACCATTAACAGTTGCTCAGAAATAAACAGTACCTTTTTAAGCAAGTGGCTGGCAGTGCAGCGAGTCCCTTGCACATCTTGCTCCGGAGGTCGGATTTTGTATTCCAGGAAAAGCAACGAGGCAGGAGGCACAGAGGCTGCGTGCAGGTCCTTCGCCGTCTGCAGAATTCAGCCTGGTCTCTCAGCCAGTGACTCTGCTTTATAGCCCAACCCAGACAGCCCAGCAGCGCTCGCTGACCCACTCAGGACTCAGCACAGCAGCAGCACCCATCCCCTTTTTGCCCACCCAAAAAGAAGAGAGTGACGTATAAGCCAAGACAAAGGAGTAAATGGGATTGACAGCCTTACCAGAAATGAAGCTTGGTGTCTGGCTGCAGAGGTGGATTCTTTCAAAAGGGTGGAAAAAGCTTCAGGGGCTTTCCTCTATTGCAAAAGATAGAAGAGTGCAGATAAAAGCTGGAGATTTTCAGAGGGAGACAGACAGCAAAAGGGGTCAGAGAATCAATTCTGAGAAGTGAGATGAGCTTTGCTGCTTTCTCTGTTCATTTCCCCCTTCTATTTAAAGCAACATGGCAAAAACAAGGGACAAGAACTTTAAACACAGAAGATTCCCATAATCCCAACAAATGCAGAAACCAGAGCTCTAAGGAAAGAAGAATGTAAATTCACCAGAGAAGTACCCATGCAGATGAGACTGTCCTGTTTTGTTCTAGAGGCATGTGGCTATATACATTTGATCAGACTGAAAAAAACAAAAAAAGCTTGAGGGGCATGTGACTATTGGAATATAAAACATGTGTCCCACCACACACACATTTGGGGACAGCTCATGTACATGTGTAGCAAAGACAATAAGTTGCAACACGGCTGCCTTACATACATGAGTATGACTGCACTACCTTACTTCTCCATTTTAATTTGCTCCTAATCAAAAGCCAGACCAGCCCCCAAGTCCCTAAGGGAAGATGATTAATTAAAACAATAGGGATAACTGTGCCTGCCCAGAGAGGACTTTGTGGCAGCGTTGAGGCTGCTCTGTGCTAAAGGACAGACCCATGAAACACCTGGCAGTGGGGTTGTTTGGTGGGGACTGCACCACCTGGCTCTGCTGTAGTCCCACGGGAAAGCAGAATGACTCCAGCTACACCACTTGTCCTCAGTCTTTGGAGGGTGCAGAAGGCAGTTGCCCCCCTGGAGAGAAAGGCTTGGCTGATATTTATTGAACTGCAGCTCAGCACAGCCTGTACCGTCATTACAGACGAGGGAAAAGCTTTGGGCAGACGGACATGCATATGGTCTGCTGCATTTCCAGTCTTGCTCCTGCTATGAAGTAAAGAAGCTTCAGTTCAGCAGCAGGATGTCTGCCCACGCTACCGACTGCCGTGCTGCCTCTTCCCAGAAACCTTTAAATTCTTTGCCCATGGTCTACAGAAGTTGCAAGGTGAAGTTTTCCCTCCTGTGTCTCTAGACCTTACGGCCAGCAGCAGAGACAACCCAAATCCCAGACTAGTTTACCTGCCTCTCAGATCATTAACTGTGCTGAAGGGCATTGCTCTAATTAACTTTAAAATGCTTTTTTACAAATGTGACTGTCCTGTTGCCAAACCTGGGGCAACATGCCTGCAAAAGTTCTATTTGGACTAAAAATAACCTCCAGCACAAGGGAGTGTAAAACTTTAACCGAGTGAATCCCCTCGTGCTTTTAGTGTTGGTGAGTTGACAGCACTTGGGTGGATCTGTAGGAAGCGACTGAGCATGGACAGAGTTCATGCCAAAGCTCTCTGATGTCTTCTGTTTGGGGAGGAGAGAAGCCAAAGGGCAGAATGTGGCCAACAGGATAAAACCTAGTTAATTAATTATTTGTTAATTAATTAATTTTAATTAATTTAATTTTAATATCAAATTTATACAATGTTACTACTGTTTGTGTACAGCTGCAGCACATCCATTCAAGCAATTTAAGAGCTCAGCTGGTTGACATGGTCAAGGTGTCTGCAAGCTCTAACCCTGACCTGAACCCTGGAGGCCCCAGCCTGACCTCCTGGCTCTGGAATCTCCCACAGGCTGCTTGAGAGGGCAGGGAACCTCTGTGCAAAACACAGAAATTCTGTAGTTTCTCTGCAAATTAGTGTGTAACCAGATTGAGGAATCTCACAATTTTCTGGATTATAAGCATGTTTGCTGTGCAGCTCTAATGACGCTTGAATGCTGATGTCAATATCAAGTCACCTGGATTCTCCAACTTCCACGTGAGCAAACTGCAATGAGAAATTTCTAACACTGCCATCACAACAGCCAGCCCAAAGAGCTTTGCCATTAAAAACATCCTCCCTGGACTGGGTATGCAGACTCCTGGAACTGCTGCAGTCAAAATTCCCTTTTTCCAGTTCATTAGTGCACACTGATTCAGTCTGGTCCCCATGTGAGAAGTTTGGGTTTGCATACTGTTTCTCCTCTCAGCTCTGTTTCCCAGCTGTTGCAGTTTAATATCCTCTTAGCTGCTCCAGCTGGTCCCCAACCAAAAGCACCACCTTCCATCTCTTACCCTTCCTAGTCAGGCTTCTTTTCCCAGGGCACAGACTGTGCTGTTCTCAACACCAAAATCTCCTCCTCCCTGCCAGACAGAGAAGCAGCAATTCACAACAGTTTTTTAAGTTTGTCACGTCACCTCTGGCTCGCTTCACCTGTGGCATGAAGAAATCAGCAGTGAGGATGGGCTGGAGGCTCCCTGGCCCATACACCTCTTGGCTGTGTGGTGGTTTGGAGGTACCCAGGGGCTCACAGGGAATAGCACGATAGTAAATGTCTGTGTTTCCCACTGTAGCATCCCTCATCCCAAACCCACTCATCCCTGCTGCATCCCCTGCCTCCCCAAGCAGCAAGAGATGAGGCTGCAAATGAAGTTTTCCCTCCCACCATCACTACCAGGGATAAACGTCACACACGTGTACTCACCTCATACACAAGTGTGGTATGTGTCCCTGGGCTCAGCGGCAGGCGTGGGAGGAGGCAGGGAGCATGGGGAACACTGCTTCAGTGGTCATGGCTACTCCAGGCTGTTACTCTCCCATCTCAGTTCCTCCCCATCTCAGAGCAGTGCGCTGTGGGATGCCTGGGCACGCAAAAGGCTGTTTTGTGTCGCTGGAAATGAGGAAGGGCATGTCATGGGAGCTGTGAGGATATGCTGCTGGGACAGAGTCTTTCCTGTCACTGCTGCCTTCCCCAGCCCATCTTGCTAACTGTGGCCCAATTTTCCTCACACCTCACAAAGCCAGCCAGGCACCCTGGGGTTGGGGCTGGCAAATGGCCTGGTGCACGGGGTGACACTAGGCAGAGCACTGCCCATCTTTTTCATAGGTATCCCCATTCCAACATGAGTCTGGCCCCCGATCTGCTCTGCAGACAGCATTGGTGGGGAGCCAGAGCAGCGCCCACACCCTTCAGAAGCACTAACTGGTGTGTCACTGATCCCCAGCACTGCGGAAGCCCTGCATAAGCAGCTGCCCTGCGGACACTTCTGCCCGTGGGGTCAGCCCCGGCACTGAGCCCTGTTGCAGGGAGGGAGCCTGGAGCTGAGATAAATTCCTCAATTTGCTTCTCCCTCACCCCAGCCTCGAGCACTCTGCACAAAATCCCTTCCAGTGCAACCTCCCACTGTTGATTTCTTCTCCAGTACACTCTTTAGTGGGTAAGATTTCCTTCCAGTAACGAGGGCTGCATGTTCTCCACATATATGTGTGCTTTAATTGAATTGTGGCTAATGAGCTGGGAGCAGAGCACCCTGGAAGGACCATTTGGATCTGGGTTTGGATGAATCAGTTCAGTGCATGCAGCCACGTTTCCTGTCCCAGGGCCCTGACTATGGCCTGACCTCCCTAAAACACACATGGAGAGGCCACACTTGTCCCTATAGGTTCTCCCTGCCAGCACTGGAATTCCCAGAAACGCTGTCCCATAGCTGCGTCTGCGGAAATCCTTCTTTCCCATGTCCCTGCAATGCACTGCCTGACTTCACACACAGCCACAGCTATGGCCCCATAAACAGCCCCCAGAGGCAGCTTTGAGGAGAGAGTATCTATCTCCTCCCAAATCAGCCCTGGCAAGAGGGATCACTCACCGCTCCCTCACACGGTTAATTCGCTGCTCACACAGAAACCTGCTCAAGTGGATGTACCCAGTCACCTCTCTGCTTCTCTTAGACAAGGCAAAGATGAACTTTTAAATGCAAAGCAGCTTTGGTTTTTTGTTGTAGTTCCTTGCTGAGCCTGCTCCTCTCCAAAATGATGCTCTGTAAATGTTAACGCATTCATCCTGTGGGTTCCTTAGCCCCATCATCTTCATGCAATTCATAAAACCAAACATACAACTCATACAATTTTTCCATGTTCTCAAGTGTTTTTCTACTTATACATGCACCTACAATATCAGTAGTTTTTTGTCATTTCTACATGCTTGGAAGTTCCTAATAGTTTAGGGGGTTTTGGTTGGGTTTTTCTTTGCTTCAACCCTCAGTTTTTGGGCTGCCTACCTCTCTCCTGTTACTACTCAGAAGAAAAGACTTCACTTTGTATCAAAGGAAGAATTTTGTTCAGCCTAAATGGAATTTTTTTTCTCCTCCTTTGGGTTTAATAATGAAATAAGTGTTACGGGTTTTTTTTTTTGTTTGGCTATTGTTCTTGTTTGTGGGCATAAGACAACAGAAAATGATAATTTGAGTAATTTGCTGTCCAGTTTCCCAAATCTCTGTCTAATCATCCATCTTGATTAACAGCTCCTTAAACATTTCGGCTCAATCACTAAGAAAGTTTTGAATAACACTGAACCACAAACAAAGCAAACACGTGCCTGTTCACTGATACTTTCCCAACACTAAAAACACTTTGAAATGTCTCATTTAGCCACTTTTAATCCATTTAATATGGATTTTATGACATTTTAAGCCAAATATTTGTAGCAAGTCATATGTGTTTATAAATCTATTTCACCACCACAACTCCCTCATAAAAGCACTATTAAGCTCATTAGAAAAGGTCTGTTTTCTCATTAAATCACGTCAGTTGGTAGCAATTATATCACCACCTTTTCAAATGAGCCTGCTATCGTCCATACTAATAGTGCTCCTGCACTGATCAAAAGGTTAATAGCTCTGCGACTATATTGTGCACCTCCACTTACAGCACAGCTTTCTTCTAGCCTCCTTTTATTCTAAAACATGTGGAAAATGACCACTTTTTGTCCTGAGAGCCTTTTAGCCTGTTCCTCTAAGAATCTTAGTGCAAGCCAGTTGCACCTGATTGATATCACAACTGTGTAGATGATCCCCAGGTCTGCGCAGCCCCCAGGCAGGGACACATTTGCTGGTCCTTTGCAAGGGACACTGAGCAGATGCTTGCCTTGTGTCCCAGCTTTGCCTGCAGCTTCTTGGGAAGTCTCTCATTGCTGAAAGGTGCCTGGGGGTGTGAAGGAGCCGGTTTTGTCCTGTCTGCGTACTCCCAGCCACTCCACAGCCCACATACCCTGCCTGAAGCACAACAGCCAACAGCTGGGTGCTGCTCCCACCAAGCAAAGGCAGCTCTAGTGAGACATTCACCACAGACTGCCCACAGTGAACAACTTCACCCTTGACAGCAAACAGATCTAAGTATTTTCACTCCATATTTTGACCTGATATATAGTGCTACAGGAATTTAGTTGCTGTTGATTTGAGCACAGAATTCTGTGTTACTTCATGTTCTTCTTGGCAAGCTGTTTGCTTGCTGGGAAATGCCCTATTGAGACAGGCGCTGTGATGGGCGATGGTGGGACAGCCCAGATTGACCCCCACGGACCCATCACTGGGTTAGCAACAGTCAGCGGTTTGCGCACACCTCGCCTGGGCTGATTGCTTCACCCGAACGTGCCTTAAGGTAGAGAGGAGGAGGAGGCGTAAAGGGAGGTAGGAAGAGGGTTCATGCGTCAGAAATTAAGACACCCTGAGTACAGTGTACTTCTGCACCTTAGCAACCCAGCTGTGCAGCGACTTCTTTTCTACAGCTTTAAAAAGCCAAGCTTTTTAATGTTATTGAGCTACCTTCTGCTTAGACGCTTACTAGAGGATGTGAAGTTACAGGGTGCAAGGATAAATATTCTGTCACTGCAGATCCAGTTAGACCTACTGTCTTAACCTTAGACAGACCTTCCTTCCTTCTTACCTTTCCAGTGGCAGCTGGGATGGGTTAGAGCTGCCATACCACAAAGGCACATGCCAGGGAACAAAGGCTACAGCTTTATTCAGAAGTGCAGAGCCTAGGTGATTTTTGTCAGCGGGGCCATGGCTCAGCATGCAAAGCACGTTGTTTACGGCCCTGGTCACTGTTTAGTTATTTAATTCTCAAAGCCAGCTTACAAAAGGCAGCTTGGACACTGTAAGCATCTGTCAAAGCCTGTCTCAAGGGTATGCCAGTTATTTAAAAGGTAATGTTGGACAAGTCTGCGGATGGGGTTGCAGAACATCATGATTGCGGGATAAAGAAACACAAAAGCAAGGACAAGCACCTGCAGCAGAGGAAAAGCATCTATTCAAAAGCAGTGTGTGATGCCAGCCCGCTGCATACAATGGCTGAGTTGACTTGTGGTGGAAGTAAATGCTTTTGATGTGGCCCCAGCCTAAAGAGCAATTCTAAAAGGTACCAGGTATTCAATGAATCAGTCTGCCCCGATAAGCAGCTGCTTTAGAAATCACCAAAAAAAGGATGCAGTAAAATGAAACTGCACTGAAAACAGCTGATCCTAGCCTGAAGTTCCTCGATCTGTATCTTGGAGGTGAACTGGACAGAATGAAACTGCAAGTGGCAAACATCCAGCACAGGAAAAATGTGGAACTGCTACACTTGCAAGTCACTTGCTGCAGAGGCTGATGGCACAGAAATGCATACAGTATATTATAGACATACAAAGACTACTGGAAAACAGATGCCAGTCAGTGAGCTCTGCTTTGCCAAGACCTCTTGCTATTTAAAATTTACTTTACAGCAGTGCTGAAAATCCAAACAGACCTGAGCTTCACTGTGCTGCAGGGAAAAAACATCAGAGAAAGAGCTGTGAGCAAAATCTGTGGCACATGGCTGTGCCCTGCAGCTGATGCTCACGGCATCCTGCTGAGACTAACAACTCTTAATGCTGCATCATTTATAAATTTCTGCTTTTCCCAAAAAAGAAATAAATGCTCCATGTTGTTATATTTCATCCTTCTGACCTTCTCAGCAGGACATATGTGGCTGAGAGCTTACTGTCTCTTCTGAAACCCTGTTTGCCTGTCTTTCTGCTACTCTGGATGCAGGCTGGATGCTAAAGACTGCAATTACTGGCTCAGCAGGTGAGGCTCCTGCAAGCCGCTATCCCAAGGCACACTTGTGCTTTGGTGTTTCAGCTAGAAATAAGTTTCAACCGAGAAGGAAAAAATAAGGGCCTGTTTTGAATCAAGCCTCCAGCATCCACAACTGGCTCATCCAACACAGGACATTTGGAGCACACAAATCTGACCAAGATGCAGCAATCCTTAAAATGGCATAAACAGAGGGCTTGCGGTCCCAAGGATATAATGCAAGAATCAAAGGAGATGCTGCCTTTGATAATCTCAGAGATGGAGCTATAAAGGTATGAACCTGGACTTTCTCAGATCAAGTATGTTCGGATCCAGGGTGCTATTTCTGATCTCTGGAGAGACAAGATAGCTCTGAAAACAAGCATGGCTCTGAAAGGAGTTGTACTGTTCAGCATTATCACAGTATATAGTGACTGTCATCATGTACAAAGTGCTTCATATTCCATAAGTACAAAGTGTTTATCCTATTTGTTTATCATGGGAGAACTACAAGCCTCTGGTGAGGTAGTACTGACAAACTGTGTTTCTTCATTTTGTGAAATAATGCTGCAGTCCCAGTCAGTTCAGCTAAACTTCACCCACAAGACCCTCACATGAGATTGCCACTCCACCTAATTTCATGGGCTTGTCCCCCCTGGAAAGGGTTGCCAGGCATGGATGAGCTAGATGCCCACAAAAAACATGTCCCATATCCCATCAGTCAGCAAATCCTCCCTGGGCATTGCTTGTCCTCTGCCTCTATCCCTGAGATAGCCTCACACCACTCTGCATTCACCTCCACCTCTTGAGACATGTTCTATCTCTTTGCCACCAGCAGACCCTAGCTGCGTTCCTCCCCTGCCCTTTAAGCACCAGCACCTCAGGCTGCCAGCGGAGGGAAGGCTGAGGAATGGGATGGAGCTATGCTGGCCAGAAAGGGGAAAGGCTGGGGTCATGAGAGCTGGAAAGGAGGAGAGCAGGAGGGGATGAAGTGGCCAGTGATGTACAGAAGGGGCAGGAAGCTACGTGAGGAGAGGCCCCAGAGACGAGCCGTGGGAAGGAGGAGGACATGTCCCATGGCATCTGGACAAGACAATCCTTGGGAACACAGTCCAGCAGCCGAGTCAGTCCCAGGAGGCTTGGCTGTCCCTAGAGAGAGCACGTGTGTGCACTGAGTGGTTTGATGTCCTGCAAGAGAGGTCACTGAGAGCTGAAACAAGTGCCCCAGTGCTTAGGAACGGCATGGCAGGATCTCTAGGGGAGCTGTGCCAGGCACAAGTCTCCAGCATGACCCTTCTGCTTGGCAACATCCCTAACTGTCTGTATTGTTATCTTGTGCTTGAGATTCATAATGGAGAATCACTTATGTTCTGAGTAAGAGCAGCTAAAAATAGTGCTAATGTAACAAGGATGAGAGATGAATTTACAACATTGAAGCAAGAAAGCCCAGAAGCCCCTCACAGCCATTATACGCTCCCACAGCTTTCAGATGTGCTTTCAACAGCAAACACTCTTGCTGTTTGTTAGGCAAAGAAGGAAATTGCCTAAGACAGTGGCAGATGCCTGGAAGGATTCATATTGGAGCAATTTCTTTTTGCCTGCTCTCCCTTCAGCACACCTCACTGCTACCTACCTTGTGACCCTGCCTCCTTGAACCAAAATATGTGGGGCTTAGCTGCCAGTAGGTGTACATGGAGCACTGGATAAGGCATCACATCAAACTTTGTGTGGGGAGAGAACAGACTGGTCACCTGCCATTTTCTAAGTCAGCATCAAGCTCCAATAAAGCATCATCAGAGGCAGATGCTGCCAAAAATACATACAGCTTTTTCAGGTTCACGCTCAGGGTATTACAATTTTTGCCCTGTGTGGAGGGTCTGTCCCCTCTGATATGGGCTGGTAAATCTGCAGCTCAAGCTTTGAATAAGCACAATGGATCTGTAAAATTTTTAAGCATGTGTTGATGAAAGAAAAGCAGAAGCCTCAGGAGGGGAAACAGCCAAGATCTCAGGCTGCCATGATACATGGATCTCTGGTACTCTGGATGGTGTCACAGGTATTCCTGGCTGCACAGTGGCCCAGCTTCAGAAGGATGGCGGGGGGGCGGGTGTGGTCATAGAAAGACATCTACTTGCACCTCTAAGTTTAAGCCTTATCTTAAGAAAAAAAGGCCATTTCCCCCTTAAGAGACTAGCCCTTTGAATCAAAGGGCCAGTGTGACAGCCTGTCCTGGTGTTGTCTCTCACCTGTCTGGCACACATGCTGGCACCAGCCGGCTCTGCTCAGCATGCAGCATCGCACAGACCCTGAGCAATCCCTGCCCTGTTGTGAAGCTAATGCAAAGGAAGTGGCTGATTTAAATTCCAAATCGTTACAGAAGCTTTTGGGGGTGCTTACCTCTCCTATCCTAATAGACAGGGGCTCCAGGGAAGCTACCTTGCAGTCTGAGCTGCATTTAGAGTGACAGGCAGCTAATACAAAACAGGCTTAAAGGCAGCTTGGGAAAGATGAGGTGGATGGAGAGGGGCCCGACTCACCCCTCCCCATAGCCACAATAAAGCGTTTCATGTATCCCTTCTCTGCACTTGATCACGTTCCTGCTGCCTCAGTGGTTCATATTATGCAGCTGATTGACTTTGTGAGATATGAGAACAAAATGTCTCCTTGCCCTGCTCCCTGATGCACATTAAATGTGTTAGATTGGAAGGCTGAGGCAGAAATCAAAACAAGCCCTCAAGGCTGGTTTCTCTGCTAATCACTGGTGCTCATGTCCTTGTTACATTGAGGGACTCTGTGCTACAGTAATCTAAAAGCACCATCCTGGGCATGTTTCTATTTTTCTGCAGAGCTGTTCTGTTGCAGCAGTGAGAATTGTGACACTTTCTTTATCTAGCAAAAATTGTGTTCCAACAGGATTTTTTTAACGGTTAATGAGCAACACTTGAAGTAGCCTCTGATCAATGAGATGTGAAGGAAAAGTAAGGCAGGAGGCACAGAGGCCAGCTGTCTTGCCAGCTGCACCCCAGCCACAAAAAGTAAAAAAATCATGGAGAAAGGAGTGGAACCAAGAGCATCACCTGCTCCAGCAGTGCCATTACACCTGAAAGAATGGCTCAAGGTATTTCTCATAAAAGGTTGGATTGCTACAGCTTGAGAACTCAGTGCCCTGGGGGCAGCATATTCCAGTTCACCATCTTCAGCCTGGTGCCCCATCCCTGGGGCTGGTTTGACATGAGGACTTCACACCATGATGCTCATGCTAGGAGGCACTGTCAACAGATGACAGCCACAATATATACATTCATAGACAAGGTACATCAATGTGATAGCGCTGAGCTTAACAGGGTTACTCCACTGTGTGAAATCTGGTGTTGACAGGAGAGGTTTCTGCTTCTGTTTTTCTCCATTTTCCTGCATCCAGCTATGGATCACCTTTACTTATGGCTCCTGGATAATAGAGGCTGAATCCCACTGTGCTGTTCTACTGCTTTTAAAATTCTCTGATATATGCACACTTGGTCCAAAGCCCATCAGTCCAGTGGGGGAGGCAGGCTGGACTCTGTCAGCAGCATAGACCAAAGTGGGCTCAAATTTTAAAGAAATCAGCTCTAAAATCCTGCTTGTCTTTGTTCTGTGTGAGTCACACAAGATAATGTGCACCAGAAGCTGGAAGGGGAATGGGGAGAGCTCTAGGAGTAGAAGGATTATAATTTTTCTCTTTAACTTCTCTGTCCTACATTGTGTGGAGTTGTCCATGAGAGAGCAGAGGAAGATACGCTACCTTCAGCCTGAGGTCAACAGAGCTTCACGGCAAATCCTTCAGTATCGGATCCTGAACCCACAGCACACACTCAGGTGTTATTATATAGGGACACAGAAGTTGTTCCCAGATAAGACTCCCTCCAGTTTTTATCCAACCCTATTCTGTGCTCTGCAGCTGCTATTGTGTTTTCAGGAAACATGTTTCGGTATCGGTGCAGAAACATGACTATCTCAACCAACCTCCACTGATGAATTAACAGACCCAGTTACCCAGAGTTCACAATTCAGTGAAGCAAATACTTCGTGTAGCTGCAAGTACATCAGATCAGACCTCCAAGGGGCTTAGGTGGAAACACCTCCCCCTTCCAATTCAGTCCAGAATCTCCAAATACTCTGCCAGGGAAAAGCAGTGCTGAATCTAGCACGTACAGAGTTCAGAAGCAGTGTAAATAGAGACTTGGTAATGAGGGAATGCACTGAGAATTACAATGTGAGCAATCCTGTATAGGGAACAAAGGGAGGGGGAGCAGATTGTGACGTCCACACAGTCTGCTCAAGGTGAGTGTAGGATGAATAGATGAGTTACACAGTTTAGGACAATAGAGTGTAACAGCTTTTCTTTTGAAATTAATTCATATTTTTACTAAACGTAGGCTTTTAAACCAAATTAAGGAATTGAAATATTTTCTATTAGCTCTTTAAACTATTTGTAACGTTGTTTCAGTCACTTAATCCCATGCTTACATGGGGTCACATACTTTCCCTCATGCACTGCAGAGTGTGCAAATTCACAGCATGAGCCACTGAGTAATCAACTGTTACACAGCAGCATGCACCAGAACACAAAAATGCTAGGTGCATTCCAAAGGATCTGTGTATCCATTGGTTTGTGTATCCTGTCATTATTGTTGTTGTTATTGTATTTTTGTTTTGTTCTAGTTTGTTGTTGTTTTTTAATTACAGCAAGTAAGGATTAGATTAGAGAGCGGACAAGATTTTTACAGCTGTGGGATCATGAAATACTAGACTGGATTACCTAGGGAAGGGTTTATAACAGCATTAGAAAAACAAGGGCCTATAGAGGAGATGATAAAACCGGAGGCTAAAGTTCAGCTTTGATACTCCCATGTAAGGTTTTTGGTTAAATGTTGGGGGCAGACTGTGTCCTGCTCCTAACGATCCCATGTAGCTGTCTCAGAGACAAACAGAACTGTTGCTGAACAGCAGGGATTCACCGGTTCCGTACAACCTGTCTTCAACATGGGCAGTGCAGCTGCTCTTTGCAGTACAGACCTTTCAATTTTTTTATTTTTTTTATTTTTTTTTTTTTAGCCAAATGGATTTCCGCCTACTCTGCAGCCCCGGGGAAAAGGAAGTTGATTTTCTGGCTGGAGAAAGCAGCTCACAGTGACCAGTCCCAAGGGAAAAGACAATATCAGTGTTACTGTTTTTTAGTTAATTGTGTTTGCTGAAGGATACATAACATTAAACTGCCTTGAGCCTTGGACAAGTTTGTAAAAGTAAACAAAGACTATTCCAGTCTAAGGTTGGAGAACTGACCCTTGGATTATTTCTGAGCTCAATTCTTCCAGTGGCTAGAACAAACCCTGATGCATATGATGTGAAATAGAGAGCACTGGACTCACACCTTATTATTCCAACAAATAAATGTGTTTGACTGCTGTAGCTAGAAGGCATCTCTCCTCCAGAAGATAGGCCACAAGGTAAAAGAGCAGCTCCTTCCTACTAAGGCTTGTCTGGTGACCGCTCTGCTGCTTATCAGACCTCCAGTCATTTTCTCAAGAGGACACACTGCAAAACACACTGTGTTAGGAAACAGCAGGAGCAGAGGTGCTCCATAAAGGGGGACAAGCCAGGAGCTGAGGATGACCCCAGCACAGACTGTGTCCTCACTGATCGGCACCATCCCACAGCACCTGAGCAGGACAGGCTGCACCGGGACCAACTAATGGTCCATCCACAGCCCTGGGATGGATCAAGACAGGGGACATTTAGGGAGCCCTATATCAGGAGCAGCAGGAGATGGGTTTAGAGACAGAACCACCAACAACATAGCTCAGAAGAGGACTGTAGGGCCCAAGGCCTGAGTTTAAATTGAGCTCCTGGTTCATAAGCACAGTGTGTGAGCCCAGGTGAGCGTGGTTGGTGTAACTAAAGACTATTAGCGCCCTCAGGGCTTGGAGACCATGTCTACCCTCTCAGCCTGCTCAGATGGGCAGAGCCATCTCTGACCTTCCCAGGAAAAGCTGTGCAGTGCTGCTCAGCCCAGAGGAAGGTTTCCAGCCTCATCCCTCCACCACCTCGCTTTCTGTCTGGCCATACCATGTCAGTCATGGTCCTTCTGACTCCCCCTGTGCTGTACAAGCGCATTGTGCATATTGCTCACAGCAATGCCAACACAGCCATTTCTGCCCAGTAGAATCCCAGTAGCTCTCTCCTCAGTCTCTAATGATTTGAACCACAAAGCCATTTGTCTTGCTACATCTTCTTTCCCAGTAAGTAAAAGTCAATTAGTGTTTTCAACTTTGCTCTGAAATAGCCCTGGCTCCCTCTTGCTTCTTTATGCTACCAGGAAACCATCTACAATAATGACTCATTTGGATGTCTAGTGTTCTGCTGCAGCTAATTTCAAGCTCTCTAAACTTTCCTCTCTGTGTACCAAACACCTTAAGCAGGAGGCACATTTCACTGCCAGGAATTCCAAGATTTATTATGTTTTGAAACTATCATATGGCCGTTTGTTTTTTATGCTCAAGAAAATAATGAATTTTCCTACCAGACTCTATTTCCTATGTTAAACACCTAAATTTTTAGCAGTCTTTATCATTTTCTTTATCCTGTCTTAGTAGAGGAACAAATTCTTGAAAACACAAATGTTCCAATAGGTCAGCAGGATAAGACCTGGAGATCTACACAGTCCAAGCATATGCAGTGACCATAGGTGGTCCTGTGGCTATCAGTGCGTTCTGGTGGCCTGCTGTCAGAGATAAGGGCTGTCTTTTGATTTCCATGGCATCCTCCAGTGCTCTGGTAAGTATGCTCTCTAGCATTCAGATCTCCTGACTCGGGGTTGCTTGCTTTGGGAAGAAACACGGAGGGCCCAAATAAAAACTCAACTCAGTTTTGGGTAGAACAGATGTTGTTTAGATGCAACTGAACGTGTGCACAGTAAAGTGTTTCTGACGGTTTTGCTCATCCCTGATTCAGGCTAGGCAGCAACCAACAAAGTCACCCAGCCTGGCTTCTGGCCGAGCTCACACAATTAGAAAAGTATTAGCTGAACTTAATAGGAAAATCAACATTAAGCAGATAGGAGCTGGTGTAGTTGTTAAAGACAATGTAGTGTTTTTCTCTGGCAGAAGCCCAGGCTAATGGAGGGCTTCCAGCATCCAGAGCAGCCGCCAAATGAAGGCTTAATTGGCTTCTGAAGCCACTCATATAATTACAAACACTTGTAATGAAGCATGAAAAATACAACAGCTCAGGACTGTGACACGGAGGGAAAAAATTGTCTCATCTGTCTCAGAAAATAAATCAAAGCTCCTTTACCTTTTTCTTTACATTGAACCTTCTTCCCAGCTCCTATATGACCTGCAGACTCTACTCGGGTGCTAGTTTGCAGGGCAGTACTAAGACCAAGAGGAAATCTGGCTTCTAACACAAGGCAGAACTTCTGCCTTCCCCTGACAACTGGGGACACCTCTCCAGCCTCTCACTCTCCATGCAGGTTGGACACTGGGTGGACACTATAATAGACTTGGAGTGCCCACTGCTGGTGTGCACAGCACAGCCCTGCCGGCAGCAAAACATCTGCTTTGGCAAACACTGTATATTTTGATTCTGCTTTAATTTTAGCTAAATGACCCTCCATGATTTCTGTTCAACAGCTGCTCCCTGAAACACGTGTCTCTGCTGATTACTCAGACACAGTAGCAGCAGCTGTAGGATCTGGTCCAGGCAGAGCCATGTACATTCCGCCTTGTACCAGGGACTTGCAGCTCCTGTAATGTGTGTCCCAGAGCCAACTGGTTGGGAGTCCAAGGTACAACTTCCTCAGTTGCTATGCTGTATTGAGCCAAAGATCATTAGTAGTTGTGCTGTTTGTTACTCTACAATTTTCTAGTTTGTTGGGGACAATTTGATGTCTTGTTTGTGCCTCTTGAGTCCTTTGATGAATTCAGAATCACAGAGAAACTGAGGCTGGAAAAGAGGCAGAACTGATCTGGTCCAACACTCCCACAAAGCAAGAACAGCTTTGATGTCTTGTGTCCTTTCTATGGATCAGGTGGCATCTGATCCCACCAAAAGGAAATCTCAACTAGGCATGTTAGGGAAGACCTAGAAGTAGCTTAACTTCTATCAAGAATGCTTCCTTCCTGCACATACCAGCAAAAGAGCTGTACCAAAACCACATTCAACCTTGTGCAATTGGCCATGCCATCATCCTGGCTAATTAGCCTACTCAGAGCTTTACAAGGCCACAGCCCTATTGCTCATTCTTTCAGTGTCAGTTCAGATGATGTGGGACCGCTTCACCTTACACTTTTTCACAATGTTGATCATTAAGGCCAGGGACAGGAGCTGTGTGCATCCATCACCCACACCTCCATTCCCAAAGCTCACAGCTAATGCAGTGAGAGGAAAATTTCAGGAGAAAAATTCCAAGGTCTCCTAAGGAAGGGGAAGTCATGGCACAGAGACTATCACTGCTGACAGAAGGACAGCAAGGAGGCAAGAGTCTGCTGGGTGCCTGTCATGGGGCAGATAGACACCACTGAGCATCACTTTTGTTCAGGCTGGTTTTCACCACACGCTTGTGATTTGAAGGCTCACTGCCCTACACACACTTTGGCCTTCTCTCTTTAACCCTGTATCCTTCCATCTTGGGAGATCCAGTACTCGTTTCTTGTGTGTCCACATATGCCCAACACAGTGTCCATACAAAGCCACTGAGTCACTCCTAGTGGGGCTGAGACATGAGAAGTTTCCATCATCTTCAAAAAACTAACTTTGGCTGGACTTACTCAGCCTGCTGTTATCACTGTGGTATTTAGCTGCAATTAAACACTGAGGGCTGAACATTGGTCACTGGGCAACCATTTTTTTTCATGTGACTAACACTGTTGACCTGCAACTTCTGTTGAAGAGTTTGAGTCCTGCATAGGCTAGGCGGAGTCAAGAAATACCATAGGGCAGTCTCACATCTCTAGCACTTGTGATCTTAGGGTGCACCAGCTGGTCTGCTAAAGCAAGTGGCATTCAAGCAAAGGGGAAGCATCTCCCACCCAGAAAGATGGTGACTAACAAACTACAGCTTCCCTGGTGCAGTCTGAGCATAGCCAGCTCCAAAGTCATGAGCTTTTCCTTGTTTGTACTGAATTTAATACCATTTTATAGTTATTATGCTAAAATTTGATTAAATCATGCTTAGCTAGAGGAAGACCTAACACAAGCTTAAACTGCTTTCAAGTGATGACAAACAGAAAGTGCAGATAAAGAAGCCACCTGAAAAGAAGCACGTTTTGCAGGAGCCTCAGAGAGGCTCACCTGTGCACAAGACGCTTTTCCTCACATGTTATGGGCTCAAGACTGGGATTTTACTTTGAAGTGTCTGCTCTGGATCTGCCCCAAGGGCTTGCTGGGGTTCCCTGTTTTCAGCTCTGCTCAGATAACCATCATAGTCACTCTGGCTAAATGGATACAGCATAGCGAGTGCAGAGGCAAAGCAGCAACAAATTATTCTTCTGCAGCCAGAAAAGGACTCCAGCTCGAAGTCCACCTGTTTTTTACAACTGAGGTTATGCAGGTTCCTGCACGCACTCAGTAACTAATGACTTCAAGGTGCAAACTTCAAGGGAGCAGTTGTGTCTTTTGCCACGTCTGCACAGCCCTGCAAAAAAGTAGCAGAAACAAAAAAAAACCAAAGTGCATGCCCTTGTCACAAACAGGGATTTCTTACTGACAGAGCTGTCACTGGAAGAGGATGACCAGGAAACTGCTGTGTGATCACCCAGCTCTACAAAGCAGAGATCCATCAGAAGTGAAAATGCACAGGCTGAGCAGGTAGAAAGAGCATCTTGGTCATTCTCTGCAGGGACAGAAGGGTTCTCTGATACAGATAATCTTCAAACAAACAGTTGATGGCCTGAGTTTGCAGAGTCACATACTGGCACCTGTTTAGGGTGAACTGGTGTGAACCAGATCACAAAACTGGAGGTGCCTGAAAGGCCTGGCTCATGTATGAGCTCTCTTATAGCTCACGAGGTAGATCCTCAGGGAACATGGACTGCAAGCTCCAACTTGAACCCAGAACAACAGTCAACCTGGGGCCTGTGCACCCATGTGGGACATTCAGCTGTTGCACCTCTAAGCCTTGGGCAACACCTAAACAGGACAGGATGTGACTCAATTACCTCCAGAAAAAAAGATACAGCGTGATAAGGAAAAGGAGATAAAAAAAGGAGTAGAATAAGCCGGGCCAGGGAGCAAAGTTTGCCTGTCCTTGGCCACAGCTAGCCCAACCCAGGGTAACTGTTTATGAGCAGCAACAACTGATGGAATGGGGCTCTCCATCACTTGCTCACTGCAGGAAACCCGGTGCTGTTCATGTCCCCTTTTTTGAAGGAAAGGAGAAAAGACATGTCCGAATTTTTCCAACAGAGGGAGCACTGGGACAGCTGTGGCCATTGCACTGTCAACCCGTCAGCTGAGGTGCCTTATTTGGGCTCTGGAATACCTGGACACACATATGGCCATTCTCACCTTCCATCCTCTGGGGAAGACACATCAACACTGCCAGGACTGGGTCATCAGGAAGCAAGGATTCTAAACTTAGAGAGTATTCTGGGAAAAAAAATGTCTTTCTTAGCCTCAGAGACAGTCTCTAAAGTCAGGATTTGAAAGGTACTTGTGGATCAAGTAACGCAGCCTGCAGACCTTCCCTAGGAATTACAAACAATGACTCATGATCACTGAAAGTTGGAATGGAAATTATTTCATACGTGCCACAAGGACACATTTCAGACCAACAGTTTCTATCGTCAGACAACCTAGCTTGATTTGCAACAGATGAAATCAAACATTTGTATTAGATTTGGTGACCACACCAATATAAAAATTATTATGAATTTTATGTTTATCAAATTGACAGTGTAACCTGATAAATGATCACCTGTTTTTACTCAACAGAGAGACTAAAATAGCTTGCTTCCTGGTGTGCATACCGAAAGTGCAAATATCACATTTCCTCTGTTTTGAGGAAGTACTTTTGGCAAGCTTTGCAAAACTTATTTTTGTGATTCTAGTTATTGTAGCTGTGACAGAGAAACTGAGACAAGAAAGACAGGAGCTGCAGATTGGACCTGATGAGAATCAGGTTTAGGTGCTGGTGTGAAAACCAGAGGTTGCCAAAGTCAATAGCTGCAAAAGTTAAGGCCTGTGTAAAATCAAAACTGTAGTAACGAAGCATGTCATGACCAGGCTAAGAGCCAGAAAAATTTGAGAAATTGATAGTGCCTGCATGGCAAGGTCTTTGGTCACAAACATGACAGCAAGAGTGACTGTGAGGAATCTATAAAATCCGTACTGCAGACTAGAGTCCAGGGTGAAAAGGAGGCAAGAGTGACTGTGAGGAATCTATAAAATCCGTACTGCAGACTAGAGTCCAGGGTGAAAAGGAGGTTCAATTCTTTCTTATGTTGCTGCTCACATCTCCTGCATCCCAAAATATCTCAGATCTCATCCAGATCACACAGCCTCCAATCCAACACAGAAAATTAATCAGATTAATTTCAGTCATGTAAGAAATCTTAATGTATGCATAAGTACCTTTCTAGAGTGGAGCTTTACGTTTACTAAGCCTGAAACTCTTCCGAAGGCTTATGAAGACGCACTGCCCTCTGCATATTGCTGCGCTAAGTAACCAGCAAGCTTTTCTTGAGGGTTCTTGCAAATTTTAAGAGGAAACTGGATGGCAGGTTTGGGAAAGCCAGTTTTACCCTTATGTTTGTCAGCTGAAGACTTTCGTTGGAAATTCTGGTATTAGCTAAGAAGAGGAGAGACTATGACTGGCTGGTGAACAGTGACGATAAGTGTCCCTTCCTTCACGTTCGCCTCCTCAGAAGAGATGATTTATAACAAACCGGGAGGAGGAGAAGGAATCTACTACTGCAAAACTTTTATCATCTAAGAAATAAAACTGCCCCAACTTATATTTTATAATACAGGTTTTCTCAATCCTCAAAAAATTGCTGAACCTTCCTGGAAAATTTCTCAGTCCTTCTGAAGATTCCGTACTCATTCAAATTTGACTTGGCTTAAAAGATAATTTAAAATATTTAGATATTCGCACACATATATAGTTATATATTTAGTGAGGACTGAGACACTAATTTTTCAGTTTTTTGGTACCTATTTTTTTACTGCTCTGATGAGCAATCCACCATACTACTTTGCAAATCCTAGGACCATTTACATCACCTAAATCAGGACAGCAGAACAATGTACCTTCAGGAAGAAGTAACAATGAATAAAACATAATTACATACAATCTAGAGAAATTCTTATTGTAGAAATCTTAGCTGTGCTTTAAATAGGCAGAATTAGGTGTATCTGTATCAGTACCATATTATCCTGAGGGAGCACAAGATGCAATACTGCAGACATCAAGTGTGCCTAAGCTCTTAGGTCCTGCCTCATTTCTTCCTAAACACCTAGATGTGACCTTCAAAACCTGTTTGGAGAGCTCTCCCAGCCCTGGGGTAGCCCTGCTCCCTCCAGAGCTGCCTTTCTAATGTGAAGTGCTCCTAACAGCCTCCTTAGTTCTGCATTTGGGAGGTTTGACAACAACTGCTCAACCCATGCTGCAGCATCCCCAAGGTATTCCCGAATCACCTGACTGGAAAAGCAGAGTGAGGATGTGCCTGACATCCAACACGATGGTTTGGCTTAAACCACACCATAGTTCAGTTATAGTGGACTCAGTTCTGATGTAAAACAGGCCCTCGTGTGTGACTAAAGTGATAGTCTCTCCATGCTCTTCTCCCACACCTTTTACAGGAGGACCAGGAAACACTCAGCCAGATACTTGTTGTTGCTTGCACTGTTAGCATGGCTTGATAAAATCCTTCTCTTAGAAAAAAAAGTAGGTTGTCATGTGAGGAAGCTCTCTAGGTTTCTGTAAGACAGATATACATACAGTGCACAACTCCAGTAGGATATTTTGGGGAAGATTTAGAGAACATTCCTGCCTTCAACATTTCCTGTGAATACCACACTAAAAAAACCCCTCAATTTAAAATACGTGTGAGTGTCCTAGGTGAGCGCTTCCGGAAGGTGGTCATTAAAATGCAATTTTCTAACGAGCGGTGATGTCATTGTTATGCCCATGTGGAGAACCAATTGTAAACACTACGTGGTTCAGCTGAGAAACCCACTTCCTGTAGATTAATTGTGGCAGTGATGTATGTAATATGTAAATAGCACTAATCAGAGATGCTGGCCATAGAACCCCGGGGCAGGCAGGAAGTGAACACAGCTGAGAACTTTGCAGACTCACTTTCTTATTTTGACCTTTTCAAAAGACAAAATAAATGTATTTAGTTTAGCACAGATGTAAACATTTTCCACAGCAGAAGTTCTGCAGAAGCTACAGAGATTTCCAAGCCTGAACCGAGATTCAGTTTTCATCACAGATGCCTCACAAAACCTTCGAGACCTACAGACTCTGAATGCAAAGCATTATGTTCCTGTTGTTAATGATCCATATCTGAAGAAATGCAATTTTGCTTCCTTCCTTTTAAACATCAGCAAGAAAATGGAGGTTTCATAATGTGTACTGTGTGTAGGTGTTATAATGCTTCTCTTCCACTAACTCCAAAATATCCCACATGCCAAGTTCCTCCACTAGTAAGAATCTCTTAAGTGAACCACTGAAGAATTCCACTGATTTAGCAGACTGCAAGCTCCTCTACTTAAGATTTATGGTAAAAGTATTCTCCTTTTAGTATTGTTTCATGAAGAAAAAATGTTTTTTTTTTGTTTAACCTGAAGATGAACAAAACAACTCTATCTTTTAGTCACATTGCTATAAAATTGTAAGTCCAATTATGGTTCCCAATAACGAATAAAAAATATTAAGTGATAAATTGTTAAGGGGTTACTGAAAAGCAGCAGATTTCTTAAAGCCAAATTAATTCAGAACATGTAATTTTAATTTTCAACTCTAAGAACTAAGGAAATACATCTTTTCAGCTCCTGCTTCCTTCCGTGCTTATTCTTCACAGAACAGTAAAGAGACTGTGTTGCTTTTTTTCCCTCCCACAAATATGAATATTGCCTCAGCAGAAACCAAAACAAACAACCCCACAAAAGCTATACTGGTAAAACTGGATTTGAATGAGAACAATGGCAGAACTCAGTTGTGGAGAAGCCCAGTCAGTGCTAGAACATGAGCATGGACACAACAGGAGGCAAAGTTTACGCTTACCTGGCAAGTAGCAAAAACAGTTTGAAGGAAGATGTGGAGGGATTTCTAACACAGGAGAACTTCTCACTATGTTCTAGTACTTTGTGCTGAGCTGAACTGCTCTACCAGGGCTTCACTTGTATACAGCTGAATACAACATCTGAATTTTTCAGTGCTTACCTTTAAAAAAGAAATATAGCACATTCAGTGTATAATACAATGTCATTATTGCTAATAGTATCAGTCTCTATTTCTTGCACAGAGGGCAGCTGTTGGATCTACACAAGTCCAGCACAACTTTACCATCACCTGTGAGAGAACCTTATCAAACACTAACAGGAGCCAGTGCAGACACCAGAGGAATAAGCCCAAAGAGATTGGGACATCACCTCAGGGAACTTCCTGCACTTTATGATCTACTAAATTTTGCTTTCTTCGTCACATAAAGATCATTTTGAAAATACATATTCTGTTGATCTAACTATGAAAGCTCTTGAAAAATGTATTTATTCTTTGCTACAAGTAATAAATCACTAAGTCAATATTGCTCTCACTTTGCAGGTATTATCTTGATTTGAGGGCTTCAAAATCCCTAGCCTCCTTCCCAAAAGATTTGCGAACACATTTCAGTAGTTGAGAAATGGTTGGGAATCAGGACATTTGGATCTCACCCCAAATTTCTTTAGAGCTTTCTTGGTCTCTAGTTGTGTCATCAACATAACAGCCTGGGTCTCTGGGTCTGCTTTTTCTGGCTTAAAATAACTTATTCATTTTCCTATATCGTCACTGTGTAGTATACAAAACAGCCCAGAAGCATTTATAGGGTCATTAATACTGTTGCTATAACTACTGTAGCCTGCAGTGCAAAACAGAAATACTTACTAGCACCAGCACCATTCCTGACAAAATATAGACTGACCTTCATGCAATTTGGCTACTTCAGGGTCTAGATTTGTATTAATGGGGGGAAAAAAATTGTTTGTAATTATTCCCTTCCTTCCCTATTCCGACCCCCCACCTTCCCCCACCCCCAAGAAATAATTCCAAATGAGTTCTCAGGAGCTGCACAGAAGGTTGGTGCATTCAGGAATTATATTACTGTCACAGCATAGTTACAGTAATATTTCAAGCACCTAAGACATAACAGCTGTTGCTTTAGAGTCATTTAAAAGTGGACTGGAGAAGCCATTCAGGCGTACACTGGGGAGAGCCCATTGCTAGTGGCTGCTGAAAGAGATGGTACAACGGGTCACACCCATCTCTAAGTTACATGATGTAGTGGCAAGGCCACTATAATTCATTTCTGAGTGATGTTTCATGCTACAAATCTTTCTTAAATCAGCTTATATGAATTATTAAGGCTACAATTAATCACGTTTGCTGGGAACTGAAATCACCAGGTGACCAAACTATGGCAGATGAACAAAGACAGTATTACATACACACAATATGTGGGAAAAAAAAAATCACATGACTAACACTGCAGAAAAGTAAAATGAAATTATGAATTCTGTATTTATTAACTTATTGGTAAAAGACAGAATATATTATTGAAGCAGCTATGGTTAAATCCAGTTTACAATAAGCAGGATGTAATTTATAAGCTCTGAAACTGAAAATGCAGTTTGAAACCGTAACCATGCTTCTTTAAGGTCCTTGAGTCATAAAAGGCAGATTTGCATTAAACATTTCCCATGCAGTCTGATTTTAAAATCTGCATCATACATGTAATACATGTGAGTTTTCTTTCGTTTTTTATCTCCTAAAAAATAATCACAACAAATAACATTTTTTTTTGTTATAGTTCAGGAATTTGGAGTCCCAGCAGGGGTTTTTGGTGTGGTGGGGTTTTTTGGTTTTTGTTTGTTTTTGGTTTTGTTTTGTTTTTAGTTCTTTTGAACCTTAGTAACTCACATCCTCCTCAGCTCCACAAGCCACAAGGAAAAGGCCATTGTGGGACTCTCACCAGAACTTATCTGTGTTGTAGTAATTGCACAGATCTGGACAAAATTGTGGGAATGTGATGAGGTCACATCTTCTCCCCAAGGCTCAGGGTCTTACCTGAATAATCAAAATGAGGTATTAGCATTAAAAAATGAGGTCTATTTAATTCTTAATCAATTAACTAATGCACAATTTTAATCTTTTCCAGCCCATCATTCAGCTAACACTGAAGAGGTTCCTTTAGTAGGTGTATTGTTCCTATGACATCTCCAACACAAATTCTGCTTAAGAATGAGAAACTTAATTGACGTCAAGCTTGTATGTGAAGAGGTAACTTGTGCTGATCAGCCTACATTTTTACACTATGCAAACTGAAATGAGAAATTTTGGGTTATTTACTGTCAAAATAAAAAAATAATTTAAAAAAAACCTCACAAATTTTTGTGATGAATTAAGAACTTCTTATCCTGGTTGGACACTGTAAATGAAAACAAAGCCACAAATAGAAGATCTAAAGGAGGAGCCTTAAGTGGAAAAACTTGAAATTAGAAGGAGGTGCTCATCATCTCTGAAAAATGGTGCAAAAATTAAAATCTGCACTTACAAAATACCTGATCAACCACAGCTTCACCTGGCTCTTGCAGGAGACTTTGAGAACACTGAGTTTCAAGTTAGCATTCTGTAGGTGAAACTGATACTGTGTCCAGTTTATGGCATCTGAGGCTGTAGAGGGTACTTCGATGTCAGTTAAACATTCTTTTAAGAGTTTAAGACAATGTTGCTTACTATTTTATACAAAATTATTCCCATTTGAGTTAATTTTATGCAAACTATATACACTTCTCACAGGTGTTTGGGGGAAAATGATGGCATTATCCTAATTCTAGTAAAATATCAAGTTCCACAAGCAGAAACTCAGAGTCGTTCTCTGCCAACAGCCGTGTAAGCCAACGTCCATTTTGCAAAGTTGCAATCTCACTTCCCCAAATGACGACTGTAAAACCAGAACTCGACTTCAAGTCCCGGGTATGTGCAGCTGCAGCGGCACTGAAGGTGGAGAACCTCCTTCTTCCCACCACCTGCTCTGGAGACTGCTCTGTGGCCAAGTGGGGACCAGCCAGCCCGACACAGCATGCGAGAGCTCTCCTGAGCACATCACCAACACCAGCTGCTGCCAGGAAATAAAAGAAACATTTTTTTCTGAAACTGGGAAGCTTTTTTAGAGGAAGATGGAGAACCCACTTCTCTTATTCCCCCAACTAAACATTTCTGCTTCAAAGGATAAAGCCTATTACAAAATCATGAAACCAGCAATTAAAGAAGAGCCACATAAATCAGGCAAGTCTGGGTAAGTTTAAGGTCATGCTGACACTCTGAGTGTGCTGTTTACATAGAGAAATCTTCTAACATAGTTTGTGGGTATGAATTTAGGGGACGTATCATTTCATTTTTGACTGATATATATGAAAACTCTTGAACTACAAGCCTGGGAATTGTATAAATAAAATATTAATTCATCACAGAAATATTTTTTAAGAACAAAATCCCAAATCAAATAATAGACTAAGAAAATAGGACAGGGAGGTTTCAAGAAGTTCTGGGAAATGCTTCTTTAAAGCCTGAATATGATCTGGGAAAGTTTCTTTTTAAAAATTTCAAATGACAGGAAACAATACTTCCTTTTTCTTTGCGGAACATTAAAAGTGGAAGAATCTGAGCCAACTGTTTATGTTCTCTAATGTGAATTTTCACCCCTTTATCTTTAAAGCAAGTGAAAAAGATACTGAAAATGAAAATATATCTTTTTCTCTTTGCCAGTGTAAATTCGTATGTAAATTCGTGCTAAGCTATAAAGAAAATAAGCATTAATATGACTAATAAATGCAGGAGAAGTGGCATCAGCATTACTGTAAGTGAACATAGGGGGATCTATGATGCAGAAGCAGAGATATTAGTCAAAGGAAGTGTTTGAAAAAAAAAAAAAAAACAAAAAACCAACAAACCCACAACTTGCAACAAGGTTGCTTTTAAAGCTGCCCTAATTCTGTTGCAGAGCTAAGCAGAAGAGAAACAGGCTGAGCCTTCTCCTGCAGAAATCTGAATTCCATGAAGGTGATCATCCTGGCAAACCTGGAAACTTGACAAAAGCAGCAAGGTAAGCATTGTAAAAGATGGAGTCATGGGGATTCCTTTCAGGAAGTGCCTGTGTGACTCAGAACATTTCCTGCATTTGTGTGTGTGCATTCAGATGTGGCAGAGAATAACACTTTCAAGATCTATTTAATTTAAAAGCTAGCAATCAAACCCAAGCATACAAACACTATAGAATTGTCTGATATGCATCAAGGTATCTCACCAATAGTGTTTTCACACAATGAAGCATGGACTATTCCCCATACGCTTGCAGAGACATTTAAACCTTCACTCATGCCAACAGTATTTTTATTAGTTCACTGAATATAGTGAGCAAGCATCAAATCAGAAATGTAGCTGACAAATTACTGATTCTGGGGAAATCACACAGCTCCTTGGAAAGCAGGTTTTCCAAATAATTCAGTGATGTACAAATGCCAGATGCAAGTCAAATAATGAATGCATAGTTCCTCAATAATTACAGTAATTGTTTGAACACCCTCGTCTCCAAAATTCAGATACTGATGTTTAAACACTGTTGTAATATTGTCCCTGTTATACTATTTCTCATGAAGATGCCAGGTTAAATCTTGGTTTTGTTGACTTTACTAAGAGCTTAGTTCCTGACTTCAGTAGGGTACCAGGATTACACTGATAAATTAAGAATTGCAGTTGTAGGTCTTGACAGAAAAGAAGGAACACATGAAGTACTGCAACTCCATGGCTGAAAAAAATTGCTGCCCCTTTCTTTCCATCACTTCAGAACACTTCAGTGTTTTCCATGCTCTTTTGTCCTCTTAAGCTTGATGAACCTTGTTTAAGCAGTTACCGTCTTCGGGACCAAGATGCCTGCTGTGACCAGAACTGCTTCTGCAACCCCTTACTATATAATAACTGTGAACACATGGTAGAAGTTGCACAAAGACGCAAACTCTGTTTCTAGAGCTCATGAAAAAGTTGCTGAGAAATGGATATCTAAACACTTGCACCTGTGCATCTGGAAAATTAGGCAATGTTTGTTGCTCACATGTCCAAATATCACATCCATCAAAATGACAGAATGATGTCTTCATGATCTGGAAGACTTTTCACTCCACACTCATAGGCAGTTTCATGACTTTTTCTCTTTTGTTTTGCTGCTGGCAGTAGTCTTAATTCAATGGTTTTACATTCACTCAGAAATACCAGTCCTTGCCATGATGAACAAAAGGTGAAACAATGCTGAGAACATAGTTTTTCTGTGTCTCGGTTGTCAAAGTGTAAAACCATGCTAAGATCTGAACAGAGAAAGCACAGCCCCCATTTCACCTGTATGCAGACAGTACTACCCTGATTACCCTTGGGTATTTCATACAAAGTACTGATCTTCTCTATTATTATATCTATAGAAAGAGATGAAGATTATTTTCAGTGGAAAATAAAATGGAAAAAAGGCAAATTACCTTTTTCAAATCATAAAGTGAAATAATAGTTTGGGATTTAGAATTTCAGCGATTTACTTAGTTTTTATGGTTTCCATTCTTCACAGAGATATTAACTAACATAAATAGAAACAGAACTGAACCAAACAATGCAGATGGACAGTGTGGTGATAGTGGAAATGCCTATGACCTGTTTTTCTTCTCACCTTTAGAAAGTGGCAAAGCTGAATAAATCTTGTTTTCTGTCTGTTATTGCAGCAACTCATTGCTGCACCCAAGTCTTGGGAACCTGTGAAGCTACTGGGTTAATGTAGTTTATGAAGGAAAATCAGAAATTCACACTAGGAGTTTCCAAACCCAGCAAAGAACCTCTCCAGCATTCGGTGCAATTGTGGACTGTGTGTGATGTCTAAAGCCATCAGGGTTTATCTTTCACTGTGACCAAGTTTATTTCTGTAGCTATAGGAACCCACTGTTCCAAGACTTACAAGGGCACACAGTTCAGAGAACTGCACTTTTTTGTACTTTTTATAACTCAAAAAATTGTGTAAGGGAGTGAGGTCTCATTTTCCTCAAGTCCATAATCCCCCTACTTTACTGGCCTACATTCATTTCTTGAATTTCAGTTCTCCAGCTTTTGTACCTCTCAAGCACTGTTTGTCTCTCCCTGGTTAAGAATTTCATTCCTCTAAGCAATGACTTCAGCTAGGAGACATGACACCTATTAAAAAAAAAATAATCCTTCTTTTAGTTTTGTGCAAAACCAAGATCATTACTGGCTTAAATTCCTTCCCAAAGCAACTGGAATTTCCTTTCATCTGAACTTCATGTGCTTACAGATTTTGCCAAGATAACCCATACCATGTGAACTGGGTAACAGAACAGCAAGTCTCTGTGCAGAGATAGGAGTCATCTTGAAAAATTGTTCGGTCCATAAGAAGTTGTTCTAACCAACTAACTCTGGACAAGTTGCTTATTGATACTTTCAGTGTACTGTGCATTGCCCTCAAATGAAAATGATTCTAAATATTAGTAGTCATAAAGCACACATTAAAAATAGACTTCACCTTCAGCCTTGAAACTTAAGTCCTAGCATGCTACAACACATCTCCAAGCTCACTCCAGTTCTAGTCTACTAAAAAATCAAAGTACTGTCCAGGTGTGCATTCAGGATTAATCTATACAAAACCCAAAAAATATTTCTCCAAAATTGTATTTGTGTGAACAAGGTAGGATGTTCTTTTTTCCTTTCAGCATTGTTCTCTAGGGCAGAATATTTGAAAACAAAGTAAAATATGTGCAATTTGACATATTTGATGAAGAATATGTGGAGTTGTATAAATGGAGCACAGTGTCTCAGAATAACATGACATTTGAAATATGCTTGTGGTAAACAAACCAGGCTATGCGAGATATTACCCTATAAGACTATCACCTAAACCATATTGCTAGAACATTGTCTTCAGGCTATAGAATTTCCCGTATTTCACTAAAAATAGACTGTGATAATGCAGCCTCAGACCGAGCGCATTGAAAACCACATCTCTGCAAGAGTATTTTTTAAGTTTAATTAAGTGACTGATCTGGTCCCCTTATGAGTTTTACCATACTGATCTATCTCAAGTCCCTTAAAGATTACTAGCATGCACAACTTTTTGTTTGTTTATTTCTTTTTAAATGGGGAAAAATGTACAAGTCTGCAAGAAAAATGTCAGGAAAAAAAATTAAACCAAATGTTTCTGAAGTCCCTACGAGAATGAGCTCCTTTAGTAATGTGATCTAATCAAAGGCTCTGTGAAACAGTCCTGAGTATTAATGGTAACACAGATAACATGTTACAACAGCTTCATAAATACACAATATGTACAATTCTTCAAAACCACTTTCTGTTTAAGCAGTGTGTCTCCTGAAGAAGCACTGAAATGGGGAGAATCTTTCGACAAACTGCTTTCTGAGAAAGGTTAGTAGCTTTTTTCCTTTCCATGCAGACTGTTAGGGTGGAAAATTGATGGAAAATTATGGAAATTATGGAAAATTATAAAATCCAGTTGTGCTCTTATATAGACCTGGCAGTTACCTAAACTGAGTATGATGAGTCATTTATAGCAGCATGTGTTCTGCTCTCCTCATGTACTTAGGCTACAGCATGCTGTCAACTACCAAAAATAGTTAAAAATAGCTTTCAAGTTTCATATTTTCTTGAACAAAGAAATATAACAGACAGCAAGAAGTTTCTTCAATAAACAGTAGAATTTCCTCTGAATATTGCTCAAATATTCCTGACTGCAAGAGCAAATCTTATAAATGAAAACGTTCTATGTACTTCAGAACAGACTCTGTCTCTTTTGATACAGTTTGTTTCTAAAAGAGTGATAAGATCAAAGCTGTCCTTCACTTCAAAGGGCCTGTTGCTTACATAATTATCAAATGCACATATGTCCCTCCTTCCATTGTGGAGGGACACATGTATGATCCAGCTACAGTGCTGGACACTATGTGCTTTTCATATCTGTTCCTTGAACAGTTGACATCAGTACAATCGCATTACTTCCACACAGATTACGCGTGCTTGGGAAAGAAAATATCTTCAGCATAATAACAATAGGATAAAGCGAATTGTAACCATGCTAAAAGCCGTTCATTTTAAATTGCTACTGGAGAACAGTATGAGCAAAGATTCAAACAGTGGTTTGGTGAACCTAAATTGATTTCAACCTCAGTAAAGTTAATCACTTCCACATACGTCCACATGTTTTGATTGCTTCTGTTTCTAAACTCACAAGATCTTGATAGTGGATTTTTACAGATGCTGAGTATTCTGTAATGGGAGTTACAGCATTCAGGATCATAATGACAGAACTGCACCTATTTTAAAACCTTTTCTATTTCAAAATAATTATCTATAACGTGATGTAATTCAAAGAGAGCACAACCTCTTTTGTTGCTTTGCAGAGTGTGTAAGAGTAACTGCCTGATAAGGATAAATTTTTTAATGCAATTCAACATTCCCTTCTGTAGCTGGATTGGACGCCTTTATGAAGTTTCTGAAAACTGAGTTTAGTGAGGAGAACATCGAGTTCTGGATAGCTTGCGAGGATTACAAGAAAAGCAAAACTGCACATGAACTTTTGCCAAAAGCTAAGACCATTTATGAAACATTCATACAGAAGGATGCTCCAAAAGAGGTACAGTAAAAATGTTCTTCACTGTATATAGTATTTGACACAACTGCCACTGATGAAATCTGCTTTTAAGAAGCACATGCCCAGAAGCAGGGGTAACAGTTAATCATGTAGTCACTGACTTATTGGCTAGCATTTGTGAAAAAGTAACGTCTTTCTTTAAACAGAACAAAAGGCTTATTTTCCCCTTCTCTTAAACCAGTAATTATCTATGAAATTATTACATACCTCAGATACAGAGGCCTTTGTTTTAAATTAGCTAGAAGACTGAAATAAACTGGAAGAAACTATTATACATGTCCTTTAAAATAATAGTTTTGTTTTAACATGGACTTTTCTTGATTGACCCACTTCCCCCTTGCTATAAATGCATATTTTCATGTATGTTACTGCCAACACATACACGAAAATATATTGATATGTCAATCCTCACCAACACTAAGGCCTTTTTATATTACCATAATAGTGCAAGCAAAAGGAATATCTTTCCTGCTCTAGGGAGGAGATGAACAGGTCAGGAGATGGAATTCTAACTGAAATCACAAACTGCCTCTTCAGTAGGTCTTTTGGACTTACAATTTCCTGTAATTCTATCAAGTTTGAGCAAATGTCACTTGCCAAAACTCCTTTTCCACTGTATTTTATTATTATTATTACTTGTCAGAATAGCAAGAGTTAAACACTAACTGCTCCTTGCCCATAACAAGGATGAAAAGGATGTAATTCTCATTTTAAGAGAAGGATTGCAAAACGGTGCAATTTCCATCTGTAATACCCATAGATTATACTTAAGATTCAGATTGCTTTTCCTAGGAAATGCCAACTTTCAAAGACTTGTGTCTCTTTTTATATCTTTCCCTGCTGCATGTCTTTGGGGTGGACCTTGCACAAAAAGAAACCCCCTGAATTGTTAGAGGTAGAGCCTGTCATTGCCAAACAGTCAATCTATGAGCAGTTATGGAAGGGTATCAAGCACTGAGTCTGTCAATGCTTACAAGATTTATGTAAGTGAAAAGGTGAGCAGTAGGAAAGCGAGGGAGGGGACAGCATGTGGAAGTTCTACTTTGGACTAACAGTAACGTAACAATTTCTTTATCTGTCATACTTTTGATTTGGTGCATGTAGTGTGGGTGCTGGGGTTCACCTTCAGCAGTTGGATTTGGTGAGACTTCCTTCCTTGGGGTCACCTGACTCACTGACACCTGCCAACAGTATCTCATTCCAGACCACACAGCTCTGGACCTTGCATCTTCTCTCTGATTAACTTCTTGTCCAGCAGAGCTCTTTTGTACACAACTTTCTGAGCATACAGTTTGATAGGATCATAAAGTCTTAGGCTTGATGACTGGACCATTTTGTCATAATTAATTGCTCTTCAGTTCTTAGATCTAAACTATTTGTTCTGATCAGTTTTATGGAAATGACAGGTGTATCTCAGTGAGGGAAACACAGCATTTATAGAAGTCACTTTTTGGCTGGATCAACAATTTTAAAAATATATTCTATTATTCAGAACAGCATGCTTAACTCAGTGCCTGACATTTTAATAAAATTCTCCTACTAATTAAATCTTCCCAGAATGAATGCAGCAGTACACGGAATACATTGTAATTTTGATATGCTTCTTCCTATCTAAAACCTCCAGAAACCCACTACAATATTTTTTAAATATTTTACTTATTAAAGTTTTCTCACCTTCCTACTACCAACACTCTACACAGAAATCAGAAATGTTAAGTATTCACTAACATATTCTAATGAGACAAAGTTGTGCCTGAATCCTAAATGAGAACAGGGGGAGTTCAGTATTAGTCTGGTGTTGCAAAGCCTGACAGCTGCAACTATTCCAAGATCACTATTAGAAAGTTACTTTTAGTCAAATGTCAGACTTTATCTTCTGTTTTACCACTTTTCCATTGTACCAGTGACACATCATCAAGACTTTATGACAGGCATTACTGGACATGAACATACAAACTAATTCTGTGGTACTAACATCCCATTGTATCGGAGATGCAAAGTCCTCTTATCAGAAAAGACTTTCATCAAAGCACAGTATTATTGCTATGGATAATAACACAGGGAATCCATGAATGTATGTTAAAGAATACACTTTTCCCTATTCTCCAGGTGAATTTGGACTTTCAAACCAAAGAAGTCACAAGTCAGAATATTGAACAGCCCGTCATCACCACCTTTGATGCTGCACAAAACACAGTCTACAGGCTGATGGAACAAGACAGCTACCCACGCTTCCTAAGATCTGATCTTTATTTAAATTTGGTTAAGGGGAGAAATCCCAGTCGTCCGACCCTTAGAAGACGATCACGGTCTTTTACTGTCAATGATTTCCAGGGTGTGCGACCAGACTTCACCATTTGGTGACAGACAGACTCAGCCCTTATAAATTCTAGCTACTAGAGCAACTCATATGTGTTTTAAAAGCCAAGTCCTTAGCGGGTGTAAATGGGTGGAAAGCAAAGTTACATGCACTTATACCAGGTCAGAGTTCTGTAGCCAGTGATTAATTTCTTTTATTATAGAGAAGTAGGCAACATATTGACGTCTCGTGTAAAGTTCTCATATGGTATATATATATTTTTTTAACTCAAGGAAGAGCTGTAATCATATTTGGAGGAAAAAATTAGAGTTTTCAGCATAAAAATGTTGTACAAGATTCCTCTTTATATTATCCACCATGTATCCTGAACCTGTATTATTTAGCAGAGTTTCATCACAGTTAGAATTTATACACCTGGCCTTTGCACATATTTATGTTTCTGCAATATTTCCTACACTAAACACAGAGTATTTGTGGTATTTTCTCCTACTACAAAACAAATGGGAACATTACTACGTATAATGTTACATGGATTTTAACTACAGCCATAATTCAAATTTAGCTTTTACATATCTTAAGAAGAACGTAAGAACACCTATTTAATTTTTTGGGGCACATTTTGTACTCATTGTATGTGTCTGTTCTCTGTATTTATCTTATGCTGAATAGGTTAGCTTTGCCATCAAATACTTTATTCTAGTTTTTTGCAAACAAATGAGCAGCAACAAAGGGCTGAGAATGTTATTTTAACACAATCTGTGTCATTAAATATCAGGTCATGTATATATATATAGATACATACAAATATTTTCACTTCTATTTCTAAGTATTCATGGTATACCAACTTTGTTACTAAACTTTGTTTTAGACTTTTTCTGTCTTTTATTTTGGAAAAGAATCTGAAAATTAACAGCTCTTGGACTCAGGTAGAATAACCTTCAGTTCTACCAATCACTAATATATTCTCTGTAGAGTAGGAAGGAGAAATCTCTCCTTTTATTTATTTACTGTTAAAGTCACACGTATCCTTTTCCTAGTCAGTACATGCAGTTATCCTGCCCTGTTCTTTCAGAATTGATGTAGACATATCTTGAAGCATGGAGCGATTCTTAAAATCTTAAGCATTAGTTCAGTTTAGCAAGTGACTGCAGGATTTAGTCGTCACTATGATTTGTATATTCAGTCGCTTTGCATGTAATTTAAGTTTTCTCCCTTTTCAGTAGTAAGTGGTCGAAGTGAAGAGGCGCAGTTCTCGAGGATGGGACTTTATGCTCATTACTGATCCGACATAAATCTGAGAGTTTCTGTGCCTGCTTTACTAACTTTCAATAAATCTGAAGTATCTACTTAAAAAGTTTTCAGGTTTCACTTTGTAACTAGTACATCGATGAGTAAAACATGAAGGCTTCACTTCACATAAAACTCAACTTTAGCCACAGTCATTGCCACATCAATCACCGCAAAGGAACCTCAGAGATCAAAACTCACCAGGGAATGCTGCTGAGCACCATGGCCTGGGAACCATCTCCAAACTCTACCTGGGGAAGAGACAGAAAACACACTTGTCATTGTGAGTTTGGTATGAACCTCGCTACTTTATTCCATTCCCTTCCCCTGGACCCAAAACTCTTGGCATGTATAGTTTCTAAGTGTAGAAGCGGTCAGAATCTGGGCACAGTGATTAGGAAATAAATCAAATGGTTTTAGTAAGGTTGATACTGCATTTCAGTCATCTTTAGCCATATAAAACACAGCTTTGAAGCTTGTCAGCCTCCATTTTTAAAAGAACTGTTTATCCTCATGTTGTCATTGTCACAGATGTCACATGAATGAGTGAATGCAGTGAAAGGCAACTTTCTAACCAAATTTCATGGCTTAAGTCAGTATATTTTTCTGGACAGATTATTTACCCTTGTTCTTTGACTGTTCCTCCATTAAACACGAATAATTTCTGCCAAAAGCAATCCTGTTTCTGATTAAGGAATCTCTAATACCACCAACCATGTCTGGATGCCAGAGTTCTCAGATATTTAAAATATGCATGTTCCTATGTTTTGTATCACCAACTTTGTTAGAGAAAGACAACAGATTTGAGAACTTGAGCATTAACAGTGGGTCTGTTGCAATGCAGGCGTAAGACCTACACATCTGCAGCTAGATTCACCCTGGTGTGATTATTTTCCTTCATACCAGCTGAGAATCTGCACTTTCACTCTTGTCATGGATGAAATAAATGAAAAAATGTGTATACTTAATACTGTTCCAAAATCCAAACAAATGACAAATATAGTACCTTGAGTAAGACTTTTTCTTCTTCACCAAAAAAAAGCTATTATTCAAAAGTGTCTGCAATGATAAATATAAGTCAGCAGGCGCCCTTTGTTTCATTTCACAGACACATGGAAAATTTTGCTTATCTCCAGGGAGGCCTTCCTCAAAACCAGTCTGTAGCACTGACAGTGCTAGTCCCTCTGAGGAGTTTCGTAATGAAAACAAACAAGATACTCCTGGTAGCTATTTATGAATGCATGTTTTTCAAAGATAATTACGAACCATAGCTGAATTTACAGCAGACTTATGTCATGGGAACTACTGTAAGAAGAAAGTCAAGATAAATTCAGAGAAAGGAAGGCAAAGGGTAGAAAGATAAATGAAAATGACATAATTATCTGGCAAAAGTTTTTTTCTAGAAGAGACTCCTTCTAGTGAGAGAAAATGAGTGCTCTGCTGTAGTTCTCAAAGATGAACTAAGGATCTATTTAGTACAAGTCTGTGATACTGTTCCAGGATTGAGTTAGACAGGATTGATGAGACTAAGGGCTAGCCCTGCAAAGCTGTATTTATAGTATAAACCTTAGAGAAGTGTCAGAGAGCATAGTCAGGCTTCTCTAGTTTTGGCAGAATAAATGTATCAATGTCATAAATCCTGTAGTTTAGCTGACCTAGTGCAAATAATACATGTACAAACACTATTGGACAAGTATTTTTATTGAGGATTATTTTATGTAGCAGCTTTTTAGATTTGTATGTGCCATTCAGCATTCAGTAAGATAACTCAAAATACTCCTCTTACCAATACAGTAATTTACTCTACATAAACTTCACTTTTTCCTTAGATACGTGATATCTCCAAACGCAAAGTATAAGGGAGATACTCTGCTGAGTCATACAGCACAAAGCTTTGTCTGCTGTTTCAATACTTGGGTATAATTAGATGCTTTAAATTAGCTGAATTTTTACCTGCTATTAATATTTAATTTAAAGGAGATGAAAATACACTTACATGCATATCTTCTTCAGCTTTTGGGATTTGTTACCATGCAAAAGATAACTTTTTTTTTTGAACTGACAAGAAACAAGAAGTGAAATCTAAGATATATAATCTCAAAGAAAAAGATAGATCTCTGTCTTCCACTAATGTAGGTGATCAGTAATATGGCTCTTACGTGCCTTTATGTGCTACAACTTATAAATGACTCACAAAAGGCAGATCATTTTTCTCTCCTTTCTCTCCCCAGCTGCTCAGCCTCCCTTAGTTAACTACTGCTTTCAATGCAGTTCCCTCTCCTTTCCACACATACTGAAAAAGACCTCAACTGGGAAAAAAAAATTGTGTAAGTGATTCATATGCTCATAAACTTATGCCTTGCTCAGATGCCTGTCCTAGATCCCGCTCTATTTTTTGCATTTTAGTCAAATGCCTCAATCAAATGTCCTTTAAGCTCCTGTGGGGCTCTGTGCCAGAGATAAAAATATATTTCCTTTATACACAATACAGCTTGCTTCTGTTTTTACTTTTTTCTTGCTAATGTCTTGTTGTCATCTCCCATTTTTTGTAGTCTCAAAAGTTCCCTCTGGTTTTATACCAAAGCTTTTCTCTCTCTTCGCCTAAATGGCATCTGTTTGTGTAAACTCCTTGTAAGTCTCCTTACAAGAGATAATCCAAACACTGAGATTTATGATATAGCATCTATCTTTGCCTTCTCTATGAAACCAAATTAAAATTAACTAGTCCGAAATATAATCCCATGGAAGTCAATTTAGAGTTTTCAAACAGGAGAGAACATTAAGCTAAAGCCTAACAAGGATAAGCTTGAACTGGTGTTTTTCCACCATGCAATTTACTTGATCTTTAGAAACTCTTTCTTCACAACTTTCCAGTTTTACATTTTCTGCAGTTAATGCTGCTCCAGTTTTTCCTTGAGGAATAGAAGGCTTCTAAGGACGAAATCCTCATGTTGAGGACTCAGAAGGGGCTCTCCTACCTCATACACATGCTTTGCCCACATTACTTGGGTGTGGGCACACTGGAGAAGTCAGAAGTGTGCTTCCAACAGTCCTTTACAAAAAGAGGCAACCAAGAACACATAGGTTTTCCCTTTCATTCAGTACCTGGCACTGCTTGGCTTGGAAAAGACCACCTGCAAGGCACTACTCAAGAGATGACTGATGGAAAGAATTATGGTTCAAGAGCATTCTGGGTTACAACATCTGCCTTTTCGTGTCTTTTTATTGTGGTGCAATTTATACCTGTCTCCAAGGACAAGACCACAGTATGGTCCTATATGTCTGCACTATATAGGCTTCTTATACCAACAGGAAGTTTTGTGAAGTCTGATGCTGTGTAAATAACAGTGTATTCATCCAGGACATGAGCTGTGCCAAACACTCTACTAGTTAGTGCTAAATGAGAATCTTCAAGGTTGCATATTGAGAATTGTTTCCAGTTCACTTCTAATGTAGGTTTGTGTTTTTATGGTACTTGGAAGTCCTGTATACAAGGAGCCCAGAATGCTGTAAAACATTTTGACAAATTGTTCTTGAAATCAAAACATTTTACCTGAAGGGCATACTTTGCTTGGGTGGAAAATAACAGCTCATTTTCTTATGCAAAACAACTGTGTGGCATACTGAAGACACACATAGCTATTTATATGGAAAGAAAAATATTTTTGCGAGTTGACCATGCTGTGCAATGCTATTGGAAGGTAGGCATTTACATAGGGCTGTGATTAAAATGTATTTGCATCCCATATGACAGGCATTTCCATGTTACTAGGATGCCAGAGGATTATCTTGGCTTCTCCCAACATAAGAAATTCAGGCAAGTCCCGTTTGCTTGAATTGCTTGGACCAGCAGAACATTAACTTTTTTTCTGCTGAGGTCACAATATACAAAACAATACTATTCAAGCAAACCCAGATATGGGATGGATTTCACAGAGGCCAAATGCTGAAGCGCAATAACATATTGAACCCGATCGAGGGGAAACACCAGCACAGCAAAACAGCTATTGGAGAGTGTGACCTTTTCTCAACATTGCACTTGGGTGAGTAGAAGGTAACACTTTTAGGAACATACATAAATGAAAGTGATTTCCTGGGTTAATACATAAAGAGTTGGTTTATACTATCTATTGAGATCAGTATCTAGTTGAGATGTGGGTCAGAGAAACAAAAAATGGCATGCCTTATTCCCTAAACAACCAATAGCTTTTCAAAAAGAAAGATAACTCAGTGAAACTAATGCCTAAAGGTAGCTAAACAATAAAAAAAAAAAAAAGAGTATTGTTAAAAAGTCAAGTGGTAAGCCTAAAATTCAGATTTAAATATTTAATAAGTCAGTAGTCCTTAGCAAGTAATACTGGTAAATAAGGAAACATTCAATCAATAGACCCACATAATTCTCTTTCCTACAGTTCTAGCTTTCCCATGGCCTATCAAACACAGGGGACTCAGAACAAAAGTCCACAGCACAGTCAGCAGAGTTATGGATATGTTAATCCACAGGCTTCACAGATAAAGTTTTTAAAATACACTGAAATTAGCTGAGCAGATAAGGGCCTGAGCCACCACAAAAGCCCAGTCTGGGTTATTAGTAAACTGCAACTGCAGACATCAGCAGTGTCAGCTGGATCCAGATTTCCAAAAGGTTTATACATAATTCAACATGCAATTTCCAACCCATCTCTAGTACATCTTAATATTCCCTTTCATTTGCTTGATACTGTTTATTATTAATAGCTAATAGATTTGCACAAGCAGCTGATGCTTCTGTTTAAATACTAAGATCACTGTTTCTCCTTATGTATTTTCAGTAAAATATTAGAGTTTCTTTCCAGAAGTTATTAAGTTCCAAGCAGAGGAAGTATATGACAATACTACGAGCTAATTTTAATGGGAAGAGGTGACTGCATAACTTCAATCAGTGTACTTGTGATATTTGTACTGGGATATTAATAACAATCCTATTATCTGCTGTGTGCCAGAAGTACAATCAACTTAGATAGACTAAGCAATCACTGAACAGAATATTACACTGGTGAAAATCCCTCATAACTTCTTTGTGTTTTTGTGAATTGTGATCAATACTCCATAAAACACAAGCAGCAATCAGATTGCATCATTCAGTTACTCTGTGCACTAGTCAGAATACTTCCGGGTGTTAGCATCCCTCTCTGGCTCCTAAAAATGGCTTAAAAATTTATATCAGCATTGAAAATATTAAAGAGAAAGTCATGTCTGTATCATTCAGACATCAGGCAACAAGACAGAAATTTCTAAAAAAAAAAAAAAAAAAAAAAGTATCTGTTGCACTGTTTGGAACTCTTGTTTTAAATTAAAAATGTGTATCATAGATGATTAGGAAAAAAAATAGGCATAGATACTGTAATTCTTCCTGTCATAAATAGTCTCACAGGAGTTAATGGGACTATTCTATAACAAAAACTGTATTACCTTTTCAAAATCATAAAACTAGTCAATTTGCAATCACAGTTCTAAGGTGGGTGAACAGTAGAATCATTAGGATTAGACACAGGTTAAACATTGAGAAATAAATGGAATCAAAGAATGATGTGTTGCTTAACTTGTCATCTCAGTTCTCATAACTGGACTGATTTTACTGGCATTGCACTAAGAAAGCTGGACGAAATTTGCATCAGGCCTTTATCTGGAATTTTGTTATTTGGCTGAAAATTCAACACCTATTTTGAACTGCTTCTAAAGCTTGGCCACTTCTCAGTGAGAACTTAGGGTACATAAAAGTAAAGCCCCTTCCTAAAAATACCAAGACAGATAAATTGCATGTACAGCTTTAAAGAACCTGCTGTTTGCTACCTAAGAAGGGCAAGACCAGAAAATCAGAAACCAGAACACTGGAAAAAAAGTGCTATTTCAGAAGTAAGTAACAAAGAGACAGTCTCAGTGTTAGAAAATTCAAGTTGTAGCTATTTACATTCTGCCAGGCCAGAAACTCTCCAAATCAATGTTATTTGGATTTTATACTATGTTTATCCTCTTTTACCAAGGCTCAAACCTGGCACTGAATCAGTCGCCAAGTATTTAACGTAAATGCAGGTGCTGAAGCCTTTTTCTCCACCTGTAAGATGCTGAAGTTTAACTAGCAGCAGTGCATGGAAAGTTTTTGGTCGTGTCTGGCACAATGTTACACAGTCTGCCATATGCATTCTGTGGAAATAAGAGAAAAATAACTGATAAAGGGAAATAAGAAGCACTGCAGACAATTAGGATGATAATTCATATTTCTCTCCTATTATGACTTTCAGAAGCCAGTGGATGCAAAGGTAAGAAATTGCAGAAAGGATTCATATTTTGCTGCCAGGAATCTTTTTTTAGTATTATGTAGGACTGAAAGAGGTATATTGGTTCATCATTTCTAGTTTCCTATTATCAAAGGGAACCATTTATAATAATCTAATTCACAAATATACAAAGCTCTATCTTTGGAGTACAGAGGAGTAGAGAGGACAAAAATTCTACTGGGAGACAAAACATTTTTTCAGAAGCTTTCTTTTGACTTCCAGCCTAAATTTACTCACTGGATGTTTATACACATTTTTTCTTTTACCAATATGATCCTTAAACTAAAAGAATATTTTTTATTCTGGTTACCCTTCTGTATTCAGAGAGCAATCATAGCCCTATTGACCAGATTCAGGTTTTTTGTGGTGGTTTTTTTTTTTTTTTTCAACTGAGAAGACAAAAATCCCTTATTCTGCAGCTTGGGACAGCTGGATCCCAGTTTCTGAATCACTGGAAGTTTATGTCAAGTGGAGACATTGAGAGGCTGGAAGCTGAGCAGGGTGAGATTTGGAGAGAGGCAAGGAGCCTGTCACTGGGCCGGCTTGTTCAGGGACAGCAGGCAACAGACAAAGAAAGAAAAGAATAATGTGATTATCAAGATCAAAAGACAAAATTACATGAAAACGTTTTCAGGGCAGAGTAATACAAGTAGAAGATGGTACATCGAATGAAATATCAATAGTGAGATCATTCTCTGAGTGACCAGTAAATATTAAGTCAAATAATATTATGTGTGAGGAAGAGATGCAGAACGAGGCTTATGCTGTCTATTTTATCCTGGTCTTTCACTTAGCATTTTTCTGTTTGATAAGAAAGCTAGTAAATACTCAATTAGCAACCTGAACATTTGTTATATGTTTGATAAAAATTTATTACTGTTACTAAAACAAATTCTCTGCTGATTAATTTCATCAGCACACATCTCACAAAGTACTACATAATGCTACATTTAGTTTCATTTGTGTTTTCAATACAGACTGACCATATTTGCAGTCCAGTTCCCTGTATGTGTGTGTGTGCATGTATACGTACAGATACACAACATTTTTAAATTTTTGTTTAAACGTCATTTTGTGCAGTCTGGATACAAGCAAACTGACACCTACAAAAAAAGTCCCTTGCTTGTTAAAGATGACAATGCCACAATCTATTGTAACAGTAGCTACAGTTACCTAATATGGTCACACTATCTCCTAATTTTTTTATAAATTTACAATTGGAAAATGCCATTACTGGTGATGCTGACAAAAAACTGGAATACAACTCTCAAACTAAGCTGTATATTTCAGAGCAGGTTTTGACAGTCAAGCTCTCAGAGTCCCCTAAAGAATATATATATATATATACACACATACATATACACATACATATATATACACACACACACATACATACATATATATACATACATATATATACATACATATATATATATATATTTTTTTTAACAGAAGTTTAGGGTGTTTTTTTTCTAAATTAAAAACCAAACAAATAAAACAAACCCCAAACAAACAAACAAAAAACCACACAAACACAAAATCCTGTAATATTTTATACAGAACTGTTTGGTCCATTTATCATAATCCAGAGCCTTTGAGCTCCTAAAATACCTATTTTTTAAGTTAGTATATACAGTGGCAGAAAGTCAATAGTCAGCATAATGATCTTTCCATAGGTGAGATTTCAGGAAGCTATTGATCAGACAGACAAAAATGCAGCGAACTTCACATGAAAAGTCCCTTTGAAACACTCTCGTGATGGATAGGCACCTGATCAGCCTCCAGAATAAACAGATGCTCTAGTACCCACAGCCTGCAGGCAGAGCAGCCCTTGCGGGCAGGCGCTGTGCTTCAGCAGAGCCTTTTCCATACTCTTTTTCCCATCACTCCAATTTCCCACCCCCCGGTGTTGTCAGCAGCATCCACTGCTCATGATGCCATGCTGAGCCAAGGACAACCTGCTCCATGTTTAGTTAGGATGAACTAATGTCCTCCCCTAACACACGAGGGAGAAAGGAATTACATCCCTGAGTTTGTGTGACTGAAACCAGAGAGACCGACTGAGAAAAACCTTTCCGTGCAGAACGACTAAGCTCCACCAAAATTACATTGTGAGGCTTTTTGAATGGGAACAGGGTCTGGTCAGGAAATAAGATTTCTCTTTCCATCAGACATCCTGGAATTTGTTTTGATTTTGCACCAAATGAGAGAGAAGATGCACAGAAATTATTCCAGAGCTGCCAAGATGTCAAGTGACTACTATATTCACATAGAATTTAAACTCAGTTTCAAATCCCCCCTGCCTACCATAACCTATACAAGATACATAACCAGAGGATTAGAAAGTTTGTTTCCCCTCTCATTGCGCGGTTAATACATCTCTACTATTTGTATAAAATGTAGAAGTTTCAACAAAAACAACATGATCTAAAAATCTACTTAATTATTGCTTACCTCTCCAGGTATTCTTGCAGGTATTCTAGAGCTTACATGTCTCTTTATCTTATTTTAAAAAACCTGTATCCAAAATGGGGAGGAAAAAAAAAAAAAATATCAATTACTCTGCTCTGGCCTTGCACTTTAAACTGTTTTATTTTGAGACCTTTCACAATGCAAAATGCTACTAAAACATTCTTCATTCCATCTACGCTTTTATGTTTAAAAAAGTAATATGCATTAATTTTACTAAAATTTAACATAAGGTAAAATCTTGTACTGAGTCAGTTCTGGGTACGTAATAGAGTATCAGCTCAACAAAATCCTCCATATTTTATGACCTGTCCATAGAGTTCACAGGAAGAAATTGTTAACATTTGAAATTTCTAGCTCAAAAAATTTTGGATGAGGAAATTCGTAAGATTTTATATTTTTTTCCAAAATTTTCTGAAAAAAAAAAAACCTATTTCAATAAAATTTCAGTTACAAACCACTAAACTGAGGATTGTTGAAGAATTGTGCTCCTTATTCTTGAAAAGAAATTCAATACGTACTCTACGACATTAATATCCTTCCTATGCTTCTGTTATAGTTCAATGAATTGCAAGCAGTGCTGCTGACCCCTGGATGTATAATCAAGTTGGCAATGTCAAATAATGTTGTACTTTATGAGCCTATGTTGTTCTCTACACTCAAAAAACCCACTTTTTGTTGACTTTCTGTTATTTGGTGCATGGGGTAGTGTGAATTACTCACCTGCTCCTCCAGGAGACAGCCAAATACTAGAGTAGCTACCATAGAGTGCACAGGCCAGAGGTCACCATGTTATTTTCAAGGACAGATGTTGTTTCCACAGGTCAGATGCTGAGGAAACAATGGCCTGGTCCATGTCTGTGGATACAGTACTAGCTAATAAAGGTAAGAATTACACAAAAAAATACATTTATAAAGAACACGTGTTGACCCAGTTCACAAACACTGCTGTCAGGTGTTCACACTGCTTTGCGATCCAACTCACACATGCTTTGAATCAGAGCAGCGCTGCTGCTAAAGGCATAGGAGCTGCTGTGCGCAGAGGGGTCACGGTTCTTCTAGCTGCAAACACAACAGAGCTTCTGGCCAACGCTTCAGGAACATTTAAGAAGGCAGAAGTGCTCTGAAAGAGTTTAATTTTATTAAGATAATGGTTGTTAAACTCTCCGTGCAATAGTTCTGTTTTTCCTATATTTTTTTAAAATAAAAACAACCACAAACCTTTTCTTAGGTATTCCTGTTACAAAGAAACATATATATATTGTGATTATTTCTAAACCACCCAAAGTCACTCCTCTAAGAGATCCCATTCCTACTGACGTTAAGCCCTAAACCACATGGAACTGTTAAGAATTTCGTTGCACCATTTTCCTGCTGGAACTCTGCGGCTGGGACCCTGTGGTGTCTCTGCACTGCTTCTGCACAGTATTAATTTGATTGACACAACTAAATTTGGGTGCTGTCAGTTGTCTTTTCTAACAGCTTGTGACATGGATTAATTTTAAAATCAATTCTTCCAAACAAGCCTTTCTTTGGTTTTGCTTGTTTTTCTCTTAAAAGTGAACAAAAGTTGAACAAAGTAGTAACAAAGAGTCCTTCTCTCCACTTAAGTCTTAATAATTACACTGTGTATTCTGCATATATACATACACATACACATAGTCTGCATTGTTTTTTCAAGTTTTCCTCCACCCATGATCTCATGCATTTTTCCCCAGATGGCGTGGAAGCTTTTAGGACATTTTTGAAGTCAGAGTTCAGCGAGGAGAACGTGGAGTTCTGGCTGGCCTGTGAGGACTTCAAGAAAACCAAGTCTCCCACTAAGATCGCCTTAAAAGCCCAAAAGATTTATTCTGACTTTATACAAGCTGATGCTCCGAAGGAGGTAAACAGGTGGTTTTATGCATACTTTGGGTACTCACTGAGAATGGGAATCAATGGGAAAATTCAGACCCAAATTTCCTGAAATGACAAAAAATTCAATTCAATGTGTCTGTGCTTCCATTTTCATGTCAATTATTTACCAGGTGGAAAACAATGCATGGAACTCTGTGAGGGAAGCAAACACATCTTATGGTTAAATACAATACTCTAAGTACATTCTTCATATAGGTCGTGGGTTTATCTCACCTTATGAAATTTCGAAGAAAATAGATGTCCAATATAATTTGTTTTCCTTAACCATTTTTATAATGCAATAAGCACCATTTCCTCCATATTTGAGGTAACAGTATATTGGAATGTCAATGGCTGTATTTGTTCTTTTGCCATCAATATCAAAATGCAAACTAAACTTGCAAAAATTTCCATTGCAGCATTCAATTTTATAAATATTTTTAAAATGCTTACTGTGAAGAAACAAAAGGCTAATCAATGACTTTTACGCTGATGGTTTTGCCCTTGACAGTGAGAGTACTTTGAATGTCCCCATGTCTTACATATGATTGAAATCAATTTTATTAAAACAAAAAAAATCCTTACAAAATAGATAGGGCCAAAACCTAAAACAATGTCAAGTATCTTCATCTCTAATTTACTCTTTGGTAATTGGTACTTCATGGGATTTGCTTGGGCAAAAAGACAATCAGAAGCAAGTTGATTGTTGTTGTTGTTTGGTTGGTTGGTTTTGTTTGTTTTTTCAGCAATGCCATCTTTTTAAGAGCCCCAAAAAAATTAAAATTCAGTATGCCAGAAAATGATGAGATAACTTTCATTCTTATTTGCATCAGCCAGGGTATTTGGAAAGAAATTAAAATGCTGATTGTGTCCTGTACACGAGCAGACCTCAGCTTTCCAAACAATCAGACATTAATTTTATGTCTCCTTTCTTCTTACAGATTAATATTGACTTCCACACCAAAAACCACATCACTCAGAATATGTCTGAGCCCACCCTCAGCTGCTTTGATGACGCTCAGAGGTTAATCTATAGTCTGATGGCAAAGGACTCTTTTCCCAGGTTTTTAAGGTCAGAAGAGTACAAGGAACTAGTAAAGAAGCAACAGAATGGAAAACAGAAGAGATGGCTCCCATTTTTGTAAGAAAACAAATGTCAAAGACCTGAGGGATTATTAACTTGTAAATGTCTCATATTGCAAAACTCAGTACAAAAAATATTAAAGTGATTGCACAAACCAGATCTAAGAATTACCTTTGCCAGCTTGTTTTTAAGTATAATATGCACTTGATAATTTCTAATAAAGTTGATGGATAAATATTCAAGAAACAGGATGGAACATGCTAAGACATTTGAGCTACCTTTTTAGCAAAGTAGTTGGACATTGATAATTTTCCAGTGCATGCTTTATTTGTCAAACTGTTTTCACGTTTTTAAGCAGAATGTTGTGGTTTTCTAGTTTGCTGTTGTATTTTCTTTAGAGGTATGGCCTCAAAACCAAATTTCTTTCAGGGAACTTGAATACATTTACTCATTAATTCATCATCTTGTTTGTAATAAAAATGAAAATTCTCTTTAAGCATGTTTTATACCAATTCAAAACAGGAGAAGCAGAAATACAGTAGATAACATACTATGATAATATTTAATAAATAGGCAGCTGCTTTCTAACAAATGTTACTGGCATTCAGAGCAAAATAATTTTTCATAATACAACTCTCTTCAATATGACTGTCTTCAATTTTCTTTGTGTTTATTTCATTTAAATTTTTATTGAAAAGTATCACTTATTAATTGTGTGGGCATTTTGGAAAAAAAATGAGTAAATCTTCCTTTATACATTTTCAATTAATAATTCATTTTCCTTGCTTTTCCAAATGTATCAGTGATACTGTCCCCATGCGCTCATGAAGAAGTAATATCAATAATTATTAACATTTTTCAATTAAATACAGATAAGTGGAAAAGTAGGCATCAGAGAAGCAGTTTTAGGCAAGCAAGCATGTAAATCAGGTTTCAGTCATGGTGTTATTTTTCAAACAAGCAAGATATGACAGGACTCTACTGCAATCTTCAGGTGTCTCCAAATACACACACTTATTCCTTGCTATTAGAGGATTTATTGTATATATTTAGGCAAAGAAGGAAACTGTGGCATACTACTGAAGAAAAAATATTTTAAACCATATGGAGCAGGAAGAATCTTTACCATGGAAGAGAAAAAAAATAACAGAAAGCCCAAATACCCTGCCTTCGGTTATGTACTTAGGTTAATGTCCTGCCACAGCTTATATGTAGGTAGGTAGGGTGTAAAATATCTATTCTTTGATACTCATCATCTATTCTATCACCTAGATTTTCTTCTTGACATCTGCATTCCTTTTTCTTTTCTCTCTTCCCCAGCACTAATGGTTAACAGAGAAATGAACACATTGGCTGAGGTTGAGCGACAAGGAGGATGTGGGTTTGTTTTGCAGCCCCACAGCTGCCATTCATTTTGCAATGATGTTTCAGTGGAAAATTGCAACTTCCTCCTGCAGCACAGCCGCGATGTCCTATCTGCACCAGGGGATTTCTGCTGGTTAAAGTCACGGTAAACTAAGCAATCAGGGTTGCTGAAATTATATCACTCAAAAATGTAGCCACTCGTTTTCCTTTCTTACAAATCCAATTCTCGTTTTCGGAAGAGGAAATTCCCACATGTAGGAAGAAGCAGGATCATGTCACCTTTCTTAGTAGGGCAAGTAGAAAACCAAGAAGTTCCGCTCTACCAATTGTTTGGGACCCAAGGATAAAAAAGAACCCTGAAAATAGATGTGCGATTGTGAAATCTCACAACTCTCTGTGCTCTTTTAAAACTTGCACACTTCTGACTTTACTCCATCACAAAGAGAGCTAGAAAGTCACAAGAGAGGTGGCTGCCAGTGATCTACAAATCCTGGCTGAAAACACAGCATACGGAGAAGATAAAGATCTATATAAAACAGTCAAACTTGATTAAAATAATGCATACTATTATTCTGGTAACTACAGCAAAACAAAAGCAGGAAGCATCATGCCCATATGATGGCTGGCTGATTCTCTATGATCAACAGCATCATTATTGTCAAAAGAGCAGATAATTCCTAACATTTTAGCAGTTGACATTCATTTCAATAATTACATAATAAAGCACCATGATTGGTTTTAACACATTTTCAATTCATTTAGAATGCTTTAAGGGAAACGTACAGTAGTTGCACTTTTAGGGGTTATCACAGACTGAAGTGTGAAGTAACATTACTAATCCTTCCATAACACGCTAATTAAAAGTATGCTAGTTTTAATTAACTAATAAAGTTAAACGTTTGTTCTTGATCAAGCCTTTCAACATTTTTAATCTGTTTCAGATGCTTAAATATGAGATGAAACTTCACAAGGTTTAGATAAGTAATCACTATGATTTATATATATCCAAAAATAATTGGAGGCACATTCACAATTAATTTTTAAAACCCTCAAAAAGCTATCTGGCTATATCATATGAAATTAAAGAAAAGAATCTACAGCATGTTGAAATATTTTGGAGTTTTACAATCAAATTTCTGAAGGCTTCTATAATCTAGCTTACTATTAAAGATCTATTTCAGGAAGTATTTAAAAACACACAGATGGGAAAGATGGGAGCCAGTTTTCGTTATTTCTCTTTATTTTCTATGTCTAAACCTCATGCCTCATACTTCTGCAGCACCAAAAAAAGGTCACAGCCAGGCATCTGAGCTCTGATAGTTTGATACAGGAAAAGGCCAGGCACTGAAGAGGGATTTAGAAGATTTAGGCTGAACTTTGCCAAAATCTCAAAGTTTTACCGAGGACAGCCAGCATGAGCTTGGCCCAAACCTGTTGGGTAGCAGTTATGAAACGGAGAAGTTACTTTCATCTTCCATCAAAATGCAGCATATTTATGGCCTTTAATATCTGGGGGGCACACAGACACTGCAGGAAAGCAGAAGCTATGTTCAGGCTTCAGAACAAAGTCATTTAATATCAGAGTAAGATCTTCATTGTCAAAGCCCCTAAAGTTCGAAAAAAAATGAATATAAATTTTGTGGAGAAAGGTCACAACTACCCTTATAAGTTTGTACATCACCTGTTCTTCTGGAACCTCAAGCACTAACACATTATCAGAATTATTTATCCTAATTAAAGCTCTGGGTTACAACTGGAAAAGAAAACTACAGTGTTGTTAATACTGAATATTACAAGTTCAATAACTATCTTACAGAAGATACAATGGAAATTTTAGGGGGATTTTGTTGTTTCTGGTTTGGGTTTTTTGTTTTGTTTTGTGTTTTGTTTTGTTGTTGGTTTGTGGTGAGTTTTTTTGTTTGTTTAGGTTTTTTTTTTGGTAGCCCATAAATAAAAAGAGGAAGAAAATAGCGTTGCAGCTAGTGTTGTAGGCACTCATAAAAGGCCACATTAGAAACCATGTCTGCTCTCCAAGCCCCACACTTGCTTTCACTGCAAAATAAAAAGTGGCTATTTAGGTTTTTTTTCCTCTCTGTTTACAAACCCAAGCCAGGCAAAAGTCTCAATTCAGAGAAGATTTTTTTTTTCCTTTAAGTACTCAGTCTCTTTCAGCACACAGAAAAAGTAAATTTACAAAAATAATCCCACTCAATGGAAATGGCAGAAATAAATGCAAAGTGGACACTATATTTCTAAAAAAAAACAAACAAAAGAACCAAATGAAATTCCTGCATGCAGTGCCAATCCTAAAGCTCCAACAGCATCTAGATGGACAGACCCCATCAGAGCCATCATGCTCACATTATACCAGGACTGTCCCAGAATTAAAGGCAAAATAATAAATAAATATATAATATATGTGTATATTTTGTATGCATGTAGATATAAATATTAAAAAAGCATATACATAAATATTATAAATACATAATTAGTTCTCAACACAGGTGTGATATCAGAATTGTTCTGAAGCACAGGATCCCAAATTATAGACAGCCAGTTATATTTCCAGTGGCAGACAGGACTTTGCAAGACTCTTACCCATGTTTTATCAAAAGTTTGTTAAATTCAGCATGCTTCTGTAAGTGTTGGACACAAAGACTCCGTATTTTCCATTTTGTCAGAAAATTCTCTAACTCTCTAATACCAAAATGCACTTGAATAGACATACAATCACAGGCTTTGCACAAAAACCTCCTAGACTTTTGTTATGATCTTGATCCAAACCAGAAAGTTCAGGACACAGAATCCCTCAAGCAGTGTCTGCCATCATGCTCAGAACCTACATAGCTTGAGAAGAGCTGCACACCCATTAACCCACACTGAATAACAGTTTTGCTCGTGTACCCAAATATGTCAATCTGATATTCACCTCTGATTACAGAGTTGTCTGAATGACAACTACACTTTGTATTGCTGGTGGAACTTTAAAGCACATTGCAGATCTGAAAAATGAAGGATACTTTCTACCTTCCAGTACACTGAAAAACAAAGGAGGAAGAGGGGGGAACCACAAGCAAACAAAAACACAACATGAAAAGAGGCATTGTCTCGTTTGTCAACACTGGTTAAAGGTCTTGCATAGACCAAGAAGCAGCCCATGTTTGTTAAGGAAAAATGAAATAGAATAATGAAAACCAGATCTTCATGCACTTTCACCTTCAATCCATTTGATATTGCAATTTTGAAAAAACTTATTTGAAATACTCATTTAGTAACAGAAACAATTTTGAAGAACTGATAAATGAAACTAAAATCACTAAAACTTCTAAACATTCTTAAGCTGTACATTTTAGAAAACACCTTCCAGAAAAGTTTATTTTCTATTTTTTCTAAGCTTTTCAACTTCTATAATATTAGGCCTTGGAAACTAGATTCAATGTATTCCTACACAATTCAGAGGAGACCTGGGATACTTTGATTTTTAGTGAGGAAAATGAGACTATACCAGAGCAAATTATTCCGTGCCTTTTTTTTTTTATATTGTTGCTATGGTTTCTAGCTGTCATGTTATCATTTGTCTGTCCTAAATGATATATTACCTTCTATTTTTTTTTCTATATTGCATAGGTTTGGTGGTTTGCATATAACATGAGAAGAGCTGGATTTGTCTCTTAATCCATATCTGTTTCCACTTAGGTTTGCATGTATGTTATTTTTAGTTCTATGAGCATAACAGTTCTGGGAAAGACAAACAAAAGCACGTATGCAGTAGAAACCTTAGGGAATTTTTTTTTCTAATAAAGTGGTTATAACTTAAAAGTTCATAAACCTAAAAAGAAAGGGGAAAAATCCTTAAATAAGTTATATTTCTTGAATAATTTCAAATGTACTATGCTGGTTTTTATATATTGTGTTTTAGCAGAAAGAAGATGGCAGGAAGAAAAGAAACCATGAAGATATATGATTTAGTATTTTGGATAAAAACCATCTGCATGCCTGCAGAGCATGGGGAATGCAGCAAGGCAGGATGCAGAGCCATTACCCAGCTCAGTCTCCCCCACCGCTCCATCACCCCTGGGTTGAATGTCTTTGGTGAGTTCACTGTATTCACCTTTCAATTCTTCACCAAATTTCAGTGGCAAAAACCCCTCTTATTTAAAGTGTATTGCCTTTTCCTCCCTCTGAAATATAGAATAACTTTATTATGTTAACTACAGGCTACAGAGTCTCTAGTCTTTAAACTGCTACCACACAAAACCAATGTTATTAGTAGTTCTTCTGGTCTAGTTACAGATATTTCTGCCACTAACTGCAGCAAATACCCATCATCCAGGGCTCAAGGGACATTTTCTTCTAAACAAATAAAAGATAAAGATTGAAAAGTATAAATATTGCAAACTCAAGAAAGCTCATTCTTCACATTAACAGGAGAAACTCCCTTGAAAGGCTGAACTAGTTTGTTATTTAAAACATTACATTCAATAGAGAGGATGCATAGGCAAATTCAGACTGAATGGGCCGACATCAAAAAACCTCTGAAATGCCCTTGACATTGGGAAATGACACTACATGAACTGGGAGCTATCAGATGAAATGCCATGGACTAACACTAGGACACTATTGTTTGTATTGCTAATATTTTTCTAAGTTCTGCATTCTGTCTCCCTGGTCTCTTACCCAAGCTCCTCACTATGAAGGGAATTATCCTGCTTCAACCCCACTTTGAATTTGTACTGTGCTATCACACTTTTCTTGAAGCACCATCAGCCACTACATAACATGCATAGTTTCAGATTTATTTGAATTTCATTTCCAGAACAAATTGACTGGATTTTGATCTAAATGCAATCATTTTGCCTGTTGGAGTGACATAAAATTTATTTCGTAAACAAATAATGTCTTTGGTTAGGTTATTTCCTTTTAGAATGGATGGAAATAGGAATGAATTCATTCTATACTGTCCCCTGTGAAAAGAGGTTTTTATGCATTGGTAATTGAAGTCTATCAGACAATTCCTACGGGTTGTTGCTTACCGAAATGTTTACAGAAGCATTGCAGTGTAGGCCACTAAATTACCTGGATTTATTTTTTAACAAAATTGTATCTTACATCTTATTTTTGTAATAAATTTCAATATTAGTTTTATTGTTAATATTTATGTTAATTATATATTTAAAATTATCCCAGGAATTGATATTTTTGTTGGCAGTTCATCTGAAAAAAAAGAAATGACAGAAGGAATTACAGCCCATTACAGATCTCCATTACATTCTTCAATTATATAAAAGTGAGGGAAATTCATATGCAAATGTAATCTGCAGGCATTAAAGAAGGGAGGTAGTACAGTGTAATGGCAGAGAAACTGTACAAAGGCAGCAGAATAATTACAATAAAAAAAGGTCGTGACATTTAGCTTCATAAATGTTAATCTAAGATATTTAAAGGAAGATAGCATAAAATGCAGCCCACTGGACAGGCGATACATAGTAATAGTGTTGAAAGACATTGTGCACCTTGGTATAAGAGCTCATTTACCCAGATGTATGTGCCTAGTCTTATCAAAAACACCTTTCAAAGATCTGAACCAATAGATAATATTTATACAATGCCCCATAGGCTTTGGCTACAGTGGGGAGTATAGAAGTGAAATTCCAAGGACCTGGCTTTGCATTAAGGACACCCCACTCCCCTAAGCTTTGGTTCAAGGACTGAAAGCAGTACATATGGATCTGGATGTACAGGTCCAAACATAGCCTTCTAATCCAATACACATCTTGACCATTACAGTCTGGAACTATATAGGGCTCATTCCTTTTTCAAAATAGTATTAGTATTCACAGGACAGAGAACTGTTCCTCTCCAAAATTTTCATACACTGGCATTTTGAAACTGGAGGCACATCATTTATTTGAACAATATTAGTGAACTGTCAGGAATTCAGTGACTAGGAAATGAGGGCAACAGATGTTTGGTTTATGAAGAAACATTAAAGAGACGAGCATAAATACAGTGTCTCAGTCAAGGAGATGTGAACCATGTGTGCTAAAGCAGCAAACAGACAGAAGACATGGATTCAAGGAACCAAAGTGATGGGGTTACAGCTACACAATATGGATTGAACCTTGATTAAGAATTTTTCCTTGGTTATCCTGAGGGAGAGGACAGAACTCCCATGAGATGGGATACTCACTGGAGTAACAAATAGGTGTTGGACCAGAGAGAAAATACTCACTTGCACAGCAGATGGACTTCACTACTAAATATTTATTTTCTGCCTATAATTCACTTCAGCCAGACAGTGACCCCACCACTACAGCAGACACTGAACACAACTTTGGTGCTCAATTGCCATAAAGCAAAACTGCCCAGCTTCCCCTGACTCCTAGGTATCCTTGCATCTTCAGGGAAATGTCTTTATATTTCTATGTCTTTCTAATACAATTCAGTCACAACTGTCCTTATCAAAGAACTGGAAAATCTTACAGTGGCTAGCATATGGGAAAAAAAAAGGTAAAATATCAAGACAAACAGCAAGATTAGTTCACTTATTTAGGCAGTAACTTCAGAAAATATTCAATCTGCTTAACTTTCAGCACTTAAGCAATCTGTCTTGAGTAATTACAGCAGGAAAGCACATCGCAAACACCAGCGTCCTGTTGAATCAGTGCTGGCAGACAGACAGACCCAACTGCTAGGGTATTTATAGGAGCAATTCAAAGTTCTATGGTGAGTACTTTTGCAGTACTAAGGGGCATTATCTTAAAGTAAAAGCATGTTTTGTATCCACATCTCCTTCACATTACACCTATATTAAGAAAATAGTTTGATATGGTAATTTTAACATCTTACAAAATCTTGTGGTACCACCTTGTGGCAGGTTTTTGGATAGCACTCTTGGCATGAAGACTGAATGACTGTTTCAAAAATGAAATCAGAAGAACCAGCCTTTGCTCTGAATAGAGTTTTGAGCTACATTCAGAACCATCTGCACCCTCCTAGCAATTAGAATACTTTATGGATTTATGGGCCTCTGTGTTGTAGAATATTTGAAGTACATTCAAATGTATTTCAGTAGAAGCTGGATATCAGTGTTCCAACACTATTAGAAATTTACTTTATATATATGAACTCGCCTGTAGAATCTTCTCTGCCACCAGGTAGATCTGTCAGGCAGGACTGACTGCCAGCCCCTGTCACTGTGTCCCTGCCTGTGCAGGTGCAGGAGGCTGCAGAGAGCCAGTCAGCATCAGCAACACAAAAGGGAAGGAACAGCCGTGGAGCCCGGGTTGTCTCTGTTGTCTCACAGATCTGCAAAGAGAAGGATGCCAGCAAGAGGTAAGGAGAGGTGAGGAAGGGAAGACAGCAGCTTTCTGCTCTCGTGATGTTAAGATTAGAGGAAGGCATGGAAAACTCCAGAAAACAAACAGGCATGTAACAGAGATGGTAAAGATGAATTTTTGGATAAAAAACACAGAAATCCGGATACTGCTAAATGAACTGGAGACATCAGACTGAAAATAATTTATTTTAGGTGACTTGGCTGGGCCAGTAGCTAAGTAGCCTCTCTGTACTCTTCTGGTTCAGAATCCTTTTAGAGACACCCAAGTATAATAAACAGTACTGTTTCAAGAACCTTTTGGTCTGCTTCTCCCACAGCCATCTTCATCCTCCTTTCCACATCACTGCAGGAAATGAGGTTCCTGCTCTTAAACAAGACGTACCATCTGTTTAGACTTTGTGCTTTGGTTTACATCCATTTCAGGGTATTGAAGTTTAGGTACAACTTTATTTCTTACAGCTTTGACTGATTTAGAAAACACAGAGCAGGAAGGAGAACTGCTCATGTTTGAAAATGGTAGTTTACAGGTTGTTTATTGTGTGCACAAAGAAGCTCTGGGTTTCTTCAAATTAATGCTTCAGATTTGAAGCAGTGTGCCACATTCCAGCTTGAACTCATATGTGCTCCCTTGTTTTATTCATGAACTACAAGCATCAGTTTAGTGTAAAAAAGATTAAATGCTGGCACAGAAATTAGGCATAAAATAATCCATGTGAAGAAGGGGCTTATGGTTCTGCAAGGTCTAGTTCTCCTCCAGCACCCTTTCTAGTTTCCAGCTGAACCCCAAAGGGAAAAACATCTGGATTATGTACTATTGATTAAGGCTGGCAAAGGAATATGAAAATGCCAACAAAAGATCAGATGTTTGGGTCAAGCTGAAAAGAAAATATAAGGCTAAAACATAAAGCAATACAAAATGTAAACAAAGGCTCTTAGACCCTCTCAAGAACACTCTTCTCTTTAGATATCTCCCCATCACACTTTCTAATCTCTCCACCTAAATGCCTGTTACCTCTCTACTTCAGACTCAGATTAAAAAAAGATCACAAAAGAGTGCCCACCTGGTGATTAGAGGAGTTAAAACAGTTTCTCCTGAAGCAGTCTGATGGATACTAGTTTTTGATAGAATAATCAGATATGTACTTTTTAATATTTATCTTCATTTTTAAAAGCTTCCCTTTAAAAGCACATACTACCGTGTTATCAGAGAATGTTACAGCATGTTACAATACTAAAACATTTTTCCATTAAGTAGGCACTTTTGTACCTGGGACATTTGTTTTCCAAGCTTTCTCATGCATACTCTATAAGGCAATGTTGATCGTAACTTGTCAAATAATCTTTGCAAATATCCATCATTTATGGTAGATATAAGCCCATGCCTTGATGTTATATTAAATAAGTCGTAACTCACAACAAGAGAAGAAGCAGAAAGGGAAGATATATTGAGCTAATTAAAGGAAATTTCTTAAACAGCTTTTTTACCCTTAACACGCTAAGCTCCCATTTATCGTTTTATGCTGTGTACTTGTAACAGATCACATCACATGTCATCTCCTCAAGAAGGAAGGCCAGTTCAGAAAGTATTCAAACACGTGCCCACCTCACAGCTGGCGAGCAGAAAGTGCCTTGCTGTGGAGAAGCCTGAAAAAGAGAAGGAACAACATGAGAAAACATGGGCATAACTGCCTAAGGAGAACAGAAACGTAATGAAGCACAACAGAAATGTAGATTTCTTCTGAAACCGCCTTAGAAATCGGTGCACATTTATGCAAGAAGCCAGGTGAAAACTCCATGTCCTTGATTTGTGTTCCCGCAGTTACAGGATTAGTGGCAAGGGCACGATCACAGAGTTGTATGTATTTGTTTGTCTACACAGACTGGAATTGGAAACTGTGAAAGCTCAGGAAAAGTCTTCAAACTCTGATACAGCCCTTGTATACTTCCTTCTGCTGTTTCGTTTTGTCTTTTGTTTGTTTGTTTTGTTCTGGTGGGTTTTTGTTGTTTGTTAGTTTTGTGCTACAATACAGGCTGAATAATGCCACAGTGCACTGAATAAGGAAGCTGTTAACTGCCATACACAAACCATCTGCAAAATGGAGCATAGAGAGGTGGCAGAGACACACACAGCTGGAGGCGGCTTCCATCAGATACACTTGCAAAAACTCTCATCTTTTGCTCTCAGCTTAACTGTACCTCATTCTGCAGCTTTGTATGCAAGATCCTTTCAATTTCAGATCTTGCAATCAATATACAAACAAATAGCCTGCAAATATTTTTTCTGTATGTCAAGTAATTAAAACTGCCCAGGATTTTTCAACAAAAGCTTTTTGATAGGAGAATCCTGAGTGAAACCCCAGATTTTTTTTAAAAAATGAAAAAAAAAAATAATCTGTGTTTCAAGATGGTTGTCAGGAAAATTTCTCAGGACAAGACTGAAGAGAAAAAAAAATAAAAACACCACAACACACACAAAAGCCAAAAATCCAACACAAACCTCTTTTCTTCATCACCACAACATTTCCTCTCTCTTGAAATAACCAGTGGTTTACAAGCTAAGTTAGGACATAGGGAGGCACATGCAGAGCCCAGGACAGATATTTCAAATGTCCCTCACTTCAGATGCTGCTTATCTTGTGACTAAGGGGTATCTGTCTGACTGGTGTGGGTTCTTCTGTAAGAGCAGTAGTTTCAGTTCTTCTATACTGAAGTTGTTAGTGACTTTTTTTTTTAAGCCAGACCCTTTCTCCTCCCCACTTCCCCCCACACCTCCTTCTTGCCTTTTTTCTTGATTTGGGCTATTCTGGGTTTTGAGGTTCTGGTGATGTGATCGATCCCCTGCCTGTCTATCCACAGAAAGCTAAATGCCACTCAGTGTTGGAGTGGACTTTGCAACCTTGTGTGATGTTTTTGGTTTGTCTGGCTTGTGGGAGGAGGATGGAGATAGCACTATGGTTCACATTTGAGCCTCTTCATCTATATATATATATGTGTATAGATGTGATATTTCCACAACTGCAGGTTTTAACGGCCATCTCAAAAAACAGAAAGATGATGGTGACTTGTACGGAAAGAATCTACAGACATGCCCAACCTGTCAAGGCATGGCTGAGTCAGCCAGCTGTATTTTCCTCCTTGCCACTCTTGAATTGCCCAGCCTAACCAAGTCTGGTACACCATCCCCTTTTCTGCTCAACAACTTCTTCTTAGAATGAGAAGTTAAAATCTAGTTATGGCATTTGCAACTGCATCTTTTTAACAAGTTGTGGTGAAAACACTGGAACCAGTGAAGCCTCTTCCCTGTGGAAACTTGTGTCTTCTACACTCAGTATCATGAAGTCTTGTCTTGCTGTCACCTGCCACCTCACCCTCAGATAAGACTTCACTTCATATACCCACAAGCCTTAGATTTCATGCCTTCACCCTCCCACTGCCTGTAGACCTCTGGCAAGACAAGAAACAGCAGAAACATCCTGTGATTCAGAGACACTGTGTGCTGTTTGTCAGCAGCATATCAAACCAAATCTCCTCTGCCCAATCACCAGCCTCATAAAGCCAGAAGGACCAAACCTGCACACCTCTGTCAAGTTCAGTCAAATTGTCTTAAAGTTTAAAGAGTTACTGTGCAAGGTGGCCAGGCAGACAGAAGACAATATAACCAGACTTCATTTCCTTAGTTTAGTAATTCATTAACCTCACTCTTCATGAAGAACAGAGCACCCAGGAACAGAACCTGGTTTCTTACATACAGCAGTAGACACTGGCAGAACCACTGGTTTTGAGGACTCTGCCTCAATGACCCAAATCTCTCAAGCACAGGCACAAAAATAAAACAAACACTTTACCAAGGTTTAAAGGGACAAAAAGAACAGTAGTTTGCAGAAAAGTGAGCTCAGACAGGATTCCTTAAAGGCGTTTAAAAAGAATTTTACATTAGTTACCAGCAGGGGCCAGCAAGGCTTTGTACATACACAGAGATTTATCTGCTTTTCTGCTCTGATACAAGAGACTGTTCAGTCTTTAGATACCATCGGGCAAAGGCTTCCAAAAAGGAAGAGTCATGAGTGCTCAAATTCAGCCAGAACCATAGAATAATCACAGTAAAGACCCAGAGTACCAGTCTCAAGGCTCAATCTTTGATTAAAAATATAACAACCATTACCCTATTTTACTTACTAAAATATCCAGGGGAAGATTTAAATTTTTAAATAAAGATATTTAGTGCTATTTTACATGCTGAGTGGGATCCTACTTGCCCTCAGTTGCTATTTCAGAAGGGCAGAGATCTGCAGGTTCAATATCATAGCTGACAGCCCTATACCTTCAATATTTTAGGGTACCTACAGTGACAGTGTACACTTATATTTAAGCAACTGGCTCACACACTCTGGTTCTTTGGATAGGGAAGATGCCTTGAAATTCAGGTAATAATTTCTGATCACAGCTGTTCTTCCATGATTTTATGACACTTTTGTCACCAATCCCCCACCACAAACTTGCACTATGTGTCTTAAAAATAAGGACAAAGGATTTCTTATTTAAAGGATTAGTGAAAATTGAAAAGTTTTATTTTAAACTTCAGCATATAAGAAAATGTGTCCTTCCTGCAAACATATCAGGAAGAGATTTTTGGTTTGTTAAAAATATTTTCACAAAACACATGCTACCCTGTAAAATCTCCAATTACTGAAAAATAAATGGAACCATATCCAAACAGCTATCAATGTATGCATGCGCTGTGTATAATTAAACTGCAGTATCCTTTGAAAAGAAGTCAGCAGAATTGAACAAGGAAAAGTATTCCTGCTCTTCATGTAGAGACCTGCATTGTTTTTAATTCAGGAGCTATTCACACGTCACCCATAGTGAGTGGATACCAGACCAGACTATAATCCAAAGATCTATATTATATTAAACATATGTATTATTTACACATATGCATATTTTCTGTATTCCAAATGTGATTAGGAAATTCATTTTTGTAGTTTGATTATTCATAGACAGATATTAATGTTCTTGCATACAAAGTAGGTCATAAATACCATCCCATACCTAATTTTTATTTCCACGTTTTAAAACTACCATTTCCAAATTCAAAGACCTCATAAAAAGAACAAGTGTGGAAGCCCAGAAATCCTCTTACTAGTGAAAGAACAAAGAAACCCAATCTGTTTAATTTGTCAAGGAACAAAAACAAATTCCTTCATCACAGCCTACAATCAAAATAAAAATTCAAGAGCCAGAGAAGTTCAAACTAGATTGAGAGACTTTTCAATGACACCACCACATTAAGTCGTGCTAGACTTACATCAAGACTTTAAATCCAAATTGGATATCATTTTAAAGACTGCTTTACTTGCACATGATTGTAAAACCTTCATTTTGCAGCACGTCAGACTAGGTCATTGTGGTCTTTTTCAGGTTTAAAAGTGCCTGAATCTTTTGTATTAATTCCTTTTACGAGTACTTTTTAAACCCTTTAAAATCTTACCATTACCTCTTTGATCTGACATATAGAATTACTGTAGGGCCTACTATAATATAAACCTCATGAACCTCATAACTATTCACGTGGACTTGAGAATCAGCAGAATCAGTTGCTGTTTTATTGCTATTCATGAGGTACATGAAACTGTAGGATTGTGCTCGTATTCTGTTTTTCCACCAATAAATCTTTTTAAATGCAAGCCAAGCATACTAACATTAGTCAAATAATGCTGAAAAAGAGAAAACACAGAACACCCTGGCTGCTGGACATTTATTCTATGATATGCACTGGTTGCTATTAACAACTAGAAACAGTTGTCCTGGCAGTTGTATTGTTTCATTTTCAGCAGAATCTGCAAGAACTTGAAAATTGTACCAATGATTAATGAACTTTATTAAGGAGCATTACTAGGGTTACATTTTTGTAGATCCCAGTTAACAACTACAGGAACATAATTAGGTCATATTACCAAGGTATTTTATTTGTTAGAGATTTTATCTTTCCCTTATTATCTGAGGCGAGAAATTAAACTACAGGTTTAATAGAAAACTATGTAAAGATAACCAGGTTATGGTGCATTTAATATGAAAGGGAATGCATATGAATGCACCCACATAATTTTAAGTTGACCTACAAGTGGAATCATAATTCTGTTAAACCTGGACAGTCTTGTCCCTATAGCGTCTGATTAAAAAAAAGCCCTCACCAATAATGGCTGGCTGACATTTTCTTTAATCCTTTATGCAGTCTTGTCCAAAGCAACTGTTAGTCAACTTAGTAGTATCTGCAGAAGTATTAGTAAGATTAAAACCCACATCAGTTTGGTAGACTGACCAGCTTTTCTCTTTTCTTAGCCACTTGTGTTGCCAGAGATAAATGCTCACAGGCACTTCTGCCAAGTCTGCGTGTGCAACCGTGCATTTAGGAAATGCTTTATACCCTTCCCTAGGTAGCATAGAAATAAATTACATGATAAATATTATAATTAGAGAGACAGGAGAGAAAATTCAAGGCTTTTGTCACTTGGTGAAAATCTATTTTTTAACCTCTCAATACGTCTGTGGGGAGGGAGATGAGAAATTTAGGAGGGACGTATTAACTTTCAAGTCCCAGAATTGATACTGCAGGTTATCTGGTGTCTCTTATTTCTCTAATTCTTGAAATTTTTAATTTGTATGGAAACTCACAATGTATCTATCAGTCTAAAATCTTTACCATTTAAATATATTGAAAATGTTTCTTTCCATGTCAGGCTTAAAATCTATTTCATCCTTAGATCCAAATGCTAGAATAACTGAGTTAAAAATTAATTTGGCCAGGTCTTTAACATGTGTTAGAGCATTTTTTCCTCAGGATTAACTGTTGTAAGATTTGTCAAAGTCAGAGAATAGTATTTTCATTAAAAATTTGATTACATATACTGAAAATACACACTGCAATTGCTTTAATATCTAGCATGAACTACAACCCATCACACTATATGTAAACAGAAGAATCTTCTTTTATTTTTAGAAAATGACATTGAGCTTAACTGAAAAAAAATGCCAACAATTGTAATGAAGATCTATTAAGTATGTTGATTTATCGCATGAGACAGTGCGTAAAACCAGATTGGGGTCTGTCTGAGAAGAGCATGTGGTTATGTGGGACGTATGTCTCAGACGCAGTTTTTCAGACTACTTGCCCCCAATTTCCTTTTTTACATTTGGTCTCCTCTGCAGCATGGTTCTGGGTGGAAGTCTTTTGCTTCCGTTTTAAAAGATTGACTAATCAGTCGGGAGTAGTGTTACTCATTTCACTCTATATTTGTAATCTCATGGTGAGACTAAAAAAAAAAAAATATGCTGTGTAGGCAGAATACTTTCAGGACCTATCTGACATTCTGTTTTAATGATGGGACATTGTAAGAGCATGGAGGAAGCATACTCTCCCTACATTCACCTTTCAAGTAAAGCAGTAGGGAATGTAAATAAGGAAAGCAACAGATGTAGTCATGTCTAAAGCTGTAGAAAAGGAAACAAGGAAGGAAAAAAATACTTTTCTGGTTTTAATCACCTAAGAAGCAATACAGCAAAATGAGACAAGACATCTTAAGGTGTCCCCCAAAAGAAAGGTAAAATAATCCACTGTTAATGTCCCTGTGATGCAGGGTCAGTCTGCCTGAAGCTGCCAAATATCTATGTGCTTTGGCTATTCATACTCTGAGCAAATCACTTTAAAAAAAAATAATAATAAATATATGAAACAAGACAATCAAATCCAGGCCAAGTACCTTTGACAGCTTCATAAAACTTACCAATTCACTTCAGATCCACATTGGGTTGGACTAATCACCTTTTGAGTTCTGCCTTCCTGTTCTAGGCTGAACATATCTAAACTGGACAAAATTCCCTTGTAAACACTAGCGCTTAGCTCAGGGCTGTGTGAAATGCAGAAATCCTATCAATCTGATAATAAAAGTCGAAACTGGTCTTTGCTGACATGAAATTGTGTCAAGGTTTATTTTACATTTTCTCCTTAAGTTTATTTCTGGATCTAGGTTGTTCTGCTACCTACAGCAAATTTGCTAAATCCCATACAAATCCTTTCTTCAGACTTCTGTTCTTGCCACTTAGCTTATAAGTAGGCAAAGCAGGTGTAAGAACTTTGTACTTGTACATTCTTGTATATGGATGATTAGAGGTTCTGCCTTCCTTGCAGTGATTTATGAGACCTAGGACTGTGGCTCCATGCCCTCACTATGCCCCAGACTGAACATAGGAAAAAAGGTTTCTCTGTGGTTCACAATGCTTGCAAAAGACAGAGCACAGCACTGGAGCCTTCCAGTGTCTAAAGCAGATGGAAACAAGACAAAACCTCTCACCATAATGACCAAGGACAGCAAATCATTAATCTCTAAGAAAAAAAGATATTTTTATGCTGCTAATAAAGCTTACATTGATTAATTGCTAAAATACTTTTTTAAAATCTCCTATTCAAGTGAATAAAGTGACATCCTTACTACTTTAAATTTAATTTTTCTTGAACATAACATTGCTCTTCTGCCTGTCAATCCCCTATTAACAATAACACCAAATGAAACCTGCCAACCTTGTTGTTTGTTTGTTTTTTCTCTCTGATATTGCTTAAGAAACTTAACTATTTTTATGAGTTCTTAGGAAAAGACTGCTGGAACGTAAAGGTGACAGAGGCTCTATTAATATCATGTATAGCCTCTGGAAAGCTTATTTTACAATTTCAGTAGGGAGGACAGAAATGAAATGGAGCAAGAAGCAACTACTCCTTTCCTCATTTTGCAGGTGCCAAAAAAGATTGCTAATTCGTTTCAGTTGCCCTCACATAGGGATATAATGCCCTCTGACATCATCTCAGGCATCACTGATCTTCATTCATCACCTCAGAGGACCACAGAACTGTCACAGATCCTGTATCATACTTGCCAGTGCTGCCTAGACTTTCCAGATACCCCACTACATCTCACATGGGAGCAGACACCTATGCCCAGGCAACTGGTACAAACACAAAGTTTTGCTCTAACTCACACAGGAAATCCACAGCAGGCCCAGAAATTAGACCCAGTTCGCTTAAGTGTCATCCCATAACCACAAGACCCCGATATTGCTGGCAATGAAACTTTTTTAAACAGATCACCACTTTTTTGGTAGTGCGAAACCGCCTTCTTTTTACGTATCCTTCAACACCAAAAAACCCATACACTATCTTCCAATCACTCTGATGTGACTTCTCAGCTATTTTTCTCCCAAACATTTGATTTACTTCCTTCTCCTGTTCTCTGCCGCATACTGTTCTCACTGCTGTAGCAGTAAATATTGCTGACAGGTGACCATATACAGATTAAGATCCATTGAAGCACTCAGTTGCACATCTGCACACTCTTCAGAAGTGAAAATATATCTAGCTGATATAATGAATTATCTATACCACAACAGTTATAAGGCAAATAAAACCAGACAAAATGTATTCAAATTCAAAATATACAAGTTAAAATTCCTGTAACTGTTTTGAGGTGGCAAGCTGACCTCCTTTCCTCTTTCATGTCTCCACAAGGCCATATTTTCACCAATTCCAAATGTCTTTAATCTGCTTTGATACTTAGTTAGGTGCATGGATGTATTTAGTAAACTGCTAACAGTACAAACTCAACAGGTTATAGAATACTACTGGTTAGTGTCTTCTGTAAGTCAAAGGAGAAGTAATAGGAACAGCAGACAACTCTGTGACAAGGCAAAAAAAGAAAATGGAAGTATAAAGGCGGAATAAAATTCTCATGTAAAGAGCACGTTATCAGCTTTCTCAGGCAATTCCATGCTAAAAAGTGGCAATTGGGATCAAAATCTCACAAAGGGCAAGTAACGTCCTTCAATGCTTCTGCTTGAAACCATATGATATTTTACTTTGTCTAGTTCTGATGTTTTGCAAAGGTTGGCAAACATCTCTCTGTAGGTTTCTATAAGTTGACTCATGTCATTTTCCTTCAATTATTTTAATGTTTAGCATTAATAAACATTAATAATAAATAATAAAAATAAACTCAAAGTTTAGGGCTACACAAAGCATTTGACACTATCTCTTTGAAAACAGGATGGGATAAGAGATAGTATTCAGCCTCACGTGTGACTATGGGACATACGAAGCCTGGCCAATTTGAGACTACTACTATGTGTGCAGTCTTATGAGCCTGTTTATATCCTTTTAGATACTTATGTCTTCACAAAACTTCAAAGATATTATGATATAGGGAGAAACTCATTCAAAAAACAACTGAGTTCAACTTTTACAGGTCCAAAGAACATAGCATCATTTGCATTCTGGGTTTGTTTTGTTGTTTTTGTTGGGGTTTTGTTTTGGTTAAAAAAATACAAAACAGCAGCAAAACCAAACACACAAGACCAAAACCAAACAAACAAAACAACAACAAACCAAACAAAACCCGCACACACACCACCACTCCAAACCAAACCTATAGTAGTCACACTAGGAGTGGCCCATGTTATCACATCAACAGTTGTTCCAGGAATTAACCGACTACCTTTTTGCATTGCAAATATAGACTTGTATATGTTGGGGCTCAAGATCAATATGCCCCAGAACATACTGTGCAAACGTCTTTGCTGTGATTCCCCTAATATTTCACTTAAGTTCTACTCAAGAATTAAAAAAAGAAGTATGGTTTTCCTCTCTTCCCATTATGTAAAATATACAGCTGTCTAAGTCATTGTCAAGAGCTAACCAGAACTCTCTGTTAAATAAATTACACAAATTGTTCATGCCTGACCAGAACGTACTGCCCCTTCTCCAGCTCCCTAGTTCTGAAACTAACTCCTGTTACTCCCAGACCTTGAGGACCCAGGACTACGCATGGCCAGCACCTTGGAACAGAGAAAGAGCTCACAAGAGGTTTGTATATCCTCCTTTACTTATCTAAGTGTGCTAACAGCAGTAGCTACCACTATACCTGATAGCACTGGATCAAAGTCTGTGTCAGGTTTTATGACAACAGAGGCAGCCAAACTGAGCAAACTCACCTCTCACAAATGTTTGCAGCTTCTTCCTGCTCATCCTTTGAGCTAAAACAGCAAGAGCATATCAGTGCAGCAAGGAGCTTGACAAAAAAAAGCACATCATGTCTGCACCGACACTGGCTTTTGAAATTCCTTACTGTCTACAAGTGTTATACTTAGCGAACTTCTGTAAATAGGAAAGCTTATTAATGTAGTGGGTCTCAGAGGGCACCATTCTGCCTTTTTTCTGCAAAATTGGTTCCAAACACTTTCCCATTCTATTCAAGGACAAGAGCAATATTATTCTGTATTCCTTGTGAGGATGTTTGAATGGCCCACCCTGGGCGAATGGCTTAGACAACATGTTAAAAAAATAAGAATATTGGCATGGTATTTGCTCAAAATCGATTATGTTAAAGAAAACAACAGCCACCAACAGGCAGGTTCAACAGTGACTATGGAATTGCAAGGAGACTTCTGAAACAAAGGAGTTGAAACAAAGGAGTCATCCTGTAAAAAAAAAAAAAAAAAAAAAGCATGAAAATTTGTTACTGGGAGGAAAGAGACCTTTGAGTGTAAACAGCAGCAGTCAAAACCTGATTGACACCGACACTGCTCTACTGACACCATGACCTCTGCTGAGACCAGGCAGAACATCCTCCCTGTTGGTGTCCCAAGCAGCCTGCACCCAGATGTGGCAGTGACAGTGCAGGGTACAGCAGCAGGGACCCACACCTGGGTGTCTGTATGTGACCTTGGTGGTCTTCTCATGGCACATGGACGTATAGGGAGGAGCAGGCTCAGTGTAAATCTGGGGCATCCATAGCAGAGCAGGGCCATGAGCATGAACCTGCTAGAGGTCTGTGGTGAGTTTGAAGCAAGAGGCCATTGACTGAGCTGGATCTTTGGATAATGAACCTGAAAATTTATCTCAACTTCATTATGAGAGAGTTTTCTCATTAATAGAGGTGCTATTCCATGAAGTATTGGTTTTTAATTTGAATTTTCTAATAAAAATAAACAATGAAAAATTCAAAGTCTTTCTACTGAGAATGATGAATAAGCTTCCTAACGCTACTCTAGCAGTGCCACAGATTTCTTAGAGTGGATGGCCAAGTGACTTCCTTTTATCTGCTTTTGAATTAAGATCAGTGTTTTTCACTGTTCTTAACAGTCTCTAATTTGTGTTTATAGAGGACCCTACAGTTCTGTGAATGCTGCATTAAACTTCCTCATTTGTCCCCTACCAAAAATACTGTGCAATAGGCTGGGTACCCAGCAGAGGTCCCAACAAAGGCAGATGGGCTCATTTATGTAGAAGGAAGAAGGGGAATGAGAATCAGCAAGATACAGCTGTGCAGATGCTCTGTATAAGTGACAGATTTCCAAGTTTATTTCAAAGAATCATTGCTTTGGGGTTGTTTTAAACCTACCATGTCTTGTTGGCTATTGTAACAGTGAAGAGGAATCAGTTACCTTTTGAAAAAGGCTGATAAACATTGCACAGACAGCGGAAAACCACTCATTCTGAAGTAGTTTCCTTTTGCCAACCCCTAGGGATAGCAGCTGCAGATGCACTGGTGGCCACAACTGCTTCAGGTGCTCTTGAGAGTCAAGCAGCAAGTCCCAGATCTCATAGAAAAGGCGAGAGGAACGTCTTACAGCTTTGGCATTAATTCTAGAACAAATGAGTTGGTGCAGGCTGGATTTTCTGTATCACTCCAGGAGCCAATGTATGGTAAACAAGTAGATCTTACTACCACCCTCAAAAGACAGAGAAGTTCAAAACTATGAGTCATTTGTTTCTAAAAACCTCATTTTACATATCCTGGCAAGTTTTGTGTTTAGGACTGTACTGGGCTTGCTTTGTTATTTTCATGGAAAGCTTCTGTGGAACATAAGGAAATTTGAAGCTAAACTCTGCTATATCAAGTTTAGGGAGAAAATGAATGTAACAGCTTCTTCCTCATCTCACTAAAGCCTGTTGACCAGAGCAAGCATAGGATTTGGACACATTCCACAGCACAGCTGCAGGTTGTATGGGAAAAGTACCCTCTCCCTCTTCTTCCTCTATTTTTTTTTCTTTCTTACCAATGCCTTTGTTTCAGTCACCTGTTACCACTATCTCACCCACAGTCCTGCACACTGCCATCCTCTTGAATTTCACATGCAGTAAAAACGTGATAGAATGGCTGAGCTGAATGGTCTCTTTAGCACTGACAGAGATGCTTCATAGAAAAAAAAAGAGGATGTGAAGCAAGAGTTGCTGACAATAAGAGAAAAAAAAATCCAGATAAACTACAGGTCCAGGGTGATACTTTTTTTTTTTTTTTTTTCTTTTTAGGCAATTATGTTATTTGCTTCTTTGTCTTAGCATTAGCTCTCACTTCATTTCTTAAATATGCAAGATGCATATACAGTACTCAGTTAAGTCTTATGGTTGTCTGTCTTCAGAGAATAAATCACTGAAGAGATTCTTCTACATGTGCTCTTTTTTCTTTATGAATACAAGGTATAACAAAAATCAGGCAAAAAGGAAAGAGGTGTGAGTATGAACCAGTGAAAGCAAGAAAGTAAAATTCACAGAAATGACATTTGCAGAAATACTAGAATAGCCTGAAAACATGTTTAGTCCTGAAATGAGCCTGTCAACTGACAGATCAGGTAAACAGCATCCTCATTCAATAATACAACAATAAGCTTTTAAAAGTATGCATTCCATGTGTTGTAATGGTTTGAGGTCTGTGATAGTCTCTTGGCGGTTCTGAGATCATATTTTTCCAATTGTTTTGCTCTGTGTCTGGAAACCACATGGAACCTTGAGCTCTGTTATACCACAGCTCCCTAATATTTGGAATGTTCCATAGCAACACACAGTGAGACTAAAGCAGATGACAAGTGAAAGTGGTGCTGCTTATTCAATGAACGCAAGAGGAATCACAAAGAAAGAGGTTGGCTTTTAAAAAACAAATCTTGCTACAGTAGGAGACAAAAGCAAGTTACAAGAAAGAACAGTATGCAAACAGTATTCTGAACTTCAAATGACGTGAGTAAACCTTGTTAGGTCTCTCTTATTATGACCTGACTTTAGAGGTTGATTTGCGTGAAACATGAAAATACAGTAAGGACGTAATAAATATTCATCAAGGTTCATTGTAGTTTTCTGTTTAGCATATTCTGCTTATGCCGTCATTGATGGCCAAAGTTACAGAGATCATGTCAAGCACAATGTCAGATTAACACCTTTTTCTCCAGCAATAAGAAGACACCCTTATTTTATAATTTTCAAAGCAGCAATATTTGTTTATGTTAGAGGGACTCTGTCACAATCATGTTCCTAAGCAAAATGTCACCAAACAAAATCATTACAATAGGAAAAAAATTCTCATGGGAAAGAATCCACGAAAAAAAATCTTCATAACCAATATCCATCTAGAAAATAAGTGTCATGACATGGCAATTCACTAGAGGAACACAATCATGAAGCAGGAAAAATCCTGCCATTTTCCAATGTTAGGAGAGATTTCATCAAGAATCTTCCACTATTTATCTGTTGCTCCACACATTTTTGCCTTTTAACAGAGAGAGGAAAAAAAACCAAAACCCACACTGTAAGCTCGGTATTGAGTTTCCTCCTTCTGAATAACAGAAATGAGAGAAAGGAAGTGACAACTAAAAAGGAAAAGCTTCCAAGCTAAGGGAACGGTCACTTACCATTTCAATTAAGGAGGAAAATTTTGGCATTGATTAGTCTCATTCCACTCATTCAAATTGCATGAATTTGATTTTGGCTTGATTTTTTTCATCAAAAGTAAATAGATGGTGGGGCATAGTGCAGTTTTCAGAAAAACAAAACAAAACAAAACAAAAAAAAACAAACAAAAAAAACCCAAACAACAAATACAGCAAGTGTTAGGATTTCAAGCGCAATAACAAACCGGAAAAAATTAGAAAGTCATACCTGAAAAATTTAAGTCATCTTCCATTTCCTTCGCTTACTGTGGATATTCCTACATTAACTGAGTTCATGGTAAAACTGAAGGGTGTAACCAGATCCTAAATAATCTAAATATCTGACCTGTGCTTCTATAAAGAATAATAATCTACCGGGTTACTCTTATCTTCTAGCTGTAGCATCAACATTGGTCCAGTGCTTCTCTATCACTGAATACAGCATGTTGTGATACATTGCTTGAGTGCTAAAGGTTTTAAATTGCCAAGGTTTAAAGGAAAACCAAGAATAAACTGCATTTGAGAGGACTTGGAAGTTTCAATGCTGCTTTTAAGTAACACAAATGATAAAACACATGTAAAGATCTACAAATATTTCCTAGCACCTGTGTTTTCATCAGATCTGGTGCAAACACTGATATTGTACATGATGTAGGGAAAGAAAAGAGCCATTCTACTAGTGTATTTAAAGGGTTATTAGAGATAATGTGAAGTTATATATACACATACATATCCATGTGTTTTTACAAACACCTTATACTCTTAAGACTGAAAAGAGACTTTTTTTTTTTTTTTTTGCTTCCTTTTGCACTGCCTAAGCAGTACCAGCCAATAGAAAAGCTGCCGTTAGAAGGGAGTTGTTATACTGTGGTTTCTAGGCCCCATTTCTCAGGCCAGGGTTAGAAGAATGTATATCAAGCTTTGATGACTGCGTTCAGAGGAACTCAGAGCAGCAGAGAAAAAGCTCAGCAGTTAATAGCAAAACTATTATTGTCATGAAACTCAGCGGGTTCAGTTTCCTGCTGCTCAAATGAAACCTTCCCCCCAGATTTGGTTACCTTGGTTTGCACAGTGAATTTTCTTCTGTTTGCCTTCAAACTCATTTCAAAATTAAAAGGAAATGGTCGCATATATTAAAACTCACCTGGTTTATGTTACTGCAGTACTGACATAGGCAGCACACAGTCAATGGGGAATTCCAGACCTCCCAGTGTACAGCCTGCTTTGCAGAAAAGGCTACTTTAGTCATCTATGGAAGTTACAGAAACTAGCCTGAAATAATTATGTTTCACCACTACTGGGGAAGTGGTGGGACATGGTAGTTACTTTGTGTTTTAATAATGACATGTATCAGGAAAATCCATTTTGAGGGTATGATAACTCCTCTTTTAAACAAAGTATATGTTCAGTTCTTATATCAGCCAAGGCCTGTAGACTTCCAAATAATTACTGAGGAACTGTAAGGTGGTTTTGCAAGACAAAGGCCCATCTTCCTATGGCCTGTAATTTAGGTGTCATTTAGAGTTATTGCCCACCCACTTTAGAGAATCCAGGTATTTAGGGACCCAAAGAGGCAGACAGGCATTTTAACACTGCCACAGACACCTACATAAGCTCTGTTTCTAACATTGCAAGAAGAAGGATTAGACTGTTCTTATTCAAGCTTGTGCACCAGAGATTTTGCTGAGCATTCAGACTGGCATCCTGAATGATGCATGCCTGAAAACTGGTGCCAAACACAGGCACTGGTAATGTGCAGAATATATTCAGGAATATTTGTCTTGTTAAACATAAAACCACTTGTTTGTTACAAATAACTTGCTTTTCCTAAAAAGTTCATGATCAAAGAGATCTTCAGAGAAATGTAGCAGACTTGCACTGTAATAATACCTTTGCCCACATTCTTCCCAGGAATTACATGCTGGTAGCTGAATTTCCCCAAATGCACAGAGGTGTCAGCAGTTCACAAGCAGCAGCCACTTTAGCAAAGACATTTTGTTGAATTATAGAACTGTTTGGATTGGAATGGACCTTTAAAGGTCATCTAGTCCAAGCCCCCTGCAACAAGCAGGGACACCTTCAACTAGATGAGCAACATAAACGGGCAGAATCCCCTCCCTCAACGTGCTGGCAATGCATCTTCTGATACAGCCCAAGATATGACCGGCTTTCTGGGCTGCAAGCACACATTGCTGGCTCATGTCCAGCCTCTCATCCACCAGCACCCCCAAGTCCTTCTCTGCAGGGCTCCTCTCAACCCCTTCGTCCCCCAACCTGTATTGATACCAGGGGTTGCCCCAACCCAGCTGCAGCACCTTGTATTTGGTTTTGTTGAACATCATGAGGTTCACATGGGTCCACTTCTCAAGCTTGTACACATCCTTCTGGGTGGCATCCTGTCCCCTCAGGTGTGTTAACCACATCACCCAGCTTGGTGTCATCTGCAAATTTGTTAAGGGTGCACTCGATGTCACTGTCTATGTCACTGATAAGTATGTTAAACAATACTCGTCTCAACACAGACCCCTGAGGGACACCACTTGTCGCTGCTCTCCATCTGGACATCAAGCCATTGACCACTACTCTCTGGATGTGATTTCTTACAGGTTTCCTCATTAAACCAAACAGACACTAATCACGCTTCTAGCAAGTGAAAACCCTTCCCCAGACTAAATTAGAATTTCCTAGCACTTTCATTGTCCAGGCTTAGCTTAATCTTTCTCAAATCCCTGAAGACTCTCCAAATCCTCAGATCCCTCTCCTTTTCTCGTTTCATCCTCCCCAGTTTCAGTACTCCCTTTGCAGCTCCTGTGCACACAGCAGCAACTATTTAAATACTAGTAGCGTATCAGCTCTTTCCCAGCCAGCCCAAGCTCTGCAGCAGCTTTTGTTTCACTGTGTGATCAGCAGCAGGTCTGGCTTTGCTTTAGAGGTCAAATAGATTGAGGGAGGCAGTGTGGTTAGCAGGAAACAACCTTCTTGAGCATCAGGGAAAACAAAGACTCAACTGTGCTATCAGGATACATCAGGCAAAAGGCATATGGAAGGGCAGGCGGGCAGACTAATAGGATGGATGGCATCTGTCCCTGTGGTACAGCTTGTAAAGTGCCAAGTTCCCACATCAAACAGCAAGTATGACAAGTATGAGAAAATTAGTGTCTTTCTGTTGCACACGTTCTAATACCTGATAATTCAAAGCAGACAGCAGGTGAGATTCAAAGTAAGCGACAGGAAATTGAACTAAATGGAACTAAACTCTCTTCCTTCCATTGTTAATCACCAGCAGAGCTGGTACTAAGAAAACATCACAGAAAACATCTAGCTTTTAAATGTTTATATATTTAAATTAAGACTATGTAACCATCTTAATTTTTCCCATTTTTTAAATTAACTTTCTGCTACTTCACCTATACACTAGGCAAGTATTTTCAGAGGGAGAGAGAGGAAATGGTAATTTGAATGATGTACTTTCAGTATGCAGTTCTCATTCAAAAAAGCCAAGTTGGAAATCTGCATTAATTTCTACAATTGCTGTTCTTTCCAAAGCAAGACTCTTCCAACTGACTTAAGACTTCTATAGTGTGGGTTTCATTAATGAATTATAGATAGGATCTCAGCATAAATCAGGTTGAAAAGCAACTGGGGAGCTTTCTAGTCCAAAACCCTGTTCTAAGCAGGATCAGCTATGAGCCTAGGCCAGGTAGGTCCAACCTTTATGTAGTGTGGTCTGGAAAATCTTCAAGGATGGTAATGGCCCGGCACCCCCGGCAGCCTGTTCCACTGCTTGACTGCCCTTATGCATGGAAAAGTTTTCCTTTATATCCATGAACTGCTCCTTATGCCAACTTGCACCTGTTGTCTCTCATCCTCCTACTACACATCATTGTAAGAGTCTGGTTTCATCTTCTTGATAACCCTGCTAATTAGGGTGCTTTCCAACAGCCACTCCTACACACCTGGACAACATTTCTAGATTTCTCCTTTCTAGCCTGTCCATTCTTCCACACCCTCTACACTGCTTTTTGAATCTGAGGTCTGTTGTGAGTTTTTTGCTTAGCCAAGATTGTCTCCCAATACATCTGCTTGTTTTCCTGAGCAACAGGACAGACCCTTCTTGTGTCTGGAGCGGCTTCCAGTAACAAGGCAATCCTTGAACCCATCCCTGAGAGGATTTTTTTGGTCCAAGTGAAAGCTGTATCTAAGCCTGAGCTGATGTGGTAATTCAGCTGGGAAATTTGTAACACCAAGTATCAAATAGACACTTGAAACTGTTTATAATTCTACAGAAAAGTCTTTAACAGCACAACACCACTTAAAGCTTCGGTAATATTTTTCCTATTTAAAAGTGCCTAAAAACATCTTCAAAATGGAAACCAAGAGTTTTAGCTTGCCGTCTGTGTTCAATCAAGCCGTTTGCTATTTTAAAACTGAAGGATACAAAATTTTACCATCTATTAGAACAGTATGAGAGAAAAAGCATCTGATTTTTATCCATGAAGATGCAGGTGAAACTGAAGCCTGCAAATTTCAAAGGCTAAACTTGTATTGTGTTCACATATCATGTTTCCATGTTCAGTGACCACACTCAGCAAACTCTGCTTCACACTGCACTCAGGCCCTGTTCTCACTTTATTTTGCTTAATAACACATAAGAAACAGTGCATTGGTTCAGTGCATCAGAGTGTGACTGCATAAAAATATGAGTAGTTAATCAGAAATACGTATGTTTCCCATATGGTGTGTGATGAACACATTTCCTGCACTACCCAACATCAGACACAGGAAGCATCACCATCAGCACCCAAAAGTCACTGCACTGCATTTTTTCTCTCTCTCTCTCTTTTTTTTTTCTCTTCAATCCAGGTGTCAGTCAGTATGGCTGAGAACCAAAAGTCCCCTGATTTCACAGAAATAAAACAGTTAATTTATTTTAGATGGAAAGCCCCACAATGAAAAGGATCTGATTTCTGATAAACTGCATAAGCTTATTGCACTCTAATTAAGAAATGGTCATAAGAAAAAAAGAGAGTTACTGTGTATACATGTTCAGAGTGAAACCTGCTTCAGAACTATCAGGAAATATGCATATATAATTCTTTGCACTGGCTCTATAGTATAAACAGGATTGTTAATGCTAACAACATCTATTATAAAATATTGTTAGTATTGAGAAAAAGACATACAGAAACAGTAACTGTAAGAGCAACTTCTGTTCAGCAGTTTTTTAATAGAGAGTTCCAATAGCTAATGGTGACTCACAACAGCCACATGAATTAGCCAGAGAGGTTAGTAACAATGCTAAAGTCACACAAACTGGGAGTTCAGTGCCCATGGAAATATTTAGAGGTTGAGATATACAAAGGAAAAACCTGTCATAATCTCCTTACAAAACTAGCAGGCGTAACAGAATGGATGCAGGGAATGGACTATACTTTAATCTCCCTATGATCTGTAAAAACAGGGAATGCTTCACTTGTAGGGTCTCCACAGGAATTTCAAGAGCTTCCGCTAGGTCTTTCCTTCACTGTCATGGTAAAGAACTCCACAAAATCCCCTACAAAAACTAGGAGAACCCCTAAGAAAACCCCCTGAAAGTATTTTGCAGATAGTTCAGAAGTAGACAGGGCAATTTTGTACACAACTGGCAGTTTGCAGGAGTGTTTCTGTGAAGCCATTTTATACTGAGGAAGTGAAAGAGCTAAGCAGAATTCAGGAAAGCTCCGGTCACTTGTCCTGCGTAGTCAAGTCTCTGACTCTGTCCACACGTGGGCTGAAACATTGAGCTAAATATGTCTGTTACTCCTTTTAAACTGCCCACAGAACAAATGCAACAAGACTTTTTCAAGTGGAAGATTATTACCTAAAGTTTAACTTGTGGCATTCCTTGCTCTAGGTTGGCATTAGGCTTCATATGTTTTTCAAATATAAAAGGTTGTTTGTATTTTGAGAAGTCCGATGCCATTGAGCCCAGGTTGCACCTTACTGGTTGCAAAAATACCATTGAATTAATTAAGAATAAAAGCAAACACTGGAAATATCTGAAAGCTCAAGCCAAATAAATATATCTCAAAAACTCCCAGTTCACAACTAAATCAGTCCAACATGACGAATGAGATCACTAAAACCAGTGGGAAGATTTTAATCTCGGAGGCTTCAGGATTTCCTTCCAGCAAACATTTGCTTGTAGCAGAAATGAAATCTAAAAGAAAATTAATAATGGATGCCATCACACCTTTATAGACTGACATGATATTAGAGAAAATATTATCCTACTGCTCAAAAGCACCCTCCCCCCCCTTTTTTTTTGGTAAAATGAGCAGTTTCCTCTCACATAGAAACTAGTTTCTATTTCCTTTAAGTGCCTCTTTTACTTGAGAGATGGATTATCAGTAAGTTTACCTCTTTAGGTCATGTAAAAAGCCAGAAGCACTTCAAAGAAATCACTTGTTTTCACAGTTAAGTTAAAGCTGAGCTACATGACCAGCCAGCGGCTATTCTCCAATGGGGCAGCACTGCTCGTCTGGGCACCCAAGTTCAGCCCTCCAGCTCAAGCACAGATTTGGCCAGATAACTCCAGAGAAGTGTATGATGATCAAACAGAGTATGGTAAAGCTAAAAACTGGCCACACATGGAAGATAACAGCCTAAGCCAAAATGTAACATTCAGAAACAAAACTGGGCTGAAAGGCAGAACAAATAAGGGTAAGGCCAGTCAAGAGCAACTGATAAGAAGCCTAAAAGCAGAAGTCAGAAGGAGAAGCTTGAAATCATTTACACCAGCAAGTGGGACTTAAGAGAGTTCATGGGACTTTTTATCTCCTTTGCTTTACCTAAACTTGTCCAGTGTTGTCATCTTGGAAATTCTCTCACATTTCTTCTCTCTTTCACTTTACCAAGCGGTCACCAGAAAGAATGGGAAACAATGCACAGGAATAGGCTGAATACTAGCAAGTATTTGCAAGTTTATTCTGTGCACATTAAGTCTCTTATGTACACATTAAACTGTTAGATGAATCACAAACCTACAAGAGATCTGGAAAACAGTAAAAACCAGCTGGTGATAGCCAGCTGTGCTACAATTGCTGCAAAAAATGCTCCCCTCTGCTTTTAGTGGACAGAGTCAAATGAGGCAATGCCAGCCTTAGGACAAAGAGGGTGCTATATCAAATGACAGGGTTATTCTAATAAACCCTAAAACTTTAAGGATCAAAAAAATTCTTTTCAACTTTCTGTAATGATAATAATAGAAGAGAATGAAACCAATTAAACAAGAAAGTATTTCAATGGGCAATTAGCCACCATGTTCTGCATGAAAGTAACAGAGCAAAGTATTATATAGGTAGATTGAGATGGTGGGAGATGAAATAAACAGGTCTGCTACCAACCATCTTATGATGAAACAAAAAACCCCTAGCAAATTAGGAGGACAAGTTATGTGAAAAGCTTTCCACTGGATCAGGACATAACTATTCCTCATGGTATCATGTTAAATCCCACCAGAGCCTGGACTACACTTCTGTGTACAGGAAACAAGGAGCGTAAACATGAACATGAATGAATGCTTAAGACTTTGGAGTATTATATTTTTTAAGTGAAGTTAAAAATAAGCAGCACTTTTGACACTACAAATGTCAAGCCAGGTATTTGGAACAATAGGATCATGCAAGCTGGAGCGGATCAACATCTAGCCCATCTGTGGGATCTAGTCCAACTCCTGCTCAAACCAGGATCCTCTACAGTAACCATGTTCACAGTTAGCAAAATATTTTTAATTTAGGAAATTCCATGTGCAGGTGTTTTCCTGGTATCCTGTGCTCCATAGAAGCAGAACATAACTCAAGTAACAGAAAAAATCTTGTCATCCCTATTAACATTATAGTTTCTCTTTTTTTCTCTCACTTTAATTACACATACTTAAACCTTGTAGATACTTTTACCATTCTTGATATCAGATGACTTGCATTGGGCTTAACAAATAAAATCTTAAAGATGAGTAGGCTTGCAAAGAAAGAGTGAATCAGAGTCGGTGAAATATTCCATCAAGAGAAAAAAGGATGTCTTGAAGATCAGAGTTACTCAGAGGAAGAAAGTAATTGTCCACAGTGGAAGAAAAAAAAAAAAGAAAAAGTGAAATGTGACTAATAATCAAACTCCCGTGTTGAGGTATCTGCTACTGAATGCAACAGGCTTTGGTTTTGCAGAGTTTGAGCAAGGCTTACAGGAGATTGTGAGGACACTGCTGCTTTACATTGTCTTTACACCTCCTATGACTCTAAGCTATAAGTTTAGATGCCACACTTCTTCCTAGATACACATTGTTCATCCCTTCTCCAAACAGATACTCATAGCTCCAAGTCTAACTTCTACTTTTGCCAATGTTGTATGAATCTTTACACAAGTTGATAAATAGACCTGGGCTAGAGTGAACCAGAGACACAGCATTGATTTTCTTTGCACAGGAATAAAGAGCAGCAGTAGTCCAGAAACTGGGGCTTACTGATTGAGAAGACTGAAGAGGACTCTCAGATAACCAGTCTCCTCTTGCAAATAAAGTACCTGGAAAACAATTCACATATTCTGTGACAGCAGCATTACCTGGATGCGACAAGAATACTATTCCTTTTTTACTTAGTACAATAGTTATTGCAAGAAGCTGAAATACGAAGTCCATGCAGCAGCACGTGGTGATCTGGTACTAGAGGAAGGTCTGAAGCAACACCTGTAACATGCATTGATACTTTTAACAAATCACAAAGGTAAAGATAGTAACTTCATTTTAAATGGAGAACAGACATTCCTCCTCTGGTAAACGAATTGTCAACAGTCCTGTATTGGTAGTAGCCACAAAGAAGCAAACTGTCCTGTTCTTCAGGGGAGCAACTCTATCTAGTCCCTCTTAGACTCATAGAACCTACCTGGTGGCTCATTTACACCTGCTTGGAACTGTAAGTTCAAGGCATTGCCTTGCAGCCTGAGGCTTCAAAACACAGAAGAGATGTGGTAGAGAACAGGGATTTTCCCTGTGATGTAACTTTTATCTGCTGCCTTTACCCTTTTATTGCACCCTTCTGAGAAGAGTTTGGATGCAGCACCTCCACAATCCTCCCAGTAATTCACTGGGGACAGCTACTAACTAAAGACACACAATGAGACACTGAGGTGGCTGAACGTCAAAAAAACCCCACATGCTAGGTATGAAAACAAATGTGGTACTGATAAAATCTCTTCCTTTTTAGCCTTGTTCAGGGGGGTTAAGAGCAGTTAGTAAGTACTTCTGCCTTACAAAGGTCAGTATTTACCTGATAGCGTGGAGATAAACACTTCCTGCAGTACAACCTATGCAGACACATTTATGTCACTGCTAATATTCAGAGGATCAGTTGACTCCTGTGGCTAAAACCACCGTGATGCAGACAGACCGTCTGTCTTTGCGTGCACATCTGTCCGCAGCCAGCTTGCAGTCTCCTGGAGTCCTTTGCATCACAGTTCACTATGAAACTGTAGATATGTGAGCAAGTTCTCAGTTACCAAGATCACATGCAGCCCTGTACAAATCATTGATGAGCTGTTGATAAGTAATCAAAGTTATATGCATTATTTAATAGAACAAAATATTTGGAAATTCCCCCCCCCCCCCAAAAAAAAACCAACACCAAACAAGCAGAAATTGGGATGCCCAGGGACATTAAGTACTTAAACCTATAAATCATCAACCCAGACAGATAGAGGGTAACAATTAATTCCTCATCTTGCTTTATATCCATGGTTTCTTCTTGCAGTAGAACTCAAGTATATATGAAGAATGCAAATCTCCTTCAAGCACATTGTAATGTGCATATTGTCTTTACAAACAACTGTTCTTTAACTTAATCTTTATACATGTCGAATCACTTAAAATTATGGAGACATTCCTGAAATATGGCAGTGTGCTTCTAAATAATCTGACTTGGAAATGTTAAACCAAATTAAATAAGTTTTTGCTGTGTCAAAAACCTTTCCTGTGAAAATCAGATTCCTTTAACATAGTATTCTCGTTTGAAGAGCAATTGGTGTCTTGTAGATACCTTGTTGCATAGCGAATCTTAATACCGGCATATCTTAAAGTACTTTTTTCTAATATTCCCCTGAGCCCATTAAATCAGCTATGAAGTATGAAATTTCAGAACATGGGCACATAGCAGGTGAATTTTGTCAAGACAGAACTGCAGTATTTGCAGCCCATTTGATAGAAGAACTAACAAGTACTTGTGATTTGAAAGTACCAATCAGAAATGGACAAGAATTCAAAGCTCTAGAGGGGATATATTTTTTTTTTTTGGTAACACAGACACACAAAACAAACCCAGACTAATTCAGTCTCATCCGGTTTAACCTCAACCACGAGACACGGCTGTCTGTTTTCTTTCTCAAAAGACTCACGTCACTGTGCACTGAAAAAAGGGAACTTCCAGAGTTTGTGGTGAGGATACATGATAAACAGATCTGTTCACACCAACTAGCAGGGCTGCCTGCGTCAATAAAAAGGCAGTAGCAGGGTCGGTGAACTGACATTTGGCGCTCAGAGGATTATCGTTGCAAAAGACGCTTCACATTAAAGTTAAATAGAATGCCAGGATTTTTTTTTCCCCACAGCAACATGACTGAATTAAATAGAAAAGAAGACTGTAAGCTTGCAGAAGGCAAAATCCATAAAAAGAAGCAAAAGGCTTTGTAAGTATATATATCTTAATATAAACGCTAATGTATTAGAAGTGAAAATAACATTGTAATCTTGGAGATTAAGAATTAGCACCATGGTTTATGCTAAATTAATGCAAAGTCTGCTCAAAGCCCAGGACTATAGCATCATTAAAAATGGCTTGAGCTGATGCAAACCAATTAATTGATTCCCTTAAGTAATCAGGCGTACATTTTGGATACACTGGAAGCCTCTTAGTCTTTTGAAAAATTTACTTGGAGATGTAACTTCCCAGACTTCAGTCACAGCATAGAACTGTCAGCCTCTGTTTAAAAGTTTCAAGAAATTTAAATAGAATTTAAATGCAACTGCAATTTTAATGGATCACAAAATTGTCTCTTCATTGGTTTCAGTGGTGCAGATCTCAAAAATTATCTGAAGTGCATGGTACCACATATTGAACCCGGCATCAAGACTTCTAACTCCAGAAATATCATGTAAGTACACTAAGTTATAACAAAACATAAGTACAGTTAGATTACTACATAGTACACTATTTTAATAACTTCTAAACTAATTCTAGAACAACAAATATTAGAATAATGCCTAGGATTTCCAAAATATGAAAGAGATGAACACTAGGAAGTAGAAACTGTTCATGGAGTTAAGAGTTTCTTCTTAGTGATGCCTGTATTTTTGCATCAAACAGTGAGAGAGCAGACACCTCAGTTCAATGTGTTTTCTTCAGGGGTACACTGTATCTGTTCTCTAAATACTTACAAGAAATGATGCTTCACACTTTGGTAAGGAGCAAGGATATTACCATTCTTATTTCAGGAATATGGAAACAGAGGTACAGATACAAAATTATTTGGTCATAGTTACAGTAAAACCCCATCTGTCTGGGAACAGACTTCAGGATAACATATTTCCTTGTTTTTCCCTCTCTGATTATCTTTCTCAATGTGGGCTTGCCTCCAGGGTGTTAGATTATGAGAAAGACATAAGTTTAATAAATACTTAGTACATATCCCAGAATAGAATATTTTTTCTTTTTTCTCCTTTAAGCATGTAAATAAAACCACATGCTTTCTTGCCTGATGTATTTTTCTCTTTCTTGTCATCTTAGTCTTTCTGCAGAGGAAGTAATACAGTGGTCCCAGTCTTTGGAAAAACTTTTGGCCAGTCAAAGTAAGTGTATTAATTCAGTATTACTTTCTTCTTATTCTGAGGACAAAATTTTGTCTAATTTCACCAAAAAGGCAAAGCTGTAACATTCTGCAAAACGCTGCCAGGGAAGGGCCAGTTGCATTTCAGTTACTTACAGCTTCAGCGTCACATGACTACTGTACTCAGCTTTGCTTCCAAGTTTGTTTTGTTTCTTTTCATTTCCTAATCCCAGCATAGTAAATAAACCCCAAATAGCTCAATTCAGTGCTTTCTGATTGGTCTCCTGTCCTTGTATAACACATCCAATTTAATTTGGAATTTTCTGTCTACTAGTATCCTAAGACAATCCATTTAAGTAGGACTAGAATCTGTTGATGTATTTTGGTACCCGGGGGTCTACATCTAAAAACCACTGAACATAATTAGAAAGACTCCTATTAACCTTAATATTACAGCATCTGTAGGATGTTGAAGAAGGGAAGAGTGGTGTATTTTGGCAAGATTTTATAAGAATACAGCTCCTGCTATTTATTTTATCCTCCCTGGTCACAAATATCACGCTATAAATGACGATTTCTTTGTGTTTGCTTTAGGTGGTCAAGGTGTCTTTCGGGAGTTCCTGAAGTCAGAGTTCAGCGAGGAAAACATTGAGTTCTGGTTGGCTTGTGAGGATTACAAGAAAACCAAGTCTGATCACTTACATGGCAAAGCAGAGCGGATTTATGAGGAGTTTGTTCAGACAGATGCTATTAAACAGGTACGTATAAATTTAATCTGTCTAGTGTTACAGTAGAAGGATTTTGGAAAATATCAGAAGATACAAGTGTGGCCTCACTGAGATGCTTGTACATTCATTCTGTTATATTGGAAGCTGACACAGCCACATGTTTTTATGAGCGTACTTGCACCATTACCGTCTTCAGCCTTGAGATTATCAGACCCACAAGCAGAGTCACACAACACAGGCCAGCACTTGGGAGCACCACTAGCAGAGGTACTGGCAGCTCAGCACATGATGCTCTTCTCTGAGTCAGCCCAGTTTGAATTACTGCTGGTGTTTGGAGTCAGGTACTTAGAGAAAGCTTTGCTAGTAGGAGAGCTCTGGATTATTTCTTGTCTTTTAAAATATGTGGGCATTCTGGAGAACTTACAGCTGTGTATGTTGATCATATTTCAAACCAGAGACCCACTCTACACAAGATTTCTCCTATTGTTTTAATTGGAGGTTGTTCCTCTACTTACTCCATCGTTGAGTTGTATTAATTCTGACTCCATAAAGAAACTGCATTTCTATAGCAAGTAACAATTATTGTGCACGACTGGAATATAAGCATTAAGATTCCCTCATTTTGCAATTCTGATATTGAACTATCACACTGAGTTCTAGGGCTGTAAATTTGTTTATTGACAAAGTGATAGATATGGAGAGTACATTTTTAAGATGTCAATGGCATTTGTTTTTCACTTTCCAGATCAATATTGACTATCAGATGAGGGAAGAAACAGCCAAAAGAGCTCAAGACCCAACTCACACAAGTTTTGATGAAGCCCAGAAAACTGTGTACATCCTCATGGAAAGGGACTCATATCCCAGATTTTTGAAATCCAAAGCCTACCTGAACCTTTTGAACCAGCTGCAAACCAACACTTCAAAATGAAGTGTCTGAGGCAGTAAAGAGCCAAGTAGACTGTGTCAAATATCCTGCAGAGAGATTCTTCAGGAGGGCTGGATCTTGGCAAGGAGAACCCCTGCTTTGGGAAGAGGGTATGTGGGAGATGCAAACAGCTCCATAGCCAAGAGAACGCAGGATAACAGCTGGGTAGACTGTTACAAGGGTGAGAGCAGCACAGGGAGAAAACCCTCTCTTCCTGTATGCCGTGGAGTCAAAATGGGCTATGGCTGCTATTTATTGTTTGAACTACACTGTGAACATCGAACCAACTCTTAGATCCCGAAGAACTGCTGATTATTAGGAAGTGCAAGACTAGCAAGCTGAGCATTGGGAAAAGATTATCAAGTTCAGAAGAAAAAGAAGGATGACTGACAGTTTTGTGCATAACAAGAAAATTACCAGACAAGACTGATGAATGGCTTTTGTTAATCTGTGAAGTGTTAATATGTGTGAGTGCAGCTCCATGATGTTATTGTGCCATGTAAATATATTATAAATTGACATGTCTTAAAATTTATATATTTTTAAATTATATAAGAATTACATAAGCTGTACTTTTACTAAGTTTGTATTCAACAGGCAGGTATGTAGCATCTTTTCTATTTAATTTATTGCAAAATAAGCAACTCTTCAATCAAATCTACTTAAAAATAAAGTTTTATGGCCATTTTAAATCTTATTGTAAGTGATCTTTCCATTATAATTACTGATACATTGAAACGCATTACTCCCTTCTGTCCTACTATGCCACTAATTCCCATCTCCTTATCTAAATATTAATTTTCTACTCTCCACTTTTTTTTTTTTTTTTTTTGTAAAAACCCATTTTACACAGCCATCATCTTAGTTGTCTGGAGTAGGTGATCCTGACCTACATAGACCTATACTCGCAACCCCCAATACGAAAACAACACTACCAGCACCCAAGTCAAATCTCAAATATAGAAACCATTTAACCGATGACCCCACAGTTTGATCCACTTCAATACTGATGATGTGTTGAGCACAGATCAGCCACGCTTGCTTATGTAGAGAGGCAGTAACAGGTGAGACGCATTAGCAGTCACATTCTTTGTGATATTAGCACTACTCGGCAAGATCCAGACTCTAATTTACAATACCAATACTAGCATCAAAGGTCACTTAATTTCACTGCAAATGTTACCTTAAATTTACTCTGTAAACCATGCAATGCTATGAGTAGCCTATACCACAGTGGGTAGTGATGAAAACTGAAGTAAAAGAAGGAAAGCTGCCAATTATGCTTGAACTATGTAACTACGAACACAGGCACTACCAAATATGAAGTGTTTAAGATTTCGTGACGTTAGAGTTCATAAAGAAAACAGATAAAAGCATGCCCTTGTCTTGATGAGTTATCATAATGAGGCACAGCTATCACATGGTTAGCAACACAAGACTTTATCTGATCCTTGCAGATTTTCCATTTTCCAAAATAATATGAGCTTAGTCAGGCACACTCCATTATTCCATACCAAATGGAGAATCTGTAAACCCACAGACATCAACTCACAGGGAGAACAGGGCTTGTGCACACTGCCACCCTTTGGGGACTTCTGTCCTCCCTTAGAAGTCCCAATCTTCAGCCCTAGCAGCAAAACTCTGCTGGAAGGAACACAGCTAAGAGGCAGTTGCTGCCACCTTCCACCATCACCTACTGCTGTAGCTGGAAGCCTCTGCAAATCACATCTTTCTACATTCAAGGTCAGTAAATGCAGAACAAAAGGATCTGGGTCTTGCAGTATTCTTTTCCTTTTGTTAAATATGTATGGCTAAGGGAGCCTCTGTTTGTACAACCTGAATGCTTCTGAAACAATGTAAACCAGTCTCCACCTGGCTCTCTTTTACATGAATTAATTTTCCAGGATCATCAGGAATACATCTAATTCCTGTGAAATAGGAATAACAACTATGCCTCCCATACAACAGGCATCCTCATGTTTGTTCTGATACAGTTAAGATGGAACAAATGTCACTGTTTGCACAGTTTCAGCCTTGCAGAAGACAAAAGAGAACTATGAAACATCAGGTACTCTCTAAAACAGATACTGCATTTAATTAACATTATTTTGACTGTAAATACCTTAAATTTGTATGGGCCCAGTCTTCATTTACTTCCCCTGCACTTTCACAACTTTGTCAGGGTTTAGCCAAACACCTGTATTAAACTTCTGACTAAAATAGTATGGCTAGGTAGTCAGGTTTTTTTTTTTAATGGCTTACTAATGCCAGAGAGGAGTACTCATCAGAAGCAACTTCATCTGCCATTGGGGAAACTGCTGAGTGGGGCAACAGGTGGATATGTGTCTGCAACTCAACACAGGTCTCAGAGGCAGGTACAATGAAAAGGAGGAGGCAGGGGCAGGCTGGAGTTGTGCCACTGCTCACTTCAAGTGCCAACGTCCCTGCCTGTGCCCACAGCCCTGTAGCTTTGCATTGGGCAGTGGTAATCCTCTCGCCAGAGCCCAGGTGCAGCCCCCACAGCTGCTCGGGGGTTCAGTGCCTGGCCCCTGCACACCCACGTCCTGCCCAGTGTCACTGGGTCTGCCCTGACAGGAAAGGGTGAGAAAGTGACACTGTAACATGTGATTAGAACCCCTAAAAATAAACTAAACCTACCCAGAGAAGGGACTAACACAGCTCTCCAGGAGCACATCAACCAAGCACTGGTGCTGTGCGGAGCGAGTACAGACCAGAATATTTGAATGGAGAAGACAAAGGGACTTTTCATTCTTTTCCACAAGCATCTCTCCCTGGTTCACTTTTTGGTACAGTGTGAGAATAGGAAAGTTTTTTTTCCCCCTGAAAGAAATTATTCCACTCCTCACAACTCAACCGTGGTACATGTCTAAGTTTTTCACCTTGTTTGCAATAGGAACCTGAAAACAACTACAAAGGTCAATCAACCAGGTTGTTAATTCCAGAGATATTCCAGCCCACTCTGGTGACCCTGGCAACATAACCATGTTTCACCAAGCAATAAACAGCGTAGCAGAAATTCAGAGCTGTCTCTGAGATGCTGTCGTAAGCCTAGCATTATATATCTGTTGCTATAGCAGGGCTATACAAAGCTGGTTGTTTAAACAAGGTCCAAGAGATCTGGAAGTGTTTTATGGCAATTTATAGTGCCATCCATACTAATCCACTTTATAAAAGGAATAAGCTATAAGTAACAGTTCAATGGTACACACACACAAAAAAATACAGTCTTTTAAGACACTTAAAAATATTTGCATGCTGTAAAATAGTCCAGAGAGATTTATTTTTTATTATATCTTCAAAACTTCTGTTTTTCAAAATGCAGTACACAAAATGTTTATTTGCAGTGATTTTTTTTTTTTATTTTTTTTTTTAATATTGCCTAAATGGAGAATCTTTGCACTCAGAAAAAACTCCAGAAAGATCAAAGGGATTAAGGACTCTGTGCTTTTTGTGCCCTTTGGTTCATTTACAAGGTGCACACACCACATCAAGTTGTGATTTCCTCCTCCCCCACCCCTGCACACAAATAGCTGCAGATGGGTTTCACAGCTGTGGGTTGTGCCCTGCCCAGCATGGCAGATTCTTCCAAAATGGGACACATTACACATCACATACAGAAAGCATAAAGCCCTGGAAACTTCCCATACTCAAAGGAGAAACTTGTGAATGCAAGCTCTATTTACTCTCTTGTAAATAACTGTGGGCAATTGAGGGAAACTGTCCTTTTTCAACATATGGTAGATGGAGTTAATTATCAATTAAGTGCTAAAAGTTTCCAGAACAATCAGGATCTGGCTTTCATCCAACACTTATTAAAATATTTAATAGGTCAAACAGCTTAAAAAAACCCAAACAAACAAACAAAAAACCCCCAAAACCTACATTTAGCTTTCCCTTTTTGGAAAAAATACACCATAAGAGAATGGAAATTCGCTGTTCCATTCACAATCTCTAAGAAAACCAGTTGAATCAGCTTGGCCATCAGCTACAGATCAGTATAGGAAAACAGGATGCAGTACAAAGAGAAGCTTTAAGATTTGACAGTAGTGACTCAGACTTTAAGTGCTCTGCCCTACCCCTGAAGGAAACATTTTCATTGTTTGCCAGTGTTTCAGAATAAAACAAAACAAACAACTATCTTTGGGTACACTTTTGAAATTAATTAACTTATACCTGCTGCAAAGATAAGTTTTCTTCATGCGAGGACTCAAGAGTCCAACAGACCCTGAATGCGAATGTAAAAGTCTAACTAACCCCTCCAATTTAGAAAACCTTCTCTAATTATATTCCCTGAAATAGATATTTTTAACATTCTGCCAAATAAAACTAAAAGTATGGTATAACATATTATCATTCTCTCCCATATATTGAAAAGGCCATTCATGAAAGTCTGTCAGTAGAGACATTCTACCATTATGCACAGTAAAGCAGAAGGCAATTAAAGCTGAAATGGTGATGAATACAAATTCATCACCTTAGACCCCAAAATGCCACCCATCCCTGCCCACACTCTGAAGTACCACGTGTTCTGGATGTCACCTCCTCCATGGTTGTGAAATGAGTTTGAAAAGCAAAAATAGATGACAACAGGAGGAAAATTAGATGTTCTCATCTTCCATTCAGAGACATGGGTTTATTGTATCAGAGAGCATGATGTCTATCAATGAAGCTTTCTGAAATTAAGTCTTTAGTCATTAATCATGGGCAGAAATTGCAAAACAAGTTCTTGCTTAATGTTCATTAGATGATTTGAATTTGTCTTGTATGCTCAGAAACAAAGTCAGAAAGGAGTGAAGGTTATCCCCAGCTTTGTTTGGATAAATACAGCCTCAGATATTTTAGTAACAAAAAAAGAGATTTACATCAACCAAGAACTGATGTGCTTATCTTGGAAATAAACTCGATCCCCCTCATTTCTCAAAACAGTCACATAAAGTATTCTATTGAAAGACCCCAAAGATGATTAACATTTAAATTCTAATTCTACTGAGCAGTTCCCTTCAAGTTCTTCCAATGGTCTAAGCACAACAGAGCCTTAAAGCACTTAACTAGTTGGGTGACCAGCTTTCATGTGGTGCCTTTCACTAATACAACTAAAAATAGGTAGAGTAAAAAATGAAATACAGAAATGTAAGCCTTACACATCACTCTACTTATGTGCAAAGAGAAACAGAGCAGATTAGCAATGCTTCAAAGTCTGTTATACAGCCAAAGTACTAAAGTGACAATACAGCTGCCTCCAAACTTGACATCACTCAAGTTACAAGGTGTGGGTTTGTTTTTTTTTTCCTTCTAGTTCCTGTGGTCAGAGAGCTCCTGCTATTAGAGGACAAACTTTCAAAATAAAGCAAAATAAACACAGTTTGAATAACAGAAATAACTTAGTAACCTGTGTATTTCACACCACTTATGGAAAAAGTCTCTACTATATTTACAGCAGCAAATGGTTTGTCAACCATGAAACTGAAGAAGCCAACCTTAGAGACAGAGACTTGCTATTGAACAGAATTTGACCAGACATGAGTTTGAGTTAGCCAATGTACTTGTTCATGCCAGTCCGAGGAAACAGTGAACCTACTGAGGATGTCCAAACGAAGCCCAGAGTCCAGCCAGGAACTGTTCATGTGCTGAAACAAATGCCCTGGACTGACATAGTAAAATATTCTGACCCTCTTGCACCAATTTGTAATCAATGATTTTCCACCAAATAAACAACTGCAAGATGGGCAACTGGCATCTTCAAAATGAGTACCCTCACAAGACGTGTAAGTAGCCGTGTTTACTGCTGCACTTCCGTGCATGTGCGTATGCAGAGTCTGTCAGAGAGCCAAGGGTACACGGTGTTGTGTACCCAAACCACAGTGCCAACCTCTCTGAAGCCAGGTTCAGTGGGAGGGTTGAAAGTTCATATAAAAACCAGTCCAAGCTTCCAGTCACGTGATCTCCTTATCTATTTTGATAGTTGCAGAATGTCAGGCTCACACAATGACATCACGGCTTTTAGGGGAAAAAAAATGGAACAGAAAGGTCATAGTGTACAACTGAGGTAAGGTTTTCAGAAGTAGTATCTAGGCTTCAGTCTATTTTCTCTCAGCAGGTTATTGTTAATAGAGTTTGCAGAGACTGATCACAATGCAAGATTTGTCCAACGTTATTGTTGAAATACAAAAACTATTCAAATTCTTGAAGTCAGTGACTATTAGCAGGCCACGGCTATTACTACCCAAAACCAGAAACCACTTCATATCTGTATAACTGCAGTTTCTTAGTTGTTGTGACCAACAGTAAGGAGCTGAACTTGTGAACATTGTTGCCCTGTAAGATCTTTGCTGCACACCAAACCTAACTTTTCTTGAGGCTATTTTCAATTATATAACAAGAAAGTTCCCAACAGAACCTGATCAAAGCCACCAAGTAAGATGCAAGCAGAGAAACAGGACTGTCCCCTGGAAACTTCAATGGCTGTACTAAGTGAAAACCAAGAACATTGATCTGTTATTTCTATACTACATCCACTCAAACAGCAACAAGAATGAGTAGCACCTAGAACAGAGTATCCACTATGTGCTCTCCTCAAGGTTAACAAAGGCCTCTTTATATTTTACTACTTTTCCTGTGCTTGGTCCTAGATCTCTAGGCACATCCTCAGTGCTCCTGTTTAACATGTCCTTGTGAGACACTGCATGAGGAACGTGAGTAGCAGGCAAGCCCCAGCAAGCAGGATTCTTGCATTCACGAATGCCAGCACAGGGGTGAACTGCAGAAGAAAGGGTAGCCATGTACAAGCAAGGGAGTACATGGGTAGATGGAAAGAATGGGTACAACACAGAGAATGAGATAAACAGTACTTCCCTGTTCACTAGTGTGAACAGATGTAGGTGGGTGGGATGTTTATTGAGCAGAAGAGCATTAAAATAGAAACACAAATAGGAAGGAATTAATAGAAGGGCAAGAGAAAAAATAAAAAGAAGGCATGAGAATTAACAAAGACACTATTATGTAAGTGAGAACAAGAAAAAAGAAAAGGAAACACAGGACTATGAGCAAAAATTCATCTGGGTTCATGATTCTTACTTACACGAAAAAATGTTTGCAATCAGAACGACCAACATATATTATTCGAACTAGCTGACAATTGATAACCAATCCCTAGAAAAAGAAAAGGGCAGACAACTGACAAATCCAGCAACTCTGATATAATATAGCCATTTTCTCCATTTTGATAATTTGGCTTTTCAATTTTCCTCATAGTTTTATTTCTGAAAAGCATGTCCAGGTCAACCATTGAAGGAACCAAGCAATAAAAGATTCCTACATAGCACATGCTCTCATGACACGAAGTTGTTCTGCACCATGCATGTGGCAACAATAAGGAATTCAAAGGAACAAGGATGTATCAGAAGCCATGTTAACCAGCCTGTTCAACATATGCCTTGGTTATCTGCTTATATCGATATCTCACCTATCTGGGCAAGGAGGTTCTTTCAGGCTAGATAGGACCATTAATGAGACAGAAACTGCTGGAGGTTTCCCCAGAGCCTGCACCCACATCCACCCTCAGGAGACCATAGGTTGAACTGACACACACACAGAAGTTAAACCTTCTCCAGGAAGATACCAGGTGACACCTAGTGGACTATCCATACAATAAGAGGAACAGTATGATTTAGGTTCAATTTTTCAGTAAAGCAGCATACTTGGTTAATGACTAAACCTTCCACTCCTTTGTGCTTTAAATATTCTGGAAAGGGAAGCAGAAAGGCAATGTTCTGGGTACCAAGTTATGAAAGAACGGTAGTGGAAAGCCGCTGACTCAAAGAAACAAGTTGTAAAATTGTATTTGCAACAGGATTAATGACATAGAAACAAGCTTGAATGGTGGCAGTCCTGTTAGTCCTATAGTTGGTCCTGGCTGGGAGGCATGGTGGTGACAGGGAGGAACAAATCCATAGCCCTCTGGAGTCCCTCAGTCTTTGAGGGCTTCCTAGCCAGCCAGATTCTCCGGTTTTACAGTGCCACTACACTGAGTTGCCAGCAAGTCAACCACACAGTGCTAAAGGACCTCAGGCAATCCCAGGTGCCTGCAGATACTCATTGAATTTCAAATGGTGCTTTAGAGCATGGTCAAGGTGACAACAAAACTGCAGACATGAAATATACAACAAAGCCTGCACCTAAATATCTTCTGACTGTACAAGTCAAGAGGAAGTTTGAAGAAGTGTTTTCTTCAGCTTAATAGTAAAAACAAGCTTATGGGAAAAACAAAACAAAAGTTTGTTTCAATTTTACAATATTACAGTATTTTTTAATGCCTGTAATATGTAAAAGAAAAATATTTGAACACAAAAATCACTGATTACTGATACTGAGTAACTGCACAATTTAAAATTACAAAGATATGTTTTCATCTACAGCATCCTGATACTGAATATAGCTTGACAGAAGAACAAAAAGTCCTAAATAGTTTGCTATCATTCATTTTAATGCTAAAATTTTAGATCAATTATCCTTTAATTCCAATGAAATTTGTTGCAATAATAAGATATATTTAAGCTTTTGCAAGCGAACTTGCATATGCACATGTGTATACACACAAGATTTTTACAAAATATATGTAAATTAAATAAATACTGGTTAAAGTAACTAGTGGAGGCTATTCACTTCATTGGGATTTTTATTATGCAACTCTTCCAGAGTGATATTTATTCATACGGTGCTTTTTTTCCTTTTTGAATATTCCCTTTCCATAGGCACAGGCCAGGTCCCGTGGGAAGTTCCTTACAGGCAGTTCCTGCTGCCCTGCTCAGACACCAGGTTCTGCCCTGGGTGTGCACACCACACACGGCTCCTCCCCAGCAGAAGCATTATGGCTGGTCCATCCCTCTACACTCAGCCTGTGTACCAGTAGGGTGAGCTGCAATAAAATAAATGAGTGTACTATAAATGTTGTAGGCTCAAACTTGAACTGAAGTTCAAACACTACATGGTGCATGCTTTGCCTAGGAGGTATTGTGAGATAAAAAGAAAGATTAGTCAAAACGGAGAGATGAGACAGAAAGAAACATTGCAGACTGTTCACAGCTGGGCTGTCAGGTGGAGCAGAGGAAAAACCAACCTTTGCCTCCTGACACTGCCAGCCTGTGCCTTGTAGACACCAGCAAATCCAAAGAGATCACAACTACACCCAGAAAGAACAGAAAGCCCTCTAGAAAGATTTTTTTTTCCCCTCTCTGTGACTAATTTACAACAACTAGCTGAGCTAGTGCTATCTCCACAGCCCCAGTATCACCACAAACCAGGCTACCACTGGTATGAAGAGAGCTACTCCGGCGCTATGGCACTGCATGGCCGCTTTGACACATTTAGCTAAAGAAGATTAAGTGAAACATGCACAACTTGAGTTTCAATTTAAAGTGAGGCCTTCACATGGACAATAGCTATGAGAAAAATGGCAGAGGACCTCATAGACATTTAAAGAAAGTTCTGCTCTAACATCGCCCTGATGGTGTATAGTACATAAAAGCCTTACACTAATGTGTCAGAGCAGAAAATAAAGGCTCTCTCCCAAGGCAGCCCAAAGTACTTGCTTCATAATGCTGCCTCTAAGAGGATGAAACTTGGTTTTAGTACAAGGGTACGTTTGCCTTTCATCTTGCAAGTTCAACATAGACTTTAGATTTCATATATTCTGATAAAGGGATGGAAAATATTGGTCACAAAACTTGGACAATACATGCAATATTTCAATGAAGTAAAACAGAGCTTCATTTCATTTTACAGCTGATCAGCAGAGAAGCAAGATAATTTCTGAGTAAAAAGCCTCTATCAGTGGTGCATCAGTCCAACTGAACTTTTTCTGATAGAAACCACAGCCACTGTTTGCCTATGGTATGTACAGAAAGGAGTTGGGTGCTAACATGAGTAGCATAGACATCGCCAAAGGGTAGTAAGTGCTTCTACACTACAAGAAAATGATGAAAACCAAACAAACAACCAGGTCAAGGAATTTGGAAAATTATCCCTGCAAATACAACTACTAAATGAAACTTTTTAACCAAGGGAGAAAATCCAAGACGACTTTCTGTAAGTATGAGGTTTTTTACTTTGAAAAAATATTGGAAAAGTATAGCAAAGGCAGGGAAACATTTTTCTCTTGGCATGTAAAGTTACCTCAGAATAGCAAAGGCATTCATTTTAGAAATGTTTCTGATGTATACAAACTTTATTCTTATTTATATATAAATATTTTGCATAATACTCTTAGAACAAACTAAGCTGAGTGAAGCTGCAGACGGCAATTCACCAGAACTTTTATACAGCAGTTTCTCTCGAAGGCTCTCCTGAATCCTACGCTGTGTACTAAAAACTGTGACATAAGGTAGTTTACAGATTGACTGCCACAGCATAAGGGAGCTGGAAAGCCAAAAATTATGTTGTAGTTCAAAAAATAGAGAGATCTTGTTCTTTGATCTACCAAAGCAGTTTTGCTGATATTTTTTCAATATAAAATATGATAGCAGTTAAACAGTCATTTCCAGATCAGTACTGCTTACATATTTTACAGACATTAACATAATAACGACAGGCAATTTCTTCTCTGAATGTGTTGTAACCATGTGACTTTCTTTTTGATTACAAGACCTGCAAGGAAACGCAGGTCCCGCATGTTAAAGAACTTGTGGTCTTATTGCAATAAAACCTTATAATGAGCAAACAAAAATGATACTACATGTTATTTATATGGAACAGGTGCAAACAGCTCCCACGATCCAAATCGAGTTAGCTGAACACTGCAAAGCTGTAGTAAGTAGTTAAGATGTAGATGGGCTGACGTTTACAGCAGAAGATAGGACACTAACATAGATAAATCCCAGGCTGCGCTTACTAAGATCAGCCAGTTCAAAACTGACATGTTGTAGCTTTGTGTACTATTCCTGTCTTATTTTAGGGCTACGGCCAGCAGAAACAAGCAACATTAAACTCATGGAAGCATAGATTACGCTTCAGTGGAAAGAAAAAAAACACTGAAAAAGATAAAATCAGCATGCTCTGTTCCTCAGTCTTTTAAGAAATATTTCTAATATAAAAAGAAGAGAGAACCACAAAGCCTAGATGTATGCTTGGCAAATGTGTGTACTCAACAAGCCCTGGGGAACAATACTTGCTTAAAGCCTTTAACTCAAATTAAAATGGTTCCTTGGAACAACAGCATTTCCTTAGACAAATGAGACTTCATGCAGCAGTCACCTGAAGAAAAAAACTACTGATTAACACTTCCAATTCTGATGGAAGTAGCTGAACTAGATTACCTAATATTGCTTCATCTAATATTTCTTCAGCATTTCTGTATAGTGGGCAACCAACATAAGCTTATTCAGGTTTCAAAAAAGCCACAAAGCCTGTGTTTTGTTTATATTCCAGTAAATTGAAGAATTGCAGTATGAAAACACCCAAAATAGAGGGCATTGGGTAAAATTGTCTAAAATAAGGTGATAAGCAACAACCATATGCCAGAATTCAAATGCATAACCTCAGCTTAAATACAGAATATTGCATAGTTTTAAAAGATTGCTTTTAGGCAGAGGGTGAAGTGAGTAAATACTGGTGAAATGAATAGGCACATGTAGAGGAAAACATACAGAAACCAAGCAGAGCGTGTAGTTCAGAGAATTCCACAAAATTAGGAACCAGGCAATGGAAATTAAGTTTTAATATCCTGTAGGAAATCTACTGGGTAAGACTCTCATATAATGTAGAATTGGATATAGATGTAAGGAAACAAGGAAAATAAGACTAAAGGTAAATGCAATAATCTCACAGGTTCAGAAGACTGCACAGAGACAGCTTTCCTCTATTTTATTATGCATTTCAAGAAAAGATTGGTTGTATGAGGAGCATGTGCCAATCAAACCCAAACCTGAAAAAAAAAGTGAGTTTAAATAAATAATGTATAAGACTAGTGTTTTGACTTCAGGCAGGTGTATACAGGTCTTTCGAGGTCCCTTCCAATCCCTAGAATTCTATGATTCTATGAAAGCCAAAGGAGAAGAAATAGACATACTTGAGGTCACAAGGGCTTTTTTGGTTGGTTGGTTGATTTGTTTTTTGTTTGTGTTTTTTTTTTTGTTGTTTTTTTGGGGTGCGTGTGTGTGTGCGCGCGTGTGATTTTTTGGTATTGTTTTTTGTTTGTTTTCAGACAGACTGCCTCATTCCTAACAAAGAGTTACACCTTTTCTTTTGGATATCATCTCTACACAACAGTAAGTTTAATAGAAATTTTTATTGACTTTGAGATATTTGCTGGACAAATCTCAATGTTAATCTCAAGTGCTTAACAAACTACTCAGCACTGTCCTGTTTACATTGAACTCTGATCCCTGATCCAGGTCACCCTGAGCTTTCAGGGAAAAGATTCCTGGTTTTCTTCTGCCTTGGGTCAGGGTCACATTTGTAATCTCTTTCCACAATTAGAGAAGCAAAAAGAGAGAATTATTAACACTTCTATTTTTCCCTAAGGGATATCCATTGCACTATTTTTTTTTTTTTTTTTTAATATTAATTTGTTTTAAGTTCTTGCATGTTACAAACATATTTCTTCATCTAATGCTTTGGTCATGACTCAAATATTAGATACATAAAATATGAATACTGCTAGAACTGGTAGGATTCCTATAATATAAGTGGAAATTAAGATAGTCAGAACTAAGCACAGCAGGTTTAAAACTCACATATTTTCCATATTTAGGAGAATGAGTCCAAATACTTGCTGGCTTTGCAAGATATTCAGAGCAGAAGAAAAAGGGATCAGTTCTAAGTAAGTAACTATAAGATTCTTATATTCAGGAGTACATGCACCTGTAAGGTAGGAGGGACAAAAATCTCAAAATTTGCAATGGAAGTTTTCTTTGCAAACTTAAGATCATGGAAAAGAGTGCAACATTTTCATAAATGCCCCAGCTGACCACCTTCATACAGCCAATTCCTTTATATTAAATAGGCATGGGCTTAAACTAACCTCTGGATTAAGTCCAGATTCGGGCCTGTGAAGAATTTGTAATACAAATATTTTGGGTCAGTCCTTTAAAAGAATTCAGACTGTCGGCAAACTTTGAATAATACACATGTGGTGGATAAGAGACCAGGTGCCTCCTGAAAGTCCTCAGCTGCCACCAGCCTCAGCAGAGGCCAACCATGGCTGGAACTTGGGTCAGCACATCACGCTGGGGTGGTGAAATACTATCCAACCCGCCTGCCAGCTGCTATCAGATCATACACGGGATTGATTTACTGATTGAAGTGTGTCCTCCATAGCAATGCTGAGCTGTGTCTGATGACCTCACCCAAGTGGCACCTTCAGAAGTCAAGTGGCAGAAATCCAGACAGCATTTTGAAAAATGCCTCCTGGATGAGGACTCCTCTCCCCAACATCAGTGGCCAGGGCAGCCCCTTACACTGGAGAGGGTACAATAAGCGAATGACAGCTCCACAAGACCCTACAACAGCATTTTTCCAATTCAAATTTGGAGTCCCAGCTATAAAGTCTTAGTTATTTTTGGACAATATTCAGGGTTTTTTTTCAGTGTAATATATGTTATTCAGCAAATTCAATCACGTTGCAAATCAGTGCAGCAAGATGTTTACTGTCAGCACAGCAGCTGTGAAAGCAGCATTAATACAGAACCCAATAACCCGTGTTCACGTTTCCCTTACTGCCTTTCATATGTTCCTGATTTTAAAATACAAGTAAAAAGGTTTTCTTCTGTGTCATCTGTCCCAAAAGGCAGTGTTCTTTCTGCTTCACAAAATAATTAGAAATGGAAATAAGATGTCCCTACTGACGATGCTCAGGGAGACAGACAAGATTGTCACTTGTTCTATATACAAGGGCTGTTGCTGAGGGGAAAATTATCTGCATCAATAACAGTGAATTTGACTCAGAAGCAGCTCTTCAGGAACAAAAAAAAGCATTCAAAGTACTAGAGATTCTCACTCCCCACAATACATGCTTCTTGAGTTCATACAGAGAGGAGGCTGGTAGCTCACAACAAAGAGAAAAAAAATATCTTTTAATGACAAGAGCTACTAGCAAGTTACTGACACCACGATTTGATAATAGTAATAACTATTATTATATGTTTCTCTGATCAGGTCTGACTGATCAGGAAAGCCTGACAAAACAATCAGTAAATCACAGCACGTGCATATATCACAGCATGATGACTACATAAAGTTAAAAATAAATGGGTGATCACCAATTAAAAAACTATAATGGTTTTTGTGTAGCAAAAAATCTATGAAGTACCATACCATGCAGCACTCATACCAGAGTCAATTTTGCTTTTAATTTAAAATAAAAAAGTTCTGTGATACTAAGTAACTGTTGTCAAAATTACAGCTCTTATGAAAACATAATACTCAATAAGAAGGGTTCCCCACCCAAGTTTGGCCGATGCGTAATGGAAAGCACCCACTGGAATACATCGCATGTGCTTTCTTCTACTAATATAAGCATAAGCATTTTTTCCAAGTTACCAGCATTGATGTCCTATAACTGCAATGCTTAAAAACCAGTCGATGTAAGTGGAGCTACATGCACTTAAATGGAGCTATTTGCCCTCAAACATTTGTTTTTCCTTAAATTGTTTAGTCTCTCACCTCATGACTTCCATGCTGGTTCCCAGAATCAGGCAAGAGACTCCGACAGACTTATGAAATTATTGCTTAAGAGCAGCAAACGTGAAAGAAAGAAATCTGATTTTAGTCACCTCCAAGAACTGTCTAGATTAGCAATAATGTGTCATACTGAACTGTAAACAACTGGAGAGAGATGGAAGCTAAGACTGTATTAACCTTTCATTATTTACTTTATGTTCCGAGCTTATATTCAGCTCTCAGGTGACAGGTCAACTTAGATGTTAAAGGCCTTTAAGTATTACGAGATCTCAAGCCTTTAAAGATTTTGCTACTAAATACAAACATCAGTATTTGAAACGATACAATGATTCCTGTCCCAAAGAAGTTGCTATCTAGAAAGCTAGTACTTTCCTTGTGCTTCTCCTAAGCACAATTTACATAAGTGAATGTCATTTCCAAAGGAATTACATGGGACCACCTTGAGATTGAACTGTATTTGTTACAGCATGAGGAGTATTTGCTTCAGCATAGTAAACACAAGATCTTGGACACACAGAAAAATTCTTTAAAATGTAAGTTTCATATAGATCTTATTTAAATTAGCGAACAGATTTTCAATAAAGTAATTTCATTTATTTTTTTTACACTTTGAACCACAGCTAAACGTACAATAATGTCCTTTTTCCTAAGATTGTCTTCGGAGGAAGTGCTGCAATGGTCCCAGTCTTTTGATAAGCTGATAACAAGTAAATGTAAGTAATTGTATGTTTGTATCCCAGATGAATTACTGACAAAAGTTCCCATGACGTAAAATCAATAAGTCATGCAGTAAAAATGTATGCTGTGTTATAACCAGCTAATGAAAACACCTTTGTGTGGCACACTTAGCATGCATCACACTGAAAAGAAACGTAGCACGCTGTAAATGCTTTCTCAAACTTGCCATTTCTGCAAGCACATGTAATTCTTACAAAGACACACGATAAGGGCTGGTTTATCTGCTATATCCCCACTTAACAGCAACATATATTAGAAGGAAGTGAAAGAAGATTCTTGGGAAATCCTGTGTATGGCAAAGACACCACAGCTGATGGTACATCTGTAGGGTTAAATCCATGGAATTTAGACCCTCATCTCATGTATGGGAAGAGCTGTAGCTTCAGTAACAAACCTGAACTTTCCCTCTCCAGCGTTCTCCTGCCTCATTCTGAGCTCTCCCAAATTTCTCATATGGCCGCCAGTCTGGAACATCACTGCTGAACTACTTTTTTAAAAACATTGATGAAAAAGTCGCAGAGTTACATCAAAAACCTCTAAAAATTATTTTGGAGGACTAGCATTATTTTCTAACTACAGACAAAGTACAAAGAGCAAGACGATTAACAGACAGAATTTGTAACAAGTCAAAAGAAAAATATTTTGCCTTTAAAATCTTTAACAGCAAACAACCTGGTGTGTTACAGTTTGCACGGAAAGCAGAGGGATAAAGTGAACAACAGCTAGCATTTACAAGAGACTAAATTAAAACACAAGCAACAGGCAGTGCTCAGTGTCTTTAGAAACATGGAAGCCCAGAATGCTGCACCAGCAGGAAAACTTGCTTTAAACAAAATGTTGTAGCTTCCAGCAGTGCTCAGATGCTGCCCTTCTTAAGATACCTTGCTCCCTGTACTTAGATTTGTTGATTTTGGATTTAAATGCTTAATGATATAAGAAAATGCAAAGGTGTACTCACATGAAAAGCCAGAAGCTCTAAATCAAATGGATATGCAGCTCTTTATGAAAGGCAGGCTAAGTGTTCGCCTGTCTTAGGTTTTGCTCTGAAAGTACAGAGACCACTCCTGCTCAAGAGCCAACACAGAGTGAAGCCTCAGAAGGGTTCTCCTGGCCAGAGGCATTTTAACAACATTATTGCCTAATCCTGTACAAAACAAGACTAAGGACATGACAAAAGGCAGCGATTTTAGCAGGAATTTAATCTTTGCCAAAATCCCACTGATTGCTGCTGTCAAACTCTATTGACAGGTGTTTCAAAGATATTCTCTGGTGCAGAACCGCTTATTTGCTGAACAGATTCTTCTTTTAACTGTTTTAACTGTTTAACTTCGGTCAATACAGCAGCAAGAAAAACGTTAGTCCCTCCACTCCCCATTGCTTTTTGTAAACTCTTACACCAAGAAAATAAAGTGTGGGTTTTTTGTTGTTGTTGTTGTTGTTGTTGTTGTTGTTTTAATTCAAATAATGATTATTTGATAATACTTATATATCTTCCTTACAAAACTAGAAAAGGGATTTTAAAGTAATTGTCAGCCTTTTGATATGTTTGATACAGTTTGCACAGACGAGGAAGAACGAAGTTCTCAGCACTCTGTCCCTGCACAGTGAAATGTCACCGAGGTTAAAGAGAGCTCTGCACAGGCAGGAAAATGCAATGTTGAAATGTAGGGCTCCAGGGTTAGTTTGTTTAATTCCCCACTTTGACATAATCTAATAAAAATATTTATAGAAATGCAATCAAGAATTATACAGCCTTGTAAACACCCCTATTGTCTTCAAAGGACTCTAAAGTTAATGCATATAGTCATGGTATGTGAATTTGGTTTCTGAAATTTACAGATGGGCCTATGATCTACAAGACCTACTTGAAGACAGAGCACAGTGATGAAAACATAGAATTCTGGCTTGCTTGTGAAGCTTATAAGAAGATCACATCACAGAGGAAAAGGATTTCTGTGGCAAGGAAACTTTTTACACATTACATTCAACCCCAGGCTCCCAATGAGGTGACATACAATAACATGAGTTCTCTATTTCCTCTAATAGCAATCCCAATGTGTAATGTAGCTGACAAAAGCAATAACAAATGGCTAGCATCTCATCTTAAAGGGAGTGAAAACTTTGCTATTCATCCACCCCAAACTCTTTTGCATCCAGAATGTCAATACTTGCCTTGACATCTTGTCTATAGGTATATCTTTATATCTGCCAAGGATACAAAGCAAAAGACACAACTAGATTAAGAACCAAATTCTTGGATTAATTCCATTGTTTTTAGCATTTGATCTAGGGTTCATTTATATGATCTTAATAGATTCTGGATTATGACATTGCTACACTGGGAACTGCTGGAGAGGGTCCAGCATAGGGCAACAAAGATGATGAAGGGAGTGGAGCATCTCCCTTATGGAGAAAGGCTGAGGGAGCTGGGTCTCTTTAGTTTGGAGAAGAGGAGACTGAGGGATGACCTTATTAATGTTTATAAATATATAAAGGGTGAGTGCCACGAGGACGGAGCCAGGCTCTTCTCAGTGGCAAACAATGATAGGATAAGGGGTAATGGGATCAAGCTGGAACACAAGAGGTTCCACTTAAATTTGAGAAAAAACTTCTTCTCAGTGAGGGTGCCAGAGCACTGGAACAGGCTGCCCAGGGAGGTTGTGGAGTCTCCTTCTCTGGAGACATTCAAAACCTGCCTGGACATGTTCCTGTGCGACCTCACCTAGGCGTTCCTGCTCCAGCAGGGGGATTGGACTAGATGATCTTTTGAGGTCCCTTCCAATCCCAAACATACTGTGATACTGTGATATGTTACTCTGGTCTTTGCAAGAGTAAATATAAATGAACGAAGTAAAAACTCTACCCAGTGCTGTCCCCTCTGTAAAATGGGCTAAAAGAAAGGTTCCAATATAAATTAATTATTTTCTGCTTCCAGCAAAACACAATTTAGGGAAGACAGAGCAGATTTGTATGTAAAATGTTTGAGGGTGATTTTCTTTCCAACATAAAGAAAAAAAAAGGTCATTCCTGCTCAGCCAGTCATGCTCTATGACCTTTAGCTATCCCTGCTTATTACTCTCCTTGCAAAAATAAGCTAATACTGGCTTTTACTGCTGCTGCCTCTGATAGAATGACATAACTAAAAAAAAATCCAGCTAGATTATTTTCTGGTTTATGTGTAAAAATAAAACTATAATAGAGTCTCAAATAGGACCCTCCCTGTTGACACTGAAGGGCAAGCCAAAACCAACTCAGCTGGATTCCCAAATGTTGGCAGAGAGCACTTGATGCTTTAAATGACTAAACCACTCCCACAAATCCAAACCTTGAAGAAATTTTGAAGTTCCCTCTGTTGGTTTTAAATGCCAGTTGGAAAGACAATACATTTTTCTGTCTTTTTCTCATTTATTTTATTTTTAGCATGTGCAACAATAGGAAACTCAGCAAGACATTTGCATTTCAAAAAAAAAAAAAAACCCAACTCAGTAATGTCAACCACAAATTCATTAACCAAAAGTAAGGGCTTAACTCAGGACAGTTAAAAACATGCTGGGTGGTTTGGTTGTTTTTTGTTTTGGTTTGGGGTTTTTTTTGGTGTTTTTTTGTTTGTTTTTTCTAAATTAATACTTATGTTAATCTTGCTCTTGGCTGTCTGGTTTCTGAGTCTGCACAACTCTGCCTTTACATTTTCTTGATATTCATGGTTAACACAAGAACTAGGTATCACTCTAAAAAGGTGCATCCTCATGAGGACTTCAAACACAGTTTATATTAAGATTTTAGCAGCATTTAGAAGATGCAAGTCAAATGACCTCTCTGGAAGAACAACATCCCAACACATGAAAGACATCAGCACTAACTTCACACCTTTAGAGTGCTGCTCTCAATACTGACAAAGTCAAGCTGAAAAAAAGCAATTTAATTCATCATGAGCTAATGGATTATCAAAAGTTTGCATTGTATCTGCTATACTTTCCTGTTGCTAAAACTTTCTACTCTTAGACACCCACAGACCTTCAGCTTTTCTGCTACAAATCCTGGATTGCAGCAGAAGAGCTCTAGGAATCAGAACACTTTTCCTTAATAAGGTTGATATATGGGCTCAATTTTATCTCAGAGATCATAATAATTTTTAGCAAGGGGTTTTCACAGGTACTGTGCACCTCCAGGCACTTGGACTCATTAGAACTCAGAAGTCAGGCTTCCTCTTCAGGGATCTAATCCCAGCTCTAGGAACAATTCTTAGCAAAAAAGGGGGTTGGATGTCAGCACCTTTTAGCTATTCCTTTCACTGCAACCACTCCATGTCCTCAGGCCTTCCTCCTCTCCTGAATCATATATATGTTCTTATCCTTCTTAGAAGTAGTGAGGAAAATATATATTGCTTAACATGCCTAAGGTTTGAAGTCTTTGGCCCATATTCTACATATGGGCCCAGCAACAGTGAGCTTACTACTGGTCTTGACCTCCGCTGATCACAACAGTTGGGATTAAACTGGCTTTTCTGTTAAAGATATGGGGCACACTGGGAAATTTGGACACCTCCTAGTCTTGAAGGGTTCTGGTCCCCAAGGGAACAAGCTCCCCATCCAGCCATTAACATGCCTCTTACTAAATCAAACACCAAAAGAGGAACAAATTGGTCAACTAATAAGACAGGATACTCTGGCATTATAGGGAGAAATCCACTCTGGTAGAATCCACATTTTTGGTTAGGTGCTGATATTAGAGGTTACATACAAAGATATAAATAAAAGGCATTCATTACAAGCCTCCTAAATTCAATCTTCCTTTCCCATTCCTTGGCATGTATTCAGTGATACTTCAGTATAATAATTCTTTTTTCTGTTTCAGATTAACATTGACAGTCCTCTGAGGAATGCAATTACAAGGAATATTCAAGAAGCAACACAATCCTGTTTTGACGAAGCACAGAGAATAATTTACATGCACATGGAAAGAGATTCTTATCCACGATTTCTTGAATCAAATTTCTATCAAAAACTCAAACACAGCCTTCAAACTCATGGAAAAAATTAAATGGTAAACTAAAGAGAAAGGCTGAAAACTTCAAAAGGTTTCTTCTGGAATGCCAGTGTTTTAAAGTAGACAGGAAAAATCAGGTAGTAGACAATTACTAATACTAAGCTGCTGAACTGGTCTGTTGCTGTTAGAATTAATGACAGACTACCTTCCACCTTCCCTTTCTTTTCCCATGGAGGAGTCCCATTTATTTTCCTCTCCCCTCATTAAAACCCTAAAACCCAGGTATTAAAAATTTCAGTCAGAAATTATAGCCTAAGATTCCAGTCTTCTATTGACATTTGACAACTCTAATAACATACTTTCAGTATTCTTGTTTTGAGAGATCTGAAATAAAATAGTTTTGCTTCTAGGAATTAAATATTTATTTGGCTATATGTAACACAGAAGAAAAAAATACCTGCATTGCTATATTTTGGGGTTTTTTTGTTTTACTTTTATTTTCTTTCAAAGTAAAAGATAAATTGTGAAGTACAGCTGTTTGCTTCATCTTAAGCTGTGAAGTGCAGTATTCATATGGTGTAGATTCCATTTTTTTGCTGAATTATGGTGTACAATATATGCTATAAATGTACTTTGTCTACAATATATGCTATAATACTTTGATCAAGTATCAAAGTACTCTGGTTTACATTCAAAAACCAATCTGACTTCTCAAATCTCATTAAAACTGGATTCTCAATTCTTTTAATGGAGTTCAGTACAGACACTGAAAGCCATAGGAAATCAGGGACCTTTCTAGCATCTGCTCAAACTGCGTTATTCTAAGGAATACAAAGAACAAGCCATTCTGAGAGCAGCCCTGTAAACCTTGACAGCATCATACTGATCCTTTGGGATGATTTCACAGGAGAAATGAAGTATTCATCCAGCTGGATACATTTATTTGACTGAAGTTACTTCAGTCATGTTGCCAGTTCATGGTTTTTAACAGTTTACTTTAAGCTGTAAACTTGGCTGCCTAGTTTTAAAAGGCAATAATTGTGACGATGTAATAAATTATTGTCTCACCTTTGTTGGGAAAGCCTAGTCTTTTGATGGAAGGCTCACAGTAGTACTTTGTGCCCCTTAAGTTTTTGTTCTCACTCAAAATTTTCCTAATTTTTTTCAATGCAAGTGTCTAAGCTTTTCCTTAGAAACATGAAAACACAGGTCAGTGCAGACAGCAAACAATTGGATTTCACTTTTGTTGCAAAGATAATATTTAAGTACATGTCTAAAGCAGAATACAAAGCAAATCTGAGCATAAACTACATTAGTACCAAAAGCTTTAAGGTAACTTCAGTTTTGTAGGAAAAGAGATTGTTAATATAGGAGATAATCCTTTCGTTTTACACTGATCCCATGTAAAAGGATTGTCATATGAATGTTTGAATATTCAGCTCTTAAAAACCACTTTCAGCAAGCAAGGACTCAATAGGAAACCCAGCTAGGGATAGTACAGCTTTTGCTGCTGTTAACTTCTGATGCGCTTCATCCAGAAGAAAAAAAAAAAAAAATCATCTACAAAGAATGCTCAGAGAAATCACAGAGGGACTCTCAGTTTTTTTTAATGGCATGAAATGCTTAGTGTTTATTTTGCTAATAAGTTATGAGTCTAGCAACCCTTGTTGCTGGAGGGTTTATAAACTTTATAATTCCTTCTGAAAATAAGGTTTGAGGTTTTTTTCTTAAAGTTAGAAGAAGGGAGGCTCCTTTTCCCAAAATAGATTTTTTGTTAACTGGTAGAGATATTTCTGTTGCTTGATTTTTCTTTTGTGTTACCACATGTGTGACAATAACAGTTTATTTCATCAGGTCACATGTTTTGTAGAACAGCAACTAATGGCAGCAGCAATAACAAATCACTGCTTTTAACATTTTCATTATCAGCACTTGAAGTAACTCGGGTATACTTCCCACTGGCAGACAACACTAAATGCATTTGCTCACATTAATCATTCAAAGCTTCTGTTAAGCAAGATTAAAAAACCAAACTTTAAAATAGCTAAACTGGCAGAACTCTGTCTCATTCTTCCCTCATCTACTAAATAAGAATAATAATTAAAAAAAACAAACAAACAAACAAACAAGTGATGGCAATTCTTCAAATACATTACATTTGACAGGATAATAGATATAGATAGATTAATAAAACCATTATAGCAATTAACTGTATTCAACCTTGGAAACTGTTGACCTATTGAGGCTCAAAAAAAAAAAAGCACACCACACTGGACAGATTGTCTTGGGGTATTATTTTAGTTTGCTTGTTTTGAAAAGAGCTTACAATTAGATAATTTTACTTCATAAATATGAGCTGTGTTGGCCTAGTTTCTTAATAAAAGTGATGAAATTCATACTCTATGGTTATACTGCTGTTTTCATGAGTTTTATATCCACTCTTGGTGTCCAGGTGATATAATATAGAAAAACAAATACGAATTGCATATCATGTCTAAAAAACAAAGTAAAAATCCGCTTATAATTAGAGTCAGTCAAAACAAATCTGCAAGCATAGCAAAGCCTAATCCTTTTCATACAGATGGGTGGTAAATGAGATGATATAATGTCTCTCCCTTGTACCATCAGAAGCCTTCAGAGAATATGATGTTAGGTTTTTCTCTCAAGTTCTCTTGATTATTTCATACTTCCATATTAACTCTACATGTTTCTGCATTTAAATCCCAATAAATACATTGTAGGCAGTCTCACTCTAAGCAAAGTAATTAAGTAATATCCAGAACTTGGTACTGTAGACAACTGATTTAAACAAATATTATGGTCAGGGATGTTTACCACTAATTACAGGGCAGATGAGGATGTTTAGGAACCTACAGCCTCAGAGGAAAGGGAAATGACTGCAGCATTTCCAAGTATTGCCAAACATACAGTACTGTTGCAATCACAGGTCCCTTCAGAAACTGATGTTTGGTCTAACGTTCACTAAACACAGACAAAAGAGTGTAATGGAAGAAGTCTTCTGAAAATAACACTTTGCTGCACGTGCCAATTAGCTGGATTACGTGGCTACAGACCGTGGCCTGTTCCGGGCAAAGACTCTGTCATCACACAGGCTTGTCTACAGTCTCCTCCAACAAAGCTTCACAGAGGGGAAGGTGAAGGTGAATTCTCTTGGTAGAATTACAAATTTAGTAAGTTGTCAGTAGCACTAACTGTACAGCTTTGAGATCCTTTGATTTCAAAATATTAAATGTCAAGCTCTACAAAATTTTGTAAAAAAAACTTTCCAAAATTAAAATTAAAAATAGCAGTACCAATTCATGGTCTGATTAGAATACAGAAAGGATTTCAGCTTTTTTTTTTTATGAAAAAGAATAAAAAAGAAACAGCTGCAACAATGTATAGAGAAAGAAAAACACAAGAGGAACGTTTTACATATATTGGGGAAGTAAATCATGTAGCCAGGCACTCTTTTAGACATTATAGTGTGCAGATTCCAAGACATCACACTAGCAATAAGATATCAGCCACTGCAGCCAAATTGTGCAATTGGTTCTTTAAACTGGAATGTAAATTCATAAAAGCATGATAGCATCATATTATGTGTTCCAGGAAGTGTCCTTCCAATTAATTTTATGTGTCTGAATATGCTTATAGAAACAGTGACACGGAATGAGACATCCTGAAGCATACTGCAAGCGATCAGTATTAAGCACATATATATTCTGTCTTGACTGTATAAACACTTTACAGTATGTAGAGCTCGTGGGCTATTTAAGATTTCCCCTGGGGCTGGTAGATGACACATGGAGGTGGACACACTGCCCATTCCCTGCTGCAGAGGTGAAGGGAGGCCACCGAGTATCCTAGAGCAGCTCAGTGGGACTAGATGCCTGTGTTTGCAGAGCTGAATCAAGGCTGCTTTAACTACATTAGGTAAAGGTCTCTCATTTGCTAGCTTATTTTACGCAGCCCTAGGATCTTAAACCATTTACTGAAAAGCTTTTTAATCTACAACTTTATTTGCCTTCCAAAACTGCTGTAATATTTATCTCATGAAGACCATACTTACACAGAAATCTTTGTGTCCTGTACCTCAGATTTTGCTCAACTCGAAGTACAATTAAACTATCCGGGGACTAAGAGCAGCTCCTTACTGCAAGGACATGCATCTTACAAAATGGGGAACAAGGTAGGTCCACCTGAGAAGTTTATGCAAGTGTGGGCTTTTAGACATAGCAATCCCCTCAGCAGGCTACAGACCCCCTTCACAACCCTAACTTCCCTCTGAATTTCTGCCTCAGGTGCACATATCTGAGGACAAGGGGAAAAACCTGAGTCTTTACAGCATGGGGGCAGGAGACAGGCCTGCAGCTCCTCTTCTGCAGCCTCATACCCCATAAGTGATTTTTTAGAGGACCCCACAGATCCATAGACTGTAACTCTCAGAGGGAAACAAGTCAGTCAGTAAGCAAAAAGTTAAAAAAAAATAAAAAAAAAAAATCACAGCAAAGGATCTATATAAGCATTGCCTTTCTGGCCAGCTGCAAAGAGCAGAAGCTTTGTGATGGTGGTAAGAACAACCTCTGCTACACTGTGAAACCACAGCTGAAAGATTACATTTTGTAAGCATCAGAAGTACCAATAATTAGAAGTGAAAAATTGTCACTGTATTTGCCAAGTCCCAAAGGAACACGGCATTCATCTGGTGACAGATTTGTTACCTCTGCTGTGTGTCCTGGCCTGCCTATGTCACCAGTCTCAGATTGAGAAGTCAAGTTTCTCAGAATACCCATCACTAGGGCTGTTGCTATATACAGCACCAGCCAAGGCAAATAGTTTTTCCTCCCACACTCCTTGTCTGCAAACAGTGATTACAGTAATCACCTCAGTAACAACAGGTGAGTAAATAAGAATAAGATTTTCTTCCACCCCCGAAAAAATGGTTACATATACAATTATTTCATGGAGTTATTTCCTTTCTACCATATGCCATGATCTGCTTTGCCTTTACTTAGAAAAAAAGAGTACAGGACTGTAACTTTATTTGCACAAATACACAGGGAAAGAACTTTCCAGTCAAAGCTCTATGATCAGGTTTTAGACATTTGCAATTATAAAGATTTACCATTCCCAGCACATGAGCTGGTCAGTTATTAGTGAGTCATTCGGTACCATGGCAGACAATGTGACTTCCCAACAGTGGGAACCATCAATATTTTGTATTAATTACTCCCTAAGAACAAATATATTGTTAGTTTTTAGTCTTATAATTCAAGAAGTCCACAATTAATAAAAAAATTCAAAAGGAAGAAATATCTAGAAACTTCTAGCCTATGAATCATTGCCCGTGTTGTTCCTTTGCTCAGAAGTTCATCTGCTGCTGAAATCTTCTCATAATAATGAAAGAGGACTTTATAACTAGTATTTATGTTCTTATTTCAGTTCAGGTATCAACAGAAAAATGACTTGCATATTGTCCTCTTCACACTCTCACTACTTTTCATTTTAGCTGTATTTTTGCAATGGTTTCTGTTCATGTCCATCCTAGTCTTGTTTTCTGGAAGATGTGTTTATTTGCGTATTTATCTCAGTAGCTCTCTCAAATTCCTTTGCTATCTACCCTCCATTTCTCTTTACATTCAATACTGATTTTTTTAAAGCATATTCAATAATCTTATATTTTAGGATATTATATTTGTTTTAAATAACTCAAGACTTAGATCCTGGAAACTGTGTTGGTTCTAGATTAACACCTATCAAATTACAGCCCTTTTGGACAATTTCACACTTTAAGGACCTCTCTCTATACATACTGAGCCTTACAGCATGGTCTCCAGCACCACCACAGTCTGTCTTCATGGTCAGACCAGAGAACATGCCCCAAAGCACCAATGTCAGCAAATGCCAAAGCCTTCCCAGAAATGCTGTTCACAGACAGAGTTCCTACAAGTGCCATTCAAAAACCACGGCAAGGTAAAACTTCGTTTGCTTATGGCAGATCTCTTTGCTTCTCTCAAGGGGTGCCATCCATCTAGCACACATGTTGAGTGGGCCTGTTGATTGAATCAAAGGTCTAGTTCACATGGATTAATTAGAAGACTGGGATGATGAATACCACATTATCAAATGCAATTCCAGAATACAAACACAGCAACGGTTCCACAAAACAAATTACAGTAGGGTGACTCTAGTTAAGCTTTTATTGCTGCTGCATCAGCACAGCAGTTACTACCTAGCAACATGATTAGTGCTAAAACAGAGTAAAATTGCTCAGAGGATTATAAACCCACATTGTCTTTGCAATTGTAGTACACTGGATGAACAGTTCACTGACATTTAGAACCAGATAGTTTTACATTGCTAAGTATTGAAGAGTGGACAAAATCGACGAATACAAGTTACTGTAAAAATCAGGACAGTTGCCAAGATAATTATTTTCTGTCTACTTCTGCTTCTCTAATAAATTTTTTAAGGTATAGTATTACAAAAACTTCAGGGAGCTTTTTTCACCATTATCAGAAATGAGATCAAACAGTAAAGATGAATTCTAGCAAACAAATTACCTGTTCTAACAGGTCAAAGATTAAAAGAACACGATAATTTTGCCTCTATCATCTTAGTCTGGATTTACTAATTATTGTATAGTGGTACATGAAGCTAATAGTCTAAATAATCCAGCTAGGTATTTTTCTACAGCTTTTGAAACAATTATTCTGATTTATGTATCTGCATGGTGCCTGCCAGCCATTTGGGCTATTAAAAAAAACAGCTTTTCTACCCAGTTTCTAACAGTTTGCAAGTGAAGTCAGCTAACTGGAATACACCTATAGCATTTGTAGAAAGGCGTTAATGTACTCTGCCTGCACTTCACATCAGCAGAAGACAGATCAGTTCCAGGGCCAAGAACTATCTGACCCCACTAGCACAAGTTTATAACCATTGCTGAGAAACTGGTTTGACAAAAGCACATCTCATGACTCTGAGGCAGTTAGGTTTTAGCAATGATGTAATTTGGAAGGATTTCTGGACAGAGAGGACTAGACTGTCATGTATTTACATTATGTTAATGCTGGTAGTCCTCATGGAAAGCCTCAGGGCATGAGTGCATGCTGCTTAGAAACCTCATGCAGGAGCAACAGAGACCTGAAAAGCCAGCAGGTAACAAACTTAGTGAGACATAGGGGCACACCAGGTTTTCTGGAGAAATATTGCCCACAATAAAGCAAGCACAGGCCTTGCTTCACAAGGCAGATGGATTTTCATGACTCTGGGAATGGAAAACCACAACAGACTGGAGCATCTTTTTCACCCTCTATAACAGCCAGCTATATGTTCCCCTGTATAAAAAGCAACCTAACAACAATGTTGTGCTTCATGTAATCAGTTACAGGAGTGCTCTAGGTACTATTGCCATGCTCTTAATAGTTAAGTGTTCAAAAGGATAGGGTTAAAATTAAGAGAATATAAATAAAACTCAGCTATTTATTACAATAAATTCTTCTAAAATTTCAAACCAAAACAAGAATATCCATATTACCACATCAAGCCATCTTAAATTACACCTTCTATTTCAGTAAGAGTGTATAATTATTTTATTTATATATATATATATATATAAGAAAAATATTTTTAATACGTACAGTTTAGAAAACCCACAAAATCAGTCTTAACCACTTCGGGATACAAAGGCATTTAGAGAAGACCGCTTTAAATATCTAAACATAAATCAGAAAATTAAAGTTTCCAACAGACTTTCCTCATTCCATTTTATTTGATTTTTTTTTAATTTTCATTTAAAAACACAATTAACATGTGAAACATGCTTCAGACAGCAGAATGTTTTAATTAGGACACCACTCCTGCAATACCAGAAATAACAAGAACTAAGAAAGAAGAGAAACAAAACTATAAAAAGACTTTGTCTTCCCATTTAGTCTAACAGAAAACTTTCTAAAACTCTCACAAACAATTTTTAAGTCTACCACATGTGGAGAAGATTGGAAGCTTTCTTCTCCCTCTCAACATGTGCATAGACCATTCCTGCAATTGCACCAGCATACACTGGAACAGCAAGATCTAAGACTGACCATATTTAGCCCAGATGTGTAATAATATTACTGAAACAATGAAAGAAGTATTTATAACCAGTTTTGCAAAGGGGGCAATTTGGATCTCATGGGAAATACCAGTATAGAAACTCAACATTCCTTTGGTTCTCAGTAAATTAAAATGGCTTTTGGTCCATTTTTCCCTGTTGCTGTTTTTCTTTTGTTTGGATCTCCACTCTTCTCTTTTTATCTTGGACAAACACCTCTTTTGATATATGTGCAAAGCAGACTTGCCTGGACAGGCATAGCAGAGCCTTGTCTTATGTGATAAAGAAAATATGCCCCTCAGAAGCATTCAGGAAGGTAAAATTTTTACTGCTTCTTGTTTACAGAGCTTTATCATGAAACAACCACATTGTTAAGTTTTCCATTTCAATTCAGCTGCTTACCATTAACCTTAGCTTTAATGTCAAGAAAAATATTTTAAAAGATTTTACATCAACAGATGATTAAAGTCTGTGACAATTAATGAGTGATAAAGCTCACCGGAGCTAAAAGAACAAAACGTACTCTGCTTTTCTGCAACATGACAAACGAAATGTCAGATGCGAATACACTATCCAATGTAGAATTAATCCCAGAGCAGATTCTCAGATAAGTGAAGAAACGAGAAGTACGGTGTCACAGGAGAGGATGTGCCTATACTTACAGCAATAAAAAAAAAAAAAAAAAGAGAGAGAGAGAGAAACGAACAAAAAACGCTGATTTAAAAGAAAAAGCACAATGTGAACAACTTTCATACAAAGTAAAGTACATTGTATTTTATACCTGTCACAGTCCTGCACTGTTCCTGGCCCATACTGATCAGGAAAGGGGATGAACAAGTTGCACCTGGACATGTATGAGGATAGTAAAAGAAGAATTTATTTGTGGTACAGAAGTGAAATTTTAAAGGCAACATCACAAACAGAACAATGTTTAGGGAAATAAGCAATTTATGCCCTTTTACACATTCACTTTCCAGCATCCTCCAAGCCACATTGATTTCAACATGCAAAAAGACCAGTTATATCACTCAGCCACTTAAAGTTCAGTTGTAACCATGCCTTCCAGTTTGCATTGCTGCTCAGCCAAAACTGCCCAGAGAGGAGAGAGAGCCAGCAATTGGACACAGCCCTTGATTTCTGTCATGTAGCCATAGGTCTCATGCTTCCCTCTCTTTCCTAGTTCATGCTTTTAAAAGCAACATGACTGATAAGCATCAGTTTGAAAGCCCCCAAAGACATCTGAAAGACCTCAACTCCCAGCAAAAAAAAATGAATTTCCCAGCTCTGCTGAAAGCAGTTCTCCATTTGTCACAACAGTTTCCAGGGAACACGTGGATAACCTCACATGTGCTAAAAACCCAACTGGGCTCCTTAAATGAGAAAGCTCACCAACACCATTTAACAAAAATCCTAGACATTTTTATGTATAAAAATATGTAGCTAGCTTAGATGAATAGTTGTTTCTTGAATTGTTGTTTGTTCTGTAGTTGTTTCTACTCGATTTTCCGGTTTCTCTCTCATTCATTGTTAGAAATCACATTTAAAAACATACAGGTCTGATTTTCTTGTTTAATTACAACTCCCTAATTTAGTTCTTAGCTATGTAACTGGCATCTTCCATAGGGTAAATTTTACTTTGAGTACAATGGTAACTTTACAACCATACCACATATGCACAACCTGTTGCTGTAACCCTTTTTTTTTTGTATTCAATAGCAGATTATATTAGCCAGCTAGTAATACAACATACTGAAGCAACAAACCAATTCGATCTAACAATAGGTGATGTCAAAGCACTCCTAGAACGGCAGATTAAAATGTCCAGAATGTGAACGAATAATAACTACTGTCTGTGGAAAAAACAAACGAACAACAACAAAACCCAAACACCGTGTTCACAACCCTACAAGCCCACAGGCTTCCTTTGCCTTTCAGGTTCTGACTTTATCAGCTTCTCCCCCACTAGCACATTCTCGAGGACCTAGAGGAAGGTTTTTGTTTTCTGTTTGGGCTTTTCTCCTCCCCACCATTAGGAGCATCTGGCTTCATAAGAAGTCCTGAATAGCCCAGTTAATTCAAGTATACTTTATATTGTTTAATCACTTTTTTCCCCATTTAGAGACAAATTTGATATTTTATATAGTGGCTGTGCTTTAACTTCAAGAGAGACCACTTATTCCTGCCATTTGGTTTTGAAGAACAATGCAGCTTTATTTACTATTACAAGTATGTAGTACATAAGAAGGCTTCAACATGCTAAAATGGTGCTACTTCTGATTAGATAATAGAGTATTAACTGTCAGTCTTCAAAGAGTTAATCAGAGCTGTTAGGCATTGTTAGAAAGACTGATTTATAGTATGCCAAATATATATGTGCACACATACATTATACAGTGACCACAAATATTTATGTTAAGCAAAAGAAACACGGGGAATTATCTGCCTTTTGTTAGAACTACATAATATTTTGCCCCACACACAACTCTGGCAGAATTTGAAAGTGAAGGAAATAAATATACAGCTAAGCTGACAAGTAAGAGACAAGGCAGTCTCGTTCTACGACCCTATGGCAGAAGCAGGCCTAATTTGGCACTACCACTTATCCTTCTCACCTAAAGAGAAGATAAACCACACCCAGCCTTTTCTAGCTCTTCTAAGAAGTAACTCCAAAAAGCAGAGTTCATATTCTGATGCTAGAGAAACCAGCTCCAGCTCTTTGATGGCTTGTGCACCCCTGCACTCTGCTGTTCACCCAGCTGCAGGGCTCAGGAGCTCACCTGTCAGCAACAGCTGGAATTTGGAGTGATCTGACATAGGTCCATTCAGGGAGGACTGAGCTCCAACGCAAAACAGCAACAAGGAGCTTCTGTCGCTGTTACTCACCTTAACCATGTTCAGTGTAGAAACAGATTTTCATTTTCATAAAGGTTACCTCAGCAGAGGCCACAAACACTGAGGCAGAACACTAAATATAGGTGTATTTGATGTCTCCACTTTTAACTGAGATGTCAGGATTGTGCAGGGCTTAGTTAATGAACAAAGCCCAAAAGTCTGGAGATACTCTTCAAACAATCATCTAAGTCTAATTCTTAGACTTTCCTATTTTCCATTCACAGGCTCAAAGTAAAAGAGCTAAAATTTGTTAAGCCTCAAAAACCTCCTTATGGGAATTCTTTCCTACTATTGATAAGGGACTCCTAAAAATCACTTAAAATCTATGTTTTTTTTTTTTCCTCATTTCAAGTTTTACTGAAAGACTACCAAAAGCTACACTTGTCCTTGCTGTTGTCACAGTTTAGCCCATAAAAAGCAGTCTGACTGACCTGTTTACAGTTAAATTAATATTTATCTTCACTTTGTGAAGGTTGCAGTTTGCTTCACAAGAGGAAGGTGACGTAGCTAACAGCTGACATTACCGAAACTGTAGTGGGTATGTGCACGGTGCAGAATGCACAGGAGTCAATCAAAAAGCTCATTTTGTTCTAGCACACTAATAAATATTCATTAAGATGTGTCACTTGTGTTCCCTTTTAGTAATTTCCTGAAAAGCTGCTGCTATCAGAGCAGCATTCATTTCTACCTTCCCACTACTGTAAACAACATGGCTCTGTATAAGGTTTCTTCAGAGACTTCCAAATTATGGAAACTTGCCAGCTATTACTCATAAATAAATGAATTAGTACTATGTAAAACGAGGGAAAAACCTTCTTAAGTTCAATCATGAACTAAAAAAACCCAAAAAAGTGTTTGAGTAGTGTTGGGATTAAATAGCATACTGATGGAATTTTATACAAACACAAATTGGAATTCAAATGGCCTGCAAATTAGCCTTCAAATTTTGCTGCTGGCTGATTATATACTGTGTACAGAGGTTCAGCAACTTTTACAACTTCATTTACTGTTTAAAACTTATATGCAAGTGTGTGATGCCTCAGTATTTTGGAATGTTAACTACTCACTGAGCCCTTAACGCAGTATCTATAGATATTAGATCTGCACAGCCAAACAAACAAACAAAAAAAAGGAAGAAAAATCCCATTAACTATCCTTCAAAAGGTCACTTCTCTTACTCCAGTTAGAAGAGACAACACTTAAAACAGCACACAGCCTCCTCAGCATTAACAAAGCACACTCTGAAAGGACAGAGGTAACCCTGAGGCTTGAATAGGAGCCAGGAAGCACTTTTCTTTACCAATAGGAGTCTTGGGGGGATTTTCAGACATCATCCTTTCCTTTCCAGAAGTTATATGTCTTTTGTAAATCACAAAAGCCTAGAACTAGCCAATCGCAAAACAATAGCCTTCCACCACCACGATTACCTGGTTATGATTTAAAGAGGGGCATTTAAACATCTCTTTCAAGGGTATATAAAACACAGGGGTTTGTTTTGGCAACACTTGTTGCCACCAAACAATTCTCACCCAAGAAATTCCTGCTCCATAACTTTCTGCACAATCAGTCGCTCTCACCTTGTTCACATGAGGCAGGGACAGAATACAAAACAATATGAGCTTTGTAAAATTAAGAGCAGTTGTTATTAATTTCTCCACCCGTTGCTGGGATTTGTGCCAGTAAAGATACTGGACTTTGTTTTAAATGTTCAAAATGCAAAGTGTTTCTTCTAATGTACTAATCCACAATCAGGTAAATTAACTTCCATTTCTATCATTCTCGCCTCTATATGTGTGCATAAACACTGCAGTTTTAGGGGAAGAAGCTAAAACTTCACTGAACTATCAAAGCTCTTTCCTCAGGGAGATGTCTGCAGAGAGCAACTTTTCCACATAGAGCTATCCAAGGGTGCTTGACAGCATATGTCAAGAGATGTTCTGATACCACAGGTTTTGGAAATGACATGCTTGTCAAAGATTTACCAGAAACAAAAAGCAGCAAAAAGTGTGCTGCCTCTGGTGTCAACTGGAATAAGTTTTAATGAGTAAGAAGAATAGATGTGCTGAGTAAGAACATGTCAGTGTTAGTTTGCAACTTCTCAGAATAAACTGTTTTATGCAGTGTTCCAGGAATATTACCAAATAACTTTGGTGTATCGGGTGACTCAGTGTCCTGGTGACAGGGGATAAGTTAAAAGGAGGAGAGGAAAAAAAAAAGCACCAGAGATTTCCATGTGCTAATGCTGCTGAAAAACTCAGCCACCTAATACTTGGCAAATTAACAAAGCACTAAATGGTAATAGATCCTCACAATAAATTAAAATTGCATAGTGCCGGCTCAGCAACATAAGAAAGAAAATGTGACTGCTACAAAGCAGATGTTTCAGTTAATTTGTTATAATACATTAGCTCCAAACCTATGCTCTACCAGGAAAAAAATTCAAGACCCAGATCTAGCCCAACACAGATCCAAGGGTATTAGCAACAGGCAAATAAGCAAGCAGCATTGGTCTCCAAAATCAGCTTTTTCATAATCATATGAAACACACATTGCTCAGGATACCGGCAGTGGCTGAGGCTCTTACTGTGCTTAATTTTAGCTTCTTGATTTCCAAGGCTCGCCCACGGGCTGATGGGAACATCCCCCATTTCACCCAGCATGCTGACAGACATGAGCTCTGCAATCACAATGTCAGTGTCAGAAAGATTTCTCCTGTAGAGTACAAATTGTCCAGGTGATCTCAGAATGTACAATTACAAATAACCAAAAGCTTCATTAAGAAAGTGCTAACAAAGATTTAATTAGTGTTAATCGAGGCTGAGTGCAGGCTAGGAATGATACCCATCAGGTTTGAGTGCCCATTTGTGTTTTCAGGAGCCATATCAAGTGAGATAACTAGCTACCAGTCCTTGCTCTGCTCATTCAAAGCCAGAAGTAAGTGTCCAAAATCCCAGTAAATAGGCAGCTTCAGCTTATGCTGCAATGAGCTTCCATGTCCTGCCAAAACCTGGTTGAAATAATGATTTGATCAGCACCCTCAATTACTGCATGGAAGAAAGTGCTCCTGCTAAATTCAGCTACACAAAGTTGAGCAGGAGAGTTTACAGCCAGCCATGGCCAGGCTGCTGCGTCAGGCAGAAAACACATGGAGGACATCGGGGTTTTGAGCCAAGTCTCCCATATCCCACTTGAATGTCCAGGGATTACGTTTTAAAGGTGTTTTTTTCTCAGCTTTGGAAAACAATTTCACTGCAGAGCTGAGAAATCATTGCCAGCAGAAAGTCAGATACCATTGATTTTTATCAAAACTGCAAAGAGTAGTGAAATTGTCATTTGCTTCTTCCACAGAAAGCTAGTCACAAGTTCTGATAAGGAAAAAAACATGAGTGCAGAAAGTGCTTGTAGCCAGGGCAACAGAAGTGTTCAGCTGAGCAAAAACTTTCATTTCTGTAAAGCATGCCAGTATGTAAGACAGACATCCATGTGGATTCTGCCTTTAGTTTGTGGTTGTGTTTATGCAAGAGATTTAGAATAAGACAGGAAAGCAAACTTACTGTGCTTGTTTTTATAAGCTTATTACCAGGGTTAGAGACCAAAAAGGGAAGACAAGAAAGCTGAAGTTCATCAGCTACATCTCTAACTGCCACATATCTCCAAGTGATATTTACTATAAGTAAAATGTTCCATTATTTATCATATGGATCTGCTGAAAGATTGTAGGTGAAGCTTCAACTCCTTTATGTCATTACATCTTTTCATGAAAATAAAGGGAAAGTGATGCCATAAGCGAGGGAAAGAAATAGCACCACTACTACATAGATTTATGATGTTCATTTAGAAAGTGACCCAACAGCACAGATCAGATTAGAGTGTAATGGAAAAAACTCCATCCTGGTGCTCAAGTGCGCAAGTTTAAAGAAACAGATGGGCATGCTGAAGTACAAGAATTCTCTACCAGATACTTAGATAAGATGTAAAGATTGCTCTAGTTATTTCCTCGTCATGCACAGCACAGCACTGTTCTTTCTCCTTCATCGGATATGGGCCGAAACCCTACTCAAAAACAACTGATGGCATTGAATTTACATCAAGACCAAACTCAACATTTCCAAGCAATCCTACATGGACTACAATACTTGGAACAGAAAACCCAACAACAAAAGTGAAATGGGCAACATGTACTTGCCACTATAATTGGAACCAGAGAGATTAAAATGACTACCTACTGTGCAAATAAAGGATCAAAGCAAACAGCATTGCTTTTGGTACCCAGGAGATGATTTCTTTTTTTCTGTTTGTTTAAATAAAATGTTCTGTTTATTTGTTCTTCCATCTTTCAATAGAACCATGAATGTCCATAGTCAATGAGGCATGCTTCCTCCTAGTATACTTGGAAAGAGCACACCACATTTAGAGAACCACCTCTACCACAAACACTTATTCGGTGGTGTCTTCACAAGACCATCCATGTGATCTCTCTCAGGTTTTCTGTTTGGCATTTGTTTGTCTCACCTGGACTACAGGAGAAAGAGTGTTTGCTACCTGGTGAGATACAAAAGCGTTGCTGACAGACAGCCCACCTTCTCCCCTGCCTAGGAACACCCTCAGGAGGAAGAAGTGGTACTCAAGATACAGTGTGTCACCTAAGAGTATACCAAACCCATAGTAAAACAGAAATAGGGCAAGGTTGATTGTTTGATAAATTGATTTGTTACATTTTAAATCTTTCTAGATTTTGGGGAAAAAAAAAAAGAAGTCTGTAAAAAGTATTTTTAAAGATATTTTAGAAAAGAAAGATTTGTTTGAAAAGGTGAACAATCCCATCTCTCAAAAAGACAGAAATTCAGAAAGACATAATTTAGACATAGATAGGGTTTGACCCAGGACATGGTACTAACAGTCACTAGTGTTCTAAATCCCTCTGGAGTCCTTGCAGTTAAGTATATTTTGGTTTTATCTTGTAAACAAATAAATGAAAGGCAATTCACAAGACAAGCTTTGCGCAAATTCACACATACAAGACATGATGGGAATATCAAGCCTGATCCCCATTATAACATTAAAGCCAACAATTAGCTCCACATTAGCAAAGCTGTACTGACTTCAGACCAGAGAGATCTGGCAAGATTTAAAACACACAAACCTCCCCCCAACATATACACAAACTTTCTGCAGCTTACCAACGTAGCTTTTCTGTCTTTCTATGCCAAAAGTACAAAATTTTTTAGAACAGACTGTTCGAATTTGCTTGCAGATTTATAACTGGAACATTAATTCTCTGTAGCACTTATTTTTGGCCCTCTTTTTCTTTTCAGATACTATCACCTATGACATAGTGGCAATATATCAACAACTATAATTATGCAAAACCTTAACTAACAAAGCAAGTACCTAACTACTTCAAGGAAGGTTAGCAAGAAGGGGTAATTCATTAAGCCCAGGTAGGTTTCAGTGATGTGAAATGAATAGATAGGATTCTTTTGTATACACTTGCAATATCAAAAACATTTATCCTACAGTGGCTTTCTATAACTGTTTTCAAGAGAATATATCAGATGGAAGTAAGGAAACATGCTCAGACATTTGTTTTCTTCAAGAAGAGATGCACAGTGACAATTTCAGCATTTTCATTACTGAAAGTCCTTATACTTCTAAATAATATATATCTCTTTTTTAACCCTTTAATTTGTAAAAGGATTGTGAAACCCACTCACAGCCTAATTTTATGCAAGAAAGCCTGTGGTGTAACCTGCTCTCTCTTTCTCCCCTTTGCCTCTTTATGGGTACAACATGCCAACATTAAACAAGAAAGAGCAAAGAAACTCTAGTGGTTTGCAAAGATGACATAACGTCACTCGTAGAAATTTCCATGAAGTGCATTTTTCATATAAAAGTGACTTATTTTAATAGAAAAAAACATCATACTTGTTCTGGTGCCCAAATTTAAAGTTAATCAAGTCTGGAAAATTGAGCTGCATTTAATGTTGTCAGTAGCAAAACCATCCCTAATTCACTCTAAGTCATGTGCTATATTTTGCACTTCGGATACCACTTCATATAGACTATGATGCAAGCAAAATACTACAGATCTTAAAGGGGATGCTTTCAGGCTCCGCATTGGATTTCAAAAGTAAATTAAACCAACAAAAAAAGTAAAGGACCAATATTTGCCATTTTTTTTTCTTATTATTATGACTTCTGACAGGGTCATGTCCGAGGAAATGGCCGCAGTAATAAAAGGTATTTCATAGATAAGCAGCCAGTGCAGCTCACTAAATGCCAAGGAGCGAAGGAAAAGCTTATGGGAGCTACCAGAGCAGGTCTGGCTGGGCTCAGTAGTAGCACTGCTCTCTGTTGAGTATCCTTGGGTACAGGGCACGCGGCAGAAGGCAACAAATGTAGGAGTTGGCTAAAAACTCTTTTCCCAGAAAAAGCACAAAGATGAGCTTAAAGCAAAAACGAACAGAGGAGTACACACACATCTCTGTGTACTGCTGGGAAATGCTGCTAGTCAGACTCCAAGCACCAGCTCCGTGAGCCCTGCTAACATCAATAAGTTATTGAGCAGTGACATTCTGTCTACCTGGTAGCAGTTCAAATCTATACCCCTGCTCCTCAGGCTTATTTCTCAGCAGTTATGGGAAGTATTACAGTCAAATTTTTAAAATAGAATATACAAAGAGGAAATAGAACTGATAAGAGACACACTGTCTTTTGCATACTCTGGCCAGACATACCTTAGCCTTGTATTGACTCTACAGGTTATCCTTCAAGTACTTTGCAAGCAGAATCAAGCTTGACCAGCTCGTTACCAAACCAGACATAAACTCTTGCCCGTGCAACAAGGTGCTTAGAAGTTACGCAGCAAAAACCTCCAAGAAAGACCCCTGGCCTTGTAGGCAGGTCTATGCACCACTGAGCCCAAGACAGCTACAGTAATGACCCTTCCCAGCAGCTCAACATATAGGCAGACCAAGGTGATTTCTGTCTGCAAGAAACAGTACAAACTTCTGAGAAGCAGTGCTTCTAGGCACTTTAATATCCTAGAACAACATCAGCATAGCATGCAGTAAGACTTTGCTGCTCTGAACTATGTCCCTTTAACTGGCTGAAGAGAGTTCACAATCTTTGTTTTAAAAAACCGGTACAATCAGTGGAAAAGGAGGTGACATTCACCCAGGATGTAGGAAACTCAGCTTCTGGTCTTTCCTCTCCCTGAAGGGGTTCAAGCCCACATTGCAGGGGAACCTCTGTTAAAATATGAGTGATTATTCAATTGATTAAATATATTTACTTAAAATTGCAGTACTAGGGTACCACTGAACTCACCTGCAGGTTATATACACAGCCATCTGTACTGGAGGAGCTTGGTACCAGAATGTTCTAACCTCAGCTGCTCAGATGATTCGGATGAAGTATCCTTTTAGTGAATTTGAAAGATAATTCAGCACAGCTTTCACTTCTTAAAACACTCAGCTATATGTTTTACATAAATACCTTAAACAAGCCCATGACATTAAAACTTACAAAACACCTCCATTCATTTTTTTCCTTCCCCTTCAAACATACAATCAACCTTCACTCAAAACCTCCTAAAACTTTAGCATCTCTATATAGGAGCTGATAATTGCTCCATTAGCAGTAACCACATCACCTGTTCAGCATTCAGGACAACCCCAAACCAACAGGAATTCAATATTTTAATCAGCAGCAGCTGCTAAATGAACTGTTAAGCCCTGTCTACAGTGGGGAAGAAACCACTACCTGTTCCTAGTTAGGCTGCCCTTACTGAGATTACCTATATGGCTAAATTTAGATGTGAATATCTCCCTCCAAATGTATAGTATATTTTTCCTGAAATTTCTTTTCTCTAGTGTTCTCTAAAACATCATTATGTCTAGTTTGAAGCACTGTGTTTTATTTCCAAGTACATATGCAAACCCCCTTGACATAACAACATGATTAGAGAAAGCAGAGAAACTTGGAACAGCAATTCCATTAAGGAACATTAACAAAAAGAGAACTTTCTGCTTGCAGTCCATATCCTCAGGAGGACAGCTATCTTATTTTTAAGCAACTGAGTAGTTGTCAGCTCTAAGTTGCTATTGCACTGGTTTGTAATCACTATTGGCAAAAGTAGAAAAGCATTACAGAGTCTGCCAATTAATTCAGAACAAATTTCCAGTAAAGATGGACCAATGGAGTGGCCTGGCCAAATTCCTTCTGAGTTCTGAGGAAATACAGAAGAGGAGATTGAAATGTGATGATGAGAGCCTGTCCTTGTTTTCTTAAGATTAATAGAAGGTGCATCACAAAACAGCTATCACAGTGACTCTCTGGAGAAGCTGTCAAGTAGCAATGGCTTATCTGCTACACTCAGGAAATCTGTGCCAAACTTCCCCAAAAAACAGGTGCCAGAAGTTAGGTTATTGTCTGTGTTTATGCACATAGTTGTATGACCTGCATTTGATTAGCTCCCATGAACTTTGGTTTAGAAGCCTGAATCACAACTGCACAAGGTTTTAATTAGATATTCGGTCATTCTGCCCTTTCCTAAATTCCTGACATTTATTTGCATGCTTATACACAAAGCTGGAAGCTTAGGTCTGGGAAGTAAAGTGAAAAACATAAACCTTCTCAAGCTAGTAACAGTTAAATAACCTCACAAGGTAGCATAGGAAATAATTTCACCAGGAGCAGCCTATTGCTGTAAGACTGGATTTAAGCAGTTAACTAACCACAATGCTATATTAGTACTGACTGGTGACTTTAAAGAGCTACTGTGATTTTCTCATTAAATGTGACTGCTACAGTATGTCTCACCAAAAACTAGAGTCGTTTTGCCCAAAAATGGTGTATTAACTTTCAGTAATAGTGGTACACCCTCAACATCAGTTTAAGAAAGAGGATGGAACAAAAAATGTATCTGACGCCTATGCAAATATTTTATTTCCAAATCCTATTAGTTCTTAAAAACAAGCAAACAAACAAAACTCTGACTTACTTCTGGCATCAGGCTCAGAAACAGCAGAACATGAGATAAGACTATTTTTCCTAAGTTTTGTGGTTCAGTACATTCAGTTCATACTGCAGCTGTTTCAGATTCATTGCAATTTCAGCTCAGCTCAATGTATTGTACACAAAGGATCTCACATTCAGTGTGAGTTGTCTGAGCCATAAAAGATGGGCAAGCAGAAGTGTGTATAGCTTTTCCTACTTATCTTTTATATAAGTCAATATTAATCCAATCTTTGGTAGTATTTGGTGCAACTCACAAATACTGTACCTATTCCTTAAGTTTCCTTTTCACTACCAACAAGAAGGAAAAATGTTCTTGTCAAGAGAAAAAAAGAAATCACTTTGCAAGAGTGCACACTAATCCCTACAGCCCTCCCTTTATGATGTACATTTCAGGACTACGTAGCAAATCCCAGCAACAAGCGTAGGCACTATAGAACTAACCAGTTCATCCTCAAAGGAACTGCTTGCCCAATCTAACAGCCTAAAACTTGCCTCCTGTTTCCTGTTCCCCTCTAAACATACACAGACTTGAAGTAGTCATGGTACCCTGCAAGCCGTGCAATACCCATTATCTTTCCTGACCTCCTCAATGTCACTTTTCCTTTTTTTTCTTCCCACGTTTCTCTATTACCATTCTTATGTTTTGCAGTTATGTCCTCAAATTGAATGATCTCAAATTTTAATCTTTCCCATACTGGAGGAAGGGACAGTTTGTATCCGGTTATCTAACCTATTCTTTGAGATTTCCTTTCCTAGTGCAGGAATGATTCAGCTGATAATGAAGCAACAGCTGAAACTCACAGCATAAAACAGCAAATTGAGTTTATCTGGATATGATACACTGCAAATCTCGACAAGGGCTCAGGTGCTGACAGCTGAGCTCTGCTCCCTGCAGCAGGAACTGCTGCAGCCACCCAGAGAATCAAGTTCCTGTTCTCCAGCTAGATTTCACGGAGTCTCACAGAACTGCAGTAGTTCCATGGTTTTGTCATGAGTTCGGTAGTAAAGCTAGTCATAACTTAACACACATGCCAGAGGAAGTCACAAGTCACTCAAACCCTGCATCTTTCTATGAAAGGCTTTCAGTGTCATTACTATGAATTGATGATTAAATAAATATTTTGGTCAATATTGTAAAATACTCTTTTATACAATATAAGTTAGATAAGTTCCCCTGGAAATATGTCAAAGGTTTACACTGTGATTGGTAAGGTAAAGCCAGGAAACTACAAAGGGAAAAAAAATGTTATATTGTATAGGTTAAACAAGTCCTCTGATTCAGCCTGAAAGTTAAGAGTAAGCACATTTCCAGCTAAACAAATAATATAACTGCAATTAGACAACAAGTAGATGGTTGCTTTTTTAAAATGTGTTTTCCTTGGTGGCCAGTTCCTTGAATCTGGCTTATTGCTGGTTTGAATGCATCTCAAGGATGTCTCCTCCTTCCTTTGCCCACATGATGCTTCTGAATTTCTAAGCTCACAGAAAATCAAATATTTTTTTTCCCCCTCTCAAAACAGCCACCATCATGCACTTCATGTCCAAAAAGCCTTTCCTGGATTTTGGGTAAGAAGACCTCTATGGCACTGAGCCTAGAGTTGCGTGAAGAAAATAAACCAGAGCCTCCTAGTAATTCTTGATTTGCTTCCCTGTTTACAGTTAAAATATACAGATGTTAAGTGGGATAATCTAATTATTCTGGTGAACATGATGATTTTGCACAAAAGTGTATTAACTTATCATCTTAAATAATTATAAAAAAATAAACTAAGCTAAACAATGCATTTAGTCTTCAAAATTGTTCCAGTATTAGAGAGCTGTTATTTAAAAAATTTCCCACTGAAAGAGACTTTTATAAAGCCTCTTCCATCTAGTTATGAGAAGAGATGAGGTTCAGGACACGGAAAGTCTCCTAAAAGTGCTATGCAATGATGAGGGAAATGGAAGACAAGCATTTTGGAAATGAGACAATATATATCCTTTTTTGAGAATGAGGAGCCATTACACACTACAGACACAATATTTTTGAGGTGATCCTTAGAATATATTTGGGGAAAAGGAAGGTAGGTCAACACTCCTGTTATTATACCTTGCTTCTTTCCCAGCAAACTTGCAAGAACCACCTTTGCTGGTAAATGAGCTCTGGCAGCTTTTTGAAATTTGCCTCTAGTCCCAAGAAGGCTGATTCTTTTGATATTGTCCTACAAGAGGCAGGATCATTTAATACAAGCGAGGCTTTAAATAGTATACTGGGAAGTTCATTTTCCACTTTTTCACTATGAGATCAGATTATTTTAACATCTTCATAGAGTAAAACTGCTTTTAATTTTGGAATGCATGGAACCAAAATAATGTGAACACATTCTCCAAAGTACCTTCTAAAAGTGTAAGATGTCCTTGCCTCCTGGAGCTCATGCCTCTCCTGCCCCTTCCCAGAGATTAAAGGAATGTGACAACTTCAGAACTGGAATCTTCACCACAGATGTGGATTGCGTATATTTTTAACAAAGAACCCCAAAACAAACTGGCTGCGTCCTGTGTATAACACCACATAACAGTACTAAAACTAAACTATTGTCACTGAAACTTGATCACAGCAGCCTCATTGCAACCACAAACCCTGAGCCAGTGACAAGATGTGATGGTAAAGCACCTCTTTGAAACGTATCGCAAACCTTCTTGTAGTATTCAGCCCATTGAGACAGCCAATATAATATGTTGTCATGGTTTAGCCCAAGCTAGCAATATAACCACAACAGCTGCTCTCTCACTCTCCCACACCCCCCAAATAGGTGAGAAAATCAAAAGGGGAAACTTTGATTGAGACAAACAGTTTAATAAAATAACAAAATACTAATACACTACTAGTAAACATATATATAATAGAAATAGAATAATAATAACTTGCTTCTCCACTGTCCCTCAGTTCAGGGTTAAAAGGCAATGTTTCACAGGAGGAAACAAAAAAACCCAAACAAAACAAACCAACCAACCAAAGAGGGTTTTATAAAATGTCTTCATCTAGCTACTGTGCTGGAGTTGTTTTTGGTTTTGGAAGGGGGGTGGTGTTTGGTTGGATGTTGGTTTGTTTGTTTGATAACTACAGAGTCCCAAAGAAAACAAAGAGAAAAGGCATGATTCCAGATGAAGATTAGACATTTTGCCGTGAGGTCATCTCCAGTCTTTCAACCTAACCCTGTTTTTTTCTTATTGTTATAATACACACTTCTAAAAACTGGCTTTATTCTTATTTAACGAATTATGACTAAACAGGGGAAGTAATTTGGGTATTTTGTGGATCCAAAACCTATTTTTTTCTTCCTGAACTTCTGTCCCTCAGAGGATTCTTTTGTAGGTGTCCCAAACCCCAGGCATGGGATTTGCCCCTGAACAAAGGAGTAATCTACATGTTCCTTAGGGTACAATGCTATGCAGCCAAGCCAGTGTAACACAGAGAAGCACTGGCAGGAGCTTTACCCTGCACTGTTCCCATTATTTCTCTCATATCAGATATAGCAACTAGGCAAGTGAAAAAAAAAACAAAAACAAAAAAAACCACACCAACAAAACCAAACCCCACCAAAAAACACAATCACCAACATTATTTCTGCACCAAACAGCCAGCTTAATTGTACCCAGAGATCATCTGAGGGCTAGACCAGCACATGGAGAAACAGCCAGAGCACTCCATGCAGCAGCACATCACCATTTGGTCTGTTCAGCTGTGAGGTAGAACCCCATGCCTCCATCTCTCTTTTAAGGATGCACAAGTGGTGGGGCTGAGGGACAGCCAGCCCCTGACAGCAGAAACATCTGGGAGTTATAGGAACTGAAATAGCTCATGTTTAAAGTCACTAATGGTTGTTCCATCCCATTACATAAACATTGTTCTGTAAACATACTTTTTCTCTTTTGCAAAAATTAATTGTCTAGCAATTGCCCCATTTTTCTTCTTCCTTCTTTCCTTATTAGTACGGTAGATTTGGTACAGAAAAGACAAAGATGGATACATACTTCCTACCATCAGGGTTAGTCCTTGTGCTGTGAGAAACAAACGTAACTGGCTTTCTCCTTGATATAATATTTTATCTTCCTTTCCAGGAAGGACAAGTTCATGGCTGAGATTTCTTACAGAACATAGCTTGCTGAGCTCAACATTTTTATTGCCTTGTACGTCGCAAAGTCTTGACATCCATGACACAAAGATATAAACTACCAAGCACAAAATAAATCTCTCTGATGGAGAACCTGTACACCTCAGAGCCAAAAAAAGATACAAATATAGTAACTGAAATAAACGTTTGCTGATGCAGAGGAACACACAGTTGTTTGTTCTTGCTCTGTCGTTCCAGCTATACTCATGGTTGCAAAACCAGTAAAACAGTTATATTTTTGATTGAGGAACTACAAACCGTTACAAAATCATCCGAACTCATGAAGGGCCTTCACACAGGCACAATCCTGTTAATTTTAAATGAGTGCTTGATAACAAATGAGGTATTGAAAGAGATGAACAGGCCCTGCAACTACTTGGAGAGAGAAAACATCTCAGCCTGTTGCAGGGTGCCTTACCCTTTGTAGTGATGGGGGCCCCCATTTGCAATGCTGTGGCCTACTTCTCATTGCAGCTCTGAAACCTCTCACCTCGAATGCTGCGGCAGAGCTTTTTCCTCTTCTCAGACAGCTACTGACACCTTTTCTTTTCCCTTTTCTGCCTCTGTCTCCCCAAAAGTAACATGCATCATTAGATTTGATGTATGCCATCAGGTATGAAACCCACTAATAAATGTTTGTGCAAATGAACCTGTCTCAGCATCCTTTGTGCCACTAGTTCCATTTCATAAACAAATTAAGGATGAAGCTTAGCATATGCCATTAGATATTATTCGCTGCTAAGAGAAGGAATAGCCCATGTCAGCTGGAAATAATTCAGAAAAACACTGCAGATTCCTCCTGATCTAAAAATCAATAATCAGGAAACCCAGTGAAGTTTTTCCTGCAGAAGAAAAAAATGCATCTGTTGTATTTTCCCTAAGGGCTCCTCTTGTCTCCAGGGTCTTTCTGTATTAATGGAGCTGCCTGGAAGAATTCCTATCCAATGTGTAAATATTTCAAACAAAATAAAAAATATCATCTGGAACGGTAGACTTTGGCAGCCAACACAGTCAGCTGGGGGGCTGTGGGAACAGATCTGGTCACTGGCTGCACAGCCCCAGGGTGGAGAGTTCAGCCAGCCCAGCCCAGCCAGGGCACCCTGCACACCCAGTGGAGGAAGAACCAAAGAGCTTCACCTCTACATCATCTGCCTGGCAGACCATCAAAGAGCCTGGCAAAGTGGGACAACAATCTGGGTGGAGCACAAATGACAATCTCATTGAGACTACATATTCTAGCAAAATGTTTTTATTTGTAAGAATCAGCGTTTTCTATCAGAAAACCAGTCAGCTGGAACATATCCAAACAGCTCCCGTACTCAGTTTAGTCACTCATGTTTTCCTATCCATCTTCCAGCTAATTAGCTACAGCTAAGACAACACACAGAGATTTGCTACCTCTGCAGGTAGCATCTCTTTGTGAAGTGTGCACAAACCACAAAACCAGGATGTCTGTCACCAGCCACTGTGGACTGTTTGTAATCATGTCTTGTTGCTTATTAAACACAGGCTCCTAATCCAGCCATTAGATATGGTTTTGTTTCCCATAAGACATTAACTTATTTTTCTCACCTCTTATTTTTAACTGATAAACATTTTACAAGTGACAGAATACTAAATAATTTTGCTTATCTGATTTTATCTATACCTCATCTACTAAACATACTTTGAGCCAGGGTAAAATTAGAAAGAGATGTTCTAAGCCCTTGGCACTTAAAATCTCTACTTTGGCTCAGCTGACAGCACGAACTGGATGTGATTATTTATGTAGCTGAGTAAATGTTCATGGCACTATTTAACCAAATAAAGTATAGGGCCTGAGTCTAGCAAAATCTTGTGCACATACAAGGCACTTGCAGGCTCTTCAGGGGTAAATGCTTTAAATCTTGATTGTCTGGTGGCCTGAACAATGAATTAAACATATAAGGACATAAGAAATGCCACAGTAGCCTGTCTCCAGTGGTGACAGAAGTAGCTAAATAGGGGAAGCACAAGAAACAAACTGCTTTCTTGTTCTGTTACCCTCACAGTTGCTGAGCATTCACACCTGTTACATTAGGGATGTTGGAGGATTCTCACCCATTTCAGCTTCTATTTGTGGATCTGTTGTCCATGAATTTAATGCCTTTCTGAATCCAATGACTACCTCATCTCCTCAGCTTCCTGTGGAAGCAAGTTCTAGATATACCTGCTGGCTGAAGACATAGCAACTTCTAATGGGTCTCTCACTAATTTTTATTAAGTGTTCCCCTAGTTATAGTTTCATCCCTTAAATCATTGTAATTTCCTCTCTTTGCACTGTGCCTTTGCTCCTGCTAGACAAGCCCAAAGAAGCTGCACTTCGGTATCCATTTACAGAACCATCGCCCACGAACATCCCAGGCTGCTCGCAGCAACATCTTGTGCCGTAGGGTCCCATGCATCAAGAAACAACATACCATGGAAGCCTTATCTCTGCTACATTTTTCAAATGGCTCTGAACATGGTATTCCAAAAAGGGCAACAATGAAGCACCAAACAGTAATTGCTTAGTAAGGTTTTCCTGCTTATTGCAGGGGTGTTGGACTAGGTGATGATCTTGCCTCTAGATGGTTTCAGAAAAAGAATTGTTGGAGCTCTCAGTGTCTCCCTCTAAAATAATCCTAAATTCCAAAGAGCACAAAACACTCTTATCACACTCTGAGAACATTCCAGTCCAAATTGAGCTCTGCTGTATATGAAGATAATTTCATACGCATTTGAGTCTGCTTCGGGAAAAGTTTGTTTAAAAAAATGTAACTATTTAAAACCAGCAACTGGATTAAGCAGGAAGCTTAAGGTATTACATCCATGGCTGAAAATATTCAAAGGTTACATGTATCTTAAGGAAAAGAAGTCCCTGAGCACATAAACTCTCTCTAATTAATGACAAAGAGGTGTGAGACAAACCACAGAGAGTAAACACTACTCCATTAAAAGATGATAGCCTGTTGGTGCAAAAGACAACACAGCTGCATGATTTGATGCCCAGCTGCTTACGATTTAAAAATCTTGTGTTACTAGCTAAAGTGATCTAAAAATCTTGTCACATCCTGTTCACAGTTTTTGGCAGGAAACCACCTTCTTGATTCAGTGGCATCTCAATAGGTTTTGGGGACTATTTGGTCACATTTGAGTTCATTCAAAAGCATTTAAGGACCAGCAAGACATGCAAGGTTATGTTACATATCCTGCAAGAGATATAAGCTTAAAAAACAAAATCAAACCAAAACCAGGATAAGAACTACAATCATTACAAGAAAGTTAACAGCTTGCAATCTGTCAACAGTCTGGATTGTTACAGTCCTGCCACTTAAACATGATAAAACATCTTTCCATAAATGAATAAACACATCTCCCAACAACAGAAATTATACTGACCACAAAATGGGAGAACTGATGAGTAAAACCTGAGTAGTTAAAAACAGAGGAAAGAGAGGTTAAAGCCAGGAGCAACAGCAGAACTTCGGCAAACTGCAACAACTTTTTTCTGATGATTGGTCATAGATTATTACTTAGATATTCAGTAGATGAGAATTGATCTCTGCCCTTCTGAGCCTGTCATCAGCTTCTGCACGGTGCTGTAGGATATAATGAATGCAAAGGAAAATAGATGTCTGCCTTCAGACTGCTAGAGGGGTTTTTGGTGTTTGTTTGGGTTTTTTTCCATTCCAAGAATAGCACTGTGTTCTCAAGGGACAAAAAAAGGTGGGGTTTCATAAAGTTTTAGTTTCATAAAAAGCAGTTGGTTTCTCAGCTGTAATTATAACTGAAAACAAAGTCCCTCAGAAGAGAAAATGAGCTGGCCTGGAATGCCATTATAAATGTAAACACAAACTGGCAAAGAAAACAAAAGTAGCTTGCTTGTAACAAAATAACTTTTTGTTTCAGTTCCCCAGTTGCTAGGTTTAATGAATGCAAATTAAATAATATGGGCCAGACAGAAGATTTAGTAAAAAATATTCAAGTCAGCTAGGCAAAGTCATAGTAGTGACAGAAACCATGTTCTTACCACTTATCAGCAACACCAAAAGTATGGTACTAAGAAACTGGTGCTAAGCACTATGTCAACATCAGTCATTAATGATAGTAACATAGAAAAGCTACTTAAACACAATTATAAGTTCCATTTACACAATATTTTCTGCAGATCTACATTTTTTTCCCCCATATTTTGAAAAACACACTTAAAAATAGTCAAGAGGCTACAGCTCTCATTACAAATACATCTTAGTTCAACCCCGAGAGCTGGCACTTAAACAACAGCACTTTATGAACCAGGGAGATTAAGCATGTTCCTCTTTGTTCCACTTGCTATTTTCCCATACAATCTCTGAATTTCTCAGTAAATATATTGCATTTTCCCTACACATATCAAGACATCACCCTCATATTCACTCCACATGTTCCCCCTTCAGCTGACGCTCACAAGGTGCATGAATTCTCTAAACACATCACTAATTTGCTGATCTGAAGCAGAAGAGGATAAGACAGGTGCTGAGAAAAAAATTCCTTTGTGCACTACAACATGCACATTTTATCCTTGACAGGAGCTCTCTTCTGTTAAAGCAGCTTCTGCAAAACGAGGTAACACGCAGTCACCCCTCAGCACCGGGCTCCTCTCTGATGCCGCATCCCACCAGCACTCCAGCCTTGGAACAGTTACAAAAGTTCTGGCATTTCAAATTCCGGCATCTCTTGTAATTTTTTCATTGCCTAAACTTCTTTCCCATCAGAGTAAACACAGTGCCTTGAGTAAACCTGGGGTTATTTCTGAATTACTTACGGAAAGAATGCAAAAATAATGGTCATTTGATCTGTCTTCAAATAGATGCTTAATTGAATAATGCAGGCAAATCCACCTCAGTCTGATTTAGACACTGAGATCCTGGGAGGTTTTACTGGCTATTCTTTCTTTCATGACTTAACATGTTTGTACAATTGTTCTAACAGGAGATTTAATTTAAAAATCATATATGCCTAAAAGCCAAATTAGAACTAACAGCTCCTGTTATTCCTACAGTGCACTGTATTCTTCTGAGGCTTGTCCACAGATGTGAAATTAACCTCTCAACTGCTTGCTGCACGTGGATTAGAGTATTTGTCTAAAATAAAGAAAATCCAGTATACAAGGGAGGAATAATTGCATAATTTATGGAAGAAATTGTTCTCTCTTCTCCTGTAGCTCAAGCAAGCAAATAATAATCAATACAGTGGCATTAGTTATCCAGCGGATACTGGTACAGGACACAGCAAGAGAGTCATTTCATCAGGATAATTTTTGCTCTTTTTTTCATTTGTCCTTGTAATTTACCCATGCCTTCTATGATTCCTGCTATATTCAAGTATATCCCAGAGAGCTGATCTAAGTCATTTGTCCCTTGATTTCTTTCTAAGTTCCAGACTTGCCAGGAATGTTGCCTCAGTCTTGAAATAACAGTTTTTGTTGTAAAGATACCAAAATCCAAAACTTATTTAAAACAAAGAGATTAAGTAAACAACTTGATAAAAAAAAAAATCCACATTAACTAAACACTATTTTTATGTCAGGTGTAAAATAAATCCACCATTCTAGACCTTGCACGGTAGCTCACACATCACACCTCAGAGCAACACATATCAGAGAAAGTACTGAATGGGTTTCTGTTTCAAGGTGTGATTAGAAACTGCCACAGAGTTTCATTTTTAAAAGAGTTTGGTGTTAAGAAAAGCTTACTGAAAGGACCAGGTGAAATCACAGCCAACATCACGGAGCATATACCTGCTGTGCAATTGCTGTTCAGCTCTGAAATGGAGCCACCAGCCTGGAGAGAAACGCTGATCAGCAAGGTGGCATCTGGGCAAAGCCCACGAAGCATCCATAGGTGGAGTCTGGAAACATCTGGTCACTCATTCTGGTTCTGCCTCCCTTTTCCTCTTGATGCATGCTGAAGATCACTCTTTTCCCAGAATTATGTCCTCTGACTTTACCAAGTGGATTTGCTAAGAAAATGCTATCTCTCCTCTCCTCTCCATTACCACACATCCTTTACCACATCTGAAAGACATTGATTACTCTTCCAGTTTTCACAGAAAAGGCTATACTGCAACTCTGAAAATGATAAAATACCCTAAAATAGGTCTAAAAAATGAAAACATTTCCACCTACAAATTTGTTATTTTGCTAGTGTTTTTATTTTCCACTAAGAAAGTCTAATTAAACCTTTGCCACTTCCACCCAGCATGGAGATCCGTTTGTTCCAAGAAATGGTTTTGTTTAAACTTTGAAATGAAATAGGAAAGACTGACATTTTATCTCAATTTCAAAGGAAATGCTTATTTTCAAATATTTGAACTTTTTAGGTGGTGCGAAGTATTTTATACTCCTCTATAATCTTCAGTTTTCTCGCTGCCGTCCTCCTGACAATGTTCACCTGTAGGAGTTGTAAAACTGATTGATTTTGTAAGCCAGGAAGACTTTCTATATCAATATCTGACTAATACCATTTAGGCATTTACAGAGAGTTTCATTAACATGGATTAAACAATCATCAAAAGGGCTGTGTTGACTGTGTTACACACAGATAATATTGATAAGGATGATGCCCATGTCCAGATTTAACAAACATTTTGATTGTTTAACATCCCTCAGCATACCCAGTTTAACAAATATGGCCTTCAGTGGGGGAAAAAACAAAACAGAATGCAATTTGAACAGAACAGGGAGCCAGTGTTCTGCATCACCTAGTTAACCTCAAACAAGATTAATCAGATCTCTTTACCTGAGACTGTGTAACCCAGCTGGTATCTGCTAAGAAAATTTCATTGTTCAAAGTACACTGCTTCTTGCTAGGCTGTTTGCTTTCTATATTGACAAAAGAAATATGAGAATGTCTTGTCCTTTAAAATGCAGACTAAATCCAGGTGTCTTTTCAGCTTGTCTTTGCAGAAGGGATAAAGCCGATCTCGCATGAGCAGACCAGCCACCCCATGGCCCTCAGGGAACCCACTGCTTAGATTCTCACCTGCCAATACAGAGTGTTTCCCCTTTAAAAACTAACATTTCTGTAAGTCCGCAGGTAGACGTGGAATTACAATCAACTGCTTAAATTCACCTTCTTTTTACAATGTCACTGTAACAGAGACATATGCATCCACGTAACAGCAACACTGCAAGTAGACATATAGTCCCAGTTTATCCACTTTTTGATACATTTCAGCTCTATTTTTAGAACTTTTATAAACTAATGTGGATGTTTATGTAAAACAAGGTGGCTGAGGTCTGGGAATGATGAGTTCTCAGAGAGGTCCACCTAGTTTATACATTACTCAGACAGAAGATTTTGCTGTTAAGTGAAATGAGATTTATTTGTAACAAGATATATTCTTTTTTCTATTTAGGAAAGACTGAACATTTAATCAGTTAAGTCTTCATGTTAAACCACGATAGTGCTAAATTTAGATTTAGAAATAATGTCTTATGATTTGTATGTTTTGAGCTTTATGACTGGAAGTAGTATGGGGGAAGGACAACAGCTGGTCAGGCACTCTGCAGGGACAAAGAGAATGCAACAACTTGACCTCAGCAAGCTTTCAAACAATTAAAAAAACCAAAACAAACCACCAACCCAAAACCCCAAAAAGCACACCCCCTCCACACTACATGCCATTGATATTCCAAAAGGGACTAAAAAGCCAGAATGTGATGAAGATAATTAGAATCATACTAAGTCTTTGAGTAAACATCTTTACTTCTACAACAATATCAGAAACAGTGGCAATTATAATATTAATCTATAAAATAGTGCCCTACCATACGTACCATGTATGGCTGCTATTATTTAACAATGCACAGCACAGAAGCGCATCACCTCTCCCAGCAGTGGGGCACATCTGTGGCCTTTTGTATGAATACCTATTGGTTCCCTATTCCCCAGAGGAGACACAGTCTAAAAGAGAGGTCAGAACAGAGGCTCGGTTGACACTCTTAAAAGCAGCACAGTGGCGTTCTTCACTGATCTTCTATTCTGATGCTTACGTGAACTATCTCACAGACACAGCACCAGGACTCTACTGCTGTAAATTTTAAAACAACACTGTAAAAATACAGGAAAGTACACCTGTGTAATTTGCAATATGTGTTACAGAACAAAAAGTTATAGCTCAAGATCTTATTCCTTCTTTGGAATATGATTTTTCAGCTAGACAAAGACAACAAGGGTTCAACAAGACATCTCTCAAATAACTCTAATGCATGGTTTGAAGTACCATGCAAAAGCACATTCTCCCCACTCAGCTTTACGAAACTCAGCTATAAAGTCACTGGACCATTTTTTTCTATTTCTTTCCTACCATCTAAGTCTCTTCTCTATAAAAGGAGAAATAAGGACTGGCATTTCAGAAAATACAGGCACAGATTTAAGTATTATACAGTGAGAACGACTACCCACTGGGGACTTGGAAAAGATCAGCACAGCTATTGCAACATATAATGTAACTGAGATGGAAAAAACTTCATCTTTCATCCTGGATGTTTATTGCATATGTTACAGTTCTCTGTACATCCAGCCATCACTGATGCTCATAGGAATCATATAAGCAGAGAAAGAACAGAACATTCTCAAGAAAGCCTCTGCAAAGATAAGTGTGATCTCCAGGGTGAGAGCTTGTGTCATTAAATGTCTGACATCAGATTTCATTGCAGGCAATATCAAAATTCTCACTGACTTCAACAGCAAAGTTTGGGCTATAGGCTCCCCCCCATCCATCTCCATTGGCCTTGCTCCTTGAAAATAGGCTCAGTGTTACAGAAACAGACCAAGGCCTCAAGAAGCACATATAAGAAAAGATTTGGCACTGTGTTTGCGTGTCTCCTCAGCTACCAAGAGCTTCAATGTTTTGAAGGCACTGAGGTCAGTGTACACCCAGAACAATCTGGAGCATTGCTCTGGAGGCTGGTTGAAGCTGTGAAGACAGGGTCGCACACCCCACAGCCTCATTCCCGATGAGGGGCATCATGAAATAGAATCACTTATTTTTTTGCATCATTATGCCCTGTGCCATGCCAGCACACCTGAACCTGTGCTGCAGCTGCAATCTAGGCTTTTCCAGAAAGCAGTAATATGTAATTCTCCTGAAATTTTCAAAATAACATCAGCAAGAGATGGTGAAGAACACAGTTGAGACGCCAAATCTCATTTTGCCAAGTCAGCATATGGCACCATTGGTGCAAAACCAGACCCACCTTCTGAAAAGCCAGCTAATGAACTGAGCCATCCTCACTTTGAAAAACCAGAAATTCATAATACTTCAGTTTGGTGTATCTAAAACTGCTTGGTGAGCCCTATAGTTCTTCTAGGCAGCACCCAGTGATGCGGTCAGCCAGGGCTGCACTCGTACAGCTCCTGGGGAGCAGGCAGCCCCCCACCAGAAGTATCTCCCATGTCCCAGGTCTGACTGGGTCATTTTGCAGTACGCTGATGCCATTATCTGATATCAGATACTTTTTTGTTGCTTTTTTAAACATAAACAGAAAATATCTTTTATCATGCAGATGTCTCATCGACCTCCTGGCAAAGGTTAGCATCATAGCCAGAAAACACACTTTCTTGCTTCGTTATGCTGTGCAGTATTTTGTAAAGTTTCTCTTTTACTGCAAAAACAGTGATTTCCAGGCTTTAAAAGCATAATAAGAATGTAAACTAAAAATATACCTCAATGCAGCCTATAAAATTCAACTTTAATCTAAATAGTTTTTAAACCAAACATTACAGTAACTATATTTTATAAGGTCATCTAACCACACAATTCCATAAGCAGCTTTTTTTTTTTACTTGGAACACTATTTCTTTTTTCCAGTATATAAAGACATTACAAATATTATAACTGCCTTCCTTAACTGGCACTTCCATTTTATGGGTATCTGAAAGAAGCAATTAAAAAGTTTAAAATAAAAAGTATCAGACAAATACATGATTCATGCTGCAACTTTCCTTGGCAGATGCTGGGAATATTCCAGCTCTACCCTTGCATGTCTCCTCCAAGAGCATCAAGAAAACATTTCATCAAGCTTTAAATATCAACAGGATCTCTGGTGTGCTATGGGTAAGCCCCCCAAATAGATATGCTTAACTAAACCTTACTGTAACTTACTAGACTTTGAAGTTTTCCCATTCCCACTATTCTTTGGCACATTTCCTCCCCAATCAACTTTGAGAGTCAGGTGAAAGAAACATGAAACCAGCATCAAAAAGGGGGAAATCTACAAGCCAGGTGGAAGATGAGGATGTACTGTTCTCCTTGCAGAGTATTTGATCCTTTACAGAGGCTCTGCTCTGGGTAAGGCCCAGGGCTGAGTTCTGACTTGTTGTTCTAAGCAAGGCAGCCTGCACCCCCCAGCCCAGCGGCTGCAGGTTTCACACGTGCAGTGTGTGTTCCCATCCTTGGGCGCGTTACAGGCTGTTCAGCAGCTCCTGCCTAAACCTCTCGCAGCTGCACAGCCCGGCTGACCCTGGCACTCAAAGCGAGTGACAGTGGAAGGACCTAGAAGCAAGTCAGCACAGCTTCATCCATCACACCAGCACTGTCTGCCTGTAAAGTTTCTGGAACTGATGCTTTTACAGCACTTAGAGCCTTACCTCTGTTAGTGTTTCCACATTTCCTCCCTCCCATGGCAACACCCTCATAATAATTTCTCTATAAATCTGTATGTACTATATCCAAGACTAAGAGCTACCTGTGGCAAAAAAAAAAAATAACTGAAACCAATTTGGTAAAATTTAGAAGATGGAACTGTATTTTCCTACTAGTCCATCATTATATACTGCAAAGAACTTACAACAGGCAGCACTAAAAAGCGTCCTTATTTAAATGCTTTCACAAATAAAATGGAATTTATTTTCCCTGTGCATCTCATTTAAAGCAAAATGCCTTTGCACAGCTTCGTGCATATGCAACAAGCAGCAGTTGTAGGACTATGGTGATTACCCAAAAGGATCAGACATTTGACGTTACATGATTGCACTGAAGTCAACCAGTGTTTGGGGAATCAAACGGTCTTTCAGAACACTGCTTTTTATAGCAGAAAAATACATGCTGTAGAGTACTGTGGAAAGAAAGACACATTCAGAGAAAGGAAAAAAAAAAAAAGCAACGTAGATTAAAGAGAAACTCACATGATTCCTAAATTCACATTCTTTGGACATGATACCCTTCAGCTGGACACTGCTGAGAAAGACCACATGGCCTTTACAACAAACCGGCGGCTGGAGTAAATCATTGCAATTTCAGCTTCGTGTACTGGGAGCAATTTACACAATTCACTGATAGGTGGCAACACTATACAGAGATAGAACACATGTGCAGACAGCTTATTCAAGTGATAAACAGCTTGGGCTAGCAGAGAGGTGGACATCGAAAGTACAATATGCTCAAATTTATGGTTACTTAATTTTTTGAAGTAAGGTGGCTAAGTCCTTCCTTATCCTTTTTTGTGTCCTGGCCACATTTAAAAGTTTGTGTTTCATTTAAAAACAAATCTACAGGTAAAATGCATTCTGATTGACAGAAAAGACAGCCATTCCTCTGCCAGGGGCAGATAAAAGCTTTCCAGGGAGGCACTAGCAAAGGTGAGTTGAGGGAAGGGGGGGAAAAAAAAAATAATAAAAAAAAAGAGATGGGAAGGGAATGGAAAGAAAAAAAAAAAAAAGACAAAAAAGTAAAGAAGGAGAAAAGAAAAGGAAAAAGGGGGGGGAGAAGGAGGGAAAAAAATGGGAAAAAAGGAAAAGAAGATAATAAAGAAAAAAAGGGGTCGGGGGGAGAAGGAAAAGAAAGGCAAAACAAAATGAATGGGAAAAGAGATGTAAACTTACAGGAAAGGTAAAACTTTCCGCACTGGCTTACTAGCACAAACCGAAAGCTCTCCCGAGCGCAGCGCCGCCCACACGCCCAGCGCGGCGGCACCGCCCGGGGGCCGGGCCGGGGCTATAAGAGCGGGCGGCAGCGGCGGGGCGCAGGTTGGGGCGCGATGCAGAGCGCACTGTTCTTGGCGCTGGAGCATAACAGCGGGCGCATGGAGCGAGGCGGCCGCCGCCGCAGCGAGGCAGAGGAGGTGGAGAAGGGCAGGATGAAGAGGACGATGTGAGTGTCGCCCCCAAAACGGGTGTAGAGCGGGGGGGACCGAGGCTGCAGCCCGCCGGGTTGCTCCAGGCTTACGGCGGCAGAGGGTTGGGCTGTCAGGGGGAGCAGGGCTCCTGCAACTGTGCCTTGGCTAACAATAGCCACTGGCTAGCAGGCAAATCTCTTGATTTAAGCGGGCGGAAAATAGTTTTCTTCCTCTCAGACAGATGCTCTGGGTGACTCTCTAGGCACAGAACTGGCAAAGCAATGTCAAGAAAACGTTTGCAGCTTTTGCCAGGAAAGGGGCTGGTGTCTGAAGCTCTTGAAACTGTCATTTTAAACATGCTGCTGCTTCTTTGTTCCTCCAGCATTAAAGATTGGAAGACAAGACTGAGCTATTTTCTGCAGAACTCTTCCAATTCTACTAAAATGAAATCTAAGAAAGTGGGAAAACACCGCACCTACTTTAGGTAAGTTATGAGAGAGAGATTTTGTTTAAATAACTCAAGTGTTCTACAAAAATGAAGCTTGAGCAATTGGAGTCTAACATTCTCCACCTCTTTATGCAGACCTTCCCCTGAAGAAGCCCAGCTGTGGTCAGAAGCCTTTGATGAACTTCTTGCTAATAAATGTAAGTTAGTCTTCAAAAAGTAACATTCAATAGCAGAGGGATGGTGAAGCTTTTATGTCTGTAGGATTGCTTCCTTGCATGTCAGCATTGTACCTTTCCAATGTAAATAGCTCTGATTCTGGTCTTTAAAGTTGAGTGCTTTGAACTGTTTAAAGCCAAAATTCAGAGATGTATTCTTAAAAAAGTAAATTAATATTAAAACAAAAATAGTTCATTTTAGTGGATTTTTTTTTTTTCGATAAACCTTGTGGCTAAAATCATACCTATTAGTTTGGCTTTGCTAATGTAAAAAGAGCGTTTGTTCACTGAGCTCACTGCTTAACCAAAACAAATGCATTCAAATAACTTGGGAAGGGTTCTGCAACACAGTAGTTCAAAGATCTCAGGGTTTTACTGTAGCTCTACAAGAAAAAGCACTCAACAGCAGAGCAAAAAGACCAAGACATGATATTACCATTTGCTCTTTGAACTTGAGTCATCCTTTCCATTGCAAAAAATATTCCAGAAGTTTGCAGCACAGTCATAAATATTTACTCTAGTGTAAAGGTTAACACAGGAGATCCCATCTAGAGAGAAAGTTTTTTTTTCAATATATTTTCAGGCATCACAAAATAAAAAATGAAAGCCATTCCTAATTGGTATGTTTTGTGTTTACCTAAAAATGACCAACTTAAAATGAAGCACATCAAGCTGTTAGAGTTAATTTGTTTGCATACATAAATATGGAAATTTTTTAATTGCTATGATATCCCTGAAAGAACCAGAGCAGAGCTACAGTAAAATATTTTGGTAGAAACAAATGTGACAAGTGGGAAAATTCAAAAATACACATCAATTAACTCTTTGGGGAATTTTTTCTTCTCTCTCCCTAGATGGTCTTGCTGCTTTCCGAGCTTTTCTGAAGTCTGAGTTCTGCGAAGAGAACATCGAGTTCTGGTTGGCCTGTGAGGACTTCAAGAAAACCAAGTCACCCCAGAAGCTGACATCAAAAGCAAAAAAAATCTACAATGACTTCATTGAAAAAGAGGCTCCCAAAGAGGTAAAGGAAACTTATTGAAACATAAGTGCCCTGTTCTATGAGTTCTTACAGTGTTTCTTTAATTCTCTGAATTCACTTTAAGATACAGATGCCAAACTGCATTGTAGATATCTCACTATCTGTGTCTGAACCTCTCCCTAATGGCCTCTTCACCAAGCTGGAAGCCAGCCCAAGCAGCATTTCAGAGTTTCCATCTTAACTGGTGAAAGTCAACACCTGCATTTAACACCTGTAACATATGAGTTTGGCACAGAAAGGTCATATCTGAATTACTTCAGGTTTTGTATAGAAGAATTTTCTGAAAGGAAACTTCATTAATTTGACCCTGTAGTAATAGAGTCTTTTTTTACCTCTTCAGAAATTTTAAGGTGTGTTATACTTGCTTGAATTCAGTTCTCAGAAGTAATTAAATGTCCCTTCTTTTTTGTATTTCAGATAAACATAGACTTCCAAACCAAGAACATGATTGCACAGAACATTCAAGAAGCCACACATACATGCTTCAGTGCAGCCCAGAAGAGAGTTTACAGCTTAATGGAGAATAACTCATACCCACGGTTTTTGGAATCTGAGTTCTATCAGGAGCTGTGCAAGAAGACACCCATCACCAGAGCAGCCCAGGGGACATGAGCAATGGAGAAGAGCAAGGAGAAGCCTCTCAGCTAGTGAGAAAGCAAGCCATGGCAGCATCCTGACCTGAAGGACTGAGATACTAAGTGCTTGGTCTGTTTGCCACAGTGCAAGGACAAAAACTGACTCTGGTGCAAAGCTGATGGCAAGAGCGATGCTGCTGGAAGGCACTCAGAGGGGACAGCAGTGTTCTGCCAGCCAGCTGCTGGCAACACACTTCCTGGAGTGCTGCAGTGAAAGGTGACTCCATGCTTTAGACCAAACCATATGGTATAGGTGTCCTTCTGTCATGGCTGAGGTGGGATGCAGCAGGTCAGAACAGAGCTGCCTTGCCAACAGAAGCTGCTCTGTGGAGTTGTGCAGTGCTGACAACTTGAGTGGCTGGTTGCATATTTATTTTTCCTAAACATCAGGGTTGCCCTTGTCAGTTCACACTGGTTCAGTATGCTGCCTCCGGCTGCAAAGAGATGTGCTGGTTTTCAGTGCAACTTGCAGACAGTAACAGCACTATGCAGCACGAAGGGAGGAAGAGGCAGAACTCAGTTCCCAGAGGAACAGGTTCTGCAACTGAAGTGTGCAGGGCTGGGTTGTGTCAGCAGGGCTGCGCAAGGCCAGACCGAGGGCGAAACTTGGCCAAGGCAAACAGGAGTTGTATAGTATTATATTTATATAAGGATTATGATTGTGTTGAATGCTGCAATAATGTCATAATTCTGTCTTGAGGACAGCAAGCTTCAGTGAAGTCTCTCATTGTTTTTAATAAACTATTTTGATACAAAGCTGCCTTTGTTTCTTAACTAGTTTTGCACACACAGACATATACCATCTGGCATTGAACTCCAGAATCCTGGGACTGCGTGTCCTGGGTGTGATCTTAACAGGGCTAATTTTAAAGCACGTACATCTTAATCTACCAGACAAGTGCTTTTTTTTATTAAAAAAAAAAAAAACAACGCAACCAACAACAGAATAAAAATCCTCAGAACTTGAAAACTTAACAGACAAGACATATTCCATCACATCCTCTGTCATAACCATGTCCCCATGAAACCACACTTGTAAGTGCAAGGCACATATATGGCTACACATGGTGACAGATCAACTAGAAAAGCAGCAGTACTGCTGCAGGAGATCATACAGGCACCAGCAGTGGCATGGTTTCTACTGCTCAGGATTTCTGTTTCAAATAGGGCTCAGGAGGTCTTTAGTATGACATCAGGCTGTAAAACCTGTGCAGAGACAGTAGAGGTAATACTACAAAGAGAACATTTGACTCCCTGCTAGGTGAGGGCTTCTTTGGGGGGAAGTCACTGGCCATCATTACTACATGTCACCTTTTTTTTTAACTGACAACATCTAAACCCAGAACTTCCAAAAACAAACCCTAATTTGTTAGTTTTGTGACTTGTCTGAATTCTAGTTCTTTTCAGGTGCTGGCTCCAGGTATTTTAGCTCCATTCCTCAGGTCAGTTTTAATTGTTTAGTTCACATATAGCCACAGCAGTCACTTCTGTAACAGTTCACTCCTCCAAGCACCAAGAAAATTCCAACTATAGTCTTTGCCACTTCAATTATTAATCCAAAACTGTTCAAAAGCAACTAGTTAGTGCATTATATACCTATTGCAGGATACACAGCAGTGTGTATGTAGAAACAGATATGTATATCTATAATAATGCCTCTGTATATGGAAAGAAAGAAATTTGGTACAGTCCCTGCTTTGATATAGCCCCACTTCTGGGGCTGTGAGAGCTCACACTCTTACAGCTAAGTTTGCTGATCAGTTAAGTCCATATTAAAACAAGTGCAAAAGACACCTCAGCCCAACAATTTACTACAACAGAAAAAGCTTGGTTTTGTTTGTTTTCTGTGTGTGTTTGTTTGTTTGTTTTTTTCTAACCAGGAAAACTCAATTTGGATTAATAATTGCTTTTGTAATCTAAATAACCAAAATAATTTGAAGAGCATAAAAATAGCCAGAACTGTACCTACTAATGACTTAGAGCCAAGGCACGAATGATTCCATGAAGCTTCACTAGCTTCAGTTAAGATGCATTAATCTGTGCCAATTCAGGATGTGGTAACTAATGACTGCTGGTGTCTGGTTTCAGGGAAAGAAACATTTCTACTTTCAGCAGGTGCCAGAACTACTTATAGCACAGTATGTAGTTCAGAGGGGAAATTAGGTGGGGCTGTTAGGCAGAGCATCACTGCTTGAGGGCTGTTCTTGTATACTTTTAAGGTTCGAATCATGAACATTGGTCTTGAGGAAGGCTGTGGAGGCAGCTCCATAGCTTCCACAGAGCGTGCCAAGGCAGTAACAAACAACCCAAGTCATGCTGAATCTCTGGCATGGTCTGTGTGCAGCATCTGAGAGCCCCAGGTTCAAGGCTAAGCTTTGCAGCAAAACATCTTGGTGTATCAACAGCAAAAAAAGAAAACAGATCTTTAGTAAAATACAACACATCTGTGTACACAACATTCCTTCCAATTACTTTTCCAGTTTTTGATAAGAACCATGTTTGCTGAACTCCATGGGTGTCACCACAAAAAAAGGGGCACTACAGGCACATCAGGAGTGCTGCAAACCCTGAAAGACTGCTGTGAACATTTCCTGAAGGAACAGAAACCCACCAATTGCTTTAAGAGATAATGGTTTGATACTCTGGGCAACCTTGCTCCTGCAGATAATATTGGTACTCTGGTGTCAGTATCCAGTGGCAACAAGTAATAAACAGTTTATTCCTCCACAGCCCAGCTGAGTAGCTCAAGTCATGGAGAAAAACCTGGAGTATCCCTAGTATTTTCCCAAACCAGAACTTAATGGAAAGACTATGCAGTCATTTAAAAAAATAAGATATCTAACTTTTTATGTCACACTCACAATTTTGAGAAACAAAGTCATGAGTTTCAACTGTGTTGATCCTGCCACAGCTTTTTTTATTTTTTAATGGCTTGCACTGACACTGCAGCATAGGGCAATCCAAAGGAGAGTCCTCCATGCTATCAAGAAGGCAACGTCTAAACCAGTCTCCTAAAATACAACACAAAAGCAGCTGACTCTTGACAAGTGCCCTCTGGCCCAAAGGCTGGAGAGGATCTCTGAGAACAGGGTGAGCTCAACAGCAATGCTGACTCACCACTCCAGTCCAATGGGAAAGCAACTCCACTCAGTAAACAAATGGCAATACAGTGCTCTTGCTCCATGTATTTATGTATTGCAGCTAAAAAAGGTACAAAGACTATAAATAAAATCTACACTTCCACTTGAAATCCCAGACCTCTGTTAGGAGAAGGGAACACTAATTAAGGGCTTTATAGGCACACATATATGTGTGTAGAAGGGCTACTTGAATGAGACTATAACTTGGCAACTTGCATGGAGCAGAAAAGTGACCTTTAGAAGAGGTTTTCGGATCTTAATGTATTCTCTTTTTTTTATTGCCAAATTTGACTTAGTGTGATTCAAGACAGAAAAATTGTTTGGAACCTGGGACAGCATCCTAAATTCATCTTCCTTCAGATGGCAAAACATTAACCATGACTTCTCTTTATCCCACCAGCACAGCAATACCTCACATCCCTCCTGCTTCACACACACCAGGAACAAGCCTCCAGGCAAGGCCACTACATCAACCCAAGATCCATTCCAGAGACAAGCCAGAAACAGGGCTGGTGACAAACATACCTGCTACATAGACACCTGGTCCATCCAGGAAAGAGAACTAGATGTGAGGCTGCACCTACAGCTCCAGAAAAATAGATAGCCATCAAGGCTGAGCTTAAATGGAGCCCTGGATGATGGGCAGCATGTGTGAGTGGGGACTCAGGTGGGGCTGTTCAGGGCAATTAAAACATGAAGGAGCCCTTTTCTGAGGATCACTGTGCTAACCATATGAGCCTGTCAGCTCATGACCCCTAAGCAGTGTGAATTTTTGAAGTGGATCTGCAGTTGGATTTGAAGTGAACACGCTCAGCAATTAGCCTTGGACAGTTCTGTAGATGTGCTAATTGGCATTTCCCTATGCACTATCACTGGGAAGTGATGGCTGGCCTGCACAGAAATTCAGAGAAAATAGTCTCATGTTTATCCTACTGTGGTGTTTAAAGTGAGTCCTTTGGCAATCTTTCATAAAAATAATGATTTAGATCAGAGTTTCCAACAGCTACAATGTATGCATAACCAGCAATTAAATTATGTTCTATTAAAATATTAAATATTCCATTCAAGATAATCCAAATGACAGAAATTAGTGTTTTTGTTCCCCAGACAGTTTTCCCACTTGGGATCTCATGGAATAAGTTGTGTTTCTGCATTACGGCTTTAGACCAGGGAGCAGCTCCATGGCTTCTTGGATGGGAGCCTAACTTCGGGTTTTCAGGTGATGTGGTACTAATCTAGTATTTATAGGGCTCAGAAAGTCAGCTGTTGGATATGGAAAAGGCATTCAGGAACTGTTTATTGAGGTGGTGTGTTCCTTTGTCTTCATGGATGTCCAAGGGAAATTAAAACACCAGGAGCAGTGCAGGGTACATGCACTGCAGAGGGGCAGCAAGGAGCTGCACTAGCACCCTGCTGTTCCAGCTATTGCTTTTAAAGGCTGACAGAATTAACCCTTTCACTGGGACCAGCTGGAGCTGATAGGGCTGAGCTCGGTGGAGTGTGGGTCCGCTGTCCCGTGGCCATCGCAGCTGTAGCGTGTGCAGATGTCGGAGGCTTCCCCTGCTCTCAGCAGGCTCCGTACTGCGTCAGAGACATGATCTGTCGTGTGTGGCTGCCCTTCCTGGTGTCCGCCCAGCCTGAATACGTGTTTGCAAAGCTGAGCTGTCTCCTGACTTGGCTGAGGTTGGTTTCTGCTGTTTACTTTGCCTGATACCCACTGTGGGCTGGGACCAGGCATCCGAGCAAAGGGAGGTAGGAGGGCCAGGTGGGCTAGGACTCTTCCAGCTGCCTTCAGTGCTGTCAGCATACTGAAACCTCACTTTTGCCTTTTGTCCTGCCTGCAGGCTGCTGGGTTTTGGAGCAGAGTCCTTCTGTTTTCAAAAGAAGAGGTCAGCTCACTTGTCAGCAGCAGCAGCCCTTCCAGATGAAAATGCCAGATAAATATGGAGTGTAAATGGATCCAAGTTGAAAGCTGAGGAAAAGATCAGCCATGACCTTAGCATCATATAGTCACAGGTCTTTACGGAGGGCAGGATGGAGTGGCATAGTTGCATGATCGCACTAGCTGCATTTTTATGACACTGTGGAAATCATACTTGTTTCAAGAGGCTAATGCCTGTATAGACACATAGGTAGCTATTGAAAATGTACAGAATTTTCCCAATAAAGCCTCTTGGTGTCATCTTTTTAGAGGAAAAAACAAGGTGCTCTACAGAGCTGGCTGTGGGAAGATGTTGGGTTATCCTGACACAAAGGGACAAAATTCATTTTCAGCTGAAATTCTGACAACTAGGGCCAAATCTGTCATTTTGAGGAACTCAATAAACCGGGTGTCAGCTCAGCATCCATACAGCTCTTTCCATAATCCCGTGAGGAAGGAACAGTGGATGTATCTTTTGCAAGCACTAAGGCAACAATATACCACCTTGCCCTCTCCATTTACCTGCAACTAACATTTGCTACCTGTTCATTTGGCTTAGCTATCATACTGCTTTATCAATGCCAAGAAGCTCAAATCCTTGGCAGTTACTTGCCATAGTCTGGAAAATGAAGTGTTCCCAACACGTGGAAGAGTCCATATGGCAGAGCTTTTTTTCAGAGCGATTTCCCAAAGATTCAGAGGCCTCTGCGGGTCTCTTGCTAGGTTAAGCGTGCTCCATGCCTTGGAGCTGCCTGGGGGGGGTCTGTTGATGCTGTAAACCAACATCATGGCTTGTGATAATTAAGCTCTGGAGCAATACAGTCTGTCAACGGGCAGGTTTGGAAAGAGGTAGATACAAGTGTGAGAATAGTGCTTGGCACTGGCCTTCATATCTCCTTTGAAAATTGGATGGTAGGACAGTCCCCTGCTAAACTGAGCTTCCCTCAGCCACAGAGACCCTCCTGCAACTGGCAGGGATCACTGAGCACAGGTCTTCACACTGTGCCTTAGGAAGTTCACATCCAGAGCAGAGCAGTGGACTTTGGACATTAAATACTTAGGAGACAACCAGTCTCCTAAGAACCAGCTCAGTGAGACATTGGTACCACACAGGTAACCACCAGACCTGCAGCCGGGGGTACTTGCAGACCTTCTCTAATGTCTTCCAAGCAAGGGGCTTTACATCCATCAGCAGGTTAATCACCACCGTCTCGCTCTGTGATAGAGAAGGGGAAACCAAATTGCTGGTTAGTTTAGTGACATATTAAGAAACAGAATGGTATATTAGGAAATATTAAATAGAGATCTTCATCTTTGTGCAAAGCAATTATACCAATTAGAGATTCCAGAAGATCTCAGCTAATGCGGTATAACAGAAACAGCAAAGCAGGGAGTGTGCCTATAATTGGGTTGTAACAGCCAGCTCCCAAAAGTAACACCTAGAAACTTAGAAACCTCAGAGTAAGGTGAGTCTCTCTGAAACACAAGTATGCTTTCAGAACAGCAGTATGACTCCAGCCCAGCAGTCTGGCATGATTAAAGGAGCACTGGGATTGAAGAGTAGTGCCCTTGGCATTGGAAGTGGCTTTCCTAGAGAAGACAGGGCATTTATGTCAAGGCAGACATGTGGCAGGCAGTACGGTCGAAGCAGGATGTTGTACAGGGACTGGATGGCCACTGGAGAAGGGAACAAACCTGTCAAGCATTTGCTTCAGCTGTACAAATCACCACTGAGTGAAGGTTTCAGCGGCAGCCTCAGGATGGGACAGTTATCCCCTGTTTGGACATGAGCAGGTTCAATCAGTACGAACTTGGAGGGGAGTCCCTATGGAATATATTTCCCATGAGGAAGTAGTAGGTGATGACGTTAGTAAGACCCATGATGATGGCAGTCATTAACACAGTGACAAATTAGGGAATAACATACAAACACAGCAGCAGCTCCTCTGGGTTAGCACAGGCTGGTGGAGCAGCTGCCCCTGAGGTTTGGCTGGGGTTGGGCAGGTGCTGCTAGTGACAATGGGAGGACTGGGAACCAATGCCACCAGAAACAAACAAATATGAGGGAAACAAAGTACTATTTACATGCAAAGAATGTGTCATCTGCAGGGTTTCATGAGGTTATAGTGCCACAAACAATACAGGAGCATGGATGAAATGTCACTAAGGAAGAGTGGGTGTAGTTGGTAGCAGATTGCCAACAGATAGGAAATATTCCCCCCCTGCCCCGACCAAGAGGAGCTGGCAGAAGCATCATTGCTTGCACTCCTTAAGGACATAAAAAATGCAGCTGCTTTGCTGACTTACTGATAGCAGAACACAGCTTGTGCCTGTGGGAGTTAATACAGCCCAAATTACTTTTTCCTGGAACAAGCCATTTGTAGAACTGATATAACCACAAATGAATACACAGGGTTATTTTAATAGCAGTTCACCAAATCCAGCCACATTTGGGTAGCTTTTTAAAAATCTCAACATGCTGTTAACGTGCCTATTGAAGGACCCGGAGTAATATTGCCAGCTGGGTGACAGATGTTTGGTCACGTCCTTCCAACCCCTGCCACATTTGGTGACTGACAGGACACAGGATATGCCTTTGCTGGGATAGGATCAGCATTCCTCCATGAGTTTTCCGCCGGCTCTTGCTAGCAGCACAGATTCAGGGAATTTTGCTCAGACAAACGAAGGATATGATTTCCGTGTTACGCGTTGGTATGACGTACTGGTGGCAGCTGCTTTACTGGGAAGCAGGACAGTCATGCTCCCCGGCTCCCTCCCCTTCCCTGGTCCCTGCACGTCCCTCGCTGCCCTTGCATCTGATTTAGCAGCTGTGCAGCTGTTGTGGAGATGGATGAGCAAGCTGGTTGGGTAGGAAATTTTTCTTTTTTTGGTGGATTTATTTTCCATGACATCATATCCCTGATCCAACTTACTCTACAGCCACCCAGATGATAGATGAGGGTGATGGGGAAGAGAGGAGCGTAGTGGGGGGAGTCCATGGCCTGAGATGGCAGGAAGGTGGGACTGGGGTTCGAGTATCTCATCACTGTTTTGTCATACTTTCCCATTTGCACTCCTCTACCACCTTCCTCTTGTGCATCACCAGCCTCTCTGCAAGGAATGCCATTCTTCTGCGATTTTCTGCCCCTCCTTCCTTGATAACCCAGCCAGACCAGTTGGGCACACAGCAGCACATCAGGAGACATTCAGAGACCATAGGAACAATGTTCACAGTGATGCCCAAATAGGGAAGGGGCACCTTGGGTTGGTCATCAGGAAGGAGAAGGGCTCGTTGTCTGGTTTAACATCCAATAAATGGTTTCACATTACAGATCACCTGGATACCTACTGACGCTAATCAGCCTTGTTGGGAGGTTCAAGGTTCAATTATGACCTGAAAATAATTCTAGTACATTGGCAATGTGACCTGATCTGAGTCATTGGCATAATGCAAACGGGCAAAAGTGTAAATGGATAAAACTGCTCAGCACCGTCGTTTTCCAAAAGCAGCTTAGCTGATTGCCAAACAGAACTAGAAAAGCAGTCATGGAAATTCATACCTTCCAGCAGTACATCTTCATGGATTTAGTGGCTTTCCAGTGATGAGTGCAGTTTCCAGGGTAAGTAGAACAAATGCTGTTATGGAATAGCGAACACTGTCTATGGTGAATGGATTTTTGTAAGGCAAATATCAGATTGAATAACTCCTTGTTACAAATCCACTGCCAGGAGTCAACTTTACCAATGACTAAGGTAGCCATCTGAATTTGCTGCTTTCTGCAGTATTTCAGTACTATTAAGTGATATCTTCCCAAACTAGTCAGGATCAGATTGGCTTAGCAAAGAATCCAGTATATTTGAGATGAGGGTTAGTTTTAACCTAGTTTGTTGCTGCATCTTTCTTACTGTGTAGTTCATCTCATGCACTACCCTTATGGGATAAAATGTTTTACTGGAAACAGACACAGCTCAGCAGCAGCAGCTGAAGCTGTTATTATTGAGTGCATGGCCTCTTCTGCCGTTACCAGACTTACATTTGACTAAGGGTAAACAAACTAATTCTGAATAAAGCAAGGACTTCAACACTTCTTGCTTGAACAGCTTCAGCTTTCACCTAAAATTTGCTAAAGTTTAATTGAAAATTTATTTAGAGTACATATGCATTTCTAAATAGCCCATACCTCCTAATTTAATTTCCCTAAAGATGCAGGGGACGTGTTACTCACTATTAGAGACCAAGTGAGGAAGCGCTGTGATTGACCTCTGCTGCAGTGTCAGAAATGCCAACAGACTTGGATAAGTTGACATAGCAGGTTATATCCCTTTCCCAGACACTGCTATCTGATGATAATTACTTCTATTCTTGCTGTCTTCTCTGATTCCCAGACTACCATTGCAAAACTCAGGGAATCCTTTTCACCCACATTTCCTTCTTGGCAGGAGTAAGTCAGCTACGTCAGATGTCTTTTTTTCTCCGTCATCTTTTTACAAAGAAAGAAACAGATACGACCTCGTACACTGAAAGCTGGATCCGAGGGACAGAAAATAACGGTAAGGTGACCTTAGAGCCAGGTTTCTGGGTTGAAATGCCTCTGAAACATAGCTTTTCAAAGTCACTGAATGATCACCGGTTAATGACATGCACATCTTGAGCTGCACACTGCCAGCACAACTTGCCTTCCATTAACCTCCACAGCAGCCGCTCTCCTCCCCAGGGGAGCATCTTCTGGTGTGTGTTTTCCAAAAAGGCTCCTCACACAGACAGCATTTACATTTCCAATTAGCTTTCAAACGAAGTCGGGTTTGTCTGAAACCAAGCTGGTGTTGGAAGCCCAGCCAACATTAGTTCTGTCAAGTCATACCAGCAGTGACACCGTCTCACTTGCTTTCAGTGTGAGGATCAAGCCCTCCAAGACCTTCAGCTCTGCTTGAAGATCTCAGCTTCAAAAATTGCTCTTGTTTTTGCTGGTGCAAAAAGCTAAATGGCACATTTAAAAGAATCAGAAAATACACCCTGGTTTAGACATGCCATCTGCCATACAACAAGGCTGGCATACTTTAGTTACAAAAAGGGAAATTATTGCTAGATCTTTCTTGCTTCTCAAACTGGAAACAAGCTTATATCTCCAAAGACTATTCTGATCTAAACAGAATACAAGTTATTGCAAAAAAAAAAAAAAGAGAAAGTTGGTATAAAGACTGGCGCTTAGAAATATCAGCACAACAGAAACTTTGTCTTTCTGTTCCAGAATATCCTTCCCAGTTCTTTAGTCTGGGAAAATAGGAAGTGATTCAATGAGGTTACAGGGATGCTTTGGTTTACTAGGGAAAAAAAAAAAAAGGTTTTAGTTTTTTCCACAATTCCGTTAAACATTTTCTACACAGGAGAATTTGCTGGCATAGTTAGTGTGGAATAAAATATTCCACGGTATCCAGTCCAGGATAGAAATATTCAGATGATGGTACCCAGTTGTCTTTTCCTTACTTAGTTTAGCTCATTTGGGTAATTACATTAAACTAAAATGGACTTCCATTTGGAAAGAGGTTCCAGGAACAGACATTCAGGAATCACTTTAAACCAACCTGAGGTAACTCCAGAGCAGCTTCCTAACAGTAGGTCATATTTTATTGCAGTACATTACTGGGAAGAGACGGAAAATAAAGAGACATACAAAATCCCTAGACAACATCAGGACAGCCTTCAGAAGCAATTTTGGCTCCCTGGGCTCCTGCTGCCTTCAGTAGTGAGTGCCTAAGAGAAATCCCATGACTGCATTGGATGACTTTCCCTTTCAGAGGTTTTCTTCCCACAGAAAAGCCCATGGGAACAAGCTGATAAACAGAAAGTGAAATCAGATCCATGCTCATGTCCCTGCTGGGCTGGGAGCTGAGGAGGGTCAGTCCTTGGGAAGGAGTTCACACCTTGTTCCTCCACAGCCAGTTTTGAGGGAGTTTAATACTTTAACCTGAGAAAAAAAGGTGGCAGAGGGGCCTGTTTATATTTCTGAAAATAGTGCAGAGACGTTAAAAAAAAGCCTCGAACAAACTCTACTTGCTTCACACAATACGGGAAACGTCTGGCACCCAACTGCAACTGCTAGGAGGCAGATCTAAAACAAACAAGTGGGAGCACGTCCTCGTACACTCTGTAATTACACTCTGTATCATCTGGAGGCTGAAAGTATCAACAGCCTTAATGTATGCCTGGCTAGATTTGAAAAAAAATCCCCCAAACAAACAACCAAAACCCACAAACAAACAAACAAACAACCAACAACAAAATTGCGCGGAGTGATTATTAGAAGTGATGGTCTGCTCACAAGACATCTCCAAACGGTGATTTGCAGCCAGGGTGCCAAAAGAAAGGGATTGTCTTGCATTTGCCCCCTTCAACATGCTGAGTAAGGCAATGAGCAGTGACCCATGCTGCTGTGCAGAGCACCCTTAAAATTTAGGAGGTTTAGCCGATGTAGAGATCTAGGAATGGGAATGGGTTAAAGCACAGCTGGAAAACTTCTCAAGGCTTTTGCTGAGGTTGTAATTAGGATTTAGGAACTGCATATTTTACCTGTCCTTCCTGTACACCCTTGTACACACACAGTCAGTGCTGCAAGTTGCTGAATTGTGCAGCTAAGAAAGAGACAAAAATGCACCAATTCACAAATAGTGAAAATTCATGGGATTACAAGTTCTCTTCCTGTACACACACTGCAAAAGTCGCAAAGCCTAGGACAAACTTATTTAACAGCACAGACAAGCCCATACACCCCAACATGAAAGTACCTGCCTAGCCTTCTGTCAGGGATGTGTTTCTACATGATGCCAAAGTTGCTAGCATGCATAGGGCTTGAACAGCATAGCACAAGACACTTGAGAATGAGGTAAGACCAGCATTATGCTGCAAAAATGTGGTCTAAAAATCGTGCTGTTGTCAGAGTCTGGAATGCAGTCCTACAGCAGTGTAGCTGGGGACTTCTCATCTATATTTAGGGTGTTGCAATCCTGCCCTCTCACCCACACATCCTCACTCTCAGCAGGATGCCAGCTCTGACATTTCGGGAGCAGAAAGCGAGCCAGCTCCCTACACCCCCTTCCATGGCAGTGTCGCAAGTATCAGCTCTTGGGTTGCGATGGGAGCGTGTGGCAAGGCAGGGTTTGGTGGCAAAACTGGTCATCACTTCCAGCTACTTAGGTGGTTGAGAGAAAGGTTAAGAACTGACTCAGTGCTCTCAAATACTTGGTAGCACATGGCATTAAACCTACATGCACAGGTCTCATCAGAGCTGTTTGCACTTCACCCAGAGTCTGACCCGCAGAGTGGGCTTTGATAACTTCTCATGCTGTGAGCCATGGCAGGGTAATTAACAACCCTGCTGCTGATTACACTTTACATGCATGTCCCAGCGTGCGCGAAGGTGGTATTTGCACTGCAGTGTCTGTGTGCATTCCCACGCTTGCAGCCAACAGCACTAGGGACTCACAGGGATTCCCCATCATCCCACCCCTAGTGTAGAAGGGGACACCCTTCTGCTCACACATCGTTCTGCACCAAACTGAACAAGATATTCAGTTTAAGAATAGAAACCTGATGTTCTCTGCTTGTTTGATTTGCTGTTCACATAAGCCAGCCCCGAAAGCTCAGGTGCAGTCTTTTTGTTCTTGCTTTGTAGATTTAAGACTTACTCAAACAATTGTCAGGCGGCGTGAGGCTTATTTTAGTGGAGTTCCACGTACACCCAGCACTCCCACCTGCACTACTCATTATGCTGCTGCTTAATATTTTCCATATCAGTCACTGCAGCACATCAGGATACACACATTGAAATTGGCCCTTCCCCCTTGATTCATGCAGAGGTGTCACCAGGCACAGCTACAGATGTCAGCGCAGTGGCACTTACACACGTCCTTGTGACACAGCTTCCTGAGGGAGCAGTAAAAGTGGGGCAGTGAGGAAATAACTCCTTGCTGCTACCAGAGCAGCAGTAGAAAACAATCATGGTGTGTTAATTAAGTCAGTATTTAGTAACATACTGTAGTGAGATTATTTGACAAGGTTTGGGCAAGGGAAAATGGAAAGTGAAAGTTTAGACTTAGAACTAGATGTAGATTAAAAGCATGTTGTACTTAGGCAGCATTTCTAGCTTTTGGGATGTTTTTATGAGAGTCCTCAGTTCTTGGAATTGTGGTTTAATGTGACATATTCGATTTTCTTTTTAAAACATGTTTATAGCATTTGCGGTTGCAGAGCAAAGGCTGAAAGACATCTTCCAAAAGCACAAACAGCTACAAGACTAATAAGCCCCCACCCTCCCTTAACCCAAATCCCCTTTTTCTTATTTAAAAGTCTTTACTTTAAAATTCTTATTATTTTGAGTGTTTAGGACTAACATAAAATGGTGCAATGTCATTGCCTTTGCTTGGAGCCCCTGTTGCTGCGTTGCAGGGGTCTGCTGGAAGGTGACAGACTGTCACCGTGGTGAACATTTAAAAATTATTATTTAGACCCAGTTGCGGAGGGCCAGAGCCACGGTTGCAGCAGCAGCTTCTTAAAATAGCAGCTGTTTTGCTCAGTTTATAAATCTAAATACCATTTATGGACACAACCCCACAGAGGGGGGTGGGTTCCCCTTTTGATGTATGAACCTCATGTTTCAGACTGAGAGAATAAAACGTAACTGCCAAAATAAAGGCACATCATGGAAAAAGCTGCAAACAGCCAGCAGCGGTGATATATGTGCATGGAGCTGCGTGCAAATCCAGAAACAGGCAGTGTATCGTTCTTCATTTAACAACTACCAGCACGTGAGCACAAGGGGTGAAACAGCCCCGGTCTTTGCTACTGTCCCTGGGGGACAGGCACATTCCAGCCCCTGCCATCAGCAGCAGGGACAGCAGATCCCAGTGCAGCCTGCGGTCACAGCAAGGCCAGGCGCAAAGTGCGAGAGGATTAGCGCTGATGACTGCAAGAGTGGGTAAAAATTGCCTCGATGAGGACAAAGAAGTGATTGCACAACTAGTGCAGAAAGAAAATGGGCTGCTGCCTTCGTCACATCTCCAGGGAGTGTCATAACGCCCGTGCATCCCATGCTGGGCAGCAGCCTCTCTCACTTCTCAGTGCACCACCTTGTACTTAATGCAAGGTCTGATGAACAAGGGCACTTTTTTTTTTTCATTTTTTTTTTTTTGCATAAATTTAGTGCAATTAGTGGTGCTATGAAGGGGCCTGAAAATTTAAGGGCTTTTTAGTTTGTGTTGTTGTCTGTTTCTTTTGGTTTGGTTTGGGCTTTTTTTGTTACTGCAATCTGGATACAAATAGCATTAATCACATGTAACAGCACATTATTTTGGCTTCCAGGGACAACCTGTGGAGTCAGGCAAGGAGCCATTCCAGATGCCCAGTCAATCCCAGGGTAAAGGCAGATTTTTCCTGAAGTGTACAGTCCAGACCTCACACCTGCATCTATGTGGATTTAGGATCTGAACACATGGATGCAACCGGCCTATATCTGTTGGGTTTTTATCACTTTTTAACCACACAAAAGCTCTCCTTATGGATGACATTGAGAAGAAAAATTTAGAGAAAGAAAAAAAACAGTGCAATCAGAGCCCAGAACTCAAACATTCTGCGCAAGAGTCTCTGAAACTGCATATTTTTAAACAAGAACCATAGTTTAACTCTAAACTTTGTTGCATCTTTGTAAACGCAAACGGCCGAAAATAAGTAAGCATAAGGAGATATATTTGTATTTTCTATCTAAACATTTCAAGAGCCAGAAAGAAGATGGGATACAACTGGGTGAACAAGATATTAGCGTAAGACAACATTATTTATAAATAAATTCTCTGAGGAATGATACAAACAACTTTTCTAATACAAGACTTAAATTTTTGCCATATTTTCCTTAAACACTTCGAGGACTTTTGATTACTCTTTCAGAGAAACTGCTTGTGTCACCTACAAATCTCTGAGACAGTTTATCAAAACTCTATGAAGTGAGGTCCCCAATGCCAGTTTGTTCTTTGCTGCTGCCAGTGGGCTCTGCAGAGGAGCTGGCTCATGGATAAATTTCAAAGTGAGACAAGAGTTTGAGTTTGTGCCTGTGAGCCCCACGGATAGAGAGCAGTGCTGCAAGCCACTGTATGGGGGGGAAGGTAGGAAGGTGTTTCCATCACCGGCCATCTTCTACTGCAGGGTTCTGCAGCCATCTTCTACCCAGGTTCTGTTTTGCATACTCTGGCTCTGACACCTCTCTGCAGCCACAGAACATTTCTGCATGTGTTAGGTGAATAACTGAGTACCCTTGTTCTGTGCAAAGTTTTGCATATTTGCCTTCAAATATAAGGTGAAGCCCCGCACCTCCTCCTGCCCGCAAGCCCGGATCACTGACAGAGGTTGTGACTCCTTTTCTGCATCACTGGAGATAGATTGCTTGTACATTGGAGATTACTGCAAAGTCCAGATCAGACCATGCTTGTTTAGGGAGAAAATTAGAAAGTACAAAAGGTGACTGTGGGTTATGTTTATAGACATACTGTGCAATGGCAAAGCAGTACAGAAACTAGAGAATGCAGAAGGGCACAAAAAAATACCAGTTCCATGCAGATTTTGTATGTCATCTACCTGTGAACGATCTGCACAGAGATGAGGGTACGAGCTGGCTGCAGCTGTGTCAAATTAGGACAACTGCATGCATTTAAAGTGTCTTTGGAAATCAAAGCAGTTATTGTATTCTAAATTTAATTACTATATCTTGATGCATATACTCAGGGAGGACTAAGAAAAATTTTACAAGCAACTATAATTCAAGCATTTCTTTTGCATGCCCAATTTCACACCCATGATCATGTTCTTTTGACACAAACATATACGTAAAATTTATACACTGATGCAATATCTACTTGTGTAACACACACTGTTCTGGGACATTCACCAGAAATTTTGGGGCAGGAAATCCTGACTGCTTGGTACTGCTTTCATGCAACCTTCCCTTCCTTCCTCCTCTTGTACTGTGCAGACAGTACAGAGAATGTCCTCTACCATCAGCTGTATATCTAACAGCACAGATCCCTTCATATTTACTTCTTCATGGTTCATTTACACTATTCACAAATAGATACACTGTGTTGTCTGATGCAATTTCATGGTGTAAAACAGAAGTTACCTTATCTCTCTTGTTGCTCTCTCCTGGTGTGCTGTATACCCTTCTTTTTCTGCTTAGTACACAAGCAATAAATATGTGCATTTAATGTGGTGTTTGTCTTGGTTTTGAGATAGTCTGCTCCTTCTAGCTAAGTAGCTCTGAATGTTTGTGCTGCTCTCTTGAAATAGCTCATCTTGCAGTAGGGTCAGTAGGCTCTCACTATTGACTTCAAAAGAGTTTAAGCCTAGCCAATAATTTTGAACCAAACACTTCTTATTTTTCCAGTAGAAATAGTGTGTCTTGATGTTCTTGCTAATGCTTTTTTTCACCCATTGTGACACTTGATACAGTCTGTGATTAGGAGTACAAAGGCTTGGAAAATGCAGAGGAAGAAACAAGAAAACCCTAGAGCTCCTGGTTTGGGATCTATCTGCAATGCACTGATGGATGCTGACAGCATGTAGGCACTCGGTTACAATGAACACCCACTGCCACCGAGATGACTGTAAGTAAAAGAGTACTGAACTTTGCTCTTCCACATCCAGCTCACTTCAAAGGGGCAAATTAGTCTCATATTTTATACTGGGGTTTCTACACTGAGTGTTACTCTCAAATAGTTTTTATGATGAAAAGACAATTTTTTCTGTAGATGGAAATGCCAATAACTTTGAAAGCAAGTTTCATTATCTACCTATAATCATTTTTTCAGGTATTACACATCTTTGGGAAGGTTCACCTTTGTCAGCATAAGCTAAGTGAGCCATTTGTAATCAATAACATCCAACTGTGAGCTATAACACATATGTCGCCCAGCATTTGCTGTCCACTCACTTCTCCTGTGTTTTGTAAATGGCTACTGGCCTCTGCAGCTGTTCTGGGTAGCTGGAAGATAACCTCATCAATACATATTCTGCATCAATTTACACCTTTCCACATCTCTCCTGTTTTTTCCAACTTGTGCCGCACATCTCCCAACTACTGGTGCAACTTGCTTCTTACCAAAGGCAAGCATTTCTGACAAAATATATAGAATCTCTTCCTGACTAGAGGTCACATTGTTGCACAGCAAGAGCCTTGCTAATGCCAGGAGTGATTTATTATTGGCTGGAGATTTTGATCTGATAACGTTATTTGTGTTGGTAGATTGCTCACGTGTCAGGATTAGTGCAAGACACCAACCAAGGAACACAGTGTTCTGCTCCTATTTATGTTTCTTACTGTAGCTCCCTCAAAGACTAACATTATTAACTTCCCCTGTCAGACAAACAACACTCATTTTCAGGTCATTTATGCCTGCCTTTTACACCTCAGGAGTTCTCAAACAAGCTTGAAATTTGATGGAAAGCTGAAGTATAAATGTAGCAATGTGTAATACATGTATTTATGTCAAATTAGACATTTGTGGGTGGCTCCTGTCACAATTTAGGACCCCAAGCTATCAGTAAAACACTAAGAGAAACTATATTGACTTTAGTGGCATTATGGGCCTCAGTGCTTCCTTTCTGGGAAGTTTTGGAGTGACATTCAGGAAAGACAAACCTGATCCTTCTCTATCAGACCCTGGCAAAAGGACAGCTACATTTCACAGGGCAGGGTGGCCTCTACCACGCTTCCCAGCTCTGTACTGCAGAGCCCCAGCTTTCTGCAGGTGCCTCCAACAGGGACACTGCTGGGACTGGTGGCACTGCACACACAGGGACACTGCTGGCACTGGTGGCATTGCAAACACCTGGAAGAATGAAGCAGGAGAAGATCTGCAGAGAAAAGCCTGCAAAGAAAATGCCCGTCTGTGCCTAAATTTCTGGGTTGTGTTTGTGCTATCTCCATCTAGGTGTTCTTTGAACTGAGGAACTGCAGCCTTCCCCTCACTGCAGAGCAACTCACTTGTGGCCAGGGCTGGGACAGCATGAAGTGCTAAGCAACTAAAACACCAACACCTATACAGTGACTGCAGTGATTGTAGCAACCCACATGCGGGACATGAAACAGGGAAGAAGCTGAAGCTGGTCACACACGTAGGACATGGACCTATTTAGTAAGAGGCTGACATTTGTACATCGCTGCTTTCCACCACACAAGCGTGCTCCAAACACAGAATAGTTTCCACTGTTTCCCTTTTCACACATGCTCAGAGTTTTCCAAACCATTCACCTTTGGCAAAAAGCTTCACGCCTGGCCCCTATGAGAAGGTCAGATTGTTTTGAAACACGAGCAGAACTCTTTCAGTTGTTAAAGATGCGGAGCAGCAAACGAATTCACTTTCAGATCTGATAGTTTGGTTTTTTACTTCATCCTTGTCACAAAATTTGTGCACCCTGACTTTCCTTAAAATTCATAGTTCATTTTTTATATAACAAGGAAATGAGGTCTCCCATTGCTACATAGAATGATCCTTTTTTTTTTTTTTTTTTATTTTTTAGCAAAACCTATTTTAGTCCTGTACTTTTTGTGCCATTGTCAGATTTTTTTTTGTGCGCACACTGACATTTGCATAATTTCCATGAGGGAAGACTAAAATGGTTCAGGGAAAAACAAGTCCAGGAAGAGAAAACTTTTTGTACAAGGAGAAAGGAAATGACAGTGCCAAGGTTAACCAGGCAAGTATTTCCCATTGTGCCACATTGGGCTTGCGCCACAGTTCTGGATGCATTTCTTCTGACATGTACTCTCTAAACCCGAAATTTTTGCCAGACTGGTGTGTTTAGGCCAAGTGTACAGACCTACAGTTCCTCTATAGCCTGTCAGCAGAACAAGTACAAACAGATGTGATGCCGTAAGACTTGACTCTCGTGGCATTCTGGAAAAATCCCTCCTGCACAGACTGTGATTTTCCAGCCATCCCCTGCTTTCAGCCAGCTTGCCCAGGATCTGCTCGGGCACTTGTCAGGCCCTTCCCTTTTACCTCATTGAACTAGCAGAAAATGATCCAGGAAAAAAAAAAAAAGTGTAATATGGTTTATCTTATGTTAGAAAGATAAATTAACTCAGTTATGGTTCAGATCTGGTTCAGGGAGGGGGCAGGATTGCATAGCAAAAAGCAAGCAAAGGGCAAAGGAAGGAAGAGGTAGAGCAGGGAAGAAGAAAAATCAGCAAAACAAGCTGCTGCATTGGCCAGGCTGCCATGGTAAACAACGCCGAATACCTCAAAAATTTCATCCTGGCCATCAAGATATATCTTGGCTGGAGCATGAAGAATAACAAGGGAATATAAGAAGTAATGAGACTTGGTGGAATAACAACAGTAACCTTAAAAACCTGCATATGTCTAATGATGTGATATATAAGTTAGCACACTAACAGATAGAAAAAGAATCTTCTGAGAGACAGCATTGGTTTTAAATAGCACAGGAGCTATCTTCTACTTCCAATTTTCTTCTGTTTCTGTGACTATACTTTGCTAACTCTGATAATTTATTGCACAGCCTCTACCAATGTTATGTATGTTAGATAATTTTGTCATTCAGCTTCCATTTCCCACAAAGACCTCATTTGCTATTTCTTACCAAATCTCCTTTTCTAGGAGAAGACCATTTGAATAATGACTGCAATGTCAATGACATTTCATTGAGAGGCACCACCACAGTTCACACCATTATGGTATTCCCAGTTGTCCCAGTTACACACAAATTCAAAGACAGGAGAGAAGAAAATAAGAAGGTTGGACATTGTAAATACAGTATCTTCATGTGTGCAACTTGCAACTTGCACCTCAGATAACCTCCACACAACTAAAGACAAACTTTCTTTACTCACATTATCAAGTTACCCACCATATCCAATAGCTCAGAAATCTGGAGTTGGAGAAAGATCAGAGGCAGGGAAGTCGCCAGGGAAGATGCTTAGGATGACACTGACTCTTGTGTTACCAGTACAGGTGATGACCTGCAGTCTGTTTTACAGTTATCTTACAGTTAAAAGACACATGAAAATGTAGTACACAACAGATAACATCCATCTCAGGACTGAAAAGAAAAAAAAGCATTTGTTGAAATAAATAATTCTGACAATATAACAATATATGTAAGAGAAAGAATTATATTCATTACACACTGGAGAAAAACAACTAAGAAAATATATGCTAATGACGCAAGAAGACAAGGTCAGAGTTAAGAGCTGAATCTTTAACCACTGGTGCGTATCTCCTTATCGCCGCTGTCCTTTCTCCACACTTATAGTGCAGAACACCAGAATTATTCAATATTACTGTTTTGAGCACTCCTTCCTTACAGCTGTTCACCACAACTCAGTGTTTCTATGTCTTTTTGTTTCCTCATTACTGAATTTTTTTTAACCTTTCTAGCCTGTTTTCTTAATTTCAGTTATAACCTCTCTATGGCAGGTGGGAGGCCAAATCAATAGCAGATGCAACAAAGCATTCAATTTCACTGCATTACAATAGAAGTCCTTATGAGCATAGTCACTTCACATTTATTACACCACTGTACAGTCTTCATTTATTTTTCAGAGTTATTAAAGCTTTCTTGCACATCCTGTAGATGAAAACCTCATTTATTTTATGTTTTAGAATGAACTGTGCTTTTTCACTATGAATTCCCATATGTAAATCCATCCTTTCATATTTTGGCACAGGCCAAAGACTCTTTTAATCTTCTTAGGAACCTGGATTTATTAAAAATAAAAAGCAATAGTGAAAAAAGAGAACAAAAAACTGTACAAAACCACAGCTGGTCTAAAACTTTTATACTCACAAGAGAATACTGACTGCACTTGCACCACCAACTAAAATTAATGGGTATTGCACATTTCAGCCACCAAGCTCAGCCACCGGCAAGACACAGTTTTACTTTTCCGGAAAAACTAACCCTAAGCAAAATGCTGAAATGTTTGTCTTGTTGCTTACAACAATGTTATTTCCTTTAAAAGAACATCCCTCACACTGTAAACAAGGAACTCAAGCATTTATAAAAATAGAATTTAAATAGAACATGAATAGTTTAAAATTGGGTTAAAAAAGTCTGGTTTGTAGCGCTTAATGGAAGATGGAAAATAATGCAGTCAACAGAGACACATTATACTTCACAAGGGAAATGTTCTAATCTATTCTTAACTCACTTTTATCAATAATTCCCATAGCTGGCTTCTGGCCATTCCAGATGAATAATTTAGAGCCAGGAAAAAAGCAATTTGGACAGACATTACCCACATCTGTAATTCATCGTCTTGCTATATTAAGTCATACACCTGTTAAAAACTAATTTACTAGTATATAGATGAATACGCTTAAAGGTTACACAGCTAAAAATAACGCTGCCTCCAGGATTTTCTATACTGTGAAATACATAAGTTATCCTTGTCAGTATGGTGCTATAAAAAGGTTTTTGGCTTATATTTCTAGAAGCAGACATTTCAAAGTTCAGTCAGAGGTTACATTTTGTAAATACAGTTTAAATAGCTTTGCAGCACACATAAAGATGTGCATTTGTTTTTAAAGATACTTTATTATTGCCATTATTCAGCAAAAAAGCTATCAGGTTCACCATATGTGAACAGTAACACATGCCTAAAACTAAAAAAAAAATATGACTCTTTTTTCCTGATTTTTAAATTTTTTGGTAAATGCTCTATGCCTGATCTGACTTAAACCTGCAAATTTTCTTTTTAGCAAAGCCATTGCACAAACATGCTCCTTCTTTCTCAAGAAGGGTGACTGAGCAGCTGCAACTCTTTCTTCCCTCCCACTGCCCTGGGCCCCACAGCCAGAGCCTGCACCCCCACTCTCCGTAACCCCTTGCTCCTGACCAGGCTCCCCATCACTTGCAACACCAGGGGCCATTGTGATGGTCAGCCCTGTCTGTCCCTCACTGAGTTTCCACTCCAGACTCTCTTGCGCTAAAGGGAATGTGGCTTTATTCCATTTTGAGCATCGTTAATAAAACAATTTGCAAAGCTGCACACGTGCATCACAGCCTCTGTGTTGCTGTTGCTACAGCCCTGATAGGGCCTAATAAAATATTTATTGCTTTTCATTATATAGAAGATGGAAAAAATGCTTTTTGACTCTTGGGAGCATTAAATGGCTTTCACTGACCTGAAAAAAACAAAAGAAAGTTTCCATCTCTAATGTGGATCTGGAAATCACCAAGATGTAGTTAACTCTACAGTTGATGTCTCCAGTGCCAAGGTTATCACCCTTCAGTGCCACTCAGCACAGCCATACTAGAAAGGAGTGAAGTTGTCTGCATGCAGCCACTGTCTCACAGTTTCCTTCTGCTAATGAAAATGAAGCAGAAAAGCCAACGTGGCAGAATGCCAGTTACATTAAATAGAAGACGTGCAGCTAGTAACCTTTTGTCCATAAAAGAAGTTATCTGAGGGTCAAAACAACAATGGAAAATTGTAGTTCTCATGTCAACACTATGCCAAGTATTGTCAGAAATTGAGAGGGTTTCTGCTCCAACCAAGCAGATGGAAATCATTCTATCGCATCAAGATAAAGCAGGGCTCCCAACCGGGAGCTGACTGCACAAGCTGAGCCTTTCAACCACCCCCCCATGCAAAGCAGCTTTCAGGAAGAAGGTTTGGTACTGCAGCTATTTTTACTATTACTCCCTATTTCTTTGGTCCAGAGGGGCAAATACAAAGGTGACTCTTTCCATGAAAAAAAACATGAGACTTCCCCTGATAAACAGGATGTTGGGTATTCTTCAGAGTCATACTCGCACCTGTTCTCTTTATGGCTGCGTAAACATCCTTAACTCCCTTGCAGATCCTTTTACATACTGTACACATAACGCATCTTCCTCTTGCTATATTCATCACTGGGCTTCGGTGGGAGCAGTTGGTGTGTCACTCAGAGTGCTCTTGTTGTTCACAGGGTACATTAATCACTCATTATCTCACTTACGGCCCTGCAGCAGAAAAGCACAAAGACAAATACATGAATCCACTCACAAACATTACAAAGAAATACACAAGTTTTCCTTTTAGCAGAACAAATATTGAGAAGCGACCTGTCAAATCACAAGATCAGCTGACATCCTGGTCTGCAATATTACTTACATTTACTTTCTCTCATCTTATCTAACTCGATTAACTTGCATTCAGGATATAGGCATACACTCATGTTTATCTTTCCAAATATAGTACCATGACTGGAGTAAACCTCTGCTGAAGTGAAATTCCACTCAAGTCAATGGTATCCAGCCATGTTCCAACACGTGGGCTGGGTTATCTTTTGTTTTCACTCTTTAGATCTGTCCTCAGTTGGTGCCATAGCTGCACTGAAGCCCAGCACTGTCCATGCTGCCTGTAGGACACAGGGTCCTGGTGCTCCAGCCCTTGCCCACAGCAGGATGCTCAGGGATTCCGCCCTCCTGATCCTTTTGAGAAAACGAGCAGGGAGCAGCATCTCTCTCCATTTCCACCTTTCCCCATGTCTCTGTGGATCTGTGCCCTTCATCCAGTTTGCTTTTTCACAGCTCCTTTTCTCTGTCTCCTCAGAGAAAACATCCACTTTTAAATCAAAGCATTTAACAGTTTACCAGATCAAAGAAACCTGGGCTGGCTTTGAGTTCTAGGTAGGAAAAGAAAACTTAGATTTCCTATGTTTATGGCTTTTAAACTCAAAGCAGCAGCAGCTCATGAGCTGCAGCCGACTTTTTTTTTCTGTAGGTCACTTCATTCTGAAGCTTGAATGGTTAAGAAATAGCATATTTATGGGCCTGAAAATTTTAGGCTTTCCATCTGTCCAGTTTATAAGCCAGAGAAAATTAAAGAAGACGAATATACTTATTTCTTTAGTTACAGCATCTTTTTAGAAGCAGTTTGTCTGACAGACACTTAGTGGCACTTAGAGATGTAAATGCAAACTGTCGTATCACTGTTCCTGGAAAACAAATAGTCCTTCCTTACCAGCAACCTGGAAATGAAGTAATGAAACAAAGAACACAGAAGTGTTTGATGGCTCTGCTAGAGTTATTACACTTGTGATTCAGCTCTTAAACTCGGGGTAGCAATTTTATTACAAGATCAAAGGGAGATCCAATATATGTAACAAATGATAGACTTTATCTTAAAACATTTATCATCTTAATAAACAAAAGACAGGGAGAGAGAAAGGAAATCAATACATTCTCTTTCAAAATAACATCAAGAACAATGATCTAAGGAATAATAATAAGAGGAAACACAGAAGATAAAGCAGACTAGAGTAATTTTAGACAGAAAGAAGGCAATATCATTCTTTTAAACTAGCAGGGGAGCTACAGTGAGGGCAAACTGAGTAGCTAGAGGTTATAAATAGTATGGAGCAATAGAGAACAAGAAATACCAGAACTTTATAAGCTGAGGGAGAGGAAAGAAATGAAACTTTACAGTCCCCAAAAGTTTTTTGTGCAGTAACTAATGCTCATGTGAGCAGGATGTTTTTCCCTCATCAGTGTTTATGAGGGTCCCGCTCGCGGCATGTCAGAGGCCATAAGACCAGGGCTGAAGAAGAACTTCACTTAATATTGTCACAAAACCACAGGGTAAGATCAGAACTTGTAACTGAGCATTTCTAGTGAGACTGACAAGATGCTGAAGAACTAACTTAGTTAAGACAGTTTTCAAAATGTTTGTACAATAGAGGGATATCTGAAATACAAGAATATTTGAAGAGAAAAAAAAAAAAAAGGAAAAAAAGTTTAACTTCAATCCCAAGCAAAAAAAAAAAAAAAAAAAAGAAGAAAAATCTATAGCAGTTACTTCTTTCCACAACTCTGTTTACTCTGTTTGCCTTGATGTTGTTAGAAATGACTGATGAGCTCCATGACCAGCTTGTCTTTGAGAAGAACAAGTCCAGAGTCTAATAAGCTGTTGATCATTTATGAACAGAGATATTTCCATAAGGATTACTTTTCTTTTCTTGGGAATATTTTACCAGATTAAAAAAGCATGACTGCACAGATTTCTCCCCCTCCACCCCCACCATTCTCATTTACTTTATCAAACATCAAGTTATAATAGTTTCAGAATTGTCTATTACCCTGCAATGCACAAGGAAAAGTTATAAACAAGGTAACCTGAGAAAGAAGAGAGATTCAAGAGAGGCAATGGTAACTAAAATAAGGACCACACCATACTACTTGTTGTGACTTACGAATCCTTAATAATTCCACTAGATCAAACTCCAGCAACCCCACCTCCCTCCCAACAGTTAATGACTTGCTCAAATCAGCACCTGGATATTTCACCAAAATCCCCTATTTAGCTTATGGAAATCTATTTCTAGTAGTCACTGTAATCATCTAGTTTTCAGACCTTTCATGGATGTTTCATTACATTTTCTGTTTTCCAAAATGAGTAATTCTTGCTTCAGAGTCATTTTTGAAGATGACAACACAATATGTAGAAATAATGCAATATTTTCCTCCCTCCAGAATTTTTATCAATTTTCTTGTTCCATTTCGGAATGCATTATAAACAGGTATAATGGCATTTCTACTGTTCTTGGATCATCAGCTGTTTCAAATTAGCATAGTTCCAGTTCAGTTACCAGTTCTAGTTGTAATGAGCTCTTTCTCACTGAAATTAGTAGAATGATATAGATACACATTCAATTAAGATTTGGATCAATTACATAAATAAGCTAATACTTGTATCAAGAAATAATTTATTTTTAGACAGTTGGAGTAACAACAGTTCATTTAATTTAAAAAAAAAGTTTAAGGAGAGTATAAATAAGAAGACCACTGAAAAACAATCACATAGGTGAATATAGTAATTTAAAGGGGTAGGCAGAATTCTTTTGGATCAACTAGCAACTTCTTACAATGCTTGTGAATCACTAGGTAGTTTTCTCCCCCAAATCCCTCTTTTCCCACAGAGCAGTGGAAGACAGGACACACACCTTTTAGACCTGCATGCTCTAAATTAGTGTGGTAAATATCAGAGTGAAATATCTTACTAAAGCAAGGTGGATATATTGTGGTATTCCCCCTTATATTAGACATGAGGGGAAAGAGGAGGTACAGGGAGCAAGGTGCCGGTTTGCACTCTGGCCGCCTGCCCCCACTGAGTGTGGGACCCACAAGAAGCACTTGGGGTGGGAGAATTTGATTTACCCACCGCTACAGCAGCTCCTCCAGCAAGTCCCCAGGGGACATAAGGGCCTGTTTTGGATCTGAAGTAAGTGCTGCAAAATTAACATCCCTACCTGGGCCCTGATGAATAGAATAAGTAGAAAAGAGGCTCTGTTACAGTCTCTTTTGTATGAGAGAAGGTCTTTACCAAACTTCACACACCTAAACAACAACAACAACAAAATCTACATTTGGACTCACTGCCTAGCTTTCTTTTAAAATTAACAAAGGGAAACAGACATTTCTAAGTTGTTTACTCTGCTTTAAATAGAAAGATGTTTAAAATACAGCAGGCAAATTATAGACCAGATGAAGGTATTTGCGCTGTTCATGCAGTGCTAGGTAAGTGGCTCACTAACAGCATCTGAAGAGCTAAAAGTGGGCGAGATAAATCCCATTTCTTTTTTTTTCACTGGAGGTAGTTGTCCGAAGGCAAATGCCATGGCCCAACTCTAAGTTTTGTCACTACCACAACTGGCATTCATCTACATGCCACGAAGAAAGGCGGCCCCCAGCTGTCCAGGAGACATCCAGCTCATAAATCTGTCCCCACTGGGACCACCCAGGGAGCACAGACCCGCAGGATGCTCAACACAGTCCCTGCCAGGTCGTTGTTCTCAAGTCTTCATTAAAGAGAGCTCACAGCTATTTTTAAGTCCTGGAAAACAGGCCTAACAAGGAAAGACAATTAAACTATTCTATATTTGGAAACATAGTTGCTGACAATGGACTTGACTTCCCTCACCTTTGCTTTTTTCTGACCTCAATGATTCAATATTTTATCCTGATCTTCAAGCTAAGAGTCCAGGACCAGATGCATTTGATAAACGTGTGATTTTTAGGGCTGATCTACTTAAACATACCAACAAATTCTTGTCTTAGTTGTCCTTTGCTTCTCCTTCTCTCTCTGCTCTCTTCCAGGCAAGAAATAAAAACACCTCAACCAACTGAAAGGTCTATTTGTTCTCATCATACAAAGTCCTTGTCACAAGCAAGGTTTTGTCTGAGTAAAGATTTTGTAATACAATCTTCCGGCTGTTCTACAGGATTAACTTTCGCTCTGATTTAATGTAAATAACAAGATCTGGAGAGAAGATGACACTTCAACATGACAATTTCTTGGATTTTTGTTCAGCTCCTGAGGCACCCACTTCTTGAGATTTTTTCACCTTTCCAACCCGTTTCAACTGCCGAATGACCATAGAATGGTTGACATTGAGTTCTTCGGTGACTTCTCATTAAGTAAGAGGATCAGCTTTGATGATTACTTTTAATTGGTTGTTGTCAACTTCTGATGGCCAACCACTATGCTCCTCATCTTCAAGGCTCTCATCTCCTTTGTGAAACTTCTGGTACAACCACTGCACTGTATGTTTGTTAGCAGATCCTGGGCCAAATGCATTGTTGATATTGTGAGTTGTCTCTGACAACTGTATGACTCATTTTGAACTTGAATAAGAAAATAGCTTGAATTTGCTTTTTGTCTAACATAATTTCCATAGTCTAAAATAAATACAAAATTAACAGTAGCAAAAAAAAAAAAATAATCCAGAAAAGAGCATTAAAATTATGTATAACATAATCACATTTAAGAACGTATTCCAATATCAAACAGCAAATTTTATCAGTGCAAAAAATGCAATGCCTTCTGCACCAACCTGATAGTACTTTCACCTCATCCTGTAAAAATCTGATTAAAAAAGAAATTTGAAAAAAAAAAGCTCTATATAGGATCTTTCTCTCTAGCCTTCAAAAGGAAAGCAATATCACATTAGCAAAGCAGAAAATGGAAGTATAGTGGGGAGAAGAGACTTCTGCTTCAAAGTAGGGGCAAAATCAACAAATGCAAGCTTTTCAAGAGAACCTCATTCTTGAAAGGATGAATAACAGTTAAACTGAGTTTCATTTTAGTCTTCTGTGTTTGGGCAAAACGTTTGAGGCAATCTGAATGCAATCTTTACAGACGCAAAGTTCATAGACATGACTGTCTGCAGAAATGTGTAACAAGGTCAGTTACATTTACTTTTGCACACAGATGGAAATTATTCCCATATGTATTTACTGGGCTCCTTGACAATGTTATGGAATAGATTTGGTCAGTCAGAAGATCATTCAGTGTGGTTCATTGTATCATATGCTTTCCTCATATCCATTGCAAAATAGATTGACGTTTCTGGATTAAATATTTGAAGACAGTGAATTCCTTCAAAGAACCGTACTCAATCACTTCCAGCAGTCCTCAGTGATCGTGTTCTCACTGCAGCTCTCATTACTTCTATTTTCTGTCAGATAGGAACGGAAGATAAAACTGTATCAAATGATGGAATGTGGTTTATTATTTCAGCTGTCATTCAGACAAAATGAACAATGCTGACATTGACCTTCAAGCTAAGCAAGACTTGGTTAAACGTCTAGACGCATCCACTGAACTTCACATCTTTTGATAAGAGGACAACAAAACGCCTGAAGCACTGGAGTTTCTGCACTCAGTAATTATCATAGAAGAGAAATATTAAAATATTTGACCAAAATGGTATAGAGATAGTTTACCTTGCAATTTGGCTGAAAGCTTTACATTCTATTAATGAGGGTCAAATCTTTCTGTGTGTTGCCATGGACATACAGGATTTAGGGGTGTAACAGAACAGGATTTGTGCCACTTGCAATAAATTATGACCAAGAGTCATTTCTTCTAAAGCAGGCTTCATTTTAAGTAAAAAATTTTAAAATAAATAGATAAAACCACCACCAAAACCAATCCTGGCAGCTACACACTAAAGCATTCACTAAACACTTTACCTCCAACACACTGACACCAAGCGAACCCAAGAAATTTCTGGACAAAGACTTTTTTTTCACCTGACCAGTATTGAGGTATATAGCTCTTTTCCTCTGCTTGGATCTGATAGCAACTTAGTTCCCAAGGTGTTTCTTGAAGTGGGTTCAGCTATTCACATCAAAGTATTTTAAGTATCTGTCTTTGATTTATTGTTGCAAGAAGCAAGACTGCCAAACCTTAAGGCTTTTGCACATTGTGGGAACACATCAGGCCCTGAAAGCTTTGTCCACAGACCCCACAATAACTATGACTCATGAAATGCTATTATTTTCTCAGTATGCAATAAAAAAGTATTATTTATAGCATCATACAAACTATTAAGAAACTTTTTTCTTTGAAGGGAATAATAATTTGGATAAATCGTAGTATTTACAGTTTGAATTGGGGCCATACCTCATTTCTTGGCAAAATACATGGTTATGATGAAGGATCCCAAGTCCCCAAAATAATTCTGACAGTCATAAGTTTGCTGAGGTCTAATATCTGATTGGTTTTGGATCAGAAGTGACTTGAGCACCAAAGTAATTTTAAGAACATGAACAGTGGAACAGTTTTCTTGCCTTAGGGCTCTCACTCTTGTGCCTCATGCTGGGTCTTTACATATATCCTCAAAAAGGTCTTACAGCTCTCAGAAAGTGCTTTGGGTAGGATTTGTCAAAAGTTTTCAGCAGAGGCTCATCTGTTCCTGCCCAAGTTTGTGGCAAGAGCCCAGTAAAACCCCCTGCAGCAGAGAGTTACAACGAGTTGTACGTTACATGACCATTACTGCTGTTATCAGTTGTGCTCCGAGAATGTCAGTCACAGAAGAAATAGCTCATCAGTGTTCATTTTGGCCCAGACTAAAGATATAACAAAATCTTCCCAAAGATGACATTTGAGGCACAATCAGTTGTAACAAAATGTTCTAGAATGGCACTAGGTTTATGACAGAGAGTTTTTCTCTGTACAAAATACTCTTTTTCTGAAGCTGATTACAAAGAGGACCAGGAAGCATAGTCTTACTGAAAATCAGAGGGAATCGGTTGGTTTGCATGTAGCAATCAGAGAAGATATGTATGCACAGTTCCAAATACTGTGGCACCTTGTAAATTAGGCTATAATATGCAGCCAAAAAATCATGAATGTTTAAAGCCAGGCTCAAATACTTTCATTTCAAACCTACTCTATTTAGGTTAAAGTCTGTTTCTTATGCCTTCAGCCCTGTACCAGTTTCAAGTCTAGTAATAGTTATGTAAAACTCAAATAAGAAAAAATCCTCAGTACATGCAAAAAAACCCCACTCCATGTGAACTGGAATATGGTGACGATCTATTCAGAAGCAGACACCAGAAAATGGATGAGACACATGACAGAACACACGTGAAGAACCTTGTACACACTCTTTAGCACCTTTGTTCATCTCCCATGATCTTGTAGTCTGCATAAGACAGGAGCCCTCAACAATAGCCCTGCTATGGAAATAACACTAGTTTTATTCATGGTGCAAAAGGTATTTTCCTGCAGCTTTTCATTCTGCAACACAACTTTAAAAAATGAAAAAAAAAAAAAAAAAGTAGTAAAAGTGTTTAGATAAAAGATTTAAAAATATGAGTAATTTCATTTTTGTTTTCCCTCCTTCCTGGGACAGTGTGGATTTATACAACATTCATAGACCCTGGCAACAGGTTGCTTTTCCCTTTATGAACAGAATATTGCTATAACATTTTGTATTTCTTGTATTTTCATTCAAAGCGATGATACAGGAATCAAGTGCAATAAAAAGCTGTTGCTAAATCATACACTGAAACACAACCCGGGCTGAAGGAACAACTGTCACACTTTGCGCACAATTCAGAAGGGCATCTGAGTTCCTGCTGTCACCAGAAGTTGTATTTTAATCGCTACAGAACATGATATGCCAGAGATAAGTATGCAAAAGCTGCAAAACAGCCAGTATTTTTCCTCAGGTCATGTCAGGGAAAAAGTACTATAGTTTCTTTTCTGCCTATCTGAGTTCACGCCAACGTACTCAGAAAGCTGTCGTCTGGCCTTTCTGTGCCTGTGATATATTGCATCAATCTCCCAGTTCCCACAAGTTCATTTTTAAAGAGCTTCTGTTCATTTATGTCTGCCTCGTAAAAGATCTCTTGTGTTGTTTTTCTCCCCACCCCCTTCAAGATTAATAAACACTCTGCTAAGAAAAGGCTTTAGCATCAATCAGATTTCATAACTGATTAGACGTGAGATACTCTGGCTGCATTTGCAATGGGCCTCTTTCAACTGTTTTTGCTTCTAAAATTAGCTTAGCTATTTCCTGAGAGAAGTCTCAGGATAGAAGTAGACACCCACAACACAGTACATCTGAGCTGTGTCAGACAGCACACTGAAAAGCTCATCAGACTGCCCAAGAAAACCAAGAAACTCCTCACCTCCCCCTCCATCAGGAGGGGCCATGGAAGCCCCAGGCTGCAGAACCCAGCCTGGAGGTCTGTATTTGGGAGACTGAATGCCTGATGCAACAAGGGAAAGCCAGAAACAGATGCTGAGGACAAAACACTGCTCATTAACTTATAAAATCAGAGGTCCCATTATTATTGACATCAGGACTTGTTCTCACTTTGCTGCTGAGCAGCCAACACGCCACATCTGCCAACAGCAAGATCTACATTTCCCCAAATGCCCTGGGTGCATTGCTGCAGCCACCTGAAAAGCGAAGGCAGTAGTTCATCGAAATGTTTCCTGCCTCATGCATAAAAAGATGTCCTCCTCAGTTTTTCAGGAGTTGTTGAGTTCAGCCAATTTACTGAGTTCTGTGAAATTCAGCAGAGTAAATTTTAGAGCAAAGGACAAAAGTCCTGATATCCACATTGTAAATAACATATACATGTCAGAATCTGTGCAGGTCCTATTTATACAAGTTTACACCCTTCTGACAGTAGGAAAAAGATTGGACCCTGATAAAAATAGGTTACAGTTACTTTTGCAAGACACATATCTTCTCCTTAGCTCAAGTTTGCTTTGTCCGACTGGCCAGCCCATATTATGAAATAAGAGACAAGCATTTGCTTGAGGTCATGGTGCAGTGAGTCTCAAGCAAGAGATTTAACGTGAGACCTTTTTTTTTTTTAAATGAAGAACTGACAAAACCATGTCCTGTTAAGAGCAGCTCTGAAATGGCAGGCTGAGGATGGAAATTTTTTAGTTAGATGCAGTTTCTAACAATGACTCATTAGAAGAACAAGAATCAGACACTGACTGCTTTTAAAGTTCTGCTCTACCAGTACTTAAAAAAAAATAAAGTTGTAACAGATTGGAGGTATGCCTAATATGAGCATGTGGTTTCTTATTTAACATGGACTGTATAAATAGAAAAGATCCACAGTTACTGAATGAAACCAGCATTAAAAAACCACCAGACACAGCACAAGTTTCTAGGGAACTAATACTATAAATCCTAAGCATTCCCTTCAAGTAAGATAACTTGGCAAGAATGTGAGTAGTACCTACAGGTTTTTAGACAAGGTTTGGTATGAGAGGAAGAGGCACAATGAGATCTCATGTTCTTTTGTTTGTTTCTTTTCCCTGACATCTTTATACCATAATCAAAAGACTGAGTTTCAACTTCCAGGATTTTTTGTTTTGAGTTCAAAACTAAGAGAAAAGAAGAGAGCATTTATTTGTAGTTGTCACTGTCTCTATGCACCTGAGGTTCAATTTATGCAAACTAATATTGACGTGCAAGCACATGTAACAGTCAAAACTGGTTAAAAAAACCCAACCAACCAATCAACCAACAACCCCAAAACAAAAGAAAACGAAAAAAAACAAACCAACCAACCAAAAAAAATTAAAACAAACCAAAAACAAAAAACCAAAACCACTCACACCTACATATCCATGTAGGAATATGCAATACTCACTTCTGATCTTCTGCCTGCATTTGTTAGCCCAAAATGGCGGAGGAGGAAACAAAACCCAGCAACAAATGCCAAAACATTTTGCCTTCAGGAGCTTCGTTAGATTACATAAATATGTGATAAACAGTGCTGCTGCAAACTTATTTTGTGTCACTGATAGCAGAAGTGACAAGCCAGCTAATGCCATTTGAGACTCTTGCACTCTATTGTTAACTTTTCTTTTATCCTGTATCTTTTTAGCCATACCTATAATGGCATAACTGGAGCCATTCAGAGGCTCCACTGCACAATCAGCTACATTGGAAGGATTCCTTTTACATGCACTTATTCAAATTTAACTTTAGAAAGTAGTTTCTTCTAGAATCTTCTTTTCAGAAAGGGGCTAAGTATTAATAATACTTCCAAATCAAAATGTTGTATATGTTCATAACTCAGATCAAATTTTCCTGCTAAAACAAAACACAACAGTCAGTTCCCACAACAAGTTTTTGGCAGATGCACTAAGGATAAAGTGAACAAGAACCTCCATTTCAGCAACGACTTGAACTTCAGGCTCTCATGGCTGAACTTTGTTTCCCATCAGTCAGCAGCTCTAGGGTTCATGTTAGTGTGAAGACCATGAACGGCGTTTGAAACCTTTGCAGCTCTCCATCTCCACAGCCAAACTTCACAAAAGGAATGTTATTTTGCACAAGAAACTATAACAAAATGCCCTGTGTGCTGTGTATACCAATCCAAATAGGATATTGCAGTTGAAATTGCACCAAAAGACATTATTCTCTTCAAAAGAGCTATGAAATAACGAAGTTTCCTCACATTTGTGGGGCATACAAGTGGTCAAAACCAGGATGGATGTGGAGAAACCTAGTACAGTGACTGACCAGCTAGAATGTTTTTCAGGGGATATCTTACCTTGCTAGGAGACTACACACTTTTTTTTTTTAATGGACAGAAGAACCTTTGATAAGTGATAACGTTAAAATCATATTATTCACATAGGATTTTGAACTCAAATAAAAAGTTGTTAAAAAAACCCACTTTCATCAAAATGCTTACTGAGATACTGATATTGAAAATTTTAGGCCAGCTTTCTCCTATTCATGTAAAGACACTAATATGATGACTTAAGAACATAAAATGCAACCTGCCTGCTCATGAGGGTCATATACAATCCTGCCCTCCAGCCCCCCCAAAAAAAAAACCCAAACACAAAAGACATATAGAGAAAATAGCATTAAATGACCCAAACAAAACCAAAAAGGCATTAGTTGCCAGCCTTGAGGCAAAATGGGATGCTGCTGCAGTTTTTTTCAGTCCTGCTAACAATTTAGACAGTGTTTTAACTACACACATGACCGCTCACTTTAATACTTAGTAACTGCCAAGGATTTGAAGATGCAAACAAAATGGGTCATAAGAGAATTGACGCAACTGAACATAAGCTCGAACTTCCTTATTTAATGAATTTCCAAAATACACTATAATGTTGATTTCAGTCTAATTGAGTTATCATTAACTTCTAGGAGTTTGTGATTAATTTAATGTACACTCTTAGTCAGTCAAGATAAGACTAAAGGCTTCTCTACATGAGGACTGTTGCCAGCAACTCTCTTACTATGTTTTGCTTGAACTGTATTAAAAAGCTAATTTTTCTTTGCGTACTTTAATCCAAATCATATTAGACTCTGCTAATTATAATCCCATTATAAACACTGTTCAGCCTCATCTAGCCTACTCAGACGTCCTGCTAAAGGAGTTGGCACAGAATAGACAAATCCAGCATGCTACAGGAGTGCTTTAGAGCGACTGTGTATAAAAATACCAAGCCAAGAAGCCAGCAGAGACTGGGCAGTAACTGAGCATAGTCCCTGCATTACGCACACGCAGTTGTTGACATGCTGTGCACATTGATTCTCCTCACTGCTGTTTGTACAGAGATACAGTTCCAAAAGTAGCGTATCATGTAAAATATATGTTGCCAAAGAAGATATGCTAAATGGCTAAGGGCAAGGATTTTCACAACTCTTGGGATCCAACTCCACCAAAGAACTTGAAGATTTAAGTCTGTGTCTTTTAGTCAGATAGCCTCTCAAGTCCAGTGAAGTGCTGTTCACTGCCACAACACATAGGGGGAACTCAGGTCAGGACAGCCAGGATGATGGAGACTCCCACAAGTGGCCTGTAGCAAACACCCAACACCATGTTCTTGTAAATCACCCCACTCCCTCCTCTGCCATCACAGGACACTAACCTTGGGGAACGTGAGGGTGACATTGTGTGCAGAGAGTCCAGCACACACCTGATGAACATAATGTTCCTTTCCAAGGAAGAATGGGATTCACACTTTTAAAGATGCATGAAGGAAAAGAGCAGCGATAGTGCTTACCTGCTCCACAACACCCTCATGGCTAAGGAAGAAAGGAGAAATCCTCTCAGATGTACATCAATCTAGATAAAGTCAGAAAATAAGGATACCATAAACCCCCAGAACTCCAGCTGCTAGCAAAGGGCTTTCTACATCAATCTCTGCTGGCTGCATTTTCCACATTTTTACTCCAATTAACCATAATAAATTACAGTCATACTGTAACAAATTTATGCTATGTAGATACAGCCTGAAAACATCAGCTAGAAAGGATCTCATGCAATCAGTTCTGTTTTTCCAGAGTTTAGGACAAAATACCCATTGAGGGCAGGGTATTCTGAAGGTACTTGTGCACCAGAAGTGGCTCTGCTGCAGGAAGATAGCCAGACCTGGTGCTCCCCCTGTCTGTCTTGTACAGAAAGAGGAGCCTCGTCTCTGCAGTAAGCTCATCCTCCCAAGTTTCTGACACGCGTTATCTTTGGGAAATAACATACCCCAACTCATTAAGCCTCTGATGTGGTCTAAAAGATAAAAAGAATCAGTAAAACTAGCTGGCATCTATCAGTACTAATAATTGTAGCTCCAAAAGAAAGGCATGTCCAATCTTGGCTTCATCTTACACATTGTATCACTAGAGATAGAAGAAGAGCTGGACTATTTGGTAAATCCTGAAGTGGTTCTAACAGCAAAGCAAATACAAACTTAATTAGTTCTTATGCTTTATTAACTCTGTATGTACTAACCATGTATGTGGTACATTACACACTTAAAAGTAAAAATATGCCTTAACCATTCCAACATTTCCCAAGCCATTGAGGCAGCTGAACAAAGAGATCAAACTATCACTGGAAAAACAAGCCTAGTCTTTCACTTCCACATAGTAGTCGAAGAAACGGGGCTTTCAAGTTTAAAAATCAATTACTGTATGTTTAATCTCAGAGATACAAATACAAAAGCATACATTAGGACTGGATGATTGATTAATTAATTAGTACTTAATGCAAAGCAGACTAGTTTAATATTTTGTAATTCTGAAGTAGCCTTTGCGTCTGTAAATATTACTCAACCTTCCGCTTTTCTTCAACCTCCTATCACGAACTTGTGAAAGTGATATATTTTGCTTGACCATGTTGCAAAAGAAAAAAAAAGGTCAGGAAAAGAATTACAAGAATAACAAAGAAAAATAAGTTTAGGTAAAAATGAAGAGCAGGAACAGTATGTAGATTTTTTTTTTTGATTGTTCAATACATGGTTTAGCAGAGAAATGGTGACCTCAAACACTAAGAGATTACCAAGTCTGTAAATACACAAGAGAACAGTAAAGCGTAACATTTCTTACAAATAATGGACTAAGAACAATGTGGACTAAAGCCCAGTCTAAATTAAACATCTTATTTTTAATTCATCACTCACAGCTGTTCTGAACTTAGTTTTACTTACGGCATTAAAGAAAACACTGGAGGTATTTCTTATCTGCTGCGGTTAGACACTAGGATCTCATAACTTAAAACTGTTTAGAAATACAGCAAGTAGTTACTCAAAAACAGCGAGCTAATCAAGTACATAAATTATATACACAGGCATGAGCTTTCCTGCATGTCTACATGAATTATTTATGTGAGAAAACTGACTTTAGTAGGACTCTTCATACGCATATAAATATTTGCAGAACTGGAAATCAGTCAAATGCTGGGAAAAAAGTCCTCTTACACTAAAAAAATGTTTCAAATACATTGTGACAACATCTAAAAAAGTGATGAAGCTTTTAAGTTCCTTTGTTGACCGTGACATCATCACAAGAAAGAAGTACAATGAAAAAGTTCCTTACACGTGTATAAGACCTAAGTCCTAAACCAATTGAAACACGCAAATTACAACCAATTCATGTGTCTCATCTTTAACAAACCATTAGTCCACTTCCATTTTTCTCACCAGTGGAACGGCTGATGCACCTGACATACTGTTTGATTTTTCTATTAAGCATCTTCTTGGGGGCAAGGCAGGATGAAGTATATGAATGCAGGTTTTCAAGTTAAGGATTTTATACAGACAAAGCAAGCATGTATACCAGGACAAGGATCTGGACTTTGACTCCATCGCAGTGAAGATTACTATCTTTAGACCTAGCCTTTTCTCATATAGCAAGGGATTATATTTACCAAGATACAAGGACTGTAAATTCAGGCTATCTAGAAAAGAACCCAAAGCATGCAATGTACCCATGGTGTCTGCTGTGAGCACAGCCATTAAGATTTTACAGCAGTTGAGAACCATAAACCTTATTTCCTGTACATTGTGTTTGTGTATGCAATAAACCATAGATAGAAGTCACTGAATTTAGCTCTGCAGTGAAAGAGACACTGTCATCAACAGAAAGGATGCACGAATGGTTTTGCATCCCTGTGTATATCTCCAGTGGCCACCTATGGTAATGTATGAATACAGATAGGAGAGAAAAATTGATAACTCTGTACTGAACAGAAAAGCAACCACCCAAATCTGCTAAATGAAAAATAATTGTTTTTGAGACAGTAATGTTAATGAAAGTTGGCGTGAGAGTTGTAAGAATAACGAACAATTCTTATTTCCTTACAACACAAAGAAATGAGGTTCTTCACTTCTCTTGCTCTCCCATCACACAACCAAAGCATATTTTTGAGTGTTTCTTTCACCTTCATTACAGGTTTCTGAGAACAAAAGTCCCAAGCCATTTTCTTTGATAGTACTATCTAACTTGCTTCTCTCTTGTATATCTTGTATATCTAGTATTCATTTGTTTTGGAAGGAACTATAGCAGAACATATGATGCAATTATCCTGATGCAAATACTGGATGAATATTGCTACAATACAGCTCCATCTAACGCAAAAAACAAGTAGCTCTAGCATTAGATAAATTCTTGTCTTTCTCATTAATTCTTTTTAAGTCCCTTCCACTTCTGCAGAAGCTGCCAAACAGTTGTCTGTGTGATACAAAACCCACTTTTCTTGTTTTTCCACTCTGAGTATTCCCTGTTGGTGTTGAGCTCCATTTTTCAGCTTTTTGTTTTCAGTTTTCCATAAACTCTCCAAGTAATTTCAATCCCAGCGTCATCTTGTATACAAGCTTCGCTAAATTTTCCTCAAGACAAGAAAGTGTCCGATTTCTGCAGCGCACTAAACCCTTCGGTTACACCTGGCTTCCTCTCGGGTGGTCACAACTTCTACCATTTTTGGTATCCTGAATCTATGTCTAGGCACACTTAGTCAGACTTCCTTTAAGTAACCCAGACAATACTGTTAATGGGGTTTTGGTGGCTTCAAACTGTTAGCAGATGGCGCAGCATGCAGCTTGGAGTGATTCATGAAATACACAAAGGATAACAATCTACTGGAAGTGTTTCATCCCACTTCACAGCACTGAACCAAAATTCCAGCTGCACAGCATTTGGATCCTGCTGCATCATTTACAGCGAAAACAACCTTTCCCTGCCTCCCCCCCTCTCCTTTCCCCCACACAAACACTGTTAGGGGCCAGGCCTCCAAAACCAGCCATAGATGATAGTGTCCTATACTGAAAAAATCAAAAAATATTTCTGAAACTGTCAAACATTCTCATCTGGCTTTGACTTTTGTATTTCTATCTTACTGTAAAATTACATGTTTACAAAATATTTTATAAACATAACACAAATAATCATTGGCAGTTCACATCCCATTTGGTAACTGGCAAAGAAAAACGTGGAATTAGACCTTCCCACATATTGAAGGGCTTTGAGCACGTAAAGGATATACAAAAGATCAGACATCTATGTAACATACTACTAGCACTAAATTATTAGAAATTTGACTTAAATGTTTTGTTGTTAGGACTTCCTTTATAAAACTTACTGAGGATTGCTTTCACATTAAGGATATGTTACTACATCTTGGGATTGCTAGCTAGGAAGAAGGCAGAAGCCAGAAAAAGCAACATCTGCAGTTCAGCATGAGCACTGAGCAGTCCCTCTAGAGTCACTGAATTTGACTGAGTTGAAACAAGACAGGTACAGCACCAAGTGAAGAACAGAAAAATTGAAATCCAGAAACACATTAAGCTCCAGAGAGCCAGAATGACTGTGATTGATACAAAAAACAGCAAACCAGCAACACAGAAAAAGGAATCAAATATTCTGTGAGCTGGGCTGACAGGCACAGCAGCAGGGCAGTGCCCTCCCCAGCAGCAGCATGGTCCCACCATACCTGGCAAAGGTGAGCAGAGCAGGTCCATGGACCCGGGCCAGACTCAGGCACAGTCCAGGTCTCCAGGCAGTGTACGAGGAGGGTCCAAAGTCAAGCCAAGAAGCTGAACCATCAGGTCAGGATCAGATCTACAGGTGGTAACCATGGTGGTCACCAGGGAAGTCCACAGCAGTACAGCAGGTCTGAAGTCAAGCCAGAAGTTCAAGCCTGTGGGTCAGAGCCAGAGTCTGGATTAATGGGGTACTGAGCCAGGGATGGGCTTGGCTGCAATGCAGAGGCCTTATAGGTAGCAATGGAAGGGGGGAGGAAGAGGGAGGATGCACTTAGGGCTCTGGCAAGGTGTTTTTTCAAGCCTAAACAGCCAGAAGCTTTATTCTGGATAATGCATTAAGTGCAAGCAGTTCAGAAATCTTCAAAACTTCAAGCCTACCCTTAAAACAGAAATTGAGGGACAGGACGGAAGGAATGGGGGCATATTTCCTTTGGGCATGGAACATGGACACAGCATTTTCCCTCTTTTGCTCATGTTATTTTCCACATTTGATGCGCAACAATGGCAAGTCAAATGTGTTACTTTGAAGGTATGTAGTGAAATATTTCAAAGTGAAAATATATCCTTAAGTTAAAGCACAAAGCAATGTTTAAAATTCTACACTCAAACCTAGTTCCTTTGACTTGTAAATTTTTAAATAACTGTGGTTATAAAATTTGCATGCCCATAACCCATTTCTTATCCAGAATACTTCCTATAATCATAAAAATTTTGAGAGAGAAAAGGAAGAATTTGTCACACTGCAAGTAAATTGAAATTCAGTTGCACTGATTACATCTGTCTTTTAAACTGGTCTCAAATATTTGTCTCAGTACTTCTCCTTGCTTTGATTGAACAAACTTGCGGATGACATTTCCGGTATCTCAAGTATTTAACATACATTCTGACCAGGAATCTATAATTAAATTCTTATGGGAACTTTCAGGAACGACTGAAATACTTTCAGTTAAGCAACTACTGAACAGATTCCCCCAGCAGAACCCAATCTCCTTGTTATTTTTATTGGACAACACTATGTTTTTTGCAATGAGAGGAAGATCATTTTATGTTTAATCAATGATTTATTATGAGTCACAAGATGTGAATCAGGTTTAGTGTAACATGAATCACATACCACGACATTATCTTTTGCTACCTCCTCAGACTAAATTTCTTGCTGCTTATGAATTCACTGGTTTTATTGTCATGTCTGAGTCTCACATGTTTCAAACATACTAAGAGGTTTAGGTTCTTCATTACGTAACGTCATGAACTTAACAGAAACAATTACAGCAAATACCAACAGAATTAACTTCCTCAAACAAACCGGAAGTCATTCACGTAACAGCATACTTTAGATAGGGAACTGTTTGACGTAAAATTAAAGAATGATTTTTTAAGAGTCAAAGCTAAAGGCCAGGTTCAACATTGTCTAAACTTGAACCTACGTTATAAGATTGCAGAAAAATGCAAAATAAAGTACTAAGAAGAAGCTGTATATATTGAAGAGCTACTAATAGAAAAAGCATAGTGAAATATTAATAGGTCTGTCTACGTCCAAAAGACACGCTCAGGATTCCTGTACTCTATAAGAAAAATGACTGAGTATCACATGGAATAGCATTTTAAAATATTATCACAAATCAGTCCAATGTTTTTGCATAGATCTTTATTTACTACGAACAAAATGATTGTCTAAGCCAAATATTTGCCTCAAAAGTATTTCAGGAAATTCGGGCACAAAATCTCATATAAATGTATACACACACATGTGAAAAGCCTACATGGTTATTTCAAAGTGCCACATATTGAATTGAAGGTTTACCCTAGCCACTTCATACTTAGATTTTCACATATTTATTAATCACCTCCTGGTCACCAAAGGAAGTACATTTCATCCAACTTTCCCCGCTTCTTTCAGGAAAACAAAACAAACGACAAATGATTTCTGTATCTGTTCTTTCTTCAGCTTTCCCATTATTATTCCCAATTTGGTTTTATCACTTTATTCCAAATCACTCTCACTCTCCTTTGCCAGAGCCAAGAATGCTGTACAACTTTTTGATGCTTCTTCCTTTTTTTCCAAGGCAAACTCTGACACAAAAAGAATGAGATGGTTCTCAGGATTCTTTGGCCAAGATACCAAGTTAGGAAGCTGGAGATGATGAGCTCTAGCAAGACTGCTCCACAGCCAAAGTACATGCTGAAGTCTGCCATATCGGCATTTGGTGTTCCAGCCCTTTCCACAAAGGGGAGATAATTTCAGTAAGGATAACTCAGCTTCCCAGAAACTGGAATTTCTCTGTTTTCATATGGGGGCATCTAAGTTCCCATACTTATCACTGCATGCACATGCATCCTCATTTATTTTTTCTTAGAACTAGTAAGAAGCTTCGTGCTTCAAGATATGACTGTTGAAGTTCAAAAAGCCTTAATCACTGGACAGAATGCAAACTGTCTTAAAGAGGACAAAGGCTGTCCTGTAGCTATTTCACAAATATGTTCTTCACAAATATGTTCTTACAAAGTATGGCTTATAAGTGCACAGACAGATTCAAAGTCTTAGCAATAAATCCTTGATGCTTCAAGGTGTGCAGATAGTGGGAGAGAAAAGTAATGAAATTTTTCAAGTGTCTCACAAAACCCCTAGGTAACCATTACCTGCCATCAGATAAATAGCGCTACAGAGGACTAACTCTGGTCAGTAAGGCCACATCTTTCTTCTGATGTGTGCATACACAGAGAAGTACCTGGACAAGTTAAGTCGATGCAATCATTTGCTGGATTTGTTTGCTTTTACAGGCTTACTAAACTGGATGGCACATCAGGGAAGAAGATCCACAGACCTCCTTTCCCCCAGTGTTTTTTCCATGGCACATGTAATACTATACAGAGACATAAAGATGAGTTCTGGATAATGAGTCTCAGATATCTGGGACAGCATAATCCTACTGTACTTATCTCTCCATTTCTCAGCATAGTGTGAAACCTTCCCTAAGACAAGCTCTCTCTTTATCACCTGTCAGGCAAGAACAACTTTTCTCAGTAGTATGTAGACAGTATTAAGTAATAGTCTCTACTATTCCAGTCAAGTGGGACAGCAACATCTGTCTCATTTCTATGTATCAACATTTAATTCTGATTAATTTCTTCCTTCGTGTAACCAAGCAGGTAAAGCAGCGAGACAGATACAGAAAACTCAGTACATCCCTCACGCTCCTTCTACTTTTTTACCAGAGAGTTGGAAATGAATTTGTATGAGGGGAAAAAAAAAAAGTGGAATGGAACAGTGATACACTATCTTGCGCTGGTAACTTTTGACAGTATAAATATTCTCTGAACTGAGAAAACAATGGTTTGGAGGAAGACAGGAGTCACTGTGAAGATACTACTTCCCACAACACAGCTTCAAGTTAAAAGAAGAGATATATGAGCATAAATACTTTTGTCATCCCCAGAGCTATCCTAACAACCTGCATTACTTTTTGTCCCTCCATTACCAGAGCATTTCCAGGATTATAATCACAGTCTCTTTGGCTAGTTATGCCTTTCTGATAAAATCTGCTATAATAAATACCACTCACACACATATACAGTTCCTAAAAACACATACCTGATGATACTTCATCACTTTAGACAGCAAACCCCTGTTCTCATATTATGTGGGTGGAGATACAGGGCTGGATGTCAAAGTGCCTTTTAAAAGATGAAATGGGAAAAAATAAATGAAAGCAGCTGAAGAAGCTTAACATATATATATATATATTTCCCCCCCCCCTTAAAACAAAACTGCATTTTCAACAGTAATCTAGGAATCTAGAGTCATGTTTAGATCACCTAAATGTGCTACCACATTTAGACTTCAAAGTAAATATTGAGCACAAAACTTCCTGAAATGCTCTGCAGATTCCTAAGTGATTGAGAAATGACCACAGTATTACTGGAAAAATAAAAAGTGGAATGAGAAAGATGTGGTTAAAGAAAAAGCTCCCAAAATTATCTTCCACTCTTGGAAAACAATTTTTCTATTGAGAAACAAAACTGGTAAGGCATGATGCTGTTTTATTTTTTGAAGCGTACCACATGGTAACCATGATGAGTCAAGTCAAATGTGTCCAAACTGTGCAGAAGGTTGCTTTAAATACTATAAGCAGAATCATGCATGTGTTTTATTTCCTCAAGACTTACTCTTTGCTTTTCCATCAACTGCAAAAGCAAAAATAGCTTAACAATATCTTAGTAGACTTGATAGGGAACCATAAACCACAAACCGTTTGGTCTTATGTGGTACAATATTGTCCATTAAGGACAAGGAAATCTGACTTGTTACTATAAAAACATGTTTTCACTACTTGCTGTGAAGAAATTGTAATTCATGCACACACTTGTGCACACATTTGTGGAAAGTGTTTCAAATAACAGGTCCTACTGGATATTCAAGTCAGAAATTATTTTTATGAGAAATGTACTACAGTTACATCATGTTTTCTTGTTTAAATTGGGATACAGCAATTATGTTGGTACCAGACTGCCATCAATAACATTAGCAGAAATTAATAAAAATATTTGCTTAAAAGTGCACTTTATTTTTCATTCACTGAACTGTAAATATTGGATACTGATAAAGCTGCAGATGATTGCTTAGTTATTGTCAGAGATGTAGCCCTAGCAATTAGCAATGTGTACAGTTTAAAAAAAGAAGTCAAATATTAACATGATCTCCAATTGATGTAACTAAAGCATCAACAAACTGAACAAAATATGGAAAATACTTGCTTATCATGGCAAAACATTTAACTAGACTTGCAAAGTGCCTTCAATATAACAAACTCTTGTTAGATCTTATTAACAGAAGGAAGTGAGATTATCCAGATCAGACAAAAAGGCTCCATGGCTAAACTGTTTTTAGCAAGATTTTCAGCCATTACACATAGAAAAACCTAGCACAATCTCAACCTTGCACTTGTAACTCTGTTGGATCAACTCTGCATTATCACTACTTCTGCTAAAATAGAGACTTCTTGAAGATGAAAGATTGAAAATGCTAGCACAACTTACTATGAGTTATGTTGCTATTTTTGATTTCAAGGAATAAAAATACATTAAATTAAAAAATCCACTACATACAGATGACTGATTTAAATATCCCTATCAGGTGTTCACAAAAAAAATTAACATCTAAACATAACTATTTCCTCTATAGGTGTTTCCCTAAGGATGCGCTTCTATTTATATTTTATTTCACAAGAATGCTCAGGGACCTCAGAGGAAAATCTGTAGTTTATAATCCTGCATAGTTCCCATCTCAGAAACGCATAAACTTTAAGAGAAGGAAGTTCCACTAGGAAGGCACAAAATGATCAAGTCCATACATGCTTAACAGCCTAATACTGACCTTAATGTAACTTTTTTTCTCCTCTTCTACAAACTAGTATCTGTAACATACTTCCGCTATTAATAAAACTTTTGTTGCTATAATTATTCAAACTTTCCTGAGCACTCTAAGGATTTATATCAGATACAGCCTCTTAAGAGTAGCAAATCACGTTAAGATGCTCTCCCAGGAACACCAGTAACCTTTCACTAAAGTATTTAGTGAATGCAGGCTACAAACTTGACACTTCACTGAACTTTCCTATTATGCTTTGAAGGCTGAAAACAAAGAAGTTGATCAAGGTTCCAACAAGTATTCTTTGTTGAGCAGATTTATTTTACTCCAGGAGTAACTGCATTGTCAGAATGATGCGGTTTAGCCACCCTACTTACATCCACCAATTTTGGAGGGACTTCTTCATATACAATATCCAAAACCAGTTGGACAGTATGTACTTCAGCATCAACTCTAATTCTTCCAGAGATCCCCTTGCCTTCAAGCTATTCAGGCTGATTATGTCAGCACTATTTTCACTGAGTAATGGAATGAAGTGTTTCAGCTTTCTCAAGACAGGACTGAAGAAGTACTTCCATTCTGAAGTAGACAAAAACATTCTCTGATGTTCATCAGAAGCCAGAATGATCCATACAGCTGCCTTACAAATCCAATATTGTTGGATGCTACCACTGACATACAAAAACATGCTTTAATTTACAAAGAGGTTGACCAGTCACTTACTTACCAAGAGAAATATACAATATGACTGAGTTTAAGATGAAACATGAGGGATTTAGTACCTACCTGGTTAGGCAGGTACCACACAAGGCTTTGGAAAGGCCTAGCATGTAGAATTGTTTCCCTTCAAATCCTGCAGTAAGCCAGCTTTTAAGAAAGCTGCAGCATAATCAAATGAAAGGATTTTCAGCCATCAGTAGTCTGAGGGATGTGTACAAATTCTTTCATTTCCTTACATTCACCAGGTCTAGTCACAGAAACCACTTAAGAGTTAACACAAAACTTTAATCTACTGATACACTGTTGGGATAATGGACTGAAAGAGCTCAGCCCACAATGCAAGATCACATCTGAAGGCTGACAAACATGACATGCACAATAACACATGCTCCATCTTGGACAGATAAATATTGTTATTCATCACACCAGTAAGTCCTGTATCACTGCCTAAAAAGAAAGGATTTTTTTTTTTCCTGGCAAGTGAGTATAACCTGAAAGCAACAGCTGATTTGGTATTTTGAAGGTTTTGTGCTAATTCTGTTACTTGGTCAGGGAACAAGAGAGAATATCTCAAAGTTCACAACCAGTGCTGCTGGGAGACCTGCTGCTTCTCAGCCAGTCATCTAGAAATAAATACATGCCTGCAGTTTCTCTAGATGCGTTACACAAACCGCTGTTAATGCTCTTACAGCTCAGGTTCACGGTCTAACTATTAGGAATAATGTGTATTTTCCTTAGCTTGTAACAAATGCAAGGTAACACACTTTTACAATTTTCCTTTACAATGACAAATGCAACTATGCTTACAGGTTTCATTACTGGCTGCATGTAAAACACCGACTGTAACTTAACGTTATGTTGTCAGTTGTACAAAACTTCTTACAAGATAGGAATGTTTCAAACAGCTCCTTCACTTGCTGATAATCACCCATTTTATGTACTGCTATGACAAGACTGCCAAATCCAACAGAAAATGTTAAGCCAAAAATACTTTTACAAATCTTAGGAATAAAAAAAATAAATAACCTAGCTTAGTCACACATGGTTGAAATAAATGCACACTACCTTGTCACCGTTTCCTTAGTATTTTTCTACTTTTAGTCTCACTTATGTAGCATCCATAACCTCACTGCCCAAAGGTCAGATCCTTGGAATATACACACCACTATTGCAACTAAAATAAATTTAAAATGTCTTATTTTATCTGTTGCTCATTCACTCTTAGGAGTATACCAACACTGCAGATTTAGCGAAGTCACCAGGACAAAAAGTCTTGCAAAGATAAGGATGTCTAGCACTTTTATCTTGGAAACTCAAGAATAACTCATTGTTAACTAAACAATGGCCTTCAATATTACCCTGTAAGGTATTAAGGTAACACAGAGCATAAGCAGTGGGAGGGAAAGAATAGCTTCTTACAGGAACTGTTTTGGGAAGCACAGAAAGGATTTATGAACATTATCTTAACACGTAGCTTAAAAATAAGAATTTGGCAGTGAAACTGACAAATTTCACATTTCAAATACCATTAAAGATTTGTTGAAATTTTCATAATTAGTGCAAATTTCAGAAAACACTCCAGAAAACACATTCAAAAGGAGAATTCTGTACAAATAAGTGAATACAATAAGACATTTTCAATCTCTGAGGTTGTGGTTTTCTGGTGGTGTTTTTTTGTGTGTGTGTGTGGTTTTTTTCCCCCTCCTTTTGCACTGTTCTCTTTTTGTGTGTCTTGAGGACAATTCAGTGAAGTATGCCTACAGGCAAAGTAAGAAAAACAAACATCTTTCACTAGTTTTAAAAGTCTTTCAAGCAACTAAAGTTCTTTTCCTTCTTTTTTTTTTTTCCTCTTTCTAGTCTGAGTCTTTTAAGAAGAAACTGGAATTTTTCTAAACAAATTTATATACACTAACAGTGTTTCAGTAATTCAAATATTGTGTATTGTTACAATGGCCCACTACTATCCTTACCTAAACAACTTGCCAATTCATACTTCATGTAGGAGGACACCTAAGGCAGCAGGACACCACATCAGCTCCATTCCCCAGACATTCTCCTTGATCCACAGAAGGCAAGTCAAGCATCTTCCATTACAATATTGTTATCAACAAGAATCTTTCATGCATGTTTTTTTCTTACCTCCCAAGTCTTTAGGACAATGCTGTTTAATTGACCTTAAATTTAACATACTCTAGAACAGTACTACCTTATATCCAGAAATATTAACGCCCTGAAACAGTATGCCTTCTTTCTAACCCAAATTTATAGCATATATACTTAAAGTCACAAGGGTGATGATATCCAATACATATCATAATCATCTTATCCAATAATAAAATACCACAGAAGAAAGTTTGCCAAAATAAAAATGGGAATATTTATTATATTTTCTACTAAAGCAATGCAGATCTTTTGAGATTATACATCTGTCTTTGCAAATGTTTCTACAGCTAAATTCATTCTTTCCGATTTTGTAAAAAAATTAGACACATACTTCATAAAAACAAAGACACAGGGTATGTCACTGAACAATTGAATAATAATATAATTGTTAGTAAAGACGAGCAAAGAAAGCTCATGCTTATACTTAAACTCTGGCATTTGTATCATTATCATATTCAAGTGGGACAAAATGGGTACATTTCCCTTGTACATTTTTAGGTCCACTTCCAAAACTTTCAGAAATCAGACAGACTGTTAAATACTGAACGTGACCAAGAGAACCTAAACATTATTTAGCAGTACTACATGCACAAGATGCAGGGGAAGGAAGAAAATTAGACCCGTGCATACAGTACAAGACAAACTGTTACAATTGTCAAACGTGCGCTGGACAAAATTTAAAGTTTATGAAAAGTTTTATTTGTTGTCATGAAAATAGTTTCAGAAGCACATAATTGTATGTATTTTTCAAACTCATCTTCACTTGGCCTCCTGAACTTTCTTGGCATTCTGTTTTTCTTTTGCCTAAAAAACAAAAGGGAGATGACGTTAAGCTCTGATAAGACAAAGGTCTTCTTTTTGGAGCTCTGAATGTCTACTTACTATGATTTTGAACATTCAATAAAAAATACTGTAGAATGAGACCAAAAAAAAAAAGTAGACCCTTCAGAAGTATCTACTACTATTTTACTAGGTTCCTATATAAAGCCTTTCAAGAATACCAATAAGTTTAAATATATATAAAAAAAAAAAAAAAAAAAGATTAGGTAACTTCCATAGGGAAAAGGAAAGCGGGGAAAAAAACACTATTTTTAAAACACAGTTTAACCTTCACTTTTCATACCTTCATAATAATTTCATTTAATATAGAAATAACTCTTCCTAGTGAAAACATTGCATGACACAAGAAAACATGGCGTTCAGATCTACTGATTATCACAAATTAAAAACTCTGAAGCAACGAAGATCTTAGTTTTTTTTACATCTTTCAAAAGAGCAGAGTGGAAAAAAACTCACAAGAGTTCCTATCAAGATATTTACAAACAGATCCTCATATAACTTATACCAAATTCTAGATAGCTTGAATTGGCAGAAAATAGCATTTTCTTCCTTACGAATTCAGTAAAAAAAGGTTAGGCAAGAAGAGGGGACAATTCAGATGCAGTACTAGCCATTTTTCTGCCAAAACATTTGTTCATTCTGAATCAGACCGCTGCTTGTTACCATTTATTATTGGACAGGACTGGATCTAATTCAGTGGTTTAGAATTAAGATCTGTTACCACCAGCTACTCAGGTCCACTGGGAATTTACTTGTAAAAGAAGCTTGATGGTGTTATAAATAACTCCTACTAACACGAAGCTGGATTAAAACTCCACAAGTTACCCAAAGAAGGAAAAGATTAAAAACCGAATGCAAAAGTTACCGTCTTATAAACTCCTGGCCTGCAAACATACTTTCCTAAATAAATTCAGCTAAAGAATATGCTCATTAAATAATATTTAGCTCTTTTTTTGTGATAATAATATAGAGATTCTTTTTTCAGTGTGAGTTCAAAATCAGGGATACTGTCTATGGCAGCCTGAGCAGATATGTAAGTCAGCACTGATCTGATTACAATTCGAGTACTGGACTAGACATACAGTTTAATAACCTTGCCAAAGTGACAGATCCACAATAATAAACAATCCTTAATACAAACCTTAATATTAAATCAACGTTAATAGCTAGACAACTTTAAAAGGGGAGCACAATTAGCCAGTAAATCAGTACAAGAACAGAGAAATTGAAGACAACAAATTTCAAACTACCTAAATTATCAGAACCTCTGTACAAAGGTTGCCATCTAGTGTCGACAACTAGATAGGTCAAAATGCTGACTACTCAAGAGTCCAGGTTGGGAAAAGGGATCAATCTTGTACATATTTATCTGTGTACGTACATATTTAAATGATCTTCAGTTCAGAAAGGGATATTAACATAATATAACGCTACCACAAAGCAACTGGAGCTAGACATCACAATTTTAATAGGACTTTCCCATGTAGCATCTTATGCCTTGTAATGTGATCGTTTAGCTGATACCTAATTGCTTCTGCCGATATCACCATTAGAACTTTTTTTAGGTTATTTGCACAACAGTGCAAAGTTAGTTGGTCCCAAAATCCCCAGTCTAGCAATACACCTGAATGTAGCATTTTAAATAAACCCATGCCATTTATGCTTCCAAGACATTTGACTGCATTTTGAAATTTAAGTACAGGTATGAAGAATCATAGTAATACACTGTTTCCTAAAAATCAGCTTGCAAATACTCACTTTTTCTACTAATGGTATTAACTGTTGGTGCTCTGCTAGAGTCTTTAATAATTCCATGATGAAAGGCAGGTAGTTATGTTTTCTTCTAATGTTTTCAATCTAAAAATAAATTAAATGCATTAAAAGAATTATTATATGTCTAAAGGGGTATTTTCCCCCTCCCTGTCCTGGTGGTCTCCCCACCAAGAGCTGTAGTTATTTTTTACAATTCAGGCAGCTAAAAGTAAAGTTGAAGCAATAGAATTCTGAGCACACTGTGAGAAAGTGCATATCAGATGAATTTACTGCTTAAGGTACAAATTCTCTAAATGGTGTTTTGTCATAGTAGCCAAAAAACCCTCAATGCTTTAACACTGACAAGTAATACTATTGAAATACCCACTTTTTTTCCCCCCTCAAATTAAATTACAGTTCAACCTATGTATTTTTACAGTCCCTTGTGCAGTTGTGGCCTCAGCCAATACTGAAGACTTAAACCTTTCTATAATGCAACAGAATAACTACTTTTGTTGCACTAAACACTTTGCAGCTTCTACAAGGGTTCAGTCCTTCAGAAACAGAGGTCACTGGATTTTCAACTGAGAGGAATGACCTCCACAGACCCCAAGCAGATACCCCAACATAAAAAAAAGTGTGGACTTTTAAGTGGTTTCCACAAATTTGCCCACATACAATGAGGAACTTTAAGGTTTTTTTGCCCCCCATTTCACTTGTTTGCTCACTCTCACGCTTGGTAAAGCACATGTTTGTTTGTTTGTTTGTTTTTTAATAGTTTCTTAAACTGCATCCTGATGCGGTGAAGCTTTAGAGACAGAGTAATACTTCACAACTTCAAACATTTACTGTAGAGATATATCTGAAATTATCATTAGAATTATTGAAGTCTTGGTCTGTACCTTCTATAAACTAGTGAAAACATTTATTTCTTTTTCCTTTGATATGTATATTTATTTCAAAATTTATTTTTAATCTAACCACCTTCTGTACCCAAAGAAAAACAGGTTAAGGGATTATAAAACAAAAAGTTACCCAGCTTTTTTTCCTCCCTCAAAATATCCCTTTAAAAATATTAGGCAATTATAAAAAAAAGTTGCAAGTGAGGACCTCAGAGAAACTTTCCCATCTCTGATTTTCATTAATAGTACGAGCAGGTAAGCTATAACAGAAGAACAATTCAAGTACCCTATCAGAGCTCCTGCACTAAAAGCTATGTAAGTAGCTGTATGTCAGATTAGGAGATAAATGTGCAGAAAGGATCTATACACAAAGTTCACAGAATCTGCCAGTTAGCTTTCATTATCAACTAATGCATCAGCATTCTTCATTACTAACAACCAGAGCTGGGAGAGCTTATGTGAATACTCTGTAGAAAAAAAAAGAATTATGACTAACACATCTAAATCCTTCTAGTAAAAACAACCAAAAAAGCCTACTTAGTAATAGACCACTTTTACGTGTAGTAGTGTAATGAGCAACTTCAGCAAGAAAAGGCTCATCAGTCTTCTGGGGCACATGGAGCAAGTTCTTTGTTCAAATTCTAGAACTCACTGTGCCTAAAGAAAATATTTTATGAGAAACAAAGAAGTGGTAAAACAAAGGGAACTACAGAGACAAACTGAGTTGTAAGTCTTATCCTAAAAGGAAGCAACCTGATAACTAACCTGCACATTCAGGAATGCAACATGTATTTACATAACATTGTCTTCCAAGTACCCATCCAATTCCTTCAGATTAATTGCAACTGCCTCCCATAGATATAAAAGCTGGCTTTTTCTTACAACTTTTCCAAGTTTCATTAAAAAAGCAAAGGCTACGTACCTTATATCTTTTTAATTTTTGGTTCTCTTCTTCAATTAACATCTGGTACTTTGCAACTTCTGATTGTATAGAACTTAACATATTACTACTATGATCTGTATCCATGGGCTCCTCCTTCCACACAAAAGAAAAAGTTAAATGGATGACATTACTGCATTTGTATTTTTATTTTCTTTAATTGAAGTAAGTCTTGTCTTAAGAGTATTTCTGTCACAGAAAGATTCAGTTTTACTTATAGTTACAGGAACATTCAGGAAATTTGTGCAGTTAATCATAAGCAGATTAGCTCAGGTACCAGGAAAAGTTCCGCTACTACAGCAAATGAGTCAAGACAGAGCCATGATGACATGGTCATGCTGTACCAAGCGCTCAAACTAGCTCACTCAGAACTAACCAGACAGATACATCGTAATCCTTCCCTGCTCTCTGTTTAGTGATGCTCCATTTAGAGCAAGGAAAGAAGGTGAATAATAAAGCAAAGAAACAGAACTATTATCAGAGAACTACCCCAGCAACTTAAATACCGTGGCCTACCTCTGCAAGTTGCTGCTGTAATTCCGCAATCCTCTGCTCATATATCATCTTTCTGTCAGATACAATAGCCATCAAGTTAAACCTTATCTCACCTTCACTGTATCTAAATGAGAAACAAAAAAAATCACTTTCAAAATTCATCATTGACATGACAACTCAAAAAACTTCCTCCACGATTTCAACACAAGGGAATTAATTTTGTGGAAAAAGCCCCACCTACACGGATCTATTAATTTAAAGTTGTGCTCCAGATTCAATCTTGCCACAAAATAAAAACTAGACCTCAGATGAGCACTATCCAATATATAACTCCTAATAAGTTTCTATCCCAAAATATTACTATTCCTGTCTATGGTCACAATAAATAAACAAAAAATAAATATTGAAACTGTCTAAAAACCAAACCAAAACATAATATAGTTGACAAAAAAACTTGCACAAGACTGCTGCACACAATAGTTTTTACTTTCTCGTTACTGTTGCTTTTTAGAAAAAGTTGGAGACTTCATACAATGTGAAAAGTACATTCACCAATTAGACTAGCAGGCATTTCAGAGTTTAAATTCTCCAAATGCAATTTGGTAGCAACTTTTTGCTTACCAAAAGAAAAAAAAAAAAGGTCTTCAAGTAAAGGACTTTGAAAATTATTTTCTAGAAATGGCATAAAATCAACTTGTAACACTTTTGGGGCTGCATTTTGGGGTCAGAGCTACAAAGTAGGAAAACTTTTATAGCATGTTTTTCTAGCTTAAATTTCTAAACTAAGCCACACACCTAAGAAAAACCTGCTGTCTCTAAATACCAGCTGTATGAATATAGTTATTATCTGGTATTTGTAATTATACGCATGCACCCAAACTTTATCCATGCTAACAGCACTCTTAGTTTTCACTCGCAAAGACCCGCAGTTGTCTACCAGAATTCATCATCTCGCTCTTCCTTTTTCAGAGCATTAATAGGATCTCTCTTCACTACACAAATAACTACTTGGATTAATCATACAGGAACACAGCACATTTGAGACTTATCTACCATCACATTTGGCTCATCTTGGGCAATAGGTTCTTAAGTCACTCAGTGTTATGCACATAAAAAATGATGCGTAAGAGTAATTTCTTAGAAATTCAGTTGAAAGCCTTTAATTGGAATAAGCAGGAATTTTAAAACATATATAAGTGCTATGTTTTAAAAGCATCATCATGACCATTTACTTTTGTATACGTTTCTCTATGACAGGCCGTACAGCACTTATCCAGTCATCTTGATTGCATGCACCTAGAAAATAAACACAAAAAATATTTTTTGCAAAATTTATTGCAAATTCAAGACTTGTATAATTCAGGCTTATGCAGCAACTTCAGAGTATGTAACAAGTTTTTCCTTGGCAACTTCAGTCTCAAATTACTCAGGTGATTTTTTTTAAGAGGTGCAAGACACTTTTTCAAATAACAATATTCTGATAATGTACTGGGCCAAAGCAATGGAGGAAAACTCATTTTTAAGGGCATAAGCATCTAACTTTTTTTTATAGTAAGAAACAACAGGGGTGAAAAGTATGCTATATAAGACTTCTATGACAAAAGAAACTAGTTGGTATGACAACGTAAAAGTAGACAGCAAAAGAAAAACTTTGGATAATTACAGCTGTTCCATTAAAAAAATATTAAAGGACATATGATAGAAAACTTTAAGATAAATGACAGAATAACTAGAGGTGATTTCACAAGTTGATAATGTCATCTTAACAATTTCAAGACCTTAAAGCAAATGGAGAGACTCATGATCTTGTGACCATAAAAGTAATGTTACTGGTAGGTCTGCTGACTGTACAATCTCTCTAACCAGACTAAAGGTGCGATTTAGCAGCAAGTCATTACTCAGCCTAAAAATAAATACAACTGTCAAGAAAACTGGGAAAACACTCTGGAAATGGAGTTTGGAGCATATTGAGATGATACCAGACATGTGCAGACACATGAAAGGCACTGTAGAGCTTTTCCAGACATAACTGGCGGTATGTGTGCCATCTTAAGTAATACTACAAGACACAATTCAGGAACAAATTTTACAGAGAAGAAAACTATGCTGCAAGTAGATATTATCTTTTAAGCCATTAGAAAAATATTTGCTATCTAAGAAGAAAGAGGCCAGTGTGTAAACACCAGACACATAATGTATAAAAAGTGTACGAAGTCAGCTGTATACATGCTCCCACAGAAGAAAGAAATGATAAAATAAATTGATAGTTTGTAATCAACCTGGGAAACAAAATAGCTTTGAAAACATGACACAGGAATTGTCTTGGGTGAAAATACCACATAAAGGAAGACATGGGGACAAATATTAGCAAAAGGAATTGCACACAAAGAACTGTAAGGAAAGCCTAAAAGATTACATAATTTTACCAGGTTTTACCAGTTTTTACCAGGTTTTGTTAGAGACAGCTCAGAACAACAACATATTTCCTCAGGTAAAGAGAGCACACATCCACAAGAAGTGGGTTATGTGAACTTCTCTCTTGCAACAAAACTATTAAGGTATTAGAAGCCCACTGGATTGCACAACCTGTTCATTTGATTACTGAATGGAGAAATAATCAGAAACGCAGAGAAGCAGGAAGAAAACTTCCTTTTCAGACCAACAAAACTAAAATAATATAAATAACTGCAAAGAAGCACGAGCTTGAGTAGCACACTAAGAGAATGTTAAAGATATGCTTTATTTTCATATATGACTTGGTTTGATCATATAGTATACAACTGATTTGTTGTAACAAGCTACTGTTAAAATGAAGGATGTTCAGAAAAAATATAAAATATTACCTAAATCAATTGGCCCTTCCCTTAAGCCATCTAGTTCATATAGCCGTCCATTAACAGGAACATAGCTTACAAAGTGAAATGCGTCTTCTTCTTTTGCTGAAGACTTTGCATCAAATTCAAACATCTGTTGTCTGCAATTAAAAAAAAAAAAAATCTGAGATGAAAAAGAATTTGCTCAAACTTTGCCCAGATTTAAAGCACGCGTTACCTGGCAAAACTGTTGTGAACTTGCCGAATCACTTCTGAATTGCTTAGTGCCAAACCTTTCATCTGAAAGCAATTAACAAAATCAAATTGTAAGCCAACATAGATATAACACTATGGTACTTAAAATACAGAAAATAGTAGGCACTTACCGCAGCATCAAAACTTTGTGAAAATTCTTTAAATTCTGACAAAGTCTCTCCCAGATGGATATCTTGATGAGAGCAATTTAATAGCACACTTACTATGGCTTGAGTAGCACAAGCATTATTAATTACCTAGAAAAAAGTTTCAAGAATTTGTTCAGTACTGGTGATAAAAATTTAATTTAAGCTGGACAACATTTTTCATTACAAGCACATGCTTTCTGGGCCAATTCACATTGGAGCTTCACCCTAAACCAGACAGCAACTCTAGTCTGAGTAGCCACAAAAAAGCCTTTGCTGCAGGAGACTTAATAAAATGAGCTCTACAAGGTTGTCATATACAATTCATTGATAAAACTGTTATTTCACAATTCTACTTCGAAACTGTCACTCTGACTCATCACCTCCCTAAAATTATTAATAAAGGACATAGAAGAAATACAGCAACCCTCTGATCTCAGCAAAAAAACAAATAAAGCACTACTCAAAGCAAGCTGCCAAATTACATTATTAAATCTATGATCTTAGGAAAAAAAAAAGTCAACTCCCCCAAAGAGAATGTCCTTTAAATAATCAGAATTCAATAAAGTACATTATGGAACCTGAAATTTTTATAGAAAGGTTGCATTGGACAAAAAAATTAAGATATCCTAGGGATAAACTAATAAAATTTAGAAGTGTTCCAAGACAAAGATTTTTTAAAAGATGGTTTGCTGAATAATAAGCCATATGAAACTTTATATTTTTCAATTTTTTCTTAATTTACAATCTACCTATCCTTTCCAACCTAACATTTAATTTACTACTCTGCATTACACGGCTCCTAAGCGTTAAATATGCCATTTTTAGAAAATATAAACAAATCCCTTCATATTACATCCATGTCTCTAATGTTGCTTAGTAATACCTAAACTAAATTTCAGTATTTAAAGAAAGAGAGACACTACACGGATTATTAAGTATAACCTGAGATTTAATTAAAAGCACAGCAATCAAATGGTGTAAGACTAAAACACAAGTAAGACTTTGCCTCGGCAGTTTTTTCTCAGTGGGCTACAGAGAAGGAAAAATAATGTATTTTAAGTCTATGAGACCATTTTTCAACTGAAAACACTACTTAAACCTTAGGACTGGGAGAGAGGGTATTGATTTCGTATTAAAAATGAAAATTAGCTCAGGGCTCTGAATGCAAAACCACTTCCAACAAGAAAGGAGAAAATAATTAACAAAAAAATAAAAAAAAAAAAGAGAAAGAACAACCAATTACAATTAAAGCTAGTCCTTAACAAAGGAAAGCCTACTATGTTAGTACTATAAACTACAGCATATATTAATTTTCTATACGTCAGGGTATTCTCAGTTCGGATTATGTCTGTTTATTGCAGATGATAAAAACTAATAAAGCACATCTTAATTTAAGAAAAATACAATCTAGTTGACTTAAATGGTAATCAATGGTAGTCAACTACACATGCAGAACATATTAGCAACTGAAACTCAAATTAAACAAACTGCAGGTACACAAGGCTAGAGTTTACACAATTACAAAATAAAGGACATAGAAGGGAAATCCATCAAAATACCCACAAACCACAGACTACTAGAATGACATAATTTGAGAGAATTAATACTATAATATTGGAAAGGAAGAAGAACTAAAGATTCTTTGAGCTGTGACAAAAGAATGGTATCAGAGACAGTCATGACAGTAGTGCTAGGATGAAAGCAGAAGATCCCAAGTGGGTCAGAGAGGGCTAACGTAAAGCAATTGTTACAAATATCGTAATTAAGCTGACAGACAAAGTACATGGTGAGATCTGTGGTGACAAACTATTAGAACTGTACTATTACAGTGAATGGAAGGTCACTACAGCAAACTGCACTTGATAAATGATAACTAATACAGGACATTAGAGGGAGAGACAGCACCAACTGGTAACTACTTTTACTGAAAAATCAAGATGGAACAATCAGTTCTGGCAGACCACTAACCCAATAATGGCTTCAAAAAAGGAGAGGGAAATTAAGAGACATTTTGTGCCTAAAGGCAAGATCAACACAGAAACAGTGTTGGACCAGCCAGATACAGGAGCTTTAAACAACAGCAAAAATAGCAGGAAAAATTAAACTTGGCAGGGAATTTGTGGTCTCAAGTATAATATTTGCCTTTCAGCATAAACATATTTTTGTATTCTAACTACAGCGTGAGTCTGTTTAAATATATAAGAACCAAGCTAAACAATCTTGTCTTACTGCTAGAACACAATACAGAGCAGATGCAGGTCTTACACCAGTCGTGCCCAGCTGTTGAAATAAAAATACATTACAGAATGACAAATACTCTTCAGAAAGTGAGAGGCAGGTGAGGAAAAGGCAGCAGGAACAGTCCTGTAGCAGGGGAATAGAAGCAAGTGCAGGTGATATGTGTAAGAATACAGTGTTCCTGGACCTAGATGACAGAACTCCCAAATGGATGGAGGTCCCCAGCTAGTGGTAATTCATGGGGAAGAGCAAAGAGTGAGGAGTGGGTAACAGCAGTATCAAATGCAGATGACTGCAAGGTTCATTTGTCACACAGCCACAGCACCCTATCAATGCACCCAGCCAGTCCAGCACTGCTATACACACAGGGCAGCGAGTCCTTCAAGAGAGAAATCGGTCAGGATACATTGGAAATGAAGGTAGATGGGTATCTCTTACTTAAGGTGCCTCAATGTTGGCAGAAAACATTTTCTGCATTTAGACAGTATGATATTATACGCAGGTTGTCTCAGAAAGATTTTTTTTTTTTATTTTGACTTGAGTAAACCTAAGAGGATTTTCTGTATTTGTCCAGAAATCCCAACATTTGTCTGTATATTTTTGTCCAGGAAGTCCTGGTGAGATATTTGATTGATCAGTATTCAGGACTCCAACTTAAAGCAGATACCATATTTGAAAGATTTTGCTAGCAAAGCTACAAGGTGTATTTTGAAAGAAAACAATTATATATATACATACACATATATACATATATATATATACACATATATATATATATATATATGCACATTATTGAGATGACCTCAAAAAACCTGAGAATATTGCCACAACATCAAGTGAAGCTTAGCTTAAAACAACAGACCCACTTGAACAGGCTGCTCTGGCATGTTCTTCAGTTAAGATGTGTAACTTCAAAACCATGCACCTTTCCCTAAGGACTCAGTGAGTCTGGGTCAACTTAAGGCTGAAGCACTTGCAGTTCTTGATTTGCATCCTCCATCTCGTAGATTATGTATTTTGTTTGCCAAAAAGCCACGGATAACCCTGTGCTGTAATTGGTAGTATAACCAGCAAATTTCTGAGGTTCACTTACCAAGCATCCCAATGTTACAGAACAGTTGCCTTTAAAAGTTCAATGTGGAAAAATCAGCATTAGGATAAAGTTCTGAAACTTATTCTTGTTTGAAAATCCTATCTAATTTTATTTCTTTGGAATAAAGATACAATCTTCCTATAGGTATATTCAATTCCCGAAAACTGCTTTCTGACTTTGATTAAATGTGTTGCAAGTTCACTTCTTGTAAGTTATGTGATCTCTCAAGTTTAGCTTTAACACTGATATCTGGTCTATCTTAACATTACCAAAACTGAAAACATCAAAAATTTTGAGTTTGAAATCAACTGAAATATTGGAAATGTTAAAAGGATACATATAATATACTTCCATTAGTGGCACAAAGATAACTAAAGACCAATGTTTTGTCATTAACAGTATTATTTAGATCCTCCTTCCGAAGGTATATGTGTTTTATTTCCAATTAATGAAGTTAATGTTATATCACCACAATGCAGCATAAAATAAATACATGGCACAAAACAAAGTCATGATACCAGTACTTCAATAATAAAACCTGAAGAGATTATTAAAATAATTTAATACATAAGTCTGCAACAATGGCATTTTTTTTTGTCAAGAGACACTTCTGCAGTGATCAGCACAGAATATAGATGTTCCAAACAGTGCTGAAGATAGCTGAATACATTGAGTGGTACAATCCTGTAGCCATTGTGTGTAAAAATAATAGCAAGGGCCTACTTAAGCAACACACAAATCAGGAAATTCAGAGTTAAGGCTGAAATTGTATCCTTAACTCACCTCATTGTGCCTAGGTATCCTAGCTCAAAGATCATCCAGAGTTCTGTGGCCTCAAATAGAGGACCAAATCATACCTAGGCATAACAGGGAGGCCAAATTTAACATAAGTGCACACAGAAGTGACCATTAAAAAAAGAATTCTTTAATATGCATGCGTATTAGACAGACTTTAAAATTCAACCCCCCAACATACTCATGGTTTAACTTTGAATAAGATCTAGTTGTCATTTGGAATTCAACTACAACATTGCTATGAAAGTGGACATGAGTAAAATGTGAGCTTGTACAAGCTTCTCATCAAAACTGTGTCTCCAAATGCAATTTTGAAGATGCTTTGATAGATACAGCTTGAGAGCTACAGCCTTTTATGGCTAACTAAAGCTGCTCCCCTCATTATGAAATAATTTTTAAGATGAAACCTCTAACTAAAATTGAACAGAAATGAAGCTATGCTGTAACAGCATGATTTACTTCCCATATTAAATTGTTGTTACATACTAACAGTTAATTAGCCTTGCTCACACAAGATTCAGAACAACACTTGAAAACTTCTCTGCAGTAAACTGGATTTTACCATATATCTTTAGACAGTAACATTTAAAAGCAGACATTGTATGGGAAAGGACAGAGTCAAAGACTTCTTGAGATTTGTAGGGCTTCAGTGTCATGCTGGTTTTGAAGATACAGATCAAGAGATCGGTAATCTTAAATGTCATTAAAATTTTGCTAACCCAGAAAAGAAACCTATTTGTTCTGGGATTCCAGCCCACAAAGGAACATATGGTTATTTTACTCATTACTTTCATAATTAAGATCAACCAAAAAAAAAAAAAAAAAAAAAAAAAAAAGTCTCAACATCTGAAAAAGAGTCCTGAAAGGTAACAAAACTTCATCCTGAAAGCCACCATAAAATTGGACTTAAAACAAGCATAGAGAAAATAAACAAAAAGGGCACAGTAGCCTAGTTGCATGATAGCTGGGAGGAACTGCTCTTTTACAATAGCAATGTTTAACATTAATGCTTGTGCTCCCTCGTGCTCCTTGGTGACCCAGAAGCATCCACAGACTACAGTTTCAAGAAATGCAATAACCTCACCACTACGATAAAGAAACTCCTGTTCTCTATCACCTTTTACCAGCTTTGACCTGTACAGACTCACTAAACATACATCTCATAATGGGGCAGGAGACCAGCCTAGAAAACATGCACAGAGAATTTATAGAGAACTTCTGGCTGATGAGCTGCACTGGCTCATGGAAGTTCAATACACAGCTGAGCCCTTGCAAGAAAGGAACAGAACTGAGAAGCCAAAAGGGTTCAGGTCAGGACGACCAAGACATCCTGTCCGCACCATCAGATCAGCCATTTGCTTGAAAAAAACCTACCAGTCCTCAAAACAGAGCTTGTCCAGTTGGATCTCTAGCTAGGCTAACTTCCTCCAATGTGAAAGTCACAAGAGCTAAACTGGTATTATAAAATCCCCCCAAAATATCAAAACCAGTTTCTCTCATTTATCTGTTGACTTTTTATTTTAATTTCTTTGTGACTATTTATTTCATTAGTTGCCCTGTCACAATACCTCAGTCCGGGCAAAACTGAACCAACATGAAACGCAAGCATATACATGTCTCTAACAAATGCTTTGATTATGCTAAGCCATTGCACTAACAGACAATACTAAAACATGAAAAAAATATTCCAAACTCTTTGCAAACATATATTCCATGCCATCAAGTGGCATAACTAGGTACTACTACTTTAGAATAGTGAAAACTTCTAGAAACAGCCTTCCATGCCGAAATTAATGAATTATAAAGAGTCACTCCAGCACACCCTCCTTAAAGGCAGCAGCTGAAGGAGGGGGAAGATTAGAAAGTTCTACACCTCCACAAAGAGGTTTCAGGCTTAAGAAAACACTAAAATATGAATGCTTCTAAGAAAGCTACAAAATAAAGACTTTGCTTTGTCAGCCTTTAATTTTCTGGTATTATTAGCAAGTCTAACATTATCCAAATATTCTGATATACATTCTGCAACCCCAACTTAAAGCTACTTGCTTTTAAACAGTCATGCTTCAAAAAGAGAGAGGGGGGCAGGGGGTGGGGAAAGGCAAAAAAAAGTGGAGCAAGCAGACAAATGCTATGAAACTTTTCAGCATCCAGAAGAGCAATTCTGGAAGAACCTCTTCTGCTCACAGGAAAGAAACAAGAAGTATGTAAATCTGCCTTCATCTTAACAAACAAAACCTCTCTAGATTCATATAGGAGTAATTTTCTCCTGTCAACTAACTACCCTTTGAGAGTTATGTCAAGGGTTTTTCCTGAGGTTCTTTGCATCAAGGCTGTTCTGTAGCCACAGCCTACTGATCACTAACAGTGTGTTGGATGGATTAGAAATCACAACCTAAACCAGTGCTTATCAGACCTGTAAAGACATTTGGCAATCTACTGCTGATCATGGTATCATAAGAAGAGTGGACACTGCTTGGCAGGACTCAAGCGCTGCAGCAAGGGAAGAATGAAGATACCAGTATTAAAAAATAAAAATCAAATAATAAAGTGATCTGCAATAGTATGAAAGAGTGATTACAACAGATTAACAGAAGCCCATGTACAGAGTAGCCATGAGAGCTATAGACACACCTAATGTTTCCATTGTTTTCAATATTTCTACACTTTTAACTACAAGTGTGTGGAGACTTGTTTATATCTTGAAATTTACATACAAAACACCTCTGTGTTTGTGGGAAAAAACAAAACAAAACAAAAACAACACAAAAATCACCAAACCCAACAATCATTCTATGTGTTAGCCTTCATAGAAAACCTAAAAATTTCCCCTTTGATATGAATGCTTTGGAATTAACACACGTAGGGTTACATTTCTTGTTTGGACTGTTACATTTACCACTGTTAGAGAAGCAGGTCCTCAAAAAGAGCTAGAAACCTTTATTAAATACTCCTACTTTCATTCTGGTTACTTTCTCTTGCTTTTCTGGCTTCCAAACAACATATAGAGCAGCCTGTCAAAGCTAACACAAAATTTCAGTACTACTTGCTAGTTAATAAAACACAGTGGATTACATTAACAACAACAGTTTTCCTGTAATGTCTCATTTAAACTCAACTTTCTGATTTAAACACTTAAAACTTCCATGCTAAATGGTCTGCAAACTCTTCAAGGGAAATATTATCCCAGAGTTACACTGCCCTAGCTGCAGAGCACTTGAGAAACATAAGAAATAAAAACTAGATCAAAATAAACATTTCTTCCTAGAATTTGTTGAAAGTGGTTTCAAAAAAATAATTTTCCCATTGTGCTGAAAACATTTATCAAGTAATTTTTTATTGCACAGAAGAGTTACAAGAGCTTTACAAGAGTAAAATATCTGATGATATTTTTGTCTGATTTGACAGATCAATCTGATTTGCTTTGTTAATAACCTTTTAATACCCAGTTCTTAGTCTCACAGAATTCATTAAAGTTATTGCACCTTGTAAAACGTTAACTTTTGAGTACATATTAACAAAAAGCTAGTTTATCTTTTGGTATTAAAAGCTATGTTTCATGACATAACTAAGAAAAAATACTGAACTTGGCTTACCTGTTTAGCAAAAAATATTGTATCCAGTCTGGAATCCTGAACAACAGAACCTGCTGGTTCCTCTCCAGGCTGCCATTTGAAGAGGAAAATCAGGCCATGTACTGGCCTAAAAAACAAAATTGATAGGGGGGAAAAAACAACAACAACAAAAATCACCTGTATTGATTAAAAACATCAAAGTCAGAAAGCTCTGCTATAATTTACCTGTATGCTGGTACTGTAATTCTATTAATTATTTCTTTCTAACCATAGGGAACTTCCACTGAAATTCTGAGATGTGGTCTTTTAATTAGACAGAGCACAATTCAGGCTCCTTTCCATATATGCTAGACGATCCCAATCTGAATTAGCATTTAGTCAGTAATCTTTGTAAGTGAGGACCAGTTCTCCTGGTTACTGTAACTATTACAGCTGCATGACATTCATTTCAATTCGTTAGCAATAAATAGATATGAAAACATTTGTCAGTCACATATAAGGGCTGGAACTAAAGTTTTGGTTGTCCTTTTAGGAATAAAAGAAATATTCAAAAAGGAGCTTTTGTCTAACTTCATGCTTTGAGTTCTCTCTTTGACAAGTAGGAGAAATCCAGTTCTCTCTTCTCCTAAAATTGCATCTTGCTTTTCAGACTGCATGTCTTGCATAGTAAACAGCTTTTACTGCATATTGCACTGTATTTAGGATTGCCATGAAACAAAAATTTAATAGTAAAGGAACCAATTCTTACAAAACCTACAGGTACAATTAAGCAAAAACTTATTCATCATATCAACTTGAATTTAAGGTCATCACCACAAAGATGCATGAAAGGTAAACGAGCTACTGTACTGCATGAGAAACTTCTCCTAAGCTCCAATCAGAAGTCTGAGATGTCTTTTTAAACAGTGGGTCCACTGAAGGAATTTGAAAAACGCTACGTGTTATTACATTCTTTAACTCTCAGTGTTTAAGTTAAAATATTGTACATGTGTGTGGAAAGGAAGCTGGCCATCACTCCAGCCTAGAGAGTTCTGACAGCACAAGGAAGCAAAGCTGTTACTTTGTGAACAGAACACCTAACCTGATAAAGTGTCACATGACTACACAGTGCAGGCAGCAAATAAACCAAGTTCTCAAGTAACATTTCTGCCATTCAGATCACTTGTGAAATACCTCCAGTCAGACAAAAAATTCTAAAACTACATCTTCTGTACTAATTGCTGCATCTTCTGAAAGATTAATGATACAAGCATAGGATATCTGCACAGGAACAGCATATGGCCTGGTTAGGTGACATCTCTCTTAAAATTTTGTACGTGAACACTGACAACAACACATCACGGACAAAATTATAAAAGAATTAGTATTGCCTAATGAGGGTAGAATTGTTCCATATGATAACAGCCATTGCAAGTTCTAACGAGTGTTTGACTTCACACACATATGGAAATGGTTCTGCATGAAAAACAAGTTACAAAAATACTTAATTACAGCATATTAATTTAAGGCAACAGATGTAATATTATGTTACATGAGGACAAAGGAAGATAAAACAAGGAACACAAGTTTGTCAAATAATTTGCCAAAGGATGTAACACAAGCCAATGACAAAATAATTAAAAATCTATTTTCACATTCTAGCTGCTATTAGCATCTCCTTCAAAAAACAGAAAAGCTAGACTAAGTACCTAGGCATTAATAAAAAGTAATTTAATTGCCAGACATTCAATTAATTCAAGATCCTAACGAACTTCTGTGGAAACTGAAGGAAAAATACAAACAAAAACAAAGCCACAAAAAACCACCTGAGTCTAGTACCCATTCTTTCAGAGACTTCAAAGGCAAATAAAATCCATGCAGATTAGAAAAGGGCCTTACTTCAATTTTTCAAAGTTCTCCGGTTCCAAACTCCATATTTCTTCAACTTGTGCTCCTCTACAACCTGAAATAAGAAAAGATACAGGTCTCTTCAACTACCCCATTTACATGGGATGCAGCCAGGAAAGACAAACACATGGAAGAAGTGTGGTTAGCATCTGCAACTTGTATGTTCACGTTATGGAAAAGTACATTGACAGGCTTTAATGCATCTTTAAAAAAAACAAACCAACCAAACTAGACAGTTCAAGAGAAATAATTTCAGGAATTTCTCCTGTGTATGGTGATGTTGTCTTTATAACAGAGCTGCATTTTAAAAAGAAGTGGAGGACATTATGATATCTCGAATCACCTCATGTGCTTTGCTCAACTGATAATAACACTGTTTTTAAAGACACAGTCAGCTAGTCCAAAGCAGAACTTAAAATAGGTATCTCCAGAGAAAGACCCATAGTAGTAGACTGAAAATGCTTTAAACAATACACTCAAGCAAGATGTGTGCATAAGACAGATCCCCAAAAGTTCAAATACTTAGTATATGGAAGATTCATCTCATTAAATACAAACACAAAAGGAGAAGCATGTCTGGACTTCACTTGTGAAAAAAAGCTGTGATGGAAATTATAAATCAATGTAACCTTGCTTCATATTGCTTCTTTGGCCAAAATCCTGTGTAGGCTTATCTGCTGTTAGCAATTCAACATAAAATTTAATACAGGGTGTTTCAAAAAGATGGACACAATTTCAAAGCACAATATTTCACAATGGCAACATGCTACAATTACATAAAGAATTATGAACGGTTTAATGAGTTATCAAGTGTTAGCAACCTTTCAATAAGTGCTCTATGTTCTTTCCACCTGCAGAACAGACAACATCGACGTGACAGTTGAATTTCTGAGAACACAGCAATTTCAAATTGCGTCCATTTTTCTGAAACACCCAGTGTCCTAAAACCCAAAGCAGTCCTTTGCAGGCTGCCCACCCTCCTGCCGAGCACCACAGCTCAGATCAGTTACAGCCAGTTCCTTCTCCTCCTCTCCTGGAGTCTCTGTAATTGACTCAGCTGGCACACGATCCAAGCGCGTTCCCAGCCGGCTGCAAATGCGGGTGTTCTCCCCTGCCCCGTACGTGCTTATCCCGCTCTCCGGCAGCGGCCGACATGTGTCCTGGGCCACAGGAGGGGTCCCGCTGCACAACCCGCCGGGCACTCTCGGCCCTGGGAGCGGCAGGCCCGCGCCGCGGCGGGCAGCCCGCGGGGGGCTCGGGGCCGTCTCGTTCTCCCCAGCCGCAAGGCGGCCACTGCCAGCAGCATCCGGAGCGGGCTGTGGGGCTGCCCGGCGCTGCACAGCGCGGAGCACCGGGAGCTGAGAGCACGGCCCGAAGCCGGGACAGCCGCACAGAGGTCACGGGAGACACGGTCACTCCCACCCGCGCCCCCAACGGCCGCGCTGCCGCTTCCACGGGAGCTCATTCCACGCCGCTCCCGCCCGCTATGGGAGCGCTCCCTTCACCGGCACGGGCTGGCGGGGCTCGCCGGGCCCCGGCCCATCAGTCGCACCCCGCGTCCCCTTGACCGGCCGGGCCGCAGCCACGCCGCAGTCGCGCTCAACCCTCCGGGGCTCCGCACCCTTCGGCTAGGCTCCGGGCAGCGCCCCACTGGACGCGATGGGAGCGTCGGCCTGGCACCCCCATGGGAGCAACCGCAGTCCCGCCGCAGCCGCCAGCGGGGCCGCAGCCTCAGAGCCGTCCCGACAGCCCAGCGGCGTGACCGCAGCGCCCGCTCCCACGTCCCCCTCACCGAAGCCCTTGATGAGCTCCGTGAAGACGCCCGGGTCGCTCTCCATGAGGCACCACTCGCCGGCGCTGCTCCCCCCCGACATGGCGACGGCCCGCGCGCTCCCTCAGGCTGGGACCGCCGCCGGCCGGCTGAGCTACGAGGCCCACGCACGCCGCTCCCTTCCCGGCAGGCCCCGCGGCCCACGCCGCGCCTGTCATCTCTATGGTGAGGCGGGGCGGAAGCAGGAAGCCGCGGCAGGGACTGGATCCGGGGCAGCCGTTGCTGCCACCGGCGGCACCGCCCCGGCCGCAGAGGGGCCGTGCCTCCGCCCCGCGGCTCCGCTCGTGTGGCGGCTGAGGGGCGGCGGGCGGAGGAAACCTCCTGTCCCGCGGCAGGAAGCTGCCTTGGCCTGGCGGCGCCGCTCCATCCGGGCACTGCGGTGCGGGGGCGGTGGGCGCGGCCCCATCCGGGTCCCGGGGATGCTGTCAGGGCACCGGCGGGGCGGGGCTGCGGGAGACGCGGAGCCTTTGGCGGTCGGAGCGGCACCTGCCGTGCCTGCCCCCCGCGCCCGGAGCCGGCTCCACCACCGCCCACCGTCCCGGCTGCCCTCCCCCTCCCACGGCAGCTCCCCGGGGCTGCACCACTGCTCGGCGTTGGAGGCCGCGCTGGCCCGGGCAGGCCCTGCCCCGCGGCCCCTCCCAGGCCGCGGCCTCGCAGGCAAGTCGCGCCTCCCGAGGGAGCGCTGAGGGCGGGGGGCGCGAGCTGGTCCCGGGCGGGCAGCCCGCGGCGCGGCGGGTGTGCGGGCTCACCCTCCGGGTCAGCCCCGGCGGGGGCGGGCGGCCTCTGCGGCGGGGTTGACACGGCTGCGGAGGGAATCCCGAGGGGCCGTGTCTGTCCGTGGGTATCTCCTGCTGGCACCTGCGCCTGGGAAACCCCGTGAGGGGATTAGCGGGCCTGTCCTTTGGGGTTGCTTCTCAGCTTACCCATCACTTGTATTTATTTTCTTTATGGAGACTCACAGCTACACTCACGGGTTATCAAGTATCAACTTTAGATGCTGTTTTCTCCAAGCAATACATTTTTACTAAGCAAATTCTGCGGTAGAATTTTTTGACCGAGTATGTGGTTCTCATAGTGTTGTACTTCCTGTGCTGTCATCACACTGGTCATCGTGGCATTTGTGAGCTGGGGAATGTTCTTCTACCATTCCTGTTTGGATAGAGATGCTTATTTTCTGAAGCATGAAGACTTATGTTGTTGTCAGAGCTCTGCTGTAGTGCAGATATATTGTTACGAGCATATTTCAGTGTGATGGTTATTGTCTCTGTTCAGTAAACTAGGAAACGTTATTTATCATCTTCAGTTTGATACATAAAGAAAATTTTGAGAGCGGAGTGGGAGAATGCAGGTCCTTATAGAATAAAGTGCATATGGTTTTGAGGCGCATATAGTTTTGAAGATGTCAGTACACTTTTATCATAAAAGATCTGACTTGCTCAAAGGTTATTTCCGTATGTTTTCACTACAAAGTTTGCTTCATTTAGTTAAAATAGTAGTTAAATTTAAGAACGTAACTTAGAACTGTGGTTCTATTAAAGCTTTGTGCTTTTTGTATTTTTTTATATGAACCTGAAACTTGTACTGTCAGACATTTCTTAGGAAAACTAGGACTGAATTGTAAAAGTCATAAAAAATAACAGAGGTTAACTTGTAAAACTCAGTCATGTTGTGGTACAGCAATATAAAGGTATTGACTTACCGATCAAGATGTGAGTGCTGTATAGGCTGTTTCAGTCCAGTCAAAGCCATATTTTACTTAAAGATAAGTTAACAGGTGTTTGGAATATATATATATATAAATTCCCGTAATGTTTTTTCTCTTTCATTAATAATGATGAGCAACCATGAATTGTAGCTCAGCAATTTTTGTTATGAAGCATCTAGTCTGTGACTATCAAGGCTTTTTGTGTTGTTGTTTGCATTCAGGTAGCTCAGAAACTGGAAATGCTTATGGAGTCAGAATACAATTCATAAATCCTCTGTGAGTATTTGAAGTTCAAGTTCACCCCTGCAGTTTAGTAGGTGAAGAGTAGAGTTATGGTAGAGTGTACATTAGGTGCATGTTTGCCTTTATCCATTTGTGAGGGTGAAGGTTTATGTGTTGTACAGATGATAAAGGTGAAAATAATCTTGAGGTCTGGGCAGAGAAAAGGGACTTCTTAGAGGGAGGAAACAGCTTTGCAAATTTGTAAGGTTGAAATGTGAAACAGGAGTTAGGAATGGCTAACATGATTTAAATAGCTCAACACTGACTAAGTGCTTTTCCAATAGATCGTGGTGAAGTTTAAATTTCATACTTCTAGTGTGGCTGTTTTGTGGTGAAATCACTGGTTTGCATCAGCTATTGCAGATTTCAAGGGTAATTTTAAAAATATAAATTTATTTGAATTTACCGTTTGTATTAGGATCCAAAAGATTATGTTGGTTTGAAGCTTCTTTTAAGTCTGAGGCAGCAATAAGTACTTTGAGATAAGTCTGTTTTGTATCCTAGAGTGCTTATCAGAAGGTATTAATGGCTTTGTTAAATATTTCAGAACACTTGTAGGTATTTTTAATGGGATAAGTACTGCAGATAATTCATTCCATTGTGAAGTGCTATCTGAGAAGAAGACTTTGAGGGCTGAGTGAAAATGAAGCTTTATAAAAGGTGGAAATTGTACCAGGATATGTTTTTGTAGCTCATAGTACAGGGTGTTTCAAAAAGATGGACCCAATTTCAAAAAAACAGTGATTTCAAATTGGGTCCATCTTTTTGAAACACCCTGTATGTTCCTAAAAAGTCAAATTAGAGAGCTAAGCTTCAAAAAACCCAGAAGTAGCTTCAGAAAAGCTAGATGTGTACATTTACAACTATCTTTTAAAATATGGATGTTTGTTTCAGATGCTTGTGGATGCACATACCCCTTTTCAATGCTAAGAGTCTGTACAAAAGTCTACTTCATGCAAAACAAAACAAAAATTATCCATTAAGTAAATTAGGCTTGTTATATGGTGTAATAGAGAAGTACAGCAGGAGAATTTTTTTCTCTGATGATTAGCTCTAAACTTCTTTAATACAATACAGTTAACATGATACTGCATATTCACACGTGACAATGAAGTAGAAGCCATTTGCCTTTGAGGATGTTACCTTTGATGGAAATACTGAACTTGTGTTACAGTATTTGATAAACAAATCTAGCTTTCAGATCAGATAAATATTATTTATAATTTTGGAAATGTTATAATTACTTCATTTCGGATTTGTTCCCATACTTGGCGTAGATAACTTTTATTAGTGACTAAAAAACTAAGTATGTGAGGACAAGTTGCACTCTTCAAGTGAGAATTAAAAACGAAATGGACATATTAGATGAAACCCGTGCAAATGGAAAAATGTAGGAAAAAACTCTAAAATACTGAAAGCAGTGCTGGTATTTCTTAATATAAGCAGCAGAGTGTGGTCATAAATACTGAAAGGCATGGTCCTTCCAGGTCAGTTTAAGTCTTGATAATCCATAGGTGACTAAAAGGAGTTTTCCCGTTAGCCTTATTGTAATGTAGTAATATTTATATAGCAAAGTATGAAAAATGCAACAAGAAATTATTCTCAAGATTTCATATATATATGGACATCTGGTTACTCACACATGATCCTTCATGCTTCCCATTCTTATTTATGCTTCAAGATAGTGGTGTTTTTCAGTATTTTCCACATACATTTTTTTTCTAATAAATAAACTAAAGGATAGTGACAGTGATTTCAGGATTTTTTTGTTTGGGTTTTTTATGTTTATTATGAAAGATTACCTACGATTTAGTAAAACCAGCTGATTGAAATAAAATGCATTTAGACGTTAAAACATACTAGCATGCTATTAGTGCATTGCAAATGCCACCATTGTTATTTTCAGTGTATTTGCATGCTTCAGATGACAGTGAAAAAGTCAGCTCAAGCATGATGTGTATGTAAATTGGTTTGGCAGGAAACATGATTAGAATATTTAAGCACTAAGAAAAATAGCTGAGCACTGGTGCTCTGCATAGTACGGGGAAAGAAATTTCTTAGCTATTTTTTGACTGAAACCTGCATTTTTAAACCAGGCATCAGCATATGGCTTCTATTTTTACAATTTTAGCAGTATATAGAATATAATGGGAGCAGTCGTGACTGTTAATTAATTCTGGATGCAGACAGCACAGTTGTTTGTAAATCAGTATGTTACTTAGCTGAACTGGGGAAGAAAAGTCTCTTGTCTGCATTAGTGACATGTATTTGTTCTAGTTTATCCTGAGAAATGAAGCAAAATGGCTTTTATCTTCCGTAACCAAAGAAGTACATCAAAAGTGTATATCTGCAATACCTAATAATTGTCAAGTGGGTTTCTTGGAAATATCACTCGTGGGTGCTCAGGCTTTGGTGTGTGCATATTTTAAGATCTGTATACAGTTTGATGGATTAGATTATTGGTGCTTTCTTTGTTTGCTTAAATAGGACCTCTTGGTGCTATTTGGTGTCTTTTTATTGTTTCATGAGAACTGAAAAAACTGAATTTATTGTTGGCATATTAATGTTTTGGAGATGGTGATGGAGTGGTGATCATGATGGATTTTATTTCTCTTACCCTGCTGATTTCTTTTCAACTGCATTTATTTCAGTTTAAATGTTATGGCTTGAATGTTACCATGCTAAATGTTCTACAAGTGCAGTGTTGTTGCCTACAAATATTACTGCTGAACTCTCTTGCAGCTTGAGAGTATATAAAGACCTGAAAGCCTGTGAATTTTAGTGGGTTTTTTTATTTATTTTTTTTTTTATTTTTAACCCCAAATATAAAACAGTACAGAATTTGTTGTTATGTCTGTGTTATTTCTCGGTGTCTCTTAAAACAGCAGCCTGTTTGAGTCTGCAGTTAAGATAATTTTTTTCTTGAGCTATTGCCAGTTGTTGAAAAGCTGTTGTCTAAGCCTCACTGAAGCCCCCATATTTAATCTCTCACACAGTCTTCATACTTGACAGTTTTTCAGTATTTTAATTGTTTATTTTAGCATTGTGTTTCTTCATTTGGTCAGTATTACCAATTCTTCAGCAAAATACAGTAGGGCAAGATCTGAGTTTTGAGCAATTTAGTATGCAACCCAAAAACCTACCTAAGAAAGTGGTGTCATGTATTAGTGGCAAATGGGCATAGCACCAACAATGTTTTGTGTGTGCCACTTACTGAGGTTAAGTAGTTTTTAAGTTGGCTTTAAGGAAATAAATTTGTCACCACTGTAACTCAGAGATTTTCTTGTTTTCTTGTTTCTTTTCCCTGATATGTGTTGTTGCACACTTATTAAATCTATGAAGTAAAAATTACAACTGTATAGTCAAGATACATTTACTTTGTGAAGAGTGCTAAAAGAGTACAGTCATCAGGTTTTCACCATAGTTCTTAATAAACTTCATTATTCTTTCAACAGGCCTCTTGGACGTGTAAACAATGGAAGATGAGGAAAATCAAGTGCCAGCCCTGAATGAAAAGCAGGTGCCGAACTCTGAAAGTACTTATGTGTGCCATGTCACCGACATGAATCGACTGCAACGTTTCTTGTGTTTTGGTTCAGAAGGTGGTACTTATTACATCAAGGAGCAGAAGCTGGGCTTTGGAAATGCAGAAGCTTTAATAAGACTGATTGAAGAGGGTAGAGGTTGTGAAGTTGTTCAAGAAATAAAGACATTTAGTCAAGAAGGCAGAGCAGCAAAACAGGAGCCCCTGCTTTTTGCTCTTGCAATTTGCTCACAGTGTTCTGATGCAAAAACCAAACAAGCGGCGTTTAAAGCTGTTCCTGAGGTGTGTTGCGTACCAACCCATCTCTTTACTTTCGTCCAATTTAAAAAGGATCTGAAGGAAGGCATGAAATGTGGCATGTGGGGCCGTGCACTGAGAAAAGCTGTTGCAGATTGGTACAATGGAAAGAATGGCATGGCTCTTGCTTTAGCAGTTACAAAATATAAACAAAGGAGTGGTTGGTCTCATAAAGATCTTCTGAGGTTGTCCCACCTAAAACCTGCCAGTGAAGGTAATAAGTTTTTATTTACCTGAAAAGACTGTATTTTAAACCTTTTATATTTACTGTGGAACTATTTTGGAAATGCAGGTACCATTTTAGACCGATGATTTCTTAGTGATAATATGCTGTAATTTATACCTTAAAAATCCCAAGTGCTTGTATCAGAAATTTACCTGTTTATCTTCCAGGTACAGAGTTTGTTCCTTATTTTTCTTCACTTACGTCAAGAGAAAATAATACAGTTCCCTCAGTTTGTTCCTGTTTCATTATTTGGGAAGGTCTGTTGGTTTCAAATATGTTAAGGTCCTTCCTTCTAAGGAGAATAATATAGTAACTAAAACTACTGCTCTAAGTTGTGTGTGGCTGACCTTTTTTATAGCTGGTTCACAGGTCTAAGAATGAAACCTGCTACCTCATTTACTTGCTAGAGTGGTAAATGCCAGTGTAAACATGGTAATCCTGCTTGGAAAATATTTTTTATTTTCAATAGGAATTGCTGTAGTCACTAAATATATTACCAAAGGGTGGAAAGATGTCCAAGAGGCTTACAAAGACAAAGCAGTTTCTGCTGAGACTGAAAAACTCTTAAAGTATCTGGAGGCTGTGGAGAAAGTGAAACACACAAAAGATGAGTTGGAAGTTACTCATTTAATAGAGGAATATGGTCTAGTTAGAGAGCATCTCCTGACAAACCATCTGAAATCTAAAGAGGTAGGTAAACTTCGTTAGCTTTGTATTCTGTGTAGAGTAACACTTTCCAGAGCCTTAAGTTCAGATTTCCGTAAAAAATAGCCCTTATGCTGTTTTCGAAGTTATTTACCCGAGTAGCTAGTTTAAAATAACAAAGCTCTTCATATGACTTGTACATTTATTTTAAAATACACTTAATTAATATACAGATGTCAGTTCTTGTAGTTTGGAAATGTCCTTTTTTTTTTTCTTTCTTTGGTCATAGGTTTGGAAGGCATTGCTGAAGGAGATGTCCATTTCTGTACTGTTGAGAAATTTAGGAAAGCTGACAGCAAATTCAGTGCTTGAACCACAAGGTTCAGAAGTGGCGATAGTGTGTGAAAGACTGAGAAATGAGAAACTGCTAAAAAAGGCAAGAACCTTTTCATAATCAGTGCCAGCCTTTGTGGTTTTTAGTCTCTTCCTAAACTGTATTTCTTCAGGCAACCTCTTTAGAAAATAAAAGGAAAGTTCTTTGGAGGAAACGTGTACTTAATATTTTAAAAACCTGTAGTGCAGAATACTTGCTCCTTTATTTTAAAACTTGTATTATCAGTTCTCATTTGATTCCCCCACCCTGCCATTTCTGACAGTTTTATACAAATTAAGTATATTGACAGCTAGGATCTTTTCTTAAATTAGGGCTCTGGCAAGCTTTGCCTCTTGGGTTCATCCATCGCTTCCAAGTCTTGTAGTTTAGAATCAGTAATAACAGCTTAAAAATTGAGTGCAAGTCACTTGTCTAGGATCCTAGGAAATGAATGAAGAAACTAGCATAGCAGCTGAGAGGGAAAAGAAGACAGAATAAGGAGACATTCTCCTTTCAGATTGCTTTACTATCCATCTAAGTAGTAAGAAAATAAGATGGGGGGAAAAAAGGTTCCCCAAAGGCAGAACAAAATTCTCAGGAGTTTAATGGGAGAAATAGAAGACAAGTGGCTTTTTCTCGTAGTTTTGTGAGTTGAGGAGATTAAAATCAGGACACTTAAATTCAAGACCATACTTGAGTTGAGAACAACAAAAAATGAATACAAAACTAATTTGAAGTTTGTTCTTATCCTAACTCACCTCCATTCCTCTCATCCAGACAGGGACTTTGTTTCACTGTAAGCCCATGATAGAAAATAGCACTGGACAATCATAGATAGAGAAATGAAATTTCTCCAAAATTCTGGTGATGGCCTAAGATAACATTTGGAATTCATTAGAAGATGCTGGAAAGGGAGCAAAGTCCATTACCAGTAACTGACAAGTATCAGTTCATGCCATCACTGTGTGAAGACTGCATGAACTCTTCAAATTTAATAAACTTAAAGGAACAGTATATTAAACCAGGGATTTTTGTAGTAGGATCTTAGATTTAGTTTCCTACTTGTTTTTGTTTTTTGTTTTTTTTTGTAAGGAGTTCAGATTTTCAATAACTTACTGTTGATTTCTTTTGCCTGTAGGGTAGAATACATCCATTCCATATTTTGGTTGCATTAGAAACCTACAAAACTGGACATGGAAGCAGAGGGAAGCTTTGGTGGCGTCCCGATGAAGACATTTTAGAAGCTTTAGATGCCTCGTTTTACAAAACTTTCAAGGTAATATAGTTCTTCAATTTTTTAAGCTTTGTAAGAATTCTTTGTTTTCTGAAAGCTTGTAAAATGATATGGAGAAGTTTGTTGAGTGGATACCAATTTTGAAACTTTATGACAAAAAATCTTAGGTATTAGGATTTTATTAAACAAAGAATCCAAACTTCATGATATTTTCAGCTTTCAGCAACATTATTGTCCTAATGTTACCCCAGAAAGAATTAAAAAAAAAAAAGTCCCATTTCTGGGGTTGAAAGCAGAAGGAGGAAGAAGAAATTAATATATTAATTACGTGTACTTATTTTCTTTTTTTTTTTTTTCCTTTTTCCTTCTAGACAGTTGAACCAACAGGGAAACGCTTCGTGCTTGCAGTTGATGTCAGTGCATCGATGACGCAAAAAGTTTTGGGCAGCGTGCTCAAGGCTAGCACGGTTGCAGCAGTGATGTGTATGGTGAGGCATTCGATTTCTTTTACTTATGACTGTTTGCAGCTTGAGCTGCCCTTTTGATAAGAAAAGCTCTGAAGCTGGTTAGAAGATGTGACTTGTGCCTCACTGATGGACCAGATGCTTAAAGCTACTGGCAACCAAATTCAGAAAGATCAATTTGAAGATGTTGGTTTCCAGTATAAATTGAAGTGGTCAAGGCTGCTTTTTCACTTCTCTTAGATGAAAATACATTTGAATTTTTTTCGGAAGCATTTGTAGAATAATACAGGTTGGATTGAGAAATTTTGGAATAATTATTGTGTACATTTGAGTTATCAATACAGCCTTTGTATCACAGTTGCTGTTCCCTCAATTTGATATTCTAAAGCTTCTTTTGTATTTATATTATAGAGAAGTCAAACTTTTGTGTGTAAAAATGCTTAGTGTTTATGTCAGAGGGGAGAGCAGAAATATGGAAGTATCTCTACTTAGAGTAATGAGGGCATTTCATTAGCTCTGATTTTTGTAATGCTTATTTGTAGTAATATTAGAGTATTTAAAAGTGTAGAGTGAAGCGTTAGTGCATAGGAGGAGCCATGTTGACTTAAATACAAAAGGATATGTCGTCATGGTTTTGGTATGGAATGCCTTGATTCAGACAATAAAAATTCTGAATACTACAACTAAATTATTTTTTTCTTCCTTTCTCAGGTTGTAGCACGTACTGAGAAGGATTCCCATATTGTTGCCTTTTCACATGAAATGGTCCCTTGCCCAGTGACGGCTGATATGACGTTACCTCAAGTATTAGTGAAAATGTATGAAGTATGTAAAAAAAAAAAAATAAAACAAAGTTGTTGCTAACATCAGGGTTTAGAAGTCTCAGCAGTTGCATTGTCTTTTCTTTGTAAGCAATTCTACTACTGTGTTTAGTTTGTATCTGTATAGTAAAACACTGGATTTTTTTTCTCCCTTTTATTTAAAGAAAGTCAAACAAATGTCATTATTTCAACTGCTGGATATTGAACAATGCAGTTTAGGTTGACAGCGTTGGGTCACAATGACTTAAGTTTGAAAAGAGTATTTAAAAAACAAACAAACAAAACCCTGAACAAAACTGAAATGAAATGAATAAGTGACGTGTTGTTTAACAAAGAAGCCTCTGTCTGTGATAAGACACAAAGCTTATGTAAAAAGTCATTTTTTCGCGGTTCCATGTATATATATTTTTTTCTTTTAAGATTCCAATGGGTACCACCGATTGTTCCCTTCCGATGATATGGGCTCAAAAAACTCAGACAGCTGCTGATGTCTTCATTGTATTTACTGATAATGAGACCTTTGCTGGAAATACTCATCCTGCAACAGCTCTTAGAGAATACAGAGAGGTAAATACCCTTCTGACTGTTTATAATCGATGAATACAGTACAAAAAAATTGCCAGTTCTAAAAATGGTTTAGAGACTGAACTAGTTGTGGCTTTTTTCACTAAACAATTATGTATTGTTAAAAACTGATATTCTACAGTTAGGCAGAATTAGTGCACATATTGCACTAATTGCGCATATTTAAAACCACTGAATTGCTAAAAGGATTTGTAATTATCCTACACTGCTCGATGTACTGTAACACCAGTAAAAATTTGTTTGGCATTCAGGGAATATATGAATTTCTGCATTCTGTGTATAATTGATTGAATAAGCTTTTTGTAGGAAGTTCTTACAGAGTGAAATTCAGCTCATAGAATTAAATTTAACTTCAATATCTGCAGTAGATACCACAAAATGTAAATGAAGTAATGAACATAAGTCTTTAGGGAGGCTGTCAACAGGATGAGGTGATAAGGTGAGATTATCTTGTGAAGAAAGCTCATTGGGCTTTAAAGGGGCTACTCCAAGCTTTGTAATCTTGAAATGGAATTAGGAAAAATACCTTATCCAAGCACATTGCTATTAGGAACTCCTATTTAATCAGTAACCAATCCTCTATGCTTTCAGGGAACTGTTTTTTGAACTCCAAAAAATGCTTTTATGCAAGCTTGTATGTGTAGACATTAAACTTCATGCCCACCAAGCTGAAATTAATACCAAAAATGTTTAACTTGCCCACTGTGTTTTTGTTTTCTTAGTTGAGTTTAGCTCTCATTTCTAAATTTGTGCTTTAAACAAAGAGTTCCGTACTCTGGCTTTCATGCAGCTTGCTTTGCTTTACTTTACAGGTTACTAACCTGCAAATTCAGCTCATTTAGCAGAATTGTTCAGGCCACAGCTGTTGTATTTATTTGGAAGTCCTTGCCTTAGACAAAAACACACTCTTTAACTCCTGTTAGATGATTCGATAATTATTATTATTGAAAGTTTTTTTCTCAGGTTGCACTGCAGAATAGCAAATGCGTTGTTTACATTTGAAATAATCTCTGAATCTTAGTCTTGCAGGAGAGCTGTACTAATATACTTCATTGTAATTATTTCTATTTATTTAAATATATCAACTGCAGTTTAAGTAAAACATTAACAGGTAGTCTGCACTTCTGCGTAAGGCCTATCTGGTTTCTATCAATATGCCTATGCAGCTAGTGGTTTATGCAAGCAAGATAGCAATATCTCTGTCGTGTTAAAGTTACTGTATATGTGTGCTCTGATTTTTGTTTTTGTTCTTCTTTCCCCTAGAAAATGGGTATTTCTGCTAAATTGATTGTTTGTGGAATGACCTCAAATGGTTTTACGATCGCAGATCCAGATGACAGAGGCATGTTGGATATATGTGGCTTTGATACAGGAGCTTTGGATGTTATTCGAAACTTCACTTTGGATTTGATTTAATTTTCCAGGCATCTTGCTCCTCCCAGTGGGTCCATTGCTGGCAACAGACTTCACCCTGGGAACTCGCAGCCAAATATACTGTATTAGAATATGGCACATTATACACATACCAGAATGTTACCTTTTTGTGAAGGGAAAACAAGAAAAGCAGATAAGGAATCTCTTTTCTCTTTTTTCCTGTTGCACACAACTTAAAATAACAGCGGGAAGTTTGCTAAAAGTAGCTACAGGGTTGGCTTTCATTTATAATAGATGATAAATACTGAGAGATTTTTAATTTTTCCCCCCACCATTGCTGTGGAATGCTTGTTTGCAAGAATAAATTGATGAGTTACTCTTAGGATAGGGCAGGGAAAAAAAGTGGGTTTAGTATTTTTAATAATGTTGATTTAACAGCAACTTTGTGAGGAAATTTTCTTTGGACTTCTTAAAGTCTTTGTATTTTTAATTACTAGGGTTCAACGGTTTCCATTGTTACACTTCAAATCTACAAAAGAAGTATTTTCTGAAACACGTGAGACCATGTGACTGTGATACAGTATAAAATTGGTGAAATTTTATACTGATAAAACTGAAAGTGGAAGAGCTCATGCTGATCTTTTTCTGTCTAGATTATGGTCTAGGTTTTCAGGAGTAAAGTGTAATTAATGCTCTTTAGATAAATTGAGGGGCAGTTTCAATGCAGTTTCAGAAGCACTATTTTAGAACTAATATGTTTTACCAGAAGTTGTACAAGCTGGTTTTAGTAGAAAAAGATCTTGGAAATGCCTAGGAAGCTGCACTGAGTCCACGTTATAACTTCAGGAAGCGTCAGCACACTTTCAGTGAGAAAAATCAAGTGCATGTGTCTTGGCTGGCTCTTGACAGCTGAACGGTAACAACCAGAAACGAATAGCTACATTTTTTTCAAAACAATGTATTCAGTAATACAGAAACAATCTTCCTAACAGGAGAGTATTTCATTTTTTAGAACCTTTTTGTAGATTAATGCTACTTCTGATTTCTTAAATTAATTCAAGCTAATATTTTTTCAAAACTACCTCCGGTTTATAGCGACCAATTCTTAAAAACTTCTATTAAATGTACAGTTGCCTCCTTCATGTTCTCAAAATCTTGTTTAGGAAGTGATTGAAACTGGATTTTTTTTTCAGTCTAATAGTAGGAGTGTGAATAAATAAGGATAAAGCTAGTGAATATCTTATCACTTTGGAACAGGAATTGATAGCAATTCATGTGTATATGTATTTAATTCTGTGTGTGTGTGTTTTATATATGTGTGTATGGGGGGAAGTTAAAAGATCTCTTTAGTAGATCACAATCTTAGAAGATGAGAAGGGGTTTTTAGTGATGCTTTTACAACTTCCTCTAAGACAAATGTATGTCAGCCTCTTTTGTGCTAATTCTGGCTGATGAATTTGATGGCAATGAATTTGATGTTAATTTGAAAATAATCGTAATTTATAAAAATAACCCAGTTGTGGTAAATGATGTGTAAGACCATATTTTTCTGCCTAAAACCCAAGCTTTTAAATGTGAAATTCAAGTTCATGTTATACTTTTGATACTTGTAACACTTTTCATTACGCCTCTAACGTATCGATTATCATTTCAAAGCTTGCATTCTGTAGGTTGGATATCTCTTTTGGTGCTAAAACTTGAGGTTACATGTTACTGACAGTATTCTGCTACATACTTTAATGAATACATGAAGACAGTGAGGGAAGCTTTTTCTGACATTAAAATCATGGCTTAAAGAACTGATGGAAGGACTGTTACCTTTCAGTGGACACAAATGTAGTTACTCCTGAATTATCACTGCTTCTGTGATACAGCTCTGATAGGATCCTTGGAGAATATGAGATTGCCACCAGCTTGCTGGGTGACATCTAGAAAAAACAAGTGTTCCTACAACAGCTGAGACATAGCACTTTGAGTTGGAAAAAGAGAATTACCCATTTTATGAAAAAAATTCTTACCACTTTTAGTCTCCTTTCTAAATAAACCCCATGAATATGGGGAGTAACCTCATTTACTCAATATATTTCAAGTTAATGCACTGATGTTTTGGGGTTGGTTTTGGTAGTTATGTGTTTTTAATTGCACAGTAGTCAAAACATCTGATTAGGTGTTTCTTCTAAGCTAGCGGTGTTGAAAATGACTGATAGATAAGTATCTTTGACAAGTACTTTTTCTTATTTGGAGTAGTATTTGTGAAGTAATAGGAAATATTTTGGACTAAATATAAAATAAAAACTTAAACAAGTATTTCAAGTAACTTTATGCAGCTAATTGCATAAATTTACTGCAAGTAAAAGATTACACTTGTTACTAACAGATTGAATGAATGGTTTTAGTAGTGTTGCATCTTTGAAAGCAGGCCAGTTTAAAATCCAGTTCCTCGAATTAGGGTGTAAGTGAAAGTGAACTTTTCAGTAGAACTTAGGGAAAATGTAGCTCCCTGTATCTATTGACACTGGGTGGCTGTGCACCATGTTAAAGGTAGTCATCCGTTCTGGAGGATGTAATATGCTCCTAAATATTTGCCATATCTCTGTGCTAAAAAGATCTTGTTAGAAATAGAATATTCTAAGTGTTTGGTTATGTGCTGTAAAACTCGCACCAGTGAAGTCAGCTTGACATCTGCTCCTTTAAGATTTTCACAGAGAGGGGAAACTGAAGTTAATGCAGAGAGCTGAAACTTTGTAGTGTGTTGACCTTTGTTTCTCCTGTTTTCTGTTTGGTTTTGTTATTATCTCACAGTAAGGGCCTTAGAAGAATGATGCTGCATATTCCTTTTCCATACGCTGGATCTTTTATCTGCCCAGATAGTGAATGTTAGGGGACAGGATAACTAATTTGCCATAGCACAAATTTGTCCTGATTTTAGTCTTTAGTTACTAAGCTGATAGTTTCCAATTTGATAACTGGACATGTAAAGTGGCAATAATTACTGTAATGTTAAAAAAAAGAAACAGTAAGTGAGCTAAGGCAGAGTTGCTAAGCTTAAGCATTAGTTCAATGTACAATGAATAACCTCCCCTTTCACCAAAGAGGAGACACTGACTTTTTCGAATTAATAGTGTTGTTTGCATTGGAGGAACACTTTGACTAACAAAATAAGAATGGGGCTATAATTGTGCACTGCAGTGTACCAGTAAAAATGGAACAGGGACAAGTTAGTTAAGTTTATTCACAACATTAATAGAAAAAAAAAAAGTCTAAATGCAGAGTGCAGCTGCAGACTGGGTTAATGCAGGTTTCCTGATGTCTGACAGAATTAACAGGCTTTCGGTTGGGCTGCCATTTCACTGTGACCCCCTCCCAGTTCTTAAGTAGTAGACTATCAGGTCTAAGACTACAATGTTCAGGCACTTTAGCATCAGAAAGAACAAAAGGGTGTAATGGTTGGAAGCACAGCGGGGGTAAAACATTCTTGTGGAATGAAGGACTATAAGGAATGAACATTAAGGTCAACTTTCTTCATGGAAGGGATACGATCAAGAATGTGAAGAGGGCAGAAGGCACTCAAGATTTCTTAAAAATCACGCAATACATACATCAGCACTGTGTAATAAATTGGATAGACAGTAATAATTTTGCTGAGAAATAGAGTTTTGTGTCAGGAGTTTAAGACCGGTAGCAAAGAGGAGGAGAATTTGGGCTGCTTGTAGAATTAGGTGACAGACAAAATACGGGGGCTTACCTACTTTCCTTTGTGTTTAAAAAAAATGAAGTCTAAAAGTAGGTGTGAATCTGAAGTCTGCAGGGCCAGTCTAAGTGCCCACTATGTGGAGGCCACTAAAAGCTGGCGCTAAAATATCTTGCTGCTTAAAATCCCTCTTAAAACTGTTTGTTAAACATAAATCATTAGGGGTGTTGTGTTGTTCTTTTTTGTTGTTGTTTAATTGGGGCCCATAAATGGGCATGGCTTTAAAAGGCTGTTCAATGAACAATATATTCTTGGCTTAAAAAGTACACCAGCAGTTTTGGAAATGTGTTTTAATAATGCCTCTGTCTGTAAAAAACACTAAGGAAATCTCTGTTGCAAAATGTTCTGCACTCAACCACATAGCTAACTGAAAGCCACCATACCAGAAGCATTAGAATTGCTTCCTTTTATTTAGTTTCTTGTCTTACCGGTTTGCTTTGTCCTTCCCTGCCTCTGTTAATATTAGCTTTTTTTCTCCTTTCTCATCTCCTTGTCACCTTAAACCTGTACTTGAATCTCTTTTCACATATAAACTCTTGTCCATTCCTTTTTTTTTGGCTCCCTCTGTTCTTCATTGAGCGTGCTGGCTTAGCTAAATAACTGATACATGAACTGATATCATAGTATTTATCTTAATTTAAAAAAAAATGGATAAATTGTTACATTTCTTTGATTATATAAATCTCTTACAAAACATTTAATTTGCTGTATCTATCAGATCTTGGGTAAAACTTTGTGTAAAGATCAGTGACAAAAGTATACTTTGCTTCTCTAAAAAAAATCCAACATCTGCCTGAGAGTGGCTTTATTTTCATAAAATAACCGCTTAAAATAGGCCTTTCAAATTTAAAGCTTCTTTCTAGAGTTAGTTCAGCGGGTTGGAGCTTTCCATACTGTTGAATATTATCTGGCTACTGTAATATGCAGAATTAGGGAAACGTTTAAATTAATATTCTGGATAAACGAGCAGTTTCTTTGAAGTATTGATTAGAGAAAATGTTCAAAGAATAGGATGTAGAAGTAAGTCAAAGCAAAGAATCATTTGTCTTGCTTGCGCTTTTAATCTTTTTTGTAAGCATTTAATTGGTTTTGAGGTTTATTTTGCTATTTACAATGTTTCACAGTGGACAAATATACTGTAAGTAAGCTGTTTGTAATGACTATTGCTGCAATGGTAGAAACTTCATCTTGCCATGATACAGTGTCGTGTACAACATTGCTGAGTAAGCGTTATGGGAAAGGGTAAAACACTAGGACAGTGGATTATGTATGTGTTGCTTTGAGAGCTAAAATTTAAGCTTAGCTAATGTCAGCAGAAGGTATGGTATCTTTCAATATGTGTGCTTACATTTGGATTTATAATTTTGATACTGTAAATTGTGGTTTCTTTAGGTATTTCTGCATTCTGAATTTAAGTTTAAATATATAGATTTGCATATATATGTGGTATGTTGAGAACTTTTATAAACGCGTCATTAACAAATAATGAACATAGAAAGCTGTTTTCCTAATGTTACCAGCTTCTTAGAGTTAAGCACAACTAGTTAAAAATGTCTTTCCTATTACATTCGCCTATAAAAGTGCAGTTCTACTCTTTAAACATAATTCTGTATAAAGCAGCAGCAGATGGGTGTGTTCAGAGCCCTGTCTGCTTAGTTAAATAACTTGATCTCTTATTTCCAGCTTCACCCACTCCTTAGGAGCGTGGTGGTTAAGCTGGATAAGCAGGTACGTCTTAAGTGTAAGTACAGAATCTTTTAGTGGATAATTTTTAACATTCACATCCCAGGGCAAGCGTTATTTTAAGATAAACAGCTTCGTCCTGGAGACAACACTAAGTAAAATGTATGGAAAATTTTACTGAATATTTTTGAGTCCCCCTTTATTTTTTTTTTCCTAGAGTAGAACCACACTTTAACCACCATATCATGTTTAAATAACTTAAACATGACATGGCTTTGTGCCATCCAGTAATGAAGGCACCGTCTTGCTGCTACTTTCTATGAAATGATACGAAACTAATGAGAAACTATTTGGATGGGGAGCCTTAATATGATTAAAAATAAACAATTAACCCTTTGAGTGCCTTAAGACATAACTTCTTTTATAATCGGGCACTCACTTGGACCTGCAGGCATACATCATCTTTTCTCAACTATTGGAACAGAATATTGCCTTAAGTGACAGTGCCCTGGGATTTCTCAAACTTAGAACTCAAAGGGTTATTTTACACTACTGGTTTGGGACTTTTTTTTTTTTTTTAACAGGGAACAAAATTAAAAGGTCTTTGAAAAATTTCTTTGCATACTATTATTATTTTTACATGATGGATTTACCAGCTTTCAGGTGTAAGACTATTGTTAATCTGAGAAAACATAACTGGCCTAAGAATTCTACACACAGTAAAAAATACCTGGTTACCACTGTATCTGCAAAATAAATTGTTTTATTAAGTATAAATTTAGTGAGAGATGCACATTTGTGTGTGTTTACCTTGATAAGCGTGTCCTTGTAAATGAAATTTTAATAAGGCAGTGATGGAACTAGCATAATACAGTAAACCGCAATAATAAAAATATAACAAGGTCAGTGTGTTGAACTCATTACACATGCTAAAGATGCACAGTGCAGGAAACTATACTAAAGACTTTCTACAAACGATGCGGTTTAAACTTATTTCAAACCCACATCACAAAAAAGCAGCTGTCAAATGTAAATGATACTCTTACAGCCCTAGTTATCTGGAATTGAATGGGATGCTTTTTTCCTTGAGGGGAAAAAAGTTGAGGTGCATGCCGTGCTGAAAGCAATGGAAATAACAAGTCTTATTCACAAGAAGTGAGTAAAAATTCATTTACTAACGTTTCTGTTCTAAACTGTGCACCTTTAGTAGTGTAATGGTCCCTTTTACTGAAGAATGTGATATAATTTTCTACTTGCATATGAACTTTCATGAAATAACCAAGAGTCTTGGCATTGCCTGTTCTGGCTTTGGGTGTACATTGTACTGAAACTATTGAATTTTAGACATTTCTTTTAGACATATAACTGCAAGTTAAAATTACTAGTAAACTGCATTCTGACTGTAGAATTTAAGTACTAAATAAACTCTATGCATATTAGACCCATTTTACTTGGTTTTAAGTTTCAAAACAGTGTTGATCATAATGTAGTTTGTAGCTGCACAGTTCAGTGCCAGCGACCGGTCCGGCTTCCCTAGAAGGATATTCCTGAGTGACACGGTGCAGACTGACACTTTGTAGTGCAGAGTAAAGACAAAAGCAATCGCCTGCCCCTCTCAAGCGGTGAAAATCTTCATTGCCTTTTCCGTAGCAAACAGACATCCAATTTGGTAGCTACGTGATCACAGTGAAATGGAAGAGAGGCAGACATACATACATACATACATACAGCAGTATCACCACAAACTTGTTTTGCTTCATACTTTCTTCAAGATTACTATTTGAGATTCAGATAAGAAGTACACTTAAAGGCACCATTTAATTGAACTAACAGTTTATTGTAACATTGGAACAAAGCTAGAAAGCAAACTGATTTGCAACAAAAAAAACTTAAGAGGATTTTGCTTGTACGGTCAGTACTTCTCCAAAGCATAGCAACAGGATGTAACAGCAATGAAATTACTTCACTGTCTCATGCTTAGAACCCCCAGAGTTACAAGTGTTTTGTGGTAAAGCTGAGGCAAGGACACAAAGTAATTTCCCGAATCCCTGTAGTCTGTGTCCGTACATCATCTACGATTCAGAAATCCATGGCTTGAAGTTGTTGAGTCCAACTGACATGGTAAATCTTTGATCTTTTAACTTGTCTGAAATTCTTTTCATACAAAGGAAGACCAGGCTGAGCTACATGGCTGTTTGGGTCTTTCCTTTCACTTGACATTGATGAACTAAGGGAAGCAGTTTGCCTTCCTCATGGAGCCTTTTAGTATCTGTAGCACCTCCAACAAAAGTCCCATTGACAAAAACTCTTGGGACCTATGAAGATAATAAAGACTGCATTAGTTACTTCTGGGGAAGAAAAAAATCTAAGCAAGCACATATGGACTCTAGTATCCACAGAATAGTCATGTTCTTATATATGCATACTTAATAGTACTGTACAACTCCTTAGCTTCCACAATATTTACAAAGATGGGAAACTGTCTTTAATTTAGGCGCTTGTGTTCCAAGTTTGCTTCATCTCAAAAAAAAAGACCTTGATATGGTCACAATCCATGAGGAACATGTGTAATGTAAGTTCTCTGCTTGTCACATGTAAGAAAATATACTTACTGTTCTGCCACCAGTCATCTGTTCAAGAATATCTTGGAACTGACTTCCATTTGTATTAATGTCCAGTTCTACAGCTGTATAATTTATATTCATGTCCTCAAAAAGTTTTTTTGCCATGTTGCAGTAGGGGCATGTTGTTTTAGAGAAAATCACCACACAGTTGTCTGAAATAATTTCCTGTATGTTCAAAAGAACACTCAAGTCAGTGTGCCTTGTTTTTAAGTCTGTATTTTAGCAGTATCAAACAGTCACGAAAACAGACACAGAAGTTCAAAATCTGATATTATGGTAACAAGTACAGGAAAATTACTCTCTGTAAAAGGCTTTCTGGGGTATTTCTAACAGGAACAACTGAAGGGTTCCCAGCCATGCTACAGCAACAGCTGGTTACTTCTGAAGAATCTTCCAAAACACTGTACTTTATTCTCAGTTTTTAAGGTAAAGTGAAGAGCTGGTTTGGCCTCTAAATTCTCCCAACTTCTAATCTAGAGCCACAAGAATCTTAAGGTGAGGGATGAGCTGCCGTTCTTTAAAACAAGGAGAACAGTGACTTCCATCAAGGTATCTGTCAAAAATACACCATGACCTGTAGGGGGGGTGCCAAACATACCCACCTCACATCTGCTCTGAAGACCTTTATGGTGGCCCAGCAGCTCTTTCAGGGATGCGTCCTGTACTTTCACAGCAGAATAAACATTGCTTCCCACCTGCCTACCCAGAAAGTCAGGCTCTTGACTGCGACACGCAGAGCTATTTACAGAATTATAGGGGCTTTTAAGTACCTCTGGCTTCTAGAAATAATGAAAATAAGAACTGCATAAATAATGTTACCTGTATTTGATTTGCAGCAGTGTCATTAGACAATCCTACAGTAGACACGCTATTCCCCATTCTAAAACTAAAAAGAAATTAAGGTCAGATATTCTAGTTTTCAAACAAATGACACATTCTATAGTTCACAAATTAAATGTTGACTTCGTACTGTTTTGTTTACACATTAAATGCAGCACCTACAGCCGTGCTGGTACTCACACGCCTGTAAATCAAGCTGAAAATACCGACTGTAACCAGAAAGGCTGCCTTTATAAGAGGAATACTTCACTCTTCCCAAGGACAACGCAGTTGCCAGTGTGTACCCAGCCTCACCCCCGGCTCTCGCAGGCGGGATCACGCGCGCTCCCACCACAGCAGCGGCTCCCGCTGCCCCGGGCCCTGCGCCGCCGCCTGACAGCCGGCCCCCCCCAGCCCCGAGCGGCCCCGGCACCTGCCGTTCCGCTCCCTGCAGGGCCCCTGCCCCCAAGAGGTGCGTCCGAAGGGCCCGCAGGCCGCCCGCAGGCCCCGGCCGCTCTGCCACACGTCCCGCCGGAGCGCTCCCAGCCAGCGCCGCAGCCCCACGGCCCCGCGCAGCGCCCCCTGCAGGGCCATGGCCGCCAAGAGGAAGGGGCAGGGCTTCTCCGCAGTCCTCACGGCGGTCCGGCCGCGCTAGCAGGTCCTCCCGTAGCCCCTCCCAAGGGGACCGCGGGGCTGCCCGCCGCGCTGCCGGTGTCCTGAGTCAGCCCCGCCCCGCCCGGGGAGGTGGGTCCCGCCGGCGGTGGAGTTGCTGGAGGCGGCCGCGGCACGAAGCGGCGGAGAGAGTGGGGCAGCGGCAGCTACGCGGTGCGGCGGTACGGGGCGAGCGGCTCCCGCTCTGCGGAGCAGGCCCTCGAGTTACCTGCAGCCTTGGCGCCGCCACTTGGGAGGATACCGGCGGTGACGGGCTTGTGAGAAAAAGCCGTTCTGGAATCGCCACGTAGGGACAGTGAAGGCGCTGCCAAGCGCCCCTGTCAGCGGGTTGGCGGTCAGGAGAAGGGTCAGAGACGGGGCGGCTTTCCTGGAGGCTCCAGAGCTGCTGCGGGGTGGGAGGTGGCGTTGCGGTTATTCAAATAGCCATAAGCTTCCCAGTGAAACAGGAGCGTTCCCAGACAACAAGCGATGCCCTGGGACCCGGGAAGTTCTGCTTGCGGTGCCACTAATCCTGTAATATGTGGAATGTTACTAGTGACTCCTGGAAAATTCATTCTCTCTTCCTGAAGAGTTGACAGATTTGGAGGCTGTACTTCAGGTGGGATGTTGTTTTGTTTCCCAGACTGTCTATTAAGGGCTGTTTGGCGATGTTCTCTTGCTTTGCCTCCACATAACTTGCTATGGAGCCTGGATCGCTGTTCAAGTGTGTATGGCCTTGGCACAGCAAACCTACAGAACATCCCCTGAGCCTCTCCACTGGTATCTAGGCACTATTTCAGTGCTGTAAAAACTTCTCTGCCCTTCTCTTTGTTGAGAGGATGAGTTTTGTGAGGTTCTGCTCTGGATCGCTCTTCAGCAGTCAGTCCCGTGTTTTAAAAAACAGTGCAAGGATATCAACTAACAAGGACCGGTTTTGTTTTGTTCACTTCTATATAAAAATGAATGTTATGTATTCAGATATGATGTATCTTGCTCCTCATATAAGACTTGAATGATCTTTCTTGATGTTCTTAGTCTTAACAAACTTACCTGTGGTGTAAAATTGTCAAACCTCGTTTTGCAACTTTATTTTCATTTTATGTATAGTATCAGCATAACTTGTAAGACTACGGCTCTGTTAAATGCAGCTGAAACGTTGTATCTATGTGATATACTTTCATCTTACTAAATAGTAACATGCTTTGTCGTTTCAGGTAATGATTTTCTAGCTTCATCACTTGTGATAAAACTGATAAACGCTCAGGTATCTAATACTGTGTGAAAGTAGTTTGTCTAACGTCTCTTATAAAATCCTGATTTAGTGATAAAGATAACCGTTAATAAACTCACTATGATTCCCAAAGCAAATTGTGAGAACCAGTTTGTAAACTGCTATTTAAAACTTTGAATGGAGGCATCCTTAAATGAAAGAGTAAAGCAGAACTACATTTTCTTGAAGCACGAAAATAAATTTGTAGCTGATTATGTCATGCATCATTCATGATTGCTGAACAACAGACCACAGCATAGCTAAAACAAATGTTTTTTTTTATGTCACTGACTGACTGTAACATAATGATTTTGTCTCTTGCTGAAGTAAGTGTTATTTGCAGCCCAGCAGGTGTACAGGATGTATTTCTTAAGAGGTAACTGATTTGGTGGTGCAGGGGGGTCTTTGAATGAGACGGAGAAATGGGACTTGGCCCACTGAAAGGCTTTCAAGTTCCATTCCAGTTTTTCATTAGCTGTAGCTCCAGTAATGACTCCAAATCCAGTCTGAGAAATGATATTCTGTTTATTCATTATGGTTTTGCCTCCTAAGTACATGTAACGGATGCACCCCTAAGTTAGTTTTAGGCAGACAACAAGGTCCAAACCAAACTTTTATTTTGATCAATAAAGGTGCAGCAAATTAACCAATAAGAGGCGGCGTTTATAAAATCAGTTAGCACTCTGGTAACATAAATACAGGTTCGAATATCAGTTGAGGAAATTATTGGGGTGCAGCAAATAAGAATACTGGAGATCCACAGTGTGCATACACGTGGCTTACGAAAAATAATGCCAGAGCCGCTTGTGCCCCCTCCCCGCCGCCCGAAGCCATGGCCGTGGCAGCCGGCACTATCCGTGGCTGTCCCTGCCCGCCGGGGGAGGAGCCTCCGGAACGGCGGGGGCGGGGCCCGCCCCGCCCAGCCGGGTGCCACCCTGAGGGCGGGGCTGCGTCGCTCCATGGCAACGGGTTCTGCGTCGCCCTCTGGAGGCGGCGACGTCGGCAGCGGCAGTAGCAGCAGCGGCTTCGCTCAGGCGTTCGTGGCGGGCAGCCCGCGGCCTCGCGACTGGCGGAGGGGTCCTCGCGCGGCTGTTGGAGGGGCCGGGCCGGAGCGGAGCGGCGGAGGCCGGCGGCTCCGGAGCGAAGATGGCGGACGTGCTGAGCGTGCTGCGGCAGTACAACACACAGAAGAAGGAGATCGTGGTGAAGGGCGACGAGGTGATCTTCGGGGAGTTCTCCTGGCCCAAGAACGTCAAGACCAACTATGTCATCTGGGGGTGAGCGGCGGGGCTGGGGCGGGCGGCGGGCGGCCGCTCTCCCGGGGAAGGGACGGGCGGGGTGCGGAGGGAGAAGTTGCCCCGAAGTTGCGGGACAGCGCCCGGGGAGCGGGAAGTGGGGTCCCGCCGCCCTTCGCATCCCGCTGCGCTGTAGGGAGCGAGGCGGGTAGGGGCGGGCGGCCTGGCTGCCGCCTCCCGGTGGGGCCCCATGGGAGCGCCCCGGGGCCGGACGCCTCCGCTCCGCCCGGGCGCGGGGTCCCGGTGTAGGGGCCGTCCCGGCGGCCCGCGGCCGGCTGGGCGATGCCTGCCCCCCGTGCTTCTGGCAGTCCGGTCAGGTCGGGAGGTCTCGCCAGTCCCTTCGGGAAGGTTTCTAGGACCCCACCCGGCCACCGGCTGGAGCCCCTGCCCTGGACCGGCGGAGCAGCGGGGCCGGGGCGAGGCTTTTCCTCGGCCTGTCCGTGTGACTGGCGGGGCTGGAGAGTCGCAGCGGGGCCGGGTCCTGCAGGCTTCTGGGATGAAATGGCAGGAGGCAGCTTCTCAAGCGTTCTGGGGTTTGTGCGAAGAACAGGTGTTAGGTACTGTCACCGTTTACCTGGGCTGCTTCTCTCTTGCTGGGCTTTGTCCTGGTGCCGGGAGGTCAGAGAGGGCCACCCAACAGTCAGCCCTGTGGAGCTGTGCTGGTGCTTGGCTGCTTTAGGCTGAGGCCTCTTCCTGGGCTGGACCTAACGCAGGCTGGTTCTTAGTTGTTGTTATCGTGAGAGAGGCAGAGATAGTGCTTCTGTGGCTTAAATGGTTATATTGGGTAAAATGCTTATTTTTAGGAAACTTCTAGGAAATGAGGTTTTGTACCTGTTGAATTTCCTAGTATGGTAGGTATTGCTTGCAATGCAAGGCAGTTCTTAATTCTCCTTTCATCTGAATATAGTAGCTGCATGCTTTTTATGTCCTAACTAGAGGGACTTCAGTGAATCTCTTTTAAACCCAAGAGAAAATAATGCATATTGTTAGATACCAGATAGTGAATGTTTCAGGTACTGATCAGAGAGCGTATAGTATCCTGGGAGCCTTTGTGGAAAAACAGAAGAACCTGCAGATTTCTCAGAAAGCCTTTGTAGTTCAGTGTATGACCAGGGACATTTTTGCTTTTAGTTTTCATGATTATGATATTCATATTGGTATTGATCCAATATCCTGACTACTAATTTGAGAGAGAAAGGAAATAAATCTATTGGTTTATGTGAACTTGTAGATAGATTTTTTTTTTATTTTTTTTTTTCCCCAACCCATTTGACTTTGCACTTTTATGTAAAACTGGAAGTGCTATTTCATTACCCATTTCAAGCTTTCAGAAACTCATCTGGGATTTATATGCACTTCCTGGCAGAGTAGGGGATACTGGTAGGTAGACTGAAGAGGAAGAAAAATATTTGCATAAGCAGTTAAGTTTTAAAGTTCTTGAAAAGTCTTGGTTCTGTTTTTGTTTAGCAACTGTGTAGACAATTGTGGTGGTTTCCTTGCTGCAGGTTGCTTTTCACAAGCAGTAACAAGTTAACAGGCAAGTTTCATTGCTCTTCTGTAGGGAACAGAGAAACCAATATGACCACCTGCCTCTGCTGCTGCTTAGGAGAGCTTGAGTTAGGCCTGGAAACTGTCAACAAAAGACAAAAAGCTGGAGAGAAAAACTTTATTCTGTACATTGAGGCAGCTTTGTCTTCCTGGTTAAGAAGGAACTGTGTGTGCAGAGGATACTCTGAGCAGAACAGCAGCAGTAACCTCATCATAGCTGTTTAGTGTCCTTACCTCTTGTGGTTGATGTATTTTGGGGTTTCTTGTTTGTTTGTTTTGAAGTTGAAGTTAGTTAATAAATCTTGGTTTAGACCAGTGGCTTCTGAACTTTTGGTAGGATCAGACTGCTATCAGTTCACAACACTTCTGGTGAACCACCATGAAACTATGTATGTTTAATCTTTAAACTGAAGACACTGTAAAAATAAGACCAGTTCTGCAAGCCATGCTTAGTAGCTTTGACACCACAGTTTAGGAGCTGTTAATTTATGTCATTGCCAGACTTATGCAGGGACTTATGAAGAATGCTCTCAAAAACTTTTAAGATTCAAAACTTTTAAAATATTTAGGTCACTTGTCGGAATCCAAACTGTGCTTGCAGTGAGCAGTTGCTTGTGGCTTAGTCTTTCATGAAGCAAATCTTGATTTCTGTTTTAGGAGTCCATAGCACGTTTGCTGTAATTGCGTCTCTACTGCCGGTCTGGAGAGAGTAATGCAAGTCAGAACGGCAGCGGTGGCATTTTGTCCCTGCTAGAATTAGAATTGGTCTCGCTAGATATTTAACACTGTGGCTCCTTGAGTAGCTCAGCTGGCAGAAGTCGGTGGTGCTGCCTGCACCGCCTTCGTTCTGCGCTGGCACAAGTGTCAGCCCAATGGTGAATCGTGCTGAGGAACTGAGCCAGGTTAATAGTAATTTGGAGCAGAAGAAAAAAAGGCAGAACAGAAATTAATTTTAATCCCGGTAACTTTCCAGATAATAATTATATGAATACCCCTGCTGGCACATGGAGAGGCCTAAGATGGTCTAAGATTTGGTATTGTGTTTTGAGCTAATGGCTCATCTGTGGCCCCAGAAGAGTGATTATAGAATCTGTTTCAAAACCGAAGGAATCAATCAGAGAAACTGATTTGCTTTGTTTACCCAGCAGAAGGTCTTGTATGCACAGCTGAGAAGTTTGTAAACAGTGAGCAGCTGGTCATGAGTATTGCAATTCTTGTGATACTCCACATGCCTAGTCTTGTGCTTCTAAAGATTATTGCTTTCTTTTCCTGATGAGACACAGGCCTTTAGAACCTCTATAAAAATTCATGTTTTGAAACATGAAAGAGGAAATAAAGCACTTAAAGATGAATAAACTCCTGGCACCCACAGGTTGAGGGTGAGTAGTTGAGCTGGAAGTAAATTTCTGGTGTTAAAAACAAGCAGGGGAAACTTTGTCTTACATTGTGTAAACATTTTCTACAGTTTTTAAGCTGGAGTTTTATCTTATGAAGAGATATAACTCTTAATAACCATTAAAACAAAAATATAAGGACTGGGCTTTTTGAGGTCTGAATCTTAACTTTTTTTTTTTTCTTAAGTAATTGATGCCATTACTAGATGTGGAAAATAATTAACTTCTTTTGCTACGTTGGATGTTTGTAAATTGCATGAACTAAGCTACCTTCGGATCACCTTGCTTTGAGTTTGTTTATTGAGAAGGTTCCTTCTGTCTGGAAAATTTGAAAGGAACACAATCTGATGATGCTGAAATGTTAGTTTAGACTTACATTTTCTCCTTATGTACAACTGCTTGTTCATCTGATGCTTTTCCTTTAATGTGCAATATCTTGTCCTCCTAATAAAACATATGCTTACAGCTGTGATGAGCAGGGGGATTTCTTGTGTGTGTGGTTTAAGTGATGAAGTGCCAGCTGTGCTCTGCTGAGCTTTGGCAATGCCTGTGTTTCTATAATACTGTATTTTTCAAGTTAATAGATAACCGTTCAGTTCTTGTTTTCTAAATTATGCCATTAATTGCTAAATAGTTTAAATAAAACCTTGAATAAATGACCAGCCGGACTTGTAACGTAATGTTCAGTGGATATGCTTCAAAAAGAGTTATTCTGAAGTGAGGTAATCCAAACTGTTCATTTTTAAATGAAGTGACAGCTGTATCAGTTGACATAGACTTCAGAGCCAAGTCTATGTGGAGGAAGCTTTTGTTTCTGCCAGTGCTCTGAGTAAGTTTAGATAGCACGTTATCAAAGATAGCAGTGAAACAGTGACATAAGCAAACAATTCCTTGCTGAGGAATTAAGTTCTGCTGGCTGTAATTGTGAAGCCAACTTTTGGCTTCCTGGCAGTTGAAGGATACTGTGGATCTTCCCTTTCCTCTTCAGCAATGAAATGTCCACCCCCCCATGCAGACAAGTGTTTGGAAGGAAAGGACAGTGATAGAAAGATCCCTTATTCTACGCTTCTCCCAGTATTTTGAATCACTTTTCTCTGCGTGAGTAAAGGTATATTGGTTTTCTCAGGCATCATTATGAAAGCAGTGTTTTCAACCTTATTGCTAGTAACGAACAGGGTCATGCACACTCTTGATCTAGATAATTTCAGAGAAGTAATTGCAAGGAAAGCGGTAGTGGTATTATATCCACAGTACGAAGAAAACACACTTCTGTTGCTTTTAGTAGATGATTGTGTAGCTCTTTCAGGTTAAAGAAAGTTGTGGTTGAGTATTTTTTTTCCTCTTCCTTCCCGCAGTGAGGCCGGCAGTTCCACAGTGGACATGCTGATGGTGAACCATGAGTAAAGCCACTGTATTTGGAGGGAAAACTCCTTATGTCTTTAATGAAGTTATTTCTTCCTGAAATCTCTGCTTTGATCAAAATTCTGTGCCATTCTTAAATTTTACAGTTTTGGCCTTGTTTTCTGGTGGGTCATCTTCCTCAGGCTGTGAGGTGAGCTGGATGATTGGGGATGGGGACTGGGCAGTGTGGGAAGCCTCGTCCTACTGGAGCTGGGGTCTGGTGGGTCCCAGCTCTGGGCACTGGAGTCCCTGGGCCTGCTGGGGGCTCTGGAGCTGCAGGAAAGGTCTGTTTCTGAGAGCAGCTGAAGTATTTAGAGGGTAGGTTTTGCTTTGGAACTGGGGCAGGCACTACAAAATCTAGTGACAGCATGAAGGGGTGATGGTGTGTATGAGGAGGGAATTATGTTTGGTGCATGTGGAGCCAAGCTGAAGCTGTGGGTTTTGTTGTTTTTGTTTTGTTGCCCTATTTTGAGGGATTGTTATTTTTTCAAATTGTTACACAGAACAGATTCATCTTCAGGCTTAAAAGACATCTCTTTCAAACAAGCTGTTTTAAAGCAGAGATTGAACTTGGTGCTGTCATGTTGCTGTATGGGAATTCATTGTGATTTTGTAGTCTGTTTTGGTTTCGCTAGTTTCCTGTGCAATTAGTTTCTAATCATTCCTTACTTTGACCTTTTGGCAGCATTTTGAACCTTTTGCTCTGTAGGCTTCATGGAATTTGTGTATTCAGGGTTTTCTGCTGTGCTTTCTCAAGTGTTGAAAATTCTGTCCCATTACACATATTTATTATGTTTTTCATTTGTGGTTCAGATGTGTTCCTTTGACTGTCCCAAATAAGTCAGACAGTTCCTTTGATAATCAGAATAAATGTGTTTGAGATGTGGGAGAACGCATTCTTATGGTTTCCCAAGTCTTGCTTATTTTGTATTTTATAACCCATCCAGCTTTTATTTTGGATTATTTTGGGCATTCCTTAAAGAGTCTGCAAGAACATATACCCCTCACTTGTGTTTGTTAACGCAATTGATAGTGCACTAGTTCAGGAATAACCTGATAACAATATTACTGCTTGCTTTTTTGAGCTGCGTTCTGGAAAGAAAAGAGAGCTTTGCAGGAAAAGTGTGTGCATGACACAGAGGTGGAGAAGTTATTTGTTAAAATCTTTGTTTCCTGATTTTACAGAACGGGGAAAGAGGGCCAACCCAGGGAATACTACACTTTGGATTCTATCTTGTTCCTGCTCAATAATGTGCACCTTTCACATCCTGTTTATGTCCGCCGTGCTGCAGTAAGTAGACCATATACAATTTTATTTTGTCTTGTTTGTGGTATGTAATATGTGCACAGTTATTTTCAGGGAATGGTAGTAGCATTTAAGTGTATGAATTTGGCTGGTGTAAGGGAAAAAGACATGCAACAAAGTGCGTGTGTTTAAAAAAGAACACCTCTATACAGGGATCAAATGACAGTCCCTGTCAGGGTGAAATATTTTTCCTCACAATTCAATTCACTTCCTAAGATATTATCCCTTCAAGCCGCCAGCTTGCATGTACCACAAGAGCCTGTCACACAAATATTACCAGTAATGGCAGGATTTCTCTTGACATTCAGTGGTCACAGTTGTTTCCAGCACTAACTATTTCAAAAGTACTTTTGTCCATCTGTTCTCTGTTGTGTGATCCCAATCTAGATGATCATTGAGTGCCTGAGATTGCAAGAATCTGTGAAACAGCAAAGTGTGATGGAATTGCTTTGGAGTGGACACAGAAGTATGCAATCTAATTCAAGAAATTATTGGATAAGCTTTGCGAATAAAGATGGGCAACTCTGAATGAGAAAGTACTTTTGATTTCCATTTGACTGTGTTCTGTGAGCCCACATGTCATCTTCCCCTGCGCTACAAGCTTATCTGATACAGCAATATTGTGTGTTGTGCATGCTTGGAACAAAAAAATTGAAATACTCTATTTCTGCATACCAATATTCACTCCTGGCAGAGAACTGTGTGTTTTAAAGCTAGTTCTTGCTGTTATTTGCATGTTTGAAGTGAAGGAGGAAAAAGGCTGTCTCCACTCTTTCAGTTTTATAGCAGACATGTTTCATTTTGTGTAGTTGGATGGAACATCCTCTAGGAAATAATTTTATTTTTTTAGCTTGATAGTTACGCTTTCTTGGGAGGCAGGACATGTGTTCCTGTCTTTGTGTGAATGAGGAGGCCTTCTGAAGGGATAACAGTTTCACGTCAAGTCTGCTGTCTTTTCAGACTGAGAACATTCCTGTGGTAAGAAGACCCGATAGGAAAGACTTGCTCGCGTACTTAAATGGGGAAACATGTGAGTGATGCTTACTTTGAACTTGGACATATAGTGCGCTTTACTGCTGCATGTTTGTGGGACAAGTGAGGAGTAGGAGGGGAAGGATGGCTAATGATGGTCACTTTGCAGAGTAACTGAACATGTTCAAACTTCTCAAATAAGTTTAGCATTTAAAAAAAAAAATTGGTTCAGAACTTAACTATTTTTGTGGCACTTAGATAGGAGCTGCATTCCTACATGCTTGTTTAGAAGTGAGCTACTTTATTACCAACATCCTTCAGTTAACAGTTATGTGCTGGAATGCCTAACATTAATATTTTTTTCCTTCTTTAGACCGTGGGAAGATTTCAATAGTGTATTGATCTTGATGCAACAAGTGTGTGGGTTAAAATCCTCAGTATAGTAAAATGTATCAAATCACTCACTGTTTGTCAGTCTGGCAGATTTGCCTGGCATTCCATCATCTTAAATTTTTGTTAGCAATAGTCAGAGAAAAGGGGTTTCTCTGAGAGAAAGATAAATGTGGCTTACTCTTCTAAGTTGCTCTGTTTTGTAGGTGGTCTTAGAATTTTAAATATGCTGGAATATGACTTTATTTCTCTAATGTGAGCAGTAAATAATTTTTTAAATTTTTATTTTAAAGGGACCAGCAGCTTGTCTTTACTCCAGAAACTAGATAGACTAGTAGATCTTGATTCCAGGTTATAAAGTAATTATCTTTGTGACTGTGTTTTCTTTTATGTGGTATATACAGATCATGGAATCACTGACTAATTTATGTTGGAAGGGACTGCAGGAGGTCGTCTGGTTCAATCTCCTTTTCAAATAAGGGCCAAATGACCCTGAGTAACCTGATCTGTAATAACTTCATATTCAGTCAGGTTCTGAATATCTCCAGTTCCAGCATTTGACCGCCTTTGCTACCTAATATCTAGTTAGAATTTCTGTTGTTGCAATTTGTGTTCTTTTTCTTCCTTTTATACTGAAATACATTTTTAAATCTTTTGTATTGAAATGAAATGTTGTGTTTGATTACAGCAACCTCATCAAGTATAGACAGAAGTGCTCCACTTGAAATTGGTCTTCAGCGATCCACTCAAGGTACAGTTAAAAATAACTTTGAGGCTTATTGTATGAAAATCTACTACGATCTTGCATTTTTAATGTCCTCTTTTTCTTGTAGTTAAAAGAGCAGCAGATGAAATATTAGCAGAAGCAAAGAAACCAAGAATAGAGGTAATGACAGCAACTGTCATCAGTACCAGTTGGGGGTGGTGGTGGTAAATTACAGTATTTATCTGTTTTTGTAGCAATTCAGTTGTGCTACCTATCCTCTGGCTACTCATACTACTTCTGTTAGTGTGGACACGAGCTTTGAAGGAGTTGCAATTTAAGCCTCTGATTTAAACTTGGGTTTTTAGTTGCTAGATGTATGTTGTATTACGAAAGGGGAAAGCTTCACCACATAAGTGCCTGTTGCGTTATAACCTGTCTGCTATGAGCTATGGGGTTGTAATAAAAGTGCTCTTGAATAACTGGTCATGGTTATTTGCCATCCATCAGTTGGCATTATAAGTTCACTGACAGAGACAAGACTGGCATTTGATACTTGTCTGTTTTGCCTGCTGTTTTAGTCTCTTCATAGCAGTACATGAAACTGTCCCTGTGATTAATTACCTAAGACACAGCATCAGAAAATAGTAATTTAACAGTGTAATTTCCCAAGTACCTCTTGAATAAAAGCAATGTGTCTAGTTATTATGCACAATGTATTGTTTAACTCTGCCTGGTTTTAAAAACTGACTTACTATTTTTCTTGATTTTTTTTTTTTTTTTCTTTTTAACTGTGTTCATCCAGTTGTCTTCTCTGTGAGTTATAAATCTGGCTGTATACATTTTTGTGGTACTGAGGCTTTAGATTTCCTCTCAGAAGAAGCTGTCTAATTATATGAATTGAACATTGTGCTTAGCTGTAACTGCATAAGAATAATTAAAACTTTATGAATTCTTAATGGCACATAATTGCTGTCAGATGACCTGTTGGTGATCTATAGATTTTTGTTCTACATTACCCGATGTGGTTGTGATGCCACTATATTTTGAAACTGTAGATCTTCACCATCATAATTTGGAGAATCAAGATTACTGCCTGTGAGTCTAATGAGCCTATGGCCATTTTTGTTTCCTTGCTGCTCTGGCAGCTCTGAGTCTATAAAATCTATTCAAAGTTATTCAGAGGTCATCTCAGTGTAGAGATTCCAGGTCTCTCCTGATATATGGGCTTGATTGGTTTTGCTGTGTTTCAGCCATTCCTAACAGCCTTTAGTAATATGACAGGCTTGATCCTGAGTGAAGTTTTAGGGGAAAATAAGACAGATGGAACACAAGTGTAAGAAGCTGAAAAGATGGCATTAAATTACATCTCTCTACTGCTTTCTCAAATTACATGTCTGTCTCAAACCTGGCTTGAGCAACTAGAGGCTTCCTTACTCTTGACTTGTTTTTTGTATTTACTAGGAATACCATTTATAAAAGTTCTGTGTCAGGATATAGCAGTTCTGAGCATTTCTTTAAAAATGTCACTGATTACATTGAATGTCTGAAATTTATCTTAAATATGTGTGTATATGTCTTGTTCTACCTGAATGTGTGCATTGTTTGCCAGCTTTAACTTAACTGATTTTTCTATCGTTGTCAATGGTTGTCTGAGCAAGGGTTTTTAAGAGGGAATGGTAGTTTCTTTTCATTATTGTAATTATACTTTGTGGCTCTTGAAAGGAAATTTCCAATAGCTATACAGTTAATGCTAGTGTGCAGATCAAAAATACTTGGAAGTGAAGGTTGTCCTTGCAAATGTAAAAAAAAAATAATAAATTCTGAATAGCTTTAGTTCTAGTTGCTTTTTTTTTTTTTTTTAAAGAGAATGCACAAAAATGAAACCTTACAATTGAACATTACTGTTACTGCTAGGATGAAGAGTGTGTGCGCCTTGACAAGGAGCGGTTGGCAGCTCGACTGGAAGGACATAAAGAAGGTATCGTGCAAACGGAGCAGATCAGGTAGGAATACTTATGGATAACAATTAGCAGGCTGATAATGATTCTTGTACTATTGAAGGCAGCTAGTTTTACTTCTGTCCAACAGCTCCCAGTGGAAGTCTCCTTCTCCTAGGTGCTATCGTCAGTAATGCCTGAGGGGGCAGAACTTTGTGCCTGGTCAGACTCCTGTTCTTGAGTGGAAGTTCAGACGTCATGGCATGAGATTTGCTTTGTCTTCAGAAGTGAGCAAACAGTTGTTTCTGCACCCCACCAGCTCTGCCATTTCTGCTTTTTCTGCTATGATGTTTATCTATGCAGTCATATGCAATGAGCAGAACTGCGAGAGGAAACTGATTATCTCTATTTCAGAGAAAAATATCCTGTACTGAGGGGTGTCTTACATGCAGAAGGAGGAAAATATTGTGAGAGCAGATCAGAGGGTAATACAACCTCTGACTCCCTGCAGAGCTGAGCTGCTTGGCTCTGAAGAGGCAGTAGGCTACCAGGGGATAGTGCGCTGTCATTGCCATAAGTAGTAATCAGTATTCAAGTGCTAAAACGTTTGCCCATCACCTTTCCTCTTCTGTTGTATCCATCCAGAATTTTGTGAAGACTGACAGCTGGTTTTGAGTCTTAAAGCATAGCTGCCCAAAGCCAATCAGAGAGGAAAGGAAGTTCTTGCAAGATCTTGACGATGCTAAGGATTTATCTTGGGCTTAATAGTAGTTCGTTGTCAAATATTTGAGTTCAGAAGTTTTAAAGTAAAGGCAGCTGCTTGATTTCTTTGGTATGTCAGCTCTTGTAATGTAAAATAGAATTATGCTTCCTACAGTTAAAGTGTATGAGTATGAATTAAGGTACGGCTTTGTCTGTGTTGGCTTTTGCAGATAAATAGTTTTACATAATAAGCCGACTGCATTCTTGAGAAATTTATCTCTTGGGCATAAAAAAATACTGTGAATGCTTGTCTGTCCTTTAATGGGAGTAAATTTAAGTTGCAACAATTAATATAGCAGAGCTGAGACATTTATATAATCTGTAATTATACCTATTTTGAATGTCATCTTCCTCTCTGTCTCTTGTGTTAGTGTACTTAAAATGAAAATATAGAGAAAAAGAAAATCTGATTGTCATATCTGACTTGAAATCTGAAAGTTGAAAGACCAAAATATTAAAAAGTGCACACATTGTTTTATATAAACTAATGATTCAGATACTAGCTTGAGTGTATCACAACTTTGTTTTGGAGTCGAGAGATAATGCTGCAGTGAGGATTACTGAGTACTATTCATAATTACTTTGTATTCTGTATTTATAGCTTTATTTTTATGCTGAATGTAAAAGACTGCCCTTTTAAACAAAGTGCAAATATAACAACATTTATAGGCAGTGAGTTTGAACGCTGTGCTTGTTAGTTTAACAGCAACATTAAAAAGTTCCCTTTCCAATAGTTTAGTTGTAAAAGGAGAATACTTCACAAACAGTACATTGCGAACTTAATACAAGTAATCTCAAAAGAGTCACATATGATTAATTGGATATATGCAGTTAGGATTGTGCAATTCAGTCGTCTTTTTTTTCTTCAGCTCTTCTGCAAAACAATACAGCTCACTGTTTGGCAATCAAGTTCTATGTTTGCAATTAAAAGCAAACAGATAAAGATGTTGCATTCTTGGACTGAACTGAGCTCCCTCAAACACAGATGAATGTGGACAAAGTTTCTACCATCTGTTGTTTGTGTGGCCTACATGCTCTGAAAAGGTAACACATCTTCCAAGTGGCCAAGTTCACAAAACACCACCTCAGCCAAAACTTAGATTAATGCTTTGAAAGTCTTGGAGCAGCCAGGGACTGACTGACCGGACACAGAGTTGTAATCCACCAAAAATAATGAGGGGCTGAAATTAAGATCATGTTGTAAATGAAGGTATTAGTCCTGATGCTTTACATTTGCAATCTATACTTCTGTTTGTTGGCATTTTTTGATGTTTTCTATGCTAACGCTGGGTTGGAGTTTTTTGTTAGAAGTTTGAATCTTGTGCCCAAAACAGCAATGCCAAGCTCTTGTAATCTTCAAGTGTATGCAAGGTGACTGTTTTATGATTTATAGCATTGCCAGAAACTTTAGGAAGGATGAAGTTACTAATTCACTTTTTTTTTTTTTTTTTTTTTTTCAGAAGAGTTGTTTGTGCATTTATTCAGTCTCTTCTGTTATTTTGCTTATTCAGGTCCTTGTCAGAAGCCATGTCAGTGGAAAAAATTGCTGCTATCAAAGCAAAAATCATGGCAAAGAAAAGATCCACTATTAAAACTGATCTGGATGATGACATAACTGCTCTTAAACAGAGAAGTTTTGTTGATGCTGAAGTGGATGTAACCAGAGATATTGTCAGTCGGGAAAGAGTATGGAGGACAAGAACTACGATCTTACAAAGCACAGGCAAGGTAATGCTCTGGATACCAAGCTATTTTTATGATCCAAATGATAAATAGTATTTTCTTCTATTCTCTGTATCTCTAGCTTGTTGGCTCTAGGTGACTGAGCAGATTATACTTAGTGTTCTAGCCAAGGGCAGGATTGGAGGGCTGTTGGCATAGTGAAAGAAGCGTTGTTCTTACCTCATTACAGTAAGCCTAAAATGTATCTCAAAATACTTGCTTCAGCCATTTAAAAGATACCAAGTAATCACTTAATTCCTCTTAAACAAAGCTGACTTGAGCCCTACAGTTGGGAGGGCTCTATCAAAGTACCTGCAGGTTTGAAATGGAGAGAAGTGGGGAGTAATTGGTAGAAGTAGCAACCTGTGTCCATTGAAAGTCCAAAGGCTGCGAAGCTATGGAAAACACCCAAGTAGTAAGGAGCGAAAAATGCTAAAATGAACACAACAAGGAAGTCTTACCATGAAGAGGCTTTTCTGTATATTTTTATCCCTTTATGCTCCTTTAATCCATGTCTTTAACTGGATTTGGTTATGTGCCATCCTGAACATGGTTGCAAGCACAGCTGACAGATTCCCCTCTGTGCACAGTTTTGTGTTCTTTATTGCCATGATACCTGCTGCTAAATTTCTCGAGAATGCAGTAAATCAATTTCTAAAAGACTGCAATTGTCTGTTTTCCTGAGCTTACTGTCAAATTGTATCTTTTGCCTTCACTTCTTCAAGTACTGTCACAGGAAAACAATGTTCAGAAAGTCTGGTTTCGTTTGTCTTAACAGTATTTTACGTAGTGCTCGTTTTCACAACCTGTTCTCATGGTGCTAGTGGTAGAATAATTTAATTCATGAATTATGGGGCAGTTACTAGGCATGTGGCACATACCTGCATGCTGCGCACAGAGTGAGTGTTGCTGCCTTGAGTCTGTGAGATTTGTAGCAATCTGAGTGCTGAGCAGTTGATAAATTGGTAAAAGCCTTTATTGTTTTAGTCATCAGAAATGTTTATACTGAAGGAATCTGAATAGTGTTTCCCTCTTTAGCGAATCATTCATGGCATTGTTATCTTTGCATGTTTTTCAAGGGAAACTTGCAAAGATATTAGGGAAAGAGTTGAATGTTTTATTGTAGTGTCCTTGTGATCACAGGGAGGTGAGGCAGTAATTTTAAGCAAAACCTAACACCAGCTTTGTTCTTGGACTCCAGCATGCAGTTACTTGGACTAGCCTGATGAATATAACAGTTGTCATAGCAAGTCTTTGTTTCTGTGTGTGCAGAATTGCAGGAGCATTCTTGATGGCCAGAAGTCATTGAATGTTAATAATTCTATTTTTGTACAAGTAACAATGAGACTAGGTAGATGGGGAAATATCACTTGTTACCCAGGACTGTGGTTTGTCCCAGAACAGCTGAGGGTTTTTTGTTTGAAGGTTGACTGGGAGGGTTTCTGGTTTATTTTATTTTAGTTTATTTTTTTTAAGAGCTTTGTGAACTTTTGAAAGGTTGTTAGGAAGCTCAGATAAGTTCTCCCAGGCAGATTGTTCCTTGTGTACTTGCCTGTTTGTTTGCAGAATTTTGATCGGGGAAGCACCATACTCATCTGCAAATGATGTTTGGACTTTTCTGTATGATACTTTGTAATTGCTAATGTGCCTGATAATTCTTTTTATTGTGAATGTTCACTGTCTGCTTTGTATACATGTATTTGCGGTCTCTTGAATCCTCCTAGAATGCTTTAAACCCAAAATTTATTTCAACACTAGTTTACATACCATGACTTTTAAAATATCTGAATTCCTTTAGAACTGCTGGGTGAATGATAAGAGAGCGCCCCAAAATGTCAACTTCATGGTTTCTTTCCAAACATTGCTTCAGTTGGAGGCAGGTCATCAAATCTCTTGTCCATGGAGAAAAACTCTAGTGTGTGAACTTTCCCAGTGTTCTCTGTGGTAAACAAAGATGCAGAGATAGCTTAAGATGCAAAAGGAAAACACTAGGAAGATCAGGCCACAGCAAAAAATAATCTGTTGTCCTTATCAGCTTTCTGACAGACTTCTCTGGTTTTGATGTGTTTGAAAAAAGTACTGATTCCTGCAGCAAGATGCTCCTCAAAATTTTATGTAGATGGCAATAATCTGAACTATATTTATGGAGTATTTACTGTTTCTCCTTTTGGATGCATTTTTTGATGTTTGCTTTTTACTTCAAATAGCCCTTCTTGCTTCGTAGAACTGTTCCAAGATTTTTTTTTTTTTTAGAGTCTCCAGTGATGTAGCCACCTTTTTATCATCTTTAGCAGATTTCTGCCCTTTTAGATGCTGCTTTTAATGATCTTTTGATAGCATCTTCATTGTTGCGTGGCTCCCCTACCTGAAACTAAATAGTGGCGGGTTTTTTCCTCACCGTAGGGGTTGTTTTTGCTTACCAGAATGTTGAATTAGAGTGCATTGATGCTCCTGTTGTAGAATATTCTTCAGCAGCTACCTCTCTAACATAGATACTATGGGCTGAATTGAGATACGTTTTTCCTTTTGTGACTGCTTTGCCCAGTTGCTCCAAAAAGCAGTTGCTTATGATAGCTAAAGAATTAATTGCTGTGTCATGTCCCTTCTTGATGCTTAGCCAAACTCTAATACAAAGTAACTGCAGTCTCTCCTAATTATTGTTTTCTTCTCGGGAAGTCTCTGTACTATCCCGTTCATACTGGGTTGTTGTTAATTTCCTATGTTGTTCATTGGTTGTCATTCATAGTTTGAGCTTTCTGTAATGCCAGATCCAATCCTTTATCTGCACAACCCCCTCTGTTACCCTCTTCTGATCAGATGTTGCATTGATCCCTGCCTCTCTTTTTACTGTTTTGTGGGGTTGCTATAGTTTCGAAAATCAGACATTTCAGTTCACCTGTATGCTTTTTGGTTTTAAGATTTCTAGGATTTACATTTGTCTGCTTGCTTACTCTTATGTTTTGCTTAGAAATTTTGTTGAGGTCTTTTTCAGTTTTTTGCCTGATTGTTATGCAGTTCTACCTTCTTTTGAAAATACAGTGCTTGATTTAATCGCTAGTGGATGAGTCATGCTGCACTGTCTGTTTTAAACATCTGTTGGCCTTCCCCAAGGCTGTAGTGTAGGCTTCTAGATTTTATGAATAATGTGGCATTTTTATGTAATCACTTTTCAGAGCCAAATTGCATCTGTTTAGTCTAAGTTGTTGTTAGCTTTTTTTTCCTCCTCTCATAGTAGCTTAATTTTAGAGCTATTTGAGAATATATTTATTTATTTATTTATATATATATATATTTAAAGCAATTTAATTTCAGGTTTGATGAAAAGCATGCAACGTAAACATTGCTGTTTTGATGACTCAACTGACAGTCTAACCAACTGAAAATGTAGTCACATTTCAAAAGCAATAAAAGTACTTGATGCTGGAGCTGCTTCTGAATTCACTTAATTCACTTACTGTTTTTAAAACAATCCACAGTTGTTGGGGGCTTTAAGAAATTGATCTCTTCTGTTTGTGCTCACTCTTCACGTGGTCCAATTCTTGTTTTTAATAGTCACAAACACACAAAAATCAGGGTAAGGAAGTTGCTACTGTCAGATCCGATACAGCTGGATATGCTGGGGTGGGGTGAGAAGCAGTGCAGGGGTAGGGAGAGAAGTTTAAAAAAGAAAAAAGGGAAATATTTAATCTGTAGATTGATATTTGGATGTCTTGCTGTTGTGCCTCACTGGTGTGTGTGTGGGTTTTTTTTTGTGTGTGTGTGTGTGTGAGAGTTTGTGGGGTTTTTGTTTGGTTTGATTTGGTTTTGGTGGCCCTTTTTGTATAAAGCAGACCTAGTAATTTCAGATGCTTACTGACATGTTGGAAGAGTATGAATGAGTTCTTGATAATGTAGTCATACAATTGACTGTGGGACCTGTTTCTGTAGAACAGGGTAGATTTGTCAGGTTTACATGTATGTTAAATCAATTTGAACTGAAATATTGTCTGGTGAAGGTATATCAGAATTTATACTGACACTTTTGAAAGGGCAAATCTCAGGATAAAATGCTAGCAAAATACTTTTTTTTAATGTCCTTATTTGGAGAACCTTTGTGTGTAGAACTGGTTATCTTCTCTGGTAGCTTAAGTTTTGAACCTATATGTAAAATATTTACCATCATAAGTGTTTGGAGCGTTAAGTTTTGGATTACTGCTTTACAGAGGTTTCAGTTCTATTGTGTATGATTTGAGCCAAATGTCTGGCCGTTCTGAAGAACAAACTATTGGACACCTAGAAAAAAACTGTGTTTAAACTGAAATTGATGCATTTCTTTCATGTCCATCCTGTGTCTTTCCTTCCGGAATAATCCTTTTTATTTTTATCATGTCTTGTAGCAGGCTTCAGCAATCTTTTCTGAAGGAAAAACCTTCTCATTCTATCTCTACTGTAAATGTGTTTGTGGCACTTGAATTCTTCTTGTAGCAGTAAATTAAAGTAGCCTGAACAGGAGTTTCAGCATTCACAGGTGCATTTGGAGGGTGTGTTTTTGTTGGTGACTTCAGATTTTTAAGTTTGTTTTTTATTTATTTGTTTATTTTTAATCTCCTAGATTGCTGAGAAATATTTCTTAGGTAAGCAGCATGGCAACTGGGTGGGCTGGGTTGAACATGCTCTACTTGTGTGTAGAGAAATCTTAAAACTGGAACCTTGGAAATGCATTAGTGAATGCCTCGTGAATGTATAACTTTTTCAAATGAAGCAGTGTTCTTAAGGCAATAGTGAGCTCTTAACATTTCTGATGTTTTTTAAAAAAATGTTTGATCCTTTTATTTCTAGGCATATGCTAGAGATTATTGCTAAAACTTTTTAAATTTTGGGCAGCGCTTGTTAGCCATATTTTCTTAGATTTGTGAGTATATTAGAATTTTTTTCTCAAGTGAACTCTAACCTTAGGTACAGGAGAAATAACATAATCCATCCTATCGAATATATGGGAAGGCTTAAAGGTTATACCACATACTCTTCCTAAATTGCATCAAGTAAGAAGCTGGAACAATACACTCTTCATGTATCTGAGTCCATATACGGACTCATATCCATGTACAGCAACTGGGTGGGATTTGTCCAGCTGCTGGTTTTGGGGATTTCTGTAAATCCCTTCTTCACAGTCTTCCTGGAGCCTGGTGTTGGTCTTCCGAAGACATTGCAGGGCACTAGGAGTCCAGAGTGGCCTGTACGGCATCTTAATGGAACTGTGCACCTGGACGTGTTCCAGGGAAGAGCACTGAAGTAGAACCAGGTAAGCTGGACGTGGGAAATCTGAATTTGAGGTAAACATTTTTCTAATTGAATTAGCTGTGTATAAAATTGAAAGATGATCAGAGCTCTTTATGCAGGTATCTGTTGATAGTGGAAAAACTATTTAGAGTGTTACAACTTGGTATGGAAACTCCGGCTCTCTAGCATACTTGTAACCTTTGCATAATTAAATTGTATTTTTTTTTAATATAAGATTGTTTCTTTATGGACACATGACTTGCTAGTCAAGGTTGCAATATTGAAGCGAAGGTCTAATTTATTACTTGGTGTTGCTTCCCTTCTGCAGACTGACCAATATGATTCTCCCAGCCTGGGTAGTTAGTCTTCCCATGCTTAATATTTACTGTATCAAAAAATTAACAGAACATATTCTCAATTATGACTTTTTAATATATATATATATTCCTGTTTCCTTTCTAACAAACTGGGAAGTAAGCCTGAATCAAATAAAATGTTATTTTTCTGCCTTAATCCTGATACTTGTGATTTGAAAACCTTAGATTAGACTGTCCAGCAGATAGTTCTCTTGAGCTTTATATTGAATGCACAGGAATCTTATTTTGCATAACAAGTAATTTGTTTAAATAAGCAACTTTTTTTTTTTTTAAATAAACCATTATCAGTTTTCTGATGTTTTATCTTTAGTTATTGCAGTCCTGTTTAAATATTCTAGTTATCTGTACTTTTCTTTGGAAAACAGGGTTGATGATTGTATATTATGTATCCATAAAAAGGACATTAATACTGAAGGAACTGAACTCAGCTCAAACTTCATTTTATAGAACATGACTGTGAGTTGTATGTATTAAACTCCATAATCTTGATCTTTATTTCCCCGCTGCCCTGCCCCCAGCTCTTGGGTGTGTTTGTGTGCCTGGTGATGGGAAGTTCAGAACTGAGTAAGATGATGGGGGTTTATAGCTGACCTGGCTACAGGGATTAGCGCTTTCCTGGTATGTGGCATTTACTGTTGATGTAACCCACAATTGCAAATTTAATACAGTGTCTTGCTCTGAATATTTCAGGATATTGTTCCTCTGCTTTTCTGTATTTCTATACAAAAGTATTAAATAGCATAACTTTTCGTTTTCCCCAAATGAATGTCATCTTTATAGCGGTCGGTATTTTTAATTTTGTGCTATTGCCTGGGAAATACTAACAATATGGTTTGTATTTATGTACTTTATTTTTTTTTTAATGTATGTCTTTTATTTGTAGGGTTGAGCCTTCTAACAGTAACATTTGAACTAAATTTTTCAGTTACTTTCAATTCATGCTTTTGTTCAGATACCATTTGAGCATTCTTGCTGGTGAAGTCTCCTGTGAGAGGATTACAACTACAGTTCTAATAGTAATTTCAGTAAAATCTTTTAATAGGATCTTATAACTGGAAAATATTTAAGTCAAAATCATTTTATAGCAACAATAATATAGTATTTTAATCACTTTTGACAGCAAAAAGGTCCGAGAATAAAATTTTGGAAATTTAAGAGAAATTATTTGATTGTAAAAGCAATTTTTTGTGTGGGCTCTAGGTGGCAGGATTGTTCCGTGTTGCTGAAATTGTCAATAGTGGTGAATTTAGTAGAAAAATTGAAAGGATGAAGGTGTGTCAGGTTAATAACAACCAGTATCCTCATTAGTGCTTTCAAATGGAACAAGCGTATGGTTTTTGAGTGGCTGTGTGAGAGTGTAATGGCACGATACAGCTTCAGTTCCCAAACTCAACTTTAGCCTTTATTAGCTTACACAGTAAAACTGGGAAGACTGTTATATTGCTACTAGATATTTTGAATACTGCATTTGAAAGATGGGCTAGATTATAAAAATTGTATTTATGTTGAGCACTAGTGAATCTTGTTTTGCAAATAGGTACCTCAGATTTGTCAGAAAACTGTAAAATAAAGCACTATGTTTCCTGAAAGGAAATTTGGGTCAGCTGTGAAGTAACTTCACCATTTTTAAGCACGACAACTATTAAACAAACAAGCAAACACAACCAAAACCCAAACCACAAACATTTTCATATGCTGTATGCATAAGAGAAACAAACTCAGATTATGTTTGAAGGGGATTTTTGAGCGGGTTTTGTGCTGTGCTGTGTCTTTGGGATGTTACTGTGTTGCTGCTCTTTCATACTTTGAATCAGCCTTTGCTATTTTGAATTAAATGTTTCAGTTGTCTTTCATGTAATACTCATGCTAGAAAAATATAGTGAAGATAGTCCAGAACAAGAGGAGTGGAACTTTTTACTGAAAACACAGTCCACAAATATACAGGGCTAACAGCTATGTTTTCCATTCAGTGCAGTAGACTATAGTGACACCTAAATGAACCTTTTGACTGATTCCAAGAGTAACTTTTTGTGAAAGGAAGTGTCTGATTTTTTTGTTCGTTTGTTTCCCCAGTAGTTAGTAACAAGTTCAGTTTTTTATAGATTCCCTTATATATGTATAGTACTCTGCTTCAGTTGGTTAGCTATGTAAATTGTAGTACTTTATTGTGAATTTCTTAAACAACTATTTTCCTGAGAGCACAGCTAAGATGACCTATTTATTTAGGTGGTTCTTTTAAAAACTGTTCGTGTGGTAGTATGCTTATTACATGACTTACTGTAGTATTGTCTGTACAGAGAATAGTGTGAGAGGTACTCTGAGCTTTCTGCAAACAATTGAGCATCTTGTGCATTTTATGTGTTATCCAAATGAAAGCAGATTAGGAAAGTGGGAGAGGTACATGTGTATGTAATTCAAAAGGAGGATTTACTTAATCACAGCTTTATAATTCAAGATTGTGTTTCTACCTGTGGCCTTTTTCTCAAAGGTCCTTGTGTAAGGAGAGAAGAGATGCTGAGTCAGAAATAATGGAAATGTTTATGGTCTGAATAAGCACAGTGCAGAAAATACCAATAGTTCACGTAGCTGTTCTACCAATATGTTTGCATGCTTGCGGTTGCTTGTGACTGTCCCTGAATATTAATCTTGCATATGTCCAGCCTTTGATTCTGAGGGCAACCTAGTACACAATATAAAATGCAGTACTTTAGGACTATCTTTAAATTAGAAGAGCAAGGAGAAGACAACTTCAATGTTGCTGAACAGTTTACAAGTTGAAAATACAGATTCTTAGGCCTAGGAGAGTGATGCCTTAAATGAACAACTCCAGATTTAAATATTTGTGTTAAATGTAAAGGTGCAAAATATTTTTCTCCTAAATGTCCAGTTTATCAGTTTGTGTTCCGTATGAGCAATTTTGACATTTCTGCTGTACCCTCTACAAGACCATCTGAATATTGTGAAGGCTTTTCATATCTTGCAGTACATAGGAACTGCTGAAAATATCTGATGGAAGTATTGCATTTCTGGTACCGCATCATGCCTTTCAGTCTGCCAGCGGCTGCAAAGGACTTAGCAGTGTGTTTGAGCATGTCAAGCAAATGTGTAAAGTAGTGTGGTAAAGGACTTTTCCTTCTCCAGCCCTGCTCTAAGTTTGGCCAATGTTTATAGTGTTCTGCAGCTCTTGATCATCCTGGGATACATGTCCAAGAAGAAATCCTTACTGTCAACTCAAATGAGAGTTCAAGTTTAGAAGGTTCTTCCTAGGCTCTTCTCTCTTTGTATTGAAATACCAGAATGTAAACTCTGATTAAAAATTGGTTACAGTTCAGCTATAGGAAAGTTTTAAAGCCTTGTAAGCCACACTGTATAGCAGTGTATATCCTTCTAGTATTGTATTTTTGATGTAACTTTTTTTTTGTTAGATGATTAAGATGATGTGTGCTTTTATTTTTTTCTCAAGAATTGTTTTCTATAGAGTTGAAGTAGTTGTTTCTCCTTGATGATAATTATTAGAAAATAAATACTTTTATTTTTTTGCTAGCCTGATAAAGATACTATTCTGACCGGAAGTCTTTGTTAACAAGTGTTACGGTTACATCTAGTTACAGAAAATAAATATAGGTTGCAGAATAAAGATTGCAGTTTTTCAGAATAAATTGTGATGTATTTACCATTTAGCATTTTTATTACAAAAGGATTTTTGATGGTGATGAAACTTGATTAAGTCTTCCCCAGCAGAGGAGGTTGATCTTGCTTGCTCTGGTATTTCTCATCAAACAGCCTGGTGTGAAGTTAGCACCAGTGATAGTAACTTGGCTTTGTGTATGTTAGTCACTGTGTTGGCAAGGGATAGAGCATCTGTGTCAGTAAATTTTGAGAATTTACATACTGTTGCAGGCTTTCCTACAGAACACGTGTGGCATGTTCTGTAAGAAGACTAAGTTTAGCTGACTCAGGCTGCTGTTCCTGATCATCTGTTGGCTACCATTGTTTTCCCTTCTGATTTACATCTAGTGCAGGAGGCATCTTTTTAGAGGCATGCTTGAGGATGGGCAGAAAATTCTATTATGATAGGGTTTTATTTAAGAAAATATTGAAATCCCAGATCAAGATAATTAAACAGTATTCCCTGAAAACAGATGCTGAAACATTTTGCCTCTCTTTCCACCCCTTTAATGTGATGAATTATTATTAGGTGTAGACATGGTTGGAATCAATGAAGAGAGTTTTCATGGGAACAGCAGCACTCTAGGGAGCTGACAACAAGAGCTGATTTGAATTGTCCTTTTACATGCTGGGGATTTTCTTAAGCATCAATTTTAAAGCATGTTCAATTTTTTAATTTTTTTTTTTTGAGGCCTAGTGCAGAGAAACAGATTTTTTTTTTTTTTTTTTTCTGCTCTGTTGCCCCTATCAGACGGTTTTGGTAATAAAAATGTTGCACTTGGTCTTAACTAAATCTAGAGCAGAAGCGAGGTGATATTCATATTCTGATCTCTGAAGGGATGAACAATGAAAACTTAGCAGGCTTGCAACTCTGCAGGGCTTTGCAAATCAGTTGGTACCTACAGTGGAATTCCTGCTCCATCATTTTTCTGTTACAGTAATGTAATCCCACATCCCTGGCCATGCCAATGAACAGCAAGATGATGATGGTAGTTCGAGTACTTGTCAAAATGCTGCTGTTTTTTCCCTTTCCAAACAGATACTGGCTGTGGCCTTGGGGGATCTGCGTTGTCATGCTGTGGGAAAAAGACATCAGCAAGAACACTTTGTAATTCTGTGCTTATTAGCTACTATTTTTCAGCAGATGGGAGAAAATCCTGTGGTGGTGTGGTGGCTGGTTTTTTTCATACTTGAAAGGATTTAAAATTTGATCCAGGACATGCAATTTCAGGCTATTAAAGTCTTGAGAGTCTGAAGTGCTAAAATGCTTTTGAAAAATTCGTAGTTTGAAATTTACGCTCACTTCAAGAGTATGTTAACTGTACATTTTATGAATGAAATATGGACGTGAAAGCTGGTTGTAGCTTCCTTGTGACTGAAAGAAGACTTGGCTTCTACATGGACAGTCAGTCTTAAATGATTCTTCCTCTTGTTATTTAATTAGTTCTTCTTCCTGAATTTCAGAAGACTGAGTAGCTTGTCGTTTCCAAGAGCCCGTATGAGATAAAGCACAGCAAGGACAGGAATTATGATTGATATGCTGCCCAGTCCACAGTTTGAGAGAAATCTCAATTTCCAGTAAAAGTGTGGAGTTTAGATGTATTTTGTGAAGAACAGAGCTGATTTTGAGTATCTTGGTATAATTGGTGTGCGCACGGCTCACAGCTCTTTAAAGGTTTCTTTTTCCAGGATTTTTCTGACTGAAAAGAACTTCAAAACCAGTTTTGTATGAGTTCATTCAGTCTTTGTGAAAAGAACTAGGTTTGCTCAAGGAATGGCTTTGCCTTTGCAAGTGGTTCCTGGTGGTCTTCCAGTTCCTGCCACTCTGGCTCGGAGCAGGTTGACAACATGCTGACTGAGGTCAAGTGAGCAAGCTCATAGAAACTTTGTGTTACTGCTCTCTCTGTGATTTCTACAAAATTCACCCCAGAACTCTGTGTTTTGTAATTCATGTATTTGTTCTGTAATGCCAGTGGTGTTAATTAGCACCACTTCGGTGTTGGTATACAATACTATGGAAGAGTCTTAAACATTTTGTGAATACTTCATGCTATTCTGAAACACTAAAAAAGCAATTCTCCTTAATTGATTAAAGGTTTCTTTTACTGATGAACCACTACCAAAAATTGACAGCAATGACAGACATTGTGTACACATCTCTCTATAGCTTAAAATGCCTATTGAGTAGTAATGTAATAAGCATATGCCTTTCAGAAGTTTAATTAGCATTTACGTTTTTGTTCAGAATAAAGCAGTCCTGCTAATATTACCAGGAGGAATGTGTTTTAAAACCTTGGTCGATATAATTTGTTGTGCCTTAATGACTTGGTTATCTGACAAAATACTGCATGGAAATTATTAGAATTATCCTGAATCGCTCTTGAATCAAGGGTTTGTGAATGTGATTTCTGTACTTGCTTTTTCCAATTTAAGACGGAAGGCTCTACTGCTCAAATTAGTTGGTGCCGAATGGAGTGGAGTTGGAATTCACGACAGATGTTAATAGATCTGCAGCGGAGTGTGATGGGGCTGTGCCTGTGACCCATTCCCCGCCAGCTGAAGCATGTTCTGCTCTGCTTGGGCCCCTCGCTGGGCAGGAGGCACCTGCCCGGCCTCTGCTGCTCTGTGTTTGTCGGGGAAAACCTCCCCAGGCTTTGCGAGGGCTCTTCCCTGAGAGGAGCTGAGCATCCCGAGTGGAGGAAAGCTGCTTCTAGTGCCAGGGCCTGAGACATCCCCTCAGGAGGCTGAGAGAAAGCAGCCAGGCTCTCCTTAGCACATACATACCTGGGCCTCAGAGATGAGACTTGCCCTGGAAATCTTAAGTTTTTCATTCTTGCTACAGTACAAAGTTTCAAAGGGCCTGTAAGGGATAAAGAGATTTTAAGCACCTTGTGAAGAGTTTGGGTTACTTTGTGGTATAATGAAGCCAGTTAGATTTCACAAGTTTGGCCTTAATGATGTCTGCAATGATGCCTTAAAACTCTGTTTAAGTTTGGATCCTGTCACAGAAGAGTAACCAGAAAACATCTATTTAGAAAATTGGTGTAGTAATTTTGTTTTGCTGTGAAGCACAAGTTATCCAAATAGTGTCTTCTACATGTGGTGTTATGCAAAATGCAGAGTGCCAGCAAAATTCATGGGTATCTGGTGTTTTTCAGAACTTTGCCAAGAATATCTTTGCAATTCTTCAGTCAGTAAAAGCTAGAGAAGAAGGCCGAGCACCTGAGCAAAGACCTGCACCAAATACAGCACCAACGGTAAGAGCAGCACTTAGATGAATACATGAGGGCTGTGACATTAAATGTGAGAGTAGAGCGTCTTGTCATTAAATGCAAAATTTCTTTTGGTTTAGTTCCAATAAATGCACAACTTTCAAGTATAACTTCACAGATATTCTTTGACTTAAATTACAGTTATTGGTATTTAAAGAGTTGAATATATTAGTTTAATTTGTTCAATGTGTTCTTGTTACTTAGAGATTAAGCTGCTAGTGCCAGCTCCTGTATCTATCAAACACTAGTAACATCCTGCATCTTTTTGCAAAAAATGTATTAGATGAGACTGCTGCCATTTCAAACAAAATGTTTTGCTGTTTTTCTGACAGATAGGGTAGCAAATGTTTAAGAATCTGGAACATGACTCATGAGTGGGAACAGCTTGAATCAGTTTTTTTTTGCCTGTAATAAATCAGGAGGACAGTCTTAGGGCTTTATTGTTTAAGTCTATCTAGGTATTAGACAGGATTTGTTTTGTATTATGGTGTTTACTGTTGCATTCTATTAAACATAATGTATTCTTGAACTTGGTGGGAGTCTGCTGTAAAAGCTATTTAATCATACTTGGTTTTGGTTTTGCTGCTATTGCATTTAACAAAACTAAATTTAAATAGCAAGATGAATTCCAACAGTTAAATATTTGCTTTGTGTTGGATTTCATAAATTGTGCATGGGACTATTCAAATGTCTCATTCAGAATAGTTGCGAATACATAACTAGGTCATCCACAAAAAGACTGAATTGGTATTTAGTGTGTCTCTAGATCAGTGCTTTTTCAAACTTTTTTTCCCCAAAATGCCTTTTTTCCTCCATATTTGTTTTTATTCTGTAGATTTAGCAGAATGTGAGCTTAATCAGTCTAGCAAGGAACATTTTGTGTGTGTGGCTGAAGGTTTAATTGTGAGTTGCCACTTGACAGTGTTGTTTCCCCCCCACCCCGCACTAATTCTTGAGATATTACAAAAACTCAGTGATTTCATAAAACTTGCAGATTTTTCGCTAATATAGTTAATTACTGCTAGTTTAGCTTTATCTCACGTTGTGGTCACTGCTTTCAACATGTACTTCTAAATGTTATTTCTCTTAAGATTCTAAGTGGATGTTGAAGGGAAGTGTATCAGAAGTTTTCAAATGCATTGAAAGCAAGTGAACTAATTTTGTACTCTTGAGAAGTTCCATGTAATACTTTATGAAGTTCAAAAAAATCAAGTATCTTTTAGTATGTTTTACAAATCTTATTTAACCTGTTTTTAGGATCCCACTTTACGAAATAAGCAACCTATTCCAGCTGCCTACAACAGATACGATCAGGAAAGATTCAAAGGCAAAGAGGGTAAGTTGATCGTAATACTTCTTTTATAAGAAGAAAAAAAAAAAAACTGTGAAATGATGGTGAGTTACAAAGTTCTGGTTAGGGGATTCTCTACTTTCCAAACCCAAGAAAAGAGCAAATAAAAAAAAGTAACTATGCCTAAAGAGAGCTTTTCCTGGTAATAAAGTCTACAAATATTATTTATTAGAAATTATTTCTACCTATTAGGAGGCAAACTGAAAGCTTCAAACCAGAACTTCTTGAGAAAAGAATGAATTATTTGTTTGGGGAAGCTCATATGTAATTAATGGAAAAGCAGAACTGCAAATGTTGCTGTCAGGTGTGTAAAGTGAAATTGCCTGTCCTCAAACAATCACAATTACTTCGCAAGTTGCTTCCAGTAATTACAAGTAAATATTATTAGCTTCTTATGCCTCTTTAAATCACAAAACAAAATTGCAAAATGTTAGCTCCCTTCTGTAGAGGAGATGGAAATAATCTACAATATTTAAGAATTTTCACTTATTTTAGAACAGGGTGGAAGGTTGAACTTGAGTGATGACTCAAATTTTTTCTCAAAGGTATTGTAACTATAGGAAGGATTCACAGCAGTCTTCTTATAGTCGCATCATGATTGCGGCTTATTGTCTATCTCGGTTTCATATACTACTACAGTATTCATGAAGATGTAAAGTTTAGGCAGCAAAGAGGTGAGCTGTTTTTTCTTTGAATATACATGTGCTTTAATACAGAATTTTTCCTTTAACAATCTTGTTCTTAGCATAAACAATTCAAAGCTTGTAGAGCTAAAATAGTAAATTTGGGATTTTTAACGTGAGGTGCTGCTGAGTTGCAGCCAAATTTCTCTGCTCCTTGTGATGGATCATTATTTCTGATGCTGTGTGTCAGGACGTCTCTCTGGTTGGCCTACTTAAAATCTTTATGCCAAGTGGGACAGGCTTTGCTGCAAGAGTGGCTTAGATTGCTTTAATAGCGAACGTGAGGCAAGTGGCAACGGTAAGGTAGTACTCTTGAAGAGGTAAGCATCAGTTACATCTGCAGTCAGTGGTCCTGTTTATGCAGCCCTGAGTCAGTAATTGGTAGCTCTCAAATTTGGTGTCTTGTTACTGCAGCTTTGGTGGGCAGGAGAGAAAAGTCTTTCCTTTGACATCCTGAAAGTTCTGTGTATTAGAAATGTATTGGAAAGTCTCTGCAGTTGGACTCGTATGTCCTCGATATTTCCCCAGTGGAAGAATGTGTTACTTGGCAGCGCACCCATCATGGTGAAGTGTGCAAATGGGTTTGAGGTGAGGAGGTGAACACCCTGTGGTCGCTATCCCTGACTGCTGATTCTTTCTTGTTGGTTTTGTTTTTGTCAGTCAGTGATGCTGTCCTCTCTTCAAAAACATGGAGCTCCATTTGGATTTTCAAACATAGCTGCTGATTTTCAGAAGTATATCTAGTTTTCAACCAGTCATAAGTACTAAGCCTGGGGCTATAGAGCTTTTAAACTTGAGGTGACTCTGGACCATAATTTTTCTTTCTCCCTCCTATACATTGTTAAGAAAGCTTCTTTATAAAGTATTTCTCATAATAACTATTTTCTTCTAAATTGTGTGATTTTCCCCACAAGGGGGGAAAAGATAACTCTGGTAGCAGGAGATCCAAAGTTCTGAAATTTGACTGCCTTGTTAGACTTTCATTTTAAGGTTATAGGATTCTGCTGCTGCTTTTCTTTTTTTTTTTTCCTAGCATAGTATATGTGCAAGAGATTCACATTTGAAAAAAAGTTGTGGTCTGTCTCTATTTTCTGGCTTAGTGTGACCAAGTAGCATGATAACTTTCAGTACTGTACATGCACTTCAGTGCTGGGAAAGTTACAGATTCGTACTGTAGTTTTTTTTTTTTATTAGTACTGTGAGAAACTGTTAAGAACTTGGGGTTAATTACTTTAAGATTATTACTGAGCTGTTATGTATGAACTTTGCAGAGAATTTTGTAAACTAATTAGTGTAGCTTGGAAATTCAGGCATAAAACTTTTAAATTTTATTTGTTAGGGTATAGTACTGAAAAGGAGTGTTCTGTAAACTCTTATGTAGAATGATATTTAGTGTCAGTGGTTTAATTACCATGGATGTGAAATGGGGTAGTGAATTGTTTCCAGACAGTCTGCAGAGCTGTTGCTCTCTGGGGTTTGAAGAGTTTACAGCTGAAAAATTAAGCAGTTATTCAATCTTATTCATCCACAATTCAAACAAAGTCTTTAACTTGAGTTCTTCAGTATTTCAGAGACATGCTCCTTTCTCTTTGCCTAGACTTCCTTCCAGAAATCCAGGTTAATTTGAGTCTGTCAAAGCTGTTATTCTTTTGGTAGTGTATCAGCGCTCAAGTTTGCACCCGGATTGGATGGCTAAAGCTGCAGCAGGTGCAGAATCAAAATGCAGAGTGACCTAAATTGACATAGAGCAGTAGGCTTTCAACAGATGAAAGGCACTTTGAACATTAATACATGTATGCAAGGAAATGGAACAGATGCCCAAATGGTGATTGAGAATATAATCAGTCAAATAAGCTGATGTATTAGAATGCATATTTTCATTTCCATGTTTAATTATTTTGAATGAGAGAAGTCACTCAGATTCATGCATGGTGATGCTAGAAAGGTAGTGAACCACAGTGGAAAAGTGTGTGGTTCTTGTGATGGTCTTTGAGTCACTGAACTGTGAGATTGTGATTATAATATGCAATAACTGGAGAAGATAGTCTTAATGTTAACTGATGATAGTTCATGTTTTTGAAGTATTAGAATTGATTTTTCTGTATTAGTTATTGTATTTAGACTCTCAAGATGTAGGCTTTAAGGCATATGTTGCTGTCAGTGTTTTTAACAATACTTTTATGTTTATGAAACTGATTATATTTGGCAAACAGAAAAAGTTGTAATACAGTTTGTCACAATACATTAATGTTGGGCTTTGCTTGCATTCTTTACTCCTTAGTGTTAGATCTGTGTTTAAAGTATTTATTATGGAATACTTTTTGCCTAAACAAAATGTGTATGTTAACTTTGTAATTATATTGAAAAATCTAAATGTATTGAAGACTCTCAAGTAGGGGTTTGTGGTGTAGTTTTTATTTATTTTTTTTTTTGTTGAATTTTTTCTGCATCTAACCCCAAGTTGAAAAAAAAGGGTTCAAATCCTGCCATCCTGATACTTAGAGGACTCTTTTCTTAGTAGATGACATAATTTTGACTGCTTTCTCTATTATCATCGAAGAAACTGATTTTGAAACTGGAGTTGCAAACTAATTCTTGGCCAGGCATTAATATTTCATCTCTGTGCTGGTGCATGACTCAGCAGTGCAGGTTCGAGCTGGTTTGGGAGGGAGAGGAGAAACATTGCTTTAGTGTTCTTAGAGGGGTCTGGCAATTTCTGCTCTGTACGCTGGGGCCCGTCCCCTGGTGCTCCAGCTTGCTCTGTGTTCTGCTCCTCTTTGCCGTGGCCTGTGGCTCCTCCTGTATCCCAGGCCTGCTTTTGAGCAGCTGTATCAGGGTCAACTGCTGCCTTTGGAGGATGCTCTGGAAGAAGTGTCTCTCTGCTTTGTAGCTTGGCCCCTGATTGTCTTTTAGAGGCAGCTGTGTTAACCTCTCAAACACCCTGAGCAGCCTTTGAAGCAGGAATGCAGCTCTGATGGCAGAGCCCCTGGCTGGGAAGCGTTTGTTTTCTGCTTTGCATAGGCTGTGGGCAGTGACCAGAGCTAGAGGTACCACTGTATGTGACCAAGTTTATAGGCTGTTGAGACCTTATAAAAAGGCACAAAAGTGCATGTGCCAGTGCTGTCACTTGTAGCAGTGTTTGTTTCTGTAAGAAAAGTGAGTGTTTCACTGGTAGAATATCACATGGTGAATGTGAGAGGATCAAGTCAGTAAAACTGTATTGTGAGGGAAGATTGTCCGTGCTGTTACCAGTTACAGGAGGGTTGCGTTGCTGTGGTTATCTGAAGCTGACAATGCTGAACTCATTCACCAGTTGCTTGAGAGCTTGAGACAAGAAATTTGAGAGCTGGTGGGCAGCCTGGGAGGTGATTTCTCCTGCTCATCCCACCCTACCTACAGGTAGCAGACCCTGGGGTTGCACTGGACCTTTTAGTGGCTGCTGTAGCTGTTTGCTGGAATGTACCTACATTCTACTTTGAGCTCTAGTTAGTGACTCTGCTGGCTTATTAAATGAACCAGGACATATTTCATGAGAGACCTGGGTAGATTTTTGCAAAAGTTGAAACCATTGACTGGGAGGAAACTGTAACAAGCCAGGCACAACAAGGGATGCTGCTTTGCTGGTCTAGTTAAGGAAGCCTGTTGTGTTCTTGGGAATTTGGGAAGAACATCTGGTTGAAACAGTTGGAAATTCTCCATGTCACAGGCAAGAGCAACCTATAATAGGTCTGTCTGGAAAAGGGAAAGGTTTCTCTGTTGGTGACCTTTCAAAGTTCACAAACAACTGTCAGCCTGGACTATATGCCTCAGATTTATGTCACTCCAGGTCAGCAAAAGCATCTCTTCAACTTAGAGGAGCTCTATCAAGTATTCTGCCAGGCTCCAGGCACCAACTGAAATATTAATATGCTCCTTGCCCAGAGATGGTGACCTATATAGTCACAGAAAAAAACTGCTATCCATAGAAGTGTTGGTCAGATGCAACTTCACTATCTTTAGCACAAGTTTAGCTGTATGAGCGCTGAGCTAAGACTTAACGCATAATTACATTTCGGGGTTTGGGGGAAAGGCGGTAAAGCAATATCAGTTTATAATGGAAGATGGGCTGCTTTTTTTTTTTCCTTCCTGTAGAGAAGACGGCATTCATGTCTGTCTGTACCTGCAGAATCAACTCTGTCGTTCAGAAATGTTAAATCCGGCACAAGGGGAGGGGTGGCCTTGAGGTGCCAAGATGAAGAAGAGCTGGAACTGGGGTGACTTTGTGTGTAACAAAAACAAAACAAACAAAGAACCAAAAACACGCACACACAAAAACCCAACACAAACAAAACCAACCAAACAACAACAACAAAACAACAACCAAACAACAACAAAAACAAACAAACAAAAATCACCACCCTGTGGCCGGTAACATTAGGCCTTTCCATGTGATAGAATAGGTCTGGTAGCATAATAGAGAGAGCAAAGGAGGGGAAGGAAAAAGCAAAAACAATATTCAGAAAACGGATACCTATCTCCATGGTGAGAAGAGTATGTTCCGTTTTCAACCCTTGGCTATCTTCTCCTGGGCACTGGAGAGTTATTAAATCTGGGAAACTTTTCTGCCTCATTTCCTGCAAGTGTCTGATAATCTTCCTCATCTAAGGAAGAAAGGATGAGCAACCATAGATGCTTCCCACAGCATCTGCATTGTTTCCAAGGTTGTCTGGGTTTCAATTTAAGTTCATTTACTCATAAGAGCAAGGAGCTTTAACAGTTTTGAAAATCTCATATTTTTCTTGGACTTTTTGTAGGTTCAGATGTGAACATTACTTTGATTCTATGTTAGTTTTGGTCTATTATGTTTTTGTGCTGATGCATTGTATAAAGGTGGTGTAATAAATGGCAGAAGTGTTTCAATTCCTTATAGCTATTTCTGTATAGTATCACTTATCTTTACCCAAGTCCAGTTGAAATAGTCTCAAAGTTTCTTAGATATAGACAAATTCTTGCTTCTCATGGTTTGATTGGTGATTATCATGCCATTTTGAGTACAAATTAATTGGGTGTTTGGTTGATGGAGTCAGTTGACAGTAGATGCATGAGGCTAGGGAATTCACAAAAGGAAAAAGGTTTTCTTGCAAGTCCTGATCACAGTATTTAGGAGTTGACAGAGAAGGAGGATTCAAAGGCAAACAGGCCAGCGGCAGCAGGTTTAGTCACTGAGCACTTGCAAGATCCTGGCACTTACTCAGCATAAATTCAGTCTTATTAAAACAACAACAACAAAACCAACCCCTTTTATCACCTTTAGTGTGGTACTGTGAATTTGTGCAGATTTTGTCTTCTGTATAATATGACAATGATGTTGTTGCTCTTCTGTGCTCCAAAAGTAAATTTATCATTGTCGAGGGTTAAGATTGCGGGGTGACAATAAAACCCTGGCAGATGTATTGTTAGCGCCCTCTCCCCGCCTCCACTTCCCCCTCCCTCTCCCCCCTTTCCGCTAAGGAGAAGCAATTGGGAGGAAAAGAAGGACAGAGTGAAGAGAGTTGGAAAAAATTAAAGATGTTTTACTAATGCTACTAATAAGAATAGAGAAAATAATACAAAATATACAAAACCAATCTTGAAAGTCTCAGCAACTGCAGAGCTGGCAATCAAAGTCCTGGATTAGACTCTGCAGCCAGTCGGAGCTGGATTCAGTCTCTCACTAGGCCTCAGTTCACAGGGACGAATAGCAAGGTCCTCTTTTAATGTCGGCCATAAGCAGAAGGGAAAAGGGAAAAGCAACACGAGATCCTCGTGATCTCCCACTTTTATATGAAGTATTCATGTGAATGGGATGTTACACACCGTTGGTCAGTTTCTTGGTCACTTGCTTCTCATCGCCCCTCTTGCCAGATGTCCATCCATGCTTATCAATAAGTTTGCATTCCGTTGCTAGGTTTACCAAAACATGTGTCTGGTTCTCCAGGAAAATGCAGTTAATATGAAGGCTTTAGCTGACAGGCAAATTCACTGAAAGAGAAACTTGTTTTTAACAAAACCAGGACAATCATGTTAAGTGGCCATGGTTTTATAGTCAATGTGTAAACTGATTTCTTATGAAGTATATTTTTCCATTAATACAACTCTAAGTTGAATATGTTGCATTATAGTGCATTCTGAGAATTAGTTGCTTCTCCATTTTTGTACTGAAGAGAAGTTTTTAGACGAAGTGCATATTGTAACGCATTCTCACAAAGATTTAAGTTTTTATCTGTTCTCTGTAGTGGTTTGAATGATTCCATGCAGCAGGGAAGGCTTACTGTGCAGGAAGCAGAGATACCAAATGGATCTCTGTCTAAAGAAAACACAGATTTCCTGATTACTGAGCAGGTTTTATATTGTGAACAGAACCTAAACCACCGCGAAGAGCAAGATATGTTCTTTGCAAAAATAAATTCAAAGATATTTTCAGTGTTGTCTGTGTAGACAGGATGTCCTCTGTTCATAATGATTTACGAGAGACATTTTTTTCCTTTGCAGAAACGGAAGGCTTTAAAATTGATACCATGGGCACCTATCACGGAATGACTCTGAAGTCTGTAACGGTAAGCTAAAAGTATTTTCTTAAATATGTTTTGTGGAAATGATAGCGTACCTGTATGTGTGTCTTGTCAATCTGGCCTAAGCTCTGAAGTTCACTTTGACTGACTAACAGGATTAATGAATGTTCTCTGTGAAAAGACAAAACATGTTTTGATTTGGTCTGCACATTTGTGAGATCTTTGCCCAAGGGATTTGTCCGCAGCAAAAGGTGTGCAGCGAAGGGTTGCTGGTGGGTTCTTCTTGTGGAGGTCAAGTGTTTTTGTGCTTAATACTCAGATTTTTTTCCTGGTCTTACGTGTGCCTATGAAAGGCATCATTCATAATTGTAAGCGGTAGAATTATACTCAGAAAACTTAAGTAATAAAGCTGGGATTTGGAGTATCGCTCTGTTTCTTTCTCTGCATTTAATAACATTAATTTGTGTAGTGGTGGGAGAATTTGACCTCTGCATTACTGTTGGAGCTTTCAAGCTTAGTGAGCTGGACTTCTTTTGTATGACTTTACAATGCTGTCAGTGGGAATTGCTACATATACAGATGAAAGAGACCCTCAAACAGATTTTTTAAATTTTTTTGGCCAATATTTGTCTGCTTTTGTGGAAGTGAGTTGAATGCTCTCAAACAAATGCTGTTTTGATCTGCTGGTAAGTAGGACAGATGCTACAAAACCAATGTAGAGCCCTCATTAAGGTTCTTGCCATCTGCATACCTGTATAAAACTGATGAATAGACAGCACTAAATACTCTCCTAAATTCATGCACTACTACTAGATAACACTCCTAATTTGAACATAAAAACAGTACCTTGAATGTAAATTTCTTAAAATAATTTAGAGCTTTTTCTTGTTTGATAAAAGCTCTTGCCCAAGTTTTTTGTTCCCAACCTCCTGGACTTAAAATATCTTAAAAATTGGAAGGAATCTACTTAGCTGTGAACAGTGTCATTTCTAGATGAACACAGAAATCGACTGGATGAAGGAGAGGAATAACCCACTATGTCTGAAGATTTGTTCTCAAATCTTGAACTGATTCTGAGCTGCTTTATGAGGGATCGAGCAGTGTTAATATACCAAACCCAGATTTCTATGGTATAATGTATCTATTTGAAGTGGTAGTCACTTGAAATGACTTAGTAAATCAGTTGTGTTTAAATTGCCCTGCAGGGAGGAAAAAGAAATCAATTTTTTAATAAAGGAGAAGTTTATAGTGAAGTAGAAATGTTTAAATGTTTTAAGCTTGTCATTATAACAACTATAAAAGTGAGGGGATGCACATAGCTCTAAAAATGATGCTTCTCAAAGTTCATTAAAAAATAATTAAGGTTTTATATTCTAGGAATCCTAGCTCACATATTCAACATACTACCTAGAGTTTTGAGATGGAGTTACTAAGTTGTCCTTGTTGGTTTCTTTCATTAAGAAAGAAAACTGATATTAAATTACTATTAAATCTTTTTTGCAACACAAACTATAGTTTTTTGAAATGACTATTTAAGAGGTGTTACATGACTGCACAAGAAGGCATCATCCGGTATCATGAGAAATATTAAAACTCCATCTGTCATTTAGCATTTTTCTAAGAAAGAACTTGTAAGGGATTTTTGGAGCTTTATTTTCCAGACTCTTAAAAAGGTGTCCTAAATGTTCAGCTCATTCATAAGTTACAGTGACATACTGACTTTGTGCTTCAGATGGGAGAGAAATAAATCTGTTTATTATGTGGCACAGAAATATTTATCTGTTTTTGTCTAAACTTGGTCACGGTGATGGACCACATAGTTCTAACCCATAATCTTCAGATCATTGTTTTATATGGAATGCTTAATCTCTTAGTAGTTAGCAAATTCCGCATTATACTTTTACTTGTTTTTGGGTGGCTTGTTCCTATTTCTTATGCTAGGCAAAACTAGGGAAGAAATGGGAAAGTAATTTTTTTTCCCCTAGAGATTTAATGGAAAAGGTCATTGTACTCATTGGCTAAATCACAGGAATATGGAGGATGGTACTGGAATTGCATCCTACCTACATTATGTCATCTGCTCTCCTTATAGCACGGGTATAATCCCTTGTGTGAACTCAAACATTTAAAGGGAATTGAAGTGTTCTGCAGCTCTTTGGTAGAGGCCATCTTCAAGCTTCAGACCTCTGATTTCCAAACAAGTGGTGAAATTTGAAAGGTTCATTTCTATACCATTTTTCTTCTTGACTTTGGTGGCTCCTCTGTTTTTTTTCCATTAGTGTATTTATAGAGAGCAGTCATTCTCTTACAACTTTTTTTTTTGTTTGACTAAACAAATCTTCTTGTGAAATAAGCTTTCAATTCATGTGTGAGTTTTCTTTTGCTAGCTATTTCAGTTAATTTTAACTTCTTTCCAAGCACAGAGAAGTATTGATGTAGTCCACGTGAGATCTCACCAATGGCTTGTAGTAGGGCATTTAGAATTTCCTGCTGCTTCTGAAAATATAAATATTGCCTTGAGACAGGTCAATTACCTATTTTACTTTATATTTGTTCTTTATCACTTTTTTGTATATTATTTTTGATCTAGTTTCCACATGGGTTATGAGTTGCATGTTGGAAGAGGTGGTTTAACCTAGTGTGGTGGTTCATTTGAGTGTTTAACGTGATTTGTGATACCATCTACCAGGACTTTTGTTCTTGCTGTGTTACATTGTCCTTTATTTTCTTTGTCTGAACAAATAACTTTGTTTTGATGGTTAGTCTTCCCTTTAAAAGGTCAATGGAACCATTAGCTTCTGAAAGTTTTGATCTTGTTTGCAATTGGAAAAACCTTTGTAGACATACTTATGACTTGGAGTGGAAACTGTGCCCCACTGTCTGGAGTTGCGCACCCACTTCTCATGTCAAATTTTAAGAAGCTTTTCTTTTTCTTTTTTCTGTTTTATTCCCTGCGTTTCTTCCACTTGCACTCTGCCTTACCTTAATTATCTGTAGTGATTTTTATTAAATGTGCAAAACTTCTCTTTTATTTTTGTTCTTGCTGCAATGTGAGTTGTCATAGATGCTTGTTCTTTTTAACAGCAAAACAAAAACTTCTGCATCTTGACTGCTTGCTTTTCATCAGTGATGTTGGAAACTTTCTTAGCATTCAAAACTTGTGCCAGAACAGATGGTGAATGGTGGGCTTTTTCTGAAGTAATGTCAGCTAAAATAACTTGTGCTGCTGGCAGTTCTTCCCTATAACAGAGTTTTTTGCTTAATTGGCACACTTACTTTCTCTTAGGAAGAACTGACTTATTTAATGACTTTTTTTTTCAATTGTGAAGGCATGATTTTGTTATTCTGGACCTGGAATTGTTTGTAGTGGGCCATCTTCCTCAGAAAGGCTTTTTTAATACCTGTGGCACCATCTATTTGCCTGGGCTGGTGATGTTTTGGGAAGCTAATGGTGGTACCTCTTGCTATCCAGTTAGCCAGCAGTTCATGTTGCAAATTGTGTAGTGTGACTTTCAGAAATGTCCAGGTCTACCTGCAGGTTTCACTTCAAAGCATAATCCCCTGGATAGCAGGATAACTTCTGTGCTTTAGGTAGGAAAGGTTACTGTTTGAGATGGATCAAATAAGAGCTATGGAAGATAAATATGTTAGTAGTTTTGTACCATGCAGGGTGTGAGGGAATGCTGGGAGAGAATTTTAAGCTGATAGTCTCAATGTGTTCTTTCTTACTTGTGTAAATTTTACATGTTCAGTGCATTAGCCTTCTGCTTCTCTAAAGTGAAATGTGAATTTGGGAGACTAAGCCAGTGTCATCTAGTGGAAGCCTAGAAAGTGGTCTGACCTTTCTTTCATAGAGAAACAAAACTCAGTTTTGGACTAATGGTTTCTGTAACTAGAATATGTGAATAATTTAACTGTTACTACAGCTTGAGATGTGAAGATCAGAGCAAACTAACTATCTGTACTTAGGTCAGGATACAGGAGAAGCTGCTTGCTCTGCGAGTATCTGATAAAGCTGGCTTTTGTAGATCGGTCCTAAAGTGGAATCCTCTTCCAAGCTGAGGACATGCTTTGTATTGACTGTGTGCACATGCAAGTGACATTTGTTTCTCCATGACAATAGTAGTCACAGTGATGCTGGTTTTACTCATCTTGGTGCTTTTTCTTTCTTAGGTTTTCATTACTTTAATATGAAAGGAAGGAATAGACTGATCTGATCTACCATCCTGATAAGTCTTGAGATGTCACTCAATGTGGTTATAAACTGGGGTGCAAGTAAGATATGCTTAGTACTGCAGTAGGCCCTTGTAGAAATTACTTTTTCTTTCCTAACTGCTAGAAATCTCTCTTGTTTTTAATTTCTGTTTTCTTTTAGTATTCATAGCCGCTGAAGCTCAGAGGCTTCCTTTATCTTTTGTTTTTGCTGCTCGTAATGGAATCTGTTGATCATCCACGCCCATAAGCAGCCAGAACTACTGCTGGCATTTCTTTTTCTTACTGTTCAGTAAACAGGTGGGTGCAACAGCTCTTTTAGCTATTGAGATGATCTACATATCAGATAGTTGGGGGCCATGCTTGGAAAGTCAGCGTATAGTTATTCAGGGTTTCAGTTGAGGCACTTTGCTTGTAGCAAACTCCAATGCAAATTTCTGCAGAGCATTCAAACATCTTAAATTTTATCTCTAATAAGAAATTCTATGTAGGTTTTCAGTGCTTCTGACTTTAGTGATATTTTTCCTATGAATTAACAAAAGCAACTTCAGTCTTTCTGGTGTAAACTGCCAGGCTTTACAATTATTTGTCAGTTGTAAAATTACTTTGAGTAAACATATGAGACTATTGGTAATTAAAGAAAATACATTACATTTCAGTTGAAACAAATACATTACATAGTCCAACAGTAAACTACTATTAAAAAAAGAGGGTCTCTATGTAAGCCACAGTACAAACAGGCTTAATTTCAGAAGAATTGGAAGACTGGTTCAGCACCACCAAGGTCAGCAGCGTTTTTCATCATTTTTTGTCAGTCTCAGGTTTTGAACCTTAACTAATCAAAAGATGTTGCTGTTATTGCCTCCCAAATCTTTCAAGTATGGTGTAGTCCCAGTGATTTTATTATTTTTAACTGAGAGGTTATTTAACTGCTGGTATATTTTTCAAAGTATTAGCATGTAGTAAAATGAAGGGAATTGCCAAGTTTTTGGCATCTTAAAGATTGGGCCGTTGGAAATGAAGCATGTTGGGGCAGGAGCAATCAGCATGGTGTATGCACATATTTTAAATAAGACTTCAATTAATTGATATGTTTCTGTGTAAGTAGGTAAATTCACAATATTTTTCATTTTTAATTTGTCATGAAGAATTAAGACTGTGATTTAGTGCCAAAACTTGAAATGACTTTTCGAAAGCATATAGTGGAACTGGACATTGTGTCTCAATATACAGATAAATAGCACTTAACTTTAAAAAAATAACTGAAAATGTAATACATCTTACATAGGAGAGATATAACTACTTATCCACATGTCACCCGTTTTCTGTGTCATGTTCTAATCTCATTAAAATATTTGAGAGCAGTGGTATTGAGGAGGGAGCCAACAAAACAACAGACTCTTTGAAAGCATTTTAAATGGCTCTGAAGCAGAGCATGATTTTCATGCAGTCTGTGCATAAGCTGGTCATTATTCTCGATGTGAACGTAACGCCAGCCTGCCTGCACCCCCGCTCGCCTCCACGGGCCAAGCAGTGTTCCGTCAGCTCTTTGTGTGCACACTGTTCAGATTTTAACCATCAAAAGGATGTTTGAAATAATTGCCTATTAAAAATGAGTGTTCCGTAGATGCTGCTGCATGTAGAGAGTTTTGTTTTCATTGGATTTGTAATTTATTTTTTTTACATGTTAAATACATTCATCTGCAACTGTAATTCAGGCAACCATGAGGTTCTTGGTCCATGGGGATTAAGGGCTAGGACATGACCAGTAACTCAGAAAATCCTTGACCTGGAGAAATGGATGTTTCCCTGGAACAGTCTGCCAGCAACCTTACACTGCTCTGCAGTAACAGCCCCGAGGGCCTTGGGTGTCTCTGTTACTCTATCGAGAGTGGATGAAGTGCAACCAAGTTTTCTAAGAACTATTACTGTATTTTTATGTTTAAGGTCTTCACAGCAATTTCAGTGGTTGGCATTTCATTGCCTCAGTCGTGTTTCAAACATTAAATTAGTCTCCCCTAAAGAGTTTTAGTGTAAATAGTCACGTGTATAGAGACCAAGAAAAATCACATACAAATGCATCTTTCAAGAAAATGTGTTAAGTTGAACAGTGCTGCACTTGTTTTTTCAGCAATTGTAAGTAATGCATATCTGTGCCAAGATTTCTTGCTGTTCTGCTGCATTAAACCATAGAACTACCTGTTTTGTTCCTTGTCATAGGTTTTATTTTATTTTGAGAGTAAGAACTGTAAATAAATTCAAGAAAAGTGGATGTTGTGTAAGCAGTCATATCTGGAAGTTAGGCATTGCTGTGGTGCCCTCTATGCTACTGAACAAAAGAGGGAGCAAGACCTGGGGCCATGTAGCTTTGTTACTGAATGAGGGTGTCTCAAGTCTCTGTTCTGTGTGAAACTCAACTGTGTCACCATGCTAAGTGTGCTGGTGGCAAGCCTGTCAAGTCCTTGAGTGATTTCAATGGAGGAGTGCCAAGTGTGAGAATTCAAAGTGTTTCTGAGTATACATCGGAGTGGAGCCTTAGATATCCAGGGAGCTTTACTTACAGAAGCTTAAGAGTCTTAAAAATTCTTAGTATGGGTTTTATGATGCCTTGCTAGACCTGCCTTGACTTAAAGCTGAATGATGAGAGTTTACTTGCTAGCCCTATGGGTGTTCCTCGAGACACTCATCTGCCACATACACTCTGCCAGGGCTAAGATCCTTTACGAATGGTTCAGGAGTCACTCTCATTTGGAAACATGACCCCAAACAAAAATGTCTAGGAGACTTCAGTGGTGTTCTTTGAATTAGGTGTTTGCTATCTGCTGTAATCTTATTTAGGTGTTTTGATTCATTGGTGTTTCTCAGGTCTTAAGATTTATGTGTAATATCCATTAATTAAAGTTTTATAGGGCATTGCTCAATGGTAGTAGCTAAACTTGAGCTACAGATTTTTATCCTTTGTCCTAATTTTTTTGAACAAACAAACATCATGCATTTCACACAGCTTATATGTTGAAGAGTGTTGTTTACATATTTCCCTCTATAAATTATCTCCAAACATTTACTGAATATGTAATAGTTGCATGTTCAACTAATAGTTGATCATCAAATTTCTTCTAATGGGGAGAGAACAATGTAACTATTATGTGGTGCAGTAATTTATTCACAAATATTGAAGGTGGTACAAAGGTCTTACGAACCCAGTAGAAATGAGCATGTGACAGATGGGGAACCAGAAGTTATTTCACTTCAACATCCCTTCTTTCTGAAAGTTTATCCATATTTACCAAAATAATCACATGGGTAGCCATCTCATTGTTTAACAGAGTTTTGAAGGTTTCTAACACTGAAATTTATGATACAGTAACTAAATCAATGTTATAATTGAAGTATTTGAGTCATTGATGTAACTAATCTGAGATAAGTCAAGATTTCCCTCTCTCTTCAGTTGTTCCCTCTCTATTCATTGTCATTAGGCCATGTGACACTTTACTACTTGGTTATTTGCTCCTAATGGAGTAAGATACAATTTCTTATTTGGGGAAATAAGCAAGCACTCCAAGCAGAAAACTTATTTAGCTTAGTATCATAGTCATACCTTTTTTTTTTTTTTTTTTTGGAGCTTGGAAAGTGGAATAGTTTGTTTGTTACTCCAGCAACATCCACAGGAACATGCCTCAAAACCCAGTCTCATGTGTATCTCAGTGCTACTTAGTATTATTTAGTCATGGCAGAGCAAATTCTCTGTTATGAGTTTTTATTTTTAGAAGTTCTGTACTTTGTCCTAATTGTCAAGGCCCTCTTTGAACATTCTTAAGGACTGTGTTTTTCAATTTGTGGACACTGTTCTGGAGTTGCTATTTTAAAGGTCTTCCTCCTTAATTTTTGTTGTTGTGGGTTTGTTTGATTATTACCCCCCCCCCCCCCCCCCCCCACCTTTATATGGCACTCTTTGAATATGTGGCTGTTGGTGTTTGAATCCAACCAGAAGGTATTGCTCTATGGCTGGCTTTTTCACAGGTTTACAGTTATTAATATTACAAGTGTGTATTATAGGCGATTGTTCTTTAGTTCTTTCATCAGAATATGTAAGGGAAAGATAGTATTTCCTAAGCACATCAAACCTATAGAGCTCAGACTTGAGACAGATCTTTGGAGGCAAATGTTAATGAAATACTAAGGTAAGAACTCTGGTTCACAGTCTTTTGTGGGGGGTGGAATAGAGGTGATGTCATTCAGCACTGTTTCAACATAGTGCAACATCACTAATGAGAAGATGCAGTTAGAACAGCAAAATACACAGTGTTTTAAAGCCTCTAAGGCAATTCCTTCTTGCACCATTTAAAAGGGTAATTGATTAAGTCTGACTATGTTTTGGTCTTTAACTTTATGTGATTTTATTGTTCCATCTAAACCAGGTGTTAATCTGCCTGTGTCTTTTATGCAGCCACATTGCTGTTGAATCTGCATCCTCGCTTTCAGGGTGTTTAAATGCGTTTTATTTATTTTTGCTACAACAAGAACCTATAGGAAAAATCCTGGTTTACTCAGGTTTGCTACTGATGGCCCTGGATATGGTCTGTTTCAGCACAGGCTTTCTCATTAGGCAAATGACTGTAAAGACTGTATAATGAACTCTGCATTAGTTGTGGCTCACTCAACCTGCATTTAGGCAATACTGATCATACCTTCCGGAATATACCTGTGATTGCGATCTGCAGACCTGCCATCTGGAGCTGTATTTATGTTTTCACTGAGCAATATGCTATTGCAGAAACTACTTGCATCAATGCTGCTGGAAGGGTGGTTCTTCACTATTTATTCATTTAAAACTCTCTTAAAGACACTGCTCAGCTTAGCTAAGTGAGTTATAGGGAGCCCTGAGTATGTTTGTAAGTGCATGTAGGTAAGCATTGAAAGATGTATTGTCTGGTTTAATTTCATTCACTGCTTTCTGTTTTGCCACTCCCAATTCCCAAAAGGATTGTGACTTTTTTGGAGGCTTTTGGTTTGGGGCTTTTGTCAGTCACAAGAATCTCATATGTCTGGGATTCCAGATTTAACACCGAAGATACTGATGGGGTAAAAAACCCCATCTGGTTTCCAGTCTTTGTGAGCTGATAAATGCATAGTGTGAATGTGAATTTCTTCAAGATGAATTATTTGGATTTTCTTTTGAAGTGTAAAAGCAATTCTCAGAGTTTTGTTTGCTACCATATGAACATATTAATCTTCAGTGCTTACTATTGCAAATAATGAAGGTTTATCCAATGTACTTAAAATGTTAAATTTATCTAAAGCAGTTGGTAAATGGAAAGAAATTGATTAATAACTTTGAGAACAACTGTTCTTTTACAAATACATATTTTGATTAGCCAGGGTATAAAACTTTTGTTTAGGCTTCATACAAGATGAACATTAACAAAACATGGTATTATTTCACCTTATATTACCACTATGTTTGGCAGGCTAAGTTTTAGGGAGTTGAACTGTTCAATTTTGTTTGCTGCTTTAGGAGACTTTGGATGTATTATTGGATTGAAAAGGTCTCTCTTTTCGTCTCTTTGAGGCTAAAAGCAGGCAACGCTTTTCCTTCATAAAGGTGTATGACTAGGTTTTGTGCACAAGTAACAGATATGCTTTAAAAATTCAGTTGAAGTGTGAAGCCAAATTTTTTGTGACTAAGCAAAGTGATGTAGTGATAAGATTGCTTGTAGCTAACTGTTAGGCTAGTTGCTTTAAATTCATAGTAATTTTAATTTATTTGTTTAAAAATTCTGGCTTTCTTTGAAGGCAGTAAAAGCAATGGGTTTCTTCTCTATAATCATCTAAGTCTCTCTTCCAGCTCAGTGGAGCAGGTATCTCCTCACACCCTCCCTTGGCCTGGAAGGAGCTGCAGCTGATGAGTTCCAGATGTTTGCTTTCGGGTGGCTTGGTGCTGCCATTTTCAGGAAATAGAGCACTGCCTTTCCCTCCCTGGGAGCGCTAATTTTAGGGTTTCATTTCCCCAGCCAGCAATTTTCATAAAAGTTGACAAAGGCAATAACTTTCCTACAGGTTTTATTGAAATTGGAAAGTAGGTTCACAACATACTGTGTAAGAAGGGAGGGAATGTCACCGCAGTAGGCTGCTAACAAATCTGTTTGCTGAAGGGGGAAAAAACCTTTTCCTTTGGAACAAGGAGCCGTGCGGGTGCGTCATGCACCAGGATTCATCAGTCCTACTTGCTCGTTATCTTTGGAGCAGTTGATGTAGATCAGGCAAACAGATTGCAATTTTACTGAAATGAAAGTGGAACCCAGTCGGCATTAAAAAAGATAACCTGCCTGATTAGTTGTATTTTCCTGTGGCTACTAAGTGAAACAGAAGACTTCCAGATGGAGAGGGCTTTATAAGGCCTGAAGCCAAATATTTTGTATCTAATAATATATACAATATAATATGCACAATACATCAGGTACCTCATATTGGTCTATAAAATCTGTTCCATTTTAGGGCGACATCATATGCTGTAACAAACCACAATTTTTATAGTAGGTTTCACATGTATAGTTAGTTCTTGAAAATAATGTCATGAAAAAGCTTCCAAAAATATCTGGACATGAACAGCAGGTGAAATGCAAATTAAAGTAGTAAAATACATGTTAAAATACTAAATAGATCGTAATGCTATCTTAGAAATTAAAATCTAAAGGGACTCTGGACTGCCTGGTGTAATGTTATATCTGGTTTTCAAGCCTAGTTTTATAGTTGGTTCAAATTTCATTACATGAATCTTGAACATGTAAATCAACTTCCTTGTTCATACAATATCTTGAAAATGGTATTTGCTTGTTACGGTTGTCATTCAGACTAATGAAGGAATAGACTTATCAGGCAATTTGCTCACCTTTATTTGGATCTACTAAATATTTAATAAGGCTAACTTAGGTAGTCACGTTATTGTGCTGTATGACAAAACCACATATTGAATATGTTTCTTATATTCCTTCCCCTGGCAGTTCTCAGCAATACTCTTAATGCCCTTTTATGTTCTCCTCTGAAAAGCTGCCTATAATTGGCTTAGGTTATCAGACAGTGTGAATTGTCATTCTTTCAAATATGAATGTAGGTACTACATCCTTTTAAACAATGAGTATCATAACAATAATCCATATGCTGGAAACATTCTGTAGATAGAAATTCACAATGCACAGAAAATGTTTTCAAGCATTATTTTATCACTCATTTATATGAAGCCGAGAGGAAGAGAATATAAAAAGTAATAAGTACTCAATATCCTCAAGGTTAAGATCAAGAATGTATTAAATTTGAACAGTAGTTACTAGTATACTAATATTTGTGAAAGTTCTCAGTTATGAATAAGAATCATACCTTTAAGGAAATAATGTAACTTTTTCTGGTGCCTCTCATAAGTGGAATGAACATGATTGATAAACGTGACATTTAATATTGGGCAAATGTCAAGGAGTTTCTGCCTTATGCTCAGTAAAGTGATTTTTCTTTAGTGAAGCCATATTTAAACTATAATAAAATGCACAGAGATATATTGATACTTCATAAATGTGGCAAAACTGAAGAGTGTTCACAGCTTCGAAAAATGCTGTTTGTTTTATTTTTTTAAACAAAGATTCACTTTGGCTCAAATAGGCTTGGCCAGTTTTCTCTCCTGCCATATTCCCCAGAAGGAAGCTAAATTAATTCTGTCCATAAGAAGATTAAAAGCTGATGGGTGAAGGAAGCTCAAGGGTGAAGGAAGTAGAAAAACATTCTCTGGCAAGTCTGAAGATGATTGGGTAAAAATATTTTGCTGTTAGTTGCAGAAAAGTATTCATGCCTTTTTGTAGTAAATTTGGGGTTGCTTTTTGTTGGAAAGGGAGGGCTCTCAGGCATATTTAAACTTCTTGTGCTTTGTGACATTGTCTTGGTGGGGGAAAAAGTAAGAGGTATTCTGGTTTTATTTATGAATGGTTCATTCACTCTGACACTGATCTGTAGTGGATTTGTTATATTTCAGTGCAAATTTAGGTATTACTGTAGACCTTCTCTACATATAAAGGTATACACTTAGGTAAATCTAGGTTCAGTTAGTTTTCAGTAATTTTGATTAATATTTTAATTTTTTTTTCGTTGTTAAAGCCTTGGCTGAAGTCATGTTTACTCCTTTTTGCCAAACTGCTGTAGGAGAGGCTCCTGGTGGAGCCTGTGTGCTTTCTCGCAGTATTCACTTTGATACAAACCAATTCTGAACCACTGTAGCCTGTCTCCTGGCTGTTGTAGCCTCCTGCTGGCCTGGGAGCTATTTAATAGTTTAAGTTCACAAGTTATCTGCCTTTTTCAGCATATCTTCTTGGATTTCCATCTTGTTTAGGAATTTTGTGACTAAGAAACAGACTCCTGGAAGTGCCTTTGCACTCACACAAATGTTAACTGAAGACCAATAGCTGTGTGTGGTTTTGGGGTGTAACTCTTCCCTGTGTCTAAAACAAGACATTTTTGTTTTCCTGGTTGCCTTTGGGTCTCAGTCCATCAGTGCTCTTCAGGGACATGAGGATCTTCTGCAACTTCTTCTCAGACTTCTCTTGTAGCTGCTGAGCTCCCCAGTACGTTATTTGTTAGAAAGGGTTAAAGTCTCAAGTTATTTTGCATTTGTAATCAAACACCTTAGGTCTTCCCAAGGTGAAGCTGTTGCCACCTGAGCATGTTTAGGAGGCGTTAGGAAGTTAAGAGTCTTTGACAGTCATCTCCATTTTCCTGTTAAAGCAAGTGCTTCATAGTTCTGCCATTCAGAAATAACCTTTTCTCCTTAATACAAAGCATGATGCAATCTAATATGGCAATATGTAAGTATTCCTTAAGGCCATATCTAGATCAAGGCGCTCAAGCAAATTAAAGCAAATTGCCAAAGTATACAACATCAACATTCATAAGTTATAATGCATTAAATTGCCATTGGCTGGTGATGTCTTTAGGAATAAAATTACTTTAGTTAGCTGTAGTTTAATTTCCTTGGTTTACAGTGAGTGGAGGCAAATTTACTCCTGCATTAGAAATTCATGTGGGAATTTAATGCATTTAAATTAATATGCTTTGACTTCTCACCTTTACTTCAACCTATATAAACGTTGATATCATTGATGAGCCCATTATGTTTGGGAGCAGCTTCCCCAGACTGTCAGATGCGTTTCCCGCTTCTCTTGTTGCTGAGGCCCCATTTCTTAGTGCTCTCTGTGTGTTCACTACTAGTTCACATAGGATTACAGATTTGATTTGAATCAGATCCACAAATGAAATTAAACTATTGCTCTTCAGTCTGGGTAGTAATGGCTAGATTATAAAGAACTACAATAGTATTTATTAACTAGCCTGTGAAGACGGTGCATTGTCCACCATGCACAGAACAAGATCTTCTGAATTTCATGTAAACTCACATTTCAGTAGTAATTTCAGTACTTTTAAAATTTTTCATAATGCAGTTGTTCTCTGCATATATGAAACAACAAACCAACGAAAACATTGCAGAGGTCTTTTGAACTTCTGGCTTTATTTTGGTTGGGAAACCCAAGGTTGGTTTTGCTTGCAGTTTAATGTGGCATGTTTGGGATCTTTAAGGTGAGGATGGAACAGGAAATCAAATTGCTGTGGATGTTTATTAGAGTGACTATTTTAGGGCATAGTTACTCCTTTCACACTTCAGTTGTTGCAGAATACTTTCTCAACAATTTCTTCAGTGCTTGTCCTGCCTCCGTATTTCCCTGCAAGTCTGGCTTTCCTCAGTTTTGCGTCTTTTGTTTCTCTCTTTAATAGAAAGAGAGATGTACTATGTAATGCTTACTGAGGTGTTTCAGTTAAAAGTTTAGGTTAATGGTCAGCAATTATAAAGTATTTCTACTGGTTTTGTTCATGTTTTTAATGTAATATAGCTGGCAGCATCACGGTAAATTAGTTGTTAACTTCTGCTACCATATTGCATATATGGAGAATGGTATAGTCTCAGATTAAAACATTCCTATAGTTGAATCTGTATAGGGCAATTTCTGTGTTCTGTCCTTTTTTCAGTAAATGGGGAAATTCAGGTAATGTTTCTGTGAATTGCTGGATAAATTTCATCAACTGTTTAGGGAAGGAGTATTGGTAATAACAGATCCTAATCAACATTTATTTATACTTATTGGATTTTTTTGAAACAAGTCAATTTGATCTGGTCTAATATCATCTGATGCCACGTTGGTCTGCAATATATGGCCAAAAGACTTCAGCTTGTCAGTAAGCTTTGAAAATGTTGTATAGGAAATTCAGAAACTGTAGTTAGTTATTTATCAGAACCAGAAAGGTTTGTGTTGTCTGTTCTGACTGGGTCTTTAAAAAGGAATGTTTATGGAGTTAATTTTCACTTGCTTAAAATTTGTTAGAAATTTCTCCGTGAATGTTTCATCATTAGCATGTTCTTGAAGGTGTTTAGATGGGGAAGGAGATTGTTACGGGGTTTGTTTAGAAAAATATTCAGTTTTTCATATTGCATCTTGCAGAGTTTCTCTTCTAGGCTGCTACCATGTATCTTTTTGATAACTTGAGAAAAAGTTTTAACTGTTAAAGGTAATTGTCAGAGGGAAGTAGGACAGCAAAAAAAACAAGCTTTTTTGACTATTTTAAAATGCATTCAATTTTTGTGGATTTCCCAGAAGCCAGAGAAAAACTATGAACATGGATTCTTCTGTCAGTATTGGCCGCTAAAACCAATTAAATGCCAAATTTGTTAGTTGGCCTTGGTGGGAGACAGTCTTATTTTTTTCTCTGGCAAAGCATCTCATTGTGATCATTTTTCACTTCAAGTAACTGACAAAGCCAGCGTAAAATGTGTTCAGCAAATATGTAAAGCTATTTTTGTCCAAGAGTCTTTGTGTCACAGAAAAAAAATGGCAATTATCCAGCACCTTGCACTATCCATGTGGAGCTTAGCAACAGTGTGCAGGCCAGCTACTCGGCTCTGGTGGGGCTGGACCAGTCCAGCCTTTCAAGCAGGAGCACCGTCCAGCTCAGCAATTTGTCTTAACTTCAAACTGGATCATAGTTGTATGTACTGAAATGACTGTACCAGTGAATTTATTTTCAGCACTTTAAACTCATGCAAAAATAGTTTGCTATATCCTGGCATGAATATGGCGTGTAGCATGCGGTGTTCCTTCAATTCAATTGTACCTGAGTGGAGAGAAAAAAGAACAGGTACTTCATGCTCACGATGGTTGGTTTTGTCATGAATATTCCAGGGTTCACCTGTTCTTTGAGTAAGTCCCGGTGTTATGAATCCAAGTATTATATTTGTACTTCAGGTGCTAATACAAGTTCAAGAGAACATTTTGATGAGAAAAGTGGGTGCTATGGGCAGAGCTGGGACATGGAATCTTTTATTACATATAAAATCTTCTACAATTCAAAATTATCAGTACAAGATTCATAGATGATGTGTTCTCTTACAGAACTGGAAGAGGTGAAGTGTTAATATTTGATTGTCATGAGGAGTCTTACTGTTCAAATTGGTGTTTCTCAAAAAGGCTTATAGATAGGATGTGTGCAGGTGTTGTCAGAAGTGTGTGTTCATGTGTGTAAAGTTTTTTAATGATTAGGAGGAGGCGTAGGGAAGGAATGTAATTGTGTACTTTATTATAGTTTTTCCATTCTACTCTGCTAGCATGAAATTTGGGCAATAAATCATTCGAACTGCTTAACTTGTACTAGTAGAAAATGAGGAAATGGTGGAAGCAGAAAAAAAATAAATATTTGAGGTACCCAGACAGTGCATTTTTTTAATGAATATGGCAGCATTATATTTTACCCAGGCTTAAAGCCCCCAAATTATTGGCAGAAGGCTCACATTCCTTTATTAACGTTAGTGAAAGCTGGGTGTCTTAAGTTGTTTGCAGCATCCATTTCTCAACTGAATTTTGATTAGAAAGAAAATCATACCTTTGCTGTATGTAGCAAGCAAACTTGCCCACTTTTTGGAAGGAGGTAATTCACAGCTAGATAAGAAGTAGTAACTATGTCTTTAAATCTGAATAAATTATAACTTTTATAAAATAAAAATTGTGATTATCTGTCATTGTTTGTGTAATTATTTTTGTTACCATTTGGAGACTTCAGGAAAAAGATTAGCTTTTTAAAGTAGTGTGGTTAACTTCCAAAATAGATAAATCATCTCAAATTTGGTGAAATGATGATAATCTGCTGCATTAACTTTTAAAAATATTTTCAGATTCGAAAGACAGAATTTTCTTATGACATTAGTAGAGGTATTATTGAAAATACTTTTCTGTTGAAGATATATTTGTATAGGAACAGTTTGGTTCTGTGGGTTGTTTGGGTCTTGTTGTCATTTGAGTTTTTCTGTGTTTCCTTTGGTATGCCTCAGTGTGCTTACAGCATAAGCTTTGTAATTTGCTTTTTGAGGAACAGATGTGTTAGTTGTACCCTCAGGTATGCATATGATAGTTACTTTTATTTTAGAGTCTTAAGTAACGTTAAGTGTACATCTGAATTGTAATCTTGTTTTTTTAAATTATTGGGACATGAAAATGTTACCCTTTTCTACATTGAAAACCAATCCATAAAATAAAACACTTTAAATTATTCAAAGATGATACAATGGGAAATAGGTTTTCTCTTGATTCAGAGAAGGCTGGATAATTGAGTTGGATTTTTATGTCTACAAAAATCAATGCCTAGGTGGACTTTAGAGGAATGCCTATAAAAAGACTGGCATTTGCATTAAGTGGCATTACTGAATTTTTGACTGAGGCACAGATGGTGTTTTCCGATGTCTCATTTTTGTTTTATCATCTTGCATCACCCTGTATGCTGTGTCCCGACAGGCTCAAATTATGACGTAGATGTGAGGGGTGTTTTGCATGCCAAATTCACGCCTCTTTTAGAAGTGATGACAACAATATAGAAATCCTGGATGAAACTTAGAATCTCTCTCTTATTCTCTAAATATTAGCCCTCGGCTTGTTTAAATGCAGGTTAAGTTAAATATTTAGTAAAGGCAGTGAGCAATGTTTTCGTTTTCCTTGGTGGTATTTTATTAACAAAGGGTTTGTTGTGGCAGTTGGTTGTTCTCGTTTCAAACTTTGAGCTACTGAGATGTGGGAATGCTGGGCCCTTCCACAAGAAAAGATGTAGTGTGATTGTGGTTTTTCAAGAGTGGAGGGATTTAGTGTTTTGGTTTTTTTTTATGATGGCATGGATGTTTTTAGTTTTTAATTTAATACAAAACCTTAGAAGTGTTAACGGAGAAAGAACTGGGAATACTGAACTTTTTGAGGACTGCTTATGTTGAAAATATTCATTTTTTACATCCTTGCAAAGCACGGCTATTTCCGATGGTCTGATTTTTGTCATCTTGGGAAATTTTAAACCTTTAAGGATTTCACACTGGTTTCAGTTTATTCATCTTTTTTCAGCTGAATTAATTGCAAGCCAATATCAAAGCTCATATCCTTAGATGTTAGGGTGAGAAATATTTTTCACACACTTCTCTTTCTAATGAGGTAAAGAAAAAGACAGTTCTCCATTATGCCCAGACTGAGCATCTGGGAGATCAGAGTGCTTAACTGAACATACTTATTAAACAGTTGAAATGTCAATTAATATTGGATAAAGATAAATGGGCTAAAAGGAAATGGATGCGCTTGTTCTTGGGGGCATACCTGTATATTCTTCAGCTGCAGTGTTTTCTTATTTTAAAAAGCGTGTATTGGTCACAAACTGATAACAATTGTAGAAGAACATGAGTTTCCTCCTCCTTCTCTCTCAGGCAAAAGATGCCTGGAAGTAGCAGCATCAATTCCATTTGCTCTTTAGGAAGCATATTCGGCTCTTGAGCCAACCAAGGCGAATGAAAGCCCTTTGAGAAAAATCTTGTCCAAGATTTTAGCAGTCTTGACTTGTCAGCACCTGGGCACAACTTAACCATTCAAACAGAAACCTTTAAGAGTACATAAAGCTTTAAGCCATGAGTACTCCCTGTGCTGGAGGGACTTTCTTCTTTTTATTTTTTTTTGAGTAGTAATTCAAGGTTACTGTCTCAGTCAGAACATTTTGACCACAAGCATAGTCTTGAGAAAAGCAAAGAGAATGGTTTGTACCCTGTGGTTTGAGTTATACAGCAGTTAGCTCATGAACCAAAGTGCATCATTGCTATCATCCAGTTAGTGTTATCAAGAAAACTGTCAGATTTAAATGCTTAAGAGAGCTCTGTAGCTGTTGCCATGGTAATATCGGAATGGCAACGTGGTAGTTTTCATCCATAGCCCATGTTCAGCTAAATTCCTTTGCAGTCATTTTGCTGTGTGAGGAAGGTACCATATTGTACCAGCCTCGATGTTTTTTGTGTTAACCAGGAACAAATGAAAACTAGAATTAACCCCTTCTTTGAAAATGAAATGTAAATCCTAGATACAAGTGATTTAGTTTTCTTTGCTGTTGATTTGACTGCGGGCTGACGGTCCTGTATGTAAAATACTCTCTGTGGAGCTCCTGACAGGCTGTTCATGCCATTGCACCATGTCTTGTAATTACTTGGGTTCAGGCAGCAATAAAAATCGTGCACTGCAATCACAAACTAAAGATTTTATTAGAAGGATGGATTTACCTCATGGACTCTTATTTTCTCTGGAAGTGAAGCAAGTGCAAATACTTATCACTTAGACATTCAGATCCTGCTTTGTCGTTTGGCCTCGCTTTTAGTGCTCTGCCTTATCACTGAGCTTGTACTACATTTCTGAATCTGTGTGGTGTTCATGAACCGCTGCGTTTTTAGCTTCATTCTTGTTTTCTGACATTCAAGAGGTTTTCTAAGTGACCTGCTGTAAAGAAGTTGTTTTGCACAGCCCTCCCCCCAACCTCCTGCCTGGACAGCCTCTGGCTTCTCTCTTGCCATGGGTACAAAAGCAAGACAATGTTCTCTGCTTTCTGACCTACATTTTGGCAGCGCAGCGTTGCATTGCTGGCCGTGCTGCTTCCCCACCTCCCTCCTGCCCCTTGGCTGGGACTTGTGGAGCAGAGCTGGAGAAAGGAGGTGGGTCTAGATGGGTGGGAGGTGTAATCTGTAGTGATGCAGCAAATGCCAGGTCTGTTAGGTGGGATCTGCAGTCTGAATTTATTGTGGCCAGCAAGGTTGAGACTGAAGGGCAGCCAAATTGCGTGCTGTTTTGGAACAAAAGCTGACACAAAAAGGAAGATAGTGCTCTTAAACTTGATGGTGCAGTTATCATAGAACAGTTAAGTAATTGTCCAATATTTATTTGTGTTATTTTACAGCACAAAATAAGGATTGAGAAATGAGTTTTTAAAATGGAAAGCTATTTGAACAACTACTGATGCTTTTGCAAATTGGTTACGAGCCTGTTCTTGCTAATATCAGAAATGTAGTAGCTTCTGTACTAGCATCCATCTCCCTTACATCTTCTGCTAGGAAGTTTTCACATGTTGAAATGAGTATTCATTCAAGAGATTAAAATTTTCTTGTGATTATGTAGGTATTTCTTGTGATTATGTAGGTATTTTAGTTTGAAGTATGACTGAGGATTGTGTTAACATATCAGGAAAATTAGTAGGGATGGCAGGGGGGCAGGGGAGGAGCAGTCTAAAAGAATGGCTTCTAGGTACTTCCCTCCCCTCCACTGCCTGATTTAGCATGGATTTTGAGACAGGTAACCAAGTCTTAACGTGCATATTCTGAAGACATTTTGGAAATATGGGCTGACCCATTTTATAAAACTGCATTGCAAAGAAAGCAAATTTTAATCTTACTACAACAGTAATTTAACCTGAAAGACAGCCTGTCCCATCTCTTCTAAATCACTGCCATACTATAATTTTAAATTTATAGGACATAAAAATAATTTATAACATTTAAGTGAAGATCTTCATGGATACTGAATTTTCCCTCAGACCAACTGCGGAGTCTTGGAAGTACCTTTACGTGTAATTTTTTTCAGACTAGAACAGGTTGTGAACTTTACCCATGACAAATCTGTCCATGTCTGGGATAGAATCACTTGTATTACACCAAAACCTGTAGTTGTGCATTTTCCATGCTCAAATCTATTGATGTGTGATCTGCAAATAAGCCACATCACTGATTTTAATTGGAGATGTGAAAGCAAAAGTTCTGTTGGTGAATTACAGTTTTTTGTGGGACTTCACTTTGGTTATCTAGTATCAATGTGCGTATTTCATTTAGTTGAAAGTTAAATAGGGAAAAATTATGGGGTTCTGATGTCTGATTTTTGTTACCATGCTTCACTTTCATAAGATTTTTTTTTTTCTTTGCCATAATGGTGGTATTGATGATGTTGTGATTTTTCTGTTTATAATACATTGAGACATTGACTTTTTGAATTTTTTTCAACCTGAAGCAGACACACAGACAATTAAAAACATTTAAAGCAAATATTATACAAACTTCTATACCTCAATGAGTTAACTATTTATATCCTTTATTTTTTTTACTGCATTGTGGACATGTTAGACTTCTAGATATAAGCCTGTATCCTATTGGTAATGAAAATGCCTTTAGTTTTTTGTCTCGCTCTATGGGGAAAGGAATTGAGAGAACTTGTCAAGTATTTTAATGATATAAATAATTATTGCACTCTTTTTAACAGTAGCTTTTTTTATATTCTAGCAGAGTGAGCAAATAGCTTAAACACAAGCTAGAAAACAGTAAAAACATTCAGAGAATGGAATGCAGATCTTTCATTCTGTAACTGCATATTTCCCCATACAAGCTGTCCCTCCTGCTTCTGAAAGCTTTATAATGAATTGTGCAAGAAAACAGTACTTAGATACAAACATTTTAAGTAGCCTTTGGCTGTCTTGGTGTTGATTCAAATATATTTATGGAATAGTTTCAACATATACCCAAGCATTAATACAAATCTTAAAGAATTATGTGGAACCCTTCAAAGTGCATTAAAAATGGCTTTTTATTCAACATCCTACACTCCTCATTAGGATTGTAACTAGCAAGAAGTGTGATATACTGAACTTGTAGGCATTGTACCGTGATTCTGCCAAGCTTGGGCAGATCAACATCATGCATGAGCTCCAAAGTGGAGCACCCGAGAGGTTGTTTGGCTGCCAAACTTTGTGATTCAAGTGCCAAACTATTTAAGGTTTAGTTATTAACCTCTTGGACTGTACCCAGAAGCTAGTAAGAGCATTCTGAACTAGCCAGAGTTGGTAAAATCCAAGCAGAGTACATTGCAGTGTAGCTGGAAAGGAAAGCACTGGAGTCTGGAACAGCATTGAGTCCTCTCCAGGAGGATGGACTCTGTTCTTGGCCAGCATCGCCTGGGGAGAGGCCACTTACAGGATTATATGTCTTCCAGAACCAAATATCCTTGAGTAGTAAGTGACTTTCAACACTCACTCTGGTTGTCTAAAACTTGCTCTATTATGTAAAGCTTGCAGATAGTTAACTGAAGCCAGATGGCTTTCAGCTGGGCTATTAACTGTGGCCTGCATTAGCTGGAAGGAAGCAGGCAAAGTGAGTATGAAGCAAACTACAAATGGATGTTAAAAGAACACTCCCAAAGACTTTTTCTAATGCAGCTTGGATCTCTGTGTTCTGTGAATGCCAATAGTCCTCACCAAAGCTAAGTGGATGCACTTTGATTGTAGTTGGAGAACTCTCTTCTGCAGAGAGTTACCATTTTTACAGAGTTTTACTTGCCCCAGAAATGGTCATTTTTGTGATTTGAGGTATCTTAAAAATGCACAAATGTATAATTATTATACCTCAAACACAGCAGATGATAAAATTTAGTGGAGGATCAGGAAAAAAATGGTAATGAGCAAATTTCCATAACCATCTTCAATAAGAACTCCTCAAATTTGTTAATAGGGCTGGTCCAGTGCAATACAGTCTGTTTGTGTAAGTTCCTGTTGCTGAGAGTGCTTGGTAATGTGATTTGTGTTTTCATTACAAAGAAAAAGAACCTGCTGTAATCTCTGTATTGCGTGTGGTATGAAAACTAGGCTTTAAGAACTAGGGCACACTAGAAAAGGTAGACATTTATTTCTATCTGAGCAGCTTTCCCATAAAAAGTGAAGTCTGAAGACCATAAATATAATCAATTTTATTAAATAATAAAAGTACATCAAATATTTTTATTTTATCCAATTAAAAAGTCCCAGTCAAACAGAAAACTAATCATAGTTCCATCGTTTGCTGCTAAGTCAGAGGTGGGTATTGCTTACCCTGGCAGAGTGACAAGCAGTAATAACCTGAATTTGATACAACTCTACTGTAACTCTGTTGGAAAATAAGCTTAAAAAGTTCTGTTTGTTAGGAAACTGGAAACCTGTAAATAGATTAAACCTACTTTTCACAATTTATTTTCAGTGGTACATGTTGTGACTTCAATTTTTAAAATTGCTTAGATTTTGTTCTCACCCTTATTGCTGTCTGGAACTTACAATCTTATTATGACTTAGACTTCCCCACTTGTAAAATAAGGTGTGTGGCTTAATCTTCTCTAGCAGACCTATTTTCACTTGACTGATCCTTTCTTTTTGGCAGGCAGGAAAGAGCAAAATCAATAAAGATTTGGTTGGTGTTCTCCCTCTTTCCACAAAATGGGAAATTTTTGAGGCTACAGCAAAAGACTGTTCCATTTTTCATTTCTGAGCAGCCTTTGAGTTACCTCGAAGTTATTCAATGAATTTGCCTAAAGATGCCAAGGCGAATGTTACTTGACACCAGATTTTAGGACCTTGCCCTATGACTTCCAGAGAATTACCAGACTTTTAGTCAGCTCCTTGAGAAGAATCCAGTTGAATCTAGAACACCACTTGCCTTTCTGCAGGTGATGTGCAAAGCAGCAGTCTTCTGAACTTTGATTTCATATATCCCTCTTTCCTAACCAAAGTAAGCAACTGTCCCCAAACTGGACCTACTTTAAGAGAGTACTTTCTTAGTGTTTTAGAATTTATTGGTACTGTCTTACTGAATTGGAAATGTGACATTGCTAAATGTGTTGTACATTAAAGAAATGTGTAATAATTCAAACATGGTATTTGAAGGTAAAACTGCTCTGCCCTTGGTGCATTTTATATAGTTTCTTATTTTTCTTTTTATAGCAATTGTAGATAACAAATCATTACATTGAAGAGAACTAGAGCTATGGATGCATTTTTAAAAATAAAATTTTAGTGTGGAAAATATGCTCAATTATATTTTATTGGCACATAAATCAGCAATTGTACCACCAAGGTGTGCATGCTTATTATTGCACATTCACACAAAAATCCTGATATACCATCTTCTTTTTTCCTCAAATTTGCTGGGAAAAACATTTTGGTTATAGTTTCATAATATTAGTGTTATCAAGAATTATACTTTTCTTTAACTTAAAAAAATAATTTTCAGACTGCACTATGTGATGGGGCTCAACTAAAGGCTGACCCATTAAGCTCATCCATTTTCACTGTACATGCTCAGCGGTATTTACAAATTGCACATGGAGTACATGAGACCGAGGGAGCGTCATCCTTCAGTGCAGTTTCCGATGGCGATACCTGCCTGCTTTTTCTTTCGCTGCATTGGCGCAGGCGTTGTGCTTATTTTGTTGTAAGTGGTTCCAGTATTTGATCAGTTCACTAGGTTGGAACTGATGGGAGGTAATTAGGTGGCTATATTTACAGCTGGAGTAAGAAACTCGCCAGTGATTGAAGACAAACTCGTTGGGTGGAGGCATAGGGTCAATTCGCAACTTGGCAAGGCAGATCCCCACGTATACGTCCTCCAAATGTAAACGTCTGATGCTTAAGGAGACCTTAAAGATTTTTTCTGCTAAGTCTCCAGAAAAAACATAACCAGTGCCAGAGCAGAACACAGGATAACGTTCACTTGGATACAAGTCAGGTGGCATATACCACTTACTATCCTTGTTCCTATTAGGTGCGTAACCTCTCATTAAATAACCTGTGAAATACTTGTGCCTTGGAGGAAGTTCTGGTTTCAGAAGCTTGTGTATTAAATAGTCAGTATTGACAAACATATCACTGTCAGTTTTCATAACGTATGGAACATGTGGACAGTAAGATGCAACCCAGTTCATTCCCATCAGAGTTTTAATGGTTAAGTTATAATAGGTATCTAAGTATTCTTGTTGAATGATGTCGTGGTACTGCCTGCTTTCCTCTAGTATGGTACGCTGGAGGTATCCGTTTATCTTGATGCTTAACCCCAGCAAAAAAATACGAACAATTTGGATGCCAGGTGTCAGGCTTTCATTACCCCAGGTCTGTCGAATAGCTTGTCTGGCTTCCACCTGGCCTGGCTCTGCAGCTATGAGCAATATTAGAAAAGGGGTCTTCTCCTGGCACTTCTCAGGCTCGTTGATGATGTATTTGAAATGATATGATGTTGGATGCCCAGTGCCTTTCTCACTGTAAATACTTCCATTGGCACTGAGTGTATTTTCCAGACCAGTTACTCCTTGTGGTGAGAGATCTGTGTTGTTGGAGTTGGTGACTGTTGGAGGCCGGAGTGTCTGAGGTACGGTGTCTTTCCACACGTTCCTTAGAGAGCTGTGGTTTGTCTCGCTTTTTGTAGATCGAAATCCTCGTATAGTGTAAGTCATGGGATTTTCTTTGAATCCAGCCCTGCCTGGCAGCCAGTCGTGATGATTAAAGAACAGAAACATAGCAAAAAGAAATACGAGAGAGATCAGGCCAATGAGATGGGTGCGAAACAGAGACCTTTTGGTATTCCAGGTCATCTTTGCAAAGCAGCAGTGTCGTCTTCTCCACTGAAGCATGTTGTAAGAATCCAATGATGGGATATGAGACGATGGCCGAGCAAAATGCTTTTCCGATTGTTTTTGAATCCACTGCTATTCTTTGGTATTCATTTTCTTTTATTCATGTTGAGTAATTGTCTGCAAATGGCTCACTCTGCAAAGATGTAGAAAAATGAAATCAGAAATCTTTAATTTTGCACACTCATAATATAAAAGGCTCCAAGGAGGATCTAGATATAAGCTTAATTTTAAGTTCATTTTTCTTAAATAAACCAGCCCATGTGAATATAAACAAGGTTTTATTTATGCTAAAAGCCAACCTTGTTTTATGATTAAAGTTGATTTGATTTGTTAGCTTTTAAAAATGCTTTTTTCATGCTAAATGTTTTGACAGACATCCTGGGTTCCAAAGATAAAAAGGCAAAAATATTGATCATGTTAGCAAAACAAGCATGAAGTAGATGTAAATAGCCTCAGGTGTACTGACTGTGAAATCCTTGTACAGTGTTTGAGAAGGACTGAATGAAGAGGCCTTGGTACCAGATGGAAGGTTTATTGGCATTAATTAAAATTGATTTGACATGCAGAGGCTAGTAGAGCTCACAGTTTTAAAACCCTTTTTGTAAAATGGTCATGTATTGGTGGTGGGACAGACGGCACAAGGTTGATTATGGCAGAGTTGTGTTAGTCACAGTGCACAGCTTGGCGTCTTTCCACCGGCCCTCACTGCGTTCAGAAAGTCAATGAGAAGATGCACCTGTCAAAATTAATTTTCAGGGTCCAGTAACCTCACTGCACAGCCCTCAGATGGTAACACGGGATAACGTTTTCAGTCACCTTTCAAGCACCTTTAACCTTCTACTCTACAATGAAGAAAATTATTGAATGGAACACTTGTCTGTTGTGCCAGGCTCATACGCAGCTGAATTAAAATTAAGCTGTTGATTTTTAGCAGGCAGAGAAATTTTTGTATTAACTGAAAGAAAAATTGCACAGCACTAACTTAGTTTCTGGCAAACTATCTGATGAATGTGATTTTTGCTTTTTTCTCTCTAAATTTGTATATAACTGCTGCAGTTCTGGTATCACACAGACACTTTAAGTATTGTTACTAGCAGCTGTAAAGGTAGGAAAAAATGCCAAACTAGTCTGTGCTTCATTTTCTCTTCAATTTTTTCATATTCAAGAGCAGAGTCAATATGGCAGCTTCATGATGCTGCATATTAAAAGCTGATCACATCGTATCATAAATGAACCTTTCACTGCACAGTAGCAATTCGTTTGTGATTTTCAATTTGCTCTAATTTATTTCTGGGCCCTAGGGTTTTGTATAGGAAAAAAGATGACAATTGAACAAGAGTCCATAATAAATGCTATTTCTAATATAAATGTATAATTTATTAATTGCTTTGCTATCTCCTAAACCCAGTATTTGGATTAATTTGTGTGTTTAAAAACTAAGTGACATGTTATATGAGAAATTACAGGATTTTACATTGCAAGGAAGTAATTTAAGATGAGATGGCAGTTGAATAATATGTCATTAAATTGTATGTGTGTGACTTAACATTCAATCTACCTAGCTTATGAAAGTGAAAATTTGTATTTCAGAAGGCTAGGGAGAGATGTATAACTAAGCTGCTTTTTTTTTTGCCTTTTATTTATTTATTTTTTTTAATTACTGTATGTCACTTTATATGTAAACAAAATAAGGTGTATGAAGAAGATGCTTCATTCACAAGATTGGGAAGTGAGGGGGTTGTAATATCGCTCTGAGGTGGAGTTGTGTCTCTTGCAAACCTCCACTAGGAGGAGCGCGGAAGGTGGGATTTTAACGGTGCTTTGTGACCATGTGAACGTCTCTGGAAAGGCGGCACTGCTCCTCAATTCTCTTTCTGAAATAGCAAAATATTTACTTAGTGATCTGTTAAGCTCTTTCTTGTCTTTGTGTTCTTATGCAGCATTCATTAATTTTATTTTCAATCTCACTGAAAGTTTGGGGGTTTTTTTGGGTGGTTTTTTTTGGGTGTTTGTTTTGGTTTTGGTGTTTGGTTTCTTGTTTTTGTTTTAACTGCTTCGGACTGATGCCACTTAGCAGAGACCGAGCTATCTTTCTAACATTTTTTTCCCAGTTTACAGCTGTTAAATGTGCGGCTAAAGTATGTATCATGAAAATTAACCTGAAATTCCACACTATTATTTTTGTGCTGCTTTAACTCGGACATTACCCTTATGTAAAAGAAAATAAGCCCTAAACGTAGAAGTTTTATGTTTATCTGACTGTTTGCGCCTGCTTTTGCATGCTTAGAGAACAAAAGCCTGCCCTCAAAGATAATATTATTTTAGTTTCTCTGCAGTGTGCAGTGAGTTTGAAATGAAGAGTCAGCTACTTGGGAAAAATATCTCTGCATAAGCAAACATAAATGTCACTTCAAAGGGTACCCTGGATCTCAGGGAAATTGTTTGATATCAGTTTGGAAGGCAACAGTGGGAATATTTGATTAATTATCACTCCACTCCTTGCCTGTGAAGTTTAGGAAGAAAGTCAAAACCAGAATTTCCTGAATGTGGAGAAGCAAGTGGAATTCTGATTATTTTTGTCAGACTAATTGTCTCATTTCTACAACTGCAGTCATTAGGTGCAGATACTTCAGCAAATCTGTGCTACACTACTACTGTGTGTTTAGTTTTTGAGATAGTGTTTTGTTGTGCACCTACTTGCATATGGCAATGGGCAAAACTGAGAATCTTTAAGTTATGTAAATATTTGTGGAAACTGAAGACTGTTTTCAGGTGCTGTTTTTCCATGATGCACTAGTGTAGTGTCCCAGAAAAGACAGTTGTAATGGCTGAAGCATATAGATTTTTCTTAGGCTGCATGCTTACATTGTGCACATTAAAATAAGTTTTACAGTGACAGATGGAACTACAATCATAAGAAATATAAAGAGTCTTTTCTCGCTTACATATTTCCTTGATTTTTCAAGGTGGGAGTTTCCTGTTTGCCCTTTAGAAAGGCATTGTGTTTATAGAGGAAGGACCCACATCTATTTCTGAGCTTCATAAAACTATTGACTGAAAAAAAAAAAACCCAAATAACTTTGTATAATTTTCTTTCTAATTCAGGTGCAAAGCATTTCAAAATATACAATGGGTATTAAGTATTTGAAGTAGAGCAATAGTAGTTGCACCTTTAGAAACTGCTATATGCTAGGATGCATTGTTTAAAAATAATGGAAACAACAGTCAACATATATTGAAACCATTATCAAATAGTATAATAAAAAAATATTTTTTCTCACTTTAACTAGGGATAAAGCATAGCTACTTTTGCCCAAATGTTTAAAATTTCATATCACATAAAGCTTATGAAGAGGCATTTATCATTGGCAGTATATAAGAAAACCCAAGTATAGCCAAAAGGGTCTGTGCAATCACTGTGTCCTCTGGAAGTCTGTTGTTGCATGTAACTCTGCAGCTTGAAGATATGATTTATAATAGTTCTACTTCATTTTTGGCACTTGACTGTGCAGTCACTGATGCATTATCAGATGCCAAATATATAAACTCTGAATGCCACTTGAATTTTTATTTGTGGTCTGTGCTCTGCTGGTGTTTCAATTCCTTGTACTTTCAGTTCTACTCTATAATTATGGCTTTGCAAATTGAAGCATTCGACTTCCTATTCACACGTCCTGGATTTTCATATTTTGATTAGCTGTGTGGGCAAACTCTTTAATTAGAGGGAAGAGTTCAAAAGGCAGCCTGAGTCGGTATTCTGATAAACAGCAGCAGTTGCATATTGGGCCTAACATAATGTGCCTGAGTTCACTTACAAACTGCATTAATCTTTTGCACAAAACAGCACTTGGGATGAGGTTTGGTGTGCAGGTTTTTAAATGTCAGATATGAAAGTCACACCACTGGCTGGGCAAGCTGCTCTCAGAGCATTGCCTGAGGGTGCATTTTGTTTGTTCGTTTTAAAAGTTCTGGAAAGTGACTTTACCTTCTGAATGTCTTAAAATTGATCTGAAACTGGGGACTGTTGTATACTGCATCCTTAGGTATGTCAACTCCAGTTGCAGTTGGTTTATTGCGTGTTAGCTTTGCCTTGGGCAAAGAAAGCACATTTATATTGACGTTAAGTGATTTATTATGGCTTATTGGTAGATTCTGCAGATAAGCACTTTCTTTCTCTGGTGTATTAAATTGCTGTAGATTTAGGTCTTATATTGCAAATGTTCTTCTGGTTTGTTTGCTGCTAGTGATGAAGCATTTAAATTCCAACAATAAATAGAAATGGATGGCAATAAGATGGAATGTCATTTTACAATCCAAGTTAAACAGTCAGTGTTTTCATATTAAACAGAAATTGTAATGATGGGGTGAGTTAAGTTACGTGCTCACCATTTTGAGCGTACAGTGTTTGAAGGTTTCCTTTTGGGATGTCAGGGGAGCCTGATGTTACTTGTAAAATGTGGTGCCTGATTGCACTGCTGATGGCTTAAATCATGGCCAATCTTTTGCATGCTCCCACTTCATGCTTGGCTGATATTAGCGTGATGACAATTTGCTTGTGTTTTGGGGGAAAAAAAGCAAGTGTGAAAGGGTCTGAAGGTACTTTTAAGATAATGCAATATGACTGTGTGGTCCGTTTTGATGGGTCAGTGCCCTCAGTGTGTCACATCATGGACATTTTACCACTGCTTTAAGATTAATTCAGATAAGGATTAGTTCTGACCTAGTTTGAGAGGATTTCTAACTGTTTTTTTCTCTCTTGGAGGGGTTCGAGTTTTTAATTTCTCTGTTCAAAGCAATCATTACAGTAGCTACATTATCCCTTTAATCCCTCCTCTCTAGCCACAGCAACCCTGTGCAGACTGTGAGCAATGCATTTAGTAAGTGTAAGGTAGGGACGTTGTGCTGTGGGAGAGGGAAAAGCCGCTAGAATTCTTTCTCTTCAGAGACATGTTATCTCGGGGCTCTGCAAATTAGGAGCGATCATTATCTGTAATGGCTGAAAAGGTAACAGACAAGCAAATGAATATCACACACAAGGATTTGACATACCTTCCCTGGTCAGGCCATTGATGGTGCGAGGATTATACCCACAGAAAATAGTTTTGGCAAGCCATCACTTCAGCAAAAAAGATGCTATCGAACATGCGCACATCCCCCAGCAGTCTGCTGCCTGCGATTGCTTTTCACAGTATCCAATCTGTCCATCTGTCTGCTCGTTGCTGTGTTACCTTCCTTGATCATAAGTGTTGTCCTTGGCTCGGGGCTTTTTGTTCATCCTTCAAACAAAAGGACAGTAGTTCTTGTTTCTGTTCCGATCAGGGCTGTCTGGCATTCGGGGCTGATGTACTGGAGCTTTTACATCTGGTGTTTCCCTTGCCGGACAATGCAGTGCTGTGTTCTCGTCCCCTCAGTATCCATATTTCTAACGGTAACGGGAGCAGGGAGTGCTAGCGCGTAGTGCTTCACTTGCCTTCGGTAATAGGATTTCCCGCTATTCCTTCCTTCATTGTTGCTAGGCAGTAATAGAAAAGGGTTTGAGCTGTTTTAACTGAGGATTCTGGTCTATAAAATCCATTCTGTAGTTCCTCAGCTGCTGCACAGGCAGGCAGCAGTTTAAATGTGGGCTTTGACAGATGCTGTCTTCTGACAGAGCAGAATTTAACGTCATTGCTTGGCTGAACCCCACGTGATTGTTTGCATTCATTTTGACTAAAACCAAAGGCAGCCAGAAAGCTTCACAGGCTCTTGCTCCTATTTGATAAATGATACATAGTCAGTTCAAGCACAATGATAGGTGAATAGTATAAAAATTGTATGATTATTAAATGAATGATTGAGGGCTTTTTCAAATTGTTTTCACTTTTCCTTGACAGTGTAAGTTATGATTCTCTGGGGGATTTTTAATGTTAGGCGTTCTGTTCCCATATTCCAAAAGCTGTTCTGCAGTGCAATGGAATTATAAGCATTTAAAAACTGAAGCTTGATTTAACCCATGTGGCTCTCTTTGAGTAAAAATCTGTTGTCTCTTCATGCCAAAGGAAAAATAAAAATCTATTTCTTTGCTCATACGTCCTTTACACATGCCTACTCTATAAAAGCTGCTTTTTGTAATCTTAGGTTAGTCAATTAAGCTGGACAACACTAATGTATCGGTGCATGCTGTTAAGCTGCCTTTCTGCTGTTAATGGCTTTCTTCTTGGTAAAGGTCGAAGTCTGGTATTGCAGAACTGGGGGCACTTTATTTCAATTATTGATGGATCTAAAATGTCTGTTACAGACATACCTTATATTACAGAATTTGTCTTTCTGGTCCTAATGAAACTTGCACTCCTTTCATTTCTGTCCTTTCGATGACTGACCCTTCTATGCTGAGGCATCTTATTATCTTTAGTGTATGTTATATCACAATAGATAGTGCAGAAAATAGAAAGGTACCAGCATATTTACCCAAGTATTTATTAGTCACTGTTTGTCTGCTCTATTTTGAAAAGTTTGACTAGCTTTTTAGACTGTTGCTTTTCTTTTTAGCCAAAGGATAAAGAAAATCTATTTGCTATATCATATGGTATCTCTGACTAGTAGGATTTGGGGGTAGGTGCATCCTTTACTGGCAAATAAGGCAGTCAGTGTGTTTTATTAATCCAGATGCATGTTCTGATGATTTACTAGAAACCTAACCAGATTTTATGTCCTCCTGTCTAAATCAGCTGTGTACACTTTCTCTATTGGTCTAGTTTTGTTTTTAATGTATGTATTTCCTATCCTAATGAAAATTTCCACGAATCCTGTGATCCTATTTGAGGATGTTTAGGGAGCTTGAGCATGTTCTCAAACTATTAATTATGAGTACAACATGGATATCATTAAAGACTTGTATCTCCTCCACTCTAGAAAAACCTTGTATTTGCATAATAGAGGGGGGATCAGTGGGGTGATGGAGTGAGGGAAGAGAGACCTGTGTCCAGCACCACTTATTGTTCTGGGACATTCATGAATAATTGAGAATTAGTGCTTGGAAAGGTTGTATGTGTGCTCAGTCTACTGAGTTTTCCACCTAAACACAAAAAGCTTTCATATCCTTATCCTTTATAATATACATACAGCAACAGATTATTATATACAAAAATTATTATATATAAATATGTGACAGAGTTTGCCTAGGAGTATTGTCAATTTCCTGCATTCTGGGCTACAAGTGAGATCTAAGTGTAGCTGATTTACCTGTGTTGATTTACGTAGAAGCAAGTAATGTTTTTTCATATATCAGCATGTGAATATGCTTCTGATTTTTGAATTTTCGGATAAGATGCACAACACTGTCTTCAGAAACAAGGTGATATTTTAACAGAATGGTTAGTAAAATCCATAGTTGTTTCCACTTAATTTATTTAATACTGCTTCACTGTACCTGAAGTGTATCTCCAAAGGTTTGTGGGGTGTTTGTGGTATGTTTACATTTTATAGTGGGCAGAGCTGTTTTAATTTTCTGTAAATGCTCATTAGTAAGTAGTAAGGTACAAAAATCCCAAGAGCCAATTTTTCTAAATAGCCTCTGTTTTAAAGTAGATTTAGAAGGGAACAGACATCAGCTTTGACTGTTACATGACCATGTCACTGTGTGTAGCTTGGGAAGTTCAGGCAGAGCTGTTGCATGTTGATGATATGTGTAAAATTTGTCATCTTGCCCTGTGAACAAATTGAATATTGAACTCTTAAATCTTAGTGAATGATTTCTTTTGTTCATTTGTTGTTTGCTTTTAAAGGATGAGCAGGTCATTTTACAGAAAAGCGAGGAAAAGCTTTGATTTTTCTATTACTTTCTATCTGGGTGTGACTGCAGCTTAAGAGAGTCAAAGTTTCAGGAAGAAATTGCTTTTCTTTTACAGCACTTTGTTCTTTACTACTTTTATATGATGCTGTACGTTTCTGAGTATTTCAGGAGGGCAGAGCTTTCTTTTTACTGGAAATATGACCTAAAGATTTGAGGAATCTTGCTGGGCTGGAGGTTGGAGTGGGCTTTATTTCAGCTCGGTCTCACCATGAAGGGTCAGTGGACTGCTTATTCTTGATCCAAGGAGTAGTATGTTCTGTAATGTTACTATGGTTACATCTTAAATTAGAAGTTGCTATGCTAGTGTTTGAAATGCTGCCATCTATTAAGACTAAGGAGGAGTAACTGATGTTAAGATGGGCAGCATGTGTGTAAGGAACAGCACAGAGTCACCATGACCAGTGAAAGCTTGACTGCTCCCTGAGTTCTGCAAAGCTAGAAGCAGATGCAAGGAGTAAGAGAAGATGTACACTTAGAATAACCTGTGCACCTGACAACTGTGAACTATGGAAAAGGTACTTACGCATAACAAAGGTGTGTAAGTTTGGAATAGTTTCTTCAGAAAACTTACCCTCTAAAAATGACACGTAGGAAGTTTATCATTAGAGTCTTGTCCAACTGGTTTTAAAATAAACCAGACCCTAAGGTCGAGCCATTAAATGAAGTTCTTTCTTGACAACATTACCAGAAGTTTCTCAAATCAATTTAGAATGATTGCAGTACTCAGGTGTGTGCTGTTTGGTAATTTTCTGCCTGGCAGCCATGAGCCCAATGAAAGTAAACTAAATCTGTACATCACAGCTGACCTGTCAGCCGAATGTTCCCATGTGGACCATACTTTCTGGATACTCCCTGAGTAGTTTGCAAAGGTTATTCCATTCTATCGCACTAAAATGTAGTATTATTTCAGCTGTAATGTGTTGAGAACCTTTCCAGTTCAAGGGTTGAAAATGATTAGTGGAAACATTCTCAAGGTTGGTTATTTTTGGTTTTAAATTTTCTTCTGGAAATGTATTAATAGAGAATGTCATAAATGCTTAGTTTTAATTTTCTCTGTTAAGAATTATTATGTATATGGCATGTTTTTAACTAAATGAAAAAAATAGCAATCTAGAAATGACCACAAGCATCAGCATTGCCTTATTTTCCTTAGCAGATTTTCACCATTGCATTCCTAGCTGAGAAAACCAGCTTACACTTGCTACGTTTTTTATAAATGGTCACACCCAAGCTATAAACTTAGTGATTTCTTTAGTCTTTGAATATCTCAAAACAGAAATATAGCAATATAGATCAATCTGAAATGGTGACAGAGCACTAGATAAAGGTTTCCAGTTATTGTGAAACGTGTATTTTTGTTTGCTAACAAGTAGTTGATAGTTGTTGTATCATTCAATAAGGAATATAAGCACATCCCTAAGTTTGTGAAGTTGTGTGAGAGAGAGAGAAGACCAAGTGATTTTCTCAAATCAGGAGGGTGCTGCTTATTCCATCTGCCTTAGGAAACATTTCCAGGGGATGTTTCTTAATTCTAAAGCTTGTGGGTTTTTATTAAGTAAACTGACTTTTCTAGCTGTCCAACTGGAATTCAGTCCATTCCCTTATCACAGCCTTCTATGAGTAACACAGCTTTGGAGTGCTTCAAAATTCACCTGAAAAGCCCAAATACAAAATGGTTTCAATCTACTCTATTTCTGTTCTGGTTTTGTGTGTTATGCAAATTGGGCGTATTGGACTACTGTCCAGACACATTTCTTTCTTTAATAACACACTGTTTGCTTTATCACATCTTTCTTTTCTGTATTGCGATTTTTCGTGTCTTCCCCCAGGCTTTGCATCCAATTATTGCTGATCTCAAGTGCTAAATGCAGATTTTTATTTATTTTTTTTTTCCAGGGGATAGACAACATGATTTCATACAATGTAATTTCATTTGTATTGTGCAGTATTTTTGGTTGTAGGGTTCTCTCCTGATGAACTGACAATCCAGTGCCAGCAGTAATATTTTCTGCCTGTCACAGGTGTTGCTTTTGCATTCTGAAAAGAGCAGGGACTTTATGAAGCTTTGATTCAGCACAGCAGGGGAGGGCAGGACAGCCAGCAGAAGTACCGAACCTTCACAAGCGGTTTAAAGAACAATTGTGGAAAATAGACTTCTGTGTTTTGTGGGTGGTTTTGTTTTTTTTGTTGTTGTTGTGTGTTTTTTGTTTTTCCCTTAGCTTATGACTTGTTTTATTCCACCTGCCTGCACTTTATTATCAAGTTATCCCTAACACCCACCCTCACACCTCCAGCATGAGAACTGGAAATGAAAACTTAAATTCTTACAGAAAGTGAGACTTTGGGGAAAAACTGATACTACTTATCAAATCTCTTAAAGCAGGAAGATGCCATCCTGTGGGAGTAGATAGACCACCAGCTCTTCTGCCTAAGGGGAGGAATGTGTTGTTCCAGCTGTTCCCACCTGTCCAGCCCTTGTTCTCTGCCTGGTTCCTTCCCGCAACAGGCTCAGAAAGACCCTTTTCCCTTAGGCTCTATTTGGGGCATCCAGCATTTCTTTCCCAATAATTTAAAGAGCCTTTATCCCTCGTGTTCATCACCAGGATGCATACCTGCCCAGCACTCTTCTTTGGACTGCTGCATGAGCTGCATAGATACATAGATATTTTTTGTGAGACTGGTTAAGAGATTAGTAGCTCCAACTGTTCATCTGCTTGCTAAATTTTCCCCCTATGTATGTGGTTTATATGTGAATATGAAGGAATTTTATCAGCCTCAAATTCCTAGTTTTGAAGTTGAAATTGGTGGCACAGTTCTTCAGTTGATATTAAATAATGTGAAATTGAAGAACTGGACTTTCAGAACTGACAGAATTTAACGTGTCCTGGGGTTGAGGCCTGCATTCACTCTTTCCATCTGTCACATTTCCTCGGTAGCTTCAGTGCATTAATTCCAACAGCTCCATCCTGTAGGTCTCCTCATTTACAGCTAATTGTGTGGGACATGCAGGATTTACAGCAGAAATAACAAAGCTTTAGCAAGTGTCTTAAATGCCTGACGTGTTTTCTTCACTAGGAACTAGGAAAAAAGGAAAATCTGTGGAAGTGATCCTTTTCCAGTGATCCAAGAGGGTCTATTCCTGTAGTAAATTTAAGCAACCCTTTTTCACATCCAATGGAAATGTGGATCATAAAATGGAGAATAAGACCCCTTTTAAGAGCAGTTTCCTGCCCCCCTTTCCTTGACATGTCAGGGGAACTAAAATTATTCCAAACACCCTGCACACCACCTAGTTTGATAGAACTACTTCAGCTGGTTTCATGTATCTCTGTGTTTTCTACTGTTGTTCCATGTTAATGATTCCCTCAACTTGAAGCAGTTTCCAGTCAGTGTATATTAATGAAAAGCTGGTTTTATTATGTGCTGAGTTTTATAATGTGGTGTGCTTAATATCATTGAACTGATTTCCAGTTATTTCAAAATGAATTCTGTTGTGTGGCAAAAAATCCTTTGGAGGTAAATGTTCCTTGGTATTTGGTTCTGATGAAAAAGAAATCAAGATACCATACAGAGTGGCTTTGCATACCTCCAGTTGCCAGGCTGGCCCGCAGACTTTCTCTTTCCACTTATGAAATTCATATTAAACTTAAATGATAGCATCGCTTTAGTGACTTCTGAGGAAAAGGAAACTGTGCTGTGGAAATCGTGTTTTTTGTCTGAGTAACTGTGTTCATAATTCTTCCTGTAACCCCTGTAAGATTCTAGATTAATTTTGTGAGCCTAAGGATTTTTATTTCACACAAATTACTAACATGGAATCAGAATCACCAGGAATTCTAGTCCTCAAATACATGATTTAGAGAAAACCCTTATAGCTCATTTTATATGATGTTAATTGTGGGAGAATATTTGTTTAGAACTAGAGAATTTTTATTATTTTCTGCTATCCTAAATGATATTTCCAGCTTAAAATCTAGGTTTTATTTTCTGTAATTTAGTGGCTTCTAACAAGAGAGGAAATCAGAGAAAGCTCTCCTGCGTCTTGTCCAGCTTATGACATAGTATTAAGAACCATTAATGCATACTGCAGGGCAATGTGTGCTTAACAGAAAAAAACATTGATATTTAATGTAATAATGCTGATTTTACAAAATTTAGCATAACATTAAAGATTAGAGTTTTCTGTAGTACAGATATATTCTTGTAACTCTTAATCAGCATCTGTAAAGCTTTCTATCACTGAGGCATTTTACTAAAGTAAATTTATAGACAGCATCTGTCATCTAAAAAAATAAAAAGCTCCTAAAAAACACCAAAAAAGTCATCATCTTAAAAAGCCCACTAATCTTATGACCTCGGATGATGGGTTGCACACTGCACATTCTTTTAAGTCTTCTTGCAAGGATTTGCGTAATGAAGCATTCAGACTTATACAAATGCTTTTCCTGTAAGTTTTGGTTAATGCACATTTATGCTTTATTTGTGCAAGTATTATGATTTGCATTGCAGAAGAAAAGAAATAACCTTTCAGAGTCTTTATCTATTTTTTTTACTCCTCACAACCTTTGCATCTCCATCTTTCTGTTTTCCTTGGACTTTTTGCCAGAGATAAAAAGCCCCGTAATTCTGTTAATATCAGTGGGAAGCATAATAGACCAAAAAAGACCAGGGTTGTTTTCTACTTCTATTGCATTTCTTATAAGCAAGCAAAACAATAAAATGGAATAAGAATGCCTTCTTAATTTAATGAGGCCTGGATACAATACAAGCAGGGAATCCCTTTTTATTGAGAATCTAGGTCACCTCATATGGAGAAGATTTCTTTGAAAAAAAATATCTCTTTTTTACCATTTCCTTCCCCTCACCCCCCTTTTTTCTTCCTTCTTTTTTTTCCAGTTGACTCTACACAGCTCTGTCTCAACTATGCACCAGGGTCTGTACTTTTATGCTGGATTTGCCTAATGACAAGAAGAGGGCTTTTTTGTTATCTGTAATTAACTTTCCCTTACCTGAGGGGTGCTGGTAGGGGAATGGGCAAGGAGATATCTCAGTGATGTGGGAAATGCTGGATGCAGCAGGGAAAGTTAGAGCAGGTCTCTTGAATGTCTGTAGCTCTCTTACTAGCAGGTTGGTTGGGACGGATGCCAGAATAAAATTGGATCTGTGCATTCACACGATAATGCACACAATCCAATAAGCCTGTGGAATGTCGACCATCGGGGAATCGCTGCCTCAGCCCGCTCTGAACGGGCTGGTGGAGTCGGTTCAGGTCCCGTGTGGTGGGAGCTAATCAGCTCTGATGACTCTGGGTAGAATTGCTTGTTCTCCAAGCAGCGCTGTGGTGGATGGGACGTGCTCACAAGGTTTATATATAGCAGCTCCGTGCTGTGCACGATGCTGGAGCCCGGCTGGCTGGGAGCTCAACTCGCTGTGTTCCTGCAAAGCTGCCCTGAGCTCCTGGAATTGCTGAATCTGAGGCACCACTATCATCTGGAATGGAAAATGGGGTGACCTAAAATAGCTGATCTCAGCTCATTGAGATCTGATGGTGATAAGTTGGGAATTTTTGGAACAGCTTTCATACTAGCAGTGCCTTGTAATTATTTTTATGTAATTTTCAGATGTTTTTCTTCAAACTAGGCACTAGTCAGTGACAAAAATGTCTGTTTGAGAAGATAAGGGGTTTTGCTCTTCCTTCAAAAATAGGCATATTAATTTATCCAAGAATATGACAATGTAGAAGCTGCAAAATAAGGAAGAAACATGTACTCTGGCATTATCTCTTAAACAATTATTTTTTCTTAGATTTCCAAGATGTCTTTTTAGAAGAACAAGAATAAGTAGAGTGTGAGGTTTCTGTACTTCCTACCAGCCTGTTGAGCTACATGTAAAATGACTATGCTGCCCTTTCTCAAAAGGTGATGCTGCTATTTTGTTTTGGTGGTTTTCTTGTAAAAGTAGAGCATGACCAGATTAAGAAGGAAGTTATTGGGTGAGCATCTGTGAAACTGAATCTGTTTGTGACTGGTGAAGCCCTCCTAAGCACATGCAGAAAGTTCCAGGGTGTCATAACAGAGGAATCTTGTTATACTTTGGGGTTTTTTCCTCATTGAGATGCTTCTTGGCATTGGAAGCCTGACTCTCTTCCAGAATATTGTCTGCTCTTAGAGGCTTACTCATTTTTATTTCCTGCCACCAAAGTGCTCAGTTTTCAAGTGAGGGGATCTTACTTTGCTACAGGTTGCTGTAGGAAAAAAATCTTGTTTATTTTTTATCACTGACAGTAGACTTTTCAAAGGCAAAACAACTATTTGAAGTAAGAGGGCGGATGTGAGGGCTGAAGGAGAGCTGAAGAGGTCTTGCTGCTGAAGGCAGATTTCCTTCAGATAAACCATGCAGTCCGCAGGATGGTTATGGATGACTGATACTTGCTAACACGGGAGGAACAGAAATAATAGTTGCAGTGAACCTCACCTGTGTCTGTGCTGACTGACATCGTCTGTCATCTTAGATGTTTATTCACAGTGGGAAGTTCTTAAAGATGAACTTGTGTGTGAATAGAGACAGTCAGAGAGGCAGCCATTTGAGAACTTTTAAAACCTGTTTGAAAATACACTTTTGAGTCCGTTCATTTAGTTGGGGTTATTTTTTCTACAGTGATGGATGAAGACTGTAGAAAAGTCATAACATAATAGGAAGATCCTAACATTTGTAGAGGTTTTGTACAACCTTAGTCCTGTCCTCATATTTGAACAGAATGGCCCCAGACTGTATGCATGGGACCTTAGCAGCTGACCTTCGTTTAAGAGGACTGAATTTCTGCACTACCAAAAATACAGCTGTGCCGTAGCTATTTCAAAGAACAGTCATATTATAAACCAGATCTTATAATGCATACGTAGAAGCTTGAAGATGGTCTATCTAGTGTATGGATTGTGTATAAAATGAAAAAATGAAAGTTGAATGCTGTCATCTTAGTGCTTTGAGAAGGGCTTAATTTAATCTTCTCTACTAAAGAGAGAAGAATAATGGGGAATTTAGATATAATGCCAAAGGAAGCTGAAAGTAGAGGCAGAAGGCCAAATGGAAAAATTCCTCTTGTGTGATACAGCCAGAATCCTTCCTGTATTTTAACTTAATGCATGATTTATTGCCATTACAGTTAGTTTTTTATATAGGCATATAGCATCATCGGCTTTCATGTTATGCAATAGGGTCATATGAATGATATGTTAATTTGGGGTACAAATACCAATAGCAGTTTGCACAATCTATGTGGTATATAATATTGCAGCAATAATATACACGTTCTGTTGTGAACCTGCTAGTGCATGGTGGAAATTGTTTTGGTCTAATTTGAGTGCTCCTTCATAATTGTAAATAAAATAGTATTTTAATTAAAACAGAATTCTGGAGTGGGAGTTCTGCAATGAAAAGTATGTAGTGAGGTGCTGGGGGGAGAAAGAGGAGAGCAGGACCGTAAATGGCATATAACAGTACCAAAAACATTGCATTTTGATTCTGCGTGTTTAATTATGATGGTGTGCATGAAATTTTTACATAGTGCAGTCCAAGGAAAAGGTCTAGGTAGTGTAAAAGACAGTTTGTCAGCATCTGTGTGACTGGTGTAAGTGGGATGCTATTACTGTAAGTCTTAGAAATGCTCAGACTTCAGAATGTCATACTGAGAAAGGTATGTTAATAATTTTTACTGGTGGTGGGAGCAGCCATTTGTGGACACTGAAGAGCACAAGTTTTTTTTCCATGATGTTTTACTGTGTTAAAAACATAAAGCATGGGAAGCTTGAGGCAATGTAAGTCCTAAAGTTTAATATTAACATTGAATTACTATTAATACACTGCTTATGAACATTGTAGGTTTGGTTCTTGAAGTTTATATGTATATTTTGAATCTCAAATTGCCTCTATGCCCTGAGTTAAAATGTGGTGAAATGTTTCTGAGGGTTTGTTCACTTTGTTGAAATCTGAATGTAAACATTTTGATCCAGTAGTAGATGTGTTTTCTTTGGAGTTAAACCTACTGAAATCTTTTGTTTTACTTGATACAAGTGTATGAAATCACCAGGCAGAAAGAAACATTGCAATTGAATGTCAGCTGTAGTCATAATAGTTTTCAAAATAGTGCTTTTTTGTATGGCACCATATAGCAAGCATGTGCATTGAAAAGGCAAGGTATTCTGTGTCTGTTCAAACTAGCTGGTTTTGTTCAGGTTTAGTATTTTTAGTGAAAGGAAAGTTTATTCCCAGCATGACCAAAAACTTTGTGTTGGGAGGCAGATTGTTACGTGTCAGGTTTCCAGACTTTTTGTGCTAAAAACTGATTGTACATCAGTTCTTCTGAACATCTCATCAACCTGTTGACAAAGACCATTATGTTGTCGCATATTGAGAAAAGGAGACGGGGAACAGAATCTGGGGCAGTGGTAATGTGAGCGCACCCCGTCCCTCTAGCTAGAGGTGCTTTTATTGCAGAAACCTTGGCAGTTTTTGTTGTTGTTCCCACGCCTTTTCACCTTGAGGAGCGCTGTGTGTAAGTGTAGCACTTGGCAAATGTTTCACAGGGGTTTTTCTGATTGTACAACCTGTAAATGTAAGGCTTAAATTAGGCATTTGAGAAAGGGGGAAACGACTGAATTAACATTCTTGCTATGGAGAAGTGATACTTTTCGCTGCCATAATGATCAAGGGTACTTTGCCACAGTGTTAAAAGGCAAACAAAGTAGTCTGTTCACTCATCATCCTGACACCACCATACACTGAAAAGTTCACTTGCATCCTGACTTGATTCATGTCCCATCTTCATGGTACACAATATATTTTCTTACTTTCATTTTTTCATGAGTTAAAGCAATAACTTTTGGGACAAGAACATGACAAAATCTGGTTATGTTTGGTTTGGTTTTGTTTTTGGTTTTTATTCTGTTTTGGTTTTGGGTTTTGTTTGTTGATAATTCCGGGGTTGTTTTTTTGTGAATATGGTGTTTCTCTTGTTAATTTTCATTCTTCAAAATATTTGTTTGTTTAATATGGCAATTGAAAACAAACTTGTGAGCTTACACAGCTGGGCAGGACAAATGTTTAAAGATACTATTCTAGTTAACTTGTAAGCAGATTAAAATGTCCAGTCTTCCCCGTTTGGTGGAGTTAGTGTGTCTGGATAACTACAGCATATGCAAGTGTAGAAATCGTGAGACTTTCATGCTGGACTAAACTTAGAACTTTTGCAGTAGATTACTGTTTGGTTTCTAACTTGCTTTTCTGATGTGGTATAGATACCTCTTCTGTCTCAATATTTTGTCAGTATTTTTATCTCCAGCACCCTAGGTATATGAAACTGCTCTGTCTCAATGGACAGTTTGCTGATATGAGGGCTTTAATAGATGTTATGCTGGAGGCTTACTATTGTTTGCAAAGAGCATAGATAACTTGTATAAATACATTATCTCTTTTTTTTTTTTCCCTTTTCATAGTACTTCATTTCCTATATGTATGATTGTTATCACTTAACCTTGCTGTAGCCAGTGCAGTAAGTGCGTGTCCTTTGTGTACAACTCACAAGGTGAAGAAATATAAAAGGAATTAAGAAGAAAATTTGAGATGGCATAAATTGCGTTACAATATTACTCAACTGACTGCACAGATCTGTGTTTTAGTGTTGCTAGCAGCTTGTTCCAGTTATGAGAGGCCTCAAGATCGTCACCTTTTGTGGCTTAAAAAACACCTACTCTTTTGCAACTCAACCTGCGTAGTAGATTAGTTGTTATTCATAAAGAAGGAAGCCTTAAGTGTCAAAAACAATCTGTAATTAAAACATTTTTCTAGACTTTTCCCTTGCCTGTGACAGTACAAAATAGCCCTTTCCATGTAAAAAGTGGTTACAGTCCGTTGTGTTCTTATAATCGTCATTGTCATCGCTCAAGCCCTCTTATCTCTTGGCTTGTTTATTACAATTTATTATAGCTGCAGCTAAAGCTTTTGATCCTGGAAAAGCTCATGCTGGTTTGAACTCAGCAGTTACTTTTCTAGGCAACACAATCAACTAAGAGTTCATCGCTCCACTGTTCAGCTTTGTGCAATGATGCCCCAAGGAGCACAGTTTCAGGGTTTTCTCCTGATATTTTGTCTTCCAAGGTGATAACTTGGAAAATGGCAATGACTGTCCATGATAATTATGTTTTCTTGTAACATAATATAATGTATAACCATAGTGCTGTGACTGCTAAAGCTGGTACTGTATGGAAGAATACTATTAAAACTCATTTTAAGTAAACAGAAAGCAGGTGATCACATCAGGATGAAATACAACCGGGAACAAATGGTGCTGGATAATTTTTTGAACAAACAATCATGAAAAAACCCCCAAGGTCTTTAATAGTTTTATATGTACTAGAAGTCTAATATTACAGCATCTCTTGTTCAGGAGTCAGTATAACCAAGGGGAGTCTGGAAGAACCTCAAGGGTTTCTGTTGTGTTGAGAGGCCAAACAGCATCACACAAAGTTAATCAGTTGCTTGGGTCTTGGCTCAGTTTGGGCTTTTTTTGGAAAAAAAATTCACACAGAAGTTAAGGATCTATGTGTATTTGTTTAGGCAACTGCAGAGCTTTTAGAAAAATTCTCCTCACACAAAGCATTTCAGAAGTCTTTCCAGACATTGCAGAGGAACTTTTTTAAGGTCTGCTGAGCCTTTTCCACTGCAAAGGTATCGCCCGCTGAATGCAGGTGTAAGGGGGATCTTCCCATTGCTCTGTACTCAGCAACATTTTCTTTAATTTACATATGAGTGATCCCTTGAATAGCATTTGCAAAGCGTGATCTGAATAGAAACATAAGTGCTTTTCTACATATGTTTAGAGTTTGCATGTCAGCAGTGCTGTTATGCTATTTAATTGTTTGAGCCCCATGTTCTGTAATGTTTCTGATGAAAAAACACTTCATATGAGTGACTAATACGTGTGGTTACAGGTAGCAACCTCTTGGAAGTAGAGATTGATGCATGAAGTCAAAAGCTGGAGGTTACAATGTTAGCAAATTGTAGTAAATTCACAATTATGCAGATTCCAGTTCAATCGAATCAATATGGCATGTTCTGGTTTTAGTATATGGAAAACCAGTAGTGTATAAACCATTGCACCTGACTGTTGTTCTCAAATTATGTTGAAAGTCTCACTGACTGTCAGTATGTGTGAGGCTGATTCAGATAATTAACGCAAAGGAAAGAATTCTAAGCAAAAATGATGTTTTAGTGATACCTACTTTTGTTTTTCACACATTTCAAGGGAATGAGTCATTTAAATAAACATAGGTAGGTATATTAGAGGCATGTCTTTATTTCTAAAACAAACAAACAAAACCTCTGAAGTTCTTTGGATTAACAGTTGTTTTTCATGACAACAGTTGATCCCCAGGAAAATGGAAGTGTGTGCGTGTTTAATCTGGCTTTGTCACCAACATTTGTCTTCAGCTATTTCAATAGCAACAGTTTGAAATTACCTGACTGATGTAAATTCAGGACGAAGGTCTTAATTTTACTGACACTTTGTACAAGGCTGCAGCTGGGAGGAGCTCTGGCATGCTTCAGTGCAGGCTTGTCAGAATGGTTTGGAAGCTTAGCTTTGGGCCTAGTGCTTCCAAAAGCATGCTCAATACTTTTAATTATTATTATTTCAGCTTATTTATGTGGGTTTGCCCTGAATTGGTCACTAGTCACTACAGTATTCATTTAGATCCAGTCGTGATTTGTGTTGTATTTTCTTTGCAGAACCAGAATATTGCCTAAGCTATATACAAGCAGTCCAGTTAATTCAGTCTTATTTTTCCATGTTTAAACCAAACTTATTTTAACCTGGTTGTAATAAATAAGAAATTGCAGTGAGTATTTTTCACATATTCCAATGACACTGATCTCCAGGCATAACCAGCTACTGAAGGAAAAACAGTGGTCCTATTCTTTATTAGGTTTCAAATGGTTAACGTTTCGCAATTTGAGTGATCTTGTCAGTTTTGATTATATAATGGATTAATAAAGGGCCAGATTTGTAAACAAAAGTTTAACTTGAGTGCTGTGCAACAATAATTATTAGTATTTCTAAATTCCAGTTAGTCACTTGATGACATCAGCATAGTTTTATTTCTGCCATCCTCCCTTGCTTCTCATTTCTCCCTCTCTTCCTTCATTGTAATGCTGTACTCATCCAGAACACCCTCTCTACATCTGATTTCCTTACACTTGTGAAATTTGTTGTATGTACCAACTTTAACAATATTTTGAAAACCACGATGAAATTTGCCTTATCTTTTTATGAGGATGGGCGTCAAGTTATCTTTCTTGCAGCTGAATTTGAGGACTGGCAATCTTCCTCTGGTACTTTTATTCAAACTGTGCTTGATAAGACATGATATTCAGTATAAACAGTTTAATATTTTGAAATAAATATGATTCATATAATTTTTGTTAATGCATTTTGTCACATCAGCTTTTTTAGTTGTTGAAGTAGGAAATAGTGAAGCAATGGTGTTATTTTCCTTAGGCAGTTGCTGTCAGAAGCCATTGATAAATAATGGCAAACTTTTCCCCCTTTAAAATTAGTTCTGTGAAAATATCTTTAATTCTGCTTAAACTCCCACTCTCTTTTCTAGACTATAAGGAAACTGAAACAATGTAAACAGTAGAAATGACCTTTTTATTAATATTGTAAGCAATGGAAGTTAAAATGACTGTGTGATATTAGCAGTATTTGCACAATAGTTAAAACCCTGTTATCGAATTCTGTTTCTTACAGTGTAGATTAAAATTAGAAAGGCAGTTAAAAGCTTGCAATTTATTATTTAAATATATGTCTCGGGGGACTGCATATGCAGATTGTGTGCATAGAAATATGCAAATAAGCTATACCAGCTTCATGTGTAAATAAAATGATGATGTGAAACACCTGTTAAATTATTATTAAAATTTTCTGGATCTGAATAGAAGTCAAAGAATTACAAGGAAGACTGGACTGTGGAGGCGGAACAACCCAGTTGGGTTGTTTTGCTTGGTTCTTTGGGATGTATTTGTGTGTTTTTCTCCAAGGCTTTTAAGGGTTTAAAGTTTTTGGAACAAAGCCTTGTATCCAAGCTATTTATATGAAATAGGTAGACATTTATATCAAGTTTAAAGTAGGGCATCTGGACCAGTTGTTAGTTGTATGGTTTTGAAGTCATCACATTGTTTTGGCTGTTTGTCATACATTGATGTATACAAGATGTATTTCTAGGAAAGTAATATTCTTTTTAACTGTGCAGTTGTTTAAGATTTTTCCATAGTTCCTTAGACTGGCTTTACTAGGATTTTCAAAGGTTCAGTACTTGCAATCACTGAGGCAATGACAGTATGGTTGCTGGTAACTGAAAGGAGTTCTCACAGTCTCTTCTGCCCTAAATTGAATAGATAATTGTAGAATATTCTTAAAGATAATTCTGCAAGATTACCATCCACATGTATTTATTTTCTTTCTCATTTGAGATCCAAGTGTTGTGATTTTACTATGTTCATCTTTATGAACAGAACAGTCTTTGAATGGTCTTGCATTGTCAATGGTGAAGTTGAAAGCTCCTTTGTTTTATATGTAAGCAGTTCCTACTAGTTTTTATAGAATCAAATGTTACTTTTTTACTTGTACCGCTTCTCTGCAGGAGCATGCAAGTTACATACTAATTTTTAGATTTTTGGGTTAAGAACTTGTATTAATTTAAATGTTATTAAGGAACAAGATACAAATTAAATTTCCTAAATTAAAAAAAGCCACAAGATGGCATCAAGTTTTTGGTTCCGTGGCTCCTAACCTTTTTTAAAGGTCAAAATATTACGGACTGGATAAAATATTACAGACTCTGTGGATCTCTACACAGAAACCAGCTGGGGTAGTGAATGTGCAACGAGCTAGTTAAAGTCTGAGGCTTTTTCCTTCCGCGATTTGTACCTTGTGAAGCCACAACAAGAAACTTCTAATGGCACCTTTGTTCTTCAAGATAGTAAACTAATTTGGACATATGTGAAAAGTCCCTCCAAGAAAAAATTCTACCAATATAACACGTTCTGTTGCCTAACACATGAGGGTTCATTTCCTGAAATGTTGCGTGAGTTATCTTCAGGCAGTTTCTATTTCGGTTGAGAGATGAATGCAAGTAACTGGGAATGTTAATGCTCATTTAGACTTCCAAAAAGTACTAGGTATCCAAAATACAGGGGTTTGTTTGTTTGTTTGTTTGTTTGGGTTTTTTGTTTGTTTGTTTGGGTTTTTTGTTTGTTTGTTTGGGTTTTTTGTTGTTTGTTTGGGGTTTTTTTTGTGTGTGTGCTTGTTTGTGTTTGTGGGGTTTTTTTAATATAGAAAAAATACCATTTAGGTAGTGGTGTCAGGTGATTGTTCATAGTGGGTGATTTTTGCAAATTAACACAAAGAATGACAGGGGATTTTTTTTTGTAAATTAAAAAGGTCAACAAACACTGTAAAAGGTTTTAAAAGCTGTTTAAGAAAACAACAAGCCACAACCAACAAAAAACACCACACAAAACTGGCCATGGTTGGGTAACTAAATACAGCTGTAGATTGACCATACTTTTTTTATTTTGTTAGATAATTGTTATTGTCTGTGTAGATGAAATACCTCAGATTTTCTGTTGCAAGAAATAGATTTTTCTAAAAGTTGTTGAACTATTGAAGTGGGTTGAGGATGTGAAATATTGAAAGACAAGTGTGGTAAGAATCTGTCCAAAACCAAAACAATTTTCATCTTCATAATATGCAACTTCCCTGTGTAATGGAGAAGCAGGAAAATGAATGTGCATGTGAAAGGAAAAGGATGAAGTAAGCTGGGTACCAAACACACAAATTTAAGGGACTTGAAGCAATTAGTCTAAATCTGCTTGTTATTGTAAATATAGTTTACTATCCCAAAACTTATCAGAGCGCATAGCAGTTTTTAAGTTGTTAAGATAAACAAGGAAATTGTAAGAAGTAATGAGGGAAGAAAAGAAGGCACTAAAAGTTTAATTACCAGGATGTACAATAATAGTAGAAGTTAGTTGTCCTTCAGGTTGTGGGGTTATTTTCCTTGTTTGACTAGGTGGGAATCTGGAACTTCTTTTTTTTTTTTTTTTTCCACATGTACTAACCTGTTTGCTATTCACACATTGGTTTGCAAACCCAATGTTGTTAGGTGTTTAGGTAGCACAATGCTAGATAGCAGAATGCTTATGCTAACATAAAACCAGTTCTTGAGCGGAGATTTTGTTAATGTCTAAGATGACTGGAAACATTATTACTCAAATGGAATGAGTTCCACTGAAAAGCACAGTAGTGTATCTGTAAATGATGCCCTGAAATCCAGGGAAGTATGAAGCTTTTGGTGTCTGTTTTCTGGATTTCATTCTGTGTCAGGTCGTTGCTTCTGAATGGTTAAATACTGATAGATTTAATGTAAATCAGAAGTAAACTATATATAACTTTCTATGGTAAATTAGCACAACTAAAACAAGTAATATGTTTTGATTAAAATGTGATGTTAAGTGGTCGTCTTAAAGAAGATTTGTATTTTTCAGATTACATGGTTTTGTTCCTAAATTAGTTTCAACTTATGAATATTCATAATATACTCCTTAACAGTCTCAAATGGCTTATGCAGAAGAATTAGGTATGTCATCTTCCAGCAAAACTGTAAAGTGTTCAGAAACTTTGAGGAAATGACTCTTTAAATAGCTAAACAGTGATTTCTGCTGCTTTGGATGCTTAGGGTACAGCTGCACAAACAAAAGCTCCCTTGACTGGAGCTGGAATTTGCAGTGGGCTAGTTACTTAAGAGTAACTTTTACATTAAAAACTTCACGTTGGAGGATCTAAAATATTTCACTGTGTGTGCACTGAGAAATCAGCTGCTGTCTTTACAGGGATTAGAGCATGTAAGTGAGATGTCGCCTTCGAGCAGCTGATGGGCTGTGAATGACCAGCATAACTTACCTGGTATGGTTGAATGACCCAACGGTGTAGTTCAATGTCACCTGAATTGTCTTTTCCTCTGGGATAAATCCTGTTATAGCATATGGTTCTCTGGGGTTACACCTGTCTTGGAAACAGAGCTTGTATCATAAATCAGTGCAATGTCATAGGAAAAACCTCTACCTGTATTGGAATGCTTTTGAAAAGTGTTAATGTTGTATCTGAACTCAGCATCTTTTGTTTTTCGGACAGTGTGAAATATCTGCAAAATTGTCCTGCTTATGACTTCTGTAATGAAAACAGGTTTTCTTCTCCACTTCGAATATTGTCGGCCATCACTGCTCTGTGCTTGTATTTTTTTCCTCATCTTAATGGTATACCCTTCTCCTTACAAACCATTTAAGAAACATGGGATTGAAATATTGATCAGGGCTTCTTTTACTACATTTTCTGCAGTTTTTACCTAATAGGAGGTGATGATTAGGTCACTGATAATTGTAACAAGAGGAGAGACACAGTTAGTTACAAAGGACAGATGTTGATGTTGTGCCCTCAGTAGGTGACAATTGAGCTTCTGTGCTAAGATGCCAGAATATCAGGAGTTGTGAGCTGAGGTTCATCTATGAAATTATTCACAGCCTAAGGCAGTGATTTACAGAACTAAAAGCCGTGACCTCCATCGCTTATTAATTTGCAGAAATTGTTCTTACAAATAGAAAGGTCATAGGCATGGAAGTGGTAACTGTCTTCTGTATCTGTTCATTTAAAAGAATTTATTTCCTACCATTAATCAGATATTATGTGTGGATTTGGTGTTTTTATTAATATGCTGCTGTTGTTGTTTTGAGGTTGGTTTTTAGTTTGTTTCAGTTGCAGTGTTCTCAAAGCCCTGGCTCGTTGCGCTCGGCTTCTGCGCTAAGTTTCCTGTTAGTCACTATAGAGCAGACAATTCAGATGAAAGTGTGAAAGACTCCCAAACAGATTTTGTTGGCCTTAATTCTATGTATATTATGGTGCTTTATGGACATTTTGGTGAAGAGAGAAATCACAAGCACAAGTCAAATGGAAACCGAAGCAAGACTTCAGTTATGATTTGGTTATGATTATTTTCAAGAATTTCCAAAAACCCAGAATCTCTGAAGCAGCTCCTGGTTCCCTCCCTTGGTTGGAGCTGCCATAGGACCTGCAGGGTCTGTTGGACTCATTGTAGGTGCTGAGTGAAATAGGAGGCAGAGAAGTTACATTTTGGATTCTGCAGGGAGGAAAGAGGAATGGATGGTGAGGTACTGCAGACTGGAGTAGTTACACATCCAAGCAAACTGAGTTGGATTTAGAAACTCAGCATCAGAGGAAGTGATGGTTCTTTAGCTTGATGAGGTTTTTTCGCGTTTCATAAAGTGCTGTGAATTTAAGGGAAAGTTCTGGGAGTATTCATGGTATTTCTTAAAAATGTGTAATTAGTGCACCACAGGAGAATAGTCTTTTCACACAGAAAATAATGTTTTTCCGTAGAAACAGATGCAAAATACTTTCTTTCCACTTTCTTGGCTAAAAGAAAGGTGAAATTTCAGATAGGCTTCTCTCAAAGGCAGTCAGCCTTTCCTGCTACTCTTCCTTTGGATTCTGCTGTTTTGATTTTTATAGTTTTCATAGTAATTATTGTGAGAAGACATTGGGAAAAATACCTTTTCTCAGATACTGAAGAGGAAGTCTTAACATAACAGTTACTGACTCAAGTGCCCTACATAGATATCAGTATTTTTAATAAGCAAAAAATAATAACAGCAAAATTCAAGTTTAATCCATTTCTTACAATGGGAAGTTAAATCCTTATACTGAAGATTAATGGGAGGTTGCCGACTATAAAAGTCACAAAAGCTGCGTGCTGGTACCAAATGTCAGCTCCAGCCTATTGTAACTAATCATGGGTGGCTTTGACTGAAGTTCAGACAAGAGAGATTGAATAAATTTGTGTTCTCTGAGGGCTTGTCAAGTGATCTTCTGTTCCTACTTCACAGTTCTTGAGATAAAAACAGACTTTTAACTTTCATGGTGGAAACTTAGAAGCTGTTTCCTTAAGTGTTATTTAAGTCATGGAGCTTGAGGCTCCTTGCATGTAGTCCCCTGCTCATTAGCTTTTTTATTTGAATTACAGAACGTGTTGTTATTATGTGTGCACACACATTGTGATAATACCATATCCAACAGGTTTTTCCCAGGGTGGGTTCTCCGACCTTTCTGAGTGTCTCACAGTTGAAGGATACACTTCACATAGTGTTTAAGTAATTTTCGGATATAATTCATGGTTTCATGTTAGAAGGTTTTCTGTCAGCCTTGCAAATTGAAGTGGCTGGAATATATATATATATATATATATATATATATATATATATATTTCTTTTTTTTTTTTATGGTGTTGGTAATATTGTTAGTAATATATGTTTTGTTCAGTGAGGTTTCACAGAAGTAACTGAGAAGAAAATTTGTTCTTGCAGGAATTTAATGTTGCTTTGGAACCAGACATGTGTAACCTCACTGTTCTCTTACGTGGTGTGTTGATGCTGCAGAGTTAACAAGAACAAATAGTAGCGCAGGTCTTTAGTTTGTTACATTAAGGTAATTGGATAAGGCATGAGCAGAACTAATTATCATGAGAGTGCTATTTCTGGGCACTACAACTCTTCAAGGCAGGAATGCATTGCACTTTCTCGGTCCTGGTTTTCCATTCAGAGCATAAGCAGATCTTGTGAAATTTCTATAGCTGCTTGCTACATTCATGTTACTAACACTTGGTGAAAGTGGTCCTAGGTAAAATGAAACAATGCTATAAGTAGGTTTTCTTTTAACATAGGAAAAAAAGCTTCATTGGCATTTGATGGTTAAAATGTAAACCTGTGAAAGCTTATGGGGTTGTCTGTTCTCCCCAAGTCTAAAGCAGGATCTGTAAAGACTTTTGAATGTTTTTTCACTATTTTCTTTCTTCTCTTTAATAGAAACATATTGCCTGCATTTTCATGATACTCTCTGTAGTTCTTGTGTTCTTTTAAAAAATCCCTGTACCTGACTAGAAGGCCAGCTGCTAATGTTACCTCTTCTCTCTTTTATAAGGAAGGTGCTTCTGCTCGGAAAACACAAGCTCCAGCAGCACAGCCCGTACCACGACCAGGTAAGGCACCTCCTAGCACTTGTGCTTCTGCTCCAAATAAGTAAGAGTTTCAAAGAACTACTACTTAAAACTTCAGTTAGCTGAGGAGTGAAGTGGGGATCATTTACATTTGGCCTCTAAACGCATATATAATGTTTAATATTCTCAGCATATCTAAATGCTGTTGTGTACAGATTCTTCTGTTTGGTTCTTTTGGTACCAGAAAGGTCGTGCTGCCTGTCGTACTCATCTCACTAGCCCCGTTTAGCATGGTAATGCAAATGGAGCTGACAGACAGCACTATGAAAAGGGTAGAAGTGGCAAGAACAGAAATCTGACAGAACTGTCACAGGTCTCTGCTGCTTACTGTGACTTCACGGGCATTGACTGGCAGAAGTGTATTTTTGGTACATTATACAGGTTATACTGATATTGCCCTTCTCTAAGGCCAATCTAATCCATTATCTTGCCTCTATATTGTAAGTTGAAGAGAGAACGAGGGAGGGAAGTGTAGTCTGAAGAAAGTATATACTGCTTCATTTAAAAAAATAAAAATCTTTCTGCCTGTTCTAGGATATTTAGGAGTTTGGAACTTTTAAAAAATCAGTTGTTCTGTTCTTAGCAAAGTAATGAAAACGTGCAGTTTTTAGGAGGATGCTGTTTTGCACATAGCATTAGTTGAATTGAACAAAACAGTTGTACAATACTGATTTGAAATACAGTAAGATGTGCTTTTAATTTAAGATATTCTTTGCACCTTTTGCATGACCTATTTTTCTACTAACCTGTCTTGGTACAGCTATCAAATTTCTTCTAGATGCCTTTTTCCTCTGCCCTACCTCCTGCCCTTTTATTGGGGGGGAAGGCAGCTGGTGTTGCCCTTATACTTAAGGAATATTTTACATTAAGGAGATACGTAGATTAAAAAAAAAAAAAAAAAGACATTGAATAGGTAAAGTTCATGTAGTTCAATATAGTGTCGCCAATTATACCTGTGCATTTGACAGTGTCAGAAAAGATAATTAAGGACGTGGTCTCAATGTTTCAACAATGGCAACTATGTGTTGTGAATATTTATACTGTTCTAGGCAGTTGCTGAAACAGTTGGTCATAAATAAACATGAGCAAGTTATTGCTATGAAATTGCAAGTCAATTAATGAAATTTGTCATGCATAGTAGCAGTTGAGACTTGAGTTAGTCTGCATCACTCTTGCTACTGCTCACCATTTTCTGTTTTTGTGAATTAGGATAAACACTTATGATGATAGTTATCAAGCACAACAGTTCTTTCTTTAAGTTAGGACTTAAGGAAAATAGTTCAGAAAACTGAACTATAAAACTTTTATTTGGAGGAAGATGGGTTATTCAGTAATAGCACCAAAGGGAAGAAACAGACACTTCTCCAGCTTGGGACTGAAGTACCTCCCAGACAGGAGAGGTCACAACTTGGAAGACTGAAGGGGAAACGTTTTATTGAGGGAATGGGGGTGAAATTCTTTGGTTTCTCTCCAGACAGTATTGTATATTTGTGTAGGGTTTGTTTGGTGATTTGAGGTTTGTTGTGGTTTTTTATTGGTTTTGTTAGGGTTTGTTTGCTTTGATTTTGTGTGGGTGGGGGTTTTTTGTTTGGTTGGGTGTGCTTTTTTGTTGTTGTTTTTTTGTTTTCGTTTTTCTTGAGTTATGCCATATCTCTCAGGTTTCACTGTTTCTGGCACCCAAAGAGCTCATATAACTCAAAGTGCAATCCAAATTTAGCTTGAGTAAGCCTGAAATTCAGATTTGGATTGTTGAAAGGTCTATATGTGTTAAGGATAGCTGAAACCTCTGGAGATATCATGTGCAATAATAACAAGTAATGAAAAGGTGAGGGTCTGTAAAGATTGGTTTGTTGTGGAACAATCTTAGCATTGGTTCAGCACTATTGAACTTAAGATCTACAAGCATCTTTGTTTCAAGATTGGTTGTAATTTTTGTCAATGCTGTAGTGCCCTGACATTTTGAGGAGGATGGAGAGGGATGACTAGTTCTAGTATAATTAGGAGGGATTGACTCAACTGTCCTAACATCTGCTTCAGACAATTAAAAGCTGTTTGTCTTCTGCACATTGAGACCTAAATTACAAACCTCTTCTTCGATTTTTGTGTATTGCATCTGTGAAAATGTTCTAATGACTATAGCGTGACTCTTCTCTGTTCAATCCTGCAAATGAAAACATGGAATTATTGCCTTACAATGACTTTTGTATTTATATATTAGTCATTCCGCCATATTTTCTGTTTTCTCTTAGTTTCTCAAGCAAGACCACCTCCAAACCAGAAAAAAGGTAAGTAAATTTTAGTTATACAACCCTTTTCTTTTTTGTGTGAATTGTACCTACTCTAGCTAGAACCACAAGCAGCAATATAAACAAGCAGTGGAATGCAGACAGTATTCTGTTTTGCTAAATATGGGCTCTGCCTGTATTTAGACACTCCTGATACCGGGGCATGTGTTTTCTTGGGGAATTAAAACCTTCAGTTTAGAAAAGACATACTACATTTTTCTTTGAATATTTTTTCCCTTATTTTGATCTGTTAAGCAAGAATTTTGTTTTTCTGTACAGTTCCTTTAATGAAAAAAGGGGGGAAAAAAATTCCCAACAACCCAAAACAGAACAACAACAATAAAAAACCCCCCACAACCAGTCAAACGTAACTTTATTATCTCTACAGGATCTCGAACTCCCATAATCATTATTCCAGCAGCCACGACCTCTTTAATAACAATGCTTAACGCAAAGGACCTTCTGCAAGATCTGAAGTAAGTAGCTGATTAGAACGTACTGTATAAAAAACTGTTTTCACATACAAAAGTATACTAGTACCAAATTCGTAATTAAGCAAGAGAAAATATCTACTGTCTTATGACAAGTTGTTTTACAGACCAGAGTGTAAAAGAAGTTAGCACTTACTGATTGCAGGTAAAAAGCAAAATCTTATTTTCAGAGGTTTTACACAGTTGTGACCTGTTGGCCAAATGGGCAGATTGAGAAGAAAGTCTTAAAGTACCATTTGTCATGTTTCTGGTGGGTTTTTTTATATAACATGTGCAACCCATCAACAAATCTTTACAATGGAAGGTGACTTAGAGGATGAGCAAGGGCAATGTGTTCAAGAAGCTTGGAAAATATTTTGGGAAATGACCACAGTTATCCTAAAGAAGGGGACCAGAGGGTGGCCTCTGTTTTAGGTGAATGGGCTGTCTTGGCTGAGCAGGTCAGCTGGTTGTATAAATAGAGCAGTTTTTTAGAGTTCACAGACAATAAAGATAAGAATAAAGAATTGTCATTAAGTATTGACACAAATTCCTTCAGGGAAATATGAGTTGCTAAAATTTGTTTGTTGCACTCACATCTGATTCTATAAGGTATAATTTGTTATGGCTGAGTGCAGCCGACACTGCAACACTTCCATTATGGCAAGATAAAATTCACTATCACGGTAAAACAAAACCAAACCAACCAACCAAAAAACCCACAAACAAAACCCAGCCACCACACAACAGTAACAAACAAAAAACCCAACCATCTTTCTGCTTGTCCAACAGATCATAGTATGTAGAGTTGCCCATCAGTTAATACAAGTTATTTTTTCTGAAGCAGGCGGTCATTTTCATAGGGAAATACACTGCTATGGATTGTCTGCAATGGTATGTTCAGAAAATGGAGCACTCTTTTTTTTTATTCCACCTTCAGCACTTTGCTTTTACTTCTTCAAAACTAGGCTGTCCTTGTGGTGCTACAGCTTTCACTGGAGTCACCCTAGAATTTTTTTAAAACTGTGCTGTGAGATACCAGGTGCCTTGTGATCTTCAGCTGTTTCTAGTTCCTAGATTACTGCTACATATCAAAGAACCAGTAAGAGTACTGGGCTCATGGTGCCTCTTCTGAAATATTTATTGGGAGAGAGCGCTGGATTTTAATGTTGTAGTTTAATGTGCAGGCAGTTACTGAACTAATACAATTGTGTTGACAGAAGATGTTTGTTTGTGTGGGTTTTTATATTTAAGAAAAAAATTCACACCTGCAAGCCCTGGATTTTACAGCTGTGTGATTTGCGACTTTCTGGTACAGGGATACCTATAACAGAATAAAGCCCCTGTATGTCTTGTCTAAGAATATCTGTTCTAGGAGGCTTGTGCTGTTTTTAGCTGTGTTGGGGCAGAACTACAGTTAACTTCTCAGACCTGCCCAAAGAGGAGGTTGATCGTTAGAGTGCAAAGAACACGATCCAGAAAAAAAGGAAATGCAGTTCAAGGGTTCAAAGGAGGACACCAATGTATTTAACAAGCATGAAAGACAAAGGCAAGAAGCAATGTAGGTTAATGAATCAGAAGTTCAGTAGCACAATTCAGGAGAGCAAAATATTAATTTAGCCATGACAGTTCTATCACTCTTCTATAAAATATGCCACCTGGCCTGTGTTTTTTTTGCATTCAAATTTACTGAAGTAGTTTGTTTAGGAATGCCTGCACGATTTGTTTTTACTGTTCAGGTATGTGATGTAGAACTAGCCTTGATGTAGAGTGTGATTGATAGAGATGTGATGGTTTTCCAAGGAAAGAACACTTCTCCAATTTCTGCTTCTTAAGTCACCACCACCTTTAACTCATTCCTCACTTTCAGCTAAATTTGACAGAAGAGTAGAGATTTGCAAGACAACATGTCATTGCCACAAGTTTTGGAATAAAGAAATATTGTCCAGATAGAAAAGATATACCCAAATTAATACTCCTTCCCTTACCCCTGCTGAAGAAAATTCAGGTAGATTTGTGTTAGCCATCAGAGGAGATCAGTGATACAGCACAAGGAGGAAGGGTTTTTGGAGCTGGAAAAGCAAGAGCTGTTGCAGGGGAGGCAGCTCAGAAATGTAGTGGAACCCTGGGAGAATGAGACCCCCAGGACTGTTGGAGTTCGGCAGCTGTGACACCTGTGTCACGTGGGCTGGTGACAGGACAGCGTTTTCTTCATTGCCAGATACCTGAGGCAGCAGAGTTCTCTAAAATGTGTGATAAAGAAGAATGAGTATTTGGGTTTCACAAAGAAAACCAACTTTTGTGATGCCCTCTATTTAAATACTACTTAAAGTAAGGAACAAAGTTAGCTGAATATAATTATAACTAATATCATAATTACGTACCAAACCACTTAAAATCAAACTTACAGTCATAGCTGGGAACTCCTGTCTTTTAATATAGTTTTTGTCTAGGATGATGGTTTATTTTTTTCAATAAGTAACTGGACTGCAACTCATTGCCACTTTGGGTATGGGAAAAGTAATTGTGATATGGTAGGCAGATATTTTAAATTGTTTATTGTAAAATTAACAGGACAGTCTTCATCCAGTACAATGGTAGGCATTGGATTCCATTGTCAAGGAATGAAACTAATTAATTATATCAACACTTTTAGTAAGCCGGTTCATAGCTCTGTAGTATGTTGGGGTTTTTTCCCTGCCAAATTTGGCTGACACTTGTATGCTGCTTAGCATCTTTAATTCATCACTAACTTTATGCTCTCTTTTGAGGCAGCAAATATGGAAAGCAGGAAAACTGTTATGAGTAGAATGAAAATCAGAACTGCAATACTTTATGGTATATTGTCAAGCTTCTTAAAAATATTTCGTATAATACACTTTATTCTTATTCACTATCTGAATGCAACACTGGCGATCATGATTATTGTATAAAATCTGGCTTTTCAGACTAAGTATTTGAGAGTATCTGAAGTTAGGCTTTTCAGAGGCATTGCTGGTTTACATGGAACAAAAGCAAGGCAGGGATTATCTCAGGCAGATGTAAATGATTGGGTGATGATTATATATTTTGATGGTGATGATGCTTTTAGTCATGATGTTTCACCATATGTGGCCAGGCAACTCACCGATATTTATCCAGCTTTGATATTGAGCAAACTCTGACAGATTCCAGGGTGATGTATTTAAAAAGAAAAAGCTTTGTTCTCCTGCAAAAATAGGTGTATGAAGCTTTTGATACTGTAATCTAACAAAAATATTGAGAGGCTCGTAAAAATAAGTCTCCAGTTCTAAACATAATCAAATGTGTATCACGGTGATTGCGGTTGCTGTCGAGCATTGGAGTTGCCTCATTCTCTGTTCGTGCATTTTTCAGTGTGCCTGAGTTGGGGCCGCAAAGCACTGACCTGAGCTCAGTGGAAGTGTTTTGGAGTTAATGGTGGCAATTGATGGGAATTTAGAACCCAGGCATGAGCAGCTCTGGCAGTTCAATATCTTCCCAGTTACCTCCCATAAATTGATCTTGTTCCATCACTTGCTTGTTATCTTAAGAAGGGACCTACTCTCTTTGTAAAGTGAGGAAGTGTTCCCATTTTTATGCGAATAATGATTTTGGCAATTAACAGCGAGAGAACTGAGCACTAATAGTTTCCTAGTAGAGGTATAAAAATGGATTCTAAGGTGATACGGGATTACGTTTTGTTTTTACTAGAGAATAGTAATCTAGAGAAGCAACAGAAAATGTAAGCTCCCTCACAGTCAGGTTTCAGAACAGTCAGGTTTCTAGTGTACTGGATGATTAAAAAGGTGGCAAGTACAAATGTGTATTTAAGCCACCAGCTATAGTATTGTGGCAAACAATTCCCAAGAGAAGATTTGGGGGGGAGGGGGATGGGACAGGTTGCTGTTTTCTTTAATAATCAGTTTTCTTAGGCTTGTCTTTTATGTCCAGGTAGTGATGGAGTAAGCCATGATTATATTTATAATCATACAGTAATTTCTTTTGATTCTTAATTCTTGAGCACATGGCTTTTATTATACTTACTGAGTCAATGGTTCCCAGAAATGCAAACATATATTTCATAAACTTTCTGTAAGCTGTATTTATGCCTGTGCTCTGTGTGTGTACAGATACGTGAGCACTTCCTTCAGTGCTTTCTTTATGGCAGCCATCTTCTCTACTGTTCCTTGTGAATTTGCTCATTGTTACTTTTGTGCTTCAGAAAGTTCAGATAACAAGATCTTTGATGTTCTGTTGTGGATAAATGTGTTCAAAAACATTGTTTTCTACAGTAAATAAAATTGAAGGTATTGTAGTCCAAGAGATACAGAACTGAGGCACAACCAAATGGTGCCTTAATGGCTGTAACACAGTTTTTAGCCGATTGTGAAATGGAGAGAAATTGTCGTTGAAGTAGTGTTGAAATGAATTCTTAAACACAGAAACACTTAAAGCCAGAAGTAGAATCAAGAATTCCTGATGAGCCAGATTCCAAGGGTCTCAGATGTGGTGAAATTGCCAGACTCACAGCAATATTGCCTCTGAGTGTCGACATTGGTCGCATTTGGCGGAGGTGTCCAGGTTTCCTGTTCCCATTTAAAATGTGCTTGCTGCCTCACATTTACAAATTAAATTAAAACTCTGACCTTTTAGATTCTGTTCATATGAATATCTGATTATCACTGTAATGTATCTATGGCAGTTTGGTTTTTATTTACATATTATGTGAGAGTTCATTCTCATTCAGTGCATGGGACATAATAAAAATAAAAATTTTTCTCCATTGTTTTAGGTGATCCTGGTTTTTCATATAGACCTTGCCACTTAGGTAAAAGGTGTTTGAGGGTGGGGTTTGGGTAATTTTTAAAATTATTAAAAACCAAACAATTATTTCCATCATTCCAACCCAGATCCCTTAGTTATGATGGGTGAAGAGAAACTCATGGATGGTTTTCTTAAAAGCTCAAGACTACCAAGAAAATACTCATTTTAAGCTAAAAAACACTGTTTCCTATCAGTTAGTATTGGTAAAATGAAGTCTGCAACATGCGGGCAGGACAGGCCGTTAGGCGTGCTCATGATTAAAGTTGTACCTCGTGTCTGGGATTTTAAATTACCACCTGACAAGAAATACTCAATTCTGATGTCACGTTTGGTGGCTTTTTCCAAAGTAGAACTGTGTTGAAAGCAATTGCATATTCCAGTCAGTTGTGGCAGTTAAGTAAATAGAAATCAGTTAATATTTACATTTATTTTATTAGTGAATGACTATCTTAATGGGTTTTTTATTATATTCTCACTTTTCCCCCAGTGGATCCTGTATAGCTTTTTTGTTTGTATTTTCTTTAGAATGGTGTTGTTTTGCATGTACTAGACAGATAAGCCTAATTTAATTTATACCTTACAATTTAACATCTGTAATGCTTTTTCTGTATTTGCAATACTACTCAACTTTAATTCCTAGTCATCTGCAGAGGTTTTATTTCTTCAATGTGGTTGTATGCATTCGGACACTTCAGAAATTGGTTGTGACTGCTTTTGAAACACTGTTAAATCATAAACAGTATAAATGGGCTTCATCTGTTTACTTACATTAGGAAAGTAAAATAGTTTTGCTTGAACACTTATTGACTATTTCAGTGTGCTGCCTTAAAGTGTGTGTTTGTGGGTTCCCCCCCTGCCCCCCAATGCCATTTTCTCATTGGATACAAGATGTTTGCAAAAACTAGTATTTTCAGGTTGACCGAACAATGAACTTTTGTTCATATTTCATTTTACCTTCCTGTTTTCTACTTTTCCAGCAATAATAAGTGCAGTCCGCCTGTTTAAGCACATTCAAATCAGTTTTAAGTATTCTAAGAGAAGTAGGTTGAAGAGAACAAATAGAAGTAGTGGAAACAACTTACCCTGAAAATGTAGTAAGCTTTTTAAAAGCACCATCTGTACTATAATGAAGAGAAGTCTTACCAATTATATAGAGTTCTGTGCTTTTAAAGTGTAGCACCAATATTCCTGATAACTTCTGCAGTTAAGTGAAATGTGGTGTTTGTTTTTATTGGAAGTTTAGGGAATTAAATGTCAGCAGCAAACAGTCATGTGGCTGGGTGGTTCTGAATAGAATATTAGGAGAACGTGGGTCTGAGTTCTGTTCTTTTCTTGGTCTGGTAGGTGATACTGGTCACACCAGCTGACTTTTTCGTGACATAGTTTTAGTTCTATCAAATGCATGATTTTGTTCTCTCCTGATAAAATCCACTGAGATTCATCAGTAAAAATGCTTACGCTACTCTTACATTTATTATGGCAATTTTGAGAACTGTTCTGTGTAATTTATTATCACCATAAAGAGAAGACTCTTGAAATGGAATTGGGTTTGTTTTTTTTTTTTTCCTTTTAGGGGGTATGGGGCTGAAAATACAAGATCTGTAATTCATTTGTGGGGGGCAACAAGGGGGTTACTTCTTAAGCATTTATTTTGTCATACAGAGATTGCATAAGACATGAGGCTCACGTTATCCTTGTTTTCTGAGCACTTAATCTGTGAGAGAACCTACTCAGAAAACAAAAAATCCAGAATTGTAGTATCCATACATCATAGTAACCAGATGAATCATTGATAGTGTATCATCACCAAACAAATAAAACCTTACTCCAAAACCTTTTTCATCCCAGCTATCTTGAAAAGACATAATGCTGATGGCTCCAAGAGCAAGAGTTCTAAAATTTGCTCCAGGAAGCAATTGTTTCTTAGCGCCTGAGCTGCCCCACGTTACCCTCCATCGCTAAGGAGAATGAGTTCTGGCTGCTCAGCAGGTTGGGATCTGGCTTCTTGTCTGTGCATGTGTTGGGTGAGGTTGGCAAGGAATGCCTTCAATGTGTAAGACCATGTCTGGCTGTAGTTTTGAGGGGCAGAGGACCTTTTAGTATGGCTGTTTTTATCATAAAGGGCTTATGAAGTATTATTCTGACGTCTTTTGGTGTTCTGGATGAGTAGGTGGTGGAGGCTTGGCACAATGATAAGGAGATGGCTTCAGTGGCTGTTGCCAATAATGCGAAGTTCTGATAAAGTTGTTACTTTTCCTGCTGATTACATCAAATAAATTGCTTTTGTCTACTGATTGTGTCTTTATTCCCCAAGGTTTGTACCATCAGATGAAAAGAAAAAACAAGGCTGTCAACGAGAAAATGAAACGCTAATACAGAGAAGGAAGGATCAGATACAGCCGGGGGGAACTACAGTCAGCGTCACTGTACCTTATCGAGTAGTAGACCAACCTCTGAAACTTATGCCACAAGACTGGTAAAATAAATTTCCCTTTCATAGAATTTCTAAATCAGGAGAAAGCAGAATTTGGGGGGGACCAATAAAATTCTACTAAATTGCATAAAAAGTTAAGATATGGATAAAAGAATGGATTTGATTGTTAAGTGTATAGGAGTCTTTTATTCATGTAAAAATGTTATTACACTAAACTCCTTAAATAATGTATTAAGAAATCCAGCACTCTACTTTTTAACAGCACAACTTAATATAAAGTTTGCCTGAAAAATTTCAGAAATTCAAATAGGAATATTCAGATGAGTTTTCCTATTCATGATGCTGTAGTGGACGAGTCATTGAAATGTGCTCTGAGAGAAAAATGCTCTCTCATCTGCTTTCTGAATGAGATCTATTAGAAAGATAGGTTGGCAGGCATTCAGCATCTGGCATTCTAACTTTTTTCAATAGTTGAAGAAAGAAAGAAGGAAAACACAGCAGAAAGTAGAGACTAAACTGTGGTTTCAGTACTGAATCAGATTCATTGAATGCTGGCAGCTAGCTGACTTGTGAAGGGAGAGCCCCAGTCCGGGAAAGGAGATCACAGAAGGCTTTTCCTTTGAAGAGAATGCAGGAAACCCATTCCTCAATGCTACGAAAACACATTTTTCTTTGAGCGGTAAAATTCTGGAGAAACATCTTTTTGTTATTTGATGTAATGAATTAGGCAACATTTTTACTTATTCCTCACAAGTGTGAATATTTTAGACATGCAGGGTGACATTTTTTGTAACTTACAAAGTAGATATTAATGGAGAGGAGTACTTTGAAAAGGTCTTGTTCCTAAATTAATTGTACTCTGTTTTAAGAACTTGAACTAATCAGATATCTGTGGTTTTGAAGCTCTAAATATCACTTTAAATGTTTAATGATCAAACCTAAATGATTCCCTAAGTGCTTCTGACCAAAGAGATGAAGCAGTGTGGGTTTTCAGCTTGTTTTTATCCAAGGGAGAATCAGATAATAGTACCTAGAAATTAACATGTTGCTGCTGGGTTTTTTCTGTTAGTTGTTACAAAACCTGCAACATCATTTTGAATGGCAAAGCTTTAGTCTGTCTTATGAAAATAAACAAACAAGCAAACTCTCCCTGCCCCCTTTTCCCTCAAAACAAACAAACAAACAACAACAACAAACAATAAACCAACAAAACCACAAACAAACAAAAACAAACAACAAACTTCCACCCCACCTTTATTATTCTTTTCCATTTGGGTTTGGTAGACTATATGATGAACTAAATTTGGGGAATAGATTAGAGAGGTGATTATTTGTTGCAGTAGGTAGGAACCATGGGCAGATGATAAATATTCAAGGAAAAGATAGACCTGATGTGGGAGGACATTTGTTCTCGAAGTGGTTTTCTTTTAATTTTGTTAATATAAAAGCTTCAACTTATTCACAAATTTGTTTTCTTGGACCACAGGTAGTGGTTACTTACCCTTACAATAAAAGATGCACTTTGCAACCAGAGTCCGAAATTTAGCAGCTGTCTTTTCTAGTAAGTTTTGAGAATTGAGGTTAACAGTGTTCAGAATAAAGGCTTTTAAATTCATACATCTCAGATCACAGTGTTAATAATAAAAGATGATCTCCAAAGTGTTATGGCACTTTTTAAAAGCAAAATACTAATGACTAGCAATGAACATTGACTTCTTACAAAAGCAACATACAAAACAGTGCTTTCTTCTGCAAAGGGACAGAGCTACAAGTCCAAAAAAGTCACGTGAAATTTTTCTTGCTTAGCAGAGAAAAAGTAGTTGTGCTGGAGGTGTGGTTGCTAAATATGCTATAATGCTGTTACTAGAGTAAGGAACTATGCTGAAGCATGTTGCCTCTTTAAGAAAACCTGTAGTTTAAATGTTCAGGGCCATCAGCATGTCCATCTCTCTGTTTGCAGGGATCGTGTGGTGGCAGTGTTTGTACAGGGTCCTGCTTGGCAGTTCAAAGGCTGGCCTTGGCTCTTGCCGGATGGATCACCTGTGGATATCTTTGCAAAAAGTAAGGGAGTGGTTTTGATTTTGTTTTTTTAGTGTTTGTGGGTTTGTTATTCTGTTTGGATTTTGTGGTGTGTTTATGCATATGGCAAAGTGCTGGAAAAGTGCTGTTGGGTTCAGGTCATTGAGAAGAGGCACTTAGATCTTTGCACAGATAGCAAGTATTGATGTCCCCTCTGCAACAGAATTCTTCTCAGAGCTGTCATCTTTACAAGAAGTTCAGAAATAGCTAGTGTATACATTTACTTTCCAAGCTTCTAAAAAAAAAAAAAAAAGGTGAAAGACAATGTAATTATAACACTTCATAGATAACAGGTTTACAGTCTGTCTTCAGATTTCATTACTACTTTGAACAGTAGTATTTTGCTGAGAAAGCTTTGCAAATATGATCTGGGGTCTGACAAAAACTTGAAAGTTTAGTAAGATACAAATACTTCTAAATTGTGAGCTAGATGTTACCACTGGTTAGATCTGAAAAGGTTTTTTCAGTTATGAGAGTTATGCCCGGTTGCTTTGACATGTGCTGCACTTTTCTTGCACTCTTCTGACTGTAAGGTGTGTGATAATATCGAAAGAAACTGTCAGCTTCTCTTCTCTGTTGCCTTATTGTGGATCTGTCTTAGATAATAAGCCTTTTTATAGCGTCCAGTGGTTTCTGAGCTACAAATTAAAAAAAAACCCAAACCTACACATACACACAAATGCCAAAAAACCCCAACAAACAAACCAAAACCACTTTAGTTCAGTCTGTCATCTTCCAATCATCGTGATGAGGAAACAACTTTGATCAGGTTTTATGTGTGTACATGTTTGGGATGTGAAGTAGAAGCTGGAAGGAGAATGCTAGTTTGGTAAGGAGCAAGAAAAATAAGACAGTTGGACAGAGGGCTAAGGGTGTGTGTCTGTGAATGAGAAAATAGAATGAGTTGCTTAAGGGGGAATTGAGAGTGAACGAGCCTGAAGGCCAGTGTAAAAGGAAAAATACACCACAGGAGAGAGCTTAACAAAAGAGACTAATGAAAGAATAAAATAACACATCAAAATAAAACCAAGGAAAATGCTGTTAAATAGTTAGGGTCGAGCTAGTGGTTACGTGCAAGTTCCTATTTTAAAATTATATATATATATATATAAATGTATAGAGGGCCACAGGAATTGTTATGACATGCTTTGACATTTTTTAAGTCTTCACTGTGCCAAAAGATCAAAATCATAACCTGTGTAGTTCAGTCTGAAGGTGTAAAAATTCTTATGTTTTTCAAGTGAAAGGGGGATGTCTGTTCTGACTTGACTCATAAAGATATATTGAAATGGGCTTTTTTTCTTTTTTAGAAATACATTATGTTGTTTCAAAGTGAGGTATTTTTAAAATCTTTTCCTGATAAGAGTATCTCTAGGGCTTTTCTTAATGACAGTGTAAATGGAGAGAGCACAAGCAACATCAGTCTGTTTGTATGTGTTTACCTTTTCCTGAAGCTATTGCTTTGCCCATATTTATAGTCTTCATAAATGTGGTTTCTGGGATCTGTAGCAGTTGGTTGTTTCATCTGCAGTTTGCATTTCTTCATGTAAGTCACTGGCTCTATAGTGATTAATAAATATTCAAAGCTTATCACTGTTGTTTTGGAAAACAAGCAGGTAGCTTACCACAAAGAATTCCTTAATAAAATTTGTATTGGACCAGAACCTGCCAAATGGTTTTATTTATTCAATTGCTTTTTCACATAACGTTTTGCTGCCTGAGTCTCTACAATTGTTCTCCTTGGTTTTCTTTCCACGTAGTCTGTGTGTTTAGTGTTCGCATAGCAAACAAGCTTATTTTTGTATCTGCAAGTGAATGTTTCCGATTACATTTTGAATGATGTCACTTTAATGAACAAATATTTAATTTTTGAATATCATTTTAAAGGTCTTGCTGCTAGAGCACATTATTGTGCTTTAATACTCATTTGTTTCAGATTCAGAATTGGATTTTCTTCTGCTGAATATCATTTAACCTTAATGCAAAGGCTCTGACAGGTGTTGATTAATTTTTCTGTAAATGCATAGCCCCAGTGTGTCTTTATTTGCTTTGGTTGGAGTTACTTTGAAATATACAACATTGTATAGCAAAGATAACTTATATGTATTCTCAGTTTTCATTCACAAAGCTAGGAAATGTATCTGACAATGGTACAAGCCAGATGGTCACTTCTTTAGATAGTGAATTGGGGAAAAAAAAGCTAATTTCAGATAGGAGCTTTCTAGAAAGCTCCGAGGTACATCATTTTATAAATTGACCTGGAAGAGGGGACTTTTTTTTTTTTTTAAATTAATTATTTTAAAATTTATTTGAGCCATTTGGCCAAAATTCTAGGTGGATTTTGTGGAAGAAATAAATGAAGAGTGTGGTACTGGAAAAGATATGACTGTGGCATTAGAAATAACTAGTTTCCACAATGCATTAAAATGGTTACCAGATAGGAGTTGTACAAGACTTAAATACGTTGCACTGGTTTACGTCATAACTATGATTTGGCTAAGAAAATCAAGAATCACAAGGTGATCTTAATACTCCCTGTGTTAATACTTAGGCTTTACATAATTCACTGACAGTACTTCCCAAGAGTTAACATTTTACCATTTTTAACTGAGCACTTGATCAGGGAAACTGACAGTTACTAAATGTCTTGGAATTCTTCATGTGGCATTTCATGATTACACTGGCATTCTCTGTCCTCTACACACACTTTGAGCAAATAGCTGGGTTTCCTTCTCAATGGTCTCAGAAATTTGTGGGGTTTTGTAAAATTCTTGAATAGTTTAAAGAAACATCTTTGTTTCCCTGAGAAAATATGCTTGAGTTGGCAATGGTGTTCTGCTGTTCTCATGGAATCTCTGCATCTGGAAATAGGGGCTGCCCTTTCACTTAAACCTGTAATAGCATGAGAGCTTGAGTGTGTCCACTGACCACTATATTTAGCTCAGTGCCCTTCATTAACGAGTTGACTTTTTGAAGAGATGGGCTCATTAATTTTGTTCTCAGATTCTGTTCTGAAAAAGAGGGGTGTGGTGGGAATTCTCTTTGACTAATAATTAAACACTAAAGTCATCATGTTTGTACACTAAATGTTTTCCTGTTTGCTGTAGTTAAAGCTTTTCATCTCAAATATGATGAAGTACGTCTGGATCCAAATGTGCAGAAATGGGATGTAACAGTGTTAGAACTAAGCTATCACAAAAGACACTTGGACAGGCCAGTATTTCTGCGCTTCTGGGAAACTTTGGACAGGTATGTTTCTTGCTGAAAATCCTTTATGATCACAATTTTATGATGTTTGGTGGGAATTAAAAATTACAGCAAGAAGAGAATTGTATACAACTTAGACTTCTGAATGATGTTTTAGCTTGAAAATACTGCTTGTTTAGATTTCTGCCTGATTATACAGTTAAATATATACCACTATATTTTATTATAAACTATAAATAATCTCCACAGTGTAATATGCATGGATTTAAAGGAAGGCTAGTTATGATAAATGGATTAGTACCATGACTCCCCACCTCCCTTTAGGCAGAAGGAAAGGAATGGAGAACAAGGTAGGTGGTGTTTAGTTTTCCTTTGTTTTCCCAGTCCCTTGGACTGCAGGTCTGAGCTTGTGGAGCTCTTCTTTCCCTCTCCACCTCACTAGATGACAGTCTAGAAGAGGCAAGAAACTACCTTAAGAGACACAAAGTGTTATCCTGATGCCCTTGGGTCCACAGCACTGGATAGACGAGGAAAGAAGTCAAAACCGATATGGCACATAATGAATTTTGGACGCATGGTTGTTCTGTATCTTAAAGGCTTTTGAAGGGCTTAGCCCAGCCTTGCAAGAGAAGTGAGGGTTGGAGCAGCACCAGCAGCAATGTGAAGAGCAGCGTTGCTTCTCGCTCTGCTTCTTTGTGGTTCAGAACCTGCTCTGAGCAGGAAGTTCATCACAATAGCAAGAAAAATCTTGTAGAGAAGAAATTTTCTTTTTGTGAAGCAGTTGAAGCAATATTGAGGGAGGGAAGAAACCCATGCATTTTGTGAATGTTTAATCTTTTCATGTTGATGGCACAGCAAACTGCTTGAATGGTTGAGTGAACTTACAAAGAGAAAAGTCCTATGGGAATTGCCAAAATAATTCTAAGCATCAAACTTTCTATGGCTTGTTATTTAAAAGTCTCAGCTAAACTATGTATCTGAATTCCCAGAATGAACTAGATTTATCTTTAAGAGAGTCTTCCAATGCTGGAAGTCGTGTGATGCTGTGGAAAACAGGAATTTTCTTCAAAGCAAAGGCTTTAGCTGACTGTCTTTTAGTGAGACAAATACTGTGCGTAATACAGAGCTATATGGCATATAAGACATAGCATCTCTTTATCAACTTGCTAATTCTCTAGCAATTTTGTTTAAGCAAAGTCCGTGCATATTATTCCTGAGAGTAAAATTTCTATAAATACCAAAGAGTAGTAATGTTATCTTCTGTTAATTTTTTTCAGGTATATGGTAAAGCACAAATCTCACTTGAGATTCTGAATCCTTCAGCTGCCATTTCTTTCCTGAAGTTTGGATTGAGAAAAGTGAAAGAGGCTCCAGTTTGGAGACCAGAGCTCGCACTATATGATGTGTCAAGAACTTCAAAATGAAGAAGGGTTACAGTTTAAACTTTTTATAAAATCTTGTTTGGATGCTTCATGCTATGGCAGGTTGATACCTGTTGTTATTCAAAAGCAAAGGGGTTTTGCTTAAAACTATTTTTTTAATGTTGTTAGCCTTCTAGTCTGCAATCCAAATTGTATATTTTGATAGCAGCAGTTTCTTCTCTGTTTTGTTAAATTAGCCACATTTTTAAATAATGTGTTTTGTTCCTTATTAGAAAATAGATTGATCTTCACTGCAGGTTACAAATGTGTGTGTGCGTGTGCGCATGTGCGCACGTGTGTGTGTATATATGTGTGTGTGTGTCTATATATATAATGTATAAAAAATTAGACACACTTATGCACACATAGATGTTACCAGGCTTTCTAAACCACTTAGCTTCTGAGCTTAGTTTGGTTTTCTTTGCTTTTTGTTTCACTTACTGAAAATATTTTGTTGTGAATGATATTGCATTTTAGTCAATAGGACTTGCAAACTGAGCGAAGTGAAAATTGTTTTGGATAAATCAAAATGTCAACCTGTATATGTATATTCTGTCAGTCTTGAAAAAGGGAAGAAGAAAAATCTAGAAACACTTTTTTGGATTTGTAATGTCCCAGTTTACTAAATCTTTAAACTTTATTATAGGAATACCTTCAAGTCATGTTACCTTTAAATTGCCATTCTCCACACAAGGTCTCTTTATTTAAACTGAAAGTGTGCATGTGTACATTCCCATCTATCAAAATACCTTTGCATATAAGTATAAATGTTACTTAGATTAAACAATGAATAGAGAAGGAGAGAGTTTGGATTTTTTTTTTTTCTGAAACAGCCACCACAAGGAATAAATATCTTTAACTTCTTGGCATTTATACCTCTGATACCGCCTCTAATATTGTTTTCTTGTGACAAAAGTAGCCCAGACTATGTTTACAGGAGTTGTAATTTTCTGAGATGAGTGGCTAATGTGGCCTCCTAACAGTCCTGCATGGGAAAGGAAAACGAGCCTGCTCCACTTACCAAAGAACAGATGTGCTTGGTCTACAGTATAACCGAGGCCAGAAGACCCTGGTGTTTGTATGAACCTATGGTATCTCTGTGTCTATTTAATAACATTAAGTTGCTGTCGCATACCAGTGGATGTAGAGAATGATCAAATACTGTAACACCTGCATGGATTTTTTTCTGGGATAGAATTGTGTGTTTATATTCCTGTTCTTGAAATTCCAAACCATGTTTTTTTAATATACTTTACATTTAAGGTTTGACAAAAGTAAAATGTTCTATGTATTCTTCTTTAGTTTTGCTTTTTATTTGATGTTACCTTCATTTTTAATAAAATCAGAAGGCACAACTCCTTAAGAGGTTTTTAAAACTGTCTTAAAGTTCTGAGGACTGTGAGGTCTGACTTTTCATTAAATCTTTCCATCTCTGGTGTATTGAGACTATTATTTTTAAGTAGTCCTAATGGAAATGACAAAAAAGGCACAGTGACTCCAAGATTAGAATTTGACACTGAATTTTTGAATGGGTTCTGTGAAGTAACTAAGAAGAGGAGACAATACAGAACTACTGAAAGTTCTCCTATTTGTATGGGCAGTTGGTCAGTACCAAATGACTGTTTTCCCACAAGACTTAAAGTTATTGTAAATATATCTGTGTCATACATGAGTGAGCTAAAGCATTCAATACTTTGTTTTAACCTGTACTATAATTGGAACAGCAGTAATGGCTATAAACACAGCAATCGCTACCGTGAGGAACTGATTCAATTTAGGGTTCATTACTGCCTCAAATACTGGGGTGTCATCTATGATTTTTTAATTTTGAAACATTTCCAATTAAAAGTGTAGTTTTTATTCAAACTCAGTCAGTACTTCGTGGCCCATTCGGTTTTAAAGAGCCTTAATGGGCAGCAAACTTAAAAAGCAAATTCTGAAGAAATGTGTGCTTCATGTGCACGATGATATACATACTACACAGTGATCTTAAAATAAGCAACCTCCAATTATTTTTAATCTGTCCTGTTTTTCACTTGTGTTTTAAATGTATGTGTAATCCCAAGTTCAGTATGATATACAGGAGATGGCTTGATTAAGATGTAAAATTATATATATATATTGGGAGTAACTCCTCTGAAGCTAGTGAAGTTACGTGGATGTGAAATTGGCAGAAGAGCAAAATCCATTAAGTCTTTGTATGAACTGTGCCCTTTTTTAGGGATTGAGCACAGGCTTTTAACATCTTAGAGTTTTGTACTTGGAAGCAATTTACAGCACAAGTTGTAAAATATGTATTTGTGAAGGAGCTGGCACCTGATTGTGCATATTTTTGTCAGTCATAAAAGTAGTGATGTTTATAAAATGAGCCATTTTGCAATCAGATTCCTGCTGACATTATTGGAAGTTTAATTAGGCTGTCAGAATAGCATTCCTGCTGCCTTCATAAATAGCTGCACATAGATTATGAAACTACTTGGACTTAAAAATTTAGCCTTACAGCAGCATTTTGCAACACAGCTGGAATTTTAGACACTTATGCTTAATTTATCTACAAGTTAATGTAGAGTGATAAGGAAAACTGATACTAAGAACCGGGAAGGCTGGAGGATCAGACATCTGTTTTAGTGAGCTGCATTCTTACTGTTGAACAAATCTGATGCACTACTTAGAGGTGTATAAAGTGTGGAAATTGTACTCAATTAAAATGTGTAACTAAAACTGAGCTACTTCACTGACTGTAGTTTATTGAACAGTAGAATGATACTAGCATGGCGATTAGATATCAAATTGGCTGTTTCTGTTTTCATCTTAAGTGTCATAACTCTACACCGTTTCAGAAGTACAAGATGAATGTGATGAAACAAGATAAAACAAGGTGATAACTGCTTTGAAGTCTGCTATTGTGCTCCCATCCTGTCAGCAGGTGATTGTTTCTTTTAGTAGCAAGGTTATAGGGGCCAGTAGATATATCTGAAGTAATGATTTTATATTAAAAACTAAAATACCTGTGATTTATACTGTTTGAGCTTTCTGAGTGCTACCCTGAACAAAGCAGACCAAGGGTGAATTTTTGTAAGGTAAAGTAGGGCAACCACAGGGACTTGCATACCTGCAGAAATTGCAGATCAGCATCCTCAATTGAGTAGGCTCAGCTACTTAGTTATTACCTGGAATATTTTCTTGCAAGTTAGTTTCATAAATAGGCACTTAAGTCATTGCTTGAGCTAGACAATTTATAGAACTGTTCTGCAATGCTGTAAACCTTTTTATTTCTGAATACGGAAGAAAATGTAGATAACAGATTGTGTGTTAAGTTGCCCTTGATCGTAAGTTGAACTATTATGTGGTATTTGACAGATAAACCTTTATCAGAACAGCAAATTTGTTTTTGGCTGTCATTTGACATGCAGTCGGTGTATAAAATATTGCTGTGCTCTGCAGGGACCTGCAACTGTAAGTTTTATTAGTACAGCTTTCATTCTTTTGTTGATGAAATATGCACTTAGTTGCTAATTCTTACAAATACTATATAAAAATTAAAAAAAAAAAGCTGGTCAAAATTAATGACTTAGTGATTTTAAAATTTAATGTCACAAATGCATTTTAATTCAAAAGCCATAACTAATGCTAAGTACTTTATTAGAGCAATGTGCTCATGAAAAATTAAAATCCCTGCCTGAAGAAACTGTTGGCCAAGTAGGTTACAGTTCAGATAATCTGTGGAGAAATGTGCCATAAACAGGAATCTCTGAATGTCATATTCTGAATTGCTCATTTGTTACTTAATTTATTTTTCTGAAGAGAGATGGCAGATCTGCTTTCATTTTCGGAATAGTTACATACTTCAGTAATGATTGTGTAGTTCACCTCTTTGAGTTTGGTTTTACTGTAAGACTGTTAACACAATACAACAATTCTGAGGCCGTGATTGAAAATGCATCACTTTGAATATGAAGTTGTTTAAGTGGAGCTTATACGCTTGACAAAGATAAAGATGGTTTCTTAATAGAGCTATGATCCAGTAGCATCATGTCCATTGTTTGGCTGGTACTGACTTGTCTGTAGATCATTCTTGTCAGTGGTAATGCTGTCATAGATGGCAAGTTTGAAAATAATGAGATTTAATCAAGCAAACTTCGTTGGTAGGTAGTCGACAGTGACAGGCTGTGCATCTGAACTGATTTACTATGTTAATTTTTCTTTAAACAAAAAATTCATATTTTTTTTAAATGCAAATGCAAGGAACCATCTCAAATGCTTGAAACTTTATTGCAGACTAGTTCAGGTGTAAACCCAGAAGAGATAGGGTGGTACATAAAATCTTTAAGAAAAATATCTTGGTTTATGGTTTTTATTTGCATCTGTAAATTCTCTTTCTATAGCCCGTTTTATTTCAAATTCAGAAAAATTGGTTACTTGCTTCACAAGGTTCCTGCGTGTATCACTGGAAACTGTCAGAAGTAAGTCTTTAGCAGCAGTTCCTTGGAGGTTTGGTTAAATGAGTTCATAAAATATAAATTTTGGCCGGATTGTGTCAGTGGGCCCAAATTTTAACAGTGGTTTTGAAGGTTTAAGTTAAAATGAAATCTTCTAAGAACACAATGGGGACAGCCACTGCTGACTGAAAGGAGAAGACAAACTTCTCATAAGGTTAAGCCTTTAAACTCTCACCTAACTCTCATAAACTTGGGCTTAATGACCATTTTGATAAATCCTAAATTTTTTTTAGATGTCTTGCTGCTTGACCTGTTATTTAAGATCTGGACAGTATTATTGACATTTTAATGGAGTTAATAATTAAGTCTTAACTAAAGTCCAACTTTTGAAAATTCTTAGCAAAAATACCTTGAGGAGGTGGGATGCCCTTCTGAATGCAATAGTCAACTTAGCCATGGAAGAAGAAACAAAAGAAAGCATGTTTCTCTTGTTCCTGTCAATCAAGACCAACCTGTAGTTCCATAATAGTGGATTTTTGTCAGTGAAATAGGATGTATAAAATACTTTAAAGAAATTGCTTCTAATTTTTCACTTGTTCCTGCCTTATTGAAGTCCTATCCAGGAGACCCATCTAGCCCGTCATGTTCTTTCATCTCCCAAGTTGGGACTGTTCCCAAACCTGCAAGCTGAGGACCTCAGCACACATCTATGAATTATTCCTCTTCCCCATCTTCCTCAGTGCACAGTAGGGCAGTAGAAGCGCAAGAAACACGAGCTTCTGTCTATTACATATCAAAGAGTGTTCAGAAACTCAAAAAAAAACCAACCCACCACCAAACAAACAAAAACAAAACAGACCGCAACAACAAAACCCAAACATGAAAACGTGCATGCAGGTATGAACTGCGGAATACTTCATTGTGCATCTTTTCTAGTTAGTTTTGACCTGTAGTAATGAAGCTTTGAGGTTTTGAACATAAAAGTACTGAGGGCTTACTAATGATTCTAGTAATCTATGTATCTAGTTATTCTCCAAGGATCTTAAACTGTAGATTTCTCCCTGATACTGCAGGATAAGTATTAGGAGCAGAATGGTGAATGATTACCCTGAGCTCCACGAAGTCAGTCTTAACCTGAGACTGAATGAAAACTAAACAATTACCTGTTCGGCAACTGGCAAATGATTTGGGGAGCACCACACTAGTTTTCTTTGTTATTGATTTTGTGAGAGACAGATCTAGTGTAACAAAATTATGAGCAGTGAAGAAAACAAAAAATTGATACTTGTTTTTCAGATACTATTCAACAGTTCTAATAGAGCTATTACAATTTCATAACAACTGTGGGATGACAGCAATTAATACTAATCCCAAGGGCAGAAAGTGTGGATTTGATTGTTTTCTAGTGCCATGAGTTATGGATAAGTTTTGCAGCATGCCCTTAAAGAGTGCAGATGGTCATAGAAAAATATAATGTAACTGAATGGTACTTCATCAACTGCCTTTTTGTATGTAGTGAAACATCTCAGCTGACTGCTCCCTCCAATCCAGCGTTCCTGCTCGTCATCACTGCAGTGAGATCGTCTTTTACGTATTCAACTTCCCTATTGTGGAGGTTGTCTTGGTTTTCTGCCAGGTGTTCTTCATTCTGGTATTCTTGGGAATGGCTGTCAAGGTTTTCTTGATGCTGACATGTTACTGGAGGTATGTCTGTAGGTTTTAAAAAGATACAATCCAAATAAAAGGAATAAAATTATTTAGCAGCGCTCCACTTGTTTGTATGACAAATATCACTGCTGAAGATGCTGCGAATAGCACAGGCATTAGAGCGGAAGATGAATTTATTTACTTCAGAATGTCATGTATAGCCGCTCTGGTAGGTAATTTCAGCCATTGACCCAAACATCTAAATTCAAATATTGCATCTTGTGTGAAACTTGGGTTGCAGGAGAGAGGAACTTTTTGCTCTGTAATAAAACCTGTATGAAAGAGCCTCTGTTTTATGCATGATGGAAGCAATTAGTCTGGTTGCTGAAAAGTTGCTAAAAAGGGAATAATGGGATTAAAGATTTAACCAACAGGAACAAAACCCCTCAAACATAGAAAGTCTTCCTAAACTGAGATTACTGAATCGAAATACAACAATTCACTGTGAAGTCTGTGTAGAAGAAACTTATTTCTGTGTTCAATGGATTAATGCTCCAAATTAGCTTCCCAGTAATCTTGTTTTAGCTTTATCAAATTGAATGATCTGTAAATTCGCTCAATGATATAAAATCTCTCTCAAATTTGATTAATTTTCACTTTTAGTCAATCTTGATTTTTCTAACTTTGGTCAGTACCTGTTCTGGTTATTTACCCTTTTCTTTCTCCCAAGGATCACAGCAGCTGGTTGATCTTGTAAGTATAAAATTAAGTGCAAAATTACAGTTAATTTTGTGTTAATAATCATGTATTTACATTCATGTTATGATTCCCCTGAGAAGAAATATGCGTCCCTCATGATTCATGTTGTAATTTTTTACAACATTACTTTTGTAATGTGTGGAAATTAAAGTGCAGTGCTCTCCATATGTTGAATATTTTTTTCAGAACAAATTTCACATTTGGACATGCAACAGGAGACAATCAATATGGTAACTAAGCTACATAAGAAATTACGGGAAAGGAAAACTCTGCATTGGATAATTTACCTCTCGAGAGACTTATTTTTACACTGATGCATCCTGAAGAGTGCTGTGTTCTCTAGGCATTTTCAAAATCAAGAAATAGCCTTTGAGAACTTTAGCAGAAGAAAATCTGACAGAAATCTGCTAAATGCATTGAATATGTCAGAGATTGATCCATTTAAGAGAAGATGGTCCTGAAGTGTCACACAGGTATCTTCAGAACATGCTCAGCTCTCACACAGTCTATAAGTCAAAATGGTAATAAAATCACCACTGCTAATTCCAGAATTCTCTGTGCATCATATTGTGCAACATATTTTTTAATGTGTTTCTTATATTCTGGAATTGTGATTTATATTGTTATTTCTGGGATTAATGCCTTCAGATGTGTTACCAGTCACATCAGGGAAGGGGGAGAGTTTGTCTAACTTCTTTTCTGTTGCAACAAGAAAACACTCATTGCAGTTGGCAGTGCATCTGGGAAGAGATGCCTAATAGAAAATGGAAAAAATAAGTGGATCATGCTCAGTGTTTAATAATTGTGTTTTTAAGGCACAAAAATACAAATGCATATTAAATCATCATTCCTACATTATCCTAACCTGTAGCAAAGTTCTTATATCCTGTCACAGCATTTACCTCCAGTTGTTTTCTCCGTCTCCTGAGTCTGTCTTCTGTAATGCAGTACTACCTGCCCACTTTTTTTTCTGTAAAAATAATTCAGGTAACCACAATAATGCTAGCCTTGCAAACAGTCATTGACCATATCATATCCATGACAAATATTTTTAATAGTAATAAAACGTCAGATAAAGTGTATATATGAAATACATAGATAAATGTCTGGTTTTCTTTAATGCAGCTCTTAATGTTCCATACCACACTTGGCAGTGCCGTGTATGCCATTATTTGCAGACTGAGAGACTCCTCAAAAACCAGCAATAACCTTAGTTTTTAGCAACAAGGCAGAGAAATGGGGGTTCTGTTGTATCTTAAAATGATAGAACAGTTCAGGTTGGAAGGGACCTCAGGAGGTCATCTAGTCCAACATCCTGCTCAGGGCCAAAAGGAAATTCAGTCAACTTGAAAACACATATCGTCATCTTAACACAAATCACAGAGCTAAGGAACGGTTAAGTGCACAAATGTGTAAAGTACTTTTTACAAGTCTGAATGGTGTCATAATATGTGCTTAATTTCTTCTTTTTTTTTTAACTAGAAAACCATCACAGATCACTTTCAAGATCATAACTTCTACAAAATTTAAGAAGTCTGTTAAGCCAATTATAGATTAAAATTACACATTTCTAATTCAAAATCTATACTCAGCTTCATAAGCTGTTTCAAACAATTCTGATCATTTTCAGCTGTTCCAGTCCATTGTACATTCAAATTGTATATTTCTTTCTCTACTGGAATTTACAAGCTCAAACAATTTCCTCATTACGTTTCCTGAGATGTAAAGGATATTGGGAAGATCTGCATACATAGAAACAGAACAGAAGCAATGACATGTATATTGGGGTGTTTTTCCTGTCACCTCCAAGAGCTATTTCTGCTTTGCTGCTCTGGCTCCTTCACGTTGTGCAGCATATAAAGCCTCCTGTTCTTAACTTCTCCTCCTGTAAGGCTAACTCTGAAGTTTCACATCAACAACTCTGCTTTTCAGCAATGGAGTCATAACGGCTGGCACTCAAGCCAGTGATTTATTTCTCCCTCAGTTAGGGGTCTGTGGCTGCTTCCTGGGCTTTTCCCCTTATCACTTTCCACTAGGTTCTAGACTCTGTGGTGTTCCCCTGTTGCGGGGAAAGGGGCGGGCGGAGGGCAGGGCAGCGCTGGGACAAAGGGCCGGGCGCAGGGGGCTGGTGGTAGGTCAGGGGGGTCAGGAGCACCGAAGGAGTCACGTTTCTGTAGTGGCTGTGAGCAATCATCATTTAGCTTAGCTTAACTTTCTGCTTTAACTGAGCCTGACTTCTTGTTTTGCCACAGTTTTTGGCTCTGGAGGTGAGAAGAAGTGACATGTAGTTTCTTTATTACCCGAGATGTCAGAAAAAGTTTATGTGGAAACTTTCAGATTAAGATTTACAGGCAAAAAATGATAGAACTTTTTCATCGTGTCATTTTCTTGATTAGAATGTGCAACAGAAACAATCTTAATGAAGTGGTTGTGTTATTCAGGTGACTATTGGGGCTTTCTCCTTGGGCTGACCCTGAAAAACCCTCATCGAGGTCATGAGGTGGACTGACACAGCTTTTAGTTTAGCTGAGTATGTAAATAATAACTGCTAAAGACAGCAGGTTTTCTACTATTGGAAACCGATCACAATGTAAAAAAAAAAAAAAAAAAAAAAAAAAAAAAAAAAAATTAAGTATTTTAAAGTTAGGTAAAAGCTGTAAATTCACAGCTGTGACTGAGAAAACAGCTGCTTGCATTGGGCCAGATTTGCTTTGCATCTGCAATGCCATAACATCACTGGTGTAAATGATATTATAAAGTATCTATTTTGAGGTGGACTACTTTGCATCTTTAAATTTTCTAGAAATTCATTGCTTTTAGCCGATGTCACCAGTGTTTAATATCTTCTTTGCCTTCCTGTGAAGGTAGCAAATCCAAACATAGTATCTTATGCTTGAAAGGCAAACAATTCATCTTGCTGTCTGCTGGAGAGTATGAACAAGTGCTGCTGAAATGGGATGCCTTGTGCACTTAGCAAACAAATTCCGTGCTATTAACTTCCACCTTCCTGTTACGCCTCTTTTAACTCCAGTTATTTGAAGTAGTGTGTGCATCTTTCAACAGAAAGATAAGCCTTATTTACTAACATTTCAGGTTAAAATGCAAACCCTAATATTATTAGTGGCATGCAGAGCTAATATGATTTTCCTCTAATTTTCCACAGATGTCTTTTTAAGTACTATGCTTGCAAAAGAGCATAAAGAAAGAAATTTCGTGATCCTAGATCAAGTATTTCTAGTTTTAAAGTAAATTTATCTAACTAAACGTGGAAAGTCTGCATAATATGCAACAACAGAGAGTGCAAACAAACTAAGCAGGGAACATTCAAGTTACATGTGGGAACATGTTCCACATCAAAACTGCAGCACCAGTGTAGGTTCACCTTTGCAGCTCACTGTAGGTTCTGCATAAAATGATCAAGAATGACCAATATACATTTAATGCAAAAAAATCCATGAAACTTCACACTCCTGCTACTGTTAATTTAGTTGCTGTGGAAGGATCTTCTAAGTTTCAGAGTAAGTGGTACGGTTGTAGTCTTAGCCTAAATTTGTATTCATCTAGCAGCCTTTATCTTGAGTTTGATCCTGCAGTGGTGGGAGTCGCTTTGTGGCCAATGTAAGCCCTGCTATCTAGTCCGTTTGGGGACTTCTCTGTAACAGAAAACATTATTATTTTTCAGATGGTTCAATGTAAACAGAGTACTTTGGTTTCACTTTTCAGTGGTACAGATATGTTTGGTCAGCACTAGGGGTTTTTTCTAAGGAGAATGCAATTTGTTTGCATTTTGTTTGGTTGGTTTTCTTTTGTTTGTGTAGTATGTTTCTCCTGTGTTGGCTGGACACTCCATCTGACTTTTGGAGTTATTTAATCACTGGAAGAGAAATGAACATGTTTTTTTTGAAGGCTTGGGAAAGGTATTCTGTGTTTTCCGGTACCTAAAAGGTATCCATGGAGGAGGCAGCAATTCTTTCTTCACAAGGGTGCACAGTGACAGGGCAAGAGGGAACAGAGACGCGCTGCTTCAGGGCTAACTCTGGACAAAACAGAAATAAAAATTCATTAGAGCAATTCAACATGGGAATCAGATGCTCACAAAGTGGTGGAAACTTAATTCCTTGCTGTAAGTACTCAAGACTTGGCTTAGTTGGACTCTGGATAACCTAGTCTGTGGTTCTGCTTTTAAGAGGAGGTTGGACCTGGGGATCTCAAACACCTGGACTTTCCATGAGCCCACAAATCCCCTGAGTTGTCTCCTCACTGTCTCATGGTGTTTCAAGGCCACTGAACATTCTCATATCTGGTCAGAGATGTGCAATGTATCCTTCAATGTGCAATGTGTCGTTCCCCCTCCAAGACCACTGACCTTCTGCTGAGGCCTCTCCAGCAGTTTTAACAAAACCAAAGTTATTTCCCCTCTCTGTTGTGCTGCCACGCCTGTGAGGTACCTGGCCAGGGAAGCGGGAGGTGCTGGGATGTGGAGGAAAGCGGTAAATTTTGGCCTTCACGCCTGTTACGGCATTTGAAGTTGTCTCCTCAGTTTAATCAGTTGGTTTATAATTAGCAGAAAATGGTGGTATTTAAATGTTGTTCTGAGTAATCTTCTAGTAATGGCCAGGATGATTTTCCTATGTAAATATTAACAATCAAGTTTATTTGCTGATTGTTTCCCCTGCTAATTAGTAGCATTGCTTAATTCATACCTATCTCAGCAGAAGCAGAAAAGCACTTAGAAGACTTGCTTTGTATTTTTTTCAGATCCAGCCTGAGAAAATTAATTCTTGTAATGTACTTTAAATACAAACCCGTACTCATAATGTGTTTTTTTGGTGGAAATATGTACTGGTGCCTTTCTTCAAGTGTTAGCTGTGATTTTTTGCCCTTCGTTGTTGAGATAACCACAGTTTTCTTCAGTTGCTATCCAATATTTTAAGAATAATCACCCTGGAGTTTCTAGTCTTGTCTAAATTGATGTTTCTGTAAACTTTCCCTCAAACCAGGGTGGTACATTTTTATATGTGGAAATCAAAACCGCACCATGAAAACTCATTTTTTAGCAAATTTTTTATAGAAATTTTATGTATTTTCAGAGTTGCCAAGATGATTTAGAGAGGTGACTTCTAATATAATTAACCCTAATTTATTTTCATAACCCTTACATCTGAAACACTTCATAAGCAACTTGCTAATACACTAAAACGGTAATTTCTCACAGAAATGTTAGAACTGAACCAGGTATTACTGCAAATTGGTGTGCTACTGGCAGAACTTGTGGGAGGTGTCCTTAACAAACCTTAATGTATTTATATTCACAGGGAAAAGAATTCTTTCTGTATGACCAATAGACTGTTTGGGCACAGAAGTGAAGTAAATTCATGTTTTTAACTTGAAATCCAGCTTTTTAATGAATAATATACTCAGGGAAAAAAGTGGCACATGGTGGGAGGACAAACTTAGCTGTGAATCAAGGTTGAATCTGGAGAACTGAAGTGAAAAGAAAGGTTGGGAGGGGTGAATAGATAGATGAAACAAAGAGGTAAAAGATTTTGCCTTTTAATCCCTCCCTCCCAGTCCACATATAGCAACTCAGTATGAATTTTTGTTTGTTTCAAAATGGACCTACAAACTTCAGAGACCTTTTGAAGTGGTAACCTTCATACATATGCATGTGTTGTGAACCTGTGTGCTTAGCAGAATATCGAATGCTCCGGTGAGATGGCCAGGAGGCCACACTACCAGAGTCTAAGGCTCCTCACCAAGCTCCTGGCTGTTCCAGGGGCTCACTCTAGTGGGAATGGGGTAACCCTCCTTCTGTAGCTGCCTGGCATGTTGTACAATTTTGATATTCATTGAAACAGTGATCCATCTTAAGTGCTTTGTTCTGTACTAACTGTTCAGAGTGTGAGATGCTTCCCATCACAGGGGTGAGACACATCCTCATCCAGATCTCTTTCCATGCCTGCATCTGTCCTAGGATCAGAAATGTATTCAGAGAAACCTCATTGCAGAGATCAACTGTGTGTAGGCGCTTTCAGACTTCAGGGCTTTCAGATCAAATGCAAACAAATTGGCCTGAAATTTTTCCCTCTGTCAGAAAGCAGCTGAGCTCTGAGACTCATGCACAAAGAATTAGACCCATCTGCCTATCAGTTTACCTCCTTGATTCTCTAACCACTGGTCAGTGGAGTCAGTCTGTTTTTTCTTCAGAAGTGGGAGATTCTACTATCCTGAGGAGTTCTGTTTGTTTGTTTTCCCCATGTTCTGGGTTATTCTGAGCAACTTCTGTGTATCTCTGATAGGATAACAAGGTAATCAGATTTTATTTTTTTTTTTTTTTCAAATCCAAAGCCTGGTACCCAGTGGTGCCTGCCCGTTATCTTCCTAGTTTAGTTTAGGTTATGTGCCTTCTTCCCCTCTAGCTGAAGATATTGACTGACGCAAGGCAGAAGGTGGCTTTGATGGTCAGGGTGAGACACAAGGCAAAAATCTGTTGTCTAGGTAGTGTTATGCATCTATGAACATTCGAAGATCTTGTATTTTCTGCTCCCAAATCTCACAGAGCTCTTGAAGTTTCACTGATCTGGCCTCACTGTGGTTTGTCTCACAGAATCAATCTAAGTGTTATTTCTCCTCATGAAAAAGGTGCTTTTCACTATTCATAAAAAGATCTCTGAGGTGCACATACTTCACAAAGTGAACCAGGTTTTCAGCATTTCTCATTACTGGAACTGAGTACTGAATGTTTTGGATTAATTAAGTTTAGAGATCTCAAATTCCTCCCTTGTGTGCCAAGTGAAATTTAATAGAGCTCATTTACCTATCAGCCTGCCAATTATAGGAAGCATCTGTTTCTTCACCCTATTGTTTTACAGTTCCTGAGAAGGTTAACAGTCAAGATACCTCTACCAAGGCTGTCTTGTGAGGGAACTCAATGTGATTATACTTGTTGTGCCTTCATTTTAACTCTACCTTGCTATTGCACTTTTCTATGATATATTTCCCTATAGCTATCACCTCTAACAAGGTACTGAAAGCAATTTAATCCCTTCTGATGAAATATCTTCATACAGAACATGGGGGGTTTTGTGTTTTGGTGTCCCTCTGCTTTTCCTGATTACTCAATAAATTAATTTGCCTTCTTTTCCACTAAGCATGTCTTTGATACTCAGTTCTTCATACAGGGGCGGTCAGAAAGCCATTCTCTTACAGAAATAGATGTTTCAGACTAGTGTCCACGTTGCTAGCTGATAAATCCAAAATTATGGCCATGTCACAAGCCTGTTTCAAATGCACGGCAGATTTTGCCAGCCTGCAAAAAGGCTGCCAAATGGAACCTCCTCTTGTCTTCTTGGTCTGTTCTGTCTGAACTCAGGCATGGTCATAAACCTCCTGAGAAGCAGCTCTATTGCTAACATAAAAGGAACTATTCAGAATAAACTCAAGGCTTTAATCAGACTTTCTGCTGTTGTTGAGACACCAAGGACTGATTCAATGCTTGGTAGAAGTGTCCTTCAACTCTTGTTTGTATGAAGTACACAAAGATGCCTTGTCCGAGAAATACGAGGTTGCAGGATTGTTGCTTGTAATGACCCATAGTATAAATGGAATATGTAAGCTATTACTCAAAGTCAAAAGAATAACTCCAGATGGCTGCTTGTTACAGACTGAAATTCCCCAAGGTGCATGGGGAATAATGACTTTGAGTTAGATGTAGGAATTACAGGATGAAATTCTTTAATATTTTTTTTTCTGTGGGAACCTGGGTGATCATCATAATCTCTTTTAGCCTTAAAATGATTTTTAGAGTGTTTTGCTTTACTGTACCAGAAAATACAATCTGCCTCAACTGTCGCAAGAACATCATTTGCTCCGAAAGTAGCTCAAAATAAAGAAAAGGCAGAACAAAAGAAACATTTACATAATCAGACAGGTTTATTTGGACAACGCTAGAAGGAATTTTAGTAGAACAGGTTCATACATGTTAAAAATAACAATTGCTGAAACTGTCTTGCCCCTGAAAGGTGTTGAGCTCTAGTTCCAGAGTTCACTCATTTGATTAAGACAATCTGTTCTCTTTATAGGGAAATGTGATGGATCAAAACGAAGCAGTGAATTCCTGTGTGGGAAGGTGGCATAAAGTATGTAGCCATTGCAAATGAAGGAACGTTATTTGGTTTTCCAGGGCACATTCTCAGCTGAAGAGCGGTTCATCTTGGGACATCAGTTTTAATTCTGGGCATTATCTTTTGGGTTAGAGCTGGTACCTTAATAGGATTTGCTTAGTTATCACACACAGTGATAGTTCTTAAAGAGAAGTGTTAGAGGTGAAAAGCAGGTGTGCTGTTTTTCCAAACAGTGTTTACAGATGTCATCAGCATATTTGCATTAACAGTCTGATGTCTTTGTATATAATATTCAAAAATTTCCTCCCTGAGCTTTGCAGAAATACTTTGTTACATTTTTTTAATTGTTCAAAAGCAGCAGTCAAACAAGTTTTAGTGCTCTGGAGTTCTGTAGTTATCATAATGTAAATAAGCAACCAGGCTGTAATAATAAAAATACACAGATTAGTGGACATGATCATACTTAGAAAACTGCCAGTTATCTCTGACCAGAGTGAAGACTGAATATTACTGAATACTGTTGAATATTGTTGATGATTTATTTTGAACTTCAGGGTTCTTTACAGATGCATACATTACTTTGTAATCGCTCCGTTATTTTTACCTCCAAATTATTAAAGGACTTGCCAACACAATCTACTCTATTTTATTGATGCAGTAGCATCATGTGTAAAAAGATTTCTTTTAATAAGAACAGAGCAGAAGATCTCAATTGGTTTTTCTCTCTGTACAAACAATCTCCTTTCCAAAATATTCTGTTAGAACAGAGACTTTAGAAAAGGAGTGCAAGTCAAATTCTTCAAAACATTCGATAAATTCATGTGCTAAAATCTCCCAGCACCAACCGTTCTTCTTTTGTTAGATCCTGAAGTCTGCTTGTGGTTATTCAGTGCTACCCTACATTGCACATGGTCACTGAGCAAGTCAAAGGAGGCAGAACAGACATTGAAATATGTGATGGAGATATGTAACATCAGGAAGGGCTGTTTTAAAGCTAAGAATAACACAGGAGTTTTTAATAATATGTGATTGCAAGAATAAAATACTTGTGCACTGACTTTTCTGGGGGAGATGTTGCTGTTGCTGTTTTGTAACCAGGAAGATGTATTCTAGCTGTGTCTCCCCCTCCCCAGGGTGGTTTCTATCTTATTACACAGATCAGGGAGGTTTGTATCTGAATAGAGATGAAAGAGCTTCATTGGCAGCTAAGGCCAAAAATGGGCTGCAGCTGATTCATGAGGTAAATGGGTTTTTGTGCTGGAAAGTAGTTCATGCTTTTATAGTAACAGGATCTAGCAGTCATCGGTTGAGATAGCAGCAGTTGGTGCTATTGTACTTCATTTAGGAGACTGAAAGCAGTTTTTCCTTCAGAAGTAAAAGGCAGCTTTCAGAACCAAATCTTTAGCATATGCATATAGCAATATTGGTAGTTCTTTATGCAATGTGGACTACTTCAGATTCATCTCTTCCTGAAATAAAGCCAGCACTTTACGGTAGCAACATATGTTTTAAATATAACTTCTGCCAGAGACTGGGGATTTGATGTGACTCAGTTTTCTCAGGAAGTGTCAGACTCTGTATGGTATCCTATCATGAGAGCCCCAAATCAACTTTATAAATATTTTGCTATCCTGAAGGCTGGGAACAGCTCAACTGAAATCTCAGGCTCATTTCAAATCCCAGAAGGGGAGTGGAGAGGGGGCTGTGCCTTGCTGTACCCGCACAGGTTTTTCCCTGTTTGGGATGACTTCAATCTCCTGATCCCTAGGTCTGTCAGTCCAGGACTGTAGTGCTTTTCCTCTGGCACTGTATTCTCAGGGGAAGGCTAAAGAAGGGACATACAGACAGCAGAAAACACCTTTTAAAATGACAGCTGTTTATCTCATGTGCATTCCTCTGTGGAATTAAAGGCTGACAAAGCTTTGCTGTCCCTGCAGCATTAATACATTTAGACAAAACAAAACAAAATCACCCAAACCACAACCAAAACAGGAAAAAACCCCACCAAGCCCGTAACTTTGAAGTTCAGTCTTTGTTCCAGCTACACCTCAGCTTCAGAAGCCTTTGCATAACTTGCAAATACTCAGAAGTTCTATCTTTACTTGTGAGATATTTCTGTACTGTAAGGATAGTTTCCCTCATTTCTAGCTTCACCAGCCTTTAAATATCGTCTTCACCTTCATTTGACCACTGTCTTTCCTCAAAGTAGACACTGTGTGCTTTGCATTAATACAGTCTTTTACATAGAAGAATTGATGTTGAGATGCTTGTTAGCTTCTGAAAGATTCAGCTCACAGGCAGGATCATAGAAAAATTCTGTTTAAAAGAAAGAAGAATGAATAGTTTTATAAGGCATTTTTAATTTGGTTATTTCTCTCTGCATCCCCAAAAGAATTAGAACAAATGATTTTCAAACTCATTAGCTTCTACTTCACATAGGTATGATAGCAAATAAAAATCACCCTTTGAACATTGTTTTTCAATGTCTGAAAAAATGTGTAGGAGTATTCCTAACAGGTGACTTGAAAGGGCATTAATTTTTGGTGTAAAATTATAGAGTACAAGCAAAACATCAGGAATTAAGGAAAGGGCAAAGAGGAGACATCTGGGGAAGAAAAAGGGAGAAACAAGGGAAAATACAGAAATAATTTCACAAGGTTCTTGGCACTCAATCATTATCAATAATCTAGTATAAGCAATGCTACTTTTTGTATTTGTTGACCAATCTAATAAGAGATAATTATTCAGTTTTAAATAAGACAAACTGATTAACTTCACTTAATGTATCGATTAGGACTAAATAGATCAGAACTTGCTGCTTCCTAAAAAGGACAGGAGACATTGCAGATGTGGGGCTTTTGGAAATAGTATCATGAGGCTGAAAAAGCAACGCAAATTTGCGGACTGGGTTGCCACTTCCATAGCAATTGTCACAACCAAATTCAACCAGACACTGTTGCATACTGCCTGTCCAAAAGGGGTGGTCTGATGCAATACAGGGATGGGATGGAGCCAGCTCAACACACTCTATTGATCCACATATAAGCTGAAATTAAGATCTAAATAATACAACCCATCCAATGTTTAGAGAAAATGCTTTTAAGCTCTTTGCAGTGACAGGCCATACCTGCAGCTGGCAAAAGTCAGGAAAGAGAGCATAGGGTTCGGCACTGTGTAAATTTCTCTCTCCTCAGCCTTGCTTAGCAGAGTCTGCAGTGGGATAAGTGCAGCTGGCACCATTAAGGACTGCAGGGCTAAGAACAGCTCTGTCAGGCAAAAGGGGGTTTTGTTTTGTTACTCTGTCCTTGTAAGCTGAGGTCACTTTATACTCAGCATAATATAGTCATCTTTGTTACACCTCTACTTAATGCCACTAATTTCTGTGGAAGTTTAGCAATTCCTTCTTGCTTATTGAAGAAGCATGACTGTTTCAGAATAGGGGAAAAGAGTTTATTTGAACAGTTTATTTTTAGAAGCTGAAGTTCTCAGTTGGTCTCTGGAGAGAAATTAAAAAAAAAAAAAAAAAAGGCTCTCCTCTCATCCAGTTTCTATTCAGCAATCATAACCAAAAGTTTGTGTTCCCTGCTTTTCCCTCTTACCATGTATATTGGAGCTGTGGCTTTTTCCATGCCCATTTCTTATGGAGTAAAAACTGAGTGCACTGCTTTTCAGTCATATGTAAATATGTTTTGTCTTGTAATTATGAACCTGAAACACTAGAATGTGTCAAACCTTTGATCTGCATAGAAATTAACATATGCAAACAATAGGAGAAATGAAGGACGTAGGTAGTTTGAAAATAAATTTCACCTTGAGATTTAGGTAGAGAAAAATACATGTATTTTTAATAGGTTTATTTGTACTCCTTCAAGGCATAATAAAACTCCCAGTATTCAGACAAGAGTAAACAGAGACATGTTCTCTAAAATGTAAGGAAACCTGAAGAAAGATACAGTATCTTAAAAAAACTGAAAGGAAAAGAGGCAAAACTGTTACCTTAATAAAATCGGGCATAAGCTCTTAAAATCAGGCATAGGCACTAAGCTTACTGGAGTTGGAGAGATTTTTCTGTTTGTTTGTAGGGGTTGTGTATAAAACCTTTACCATTACAATGTGTATGCCAGGTACTTCTGTGCTAGACCTTCTAATGAGTTGACATTTCCATTTTCCATTAGTAAGGACTAAAAATGCAAAAACACACAAGATTTTAAATATGCAGTAAGTTTAGCAGGGAATTTTCTTTATTTGCCTTCTCCTTTGAGGTTTTTAAATGGAATTCTGAAATACACTTCAATGTAAGCAGAAATTCATTTTTAGGCCCAAATACTTGAAGCTATGGGAATAGCAGGAAAATGGATTAATATAACAAAATTCAGAAGTGTGGACTGAAATGTTAATCTGAAATAGTATCTTGAGCCAACACTGGTATTGATATTCAAAGTGTTTGCAGTTTTTGGAAAGAATGTCTTTCTGTTGGAAAACACTGCATCCTTGAAATTGTAATGCTCCTCATGAGTGCTTTGGTTGTGTCTGAGCTGCCAGCACAATCCAGGCAGGGAACTTGGGTAACTTTGAGAAACCAGCTTTTTGTGGTCTTAGATAGGCCTTTGATTTGAAAGAAATTTTGTTTAGAGGAAAAAAGACAAAACCAAAAACAAAACAAAACAAAAAAACCAAAACAAACAAAGAAACAAAAAGAAACAAGTTTAGGGATTTTGGTTGGTTGGTTTTCAATTATTTTTTGTTGTTGTTCGTTTGTTTGTCTTACCCCTTCTTCCTGTTCTCCCACACCCACTCCAACAAAACTGGAGAATTCTTATGATGGAACCTTATGATGGAACCATCTCTACCTTCATCTCTTAAAACAGAATTGCCCTTTATCAATTAGCAAAGTATAAAATTGTATAACCTTTAGCTCAGCTTCCTGGTTATGATAATGGAAACCAATTAAATGGTATTTCTTCCAAACTTCTCTTACTTGCAATACAGACTCTTCACTCCGAGATCTAGAAAGTCACTACAGAAACTTTCTCGTAAGCATTTTTTATAAGGAAAACACTCTGAAGTATTTCCCGTAAGAGGTTTTTTTTTTGGGGGGGGTTAGAAAAAAGCAATTATTTTACTGCTCTACTGAAAAATTGCAGGGGAATCGCCGAGTTAAAACATTAAAGAAGGAAATAAGAAAACAGCTGCTTCAGATATTATTTAGCTGGGTTTCTGGGAATGTAGTTTGTATCCTAATGGGTTTATAAGAAGAAAGAAAAGATGGATATTAAGTCAAAAGAGATGAAACCAAACCAGATATAGAGATGCTTTTTAGAGAAAACCTGGTACCTTGGGCAGAATTAACAGCTGAAATCTTACCTAAACTCCTAATATTAAACTGTAAAGCAATAGGAAATTGAAGATGGCAAGTTTACTGTTATAAGCCAACTTCTGTTACCACTGAATGAAAACATATCGATAACAATGTGATGTTACAGATCTGCACAGCTACCCAGGAAAATAAAACCGTGTACATCTTTTTATTATGATGGATGTATTCATACAGTGTATGGCATAGACTTGTAGCCCAGTAAATGAGTTGCTGTTGCCTGTAACTTGCCACAGCGCTGTGTTGAACTAACAGTGCTGACTTCAGCACCTGTCAGGCTTTGTCTGGGCTTGTCTTAGCGAGCCTGGAGATTTGTTTTTTTTTTTTTTAGCTTGTTTAGCTTTAACAGCAAATATCTAATTGCTGCTATGTTATTTTCTAGTGAGCAGGGAAATATTATCTACCTCTTTTGAGCTTGTGCTTAGATTTGTACACTTGTGTGGTGTAACACTTAACATTATGAATACTTTTTAAGCTAATGTGAAGTAACTACAACTATTTGTTCTGTGGATAGTGAGCTGTGACCCTAGACCAGAGCAGAGGACCACAGGCAAGGGCAGAAGCCTTGAAAGTACAGGTACATGAGGATACTACAGGTCCTGTGGCTAAAAACCAACTAGCCCATGGTCTGATACTCATCAGCAAAAGAATGCAGCCCTGGGAGCTGTGTAAAAGAAGTTCTAGGAGTAATAAAGAGAGCAGAAATTATTTGATGTATGTAAACCACAACATATATAGTAAATTGGGTCGTAATGCAGACTTGCAGACCAATGTAAGTAGAGCAAGGTGTAGAGCATTTTAGCCAACATACAAAATCTTGCTTGTGACAAATCTGCAGCAGTAGGGCATCTTGAAAAGGAACAGAAAAGCCAATCTTGAGGCAGCTTTTAAAGTAAATAATTAGTGATCTAGGCATACTTTACACAACATTAAATGACATCTAGTTATATGTTTTTTCTTTTTCAAATACTGTATTACTAAATCATCAAAAGATCCTAATAGCCTTTAAGATTTTGAAAGAATATAAAAGTTGGACACCCTTGTAAAACTAAGGCTTGAACTGAGCACTCTGGAAGAGTTCGGTTGAGATAAATTTAGTTTCGGAGTGTACGGTGTTAAGTATTGACTTGAAAATCAGATTTCTCTCAGCTTGGGTAAAGATGCTCACTATGAGGTTAGATAATTGCTGATTTATATATATTCTTTCACCAAGTGAGTGGATTGGACTATGTGGAAGCAGGAAAAACAGGAGCCTTGGGACTTTCAGTATCTTTCCTGGGGTCTGTCTAGACATCCTCTGTTCTGTGACAACTGATCATGTTATCCAGTCCTTTCTTTCTCCCAGTTTCCCACTCTACGATTTCTTTTCATGTCGGTTTTGCTCTACATTCGCCCTTCTTCCTTTCTCTCTTGTTGCCTTTAGTATCAATGTCCTCTTTTTCTTCACTTCTTTTTGTTTAGCTTATCCCTAGCTTACTAATCTATTCTTTCGTCCAAAGAAATAAGGATAAATCATTGATCAGTCAGCTCTGTGTTTATATTCTTTTCTCCACATTTTATCTGTTTGCTCAGGCTACATGCTCTTTGCTGTTATGTTCTAATCTTTTACAGTGTTCACAATAGCAAGTCCTCATTCTCAACTGGTCCGTAAGTATTAGTTTTATGGTTACACTTAAAATAATTAGAGAGCAATTGCTTAAGGGTGTATGTAAATGCTAAGTGCTTAACTGTCAGTTTTGATTTTGAATAAATCAGTTATTCAAACAAATATTCCTTAGAATTTGAGTTGACATAGTGAACAGATCGCTAATATTCTGTGCCTTAAAAATGAATGCAGTGATTTTGAAAAAGTGACTTTAGAAGTAGGAGCCCTGACTATCAGAAATCAGATATTCCATACCCTCTGGGAAGCAGCTTTTGAGGGTCTCATTGTGCCCCAAATCCAATGCTCTCTGATTAGATTTCTCGGTAAAGTATTGGCCTACAAAACTGAATCCCCTTGAACTCCTATGAACTTAAGTATAACAATGACAACAGGGTGTGATTTATACACCCCTTTCCCCCAAATCCTTCCTTAGGAATTCAAAGTTCCTTTTTGCTCCATTGATTTAATCTCTACCTTTTCTGTGGGTGTTGAGTTATTGGTTTTCTAGTTGCAGAGCTGAATCCGTGACAAAGAATTTGAAAAAATTTGCTCTGTGGGCCTTGTTTATCTAGATACTTACTGCATGGATATCAGGAATCATTCTTGATGCTAGGCTGCATTGGGACACAACATATCGAAGAGAGGAGACAGTGATACGTGCTCAGAACAAGGTCAGGCACAGCAGCACAGTGCTGAAGGGCTCTTACAAAAATGCTCATTTTATGGCAAAACACTGGTGATCTTGCTAGAGCTCTGTTGTATACCTCTGCTTACTGTAAGAGCAATTGCAAATTCATCTTTTCTCTGGAAGGTGTTTCTGCAGTGTAAATGGATCACAATTGTGCTTTGGTGTTGCAGGAAAATGGAAAGGTGAGAAACAGGACTGACTGAACTGGTGTGTGATCTGAGGAGATTAAAGCAATAGGTGATACAGGCAACAGGGTTTTATTTCGACAACTCATTCTGGCTCAGTGCTGTATGACTGCAATAGCCATGTGCAAATATCCCAAAACATCAACGCATAGTTAATTAGTAGTCTTCAAAAGTTTTGATAAAAAAATACGCTTTATTCACTCTTTTCTGTGTGATTTAATCCATGGGGGGAATCTTGCCATGACCCCAAAAAACAGAATCCTGTGTGCCTTTCTGCTCTCTCAGTGAGAGATAAAGTGATTAATGGCAACAAAGAAATGAATCCTGAATGGGAGCTCAGCTGTTACAGCACTAGTAAATGGGAAGGGAAACTTTTCATCTTCCTGATGCTGAAGTGACCTGCTTCATCATCCCCTTTTCTCTGCTTGTTTTCATTGCAAAATTCTCATTACAAGAAGTAGGAGCTGACATCTACTGGAGAGAGTTCTTATGGTTGACTGTTTTCCTGTTATAACAGAAGCAAAAGCCTGATGAAGGAAACGGGGGGGAGACTATTTTATGATGCTGTTTTTCTTGGACTTGAAGTGGGGAAAAACAACAGTACAAATGAAAAGACTTTTTTATCCTTTGATGGAGGATAAATATATGTAAAATTTCTGATGGCTTCATCCCTATCCAAGGAAAAGTCAGATCTGCCTGGATTTCATGAATCATCTGTTTTTTCTCTGAGTATCTATGTTCAGGGATGAAGAGAGATCAGAAGCGCGATGACTGGGATAAGCCATTGGAAGGATAGGAAAGTTTAGAGGAAGGGAAAACCAAAGGCATGAAGAGGTATGAGGAGGGGTGACAGTGCAAAAACGAGTGGAGGGAAGGTGTGTGCCAGAGTGGAGAACGGTTGTGTTTCACAGATGACTGAGGGGGAATTATGTGAGAAATATCCAAACTTCACAGATAATTGTAGGGTGGAACCTCTTGGGAAGGGGAATCATGCAAACCCAACAGTCCCTAGATAACCATATCAGTAATACCATGTAAGATTGAGACAGGTTCAGTAACAGCATCAGAAATACCAACTTTGGGTACAGCCAGTGCTGTGGTGTACCTGGATTTTACAGGTGATTAATGGGGAGTTAGGCGAGAGGCAGCAAATCTCACAGATACTGGGCAGTGCTGGCAAACTTTGGACTGAAACCTTGCAATACCAACAGAATGTAGGTAGCCCTCTCTGTATACAGTAGAAAGCTTAAATGACTTAGATAATGGGATCAGAAACGTCAAACATGGGCATGGATGTAACAAAATTGGGACCAATGGGGAAAAGGTATGTAGGCGTGGATTGTTCCTCCCAGGGGAGATAAGGGCGGATCAAGATGAATGGGAAAAGAATGAGCATGAGAAAACAGAGAGGAGAGAGGATAAAAAGGGCCGGTTAAGTGCCAGCATCTTCTTACGAAGCTCTATTCCTGACTGTTTTCTGTACCAGCATGCTCTCTTCTGTGTGTGCATGTAGGCACACTACCAAACTTCATGCTGAACTAACAGGCAAGTAGGATGAGAGGTCTGGGCACAGGCAACTAAAGAAAAGGTTGGCAGTCATAGGGGCTGATAGATCTGGGGGCCAGTATCCCAGAGTGATGGAGCTCTGGTGACCAGTGGCAAACCTGTGCTCTGATCCTTCTTGGACAGGAGGAACGGGATTGAGCATCTCGTGTTTATGTGGGTGCTTTTAAAGGCACTGCTCTCTGACTTTGCTGACCTCCATCATTGACTGTATTAGTGTCTCGTGGGTGTGTATCTGTGGCTGTGGTGTACATGCTCAGCTCTGCCACTGTCCAGACACACCCACTGGAACAGCATCAGTCACCTGTGTCTGACTGGGAAGGGAGGAGTCCCGGGTCAGAGCCCACCAAGCCAGGGAGGAGAACTCCTCTGCCTCCCCAGGCCCTCCAGTTTCAGCTTCACTTCACAGCAGGGAAAATGTAGCACATTTGTAGAAGAAGGTAGGATTAAATGTGAATAACCATCCCCTAGAAAATTTCCTGTCTCTTTGGACAGTGTGCTGCATGCATCATTGGTGATTGCCATGGCATGTTACAGAAATAGCTCCCCTCCCTCCCTTCCAGGAGCTTACATTCTTGCAGCTGGGTGCACAGGTGTGACAAACCAGCCTTGGCTCAGCTCCTCGGGGCAGACAGCCACAAGCAGACTCATTTCTTGCTATCATAGTCTGTGCCACTAGTCAGAAGGGGCTTGAAAGAGTTCCTGTTAAAGCCAGATTGCCTCAGGACCTCTTCTCTTGGCAGTGAACATCTTGGTGTGCTGGACATGATAGAAGCATGTGAAAGAATTAGGAGTCACCCTAAGTGAGGTGGGGAGGCAGGTAGGCATGTTATGGTGAGTACTGCATAGGCAGCGACAGGGGGTGTCCTCAATAAGAGAGAGAAACTGAGGCTGGAAAAGTGCAGGAGTTTGGGAGAGGGTGTCATGCAAGAACAGCAGAAACAGGACATGGAGATTTAGAAGACAGGTGGGTTAGAGTGGTGAGAGCTTGGCAATGCCAAATATTTTACCACCTAATTCTACATGTCAAATATCTCCACCTTCTGCATGGTTAGGATCTTTATCTGAACTTTTTTCTTTATAAAGGTCTGAAGCTTGTTCAAAATGCACATGCAAAACACCCTAAACCCCAGATCCAATGCATTCATTGCATTTCCTCCTTTTTCTTTTTTCCTTTTTTTTTTTTTTTTCCCTGAATTCACCTGGAAACATTACATGTTTGTTACTCAAATATCATGAAGAACTGGGGACTTGTTAAAAGTGACCCACTATCCTAGTTGGAGGAATGAAAGAGTATTATTATTAGGCTTCTTTCTTTCTAGGGATTCAATAGATAAAAGATCTATTCTTGACTTTGTCAAAGGCTTTTTTTGAGACTTAAAGAAAACATTTGGATTAGGTTAATGGCTAAAGCCTTTAATCTGTTAAATAGAAGGTGATGGGAAAGAAGACCAATGCTTACTAATTGTGTTTGGAGTATTGGGTAAATATAAACCATAAAGTTATTATTATATCTAATGAGAAGTGCATTTATTTTTCTGTAGTAGTTCACTACTGAAGTAATATACTTCTTTAAGTCCTGAGCAGCAATATTTGATGGTGTTATAATCTCTTCATGTTAATTTCTGTTACCAGTATCTTTCTTGGAGGAGTGGCTTGTCCCTCTGTTACGGTTACTCCATCTGTCCTAAAATGCATGTTAAATGCACAAAGGAAGTGGCGGTATGCAGGTTTCCTAATAATGATGTCAGTAACATAAGAAGAGGTCCTTTTTGACACTGTAAATACAAATGACAGTCCACTTAGATTCTTTGCATGGTTTGTCAGTTCCAATTCTCATCCATGTTTCTAAGTATTCTCAAAGATGCTGGGATCACAACATGCTTTGAATAACTTAATAAGTATGATGTAAAATCTAACAAAATCTAATAGAGGTCTGCATTTGAGCCTTACTGCATCTTGTGCTTTAAGTATCAGCTACGCAGAAAAACTCCTGACTATCCATGAACCTGTATTATTGTCATTGATTCATACACATACAACATTGATACAAAACTATTTCAAAACTATTAGAAGAGTGCAAAACTCAACTCAATCTCAGTTGTAAATCTCCAGATGACGACTTGCCTGTTTCAGAAAGGAAAATGGGGAATGGGAGAGTATCATCTGCATCTTAATTGAAAGGGATTGAGTGCTACCTATATTGGCTAGATGATGTTCCAGTCTGCTTATCCACCTGAAAAGGTTACCAGGTAACACTAATCTCCAGGATAATTTACTTTAAACATTCATCTTTCTTCAGTTGTAGTTTGTCTTTTGAAAACCAGAAGCCATGCAATGAAACTAAACAGGAACAAACCACTGCACAGGAGGAGTCTTCCAGAGCTGGATAGCAGATCAGGTTGGAGGAGCAAGGCAGTTGAGTTAATGAGGCCAGCATGCCAAGCTGGCAACTCCATGCATACGCGTGTCTTAGAAATTAACTGCCTGGATAGAATGAAATGATGGTATCCAAGCAATAACATTGTATCAGCTAGCTATTTTGGCAAATGATTAATTAGATCAACTATTAATATATTAGCGTGTCAATGAATGGCCTAGTTCTGATTGTGTTTGGCCATTGTTGGGCATCACAAGTTCTTCAGATAAGTGAATAAAAAAGAAAAAATATTAGGAGATGCACAGTGAGATGATGGGTTAGAATCTCCTAGGTAATGGGGAGAGTTTATTTTTAGTCAGTGGGATTTTTTTTAAATTAATGAACTTCTGTATAGCTCTTTCTAATTTTGAATAAGTACTCTGCTTTAACTTCTAAAGACAGAACATACTGAGTTTTACTGTAACTGCAACACTGAAATGTAATTTAGAAAGTTAATTCAACTAAAATTATCTTTATGACATAAATGAAGCAAAATGGTCTCTCTACAATGTGTGATGTTTGGTCACCTGATGACTTCAGGGGGAAACCGACAACTGTGTGCTCTAAAATATAATTACATTATTAATATTTAGAAATATTTGCTTTCAATCCTAAATGTAAAAAAAATAAAGTATGTGACAATCAAAATTTTCTTAATTTAGACACAATTTTGAACAGGCCTCTGTAACCCTCTCACTCTGTAACTTCAGCTGTAAGCTTGAGGTCTGCCTCCTTGGGGATTTGCTGCCTTTGGACACAGGTATAGACACTAATGTTTATTGCTATATATATTTTATTTTAAAACTGGTTTAACTGTGGAGAGACAAGAAATACAGCAATAATTTCTTGCAAAGGAAATTGATGTTTTGTAATATTCTGTCTCAATTTGATTCAAACAAATTGAAGATCAAGACTTTTAAATGTGCTAGTGAAACATGGGGCAGCTGAGAAGTATCATCTAGTTAGAAACTCAATACAGTGTGAATAGTAATTCCAGTGAAATATGATTTTTAAAAACTCAACATTACACAGTTGATTGTAACTTTTAAATGCACCTGTGTTCTTGTGATTTACAAATAAGATGTTATACGTGTCCTAAATTATGTTTTAAAATGGACACTGTACTTAATATTGGAAATTACGGTTCAAAACTTGAACATGGTGAGCATAAGTTGCTTTTCTTGTTCAAGAATATTCCATGGCACCAGTATGCTCAAATATTGTAAGATTAAATATTTCAAATTTAATTTAGGTTCTAAACATACTAATTTTAAACTAGCTGTCTCTTCATGTCTGCATGTCACTGATTTGTGTGTGGCACAGAAGTCTGAACCATACTTACTGAGTTCTTGAAAAAGGAGGACTGCTCCAAGGCCTACTGTATATAATCTTTTTTCATAATTCATTTAGGTGAGAAAGTGAAATATACTTACACGTGGATATATCCTCTTTTGTTTCCAGCATTTCTGTCCTGTATGGGCTAGAAATCTTCTGTGGCTTAGCAGAAGGTTAATGCAGGTGTCAGAGGCAACGTATAATGCCAAGTGCATGAAAGTCACTTCACTTTTCTACCGTTCATCTGGGCAATATGTCTCTGCATTAATGCAAGAAGACAATAATATTCCAAGATGTCTATATAGCTTGTTTAATCATCTCAATTTAAGAACTTCTACAAGTAAAGAGTGTGTTCTGTTGTCTCAAATTAAAAACTCTGATGGAATGGCTGCTAGGTAGCTAGCTTTCCAGAAGCAGATCATTCTGAGCAACCACTATTTTTAATATAGATACTTTTATGATCATAAAATTAGAAGATACGTTTTATATGTCCACATTAGTTTAATTTTTTGTTCTCACTTTCTTCTATAAAAGTGTTATTTTATCTCTTTGACTAAGTTGAAGACAAAAAAAGTGATGGAAAAGAACTGATGTATGTGTTGCATATATAGTCACATATAGACATTCAAAGTACTGCACAAATTTCTATCAGATATTCATCATCATCCATGTTCACAAGTTTCACAGAGGTATCTTCCAGTAATCGCGTCCCTAGCCATAAAATCTAGGCTGCGAAAGTGTATACTTATGCTGTTATTATCTTCTCTTGCTATAAAGGGAGTTCTTAAGTGGACAGTTGTGACCGTTTCCCACTGGTTGTAGTCCCTTCTGGTTGTAGTCAATATGATTTTAATATATTCAAGCTTACCCCCCACATTTGTGAGCCTTTGTTTCGGTTCAGACAGGCATATCTATGCGATCACTACTGCTGCATTTTTCAAACTGCTTTCTCAACAGCTAATCCAAAGATAAATAAGGAATTCTTCAAGAAAAATGTGGAAATACTTCTCATTCTATTGTTTTTTACAGAAATGGTTTTCAGCTATTTGATTTTTTTTCCTCACAAGATTATATGATAGAGCATCAACTTCCACAATAAATATCTACTGTGTGCATCTGCTCATTTGTAATTCCTGCCATTTTTCCTGTTCTGTTATTCCACAAGAAGATAGAGAATGATAGAGAAATGAAAAGGAGAGATTCTGGAAAAAAACATTTGTTTTCAAAGAAAGATTGCCTCCTAACAGACCCTACTTGTCAGTAATGTGAATTAAGTATGTTTTCATAGAAGTAAATGGATGGTTTTCATCCATTTTGATGAGAATAGGAGCTTTTTCATTCCTGTTGGGAGCCAGGTTTCTTTGGTTTAGGTAGTATGTTGGGCTGATGCTGCTAAACCAATTCTAAGACTTGAGCTTGGCATCAATTTGGAACATTATTCATGGTATCTTGCCATACAGACTTCAGAATAATTGTTTTTGAGTTCTATCTGCTTCCAGAAATGCTTTGTAGCCATAACCAGTCCGAACTGCAGTTACTAGTAGTTAGAGTGAAATTGGCAACTGTTGCTGTACTGGTCATGCTTTTATGTCTGATCCTAAGTATTATACTAGCTGATAGCTTGTCGGAGATGTCATTGCTGCAGTTTTTCAAGTGGAGTCATTGGAAATAAAGGTAGGGTATCGTAGGAAAAATAATCCTGCAGATGAGGGCCAAGCAAGGAGCTGTGTATTAACTAAGCAGCATCTACATGTTCTCCTGCATGTTTTCTTGCTTTTTTTTGTGGTGTCTTTGCTTAACAGCTGCCATTTGGCTTTTCATCTAAGGACTTCTCATCTTTTACATCTTTACTGTCAAGGTCAGTAGTTTTCTGACTTAAAAAACAGCCTGATTGTTGTTTTCTTACAGGAGAATTAACTATCTGTGAGAGAATTAATTTAATCTCTTCTTCCAGCCTTTTAAGAGAACAATAATCCCATATCCCTATACAGAAGATAATTTTTTATTCAACATTAAGGCCTTGGAGGTTTTTTTTCCCGAAGGTGGAAAGTAATGCTGCACGTAGGTGTATGCACTAGCCATTGGTTTTCATTCTTAGGTAATCCCCAGGGAAAACCTTGCAAGTAAAAATACAAATATGAGGGTTTGATTTTCTCTCTGACAGGTTCCTCAAGATGTTACAGACAAGTGTCTCTAAGAGGATGTCAGCTGTTTGTGTCTTAGACCTCCCCCTTTGTCTCCTCCGGAGTGGATTACTGCTGATGCTGCCCGTGGGTACACCAGATAGCCATTTAGAAATTGCGCTGACTGCAGAGTGAGCCAGCCGTCTGCTTGGTGTGTTCTCTTCAGAAAATACCACTTAAGCCTGCATTTCCAGGAATCATGCCAGCTTCTTCTTGATTTTGTAGGTGAAGTTCATGGCATTAGCTGGTTGTCATTTCTTGTGACAGTTGTGAGCATATGGTTCTGGAAAGAAGGCTGAGTCAGAGCATGGTTCTGTACTCTGGCATATAATGCCTGCACAGCCCACTGTTGTCTTGTGCATATTTTCTGAATGAGCGAAGAAGTGGTTTTATATTCTTTTGTTTCCGATCTGAGATATAGCAAAAAGGAAAAATTCTTGAGTGTTTGTCCTAAATTGTACATATTTTTATTCTTTCTGCAATATCAATGCATTAATCAGCACATATGAAATAAGCAGTTACATACTACAAATATCTGTGATCTATGCAAGTTATGTGAACCATGCAAAGCTTTGGTGATAATGCCAAAGTTACTTGTTACCTTCTTATGTCATGACATCTTCAGATCTCAGAAATGGCAGGCATGTCAACCATGAAAAGTATTTAGTCAGAAAAGCCCAGGGCGTGATAAAATTTTACCAGTCAGTCAGTGTTTTTCTTTTTGACACCATCAAAAACAAAACAGGAATCATAACATCTCTCCAGTGTCAGAAGTGCCTGTGCTCCCAAAGACACCATTTTCATATATGTTCCCAAATTCTGAGGCTTTGAATAGATTAAATCAGACAGTATCTGGTTGCACCTTAGAGGAGTCAGTTATGAGCCCACTTCATTTATTCATGCTACTTTCTCTGTTTCAGCTGAACATAGTGTTTTTAATTTCCTGACCTGAACTGGCCATTGGTAATGCTGAGTGCTGCTAACTCTCAAACCAGTCCTCCACTTTTATAATTTAATATCTGACTTTTAATACCATAATTATCCCGAGTATATGTGAGTGACTCATTTACAGAGACAATTTTTTTCTTTTTTGAATGAAATAATTGAGGTCTTTCAGCATATTGGGATCTTTAGGATATGACACAAGGATAGTAATGTATTCTGCCAGCAGTGGCATTTGATTAGAAAATTAGAGGATGTATTTATTAAAAATAATTTTTTTTCTGATGCAACTCGAGTATTTGGTTAATAGAGCCAACAATGTAAATACCATGTTAGAAATTAAGTAACAGAGAAGAAAACAGAAAATAGTTATGTTATTTTATAAATCTGTGAATATCTGCTTAATCGACCAGCTCAAAATGTTGATATTATTGACAATATGTAGTAGAGAACCATATAGTGCAGAGAGAAGGACAACAAAGTGAGCTGTGTGGAATAGCTTCTCTGCTAGAAGAGATTAAACTTTTACAGAATTTCTAGCTTGAGGTGAGGGGGAAAAATTACCAGAAAGGAAAAAAAATAGTTTGGGTGTCCTTTCAGCCATGTGGTTTTAAGTCATCAGTTCAAGGGTGTTCGTACACCGTGCTTATTGCAGGAGGCAGAAACTCACCCTTATTCATACTGTTTATGCTTTGGCGCAAACATCTGTGGACATGTGGCGTGTATTGTTCTTGTCTCATCTCTGCTAGCAAATTGTTTGCCCTAGGTTGTTGGGCAGCTCTGGCTATTGTTGTCTGAGTATTATGAAAATTAGGCGCTTAATAACTATCTTCAATTACAGAAAGACATGAATGGTATAGAATCTAGTTCTGAAAACTGTAATACTTCATGTTCCAGGTGATATGACGTACGTGACTGAATGTCTGAAATCAGGCTAGGCGTCTAAAATTTGATTTTAAATATATGAGGGGAAAGATAGGTCAATGAAGTTTTAAAATAGATGAAAGCCATTTTTTTTTTCCAGCTATTTAAATGAAGGAATGTATTTATACATGTATTTATATGTCCTACTTGTGTCCTACAGGAAATGAATTCAATTTGCAGTCTCATTTTTTATCTCAGTGTTACCAGGCACCTTTGCTAGGAGTACTTTTTGTCAGTATACCTACTCAGACTATTGCAGACTTGCCTTGTACATTTTGGAGCAGGTTTGTATTTGTTTTATCTTCACATGACAACATCTGTTATCTTAAAGAAGGTATGAGAAAAACTACAGATTGTTGTTTGCTGATGTAAACTCAGTCTCACCTGAATTAATCTTGAGGGACCTTTGTGTTTGTGCAGAATGTCTGCCCAGGCATTCTAGAGTAAGAATCTCTAAGGGTAAAGAAGAATCTGACTTCCCCTAGTGAAAATGTGTATAAACCCTTATAGCTTCAAAAGTCAGGAAATCATCAAGAAAGGCTAATTTTGCTGACAGAGCCCAAGGCAAGTAGTATTTTAAGCGTGATCAACATAATGCGTTAACATTTGATGTTTGATTGTTCATAGGGATTTCATTTCTTTGTACAAGAATGTGAGAGAGAATGATTATGCAATGATGCTAACAACATTCTGAAAGCCTGAAAGATGTTTTCTTAAAAACAAAAAAAAAACCAAAACAAACCAAAACAAAAAAGGTAGAAATTTGAAGGAGGACACTGATCTTTGGTTGTGTAAGAAGAACCCAATTCCCATCTTAATGTAAACATTCACTGTGCAGTATAAGTCACAAATCTGAATTAGAAAATGGAGATATTCCTGCATGAATATAGCAGGAAAAGTATCAAAAAGAGCATGGAAAAGAGAGAATAATATACATTTATGATAATACTCTCTATTATACTGGGTATTATCACTCTGATAAAACTGATAGTTGACTTAGATGTATGTACTGATACTTATTAATATACTGATGTATATACACATGCTGATAATTATTGACATATACTAATAATTATTATCAATGTAGTAGTTAAACACATTTAAACTTTGTTTTGTTTTGTCCCCCAGGAATTCAGATCTGGAACACCATAAACCTGAAAAGGTTATCTCTGCTAATCATAGATTTTTTTCTTTTTTTTTTTTTTTTTTGAAGCCCATGTGGTACAGACTTTGCTTTGTGTTTTAATAAGTGTTGCCTCATTTGAGGAACAGTTTATAAAACAGATCGATGGACAGTTATAGAAGGAAGAAAGAAAGAATAACATACTATTTGAAAACAGGAAACTTTTTATACAGCCCACATAAATGGCTTGCATCAAGCTTTTGTAATCTTATACTTTAAGTGGAATTTGCTAGGATAACCTTTTTATAAACATAATCGTACGTGGATCAAAGATTGAGTCCCAGTCCCATAATGGGAACAAATGGTGGAAGGACTTTGTACTTTCTTCTGAAAACGTGAAATATCTGATATGACATAACAAAAGTAAATGTGTTGAAGAGGAGGGAAAATCGCCATACTTTTAGTAATTAATTTTAGTTGCTGGAAATAACTGGCCTTTGAAGCATGAAAACTGGTTTATTTAAAAACAGCAAAAAGATACATCAATTTCCCCTCATCCTATTGTGGAAATTGGCCCACAATCCATTGCAGTATCATTATCCTCAATGGTGTTTGTAGCATGTAGACTCCTTTTTTCAAAACAATTTTTAATGAAGTTTATATGTCTGTCACTTCAGTGAAAAGCATAGACAGATGCTGAAAAACAACATGCAGTGATATATAGCTTTCATATTTGTGTTAAAAAAAAAAGTGTGATCTACTTCTGAATATGTAATTTCACCCATGTCTTTATTGCCATGCTACTTTTTGACCCTGTACTTCTGAATAGAATTATTAGTCATATCATAATAAAACCTTCATTCAGGTAAGTCCACCACAAGTTCAGAGAAAGTTGACTTGGCAGATTATTTTTTTCCCATCTGTGTTTCTGTATGTGGGCTGTAGATATTGTCATAAGGATTTGCAAAAAAAAAAAAAAAAAAAAAAAAAGTTAACTGCTCTTTAATTTAGGTTTGCTTTATAGTCCATTGAAACAGATGATTGCTACTTACTACTGAAGACTGCCACTGCAGTCTTTGTTTACTCGGCTGAACTGTAGCTTGTTTATAGATACTGTATTTTGTGGGACTGTATTGTTACAATTATTAATTGAGGCTAGGATTTTTAAAGGATGTGGAGGTAGCTAATTTCAGATAGTGTTGTCTTTATTATTCATTATCTAAGGGTTTCAGTCTTTGCAGAGCTATATAGTGAGTTTTCAAATTTCAGGACTACTCTTCAAGAACTATTTTTAGTTTTGCTTGTGTGGGGTTGTTTGGTTTTTGTGAGGGTTTTTTGTGGGCTTTGTTTGTTTGTTTTCCCCTTTTTTTCAAGCTGGATGAGTGAGGTTTTCCTGTGTGCATAAAAGTCTAAAGGAAAAGTGATCATATGAACTTGGCTCCTGGGCAATACTTGTTTGTTAGAAGCATTTTAGTTAGTCTGCACCCCACACTGTGCCATTTTTCTTTTTTGGGGAATTCCATTATAGATCATATTAGTTCACCTAAGAGTGGCCTGTACAGACATTGCAATCAGGCCTTGAAAAATGTCTCACATAATGATGCAATCTTCTGCACAGGTGACTCAAATTCAAGCCTTTCCAGCAGTCTGTTTATAGTAAGGTCCTGTAGTGTAAATCAGCCACAGCTCAGCAAAGGCAAGTAAGTGTTAGTGAAAAATTGTTGCATGTCAGAGTTCTTTGTAAAACAGATGTGCAGATGATCCTTTTAAAGTGGATATATACTTAATGCTAAAGTTGGACATGACTGAATTTACTTTTACTGTGCCTCAGATACAGGAATATTGCTTATTTAAATAGCTGGAAAATATTCCATAGGTTTAAAGTCATCAGAAGTTACTAGATGTTGGAGTAAAATGACTTGCATTATGAAATGATCAGTGAAACTTGTCAGAAAGGAAACAATAAAGGTTGTATTTTGCTCAAATGTTTTGTATGAACTCGCTGCTGGCTGCATCATTGCAAGTACCATAACATATTACATTTTTATATGTTTATTATCTGTGACAGTAACTGTTTCTTGCATGGCTTTCTAACGGGTATGTTTTGTGATGATTCATGCTGGGTTACAACAGTTTTACTGGGTTACCTCATCCAATGAGATCTGAACTGACACAACCTGTTGTAAGAGAAGCTGGAAATATTAGGGTAAAACAATTTTATATATAAGCCTAGTGATCTGAAGAAAAAAAGGTTTTCCATTTCCTCCAGGAACTTCTGAGCTTTCTGTGTCTGAAAGATAAATTTGGAGATTGCTTTATTATTCAAGTATGTCTAAAGTGTAGGAGGCAAAAACCAGACTTGATATCTCTTTATGTTAATTAAATGCATTTCTGATTGACAGCATGTCTGAATGTAAATAAGACAAATATATCAGGAAGTAGAGAGAAGTATAGCAAGTTCTGTGTAGAAATGCTAGAAAAAAAGGTGAAATCAAACTTTCTCTTCACTCATAGCTTGCCTTCCTGCTAATTTTTGCTCTTTGATCCTAAGTTTGATTGCAAATTGCATGTGAGTGGTTGCTTTGTAAAGCAACCATTGCAAGCTTAGCTTGACTTACAATTGCAGTGGATTTATGGATGCAAAGCCTTTCTAACCACATGAGCTGGAAAGGAATGTGAAAGAAGTCCTATTCAGTGATTAGAGTAATTCGTTTTGTCTTTCTCTCAGGTGTTAATTCTGCTGTTAAATGTTTATGCTTCTAGACTTTCTGTTTCTTGAAGACAGGCTATTCTGTACTCAAAAGTGAATGCAGAAAAACCCAGGTCTTACTAGTAGTGATGACAACACAACACAATCTTCCCTGGCCACTTTCCTGGCTATTGCTTTTTGCAGCTTTTGTTACACAGAAAAAGCCAGAGGTGAATGAGAATTAATTTTGGGTTTTAGGGACAGGGTAAAAAAGGCAATTACTAAAAATATTACTAAAAATATTCTAAACTCCATGTCCTGCTCTGCTAGGAAATTTCAGACTATCTCCTGTGAGTAAATGTGACCTGTAAAAGAAATTAAATTGGATGCTCATATTGTATTTTCTTTCAGAAAGTGGAGGTATTTAAACTTTGAAAATATTGGAGTAAAATAAATAAAAAAACTCTAAGTTTACAACACTCTCCTGAATCTATGCAATTCGACACCTTTATTTTATTCCTTCTAGGGATACATAATATGAATAAAAATATCCCTTGTTCTTTTTTAAAAACATTTTTTTGATAGATAAGGAAAGGAAGAGGCTTCTCTTTCATTATTGACAGCCATGCAGAAAGTGAGTTACTGCTGCTTTAGAAACACCAAGAGGTATGAAAGACTCTTATGAATATTCTCTACTTCTTGGAGAGATAGTAAACCTCAATCCGTATTTCTTCCCCTCCCTTCTTATATTCAGGATGACAGCCCCATCATAATGTGGATGGGAAATTTGTCATAATCAGAGAAACTCATCTCATGGCTCAAACCCTTTCATGAATATTTATTTACTTTCCAGTGGAAATTTCTGTTTCTTGTCAAAAAGAGAGTTAACAATCTTAAATATCCTTTTCTGACATCTTGATATCTTTGTTCCCTTCTTATTGTAAACTGTATTTTGTTAGCATACTAATGTTATCCCTAGCTGACCTCTTAAGACCGGTATATTGAAATTTTATTATGCTACCTGGGGCTTAATTTGTTAGTCTAAGACTGACCTTCATGCAAAGCTGCGGGAAAAAAAAATAGCCTCTAGCCAATGCTAGCTTATTTTTGTAAAATTAATTCCTAAGGTCAGTCTTCGTTCCTATGAAAGATTCTGTTAGGAACAGTTTTCTGTATTGTCATGTTGATGTAGTGCTTCACTTCAGTTTTACATTTAAAAAAACCCCAAACCTTTCACTTACATCTTAATTTCTATTTTGAACAAGTGAAATTCAGGTTTTAATCTTGTCACCATTCCTTTTTTTCTCTGACAATCAAACTTCACAATGATTTGTCAGAAGTCCAAAATAATGTGGAATGTATGTTGGTAACCTAAAAGGATGAGTGGGCGAACATCATTGGCTATCCTTTAATAATTGCTTAGCAGAAGTTATAGCAGGAGGATGACTTGACTTTATCACCAGCCTCCTAGTTTAGATGTTTGTGGCCCTGATCCATGTCTATCTAAACTGGGAAAACCTACCTGTTACTTTACAAGGCACATAGCAGCATAAGAAAAACTTAATTATTTTCAGTAGAAATTAGAAGGGTAGATGTGTTAATTTATGTCACTGAAACAGGTTGCTCAACATTTCTGCTACAGAAGTGCTCAATGGATTGCAGTTCCCTTGAGATTCCTAGCACTGAGCTGAGATCCTGACTTATAGAGTTCAGTGACAAAATCCAGGCTTATTTCTACAAATAATTTCAGAAAAAAATGGAATATACATTTAATGGGGCACTGCAACATTCTAAAAATAATCCTTTTTTTGGTTCAGAGCAAAACCTGAAAATTCTGTAATTTTTTTTGGAGTACAAATATTGAAGGGAAGAAACTAAAAATGTAAAAATGTTACATTTTCAATAGCAACACATGCTATGATAAAACCTGTCTCTAAAGAAAGCTTTTTTTTTTTTTCCTTTTGTTAAAGTGAATCAGCTTCATGGGGAAAAATAAATTAAAATATAAAATTATTTCCTTTAACATGGTCATATTTAAAAACTATTAGCAGATTTTGAATATTTCCATAAATTAAATTTTTATAGCCTGAGATATTCCTTTTCAACAGGCTGTCTGGTTATTGTCCAGGAACAACAATGTAGAAAGTAGTGTCTATAGATTGATCTATTTCTGAAATCACTAGATAAAGCAAAGTGATAACTCTGTTTTCCTAATATTTTCGTTGTATTTTTTGCACTTTGTCGGATCTCAATATTCAGCCTTTCATACAGAACATTTTGTCCACCCTGTTTTATTCTTACTGTTCATAGAATCCCTGCACTTATGTGATACATAATATTGAGCCTGTTAGTTTTCAGAGTGTAACAGACATTTAAAATAGGAGCAATTCATGTTATCATGTTTTGCTCATGCTGACTTTTAATAAAAAAGTAGATTGAAGTTGTATTGAAATAACTTCATTATCACCATTTGAATTTACACTTGTCTTACACTTACTAAGCCCTACTTGTATCTTTTATGCCTTCTTTCCTTACTAAGTTAGTTTATATAAAAAATTATATGCGGCTATCATAAAGGCGATTCACATGCTAAATGTAACCTTATTGAACATAAAAGTGTTATAGACTGCCCATGAAAGAACATTATGAGAAGCAAATTTCATCATGATCATTAGAGGTCAATGGAGCTTTGTGAAGTGAACCTACTAACATTTTACTTAGAACTTGCCAGAGATGGGACAGAACTCAAGAAAGACTTGTAAATTAATATTTATTAATGTCAAACTTTCATATTTTATTCATGTTTTATTCTACAAATGCACAAATATGATTGGTATTCTGCAAGGAAATTTGAATCAGCCTACAACATAGCAAAAGCTGTCATAAAGTTTGCCAAATGTGACTTTTGATATTAGAACAATTTCCATATAACCTTTTCAAAACTATCAGTACTGTTACGTTAGTAATTTATATAAAATTTATTCCTGTGACAACTGAAAGGAAAAAAGAAATAAAAAACAAGCTTGGAAATGAACTTTTTTTATAAGGTATTTTATTTCCTCAAAATATCAGGAGAGAAGCAGAACTGACATTCTTCCCTGTGTAGTCAGTTCTGTTCCCAAGTTCATTGATCACTTGGAAAATTATACAAATGAGCTGACTTTGAGGAGGCAAATTCTTGCTGATATAAATTGCTGTTTAGAAATACTTTCTTTTTCAGGAAGGACATAAACATTATTCACAAAGATAAGTAAATTTGCCTAATGACAAGGTAAACCCCCCAAAAAAAAACAACCCAAAACCAACCAACCAACCAAAAAATCACCCCAAAACTGGACAAAACAAACAAAAACCCTAAACAAATAAAAAAACCCCTTGATCTTTTCCTAAGGTTTGCATATTCCAATATATATTTATAATGTGCCATTACACTTTATATAGAATTTTATTTATATAAATGCATAATACTAGGTGAATTGCTATTACAAGGCTTTCAGCTGAAACAAACATAAGATAAATATAAGAAGAAAAATAAAAATTGTAATGATGCTAAGTTAAAAAAAATAAAAAAATCTCTTCTGCTTTAACTTGCTCATTTGCACTTTACAAATGAACTGCACGTTATGTACCAGCTCATTCACGTGCACATAGGAGACCAAATAGATCTGTAAGGAAGCCTTTGAAATGACACAGACTTTCCTGCTAGAATAGGGCAAATATCATACATCTCCATAGTATACTCTCACGGTTTCTTAACAAGTTATTTACCTGTAAAGATCAGCTCTCATAATTTGTGTGAGCTTCTTTTAAAGTCTTTCAGAAACCCAGGCTAAGTCTATCATCTTGATTTGCCTTTTATATCTACAGACTCATTCAAGTAACTCCAATGTATTTGTGAGACAAGATTTTGTCAGTAACTTATTCCTTTCAGTGTATCACCTTTGTCCATATATCCATGGGACTTATTTTTGGGGAATCAGGACATATAATTCTGTCACACAGAACCTAGAACTAGGCAATACAGCTAATCAATTGTGGTTTAATTATGCATTTTCATGTGTTTTTGATAACAGTATACTAAATTTTCCCAAGTATTATTTTCCACTGTGAGGAAGCGGATTTTTTTGTTGTTGTTGTTTTTGGGTTTTTTTCATGTTTCCACTTTTTTTTTTTTTTTTTTAATTATTATTAATAGGTTTTGTATTCTGACTTGAACTGCATTCATGTTTATATTTAAGGTCAGGTTTTGAGGTAGGCAGAATTATCTGGGAGAGAATTAGGCTGTCTTTGTACTGTCATTCCTTCCTGATGAATGGGTCGATATTTGGGTCACCTATACAAACTAATGAGTCTAAATGCATAATTTCCTATTTGTTGATCTGCATTCAACAATTCCAAACCTGTAATAGTCAGATTCTAGCAGCGGTAGTTTGAGTGCATTCCTGGATAACTAATACTTTTTATGTATTTATTAAGTTATTTTCTCTTGAAAACCTTCCTAGAGGAAGCTTAAAAGTCAAACTTCTTTTTCAAACTGTAAGAAAGAAATGTTCCTTCCCCCCCACCCCCTGCCGCCCTGAGTCCAGAAGAAAAAAAAAAAAAAAAAACCCCTAAACAACAACAACAAAACCAATTCCACCCCCAAAACCATACCGACCAACCAAAAAAACTCAACAAAAGCCACACAACTTGGCCTGCTTAAACCCACTTCCCTTTTTAGCATGTTGGACATTGTCACAAGACATAGAAGGAGATGTATTTTTAATGCCTAAATGAGGTGGTCAGTCACTCTCTAGGAACATTGAACAAAACACTGGCTGGTTTTCTGGCTTTGTTAAAATCTTTGTGTTATGCTTTTGGAGACCGATCAGTTGAGATAATTACACAATCCTGAATTTAGGCTGCCTCGTTACTTTGAAGGGCATCTTCCCATGGTTGTTATCATAGGGATAATTGGACCCTCTTTGCTTATCTATCATTACAAGTGAAAGTTTGCTTGGAGGAGTGCAGAATTAGAGAGCTGAATGGTACAGTTATGGCTATTAGAGGCAGCTTAGTAAGAAGCTGTGATAGACAAACAGCTACATAGATAGAAAAGGATGATGTACTAAACCAACATTCTTAGGTTCCATAATTATTTTGAATTGAGCAAAGGAGTATAATGATGATGGGACATTTATGTCTAGAAGATAGTGAAATTTCACCCTGTGTAATCAGCCATTCACCCTCCTTGTAAAGAGCAATTGCTAGGTACTAGTAGGACTTCAGAGTTCAACAGTAATGTCAAATTTACTGTCTCTATAGAAATACTATTTCAGTTGTACTGCATGAAGTATTTTCCAGCTAATTGCTGTCATGTGTTCCCTATAAATTACTCCACAGTGTGAAACAAAAATCCCATAGGCAACTGGCCGCAACCTTTTGAATATATATTGGGTTTGAGAGGTAAAACTTGTTGATGCAGTAAGATCAAATCTTTTTGCAGAAATGGGTTATTTTGGTACAGGTTTTACTGGAGACATTGCTTAAATTTAGGAAAGAAGTAATGATATTGCAAAAGCAGACTAATACACTGTGAAAGGGATCAGTAGAATGAAGAACACCTTCCTGGGGTATAAATCCTGCTTCTGTTTAATTTAGAATAGAGACTTCAGTCAGAATCTCTGCACACTGCATTTTCCTCAGGGCATTATAGTAAAGGTGAAGTTTCAAGAGATGGCTGATAGTCCATAACTGAGGATAGATCTGGACTTCTTTTCTCTTCTGCTTCTGTGAACCTAATATGTTATGTGAGCTCTGGTGCCCATCTGACTCCTTGGAGAGCCTGCCGGACTTGCTAAGGTAGAAGAAAAAGACATTAAAAAAATATTATTTAGCCTAATGCAGTCACTAAGAAGCCAGACAAGTACCAGGGATGCTGGAAGGGAAAAGGAGGCAGTTCAGTCCTGGGAGGATTGGGAAGGTGGTTTTCCCCTTTGGCAGAAGCAAATCATTGGACTCAAAGTGAGATGATATAAGAAAATCTGCAGATCTGCTCTTTCATGCTTTATTTTTTATTAGAGTGGCACTATTTTATATAAGTAAAGAATTATTTAGCTAGAGAGATTGTCTAGATCTAAAAAAGGTGTGCTTAAGGCATCAACCAGACATGCAAGAGAACTTAATTGATAGAACTTGTTTTTATAATGTTTTTAAATGATCGTGGTTCTGTTCCAATAAAAGGAACAATCATGTGTATTTCAGATGTAGTTTTCCTTAATCATACCAGAGATGGGGTCAGTCTACTGCAGGAAAATACCGTTTTCTGAGCTAATTGAATGATTTTGGCTTATAAATCCTTTTGAATCTCTGTGAAATACCATAGGACTGGTACATAAAATGGCATCAATTTCTCGCATTCCTTACCTGTAGATTTCCAACTCTGCACTTGTCTGGAGTTTCAAGTTTTTGTGTCTTAAGGCAAAACTATGGGTTTTTTCTGTCACGTTTCCAGTTTCCAGTATATCTTATCCAGAAGTGTTTTTGCATCTGCACTTTTGTCTTGTTTGTTCCAATGTAATTTAAGATTCATTTACGGTAACACCTAGAATGGCACTTGTTTACTTGAGACTGCTTGTTGACATTGCTTTTTCTGATTCTTCTTAAATGTTGCATACGAAACAGGTTTTTTTCTTTTCTTTTCCTTTCCACCATTCTTTTCAATGCTGTCACAGGTGAATTTTGGTGGGGTGGCCACACAAGCAGAACCACACCACTGAAGGACTAGAACAACAGAGGGCTTTAAACAAAGTTACTTGTGGAGGAACAAGCTGTTGAAATAAAATGGCTTTCCTGTTAGTCTAACTGCATCTGCTGGAGCCTTCTGTCATCCAGCCTGTTTGGATGGTGATAGTGTGAGTGATTCATAGCCCCAGCCCAATGTTGCAGATAGTCTGTCAAGACTTTTAAATGTGGGTGTGATGCTGATGCCAGCTGCCAGCAGTGGATGCTGAGTGAGATCAAGTCTAACTCTACATTGTGGAGGGACTGTTTTTTCACCTGTTGCTCTCCATAGGGATTTGCACTGATCCCTGCTGTGCTGTCTAATGTTAATTAGATACTGCAAAGATCATATTTTACTAATTTGTTTTTGTTTTAGTATTTGTGAACCATGTTCTGCTCTGAAATGCATGACCACTTCTTTCACTGAAAAATATACAGATATAGAAAATGTTTTGGGACAAGAGTGATCTAAAGTATTTCAGCTCAGAAGCACAGAACTTGCAATCTCAGATGGGATTCTTTTACATCACTGTTTCATTTTCTGATTTGCTGATGTTGTTATGTGCAGGTCACAGTGGTATGAGTGACCTGAGAAATGTAAGGCAGATGGAGTGTTTGGCTCCAGGACATTTGTTGCATCAAGGACTGAATGATTTAGGCTATTTCTTTCTTTTTTGGGAAAACAAATATCTGTATCTATATCTGTATCTATATCTGTATCTATATCTGTATCTATATCTGTATCTATATCATCTATATCTATATCATCTATATGTGCCATTTTTGTATACTGTATGTGTGTGGTTACTTTATAACATAATGGAAAACATGTATGAGAAATGGTGAACCGGTATAATGTTTGGATTGATAGGAAATCAATAGTCAACTGATAAAGAGAGACCGATTTCTCAGCAGTCACAGAACCAACATACTTAAAAGCACATTATGGCTGTTGTAAACTGGTTAACACAGGTTATAAAAGAGCTAATTCCCTTGAAATGTAATGTTATTACATATAACGATTTTTTTTAATGTGGACTGCCTTCTGGTCAAGTAATTAAAATAAATATTAAACCAGTCATTAATTGTCCATAGTGGCCATTAATGCAGGGATTTCTACTTTAATTATCAATAACATAGTCTTTGCTTGTCATCCTGAATATTTTTCCTTCCTGCTTTTCCTTCATCACACCTGCCGTTTTTGATAGAGAACACAGGTTTTCATTAGTCTCTTGCTTCATTTGACATTGTCTCCATACTATAGTGCTGTTGCTTGTCCACCTCTTCCAATGGAAAAATTGCTATTGCTGTCTTTTCTTTGTATTCACTGATAGTTGTCATAACTTTTTCTGGTAGGTAATTACCACCAATATTTCACTGAATATCACTTCTCCTTTTCCAGCATTGTGTTTTTTAAAGAGTTCTGCATAATAAAATCTTTATTTGTAGACTTCACTGGGTCCTATAATAGATGTCCAGCACTGTGATTCAGAGCCTGTGTGCTGGAAATTTCCACTGGGCTGTTCTTAACCTTCTCTACAAAGCCAGAGGATTGAGGTAAGGGAATAAAAATCAAAACAAAATGAAAAAGTTCTTTTTACTAATTTAATCCAGAAGTGTTAAGTGCTGTGGAGTTGATTGCACTTGACAGGGTGAAGGAAGACCAAAAACTTCCCTCCTTACTTTTGTATTTGCATGAATTATAGATAAAACCCCAACACAGTGATTCTTTATTTTCTTGTTTTGACTTTCCCCTGGCTTCCAATGTCTATGCACACTATTAGGCCATGTGTATGCTGACTGTAGAAGACAAAATCTTGTATAACCTTGAGTGCTGGGAACAGGTGGGTCTTGGAGGGTGTTCTGTTTGTTTTGGTTCATTTCTTGAGGTTTTCTTTGCTATACGTTGCTGATGGTTCACATTCTTGGAAACTAGTAGAGATTAGAGGAGTAAGGAGAATGTTTCTTATGCTTCCTTGATGCCCTGGTGTGAAGAAAGTGAAGAGGCTCTCTGACATGGGTCACCCAACGGCCCTTCTAGTGGCCTGGATCATCAAGACTGTAAAGGGGTCCTTAATGTGAACAATTTCTCATGGTTGTGTCATTTAATGAGCGTATCTTTCTGTAGGAGTGTTAGTTGAAGCAGTATTTATATCTGCATGCATGCTTCAACCTTCTGATCTGCACTAATAGAGTTGTTTCTGCAGCTGTATTTGAAAACAGATATGGGAAAGATGTGGGGTTAATAAAAAACAAACTAGAGAAAAAGGTTATCCCAGATCTATTATATATCTATTTTCATTGTACAACTTCAGAAATTGTTGTTCAAGAAGAAAGAAAGAATATAGTTTGTGGGACAGGGATTGAAGTAATTTTCACAGGTGCTGCAGATAAAACAAAAGCTGGTAAAACTGCAATTTTCAAGCATTAAGATGCAGTGTGTGCTCAGATAATTGTACATGCCCTTTGGATACCTTTGGTAGAGTAGTGTCCCACTGTCCACAACTGGTATGTGTGAGTAGCTTTGAATAGTCTTTGTGATAAAAGCCACAGATAAAAGTCTGTTATTTCTTAGTTTTGCATATTCAATTATTTCTACCTGTGTTCTTGGTGCTACAAATTGTTCATACTTCAGCACATTTGTGCCAGCACCCTTCATTTACATTAGACTAAACAACTCCAAACATTTATCAATTATTTGTGTTACTGGTTAACCTGCAAAACAGAAGAGAGAGGGGAAAAAGAAAGCTTTGACCTACAAGATTTTTTACTACTAAACACAAAGGCTTGTGTCATCCTTTTATTTAATAAAACCCCCAATTTTTCACAAATGACTATTGTAATTAGACTTTGCTTCTCTGATATGAAACCTGATCTTCTGAAAGGAGTCATAGCTGTGTTATCAATTGACAGGTTTGAACATGAAAAATAAGATAATAAACGTTGCAAAAAGTAAATGAAGCATAGATAATGCACCCAAGATTATGTATAATTTTGTTAAATTAATACACCATGTCTTAAAGGTAGCAGAAATACTGTGAAATGTCTTGATGAAATGGAAAAAGAAAATGTTTCATATTAATGCCATTCTAATGGAAAAGCACTTAGAGAAAATAACTGTAATTTGCATTCTGATCCCTGTTCTGTGAAGTGGCTTATCAAAAAGAAATACTCCATTACTTCTCTATAAAAGTTCTAATTTTGAATTAAAAATACTTTTCAGGTGGATCATTAGAACAAATTCCATCCTTTAAAAGCCTGTCTCCCTTATCAGAGTGCAACTTGCAAAAATACAGTTTAAACAATTTCATTCTGTACATGACAGGCTAATTTTTGTGTTCAGAGGTAATTATTTAAACTTGCAAGATTCTTGTCCATTTTTTCCTTTTTGCACACACAGACACTAAATTACTATTCAGAGAAGATTTTTGAAAAAAATCTGACCACAAAAGTATATTCTTCAAAAACGTGCAGAAAGATACTAGTGGAGTCAATAATGCAGCTGATAAGAATTTAATAAATACCTATTCTTAATTTATGAGCACACTAGAAATTTGTGCAGTCCAGGTCTTTTATAGCTTTTGTGTAAGTCACAGAGTTCCCACTCATTTTAGTCCTGTGGAATAACTCAATGCTGATTGTCTCTCCTTTTTTTTTTTTTTTTTTTTTAATAGCTAGTGGTTTTGGACAAGTGACTCAATTTCCAAATGGTGAGAAGGTGATGATATAGTTGGGTCTGATGTGGAGAAGGCAGATAATTAGTGAATGATGTTTGCCTTAGGAAACCTGCAAATGAACACCCAAAAATAATCAGAGTAACTGTGTGTCTGAAACTTAATGAAGCAAGTATAATTCATTATGGATTGACTATGACATCGAACATTTTAAGATTTATGTACCATACTGCAAGAACAATCACAAGTAGACTTCATTGCACCTGCCTTTGTTTTTGAGGAGCTAAAAACCTGCTGTGCTCACCTAAGAGCAAGGACTTGTTACTACCATCTCTTGTTTTCACAGGCATTCATGGCTTAAGTTTTTACACTTGGAACTAATGAAATGGTGGATAATCACTATAAATGAAAGTGAGAAAATCAACTTGTTTAATTTAATTTCACTGATTATTGATAGGCAGCATCAGAATGTAGCAATTGCTATTTGTTTTGATCTTGCAGCATAGAATAATGTTGTTGATTTTTTTTTTTTTATTTTAATGTCTAGCCTATTTGTGATGAAACAAATCTTACCTGCTCTTTCTAAACTAAAATATGGTTCAGCCAATGCATAAAACATTTTAAATGCTTGGCTTCTGTTGATTGTACTGTAATGAGGTTGGAAATGTACTAATCTGTAGGCATTGTATAAAGCCCAAGTATAGCTGTCAGGTTATTATTAATAGCAATTGCTTCAGAAAACAGATTTCTGAAACATTTAGGGCTCTCTTGAATGCTGAATCATATCTACTTTCTCTGTGAATGATTGCGAGACTTCAACAGAGCAGCCAAGTGGCCTCTCTTTTAATAGGAGGGACCTGTGGCTCAGCATAGTATGAACTTTTCTGTATCCTATTAATGACTTGTGTACAGCATTCTCATCTGGGAGAAGCTGTATAATATGGACTAAGCATATGCAGGGAACCAAAACATGTTCTAAATAATTAACCATATCCTAAATTGATAACCATGCATCAGTTTCAGACTTAGAAGAAGAGAAGTAAGAGAAGAAGCTGCAGCAGTAGTTGTGGATAGGTGCTTTAGAAACTCTTCAATACAACAGTTCGGAATATTTTGTTAGAGAAGCCAAATTTAGATGCACCTCATGTAGTGTTCTCAGTTGAGGGTCACAAAACTTACCAGAGCCTTTGTCAGCAGCCAGGAAGAAAACAGCCATATGGTTTGAAAGACAATTCACACTGCAATGACAGCTTCTTGCAAAAATGACTGACATTATTTAAAATACAGAGTCAGGAATGGATGTCACCAGGACTAAAATCTGTGTGACTCCTTGAACCAACCTGTTATCTTTAAATATGTGAGTACTTGTGTGGAAGGATAATTTCAAATGTTTGTGAGTGATTTAATAAGTGTCTACGTTTTGATAAATACTACTTTTACGTTTTATATGGATTTTGTTATAATAGCCAGCACCAGTTTTTATTTCCATCTTCAGTGGTGAAGATGCAATTAATCAAAGGCTTGACCTTGTATAATATTGACTATCACAATAAATAAAGTACCAATTAAATTAAATGTTACTTAGAATATTTGAAATAAATTAATGGAATATTAATTGACAGTTGTGACATCATTTTGCCTGAGGAGCCAATCTTTTCACCTGAGAACGGTTATACTGAAGTTAACAAATAAATCCAGGAACCTGAGTAAATACAGTAAAGGAATTATCTGGATTGCCTCTTTACAAATGAAATCAACTTTTTCTTGTGGTGCTTATTGCTTGTGTATGGGAGACATTTGGAGGGGTGACTTATTCTGGTATTATTCTGAGAATAAGTATTAAAATTTCATTTTACTTTTACACTTGATAAAGATAAATGTCTAAGATTTGAAAAAACTCGATTGGTCTGAGGGCTAATTCCCATTTGAGTACCAGCCCACTAGTGACATTTCAGTAACACAAGATGTTTCTCTTAGATGCTGCATACAATCCAGACTGTGAATAGCATCCTTCTCCCTTGGCCCAGAAAGCATCTTGCAGCTGCAGCCTCTGCTTTCAGATGTCTTGGGTCCTTCTTCCCACTCAGATTCCAGGCCTTTATAATCACCTAAATTAATTAGTATCTCACATCAGGCATACTGGCCAAATATGAGGATAACATTTTCTACAGTGTAGAGCTGGATTGAATGATCCATTTAAAGAGGGTTGTTTTTATTAATTTTCTCTTTCTACTTTTGAAAGTGTTTCTCTCTTACTTTTTCTGTCAAAACCAGTATTTCAAATGCCTTTTTAGTTTGGCCTAACGCTCATTCGGCAGAAAGGATCAAGGTGACTGGATCCTGAGTAGTTTGGTTTGAATTGCTCTTGACTGGAGATGCCTGGTTTTAGTAAAACTCTACCATATAGCATATGTCAATACCGTTGCTTTCAAGACAGACTCTTACTAAAAGTTAAGCAGTGAAGCAGTATGAATTATTGACAGACTGAGCCCTTTTCTGTCACAGCCTATCTACTCCAGGTGCCTATATCTGCAGATGTTGCAGACTGGATCGATTCCTTTTTTTGCTCTCTCTGTCTTTCTTCATCTCCAAATGCAATTGATCACTGCCCAGCCACCGTCTTCACAGTGTGTCCCCCCAGTAGCCACCTTGTGCTCTGTTTGTCACCTTTAGCTGACACTATTGATTGCTATTTTTCTCAGTCTCTCTTTTAAAAGCTTCAACAGTATACAAGCCCACGGAGAGCTTAAGTAAGTCAAAAGGAAAGAACCTCTTTCTTTTGTTCTTTACCCTCAAAAAACACTTAAATGTGTGTGTGTTCTTGCCTCAGACAGATGTTATTTCTCCTTGATTTACCTCATTTCCTGGGGAAAAAAAAAAAAACAAAAAACCAAAAAAACCCCAAAACACAAACACAACAGAATCTCAAATATTAACACTGGCAGCTCGCAGTCTTGTGTTTCTTCTTTGAGCCTATGGGGAATACCTTAGGGAGTTTGTGTTCCCTTCCAAGCGAGGCTTAGTGTGGTGCTTATTCCCTAGAGCTTGAATCGCTATTTAGTGAACAACCTCAGTGAAGCTGTAAAGAGGAAAAAAGTCTTGTACTGGGGGATGCTGGGGATTTTTTTAAACTTGTACCTTCCTTGAATCTCACCTGCTGTTCCGAAAGTAACAAAGATGATTAGGAAATCTGGAAGGAAAGGTGATGTCTTGGATTTTGTCATATCCACCCATCAATGATCCATTCTCTTTCATGCTATCTAGAGGCTGACATCAAAACAGCAACTAATTAAAAGTAGAAATGTTAGTATCTTTTGAACTTGAGTGATTCTTCAGAGATGAGAGAGGTAGCTGTCCTCAATATTTTCATAGCTGCTTACTTTTAACTCTTAAGCCTGCTTGAAGTATGTTTGTGTTGTAAGTTAATATTGTTGGCAGGTTTATTCTGAAATAAAGTACATCCACTAATTAACTAACTTGCAGTGTTAGCTAAGGTGCCTTTTTTCCCTCTCATCTCCAGAATCTATAATTTTTCTTTTTTTCCTACAAATTATAGCAAAATTCACCTCACAGTAACAGTAAGAAAAAAACCAAAAAACCAAAACAAAACCCCAACAACAACAAAACCAAAACAAAGCCTGAACAAAACCACACATAAACAAAACAACAATGAAATAATGTACACAGACACACATACAAAAAAACCCAAAACACAAACAACAAAACAACAACAAACAAACCAACCCCAAAACCACAAAACAAAACCCCACCACAATCTAGACTCTGATTCTCAGCTGGTGTGTATTCTGGTGGCTTCACTGAGATCAAGAGAGGTTTGGTTTTGGGTTTTTCTTTGTAAGCAGATTATTATCCCTGTAGTATTTAGATATAAGATACCTAATTGCAGCTATTCTTGTTCGTAAGTGGAAAAATGTGTCAAATCTGAAATTTAGATGGAAAGTGCCGTTTAGTATAGGTTGACGCAGAAGCTGGGGTACTGCTCTTTCCTTCTTCAGGACCATTTTTCATTTAGTGGAAATAATTTATACGAACATAGTTGATTTTTTTTTTTTAATAGATCATCTGTTTCCCATAATACACATTGCTGTCATATGAAGGGGGATTGCCTCTTTTTTTTGTTTGTTTTTTTGTTTTCTCTCCACTGTGTATATGGCTCTATTGCACTGGCCTAATCATATACATAGATATATTCAGTATTTTTCTTTTCAGCTGACTTTACCCAGCAGGAGCTCCAGTCCTTATAGGAGTTAGAGATCAGGCAGCCTCATGCAGTCACTCTTGCTAACACAAGGCTGTTTACCAGTATACATTTTAATAATATTTATCCAGAGTATTTTTTATTAAAAGGGTTTAATTAAGTGTATTGGGAAAAAGCTGAAGAGAACTCCTGTTGAAATGCATTTCATGATATCCATTACAATTATATTCTCCTTTATTCCTTCTAACTCCTAATTACTCTTCTTTCCTGCTGCTTTAAAATATTTTTAAAGAATCTTATTCCTCTCTCAATCCCCTGTTTTTCTTTTATGTTGCTATACTACATGTTCATATATATTGCTTTTTTAATTATCCTTTATAACTATGTCTAAGTTGCATATTTATAAATTTTACTGTTCTTCTCTGATTTCTCTGATTTACCAATTACTTTGCACTAACGAGATACACAGAGCACAATGAAGTTCAGAGTGCATTCGTTTACACTAGAAAAATATAGAGAAAAACAGTATTTTAATGTTTATTGTTCAGTGCTCTACCTTTACAGTCTAAAGTTGCATCTCATGTTTTTGGAGCTTTATTTTTCCTGTCTGTTTTGCTGTTTTGCACTTGTCCTTACCAATGAATCTTATTTTGTTGATCCAGACGTATTTTGAATCTAGCTGCTGTTATTTCAGCATTGATCTTTCATCATTCTAGAACCTTAAAACTCCTGGGAGCATCATGGCCAATCCAAGCACTTAAGCATCATGAAATAAAGGACCCCAAACTATTTTCCTTTAATCTGCTCTTATATAGGGTTGTCATCTGATCTACAGATTCAGGTTTTCCTCCCACAGCTATAACAGTAAGAAACTTTGTGTTACTTGTAGATAAAAGCTGGCTTGGCCTAGAATCAAATTCCACAGCTAGTGGCTTAGTTATTGAACCACTGTGATGGACACAGTGATGGATTTAATGTAACAGTGATATGTTTCTAGGCTAGTCAAAAGTCTTTAGAGTATATTCTTCTTGTAGTGGTTAACTGGAAATGGATTGAAATCCTAGCATTTGAAAGTACAGCACTATTTACCCTGCTTACAGTTTCAATAAGGAAAAGAATGCCTTTTGCAAACTCTAGCAATTAGCCTGTATATTTTATTTTTTAAAAATAATCCTATTTAGTGGTTGTTGACTCTGAGCAGCAAGTAGTCACGCCTGGATAGTTAAAATTATAGAGTGAAATGTGTAAATCCCAATTCAGTTGCTATGGCTTAGAAGCAGCTTATCTGTACTGAAAAGAAAGAGGAACAAATGAAAATGCTTTTATGAGAAAACAATGTTTAAGAGATGTATTGATCCTAGTACTTGGTTAGACATCCTTTGTTTTAAGGTTTCTGGTAAACACAACTATGTTTTAATGAAAAGGAAAATAAAAAGGCTTTTTGAGTGTCTAATTAAGAAACAGTTTACCATTCTAAGGAAAAAAAAAGTCTTCTATAGAGCAGTTGGCTTTTATAATAAATACAGACGTTGCATTACTTTCAATTAGAAATAGGGTCATGGTAGAGAAATCCTTCATGAAGGAGACAGCAAATTCTTTTATTCTTTTTCACATTTTGAAATTATTCTGATTCATACCTCTTGGTACTGAGGTTTTGTTGTAGCTTTTTGTTTGTTTGTTTGTTTGTTTTTCTCCCTGTTTTTGTCTATTCCTATTTCCTCCCTACCTCCTTAATACCTTCTCCTCACACATGCTTTGCTAATTTTCTTCCAGGCTGTATCCCCATAGTCAGGGTGGAGGCACTCCACATCAGGAGAGGGAAAGTAGAGGGGTGGAACAGAATTTAGACCTTTTCTCTGAAGGAAGGATTATGGTATGATATCTAAAGTAAAATGGTTGTGCTTTAGATGGAGATACTGCTTGTGTCTGGGAGAATTCCTTTGGTGGAAGGTGAAAGTATATGGCTCCCATTTTCACACAAGAGATATGTACCAGCTGTGAGTATCCCACTGGGCGATCTCAAGGTCCTTTGGCAAATCTATATTTCTATCATCAATGAGCTTTGGGTTTTTCCCTAGTTTTCTCAGGAAGGAAAGGTCAAGCATATGGTTAGATACTAGAGACTCTGCAAATACAAGAACCATGGGAAATCCAGATTCAGAAATTCTGCTGCTGAAGAATTTTTGATTCTTTCTGTTTCATTTTGATCCTTAATTTTAGTCAGTTGGCTGGACTGTAGTGAATTGATATTTCAGTTTTCAGCACCTACCTGGACATGCTGAACACTTGAAAAGAAATTAATGTGAGAATATGGGGATGTAGTGATATCTCTAAATGCACTGAGCAGAATGGCAAGACCAGAGGAACAAGTGTACCAGCAGAAGAAGAGAAATTTTGTGCAGAAATGCTAGTAATTTTAATCTGCACTATAATATACTTCAACTGATGAAGAAGGATGAAGGTTTATTTGGGGACTTGTCTTTAATCTCAGTTCTTCAGTCACCAGCACATCTGATTTAAAAAGAAGGTAAGTATTACGAATTTCATGGGTTTGGCTCTTGTAAGGATGCACAGGCCAAAAGGCTCAATAGTGTTCTGTTTTTCATTATGAGATGAAATGTTGAATGAAAGACAATTTAATTATATTCAATAGAGCACTGAATCATTTCAAACTTTTTTAATCTTTATGTTGAACTGTGCAGTAATTCAGCATTTGTAGATTTGAGTAAAAGTATAAAGATTTATAAGCATGCATGAATATTAAGATGTTGTGTCCCCTTGTCATTTCTTCTCAGTTTGCACCCTCTTCATGCCGGCTGGCATTGTGTCTTCTCCTGTCTGTCCTTTAATAGGATATTTTCCCATTTGTGTTTGAAATATTGAGGCTCAGATAAAGTAACCAAAGAAAGTGTTCAAAGAGATGTCTATAATAGTGTTCCTACAATACGTCTGTTTTCTATTTGGCACTGCTACAAGATGAATATATGGATGTTTTTAAAGTGGTGTTTTGAGTGATTTTCAGATATGCCATTCTGTGAATGAACAAGAAATTTACTCAATGCGAATGCTTTTTTATTTTTCCTCAGTCCAGTTTGCATTCGTGTTCCCTTAGAGCATTTTATTACTTATTTAGGCTAGTTTTGATCAGTCAATTTTTAAATCAGAATATTTGGTATTCAGTATTCCAAACTATGATTTAAAATATTTTCATCCAATAAAAAAGAATGGTAAGGCAGACTTTAGGCCCCAGGTACAGTTTTTGCCTATGTTAAAACTGGAATCTGTCTTTGCCTTTGCTTTACATAAGCATTTGTGAAAAAATAAAAAATGTTTTAATAAGAGTAGAGCTGAATGATTTTCCTGTTCTGTAGACATTTCTGATATTTTAAAACTTTTCCTGATCAGTATGGGGGTGAACAAAAAACAACAAGAAAGAACAAAAACCAACTGAGCCTAGGGAACCAGACGGTTACTCATTCTTTCGGGTAGGTAGCATTGATCCTGCCAGAGCCATTTCATAGCTGACTGCACATCGTGCCACAGAGGATTCCTCTCTCTAGTAGGCTCCACTCACCTTCTGTAAGAAACTGGAGTCCAAGTCCTGAGATTAAACAGCACTGGATACGGTCCTGACATTGGGCTTTCTCCATCTGTCAAGATTTCCTTTAAAACTTTTCTCCTTCCTGTTTGACATTTAGTATTTATCGTTGTTTGACCAGACGTTCCATTCTAGATCCAAGGAACCATTTTCAATAAAAAATATAATCAAAACTTCTCCTATCAGATGAATTATTCTATTAAAAGTTATTTTATTGGAAAATAGTCAACCATCACTGTTATAATCAAATATTAATTTTGACATATAGTAAACATCATTTAGTGTTAAGCATAGTGTAAACTGCCCCCTAATTGTCTTTAAAAATTATTTTTTTTTCTTTTTGTTTGCTTTTTAAACTTCTGTGATTTGGTGCTTGTTCTTCCACACCACTGGCCATATGGAGTCTTCGGGGCCAGTGAGCCTGTATCCACTGAAGTGCAGATCATCCCACCTGGGGATTAATCTACAGTCATGCAATCTGCCTGGTGGGGAGGTGTGACAGCAGATAATTACAGTTACTTTGGTGCAAATCACAGAACAAGTTGTGGCTCTGTCATTACTATTTTATTGATCCTTTTTACGGTAGAAGTAGAAAAAAGAAAGAAAGCTGATTCACATCAACTGGATTGTCTCCTGTTGTCTCCTGGCTGCCTATGCCAGAGCTTCTCTTACTTCTTTTCTAAATTTTTACTTCATCCTGGCTAATTCTAGTGACAAATACACTCCCTCCTCCCTCCAAAGTAAAAAAATAAATTGTAGGGCTCAGCTATTCCTGTCTCTTCATACTGCTACCTAAGACTCATGACATTCCAACTCTGAATTCACTTACTGTTAAGAAATGCTTAGAAAAAAACCAACAACAAATAAACCACCCCAATCTTTCCCTGTTAACAAGAATAACCTGTACCGTGAAGTATCATGTGGACAAGATTACTGAAGACACTGTAGGTGCGTGACAATGAAAAATGTAGCTAAATTGCAGAGTATAGAAGTTTTAGACTGAACTTGGTGTCATGCAAAAGGATAATAAGGTACAGAAGTGTAGCAAGTATGCACAGAATGTACGTATTTAAGCTCAGCTGCTTCTAACTTTTTTAAACCAAGTGTGGCAGCATTAAAATAATCATCTTGACTGACAGCTAGAGTATGTTTCTATTTTTATATTTTCTCTAGAAACAGCACAAACCTGCAGTTTAATAAGCATTCCTTGATTAAGCACTCACTGAATGCCGGTCTGCTGCAATGTAGGGCTAGACTGAGCAGAAAGCAGACATGCTCCTGATAATGGCTTCTTATGTTTGAAATGATTTAATTTGATTCAAGCATGGGATTCAGCAAGGCTGAACCTGACACTGTAAATGTATTTGTAAGGACGTTTTAGAACGATAAGTGGGCTTGGTTGACCTCCTTGTCAAAGTCTCCAAGAAGAAATCCAATCAAGAATATGCTCTTACAGTACAAGGACAAAGTCACAAGGATGTCCTGCAGTGTGCTGGTATGTTATGCTACACTTCCACTTATTACAACTCTGTACACGCTAGTTTATTTAATTGATGCCAACCCTTTATTAAGTGGAGGAGTTCAAAGTTTCTGAATAAAAATCTCCTCTATGCAGTGTTATTTAAACAGTTCCTCCTGCAACAGAGACTTAGCTATAGTCAATGATGTTAAAACTAATGTAATTCTTGGTGTCAGCCATGTGCAAAAGGGAACTATGCTACTATTTTAGAATTGTACAGGAGCTTAATTCATTCTATCAGCTCTGAAAGTAGCTGTCCTATATTCCTGCAAAGTCATGCCTGTCCCTAGAGAGGTAAAGAAAAGTATGGAATTCCTTCATTGTTGTAAAAACACTCACAGAAGCACATACTTTAAAAAATAATTCAGGGCAAAAATAAACATCACAAAACTGTAAATTTTGAAGGTAACCTTTTTAAAAATGATTTTGTTATAAAATTCAGACCAGATTCTGCACACTTGTTCAGACTGCTGATTATTGATTTATTTCAGTAATCCTGTTGACTTAAACATGTACTTCATCATGAAATGAGATTGTGGAGGTTATCTAAATTGTAGCTGATAGAAAATATTCTCCTTCCCAGGTGTCTGAAAATCTGGACACTTGAGTAACCAGGGGAAGAGGGAAGGAAGTCCACACTGTGTGTGGACTAAAATGTTTTGCTGAGCCACAGGGAAAAAAAAGAAGATGGTAATCTAAACTAACTGGAGTAATGTCAAGTCCTCATAGTTTGTACTTTTCACATAATTTAGCCATCTGAGCTTCAAAGGATGTTTCACTGCAGCTGAATTTTTGCTGGAAAAAACATTTGTCTGCTTGCCTTTGTGTATGTTTTACTACTGGCAAGTAGTAAATTTGCACAGCTTTTTTCCTTGATGAGACAATTTTGATATTACAGTCTGCTCATGTGACCAAAAGTTAGGCTCAATACATTACACAGTTGCTTGAGTAACTGGTGAATTACTAAAGGAGACTAAATCCTTGATGATGGTGCTTACTTTTCATGATGTATTTGTGTATTATATCTCACTAGATAAATTTCTGCTGGAATCTTTTGTCACTATTTAATTCTTAGTAGTCTTGCAACTGAGAAATTACTGAGCGAAATCTCTATGTGAAGACATGCATGGGGACACTATCTTTTCTCAACCATTCTTGGGAGTAATGCTGCCATTTTGTCTGTTCTGAAAAGCTGGATGAGGTTCTACTACTACCAGGCAGGAAAAGAACATTTTCCCCTCTAGCATCAGCTCTGAAAGTATTGGGACCAAATGAGGCCACAGCAAAGGCAGCTAGAGACTGATGGAAAAATGGAGTTGTTTGGTTTGTTTGTTTTTTTTTTTTTGGGGGGGATAGCATCTTCAAAATCTCACCCTCAGCATATACTGTATATACTCTTGATTTTACCTTGTCACCAGGCTACCTATGAGAAAAATCCATCCTCTTTCTCTACTATCTTACTGAATATCAATATTTTTGTTTCCTGATATATCAGATTACTTAACTCTATACTTTCAAGTCCAGTTAGTTGACAAACATATGCCTACAATCCTGGAGCATTAAAAATTCTCTTGGACTTCTTTGAATTGCACACAGTTAATTATACCATTTGCCTATATTAGTTTCAAAAAAGCAATGGCCCCAGAACAATTACAACATTAACTTTCAACAGAATAATACACTTGCAATGGTACAGTCAATAACTGCGCTTTCACATAGCATGTAGTATATTATGTGAAATAAGAGCATTTTTCAGTTAATAGAAGTTGTGTAAAGCAAGCTTTTATCTGTTAATCTTAGATGACCAGCTAAATCTCTGAATAAAGCCTACTAGATACTACAAAAGAAGTATTAAATAAAAAGGCTGTTTTTAACTTCAATTTGGTTAAATCTTTACTTTAGGGAATACTTAATTGCTCTTGAAATAACAGTTTTCTAAAAAGTTAACAAATTCTTTTCATCCTGCCACAATAGAAATATTTAAGACTCACTTTTAATTTATGTCTAGATAAGGCAAATTCACTAAACTATTAAGTCAAAATATGTGATCTGGTGACATTATAACACCATTTATATTTTCATAAAATCACCTTGTCAAAGAACAAAAAACCCCTATTTTATGAGAATAAAAAAAATTCCATCTTTTTTTGAACCCTATATTTAAAATGATTAAACCAGATGTCTTGAAGCAAGCTGAAGCCTACTGTTTCTAATCGCCAGAGTATATTAAACTAGACACTTCTTTAATATTTTTCAGTGCATTGTTTTGCAGTTAGAAAGCTGGAGAACTAATTTTAACCAAGTTAACCCAGGTCCTAGTCTTCGTTATTCCTTATGTACAGTATATACACATGTTAGTGTGCAGCTGCATTTTCACCTGCAATATATCTGTGGATCTTTCATCACAGAACTGGACCAGAAAGGGCAGTGGCAAAACTTTTGTCTATAAAAGCAGATACAGTAATCCACTGTATACATGCTGCAGTTACTGTGACCCTGAGAGTGCTCTGCATCTGTTAGAATATTCTTTGCGAGTGGCAAATGGAATTTACAAATTCTGTGGGTTTTCTTTTTTTCCCCCTGAGGCCAAGGAGAAGAGAAGTGATTATTTCATAATCCCTCATGGAGTACAGAATGATGAAATTTACGTGTAATTAAACATGAATGTTCTATTTAATTCTGTAATAGCAAGCTAGCTTCGGAGATTGGATGTTTTAGACTACATTTAGTCCAGAAGACTGTCAGATGGGAAGGTAGCATGACAATGGAGACAATCACCACAATTGTGCTGACTGATCAAAGCCAGGTATAAGTCAAATTGAATTTCATAAAGCCTCACTTTGTAAAATGTTTTGAGGTTTCATGAAATTACATTTTAAAAATTCAGGATTACAAGCAGGATAACTGGTATTCAATTCCTCTTTGAATAAGGTATTTTCCCAATATCAATTTATTTGACAGAGGTATTTATACTAGGCTTGACTTTGCAACTGTAGTAAAATACCAGCATTTTTGTTCCCTATTTTTAAAGATTTTTATGGTGGGTGCACACTGCATTATTGCTTCTTAATCGCTAATGGACCTGAGGGCCTCACTGGTTGCAATTGCATTAAAATAAATCCATATTCACCTTACTGAAGGCAAAAGGGCAGGCTGGGTTGTTGCTGGACAGCAACTGAATAAAGGTGTGACTAGTTTTCTCTGAAGAGCTTCTACCAGATTCTGAGGATACATAAATAAAGGATCCTGCATGTAGCTACCTGGGGAAAAGGGCAACAAAAGCAGCTGACTGTTGTGAGGACAGCTGTTGAAAGGCAGCAGTGGAGCTGGCCTTATCCTTATGCTGTGTGTGTTGCATTATCCCGTTTCCCATCAACTGCATATGTGAAAAGGGATTGGAACTGGAATCAGTCACTGACTCAGAAACCTGGTAAGGTTTGATAAATCTTTATCAATATTTTGTATGATCTTTTCATTTGTTTCTGTAAGATGAATAACATTAACTTGTGTCATACAAGCATTCTGAACTTTACACATTATTACTGATTTTGCTCTTTGCACACAACAGAAGAAACAGTGTTAAGCTGAGAGTGCCTTAGCTATCTTTTCAGTGAGCATTTCTATCCACATGTTATGTTTGGTGTGATGACACACAGAAGATATTGGCAAAACCCAGAGTCCATAGGGTTCTGGCATATTTAAATACTGTCCCAAATTATACTGATGATAAATGTACTCCACAGAAACTTTTAATGCAGATTCCTTCAGACTGAACCTCTGATAGAAGATTTCCTACAGATGAGGTTAGTTTGTACCAGGCTAATTGCACCGTTTAAAAACAGGGATATATTGTATATGGTCAAACAACAGAAGGAAGATTAAAGATAATTTAAAGATTTTTTTGTTTTCCTTGCTCTCACCCTTTCTCAGATAAGTCAGCTGTGGTATTTTTCTTTTGAAAGCAGGTTATTGTTTACTTTACTTAGTGATTATAGTTTTCAACAGCAAAAAATATTAACTAATATAAATAACACCAGTCTCTTATAACCTTAAACTCATTGGCCTTTTCCTCTTGACATTTAACCATCAAACAAGTCATTAGCTATTACTGATTGTTTAGCAATGGCTTAGAAATCATGACCCAATTTTCAATGTATCAACAGCTTCCCATTTGATTTTCTCTAAGGAAAAAATAAAACAATCAGCTTTCCAGTTTGAAAAAATTCACGTATTAAATGTGTACATATACAGCACTTTCACTGAAGCTGGTGTCTCAGGGAACCTAGCGAGAGAAGTCAAGGTTGCTGGAGGGACAACAAAAGACGTAATTCAGCTACTCCAGACAGGCAAGTCTGGTTTGTTTTTTTACAGAGCAGGGTGGCACTGTGAGAGTTAATTTAGAGGATCACACATATTAGCTTTCAGTTGTATCTGAAATGGCTTGCAATTACAGCTCAGCTAGACTTCTTTTTAGGGAAGGACTGTGAGAAACTTCTTGATCAATTATGCATGAATCAACTATTCTCTTTTCTACTTCTGTGTTCAGATGTAAATATGAAGGCCATAATATGGTGCATCTCCTGTTACTGTGCTGCTTTGTCATGTTGTACACCTACAGTTGTTTCCTAATGTGTATTTACACATGCATTTAGCACAATATGGTTCTATTTCATGTGGGTGGAGATTTTAAGCAAAAATTTAGCCTTAAATCTAGTTATCTTGTAGCTATTGTCAGGGTGTCTGAAAAATAATCAGTAATGCGTGTCTACGTTTTAACTTTGTCCAGCTAATATCAGGTAAGCATTTTCCAGTGGTTTTTCTGCTATCGATAATCAACTTCCTGATTATAATCACATGAAGGATGAATGCGTTTATCAGTCATGGTAAAATGTGCTTTGATTGTCATTAACTCTCTACAGCAGGGTGATTGTATTTGTGTTAGCAGGGGATGTGCCCCACTGGCCTGTTCTAGAGTGCTGAAAGGACAGGCAGAAATATCAGCACCGAGGGGACTGATGAAAATTCTGGAGAATTTGCAAAACCCTTTTATCAGATATTTTGCTGAATTGTGTTGGTATTTTCTGGCACAAGTAAACATTCTAAGAAAGTATTTAATTTTACACCAGATCTAGTCTGGCTATAAAACTAGAATGTCAGCAAATATAGGAAATATTATCATTATAACAGTTAATCTGCCTTACATGTTATGTTTATATTCTTATGATGGGGTGAAACTAGTCTTTTCCACAGGATATAAAAATAAACAAGAAGGAAATCTATGTATGTAAACAGAGAACTTAGAAAGTAGAAATTCTGGATACCTCTTTTAGTGGATGCTGTTTCCCATGTTGCTATGGTAGTTCCAAATGTGAAAATCAGGAATGAATGTAGCCACATTCTCTTTTTGTACCATTGAAAAGAAACAGCCACTGGAAACAACAACACTTTTATTTCTTTGATATATTACGCAGAATTCTCCCCTAAACCAAGACTTCTACATCTATTGTAAGTTGTCTTCCGTTTAGGGATTATTTCTCCATTACAGGGCCATTATTACAGTATCTTGTACTGCACATGAAGATAAAGACTGTACCAAGTCAGGTCCAGGTGATAAGCCGGCTACTGTCTGATACCAGTGAACTGAATGACCCTGTGTAAAAGGCATGTAATGCTTCCTGGACTTGGTATCCTCTTTACCCAGGAAACTTGTTCAGGACAGCTGCTTTGGCTGTTTCTCGAGAGGTGACCCGTGTCCTGGTGTCTAGATATAGACCAGGAATGTCAGCAGAATTGCAGGAGGAATCATTAGTAGAGAAGATGAAAGTGAGAAGAAAGAGAAGGGGGAGATTCGGGGGGAGGAAAATGAGAAATTAGTGCGACATGAATGGGTGTCAGGTATTAGATGGAGCTTTATGTCAGGGGTAATTTGATAGGGAGAAAAATGACAGAAAGGGAGGTAAATGTGTGTGAAAGATGTGCAGCATCATTCACAACTCGAGGGCTGAAACAAATGTTTAAGTCACATTCATAGTTTTACCTAAGCAATCTATTTATCACTGCCTTGTTTGCCTGTGCTTAAGAAAATACTAGTATATAATTGACCACAATGAATGAAGTATCATAAATATACCCTTGAACATCCTAAATACAAAATTATTGAATAAAATTCTGGGACTTAATACAATCTTTGGAACATGTTTCAACCAGGTGAAGCTGCCAAAAAAGCAAAAACAAAACAGAGAACCCCAAACAAACAAACTAACCAACCAACCCCAACACATAACGAAAAATAAAAGTGCATATTGTTGTGATGTATATTGCCCTGAGTCTCTATCAAGTGTTTTGATATTTATTCAGCAGCATTTTGCTGTATGATTTCCTGCTTTTCTGTAAGTCTTATCTCCAAAATTCCATTTATTCAAGGGTTCTGTTTGTTGTTATCAGGCTGTTCTGTGAGAGTTTAGCCCATCGGTCCCTAAAGATAAAATTTAAGCATGAAAAGAATTGCTTGCTGTTTCTGGAGTGTTTAAGGTTTCATATGAAGTTCTTCTAATTTGTTTGCTTTCCTATGCTTAAGAACATCACAATCTGCATGACAGATGTGCTGAGAATGAAGCTGATATAGAAGCAAGAAAATACTTGCTAGGACCATGTGAGTTTGTTAAAGTGAAACTTATTTGTCCACTTCTTCTCAGCACCACCAGTTCTTACTGATTGCCCAGAAGCCACCAGGGTCAGTGGTTTGAAATTGCCTTTCTCTCACTTTAGTAAAGCAGGGTCTTCCAGTTCGGTATGTCTCTCTCTCATGTACAAGATAGGTACAATTTACTATTGTCTCTCAAAAGATGTCAAATTCATTAATAAAATGTATTTGGCAAAATAAACATAATTTTGGAGTTTGTTTCATCCGTCAATGTAATGCACAGGAACTGCACTGTACACTTTTACACAATCTTTCACATTTCAAAACCAATCTGGACCCTACCAGAGAAACAAGATGTAGATGGAGTATGTGTGGTGCATGTAATTAGTACTGGCAAGTGCATGGCTCTGCTAGCTACATCTCACAGAATCACAGAATGTTAGGTATTGGAAGGGACCTCGAAAGTTCATCTAGTCCAATCCCCCTGCCAGAGCAGGAACACCTGGATGAGGTTACACAGGAAGGCGTCCGGCGGGTTTTGAATGTCTCCAGAGAAGGAGACTCCACAACCCCCCTGGGCAGCCTGTTCCAGTGTTCTGTCACCCTTACTGAGAAGAAGTTTCTTCTCACATGTGAGCGGAACCTCCTGTGTTTCAGTTTGTACGCATTGCTCCTTGTCTTACCATTGGTTGTCACCAAGAAGAGCCTGGCTCCATCCTCGTGACACTCACTCTTTGCATATTTATAAACATTAATGAGGTCACCCCTCAGTCTCCTCCAAGCTAAGAGACCCAGCTCCCTCAGCCTTTCCTCATAAGAGAGATGCTTCACTCCATTGGTATCCCATGAAGGAGCTCTGGATTGCACCCTGCACGCTGTTTGTCACACTTGCCAAGCCTCCAGCATGCACTGAGCTCATAAACTTTCAGGTTGTTGCCTGCCCTCGGCTTGTCTACAGAGAGACCAATGTCTAATTTCACTATCACCTATGGATGCCTCCTAAGAAATGGACACCCAGACCTCTGGAAGAGCAGGCTACTCTTGGTATATGTCTTTCCATCATATTATATATGTATTCAAAGAGTAAAATTCAAATACTTCTGTATACCTTCATTTTTTTTAAATTTTTTAAATTTTTTTTTTATTACTGCCTTGTTTACTCCCTTTTAGGTATATTCACAAGGTACAATGGAGTGTCGTGTATCTTCAGCATAGCTACAGGCCAGTTTGTACTTCTACATAATATAGCAGTGCCACTTAGTTACGAGGTCAGATTTTGCAAATAGAATCACATTAGTATTGTTATTTAGTGTATTGTGGCTCTTGATAAGGCTTAATAGCAATTCCATGCTGATGTGTGTCTGCTTCTCTACCGTTTATCTCATTTGTCTCTGGCTTAGGGCTGTCTGCACCATGCAGTGTTGCACAGTGTTTTTATATCAGCACTGCACAGTAATGGTATTAGCAGCTGATGAAGCCATCCATTAGTAAAAATGCAAGATTTCTTATTTCTGTTTAGGGAACAAGCTTCATTTCACAAAATGCTATACAGCTTCATTTGGTAAAGTTTTCAATACACTGTTGTATGGGGTGTGTAGTACAAGAACTTCTGCTTCCAAAGCCAGGCAGTCTGCACAGTTTCTAAAACGTATTCCAAAATGAGCAACGATTTCACAGACCTTCATGAAAAAAATATCATTAAGAATGAATGATAGGTCAGGATCCATCTCATCAGCATATTTGCTGAATTTGACTTCATCATGGTTTAGAGAGCAATTCACTAGTAATTTCAAGTAAACTTTAGCTAGAAAATCACTTGCCCCTGTTTATGTTACAAAAATAAAAAAGCAAAGAACATCATCGTAGTATTATATGGCAAATAATGCTATTACTTTACAGGGCCTCCTACTTTTCTTCTTAATGCCCTTTCTGCTGTTTCAGGCTACTTACTTTTCAGTTCCAGTAATAAAAGATGATGAATTAATTAGTGCAAATGTATGATAATTATTGTCAGATGAAATAAACATAAAACACAAATGGTTTATAACTAATCAATAATTATGTACTATGCTCAATCTTCAATATGCAGGGCATGTCTAAATAGCGTCATTATAATGAAAATCAAATTATTGCACAGCTGTGTTGATTATGGAGCACCATTATAACTTTCATCCTCTTCATTTGGTTCCTGCTTAAGTCACGCTTTTGTGCCTACTTCTTAATACTGGAAAATGTCTCTCTCTTCTGTGTAATGATTTATAGTTAATATTGAGGCATAAAATTTCCTATTATTGTGGATTTCTCAAGGTCTTTCACAGGTATTACACAGATAGGTTCCAAATTCTTTCACTGCAATAATATGGAAGCATGGAAGCAATATGAAAGATTAAAGACAAACTCAAATGATATATGTCCCTGTGTTTGGATTTAATCTGTGCCTGAAGATATTTTGACCTAAATTACCAAATACATTGAAGTTTCCTAAGAGGTAGCTGCAGCCAGCTCATTCTGAGCTCCTCAGATTTAACTCCACAGAATATGAAACAGGTGAAGTTATTTATGACCCATTCAGTCTCCTGTTCCTGCTGTGGGCTGGAAATTCTATACGATTGTGTTCCTATGTCATTTGATTCTTCCCTTGCTTTACCTAAAGAATGAGAGAAGAAAAGGGTGACTCCTATTTGACAAATGTCCAAAACTAAAATACTGTAGGAATAAATATTTATGATGTGCTCTTTTTGCCATACGTTTAAGTTTGTATGTAAAGTTTAAGACATTCTTGGATGAGAACACTACCAAAATATGCTATCATTTGAAATCCAGGCCTTGTTCTGGACCTGAAACTTGCAGATGGTGTCTTACCTTGTAATGAAAAGCCTACACCATAGCACTGAAGCGTGAATTTCAGTGTTCATAAACATTTATTATTTGACATGCAAGCACAAGAAATAACATTATTCTTCTAGGCATTTATTTTAAATTACCATGAATTTAAATGCTGAACTTATTATTTCTAAGATATATAGAATCATTATACTAGAGATGCCAAAGATCTTGTGTTTTCCAGAGAGCTGAAAGCTAACCATTGAAAAAGATGGTTAATTTTGGTGAGGATAAACAGACAACATTAATCATTTGGGCTGAAAGAAATCAGTAATAGCTGATTGGCTCCTGCTTGATTTGGCTCCCATTCTGCCTGGCACATTTGCCTGGGACATGGTAATCCTCACCTTCCTTAAAAATGGTAGCTAAGGTGGTGATTGTTTACCTAATGGGTGGCTTTTCATAGAACTTAATGAATAAGGCCAGTTCCCACCCAGTATCTGCTTGTAGGCTGTGCTGTCTCTGACTAGAATTGAAATTCATCAGTATTGATTTAGGTGGTAAAAATATTAGGAAACAATGTGTTACTAAAGAGCTTGCAAGACATACAAGCTGTAGAATTGCTATTGACAAATATTGCTATATCTTTCAGATTCTTCTACTGTTTTGAAGTGAAAAAGAAAAATGAAAAGCCCATATCCAGATTTTTGCTCTTCCTTAAGTTGAATGTTTGGAGAGAACTTCCCTGCTGAGCTTATTTTGTAACACAAATACTACCTCTTGCCCTTGGCCTTATCCTGTTGCTTTATAGTGACTGTTGAGGTTGACGTTGATATTATTGATCTGGCTCCTCTACAATTAAAATATCTGAGTTGTGATTGTGGAAAGACCTCTGCTGTAAAAGTCAAACATCAAGTTTCCTTCCAGGGTAAATTTTAGTTTTAGTCAATTATTAAAAAGGTATCTGGTGGGGGCAAATATGGAGTCTGGGAACAGATCAATTTATGGAGGACTCCAACAACCCAGGCTGCCAATTTTCTCTGTCCTGTATTCACTGTCTTTTGGTGGATGTTTTGCCCAGTATTTTGTTTTGTCTCTTCCTGGCATTTTCATTTAGATTTTGCTTGAGACCTTAGGCCTTTATGCTTTTTCCTGTTTAATATTCTGCTCCTGTGATTGTCTGGAGGAAAACTTTCTACAAGCCTGGAGTGAGGCTTGAGCTCACAAGCATGGATGCTTGGAAAGACACATTCTCAGGCCCATGACAAGCCAATGTGTTGCTTTTGACTTGAATGCGTTCCAATATACACTTGCTGCCAGTCCAATGGCACTTCATCAGTGGAGTCCTGAGCAGCAGGCAGTGAGCTTCACTAGCACCTCCACCTCGTTCTGTGTGCCTCAGCGTTTCCTTCATGACTCCTTACACTTTCATCCAATGCCCCTAGTTTTGTGGTCATTCTCTCCTGAGGTTTCAAATAGGTAGCTAATTTGCCCACCAGTTTGAGCCTTAGAAAAGTTGTGACAGAGATGTGAATAACTTGATCCAGTTAGTTTTCTCTGCTGTTTTTAAAAATAGAAATGAAAACAGCTCTTATGGAAAGTATAAATCAAATATGCTTTATTTATGCAAAACTTTTTCACTTAAGTGAAGTAATTTAGTTTAAGAAATAAATCAAATGGCAAAAATGAAGGAACTATGCTATCTGAGTAATTAATTTTAGCATAGAATTGTATATATTAATATGCTATCATGTATTCCATTACAGAGAAGATTGAGATAAAACATCTGGTAATATCTTTCTGAAAATAAACATCTATATGGATTTAAGCAACATAAATTAAAAATCTGAGATGACAGAAGGACAAAAGGCACCACTGTTAGAAACAATAGTTTTAACTTGAATAGATAAGACGCCAGGAAGTATCACGCATGTCTGTTGTGAGATTTTAATCCTAGAAGTGATGTTGTGAGTATCTTCTCTGATCTCATGTGCCAAATTACCTGGAGAATTCCCTTAAAGCATTCTTCCAGAATTTGGGCCTTATACTGTAGTAAGATGCTGGAGATGTTTAAGTCCCTGCATCTTCACAGAAGTTTTTTATTTTTACCATGTTTCATTAGAGGCTTGTCGTGTTGGTCATTGATAAAAACCAAACAAACCTATGATTGAGGATAAAAGTAATTTATGATACTTTTGGACAAGATCAGGACAGGTTAAATATCAGCAATCATAAATCTTTTATCAGACTCAATTCCTGTACTTTAATTGAAGCAATAATTGTATTTGTAAGCCATTTACTTGAAATTAGGGATATACACATTATTCTGAATTTAGTAATTTTAAATATTTGGCTAATTTATTGCCAAGGAAACCCAAGTATATGTACAGAGAAGTACCAAATTCCACATTAATTTTAAATCACTCAATTATCTTAATAAGTTTTACTTGAGAGTGCACAGTGCTAAGCAAACCTGTGTAAGTTACAAGGCACTCAAATATCTAACCAGGGATTCTATGGTTGTAGAAATTGTGGATGAAACATCAATGGTGTTAGAGATGAGGTTACATGTATTAGCTTATATTCCAGACTCCCATATGTAATCTACTAGTTGTCTTTTTGTGTTTAATATTTGTTTTGTATTTACCCTGAAATTTACAAATACTCTTAGTGGAATTTACTGATCAGCTGAAATAAGCTACAGATAGTCAAGAATTCAAGAATGAATAGCGTTTATTCCAAAAAACGCTGAATAGCTGAAACTGGAACATTTTGTCTGTTTTCTATAGTCCCGACTGAATTGCATTTGAATCATAGAATAGCAGAATACCAGGTTGGAAGGGACCACAAGGTCCCACCATCTGCTCCAACCTTTCTTGGAAAAGCACAGTCTAGACATGATGGCCCAGTACCCTCTCCAGATAAGTGTCCGATGTTGGGGAATCTACTGCTTCCCCAGCAAACATCTGTTGCAAACCAGTATGCTTTCTAACAAATTCACCTGGCAACCTGCTCCATTTCCTGCAGCTGCACTACTGAAGCAGCTCTATAATTTGGACTGTAAGGGCCAGGTATTGTGCATTTTTGCAACCTCATCATGCAGAAATGCTAGAACCCTGGAAGTCTTGGGAACTCTGATGTTATTCCCAGCTCCTCCACATAAACTATGGAAATCACAGAATGGTTAGGGTTGGAAGGGACCTCCGGAGATCATATAGTCCAACCCACAAATGTTTGGAAGAATCCCAATGGGAACTTCAGCTCTCAGCATCAGCTCTTGAAACTGCAGCAGCAGGCTCTGGGTAGTCTGACTAATACCCAGTCGTCAAGGGCTGCATGTTTTGTTTCATTTAGGAAATATAGGCTTAACAAAGTTATGCATTTTGCATAGATGTGTATTTTAACATTCCTTTCCTTACATTCCAGAGCATAAAAAAATCTTCTAGTAAAGTCTGTGGTTAATCACAAAAAGGGTAAGTCAAGGTTTTGATCAGCTCCAACTCCTCTGGGATGTTCAGAGTCCCTAACACTATGCTCTTTGCAAGGACATGGATCCCTTGAAACACAAAACTATCAAACACTATCACATCTTATACTGTTGCAGGCCACTTATTCTAATCTCCATTTTGGAAATGTGAAGATTTCCATCTTCAAAGCAGGCAAGGTTTTCCTTCTGACGCACCAAATGATAGACAGCTCCAGGATGTTTTTCCTCTCATGGTTAAAAACCTACCACTAATTCTGACTCTAAATTTAATGGCCAGTGTACAGTCATTTCCATAATGATCCAGCATTGCCTCTTAGTTGTAGTATATATATCTCTCTAAAGGTACCTACACTGTGATACATTTGTAGACTTTGTCACATCTTAGCCTCCACTTAGCTAAATAACCTAAGTTTCATGGGACTGGTGCCAAACTGACTATACATGGAGAACAGCAAGTTTGACCACAAAGTCCATAAAATTAAGTGAGAAAATAGATCCCCCCAGCCCGCCCCCAATGTTTGCCTGAAATTGTTCTTACATACTTACAGGCATTAGTAAGAACAACATTAGATAGAAACATTTTATCTTTGAATGTTTTGGGGTTTTTTGTTGTTTGTTGTTGTTGTTTTGGTTTTGTTTTTACTGACAATTATGCTTTGAAAGTGCTGTTTAAGTAGCCCTAGCACATACTTTCCAAACATCTTACCTTTCCATAAGGCTGTATCTCTTACCCTTTTATGTTTACAGAGCTGTTTTGACAGTTAATCCATTTTCCTTTCTATGTCAGATACTTCTTGAGAAAAAAAAAGTCCCTCTGAAAATTCCCTTTTTTATTTTTTTTTTCTCCTGTATTCTCATATTGCCTCTTCAGTCCATCCCTCTTCTGAGAGGAGCCCTGGAGGAGCTGTTTTTGTGATGTGTTCCAAGTGGTATCACTTCTGACAGAGGGATCTGTTCTGAACTCAGCGCTTCATTTCAGCAGTTCTGCTACGAATGCATGCTTGTAAAAACATGTATTTTTTGCTGGCTCACAGGCTGCCATTTCCATATACTCTTCAGAGCAAACCTAAGGGATGACATTAATGCTTTGTTTGAATGATAAGTTATGCTGCTGGCTAGGTGAAGGCTTGCAGTCCACATCCTCAGCTAGGATACAGTGGCATAGCTCTATTTGAAGTCAATGGAGCTGTGACATTTCACATCAGTTGGTAATCTCTCCTGTGAGTTTTAAGGGCTTTTGTGTGAATCTTGTGCCTTGTTAGTATGTCTCATGTAGTGTGAAGCACATGCATTGGAGATGGCAATTTTATGCGCTGAATAAGATATTACCTAGTGTGAGTGGGGATATCTCATTAAAGGAGGGGAAGAAGATACATACAGCCCAAAGTACTTCTGTTCACATTAGAAATTCATCTGGTATACAGATTTGTTCCAACAAACCTATGTTGGTGAGGGATGACACAAGACATGGTTTATAATTAATAACAAATTTCCTGGGCACAGACTGAGATTGCAGTTAAATTTTTCCCTAATCCTTTGCTTTAACATTGGCTTTACAAATTTAGCTTTTTTTTTTTTTTTTCTTTTAATCCATTTATTTTTGATTTTGGTGTCCCTGTTAATTTGTTTCTATGAGCAGCAGGTGTAGATGTCCTTGGGAATGTTAGAACTTCAGCTTATTAAATTTTCTACGACGCCTGAGAGGTTCTCCTTTGTTTTGTTAAGTTCATCCTTTGTACTACCTTTGAAACAATACATTCTCATATTTCTTCTTTCTGTATGGTTATTCAGAGGGCTGGGGACATCTAAGAAAGTCCTTCAACTTGCTCCGTAATGCTTCTGGCTCAGGAAATTTGAAAGATGTGTATTATGCTTGTATGTGTAGGGAGGTGTAGGGAGAAGAAAACAAGCCTGAAGGGAAGGGAGGCAATGAAAACTTAAATAAACTTCTTATCTTCTCATTTGCTTGTAGTAATAACAAAAAGACAGTATTGCACATATTTTAGTTAAGTTATTCTGGCTTCACAATAAAAGGCAGAGAAATATTTATTCATGCAATGAAAAAAGATTGTTGAGAAAACAATTTACATTTACAAGAAAAATTAAGAGTACACCTTGCATTTCTGTAGGTCAACCTTTCCATAAGCAACGTAGGTTGCATTTCCTCTTTGTATAATAAATAAGCACTTGGACATTGCAGAAATGTTCATTAATTGTGTTGGATTTAGAAATATTTCTGGTTTGGGTACGTAAACCACCAGTGGGTAGAAATTACTCAATGAGAGAGAAAGATGAATGACTCCACTGTTAGAGTGGTTTTGACACTATTGTCTCTTTTCCTAAACAGAAAATATCTTGAAACGGAACTTCCTAAACAAGTATCTGGTCACTGCTGCCTGGAACAAATAAATCTGACCTAGAAGAAGGGAAGAGACAACTATGTGTCCATGAGATCACAGCGAGATCTGATACATGATGATATCAATACAAGAGTAACGCTACACAAAATGTTGCTAATGGGGGATAAAGGTAAGCATGGAAAAGATATAAAATTATGCTTTTTAAAATGATCTTGTAATTAATTTTTTGTGTGTGAACTTACTATTATGTGTGTATTTATAAGAAGCACATAACAAAGGAAATGCAGGACCATGTCACTGGAATGTAGGCACTCTATTATTTTTATATTAATATGCATATATTTATATACACACACAAATCTACATTAGTTATTCAGGTTGCATGGAACTTTCAGAATAGGTGGCAATAAACCAAACCAACATACTTTGAAACTATACAGTAGTTTGGATTAATTTTACTGAAAGTATAACACTCTTTTGCATATAAATAAGATTAGAGCCGTGATTCTCTGTTTTAGCTATCAAGAGTGGGTGTGTGTGAAATGTAAGTTATTCCTTATCAGAACATTATCAGTTTTGATTTTTAAGGTATGCCTGAAGCCATCCAGTTCTGACGGAAATCTTTAATATTATCTATATTATCTTGTTTGTGTTTTTTTTTTTTTTTTGTTATTTAAAGGCTGCAAGAACAACATATCATAATGCAAACATTGTCAGAGAAGTAAAGAGACTTCCAGTGAGATGATTCTAATTGTCTTCAAACCCTTCACTCATTACAACTTTTTTAGATATCAACAGTGATATCTACACTTGATGAAAATGAGCAGCTTCACTGTAGAATCCTAGAAAATAACATCAGCTAAACTGATCTTGTGCATTGTAGTTTGTAATAAGTATTGCCTGACTAGAACAGGTCTTTAACACAAACCGTATTAAAGGGGAAAGCGAATTAAAAGAAAGTAGTTATGGAGTAATAATTGTAATGAGTAACCAAAAACCAAAATTATGCTGCTTTGGCTGGTTCAAACACTCTTGAAAGTAGCATCAACATGGGAATCTGTCTGTTAACTATATGTTCAAAGAGGCCACGATTAAAACAGACTAGGTGAGATGAAAAAAATGCACGAATAAGAAATATGTCATCCACACACAGGGTAATGTGGCTGTGTGATGAAGTCATTGATACTTACACAGATTTAATCAGTGCAAAAACATATGATTCAAATGTCAGATCAAAATCAAGAAGAATTTCTGAGCTCCCTTCTGTATAGGAGGAATATACTAGGAGACGATGAAAAGAGAGTAGGTGCTCTACTCTGCTGTCTGAGCAGATGTTTTTTTGCCTGTTACATTGGCTGTGACCTTATAATATAAGGATAAGGATTCGTTTTGGAATTGTATTTCTGGTGCTAGAACAATACAGAAAATCAGGATCTTGCATGTAGATTCAGTTGCTCCTCACAAAACCTCTATATCAAAAGAAGTTTGAAAATAAAGGGTACTATGAGCAGGCCAATACTTCTATTTAGGAAAACAGTTGCTCTAGTCAGAATGAAACATTAACACAAGGCTGGCTGTCAGTTTCTAAGTAACACTAGTACAGTAAGTAGTAGTTTGAGTAAAATCCTCTTGCCTCAGTTTCCTTTATGTTCCTTGTGTTCTTTATATTAACATGAATAACCAACCACTGTACCATGCTGCTTTCTTGCATTCAGGTTATGCCTTTTAGTTTCATCCCATTTAGGGTGTCTTTCCTGCACTCTGTTATTTATTCTCACATATTTTCCTAGGGTAGGTGGATGAATTTTTGTCTTTTTTTCTCTGCTGCATAATCTGGCACTATCTCAAACACTCACATTGTTGTTCTCAGCCAGTTTCCTTCCTCTGTGAAATGGTGTTTGTTGCTGTGTTTAAGAGCTTTGTTTCTTTGGCTGAAATGATTTGCTAGATGGCTCAGAGCAATGCTGTAGGCCAGTACATTTCTACAGGAGAGGTTCCACTTTCTCTTGGTGACAGAAAAAGAGAGAAATCTGGCTGCTTGAAGCTGCCATCTTGTGCTGTGCTGACTAGATAGGTAAGAGTCAATTGGCAGCCACAATGGAGATTTTCTTGCAGCAAAAGAGGCTTGCCCACAAAGGGCTATGTATAATTGGGCTTCTGTGTACAGGGAGAGATTAAAAAAACAGAAGAGTTGTTCTTCCAAACCAAATCTGCCAAAAGCTTCTTATCCAGAAGAACTGTGCGTCCTAGCCCCAAGAGATCAGGTTCCTTTTAGTGTCTGCAAAGCTAAAGCTTTTGGAATTATTCAGCTCTTTCTGTCAAAATATGACCCCTAGGTTTTGAGCTTCTGTTTTGTATCTGCCTTGCTCAGTATGTATCTCCACACTCAAATCTGATCATATTAAGTATGTTTCTGCAGCAGCAGATCTTTTTCAGTGCTAATAGATAGTTTTGATTTAATTCATACTTGAAGTGACAAAGCTGATGGTTGTGTGTCTTTTTTTTTTTTTTTTTAATATTGGCAATTAGAAATTTGGACATCTTTAGTAAAGATCTTAATATTATTTGTGAAATATTGCTTTGACAGTAAACTTTATGCTAGCATCTGGGGTGTGTGTGTGTCTATCCACCTGGCTCTTCAACGCCAAAACATGTGAATGGTGCTGTCTATGTACATGTGTGAATATAGCTCGATAGAACAGAGCTCTTATAGGGCACCAGTTATTTTGTTTAAAACCTTACTGCTATTTTCAACATCTGTGGTTCACAAATGTTTTAGTTGTTTTTTACAGTAGAATAATAATAATAATAATAATACAAAAGGTCTCAATGGTTCGTTTTCATTAATTCACTTTATAAATGAAAGCAGACCCTTTCCTAAGATGGATAATTCTTTCTACTTGTAAAGACTAGTAAAAGAAGAAGTGTCAGAAAATCAGCTTGAAACAACAACAAAAACTTATAAGTTTATAAAGAGACAAATAATTTAAAGAAATTAGCCACCTATGTAATGTTTGAGTCTTGAACAATTTTGTTACATTTGCATGGAGGTATGTACAGAGTCAGGACTCATGCCTGAACCTTTAATCCAGTTTGTCACTGAGCTTAAAATCAGATGATGAAACACTTGTTAACAGAGCATTAGTCCTGGTCCTTTGAGGGCACATAGACATACAGGAGAGATCAATCACAATTTAAAAGTTGTCCATTTGCACATGTCAATGCATCCATTTAAACTTCCACTCTGGTAATTGACTAATTTTTTTTGGCGCTTCTGTGTCTTTCGCAAAGATGGTGGGAAGAGGAGGCAGCAAGGGCAGGAAGTAGGAGGTGTTTGCACAGTTCCTTAGTGCATGCATACATACATACATACAGAGCTGATTCTGGCTGGGATGGTCAGTGCCCAGCACTTTCAAAAATCAGGAAATCTGTAATTCTCCCCGGAGGTGTCTGAGGAGGATTGTCTGTCTGTCTGTTTGTTTGTTTGTTTGCCTGTGTTGCATATCTGAATGAAATTGGATGTCTCTCTGAGGCTGCCCATGCATTGGTGTATCTCTAACTCATATTACAGAAAACCATTTTCACTAGAGAGAAGAATGAGTAAAATATTTCGAGTGCTTCAGTGATACATTGAAAGGTTCTTAAATATAGGTATATGCATATATAAAGGGAATAGGCAGTCACCAATATTAATTACATTTCTATGTGATCAATGTTTGGTCTCTAGATTATCTTGTTTGGTATATGGGTTTGGCAATAAATACCTATGGTAAATCTAAACTGAAACTAACGGTTAAAATTCTGCTCTTAGTTATGCCTATCTAACAGGATTAGACTGAAATAATGGAAAATGTTATAGGAAGCAGAATGTGACTATCTTTACAAAGATTTAGCAATATCTCTCTTGTAGTTAGAAAATAGTTGGTGTTACTATGGGTCACAGTTACTATATTTAGCATAGGATTTGTGGGCATCAAATTTTCCTTTTCTTGTGTCTTAAAAACAAAGACTGACATTTAGCTTATGGTTTCCAGATTTAAAACACAAATTCCTGAAGAAAAAAGTCTGCTGGGTTTAGTAAAATGTTTCTGAAACTTATATTATTTTAAAACTAGGATTATATGCACGCATTCTTTTAAAAATACCTCTTTTACTGTGGTTTCATTTTGAATATTTTAAAAATTCTAAGTCTGTGTTCAAATTTTGTGTCTAGTATCAGGCAATTTGAGCACAGACTAGGAACCATCAGCCTTCGGCTTATCTGTGATATGCCCACTGAATACAATCCAAATATCAAGACGCTGAGAAAAGCAACAGTCGTTTTAACAAAGGAATCTCTTTTTTCCTCAAATGGTCAAGACCTTAAAAAGCAGAAGGTCAAGAAACTATGTTGCTTGTTCAGTCAATAAACTCTAATGTGCAGGGGATTTTGTTTGGTTTTGTCAGGTGTTTACATTTAATTTTCATGATCTCCAAATACATGAGGACCATTTTTGCCTGACTAGAAAGGGTGTATATTACATGCTTGTACAAATGTCTACCCAGCTTCTGACAGCAATATTTACACAGTTTGTTTTTTATTGTCTCCTTATTACCATTTCCTCATATAGGGTAAATTTGGCTATATCCATTAGCAAAGTATGGTATTTTTCACAGTATATATAATAATGAAAACAGGCTTTTTGTTGTTGAAGTTTTTGTAAATTTTACTAAGACCATCACTAATATGTGAACATGTAAAATCTTTCTTTCTTATTTGCTCACATTCTGTGTAACAAGATCAAAAATGTTTAATACTGTTATGAAGAGTCCCGCTTCACTAGTTGCATTTTTACTACTGGTTAAGTTGTGTTCTATTCAGTTAGAAAGTAATGTTTAATTAACCATGTTACCAATGTTATGAAGGTAGTTTTGTGGATAATTTATAGCATGGCCAGGAGTCAAGTGTATTTTGAGAGTCTGAGAGGGAGAAATTGGAGTGGCAGTCAGCTTCAGTGGCCTCATAAATTGACCATGTCTGCAGGAGATGCTTAATGGATGAGAAGGATTTTATTTGCAAGCTGGTTCTCATTCAGCATTGAAAATTCAAGATGCTCATACTTTGATCACTATATATGGTAGTGTTATCTGCAAATGACTCAGATCAAAGGGAAGTTATCACACGAGCTTCTACACTTATTTGTGGTTTTGTTGTGCCTTATATTCCCCAGTTGAAGAAATGTTTACATGTTAGGGAAACTAAAGCATAATGAGGGTAGGAGTTGCCTAAGGCCGTACAATAGAATACTGATAGAAGTGGGAACAGACACTAGATGTCTGAATAGTCTCTCTTATATTTTTATCTATTGTCACATTCTGCACTGAAAACATAGCCTAAACCAAAGTTCACTGATGTCGGAAGAAACAGTCTCATTGACTCTGACAGGTATTAATTTATTTTCATGGTGTGTGGCTGAGGATGCACAACACCCTAGAGATGTAAAATGTTGACATTAAGAGCAGAATGTATTCTCAAACATGGCTTTATTATTCAGCTTCTCCCTCTTTGGATTTCCTATAATATTAATTTCTTAAAAGACACTTAAGCTCTTTGAAACTCCCCTTTGTGGAGGTGGGGGAGTGTGTGTAGAATCAATCACATTCTGTAAGTCTGGTCTCCACTTCTATTACTGCTGCTTAAAAACAGGCATTTAAACAAAAGTGGATTTTTTTTTCCTCAAAAAAGATTCTCTATTAGTAAATACTTGTTTGTTTTCCTGTTTCTGATTAATACAGGCCTATCTCAGACAGAAAGGCAACAAAAATAATGTTTATAACACCACATGATACATTGATCCAATCTTGAAGGTTGCCCTTTCAGTGCAGCAGCTTCATTGACTTCTAGATAGTATCCATTTGTATTTTCTGGCATCTGAGAGACATTATTGCAGCATAAACTTTTATACTGAGAGTGTACACAATTATATGACAACTTTAGCATTGATTTAGTACTCATTTTAGATGAACTATTTAGAATACCTTGTATTTCACTCTTTTATAGGCTCTGCACCCAGCTAAAGCAATGCATAAGGTGTCTAAGGGGAGGAAAGAATCTTAAATAATTTTATTTAATTTTTAATAATTGGAAGTTGAAGGACTTCCAGAAGGAGTCCTAAAATTACACATCCTGAATTAATCTTCTTTCTCTGACACAGATTGGCTTTATAAACACTGTTTAGCTTTCCTGTGTTCCTGCTTGCAGTTGGTAAAATGACAGCAGTGGATCCAAATCAGATCAAGCAAATGGTTGACTTTAAGCCCCTGGATGCAAATGTTTAAACATTTTGCTATAAAAGGACTAACATTACTGATTTCGGAGAGTTATAAAGCTAAGGCATCTCTTTATGAAGAGTTCTGGGATCTTGAATTCTAGAATCAGGCAGTAGAACTCCTGAGAAACATTATTATTAGCTGTAGAAATTATTTTCTTATATAATTCCACAACGACTTTATTTAAAAGCAATACTTTCTTATGATAACTAAGTTGCATAGAGGTAACCTGATTTGTTTTTTTTTTGGTAATTTGATAACGACTGAATGACTGCTCGGTATGTTCAGCAACTTAATGCTGTAGCTCTGATATTTTAAGAAATTAGAAAAATGTCATTTGCATGTTTAGATATTTGAGCTTTATAAATCAAACCACACAAAATAGCCTAAAAGGGTTAGCAAAACTCTTGTCCGAAAGGGTTTAACAAATCTCTCCTCAAAGTTTCTCTCTATTACATTAGAAGGCAGAAAACACTGCTGTACCTACTGCAGTAATCATGTATATTATTGAACAACTATTGATTGGTACACTGTTTGGGAATAAAAAAAAAATCCTTGACAAAGCTAAGTGAAAGGGCAGATGCTGTTACTCAAATGGAAAAACTATCTCATTACAAAAGCATTTTCAAGGACATAAAAACTTCAGTCCTAAATGGGAGCTTTTTATTAGGCTGCTAAACTTGTCAAGTTTTTTGCAGTTTTTTTAGTTTTAGACTTAACTTCCTTGAAAAAAAATCTCTGATCTTTATAGGATCCTTATGCTAATTTTTAAGTTTTATTTTCTGTGATCCCATTTTCCCCCAAGGAAACAGAAGAAGGTATAGATAGAATAAAATAATGCAGTTCTAATTCCTCTTTGAGAGAGGCAGCCTTATACCTTGAGCTGCCCTACAGGACCTGACAGAATTTTTCAGAAAACCGTGTTTTCCATTAAAAATCCTTTTACAAATGTTTTTATTCTTATTCATTAACATGTGCTCTGGGAATTATGACAGCTATCTATTTTCCAAAATATTTCCCACTTTCTTTTCCAATATAATTTTTCTCTTTGGTTTGGATTTAGCAGGACTGTTTTTGATGGATTTGGCTTCCTATTTACCAACTGGGAAAAGTAAACAGGGAAACAGCCTGTTCCCAGGAGTGCTGGGACCTCTTTGTTACTTCATGTGGATGTGCAGTGTTAGTCTGATGCTAGATGATGGTAGGATCTCTGTTTGGTTCAGCAAATTCAATTGGTCCTGTTAAACTGGAAAAAGGTATTTGGATAACCCCAGGTTCATTGTAACATCAAGTTAAAATTGATTAGATCTGGAATCGTTATCAGGAAATGGTAATGGATATACCTTTCCAGTTCTTTACAATCTACTACATGCAAGAATGTCTTTGCAGGAAGTGAAGCTGTGGGCATGAGAGCTGCATAAGGAGAAAGGGATCTCACTCTATCTAAACACTCCTGTAAATGGCTGGAAAACAACAAACAGATATAAAACAAAGGACAGAAGGCCTCATTCCTCACTCTGCTCAAACAACCTTATATTGTGCAACATGAGGGGTAGCAAGTTCAGCCAGGAAGTTCTTTATGGTGGAAGAGATATTAGAAGTATAATGTGGAAGAACACATAGTCCAAGGTGTTCTTTTCCTTCTTCATTTTATTTTCTTTTTTTCTTTTGTTTTGTTTTGTGAGACACTGATGGATGTGTTCAATGCTACAGTAACTAACAGCACTGCACCAACATAAAATAGTTATGTTTCATTTATAGACATAACTTTTAAGAGTGTATGAGCTCTGTAAATTCCTCCTTGTGCATTAATATGGACTTAGTAGATCTGCAATAAAGAAGAGAGAGATAAATGTAGTGAAGCTTTACAATACTGAGTTCTTGGGTCAAGACAGAGCACTTGCTGAAAATCATTGGTATTTTTCCTTCCTAGTGATAGGCATAATCTTCAAGCTCAATTGCCTGGAGAGAGTTCCTGACTCTTTCTTCAGGGTAGTCATGCTACTCGGAATACAAGCTGTTTTTCACTTGTGGTATTCTGGTGGATGTTGAGAAGAACATGTAGTTTTATGAGGAGGGAGGATTTTTTAGAGCACTGATGGAAGAGCTGTAAATTGATCAATATTTCAGCATTCTAGAATTAAAAAAAAACATATTTCTCAGCTTTAAGGTGAGATAGAATAAACTTTGAAATGCCAGACCTGAGATGAATATGTTAAGGGTGATTTTTTTGGTAGGGAACTATAAAAGATGAGAATTACATCAGGGGAAGCCGCACACAGATTGCCATGGAAGCTGTGATTTATTGTGATTCTCTAGATACTGATTACTTGGAGACTGAAATCCCAAGTTTTTAAAGAAGTGTTTCTTTTCTCTAGAGTAATTGTGTGATAGACCATCAATACAACCAGACTTAGGTACAGAATTACCTTAGCTTTGAATTAGAAAAAAAACATGTTAAGATACATTTTAAAGCCTGAAATTACGTTTTATATATACTGTTTAAAAGGTCTTCCTATTTTAAATACTTTATCTTTGTCTTCCTACAATATTTCCAGTGCTCATAGACATAAATTTATAGCCTGTAGTAATCTTACCGAGTCATGCATACAATTATGAACAGATGTATTGTTTGAATTGGAGCATAAAATACCAAGGGATAAAGTTGTTTGTGCAATGAATACACTTAAGGCTTGATTTTGCTGTCATGAACTTCTCAATTTCCTTTTGTTACAATTTTAAAATTCAGTGAAGAATAATTAATAATGATAGCAATAAATTAGAAGTTACAAAGAATACGTATCATGTCTCAGAAACATTGTTATAATGGAAATACCTTATTTATACTAGGGATCTGCTTTATATGCCACTTTCTTACCAGCTCTCTCAGCTAGCAGGTAATTTTTTTTATTGGAGAAGACTCCAAGTTCAATGATAAGTCACTGTCCACATCTACACATATGAACAATGGTGACATCCCTCTCATGCAATCTATGTGAGTTAAGATGCATTTGTGATTCACAGGGATGTGGACTTTGTGAATTGATATTGTGGAGTGAATGCCTTACAGGAATGTAGTACTATGGATATAATACAAGTAAACACACATATGCTGAAGTCCAATTCCATTTAGCAACGTACTGTGGACATGTATTCAAATTCTCATTTTCTTCAGTGAGACATCATGCTTTGCAAACCTAGTAAACTGAGGCGCATGGTAATTAACTGAAATGCAAAGTTCCTTCTCTGCCACTAGCAGAGGAAAGCCATTAAATACAGGCAGTTTCGCCTCTTTATTGGAACAGGTAAAATAAGAGGCAGAACAGGATCGATCCTGTTTACTCACCACTGCAAATCTATTACACCTTAATGACTAAAAGGTGATGGTCCCTGTAAAGATAGGGGCCCTACGAGAATTGCTAGCAATGAAGACGAGCACTTTACAACTACCATGATAACAATGTAATTATTTTTGGGTAGCAACTGCTAAGTTTTATGTGATTCTGCCACTTTCCTGTTCTAATTATTTTTATTTGCTGTTCAGTTACAGGCAGGGACTAGCAAGGAATGTGCTGTTGTTTACAGTGCTCAATAATTTCATTTTTGTAGTGATTCTTCCTAATCTTAAGAAACCGCGTTGCTCCCTTGTACTGAATAAGTTTGTAAAAATCATGTAGAAAGAGACAGAAAAATATGAATTGGGCATTAACTCATTAAACTGCAACTAACAGGCATTTATGCATTGGTCCTTTTAAATGTGAATCATGCCCCATTTAAAATCTAACTGAAATTACAGCACATTTCATTAGGAAAGATAATTACCAATTCGTTCCTCCCTAACAAATTAAGTATATGTTACAAGACATTTAAAATCTACCTTGACAATTAGAAGATAAATACAGCTTGTGTGCTATTGACAAAAAACAAAACCAAAAACACCCCAACAAAACACACAACAAGCAAAACATTAGAATGCATATTATCTTTTTCCAATTTTCACTATTGGAATCTGGTGTCAAATAAGGTAAAATTAAATAGATATAAATTTATTTTCCAACATCATGATAGAATTTCCCGAAAACCTTAAGTTAAAAGAAAAAAGAGAAAAGAGGGAAGTTAGCAGTGTTACCTAAATGATATAGCTTTGCCATCTTCATGTTGATTTACAGTTGTCCATGTTGATTTACAGTAACTAATGACTAGCTAGTTGCTTGTTTTGTTTCACTTGCAGAGTTAAATTAGGTTGAAAAACTTTTTAAAGACTGGAAATAGAAAAGAGTAGTACACTATTTTTAAAGACACTTCAGACATGCGACTGAAATTAGAGACATTCCTACTTAGGTTTAAATGTGACAGGAATGCAAACTTTTATTTGTGGAAAATAACTAAATATTTTGTTCAGATTTTCTCTCTCCTATTTCCATCATACCAATTAAGGAAATTGTCTTGAACTATTAAACTGTGAATACTTGATGCTATGAACTTTCACCGGGCCAGCATTGTTTCTGCTGTTTCAGGTGCAGATTCTTTCACCATATAACATCATGTATCCTCAGATCATGGCCAGTTATGAAATCCTGGCAGGTTTATCCACACGCTCTAGTCTTCTAAAATAGTAGCAGTAATGTGCAAAGACATAGAGAGGGCAAATTTGCTGCTAAGCTAAATCTAGAGAAATCAAGGGAATTGTGCCCAGCAGGGAGAATAGCCTGTGAGAATTTAGAAGTTTGCAGGCACAGGCTACAGAGCTCTTAAAAACCTTAGCAGTAGTTAAAGGACTAAGAGTCAATCTGCCAAGGTTTATGGAAACAAGCTTGAATAAGAAAGTTGTTTTTCCCTCCCAACAATTCAGAAATTGATTGTCCTTGATACTTAGAACCTTTTAAAATTATTTGGGGGGGGGGGGGGGGGGGTGATAAGGGTGACAAAGGAAGGAGTAGAGAGTCAATACTGGAAGTTACAACAAATATGCCTTGAAGTTGCTTACTCTCAAATAACAAGGGAAGAAAGTGATTTGACAGTGGAAGGACAGAAACAGGTTTTTTTTGTTTCCACTGGCATTTAAGAACTCAGCTGGCAGAAGAGATTGGTAAGAAAGTAGAGGCAAATGTAATCAAAACCCACTACAGACATTTACAAAAGTCCACAGGAAAGGACTTGCAGTTTGGAAAGGTAAGTACTTTGGTGATATTCAGTGATATAACCTGCAAAAGAAATAATTTAATACCTATTTTTCTGCTTATCGCTGACTTCCTACAGTGAATGTAGAAATATTTTTTCCACTTCAAACAGGGTTGTCTTATCGTAAACAAGTTGTGGCATGAAAATGAAGTAAGGTAGAAAATGTGGTGAATTAGGTATATGACTTGACTTTGTAATTTTCTGCAGCTTCAATAAAACTTCTGAAATCAGTCAAGACTGCAGAATTTCTGTTAAACTCTTTTTTGAGCTAGATGAATTCTTTAATTAAAAGCAAGACTTTCTCAGCCTGTGAAGGAGGTGCAAGACCGGACATGTGAAATACCTCCAGCAACTGCTTTCTCTCTTATTTAGCTGGAAATAGGCACAAAAGGGAAGGTGTTAATTTTCAGAGAAATCACTACCCTGAATGCTTGAACTGTACCCTAAAGTTACACCGGTGACATAAAAAGTAATTTGCAATTTCATATTGATTGAACATAATAATTGAAATGGCAAACTGAATGTTTCTGTGAAATGATTCAAGGTTATATGTAATCTCAGTTGCAAGGATGTTTCTGCACCTAAAGCCTTTCTGTGTCTTTGACCCTATACAAATGTGAGAAAAGTAGGGTATGATATGGAAAGAAAGAGGGAATGTAGTTCTAGAGTTCATTTAAATAAAAGCTAATCCTGTCTAAAAGCTGAAAGTTGCAAAGTAATGAAGATAGTTGTTATCTATATGCATGCAAACACTGGTAGGACTTCTGAAAATATTTTGTTCCGATGTTTCCAAGAAAAATAACAAAAAATAAAATAAGGAAAACTAGGAAAACTAAATTTAGATGAAAAAAATCTGTAAAATATTTTTTCAATAATTGACTGAAATGTTTTATTTACACAGTTTTGGTGAAAAGTTAACATGTTTCTTCTGACAGTTCTTTCTCAAATGCCCTGTGGCTAAAAGAAAATGAAAGAGAATATATCTTGCCTCCAACTTTTATCTGAGTGTCTGGGAGCAGGATATATTTGCTAGAAACCTGACATTGAGCCTAATTTAACAGCCAGGACAGAAGGTGGAATGGCAATACCACATAGCAATAAGATGGGTCTCCTTGCTTGGTCAGTGCCTCTTCCTCCATGTAGCAGCTCTTCAGCTCTGTGCATTGTCACTGTGGACTTAGCTGGCCATCTGTGGGGCCTGGCTCAACCCACCTCTGGCCCTGGGCTGGCTCTGCTCACCTCCCTCAAGAGCTTGGGACTTGGTCCCTGCGTCTCCTTTGGTGGGAACACAGCCCTGCCTGCCCTGCTATCACCCTTGACTCTTGGCTCTCCCTCCTGCCCATGCAGGGCAGCACCCTGACACACAGGCTCCTAATGGAAATGAAAATCCACGGAATTAGTACGAGCTAGGGGCAAAGTTACCTTGGTAATATAGCTATCCCTTTTAGCTGTAGTTAAAAAAAAAAAAAATACAGCCTTCAAATACCATAGATGTTTCAGAGATGTCTGTGTTGAGCAGCATAACTGAACTAGTGCTAAATCAGAGTAAATACTCAAAATCAAAACTGTGAGACACTTTCTATGCACTTCTGGTATCTTTTCAAGTCTCAAAGTAAAAAGAGAGAAAAAGGGTGGTGTGATTTTAATTTCATTTGCAAGAGTCCTTGCAACTATCTTGAAAAAAATGGTTGGTCTGGAAGCCTGGACACTAGTATAGGAGTTCGGAGACTTAAATTTTAATTCTATTACTGTCATCCTCTGTGATCTGCGGTTCATTTTATATATCTGGTCCTTGCCAGCATGACCTTGACCTTGTACTTGTTTTAATACATGTGAATGTTCACATATGTCTTTGTGAGGCTCCTCTAACTTGCTGTTTGTAAATAATCTGGCTCTTCTGCAAGGAACAGAAAAGACTTATTTTGGTCAATGGTGGTGTTTTCTAGGAAAGAAATACAAAATGTTCACTTTACAGAAGGTTTTGTCATTAAAGGTTTGTTTTTTTGTGTGTTTTTCCTTTTTTGTTTTGTTTTTGTTTGGTTGGTTGTCATTGTTGTTTTTAATTTGCAAGAGAAATACCAACACCAGGAAGGTCATTCACTTTAGATAAATCTACTTTTAAACAGGCTTTAAATATTAAATGATTATGGGTATATTCAGTAGCTCTTCCTGACCAGCATCTAAAGTAATTGTGATGTGAATGAGAAAATTATTATTTGGTGTATTCAGCAGAAAAATGAATACAATGGCAGTTGTCAGATAATTTGAACATTGAATTTATAGGAGTAATTTTAATTTACATCAAGCACTCTAGGCAATTTTTACACATCAATTTGCATTCCACAGATTATACTCAGCTGAGGCAAACTAGTGGCTTTTCAAAAGTTGCTTGTATTTCAAGAAGTTGTTTAATGCAACATTGCAGGGACTGGGGGAAAAAAGATATTATTTCTGATGCATTTTAAAAACTTGGGTTTTCAAGAAAAAGAATAGTTTAACAGCGTGCCATTTGTTTCAAGTGGAAATAAAATTAATTCTGTTTGTATCCCAGAGTCTATGAATTATCTTTATGTTTATTTTGCATTTTTAAACTGCTGCTGACTTTGTTAATTGCAAATTGAAATGAAAAGATCTATCTAAAATACAGAAAAGAAGGTCTGTGGTGTTTAACTTCACACTTAAAGTATTTTAGTACTGAATATATTAATATTTGAAATTATGGATTGATGGGAACAAAAAAATCAAAATTATCAATAGCTCGTTTGAAAAAAAACCAACAAACCTCAGATATATTATTTCCAAAAACTTCAGTTATTACACACATATTAATATAGAGAATCATATGTTGAGCTGGTGTAAAGTGGTATACTTTCACTTAAGTTAGTGTTACTGGTGAGGTTCCCAGTATCTTACTGTTACCAAGATCCTAAAAACTCATCTCCACATTGCAAGCACAGATGCCTATACAAATATAGGAAGTATGTGTACTGGAAAAATTGTGAAGATTTTATTGACATTTTAAAGATGATGACATTGGAAAAATGCCAAGTTATGTATTTCCGGTTAGCTTTCAGAATACATACAGTTGGTCTTTTCATTAAAAATACAGTTCTGAACTATATTACTGCAGGTATTAATGTGCATCTTACAAATGAGACCTATGTTGTAGCACTGGATGACTTGATAGTTCACATTTGCTCTTTACTTCAAAGTCCAAACCACAATAATACTTTAGGGGATTGCATTTGACAGATTTAGCTCAGCCTTTAGCCCCTCTTAATCAATCTGGGGCTCCTGTCAGACTGTCCTGTAGGGATAAACCAAGATGAAGGCAGAATAGGTTGTCACACTCTGGGACATACGTTCTTCCATGACAGCCTCAAGACTGCCACAATGGTGGTAGGAGAAGCACTGCATGAAGTAAATCTCATCGGTACTTAGGGAAGTTTGCCTCAAGATCAAAGTGCATCACACATTACATAGGTCTATGTATTTATCTTTGTGTAGCTTGTAGCTAAACAAGGTACTTTCTGTATGATTAATGCTTCTTTGCCAGCACGCCAACAACTGAACATGAATTTAGGTACAGCACTTTTCAAGTTTCATTTTCATGGCCATAACTGTTTTTCATTGTACCTGAATTATGCTTACCCTAGCACCCCTAATTAAAATGCACTGCTGAGGGGGTCCTTCGCTCTTATTATCCACTCCCAGCTACAAACAATTTGCATAAAAGCCCTGGATACTCATTCATTTAGAAACATTTTATTTCTATCCATTCTCCCATAGTGAAACAGAGCCATAGTGAAAATAAATGTGCAAGGACACACAACAGTTTCAAGACAGACTAAATACCAACATTAGTCTCTAGTCACCTGTGAAACAGCTTTTATGATCTCCAAAGCTGTATATGCTCAGTTTGTCCATGTGAAGCAACGATAGCTTACGTGTTCTCATTTGCCACTAATTGACTCTACTTATCCACTGTGGAAAATCAGAATGAGTTGTTTACATCTTCCATTCTCCAAAGAAGAATTTTTCATCACAGAAATACCACCTTTTATTTTTTAACTCTATTCACAATATTTTTAATTTCTTTAAATGTTTTGCGAAATTATTGTTTGTTATGCTCTGTGTTACAGGGCTCCAGGTATGCAGAATACAAAAACTGCCTCCTCTATACCTAATAATTTTTTTCATCCAATTTTCTATCTTTGCTAAAGGAGGTAAAAGAAGTCCAGTGATAAAACCAGGCCAGTGATGTCTGGGTACCTACATACTGATGCTCTGTCATTTATCCTATTTATCCTTCTCTCTTTGTTTATGGTCCCTTAGTCATTTTCAGTCTGTGCTCATGAACAAATCAATCTGAATGATTTCTTTTAAGGGAGATTATTTGATATGTACTTTGATTTACTAAGCCTGCTGTACTGTATATCATTCTAAACTACTCTATGCCTTTCATCCACTAACTTATAGAATTATTTTGGGAATGTGAGATGGCAATGTTTGCTTTTTTAGAAATCCATGGTATATACTGCTAATACTAGTGGTGCATACATAGCTTTGGGACTGACTGGGTTTTTAAGCCCATTGTTCAATTTGGAAGGAACTGCTAAGGCTAAGAGATTTTGTGATTTTGAATTTTGTATTTGTTTTGAACTTAAACATTTTAAGTATTTTTACTATTAACAAATTAAGTTTTTTTAACTATTCTTAATATTTAACATTTTCCTGAGGGAGAAATGCTAAGTACAGAATTTTTAAGCAAAAAAAATTTTATGCCTTTCAGAAGCATTTGTTGCTGTGGGATTTGAATGCAGCCTGTTCTAAAGAAATATATAGCTGGATTATCTACAGCTCAATCTACAATGAAGCACAGAACTCCTGAGCTTGTACTACCTGAAATAACTGCCTACCAAGAAAGGTAAACAAAAACAACATATATCTAAATATTTTATGGTCTGTACACTTTTAGGATTTTGATGTTCTCACAGTTAGCAGTACTAAATATATGTGTGGAAAGCTCTTCCACTTCTACCTCAATACTTTTTGCTTTCTCCTGATTCCACAAAACTTTCCCTGGACTCAGTCCCCACTATTCCTCACATCCCTTTTCTAACCTCATCTCTTCTTCAGTTCTAACCTCTGTCCCAGCCTTTCTATCTTGAATTCAGACTAATTCAGACAATCCTCTTAACCCTTACACCGGAGACTGCTCTCAAATAAAACCCCCGCTCAGATTCCGATATCTTATTGTCCTCATCTCAGGTCCTCACTGCATCTAGAGCCTTTTTCTCCACATAATTTTGATAAGGAGATAAATAAGTCTTCTTATTCAGTGTGATTCTTTCTGCTGAGTGAGTATATGTATTATCTCCAGGATTGCAATTAATACCTTTGGAGTTTATAGGAAATATTATTTCCAGCTTCTTTTGGGTGAAATCCGTAAGAGAAAACACAGACCAGAATCTGGTTAACTTGGCTGAAGGACTGCATTTGTCATGTAAGCCTGGGATTGTCCACTGACTCTCTACTACAGGGCAATGTGGCGTTATTTTGAAATACGTGTAACCATGATTATGTTTTGCACTGTTATTACTCTTCCTTTACTTGCTTTCATGGATCTTTTTTGCTGTTTGTTGTCAAATGTCATTCTGTGTACACAATATCTACAATGTGATTAATTAATTTTTTTAGAGAAATACTACAGCTCACTTAGCCAGTAGAAGAATTTCTGAATAAAATACGGTCTTTTGAGATGTAAAGAGGTTACTATTTTCAGAGAGGAAAGTAGATTATTTTAGAAGAAGGATCAAACTTTCCAATGCATTGCTCTGATTATGCTTAACTTTGTTTTAGCGTACTTTACTGATTTAGTAAGCCATTAATATACCAGAAACATAAACAGTGCAAATTATTATCTATAAGGTAATTCCAGTAACAGGTAAAGAAATAGATATTGGTATTTTACGTCTTGGTCCTGTGCTCATGTGCTTCTTTTGTTTAATAAGATACTAGTACCTCAGTTTACAAAAGCAGATACAAAATTAATAAAAGTTTTACTGTCTTAGCTTTATAAGACTAATGATCATTACAATTTTGGGCATCAGATGGCTAATGAGGTTGCATGTTTCTAACTTTATTTGTATTCAGGATGTTTTTCTTACAACAATAGGAACAGCATATAAAATAACGGTATGTCACAAAGCAAATTCCTGACATATAATATGGTAACATTCAATACATGAATCTACTTGCATTCACCAAAACATATAACATGTGTGTGGGTTTGGGGCAACGTATTGATGCAGGCATGCATTTATGTATTTATTTGTTTAGCTGTGTGTCCATTTAGATTAACTTTCTAGCAATTGTAAGATGGTACTATTTTATAAAAGACACCAGAGCTAAGTCTGTAGGGACCTTTTTTTTTCTTTTTGGCTATAGAACTACTCTGCTCTGCATATTTAAGATTAAATTTACCATTAAATTAACACAGTTGGAGACATTATAATCTCTATTTAAGATGATGATTGGAAAGCTTCACTCTAAAAAGGAAACGCAGCAACCTTGTCTGGCTGTGACAGTGACATTTTAGCAGTAACTATGCCAGATTGCGCTCAGTAATTCAGGTGAAACCCCCGCTTTAGACATTTCTTCAAAATTGGGTTATATGTAGGAGCTACAAAATCAGCAACTGCACTCCACATCTCCTGATGATATAAATTAATTAAACTTAAGCTTAGTTTTCACCAGAAAAATAATCTAGTGCATATGATTAAAATGTAGGTCTGTTTACTGTTGTTTTTGAAGCCTTTGCAGCATATTCCTTTTGCAGATAAATGTCCTATATTTCTCTAACATGAACTTAATTAAGAAATTTAGATACAGCGATGGGACCTAAACAAATACTAAATCAATTCTTCCTGCAGTTACTGGCATGCAGTGTTTATCAGCCACAGGCAGAAAATTTTAACTCAGATCCCTTTTAGGGATCAGCTCCAGTTATGGCAGCAACACAGGCACTGTCAGGACAGCAGTTTTTGCCTCCCAAGGCAATTACAGATGCTTTGTTTGGTAGGGACTATGGCCCGCAGGAGATGTAATGGTGTGTTCAGCACCCAAACTGACAAGTCTTTATTCCGAGTAATTATTTTGCTCACTTATGCAAGGGTCTTTAACAATCAAACCTAACTAACAAAGCACACTTAGTACATCGGTGATATTTACTGAAACTTTGGAAAAGTTGAGACAAATAATGTTTGTTTGTGTTTTTTTTTGTTTGTTTTTTTTTTTGTTTTTTTTTTTTTTTTTTTTTTTAGAAAAAGCCTGACTTCAGTCTTGATTTGAATATTATTACTTCAAACTTGAAATTAGCCTGCAAAAAGGTATTGGTGTGTTCAATATTTCTTACATGTAGCGCAGAGGCCTCAGGGTAGATCATGCCCATTTGTACAAAATTACATTATTCTGCATTTGTACTCTATAAGTAATTTAGTTCTATGAAACAGAGTGTAGAATTGAATAGTAGTTTGTGCTACGTTAGTGTTATTATAGCCTTCCACTAGGTGTCTGTAATTCTTGGGAACGCAAACCAGACTAAATCCCAGTAGTGCTCATACTGCCTTATGAGTATGTGATAGGTATATGGAGCATAGAGTGTGTACATTGGAAAAGTTTTAATGTAATTTTATGAATGTCCTTAAAGGAAAATAAACATAATATTTAAAACATTTCAAATGCCAAGTTTCCTTCAATGTGTCTGGCAACTCTTCCTGAACCTGAAAAGAAGCTGAAATTTAGCTGCATACATGAATGCTAACTAACTAATGGTCTTCTCTTTGGCTTTGTTGCTTCTACTGAATTCTGTGGCTCAGCTTTTCCAAGCAGCTTTTCCCTAAATATCAGTTTTAAAATCTGACAGTTAAAGTCAGTTGCAACCATAAAGAAAATATTTTGCAAATTGTTTCATCAACAATTTTGCAACCATGTGACTAGCAAGATGTGCTGGCATTTTTCAAGATCTGTATCACATCCTTCTGTTGCTAAGGATGGACTACGTATTTGTTCATCTGAGTATGCTCCTGCCTCAGCCACACGCAAGCAAAGGGACAGTCCAGGAGAGGAGTGGGAACTGTGTTCCACTCTAGCTCCTAAGGAGAGGTTATCTTGCTGCTCTCTAGAAAATCAAATAATCTCCTGCATTTTCTCATTACCACTGGCTAGCAAGTCTGGAAGGCAGAGACAAGCATTTGCTTACACCCTGTCCTCTCTTTATATTTTTCATCTTTAAATATTAGCAAGTTTTCAGAAATAGCAATTCTTCAGACCTTGTAGTGCAGTTGAACATAAAGCTCAAGTAGAGTGAATGGGAGAATGGAAGGGTGTGTATATGTTGATTTAATACTGATTTCCTTCTTTGCATGGCTATATTAGGGTGGTTCATGACCTTTAATTTTTGTCATAATGTTGGTAAACAACAACATACAGATGCTATTTCCCACTAAAATATCCTATATTCGTACTTTCTCTTCACTGCAGAAGCATATTTTGCACTTGTATCTCAGAGTAGTGGTATTTGTTAGGTATCCTTTAAAAAATGCTATTTTGTACCCTTATGCCTTCATACCAATTTTTTAACCTCTTTGGGAATTACACATTCAGCACAAATATACACAAGTGACTAATGATAAAATTCTAAATTTTCTGCACCCAAGTACAGAATTGTAAGTTGGTTGCCTCATAATTATTTCTGGCTACTACCTGTATGCTTTCTAGTGCCCCGTGCAAAAGGTGGGTGTACATAGCATCACTGTGTCTGAATGAAATTCAAGAATTGAGCCATGTAAGATTCATGCCATATCATTAGCCTGGGATATGCTTATTTTCTTGAACACTTTCATCAGAGCCTTTTTCAGGTAAAAAACATGTAGTACACTTTTGTGTCTTGCATTTCTGTGCTATTTTCAGATTACCTGTCTATTGGTATATTTTCAGAAGAAATCCCACTTTGACTTCTCAAAATCCCTTTAATTCTCTTTCGTGTTTATTGGCAGGAAGTAGTGGATTTTGAATGCACTTTCATAAGTTACAAGCAACAGACAGCTGCATTCTGATTTAAAGGAATGATTCTTACTGCATCATGAAGTGAGGATGGAAAAAATCCAGAAAAATATAATGACATGCCAAAGAATATAAGAAACAGCAAGGCAGCTCTTTACAACAACAGACATAACAACCTGGAATGAATACAAGGTCAAGAACAGAATTGCCACTTAGGACCTCAATTTCAGAAACCAAATCATACATGACCAAGATGTTGTCATGAGAGGTCATTTCTTGCCCTTTCATCAAATATTTTATTGTGGTTTTGATTGATTGCCTCAAATACAAGCAATAACAACACCGCACCAAGCAAAATTACTGGACACATATTTAAATAGCATATAAACAGGTGTGTGAGTCAGGGTGCACTGTAACCCATCAGCTCAGAGCTTTAAAAAGCTATGGTTCCTTTTCTGTACTTAGGGCTTTCATTACTGCAACTGGAGCTTTTTGTTTTCACAAAGGGACTGTGAGACAATGGTGGAGACATTACCCAGTTTATCTGCTCTTTTGTTTTCTCCATACCTGTTTTCTCCCTTTAGGACTAATGTTGCACTTAGGGATTTAAAATCAAGTTAGAAAGCTCAGTCAAAGCAGGGTCTTCACTTGCAGCAAATGTTCTCTAAGTCAAGTTCTCTTGCTTTTTTTTTTTTCAGTTTTCATGGGATTCATAAATTACTCTTCTGCAATGAGATATGAAAACCTGAGAACTAGTAAGTTATTCTAAATCCATTTCTATGATTACTGCTGTTTCCATTTTGACTCTCTTTATCATAACCTTACAAGTTTTACTTGTTCTGGCTTGTATTGTCTTTTTTTCTTTTTCAGTTTCTCTCATTCCTTTCATCATACCAAAGGTTCAAATAGTGATCATTGATTATTTACATCCCTTTTACTCTGTGAATCATCTTAATTCTCACAGCAGGAAAACTGATGGAGAGGGGAAGAAAATGAACTAACATTAAAGAGAAGTATCCTTTAAGTGACACTGAGGTCTTTCTGCGTGATGTAAAGGAAATTACTCCATTGATAGCACAGTAAGCCACCCAGGATATGTGTGAGGTTCCACAGTATTGCTTAGGAGAAGCTGCATGGGCTGCCCAAACCTTCAACAACCCCGTTGTGAATCCTGTGTTGATGCTAGTGAGCAGTTGGTGATAGAAGTGGGGCTGCTGGAGGGAAAGCAGCTGCTCAGATATGTCAGCAAAAGATGTGCAGTAAGTCCTCATAGCTGTAATGCATTGTTATTGAAATAATTTAATATTGGACAGTTCAGCTGGAAAATGTGAGACTATATATATTTATAGGCTAATAATTTTACATTTCTTATTTTAATTCCATGTTGAGATATGCAACCTGAAGATAGGATTCAGCTAAACAAACAGGTTCACTCTGACATCTTTCTTTAAAAATATTCAGTGTTGCATGCATACTTTCCAGGGAAGTATTGCACCCTTATATATAACATACCTAACTCTGCTCATAAGAAAGAGGGAGACTTAACGAGATGTGAAGGTGGGAAAAGGGAAAAGAAGGAATGAGGAGAAGCAGCTGTGTGGAGCAGGAAGGATGGTGTGCTAAGTTATTTTCACTGTGCACCTAATATAATTTTTGGAGGTTTGCTTAGTGGAAAGTAAAATAAAACAAAATAAAGGCACTAAAACCTAGACTATAATGTGTACAAATGTATGTGTGTGTGTGAGTCAGTGAGAGAGAGAGGACAGTAGCAGGGAAGGTGGACTCACATATGTTTAGTGTCAAGGTTCGGTTCTTTTTGGGTCTTTCCCCCAACTACATATTCTGTACAAAACCAGTCAGCAGCATAACTTTTGCTGAGCAGCTCATAATTTAGAGGACAACCTTGGAAAACCTCCAGTATATCTGCCACTCTAATTTATACCTATGAGGATTAAGATGTCCAGAAAAGCCATGAAAATGACTAAGTATATTCCCACTTGATCAATTACATTGTCTCATAAGAAAATGTAGGAGTAATATCTGCATATATATATATTTAATAAATGTCATATACAACCTGGGAAATGTGTATCAGCAGTGTGTATATTAATTTAATAAGTCAGTTAATGTTTTCATTAAAAGTAACTCTCAAAATGAGTCTTTAAAATGTTATGTCAGGCAAAGCAATAAACACAAGCTAATTCACTGGTGGGTCAGACCCTGACTTTTTGATACAGCTGGGGTTTCTGTAGACCATGTCACTTGTCAATTCTTTGACCTAAGGTGAGCTGATGGGAAAGAATCTAGTGAAAAGAGAGAGCTGGATCCTTTAGTAAAGTCAACTGGAGTAGTTTTACTGACATCACTGCAGTGGCAATAATTTATATAGGTGAAGATGTGTTCTCGAATTGATTGCAAAGTATTTTTGTTTTCCTGCAATTTTCATTTCTCATCTGCATTTTTTTTCTCTCATGTTTTCATGAATTTTTTTTTTTTTTACTATTTTTTTTATAACCATATCTAAGAAAATTAAATGATCATGCTTTAAACTAAACTGAGATGGCGGGTATTTTTTTTTCTTGCTTATTCTTCTTCTTCCACTCTTTAAGAAAGGGGAAAAAAGCCTTTAAATTGTACTTTACATGTAGCACCAGAAATATTAAATCCTTTGGTAGCTATTGCCTTCTTCCATATGCCAATGAGAGCTGCATAATTCATGTGTAGCAAGTTATTCAGCCAAGAAAAAAGTAGGCTGCAGAAGAAAAAGTGAACAATTTTTTGAAAATGTTTTTTATAAGTTGATATTATTACACTGGAGCTAAATTTCCCCCAATTCCAATTTAGCAGACTGGAAAATGACAATAAACATAGTAGATTTCAGTAGCCACATTTAAGCTTTTCATTATGTTTTGAGTCAATGCTAAATATAATATGAGGGGTGCTAATGCTGTAATGTTTAGACATTATGTTTCCCTGTGCTTTTGAGATACTAATTTGTGGTTACAGAAAGCTTAGGCATTCAAGTTAACTTTTTGCAATTTCGGGCTTATTGTCTTATCTGTCTAGAATGCCAAGAGACACACCGTGGTGTAACTCTGTTAAGGATCCCTTAGTGTCAGGAAATGCTATTTGAGAAATGGAAAAGAGACATTATTATTCCAGTCTCATTAATAGTTGGAAATACTATAGCAGGAAGCTACTGAATAGAGCTTGTCAGATAAGTTTCTAATTTCAAATGTGTCCCCATACCCATGGCTAGACTCCAGAGTGAGACGTGAGATCAATTACCTGAAATGCTGCAGATCTAGAATTAACAACTGCAACGTATTCATTCTTTTTGCATATAATTCATTATCTGTCTGTAACCTTAGTACCATCAGTCTTTATTTCTGACATGAACAGTGCTCAATGGTAAAACTGAGGGGACATCAAATTTGAGTGAAATGTAGTACATTTGAAAGCCAGACAGAGAATCACCAGCTAGAAAGAGAACTCCAGAGGCTGCCTCATCCAAGCACCCACTCAAAGCAGGGCAATTGGAGCAGGGTTGTTCAGTGTCTTGTCTAGTCAAATTTTGAGTATCTCCAAGAGCAGAGATCCACCAACCCCTCTGGGTGACCTGTTCCAGTTTTAAACACCTATATATTATAAAAGTTCTTGTATTGAGTCAGAATTTCTCATGTGTACCAGCTTGTGTGTTCATTTTCTCTTGTCTTTCCACTCTGAGAAGCATCTCTGTGCACATCTGAGAAGACTTCAGCTCCATCTTCTCTGTGCCCTGTCATGAGGCAGTTGTAGAGAGCAATAGGGTTGCTGTGAAGTCTTCTCCCTTTAGGACTGAACAAACCCAGTTCTTTCAGCCTTTGATCATGTGTCTGATATTCCAGCTCCTGACCATCTTGGCATTTGCCATATCTCAAAGCTAGGACCATATCAAGGTAAGGATCATGTGTTGCTTGTGTTCGACTCCCCTTCATCTGCAACTGTTAAAATTTGGCTTTTTCAAACCCCTGGGTCCTGAAAGATGTAACTAGGGTCATTTTGTGCATTTTGTTTTGGTTTGGTTTTGTTTTTTTCCTTTAGCAGAGAACAGTGATGGCTCCAAAACTAATGATGGCTCCAAAAGTTCTACCCAAACTTTTGTATATTTATTTATTTACTAATTTATTCTATGAGTCTAAATACATGTGAGAAAAGCCCTCTCCCTAGTAATGGTGTTTAAGAAGTCATGCCAAACTCCCTCTATGGACACATCCAAAGAGAGGCCTAATGTCTGACCACAGGATGATCAATGCCAACATTTAAAGAACATTAATTCCATGTAAAATGAAATGGGATTTTAAATTAATTGCTATTTCTAAAGCAGAACCTTGCTGAAGTTTGGTTTTTTCAATTTTTTTTTTAAAGTAGGGAAAAAAATAGCACAAGACCAGATGCTCTTCTAACACTGACTCATACAGTAGCAATCTCTGATATGAAAGAGCAGTTTTGCCATGGTCTATTGGACAGAATGAAGAACAATGCCCTCCCCAATGTCATTGTTCATTGATGTATTTAGTGATTGCTACTTTTTGATCAGGAATGTATTCAATCACGTAGTAGGCAGAATTTTATCTCTCTGAATAAGCTGTTGAAGTGGAGGCTTTCCATTTAGCTAGATTCAAGAGCAAGACTCGGCAGCTTTCAAAGAATGATTAAAGTGGGTACAAAAATCTGTGTACTGGAGAGTGATCCTTCTTTTTATGAAGTACTGGAAGAATAGTCTATGAAGAAGACAAACTGAGGCAAAAATTATGTTGCAAGTCCTAGAACCCACATACTGAAAACCTTAAGGTGCTATAGGAAAAACTGATATTGTGGAACTGCTAGTCTAATTTTATACTCAGATAGAGCTATGCACTGATTAGGTAAATCCTCAAGTGTTTAAAATTTCCATCAACCACAACCTTGTGAATTAGTAGCATCGCATTTTTGGAAGTATGTGTGTATGTCAGATAAATTTTCATACACCTTTATTTTGCACACACTAATTGCAAGAAAACATAAAAATACACTTTCCTCCCTCAAACATTTCTATTGTCAAGTCAAACCTACCTGCTTCGCCTTCAGTTCCAGGTTTTTGTCTTTCTAAATATTTAAGCTAACTTCTTTCTAGAGCCAGTCATAAAATAAACTGTACTTTGTTTGTATTTAATTATACAGTTACATATAAAATTATAAGAAAATTATATGTCCAAATTTGGCATTCACATTTTTGTACACATGAATTACATTCAGGTCTAAGTCATCATTCAAATGGGCTATCTGGACAATTCACACTGCTATTCATACTTGTTTTCTGTGATTACTACTAGCAGAATTAGCTTTTGCAAATGATTGAAAACAAAAAGCAGATGTACTGCATGGAAATTTAAAAAAAGGAACTAGATTTTTTACTTCCTTGAGGGTTTGGTCGGGATTCATTGTGAAGAATTAGTGAAGACTGCTACAGCTTCTTCTTTTATCTCATGTTTTTCTCATCCCTAGTTAATTGGACAGTCAATTGGACACTCTGGGTAGAAATTTGGATGAAAAGGATCTTAGAAATAATCATTAATTCAAACAAACTGATTTTTTTTTTCACTGGTTAGTTTTGTCCTATGTTGAAATAAAAGGTTACCGAGCTGATAGTGCTCTGTGCACTCAGCTGCGCTTTACTGACATGTGGGAAGGATTTTCAGAAGAAAAATAAGAATCTTATTCCTAAAATGAGCTCCAACTTTTAAGATATTTCCAAGAAAACAGGAGGAAGGGATGGAGGTGTTTATGACTCATTCCTCTTGTCCTTCCTTCACTCAAGTTTCCTGCTTGTGCTTCTAAATATGGCAAAAGTCTTTCTTCACTTTTCACTTTGTGAATGTTTTATTTGCAGTAAACACTGGTGTATGAGCTTTATATGGGGCTTGGGATATCTGGCAATTATGTACCCCATGAATTCTGCCCAGAGCCACAGTAACTGCAGGCTGTATGTTGGGCTAATTGTGCTACTGTGTTGTTGCTAACACTGATCTATGCCACCATCTGCAATTTTGCTCCCCTTCCTCCTTCCCCTTTCCCCCTTCACCCTTCCCCTCTCCTCTCTTTTGTTTTCTTTCTTTTCTTTTTGACTGAAGGTCTCTTTTCCATTTACAATAGTTACAGCAGATAACATAATACCAAAGTAATTCTCCTACTCATTAAAGAACCCTTCTGTATTAGTTCTGTAAAAAATTAATATGAAAAGAAAGCAGAATTCATAAAATTAGAGTGCACTATCCCTCACAACTTGGATAGTGAAGAGAGCATTTTTCAGCCTTCAGGAGTGCTTATATTTTATCACATCTTTCATTTATTTAAATTATTAGGCAAAAAACTTGGGACCATACCAGGGCTTTCATCTCCTCAAATTTCTTCCTCCTGTGTCTCCAGATATTTCTCTGACAAACCAGGAACACAAAATGGCTCTTTTCCACAGGTATCCTGAGGGCGTATTTGGAGGTGGCTGTGCTGCCTGACTGGGAGACAGTGATAGCTCAGAAATAAGATGTTATAGCCTTCCAGACAAGAAAAGTTGCCACAGCAATGATGATGCCATGAATAGAATTTATGGGCTACTGTGTATTTATCCACTGTCATTGCTAAGCAGTGCAAGCAATCTAGCAAAACTCCCATCAGCCACAGCGTCTGTTAAGCTTTAAAGCATAACTTCAAAATAAGACCCTGTGTTTGCAAATCCAGCACCATGCAAGAAGTACCATCTGGCCTAGATCTATTTGGGAGTAAATCAGTTCTTTTTGTGAGACTGAGGAGAGACAGACCCAAAAAAAACCACAAGGCATTTGCATTGAGAATTTACAGTAGTTGAAACAGACACAAGAATTGACTATTTCTGTGCAATAGGATAGTGCAAAACAACGCACTTGATCACGCTATGACTCCAGAATAATCTCAGTAAGAGGGAAGAAGAGGAATCCCTGTTGGGCTTTTCTACAATTTCAGCAACGTATAAGGATGTTTGAAAAGGAGATGAATTTCTATAGGGCAAAATAAAATGAGACAGGGATCCTAAAGTATTCAAAAACCACATGATTCAACAATGTCCCAGAATAAATAAAGACAGAATATTTCTGGAAATAAATAGCCTCATTTCACCTTCTGTAAGACCTGCAAGCTAGATCAATTGCTTTGTGCTGGGGAAAGAATTTTCAGGCAGCACAAAAGTCATATCTGATCCAAAAGCACCTAGCAGTATCAAAACAGATGTCACAGTTGGTCGGTGATTAGTTCATGGCGATAGGAACAGCTTCTGGAATATTGAACGGGTAACCTTTATTTGACACTTCTTGAGGGACTTCAGATATATGCCAAGAGCCTGAAAAATAATAATTATCCTGAACTACAGTTATAAAACAAGGTCAGAATTTAAACTGCTGGTCAACTATTTTTCTGGATTCTGCAGGCACATGTAAGAAACCCCTGGGACAGTATTCAAAGCTACAAACCCAAGGACTAACATTAAAGAACTGAAGAAATAATATACAAGTTATTAGTCACGAAATACTTCAAACTTACCGAATTTTTAACTGAAAGTAGAGCAATGCCTTAGGAGGCAGCCTAGAAACAGCAGTAATACAAATTTTGCAGTTTGCAAGCGAAGCCCTGAGAGATACAGAATCACAGAATCACAGAATCACAGAATCGACTGGGTTGGAAGAGACCTCAGAGATCATCGAGTCCAACCCTTGGTCCAACTCTAGTCCGTTTACTAGATCATGGCACTAAGTGCCATGTCCAATCTCAGTTTAAAAACCTCTGGGGACGGCGAGTCCACTACCTCCCTGGGCAGGCCATTCCAATGCCTGATCACTCTCTCTGTAAAGAATTTCTTTCTAACATCCAGCCTAAATTTCCCCTGGTAGAGTTTAAGCCCATGCCCCCTTGTCCTATTGCTAACTGCTAACCCAATGCAGCTGCGCAGAAAGGAGGAGTTGTGCCTGGTTGTGCTCTTTGCAATGGGACAGGTTAAGCCATTCACAGGGTACACCGGCTGTGAAGCCTCATCCCAAGTCCACAGGATGCATCTGGAAGAAGCCTCTGCTGAGTAAATCGAACTGATCACACCGTGTTTTTGGGGGCCTTTGCATTGTGATGAGAGGAAAATCACATGCTAATGGCAGATATGTTCAACTTCACCTTCCAGAGAGAAAGCAGAATCTACCATCTAGTCACTTCTGGATATCTGAGTAGGCATTCCAGTCCTGTGTTCCAGGCAAACAGACAAAACCCCTGCGAACAGCATGTGGTGAGATGGGCACTAAATTAATCCCGACTTCAACAAGTAGCACAAGGTGAGGTTTGTGAGAAATTAGGGTTTCTTTAAAGCAACCCAGACAGTAACCCTAGCAGAAAACATGAAGAAGGTGCATGCCCCACAGCTGGGAGCAGAGCAGCCTCGAATGAAACCAGGACTGTGTTTACAAGTCAGAGACAAGCACCTGATAACAGGCATTAATCTGAGGAATTGTGTACAGTGGCTGAGAATGGGAAAAAACTCTTTCCTCAGCAGCTCTCCCCTTAAGGTCAGGAATTTTTAAGTCATGCTGAATTTCTCACACATCAGAAATGCAATTTGGAAATGGGGGGCTCATTTTTCACTTTAGGTTGCCATATTCCCGATTTTCTGTATTCCAACAATGAGATATTTTGCTACTGCATGTTTTCTCTCGTATGCTGATAATGTAAATGGGAAGGTGGTCTTATCAGGACAGAGAATTCATAACTGATGGAAAAGGCAAAAATAAAAGGAAAGGATCCAGAGCTTGAAATTTTTATCCACTGTCAGATATACAGATTGACTAGTCAGGAAATCAAATGACAGATTAGCAGGGGAAGAAAATGTTGAGGAAGAACAAGAAGATGAAAATCAGATGACTGAGAACCTGGAGTTCTTTTCTGAGATGATTCTTTTGATTTTTGTAATTTTATATCTTTGTATTTTTGAAGCACTGCCTTTGTTTATTCATGTTAAAATACATGCTGTCGCAAGACAGGTGTCCTTTCATCCTTTATTTTTTATTAATGCCATATGCTATGGAAGAAGCCTCTGAGCAGCAGCATCAGAGACAAAGACAGGGCCACGGCACAGTACGTGTTGATACCGCATAGCGGGATCAGGACGCCAGCCGATTCCTGGAGAATTCCCAGGCAAATGTCACTTGTGCTTATACCTTGTGACTCTGATGTTGATGACAAGTGAGCTCCTGTCACACAGCAGACTCTTGCTACTTATAACACAGAGATATTTAAATGTAACCGAGTTAAAAATGTTAAACATGTTAACACCAAAGGAATTTTTTTGAAATGGGAACTGAAGTGGCAGCCATTTTAGACTTCAAAAAGTTACTAATAAAAATAAATTTGTTCCTAGTACTCTGAAAGATTTATGGAGATTCTTATCTTCAGACATGTGCATACTTCTATTCTAGCTAAAGATCGTGAAGGATTTGGATCTTATTTTTTAATACAATGTGTCTTGCTTATGGCAGTTTTCTAAAGTTTAAATAAGATCTCTTATCATTTGTGCTACGTTAAAAATTATGATTTGATGCATTATAAATTAAAATTTTAAGTTGTGACAGAATTTTTTTTTCACATTATTTTTGTAAAGCTCAGACCTAGCATGATTTTGAATAAAGTAATTTAAAATCACTGATTCAAATCACTCCCCTACTGTTTTGGCTCTTTCTGGAGAGACAGGATTAAGAAGTAGGTTTTTTTTATGTCAGAAATGTTTGAAAATGTTTATATGCAACTGCTTGGTGAGGAACTCATGATTTATAGCATTAAAGAAAAAGAAAAAAAATCTTGCAGCAGTGCTGTGGCAAAGCTTATAAAGACAGAACAGTCACAGCATGTAAAACTGCAGTTACTATAGTAACAGAATGTTAGTCCTTTATAAATGAATGTGGAGAATTTGAGGATGTACAATCTGACATAGCAGCACTGTGAAACTAGTCACATTCATCACTCTTACCATAAATTTGTGTTACAGTAGAACGAAAAAAACCCATCTGCAGTGGAGCACGTAGAGCACGTAGAGGTTAGCACGCAGAAAGGATTATACTAGGGATTATGCAAGTGTATGGGAAGATGGACATTGTCTTAGAGAGTGGATAACACAAATGATCAATGCTTTGGTGTGATTTCCTCAAACAAGGCTCCTAGATTAATTGATGGAATCAACAGACTCATAGGCAGGCTTCCTAGGAAATCCTCTATAGAAAGAAAATTAGAGGGACATGCAAAACACTCCTGTTCTGAAACGTGCACTTAAATGTATTTTGGATCTATGTTTATCACCACGAGGTCCACTTAAAAACAAAGGATGTGTCCTTCTCTTTTGAACCATTTGTACCCTAGGTTAGGTGAAGGGGGGTTTGGTTTGGTTTTTGAAAAAGTAACATTTGTTATATTACTAATTTTTTTTTTCACCTGGAGGCATAAGGAGAATAAAATTGGTGGGATTTTTATGGGTTGTCAGGTTTAGAAGATGTGTTTAATAAGTGTGGGATAATAACAGTCAGTAATATGTAAACTTCATAATTAAGTTAGAAGCCTGAAGCTATGTTTTCATAATAAAATCTTTATGATAAATGGTTGTTAGTTACTAAGTCTGCTATAACTGGAGTCTGCTATACCCTTCTAAAGCAGACTTGAGAACAGAAATCTGTTCTGTCCCAGATTTCCTTATGGTGCATGAACTTCAATTTACAAGAGTTCCTCTGCATAAAAGGGAGAAAATAGTAACCCTAAAACACAGGGTGCTAAGAAAATAAATGTATTATAGAATCTGAAGCACTTCAATAACATGCTCACATAACATTTTCAGACTGGTTTAGATGAACTTAGGGATGCCCTAAACCTTTTTTATGCTTTGGAAATGTTTCCTGTTAATGGAAACATAGTTGTACGTACTATATAGTACAGCACCATGTACTGCTATGGAAGGAGGGAGAGAAAATTAAATTTTGGTGAATTCTGTCAAGGCAGGAAGAAAAAGGAAAAAGGAGAAAAATAATAGTTTTCTTCATGTGCTCTCCATTCTTTCAAGTTACTGAGTTCTTGGGTTTAACAAGAATCTGCTGCGAAGGAAGATAAAAGACATTCACATCAGGAAAGTCACGAAGGTCTAGATTTAAAGGGCATTATCTATTTTATAGTCAATATGTTGAACTTAATAAAAAGGGTTTCTTTTATTTAAGTGGATTTTTATTTAGAGTTTTACCCATTTAATAAGCACTAGCATTTCAGGAAGTTATAACTTTTCCTACTCATTTTCCCTCCTATCTGAGTTTCACAGTATGAATGAAGCGTGTAAACCTTTCACAATAGAACAGTACTTGAGAGCTCAGGGGGAGTCCCTTGTCCAGACTGGCGGCTGGGAATCTTTATAAAGAGCCATTCAGGAGATGAATATTAATTACAAGCTTGAAAACAACAGCAATATTGCAGTGATATATATCAGAAGCAGACATGAGCTGAGCTATTGTGATGACTTGCCATAGGTGAGTAATTAAAGGCACATGTTAAATAGGCTAATTAAACTGTAATGCACATTATTCTGGACAGCTGAGCAGTGAAGGTTGGTGTTACAGAGCCCACTGGCCTTCCTTCTTTATCTTCTGTTCCTGGTCTTTCTCCAGATGCAGCCTGTCAGTAGTGTCTGAGTGCTCATTGGGGACTGTGAAACTTTGAACTAAGTTGAAAATTTGCTCAAGTAGATGCAACATTTTAGTTATGCATTTAACAGAAGAAATCTGAAGGTCCACAAATCTTTGCCTTATATTTAATATGAAAAAAGAAGGAGAAAGGAAAAAAAGAAAGGAAAGGAAAGAAAGGGAAGAAAGGAAGAAAGAAAGAAAGAGAGAGAGAGAGAAAGAAAAAAAAATTCCTCTGCTATGCATTTAGATAAGATTGAAGAAGGTTCAAAGTAGTAATAAAAAACATTATGAGCTGTTGTATTCTGACAACATAGTCACTTAAACTTCAGTATGACTGGAATGAAAAGCTTAAAATAATAAGGATGCTACCAGTCACCGTAAAGAAGGAATGTGCTGACAGTTTAATAGAATTCATGTTGGCCACCTATCAGCTGATGAGTGCAATGGGTATTTTAAACCAGCTTTAAATTTATATACATTAGTCAATAGAAGCTACTGTTACTTGCTCATTAAAAGTAATGTACAGACTGTGGCCTCTAAGTGTTCTGGGACAGATGTTTCCAATTCTTCCTATTCAAACTGTTTCACTGTGCATAAAGAGAGAATATAGAGAATAGTTAGGGCTTACACTAAGTGGCTTCATTTTCAGTTATCTGGAAATCTCAAAAAGAAGATACATAAAGGTGATACAGGTCCAAGTAAGTGTTTTTAAAATACAATACAATACAATAAAAAGTAAAACTCAGAAGTAAAACAAACAATATTTTGCAAGGGCTTGATGACGATTCAGACAATGTAGTGTCTGATCTAAGAGGCATTATCTTCTGTCATATTTTTCTGAATGCTCTAGAAATTAATGCATTTATTAAGATTTCAAATAATAATGAATACTAGAAGCCTAAGGACTGCAACATTTAGTCTTCCTGACAAAAATATAATAATGTCTCATAAGAAATATTAGAAAGCAGACAAGTGCTATAGTACACATATGTAAAATCACTACTAGATGAAGTACTGTTAAAGATTATATCATCTATAGACCAAGTCACAATGAATATATTATCACATCAGTGCTGGCAAAAATCTTTCTGGGAATCATTTATTCATTACAAAATCGAATTTCATTGCAGTACAAACTCTTTTCCATCTTGACCCAACTTCAAGGAACAAATTTAGGCAAAGGAAAGTAATATATCTAGAAAATATTGAAACAGCATTAATCAAAATGCAATGTTTTGACTTTTTTTTTTTGAGAGCTGGTTGTCCTAGAGGCTTAGATACAATTCCTAGAACTATAGCAGAGATACTGGGGTTCTTTATATTCACACACCCTCAGCATCTGATAAATATGGATTCAGCTCTGCTGCCTGCCAAATTCAGAGGGGGACAGGAACTTAGGTATATTCCTTTTCCAAGTCAAGTGATATGGAGTATTTGAAGATGTCTTTCTCTTAATATTTCCTATTTAAAGTGTTCCATTTTGCAAAAAATAATGAATTATTCATTAGACAAGAAATACAGAGAAAGTAAGAACTCTCAATTATTCATATGACTTTAGATCCCATGATTTTGAGTGCAGAGGTGAATAGTAGTCAAAAGTTTCTGACAAAAATCTTCTCAAGGATTATGTTTTTCATATCTTTGTCCCAATTGCATATTTTATATGTGAAAATTATGTCATTATTTGTATGAAAAAAGCAAGATCATATAGTAAAAATATACTTTGGCGTTGTCATATTCTCCACTCTTTTTATATATGTGCTTTTTACTTTCATTCTTAAAAAAAAATTGAATCTTTATAGGCTGTCCACTCTTGTTTCCCAAATTTCTGTAGATTTTTCAGTAATTGCTTTTTTTCCTCATTTATGGGCATCCTAAATTTACCTCTATGGTTGATTTAAAACAAAGCTTTGAATCTGAACTAAGTCAAGCCTTCCAAAAATTTCCTTAACAGGATAAAAGAAGAGGGAAAATCATACACAGCTGATGATTTGATTTAGGTATTCCTTCTCACAGGCTTGCTGTAGTTTCACAGCCTGCCAGAGCCCCACAGTGTGCATTAGGCAGGATATTATACAATATAGTCACTCTTTCCAGCAGGTCTCATTGTATAAATTTACCAGTCCCTTATTCTGTGACTTGGCTATCAACCAAAATGTGGTATGCACAGGAGTTTCAAATGACTAGTGGCTTTGTGATGCAATCATTTGAACACATACCAACTTTTTAAATATCTTTTTTTTATATATACTGGTACAATGCTGTATGATTTACAAAGGATTAGAAATAAATATGTTAGTAGCAGCACAACTTCTGTAAAACGTTAATACATATTTGCTGGTGCATTCACAGCACATTATGAATGATAAACAGGTGACAAGGGTTGCCTTTATAAAATACTTACCATGAACTCTGGTTTTAGTTATGCTATAAGCTGCTCAAGAGCCATTAACAGAAAGTGAATACACTTAGCAAGGTTATAGTAAGCTATTTACAATGAAATGCACGAGCTTAAAATTAAGTACTGCAAATGGTGACAAAAAGTTGACAAGCCACAATTATACAATAAACTGCAGTGTGATACAGAATAGCCCCCCCAGGTGTTCCACTTTCTGTGAAACATGGCATAAGGAGCACTGTATCAAAATTTGAGCCTTTGGAGTACAGCAAAATGAAATCATATCCATCACAAATCCCCTAGTGAGTTTTTGAATAAAAGTATGTGGTAAGTTTGAAAACATAATTTTGGACAATCAAAAACCATTTCTGATGTTAAATGGCTGATTGATGTCCTACATGTCATTCTGATACTGACAAGACACTTTCAAAGTACAGAATTTTTCAAATATGGCTTCCAAGACTGAAGAATAAGTTTTAGGTATCAATTTTCTCACTCTATATAACCTAATTCCTTTTGCTCCTCCAAACAAGTAGTACAAATTGCAGTAGAATTTGCTATTCTTAAATCTTGCTTCCAGTTTTCCTTACTCTAAAGTGATAGGCTTTAAAGGAATTTCAGATAAAAATATTAGAAGAGCAGTGTTAAGATGAAAATAAGTGCTAATACTAGTTCATATTTAATTAGGAAACAAAAGTAGTTTCTATTATACATAAATCTATGCCTTTTTTGAACAATGACTTTTAAATTTGCCTTGAGAGATAAGACTGTAGTTTAGAAAAAGTCTACCTAGACTTTAGAGAGACTTTAATCTACAGATATTAGGCTAAAAATAGTCTTTGTTTACATCACAGTTCCTGTGGTCTCTTGGGAACCCAGAAGTTATTTCTAAAGGAAGAAAAAAATTAGTTTCTGCATATGACAACATCAGAAACTGAATTTTTGCTTAAAAACTCTAGAATGGTCACTGTAGTGAAAACAACCTACACTGTCCCACTAATGGGCTCCAAATTGAAGAAGGAAGAACCACTAAGAAAAACAGACTGTTCACTTTTCCACATGCTTTCAGCTTTTCACATTTCTACAGAAACTTCCATTACACCTGCAAAATATTTCAGAAATCATCAGCAGAGCCTGATGTGTATATTCTTGTCTCGAAGAAATATCAGAAGTGTCTGAAATACCATTTGAAAATATGCGAAGGAGGTAAGGTCCTAAACCTCTCCACAATCTGGAGTGATCTGGGCATCTAATTTTCTTGGACTCTCATATAACTTCAGTGTAACTCCAAACACAGTATCTTAGATAAGTTTTTCTTATTTCCTGCTGTTACAGAGCTAGTCAGTGTTCTGACTCTGTCAGGATTCCCCTAGTTTTTAATCTGTATTGTTCTGTGAGGCTGGATGGTTATAAATTCTTAAAATATTTACCATATTTTCTTCTTTCTTCAGATACAATGGGAAACTGGTAAAGTTTGTAGAAATGCTGTAGTAGCCTGGCTCTTCTGTAGCTGTAGTTGTAGTAGCCTGGCTCTTCTACAATAGTCAAATCAGGAAGTCGTTGAGCTGAAAATTCTTGGAGGCTTCAGAGTACATATGTATCAAATACGTTTCTCCCGTTCTTTTTTCTACTGTATATTTTTCTCATAGCTGTAAGGAGATGGTGTTTCATGTTAATGAACCTTTGTTTTGGCTCAGCAGGGTTATTCTTGTCTTCTTACCTTGTGTTCTCCTTGCACCTAAAAATACAAGTGTTTTTTTTTTTTTAAAAGGAACATTTCTTCATGTAGCACTGTAATGTTACCTAAAGTACTAAAAGATGGGATTCACCGTGACATTCAAATTTTCTCTCTTCTGACATGATTTCTTTTTCAGTAGCAAATTTTTTTCCAGTTAAAATTATGCAGCTGGCAAAAACTAAAATAGCAATAGATTGTTAAGGATCTGGATCAGGATCTGGATTTACATCAGCTGATGGAAATAGTTACAGCTCCACAGCCTTCAGCTGACATGCACCAACAGTCCTGACAGGGAGGTTCTATTTATGTTTGCCTAATGAGATATGCAACTTCATAGGAGGAGAATCGCCTCTTCCCTGAATGCCATGTTGGTTTCTAGCTTGTTGAAATGTTCATGAACTATATTCAGCTAGAATTAGTCTTAAAATGTTCTCCTGCTGGTAATTGCCTGACACAGAAAAGGCATCATAGAATTGCTTCCAGGCACTGTATTTCCAGGAGTATTTTAATATTCATATTAATTAGTAGAGACTGACTTTCTTTAAAAGATAATACATATTTTAAAGTGTCTTGATTTGTAGTAAATGTAGGTGAGTAGTCTGCCAGACTTGAAAGGTAAATACAGTGAACTAAATTCACATCCTATTAAACTCACACAGACAAGCCCTTAGCTGGTGCAATAAAATCATATCAATTTTATTATTACTTTTATTGCTTATTTGTTCTAAAATGACCTTCAATAAGCACTGCTTTCCTTCTCATCTCCTCAAACAGAAAGAGGTCAGCAAAAACATGGCTGTCAAATATCTGTCAAAATAGATTTATTGTGCTGCTTAAACCTGTTAAAGTAGTTTTTTTTTTCTCCTTCCCTTCTGTAATCTGACCCAGGGGTTAAACTCTCAAGTACGTTATTTTATTTATTTTTTTCTTTTTCTTCCTGACAACCTACATGAAAGAAAACAGGTATGAGTCAAATCTCTGGGGCATGGAGTGTTTGAGTGAGTATGAAGCTTCTTACTGCTGGCAAAACTGGCTTTAAAATATTACCTGACTCCAGATATTTTCATCAGTTGACTAAAGAAAGATAAATCCTATTTTATCTTGTAATTTAATTCTGGTATGGAACTGATGTTTTACACAGGACCCACTAAAATCACAACACATGCCTTGAGCTAAATTTGCCATCCAGCCCAAATGAAGTAAGCTTTGGGTGGTTTTCCTGCCCTTCTGTTCCCTCTTTCTCTAGATGACCTGCTACAGAATCAAGTTTCTGCCAGGTTAGAACTGGAAAATCTAACTAAGATCCTTAAATTTGTCCATAATTTTTTGCTCTATGAAACTAGGATAACATAATGAAAGGTAAAATTCTTTTGAAACATGGTTGTGTTTACCAATAACTGAGATCTGCCATTATTCCTTGTTAAGTTAGTATAAAAAGCAACATATGCTTACAAAATACCACTCTTTCTGAGAGGTAAATTTAATTCCATTATCCCTTATTTCAAGCATACATTGCATGTAGTAGCTGCTAAAGACTCTCAATTTGCAGAAACTCTTGTAAAACAGTTACTTAATTTCAGGGAGAATGACAACATATGATAAACACAGAAGAGGTCATTAGCGCAGCTACATGGATATTATCTCAACTGCCACATTGCTGGCAATATGTAGAAGTATTTTGCAATGTGATAAGCCTAGACAAAGTATTCACTAATGTGATGTTGAGATGACTCATAATGTCAGGCAGCAAAAGAAGTCTATGTTTTCACCTTTAATATTCTTTAGAATGATTCTGAAATGCAAGGGCTAGATAGTGAGCCACTATCAATAAGAACAGCTTGATTTTCTTCACTGATTTACTGCTCTTTACTACCAGCTAGTAACAATCTGGCCCATGACACTGGCTCATGCTGTTTTCTCTGAGAACAATGAGGTTTTTTGCTAATGGAAATGTTCCCAGTAAGTATGAGAAGGATAATAACGTCAGATGGTCAGATACTGACTACTACATGATTGGATTTCTGGGAACATGTTCACCTTTTCCAACAAGATTTTGGAAGAAGGGAAATCTGTCCATTTGTCCAAGACGTCGAGTGCCTGAAAGATATCTGGAAATTTAACGAAAATCTGACAGTGTACATGCAACACATACAGTGTGCTGTAGTGTGCGTTTTGAATGAGAGGTATCTTATAAAACATAGTTACACAACATTACTCACCTTCTCAGATAACAAGGATTAGGCAGGATGCTTTGGCCAGCCAGCAGAGACTACTAGCAGAATGGGGTGCTCCAGCTTTGTGTTTAGGTGGGCTAGTGAGCACTTAATAATAAGCTATAAGTGTTTCAGTGCTTTAAAAATATACATTGTACTTGTAAGAAATTAATATTTTTGTTTTTCGGAAGAGCTGTTTTATATCACATGAAATCACAATGAATCAGGCTTTACATTCACCAGATACCCTGGTATGAGGTGCAGTTTAGCTACAGGGGTGTTGCAAAGGCTAGTTTATCCTGCTGAGAAGCAACAGGGTTATTTAGCTCATTCATTTCTCACTGCTGAAGTGGTTACATTATATCTATTATCTGAACTAGTTCTGTTGCTGTCCTCCTGGGTCTATGTATGCTTCCCTGTAGTATACAGATCAGGCATGTTGCACGGTTGCACTTTGTAGGAAATGAATTCACAAGTGAGTGAATAACTAAATTTTCACACCAGAAGGAGGTCTTGAGACCTGACGTGGTGATGCTCTGCAGGATGTTGTGTAGAGACAGCAGTGCAGCTGGCCGGGGAGCTCTGACAGCCCCTGTGCTAAAGGGCTCTCTTATCCCTGGGGCTGCATTTTCTTTAGCTATATGCACATGTGCTGCAGTTTGCTCTCCCACTCCATTTCCTCTGTCCTGCTCTAGCCATGTTGCGCTGTTGTTGCCTAATAGAATGGTTAATCTTGCTTTTTATCTAAAAGCTTCTGAACCACTGAGCTTAATAGTATCCACTGAAGATGTAAACATCAATTAAACTTAACATTAAATTTGTTAATCCCATTAGGATTGCAACTCAAATATTCTTCAGACATGTTATACATACCTACATACCTAGTATAAAATAATTTCTTAAAATACTGTCCTTATAAAAGGTGCAATTAGAACAAGGATCATTAAGGTGGATTTTACAGTAATTTGGTTTACTGCTTTATTCAGCTTATAAAATTTAATGTAGCAGGTTTGCCTGCAGTTCTATTTTGCACATTAAGAAAGACACAGAGGAAATATATCAAATCAAACAAACTTTCCAATTACCACCTTTCACCAAAATAAAATGTGATAAAGAGATGTATAGAACACATTCACTTACATAAATAAAATTGCAAGTACAAGAGAGCTTAAGATAGAAACTGACACATTGACTGAAGACCACTTTACTCCCTCTGTTGTGAACTGCTTGTTTGCAAAGCCATTAATGCAATGTTCACTTGTTAATTATTCCCAGGACCTATCCAGTACAGCATCAACACTGACAATACTTTTTTTAATTCTTGAGCTAAAGTTTTAATTAATATTATCTTGTTTGTAGGGATTGATGTTCACATGTTAAAGCACAAAATCAGTTTTATGTGAACTATGTAGTATATTTGACACCGTTGTCAGGACAGCATTTTATGGAGTGTCCATGAAGTGACTTGGCACACTATGCAGCCCATGAAAATTTAGTGCATATTTTTATAGGACAGTATAGTAAGGAAGGAGTCAGAGGCTGTAAGATAGATGGAGCTGCACAAGTAAAAGAATTACTATGAACTATGGCAAAACAGGGTCAAGGGACCAACAAGGTCAGGTTTAGAGCAGAATTAATGGGCAAGAGTGTAAATGGATCTGAGATCTGACTTACAGTGAAAAGTATAAGCAGCTGGACAAATTGAAAAAAATTTGCAGTGTCCCACGTGTCAGCAACATCCTTTTGCAAATCTAAGAGCCATTCTGAGGCTTGAGAAACTCAGGTTAAATCCTCTGCTAGGCTAAATAGTGTAATTCCATTGATTGCAATGGCACTGTTCCCATTTATCCAGTCAATCATCTGACCTGCAGTTTTTCCTGGTAAAGTGGATCACAGACCCTTTTATTCTACTGAAATCACCAGCAACTAGTCTCCCTCCATCTCTTTCTTTCTCTCTCTCTCACACACAAACAATGTGTGTGAGAGAGAGACTCATAGAATCTCATAGAACTCATAGAATCTCTTAAGCAATTTGTCCAGTTTCTTTCAAGCCATGTAGTCTTTTAGCATCTGCTGAGTTCTTCAGAAAGTAATTTCTAACTTTACTACTACATGCCTTAAATACATGGTATATGAAGAAATATCTCATCATTCAACACTGTGCAAAGAGGTTTGCTCTGATCCTAGCCAAGCAATTTTATTTGATTTCTTCCCCTCTTTCAATCCCTTCCCCCTTTGTTTTGGAAGAAGCAGTGAACAATCAATCTCTATTCACTCTCTGCTTTCCACTCACAATATTATAGACCTTTCTCTATTCAGTCTTCAGTTGTCTCTTTTTCAAACAGAAAAATACTAATCTACTCAGTTGCTCTTTTTCCAAAAGCTTTTCCACACATTTGATCATTCCTGTAGCCTTTCCCTGTACCTTTTCTATCTCCACAGTATGCTTTTTGAGAGGAAGCAGACTGATTTCTGCCATGGCATAAAAACATTGTTTGTTCTACTCTTTATCGCTTTTCAATCATTCCTAACACTAGGTTTGCTTTGTAACCACTACTGAGCACTGAGATGATGTTTTCATAGAGATATTTATTATAATATGAAAATATCATTTCTACAAGACCGTCAAGTTGGAAGACCACCACTGCATAATAATGTTGGGATAGTGTTTCTCCTGGCTACATCTTCTTCACTTACTTGCATTGAATTTTATCTCTGACTTCTTCACTAGGCCCCTTACTGTCCAGGGCCCTTTGCACTTCTTCAGAAGCATTGGTTAGACACTCAACCTTAATGCACTATAACAAAATCACAGTAATAGGTGTACACACCATTTTTTGGGGGATAAAAATTGGTTAATGGGAGCTCTGTTTATAGAAAAAAATGCTACCTGCTGACTGCTCATTCTGTGGGGATTCTTTTTCTTGGCTGAAAAACATTAATTTAAAATTAAACGAATGCTTACCTGGACACTATGATGCAGAAGTATGACATTCATTCTGAAGATGGCAAGTTAAATGTAAAATTTCTCAATGGAACACGACCTCTTCCCCAGTGATTATCTTGTCTAGTAGCTAAAGTAAGAAATGAGCAATGACAAAATCTGAATTTGAATTCTATTCAAATTTTGCATAAATAATTCCCGCATCATCTGCTTTCTTTGTGTTTGTGGACATACAGTGTTAGAGGTGCATTCTCAACATCATTAAGATGTGGAATGATGGAAGAACTTAAATGCATGATCAGGTTCAATAACTAGATACCTCAGAAAAAATACTGAGGTACGTGAATAGTCTCCTTGCCCCAAATTTTGAATTTTTATCCACAGATAAATTAAAAATTGCATTTTAAATTCTGTATTTATCTGAAACCAAATTTAAAAACTAACATGGGATTTTTTTCTTAAAGGAAGACATTTATTTTTGACATAATTAACTGTCCTGTTGCAAGCATCACTAGAAATATTTATTTTTCTGTGGTGATTTTATTACTTCACTTTTTAGCCTGGTTTGCTAAGGTAATATGTAAATCATCAGCCTGTAAATTATTTTTGAACATAATGGTGACTTTAAACCATATTTTGAATTGGATCAGTAATACTAAATTCCCCCAAATTTTGTGAAATAACCTGGCAAATTACCTCTTTGAAGGAAAGTATGAAGTTTGAGCTCACTGTATGTTATGCACCACAGGATTCACATTACAGCAAAATTTAGGAATGCCCAAATCTTGAAACCAGCTATGTTTATGTTAGCATTTTTTATCTTTATTTCTTGTATAAATTTTCCAATAGTTTATTAAAAAAACAGAGAATCCGGTAAATCTGTTAATTTGTATCTCAGATAAGGATCCCATATTGGTTAATGAGATATACCTTCACAATGCTTTCCTTAGTTACACTCTCCCATGAAGCATAAATGCACTGAAAACTTCTTGTCCGTTAGTTTCAATGCTCATGAAACTGCTTATTATATTACATTTTGCAATACAAAATATATAACAGACAGAATGATTAAGTTAAAATGAAGCGTCTCTTCAAGGTGTTTTTGTAGTTAGTCCTGAAAATTTCAAATAAAATGCTACTTTGTGGCAGGATGCTGCAACAAAGTCTCTCCACCAGAAAATTTTCCAGCCACATTCTGCAATAACTTTGGCAATACTGGCTGCCTCTGCCCAAACAGTGAAAGTCTGAGAAAGTGCAAATACTTCCCATGAGTGCCATCCATGTCTGGGTTAAGTATGGAGTATAGAGATAGGAAACAGAAATTCCTTTTTGGCTCAGGAAGAAGGAAGACTGCACAAAACTGGAGACAGGGAGGAGATTGTTATTAAATATCCCTGAAATCAACTTCCGTTGGAAGCATAAAAGATTTCTGTTTGATATGTGCTCCAAGGCAATGGCTCAGACATGATGCTGTCTGTGAGAAAGAGGAAGAGTAAGCATGGAGGCATGAAAGAGAAGATATCGTTTTGATTTCCTCCTTCAAGTTTTAGTAGTTACAATGCACAGAGACTGAGGCATATCAAGGTCAAATGACACAGGTAGAATTAGCAATCAAGTCCTCTGGACCTTTAGGTATAGGTGGAGTGTTAAAATTCAGTTTCAGATTTCATATCCTATGGTGTAAATTTCTGATGTATATTCATACACTGTGTTGACCATATGCATTAAGTTTTCTGCTTTTACTATTTTAGTAGCTAAAAATGAGGCAAGTTCAGTCTGAACAATTTGAATGAGGCCACATGATACATTTGGTTCTCAGCTTTGGGATATGCAGTTGATATCAAACATTAGTGATGGGAATATACCTTAGAGATTTAAAAATCAAAGCTAAACAAAACGTGCTTTAGTAAAAGTTATGTGATTGCTGTTCTTTTCCGCTCTTTGCTTTATTTATCACCCAGTCCCTAAAAGCCTGTAGTCCTGTTCATTATGAGAAGGTCACGCTAATTCTCCCTGGTCACCTTTCACCATTCACAAGCGCTGTGCTGCAGTATGAGTGGCAGAAATATTCAGCTTGCTTCAGCAGGCTTTTATTTGGCTTTCAAACTCCTAATCAAAATTGGCATTTTATTGCCCCTGCTGATCATGTCTCTATTAAAACCAGTGCACTCATGTCTGGTGTCTTTCAAAGGTTTACACCTATCCCAGCTCCTGCACCTGCACTCAGGAGTGTGGCTGTACCAGTTACTGGAACAATGAAGAGGCAGAAATGAACTGCAGAGTTAAATTAATTCATTGTTTCAGAACCACCTATAACTGTAAATGTGTTGCAGTTTGTGAAATGCATGAAAAGAAATAGATTAGAGAACTCGATAGAGATAAATCCCATTAAAAAGAGTTTAGAGCATTTAAAAATGAGAACTGTTTGCAGCAAAATATGTTTCTAACCTCCAGCCCCATGGGGATCTCATCATCCACTCTGCCTAGCCCACTGGAAGTTTTTCTATCAACTTCAATGAAACTTACAACATTTGCTTAATTCTTACTGCTAGATTTTTGATTTTTTTATTTTAAATGAACAATAATTAAGTTCCAGTAAAACTAATTTAGAATGGCTGCCCTTCACAAGGACTCTGTCAGGTTAAGTGGATTACTGTCAAGGTGAAAGATAGCCAAGAAACTATTAGAACATTTAGATACCATTATCAAAGATTTTCACTAAACAATATAACCTGTCTAATTTGGATGAATATGGTTTTTGTACATTTTTTTTTTCCCCCATACAGCAACAGATGCCTTTCAAGGATTGCCAACAAAATACAACACCCATAAACAGAAAAATACAACAGCCATCATAAATTCCCATCAGTTAAGTTTAAGGTAAGAACTCCTTTCAGGAGCTCTACAGCTGGCAAAACGTGACTGAAAAACTAACTTGAGAAACTTGAGTTCTGGTCAAGCTGTAAAGACCTTATATTTTCTGAAATCATGGATGTTCAGAGGAAGCACATCTAAAGGACCTTAACTCAAACTTACAGAGTTTTTGTTTTCCTACATACCTTTTCTTTGATTAGAGAACAAACAATGTGCATCACAAGAGTACTGATTATATCATTTCCTTTAAACAAACACTCATAGTTAACTATCATGCATTGACACACTGTTTTTATCTCCCCAAGAACTACAGATACTTTAGCATAGTATAGGACTGTTTTGCACTTGGAAGTCTGCAGATTCTGCATAGATTAACATTTGAGTGATCACCTGGATGCACTTGGGTGTGCTTCTTAAAGGTTCTGAGCCTAAAGAGATGAGCCTGAGAGAGACTGAGAAAAAGGTTGTTGTTAGTATATTATTTTGAAATCAGGAGTTGTGAATTGTTATAGGCTTTCTCTCTGTATGATTGTGCGTGGTCAAAAACCACATAAATCAATGTAAACAGATGTGTTAAATACAGTCTTAATGTACTATCAGGGTACAGGCAATTACGTACCCTGACATGTCAGATGGATTATGTATTTTCTAATTTTTGTGAGTGTTTTTGTATGCGCTGTGAATTTGATTACTTTTCTATGCCTTCCTATAACCCAAGCTTAAGTGAACCAGAGATGATTGTGGTTCAAAGTCATAAGCTGCTGGTCCCTTCATTTCCTGTGTCTTCTGAGTCCACTGGGCAGCAATATTCTTTTAGTTGTCTCATGGCTAGAAGATGTATATGTACCTAGCATATTAACTATTAATAGTATGGTTAAAATGGATTACTATCACACAGACTATTTAAACTCTGATGTCTATTTTAAAAAGCTCTGACAATTTTGCACAATTTTGAATTATTTTTCATTTAATTTGGAAAGAGAAGACTTCTCATAGGAATTCCATTTCTTTTGTTTCCTGACATTGTTATTACAGAGTTGCTGACCTGAATTTCTGACTATTGCTGGATGAAGAAATTGGCAGGCTATCAGAACAAGAACTAGCACCACACTCACTAGGTGTCTCACCCCTGACCTGGAAGAATACCGCTGGGGTGAAATAATCCATCTATTCATTCAGGTTTTGGAACGGCTTTTGAAACAGCAGAAAAAGCTGCTAATTAGCACTAACAGCAACGGTGCTTTTTTTGTAGTGGAATTCTCTCCTAATGAGATTTCCTTTCAACTTGCTATAGTGCAGTGCCTGCATTAAAGTGTTCAGTGTATGCAGCAGCTTTGAAGCTTCATTTTGAAAAAAATCTTCATTCAAGTGACAGCTCCTCCTCCCAACCACAAAAAAATTGAATTTTTGGACACTAAGAGGAATATTAATGGGATTTAGTGCTAATTAATTGATACAGAGAGACGAGGAGCTTAAAACCCTTCTTATTTTGGTGATTGTTTTACTGGTTTATTAGAGGGAGGAGTAGTTGCCCTATTCCTTTCAAAACCAAATCTCTGGAACTTCTCTTTCATGTTTCATGTGTGTGCTTTTTCCTCTAGTATCAATTATACAGTTGGTGCATTTGCAGAACGTTTACTATCACTTGTCCGCAAATGAAAATATCCCATAAATGAACTTGCTGAATTTTAATTTGATGAGCAATATGCTGCAGTGCAAACTGAAAAGTTAAAGCTGAGAGTGCAGCAGGTTTGCATAAAGCCTTCCAGGGCAGCTACAGCGTTGCGATACGGTGACCTGCTGCATGGAAGGGACTGTGTGGCATCTCCTTATGCTGCTCTCTAGATACACTTGATGATGCTGGCAATGAGGAAACCACGGAGGTTTTGGGTTGTAGTTCAGGTTCTCAGGTTTGCATATTTAGAGCTTTCGACTATATAATGCAGTTGGAAATGAAAGGAGGGCTGGGGTTTGTTAAAAACAATATGTCGGGAGGTTGATATGATACCTCCCTTTTGACTTTTCCTAGTTTTTGAGGCTTGGGAGCAGACATTGTCCTATGTCAGTTTTCTTCAGTATTAAACAAAGATTTTGTCTCATAGTACTAACCTCAGCCAGTTAGTTCTTTCAATGGAATAAAATCCATTACATGCTTAAACTGATATGTTCAAGACCTAAAAGCTGAGTGCTCTTATCCAGCCACTGTAATCTTCATTAGTGATAAAATAATTATAACAACATCAGCTATTAACTGATGGTAAACCAGAATATGAACTACTGAACAGAACAAGAAAGTTCTTTAAAAATAAAGTTGAAAATATGCATGTATTTTTATAAGTATATTAATATATGTTCAAGCATACACAGAAAGAAGAAATGCCTCCTTTTTCAACAAGTATCTAAAAACATTGTGAAAATTGATATATGCCATTTTGGAAGAAGCACTGTGTTAGAATTCTGAACAAACTAAGAAAACTGTTGAATAATTCTTACTTTAAGAAATCTTTTTCTGGTTTTAGTGAAATCTCCATATTGGGCCCTTTAAATCTCATTTTCAATTGTTTACAATAGAGTTCAACTATGAAAAGAGGCACAAAAGGGCATGACATATTGACACAGAAAGATGTGGATCACTGAGTCTCATGAATTTCTATACCTTATGTTGGCAAGTTGCTCTTGAAATTTTTTTTTTTTTTTTTTTTTTTTTTTTCCCCAAGTGCCAAGGCTTCAGCCTTAGCTTAGACCCTACCGGTCATATTGGCTTCTTTCCATCATATATGTGCTCACCACAAACAAATTTTCTGCAGGCTGAATTATGCTCTCAGCTGCACTTGCACAACTTCACTGCTCTCAGATTATGCCTGTGGCACCCGCGCAATTCCATTAGCCTTTCCATGCTACAGGTCACTGTCACCAGGAGCAGCATCTGAAGCTAATGGGATTTCTCTGATGCACCATAGAATGAAAGTTGTACGGCAACATTTTCATAGCTGGTGATTATGCATTAGATGATAAGAACTCATTTCAGTTGTCAGAGTCTGGTTATCTTTGTGGTACTCATAGTTGAAGGAAAATATTGTTTATAAATTGCCAGATTGTGAAACACTCATTCAAGCTGGGTGGTACCTTGCTTACTCTAGTGAGGTAAGGTACTGCTTAATGTGAATAAAGTTTCATAAGGTGGCCTGAAGTGGATGACATGATATAGAAATCAGAGATATGCAGTAGATGTGTAATCTCACATTTATTAATTTTCAACTTCACTTTTTCCAACAGACTACTTTTAAAAGAGTGTAAGCACAAACCTAATTTAAGGATAAAGTTAAGGTCCTGTTGAAGTAATTTGTCTGTGTTGCTGTAACATATGCCCCTTTTGGGCACTTCCAGCACTGGAAGATCATTAATAGAATGGTGCATTTCGTGGCAGGCATGAACACAGTTAGAAAACAGAGTGCTGCTTGTTTTCATAACAAAGGAGACAAAAGTATAATAAGGAACAACACAGCCTCAGATGTAACACCTGCAGATGTGCTGTTCCAGCAGCCTAAGCCAGAATGAACAGAATTGCAAGAATTCTCTTCTACACTTGTAAGGGACCCTAGTAGATGTTGCTGTCAGGATACCCTTAAAACAATTAACATAATTTGGAGTCTGGTTTCCATATATTCCTTTCCTTCACCCTAGTAACATTCTGCTGCTGACCATCAAGCCTTCAAGCTGGCCAGGAACAGGCCTTTCTTGTTAGGGGAAGGAAGCAGGAGTTGTAGGAGCTATATTCTCAAATGGCAATTTCTTTGAAAGTCAGGGTGAGAAGAGGATGCTTGCTCCTGAGAAAATCAGCCCTTAACTGTAAAATTCGGAAATCTATGAAAAGAAGGTCTGAAGCTTATTCAAGCACTGCTTCCATTATTCTATGGCTATATTTTCTGGATGAGCTCGTGGTGGTGATAAGTGATGAGGAGGCAATTCAGCATTCACTGGCAGAGCCCCGAAGGCTGTCATTGCTTTGACCTTCTTCAGTGCCCTGAATTTGACATGCATGCAACAAGCAATCATTTAAAAAGCCAGGAGAAAGGTAAATCAAGCATGATTTTGAGTTGTTGCATGAAGGATAATGGTATATACTAAAAGTAAACATTAAATAGAAGAGAAAAATGCAATTCCAAAAATAAGGCAGATCTCTTAAAGGAGGGAAAGTGGAGCCACCACAGTTAGATATACTTTATATTGAAATGGTGCTCTGTGAAATCTGACAAACAATATTTGGGAAGTGAGTGACAGTGACGGGAATCCCTGGTTACTGGGATGAGCAGGCTTAATTACACCAGTCAATTACATTGCTTTATGATTAAATAATTGTATGGGGAGGCACAGTTTTAATTAAATTATATATCTTAAGAAAGGCAGACACCATGAGATGTTTCAATATACATGTACTCTATAAAAAAAATTGAGTTATACATTAGGAGTCAGTGATCTGCCAAGAAGTTGTTTCAGAAACATAAGTATGTATCCTACATGCAGTAGTAAAATGAGCAACTATCTCTTTGTTCACTCCTTTACTGATCAAAAGTACACTTTGTGAAGTAAAACCAAACCAAGACAGCAAGTGGAAAAAACTGTGAATAGAAAGATTCATTTGTATCCTGACAGTTTTGGACTGAGTCATCCTAGCTTGGGCTCCAGAATAGCTTTGTCTTCACAGCTTCCCAGTGTGGTAGTATTTGATATGCTTTGCAGATAATCGACCTTCTGGCAGAATTTTTCAGGAAAATTTGTATCAGGCAAAAAGACACTAGTGTTCTGATCATTTATACTGCAATAGTTTCAGTAATAATACAAAGCATGAATGAAATCTATGTTAGGAAACATGGTATGTAAACCATAAAATACCATCTCACCTGATTGACAGATTGTTCTGAAGTGAGGAAATAATCCTTCAAGCTCTGGATTTAGGCTCTGGAATTATGTGCCTTTGCTGTCAGCCTTTTGGATAAATCACATCTCTTCACTGTGCCTCTCTTTTTGCCCTGAAAAATAAAGATAATTACATTGATTTATCAATGAGAAATGCTATAAAACTACAGTTACTTTAGCCAGAAATGTTTTCATTCATTCATTGTAGTGGGATTTAGTTCACTTTTTTGCCAGAAGGAACAAAATATTAGCATCAGAGTTAAACCAGTGTCAAAAAGAAACCAGTTCAACAAATACAGGCAGAATATTGCTGCAGGATAAGCTTCTGGTACTTCCTATGTTATGTGATAGATCTTATTTTCCAGCTGAGAGGGTCTAATCCAAAACCATGAAAGTACAGATAATTCTTTTCTTTGTCTCCACTGAGCACCGGATCCAAAGTCACATTAAATAAGATGAATAGAAGGTTTCTGTTAGTGATGACTACCAGGGACTGATAGTGGGAAAAACAAACAACTCTATGGTTCTTGTGTGACAGGAAAAAGAGGCCAACAATTTATTTACGGACACTGTTTCTTTGCATATAGTATTCTTTATAACATGCAGTCCTGAGGCCGTCTGTTATACACGGATGATATCTTCCGCATTATGCTTTCATTTCATGAACTTTATATGTACACACTGGCAATGGAGGGAAATTCCTTTAAGGATTCTAACTTATTCTTCATTGCTGACAGAGTATTTTCCTAGGCTAGGGTCAATCCACTGATCTGCTTCACAGCACAGTTATAGTTATTGGAGAGAGTACACTGCAAAGCACAAGCAGAAACGGAGAAGAGTTCAAAACTTTAAAAGGGCCAAGAAGTGAACATCAATGTATATGGTTGGAGGCTCACAGAAGGACTGACTTTGCACCTATTTGCAACTTAAGTGGACAATTATATTTGTGTAAACAAGGTAGAAAATGGCTGTCAAAGGCTGTCAGTCCGATTTACAATCTTTCATGCCAAACAAAGCACGTAAAGTAAGAGAAAATCAAATCCAAAAGTACTAAAAGAACTTATTATAAAAAGGAGGAAATAGTTTCACCAAATAAAATAATCAAACTGCATCACAAAACTGAACAAATTAACCATCGAGACAATTTCATCATATTCTTTATCAACTTGTGTGCCAGTTTTAAACTGAGTTATGAAGAAAAATGAACCTCTTCAGTTCTCAAAATTATCAAAATCATGGAAGGACACAGAAAACTTCCTTGTCCCCCATCTTTGAGCTTCAGCATTGTTGGGAATACAGCTGAAATCTTAAAACTCCAAAGAGAAACATTAGAAATATAAATATAAAATATAATATGTGGCCTTGGCCACATCAGTAAAAACAAGTAGCATTTGAGTGTTTTCCTATATATTATTTCTGGTTATATAAGTTCAGAGAGAGATATATGTATAGCCTTTGCTACTCCAGTTTTCATTGTTTGCCCTCTACTCACTGCTGCGAGCTATTGGTAACAGCTAAGGCTCATCTCCCTTTTATTTATTATTTATTTATTTATTTATTTTAATTTAGAAAATAATGGTATTTATGTATGGCTGCCAGGAATGATATTCTATAATTCTGTTTCTTTAAACAAGTATCTTTCTCTCTCCCATTCTATCTGAAATAGCTTAGAACAGCTTATGAACAGCTGATTCACCAAATCAGGGAGAATTAAGTGCCTTAGCAAGCTTTAATCTTTGGAAAACATCCTCTAAAGTGCATTTGCTTGCCAATTTGCTCATTTCTGCCAGTTTCACATGTTGTTCTTGTTATTCTTGGACTGTATCCAGTTGCCAGTCAGGTACAAGGTTTTTCCCCTTCTGCAGATTGGCTTTGGCAACTTGTCCTGCCCCCGTATTTCCCCTGTGTTCTGAAGGCATGGCTAATAAAAACAAGAGACGTAAATGTGATCACAGTGAGCCTTCTTAAAAGTCCTATCATTTATGGGGAAAAAAATAAGGTGACATTGTTTTCCAGCCTCCAACAAAAAAGAAGGGGAACAAGCACAATGATCTGCTTGTTCAAGTGAGCATATAGCAAGAGCCAGAGCTCATTACTTATTCTCATATGGATCATTTACATAATGTGTGCTCTAAATCTACCTGAGTAAGCACATGTACACACACGCTGCACATCTTTATATTTTCTTTCTTGTTCAAAAAATCAAGGATTATGGCTGGCATGACATCTTTAAGGGCATTATTGACCTTTTCTTTTTTTTTAAATCTTTTTGATTGCTGTACTACTTTGATTGTACATCTAAGGGATGTTTTTTTTTGTTGGTTGGGGTTTTTTTTGTTGTTGATGTTTTTTGTCTGTTTGTTTGTTTTTTGGTTGGTTGTTTTTTTAATTCAAGAAGTGGAAGAGAAGAACTGAAAGTTGCTGGTTTTATTCCTGGGTTTTTCAGTACTTTGAAGATACCAGATTCTCCTTTACAATACTATCAAGGTTAAAATAAAAAAGTTTGGAAAACTTATGGGTATGTACTATGTATATACTCCAATGTACTGCTGCAAGAATTTCTGAAGTGGAACTAGAGGACAGTATTTAAGTTCAGCATTTAAACAGAAACTGGTAAACTATTTAAAAAGAACGGAACAAGTTTTGAACTGAGTGATCAAAAGAGGAAAGAGCACATGGCACGAATGCTGGGTCTGACACTGTCAAATTGCTCATGCAGCATTCATATTCATTCATCATTTTTTTCAATTGCTCTCAAAAACCCAAGGAAAGAAAAAGAAGCTCTCTGAATAATTTAAAGCAGTTCTCTCTTTTCAGTCATCAGTCCTTTTGTTCTTGTGTGTATCTATAACCTCACACCAGTCATTTGAATTTATCTGTGGTTGTGACATAACCATCTCAATGTCTAAAACAGTGGGAGAACAAAATGGAAAAGAAATATTTATAACATTTTAAGGAAAAAGAAAAAAGAAGGCAAAAATCCTCTAATCTGACTAAAGATTTACAAAGAACTGAGTGAAGCAACTTCTTTTGCCAGAGATCCATTCATTTGCCAGTCATTACCACCTAATGGGGGCACCTAAAGAGGAATAAAAAGTGAATAGCTTTTTATTTAAGACTACCATGTTTGTAAGGTTGTTTTTTCCCCTTCCTTCAATTTATATCAGACTTCTGAAATGCCTTGTTTCTGGAGACTCACCCAATATGATTAGCATCATCATTTGTATTACAAAAGTACCTCAGAAGCCAGAAGTGAAATCAGCAGCCTTTTGTAGTTGACATTGTGTGAACAGTCCCTGCCTCAAAGAGCTTACTAACTAAAAAAGAAAATCCCAAGGACAGGGGAAAGAAAGTATTGGTCTTCTGCAATAGGAACAGTGACAGAAAGAGTAATTTAAAATGCCCAGGGAAAAACCCTATTTGTATGGAGAAACTGAACCACCTTCTGAGACCAAAATGTTTGCTTTGACCAGAAGATTCTTGTTTCTCTGAGGTACTTTATTACCCACTTTACAACTTGCAGTAATTTCAAAACAAACATTCTTTGTTTTAGAAACAGACAGGCCTTCAACCCATAGTAATAACTTTTGTAAACTCACAACACAAAAAGTGGTGTCAGGAATGGGAGAGATTATAGGCAGTACTAGTAGAAGAAATCAAATTTTGAGACATGTAGTCTAATAACCAAAGAAAGGCTGTGTGCATGTCTCCTGGATTCTAGTTCTGAGCACAAATATAGTAAGTGCAAGTAAATCTTCTGCAGAAAATACTTTGCTCACATAGTTTGCTTCCTTAGTTCCGTATGAGTTATCTACAGGAGCACTTCTCAGGTTCACAAACAGCAAGTGAGGCACAAAGCATCCTGCTCTCATTTCAACCTCTACTCTAGAAGTCAGGTACTGTGAGCAGACATGGAGAATCTTCATGCATTGAAATTGGGTATACATTGAATGATTACAGACAATAAGTGACACAAGGTTAAAATAAAATTATTTTGAATTTAGCCAAGTTAAGCTGAGATTCAGAACAGTCATGAAGAATTAAGATCAAGGGAAGTAGTAACGGGAAAGAAAAAATGTTTTAATGAATCGAGAAAGTTATGTCTAGGAGGCTGCTTAGGTTTCTTCCATAGGAATGTCAGGAAGTTGCATGACCTATATCTGCATTGCTTGGGAAGGATCTTGAATCTTGGTATCATGAAGGTATTTTTAACACTGTTTACACATCTTTGTTTTCACATACTGCAACTTCAGACATGAGCATGGCCAGGAGACATAATCTTTGTTTTGCAAGGTAATTATTCATGCTGCATATTGCCTTTGTTCAAATTGAGTTCTCATGTCTGGGGAAATAGGATCAAAGAAAGGAATAAAGGGTCCAGTCCTTCATATATATATATATGTATATATATGTTGATAGAGGAACTTATTCTTTTAAGCAAATGAAAGAGGATCCATTTTACTTTGTTTTTTTTGGAAGTTTACTAATGAACTAAAGAACAGATGTATCCGGGAGACTGTCATCAACCCCCTGAGCAGTGATGATTTGAAACAGTTTGTCATATGTACTTGATCCTGATTAAAATAAGACAAATTAACAACTTTCACCTCTCTTGATGGAGAACAGATAACCGTCATTCAGTGACTCTTCTATCATGGACTAATTCCTTCCTACTTTTTTTACTTTCAAACTGATAATTCAAAGTTTATTAATATTCAGTAGCAGCATAAATGCAGTCCCCTGCTTGGCACTTGAACGCTCCTGTGCTGCAGGAAGCCCTGAGGGCACTAATGGGCACTAATGGGCACTAATGGGCCCTGATTGCCCTGAGTGGCCCCACCTGGCCCCACACCTGTTCCCCGAGGGCAGAGCTCATGTTCAGCTCAGGTGTGAGGGTTCCCTCCTCTTCCTGTGGTGTGCGTCTGCTTCCAGTCCTGCTCCTTCTTCTTTATTGCTTGAGTCAGCCTTGATTCTGGCTTGGTCCTGTGTGTGATGCCTGCAGAGCCATGGACAGAACTTGCTGTTGTTGGGGACCTGTCATACTGACCTGGCTGGGGTTCTCCAGGCTGCAGCCACTGGTGAGTTCCCCTGTGTGCTCCTGAAAGCTTCACTGAGTAATACATAACTTTTACTTATCTTCTAAGCAAAACTACCTCCTTTGCTTCAGATGGAATAGGAATTAAGAACTTCAGGGCTATATACTTCTGAAGTGTCTATAGAGGAAGAAAGGGAAACTCCTATGTGATTTGTTGATTAGGTAGCTATATGAAACATATTTCTAGTTGATAGCTGGAGCCCACAAAGGGTCAGTATTTTCTAAGAGTGGAGTGTTTTGTTAAGAATGGGACAATGAGATGTTGCAATGAGAAGGGGAAGGGATGAAACACCTCAACAGCAATGGAGGTATGTCCTTACGGGAACATGGGGCTAACTTAAACCTTCAGCTGTAATGTGTAGTTCACAAAATCAGGCTCTGCTCATCTTTCAGGCTCAAATATCTGTGGCAATACTTGTTTGGATGTTCAGTTTTCAATTACTGGATGTTATGAAATGGCAAACTCTCTTTTTAAACATTTATGCCTCCCTGTTCCAATTACTTAATATTATAAATGTGGTGGGGGTGGGTTGGTTGGTTTGTTTGTTTGTTCTTTTTTTTTTCCTCACCCAGCTGCCCACAAGATGGCTGATGGTCCATGTGGAGCCTGAAAGAGATTGAAGAGGAATAGATTTATTTAAAAATATTTTTGTGGGGAACATAAAGTAACTTTTTTGCTAGAAATAGTAGTAGTAGATCCTAAGCAGAAAAAATGTGACTCACTAGTGTTTAGTAGGAAAACTGGCCTAAGTTTTAGACCATTAAGTAAGCTATTTTCTAGTTGAAAATATAGAGAGTTGACTAGATTAGTTAGGTTTAAGTGAATCTTTCAACTGTGGTAATATCAACTGAGTTAGTGAACACAATGTAAATAAGGTTGCAGTTATTTCATTCCTTAGTAGTGTTAGCTAAGGCATTTTTTTAAGGTACTGTCATAGACGTCTCTTAGTGGATGAGAAAAGGAAATTTCTCATGTTCAGAAGATGAGAAAACAGTCTGTAAAGCGCTTAGTATTCCTAAGTTTTAAATATAGGTCTGATGTTTGCCTAGCTCTGCAGAAGGCTAATTATTTCATTGCTGTTTTAAATGACTCTTCTTAAGGAAAACTATGGGAAGCCTTACTGTGCAACCATAGATCTGAGAAGCAAAATATCTTGGGAATTTCCAAAACATTTCTTTACAAGCACATGCTACTGCAAACAGAAAAATTCAGGACTCAATATCTCATCTTATAATTAGCTTTTATGATTCATTGGCATTCTAGGTTTCTCAACATCATCTAAACATTGTGTCAGTAAGCATAAAATCTCTCTTTTGCTGTGCTGGCTGGGGTCAGTGTTTCTAATATAACTCTAATGTTACTCTGAGGCCAGTAAAAATGCTTGTTGATCCTTATAATCCTTACAGTTCCATTCATGCAGAGGAGAGCTTCTTTCTAAGTCACAGGCAGTCAGGGAATCCTGTGGCGCTCGCTCAGCTTCTCAAACAAAAAATTCACTGTTGTGATGCTTTCAGTGAAGAGTATTGTAAGGGTTTTTTTGGTGGTGTGTTGTGTGTTTTTTTTTTTTTTTTTTAAATGGAGAAAAGGTTGCTCCTACAAAGATTAATTTTCAGTATCTGCTTGTTAGGGTTGTGTGTGTGCTAAAAATATTTTACATAATTGATAAAGATGTGGTTGATAAGCTTAATTCAAAACAATTATTGTAAAGTAACATAAATGACATTTAGAGATGAGGTGTGGAAAAGTTATTTCTTTGTTGAGGTATGATAATTTAGAACTAGCTATTCTCTGTGAACTTGATTTGGTTTAATGCAAATCTCTATACTTTCAGAAAAGTATAAGCTATCGTATCTTTGCCACAGCATTAAAACATCCCTAGGGGTATGTATGGTAGAATACCTTAAAAACAGTGAATCCACAATTTAGATGACTTGCTCTTAACTTGTTAATGTATTAATATCCCAGAAGGTTTGCCTCCCTGGCTGCAAAACAAGGAAGATTACCTGTCATTGATTTGTCTTTTTGAAGCTGAAAATGCTTAATGTTCTCTAAAAATAGTGTCATTATTTATTTACTTTAATACTAATGAGTTGTATTTTCATAACAGCTAAGTTAACACAGCTACAGTTAATCTCTTACTCCAACTGTGTATAATCGCTGCTACTTGGGACAATATTTACCAACTTTTCAGAATTTATCATGGTTAAGTAACAACAAATATGTTGTAAAGATAAGCTGGCATCTGCCACTTACCACAGCCTTAGGAATCACCAGCTTTCTGTGGACCACAATGTGGCAACCATCAGTTTAGGCATTGGTTAGTTAATTGTATTTTGTCTCAAAATCTGAAACTCTATTGTTTAAAAATGGGGCCAACCTTCCTCCACTCCCCACCCCAGAATTTTTTCATTTTTTTTGTATGTGCATGTATACTTTCGTATTTGGAGATATGGTATCACTGTTGTGAATGTTTGTGATGTTCAACTCTTCTTAAATTCAAAATCTGGATCTCTGGTTAGATCACTTGAGAACCCAGAGGTAGTGCAGGTGTAGCAGCCTTATAGCCTCTGTTCAAAATGCATGGAGGACAGCTGTCAACGTTCATCTGAGTTAGAATGGGGAAAGAGAGGAAAAGCAACTCTTAGTTGATGAGTCAAACACAAGCAGCTTAAATCCGCAGTGGAGTTTGTTTTTAAAAGCAAACTAACCAGCTAAAGATCCAGCTAGTGTGTTGATCTATCTCTTAGCCATGCAGGTTCCCCATTTTGCCTTATAATTCTTCTTTATACCCTCTTCAGTTCAGGTTTTCATTTCTAGATGAATTAAACAACTTTGGTTTTGAATGACTTGGGTTTAGTTTTATTCATAAATCAGTAAAGCACAATCAGTGCTAATCTTCATCCTTCTTTGAAAGGACTAAGAGAAATAAATAGTAAATTTTCATATGTTTAAAGTGGTGTGGGTATTTTAGTTTCTTTTTTTTTTTTTTTTAGGACAAATGTCCTATGTTTCTATATGTAGAAACAAATAAGGATTAATTTATAACCTACCTTATGCTTTTGTTATCAATTCCTGAGGCATTTCATGGTTTAATTGTAACTACCATCTTATTTCTGACTTCTGTTTGTCTTGTGGCCTTCTCTAATCCCAGGATTTAAAAAATATATATACATATATATTTTTAAGCTCAGGTAGAAATTTTAAGATATAGTTCCTCTTGGATGGCATTTGTAATGCTACCTGACCTCCTTTCTATCCTTTTATGTGCATGTCAATGTATATTTTACAGAATCTTCACTAGAGGTACCGCTTATGTGAAGTGGATGTCACACTCTTCTTAGCTATGGATAACTAAATATATTAAATAATGAAAACCCAACAATGACAAAAAAACACACACAAAAAAACCCAAACAAACAAAAAACCCAACCAAACAACAACAAAGAAACTCAAGAAAACTTTTTTTTCTGCACTAGTAATAGAGGTTTTTAAATTATTTGTATGATCGTTATAACATAAAGCCCTGATATTATTTAACCTGCACACTAAGATGTTAAACAAAAAGTAGCAACTTCCATAAGAAACCTGATCTTCAACCAGGAATCTCATGAGTAGTACAAAGCAAAATTTCTGTTTACTCATTGATAGACACATCTATTTTACATGCTTATGGGAAAATTTAACTGTTCTGTAGTATGCAGGACTTGAACTGATTTTGAACATCTTGCCCCATCCCCTCCCCCGCCCCAAGCATTTCCTACTGCTCTGTCAGCTTTTGTAGTGCTGAGAAGAAATATGGGAGATGTAAAATCTGTAAATCACACTTTTAGATTGAATTATGTCTAAGATTCTTAGAGTGGAACCAGGAAATGAAAAACAAGTGTGTTTTTTCTTCCATATTTCTTTCTTTTGTATTGTAACATCTCCTGTTAGCCAGCTCTGTTTACTGCAAATGCACATTTAAGAAACCCATCTGTGACAGGATGCTAGTCAGGCAATGGGAGTGCAAGACAAATAGCTGAATTATAATGTTGAACTTGAGGAGAGCACAATATTATTGTCTCTGGGATCTTCTTGGCAGGATCTCATGGTGATCAGAACTGGTTATCTTAAGGGGGTCCGGGAAAGCTGGCTACTGTTTAAGGACAGACTCAGAGCACAAGAATGGTCTGTGGCAATGTGCAGAAGGTGGCTCAAGCATGGCAGAAAGGCAGCAGGGATGAACAGGGCACTGCTGACCCTGCTTCAGTGCGAGAAGGAAACAGAGGAGGAAGCAGCGACAGGCTGCGTGGAAGGAATGCGGAGACACTGTTTGAGTGTGCAGAGATGGAGCTGCAAAAGTCCAATCTAACCTTGAGCTGAAACTAGCAAGGCATACGGAGATCTACAAGAAAGGCTTCTTTTACATATGTTGGCAGCCAAGAAAAATTTGGGTACATCAGCTTAATGGTGCAGGAGACCTAGAGAAAAAAAGACATGCACAAGAGTGGCAGACTGAATTAAAAAAAACAAAGCTTCAGTAAAAATGTTAACTTTTCTTTTTGTAGTTTTGTTGTTTTCAAAATTAATTTTAATTTTGTTTGTTGCCAAACTGAAAAATGAGTGATTTCAGATTATCCTGGCCTATTGTATTTTCTTAACTCACTCAAAACATTTATTCAAGTCTGTTCAAGATTATACATGTTGCCCACTTCATTTGAACTCTTCAATGCCTTCTATAAATTAGGAAATTAGGACAGCATTTTAGCAGTGTCACTTCCCCCTTTGTGCATTAGATAGTACGCTATCATTTCTTTTTTCCTCAAGACGTGTTTAAGCTTCCATGCAGTGAAACTATGAAAATACCTGCATGGATTCAAGTGCTCATTACCATTAGTGGTATTTCAATGTCAGCAACAGCTCCTACTAAAAATGAGGGGGGTGTGTGTGTGTGTTTTTTTTTTTTATTCAAAACCCACAAAGTTCTGGAAAATTGCCATTCTTCAAGAATTGTTGCACTGGTAAATTTCTGATGATACCATCCAGTAGTATGGAATTGTCAAGCATGTTGATGAACTAAAAACTGACAACTTTTATCAGCATCTTTTCAGCAAGTACCAATTACAAGTTGTGATGTGCTCTTGATTAACAAATACCTAATGTATAAAGGTTCCTTCAACTCCCTCTTCAGGGAATCTCACGGAAGAATAAGGACTTTTGCCTTCTGTGATTTTTCAGTGAAGTCAGGTTTTATTACATTCCTTTGGGTCATGCAAGGAACTGCTGTGTCAAATGTTTTAAGACAACACTGTGAAAATTAATGCAGTAGAATGACCTGAGTAAAAATTATAGTGTTCAATAACTGCTTTTAACACTGAATAAAAAAGTAAATTAATTCTCTATGCTCTCATTTGGTAGCATAAAGTCAGGTACATGGATTAAATTAGACTTGGGTGAGCTGCTTTGTTTAATTTGTGCCCTAGAAAAAAACTAACTTTTTTGTTTTAATGAGCAAAACTCGGAGGAGCTGCAAACAGCAGTGGAGTTTCACCTCAGCAACACAGCCTTGTTCCAGCAGAGCTGCTGCTCAGTTTACAGATGTTAGCAGGAAGTGTCTTTCCAGTTGGTTCTACCTGATATAAGTGATGCATCAGGAGTGCTTTGCTGCATACAATTTTCAGTGTTCAAACACTTCCTAGATGCAGCACCAGCTTGAAAGTTTAGTGTTGTTGCTTGCTGTCCCAAAAGCATGGATATTACAAAGCTGGTCTGTAGCCTGGTGTGAGTGGCCAGATCCTCTGTCCAGTTTAATGCCTTTGTCTATTTGTGTAACACTGTGGAGTTGGATAAGGGAAACTGGAGTTGAGCCAGTGCGAAGCTTTACCTGATACAGCAGTTTCTCTGCCTTCTTACTGCAATTTGGAGCAGGCTTCAGGGAATCTTTTTAATTATGCAAAGTATCCTTATGGTGTTTGGCTGTCTAGGCTTGAGGGGACAGAATTATGGCATAGGCTCCCTTTTCTACTTGTTCAACAGGTGTATATGGAGACAGACTCGTTATGGCTGAGGGTCTGATCCTGAAATAATTTTTTTAACAAGTTAGTGTGAAAATCAAAGTTAGTCTGAAATGTGTATTTATAGGGCATAAGCTTAGGGAATAGAGTGATAGTTTTGCATAGTGACTTCTTCAAAACAGTGTCTGAAGAAGTTAGAATGGGAGATATGCTGAATGAGTCTCATGGTTTTGCATATGGTAGGGACTAAATGTGGTTTTATCACTTTTTACCAAAGATTTTGAAGATGCATAGAGTATAATTTCAATGTGTTAGCAGATAACCTGTAAGTTGCTCTACTGTATGAAAGTGAAACTGTATGTTTTGGGTTGGTTGGTTGGTTTGTTTTAAAAGCTTCAACTTCCCAAACAAGCTCTCTTCAAATAAAAGCGCTATGGAGCTGTAGGTAGGAGTTTAGCATATGTCAAATAGTAAGGACAAAAGAGTCCTCTTGAATTCCATCCACTTATCACTCCTCACAGCTGTTGCTGTAATTTCCTACAGGCAAGTGACATTTTAAAAACATTCTCTGTCTTCATGGTTTCTAACAAATTACAAAATTCATGAAGTACTGCAGAAAAAGTTATTTTCTGAGCCCTGGCCCAGCAACTCCATGTCCCAGTGAGACAGTGCCAGTCCGGAATGTCTAAAAGCAGTTTTGAGAGGTATATTGAGGCAAAGACTGAACATAGCTTGCTGGGAGACCTCCTGTCTGCCCCAGTTCATCTCACTACTCCTTTGTGGGTTCGCACACATTCAAATATGAACTTCTTGCACACTTCCAGATCTTTGCTTATGAGTTTGCAGCTGTCTATGCAGGCATCACCAGTTTGACTGTAGGTTAAGGATGTTGAAACTTGTACTTCACTGCTACAGTCTTCTAGTAGGATCATACTGAGTTGAGAGGGCAGACTAGGAAGAACCAGCTGGACCTCTCCTGGAACTGGAGATGAAAGTAACACATCCAGCCTTTCTGAGCATGATTGCAGTTTTATAACACTTTTTCATTTTCTATGGTACAGATCAGTTACATGGTATGGTACAGTCAACAGCTGATTGCAGATTGATTGCCAGAGCTGAAGAAAATATAAATATTTAATAAAGCTTTTTTGAGCTCTAGGCAGAAGTCCTGTGGTGATACTGGAGGAGCCTAAATAAGGAATTTTATCCTTGTTACAAATGTCTGCAAATAGTAGAAGACATACTTGTCTGTACTGGATGCTGCTCTGTAACTCAAACAGAACCTTCATTTGAAGCCTGGAAAGAAAAGACTTTAAAGTTTATTATTAAATATTTAGGTTTTTAAAAGAGCACTTCCCTCCCCCTCCTGGGAAGTTGGATGGATATCTGATAAGTGCCAAAACAGAAGGTACAAAATGTGGAGATGTCTGGTCTGTCTGGAAAGCTTCAAAAGGTATGTGATTTTGTGTGAAGTTCTAAATCTTCCTACCCCACTAAACAATATTGCTCAGTTTGTTGTGAAAACTGCCAGAGCTGTGAGATAAGAACATTTTAACGCTTGTTGTCTTTTTATGAAATACAGTTGAAAAATGCAGTTAGGGAAGTGGTGCTATATAATGGTAAGAGAGACATACTAGAAAGCTGTCACATTGAATTTTTGGAAGAAGGTGAAGAAAAGGGTGGTGTTTAAGAATTGGTGATCACAATTAAGATTTTAATGAACAAACATTTGATGAAAGATGAAAGTTTTTATCTTAAATTCGGTTGTTTAAGTTTCAGAGTCCTGATGGTAATACAAATGAGTAGGAGAACTAACTTTGTAATATACATGTATATTTTTTCATTTTTTATGGTCTCCTTGTAATCACTGTATTTGAAGATGTTTAGGTGCAGAAATATTATCTTCTGAGAACATGGCTCCCTCTGTGATTTTGGCATGAGTGTGAACCTGTTTATCTAAGGGTTCTAAATTCAACTGAACTTTTAGGCCTTTCTCCATATAAAGAAAAAAAAATCACAGCACTCCTTTGAAGTGTGTGGAGCTTTCTTGTGAGTCCTTCACTCCATAAAGCAAATTAGTTTCCTTCCCCAGTCCTCTCAAGTTGATCTCCCTGGATTGCTTTTTTCTCCTTCTATGACTGTGTCTGTTCTCACTTGTTTCCAAATTGTTCCAGTTGCATTCTACATGGAAATAAGCACTTTATATCATCCCCAGGAAATTAATTAAAAACACTCAAAAAGGATTTTCCATGGCTGATTTATATTGTTGCAGCTATATTGATTTTAATTGTACCATTATGATAGACACGTATGAATTTTGTACTGTCTCATACAACCTGGGAATTGCAAAATAGGAACACATTTTGTATGCCAGTTGGTAAATGTATTGGCCATGCCTTTGACTGCTTTATTATATATTCAGTGTTCTAGTGTGAAATTCTCTACAAATAATCTGAAATTTAGCATCCCATTGCCATGTGCCTGTCTTGCCATTAGAGGGATTTTATTTTTTAAGAGTAAGGGTGAGGGAAACACTAGCAAAAGTACTCTTGGTTAAGCAACTGTTTTCCGGTATAATAATCAATTTAAAAGTTCTTCATAGAAATTGAAAAATGCACAAAAGGTGGATGGGTAAGCTATTCAGAAGCAGTTAATGATTTAATTAAAGAAAAAATCTCAATTATTTTGTGCTTTCAGAGAAAATATTTTAAATAATGCTAAATAATACAGGATGGCAAGCAGAAATATAAAATAATATGATGTACTCTTGTCACGGAAATGCAACTTACAATATGCTACCCAATGATTTTTTCAAAATTTGTTCTCTGGATATAGTCGACAAGAAACAATAAAGGATGGAAATTTTAAAGTAGCATAAAACCGTTTATGTTATGAACCACTTAGTGATATGCTGTTATTGTACATCCTTAGTTCTAGTGTTTCATAGCACTGCTATTCCATGTTAATGGAAGGAATATTCATAGTTTATTGACTTAAAATAGGTTCTTTTTATGATGTGTTCAGTGATACCATATGACAACTTTTTCCACTCTTGCTTAGCATATTTTGCTAAGCCATGAAAAATTAAAGCTTTTGTTGTTACTATTTTCTGTTTTAACAATTAGCTCACAGAACCATATGCTCTTAGTGAAGAGTGTTCAGTTCTCTTAGGTTATCTCTGCTGCTGGTCTAATTTTTTATTGATGCTGAATATCTGTCTCTCCAGCCTTTTCCTGAGGTCAGTTTCTTTTGTGGTCTGGTGGGTTTGACACCTATTGTCAATCTCTTAGCAGACATTTTGTGAATATAATTGGTTCTTTCTTTCTTTAGTTTCATAGATGACATATATCTAGATGCATCTTAAATCTTCATAACATACATTTTATACACTGGAAAAAACTAAGGCTTTTAAGACATTGCATTATTTGTTACTAGGTAGACACTAGCACAAAATTGCACTCTCGGTGCTTCCAGTTCCTTTGCTAATTATTGTTAAAAGAAGCTGGGAAGATACAAAGCTTTGTGAATCTGCTATTGCTTTCATTTTATTTTAATGCAGTTTGTTTGATCTATGTTATTCAGTTGGTTCCGAATGTTTTTGTCATTATGTTTCTTAGGGGTTCACTGGTTACTGTGGTGCTCTGAGGTTAATTAAGTAATTAGTTGCCTGCATTGTCTGGCAAAAATGAATTAAAATTGATTGGAATCCAAATGAAACACACATTCTGTTTTTATTATGTGAAAGGGTGCAGTGTGGTTCCTCTAATATAGACATCTATCAAGTGGCCATCTGGTAAGCTCATAACATTTAGCATACAGCATTTTGAAAAATATGCCACATGTTAGAACTAACTAGAATTTGTTTGAACCTTTGATCTTACAGAAGTAACTTAGATTTATAGCTGTTTGATGTTCATTTGAAGTTGCTTAGTCCTAATTTTCCTGGCGTTGGTTTTTAAATGTTCTCTGAAGGTTTTAGATTTCACTAGAAATAATGCAAAGTCTTAATCACTATGAAGCAGGTGGTAACATTTTTATTTCATTTTGCCCAACTCTTCTTTGGTAATGCTATTTGGTTTTCCTTTTATAACTATTTTGTGTATGTTGATTACACTGAAAATCACCGTAAGAAAACAGTGGAACTTCATCATAACAAGAAAATATTTATCGCATGGGAAGCTTATAGTAATATTCCTTGAGAATACAATTACAATTTCTAACATTATAGAGGTCTGGGCTGCTAAATGTTATCACTTCTGGACACAATCAGAAATAATTTTTTAATTAGAATGGAACAAATAATTAGGTCATTGATCAAACTTTGAAAGGGAATGAATGCAAGTCAGCCTGAATAAGTGCATAATACCAGTTCTTAGGGTAGTTCTAACAAATGTGAAAATATAGTTATAACATGGAGATAGAAAACAGCTGGAGTGTGCTGTTTGTCAATCAGAAACATGAAAGCTGATGCAGAAAGCTTACTGCTTAGACAGACAGTCCTCTATGTGGAAGCTTGTTGTTAGCTGTTACCTCTTTTTGTTCTGGTTTCCCTGCCAGTTTTAATAGCTGAAATTTTAAGGCAGTCATATTTATATATTCTCATAGCTGCTAATGTGTCCTTTGTGGCTGGTTAACTAGCCAACAGCCTTCTATATATCATAGTTGCTAGTCAGAGGAAAAATATATTTTGCAACTTTCTATATGGCAAGAATGGAGAAAAACTTCTTGCTTCCACAAAAAGAGAGTATTCCATATCCCAACACGATGTGTTGAAATAGAAGATACTTTTATCTTTTAACATCCTCTATTCATTGCAATAGAAATTTGTTATTGTATCACCATTTTCTGGTCTTTTGTATAAACATACCTAAATAATACATGTATCTAGACATATATGCAAAAATAGTGCAAATATATTATACCAAATATATAAATACACAGATATACTTTCAGCCATTACTGGGTTTTTTTTTTCTTTTCTTTTCACTTTTAATAATGAAGACAAGTTATTTTGCTTTTAAACCACTGGATTAGATAGGTGTATCAATGGTGCTCAGGCTAATCTAAATTCAAGGATATTCCATGGAATAAGTAGTTTTCTCTTTTATTACTCAGGAAAAAAAAGGTAAACTATAAATAGCTCTTGATTTACCAGGTATGGTTGTATAAGAAATCATAAAAATGTATGGAATGGCTGCTTTAACTTGAAGTGATAGAAATGATGCAAATCCTTCTGTAGTGTGCAAGTTGCTGATTTAAAGCTGGAAGACAGCTTGATTTATATTATGCCTGTGGGCTAGGAATAGCAGTAAGCTTATTTTGACTATAAATGGAAAAGTATGACATAAAAGTCACACAGTAAAACATTTTGCTTGTATCTGTTGGAACTTGTTTAGCTGCATAACCCTGGCAGTTTCTTTGATGATATCTCTCCATGCGTATGCCACCTCTGCCTGTGTTCTGTGCCACTACATTTCATCCGCACAGTTCTCTCATTTATCTTTTTCTTGTTCTTCTTCCTAACCCAGAGCTCTCAATCTATCCTGACAGTGTGTGGATGTAAGAATTACAAGAAATGACCCACTCTAGACAAGTTTATCATGGCTCTTTCTGACTGAGTCATGAGGAAGGTTCTTATTTTGATTCACCTACTAGACTTTCTGTTTATGCATTGATTTATTTGTGACAGGGAAAGTTAAGTTATTCAAAATGAAGTATGTGATCCTTAGATTTAAAAAAGGGAAAGGAGGAATGTGTCTTCCCATGCTCTAGCTATGACTTGGTACACTTTGTTCTAGAGCTCTCAAATGCTTATTACAATTTTACGCTTTAGCAAACCTTGAGTAATTTTGCTACGTAAAACAATTTAAAAGATCCTGAGTGAGAAGAAGATCTTGAAACTGAACAGTCAAATAAAGCTGTTAAAGGCTGGGACAAAAAACATGACCTGCTTGCGATTGTACTTAGCTAATGACAAAAGGTGAGAAATTAAGGTACAATTCCTAAGACGTGTCCAAGTTAGCTAATCACAGAGCAGTTCTTCCTCTCTATATTTTTATTATAATTATAAAAGAGTAATTGTTTATATATTGGCAGAGACATCAGTAAAAATAGTCATTGGCCTGAAGTCTGTCTTGTTTGTTATGGCCACTAGTCAGTCATTAGTTCACTAGCTTGCTGTAGTGTTACCTAAACTATAATAGCTAGATAGTTCTGGTTGGTACAGTTTTGCTGAAAATTTTAGAAGGTGGATGTTTCAGCTCCTCTAGGCACAATGTTTTTAGAAACACACTGCTGGTTACATCTACCTTTTATATGAAGAAGCCATTAGGATTCAGTTTTCTTCTGATTTATTCAGATTTCTACAACTAATATAACAGTCAGAGTACAAAATATGTCCCTGTAACAACTAGTGCAGAGATCTCCAAACCAGCCTGAACTGTAGGTATGCTGTTCCTGAGACCTGACCTAGCAACTGTACAATTATAGGATGTGTAACACTACACTGCGCCACACCAGAGAATGTGAAGCTATGTCAAGTATATTAAATATAAAACAAAATTAAGCCATGTAGGTGTGCTCCTGTTCTTTAAGGCATTAATTCATGTATAGACTTGGTCATGGCCCCCTTCTGGATGGGAGTGCATTTCACTATAAGCAATTAAAAGCTCAGTGAAGAATTTTTATCATCAGGATTTATAGATTTGGAAACAACTTGAGTCCACAAGACAAAACACACCATAAGTGTGATACACAAATGTCTATTTGCAGAGGCAGCTCTAAGTCCATTTTCTCTGTGTATATGGTTAATATTTATGCAGACAGTCTGAATTATGTTATTGCAAAAATCTGTTATCCAGCATGCTATGTTGGATTCCCTCGTGGATCCCAGGATTAGGCCTTAAATCCTCACCCCTTTAATCAATAGGATAGAGACAAAAGAGAAGTTTTCAGACAAGTATTTAACATTAAACCCCTGCTTTCTTTGTTCTATGGGACCACAACACACAGCAGCCCTGCAGTACCTGTCAGGAGGTTATAAAAAAGATGGAGTCTGGTGCTTTACACTGTACTGTGGTAGGAGGTTCAGACACAATGAGCTTAATTTGAAACAGAAGAGGTTCAGGATGGATGAAAATCCTGCTTCATGAGCTAAGTCAAGCATTTGAACAGGTTACCAAGAGATGTTGTGCAGTTTCCATCCCTGGAATTTTTCCAAACCCAACTGGATATAGCCCTAAGCAACATGGTCTGACCCCGCTTTGTGCAGGAGTATGGACTAGCAAGCTTCTGAGTTTCCTTCCAACCTGAGCCGCCCTGGGATCTTATGATCGCCGAATGTCTGTATGTTCAAAACAAATGTGTGAGTGCAGCTCAAGCTGGCATTCCCAGGGTAACTTTAAGGTAGATGTTGTAGGTACAAAGAGCAGCGATGGGCCTTAACAGCACCAGGCAATAAGGCAGTCTCGAAGGTGTCTGACTACGATGTTCTCAGGTTCTGAAAGGCATGCTTAATTTCTTGGCATCACTTGCATGAAAAAAGATGTGATGTAACTTCTTCCAGGCTGCAATCAGCATAGACACAAGAGTTTTAAAACACCACTCATTTTCCTAATGTAGTCTAGTACCCTGGGATAGTACTGGTCGTGGTTGCTCAATTTAAATAATTTCTGTGATTATGTATGGGTTTGCACTAGACATCAGATTTAGATTGATAGTCTTTCAGGAGAATGACAATCTATTCAGGTGGAGGGTACAGCATGAGTGTGTGTTTTATATATTTCCACTTTTTTTTACTGGAGACATAGCTTTCAAGGCTGAAGATATTATAGGGGAGAACAACGGCACAAAAATGATATAGAATCAGACACTCTTAAGGGCTGAACCTGTAAGTGCTTACAGCTAAGAGCAGTGGTTACTGCTGGGAGCAGTCCAATTGATTTCTGTGAAATAATAGATGTCAATGTGACTACTCCCAGCAGTAAGCACTACAGGCCAGGTTCTCACCTACCTAAAACCAAATATACCAGCTGAGAATTTTAGCCAAACCTCGGGAATGAGTGTGTGTTTGCACATTTTTGAAAGATTGATTATTCTGTTTTTTTTTTTTTTTTTTTTTTTTTTTTGTTTTGTTTTTTTTTTTTTATTTGGTAAGGCATATATATCTGCACCTGTGTTTTGCCTCATGGGTTTGCCAAGACATGCTGGAATGTGTCATTGCAATGTCTAAGCTGCAGGGGATTCATTAAAAATGGGTAAAATCTTAGCAGATACTTTTAAGCATGCAGAGATGACGTTCAAATTGCTTGTAAACATTCTTTTTATTCTTTCTTTCCTGAAGCCCATCAAAAGTCTTGCTTCTAAAAAATAACTAAACAGTAGTTCACAGCAGCTTTCAAAAAAAATTAACCTTTGGGTTGAGACCAGGCCTGTAAATACCCACCCTTGGAGAAGAATTTTCTGAAAGTAATAAACTCATGTAAACACTGAGTATGCTGCAATACTGAACAGTAATTTTAACCAATGCACAAAAGCAGATGTAATAGCACTTTAAATCTTTTCATCTATATCTGTCTACAGAACGCAGAGTCATTGTTTTACATGAGACAACTGATGCCTAGACTTATTCAGGACCATGTTATCACTGCTTGAATTTCAGACGCTTTGGCACAAGCGCAATGACAGATATGTTTATCTCTTAAAAACCCCTAAGTTTTAGCAATTGCAGTATGATTCTCTAATATCCAAATACCGAGATTTTTCCAGAATTGGACAGCACTTTATAAGCTTGACTTCAATGAATGAGATAGTGATATATCAGATAAAAGAGAGACCTGTGGTTCTGTAACAGCAAGTCCTAGACACTGTCTGGCTCCCAAGTATGTACTTTCCTAGCACATTGTCTACATAGTGGCTGCCACAGGTTTGTAAAAATGACATGAAAATGTAACAACTCTAGCTGTAATGTGCTTTTGCAGAGACATTCTTGTGTGATCTGCTCAGGTGGGTTGGACTAGATGAACCCCAGAGGTCCCTTCCAACCCCAACTGTTCTGTGATTCTGTGATCTGATTTTTTGTTTTTGTGCAAGAAAGGGTGAAAACAGAGACTGGAGATTTGCAGCTGCACTTAGTATAAAAAAATCAGTTTGTACTGAAGCATGAGATTATTGATTGTAGAGCTAAAGGTTAAACCTGTAGTAATGACATGCTTGAATTAATGACACGTTAAAGAATGCTGTGTCTAAATTAAAGACATTCCATATCTTTCCCACCAGAAATTGTCATAAGGACACACAGGAGAACAGTGGCAGGATACATATTATCTCTTCATATTTCATGTTGGACTAATAGACACTTATAACATTAACCGCAAACCATATAGCACATTGGTGTCATATTCCAGCTAACGCTCACAACTTTAGAGAGACAAGCAAAAAGCTTAAACATCTCACTAGCAATAAATATGAATGTTTTCAACATATGAGGACCAATAGCAACATTTAATTTGGACAGCAGACTGAGATTGTTTTTTTAAGAAATAAAACTATAGACTAGTATAAAAGGGGCATTATTTCTAATTTTTGTAAAATTTACATTCAACTTGTGAAATATTAAATTATTGTTTCCAGGGGAAAAGTCAAAGCAGAAGAAAATTAAAGAGAAATTGCGAGGTCTTACAACATTATCATAAGCTGTCTTTGGTTTGGCCTTACTTAATAGCAAGAACCACCTTGATTTGTGTATGCAAGAGTCAGTAGATACAAACATACACTCAGTTTTAGGAGTCTGAAGCTAATTGTCTCTTACTGAAGTCAGCTTTTTGAAGTTAGTGAGTTTTAGGCACTTATTTGTGAATTGCTGTGAAGAGGGATACTTTTAAACCTGTAAGTAGAAAGGTTTTTCATGGGCATTGATCATAAAGAGCTGTGATGTTACTATTGTGTTTGTCTTGTTTCACGTAGCCTTATTAATATATAGTACTGATAAAAATTAAGCATGAGAGGTTCCACCCTTGAATAGCGTGGGTTACTGCGTACAATAGAGTTGAAGTATCTGTTTTACTTTCTACCTCAAGTAACTATTTTTTCTGCTTTTGCTGTCAGTTGATAAATACCACTGATGGCTTGAGCTCCAGTCTGAGGATATTGGGGCTGGAGGAAAGAACACAGCAAGTCCCAGCTCCCTGTGACATGTCAATAAACCCAAGAACAGCAGATTGGCAACAGATCAGCAAGAGTTCAACTAAGCATGTTGACAAAGACCATATTCTTTCCCTTTTGTCAGGGCCTCCCCAAGCTCTTTGCTCTGGCTGAGGCTGGGCAGGTTGTGGCAGGAGAGACAGCTGGTCCAGTTCAGCCAGGGCCATGGGTCCACCCTGTGCCCCTTGCTTGGGTTTTGTAACCCGGGCACTGGCTGGCAAGGCCACTGCCCTGCCCACCATATTAATGCACCTGCACTGCGCATGGGCATCTTGCTGTGCTCATGAGTAAGCAAATTGCTTTCACCAATGCAGGACAGACTTGTGTGTTTCAGAGATGCACAGGAAATTCAAAAGCAGATATTCTTTGAAATGTAAATATGTATCTATACTCCAAAAATATCCTCTGCAATCTGATGGGGGAGGGGAAGGGGAAAAACTACATACAAACTTAATACACTAATCTCTGCATCATAACTAATATCAGAAGTGATTATATGAAAACCAAAGTAAGGATTATTTTAAAATAAGTTTTGCAAGAATATGTTTTCTATTAAAAGTTCAGTGTATGGTCAACTGCTGAAAAAGCCAATATGGAAATATTGTATATGGTGAACCTGTAACTGGAAAGACATTAATGTCTGCTTTGTGTACATACATATGTATTTATTGAAGAAAAAAACAATACACTTACTACATTTGTCATATAGAAAATAATGAGCCATATGGTTAACTAGAATGCAGTGTAAACTTCTAGAAGCATAGATTTTATTTAAAAAAATAAAAACCCCCAAATCCTTGTAAAATTTGCATGAATTCAAGCAAGACTGAGTCACAACTGTCGTGGGAATTTACTTGCAGCTGAGAGTTGTAAAGAACTTTGTAGAGTTGTGGAAATAAATTCATCAGGAAAATTTTGTGATAGATGCAGCTACAACATATCAACTGTCATGTAACTGTCAGATGAAACTAATCCAAAATGACATTAATCTGAAATTTCCCATAGGGACTGAAATGTTGAATTGAAGGACTTCAAACAAAGGATTTGGTTAAAAATGGAACGTTTCAGTGCTGGTGGCTATTTTATGTGACTTTGTCTGGTTACTAAGATGAAGCAAAGAGTATTAGAGGAAAATGGTCATATAGAAATGGTGAAAATAATAAGAAATTTCTATTTTACACTGAATTATGAACTTTATCAAGAAAGGGAAAAGGATGTCAGGAAGGTTAAGAGTTCTAAACATGTAATAGCTATTTTGTGTTTTACATCTTCAACAACGAAAAAGTATAGACCATTGAGATGAAGAAAAATGTTTGTATTTTTCTTTAGTGTTTTCTCAAGTACTTTGCACATGTCACAACACTATAGATTAAATTGATGAATAGACAACAGATAGGTGTGGGAGGAATGTAACTGCTGTGTTATTTTGTAAGGAAATGTTGTAAAATAAAGGCAGTGAGTACTGCTGAATATAGCTTAGGTAAGGTTTGAGGTAAGAAGTGAAGATTTACTTAGATTTAAGGAATAAATACTGTTGGAGTAGTCAATGCAGTACAAGAATTTCAGAACAGTTTAACTCTCTTAACTACAGAGAATGATCTGCTAGAGAAAAAAATAAACCTTAGTGAACCTTAAAATAAACCTTACAAACCTTAGTGAAAACATGTTTAGGTTTTATGCATCATGAAGGCAGTCTGGCACTGAGTCCCCTCCAAATTCGGTGTGTTCTGTTTCTGATCAGTGAAATAGCACTCGTACATCAAGTTAGCATTTGCTCCCCTAATAAAAAATGCACCTAAATTAGGTTTCTGTCACAAAATGACAGCTGAATGCATTGTCTTGAAGCTTTTGGTTATTATTAGTGAATTTACATATTAGTTTTCTATGCTGACAAAATTCTGGCTTTGGGAAGGTTTCTAACATATAAAATATGAAATCCCCTTGGAAATCATAGTGCAGAAATGACTCTTCTAAATCAAAGGTGTTGATGTGAAGTAGGGCATCAGTTTAAATCCTTTGCTGAAGAATATTGCCTTGAGAAAATTCTCCCAGCAGAAATTCAAAAGCATGTTTGCTGGACACTTGATTCAATACAAGTTGTAAAGTCTATATATTTCTCAGTTCATTTATGCAGCATTTACTGTTTTCAAAGGACTATGCTGTTGGAAAAAAATTGTTTTCACTTCCCAGTTAAATTTAAATAATTTGCAAAGCAAATCAGCTCTCTTTTGATTATTTTGAGGGTTGTAATAGTAGAAAGAAATTGTATGTTTTCCTAACAGTCATACTAACGTGATGATGTTCTTGCCAGGAAATCAGTAGGGTTAAATGCCCATCAAAAGAAGTCTTGTAAGTTTTCTCAGGGAAGATAGACTCAGTCTAAGTATGCTATTAAATACTTCAAAATGAAGGTTAAAAGCAAAGCAAAGGCTATACAAACTTTTATATTATTTGTTTTAAAAGACTGCATGTTTTAACACATCCTGCATGTTAGTTGTGTGATAACATGAGGAGAGCACATAAGAAAACTAGTATCCAATTTGCTCGTAGTCTCCACATTGTATACTTTCTGGGATTTTAAGACTTCGGTCTGTACCTTTGGGTGTTCAGTGCAGCTTTTGTATTACTCTTAAATTTTGGGACTGACTCTGTCTTTGACATGAAAATGTTAATTCTACTTTTATATCCTTGCTGTTCTTAGTACTTTGTCACTTCATGTAGGATTGAAATTAACCCCATCTTCTTCCCATCAGTGTTTTTGTTGAGCTCAACCTGTAAGGTCTGTTTAGGATCAGAAGAAATTCAGTAGACTGTTTCCAAGCTTCACATAAACATAATTTTCCTTTCAAAGACCTTGTTTTGTTTCTAAATTCTAGCAGTTATTTCATAGGCCATTTCAGACAGAAAAGGTATTAATTCACGTCTAGACACTTTGTGTGAATCTATGGCAAATGCTACATTTTTCTTTGGCCTGCCAACTTAGGGCAAACGTGTATGTGTCGTTTCCACCAATCGACTGTCCAGCACCAGCTTTTGATGATGTAATTCACATTCATAATTTTCCTTTATTGCTGCATCTACATTGATTTTTGGCTTCTTGACTTCCATACATAGAAGCATGCCTAAGAGCCCATGTGCTTTTTACCACTACAGGTGTTACACCTATGCCAAGAAGAACCCTGTCTACACCCATATCTAGCAGGTCCTTCTCTAGTGTTTGGCTGAGAATCTCCATGAGTGATTCTGTCCCACAGCCTCCAGCAACCTCCATGGTTCTGGCACAGGAAACAAACTAAGGCACCTGAAGATGGCATGTGAATACTTGGTTGATGATAATTTATCCTATGGATCATTTTATATTTGTCAGTGCATTCGTGCCGCTGGCAAGTATCCTCACCAATGGTTCCTTTTCTTACAATGAAATTAATTTGTGAAGACTAGTTTTGGAATATATGTTTCTCAATTTCAACAACTTTAGGTAACTAGCAAAGCCAGCATACTCCTGAAATTATTTAGCTACTCTTTTCTATCAAAAGCCAGTAGTGAAGAACATCACCCCTTTAGAAACTGTTTATTGTTCTGCAAACAAGTTATATTTTCAAATCATTATAGATTAAAGTATCAAGAATTGTGTTCTGGGTTTGAACTGTATTTGCTATTGATACAGAACTGTTCATCTACATAAGTACAAAAAATTGTTTATAAACAAATGCTAGATCAACTCTTGGACTGTGGATTGACATCCAGCAAAGATAATAGAATCATAGAATCGTTTGGGTTGGAAGGGACCTTAAAGATCATCTAGTTCAACCCCCTGCCATGGGCGGGGACACCTTCCATTAGACCAAGTTGCTTAAAGCTCCATCCAATCTGGCCTTGAACACTTCTAATGATGGAACATCCACAACTTCTCTTGGCAACCTGTTCCAGTGCCTTACCACTCTCATAGTAAAAAACTTCTTCCTTGTGTCCAATCTAAATCTACCCTCTTTCAAAATGAAACTGTTACCCTGTGTCCTGTCACTACAGGTCTGGTCCTGGTAAAAAAAAAAAAAAAATAAAAAGAGATATCTATCTTAAAAGCACCCTTTATGTATTGAAAGGCCACAATAAGGTCTTCAATCTGAACCACCCCAACTCTCTCTACCTTTCTTAATAGGAAGGATGTTCCAGCCCTCTGAGTTTTGTGACCTCTGTACCTGCTCTAACAGATTTGTGTATTTCTAGTACTGGGGATGCCAGAACTGGATGCAATGCTCCAAGTGGAGTCTTATGAGAGACAAGATACTTGTTCATGGCCTGGCTAGCATATAACTCTGTCCACCTATGACAGTCTGATTTTCAGTATGTTTAACATCAGGCAAAAGCTAACAGTATTTTAGGAGACAAAGAAGTTGTCCTACTTGTGTTCATGTAAAGGAAGAAACCATTACAGGGATGTTTAAAGGTGAATGGTTGCTTCCTGAAAGAGGAACATGCTTGTCTTTTTACTCGGGAGAGTCAGAATAAGGGTCTTGACAAAGGATTTGATTTCAGATAAAAGAGCTACATAAGTATCCTAGGTCATCTTTGGTGGGATGAAACAGGCTTTCTTGAAACTGAGCAAAAATTGCCCATGAAATGTGGTCTTTTCTTTTTCTACATCTGCCTCTAAACCAATTAACTGATCGGTCCTTCTTGCTTAATGTAAATTTATTGCTGCTTTAATGCTTATTTTTTATTGAGTGACTTCAGCCTTCTGAAACCTTGTTACTCCATTTCAAAGGGAATGGTAATCTATACATGGGATAGAAGTCAACTTTCACAGTATTCTTTATCCTTATGTGGGAACTAACAAACCAAGGAATAATGGTGTATTTTTCCTCTCAGATCTCTGTTAAGATTTAAGGTATCAATTTGGGAGAGACATGTCCCAGTAGCAGGTGTTCAATCATTTTTCAGCATGTAATAGGATGTGAGCAAGAGCTTGAGAGTATCAAGGTAACCACAGCACTAACATATGTATGAACAGATCACTTTTAATTCCAAAAGCAACAGCAAGACTTTGCTTAGCCGGGAGTAATCAGTCACTTAAGCTACATACCTTATTAATTCTGTTCTGACAACTGCCATGTTATCTGAAAACAGTTTTGATAAAATGTTGTATGATGGATTTTTTTTTTTTAATATACCTATATAATATTTTTCCTTCCCTTGATGATTTCTTTTTATTTGTTTGACTCCTGACAGAGAGAATTATTTTTCAAAATGGAGTGGAGTGATATCTTCCATGGAGACAACCTAACAGGTTTAAAATCGTGGAGCTATTAGAGAAAAGCCTATGATGATAATAATTAAACAGACCTAAGTATGCTTGTAGCTTCTTTTAGAGTGCTGAAACTTGTATAATTATTCTCATTCAGTCTGCCACAGGCAAAATGCTTTTCTTTTATGATGTTCAGCAGCTTTTCTGATTATGGCTGTAAAAAGCATTAACTTCTTTTGTGTAAAGCCAAACCTTCTCTTTCTGGTCTTAATTCTTGAATTTTTGGCACATTTCTCTGTCACTTCTGCCTTTTCAAGTTGCAATTTTTATTTGGTTACCTTTACAAAATTCAAGCTGTTAATAATATTCTAGATGCTAACCACTTGAATAGATATCAATTTATTAAAAAGACCTGTAAATTTTTCCAGTAATCCTTTAATTTCTTTCAAAGCTGGTATGCAAGTTCAAAAATTCTAGAAGACTCTTATGCATCTTTCTCATTTGAATAATATTTTCCTATTAGGTTCATTAATATTTTAATGGTCAGTTTATTCATAGTAATAATTAAGAGATTGGGAAATAATTTTAATATTTTAATACTTTTTACAAATTATTAGATACTCATTATGCATTTTCATACATTAGAATTCAACTATGCAGCAAGAAAATAAAATCAGTGGCTTGCAATGTAGTGAATGTGCTGTGTGATGGTAGAGATTGTTTAAACCAAGAAAATAACCATCCTGACAGTATTTCATTCTAAAAGAGATTTTTGAGGTGATTTTTAAGGGAAAACATAAGAAATTTCTAGGGATTGAATGAAAGTATTTTCTGCACAGTGTGTGAGACAAATACTCATGGATGCCAATAACAAATTTGCAATTAATATTCTAGTGCAGTGACTGTCACTTAATTGATGAATAATAACTTCACGCCTCAAGGTGAACTTTGAAGCTCTAGCCTTCTGACCAGTAGGGAGAATGCAACCAGCTGTGCCTGGTTTCCTGTGTTTTGGTTTTATTGGTAAGAATATGATCATGAAACAATATATTTTAAAGCATTTTTAAGAAATATTTTAATCGTTTAACATTTGTGTCTACCTGCAGTGGCAATGCCCAAAAGCAACACTTGTGCTTGACATTCCATTGTGCCAAATTTTCAGAAAACATTTTTGATCTCATAATTTATTGCATGGAATACATAATTCATAAGTCAGTGGGCAGCTGTGGAGCTATCTATGGAGCCTAAATAGAGGCAGCCTACATGGTACTTGGTGAAAGGATAAATGTTAAGATTTAAATCAGTTTGTGAGCTTGTTTCAGATATAAGCAGAATCCAGGTGTAAACAAGAAGTCAGAGCTTCAAAATTTGTTGGAGATATTTTTCTTTTCTATTTCACTCGTAGCTTTACAAGAACTTTTCTTTTCCCGGAAGGATCCAGGGTACTAAAAAGACCTGAAGCAACATTAGAAGTTCCAATCCTTGTTTTCATTCATAACATTAAGCCATGTAAAGAAAATGCAGACCACTGCACTGGCCTGTGGAAGGCAAGAAGTGATTGTGTTCTACACACAAATACAGGAAGAGCAGACTGTTGACCCCAACTAGATTTTAATTCAGATTAATAATAGTCAAGAAATATCAGAGAAAATCACAGGTTGAGTCTTTCCAGGAGAAACAAATTTAACAAATTTTCTTCCCTTTGCTGTCCTCTAAGGAAAATGGCTGTCTCCAAGATGTGAGGGAAAACTGTTAGACGCAGCCTGACATAATATAGAAATGGCAACAATATTACAGAATGCTTTTAGCTTAATAGTGAATGATGACCTGACATTCTTGAAAAGAAAGACGTGAAAGTACTGAAATAATTAATAAAATTCTCATGTAATCTCAAATGCTAGTAAAACATCTTAAATGTTTGAAAGGTTTCTGTGGTGTGTATCGGCTATAGGTAGTGGTTTAGACAAGTTGCACCAAATTTTCATTCTGACAGCTAACCTTTATGGTACGTTTTAATTGTACTGAGGTGCTAAGTAATTAAAATGAGCCTACATAGCCTCTGGGCTGCCTGCCGACTGCTGTACAAAAATGGCATCGCCTGAAGCACCTGCTCCTGTTTCAAAATTAAATGCCTTCTGAAAGAATTTGTTAGCTGAGCAGAATACAAGCAACTTGGAAAGGTCACTTATATGAGAGAGAAACCTTCTCATTCTAGTTTATCCCAAACGTGGACTATTGATTCTTAACTACCACTAGGATAAAATTTTGTAAATAACGTGGGATTAACTGAAATAGAGTAATATTCCCAGTCTAATTTAGGACTATTTTCAAACAAATTTGAACAACCTGAAAAAACATTTTTCCCAAATCATCTAGATCACACCAAATAATCTGAACATCTTGTCTGGTGCTGAATTGTACATGCTTAGCAGTCAGAGACAAATACTGAATGCCTTCTGTATTCAGACTTTTGGCAGAAGTGACAGAAATTGCCTTTGAGTCTGAGTTTAGGAATCCAAATCTCTTAAGTGCTTGTCTTTAGTGAACCAGAGTTGTCCTTTGTTTTATATAGCTATTTCAGCTAACATTTACCTGCCCGATGAGCAGCTATTCCTTCTCAGTGTTTACCTTGCTGGCCTAAATAAGCAAAACCCTCCATCTCTTCTTATGAGATATCTATTCCTCTCATCTGTTCCATGTTCCAGTCTGAATTCATAACCTTTGAGTACTGTGATCAAAAGGTGTGCGATCACTATGATGGGGTCTCACTTGTGTTTTTTAGAGAGGTATTTTTATTTATTAATCTCTGTATTCTTTGCTTTGAAACACTGAAACATGAAAAGGACTGTACATTTTTTTATGGCCCCATTATTTTGAGACTCTTTCATCTTGTGGCTAATATGTCTTTGTCTTTCTTTTCCTCAGCAATTCCTACTCAATTTGCTAACTTATTGCAGATATTCTGGTTATTAGTCCCCAAGGCTAAGTGAGGAACTACACCTTGATGTAGTTCCATTTCTACCTTTGCTTTCCTTGAAGTCATCCAAATTATCTGCAATAATAGCAAGATCCTTCTCTTCATTAACCCCTCCCAAGTTCAAATCATCATCAAATCTTAGAAGCACTTTTTTTCTTACAAGCACTTTTTTTAATTCAATTGGGAATATCCCTCCAGCCAATCCTGTTGCCTTGTCCCCTTTAGTCAGTGTCGCAGTGTTCCCCAGTGTATGATTCGTGCTGGTTTACAAAGCCAAAGCAGATCACTAACATTTCATTTGTCTTGACAGCCAGGACAGGCATACATCTATCCAGCCAAACTAATGTGGTACATACCATTCAGAAATTATTTTCAGTTTGTTTCATTATCCATTCAGCTCAGTAACTAATTACCTTTCAAATATTTTATTTTTACTCATTATTGAGGATCTACTGGACCTAAAGATCAGTTCCCTCACCCGTTCTTAAAATGTTGCATTTGTTGCTTTTCACCAATATGTTGCCAGTGTTGACTTTACAGATTCATTAAAAAGAGTTTTGAGGACATTTTTAGTGTGTGACTAAGTATGAAAAATTATTATAGTATATCTTCCACTTTTATCTGTACTTCTGTACTTTGTTAACCTTTTGTTTGTTTGTTTTTGTTTTGTTACACTTAACTCCCTTACTCTGTTGAAAACTGAAACATGCCTTATTTGGTTTCAGGTCCAACCTAGATTACCTTTTGTCTCCAATCTAACCTCTTTCCTTAGAACAGTGAAAGCAGCAGCTTACTGCTAAATTTCTTTATGAAATCGAAAATCTTTTCCTACTTGTTTTAGATTTTTTTACAGGATGTGGCTAAACTATATTTTTGCACTTCTCACCTTATCCCTACATTTTCTGGTCTTATGATAGATTTTGTTGATAAATACTTTATCAACATTCCTTTGAAGCTTTTAAAATTTTTGTTTATACTGCTTATTTTTCATCCACTTCGGTCTCACTTTCCTATTTGCTTGGTGTTTCCAGCTCTTAAAATATCCATTCCTAGGTTACATGGTTGAATATTTTCCAATAATGTATCACTAGACAAAGAAATCAATGATTTTGTTGCTTAGTATTTGTAGCTATTTTCCCATAGAGAACACCTGCTACCTTGCTGTACAACTGACACTAAACCTTTTTTTAAACAATTGATGAGGTTTCTTAGCATGCTTTAGTCTATTATACAATGCCAAAGGTAAAATTTGTCATTTAATCTTATTACTAGTGCCAGGGGATTAATGTTAGGTGGCACTTGTGATGACAGTGAAAAGATTAAAAAATAATTCCATTAAAGCTATCTACTGCATTTGATATTTGAACCATTAATAAGAGGGATTACCTTCTTTGCAGACCATGGTAAAAATAAGCTCAGCTTAATTGTCCTAAGAACCAAAGGCCTCCCCTCTAATACATGAAAGTTTCTGTTTCATAAAGATCTCTGATTAAGACATTAACTGAGTTCAGTCATATTAGGCTAATGGGAAAGATCATCATAATAGTTCCCTCATTTTCTGATGATGAACATTATAGGTTTTCTGAAAGTACATAAACATAGTTAAAATATACTTTGTCTTAAATTTCCACATATCCATGTAGTTTGTATTACATTATTTCTTCAGCCCAGTTTATCAGAAGGAAGAAGTCAAAAATATAAATGGAAACAGTCAAAAGAGACAAAATTATTTACAAAAATATTTTTTTTTTTTTTTTTAAATTCTTCAGCAATTTGCCACATTCTCATTTTCCCACAGCAGGAAACAGTAGAGGTTTAAAGATCATCCAGTAGCTCTCAGACATTGCATGCAGGTTTACAGCTGGGAGTAATGTATTATCATTTCTGTATATGCAACATGAAGAAGAGGTACTAGATTTGTAGTAGGATTTGAAGGAGGCCTTGGATTCAGTCCAACTGTTTTTTGTCAGATTCATGCTTCTAAAAGAGTAGCAAAAAGACCTTCCTTTTTTTAAAGATGTAAGTAGCACAGTGGTGGTCCCAGATGTAACTGAGTTTGAGACTCTGAATTCTTCATAAATGCTGTGAAATCACCTTTGTGCAAAAAGACCCTTTACTATAAATCTAGCTGGGTCTTAGGTGTTAGTGTTTGTTTTAGAGATGCCCAAGAAACTGCAGTGGGAGCCAACCCCTTAGATTTCAGGCATCTGTGCAGCACAATGTGTGGATAGAACAGCGTGCCCAACCTCTCAGTTAAGTTTGCCCTGAATAACAGAGGGATAGAATGTTGGAAATTTCCATGCCAAGATGTTAAGAGACCTATAATGAAAATATGGAAGTGATAAATTGTGTATGACTTCCATACCAAGCTGTCTGATAAACGTATCACTAGTCAATAAAGGCATGTTATTTTTTACAAAATGGAAAATATCAAAACAACTTCTTTAGAAGGAAGTCACAACTCATAATGCTGAGCTATTTTAAAAATTTTAGGTGAAACTTTTAGGAATAGATGTAAAAGAAACAAAGTACATAATAAGTACCTTCTGTACTGCAAGTTTTTATCATGGGATGTTTTGAGTGCCAAAAATGTAAATGGATTCAATGTGGTCGATTAATTCAAAGAAAATTTATCAATAAATATCAAGTGCAATGTGGAAAGCACAGTCTGTGGTTTAGGAAGCCTCTAAACCCCATTCTGTTGGAAACTTGCTTATGTGACAATAATGTTCTGTATGTGCCCAATTTTCACATTACCCCAGATTTTGCCACATATGACTATTACACTTGTTTTGTTGCATTTCGTTCAGTTGACCACAGACTCTAATTTATTGAGCCGTAAAGCAGAAGCCCAAGTAGAGTTGTTCCCCCTCCTATATTTTTTTTTTGTTATATTTATTCGTAATCTGTCTATTTAAAAATGAAGATACTCTTTTCTAATATAGTAATGACCAGTGAAATAAAGTAAATACCATTTGTGGAAATGTCCACACTTCTAAAAACCTGCTCCATTGATGAATTTCAGTTCTAAATATTTAGTAGTATATTATGCTTGTCCTGAACAAAAGTGAACCTGTAACATGTTTTATGAGCCATCATCCGAAGTTTCTTGGGAGTCCTCACTGCTGTAAAAGGAAGACTTAAATTGCATAACAGTGTTTAGTCCAGGATTAACTACCAGTCTTCTTCCTTTCTTGCTATAATGAAAACAATATTATTTCAACACTGCTTAGGAGAGACTAATGAACTGCAACAGATGTTAGTTTTATATCTTTTTATACTTTTGTTGAAGAATGAGTAAAGCAGACAATAGGTCTCTTCATGTGCTATAAAACTTCCAGCAAAAAAACAGAAAATAACTTTTTTTTTTTTTTTTTTTTAATCCATCAGATTCTGGGCAGTTTCCAGATAAGCATTTCAGCTGTTTTGTCACTTTTACCAGAACAACTGCTTCTCAGTTCTCAGTAGGTGGTTTTGTTTACCATGCATTTTACCCTAACTGCCTAGTCAAGAGTTTCCTTCGCAATGATTTACGTGACTGAAACTTAGATCACTGTGGTAATGAGGACAAATACCACAGACCTTTTATTGTTGGAGGCTATTTGTTTTAAACAAATGTGGTTAGTTTGCATTTGCAGTTTCTTATGCAGCTGTTTTCTTGAAATGCGTAGTACCTGGCTTTATTGGCAGGAATATTAGAGGAAATGTCAGAGGGGAGGGAAAAAATTAAAATGGGGGGGTGTAACGTAAGGGAAGGCAATAGGAGCATTCATTCCACTTCTAGAAGAGAACAATTAATCTGTGAGAGAGGCTGAAAAAACTTTATGGAGCAGGAGACCAGGTATCAGGATAGAAGAGCCAAAATGTTTTACAATGTCTCTGTTGTATAATAGCTTATGTTAGTAAATACAACTGTGTCAACTGGAAATACAATTCTAAAATGGTTGCTTCCCTTGAGGAGAAATATCACATAGCTTTGTAAAAACTAACAGCTTGTGTTTTCAGAAATACAGTTAGGGGAAAAAGTGTAATGAATAAATTACTGGCTAATTCTGACTAGTGGAGATTTTAGGGAAATATATTTTGCTGTACCTTGCTGCATGTTTGTGTTAATTTATAGTGCTATGTGAAACCGAGTGCAGGCCCATATTGTACAGGTGTGGTTGAAAAAAAATAAGTCATTCTTGCTTTTCTTAATAATTTGTAAAGCTTGTATTCGAGGAAGGATGCTGATGATGCCTCTTGCGATTGTTTACATAAACCCGTTAAGAAATTTAAACAGCTCTTATTTAAACTACTCTTAACACTAGTAAGCTCTTCCACAATTTTATACCTCTGGGAATTAGATGCACCTTCAATTTTCAGTCTCAATATTTAAATGTCTATTTTCTTATTCTTTTCTAGTAATGTGGACAATTGTATTTTCTTTTTCTAGCTGCTCTTCCTTCCTCATTTTTACCCTTCTCTCTCCTTTTCATAGAAAACTATCTATTATCATAACACCAGTCGTAGTTTTGCTTGGCTCTACAAACCTCACTATTTTGATATAATTTGTGAAGTACATAAATAATCCAGTTCTTTGTTCATAGCAGTTGCTTTTCTCTGTATGTACTCCAACTTGAAGCCATATTTTTGTGCACAGGAGAACTAAATAATATTTCTAATGATCAGTTGTGATGTTTGGATGATATGTCATTCGTGACTTACACAACAGTATTGATCTTTTTCTAGAAATATTTTATCTGATGAATTCAATATCCTTTTCTAAACCAGACTTACACTGATGATTCATAGTCACATAGAGTAATATCAGTGATGTGCTGCAGATGAGCATTGGCTTTTTACAGAAATTTTATCAGTCCTGAAATGCATGATACTGCACTTTCTGTTAATGGTGCTTTATTTCATTCTCTGTGCACAAAGTCAAACTATTAAATTCCTCTGGATTTTTTGATCCTCTGTATTGGTAACACTTTATCAAAACCATTTTTATTACCACCTTTCTCTTTGGGGTATTATTAGTGTAAATCTTCAATAAAATTGGGTCCAACCTGATCTGTGAATAACCTGTTTAACAACAGTCCTTCAGGCTCAGCAGTTGACCTTTCAGTACAACCTGTTTCCCTTTTCCATTTAACCAGAAATGTCCATTCTGTTAGGTGAAGTATGTGCTCAGCTTTATGCATGGAGCTATATGACTCATGTCAAATTAAACTAAAGTATATACTTAAGATTTTTACTAGAACTTAACATCTACTTTATGTTTCCAGTGTAAAACAATATTGTTTGTGAATCTGAATTTGCTTCTAATATAAATATTTGGTGGAACAAGGAGGTGAAATATGACAAAAGTATAGAACTATAGGTGACAGTGATCAAAACTCTTGAGTTTCACACCCAAACAGCTGAAACTCTATTCCAGACCTGAGAAGCATGTTTCACCTGCACATTTCAATCATACTTACAGAAAATTCATTTCTGAGCTTTGTGAGCCAGGTTATTAAAGGTTCTTGTTTCTACAACACTAATAAAAGTTTATTTTCTATATGCTGTGCAGTGTATCGATTAGTCTGAAGGAGCAGTTATTTTTTGCATTAGCTAGAATAGAAGGGAGTGATGTATAGAAGTAATATTCACTAAGACTAGTCTTGTTGTGAGCTTAATATTGGTTTTTACAACTGATTGTTTCTTTGGTTTTTAACTCCATTGAGCTTGATAGGTTTTACTTACCCCTTCCATTAATGTTTGTATTGTTTTTCCGTATTTCATGTAAATAGAAATAGCTAATATAAGTCACTATAATTACATACACACCATAGTAAAGAGGGAAGAAGACAGTCAGCAGGTAATAAGCCTTTCATAAAATGTGGTAACAAAAGTTTATCTCATTCTAGCCAGAAGTGTGTATTTATAGCAGGCAAGCTCTGTGTGTGTGGAGTCACACTGAATCTGTATCTGATTTGTTTGTATAAAGGTTAACTGAACTTACATTGTGCTATCACACTAGGCTGCCAAACATTTGAAAATATATATAAAAAAATAGTGCCTTCAATGCAAAAGGAGATGATGTTAAGAATGTAAAAATCAAGAGTGTCTATATCAAGCCAGTTTCACTTAGCTCAATATTGCATATCCAACTGTAACCAAAAAACGGTTGTAATGGGAAGAGTACCAAAAGAAAGTACCATGATGCCTTCAGTCTGCATCATTTTGTGGACCATTTTTCCTAATTCAGCAGTGATCAATTCATAGATGTGGTTTGGGGTATTGTTTGGTTTTGTTGGGGTTTGTTTGAGTTTTGTTTTTGTTTTGTTTGGTTTGTGGTGTTTTTTTTGTTTGTTTTGTTTTGTTAAACGGAGCCTGTAACCTCACTTGAAACATCCTGCCAGCATATGAGATACTCTGAAATTCTCTTACGCAGTTTCCTGTGAAAACTTCTCTTGAAATTCAGGAATTGACACTCCAAAAGAAGATGCCTGGTATGACAAGACAAAAAAGTTGCAAGTGAAATGTAGTGTTTGTGTGGAGCTTCTTCAAAGTCGACTGTTGATCACCACTGAGAAGTTTGTTACAGAAGATTTCTAGGGAATAAAAATCAAGGGAAGGCATGGTGAAAATCTCATGGGCAGGAAAATAACTTTGCAATCCTATTCATAAATTCTAGTAGCTTCATATTGTGAAGTTGAAGCTAAGGGAAGGTGGAGGTAAGGTTTTATGGATAGCCTTGATACAAGCTCCCAGATCTTCAAATTAGAAGATCTAATAGCAATCCATTCCCACAATTCCTGCCAAGAGTCTGAACCAGATTAATTTTCTTTTAATGTAAATGAATGGTTTCTATTTTAGTAACAACGATCTAGAAGGATAAGGCTGAAATTCTAAAAAAAGACTGCTAATTTTAACTTGGAAAACTAATTTCCTAGTGATAGTGTTTTGATTTTGAAAGAGCTGACTACTTACTTACTGTCCCCCAAGCTTTGATATTATTTCTCTGAACCTGTCTATAGTTTTCTAATTATTATAAAAACATTTGACATATTAGCTTAGAATTTTTGATCCTTTATTTTTGCATGGTGGTGTTGTTTTGGCTTTTTTTGTTTAGTTGGTTTGGGGTTTTCTGGGTTTTGTTGTTGTTGGTTTGGTTTGGGGTTGTGGGGTTTTTTTTGTGTGTTGTTTAGTTGTTTGTTTTCGTCCTGGTGTGGTTTTGTTTGTTTGGGTTTTTTAGGGTGTGGTGTGTGTGTGGTTTTTGGATCTTTCAAAGCAGAACAGGAAAAAGAAAGGAATTTTGTGTGTGTGTATTTCTTCAACTTTTCTAGAATCTTTCTACAATTGTCCTGATAAGAGGAAACAAAAAGAACAGTGGCACCAGAAATGAACTTTAGGCAGTCTTGTAATTCTGTAGTTACTGTCCCTTCTTCTCCTTACCCAAGCTGTTTTGAGATCAGCTTGATTCTACTCTGAAGACAGAGTAATTATTACTGTCTTAATTAGTATTTTTTACGAAATTGTGAATCCATTCTTAATCCAAGTTGAAGTCTGCCTCAATTTCCAGGTTTTAAGCAACTGAAGATAAAGTCCTCTTTTATGCATTTCTAGATTTGGGGGTGTTTTCTATCTTGTTGATATCAAAAAGCCTGTTGGTCTAATGCCAGTAGCCAGAATCAAAGCTACTCCTGCTTCAAGACTCTGCATGTATTCAGATGTTGCTGATTTGTGCTGCTTGCATATGTCAGTGAATTTATCCTGTAGAGCTACCAAGAAGAACATAAACATGCTTCCAATTCTTTGAAATGGAAAAAATGAAATTTTGAGAAATGATGACAAAGTAGCAGAGACAGGGATAGGACCACATCCAGGATTCAAATGTGCTGATTTTTGGTCTTCTACTGTAGGGTTAGAGACAACAGTATATAGTCCCCTTGCTTTTGTCTATGAAGAATTATTTCAGATCCAAGCTGTTACTGTGTATCTCAACCTATGGTTTCTCATATGCTATTTTTAATACTTTGATAAGCTAAGTAGGAAAAATTACGCTGTCTCATGAATAACAAATGGACTGAGACAGGGAAGCACATTATCTTTTAAATTGCATGTAACTAACTTGCTAATTAGAGCCAGGAACAATATTTCCACATTAGTTTAAAATCCCCAAATAAATCTGGGATTTGCAGCCAAAGTTTAATATGTGACATATGTAAATAGCCCACCAAGAAGAAAAATCTGCAGGATTTTCCTAGAATTTAACTAGGAATTCCTTGTTTCTGAGCCTCTTTGGAATAGTTGTTAGCACTTATGTTAACACATTGTTCCATCCCAGGACAGTTTACAGTTGTACTGGGTGTGAGAAGAAGAAATGGCTTTCCCATGTGCAGTTTAGAATCTGATATATCTATGTCAGATTTTACCTATAGTCTGAAATAAATTTTAAATAAAGCAGGTGGAAACAATAGGAAAAGTAATAATGGGATTGTCCATAGACACACAAAAATAAAATGCCTATTAAATTGAAATTATACAATATAAAGCATGTTAATCTGTTTTATACCATCTTCAGAGTTGGCAAAGTCAACAGAAGGGCACCTGACTTCTCTCAGCTTTCCCCTAGCTCATGAAATTGCATGGAGAGTCAGCTTTGCAGGCAGAATTATTATTATTATTATTTTTTAAATGAGTTTAACCTGATGCATGCAAATAAAGATATGCAAAGAACTCCTCATGAGTTTAAACTTTTAATTTTCTTGTTTTCTGTATTGATACAACAGTGCATAGTTCACCGCAAAATTCTCAATTATTTGCTTACTTTGCTTTCAGTGTAACTTTGTTCTTAGCCATCCCAAGTAAAGAACTCTCTTCTAGTGACCTCAGTCCTCAGCTAAGTCATCCTGACTTTACTAGGTAACTTCTAAAGGAAGTACTAAGTTGTTCTCACTTTTTCATTGTTAAGCTACATATTTTTTGCAAAGACTCCTCTCTGCTGGAGGTCAGACTGAATGAATAATACAAACCCAGCAGCACTGTAGGAATAGTATTACACCTTGTCATGCGGTAATTTGGAAGGGGAATCATGGTTACTTTTTTTGTCTGATATTCCTGTGATTCTGCTTTTTCAATTTTGAAACCTAATGAATCAACCTTTCTGTTATAATATTTGCATGGAATAACCAGTTTCTCTGGTCCTTTCATGCTTTCTCTCCTGCTGCCCTCCTTTGCTATGTGAAAATCTTCCAGAAACTGTCTGCAAAATCATCATATTTCTAATTTAAAATTTCTGTGTCAAGATGTCTTAAGCACTTTGACCTTTGTTAGTAAATTGGCAAAGAGTGATTACAGCTCAGTACTTTAATAGCTGCCCTGCTGTTCTAGACTCTACTTGTGTAATGCTCATCTTGTCCTTTTTTTAATAATGAATTCAGTAAGATTAATTGTTGCCTAACTTGAAATCCACTATTGTTTTTCATATTTTAATATGACTGCACGTAGATGTAGCCTACAGCTCAATTTATTAAAATATAAGGTAATTGAAAGGGTTTTAAATAATTAACTAGCAGAGGAACATGAAAAAAAGTATTTGGTACTTCCAGAATTCTGAAATAGAGAAATCTTAAATAAATAAAGTTTTGTGTGCATCATTATATTGTATACCTTTATAATAAGTCAACGTAAAATACAGGAAGACCTGTACTGTGAAGGTACACTTCAGTCAGACTTTATTTTGAACAGTGTTGTGATAGGATGGATATTTACTCTTTCACCTATATAGCATAACATAGGTTAGAATCAGTTGGTTATTGCATTCCAAAATGATGAGGAGAGAGCAACACTGTTTTTAATACCAGAAAAATGTGTCAATAATTTCCTCGGTAGTGGAGACAGCTGAATCTCCATGGACTGTCTCATACAGCAACATTTCCTTAGCAATTTGGTTTTGGATTAGAAAAAGTAAGTTCAAAAATGAGTCATGGATGAGAGAGATGGGGACTGTTCACCTGTGAGGGTGAGCTTTCAGGAGCATCTAGTAATTATTCTTATGAATTTTGGAAGCTGAAAAACTTGCTTTCTATTAGAGATGTTAACTAGAATGGTTCTCTTAATTGCAGGTCATTCTCAGGTATACTAAGACCTCTGAGCTTAGTTTATTTGCTTAAGCCAAGAAGCAAAATAGGTACTGAAACCTATAGGCCTTCCAAGGACCCCATTTTGGAAACAGATGGAGCCGTAAAGTTAAGGCTGAGTTTCTTCAAGAAAATCATAGGACGGATCAAGGAGATGACAGGGTACTTTTGGAACCAGACAGCTCACCCTAAGAGTCCTAGAAACACATAATGTAGTAATGCAGTAATAGAGCTGTAACAGTAGATATCAGAAGTGGCCCTAGTTCAGTGTCCTGTCTTTGGCAATATCAGGAGCTGATGTGCAGTGAAGATACAAGAACAGGCAAGCATCAGGCGAACACTCTGAGTCGCATTCAGTGATCTTCAGGACAGGCACTTGCCAAAACAGGAGTGATGCTATCGCAGCAAATAACCTTGTATGGATCTTGACATAATCAGTTTGTCTCTGTAAACATCTAGTTATCCGAAAGATCCTGCTCAAAGTTGTTCTAAAGCTTCACTGTCTTATATGGAGAACTTCCACTTATGTATTTTGAACTGGCGTTCTGCCAGTTTATTTGACCTCTGTTCTCTTATAATGGAAGAGACAGTGAACAGCTGTTCTGTCTGGGTTTGGCAGACTGCTATACATGCTTTTCTCAATTATTTTTCAGGACAAAGACTCATATTCACTTCAGCTGTCTCTTAAGGAAGTTGGTCTGTATGTGCTTTTGACTATTCATCTCATCCTTCCCTGGTTCTTTAGCAGCTGTCTGTCCTTCTTGGGATGTGTAGTACTTGCTTTAGATAAGTATGGATGTTACTTTGATAAACTTATTGGCCCAGTTTGGTAGTACAAAATTTGATAATTTTTATCCTATTTCACTCCTCCTTGCATAATAGTCTCCCCTTTGAGACTACAGACCAACACTTTTATGATCTACCTATTCAAGAATCATGTTGAAAGTAGGAGGCTGGCAAAAAAACCCCATCTTTTAACCCTTCCCTATCGATCTCTTTCTCTCACACGTATGAACATACACAACCTGCAAGGGTCATCAGTATTCAGTCTCAGTGCCTGCATAAATGAATAAGTCTGATGTTTTGCTATTCCAATGTTCAGTAAACTGAAAGAAACTTATTTATTTATTTTTAATTAAGGAAAAACCCCAGGAAGATTAGAGTTGTTCAGTACAGGAGATAATTGCCATACTCCCCTCCCCCCGCTCCCCCAATTCCAAACCTGTTTAGAATTTGTCTTTAAAATAATTTATTTTCTGTCATGGAATAAATGTATGAAAACGTATGTTTAATTGTGCTTACAGATTTAATTGAAAAGAGAAAATAATTTCCTTTGGACTGCTAGCCCCTACAAATGAACTAATGAAAGCACAATTCTATTTCATATTAAATCATCATTACTGAAGGGAAAAGCTGTGATGAGGACGTTCAGTGAACAGCTGCTTCAAGAGATATATGATGAGATACATAGAGAACAGTCCATTTAGGTAGAGTTTTCCTATGTATTGGAAGCCATGACCAAGATAAATGTGACTTTCTGCATAAGGCTGATGTAAATTTATTACCTTTTCACTCAGGGATTAGAAAAGGTTGTCTGCCTTGAAATTTGCTAATATTTCAAAATGAGAAAAATGTTAGTACCATACGAATTCTAATTGCACATAGACCATTAATAAGGAGACACATGACTTATGTCAATCAAAACCAACTTATCTTCCGAAGTCAGATCCTATGCAAAGCTGAGCATGTTTTCTGGAACGGACTGAATGAAAGATTTTACCTTGGGTTAACATGAATTAAATGTTATTGCTTCAGTTAAATTTCCTAATGATCTACTTTTGACTTGAGGAAAAAACAAACAAACAAAAAACACAAACCAAACATATCACCACTATGCTGATTCATACGTTGTGAAGACTGGTATGTTGTTACAGCTCAAGTACAGGTGTCATCACTGTCTTTTCAGTTGAAGTCAGGCTTACAAGCCTTAATTTCAAATATTTTAATTGCCAATAGTTAAAAATTACCTACTTCTGAGGGATTATGGGGGATTCTTACATTTATTAGTTTATTACAAGCTGTTAAGGTGATCTGATGAGCGCAGTGAAGAAATTAAACAACACGCTAAAATTAAACCTATACAGAGAATAATTATTTCATGGTTTTGGCAGAAGCAAAATGAATTTTCAAACTAATCAAGACTCTGTGATCTGGGAGAAGAGAAATGAGGGAAGGGATTTTCTTAAGCAGTATATTAAACAAAAGGCTAGAGATGATTTAGTAGTAGAAAGAAATTCCAGAGTTGAATGACTTTTATGGTAGACCAAAAAAATTTTGTTCAGTTGGAAGAAGAGAAGTCTATGAAATAAATGTTAACCTGTTTTCATATTCAGACTTATGTTAGTGTATTATGATAAATTTTCATTGAAGTTTTATTGCTTTGCCATTGTGTATTTGCATGATACCTGTACTTCAATTATAATTTCTTGCTACTGTTTAAACCCTTAGCTGCTTTTATTCTGAAATTGCCTCTTAACAACAGTGGCTGAAATGATCAAGATAGAACTTTAAAGACTTCAAAGTGTGTCCGTTGGAGTTTCTGAACCCTGCAATTAAATTTAAAAATCAGGTTTTGGTCATTTTTTCAACTATTTCAACAGATCAAAAATATATGACCCAAAGTACAGATATGTAAACAACTCATAAGCAGTAGTGTTAAGCCAAAAAAAAATAAATCACTTAATGCAAGTGTAATCTTTTTTATGTGAACTTCCCATCACTTTCATTTAAGCCTGGTTTATGGATATGAAGCAGTTGGAGTACAACAGCACAGCTCATGTAGCAGATCTGAAAAGGCGGAATATCTTTTTGGCACTAACAGAACTTTGCAGTGTTTCAATCAGCTGTCCAGTCTGCCTGGTTGCACATACAAATCTTGACTTCGCACAGGTATACATTTATTTAAGAAACAACACAATCTACAGTATGCTTAATATCTTATTGCAAGTCCTTCATGATTTTGGTAGGCCCAGAGGGAACTTCAGGAACCAGTTTGTTTCTCTTGGAGCTGTTTTTCCTGACATCTTACTCCAACATTGCTGCACTGCTATGTCTTCCCATGTAACAGAACATTCCTTCTACTTACTGTTTTGAAATTATTATAAAACTTGAAATGCTTTTTTCTTAGGTAGTGCCAGCAGTGCCCATTTCCCAGTTTTTTTGTATTTTAAGTTGAGAAGTTACAAAAGGCAGAACAGGTATTTCAGGCTGTCCACAGGTGGCCTTCAGATTTTTATTTTTTAATTTCTTTTTCAAAAGACATGGGTCCAGTAGAAGAGATGGCTTTTGTGGTCCACTCTTTGCCTGTGCTCTTCACTGGCAGGAGGAGGAACAACCCCTCTGAATTTTTAAAGCAACCTTTGCGGATTCAGATGTTAATCTGTAAGCGTTTTATTGCACTTTTTACCAAATGGTAAAATGTCTCGAGCCCCGAATCTTTTTAAATTACTCCATTAATGCCTGGCATTAATTACCCGCCCAGCTGTCCCACGGGCGCTGGGAGGAAACGGGGAACAACATCACGTCCCGCGGCTGCTGCGAGGCCCAAAGGCGCAGCTGCTCTCATGCGGTGGGAACGGGCCCAGAACCTCGTCTGCCATGGCGGGAGGGTGGGCAGGGGTTGTACTTCCTGCTGACACAGGCACCTCATGGCAACACGTGTTTATTTTTTTTAAAGAGCCAAGGTATGTTTTGAGAACTTCATATGGAAATTGACACAAAAGTGCAAGCCAATTACACTTCCCATGACAAGTTTAGCTTGTGTAGCTGAGAGGATGTGGAGGATAATTCAGCATTTTGTGTTACTGCTGCTCTCAGCTGTTTTTTGTTGTTGTTGTTTTTGTTTTGTGTTGTTTTTTTGTTGTTGTGTGGTTTGTGTGTGTTTTTTTTTTTTTTTTTTTGTGTGGTTTTTGTTGTGTTGTGTTTTTTTTTTTTTTTAATCCCCATTAGAAAGCTTTAGAAGACAAATAAATTCCTCAGAACATAATGAAATTTGTGATCATCAAAAATCTTTGTAGCCAGTTAAGAAGTAAATAGTGTTTAAAGTAGCTTAAATTTGTGGGAAATATTTGGAATTTAACAAAAGGAGTGTTCAAATGCTTTAGTCTAACAACCTAATTTGCATTTAAATCCACTATTTCTGAATCCTTCTTATCTCAGTTATGATTATTTAAATACATGTTCCGGAAAATCTCAGGGCAGGTTTTTGCAGCACGCTGTGCAGTCCTGAGGCTGCTTGTGTTGTCCCTCAAGGTGGGATTGTTACCCGATCTGCAGATACCAGTTCACACACAGGGTTGGGATTTGCAGTTCTGCACAAAAAAAGCTGCTAGGCAGCCTTTCATAGATCTAGCACACTAGGAAACAGTCATATAATACATTTATACGTTCTCACTTTGTGATCATTCCCAATATTTACATATGTTTACGCTTACTTAAAGGCTGTTGGTTTAAACTTCTCTTGCCTTGGTTTAGAAGGTACAGTAAACATAAAATCTTCTGCGCATGCTCAGTGAGTAGGGGTCTTCTCCTGATGGCAGGCAGCCTTCAATGAGGTGTGGTTTTTGTGTTAAAATGAACGTAAAACGAGCATAGTTCACCAAAGTTCATGTTTTGTCACTATTTGTGTGTTATTCAAGCTTTTTCTCAGTGTTTGTCCTTCAAGTTCTTCTCATAAGTAACCAATACCTGTTCTGTTTGAATCATATTCTTTGTTTTATGGTCTGCTTTGACCTTCTGTAAAACTCCATTAAATTTACCAGAGACATCACTTGGACTGAAAGATGCACAACAGAATCCACAACTACTTGAATCTGATCTGCAGGGTTATGTCCATGAAAGAGACTCCCCAGCCAGCATGAGCATTAGGTATGGTGCTCTCCTGTAACCCAGTGCGTTCTCTCTCTCTAGCTACCAGGTTTAGAGACAGTTTCTTACAGACAGGGATTGTCCATAAGTAGCAGTGGTCCGGTAGAGAGGGGCAGCTACCTCTGTGCCTTGTCTGAGCAGTTCTGCTGTGTGTCAGTGTTTGCCTGGGGAAGAACACCTGTATGCGCCTCCACTGAGAGCTCCTGACCAAACTCTGGCAGGAGAAGGGATGAAGGATGCAATCTGCAATGTATTGCAGAAAAAAAAGCAATTAGTAACTCCTGGGAAAAGTAAGGAGCAAAATCAGACCTAAACCTTCAAAGTGAGGGACATGTGACATCATTCTGAAACGAACAAAAGATTCCAGTGTGAAAACAGTTTTCTGGAATCTAAATGCACCTTCTTGTAACAAAGACAGACTTAACACATTATTAGCTAGTTTTAGTGATCAAAATAGCAGTAGACTATGTTTCATGTGCAGTGAGCTGAGTAATGTGTTGAAATGGATATCATGCTTTGAAAGTTAATTTGGTTCTATAGTAAAATAATTAGAAACAGATATGTTCCACCTGCATCTGGTTTGTGTGTGCTGTCATATATAATTTTTAAAATGTCTTTTTTCTCTCCTTAGCCACACCAATGGATTTAGTTTCACTAAAGCTACCACAACTGTATAGAATATCACTCCTTGAAATGCAGCAGTGAACCTCTAGATACTTTCCACTGCACTGGTGACCACTATGTCTAGAATCCATTTATTTTCTCCACTGTGTCTAAGTGGTGGATAAGTCTTTAAAAGGAATGTATTTATTGTAGATGCTCTGAAAATTTTATCTTGGGAAAGTTTCCGATTAATTTAGATATGGTGCGTCAAAAATACTACTTGCAAACTTTGAGTCAGCACAGCAATAATGATAGTCATTTATGAATAATCAGATGTTATTGCTCTTGTGACACAGAGAAAAGGAGTAGCTATTGCTTAGCAAATTTTAAAATTGCCATAATTGGAATTTATTTATAATATGAAGTTTTCTGACAGCTGTTCAAAGGAACTATACTTGTTATAGTAAAAGCTGCCTGTAATGCAGATGTGGAACAAACAAGCTCTTAAAAAATGGTTCTCTATCAGCGGAAGATGATCGTGTCAGCTATGAAAATGACCTGAATCTAATCAACTATGCTGTTTTGGGTGATCCTGAGCATGTTACCTTCCAAGACTGCTCAGATGCTTCTGTAATGCAGTTTTAGTTGCAAAACCGCAGTTTGTCCAAGCATGGATGCTGTGTTTGATACAGCAAATGAGAGCTTAAGTTGTAACCTTTATACCATAGTTAAACTCTTACCTTTGTCTAGAGTAGTTTTTCCTCTTCTAAAACACCAGTTACCCATCCGCATTCAAGTTATTACCTGTCTTATCCTTTAAAGTGTGTTGTACAGTCAATGCTGCTGATCACTGAGAACCTATTGATCAGATTTACAGATCACCTTACCCTTTCCTCTTGAGCTATGTTATTTATTTAAAGCTCAGCTCAGATTCAGTCATCAAAATACATGGCCTGATTTCAAAAGAATCTGGTCTTGGTTTTGTAACCTGGAGCCAAGTATTTGTGCCAACTGTTATGTGCTGGCACACAAGGTAAGATTTTAGTAGTCCCTAGGTCTTCCCCTGATGTGATAGAAAAGAAGGAAATAGTTGAGCTTAACTTAAGCATCTGTCTATGTGTATGATGATACTGTGTATTGTATTCTTTTCAAAATGAACCTTCACTTTGGTGTCTAAATGTGTTGTGAATTCTTTTGAAAATTAGACTGCAGATACTGGTGTTATCTTTGAAGTGTGTAACACTTCAATTGAATTTGCTTCTGGTTACTTCCATGCTTAGCCAGTAGTAAATAATTGACTTGTGACAAAATACTTCACAATGAATCCTTTGACTACTAAGGAGGATGAAAAATTTGAGTAGTAAGCTAAATAACATTGTGGTAAGAGCATGTTATTTTACAAGTAAATGTCTGGATATAGGACAGTTTCTATCTGGCTGTGGGAGATTGAGAAAATTTGTTCCACGCTGTGCTGAAAAGACTCTGGGGCTTGTGGTGCACTGGAAATCACTGGCTGCACAATTTGTTCATCGGAATAGGGTATTAAAAGGTGAAGCAATTACCAAGGAGCAGGTAGGGTTCATGAGATTTTTTTGTTTGTCTCAAGAAATTTAAGTACCCCTCTCTCACATGTGGGGTCCCTTTATATCACTTTGATATATGTTTGATCGTGATTGAAACTGTGGTATGGACACTGAACAGAGGTGAAAATCATGCTTATTTTTTTAACACTCTTTTTAGTTATCTAATGTGTATGATTTAGTCTATTATTTTCAAGTGATGTAGATATGATCTTGCTACGTGTTTTGAAGACAAGACTAAGGCTTTATTTTCAAAAGTATTTAGATACCATTCATTTTCCTGTTCATTCAGTGAGATTTAGGCTCCCTTTTATTACCCATCCTGAAGTGACTTGCCTTGGCAAGTCTTTAGCAGAGCAGTGACACTTGTATCCAGTCAGTCCTGTCAGCTCTGAACTGTTTGTCCACCAAGGCTCCCAAGTAGAACCAATTTTTCTACAAAACAGTTGAGAAATGGTTTCTGTAGAAAGGATAAAGCTCATCCTTATAGGAGGAGTTTGTAAATAAATTGTATTTGAAATTTATAGACTAATGGTACTGCTTTAAAAGTTTGTGCTTTAGGAAGCAATTGCATATAAATCTAAACAAAATCTGTGTCTCACAGAAACATAAAATGAATTAGGAAAGAGTCCAACTGTATGTAACCATTTGCTGTGCAGATAGATATTCTAATTATAAAACATAAGCTTAATCCTGTGCAGATGAGATTCAGCAATTTCCATAGCACGTGACTAGAAAAAAAATAATCAGCAAAGCCATTCAAATCAGTTTTCTTTTAAGGTAGGTAACTTGCTGCTGCTTAGGTAAAATTATGTTGAAATAATCTTGGATTTTTCAGTACCAGTGTTGCTAGCTATTTTTTGCAAAGTTTGACAAGGTTTGGTATAAAATCTGTCCTTAAACTGTGCCATGTAGGTACAGAGTGGTGCTGGAAGTTTTTTTGCTTGATCTAGAGTATCTGCTGGAGATAGCAGACTTTATACTAATATAAAAAGAAATGAAATATATATTATATAGCATATTTTTAATAGCAACTCTAATGGTAGAAGGTAAAATAGCCTAAATTTTTCATACATGCCTACTTTTTTTTTTCCCAAATGAAAAAGCAAGACCTTGTAAAGCTTTTCTTCTTGAAAAATAGTGACAGATTCTATAATAGAGAGAAAATGTTTACGCAATTTGACTTGCTTATCAAAAGCACAGGCATTTATGAAAAGTCAGAATTTTAAGATCTGTGTTGCCCCTGGGTCTAAAGCTTCTCAATAATTTTCTTCTACTTTTTCACTTTTAGAAGCCCACCCGATGGCTATAAAGAGCTATTTTCTTTCTGTGGTTCTGAAGGAGTATTTGTCATGCCTTGCATATTTCTGTTTACTGCCATCCCAGGCATGTTTTTCCTTTACGGGAAAGCCATATGTTCCTTGTTTGTTTAGCTCTTATGTTAATATCAGAAAAATACTTAAAATGTTGCCTTCCATATTCTTACACTTCTGAATTAAGGTTTACATTAGCTTGCTACATTGTAAAGAGATTGAGACAAAATTTTTCTCCATGGATTCACCCTAGAATAATTTTCAGTGGTGCAGGCCTAGTGCAGTGGATTTGCCTGAGAATCAGGTTCCTGGGAAAATCTGTACTTCAGGACATTCTTCTTCATGGTCTGTCTGTGGTTTTATTTAGGTAATGGAATGCTTACAGTGATATTCCCACTGAGACAAGTGACACGGAATAAGGTACTACTCTTCTATAAAGAGGTCAGAATCTGACCTTTACTAGAAAGGCTTGGAAAGATAAATCCTTCATCCTTTTCTCAGCTAATTCTTGGTGGTAGAAGTCTCAGCTTAGTCAGGTGTTTGGTTCCTGCAAGTGACCATCATTTGGTACTATAAAAATTAATAGGAATTATCTCTCCACTGTAGAAGGTCTATTAGATTCTTCCTATCTGTCATGTGGAAGCACTGTTACTTTGGAATTTTTTTAAAATAGTTTGAACCATATTTTCTATATGAATTATAGTTTTCTACAGTAATTTCTATAAAATTCTATTGATTTAATTCCTCTTCTTTAAGATCCTTTTAAAAACAAGTCCTCCCCAGCACCAGTGCTTTACTGGCTGATGAAAATAAAAAAAATATACTTGCATTGAAATGAAAAAGGCTACTTCTTTTGTTAAAAACGTTTTAATCAATAGTCTGATTTCCTCAAATAGCTGACCAAGGCTATTCTTTACAGGCTAAAAGGCTTTCCATAGAATGTCTAAATGGCTACCGTAGTTGTAGATATTTCAATATGATGATCATTTACTGAAGAAGCCAAAAGCAAAACAGTCTGTTCAGGTGATAGAATTCCCATTGTGCCAAATGGTTAATCATAGAATCAATAACATTGGTTCTACAATAAGGAACAAATAGCTACTTCATGCAGTATTACTGTCAGTGTTGCTATTCTGTGGAAAACTATAGGCCTTTTAGCATTAAAGTACATATATGTCAGTGCACTCTATCCAGTTTTTATCTTCATTACAAGTATCTAAATTGCTTTGCCATTCATCCTTTTTTTGGAAGACTAGATAAGCATAACAAAGTGCTTTATTCATGTTCTTTCATACTTCTTTCCTTCTCCTGAACCTCAAGTATGTTCCTAGGAGGGGAAAAAAAGTCTAAAATGTAAGTTGGATCTCTCCGCAAAAGATTATGCCAGAATTCACGACCATCAGATGAGGTCAGCTTAAAAAAAGAACCCCCTAATGTGGAATGAAGTGCTTGCATACTCTCACTCTTATTCTAGGTTCTTCACATAACTGTACAAAGAAATAGTCTCATAAAATAATGGTTGAACACATGGGAACAGTGCATTCTCAGTACCTGTTGTATTTGGAAATGGAAAAGATGAGAGGTCTTATTTCATTGGGATTTTCAGTACTGTTCAATGAACAAGACTTGATAGTGTATAGGGAGCAACCTGGTACCCCAAGTTAAATTTGACAGAAATAACTAATTATTGGTGAATGATTGCTGCCTCTCCTTCTCTTGACACATGAGCCTTTCATTTTGTTTTCTCTCCCCTGTCTAGGTGAGGAGGGGGGTGACAGAGCAGCTTTGGGCATTGGAGCAGCTTTGGGCATTGGGCCTCCAGCCAGGGTCAACCCACCACACTCGTGAAGACCTCAGTCTTCGTCTGTGCCAACAGTAACTGAAAGAACAGGCAGAATTACATGCCTGGAAAATTGTACTGTATTTTATATATGGTTTCTGGGGAGGAGTGTAAGCTCGTTATGATATTTTTTTTCATTTTTTTTTACACGTTCTTTTAAAGGGTTTTTTAGATTGGAAGAGATTGCATGTTCAGGTCCTGATAGTCTAATTTAGCATGCACTGGAAGACTTCGGCAACTACAGAGACCCAGTGACTTCAAGTGGGCACGGTGTGGGTATACTGATCTGCCAAATTATTATCAAGTCTTACTTTTGCATGAGTTCAGCCTTATTTGAAGGTGTTTGCGTGTGTGGTTTTTTTTTTGTTTGTTTGTTTTGTTTTTTGTTTGGGTTTTTTTGATCGTTAATTTTGCAGTGTAGTAAATTATCACTATATGAATTAGGAATAATTCTTTTTAAGATTGTGAAATTTTTTTTACAGTAAAAATTATTGAAGTAATTGAGTCCTGAGAGCTTGTTGCCTGCAAAAATGGGATACTGAAGCCATTATAACACAGCTGGCTGAGAATGTGAAATGATTTTCATTCTGACAAGTAATAGCAGAAAAGGAAGCTAAAGCTAAAAGGCACCAGCCAAGAAGAAATCACTTTAATGAATAGACCTGGAGTTCAGCTATGATGTATTTTTTCTTTAATAGATCAGTATGTAACTGCTGCTCATTTAGCAGATAAATATGCAGGAGGAGAAATACTTGAGAATGTCTCTCACAGTAGAGCCTTTTTGTTCTTTGTCTGCTATACTGTTGCACCTTCCAGCATTTGTCTCATTTCAACAGTCATCAGAAAGCCCACAGTCAAAAGTCAGAAGGTGAAATTGTTCATGACTTTTCTGTTGGTCATTAAAAGTTTCTTCTAGCAGGAAAAGTGTGTTATTGTTCTTTTGGGGATGTCTTTTTCTCTCTTGCTTGCATGATAGTCAGTCATCACAAATTGTAGTCAGAAACATTTTCACAAGCATCATACCAGCTAATACAACAAAACCCTCCTCTGTTCATGGAGGAAGTACTGAATGCTTTTTTCCCTTTATAATCTGGAGTTCTAGCCAGCAAGGTAAATAAAACCATCTGATTACATAAAGGATTAATAGCATTAGTCAGATCTTCAGAAAGTGCTTTCTGTTTAGTTGAAGGGTTTGCATTCTCTTAACACAGAACATGAAAAAAAAATGAAGTATTGCTTTGCAATAACTACATAGAAGCACAGCACAGAATCCTTTTGTTTAATTTCATAGTAGCTGCTTGGGCTGTTCCTTAAAATGCCATGTAGTTAGTAGTTGCATGATTTTTTCAGTTTAGTTACTAACTGTACTTAATAGATTCAAAATTGTTTTGTGATCTTACTGATTAGTGTTCTCACTAGTGACGTCAGGATTTCTAATGCTTAAATAGGCAGCAGATTTTGATTTTTTTATTTTGAATCATAAATATTCTTCTTTCAGTTTTTCTCTTTGCATTGTGTGATGAATTTAGCTACTTCCAATCTCAGATGTTAATTTTACACGAGATTGAGAATTGAAATGTGTTACTGTTAACCTCTTCGGAATTACACTGTAGATTTCATTTCTATTACTTTGTCAAACAGATACCCTTTTTACAGATACCCTCTAAAAAGATTTAATTGGTGGAAAAGTCTATTAAAATAGTTGGTTAGCACTAAAGTGTTCCCTGACATGTGACTTTATAGAACAGCAAGACTAATAGGAGTTCTTTTTGTGACAATGATATACTTGCTGTCAACTCTTCATACATTTATTGGTGGAATGTTTTCAGCAAGTAACTTATGTATTGTGACTGATTATACCTTTAAAAATAACTAACAAATATTTTTGAGTGAAAACACTTATGCCAAACTCCTGTGAGGTTTTGCATCTCCTACTGACCTAAAGGGGTGTTGTAGAAGTTCATCTCTACACAGAGATTAGATCATATTTCATAACTGTGCTACTGATTTCTGATTTAGGTGAAAAAAAGTCCCAGCAGATGTGAGCTAGTTTGAAGACAAAGGTCTTCTGATAGAAAATTCTTGTGGATATAGAAAAATAAGTAATTTCAGTCTGTCTCCTGATGTGTGCATATCTCCAGTTCTGCAGGAAAATCTGGACTCTAGGAAAAAGCAGGCAAAACTCAGTATTTGAAGTATAAGGAAGAAACAGGAATCACTGAATGTTGATTTATGCTTGTTATGCACTCCTGATATGCTTACCCTACAGGTAAAGCAAACTGCCATTGGCACTAATAGCGTTTGATCAGGCATAGTCTACAAGTTGAAAGGTGCTGAATCCAAGATGTCTGTCTTTGCTGTTTTTTAAGTGGGTTTGTGGTGTTGTGCAGATCTGGTACTTTTTTACAGGGCTTTTGTTATGCAAATAGCATGATTAAAGCCATTAACATCTTTCAGAGGTATAAATAGCTAATTTTTTAGAAATGGCAAATTGTCATGACCATATTTCATGACAAATGTATTCTTTTTCTAAACTGGATCTACAGCTTACCAGAAGTGAGATGTATTTTCCAGGAATGTATTTTTTTTTTAAAAGCCTTTGTCTTCTGTCCACAGAAATGAGTTTATCTGTAATATACCAAAGTGGTATCCCTGCTTGCTCAGTGTTCAGTCTATTTTGATTTTTAACATATTGTAGATACAATCAGTGTCTTTTAGTGGGGAAGAATGTAGAAGAAATTTGTCTTAACCTTAGTGCTATCCAGCTGAGGAACTTGTTTCAGTGATACTCAGCTGTTTTGTTGCTCTTGACTTGTTTTTCTTTTTTTAATGAAGAAAATTAATATAATCAGATGTCTTAAAATGTAGTTGACAGTACTTTGAGAACACAGTCTTGTTACTTTTTGTCATAAACATGGCTGGATCAAAAACTATCACTTGGGATTACTGGAGTATGAAACAACATGGAAATGTAAATAGGGGAATGATTGTTGTCTCCTATGCTGGGCAACAATGTTGTTGTTTTTTTTTCTGCTGTGACTACAGCTCCTGCAGCAATTTATTCTGTCAAAGTTTGAAAATACTTGTGCTCCAACAAATGAAAAGGTTTAAGAACTTAAAAGATGTGTAGATCTGGCATTTAGGGACATCGTTTAGTGGTGGACTTGGCAGTGTTAGGTTTACTCTTCGACTCAATCTTATAGGTAGTTTCCAACCTAAATGATTCTATGATTGTTGCTGATTTCTGAATCCGTGTTATACAAGAGGTCAGATGAGGCAATGTTTTGGTCCTTTCCAGTCCAGAAGCTATATTCATGAAATATTTCATCTTGAATTTGTTAAAGAAACCTTCAGCAGACATTTGGAGAAGAACTTTTTTGTAACTGTTTAGCAGCATCTGGACACAGTAGTTGCCACCTACAAAATCTGTTCATCTCCTGCATCCTGTCCTTCTCTTCTGTCTGCTTCCTGTACATAGGTTGTTCCTCCCCATATTTTGCCTACTATGATTACTTCTTTCTCTGCCCAAACACTCCCTTTGCATAGCAGGCCAATATTTTATTCTGCTTCTGCTTGTGCCTAGTGAAGGAATTCCCAGCGTGGTGCTCTGACATGAGATATTCCATCATTGAGCTTCTGGACTTAAAATATTTAAGTGTTTACAGCAGTGTCTTTCCAGGCATGCCACAGAGCATTTTAAGGCCAAAGCTGGGTACACAACGATTCTTCATCTCACCTAGTACAAGACAGACACTCCTAATCAACTGCCACTTCCCCAGCAACAAAAAAAAAAAAAAATTGTTTCAACAAAGCAGCTCACTCTGAGGATCCACAAACTCCTCACACCTCTGAATGGTGCACACTTCAGCTCTCCAGTGTGATAGTAGATAGTGCATTGATAGATCATTCTACTTTTAGTTTTTTCCTAGCCAGTCCAGATAATTTTTTTTTCTTCAAAGAAATTTCAAGGAAATTAAAAAAAAAAAAAAAAAAAAAAAAAAAAAATCTGTCAAATAGAGAGGAAGTGCATTTCTTCCCCTTTGTATCGGTTTCCCCAGTCACTGACGCTTCCTGATTGTGTTGAGTGGCTCTGTCCCTGTAAATGTGACTGAACACTAACAAACCTGTCCACTGATCTTTCAGAACACTTTTAGAATTATTCTCTGTCAAAGCTTACCTTAAAAGTACTTTAATTAAAAATCATTCTTTTTCTTCCTTTTGCTGCATTCTATCATCAGTTTTCATGAGCACTTATTGTGGGTTCACTAGTGCTTTAAGTGGTGCCTTTTCCATTTTATTGTTTTCCCTCTCTGTGAGTGACTGTGGTTTTGTGCTGTTTTTCTCATCTTTCATGCTGAAGTGCTGTATGATGACTCCAAGTTAAGATACATTTAAACACATTCTTTGATGAAAGAATAACACTCTGTCCAGTGCACTCGACTGGAATTACTGGACATGTCACTTGTCTGCTAAATAGATGTTGGTGCCAGTTTCTGTCTGGGCAGTTGTTTGCTATCAATGTTGAAACAAAATATGAAAATATGAAACAAAATAAGGTGTTTGCAATTTTCAGTAAAATCTGTCAAAAATCACTGAAACCTATTGGTTAATTTAACAATGAAAATTTGGTTTAGGAAAACAAAAGGTGGTCACGTTTCCTTGTTCTGCTGTGGATAACCCTGAGAACGTGGGATTACAGGAACTATCTGGTAATTAAAGAAACTATCTGGTAGTAACATATTATGGAAAAAATAGCTTTCTGTAGCTTGAGAAAAGTCCATATCTCTACTCTTAAAAATTCTGCCTGGTGAAGATGAGGCTGTGGAGTGGGTAGTTACTTAATAGTTGTAATCAGTTTATCTTTTAGATTTGAAATCTTTCTTTTTTAGCTGAGGTTCTGTCTGTGGTAGTATTGTAAACAGTTTCCATTGCTCAATTAGTAGGTGACCTCTTTTTCTTTTGAAAATAAATGTAAATGTTTTCTCCCAACATCAAAAGGTCAGAGTTGGCTTTGAGCATGCTGTCCAGGTTTGATTGACTTGACTGTGGGCCAAATGTCTCAATAATCTTTTCCATCAATAACAGTAGTTCCTACCCATAAAGCACGAGGGGTTGTGATTTTGTTTGGTTTGGTTTTGGTGTGTGTGTGTTTGTTGTGGTGGGTTGGTGGGTTTTTTGTTTGTTTGTTTGTTGCGGGGTTTTTGTTTGTTTTGTTAGGATTGCTGATAATAATAATACTAAAATTTAATTTAAATGATTTTTTTAAAATAAAAAGTATTTGTTTTACAAATATATAAAGAACTAAAACAGAAGTACTACTTCTGGGAAGCACATAATTTCTGTAGAACTGGTCCTGCACTGCTTGGTGTTAACTGAAGTGACCCACTGAGGCTATATTAATTATCTAACGTGCCCTACTTTAGGTTCATTCTGATCTGTGGACATCACATATCCACAGCCTCCTGGTGTTTACTCTGATATTCTGCTGTTGCTCCATCCATTTTAACTCTTTGCCCCCTTGCCTCCAAAATGTGACTGAGCTTGAAACCCAAAGTGAAGTCAGATATTCAGTTTTTAAAAATCTTTATTAAAGGAAGAAAAAATGCTTCAAATAATTTTGGATTTATACTGGAAATTAAACTGTATTTTCTCATGTTTTTTGAAGAATGATAGTTATTATTTTATAAAGCACAAAATGGTTACATAAAGTGGGAACATTTTTACCTTGAACTCTTGAAGCTTATTTTCCCCTCCTCTTCCCTTGAAAGAACTCCCAATCTCCCTTGAGTTTTGTACATTTCTAATTCTGAGGCTTGGGGTTGAGGAAAATTTTAACAAAACCAGGAGGAATCTCATTTTTTTCAAATAGGCATTAACTGTGGTTTCTTGTGGCTTAAATGAATGTTTTCTTACTGCTGTTTTTACATAGTCAGTTTTGCTGGGCAAGACCTCAAAGCTGGTTTCTAAATTCTGCCATGTGATGTGTACTAGACAGGGAATGTGTAGGCAGCTAAGGAGGAATCTGCTTTTGGTATTAAATAAGTTGTCAACAGAAAAATATATTTATGTGGGCTACGGGATTGTGTTCAGTGACATAGCTGTCTAGTTCTGCAATCTTACTTATCTGCAGGAGAACTGGTGTCACCTTAATCAAATGTCTGCAGGATTCTGTCTTCTCTAAAGGGGAAGCCTGCAGAGTTTGCTCTTTCATGAGATATAAAGCCCAGAGAGAAAGAAAATCCCAAAGAGAAAAATGCAAGAAAGCTCTTCAGCTGTACGTTTTCTAGCAGAAAAAACTTGTCACTCTGCTGGAGGAGAAATGATTTTCACTTCAGCAGACCACAAGATTCAAGACTGGAGAAAGAGAAGACATCAAAGTTGCATGTAGCTGGCTGTTTCACATGCTGCTTTCTTAGTATTTCTTACTGAAATTATTACAGTGTTCTGCTGATTTAGACAGAGCTGTAAAAGAAGCAAGTTTTGATGGCTTCATGTTGTCAAATGTGCTCTTCAGGTTAGTAATTGGAGAAAAACACTCTTTTAGCTAATCACATGTTAACTAGTTTCTTATCCTGTAGAAATGCTGCATGGTTTTCCACATTCTTTGCTATTATAATTACCTCTGAGAACCTGATTTAACATTCCAAAAATCAAAGTAAATGCCAGTTGATTCCTTTATCTTTTAGTTGTTTCATACTGATGTAAAGTAAATACTTTAATCTGCAAAATGTGTGTGTGAAGTAGGGGGGAGGATAGAGAGTGTGTGTCATCTTTCTTTAACTCTTTAAAGTATTTGGGTAAAGGCTTTTGCTGCTCTGGAATAATTTCCATCAGAAGGACCAGGTGACCACTTAAGCAGCTGGAGGGGTGCCCGAGGCTGGCAAATGCAGCATGGGTTACCCTCTGCCTTTCCCTCTTTTTCCCAATAAACTTAGGTTTAGACACTGCTGCATCTAAGCCTTAGTGAGAGAGAGCGTGTGAAGAAAGGCTGTCTGCTAAACCAAGAATGGAGGTGGGAGAAAAAGGCAGTAAGGAGTCCATCTTTCCCATACAGGGCAAAAGATTTCTGGGTCTCGAATGAAGAGAAGGTAGAGTCACTTGCTGAGATGAAAACAGGACCTGCAGCTTCTGTGAGAGAGTAACAATAGCGAGGGAGAGGTATCTTGCAGGCAGGTTTTTAGTGTGTAGATCATAAACCATCCATGCTCTAAATAACTAAGTTACCAAAATGAATCATGGTCCCTGCTTCCACTCCTGACTCTTCTGCACTGGTTATACCTCTCTTATCATGCTTGTTTTTTTGTGTCTAACTACATGAATAGGGGAAAAAAGACCTTTCTGTCTCCAAACATTGTAGACATCCCTCTACTTTGAATGAAAAGGACATTTCACAGGGGGAATTAATTGCACCAGCGAAAATACTATGGGACATTTCATGAGGAATACCAAGAGCAGTTATATTGAGAGGTTCAGAGTTCCTCTCATTGCAGTGTCATATGGCCTCTTGGTGTAGCTTATCTAACCTGCTTAAATGCTTTTGCATTTTTAAGACACTTTTGTTTTCTTTATTCCACTGACAATAAATATAAGTTTAAAAAAAAAATCTAGATATTGCTAATTGTGTTGGTTCAAAATGGCAACCTGGATAGTAAGGCTCTATTTGGTATCTTGATAATAAACATGAAATTCAGTCCTAACTAATGCTGAAGTTGTTTTGCGTGCTGTGACTTCTAGAGGAGATGAGGACGTTTAAAGAGTATTAAAAAAAGCACTTTTGGGATTAGCTCCATTCTCAATTCTGCTTAATTACAGGGCAGACTTCATTTATAGGTATCAACAGAACATCTATACAAAATGTCCTTGTTTTCACTTCAATGATGGAGCTGAGGTACAAAATAAATAATGCCTTCTTTTAGCCAGAGCCTAGATAACAGAAATACAGTGAAACACAGCTGAAATATAGCTAAATGCAGGAAAAATATGGGGTCTGTGAGAGAAAAAATTAATAGAAGGAAATAAATTAACATAAAATTTGTGAGATTGCCTGGTTGAAAATGGAGGCAAGATTATTAGTTAGATAAACATATTTAGATGAGGAATGCTTTTGATAATTGAAGCCTAGTACATGTTATTGATACCACACAAGCAGTATTAAAGTTACAATACTTAAACATAACGTCTGTTCTGAATTAATTTTATTTACACTTTTCACTTATACAGCTATTAAAGAGGTGTGGAAATAACTTGGACAGTAGATAACATGACATACACAAAGTCAGTAGAATTTCCATGCAGTATTAGTACAGGCAGAAATTGTAATAAGATTTTCCTTTTCCTTGTGCAGTATCTTCTCTGTAAAATGACATAGCTGTTCAAAATTCTCAACTGTGATTCTCAGGAGGAATGCTGCTGTCACTTGAGGAAAGATGTATATTGAAAAGTGACAGATATCAGATGGCAATAATTATGGCGTCTTAAATATTTATAAATTTGCAAGTTACTGAAAAAAATTATTTTTTTCACCTGAAAGATTCTGTGATGTTGCTCAAGGCTGTGTGTTAAAAATTATAGTTTTGTACTTGGAAAACTTGTGTTTTCACTATCTTGAGTCGGTTAGAAGATTACAAAACTATAAGTTTAAAAACCTATCTGAGGTACAGAAACATGTGTCAGCTCATTCAAACATGGTGTCTTTGTAGCTTTTGTATTTCTTAGTGTTTTACAATGCTTTGTACAGTAACTGTGCTTTTCAACTTTAATATTGTAATTTGTAACTTTTCAGTGAGTAACAGCTATAGTTATTTCATTATTTGTTTTGTTCTTTGATTTTATGTCTTAAATTCAGCTGCACTGCAATGATTGCAGGTTATGAGAAAGCAGCAGTACTGGTAAAATATTCAGAAAGATGCCTGAGACTGAGGCCATGCAAGTGTGGAATAACATGAGAAATACTGTGCTTTGTGTTCTTATAGTTAGATCCAATCTTGCCTTTGGTTAAGCTGAAGAAAATCTGGTATGCAAAAGTCAATGCAGCCTTCAGTGAAAGACCATAAGGATGCTGACTGCTCCTACTTATATTTCTTAAGGTACAATGAGTTCTAAATAATTCAGTGTTATTTCAACAGCATCTCCAGTGCCACTTGCCTCTGCAAAGTGCTGAATGTGGGAACTTTTCAAGACAATTCAGTCAGTGTCAGTGAGATGCCACAGTGTGTCAGTGGGCTTGAAGATAAATGCCCTTACATTGGTTAGGATAAACATACTAAGTTATTTAGAGTTTTAGGACATGAAATTCCAAGTACAGGGTGAAGATTTAAAGGTGTTTTTGTGTGTGTGGTTGTGTTTTTTTTTTTTTTTTTAACATTCATTTGAGTAATATGGAGTGGATTGTGTTGAATGTTGTTTATTAGGCTAAATCCTCCATTATCATGAATCAGGACATATCTGATTAAATTCAGTAGAGAATTGCACAGATTATTTGGAAAGCCACTGGTGATAGAAAAAATTGGTTAAAACCCAGTGATTATATTTTCTTCTCACAAGTAAATCTCAAAATCCTGAATCAAAACACTAGAGTTTTTTACTGCATTGTTTGGTTCTGACATTGGCTCATTAATTTTAAGTAGCTGAAATAACTGTATATGATCCTGTGTACTGTGCAGGACACAGGAATAAATGAAAGACAAATCTTAGCAATAGCCTCAAAATAGAAGACCAAACTAATTTTATTATTTCCATTTAGGATTTTTGAAATTGTTTAGAACTTAGAGGAAGTGAGGGAAAATGAAAAAGTTTAAATAGTTTGTGAAGAGCATACATTTATGGGCTTCCTGGGTTAATTGGTATGTAACCTTTTTGTTTTCAGCTCTTATTGGAATAAGCTTTTTTCATGGGTCAGTGCATTTGACATGTCAGTTTGCACTTGTTCCTTTGAGAACCTGAGGTATAACTGTTCAGTCAAATCTGTGCGTTTACAGTCTTACTTAAAATGCAGATTGTTTCATTATCTAGAGGGTGATAAGTAACATTTTTAACTGTTGTGCACTTGTAACAAAGTTTTTCTGAATAGTATTTGAACAGAAAACAAAGGGTAAATTATTAACATGACTTCTTTAGATGGTCTGTCTGCATACACGTGTGGTGTTTGTAAAGCATGTGCAGAAATTGGCTGCAGGTTTTATTTTTGTCATGTGGGTGAAGATGAATGAGCTTGGAACAGTCTCCTCACTGGAAACTGCATTTTTCTGCATATCACATAGAATAACAAATGTTCTCATAGCTAACATGAAAACAAAGAAATGAAGGTTGTGTTTTTTCTTTACCATTATATTAGTGGGTTGTTACAGAGGTTTTATCAAAATAAGGGAATTTATCAAAGCTTTTGTTTTAGTTATTGTAACTGATGATGGTTTGCTAGACTCTTATCCAGGCATCCGTATTTCTCTTAAGGTGAATACCTCCACTCTCAGAGACCCAGTTCTTTGCTTCCGTCCTCACACTGTTAGCCAAATGAAACAAATATGAAATGCTAGTAACTACATATATTTATGCACAGACACATACACACACCCCCTCACATCCCCCCACCAAGTTTCATTGCTTTGTAGCACTGCATCACCTAGACAGTTCCAGAAAAGATCAAAACTTGTTGAACTAGTTGCTGTGTGAACAAAACTGAGAGAAGGCCCCAGTCCAGGTTTTAGATAAAATCCTGCAATATAGGCCCAGGAAAAACAGTTGCATTGATTTGCTGAAGGTGAAGGTCATGGCCAGAACTAGAACACGACATGTTACAGGAAGACCTGAAATGAGATGTCCTCACCTGCAAGCTCACTGGGCTTTATTGGACCCTGCTGCTGTTTAGAAAGAGTTTTATCTTTACCAGCTATCCCTCAAGGGGAAAAATAACATGGAAAACTCTATTTATGAGTAAGGCAGTTATTATACAGCACTGTCATAAATGATCATTTTGATCTTATTTAATGTTTTATTTTATTACCTTTTTTTTTTCCTGTATGTTTCTGTTCAGTTTTGGGGGGGAAGGAGGGGAGAAAAGGTGGAGGGAAGACAAGCAAGTGTGGGTCAAGTAATTTCTATTCCAAATAAAAAAATCTCGTTAATGGTTAGATGAAAATGTAAATCTGGAACAATGTTTTACAGATACTCAGTTTTGTGATATGCTTTGTGTCATGGCCTTGGGCTTCATAAGCAAAAACTATTCTTTTAATTCTTTCCCCCCCACTCTAACTACCAGAAAATATCCTGGTCTACCTGCAAATCTTAAATGCGTGTATTGTGTACTTAATTTGTGCTAAGTGTATACAAGTTAACTTGTGCTAACTGTATACAAATTAATTCTTGTACTGAAGACAATGTTCCTGTTTTGTGTGGATATATTTATCTACTTTTTACAAATATTTTAGATTTATGTACTGAAGATATTCTTACTACACCCATCATGAAGCAGCTTCTGTTTGAAAGGGAAGTTTCGGTTTCAAAGAAAGATTTTTACTTTTATTTATTTTTTTTCTCTTCTCACACTTCCCACCCCACAAGTAGCAACAGAATGAGTTAGGAATTGTTTCTTTTTTTCTATCAAAGACTTTTTTGTAACCCCTAAATGAATTCAGTAGTAAAGCACCTGAGTATCAGGAGAAACCTACTGCAGAATGAATTTAAACTCCATTTTAGGTAGATGTCCAAGTGTTGTTTTTTTAATGTAAATGTTGTAGTTTTGCTTTATGATGCAATCTTGTATATGTTTATGTACTGCACTCAGATACAGCTTCCCTTCTTAAATGTTACTGATAATTTGTTAGTAGAAAAAGGTTAACAGTGACACACTAAAGGATCGAAATGCCTGTCATGTCAACAACACAGCAGTCCTTAGTCCAGATGCAGTCATTTTTTCTGCCCACAGTTGCTAAGACCTCATTTGCTACCTGTTCATGGAGGTGTTAAATTTGTTCCTCCTTAAACATATAGAAAAATGAGAATGTGACAGGTTTATGGGTGGGGAATGAATAGGTCAGAAAGAGTGTACAAAGGAGTACAAAGAGCCAAAGGAGTGTACAAATATGGGCAATCAGAGAAGCAGATCTGAATTTGCTTTGAGGAGGTAAAAAAGAGTATGTCAATAAAAAGAGAATAGGCTACAGCTGGAAATGTTTAGTATGAAAAATATGCTGTCATTAAAGTGGAGAGATTGAGGAATGAGCGCCTCTTGAGTCTCTTCCTGAGATATCGCTGAGATTTTGAGGTGATGTAAAGGGTGTCACTACATATTTTTTTTTTTGTTTGTGTCTTAATTGAGGAAGTACATTTTACTATTAGTAAGTAGAAACTTAAGTAATGAACTGTTAATCACATCTCTTTCTAGTAGAATGGAGCAGATTCCTTGCAACAATTAGAAATATTTTTTTCAATAGTACACGTATTTTAAAACCTTATGCACAAAACCTCTGTTTTTGTGTTTGTGTGGGTACATACTACAAGGGGATTCTAATATTGTTGAAATTTTTCATTAGAATTACAGCTATGCTGCTGGAATCCCTCTAGCCCAGTCCAGACGTGGAAAATCTATCTTCTTTAACACACAGAAAATCCAATCCCATAGTATGTTTTCTAGTTTGATAAAAATTTCTAAGACTATATTGTTGCCTTTCTGTCTTATTCCTGCCCCTCTCCCCCCACCCAAGCAAAGAAACAAAAAAAAAAAGAAAAAGAACAGGCAACCATGACACTGAGATTAAAGAGCAATCCCTCTCATTCTGGAAAAATAATATAGTGCCTTTAGCATTATTTCAGTGCAGTAACAGCCTAATGATAATTTCAAATGATTCCAGTTTATGGTAAATCAAATTAGACCTAACCCTGGAAAATTAGAATCTGTCAGACTACAAATGCAAAATACACACTCAGAGAAATGTCCCAACCCCCAGCCTTCACTTGTTGGTCCTCTAAAATAAGTTTTTTCTTCTGGACTGTTGTAGCTGAGTACACTAGGTCATTTTGATGTTGATGTGATACATAATGCCTACATCTGCTTTGTAATTGATTTCTAAGTCTTACCTGTGTGGAAGAATACAGCTTGAGAGTTTCAATGATATTAGTTCTGTTGTCAGAATTAAAAGTTTTGCCACAACCACAAATAGGAATATAGAATTATGGTAAGAGCTATTCACTTCTTTTGTTTGTTGGTAGCACACTGGCATGGCAGCATTGTAGCACAAACAGTATAGTCTAAAACACAGTAGCCATTTGTCATTTACACCACATTATAATATGGCAAAAGAGCCATTGCTTGCCTTAGGAGCTGAAAGCTTTTACCTCCTTGTGGTCTACTGGGAGCACACAGAAAAAAATGAATGCTGAAATAGAAATGTTCTTAAGTTGAATTTCTATCACTGCGCTGCTCTGCTCTCATGCCTTCCTTGGCAGGTGAAAAATCAGATTTCCTTACCTACCTCCACTGTCTTACTCTTGGAGCTTACAAGCCAGAGCACTGTCTTTTCACCTGGAGGACATTTTCAAGGCCACATGTTATGGACCGTTGGCCTCCAGGGTGCCACAAGAGAGTAGGTTCACGTAAAGGTACCTTGGGCTGGTTAGTGTGCTCTTTCAGTCTTTGACCCCTGGGTGCTCTCAAGTGTGGAAAGGACAGTAGTGAATCATCTGGCATCACTGTATATTGATATGCCTCTTATTTTCACAGAAAGGATGAGTAGAAAAGGCTCATGCTATAAATCTGCTGTAAATTTGCATCACTACAGTCAAAATAGCTCCTTGCTCTTCTTGTGCAGACCATGATGTGCAGAGCACAGTGTAATGATCCTGTCGACCTTTTCATCTGCTGCAATAAAGATCAATAGCTCAGTTTTCAGTGTTGATTGGTAGAAGAGGATAATTACTGAGTGAAGGAAACCACATTGCCAAAACAAATAGATCGTGTACTTTTGGTAGTTTGGCTGGAGCTGTATGTGTGGCAATCTAGAAGGCCTGCAGTGCAACGCATTAGAATAATTATTTGTGCCTTCCAATAGACAATTAACCCTGCTACTACTGGCTGTTACGTGCCTCTGAATGTTTTAAAGATTCCTGACTTGCTATCTGATATATATTCTCACGTATTTCAGTAATGCTGATGTTGAAAATAATTACAGTCACCATCTGTACAAAGTCTATACAAATCTTTTGAAGTTCAATGTATTCAGGCTCCATAGAGAAATGATCATCTTTTTCTGAAGTGGTTTTGATAGCAATTCAGAATAATTGTTTGTCTTCAAGAGCCCAGTACCTTCATGAAAACTTTTATTATCTAGCAGCTGGTGGGCTACTCTCAGTGCACTTGATGCATATACAGAATCATCAAATGTTGCAAGCTCAAGCTTGGCCATGCAAAATATAGGAATTTGGCCATATTCTGATTGATCTGGAGTTTATGGCCTGGCCTGAGGTCAGAGACAAGCTTCAGTAAAAGTGAGACAATCCTTAAGAGAAATTTGGCGCCCAAAACAATGGCTTAGTGGACATTACTTTTTCCCCTGCTTGGAGATTTTTTGTCTCCTGGTTTCTGCTCTGTTCTTTTTCAAGTCTTGGAAATTTGAGCTTGTCAACAAGCTAACACTGAAGGGCTATAGTAGTTGGGATTGCCTATTATAAAGGAAAAAGGTTTGAATTTAGGAGGTGCTGACTTGCCGTGGTGCCACCAATGTCAGAAAGGCTTCACTGGATTGCCAATGGCCAGTGTGTACTCTGTATGCAGCTGATAGGTTCTGGGCATTCGCCAAGTTTGAGAAGGTTGTGCTGTAGTCTAGGTGGCTCTGGTATGGAAGAAACTTATCAATAAAAACAAGACCATAGCTTCTCTTGTTTTTGAGTAGAGAATGTAAATGTAAATTAAATGTGACTCAACCTGTTAACATTAATTAAGTGTGAATAATTATATTTGTCTCTAACAGTGAATGTTTGAGATAGTAGGATTCCAGATTTGACTGGCATTCTTGCTTAAGTGCGGTGTTTAAAGATACTTGAATGAATTGTCTATCACCTAACAGGATTGCTATGAGTTATTACTGTCTGCCTCAAATGCAATCTGGAGTAGCAGCTAAAGAAGAAGTAAAGGAAGGAACATAAGCTAGGTATTTATTGATATAAATCAATATAAATTTTTGACTCCAACAAACTTGCATAGATTTCTACAAGCTGAGTATGTTAATGAATACCAAGAGATACCTGGGTCTGCTGTTGGCTTCCTCCTCCTTAATAGTAATCTCACTCCTTTGCTAATTAAGAAGTGGTAATTGGGATTAACACTAGATTCCAATTGACTGAATTGGCATTGGTGCCTAGAGCCTTTGGGGTGTGGGCTGTCTCTCTGCTAACTGCTTGCAAGAGAGAACTGTTTTCCAAACTTTGGTAGCTGACAACCCTAATCTTCTGATTCTTTTGCGCATTGGCAGGTTCCACTCTGCCCTTTGTGTTTCTTGTGTTGCTGGATGATACAGCTCTGTACCTTCTGATCTCCATACAAGGAGTACACCTTGGTTCAGAATACTTTCCGTTTATTTTTCCGATGTTGCTAGCCTTTGTTTCTTAGCAGAATGAAGTTGAGTGTTTTTTCTTTGTCAGAGTTTAAGAACAGCAACAATTTTAAATACAGTGATGCATATTTGGCAATAAGGTACATTCCTAGTTGTAGTTTATCTTACCTGTGACCTTCAAGGCACTGGTAGCTTGTTTCAGGTATCATATCACACTCTGACAGCCATCTTGGTTACAAATATTATGTAAGGCATTATTGATTATAGAAGATAAAATTTGTCAAACCAATTTTTTACATTCTGACTCTCAAATATATTTTCAGCTTTTGACAGAGTTCACTCCTATGTTGTTGCAGCAAGAGAAAGATCTTGATCACAGGAACACTTGTTTCTGAGGAGAGGGTTCCCTCACTTATAGCTCTCCAGCCATGTTATGGCACATCTTGGTCATGAGTACAGTCTGTAACACCTCTAAGTTCCATCTGCGTATGAACTACAGGACTATGGGAAAAGAAATTGCATGAGACTTAAGACCCGTTTTAGCTGAAGGGCAAGTCTTAGTGACTCCCAATGATAAATATTATTGTAATATAGGAAGCAAGAGAATAACCAACTAAAGAATTTATGTCTATTAATAGTTAATGTAGCTCTAAGTACTTTAACATATGCTGTTTTATTAGGGTGACAAAATGAGTATATACATAGAGTTATCAAGAGTCTATTTAGAAAAAATATAACTAATCAAAGATTTGGTAATACTCTGGGATTATTTTCTTCCTTAGTAAGAGTTTTCTATGATTTTCATGTGCACTTTTTTACCTGTTTTCTTTCATTTTGTAAGTTTGTTTGTATGCACAGCCAGGTTTAAATGTACTTTCATAATTTCTGGATCTTAGACAATCCTTTTAGTACCTCACAACTTATTCAGTAAAATTATACTATATGAAACTGTCTTCCTTAAATTGTTAGAAAGGCAAATGAAACACAAGTCATCTCATCCAGCTTAGTAATCAGTAGGTTAATGATTGCCTTGATGTAAAAAAAAAAAAAAAACAAAAAAAAAAACAAAAAAAAAAAACAAAAAGCAAAAAACAAAAACAAAAAACAAAAAAACAAACAAAACCAAACAAACAAACCCAAATCATTCAATAAAAATGAAATTTGTAATTTTTTAGTTATCATGATATTTAAGTTGCTATAAAAATATTTGACTTATTTCATATCAGCTTTTTAAGTGGTATCTCAGTAAAAATTATTGCTGCTGCCTGTGTGTTTGTGTAATTCCTTTCATTTTGATTGATTGTGATTTCCTTTTAATACTTTGTAATGTTAAATATTGGCCAGATTTTTTATATGAGAAAAGGTGGTATTTCTTGAAGTGCAATAGGCACAACTTGCAACGTTGTCCCCTAATGCAGTCTCCTTTGAAGAACTTGCAGTAAGAAGAGCCTCTATGGGCACTTTTTATAGGACAAAATGTGTTTGTCCTTCAGAAACAGTACAAGAAAAATTTTCCAGTGTTTCTCAAATACTATCAAAATTATTTCTCAAAAAATGGCAAACATTTGCTCACTCCCCAGGATGTTTGCGCATGGCGCAGCTGTGAGGACCTGCCTTCCCTTACATTGTGAGTTATACTTCGGACTTTTTTGTGTAAACCAAACAGGCTTTGATTTTGTGACTAGTGCATGTGTGCCCTTTCTTCACACCTCCAGCGTTAATCCATCATGCTGTGGGGATGCCTTAGCGGTGGTTAGACACTCAATGAGCATCTCTCCCATGATGGAGGAGGGACCAGAGATCCCGGAGCAGATCCCGAGACACAAGTTGTTCTCGAAGGCAGAATCTATCTTGCAGGCTGTATGCTTGTTTATGGTTTAGACAAAACTTGTCTAAAAACTAAAGCAGGAAACTTGACTCAGCCCACTGAAAGGCTTTAACACAAGTGATTTGACTAGGAGTTAAAAATTTAAATTGGCAACAGTTATTTTAAAGTTATTTTTGTGTTGTCACAGTCATCTTCAATGTTATGTGAAGAACAAAGATGAACTTCTACATAGATGAACTTGGTTATTCTTCTCATATCTTAAAATTTAAGATATGCACATCCAATTTAACCAGTTTCTTATTTTGGGTACACTTCTCTGGCAGCATCAGTTGAGGGGCCTCCTCCTGGATATGCTTTTCTGACGGTTTTGAATAGTACTCTGTAAAAGGGAGAGTGAGGCTTACTGATGTGCATACATATGTGGATGTTTTTTCATAAAGGTTAATTTTATATAAACTAATCCAACTTTAATGAAGAAGCTCTAGAAAAGATATGGCCAAATTGGTATTCCTGAACATAGTCAATAATGTTATTCCCACCTATATATATATATATTCTCTTAGAATATGTGTTTCTGGAAACAGAAATTTAGATCCCAGTTTTAAGTGACAGCACATTATTTCAACACAGCATTTGTGTGTAGGGAAGCTGTAGTTTGGAGAACTGCCAGCTCTGACAAAGCAACAGTGTGTTACTACTTTGCCTCTGAAATTGGCGGAATTACAAGTTACAGGCATGATAAACAGAACTTTGCTCCAGTCAGCTTGTTTCCTTTTGTGTCCATGATCACTGGCAGAATACAGGCTTCCGCTAGTCCTGCATGTCTGTTATGATATGGCCAAATAGGCTGAAAGGGGTTCTGGCTCATCAGATAAGAATCACAGTGTTAAAACATTTTTATGTGCATCTTTGCACTTGTTATTTGTGAACTATTATTTTTGTGTTTAACCTAAGTATGAGAGTGTAAAACTTTTTTTTTTTTTTTTCTTTTAATCTTGAATGGACATGAGGTAGTTGTCAGCAGCTAACATATAAAATATATTGGATTCAGGGGAAGCCTATGTTATAGTTACCATTTTTTAATTACTTGGCTTAATCTCTTTAGTCTGTCCAAATAAAGTGTTTTCTTTGACCGAGAACCTGTTGAGTGCAATTTCCATTTGTTGTTGTTGCTCAGATATGAGAGTTTTCTCATACATTTGTTCCCATGGGTTTTTTTGCAGTATATATAAGGAGATGGCATGTTCCTTAACAAAAAGTTTTATGCCAAGTCTTTATAAAGATTCACATTTTTAATATGAAGAATAGCTCTGGATAAAAAATCTGTTGTTGATTTATACCCTTGTCTAGTTTTTGGCTCCTATCTCTGACTAGAGCAATAGCCTCGTTCAGTAATATTTTGTTCTCAGTTTTAAAACTACAGTCAAGTGGTACTGGTGTTTTCTAATTTTTCTTTTGCTTTGTATGTTTGAGTCTGTTATGACCAACATATAAAATGAGTTCTGACCCAATTAAGCTTTTGATTCTTTTTTTTTTTTTTTTTCCACTAACAAAGAGAAATCATAATAACAGAATTTCAGACTTGGTAGGGAGTTTAATGATTTTTGTCTTTTTCAGTAATTTATTCACCAGTTGGAGTTTTTTCTGTAAAGCATCTCAATTGAAATACTGCCTAATTTCTTAGCTAAAAGTCAGCAAGTGAAATATGTATCAGGGAGGAGCAGGAACAACAAAAAAGATTGATTTTTAGGAAAACACTCTGTCAGAAAAGCAATCAAAGAACATGTATTGGAATTGTGATTCTTCCAAAAACGTGAGGTTTATTCATGGTAATATAGGTAGGAATGAGAAGACAAACTGTGCCTTCTAAATTTTTTGAAAATATTTAACCAGATGCTCTAATTTATTTTGTTCCATAGATGTCATCTGCAGACTTCAGGAGTGTGCCATCCCATAGCCATAGGTCCTTCTGCAGACTATGTTGTAAGCGATAGAGATATTAAATGGGAAAGATCTGAGAAACGTGCAGTACAACATGGGCCATAATCAACATCCAGGTAGAGTCAGAGCCACTAATCACTAGCCTCTGAACCTGATCACCCAACCAGCTTTTTACCCATTTGGCTGTCCACCCAGGTAGACTATAACAACTTAAATGCAGGAATACTGTGAGAGATAGATAGTTTTGAAAACCTTGCTAAACTTGAGATAATTTATGTTCACTGCTCTCCATCTACACAAATTCCATTCCAGTTGTTCCCAGTCACCGTGCCAATTGTGTGCCTACACATGTCCCCCAGGGCCTGAAATGAGACTGACTTACTTATTCTCTAGGTTTATCTTTCATATTTTTTCCCAAATCTCAGGTATTTCTGTCCTCAATAAAAACTGAAGGTAAAATATGTCAACAAGTGTATTTACTGATATTTTGATTTTAATAAGGGAAAATTACAAAGAAATCTTGATATATTTTTTTCACAATGTGTATCAGAAAATGATTTTGCTCTTAAATATGTTGTCCAGGATAATAAATGACAAATCTTGGGTGATTTCATCAACCTGCAGAGGCAATATTCCCTTCATGACTTTTATCTATGCGTTGTGTAATCACCTGCTTTGATTTGGCCAGGCATCCACTATAAACACCACAAAATGTGTTTGCATTTATTCATTCTACTGTGCCTTGCCTTCATTCATTAGTCTGGCAAAGGATTTTATAGTAGTATCATGATCTCCAGGGAAGTTGTTTGACTGTGTAATTGCTTTTCCTCAAGTGCCTGGATGTGGTAGAATTTTCAGAAACAAATACTTCTCATGAGAAAAATTACTTGATTCTTTATTCTTTTGCTGATCTGCATGGTTACTTAACTTACATTGCTACAGTGATAGCTGACAAATGGAGTTCTCACTGAAAATGTTGTTAGTCCATGCATACATGAAAATCTTTAAAAGGTGGTCTTGAGGAGGTTTCTTTTTTCTCAGTTGTTTTAACCAATTTTTGCAAATTGGAATAAATAGGTTTTACATATCAGTGTATTGATGATAGGGCACAGAAAGTTTCCTCCTGCTATTTAAAATGCAACCAGTTTCTCATTGCTGAGTAAAGTTCACAATCTCTGTATGCAGGGATTGCCAAGTGGATCAATGATATTCTTAGTTGCATTCATTTGTGGTGCATTGATCAAGTTGGGAATCAGTTTCTGATGAGTTAAATGATGTCATAGCATTTTGTATTTCAAATATGTAGTTTTCTATATCTACATATTGAGCTCATGCTCTGAGAGACAAACTCTAAAAATAACTGAATACCTTTAATATCTTATCTTGGAATTTGCTTTGGTTCTACTGGTTCTACAAGAGCACAGTGTTTTGGTTTTTTTTTTTTTTTTTTTGTCTTAGCTGTATTATCTTGCTATCCTTGACAGGACTCAACCTTAAATTGTAAAATGCACACCAGAAGATCAACTCACTACAGTATTCTGAATAAACACTGGTGTTCTGAGTAGTTATTTCTCACTACCCCAAGCTGTATGTTGTGATAGTATGAAAATCTCTAGCATCTGTTTCAGAAGAGGAACAAGCTTACACACTGCATTTCAGATGGCAAATAACTTTAATTCAACTCTCCTTAGACTAAGAAGCCTTAAGACCTGCTTATTTTAAGATTCTTCCTGAGCTTTCATTGCCATTTGGGGCTGTAATGCTTTTTGGCCTGAAGTGACCTTACCAGAAGTCATACCAAATATGTCAGCGATTATGAACAAGAAATTCAGGAACAGAATGGCTGGAGCTAAGTTGCTTCTGATTTTTGTTGCCTTGAACTTCTACTTAAGGAAAACTTCAGTCACTTGTGCATAATTAATAGAAACTGTTATTTTTGATATATCTGAAAGAATAAATCTCTTGAGATAGCAGAGTAAGGCAAATGCTTAGTGTTTGGGTGGCTGGTATCAAACACAAGAAATTTTCCAGGCTATGATTTCAAGGTGAAACACAGTGTGCCATGATAATGGTTTCATAGGGTTTTTATGTCAGAACTCTGGATTCTGTTTCTAAAACTGTGATAAGCATAAATGATCAAATTGCAGTTAAGTTATATTGATATAAACTAGGATTAACCATTAAATACAACCCGAAATACAAATATTGTTCAGGTAGAATACTAATTAGGGCAAATATTCAATGTTTTGTCCTTGATGTTGTTCTCATATGTGGGTAAGGGAGAAATGTAAAAAGACATCTGCTGTAGCTTACAATCTCAGATATTTAGGTGTAAAACTGGAATAAGTCCTCTTTGTATAAATGTAATTACTGAAATTTTATATTGCTGTGAGTTGAATTTTACCCTGTCTCTAAAATATTCTTGGTAAAGATTGGAAAGTATTAATTAGAATAAGTAGGTCATACAAGTAGGATGATACTGCCCCTTATCTTTAAACAATATTCTCATTTGACACTAGCACAAGGAAAATAAATGAATACTGTATGTGCTCCCATGTGAGCTGTCAGAAAGATAAAACTGAATATTCTCTAAATCAGCTTTTCCATGGACAACTGCTTCATCATCATTAGTATGTATATCCTTATTAATATCTAGGCCACCCAGTTATGAGACCCTAGACTGCATCTTTTCATAATTTACAACTACTCCCATCATTTTCAGCAGGATTGTATGCATGACCTATCACAGGATTAACACTTGATGTATTTCTCTGAGTCTTTTCAAAGAGTTCTTTTGAAATAAGGGCTAAGAATAAATGTATCCATCTGTTCAGAAAGTTGCTTTTATGCATAGTATGCTGATCCTTGCCAACTGTTTTACTTAGTGTGAAAGGACTGGTCACTGTAAGGTGTCTGGGAATTTGGAATGGAGACAGTTTGGCAGATGAGGGACACACACATAAACCTTCTAAAGTGATGACTTAGAAGAACATTTTTATAATCTGATCCTAAATTCTGTAATAGCCCAGTTTATAAATGTATTCCACTTTCAGTCTTTGTTTAAGTGTGGAAAACTTAAAAGCTGTTTAGAGACCCCTCAAAAACAGACCCTTCACCTGTTTGAAAAATTTAGCTCAGGACCAGATGTTCACTCCTAAGTAGGAAGCAGTTTAGATGAGTGGAATAGCAATGAATGCAGATGGATTTGTAGGATAAGGCTGGGGGAAAACAATATAGGGGTGACTATTGTGAGTGCTGGTTACTTATGCGAAGAATAACATGATACAGTGTAGGCTGTACAAGTCTGAGTGACTGATTGCAGTGACAGCACCTATAAATGGAGGGTTCAGCCCATTGTTCAATGCCAGGTGGAATTTGAGATATAAATTTCTGAGACAGGATTGACCTTATGAATTTTGGAGTTTTTCAATATGTTAAAAATGCCAAGTGATTTATTTACAAATTTCTAGGATCCTACATCCAGAGTAAATTAAGAATTGCTATTCCTTGGTCTTAATAGTTACATTAACAACTGCAACTCTGTCAAAGAAATCCAGGGGGGTGGAGGGGAACAGTAAATGAAAATCAGCCAAACAGTAAATGTTGCTTTTTAAGAAACAATTTATCCATAAGCATCTCTGGAGACATCTTGATGGACATGGTATTTTAAGAGTCTTTTGTGATGAAAAAACTCTTGCATAAGTAAAATAAAACCGAACTGTGCTGTTCCTCAACACAGCAGCACATCCCAGTGCTGTGTAACTAGACTTGTTTATTGATAAAATAGTGTAATTTATCTAAGAAATGGTGAAGCCTGTTTTCATTACCTTGGCTAACATAAAATGCATATTAACAGATAAAAGTAGATGATTCTAACCAGGTCTTTTGAAACAAAGGAAGCTCTTCAGTTTCTTCAAATGAGTCAAGACACCAGCCTGAGACAAGCATGTTGGTTACTCTTAAAGAATTCTGAACTGAAATTAAATCCTACAGTTCTCTGTTTATCAGGATTAGTCCATGGGAGCTTTCTAGGCATGCATATTTTGAACAATCTAAATCATGAAAATATTTTTTTAAATCTTAGAATTGGAAAAGGATTAAAAAAATTTTCGTGTAGATTATTGCAACCTTTTATCTTCCTCAAATTTCATGGTGCAGCCTGCTTGAAGCAATTTTTGTGCCTTTTTTTGGTTAGGTGCCACCATCCTACATTAAACAGCTTGTCCTGAAGCACTATTCTTAAGTAAACATATTGTGCTTCATATGATGAGTCGAATGCATTCATAAGACAGAATGTTCTCTTATTGAGTCACAGATGAAGAAAATATGCAGATGGTTAATACAAAAATCTTAATTGTTAGGATACTGCAAAATATGAAGTAAAGAGGATGCAACATAGGTTTGGGAAATAATTATCTTTTCAGCACAGGCTCAACTGATTGATATTGGCCACCTGTAGGCAGACAGGAAATCTGATTATATGTCCTAGTTGAAAGTAAAATGGATTCCATTTGAACACATGTTAAACCACCACTCCTAAATCTACCACAAAATAAAATTTGTTACTATTACTTTTAAATTAACCACCACCTTTTGAAAAAGCAGTTAGAATTTCCTTCTGAATAGCTTGAAAATGTCTTACTTTCCTTTGATCCAAAGTAGGGATAGCAGAAACCATCAAATTCATTAAACAAAACCACTTCCTCCTACTGAATTTACATGAGAATGTAAATAAATCTTCATTTTCCTACATAATAATCTGTTCCTTAAGTGAACAATTATTTGTCCTTTGCCCTTATCATTTAGCACAGCTAGGAAACTGGTTTATTGATGAGGAAAGATGAGATAATGTAATTGCCCTTAAAACATAAATGAAATCCTCTAGGACTTATTCAGTCAGAGATTACACAATAAATGATTTTGGGGAATGAAAGTTGATGCTTTTTGCGTTAAATTCATCATGTACCAATACTTTTTGTGCAGTAGATTGTATTATCAACAGAAACTGCTAGACGGATTGAATTTAATATTTTTATTGTAGTATTATATATTCTGAATGGCCTAGGGTCAGGTCTTTGTAATAAGCAGTGGTGATTAGAATATATTTTGCGTAATTTTGCATTATTCTTAATAGTTTTGCTTTGTCCTTTTGCAGTCAAAAAAATGAAACTCATTTGGCTGTACAAATGTCCAGTTATTTTTATAGACTTAAACAGATTTATGGAGAGACTTATACAATGGGTATTGAAATGTTAATTGCTAATAAACCTTTAACAACAGGAGATACTTAGCTTTGAATTTATTTTTAATAATGATGCTGAGAGAAGCAAATGCTTTAGGTTCATGGTGTCTATGTAAGGAATATAGAATTAACTTACATATCAAGAATGTCTTGGCTATTGTGATAGCATATTACTCTCTATAGAAGAGAGCTTACTAATTAGTCTAAGATTGTGTTATATTGGTCATATAAAAACTACTTTATTCTATAAATCTGTCATCCCTTCACAACTGCCTCAGACATGAAATGGAATCTGCAATTTTATAAACACTAACAGGCTGATTACGTGCTCAGTAAGACATCTCTGTAATTATTCAACCAGATGAAGGGTCTGTTTTTGAGGGGTCTCTAAACAGCTTTTAAGTTTTCCACACCTAAACGAAGACTGAAAGTGGAATACATTTATAAACTGGGCTATTACAGCTCAGTAAGCATCTCTGTCTTAGCAGTAGCTGAGCAGTGTCTTCTCATGATGTCACAAGGTGCATATAAATAACTTGTTTTGCAGACAACTGTGTTTGAGAGAATCAAAATAAATTGACAGTAAGAACCATGCATGTCTCATTGGTCCATGTGATCTGAAGTCCATTAAGCCAGATAAATCAGTGGGATGGGTTGGAAAGAGAAATGGTAGAGAGATTTCAGTCCCAGTGAGGAATTTAAGGGCTGTTTTTTATTTGGTTTTGTCTATGAGCTCTCATTTCATATTTTCTATCTGTAATGATTTTTTTCAAGTTTTGTACGTTGATTGCAGAGGGGTTGATTCATCCTATGTGAAACTATCATTTGCAGAAAATATTTTATTGTCAAGCACCTGTGATTACCACTGAATTATGCTCTGTCTGCTGACTGCTGCATTTTACTGTTGATATGTGGGCAGAGCGTATACCTTGGTAGCTTGGAATTCACAGGAGTTCATGATACTGGTTTTAGTGGTTTGTTGTTGTTGTTTTTAATATGCAAGTTGTTGAAATGATGGAACTGCAATTTTGTTCCATCTTTTTAAACATGCATTCTAATTGTTCCTAAATGGTAAGATTTTCTTAAAAAATTGATTTAATATAACATTCTGCAGAGAATTAAGCTTCCCTCATGCACGGACTTCAGGTACATTTGTTTTTTCAAGGCAGAAAAATTAAATGAGAACTTTATATGAAAGTAAATTGATGTATTAAATCTGTTAAATTCCTGCTGATTTGACACTAATAAAAAAATCAAGTGTCCTTTTCAGGAAATGTAGTTTGGATTTTTCTTCAAAGTGGGACTGGGAAATCTCTAAGCAACTGTTCTGGTTTGACAGAGAATCTCAGAAGAGTGGGTTTGCTGCAAATTAAAAACAAACTAATTATCCATTTACCTTGCAAAATATCCTGACTCATTATATTTTGGGATTTAACCTAATGTTTTTACAAATTAATATTATGAACTCATATAAAAGTAAAGGGGAAATAAACAGGTTAATTGTAATGTGTGTTCCTGTTTCTTCTTTTATAACCAATTTATTACAGGGCTACTTCTGTGTCAAAAGTGAATCTTGAATGTTTAGATATTAGCCTTTGAAAAACTGCAGTAATTTCTAAGTCATATTGTTCATTATAAAAATGAAGAGTTTTTAATTTGAAAAATTGCAAAGAGACTTCCTAGTAGTTGTGAAATGAATCTTAATGCTCTTATTGTGGGAATCACCAACATTGCTTTTGATGCATATCATTAATAACAAAAAGCCTCATTCCAGTTATAAAAGTACTTGTGCATATTCTATACTGATCATTTTTGAGTTTTTACAGTTTGCTGCTTCCGTTACTCCCCAGCGACATTGTGTGTGTAGATTGTTCTCTACGTCTGTACAACTGAATAATAGTATTAAAAACTAATAACTTTCTTTGAGTGCACAGTAGAATTGAAAAAGGAAAACAGTTTTAAACCTTTAATATAATGAAAAATTGTATTGGGGCTTTAATATTGTTTTGCTTATGCTTCAGTTATTGCTTTCATTAAAGTTTTAATTTCCAGAGATATTGCTTTGATAAAATTAAGTAAACATCTTTGGTTAATATCTGTGTACACGCTCAAAATTATGTGGTTTTCCCCCATCATTTATTGCCATCTACTTTCCGTTGTAATTACTTTCCCTAATACACACATATAATGCTGCAAGATTGAATTAAAATAATTTATCAATATAATCAATGAATAATGTGTGATCATGAGGATTATAATCTTCAAAGTCAAGCACTGCAGTAAAAAAACAGCAGGTTAGATATTTTTTTTTTTCATACACCATTGCTATAGTTAGTACAAATATTAAAATACATCTGAGGTGGAGAACATTTACCCATTAGATTTTTTTTTTTACTGTACTTTTAAAGAATTCTTTAATTTAACAATTGCAATTATTTTGTAAAATTAGCCTAAGTGATACAGATGGGAGCACTGAAGCCAGAAGAGTTTGGATCAAAATCTCAGTTTGATGAAGTCAGAGGCGCGTTAACGTCAGTTAACTGAATACCAGAAGCACAGAGTAATTGAAAGGGAAAAGCTGCCTCCTTAATATTTTTAAAATATTAACCTCAACCACCATTCGCAACAATAAATGATTAGTTTGCCTCCAGATTATAGAATTTCAGTTAGTTCTAAACCAACTAGTTGAAGTAGTGTTACCTGCATTGTTTATGTGTGTAGATAGATAGATCAAAACACGGAGACTCGTAGTGTAAACCTTCATTCACAGATTGCCAGATACAGGACAGTGACCACTAATGGGCCATGTTCTGGGGAAGGGACTTACATGTGAATGTACACACTAATATTAAGTCTTTGAAATGTTGGTTATCTGAAAATTATATGGGAGGCATTGGGAGTGATGTGTGTAAGACCTTTACTGCAGTCCTGGAAGGCTGATCATTTTAGTTTTTGTTGTTGCTTTTGTTTGTTTGTTGTTGTTGTTGTTTGGGTTTGTGTGTGTGTGTTGTTATTTCTGTTTGTTGAGGCAATTAAGCAGCTGTCTAGTGGTTCTAGGTTGAATCTTTCCACTTTGATAATTTGAGTTTTTTCACACTTCAGCTACAGTAACACCCTTCTATACCTTCTTCTCAAGCAGCTGCTGCTCTGTGCTGGCCCTTTGGTCAGCAAGGCTGAATTGACTACAATTTTACTATCTGGAGCTAAATGTTGGGGAGCAGAAGATCAACCAAAATATGAGGATCAATAGAAAATAAAACCTCTTTCTAACTTAAGTTGTTTCTGTGAAAATAAGAAACTATGAAAAAAAAGAGTCCTTTTCTTGAGGAACCCACATAAGAAAAACTTATAGTTTTTTCTTCTCTCCTATTGCTATTACTTTGATACTTGCAGTTGTAGAATTATCAAAATTCTGACCAAAAATATGTTCTATCCATGAGTACCAGTTTCTCCATCTTTAACTTTCCAGTGATGCTATAATTCTCCTGTAATTTTTCAGTTTCACTGGAGGTTGCTTTCTTTTTGTGTCTGACCAGTTTGGTAAGTCATGAGTCTTTACTTTTTGCATGTAGACAGGTAAATACAGCTACACCTACCTCATGGCTTGCAAAAGCTTGCAAAGAAATTGCTATTTTGGTGTTTGATTTCACATCTTCATTTTATGTAGGGAATTCTGCTGATTCCCTGTAAGAATTCTGATGAGCTACTGGAGTGACTGTGTGAAAATCTGTGGTTGATAGACGTGGTCAGCCCAATTGATCATTTGTTTTACTTTCTCTGATTTCAAATCCACTTATTTCAATGAAGCACATGACTGAGAATGAATATATTTGGATGCATTTACTCCTTTGTTATTAACTTTCTGTGGGATTGTGGGGTAGTAATGCATTTTACAGAGTCTGAATTTTCTGGTACACTTGCATTATTTAGTGGGCTTTTTTTTAAAAAAAATAACATTTAAATTCAGTTTTTATAAGCCTTCATCAATCTATGAAACATGCTTAATTTTTGTATGGCATATTGTGCATACCTTTGCTAATAAAATGAAAAACTCCAGGAATGCTTTGCAGGAGTGCAAAATGAGGTTGGTTCGGCCAGGGTCAGTGATTTAGCTGAGACCAGGTCTTGTCCTTGTCTCTCCTTCTCTTGGTTACTTTCTCCAAGGATTATGCAGCTGCAGCAATCTGGCATGTCTGTGGAAGAAGAGCTGTTCTTGAGGTTGTGCAAAGGCTGTAGCCATTGCTGTGTTCTGTGCAAGGAATACCACAGGCAGAAAAATAATATAAATAGTGAATTAATGTATTGAATTAAATAAATAACTTATTATTTACTTTATTGGAATTATCTGACATACAGTTTTATGTGCTGGAATTTTTTTTCTTATTTTTAAAGGATAAATTTTTTAACTATCCCGTATTGTGGGTGTTTAAGTAAATCCTGTACAGGGCTTTCCAAAAGCAAAAGTGATTCATATGGGATCAATTTAACTGTGGAAAGCTAGTGACCAACGTATGTGGTGTGAGTGTGGTAGAAAGAGTTCAGATAATCCCAAATAACAGTTCTAGTCCCCAGTGGAAGGCTTCTTAGTATTGTATGGTGTTCCTTATAAAGAGTAAAGCAACAGGCATTATTTATGAACATATAATGACGGAGCATATGAGGAAAAAAGTAGTTGCCTCGGTTTTGGTCAATCATTATACGTGTGGTTTATTTAGAAAAGTATATTTTGCCATAAAACTTCTGTTATTATGGTAATATTTCTTTTAAGAAATGACAAAACTGTATCCTTGCAAGCACCTGTATCTGCTCAGCTACAGAACATGTTGAGTTGCAGGTATCCTCAATATTGTGCTATTTCTATGCTTATCTTTGTGTGAATGTAATTACAGCATTGCCCCAATACCACATGTCAATGGTACAAGCTGGCTAGTGTTTAAAACAAAATATTTGTGTACTATAAAGACATCTTAACATCCTTGTATTTCTTCTTAATGGAGATTAATACAGTATCAGCTATGTGAAAGTGCAGCTGAAGGAGTGAGACAAGGAGCTTCATGTTTGTGAAGGAATAAGTTGATAAGATTTAATCTGGTAAACTCCTTGCAAAGCAGGTATGATTTAATTTTTTAGCAGTTGTGTCTACAGTGAATAATTAAAATCATTGTCATGCAGTAAAGCTTAATGCTTACCCTTGTTTCATTATTTAAAAACTTCACTTTGTATTTAATGATCATACCTGTTATGTTTTTGAGAAAGAAATGCTGGCTTTCTCTGGCATGGGCCTTAATGAGCTAAATAAATCAGTGCAATTCTGGGAAATAAAGAAATTAAAACAGTGAATCAATCCTTACTTTTTAGTGGTTTAAGATGAGCGTTTTATTGCAGTGGCAAAAGTGAGGAGTAAATTATCTCATATGGAAATCCATGCTACAAGAGTAGTGATACTGGTAGCTACGTAAAACTGAAACATCCTGGTTTAAATTGGTTATCATATACTAAGTGCACTTTCAGGAGTGTTTGTGAAAGTGGTGCCATTATCAACAGAGGTGAATATGCCCAGGACACTGTACATTACAATTCTATTGGGCCAGTTTTGATGCAACTTCTCACTTGCATGACAAGAGGCTTGCCCTGACAAAGTCTAGTGCAGCATTTGAGGGTCTGTCTACTTTGATACTGTGTAGAAGCTGGAGGTTCTTAGTGGTGGCATAAGCAGCAGAAGCTGATATTCCTCTGAGCATGTTTAATCCACAACAAAACACTGTCTCTGGCTAATTTCTATGTTAGCAATATCTACTTGATCTTGTAGTTATGATTTCTGTGTTTTATCAAAAGTTGGAACTAATTTGGTTCAGAAAAATATTCACACGAGTTTACATCATGTTGAAAGAACCCGTGTATGAAAAATCACCCTGTATTAAACACTTCTCCACTTGGCAAAAAGAGAAACTCAGTGCAAACTATATGAAGGAGTACTCTCAAATACATAATTTTAAGGGTGATGTTATTCAAGAGAAATTAGATGTTTGAGTGGTGTGCCTTTGAGGTGGGTAGAAATTGCCTCATATTGGCTGGTTTATAGAGAAAACAAACTCAGATTTCCAAAGGATTCCAAGAGATTGGAAATCCATTTTCCATTCACAGTTCTTTTATACTCCTTTTGAAAACTAGGTCAAAGTGCTTGCTGCTGTTACTGTCATTTAAAGGAGAATTACTTCAATATTCATACTAGCTAGCTTTGGAGAATTTTCATTTCAGCTACTGCCTCACCAATTCAGATTTATGACTTTTCATTCACTGGCTGTTGTCTTTAGATCACTGATTGTAAAAATTGAGGATGGTGATATGCAATGATTCTAGCAAAAATGTAGAGCACTACAAAAAGGCAGACTTAGTCCAATTATGGAATTTTTTGAGACATTGATATGGTGGATATTTTGTTGGTGAGCAACAGATGGAATATTTAGCAGTCTCCTATTAATGCACAGACATTATTCTAATGACCGGTCCAGCAGAGCTGCTGGAGGAAAAAACACTGATTTCCCATATTTGTCTAAGATCATACGGTGGGTGGGTGGGTATTACCTAAACCAGAACCATATGGTAGTGTCAAATGTTGCAGGGAAAGCTTTTATTATATTATTGTCCCAAATGGAGCTAGAAAGTACAAAGATGTATAATGAAATACTTGTATCATTTCCTGTTTGAATTGTATCTTTCAATTTGAGTTGAAAGAATTCTGGAACATTCAGGCTAAGCATTTGTATATATGGGTGTTTAAATAATATCTAATAATTATGACTGCATGCATTTCTGAGAATTAGCCATTTGCTAAATGGGCCCAGGTATCTTTGGAAATCTCTACATTTGAATATTAAAGGTCTGCAAACAGATTCTTTAGCATCTAGGTTGATCTTATAATGGTAGTTCTTGCAGATGCATTGTTAAATCTCTTTGAAATCTGAGTAGAGGCACTATTAAGCAGATCAACTATTTTGAAAGCTTATGCCACAAAGTAGAGTCAAGTTTTATTCCTCTGACTTTTTATGACATTTTATGGCTGATAAATGCAATTTTCCATTTTGGACATTATGGTTTTAATTTTGCATCAACCAGTTGAGCTTTACATGATGTCTTTTATTGTTAAAACTTGCTATGGTATAGAACAGTTTGTTTCAGTTATTAGTAACATTCTGAGTATTTTTCACTCATGTGAGTAATGGCAACTACTTTATATGTAAGATATAGTTGGCTCTTTTGGTAGCTGTTTGGTACAAATAAAGCATTGATAGAATTGTGGGTTTTTTGATGTTTAAAAGTTTGGCAAAAAAGAACACTTCAGTGTAAAAGTACAAAATTTCACCCAGTTGCTGAGCTACTTTGTGTATCTGCAATTATTAGTTTACTGGAAATGATAGTTGTATGGTGCATATAATCTAATCTGATTTATTAGAATCTGATTCTACAGTCTGATTCTGATTCTCGGTCAACTGAGGGAAGTGATCTTCTTAGCAGTGTAAATAAGTACCTGGAAGGAGGGTGTAAAGATGGACCCCAGGCTCTTTTCATTGGTGTTCACTGACAGTTTTGGGTCCCTAATACAGCAAAGACATCTGGAATCTGGAGTGAGTTCACTAGAGAGCCACCAAAATGGTCAGGGCAGAAGCAGAGGCCCCGTGGTGAGAAGATGAAGCAACAGGGATTGCTCAGCCCGGAGAATAGATGCCTTCTCCTAAGCGTAAACACCTAGTACCTCCAGGGGTACCAGTGATGCAGCCTAAAAGGGTTTAGTTTGCCTTGTTGCAAGTTTTCAGACATATCATCATGGTTACAGGATTTAAATTTAGTGCTCTCTAGTAGTCTTCTCTTTTGAAGCAGCAGCTGAGAAGCCAACTGTTTTTGACAGAGCCAACCATTACCTTCTATTGCAGTCTTATTTATAAAAAATCTTCTGTTGAAGAGGAGAATGGAAGTAATCAGCACTGAGTTTCAAACACAGTCTTGTGTGTAGTCTATTTAAGACCATTTATTCCCTGATGTCTTGTTTGCGTACAAAATATCTTGGATGAAAATGGCATTCCAAAAGCAATGGTTTATTATGAATGCAAGGGTAAAACTCTACTTCTCTCTTGGAACTAAGGATAGTTCCAATATGCGGGTTGACACATGCTCCTGGAGACTATTTTTTATAGTAAATGATCTCCATGTATCACAGATTTTAGCTTTATGGACTAGATGCACACATAGGCCGTGTCAGACAGATGAACACAAGGCCAACAGATGGACTAGAAAAGGATATTCTGAGTTATGTTGTGTCTTCTGACTACTGCATTAATCAGCCATCTTCACAGATTACTTTTTCTATTTGAAAGGCACTTAAAAAGTAATTAATATTCTTAGAGCAATTTAAAAATACTGTAAGATTTTGATATAATTACTTCAGTACTTTTTTTTTTTTTTGAAGTGCATGATTTTCTGTTATCCATGTAGCGGCAGAACTCTGTACTTGGTAAACATCCATAATTAGCTGAACACTTCAAGATTTTGATAAATGAAATCTTGGTTTCATCACCTTCTGTTTTGTATAGGCCAAATGGACTTTTGCAAAGAGTAAGGGATTAAGTTTTAAGGCATAGGAAATTAAAATTTAATACGAGTTTCTGCCCACCAGGGTTGATGAATCAGACTGACTTCAAAGAGAAATGAGGTTTTCATGTCATCAGCTGTTTTCAGTTTTTCTTATGTTTAAAGGGGTGGGAGCTTTCATGTATCTCTCTTTCTCGTGTGCTGCATCTAATCCAAAGCTGATCAAAGTGCTTTAGTTAATTTCAGTAGGTCTTCAGTAGATGTTAAAATCAGTTTTACTAATTGCTAGAAGAGAAAGATGGGATTTTCACCACCTGAAAAGTGCATAACTTCCATCAAGGTCCTGTAGAAATCAACACTGAAATATGTAGTTGTGCATCAGTTCCGTTAGTAGTGGAGTGAATTACTTCCAAAGGAATATGGCTACAATATGACTAAATGAATTGCATGCTTTTTTTATCAGTGTTGTCCATCTGAATAGTCACCTGTAGAAATGAAGGCTGTCTTCAGCAAATGTCCAAACTTTCTGGAGAAGAAAAATCAAGTTTTTAGACTCTCAACAGCGTATAAACTCATATTCTGGAACTAAGTATGCCATTTTGTTTCTTTGCTGACTGAGTCCACACACAACATGATTTTTAGGTTAGCTTCTGACAAATGACCGTATGAACCACAGAAAGTAGAGAGGGCAAAATATAAAGCTCAGGTTTATAAAAGCTTGTCATCGTGGTAGAAATGAAGTCTTGCAGTTGAAAAGCCAATTATGACTCCCTCCGGCACAAGTGACCCTTCCAGCCTGTCTATACTTATTGTAAGATTAGTCTTTATTTTGCCCAGGGGACAGACATGATGTGTGTGTTCCAACAGCTGCTCCTGTAAGCAGCACAAGGCATGACAAGAGGAGGAAAGAGGAAAGGATTTTCTTCATAAGTACATGGATTAAAACCTTGAGCTAGAAAAAATCAGTTATTAAAAATAATTTGATTAACATATTTATTAAAGGAAAAATAATATGTCCATGTACGTGTTTTCAACCACTTTGAAATACATGTGGCTATTACTTTCTACTACAATTGAATTTAATACAAAAGTCATTAATGCCCTTTAAATGTGACTAATAGGAAATAATGTTTATTCAGGACCTCTGTGGCCTCTGTCCAAAGTGATAATAAGTATACCATCTGTGGTAGTAATTTGTGTGGTGCACACATATATGACCAGAGAACTGGAAGGATAATAAAAAGCATTGCTTTTGCATAGATTCAAGAATATGTATTTGGTGGCAGGGTGACTTTCTGCTGCTGTCAAGTTGAAATGAAGTCAAGCCTGATGTCTGAATGACTCTGTTCCATTAACACTTCCCTGAGGTACTGCAACCTGTTCTGGGTTGAAATTTGGATTAGTTCACAGATGGCTCTACTAGTTTCCTGTTAGTAATTCCTGGACCTAGGTCTGAACAGGAAGTTTCAGATAGGATAGAGATTGTGATTTGAAAAAGATGGAAGTGCTCAAAAATGACATCCGCAGAATATTTTTCATGGATTTGAATTAGTTTAGTCTGTTTCTCTGGACACTACATTTTTCTATCAAGAAAGATAAGTGTACTTCCTTCCTTAAAAGTATCAAAATGTCGCAACATTTAAAAAATTATGTGTAAATACGGTGTACAATGGAGTGCCTCAGAACACAGGTGAAAAATCAAAGTGGAATACAAAAGGAAGTTGTATAGTCAACAGGGACACAGAAGTGGAAAATAATACGACATGTTTAGAGAAATAGATTTTTGTTTGGGTTTTGGCTTTTTTTCTAAAAGAAAAGGACTCTTGCAATTAGTCACATGGTTAACGTGAAAGCCTGTGGAGCGACAAGGTCAAATAACCTGAATTTTCTTTTGCTTTAGATCAGTAAAGTTCATTGTATATGTGAAAAATCAGTCAGAAATGATTGGAGAAATGCTTATGTAGCAATACAAGTTCATAAAACCAGATTACTTTCATTACTGTACCCTTCAGAACAAGCCTGTGGATCAAGAAGCTTGGGCATTTTTAACAGTTTGAAATATGTGTTTTGGATTCTTTTGCTTGATTGCAAAATACAAAGATTGTTCTGATATGTTACCTCCACTGGCAATCATTTCCTTGAAGCAGCTGCAGACCAGGTACTGTTAGCCAAGTTTTACTGTGTGTTTGTTGTGTGGTTTTTTTTTTTTTTTTTTTTTTTTTTTTTTTAACAGCTACATTAAGTAAGCATATATTACTAGTTCACTTCCTACCCTAAGTCAAACAGGCTTATGATACATCTAGGTATAAGGAAAACAATGTGTTTCACAAATATTTCTTTATGCTACATACAATATTTTAGTCTTAACCATAAAGATGTGTCCAAAACCTGTATCAAAAATAAACAAAGGTGGTGATCGGCATAGTCATCTTTACAGTGCTGTGGTCTATTCATGGTCACCAAAAAAACTTTTTTTCCTCCCACTTTTATTCTTACCTTTTTCAAAATGAGACGTACACATTAAATATAAGCAGTCAAGTGACATATACTAAGCTTTCCAAAGGCAGCTCAAATGATCATGGTCACCTCAAAAATAAACATGAATCTCTTTTAGGTTCATAAAGTTGTTTGTTTCCCATCTTTCTGGGGTTAAGATGTAATGTGAATCATGTGCATGAGCTTTAAGTCCTGACTGTGCTCTCTCTGCTACAGTGCAGGCGATGGTACCCTCACTCTAAAGCACAGCTCTCAGCCTCTCTCTGGAGCAGAGATATTGGCATCATTGTGTGCTGCTTCTCTGCTTCTCCAGCCTCTTATCGCCAGCCAGCCATAGCCTCATATTTGATCAACCTGATAATTTCCACGTTGATAACTTCCACTTCTGGGTTTTTACTCCAGCAGTACAACTTCCCATTTCTCCTCCTCTTTGAGGACACGGCTACTCTTGAGTTATAGTCTAACCGGATTAAAGCTAATCTAGCTAGACTCTGCAGGTTTTTCACATCTTTTCTGGTCTACTATCAGTGCAGCGGGCTGCTCGTGGATGATACGGCAGCACTTTTTAATCCTTATATTCAGCACAACTAGTTCCTGAAGATAACCATCCTAGAAATTGCTCTTTTAAGCAAATTGTTCATTGTTTACCCCTGATGCAGTGCCTCCTTCTACCTTCTTGGAGAGCTGCGATTCATTTGAGAGTGGTAACGTTTCTGTTGGCTGGCTCTTAAGGGGTTAAAGTGTTGTCTGTGGAATCACTGAACAAATCTAAGAATATCTATATCTTCTTTCCAGATGGACTTGTGTGCTCTGCCTCGACCTAACACTGCATGTCTTTGTCAGAACTTGAAAGTTAGGAGAATTCCTGTGTACTTACTACCAAATGACTGATTCCAAGAGCAGTCTGATGCAAGGGGAGCCCCCACTTCCATCTGTTACACTAGACTATGTAAGCACACATTGTGCCCCACACTGCCCTGTGTTTAGACTTCTTGGTTGGTTTTCTGCTTCATTTGTGAATAGTCAGTAGGATTCTCCTGGCTGTTCTTTGTGCTAGGATTAGTGGACGAAAGCCTCAGTATAAGTCTGCTTTATAAAACAGACAAACCAAACAATACCCTTATCTATCCAGCTCACAGAACTGGAGTACATGGGGACTGACTGTTGAGCACAGCCTGTCTGGTGGCCTTGGTTCATCCCTATAGAATGAACAGAAAAGTGCTGTGGATGGATGCCTGTGAGCTTCATGTCTGGCCCTGTCAGTAAAACTTTCCTTTTTCACAGGAAACAATTGTTAAACATTAATTGTACCCTTTCAGTTGTTGATTTTCTAGCAGCAACAATTACAATAGTTGTTTTTGTCATATGATTTGGCAAAATCTGGATGAGGCTGGAAAAACCTACAGCCAATATTGACACTAATAAAAAATGCAGCTGCTCAGTACCTGAAAATCCTGAGACTAGCTTTTATTTCCTGGCTCTGGAAACAGAACATTATGGGATCACAAGCCATGAAACTTGTATCAAGTTGTGGAAAGAATCAGTGTCAGTCCTAGAGTCTTCAAAGTCATTTGTCTAGTTTATGAACCCCTGCATTTCACAGGGCTGAGTTGCCCACTTGTGGCTGAAAGTCTGAATGTTGCAGAAGTACCTGAGGACTGGTGCTGGAAGTGGTTAGTGTGGGTGTCATCTGTAACATCCCAGGCGATGCTGTGTAAATCTGTGCCTGTCTCATCCTTTCCTTACTCCAAAACCAAACCCAGGAGCCCTTCCAAGAATTACTAGTGTTATGAAGATAATTTTTACCCTTTTTAGTGAGACTGAAATTGTGTGTCTGGTCTTGAAAAAGTGACAGGGTTACCCATTCACTAGGATGGACAAAAAAAAAATGACATAGAAAATGTTTTCCTGATTAAAACCTCAGCTTTCTTTTCGAGCAAAATAAGAATGTTTTGCCTCTAACGTTTTGTTGCATGTTGAGAAAACAGCATTTGATTGTCTAACCAGACAGCAACAAAACATTTCTACACATTTGCTAGCCTCCAGAAGAAAAATAATCTATTTTTACAACCTTCCTTTAGGCTAATGTTGCATCTTTCACACAGAATTCCCAGTGTTCATTTTTGCAACTGGAGACAAAATTGTTTTGGTGAGAACGGGACAGGTGTAGAAGACCTGGTGCCTGCACATACAGTACCTGCTATGGGATCTGCTCAGTGTTGCACAATCACTTGGTGAAACAGTAAGATTAAAAGGAAAGCATATCCTCGGTGACATTTTAGAAGTACCATATGATTTTTCACATGTGTACCCCAAGCTTAGTTTTAGTAAGCCCATTTGTGGTCCCTCTGTGTCTGATAGTATTGATCTTCTGTTTCAAAAATGAATCAAGTAGTAAACAACTGCAGGAATGCTTTTATGTCCTCTGCTTAATGGAAAGCAAATCACTGAACAGAAATCGGAGTTCTGTTACAGTCGCACCACAGGACTGTTGTGTGTACCACAGTCAGTGTGGCAATCTCCAGTTGTGTTCAATGTTTCCCAGGACTACTATACATGGCCTTAGCCTGATATTCCCCCTATGCTATTTAGCTAGACAGATTTTCTCAACAGGCCAGCTGATATCATCTTCCACACTTCCTATCCTGAACATCACCTTTACATTTGTGTAAGTCTTTTAGCATTTCTTAATGTTGCTTAGATAATTTCATCACATACCAGAGCAAGGAGTATCTTCCCTTAGAAAAGATAACAGCAATAATGATAATTTATTTTTGTGACAATCTGTGATAAAGTTAAACAATTGTTATTCTAGTGTTCTGGTGTTGTTCACACAGTATGCATTTCAGTGATATAAAGAAGACTTAAGGGATAAACTAATACTTTTGGAGCTGTGACAGTGCCAATTCACACTCAGTCCATAGCTGAGATTCCCTAAGCACTATTTGTTTCAAAGTTGGTAAATGCTGATGTCTCTGAAATCCACAACTGAAGTCAGTCTTGCCTAGCTCTTTCTGTCTTGCTAGACTGAAATGATATAAGAATACCTAGGGTAAAAAAAGCATTTAGAAACAGCATTTTCTGTGTTTCACATTGAATAGGCATCTTCAGTTATCTATACCAAAACAGCTGATAGACAACAGCATTAGAGCAAACTCAAACTAAGATATTTTGTATTCACTTACCTCTAATAATTTATTAGTTGAATTAAGATGTGTCAACCACACAACATTCTTACTTGATCATCACAAAGTTTTGTCTTTGTCATAATTAGTTTTAAACTCTGTGCTTCTAATTCTAGAAGGATGTTTTAAGTGCCAAAACTGCTTCATTTGAAACTATCAGGATCACTTCTTCACATCTGTGACCTTGTCCTCTGGAGATTTTTCTTAATCATTTTCCTCTTCTATCAGGCAGTCAAATGTGTGTCTGTTTTTCTATATTTCATCAATACATCATTCTCCCAAGTGGTGGCTCGCTTTCAGAATAGATAGAAAAATACTAGAAGCTGAATAATTTGAGAGAGACAGTGTTCATTCTTTGCAACATCCTTTCCTCAAACACTTCGATGGTTCTGTTGAGAACAATTTTGCTCTTTGTACTGAATCTTGGGAATTTTACCATGTTTAATATTAATCAATGTTAGAGCATTTTGTTAGCAGTATTGTAGTTACAGATGAGCTTTATTTAAATATCTGAATTTGGTGCCAGCTGTTTTCTGAAATATTTACCTTGTAGCTGGAATTTCTTTCTGTTCATTTTCAGGGCAGAAGTAGAATATTTTCTTTTTATGTTTCTCTTTATTTATTGTGGTATCCTTGAGAAAAGCAGCTGTGTGCACAACAGACCTGACCTTGTCTTTTCAGTCTGATAATTAGAAAACCTTATTTAAAACTGGTCATGATCTTTGTTCTCTGGAGATTAGAATCTTTAAGATGCATGAAGTTCATTTTGGAGTAATTAAATTCATAAGGATTTTGCTGAACATATGGTGGAATCAAATCTTTTTTATTTGAGTTATTCTCTTGAATGTGAACTGTTCTTGGCTCCAGATTTACATCAGGGAAAGGAAAGGTATCACTATGGCTTGTCCTCTAGCACCTGACTGCATTGTCATTGAGTCACGCAGACAGGCAGGTAAGGGGTCTCTGCATGACAGAGGGTGTGATTTAACAGGTAAGGATCCCTCCTGGGGGTTTGGGCCACCTCTGATATAGCCCAGCTCTGCAGCCTTGAGGATACTCAGCAGGGACCTGCCCCATCTTTGCCAGGGGCTGACTTTAAGCTCTGGCTCTTGCTCTTGGTCTCTGCCTGAGCTGTTCTGCAGGTGCCTGTGCCCAGCCTTGTACCCCCTGATTCTGACCCAGACCTGCCTTGTCACTACCTACATGCCTGACAGCCTGGACAGCTGGCAGAACCTGGTAACCATCACTGGACCTACCCCATCTGAGTCCTGCAGGACTGCGCCTTTGTCACTGAGGGCACAGCCCTGCCTGCCTTGCTGTGACTTCAGGCTCCTGCCTGGCTTTCCCTTACAAAACAGCCTGCCCTTGCTGCTCCTTGAAATTGTCTTCCTTTTGGTAGATAGTTGTATATTAGATGCAAAACCAGCAAACCAAAAATATCCTGCTGGAGGCAAGGTCAAATGTATTTACTACAAAATTATATTTTTTCTTTCTCTCTTTAGATATTAGTTTACGTTGTGATGCAGAGAATTTTTAAAATTCAGTCATCTTTGTTTATTGCATTCTTTCATTATTTTACATGTCCTGCTTTTTCGTTAAGGTAGATGCTGTCTCTTAGTCTCTTCAATGCCAGCCTCATCACTGCTTCATGCTGGACTGCATTTGACCAGAATAAAAAAACAGAATGAGATTTTTAAAGGGAAATTAAGAGTTTATCCCTTAATAATTTTTTGGTATTGCTAATTTAGCAGCACTGTGCAATGTAACTGACAATCAAGAGATTGTTTAAAGCAGATCAGTTTTTGGTTAGATTTTATTTGCGTGCCCATGGTTCCCTATGTTACAGAGTGGAAGCAGTCATAGAGTTGGGAGTATTAGATGTATGTAGTATCCTTTTATTTAGCTGCTGAAATAAATCCTTTGAAAATCCTGTTTGAATCTAGGATTTTTGTGCTAGTGAGAAAAGCGGTATCTCCTTGGGAAAACAAAAGGTGGTTGAAGAGAGCTTCCTCTGCAAAGAAACTGGGGCACTCTAATCTGCATGTGCTAGTTTTTCTACATGAGAAATGTATAAAGGATTTTCCACTTTCTGAACTGTCAGATCCACGCTGAAACATTTTGGCAGTCGTTTCTTATATAGTTGATCATATGTCTCCTTGATGATTTCTCACTCTATGGAGGAAAGGGGTGAGTGAGGAGGAACTAACAAATGTTAATAAAAAAAAAAAAAAAAATGCTCAGTGTATGTTGTTTAGAAATGTCATGCACACCTTGCAAAGAGTATGTTATCTTTTAAGTAAGGATCCTGTGAGGCAATGTGGGTGGAAATGGAGACTCTGTCACTGCTACACAAGTGCACTTGTAAGGTAGAATTTGTATTGATTGTAACCACAGTCATTAAAAAAAAAAAAAAAAAAAAAAGCATTAACCAACCACACTTTTCAGTCTGACTGCGATTATCAGGAATGCCAGTTTGCTGATTGTTCTGAGCAGATTGCCCTGGAGGATTAAGTACACAGTGGAGCACTGCCAGGAAAGGGCATCACTGAAGTGCTTAAGTTGGCAAAGCTGTTCTTATGCCACTTACTCCCCTAGGAAACCTGGTCAGGGAAACCAGACCTTTGCACAGAGGTTTCTGTTTGCATAGACTTCTAGTTTGTGCTCTAGATAGTGTTAGTTAATTATGCAGTTTCTAAAAAGGCCGGCTAGGATTGACTGGCTTCTAGAGGTAACTGAGGTTCTCTATATGGTCTCATATTTACTTCTACTTAAATAAAAAATCATTTTCATTTTTTACAGACTAATGTAGTTATCAAGCGATGCTTGCAGAATGAGTCAGAAACACTTAAAACTTCTGGTCTTTGCTTTGTGTGCTGCTGTCAGGCATTACAAGAGCCCCGAATCCCTTTAGCAAGGTGCTAAATTGTTATTTAGGGTGCATTTTAAATAATTCTCAAGCACGGTAGATCCAATCCATGGTGGGACAACCAGCTGACAAAATAATTCAAAAATAACTGTCTTAAACTACAGAAGGCTAAGCGCTTAATTGTCTTGCCAGATGTGCAGGAGTAGACTTGAGTTGACTTCCACAGGCATGATACAGAAAACTTGGGTTCCATTTTGTTTACAACTTCTGATAGATTTGTGTACCTCAATACAGTTTTCAAAACTTCAAAGCTTATGTTTTTTAAAAAAACATTCCAAAGCCATGAGGTGTTGAACGTTGCTTTTATCTTGCAAAGTAAACAGAGATCGGAAATTAGTTTCTTTGACAAGCATGTAAAAGACCTTATACAAGAGTATACAGTGAGCCATAATTCTCTGACCTTTTTCCTAACAAGATTTTATCAGAAATATTTATTTCACAGTTGGTAGAAGAGAACTGTGAGGTCACCTAACCTCTATTTCCCAATTTTTGGCCAAATATTATGCAGTCTTTAAAAACTCGAGATTCCTTAAAAAATACAGTCCTTTATAATTCAAGTTAATTGAGCTTTTCTGCAGAACCAGTGGGATTGAAACATCAAACCTTGATGGAATGGTATAATGCTAAATTAAAAGTTTGTCTTTTTATTCAGTGATCATATGCTCTGCAATTTGAGGTACCCTCCGCTTTTCACTTTTGCACTTTATTGTGCTTTTATATGCTATTTTAATACATTAATGAGTGAAAGACTGAAAAATACATCCCAAAATAAGAAACTGTTGGCTTGCTGCCTCAATATCTAAATAGGTTGTCCAGGAGATACCAGTTGTATCAAAAAAGTATATCTGAGCAGGTATGAACTGTTAGTTTTACATTTAATAGAGTTATGATTTTTGTCAGCTGAAGACTTTTTCTGAAGTGCTCAGGATAATCTAAATTCCTTTTAAAGAGATAAAAGGGAATTTAATAGGCACAAATTGAATTAGTTAGCTAAGATTATTTTTTTGGTTTTACTTCTGCAGAGAATTTTCAGCTGGTATGAAGCTACCATAGCAAACAGCAGGTTCAAGAAGCATCAAAGTTTTCACAGGCGTGTGTGCTGGAAAAAATAAATTAGTGCATCAGCACAATTATAAGCCTTCTCTGTCTCCAAAATGTCTTTAAACACTATCTAAAGATGTCTTCTTTTCAAAATGAAGAATATCTAGATTTTTATATTAATGCTTTCAGTCTGCTCACCTTAAACTGTTTTCCAGAGATATGTAAAACTCTTTTTTCCCTGAAGGATATCAGAACTGCGGAGGTCACATTAACTTTTCTTGCTCTATGAAGAGTCAGAGACAGCAGTAGAAACAGAAACTTCTGAATTCCAATCTTATGCTTTCTCAAAACATGCCATTGTATTAGATAAAAGCAGAGCATTGTGTTTTCCTCACTGGCTGAGCTTGTGCTGTTCTACAGCCAAAAGTCTGTGTAACTCCTGCACAGGGACTCTCCAGGTTCTTTGGATCTGTATTGCAGGATGTTTCCAACACATCTTTTCTTCTATTGTACCAATACTTGGCCCCGCTTACCTCCAAGAAGGTTGTATAACAGATGAAACCCCCACATTTTTAACAGAATCAAATTAGTTCTGTAAAATAGCATTACCAATCTACCAAGGAACTTGTTTTGAACTTCAGTTTTACTGAATAGCATCTCATTTTCCTAGCAATGCCTATATTTTGTCCTCTGTTTGACAGCAGCTTTGGGAACTATTTATTGGAAGTGTTGTTATTACTCAAATGAACAGGGTTGTATTGCACTTAGACTGAAACACTGGAAAGACACAGTCCAATAATAAGTTGCAAAATCAGTATGAAAGTCTTATATAACAAAGCAAGGAAAGAGTGGCTTCAGTCCTGCTTTTGTCTAACTGCTGGTTAGACAAAAGGATAAATCTGAGCTGCAGTCTTACAATATGTCACTGGTTTAACAAATACCTCCCTTTGTCATGGATCCTGTCAAGATAATAAAGATTTAAGCTTCAAGAATGTTCTCTCTGTGTATGAGAAACAAATTTAACAGGGCAGCAATTTCCATTCTTTCAAGACATTCTGCCTAGCAGTTCAGTATGGATCTTCAGGGATTATATTATTTCAAGTGTAGTTTTACTCAGCACCTCTGAGACCAACTGCTGTGAAATCAAGTACCTGTATGAAGAAATCTGTCTCCTAATCACATTTTTCTTGCCTCTGTTAACTTTACAGTTCTTTCATTGAAGAAAAATCTTCACCCAGTGTGAAGCCATATTGTGCAGCTCACATAGTCTTGCCCTGCCTGTTGAGTTATTTTAGCAATGCCATAGTAGCTCGGAAGGCCCATCAAAATATCTTACTTATGTTCGCCAGGAATGTCAAGAGTATGAAGGGGAGGGGGTCTTGAAGTCTGCACAGGCTTGCGAGAAGAGTCATTTAGGAGGCTTCAGGAGCTGCCCCACCTTCAGATGAATGTATGTGCCGCAGAAAGTAAGGAATGACAGAAAACTTACATTAAACTTCTGCTGTATGCTTTTGTGAATATATATCTGAAATGTAAATACAAGATAAATTGGATATTTGGTATCCAGCTACAGGTTGTGTTAAAACAATGAAACCAACTTGAAGTAACTTCACAAGTGATAATTTTTCAACTACTGTCTGGAGATGATGTTCTAATTGTGAAGTAGTTCTCTTAATACTTTCTTGGAATAGTTTCTTAAGAAGGAAGCTACATAATAGTGCACATACAGGTTATACAGTACACAAGTGCTGTTTATTCCAACTTGTATGTTGTATAATACTCAGCTTTCTTTTCAGGAGTGTAGTTTTTGTAGTTTCAGGGTGTATGGTCAATCATATTTTCTTGTGTTTTTTTTTTTTTTTTTTTGTAGTTTTGTTCTAAGTATGATAGCATATATGAAAGGGAAATAAAGGCAACATCAGCAAATGAACTTGTTGCACAGTCCTTCTGAAGCATGTTTCATATTCTTGTCATGATATGAATTTAATTGTTATCAAGAGAAGGTTGAATTATGGAAAAAGAACAGATGTTCTCTGATAACACCTTCAGGTCACAGTATTTATTTAATTTTACATCAATACTTCCCATTTTTGCTGGTCTTACTGATGTTTGATTGCATTATTAGCAAAATTGTTTGAAACGTTCTGACATTATCACTTCAGGCTCTTTCTTTTAGAATAACAGATGCCAAGGGGTCACACAAATGGAAGGGGGAGTTAATCTTCTGATAGACACTGCTTTGGTCTAAAAGTTCTTATAAGTTTTCTAAAGGAATGGGTTTCTTTCTACCATCAAAGTAATTTTATTCATGTTTTGCAAATTGGGCCAATTTCATTGACTTTTCTAGTGAGAATCTAGGGACCTTTTGAACTGGATTTTAGGGGATTCTGAACTTTCCAGTTCTTAGCAGAATGTCTCAAAACTAATTAATGCTTCAGTATTTTTCTTTCTCTTCTAATAGACATTGTGGACTTGTCCAGTTTGAGACAAATTTTGGAGTAAACTTTTTGGTAATGAAAACTTCATTCTGAGTTAATTTGCTTCTTCGCTTTCAGAATTTCTCTTGTGGTTTTCCACAACAAAAAGTTTTATGATTTGTAACCTGCCATCTTAATAACGTTTTTTTGTTGTGGGTGGTCGGGTTTTGTTTTTTTTTTTTTATTTTTAACTTTCACAGTATTACCATTCAAGTTCATATATGTTATAGTTACAGAGAGAGCAAATAAAATAAGTTCGTTGGGAGAAAAATGAATATCCTAATATTTCTGTCTTCTCAGGCAGAACTGAAATATTTTGTAGCTTGTGCTTTCAGTGTTTATTCCCTCCTTGCGTGCCCCACCCCCCCCTTTTTTTTTTTCAGGTGTTGTAACATTGAAGTTCTGCCTTTAAAGCACACCAAAATTGGTAGTGTCCTTTATCTACCAGTATTGACTATGGTAGAACTAGGTCCATGATGGTGTTTCACATGGCATTTTTAGGCATTTAGAAAAAAAGGATGAAAAATGTTAAAATACATGAGGAATTCTCCAACTCCCCAACAATAAACAAATGTGTTTAGGTGTTTATGAAACTTTTGCTATGGTGTTCATCTGCAGGCATGTTTCAAAATCTCTGCCTAGCTCCTAGATTGTAGTAGTACTGCAGTTATTTAAGCACTGTATGGGCTTTTCTAATACTCAGGATTCTGAATAAAATGTTGCATTTAAGAATGTGCACTGCATGTTAATATAATAAGAAGTTATGAAATGCAAGCAGCTTGTTAAAGCACTGTAAAGCTTGATTATCCCTGTTCTTTGCAGGGGAATGGCACAGAAATTTGTTTGAGTATCACTGTTACTGTACTAGGATGGGAGTGCAGTGAGCAGCATCTTTTAAGTGCTTTGTTTTATTTGTGAAGTTATTGATTTCTGTGTTTGTGTGAAATTCGGGGTGGCTGGCTGAGTTCTCCAGCCAGTAAGAAGCAAGGCTGGGGAGCAGTCGCTTGCACGTGTGCTGTGTACAGGGCTGCCAGAAGCTTCTGCTGCTTCTCTGGAATGGGCTTGTCAATGGCAGAGCAGTGCAGGACAGGCCTGCCCCTGCAAAAGGGGTTCGTGCGGTGGTGATCGCTATTCCTAGCAAGAGACTGTAATGCTGACATAAACAACACATAAAACATCTTGCAAAAGATGTTGGATTTTTAAAAGACATAGTCACATTTAAACCTTAGATACATTCAGATAATTTTCATGGAATAGATGAAATAAGTAACCAGTTCTTTTTATGCTCATTTGCACCAGACCCAAGTACTGAAGACTAACTCATCCTTAACTTAGACCTGACTGCTGTCCTTTGCTTTTGTCTAAAAAAGCATGGAATTACGCTTGTCACTTTGCAGTGGCAGCAGAATTGGAACTTAAAATTCTAGGGAATCAAATGACAGCTTTTAATGTGATCTCTTCACAATCAGACATTTTCTAAGGCTTAAAAAAATGACACTGAAACCAGTGGTCTGTCTAGACTTTCAAACATGGTTCTGATTCTCAGGAACACCTAAACAAGAAATTCCACGTGAAAACTGCAGGAGAAAGTGATTTCAATGTTAAAAATTCATGTTTGGGGTTTCCTTTGGATTATTAATAGAAATGGCACCATTTCAAACTTAACAGATTTCTGTGGTGCGTCTTGGGTAATTGTGCGAATGTCCATATGCAGCAGATAAAGAGGGACTACTATAGTAATATAAACTTCCACAAGAGTAACTTTTTTAGTTTATTTTTTTTAACTTCACTGTTGTAGCAGTGTTAATTAGAAATGAATCAACCATGGCAGGCAGGCAGTCAATACTTGATTTAATTATATTATCTTTAAAGAACAGAAGTAGGTAGATGGTGTGTGAGATTCTGTGAGGGACAAACACCTAGAATACTCAGTATTATATTAAAGTGATCTTCATAAGCTATTGTGTAGTAGAACCTTTTGTGGGTTGAGGGATGTACCTGTGTGTTGTTTTGTTTTTCCCTCAGTGCTAATTAAGAGGAGAGTTTTAATGCAGTTAATTGTCATTCACAATCTTTTTCATAGTAAAGTTAGTCCAATGCCCAGAGTGTAACCTACATGAAAATCCAAGTTTAATTTTGTGTCCTGCTATTTGTTTCACATAAGGGTTTACATTGCTTCAGGTTCTTAAAGATGAGATGACCTCAGATTCAGCATGGATGATCCTTTTTACTTCTTCCAAGGCTGGGAGCTGTAATTGAATGCATGTTCCGGATGAAGACTCACAACGTTAATGTTAATGTGACAATACTGGTTATTTAACATTCCGGGGTGTTTGCTGTCATTTTTAGGCATCTAACACAGATGCGTTGGAAGGCCTGAAGTTTAGTACTGTAATGTTTCTTTGTGGTCAGTGTCTTCACAGGGCAATTCAGACCAGAGAACCTTAGGAGCTGGCAGGCAGCTGGTATGAATGCCAGCTCTTGCATTCCTGGTTTTTACTATTCCGGCCAAAAAAAAAGGTTGAGTAACTTTCATGTTCGTACTCAATAAAGGAGTTGTTCAGCATTTGTATTAAAGGCATCTCTACTTAAATAAATGTCTTTTGTTTCATATGTTTAATTCTTATAAAACTTGACTATTTTGATGTACAATAACAAGGCCCTTTAGGGCGGTTAAGGTTTTCTTTTAGCTAGTAGCTGATACTTCAAGGGGAACTTAATTACTGATGAACCAGTAGTCAAATGTATTGTGTTGACTCAAACACGTGTGGCAATTAATTGGCACCAGTTGAGGCTCATGGGCCGTATGGCTGCCCAGCTGCTCTGTATCAGATCAGGTTAGAAAACAGAACTTTGTCTTCCAGGGTCTGAAAAAGCACATCTGCCCAAACAAGCTGCTGTCTGAAACAAAAAGGGAATGTGTTTTAATGAAAATATTTAAAGACAGGTTAAGTGCTGCTGTTGTGACCCAAACTATAATGAGCTCCCTTTGTGATGCTGTTTTACCTTCATATTCATTTGTGTGATTCAGGTTTGCATGTGGTCTATTATCTGTCAGTTTGGTAGGTAAAGCAATGGGCTACTGTTCCCTTCACATCTCAGTGCTAACAGAATGGTTAAGGAAAAAATAAGGAGGGGGAGGGGGAATCCCACAAACACAAAAGCCCACAAAACGACCTACAAAGAAATGGGATAATGCTCAGATTTCATAAACAAACTGTGTGGTATTGCAGATATGTCACCTGGACAACTGCTTTTACAGTCGGAACACAGTTTGTATTTCCAGAATGGATTATGTGAATGGTTTTAATTTGAGATGAGGGACTTAATTTCAGTAATTAAATTGTGCCATTATATTGGTGGCAGAAAGGAAGGCAGATAGGCCTCCTTGTGCTCCCTAAACTGTATTTAATTTTTGCAGACAAACTGAAGGGGTAAAAAAAAATGTTTTTATTGAACAAACACTTAATGTCTGTTTATAACTGTCAGCATATTAGTCATTAGTTGGATAAGCACCTTCTATGATATTCTCAAGAATGGTTGATTTTTATTTTTTAAAATTTTTTTTAGTGTTAATGACAAACACAGATATACAATTTCTTTTGGTAACAGTTTTATAGCTAAAAATGTTTGATAGCTTTTAAAATTGTGGTGAGTGCCCAAGTCTTGAAACAGAGGATTAGTGCATTATCAAGGAAATAATTTTTCTTTTCATCACATAATTTTGCTTACTGTACTGCTTCGTGATATTAATCCAATGTAGTTGTGTATTTTTTCGGGATTTTCATTATCTCTGTTGCTTTTTAGATAAAGCTGGTATATCAAAAAGTGCATGAATTTAAATTCAGTTTACAAGTTTACTCCAGAAGAACAAAGCAAAAGGCCTTTAGGAGACTTAAATGAATTTACCCAAATGTTTTTTCTGCCTCCAAAGGGATTATCAGAAAGATTTAAATCAGCAAAAATGCTTGGGATACTTACAATTTGTGCTTTATTACCCAGATGTTTTTCAACAAGACATTAGGCTCTTTCTCTGTGGTGTTCTTCAAATTATTGCAAGTAGCATCCCAGAAAAAGCAGCATTGCATATATAAACTAGTAATATGATCATATTAAAGATCTCATTTACATTGTCAACTTTAATCAGACTTGATCAAGGTTAATTTGAGATCCCTCCTTATGTTCGATTAAGTTCTGTATTGAATCCTTCAGTTCCGTGTACCATACATTTCTGTTTGGTGAATCTTCAGTAATTGTTTTTTAGTATTCTTGACTAGAGTAAGGAAATGCTGCTGTTGCATGGGATTAGCAGAGCTCTCTTGGACTCCAAGTCTCAGTTTCAGACTTCAGCCAGTGGCTGCAAACCTGAGTGCTGGGCTATTGGCTTTCCAGAAAGAATTCCAGAAGAACTGTGTGTGTGCACTATACATATGGATGTTTTGTGAGTCGTGTGTGTCTGTGTTTGGTTAGATAACAATGGAAAAGGAAAAGGAGCTTCAGCTGACTTTTTTTTTTTTTCCAATTTGATGAAACTTGTACTTCTCTTTAGATAGAGTTTTTTTCTTCTTCTGTTTCATCTTCTTCCTGTGGTGTTTTGTGTTTGCTCAGGTTATGGCTTTTTAGTCATTATTTCTGAATCACATTTTGTCTTTCAAAAAAATTATCTGTTGGTTTTGGCTTCTAATATATATTAAAGTACTTTGGTATTTTACAGATTTTTACTTCCACTCCTATTTTAATTTTCTGCAAGTGACAAAATGGATAGAGAATAAATATTTAATTTAAAGAACTTAATATTCATTCTTTTCTGCACTTCAATGTCTAAAATACTAACATACCTATAACAATAATTTATAAGTAACTGAGAGTATTTGCCAAAGTTCATGTTTCCTTTGAGAATACTCCCCTTTACCCTGATAAGACCCTAACTGGCACCTCATCTCTGAACTGATTTGGAAAATCTTCATGAGAATAAGCTGAACGAACCAAAACTGCTTTATGACTGGGAAGTCTCTTCTGAGATCTCCAAGGCTGAAGACAAAGATATATGAGGGTCTGTATACAGTGCTTATCTAAACTGGTACATTGGAAGTAGCTTCTGAGAGCAGACCAAAGTTGTTAACTTGGTAATGGAAGATTATTATTAATTTGCTCAGCCTTTTCAGTTCAACTATTTGATTAGCAATTAAAGGAACAGATTTTTTTTTTTTTTTTTTTCCAGCGAATATAAGCTCATGTTGATTAGTTTGAGTGTTTTCTCACTGAAGAGAGGGAGCAGACATTTAGTTTTAAGATACACGGCTTCCTTGCAGCTTCTGATATACTAATTAGTGTGTTTAATACTTCCTATTTGTGAACTTGTTATCATTTTCTATTATTCATCATTAGAATGTTACTTTCAGTTTTTAATTATGTTGTCTATTTTGATTTGTCCAAGCTGCATACTTTCTACCATATCATAAAAGAAATACAATACATTAGCATATTTTTAATTTGTTTCTCTTTCATGTGCTGCTACTTGGCATATTTGTAACTTCCAAAGAGAGGAAGGTAGGTGATAAAAGTTTTCTCTTGGATTTTTAAAGTTTTTGTGGTACTTGCCACCTGGCAAAAATTGATTTACCTTCTTTTCATGTTTGGGTGAATCTCATTTAAGTAGAAATTGAAATGTAAAGGATTATTTAGAGAAAACAGCATGAAAGTTTCAGATCAGGCAATGCTTGACATGCTAGGCATGACTTCACAAAAACCTTAATTTTATGTTTTATTAACCAAATGCAACACAATCTACTTTCAGACACAGTCCAGGCACAGTGGTCATCTTCTAAGTTTTGTGCCTTTTCCTCCTATCCTGGATGCTCAGCCTGACTGTATTATTGCATCATAATAGTTAAAAAAAAAACAACCCTGATTTTTTTAACATTACCGATCTTTCCTAGAGAAGCTTAAGCTGTCTTAATTTGTGGATCTAATACCAGAAGAGCATCAGTTGAGAAGACAGTAGATAAGAAAGCTTAAAAACATAATAAAATATCATTTATGTTCTTTATTTTTACAAAAAATTTGAAGCTGTATATTTTGTTTCATATCCTTTTCAGTGGGCATTTGGTAGCCATAATAGTGTTGCTGATGATATTTTTTGAAACTGGATATTTAAAATCTTAAATCTTGTGCTTTATTCTATGGATCCTTTCTTCACTTTTCTGTGAGGTGCCTTAATTTTTTGGCACCCAAATACTTGAGTTATCACTTCTGATTGCATTAGGACACAGTTTTTGTTAATGTAGTGAACATATTTCTAGGTGCAAATCAAATGGGTTTTTGGGATAGACCAAGGCACAAAGTATCAGTAAATTGTTTATTAAAGGTGATGTTTAATAAAAGTGATGTAAATGTACAGTAAATGCAGTTGTGACAACCATGCCTTGATGAAAGCGTGGACTTAAACTGTACTTATTAAAGCTATGTGTTTGTCTCTAGTTTCTTCTCATAAATTAATGTCTTTAACTAAACTAGCACTAGAGATTAGTAAGGGGCTATGTTTATCACATAAATGCATTTTCATCTGCAGAAATTAATCAGCAGGAATTTCTTTGAAAGGTAGACATTTGATGTCAGAGTTCTGAATAACAATCATTAATTTTATAGCAAAGCTAAGAGTCTAAAAATTGGTGGGGTTGTCAGGTCTGACTTTCAGTAGTGATAATCAACTTCTTTTGTTATTATGATTAGATACAGTATTAGTTCAGAAGACAGCCTCTTGCTCATAATAATGGGCGTTCTTCGGGGAAAAAAAAGTGGTTTGGGCTATATAGGAAATATACTTTTATTATACTTAGCATATTTGGCAAAAGAATTTTAGAAAAATAGATAGGAATAAAATATTTTTCTTCCACAGTTCTGTGATAATTAAACAAGTTGTTAACAAATTGCATCATTCCACTGACTAAAATTCACCTATACTCTTACTTTCCCATATTACAAATGGTTAAATGTAAACACGAATTAGAACACTACTCATGCATTTTAAATGTATGTGTTTGTGTTTATCCTTGGTACATATAAGCCCAAATTCATATCTGTAGAATGTAGACTTTTCTTTCTTTCTAGAGATATTGTTGGTTTTTATATCATTTTTCATCTTAGTGAAGTATGGGAACAATGAGTGACATCTGTGTTATTTGGGATATCGAATCCCTGATGTTTTACCAGGTTTTCTCATCTTTATCCTGATTGCAATGATTAAAAAACAAAAAAAAAAAAAAAAATCCAAACAAAAAACAACTTCTTTGCTTAAATCAGCAATCATAAATTTGTTTGTAATCTGCTGTGATATCTTTGCACAATAATAATTAAGTAATGATGGTCATGTTTTCAATGGTAATTAGGCAACCATGTTTTCTATAAATGTTTATGTAGCTATAATTCATTAAATTGAGTTAGTTTCTACTATTTCAAATGATTAATATTTGATAATTTTGTATTAGGATAAAGGATGTAAATATTGGAAGAAATTTCAGAGCTTGAAATTCAATGTGTGAGGAGAAAAAATTTGAATGCACATTGCATTGACATGTTTGGGAATTTGGTCATTAACTTACTACAACAAAGATCAGAAGGTTAGTGCAGCAGATAGCTGAGCTGGTTATCATCTGATGAGAAAAGCTGACTTTTTGGACAATGACTCTACTTGGCATAATAGTGGAAGAGTTTCCCTTTCATGCTGAAGGTTAGACTATACTTCATTTGCTATTTATTTATCTCTAAATAGCACTAGAAACACTTCAGAGGAAAGAGAAATTTAGCAAAGACTATGGATATGATGTGCAGAGAACCCTGAAGTACTAGACTTTCTTTTCTTCTTAAACAGGGTCAGAATTAAGTAATGCTTCAGGTTTTTCTATATGATGTCTAGATTGATTACGAAAGTAACTAGAGTTTTGATAATGATTTTCCTTATTTAGCAGCTGATCACTGTAATTTTGAAGAAACTGAGCAAAACAGTAGTTCAAATTGCAGTCATTTCAGAAACACTCACTATCCTTGTTAGAATGGCAGGTGAATGAAAACAAGAAAAACCCCTTATCATTCAAACAGAACATTCTATATTTCTTAAAGCTGTTTGAGACCCATACCCATTACTGGGACTCTGAAGTAACAGGCAATATTTGAAACAAAACAACCCATAAAATCCCCAAACAAAAACCCAAATCCAGCAACAACTATCAAATGTCAAACAGCAGATAAGGAATATTAAATACTGGCTGCCATGGCTAAAATCACTGGACAGAATACAATTACCTGATGCAGTTTCATTCTTTTTATGGATTCCTAAACGCTGGTGAAATACTGTGTATTTGGAGGGAACATAAAGAGAGGAAATTTTTTGTAAGTTCCTTGGTGTCATTTGCAAAAATAGTTACTTTAAAATGCTCTTTCTCTTTTCCAAGTGTCAGAATTTGGATCTAAACTTTCATTTTAAAAGTTCTGTTCAGTCTGATACTGTATGTTGTTGATGCCTACAGTAAGTTTAGTGTACCTAAACTGGATTTTGATGAAAAAAGATAATTCTCTCCATGTTATTTATTCCTTGATTGTCATTACAGCTTCTTCAACACAAAGGTATAAAATGGTAAGCATTCCCCAGCCATAGTTAACTACCTGTTTCCGTTATCCATTCCTTCAAGGACCATTACTCCAAAATTAATTTTGTGTGGAAGGCATCAACTGTGAATTTAGGCACAGCCTTAAGCACAAGTCTTTCTTGTGGCTATGGTGACTGTCTGTGACCTATGGCAGCTGTAACATACTTTTCCATCTATTAACCACTACTTTAATTGGTGCCTGAGGACTCAAGACATTTTCAGCCTAAGCTTGCTAACCTCTTCTGAAAAGGGTAAAAAATGGATAATACCCTCAAATTAACTTTGAGATGCAAGGCTTTGATCTGCTTGGAAAAGAATGTTCTATTTTACTGAAATCCCTTGTGAAGGCCAAATAGACTTGCAGACCAGGTTAAAATACCTTCCTGTATCTATATATCTGTTTGTTCACCAGGGTCACATATATTCTGAGTTAACTAGAATTGTTTAACCAGCAGCCCAACCTTTGCAGTTTTTCCTTTATAATTTAAGCCGGTGAAAGTTCAGAAGCCATAGCAGATCATCACCTCTTAGGGTAAATAATAAAAGCTGCTGAGAGTCCACAAAAGAAGAGGGAAGGTTCTAGTCCTCCACAAATCTCTTGCCTGATTTGGAATAATGTTATTCTAGTGTACAGACAAATACAACTGTAGTTGTATTTGATGTAACAATGTCTCCCACAGACATTAACTGAAAATCGTGGTGCACAGCACAGTCGCTAGATTTAACCAGTGCACTGCTCTTAAGCAGCTACTAGACTCGCTGTTGTGTAGGACTGGTTGATGAAAAATAGCTGAGAAAGGTCGTTCAAAGAGCAAGTTGTCTGAAATCCAGACAGCTATTGGAAATATTCTGGTTACAAGAGTAAAATCGTGTGATTGAATGAGTGACAACTGTGTAAGATGCTTAACTTGAAGGGTAACTTGGATTATACAGAAAGCTGTGCATTGCTTACCAAGGTCTATTTTTGCCTGCATTTCATTACAGGGTCTTGAAATCAAAATGTGCTGAGTCTTGTAAAGTAAGGCAGTTTCTGGAAAATTTTTGAAATCACCGATTGCTTTTCTGAGTCACTGATTTGCTTTAACTGTTTATTATACTAGCAATGTACAGAAGCAGAGAGTAAAGCAAACAAAAAAGAAGTTGTGTAACAAAGAAGAAGGTTGTAAACAAGCTGAATATACTCATATCTGTATTAAAAAGAGATTCTTTTACGGTTACTGGGAAAATTAGGGTTCTTAAATGGTTAAATGTTTATTATCTGTAAAAAATATTATGAAACCTTGCTGGGCCTTGATGCATATGTACAAAACACACGAGAAAGGATTTTACCTGTGGAAAAAATATCATAATTCCAAGCACAAGCTGCTTGCTGAGTGGTGCTAACCCAAACCAATTTCCAGCTGTTTCCTTTCACTAGACACTTGCTGTTCCTTTTTATCTTATTCTTGGGAGTGGTAATTTAAAGAAGGTTGTAGAGGTGGAGACCTACTCATTTCTTGTCTATGTTCTCTCATAAGAGGTAATTTAAGCACTTCTGAGGATGCAAGAAAGTAGTTTGTGTCATCTATATTTAAGTATCTAACTGGTATCTAAATCAGGATTGTAGTCTCACAGGCTACTTCAGATGGGCAATGAAGGGACAGAGAAGTACTCTGAATAACCTTCTGGAGAGGGACATAAGGCTAAATAAACTAGCCTTGGAGGAGCTGATTTTTCCCTGTAGTGATATAGGGAGCCATAGGAGACTAAGCTGCTAGTTTAGCTGCCCAGACTTGGAAAGTATAAATACTGCTCTCGGCACTGATTATCCAGTAAGCTCAAATTGAAGGTAAAAATAGTTTATGGTAACAGCAGAGGAATCACTTACAATTTCATTTGTAATCTAGTTAAAAAGCTAAGAAATTTATAATAGTATTAGAGATTACCTGTGTTAAAATTCTGGGTGTTTAATCACTGATGTTCCTGTTTTTCCCCAAAAAGATACTTTTTTTTTTTTTTTTTTTTTGGTCCTCATTTTAGAACTTCCTCTCCTTGATTAGTACAAGCCTAACACAAGGAAACTGAATCACTTAGGGTTTTTTACATCTGCAATATACATCAGAGATGCATAGCAATTTTTTGTTTAAATGTTAACTGGAAAGATCTTATACAAGAGCATGATGTGAAAATTTGCATGGACCAAAAGTAAGAATTCAAGTATCTTGTAAAAATTTTATCCTATAATTAATGAAAGCAACTTGTAGGATATTAACTCACAAGCAACAGAGAATGTTGTTCAACAGTTTCTAAACTGTATCAGCAAAACTATGTCATCCAACAGGCTTTCATAAAGATTCATTTTGTTGTCAACAGAATTGGAGTGAATAAATGGCTTTTGTTTAGGAAGACCTTCCTTGTGAAAAAGAACTTATATTGACGGTTCCTTTATATACCTCCTACTTAATGTCACAAATGTTTTCAGCCATTATGTAAGATGCTCTTTACATTTAACTTACTGCTGTGGGTTAGCTCCAGTACGTGGCCAAGCCCCACACAGCTGCTCGTTTGCTCTCCTTCAGTAGGGTGAGGAAGAGAATTGGAAAGCTAATGCTCAACTGCAGAAGTGTCCCCGCACTTTCTCCTTCTTCCTCCAGCTTTTATTGCTGAGCATGATGCCATATGGTGTGGAATATCCCTTTGGTCAGTTGGGGTCAGCTCGTCTGGCTGTGTCTTCTCCCAGCTCCTCATGCACCCCCAGCCCACCCACTGGCAGGGTGGTGTGAAAAGCTGAAAAGGCCTTGGTGCTGTGTAAGCCCTGCTCAACAACAGCTGAAACATCTCTGTGTTACCAATGCTGTCTTGGTCGCAGATCCTGAACATAACACCATGTGAGTTACTATGAAGAAGCAGCACTTTTAAAATTATGCAAGTAGCTTGTGAATCAGAGAGATGATTTTTCAAATTACTCATTTCCTTAGATAATTAAGCTGGGATAAATAGACCTTAGTTTTCAAAAGTCTTAATGGACTGTGGAAACTTATGATCTTCAACAAAAAGTTAGTTCATCAGCTCTATGTCAGCTTTTATCTGTTTATGTTAAACGCTTGAATGTAATATAGTTTACTACAGAGACCATTTAAAATGTTGAACTTTATAATAACCACTTGAATGAGCAGCTCATGAACACTTGGTTGAACTGGTGTTGCAGAATGTTATGCTTCAAAATCTGTTCTTAAATTCAGCTTTCATTTGAAAAAGAAATCTGGTTGCATAGTATTTTACAAAAAGTCTAGTCATCAAACTGCTTGGACCTCTTGTGACAGAATACTTAGTGAAATATACAGTTACTGGATTGGTTTCATCTGCTTTCTTGTCATCCCAAGCTCATCTTCAGTTACCCCAGGGTATCAGTGTTCACTGCCATATTCAAAAATGAGCATAAATCACTGGCAATGATATTTTGGGCAGTGTTACAGATAGTAACTTTTCTTCGAATATAAAGCTCTTCTATGTGACACCAATCAAGCAAAAAGTCCCAGGTACATGCAAATGCATGCAAAATCCTTTGTTAATTTTTGCTAGTAAAAGAATATGGAACGATGCTCTCTGTGTGGGAAGATGCCAGTCTGTGAAATACTGTGATGAACTCTAAGATTGAGTTATTCCATAAGGAACCCAACAATGGAGGAAGTGATTCAAGATTTGGTAAATAATGTTGAGGTTTAATTACTTCCTTAGAATATGTCACTGCTAGTATTTCCAGGGTGGTATTTATTTTTCTCTTTTAAATTCAGTCCATTACATGTTTTTAATAGTATACGATATGGCTTGGAAATTAGATTGAATTTATAGGCACAGAGTTAAAAGATTTTCCTGTCCTTGCTAATGTTTAAAGGAAAAAAGAGTACTGCTTTGATGTATGGCAGTATCATCCACAGCTTAATTGCATGGAAATGACTGTGCTCCTTATTTATAAATTCTGTTTCCAGATAGCAGTAATGTTCAAGCTTGTGCATTTCTCATGTAGTCTTTAAGGTTTCAGGTTTATTTTTATTTTCTCCTCTTAAAAAAAGTATATTGATACTTTACTTTTTTTTTTAATGTTGCTCTTAATTTTAGCGGCTTTTAACTAATATTTCAGTGTATTCTATCTGTCGCTGCTCTTGAAACTCTGGCTGTCAGCTTTATCTATCCAAAAATACTATATGGATTAATGGAAATACCCATGATATGATGAGTGATGTGACAGTGTCTAAACCTTTGAAACTGACTTCTGGTTGTCTTTGGGGCTGTTTTTCTCATTTGATACCTGTAGTTCTCTTGCTTTTTTCACATCTTTTGTTTTTAATAGTACACTTAGTGTGTGTAGCAATTTGATTTTTGTTATAGTAAGTGCAGGGTCTATTCCTACTCCTTTTTCACTATCTCGCATATACCTTGAAAAAAGTATTGCTTTTGCTGATGTATTTTTGCTTGAAAATATGGAGACAGAGTGCCTAAATTGTATCTAAAGAGGAGGCACTGTAAGCACTCTTCTTCTCTAGAGTCATTACTGTCTTTTACTTTCAAGGTGGCAACCTTTTAAATTGGACTTCTTGTTTGAGGGACTTTCTGAAATCAGGCCAGTGACAGCAGTTGAATTGCAAGACACTGGAAAATGAGGCTGATAACTAGTGTGTTTTTTTTAAATGTGCATGATCAACAATTTTAAACTTGTTGTTATATGCTCATAAATAGGAAGGCATACCGGCACCTTTGTAAAGAAACCATTTTCCCATTGTCTTGAAATAACATAGAACAGTTTTTAAAATTAAAGTAATAAATTTTCAAATGTGAGTAGCTTGCTCAAGCAATGAAAAAACAATAAGGCTCTTTTATTCTAAATGGGCTATTGAAATGGTGTTATCAATATTAGTGCTGGAAAAGTTTTGTTCCTAACACTATTATGACTATTGACTAGTTGACACACTGGTGATGGCTTCGGTTTCAGGGACGGGTTGCTGATTTAATAATCGGCCTACATTTTTATGGTAGTACTTTCCTTTAAACAATGGAAATGCCCTTATCTGATTAAGAATTTTATTACTGTAGCTTATAAGCTCATAAATAAAATATTATGCAAAATTGATACTACAGTAGCCTTTTATTAACATGATTTCAAAGGAAGATTTTCTGATATTAGTTCAATCAGCTTCAGTAATCGTGAAAGAGCTTTTTTTTTTTTTTTTTAATTGCATTGCCATTTTAGTCCAGGCAACTAAAATCTATATAGGGAGTGATTCTTTGTGTGTTGTCTCATTTATTCCTTTATTTTAGAAAACTGAACTTTGTTTTTGTTTCTACATGTTTTATATGTATTTTGAAGTAGATGGACATCCTGAACTTAAAATACTTGTAATCTTAAACCAAAATTGTAGGCTGTGTGTCTTCACTAGGCAGTTTAGCAGAAACGCATGTTTTGGAGATATTTAGCTGAAAGATAAACTAAAGCCTGTTTCCTTCAGTAGCAGCTTTCCCCACTGAGTAGCTACTAACAAAAATATTTAGGACCCTAAGCACACAAAGGCGTAAGTCTTTTTTTCTTCCTTTGTCACATGGGACAGCCATGAAGAGTCAAGTCCAGACTTCAGAAGGTCAGCTTTTTCGCCCATTTTACTCTGTCTTCAATACTGACGATGACCTTTCCTGAAAACACAATTGCTATTTCTGGGACTACATCATCAACAGAAATACATCTAGATGATATGGTAATTGTTTTACCATGCTGTTTCTCAGAATATAGTGTACCTAAAAAATGCTAGTCATTGCTGTGTTTCTAAGTTGGAATCTCATCATTAGTTTATTGGAGTATCCTGTAGGTAGCAGTGGACTTTGTGTCACTGCCTTAATCAACTAAGTGTGGCAGGGACACTTTGGTACATGTGATAATTTATTGGTGTTGCTTAGTGATGTATGCCAAGACATCTTTCCCTAGTACTGGAAAGAGTTCTGACCTGTTACCCAACAGATGGCTGGGGATTGTGGAACTTTGTGTTGCTCAGAAAAATGATTTAAAGGTTCCTTCAGTTTAGAGGCATGTCAAGTTATTAATCTACTTACCAAAAAGAGTGGGTCTGTCTTTCTAGAGCATACTGAACCTTTAGTGCCTTGGCTTGTCTTTTTGTTAGTAAGCTTCTAAAGTTTCCTGTTGGTGAATATCAGCCTAAGAGAACTGGAGAAAAAATAAACTGCATTTATCAGTTTGTTTGGAGATTTCTAATACTCTATTGACAAGAAGGAGTGTTATAATTTATGGTTACATGGAAGAAGAATGAGATTTGGAGGAATAATTCTATCAGATGCGAGCAAAAATGCTTCAGTCTCATCGAAGTATTGTCTTGTGATCACAGCCTTTATGTGGTTTGTGGATGAAACTTTGGGCTATTTTTCTGGATAAATTTTTTGTTTTCATTCTTTGCTGAAGTCATTTAGTATGAGAAGACTGTAATTAAAATGCTGAATTAAAACTGTTTTTTGTTAGTTTTTGAGTGGTTTACAAAGCTGTCTTTCCCTTTCATCTGTTCTGCAGATAGTATCTATTCTAAGAAATAAATGTTTTTTAGACAAGCACAGTCCATTTACTGAATATCTATCTATATTTCTAAATGATGAGGAATTAATGAGTATAAATGGTTGTAGTAGCAGACTGAGAAGAAGTAATTTCTTTTTATTCTAAAGTTTGTCTTGTCCCTTTTTATTTATTTATATTTTGCAAATGGAGAAATGGAAAGTTGTTGAATTATAATGTGAATGTGTTCAATGAATTCATACTGCAGATTTTTTTTTTGGAAATGCTGGACACTGGCTGAGTTTTCCAAGCAATATAGGAGTTAATTTTTCACCATTAAATATGTGGTTATATTTGATTATGTGTTAGACCTGTTTTATTATGCTTTTATTGCACTGTGTAGAGATTTGATTTGCATTTCAAGGTCCGTAAATGTGCTTTAGAATATATTAAAAGAGAAAATATTGTTTGTAAGCTGTTGAATTTGTTGAAAATAATATGGGTGGTAACTAAAGTAGAGTATTCAGTACACACATAAAGACTGAAATAGAGCTCTGTGTATCTCATTTATGCAGAGCTGAATATAGTTGAAAATTATATTATCTAAGGATCCAAACCCTAAATAGGCATAACACTTTTCCAAGCTGCATTTCCATAACACAACTTCAGGGTTAGCTAAATTCCTAAGCAGACAAAGCCAGAATTTTCATGTGTCTCTTCTTTTCTGTATTTTCCATTGTATAGCATATTTACACAACTGAAAATGCATTTGCACATGTGTACTTGTCTACATTTATAGTTCAAATATGTTATACTTCATTAATCTGCTTTACATAGTATTTCAGTGACAAATACGGTACTCAGCAAATCACCAGATGCTAGAGCAGGAGAGAAAAGCATCAGTTTTTGTGTATTTCACCTTCTTCTCCTGGGAAGGTCCTTGCTGCTTCAAGACAGTTGGAAATACGCCATTTCTAGCTCTTCTGTACCTTAAGGACTAAATACAAACGTTTAGGTTACCTTATGACAGCCATACATATCTCTCTAAACCGTAAATCGTGAGCATTTGTATTCAGGTATTTAGGTAAATAATTTTGGTTGATGAGATCTATTTATTAAGCACTATGAGGGTTTTAACAGTAATTACACTCTCCATGTTAATGTACTGTTCTCCAAGTAAAAATAGAACATTCATGTTTGATTGATATTTAAATAATTTCATTATCAAGAAGAATAATAGGATTGACATTGACAACTTCCCTAATTACTGCACTTGATAGAAAGGCAATTCTAATTAGGATTACAAATTTGTTAAAAAAAAAAAATATTACACTGTTTGTAATCATCACAACATGCCTCATTTGAAACAATTTGAATAACAGCTAGGTTGCCCTTTTTATTATCCTGAAATGGCATTTTTTGGATAGTAGATCTCATGTGTGTAAGAATTTTAAGTGAAAAAAATTCTATTAATAATAAAATTTAGTTTATTTGTTAAAGAATTTACTACTCTGTTAACCGCTTATTTCTAAATTAATACTAAATAGGAGTGGCACAGACTTACAGCTGTATATTTACTTCTCAGAATTGCTCCCTAAAACTTCGGTATTAAGTACTTAAACAGCTCCTTCAAAATCTCTCCTAGCTAAATTCTCTAATTGAGAACAAAAGATGATACCACTAATCTTTAGCTCTCTAGGAAGCTGTTGGAAATATTCATCATCTCTCCCTTGATGCCTTTACTTTTAAAAGGAACTCAGAAGGGTTGAGGTCCTGAAACTTCCTCTTCCCATCTGAAGAGGAAATCGTAAAATGCACTTAGCATGATCATCGGTTGCAGCATTTAATCCAGGCATGCTGACAGTGCTCAAAATTGCTTGCAGCTCTTGTGAAAGTGCATGTCCAGATTTTGAATTTTTATAGGCAGCCTGTTACATCCAAAAACTTGGTTGAGTTTGCTCTAGAGATGCAGATCCATTATGTTTGTTCTGAACCTAAATAGCTCCTGAAAGTGAGCATTTTGTGTCTGGATGAAGAGAGTCTAGCGGTGGGAGTTCCTTAGTTGCAAATCAGTGAAGACTGAATTGTGCCATTACATGCTTCCAGTAGTCCATATGCAACTCTGTTGGCAGTGTTCAAATATGGGGATGTGGCCAGCAGTTCAGTTTAGCCCAAACTGGTGACATGGCTCTTGCATGTCCTGGACACAGGAACAAACTGCAGCTGCCAGTCACAACTGGGATTTTTGTCTGTATTCCCCTTCCATGAGAGTGGATAACTTTTGTTGGTTTTCTATATTGCATAGTTGTATGGGACAACGTGTATGTTCCATTTTCCTTTTTCTCATTTCCTCTGTATTTCTGCTGCAACACATGATGCACAGTTTTAATGGCTCCTGGAAAGAGAATGGAGTAGCTTTGTATCTTGTCATCACGTTTCCTAGCAGCAGTAATAGTAAAGAACTGACTTCTTCAGCATCAAAGTGTGACATATCCAGTGTCACTTTCTGTTGATAATTGGATTATTATTATTTTGAAATGTCATTTTTATTTTTCTCTGAATTTAGAATTCTGATTTCAGTAAGTTAGGCAGAGATGGTGAGAGGGGAGAAACAAGCCCAGAATAAACTACTGGAGACTGTAGCTTGATCAAATATTTCTGAATAGTTATAAAGCATTTTTCGATATTCAGAGTAAAAGAAGCCAATTTAATTTTTTGTATTTCAAATTAGTGTATTTTCATATCCATTCCAGTGTAAACAAAATCTTTATTGATCTACTACTCTCGCAGAGAAATAAGAGCTGTGATACCTACAAATTTCATTATCTGTTCAGTGAATAATTTGAAGTAACTGGGCACCTAACACATGTGCTTTGCCCTTCTCTATCACTAAACATATACTGTTTTATGGTAGTCATTAAAACAAGTATTGAGCTAGTGGTACCTCCTATAAGAATGGAAGGAAGCAAGACGATTAAGTTTCTTTGAAAGTCAATCAGTTACTTTTGGAACATCTTCATGTTCCACTAGGATGCTCTTTTCAACTTGTAGTTGAATTCCCAAAGAATTCCTGTGAAGAATTTAAATCCATAGCCTAGCTCTTCTAAAACAAAATCAACTAAACAGAAAACCAAGGAGCATTTGCAAGTAAAAATAACTCTGTACTTAGTCTTACATTGCCAGCTCTTCACACAGTACTTGGGAAATAAATTATTCTGCTGCATCTCTGAAATCCTGATGCAGTTAAATTTAACATTAGTCCATTTTACTAAATTCTTCTATCCTCTTACAAAACAAGGGATACATTCTTTCCTCAGCTCCATAAGCTTCAGTGGAGCTGAAAATTGGTTCAGCTCCATTTGTCTCAATAAAATTACACCTATTTACACTAGCAGACTTCACTGAATTTGCCTGAGACACACTTTTACCCAGGATAGATCGCTGCTTTTCTTGATTTCTGCCAGTAATATATATAAAATAAAATACATACATAGTCGAGAATGGGATTTCAGTAGTACCAAGTGGTTAAACTATTTGCTTAACACTATTTATTCTAGCATACGTACTTAAAGCAAATGGCACAAGAGATGTTTGTCAGAAGCAATAATCAGTGTCATACAAGAAGTCAATTACTTGCAGTGAAGCTATTTTTGTTGCAAGTTGTACATTTAGCTCCTATGTTATTTATTCACACCTAAACTCAGCCATTGGTTTGCATTGTGTTTTCGCTTATTTAAATAAGGGTCTTATAGTGAACTCCTGCTCTTATTGTTATGTGTGCATGAAGAAACTACACGTAGAGTTACTGTACTAGATTCCAGTAATGCTGCCAATTCAAATTTAGATTTTTTCCCAGTTGCTAAAAAATGTGTGCATTCTGCAAATCATTAGTTCAACACATCTGTTCATAGCGATAGACAAGTAGCCGTTCGTCAAACAAGTGGAAATAATTCAAAGAATTATTATACAATAATGAGCTTACTATTTATTATGTCTTGACTGCTACAGTTTTTTAAATGCAGCAAAAGATTCAGGTCAGCATTCTATTATTAATTGGAAAAATGTTGCTTTTATTATAGAAAAAGAAATAGAAGGGTGTGTTCTGCCGTTTTGTGAATTACCTATTAAAGGACAACTGCACAGAAAAAAATGAATAGAAAGGTCACTTAGAATTTGTGAACACTGAAAGAATTCTTGGAGAAGTAAACAGAAATGGTAAAAAACCTAGGAAGCTAGCGGTATTTCTTTTTAATGTTCTACTTGAGCAGATCTTCTTCAAAAATTGCGATGATCAGTAGATCAAGTATTGGTGCAATAGATTTAAAAATTAAGATTATGAAAATGGACATTATTAGTGGCATAACTAGTATTCACTTAGTATCACTAGCATGTTTTACAAGGTTAGAAACACAAAGAATATACCTACATACGGATCTATCAAGAGAGAGATTTTTATTAGCTTGGCTTATTGTTACCTAAAGAATATGACACCATAAGTTGTTCTGTTAGTTTTTATAAAAATACTTCAACAAATGAGTACTCTATACAGAGAAGGTCCTGATGATGCAGGTATGCAGAGGACTGCACCTACAGTCAAACAGCTTCTTTTTTTTTCCCTAGTATTTGAAGTAACAACCAAATAGGCAGATGCACTAAAAACACTAGCATTACACTCTATATGAATGTTCTTGGAGAAAGAATGATTGGTGAAATATTAGTTTGTGTATTAGCACACACAGAAAATGTACAGTAATGGTAATTGGGGGAGGAGAGACTGAATTTAGGTAGAGCAGTGATCTGAAATCTCCACCGTTCTGGTGGTAGTTGTGCTGGAGATACAGCCGTTTCTTTCACTCTCTTGTCACATTCAGTTTAGTCCTTGTTCTGACACATCCTTTCATTAAATGTTTATTTTAATGATATGTGCATTTTGCACTTCACTTAGGAGTTTTAGATATTAAGGACTATGTGTTTTAATCTCTAAATAAATTGATCTCTACACATTAATAAATTTCATTTTATAGCCTATTAGAAATCATTAGCAAGACTAATGCAAAAGAAGGATAAATAAGGATACACAGATGCACAAAATGTTCAACAAAAGTAATTTATTCCTCCAGTTCTGAGCCTGCAAAATCCTCTTTCACTTCACAGCCAGTCTTAGGGGTTGCAGGCAAAATTCTTATGCAAAATAAAAGTAGATTTTAGGTTCTGTGGTTTACCATTTTGATTTTCTGGGAAAAACAGGGTAAGTGATTCATATGTTTCAGCTCCTTAACTGGAAAGAAGATTAGTTTTTTTTTTTTTTTCCAATAAAAAGGATTGAGAAGTAAAAACATTTGCTCCTATTGGTAAAAATGGGGAAAGAACAAGCACTTCAGTCTGTTTGGAGGGAACAGGGACAGGGACCTAGTCCACTGTGGAGTAAAGCAAATTTACCTAGTATGAAGAAAGATTTTTGGCACAGAATGTTTTAGTACTGATCCTGCTCACTTAGATGTACGGCCACAGAAGAGAATCAGTATCTTCTGATTAAAAAAAAAAAAAAAAAATTCATTAAAAGAGAGATTGTATTAATGTTTTCTTAATATGAGAATATAGAATAAAATTCTGTTGTGGTTTTCTTGGTGGAAGGTTTAAATCACTTTCACTTGTCTTTTTTTAATAAATTTTTGGAGGATACTCTTAAAAATCTGGGTTGTTTCTATATAATTTTGGGCTATTAAATAATACCAAAAAACTTCATTTGAGTAGGTAGTAGGTGAGAAGCAGCAGGTGTGAATATTGTGTTCTGTGGTAGAATTAAATGTTTATTTCTATGAAAGACTTGTTTACCTGGATTATTTTTTTATGGTAGGCTCATTTTTGAATGGTGCTAATATATTTATGAGATTTTTTTGATATATAGACCTGTTAAATGCAGATTATTGTACAGTCAACACAAAAGGATTTTGAGCTTGGTCTTGAACAAACTACGGCAAAGTTAGACAAACTTATCACATTTATGACATAAAATACAAATGGATTCCAACATGAAATTTTGAAGAAAACTGCTTAGGCATGTCTCTTATGAAAGCATCTGGTAAACTGAGATTTACTGAGTAAATATCGGTGGTTTAGAGATCCGACCAGTTAAAGGTATTTAGCTTTTGGAGAGTTTGGCTTACAACAATAGTCTCATAGGTAGTGAGTTGTAGCAACATCTGAGAAATGTGTTACAGATAGAGAATCACCAATAATTACTTCTCATTAGATTGAAATTTAGTCAATATGTGACACCAAGAGAGTGTTTTTTCTGTCTGTATTCCTGCCTCCACTTTGAAATGCATTCTACATCATTGATTATTTTATGATTTCACTGAGAGGTAACTGGTACTGTGTGAGCTACAAAATAATCCCTGTTCTGGATAGTTTATAAAATCCTTTTCTGCAATGTGTGTATTTTCTTTTAGTAATAGCTTCAGTTATGCCTATCTCTAGGTTTCTAATACCTTTACATCACCTTTAACTCATGTAGGCCTGCTTACATCCTTTAAGTGGTCAGAGTATGCCATTCCTTTCCACCTCTCCATTTACACTTATAAAGACATAGAGGGTTTTTAGCCAAAATTTAGTAGTAATATTAGAAAATGACACTAAACCTAATGGAAATTGTTATGGGGGCAATACCATGTCTGAATTATGACTTTGTGGCTTCTGAGGCTCCCTTGTTGGAAGCACAGATGTGTAACGTATCTCTCTTTTTAGTGCAAGGCAACACAGGCATCTCTAGCCATTAAAATACACCATGGGATGTAAATCATGTCTCCCTGCAGCCTCTGGCTAGAGAGGAGGAGAACCTCATGTAGTATTATAGTAGCAGTTTTGCAATTATATTTCAGAGAAATCATATTTTATGAAATGGTGACATTTCTTTCAAAAAGCAAATAATTTGTCAGAGAAATAATTATCCTATTGAAATTGGCAGTTTCTGTTAAGATATTTAGAATAACTTTTAAATGAAAAAGTTTTCAACCAGCCATTAATAGTCATAGAAGTAGCAGAACTATCATGTAACCCCGTGACACTCAAAGAACTCCATATCCATACTTTCTGTGAATTCAATAATTTCATACGATAATTCAATAATTTCATACATTGTTTTATTTTCATGGAAAAATCTTTGGCCTTATGCTTAGTTGTTAATACACCTGACCATGGAAAATAATGAGATAATCTTAGTTGTACTAACTTGAATTTGCTATAGCCTGATGGTGTGCACTCAAACTGTGGTTTAGTAAGGGTGTGATAACCAGGTTAAGCCATGACCTCTGGTCCCAGAGAGATGTGCAGGGACTGATGTGAGTCAGATGGTGGGTCATAAATTGCTACAGTAGTATCCTCAGTTTCTATGAGTAGATTCAATTTATTGTCTGAGTTTTTATTTATATTGCCTATGTCTTCTGTTCCTAATGACTAACTTAAAATATTTTTGAAAGCAATAGAATTTAGATTTCTGTATGATCTTCAAATCATGTACCTATTTGAAAATTTATTTTAATATCTCAGTATGCAAAGTGAAGTCAGATTTAAAGTGAAGATGGTTTTGGTTTGTCTAACTTGTCCAGAATTAATAAAACTAGTTAGACTGAGGAAAGCTTGAATTCATGTACATTTTTATTTTATGTGATATTACAAAAGTATCGTGCACCCAGGAACCATTACCAGCATTTGAGGTTGAGCTGCTGAGGAGCATTCTTGAAAGCTGCTTATGTGTATGTCTGAAATGAATGTGAGCCTGATCTCAAGAAGCTGTTATCTTCCAATAATAGTCAGAGCATATACTGGTTTAATATTTAGTTTATGCAGAAGTCTTTATCATAGTGTATAATTTATTTTAAGTTCTCTGTGGTTTTTTCTTAAGGAGCATTTTTGAATATCAGTGATATTTCAATTTGAAAATCAATTATTCTTAGGGAAATGAAGACAACTAAACCAGTTGGTTCTTCTGTTGCCATTCTACACAAAGTCCTGAAATATAATTTGGTCAAAGAATCAAAGGCAAAATATGAATCTTGGACTGATAAGTTATTTAAATTGACACATTAATGGTTACATGAAATAAGTTTTTGGAACAAAATAAATTTAATTAAGTGTATGATGCCTCACCTAAATTAATTTCAACCCACTAAAATATTGAGAGCCATATTCCTGAGTTTCTGAGGTTTTGTTACTTAACTACACAGTTAATATATATCTTTGTGTTGTTAAAAACAGCTGCTGTTGTTTAGATATATTAAGAACTTTGCTTTCTTTTGTTTATTTTAAAATGTTGTCCCAGACACAACAGCTGCAATGACATAAGTATGTCTAGAGAGTTTGTAACATCATTTACTCTACCAACTTCTGCAAAGATGTACCATACTGTTAATGAGGAGGATTTATCTGTTCAGGAATTTACTGCATGAACAGGTTACTATAGTAACACTTCTGTAATTTTGGGCTCATATTCCAGTATATCTTATTTTATTTTTCAAGTGCTCTTTGTTAGCATTTTTGAATTATCTTATCACTTGGAAACATTTGTGAAGGACCTTTTTACCTCAATATTATTTAATATGAGTTGTTATGGCAACAATGTATTTCTCTTGATATTTCATCTATGAAGAGACAGTGGCTGTATTTCAAGCAAACAAAGAGGAAAGAAAAATGTTCATTTATTTGTATTTCTACAAACTTGCCATTATAAAACAACAAAGAGGTTAGCATGAAGAATAAAGAGGGCTTGGGCTGTGCCTTCCTCCTCTTAGGCTGTAAACTGACACACACAAAATCTTGATTGATGGATGCGATGATGTTGCTGTTGCAGGCTTTGTGGTGAGATAACTAGCTGACATGAATTACTGTAAGGCAAACTAGTGTAATGAAGAGCAAGGAGTACTGCAAAGAATACTGTGAAGTATATTAGCATGGGGAGGAACAGGGCTGATATTCGAGTGAAGCTGCCGTGTGCTGGCCTGACAGTCTCACTGCCTTGGCTGGCACTTCGGAAAGCTACGGCAGGAGAGACTCTGTCTGCAAGAGCCTTCTCATCTGCCTTAATGCTGTAGGCAAGAGAATAGTGCACAAAGTATTGTTATCTTGATTTTACAGGTAGAGGACAAGTTTTCCTTATTTGTATCATTTTTTAGTAGGAAGAAGATCCTCAATAGAGGACCATGAGGTGCAAGGTCTCACACTAGAGACTCTGTTTGATGCTTTCTTCAATGGGTCTCTAACACCCTACAAAAGTTCTTATTTAAAACCTTTTTAAACCTTTTTTTTTTTGGGGGGGGGGTGGGGGTGGGGAGCAGGGTGTGTGTGGGCAGGGGTGGGATATGAGAGAAATTACTTTGTCAAAGCAAATTCTTAGATCCTTGGTGCATCATATCTGTTTACCAGGCAAAAGTATGTATATAGACAATCCTCTATTCAGATGATTCTAATATAATTAGATGCTGGGATAAAATGAACAATTTGTATTTGAGAACAGAAGAGTGACTAAACGGATACAAATCTTTTGCCTTCAGATTCATGCAGTTATGGAGCTGTGTCTGTTAGTATGGAAATTTAGCTTATACTTTTTAGATAATGGATGTTTCAAATAATTTCATAACTGGCACTTATGTGCGTCAACTTCAAATGCACAGTTCAAGTTAAAATTACTATTAAAACAAAAATATCTATGAGTGTTCCTTCATGGTTTAAGCAAGTGTTACAGCCTTGAGTCATATTAGGCATAACTTACATTATTTGTTTTGAGTAATGAATAAGCATTTTCTATGTTTAGCAGCCAGTGCATATTCTTCAATTAAAAAGAACAGAACAGCAATATTAAGAACAATGTAATATTTCTTAGACTGAGTGGTATAATAAAATGTTGCAAGGATTATTTCTAAGGTATATCGGAGTATTACAAACTAAGCTTTTGAATCCCTTACCCTGAGAATTAATCATTACTAGTTAATTGAATTTGTGATCTGACAAAGCCCTGTCTTCACCATCAAACAGGCTCTAAACAAATACTAAAATTCTGGTAAATCTTAACTTCTTATTCCAGTTAGTGGCACGAGAGTCTATTCCCTGTATCTCTGAGCAAAGTGGTTATTGAAACTTGCAACTTTCTATAAGACTGTACAATTAATCTTTTTTTATTAAAAGGAAGCATATAGCTGAGAGACAGCATATTATATAAAACTAAAAACATGTCTAGGAAGTAGAAGCAGTAACAGCTGCATTTAAGATAAGGCAAAAGGGGGACAGTAGAAGCTGCTTACTACAAAACTATGTTACTGGTGTGTGTTATTTCTAAATGGGCTGTGAGTTATGTATTCACTTCTGAAAATAAGTTCAAATAAGTTCAAAATTGAATGACACAATAAACATAATTCAGGGTAAGTCGTTCATGGACAGATCTAGAGTTAGTATGAATTCGTGCAGCGCTGAGGAGCACCCCATGGATCTGTGCTAACTGGATGCGCTTGCAGGTGTTCCTGAAAGTGTTACTTTGAAGTATCATAAATGGGTAATTTTGTGTGAATCTTACCTCTGTTTTGGTGCTTCAAAAGTAAATACGCAAGTATTTGGATTACATTGGAAAATGGATTAACACTTTTTGAAAGATAATAACCTAGAATAGTTTCTTTAGAGTATGCTACCATTTTATGATAATGGGGTATGTATTTTGAAAATCTGCCTGTGATATGACCTATAGACAACAAAGCTTTTAAAGAAGGCGTAAAGCACCTAGGGCTCACTTCTGCATGATACTCATATACCTGTAAAACTGTGCTTTTAATTATATTCCTCAATTGGGAAAAAGGTCTGATAGCCTCTAGGACCAAGCACAAGGATCTCAGAGAAGTCCTGGTTTGAATTTCAGTGGAATGACATTTGAGGGTGTGTTATCAGAATCTGGATCTCCGTCTTGGTTCAGATTTAATGGTATGCGGCATAGCAAACACTTCAACTGTACCTGTTTCCTTGGCAGTTGAAGCTTCTTTATTTTAAAAGAATAATAAGCAATGAAAAGTTGCGTTGATTAATTTCTGATTTTGCTGAGCAAGTAGGTTTTCTAGCTTTGGAGAGGTTTTGCACCACCCCACCCCCCACCTCCACTCCCACCCCCGCTCTTCGTATTCTGTTAAACTGGGATCACTGTGCGTGTCCCAGGCTACAACATAGTCCATATTATTCGATGTCTGTCAGTTAGAAACAAAAGGTCACTTGTAGCTTGTTCTGAAATCCCCATCTCTTCTAAATTCAGGCCACTCATCTTCACTGTTCCTTGTGGGAAAAGAATAGAAAATAGTGGATTTTACCATGAACTATTTTCATGCCTGAACTAGACAATGTGTGTTCTGTCTCTCTGAAGTTTTTCCTGATGTTGACTGCTATGCAGTCTAGAACCTGGTTGGCTATTCGGCTACAGTTGGCTTCTTAGACCAGTTCTACAATCTATGTTGAATATTTCTCTTCAAGGCAAGGGACAGTTAAATCAGTATGTCTGCTCAACCTGTATGGACTCCATGATTTTGTGTGAGCAGAGAAAGCTCAGTACTTTGATCCAGAGAACTCCTGCTAAAAATGTTATTCCATCACAGAATGTTAGGGATTGGAAGGGACCTCAAAAGATCATCTAGTCCAATCCCCCTGCTGGAGCAGGAACACCTAGATGAGGTTACACAGGAAGGCATCCAGACAGGTCTTGAATGCCTCCAGAGAAGGAGACTCCACAACCTCCCTGGGCAGCCTGTTGCAGTGTTCTGTCACCCTCACTGAGAAGAAGTTTCTTCTTCACCTTTTGTGTTCCTGTTTGCACCCATTACCCCTTGTCCTATCATTGGTTGTCACCGAGAAGAGCCTGGCTCGATCCTCGTGACAATCACCCTTTATATATCGGTAAACATGAATGAGGTCACCCCTCAGTCTCCTCCAAGCTAAAGAGACCCAGCTCCCTCACCATTTCCTCATAAGGGAGATGCTCCACTCCCTTCATCATCTTTGTTGCCCTGCACTAGACTCTCTCCAGCAGTTCCCTGTCCTTCTTGAACTGAGGGGCCCAGAACTGGACACAATATTCCAGATGTGGTCTCCCCAGGGCAGAGTAGAGGGGAAGGAGAACCTCTCTCGACCTACTAAGCATCCCCCTTCTAATATACCCCAGGATGCCATTGGCCTTCCTGGCCACAAGGGCACAGTGCTGGCTCGTGGTCAGCCTGCTGTCCACCAGGACCCCCAGGTCCCTTTCCCGTATACTGCTCTTCCCCAACTTATACTGGAACCTGGGGTTGTTCCTACCTAGATGTAAGACTCTACACTTTCCCTTGTTATATTTCATCATGTGTGGCTTTCAATTTATTTTAGTAAATGTCTGTCTTCTAATAAAGTGTGTTACAATATATGTTCACTTTTGATATTCTGAGAAAGAAAAATATGGCACTTTTTCACAGAGGGAATATAAATCTTTAAAGTGCAGCATAATAAGCATTTGTATGAGAAACCTTTTTCATGGGGATTTGTCATACCAAATATTTAATCAAAGTGAGGTGAAATAGTGTTATTCATGCAAACTGGTTTTGTTATAATAATTAAACTGCTTCAAAAAGATTTTTCTGTACTTTTGTTTCCACATCAAGTACAAATTTATATGGGAACCATTCAGCAAAGAGTGGGTTCTATTTCCAGAGGTCACTAATAAACACCAGACTTTATCATTGCCCTGAAAGCTAGAAAAACTAATTTAAATTATGTAAGTGCTCCATGAATGATAGTTACTGATGATGGTTTATTTAGAGGAAACAAAAAGATAATGAGGGGATGAATATGATAACATAAGAAAGCAAACCTTTGCTTTCCTAAATACAAAGATCAAGTCTTCCTCTCTGCCTTGATCTTGAGAGACTGCTAAGCAACTGATTGCTTGCTACCTTCCTCATAACATTGCATTTAGACATCAGCACCCTCAGGCTCTAAGGCTGTGTCACTTCTTCTGCTGGGCAGCGAGATCTCAGGTAAGCTGAAGCTGATTGTGGTGTGAGGTGCTGTCCTTCCAGCAGCCATTCCTGTTCTTAAGTGATTTCTGCTCTTCAGCAGCAGTACTGCAGCAAACAGCTCTGCACACACCCCTGTGCCCTTGGAAGAACTTATAACAATCTCTTATTTTCTTTAAGGTTTCAAGCTACTATTGCATTAATGTGAGTGCTTACCCCAGACATACTTCAGTTGCCTTGCCAGGCTCTCACAGTGCCTAATTTCCTCCCCTTTATGACATGACTGTTTCTTAACAGAAATATGAGACAATAAGTGCACAAGGTATGTGTGTTCCAGGTTTCCCTCTTAGCTTCTTGAGTTTTAAATTCTCTCTGTGAGGATCTGGCATTCCTTTCCAGCTCTCAAGCTGGGGGAGCCAGCAAGCAGGTTGGCATATATTTCAGTGACACAGAGAAGCACTAGTTTCTGCAGTGTTGATACAATTGATTCCACAATATTATCTTCTGAAAGAGAGAGCCTAGTGATTTAGTAAGATGACTGTACTGTAGGAAAAGCCAGAAGTTTCAGTATTCAGTATAAAGCAAAACCATTTTGTTCCTGTGAAATGATGTTAAGAAGTGGACACAAGCTTATTTTACTGATCTGAAAAGTCTGGGTAAATATTTTTGCAGTTCAAATTAAAAAAAAAAAAAAAAATATCTGCACCACCATTGAGTATTCCTCAATCAAATTAATGCAACATGTAACCTTACTGGTTATTTCCAAAGACAAATATAAATGTGTCTCTGCATGTCAAAATATTGAGATGTGGGATGTCTTTGGGCTTTAGGTAACTTCATTCCTTTTAACTGACTATCAAAAAGCAAAAATATGGTGTGTTTTGTTCTGGTTCCTGCCAGAAAGGGCCTTGCTGCTGACAGCCTAATCACCAGCCACATATCCCCCTTACCTGCCCTGCCTGCCTGCTCTTGAGCTCCTGGGGACACATGTTCAGTAAATCAATCCACTGACCTGTCTGACACCAGGAGGGAGGTTACAACTGCCCATTAGGAACGTAGCCCGCAATTAGATTGGATTAAATTTAGCGTGAAGCTGCACTCTTGGTCCGTGTTATAGCAATGTATTCTGCCTCAACAAGCAGAATAATTTGCTTGACTGTGCAATAAATGAAATTTGCAGGTGCTGATGTGTAGGTAAAACTTATGGTCACTATTCAGATTTTGTGTTATGTGCAGGTTTAATCACATTTGGGCACATATAGCTTGCTGGAGATAAATACAAAAGCTTCCTAGGGAATTAGGTGTTGTCAAATTGTCACAACACTGACTTTTGCTGTTAAAGTGCATATTGAGATATGAAGAAAAACGTTTCATATATGGAAAACCTAGCTCTATATTCAGTGTTTTGTTCAGAATAGATGTATCAGCTAGTACAGCTGCAAGGGCAAGCAAAGAAATAAAAACACATTTTGAGGTAATGTGTTGGTTTTCTCGAATCAGTATGGTTCATTTTATCATTCTTTTCAGAAAGGATAAGACCTGCTTTTTTTGGCAGATGCACTTTGTGAAAATAAAACTGCTTTATGTTTGTGTATATGACTGCATAGCATCCAGTTTTATTAGTACATTATTTTTCTGGAAAATGATATATTGGTCAGCTGTGAAAGAAACCATTATGTAAATCTTAAAAAGATTTTATTTATAAAACAAAATATTCATCTATAGGGATTGAAACTCAAAAAAAGTGAAACTGCGGATAACATGGTAAATTCTGGACTCAGCACTTATGGGCAGTTTAAGTTTGAACAAATGCACATCCAAAAAGCAAGGACTCTTGTCTGCCTGTAAGAGTGTTGTTTTTCGAATTAGTCTGTAAATCTTGAATTAACACTTTTTTGGTACCTTTGCCTATGGTTAGAAGAGAAAACAACATTGACTCTATTCTAAAAACTGTGATTCAGAAGTGGACAGACATTGCAAGGATACAGTGGTAAAATATTTTGTGACTCCTCCCTTTGTTATGTCTTTTGTGTGTGTGTGTGTGTGTGTGTGGTTTTTGTTTGGTTTTGGTTTTGTTGTTTTGGGTATTATGTGGGGTGTTTTGCAGTTTGGGTGTGTGGGTTTTTCATTTTTCCTGAACAAATTGTTGTCTTACTGTGCACAAGCTTGTTTCTACAGCAGGGTTGCTTCATAATCTTTTTCTCAGTTCTTTGTTCAAAATCCCTGATCAGAAGCTTATAAACCATGTTTTCCTCTGGATACAGGTGTGGATCTCGAGGCCTTTCATCTTATGTCACTATTGCTTTGCGCTTCTATTGTGTTGGCTGTTTTTGTTGGTGAATTGTTTCTCAGCAGAAGCAGAAATTCACCAGCACAAACTGCATAAGAAAGAACAAGGGTTGCTTGAAGTCTGAAGAAAAACAAGCTTATGTAGGTTTGTTTTAAATTCCTACTAAGGTCAGTTGTGTCATATAAAAAAAAGGGCTTGGACTTGTTAAATACATTGTTTACATTTAACCTCTTTGGCCAATCTAAAAAAAGTAAAAAAATCATGAGTGACTTGCTGACAAATAAAAATTTAAAAACTTTATCTTTAAAGCCAAAGCTGATCCATTGTATTAGATGGTTGCCTTACGTTTTTAGAAATTTCTTTAGGAGTTCTTTAATATCTTTATTATTTTATTTTTTACAGCTTGGAATAATCCTTTGTATGTATTGGAAGATGAGACTCAAATTATTGTTTAGTCTAAGGAAAAAATATGCCTAGTAAAATCATGACTTTCATATTTGGCATTAGTTCAACACAGAAGGTCAGAGTTTGCTCCTAATTCCAGCCCACAGTTCATTTTTTCTTTGGCTGAAAAAACAATATATTCAGTTTCTGTGGCTTGTTCTACATTATTTTCTAAAAATTGTGTTTGTGCTGTCCTGTGTACACTTTTAAAAGTTCTGCTGAATACTTTTTAGAAGTGTTTGCTGGATTTTGCAGCACTGTCCATAAGGGGATATATAAGCACAGGGGGGCAGTGCTACAGTTCAAAACATGAAGACAGAAGTAAACAAGATCATACTGAAAAGGAATCCATTATTAGATAGTCTGAAGCAGAATGGAAGTGTTCAAGAGGCACAAGTGATGAGAAGCCTTAGAGACTCTTTCCCAGTTACTGTTGACTAGATATGGTGTGATTTTGTGGAAAATTTTGCAGTAGTCTGTTGCAGAGTTCTGATGTCTTTGTAATAATGATTATCAAAATACAAGAATGATTATATCAGCGGCCTTAAAAGGGTTAGAGATATCCTTTTGTGCACAATACTCATGATTACAAAAAGATAAGTTCTCTTTTTCGGCAACTAGATTTCTACTTATGAACCTGCATTGCATAAGGAATGGTGAAATGTAGGAGGTATATCTCTTTTGTCCTATTTTGTTTTCACTTGAGCCTGTTTAAGTTATGTTTATTATATTCTTACCCTGTTTCTTGATAACTGAGGCATAAATTGAACTGACTGTATTATCCCTCAAAATCCAGTGAAAGGAGATGTAAAATAAATGCAGGTGTCATTGGCACAGCAAAAGATATTAGAGATGAAAAGCTGGCATTCTTTGTACGATGCTGAATGCCATGGAAACAATCAGTTTGCCAGACACAGGGTTTATAAGCAAGAGAGGAAATTAAACACAAACCTATTCAACATGGTGGACCTTTCTTGAAATTCCAGGTTCCTGGATAAGTTGACAGGAGATATTTAGCAAAATAAACAAGTAACACAGAAGTCTAAAGGCTCTTGAGGGGGTCTGTGTTTAATTTTGGGGTGCAATAGGGTGAGAAGAATCTCTGACAGACTGGCAAAATGCTTTATCCTTTGATAGATGTTGCCTTGAACTATTTGATTCTGTTCTACTGTGGTGTTGAGTCTGCTTTGTTGTTATTAGCATATGCCATTTATTTCATTAACTGACTTTGTTAAATGCCTGGAGACATCCTGTATCACTTAATGAAGTCAAACATGGCAAACCTCTCTTAGCTGTATAAAGCAAGTGTAGTTAAGAAAAATATTTGCATACTATTGTTGTTGTAGAACATTAGAACAAAACATTTGAAAGAACAGACCCTATTAGTTATTGGTCCAGAGATCTGAACTGCAGCTCTGAGGCTGAAGCACTGTGTAGCATTATGAGAAGTGAGGGGAAAAAAGAAATTATTTGGTTTATAGTCCTCAGTATATATAACTTTCAGCTTTGTTTGATGCTAATACTTTTCAGCTGCCATTTGTGGATGTAGTTGACTGGGTTCTATGAATATTAGTGAGTCATGCACCTAAATCTACTTAAAATATCAAAGCTTTTATTTACTATTCAGCTATTTAGACTACAGTCCAGAAAGAACATCAGGGTCACATCCAGACTGGGTTGTTTCAGCTTTCCATCCTACCAAGGCAGCTTAAATAAAATTTCCTGTGGTTTACCTAAGAACAAGCTAATTGACATACTTGCATTCTTAACATGCAGTGTGTGCATAATATCAGCAGAAGCAGAGTATGTGCACACATAGCTTACTGACCATGCACTTGCTGTAGATTAGCTCTAAACTTTTTTATTGTTGTTTTTTTTTTTTTACCTATTGATGAATTTAAAATGTTCTGGAAGGACAGTAATGAGCATAGAGCATTAGGAGAAGTCCCCAGAACATAGAGAAAACAGTTTAGCAACATTTGCCAGGTGACTTTGTGCATACAGAGTTTTCAGGAACTGGTATGGTATGGGTAGTACTTACATAGGGGAAATTTTGTGTAGCAAAGCAACTATTGGATCAGAAAGGGAACAAGAAATATGTACAAGCAGAACTGCGAAATATTATCACTGTAATAGAATCTTTTCTCACCACAGTTGTTTAATTAACACAAGAGGGAATCCTACAGAAGACAGATGAATGTATCATTTTTCTATTAAAATTTCCTATTCACAGTCACAAAAATGATTTAAAAAAGTAAATGCAGTAATACACTAATGGGCCTCAAAACACAATATAATGGAACTGGAAGTTAGAAAATTGGACTGATTTATGATAAATAATCAATTTTTCTCCAATTCTTCAGTTTGGCTCATTAGGAAAGGAGGTAGATTTGACTAACTGAATAAATGGAGTCAATCCTCACTTCTTGTTCAAGGCTCCTTAATTAAGTCACTTGGGTGAATACACCTCAATAAAAAGAATATAAAAAATTATTTGCTCAATAAACCTGAAGCCCTGATGTGGTCAGGGAGTTGGACTAGATGATTGCTGTAGGTCCCTTCCAACTGAACTATTCCCTCTGTCTTTAAAGGCCACTAATGACTTAGGTGTTGAACACAGACCTTTCTGGTCTTCTATACAGGTGCACTTCTCCCAAAGATTTATGGTCTTTGATCAGTGATTAAACCACAGCTCAAAAGAGAGGGTTTGGCAATGCATAGAATGCACATAACTAAATCAATCTGGTGCAAAACAATCATTGCTCTGGGAATAGAACCATCCTAGCATGGCATTCTGCACAAGCTTAGTTTATGTATCTAGATCTGTATGTGAAAGGGAATGGCTCATTTTGAAAAAGCTATGAAGAAACTGAATTGCTGGGTGGATGGTATGAAAAAGATACTGACAACTCTTCTTGTTGTTAATCTTTAAGGATTTTACGTGGGACAGATTCCTCTGGATGTTGAGACAAATACACCCAATGGAGTTGACAACATATGGGAATAATGCTTTCCTGTATTTACGTTTCTCTGACTTCTCACCCCTGCAGAAGATGGTGTCAGATAAAAATAATTTTGCAGTAAACTTAATGTTTAGCCTGGAACTGTTATTTTATAATATATATACAAATTAATATAATTGATAATGGCAAAGGCTACTTAGTTGTCTTGAACTTCTAGAGAATTTATATTGGGAGCCACCTTTCCCCAAAAAAGGATAGTCTCTGCATCTCAATTTTTACAGCCTTACAGCAGCTCTCTGCTAGTGCCTTACAGTTTAAAGTGAATCTCATTGTTCACATTTGCATATTTCTGATAAATTTGAATAGCATGTTTGCTTCTTTTTCCATGATTGAGCAGTTGAACATTTCTTAAGTAAACTCTATGTCAGGCTATCTCTTAATTTGGTTTTCTCTGCCAACTACCTACTGACAAAGTGGTTCATTTCCATTTGTATTATTGTTTGCTACATATTTTCTGCTTTGTTTCCTTATTGTTGGCTGCTTATCTGCTGTGACTGAATCTTGTATTGCTTCTTAGCAATCCTCGAGTCTCTCTCCAGTCTTCAACAAAGTTTATAATGGTAGTGAATAGCATTATGTCATCTCAGGTCATGTTCTTTCTTTCAAGTTACTATTTCTATATTTATCCTCTCATCCTGTATTGATCACTTTTATAGGGTCTGGTTTTGTTTGTTTTTTGGTTTGTTTCAAAAAAAAAACCAAAAACCAAATCAAACCAAAACAACAGCAACAACAAAAAACAAACAAAACACACACAAAAAGCAACACAACTAATTCTAGCAGATCCTTTTGTGAGGTACTCATCTTTTCTAAGGCAGGAGAATTTGAACAGAATAAAATTTGACCTATTCATTGCATTGTTCTTCCATCTCCCATCCTCCACAATGTTATTTTGCTACTTACTTTTTGTTTTTCACTTTTTACTGCTTTGTTACATGCCTCTCCTACCTATATTCACGTATCTACATTGTAAAGATACATTTGTTGACCAAAGCTACATTCAGATCCTGCCAAATGCCACTTCTGGCCCATATAATTGAACTCTGGCAAATATTTGTCCAATTTACGGCTTTGCTACTGCCAGAGATGAATAGAAGTTTTCTGCAGCAGAGATGAAACTTCTGGTATATTTGTAAGTTTTCAAGCTACAGGTTGTCAGCTGTGGCACATTCACCTGCCCCATCTGTGATATGTGTACTCCTTGCTCAGTGCCAATAGAAAATAAATTTGATTTACTTAAAGCATCAGGAACAAGCTGTGGTAATGATAACAAGAAATTTCAACAGCAGCAGCTTAATCTCTCATCAGCTGTGAAATTAACCCTGCTTTAGGAAGGGGCTGTGCTACATGATCTCCAAGCCCAGAGTTGTGATTTTTGCCTCTTTCCTCCTCACAGGATCCTGAACTCAACCACCTCATAGTCATTTTGTCAGAATCTCCCCCAGCCAAACAATGCCAAACATGTCCTGATACTCAGCCATAACTGGATGAGTCATCTCAAAGGATAATTTTCTAAGTGTATCAACAGATAATTTTTCATATGAATCACTAATACTGAAGCATGCTTTTTGCTATGTCACAGGTACTATAGCTGTATGGAAATACAGACTTAAACTAAACTCGAAGATTTGTTTGAAGGTTTTGTTTGTTTAATATAGCTCTTATTTCAATGTTTTTCTGCGGATTTTTCTCATCTAGCTCCCTTAATGTGTAGAGTTATAGAAATAATCCCTATGGACTAGTGCTTGTCAGTATTTTTGGCATTTGTTCATGAAGGCAGTCCCTAGACTCAATGAATTATTACAAACAGAGCACAAAATGTACATTACAATTAGGAAGTCCTCACCTTGGAGAGAATTTCATTTCTTTGTAAGTGGTGGGTATATTATTGTCAGGCAATTTCAATAATATACCGGAGATATTGCAATAACTAGCAGCTACTGGTATAACAAGTAATCTCTAGAGTATTATGTTTTTATGTGTGTATTTGAATATATCATAGTTTTTGAAGAGTGAACTATTACTGACCTTGAGCAAAGATACTTGCGTGATTAGCCTGTGCTAATAAAACCTTAGTTATCAGCAAACCACAGCTTGTGAAGGATGTAACAGAAGTTGCTGAAATGTGCAAATAGAAAATGATAGCACAGGTCTCAAAAGTACAAACACAGCATGATACTAGGGGTATCAGAGCTATAAATAACTCACCAATGGTCATTAAATTAGTGCAAGCTGAAGAGCTGTTAAAACCAGTTTTAGGTATAGCAGAGAAAACAAAGAGTATCCAAATTGATATACAATGTACAATTATGAACCAATGAGAAGGGAGCTAGTAAGTGCACTGAGTTAAAAGAGTATGTAAAAGTGACACCAGGCACACCCAAGAGCAAGGTGGAATAAATAATCAACACCATACACCTGGCAAAGAATGTGGGATACTGACAAATTGTTGTAACCCCCATCCCTCTTTCTCCTTGAGGGAACCCAGCACCAGAAACTGTGAAGCCAGGGGAGCATAGGAAGAAGAGCACAGAAAGGAGCATAGGAACCCAGAGTGAGCAAGGAGAATGGAGTCTATATTAGAAAATTTGTAAATGTCAGTTTTAACTGGCTTTGTTAGGAGCAGGTTGCACAACTGGACTAATAATTATCCTTCAGCTGAACTTGTATAATTAGACTAATAATAGATTCCTACCTTTACTTAGAAGGTATGTTTCTTTAGCCTACATAAGTTGCGAAGAGTGATATGATACCACCTGCCCTTGAGGCTTGGATGTTAAATTTGGAAGCAGTAACATACAATAAAGATGTCAGTTGTCACAATGATTCTTTAGCCCTGGTTCTGTAAAAGTTTTTAGACACTTATATTCAATAACATCTCTGAGACTTGCATGTATTTCAAAGTACTGAAAAAATTTCCTAAAGGTGAACAAAGAAAGAAGTGAAAAATTTGTCTTCAATCCTTTGCACAGAGAGATGGGATCTTGTTATGGTAGCCCCTCACTGGGAAAAGGGTGCATCTGTGATACATTTTGTTATGATGCTCGATTCCCGTAAGAATTTATTCAAGTGGGTTGGATTAGGTCTAGATAAACAGATATGATTGGGTTTTGAACTTGTTTGCATTCACAGTAAACAAAATAATTCCTTTTAGGCTTCTGTAGTGGCAGATACTATTTGGACAACCTTAGTGTTAGTGACTAAAAAGCTATAGAAAGATCCATACAAACTGCAATTTCAGAGGGACACTGTGGTGCTGACTGACAACTGACATTTAGGATTTTGTCCTAGAATATTATTTTATAGAATGATGCTCTAAACTGAGATGAGAAGTGTTGAATTAGGATTAGCTGAAATCCTTTTATCCAATGGTGATTACTCTGTCGTTCAAGTGGACAGTGCCTGATCCAAGAGTCTGTGCTTAGTTGAGGTAGGCAAGATGTTTGTTGATAAAAAAAGGTCTGTGTACAAAGGTGTACAATGCCAAGTCACTAGCTTCGAGCAAGTGAAGTTTTCATCTGATAAGGAACTATCTTTTATATCATAGACTTCTGAGCCAGGGAGTGTGATTTAGATAACTTCTTAAATAACTATTTAAATGGGAGGTGAATCATTTTAAAATGATTTATTCATAGAATCACAAAGAACGTTAGGCTGACTCTGGAGATCAGCTGTTCTAACCCTGCTCAACACAGGGCCAACTTCAAAATTGTCAGCTTCTTCAGGCTCTCATCTGTTAGCCTTTAAACATCTCCAAATATGGAGATTTTACAGCCTTAGTGAGAAACCCAGTTTTTCACTGCCCCCATCTCTTTCAGCTCCCTATCTTGGTGGCCTTTCAGTGGATTTCCTGCAGCATTTCAATGTCTGTCTTGCTCCGGGGAGCCCTAAACTGAATTTAGTTCTATAGATGAGGCTTTATAAGTGCACAACAGGGGAAAAAAAAACCTTTTTTACTGCTTTGCTCAGCAGGCTTATTAATACAACTCACAGTGCACTTGACCTTCGTTGTCTCAAGGACATGATTTTGACTCATTTTCAACTTGTCTACCATGAAGAATTTGTTTTTGCTAATACAGTCTTACAACTGATACATTTTGACACTGAAGTTATCTCAAAAACCATTTTTTATCTAGTTAAAAAGCAATAGTCTACTGAACTGAGGAATTAAAAACCAAGTGCATTGATGTTTATTTACTTCACAAAAGAATGTTTGAATTAAAATTATATCAGGTGCTTAAATAGCAGTTTTTCCATTATTTATGAACTAAATGATAACATTTTCTTCTTGTCCTTTAAATACTGTAATGCAAGCATGACTAAAATCAGTATAAGCTTTCAAAGTATTACTAGTGTTAGATGTATAAAAATGCAAGACAGTAATTTTTGCATAAAGATATATGTTTATCAAATCAAAATCCATGTTACAATACAAAATTATTACACAAGAGATTAGAAATATTTTAAAAGAAAAACTTTCTACTTTTTTTTTCTTTGTCATTTTTGTAATTACCTAAGTAGTACAGTAATGATATATAAGACCAAAACACTTTACTAGGAAGAAGACACTTTTGGATTTTTTTTTTTTTTAAGAATATTATGCAGTAGAGATGAAGTTGCAACAAATTTAATTTTTTTCCTGGGTGACAATACCAGCTACAACAAAGTGCATAGTCTGATATTAATAAAATCTTAGTTGTACACTGGGCAAAGCATCTACTTGGTACTACCATAACTTACTCTAGAATAGTACAGTGGTGTAGTTTGAGATGAAGAGCTAGAAAAAAATAACATAAATGGCTCAGAATATTTCTCATAAATGTGGATGCTATTGAAAATGAGAAACCAAGGTGATATTTGTTGATTCTGATTTTTAAAACTCATGTTAAAGATTCTGTGTTTTTTTCTGTAGTCTTAGCAGCATTTAAGTTTTGAGATGTTCAAAGACTAGACAGAATGGTGGATTTATAAATGGTAAAGGATTAAGCTTTTTCTTGAGTAGTAACCTGGAAAGGTTCTGTAAGTATGTTTGTTTAATTTTTATTTCAAATAAAGGCTTTAGCTGAAATGCTGCTTTTTCTGTCCCCGAAGCAAACGTCAAGGGTTTAATCTGGGAGGCTGAATGCTCTTCTTGTGAAGTTTGTGCTTTACGTTCTTTTTCCTGTCCCAAATTTTCTCAGTGTGTAATGTTTGAGCATGACAAATACCCTCCAAGAACTTATGTGATTAAATTTGTAGCAGTCTGGAAAGAATCATAAGTTGTATATAAATGAAGCCTCTTTCAGTCTTCTACAGTCAATCCCTTTATGTGTACAACAAGTACCTAAATAAGGAGAAACCTGTAATGTTCAATAGATTGTGTTGTAGCATCAATCCATTTACACTGCTTTTGTCAACTGCAGAAGATACATATTTGAATTCAGAGAGTCATGCTGTCAAAAAGAGATTTAATATGTTTCAGTGTTAGCTAGAAAACTTTGGAATAGCGGGACTATGATGTTAGCATAAGCAAGGACAAATACAAGTTGACTGAAGGAGAGGAAAGATAAGGTAATTAATATAGAGTCTCTAGAACCCTAAAAAACTGAAAAGGCAGGCAAAAACCACCACTTTATTTTACAAAGAAAGGTTGGACCAAATGATCCCTGTGGTCCATTCCAAACTGGTATGCTATGATTCTACGATTTCTTTTCTCAGGTGCTGTATATTTTTATTATTTCAGTTATTCATACCTGGGATGCTTGGAGTTTACTTTGCCCTTGGTGATTCTTCCAAAGATTTTTATTACTGGAATAAAAGCCCAATAAAGTTTGGTAATTAAAGCAAAACTGCAAAAGGTCATATAGAAGTTTCCTCTCAGGAGAACTGTAATGATAAATCAGAAAAGGAAAAAATAAACATCAGTAATAAAGCAGTCTTAAGAAAATTTGTAGGAATTTTCTGTTAATTTATTTAATATTTCCAGTTTTTAAATGACACCTGTAAGATACAGAATAATATTTGGGCCCATTTCTGTGATTTGTTTTAATTTGAATAGTAATTTGTATGACTCAGTCTCATGGAAAATCTTTGGAAGGAAGATTATCAGTCATGCCAGCACAGAGGATACAGAATAAAAATAAATAAAGTTTTCAGGAATAAATTTTAGACTCTTTTGGAAGAGACTGTCTCTGCCCTTGAAGAGAATAGCAAATGAAATCCGTGAAGACAAATTGTTTTGAGAGTTGATAGATGCAGTATCACTGGGAAAGACAGAACATGTTTCTGCCAGGCATGTTTGGGAATAGGGACTTGAATATTTTCATTAATCTTGTCATAGCTCATTGCTGCTAGCTTCCACAACAAAGATAGATTTTTCTTTGTAGCAGTGAATGAACATGCTTCCCAAAAAAGGCTTTGACAATCCACCTTTTTCATATTCAGCTATTTTATACTTCTTTCATTCTTACTGGAATTAAGTAACTCATTAAGTAATAGAATTAGAATAACTTTTAAAAATGCTGTACCATTACATGTTCCATCCAAATCACTCTAAATCACACCAGATTGTTTTCTCTTTTTGATGTAGAAAGGTAACCCTGTGTGAGTCTCAGGTTCTGCAATAATGAGTTCCACAGGCGCTGTGGTGACTTGTGCTGGATTATTAAGGTCAAAATGCTAGTTCTTCAAAACTGAGAAATCTCTAGTGAAAGTTCTTATTAATTTCAGATTTCAACAGCTATATCTCACTGTACGCACTTTGTATTTACACCTTTGAAAACTGGAATAATTTGTTCTCAGCTAGCACCATTTTGGGTGGGGGGGGTGGAAAGACCAAAGTACTGAAATTGATCAGGAATTATTGATGGTCAATGTGAAAGTATGAGATAGTACAGAGATTCAGAAACAATGCTTACTACCTACAGAAAACTGCAAGAACTGGCAGAAAGAGGAGTGAAGCCACTTTTCAAAGATATACCGGGCTTCATATTGTGGTTCTTGGCAGAAACAGTTCACTGGGACAGTGGTCTCGGAAATAATTATTTCTTTCGAGTGTTGAGTCGTATCTGCTTTATAATGAACAACCTAAATCATCATTAAAAAACCTAGTTGAGTTCCATCTTATTTTTGAGTGTAACATCTATTTATTTCTCTGTGGGTAAATGTTCATAGCAGTGAACAAATTATTTTCCTAATCAAGGGAAAAAAGACTCTTGAGATGCTTCGTCTTCAGTGCCATGAAGAAAAATGTTTTGAAAATAGCTATAAACAGGAATTGCGAGTGTCTTCAGCTGTTCACTCCCTACAGCTTTGCAGCCAGCTTTTTATCACTGTCTAAGCTAGGGCTACATATGTTGCTGCAGGGACTCCCTTTTCCTCATCAGTTCTCAGCAGTCCAGGATTAAATATATCTGATTGCTTAATATGTATCCATTAAGCCAGTAATGAATAATTGCTGAAATGGTTTCCTTCAGTAAATGAGTGGCTGACATTTTTCTGATGTCTTTTATTTTAAGAGCTTGTGTTAATTGAACTCTAAATGAAAAACTTCATTCTGAATCACTGAAGCCAGTGACATTTTTTGTCATGCCCTCAAGGGGAAAGGCATGAGGCCACATGGGCACAATTTGGGAGTTCCTTATCTGCATGTCTGGTACTTCTGAGGTACCATTATGAACGGGATTAAAAATCTGGACAAATTGCAGTCCCAAAATCAATGCTACACCCTCTGCAGCTGAAAACAGTTTTATTGAGCAACTAGAGTTATTTTGCACTATGAAAGTGTTTAGGATCTCTGCCTGAAGGGGAATAAGTAATAACTGCTAGAAAAAGTAGGCTCAGATCTGTACATATCCTGAGATCTCAGTTGTCAAAAATGCACTTCATTTTGCTTACAAGTGTACATATTTAGATGCATGCATTTAATATATACATTTAATGCAGCGAAATTAATGAGACCACTTAAAAGTTTAAGTAGGAGCAGGTGGCTAAGTAGTATAGAATGAGATTGACAAGAAAAGAGAGAGAAGGGAAGAGGCAGATGTGCAACAAAGTAGACCCAGGTTATTTGTGTTGTAAATGTGTATTTTCAAACAGAAAGTGAAGAGGATTTTTGCTGGAGGCATCCACTAGTGTTTTAAATGGGCTGGTTGTCAATTGAACAACACAAAGGGAAGGAGGAGGCTTAATGTAAAAGAGTAAAGAGGAATACAAATAATTGATGTTTTTGTTCACTAGTGAAATTTATTAAAAACCAACTTGAATTAAATCACAACTTAAAATTATTTTTCCCTCTACATCTTCATTTCTAAATTGAATAAAACATAAGCTTTTGGGCTTTGAAGTGTGTAAGGTTTGCTCCTAATTATTTTTTACAAGACTTAAAAACATAAATGTAAACAAAAATAATTAATTAGACAGTTTTATTTTGAAAACAGAAGCTAAATATATCCAGCAATAATGAATTTGCCAATAATTTTTCAGTTCTTCTTACAAATCAAATAATCTTCACAGTAAGCCCTCTGAGGTTTTCTGATCATTTGTTTTAACAAACAGCATATTGGAGAAGGAATCTCTTGTAAGTATACTGATGACGGATCTGAAACAGTCCACCGCAAAAGAGCCTAAAGGTATGGAGGAGGACTGTGATGTCCTCGTCACTGAACATTAGTAGATCAATAACAGGAGAAATGGAGCACTAGTTCTATGCTTCTGATCATGAAGTACAGGATTATATGGCTTATGACCCTGTTTTAAGTGCTATGATCTCCCCTGAGGACACAACTGCTAGTTTAGGAGCTGCTGGACAGGAGTGAAGCATTAGCCAGGAGGTGCAGAAATGAAGCTTAGCAGCAGGCAGAGCTGCCTTCCAGCAGAGACAATTCCTCACAGAGCTCCAAACTGCTGGGTCTGTATAACAAGGACAGCGTTCTCTGCTTTGCTTTGATGTAAGTGAAAAAAGCTATGAAGAGGTACGCTTACACTCTCTTGATAGCCTATATTTGAGCTCATTTAAGATTAAAGTATAAACTAAAATATCTACCCCACCACCTAAACTAAAAATATAAACTAAAATACCTACCACCCCCATGTTACCTTCCATGTGGAGTAGTTTGACAAGTTAGTTTATTTGGTTTGTTTGCAATTTTTTCTTATTGTCCAATGATGATTAAAATGACTTCTCACTAAATCTGTGCTTTCTCCTAATAAGACTGCATTTATAGCAATCAAGGTGAAACTTTGGATTTTGAATTGGTCTGTAGTAATGATTCCTGTTATCACACAGCAGCAGGCTGTCAGCCTTTGGTAGATGATGCCTAATCACTGACTGGGTGCAACAGCTGAAGAACATACTTGTGCTGAGAAGGAAAATAAAACTTAATTAAAACTTGTTTTTTAGTATCATAAGTAGTCACAAGGATTCTATACTAGGGATCAATGCAAGAACTGAAAGCTGCAGCCTGCTCAGTTGTTTTAGGAAGTTATCTCCGTGGGTGCTAAGCAGTCTGATGGAAATGGAAATAGCGAGTATTTTAAAGACACATTTATTACTCATAGTTTATATTAATGAATTTTTGTTTGATTTTACTTGTTTTATTTCAGAGGGGGTTTTATGACACTATCAGCTAGGATTTTTGACATGTAATTGTTCCTGATTTTCAATTAAAAAAATTTTCTATTTTCTGATAAGAGGTAGCTTATTACATTACACATTAGCATACTGCGGGGGGAAGGGTGTTCTGAAGGTCATCTCAGAGGCTCTGATGATTATAAATTTTCTTTTCACTTGGGTACCATGAGAAGGTAAAAATTAACTTCTGTTTTTGCTATAAATAGAAATCCAGTTACTACTGGTATTGTAGTTGTAGCGGGTTTTTTTCAAAATTAATTGATATTAGTAATCAATATGCTTCTTTTGATGTTGAAAATAACATATATATTCTGTTCCATTATGTCAGTGCTTGTCTTTCATCTGGGAATGAATCAGTGCTGCCAATACTGAAAATCAAAACTGGGAACTGTGCTAGAGTAAGAATACAACTTTGTATAAACGATATGAAAAGTGTTGGAACTTTACTGAGTGATACTTCGAAACCTGGAAAATTCACAGGAAAGTAAAAATAGAATCCTCATTACTCTCCCAAATGATCTCGCTGGTACTGAGCTCTTCCTTTCTTTGCTGTTCAGTTGCCTTTAGAATACTTGACCTCTGACATTCCCATTAATGCAGGACTACTCCAGGATGTTGTCCACCCCAGGTCCTTGCTGAGGAGTGGAGAGAAGGTCCAGTGATGGACCCATTGGCAACTGCCCGCCCTGCTCAGGCCACCCTCAGCTTCTGGCTAAGCTTCCATAAGGGAGCAGCTGAGTCTTTACTATTAACTACCTATTTGTAATGTGGTCATAGGCGTTGAGGACTGCACTGAATTTCAGGATGGATGAATACACAAGAATATAACATTTTCTTTCTTCAAACTAAAATCAGATTGAGTTATTAGCAGGTGATGATGGATATGTCTGCTTTCATCTATAAGGTTACAAACTCCCATACTTGCACAACCAGATATTTTCACTGGAGCCAACATAAAGATTCATGGCCATTTGAGGTGGGTCGTCACCACTCTCATCATATGCAGACAGCTCTATATATCTTATGTCCAGAATGACCATGTAAATAAAAACTTCTGGCTTGGGACAAATGTGGGAAACACCATTTTGTGAATTTAGTATTTCATACTTAATCCTTGACCATAAAACTCACTTGTACATCTGACTGCTCAAACATGTTGAAAGAAATATCTGTAATATTGTTTAAAGAACAAAATTAAATGAACTAGGATGGAATTTTAGAAAGACAGGAAGGTAATATGTTAGTGTACAATGAAAATTAACTGTGAGAAGTATTGAAAAGGCAGACTGTTAAAGAGAGAGCATTTTAGAAGATCACAGGAAAAGTGATGCAAGAATGAAGTAATGTGGAATTAATGGTAGGTTACTTTATTCTATACATCTGAAAAACCTGAATTAGCTTCATTTCTGCATATTCAATGGTTGCATTCAGAAGTTTGCATATGTCTATTAGGGACATCATAGTTCTGCTTTAAGTAGAGGAAATAGTACTGTTCTAAATATCAGTGTGCTATAATTTTGACAAATTGTGACTATTATCTAGTGAGTAATGTCTTGTGATTACCTCTCTCTCTTAAGAGGCTGGACTGTGACTGACTCCCATAGAAACTACTACTCCACAGATAAATGTTTAATTATTATTTGGAATTGTTTAGAATCTCCAGATGAAAGATGCAGGAAGCAAAGAATGGCAACACGCTGTAGAATGCTCTTAATTCACAGTAATTGACATATCCAGTGCAATCACTGAATTTTGTGAAACAGTCAGTAAGGAATAAATCATACTTACTTGTAATCACAAGGCTTAGACTCTCTCTCTTGTTGCAGCAGCTGTGATTCATTTCTTCTACACAGGGAGCAGAAAGATGTTTCCTGGGACAGGGAAAGGGTCACAAAGTGTCAAAGTCACTTTTTCGCATAGATTTATGAGAGGAGCATCAGAAGTATACAAAACATTATCTATGAGATTTCTCTTTGATTGCTTCATGTTTTCTTGCTTCTATTTGAAGAAGGCATTAATGAATTTATTGAGGTGGGATAAAATGAGCTATCAGAAGGCTAAGAAAGATTACCAGAGCACAGTCAGTTTGTCTTTTGGCCATAGACTGTCCTCACAAATGATTTTGTGGGGGCAAACCTGACTCTATCTGAAGTGAGGCATAGAGGATGAAGGCAAACACTTCTTCCTTTCGTACGTGGTAAGATGGAAGTAGAAAACATTTGTTTCAGTGACTTTGCATAGATAATTGTTTACTTCTGTATCTTCTTATCTTTGTGGGACCCAGAGACTTTCTCTAGATCTTAGATGTAATTGTTGATTCAATTTCTGTTTGGGAGACCTCCCTGTATTTTACCCTCTGATCATAATAAAGAGGATGTATAAGCTCTTTTTAATTATGAAAGAAATCCAAGACAGCAATAGAGACTAATAGTTCAGTGCTCTGAGTTGGTAAATTGCTATTTACAATCTTTGTATCAGTTATTTTCTATTGCAACCTAGGGTTTTATGAACAGAGCTGTGCACATGATATCGTCTCTAATATGTTTTATTTAAATCAAGCAAGCCACAGTGACAAAAACACACCCCAATGCTGGATTAATCAATTTGTTGTAACCGAACAGTACATCAATATTAAGGTTCATAATGGGTTTTGTGAATTCAGTAGCTTCTCATCTAAATGAGATTTTATGGGATTTATATGTTTCTAATGCTAACTGTTCCAGATTTGTAGATATTAAAATCAAATGAAAGTGCCATGCTCAAATGTATTCAGATGTTACAGTGTCGTTATTGGCTTTTCCCAAATGTCATAAAAATAGATGGGCAGAGTAATAAATACCTCATGTTTCATAATATGCATCCACTTAGAAAGCGGAGATTTTTCAACTTTTCCCTTTTTCAAATGATAGATGGATTAATAACTGAGGTGATCATGAGTACAAAAACAAAATAATGTACAGTGACTCATGAAATAAGGTGGGAATAAATGCTAACACTAAATAGGGCAAGTATGTACTCTGTCATCTCACCCAAAAAAACTCTATTAATGCAGTATTTAATTGCTGTACTAAATACTGTTCAATTTAAGTATATCTGTCTGATTAAATTGCCAGGTAATTGTATCTGAACAGTTTAAGAATATACATGAAAGGACCTGTTTCTGGTGAGCGGAGCAGCAAGACCTTAGTTCTGTGTTATCCACCTCGAGCCAAAACACAGAAGCACTCATTGTAATAGGCAAATCAAGCTTGGGTGCCAGCTCTTGGCTTAGGTCAGGCTGAGGAGTGTCCAAGACGCTTCAAGGGGAAGGATGATGCTGCAGTGCATTGGGCTCAGAGGAGCTTGAGCGTGTTGATTGGGGGGTTGTGATTTGTTCTTTGAATCCTGAAGTGACTAATTTGTATTGTTTTGATCTTAAGATTACAATAACTGAAGTGCTTGCAACTTTCACCTGAGTATGGCTCTACAAAGGGGATCAGAAAGTTGAGATCACCAGCCATGCTGCGTGATGCTGGCTTTTGGCCACCAAGCAGCCAATCTGCTCTCAAGTGATCAGGTCGTGAATGGCTGTGCTGACTGCAGGACCAGATTCATAACACGAGCATGAAAAATTGATGTGTTTTCAATTTTTAAAAAAATATAACTTCGAATGAAATGCACTGGATGAAGCATTCATTAGTATATATCAATGGTGAGCCATGCAGCTGCATAATGAGGGTTAAATACCATATAAGAAAGTGCTAAGCCTGTACAGTGAGTATTCTTCAAGGAAATTTTCCCCTAATCAGCCAAGTCAATCAGCTTTTATGTATGACTTGAATACAGTCTTGATCGAGCCACGTAATAGTGTTTTTGGTCAGAAATAAACTTCAGGCTTGTGCTGAGGTTAAGTGCTTAGTCAGTATTGGCTAGCTGAAACAGAAATGTGAAGTAGAGCCACTCACTGTTATGGGTCACAGCCTTTCCTCTCCTTAATACTATTAAAATGATAACTTGAGGGTGTTTTCAGTTAATTAGATAGTTACACTATCTTGGATTTGACCTTGGAGTTTATTACTCATTTAACAAGAAATGAGAAGCTAAGATATGCCTTTGTTGCTGGACACATCTTGAAAATTCTGAGTATAAGAACCAATCAAAGCAAAAAGATTATGGTGGTAAATTGGAGTATATAAATTTGCATACTAATAGTGTTGCTGAGAAAAACCTGCACAGTGATCATGCAAACCTTTTAACTCCAGCTAATAATGGCTGTCTGTCAACTGCAGTGCAGGGATCCATGTGCTGCCTGTTCACTGAAAAGTACTGATAGAGTATACTTGTAAATAGCAAAAACAATTAATAGTGCCAGAAAATACATCACTAAGAAAACTCTTCTGTATTGATTTACTTGGGTGTAACTTTCTGCTAATATCTATATAATATACTGCTTAGGAATAGTGACTGATAGTATTTCCTACGGACATGAATAGAAAAGGAAATATTTTCTAATCACCTGAAAAATAAAAAAGGATTGATCGACACCTACCGTAGTAGTAGAGCAGATGATGCAAAAATTTACACAAAGATGTATCTTCTATTGTCTAAAATGCTTAGTCTGTTGAAAATTTGTCTTTGTTTTCCTTGAGGGATAATCAGAACAATAAAATTTGTCAAAAAATATTTCTAACAGCTGTCTCTATCAAAGATGCAAAGTCTGCCATGGGTAATGACAAATACACAAGGACCATGATAACTGCTATCCCTAGAGGACAGAATAGTTAACTGGAGGTTATTTAGTGTGATTTATCACATATAAGAAATTATTGAAGTATGTTGTGGCTAACATGGAGTAAGCTCAACACAGCAGAGAATGCATGTTCCTGTCCTTTCCCCAGCAGCCTGTGGTGACTTCAGAGTTTATATCAGTGAAACCGCTAGAAAAAATACTACAAGCCTGAAAAATATCGCTATTTGTGTGGTAATACTTTGCATAGGAATACATCAACTGTGGCATGTTTCATTTGCTAATGACATTGAATTTTTCATTTTCATCAGATAAGTACATTTTGGATCCAAGTGTTTTTTTTTTTCTAGACCAAACAAAAAGCATCATAAATTTTAAGCCAGCAAGAAGGAAGATACTTGGAGTTACAGAATGATTTAAAGAACAATGTGATAGGTGTGGATTTAATATTTGCAATGTGTGTTGAGATTTTCAGATCCTTAACTGCTCTAGAGGCTCAGGCGGTTCTGAGGGCCAAAGCCACTTCTGGTTTTTGAGTGTTTGGACATTTTCAGCTATGCTTCCAAGAAACTCAACCATTTAACTAGGCCTTTGTAATATTTGTATTGAGTGGCTGTATTTTGAACTATGTTCAAAGATAATATGCAAGTCTGCCTAGTGGCAAAACAAGGATTCTTGAAAATTTTAACAAATGTGGTGGAATCAATGGACCCATAGGATTTAATCTGTGAATATTGACCTCTCACTAAGTTCTCAGTTCAAAAGATTCACACTCTGAGATATCAGACTTTGACTGCCTACCTGTTGTGTGAAAATAGTATCAAGATGTACTTTTGAATGTTTATAAAGGTGTTTTATTTAATTTAAAAATAAGTTGTAATAATAAGAGAAAATATCCAAGCATTTGAAATGTGGAACACTTCTTAAAGTTTAAATTTTTGCTTTATTCCTTGCATCATTTCTGTTCACCTGTATAGCATTTTGGGACTCATTTAAGCAGTTTGAAAGTTGGGCGTAACTGTATTCTCATGCTTCAGAAATGAGTCAAGAAAGGCTACTGTTGTTATTATTAGTATATCACAACCTTTCTTTTAAGAAAACTCTAGTTTAAAAACATGCAAAGGATGTATCAAAGAGGAGATATCTGTTTCTGATATTGACTGTTATTTGCTGGCAGCTAGGAAGCAGGCATGGAGCATTGAACATTTCCATGAGTGACAAACATGCATAGTGATAAATGCTTTTTGAAGCATCAATTTTCATCAGAGGTGTTGGACAGGATTCCATGTTAGCTGCTGAATACAGATTTTCTTTAGGCAAAAGACAAAAAGAAGAGGGAAAACTAATGAACGGAAAGGCAAGCACATAAAGAAGTTTCCAGCATACCCAGTAGCTGGTCTAAAGCAGGTACAGTCAAGTTGCTTTTTTTTTCTTCTTTTTTTTTTTTTTTTTTTTCCAGTTGTTTTAGTCTTTTAATTTTTGCTGACTTTAATAAATAATTTTATTTAACCAGACTACTATTGCCCATGGCAATGTCCACAACAGGCTTGTATGCAAATCGTTTATTGTGTTGGTAGCTGCTGAGAACAGGACATTTCCTTTTCAATATTGCTAATATCATTTCTTAGAACATTTCTGTTCTTTAACTGCTCAGTAGGGCAAATGTGCACTGTTCATCATGATAAAGAGGTATGAGTTCTTGGTATTCCTGGCCGTCTCTGTAATACAATAAAATCAAAATAAAGAGCCAGGAGACAATTGAGGACATATGTTATCCTCTAACGATTGCCATCTCGACTTATAGTCTGTCATTTTGGAATGACAGATTTGTCATTTACCAGCGCACACTTCCACTGAAACAAAGTCCTCAGTTAGTTCCATCAAACGTGGTTTTGCTTGTTAGTTAGTTTTTTTTGTGTGTTGTTGTGTTTTTTTTTTTTTTTTTTTTCCTTACAGGGCATGTTTTAAAAGCAAACAAATTATGTTTTGTGGTTTTGTGTTTTTGTTTTGGTTTTTTTTTTTTTTTACATATTTATAATTCACCGAGATTTCTCTATATACATTTTGTAAAATTTCTAAATAAGGTGGGACTTAGCCTGGCTTTGTGCTTCAGCAATATGCTTGTTAAGGGTTCTTTTTAAATGAGCAATAGAGATTAAGATCTGGAAAAAAAGAGTTAATCTAAAGAATGGAAAATTGTAGTACAATATTTAGAAGTTTTTAGACTTTTTTGTTTAAGAATTTTAGAATATGTTTTTTACAAGCTGTTTCTGTAAGTTTTAGTACTTGCTACCTGCCATTCTCCCACTGTTCTTCCTGAAAGTCCACACCAAGCCAAGTATTTGTAAGCTAAAATAATGTATCAGATGGATTTCCCAGTAATCTGTTTGTTTGGTTTTGGTTGTTGCAGCGTGTGTGTTTGTTTTAAATGTGTGCATTTTATCAGTCTTCACCCATTGTGATAGGATCAAGCCTCTATTGAGAACAAGAAGATAAACACTACTGAAATAGTAATGGAACCCATCAAAATATGACGTTATAGGCTGTATGTCAGATATTGGTTTCCAAATAAATAATTTAGTGAAAAATAGCAGATTAGAAACAATTGAAATTTTATTCATAGATGTTCCATGTCAAATATCAATGCTCCTGTATTTCCTGGTTTTGCTGACTAAATCATAGCAATACAGACCTGATCTCTCAAACTGGTTCTTTTTATCCTGGTTACTATGTTACTCCAAAGTTTCATTCCTTCATGAACACTGCAGAGAACGCAGTGCCAATCATTGCTAGGCTTCAAAATTAGCTTGGTGTTCTGTTTTCAGATAAAGCACCCAGGTTCCCACATTGTGTAGGTGTTGTTGGAAAAAATGAGGTCAATTATGTGAGCATTTAAATATAAATGTAAGCACACATCGTTAGATAATTATTTGGAAAATGTTGTTTTTCCCCATAAATAATTCCCAAATATATTTTGGACAAAGTCTCAAAGTGTGGATAGATCATGTAAGAGGGTAGAACAGAAAATCACCAGAGATACACTATTAAAATGACACTTGTGAAGTGGAAATTTAATTAACTAAAAGGAGAGGATTCATAGTACACCTTCTGACTAAAATATTTTACCGTAAAACTGAACAGCAAGGTAGGAACAGCACATAATGCAATGAAATTGGAAATAGTTATTAATGGATTGTGGATGAAAATTGTCCACAAACCCTTCAAGCAAAACTCATACTTCTTACAGATTTACACCATTTATGTTAAAGACTGTGGGCTTGGGATATGGTTCAGTTGGGGCATGGGAGACCTCATAAGATGTAATGAGGTGTTTTGCCAAAAATGGGGCCATAAAGGTACAGAATAACTGACGTAGAGAAGTGTGTGTGTGTCAGGAGTGCATTTAGGATTAGAGCAATGAGTGTGAAGGACATTTAGGAGCAGGCAAACAAGTGTAATAATTGATGTCAAGGAAAATGAGCAATCTGTGAGGGCAGGTTTTAGTGGACTTTATCAAGGTCTGAATCAAAATCAGAGTTCTGTGAAGAGTTACCCTGAAAAAGGAGAAGAGAAAAACTGCAGTCATTGTGTCCCAGTTTATGTTAAAGATAAGGCTGGTAGACACAATCTTACTCTTTGTTTACATTAGCTCATTTCCCTACATTAGTCACTTGTAACAGAAACACATAGTCAAATATAGCAGGAGTTTTTTGCAAATGTGTTCCTGCTTGTTAAACTTGAGAATTGTTTTTCCCTTAGATACATAATGACTTTCCCAAAGGCGAAAGTGCAAATACGAATTGGATGCACTCTGTAAACTCATCATGAAATTTTGGCAAGAGGCCACCTGGGAGTTGTCCGTAGTTGCTGGAGTTTCTGCATTTCAGATTCCACATTAATGCTTTCTGGGTATATCTCATCTTTGGAAGCCTGCACTGCATGAGAAAACACATAAATTTAACAGAAATGCGTTTTGCTTTTGCTCTTGAGGAATAATTTGCAGACATTCCCTGTCCCTTGTGTGGCATTTCATAATATTGTGATGATTTTCTTTGAATGCTTTTTCTGGATATGTACTATGAAACAAGTTTAATTAAGAAAATGTGTCAAGCAGAAAATATTGACATCTACTTAATATTCTTGCTGTCATGTATGATAATTTGTCTATTTTTTAAGGTGAAACCATTATAATTTCATAGCTTGAGTACAATCCAATAATGTAATATAGCTGGTTTGCTAGAAAGTATCCATATATAGCTGGTTTGCTAGAAAGTATCCATATATAGTGACTATTGCTTTTAATTAATTTTATGTATTTTATTTATTTTCTTGAGCTCATAGTATTACACTTTGTTTATTCTTTGTTTAAATAGAATCTGATATCTGACTGCTGTAGGCCATTAAGAGATTTAACTTGCAGTTAATTTATTCATTTATTCTTTGGAATGTGCTATAAATCCAAATGCAGGCCTATTAAACTATAAACAAATGAGTACAATGTTCAGAAGAGATTCTCTGTATTATTAATAGCTGTTGATATTTGTTGTACACCCAATTTTAAGGAAAATAATAGAGAGTTTGTTATTAATTTAGACAAGCAAATGAATCAAAAGAGAAATAAGCAGTTTACAGGGAATCACACTAGATGCCTCAGATTTTTAGTGCATAAACACTTTATTAAAAACTGATACACCTGGCAAACAAAAAGAACGTCACAAATCAAACCAGCTTCAGCTTTGGTAGCCTGAATACATCGTAGCTGAAAGATCTGAGGTGCTTGTTTTTCTGAAATGGTTACACAACAGCAGGAATCAGTGTCCAAGGCAAACAAAGGTGCTCTGTTCTGCTCTGTTTCTGCTCTAGTAGCTAAGGATAAACATCATGCCAAAAGAATCCTGTAGTGCTAAAACCAGTTTCAAGTGAAGAACATATTTCTGACTCAAGGCACCATTCCCCCTGTGCAGGTCCTGCTGGTTCCTGGCCCATACGTGCACCTTTCAGGTTCCTAATTAGAAACAAACCACTTTTCCTTTATTGGCCTATCATCTGCTGATTCAGCAAAATAAACTTGCTTGACGAGACAATGGGTGAGTCTTAGAAGGAGCTGAAGGAAAACAGATTTGCTCCATTATTTTGGAGAGCCACCCTTGCCTATGTGTGCTGGTGGTTACTGTGTGTTTTTTTAACCTGACATTCAGATTCCATCTGTGCCTGTTTAAGACCCAATATTTTGACCTGACCTACCATCTATCACAAGGCTGTTGGCTGCTCTGTGGTGTGTTTTCTCTTGCTTATTTTCATTTAGAAAATATACAGTCATCTTTTCTCCCATGAAAATCTTTACATAAAAAAATACAGAACCTGTATTTTCTGAGGGGGCATGGGGGAAAGGCCCAGGTGTAAAATTCTCAGATTTGCTGTTGGTTTGATTGCCAGTAATTTTTTGGCTAAATAACTATGGAAAAGGGAAATAGCTACCTACAAAGTTATTTTCCTAGCCTATGCATGTTGCTTGCTTACATAACATGCCTTGCAAAAGGGGAAAAGGTGGATGTATCTGCTCAGAATGTTGTGCAATGTTCAAAGCAGCAGCTCCTGTCGTAATCTTTTTTACCTTGCATTTATGGGACTCACTATAAATACCACATGAAATATAAGAAACACTTCTGTATTTAGTGGCTTATCTCTTGCCTTTTAGAAAATTCTAGTTTATTAACCTGCACATTCCCTGATGAGTTGTATTACATGTGGAAAGCTTTATTGATGGGAACACTGTAACACACTGTGACTGTGTTTTTGCAAAAGTCACTATACCCATGGTATATGCAGTTCTTCTTTTTAACAACAACATTTGAGAAATGTCATAAATCCTTGTGTGAGTGTGCATACACAATGGTAGTATTATGTTATTTTTAGAAAATGTCTGCTGATTAATCTAAAGAAGAGGAAAATCTTAAGAGTGACAGAACACTGGAACAGGCTGCCCAGAGAGGTTGTGGAGTCTCCTTCTCTGGAGACATTAAAGACCTGTCCTATCTGCTCTGGGTGAACCTGCTTTAGCAAGTGGGTTGGACTGGATGTTCTTCAGAGGTGCCTTCCAACCCCAGCCATTCTATGATTCTGTGATTAAGCTGTGCTCTGTAATTTCATCTGAAGACTTTGCATCTCTCATACAACAATAGTCTCAGGTTATGAGATAAGAGATTGGGCTTGGAAAAGAGAGGTTAGACAGTCACCCTATTTTTTGTTGGCAAAAATAATGTAGTTAACACTGGGTAAATGGTTATTGTTTGTGTGCATAGGCAATAATTGCATCTGACAAATAGAAGTACAATTTCAGATCTCATACACATATAACCTACAGTAAACATTTATCATACAGAACATTTAAAGGTTTGCTGTACTGGTAGCAGAGATTTGTGATGCTTTTCATTATTTTCCTAAAAAAAAAAAACCTTGAGAATTGTAGTTGGTTTGGTTTTTATTGCAATATGAACTGAAAAAGATCTTGTTTCCTCTGGAGCCTAAGAGCAGTTACATATCATTGCAGAAGGGAATTATTTTCACAAACCAGTCTCTTAGTTATGATATATAATACACCATTCTACCTAAATCCAGGAGTTGCTAATACTTCTTATATCACAACAACTAAGAATCATCTGTCAGCAGTTTATAGCTGCATCTGTGACTCACTGGACCACAGCTGTAGCTTGCAATATCACTTTTCCGTGATTAACAGGACTTATAGCAAGTTTTTTCATTGCTGCTTACAAAATCTGTGGGTTGCTGTAGAAATTATTGCACGTTGAGACAGTACATATATTTGTGCATTACAGAAAGTGTGAAGAATGTCAGCTACTTTATTTTCAGTATTCTGAAAATGAACCTCACTTCTTCATCAGTGTACTATGTCAAGGGATCCTATTACATTAAGTTTGATAAATAAACAGCATTAAAGATTACACCGGCTGTGTAACAGGCCTGTTTGACAGTGAAAGATTTTAAAATGCCTACTTCATACAGAAAAAAAAAGAATACAGGCCCATTTTATGTGCCAAATGACAAACTATAATGATTAATAGACCCATTTAAATGAGTAATTGTCCTATGTACTATACCAGCTAATGTAGAATAGCTGTATTTGCAGCAGCTGGTAAGCCTCTTTCTGTGGAGATGCAAAAGATGAGATTTGGTAAAGATAACAAATAACAGCTGAATCAGGCCAAGCCAAGAGCAAGTCTACACTGCATTTCCAATGACCTCAGCGGAGTTCAGAGAGCTTAATTGGCATGTCCAGGTTTTATAAACCACCCTTTTTCCCCCAACTTTGCTTCCAAGTCTTCCATCGATCAGTCTACTGTAGATTATCATGTTTTAAAGATCTAAATTAATTCTAGTGAAACAAATGTATAGCCAAATTTTCTTTGTTCTGTTTGAGCTCTTAAGTGATCTGATTCTATTTTTGCTTAATAAAGAAGGAATAAATTTGACTGGCATAGTTTTAACAGATACACACGTTCATTTCCATTTTATTTTTCGTTTCTCCAGCACTGTGATAGGAATTGCCCACTTATTGCATAGCAACTGTCACAGAGCAGCTGGGATCATCAATTAGCAGTGACATAGCAAACAGATCTGTGTTCATCCAGGTTGAATTGGATTTATTTTTAACTCTCTCATAGCCACATGCAGGCAGGTGTTTGTAAGTCTCTTCTGTATTGTAGGTCTCTACATCCTCAGTTACAACATGTGTTCTACTTAATGGATTTTATGGCATGGATATGCATCTTCGAAAGGGTTCTTTAGTGTTTTTGTTGGCTTTTTGTTTGTTTTGTTGTTTAATTTGACAAAAAGCTGTTGGATCCTTGATTACTGCTTATTTGCTCACTTGGCAAAAGTAGAAGCATTTTAATTATTATTAATATTTGTGGATGAATGACTCAGAAATATATTGCTTTTTTATCTATGTAGTTATAAGGTTAAAAATAATTTTCCAACAAAAAATTGCAGTTCTCATTGGTGTTGATTTCCATTTTCGTAAGAACATTATACATATACACTACAGTATTGGTCTCAGAATATTGAATGATGAAACAGTAATTTGGCCAAATTCTTCAAGTAGACTCCTATGGGGATGCACAGAGAACAAACACATTTCCATTATATTAACATTGTGCAAACATAAACAAGAGCATTTTGTAACTTATTTTCTGCAGTCACTGTAATTGTTTACAATGAACTATGGCTTGAGGAGGAACCTAAATTGTTGAATTGGCATTTCAAGCTCACTTTAAACTCAGCTCTGGTCTTTTGTTACTTTAAATGTGATAATATTTTAATAACAAAGCTTACACAGCTCAGGCCTTTTCTGACTAGATGTTTGTGATTGACCAAGTTGTGAAGAAGCACTCTTTCTACTGAGCTGTCCACTGAGACTAGAATCAAGCAAGTTTGCAGTCAGTATAACCATTGTGTTCTTCCTTTACCTTGTCTACAGTCAAAACACCAAAATACCTTCCCCTTTCACCTGATCCATGCAGGTGTGCCCCCTGTCAGTGAGCAGGTACTCCTCTAGCTTTATGCAGCTTTTCTAGGAGATATAGCCAAGGCATTGAGAAAACACCGATTAATGATTTTTGGCAAATAATTTGTTTTGTGACTTTAGGATTTGTGGTGGTGCCCTCTTGAGCCATTCTCCCAGTTACTAGTGAGGATCTGGACTGTATGATGCGGTGTGTTTACCTTTTGCATGATTTACTGTCTTGCTGGGTTTTTCTCTGAGAGATTTTATATATGTGAAAAAAATTACTTGGGACTTTGAAAAATGTTGTTTCACCTCTTAGCTTTTGTAACCTATGACAGAGTTCAGACAAGCTCAGCAGACTGTGATGCCTAGTTCTTGTGAGACTGTCTCTCATTTAGGTTGAAGTGAACATGTTTTAGTGACTCTTCATTAGATTATATTATAAAACCTTGTCCATAACCCAGTCAGGTCATTGGAGCTGTTAAATTAATGTCCACCTTCTCCATTTGAAACTGTAGGTGAAGATTTAAAATCTCATTTTTGATATATTTTCAATCACTTTTTTTTCCAATATATCTGTTTTCCTTTTAAAATGACATTCTTTGAGGATAAATTACTGAGAATAATTGTCCCTATTTGGAAGAATCATTTAGACTTTTTTCTTTTCCTTACTAATTTGCAAGCAGAGGTCCACACTTCCAAATCAAAATTTAAGTGAATTGAGATTCTGTGTCTTTCTTGAATCTATAAGCGTATATGCAGAGATGAAATCAAATATTATACAGTCTTTCTTAACCTCATGCATTAAACCAAATTTATCTTGTGCAACATCAGTTTCCCACAACATGGGGCCAGCATGCTAAGAGAAGACTAATACCTTCTGAGGTGTTTCTGTACCAGCAATGGGAGATGTGCAGGGGTAGCCTGGGTTAACAGCCAGGCAGAAAGTATCCCCCCTTCCCCATCCCTTTCGAGGGATGAGGGTAGAAAACAGGATTAGAAAGCTCATCAGTCAAGATACAGACAGGAAGGTGGCTTATTAGTTACTGGTGCTGGGCAAAACAGACTTGACTTGGGGAAAATGAATGTATTGCAATTTAAAATAGATTTGAGTAGAAAGAATGAGACAAATACTGAAACATCTTTCCTTCCCACTCTTTTCTTCACTCCTTCATTGCTGTCTCCTCTTCCCCCACCTCAAGACTAGAGTTTATTTACTCACAAATCAGCCTCTTGACCATATAAAATAGCTGCTTTTTGTGTGTTTGTGTGTGTGTGAGTACAGCGTTTTTTACCAAAAAGACTTCAATGGAATTTGAAGCACGTGAAGCTTATCATAGAGAGATGTCATTAGACAAAGTTTCTAGCCCTGCCTCAGTCAGTCACTGCAAAATTGCTACTATTTCACTTTGCATATTGCATGCTCATGGACTGTTTTAGTAATTAATTGGTTTGTACATTATTTGAGTTAGAGAGCGAGAATGAGTTTATAGCCTTATGGCACTCTCCTTGGAATCCATGCCAAAGTTAATATTTTTGCTATTATAGAACAACAGAAGCAGGTAGTAGAATCTGAGACTCTGAACTGTGGAAAAGGAACCGGTAAATCTTTTGAAATGTATGTCTGTTATTAACTCACTAATAAAAACAGTGTTTTCTTAGGGCTTAATTCAAAGTCCATTGAAATTGATGTAAGGATTGCCAGGTTTAGGTTAAGGTCACAACCATACAGTTGTGATAAGTGACCTCCAAATAACTCTTTTCTTCTTGCCTTCACTTCTATAAAATAAAACTATCATAAGTACATTCAGTATCTCTAAAAAGACTTTCAAATACAACTTCCTGAGAAGGACTGTAAAACCTAATGCAAAGAGAAAAAGAATAACAGTAAATGGTCAGTGAGCCTGTGATGCCCTTACAGAATATCTCTGCTATCATTCAAAAGCACCTTTTCATTCTTTGAAGCCTTTTGGCAACAACAACAACAAAGACAACTAGAAAATAATCTTCAGATAGCATGTCCCTGAGGCAATACAGAGTGCTGTCTGCAGAAAGAAATGAAATAACTTTCTTAAAATGTTTTGTTTCAAAAATCTACTCATAATTTTGTGGACCAGCACACGTAATATATTTCAAACAGCACAGGCTCTTTCATTCATCTTGATGCTCTTGCCCTTTCAGGTGTCCAAGGATTGATGAGAGAGGGATATCATAGCCTGTCCAAGATTTTTCTTTAGATTTGTGAATATGTTGAAAACACACACTTTTATTCAGAGACAAAGCTGAACTTCCTTCTGTTTCTTTTCTGGAGTCTAAGATTCTTGCATTTTCTTTTTTAATCTAGTTTTGTTATTTCATTTTAGCAGATTTGAATGCGGGACAGGGAAGTATTTTACTTATACATACAAAGTGCACCCTGTCCAAGCTCATGCTGGTTTTTTGGTCTCTTCTGCAAGATTTCCCATTTCTGATTCACTGAAAGGAGAATTGTGTGGAAAACTATGTTGTGGGGTCAGGAGAAGCAGAATACAAAGGCCAGCCTAATAAAGATTTATATGAGAGCATATAGCTTGTGAAGGCTTCCTTCTCTCAGTGTTACTTGCTCTGTTTGCCTTACATCACACTGGGGAAAGAGAATGCCCTCATTTTATATTAGGTTGTGTTGTGCACTTAAGTAGAATGTGTGTTATTTTAGCAGACACGCTGCAGCAAGCTAACAGCATTTTTCAGTGCCTGCAAGGGGCATGGGATTTTTTTTTCTGAGAGTCTTACCATTTCATGTAAAGTATCGTTCACTTTTCTGAGGTACATCTAAAATTGTACTAGGGGATTTTATATTTACTGTTTTCCAGAGAAAGTTTGGTTGAATTTTAATGTACTAGGAGTTTTAATGTAATATGCAACTTTTCCTAAATGTGGGCTCTCGGGATAAAAAGGTTCTTCTGAGCTGGTGACCTTGCTTGGTCAAATTACCTCTGTGATGGCACCACTACTTCCCTGGTCCCTTCAGTTTGCACATTTAACAGTGATTCTAACTTAGTTCGTTATTCTAACCTGATTTACGATACTTAATTTTTAAAAAAATGAAAGTACCACACTTAGGAAACTTGACAGATATAGACAAACAGTTCTGTTGCATAAGAGCATAAGATTGTTGCCTATATCTGTTTGCAAAGTTAGAATTACCCTTTGACATTAGCTGATAACCTGCTATGGGTTTTCTGATCTCTCATGAACCTGCAGTAGCTATATATTGTTTTCATATGGAGATGGAGTTGATGGAAAAATATCCATTTATATTCAGTCAGGCCTGGCGAGGAAAAAAAGTCACTTGACTTCTCATACCCTATAGTTTTCCTGCTATTTTGATGACCATGGACTCATAAAGATGAATGGCCAATTCACTGGCATTTTTTTCAAAAACTGAGGTACTATTTGATGTGAATCAGAGCAGAAAAATAATAAGAAGTCATGCAAAAAAAAAAAAAAAAAAAAAAAAACAAACATTTAGCAGAATGTTCATAAAAGATAAAATATATGTATTTCTAAGTATCAGAATACTAGTGGAGTGATTAAAACAGTCAAGGTCTTTGGTTTGTGGCATTATTTTCTTTCTATTAAACTAAAATGTAAATCTTGTAATTAGTAGGAAGACAATGGAGGAAGGAGTTGGTAATTCAGTCTATAAATTGAAACTTTTCAAGGTTGTGTTCAGGTATTCAAATCGATGTTTACAACAGATACAGCATGCAGCCTAGTTAAAATCAATAACATTAATAGATCGTGTTATTCAGAGTTATGTGAATGCCAATTAAGCAAATAAATGAACACAATGAGATGTTGTCAATGAGAGATCTTGAAAGGTAATAAAAATGACTGCGAAAGGAGAATGTAGGTTATAGAAAAAAAGCAAGAATTCAGTCACAAAGACAATGTCACACTGATTAATAATCAAGGCACATTTGGATAAAGAACAAGGAAGAGAGGACTAGAAGTCCGCAGCGAGATCCAGACTACTCTAAAAGATATCTTCAGAAGTTAATTTATGCAGGTGATTTATACTTGAGTTTTAAAATAAAGCAAAATATTAAAGATTTACAAGATGACTATGACATAGATTGTCATTGTGGAGAATGCTAAGCAATAAAATATTAATCTAGGAAGAAGGACATTTTGCTCAGGTAGAAATACATACCATGGTAAAGCACAAATACAAGAGGTATGGTTTGAAATACAGTCCTGTGATATATCTGAGGGGAGCAGAAAAGAAGGAATGCTCAAATAACTCTGTTTCTGCTCCCTACTATATTTTACTTTGGCATCTAGAGGTAACACCTCTTATGACTGCAGCTTAGCCAGAGATATTCTAGGTTCCGTGTCGCCTGAACACCTGTCAGATGGCAAATGTCTGTGCCTGTCCCTCCTTGGCTATCTTAGTATTTCTCTTTGAATTTTTCTGAGCACCATAATCCTTCTTACTCAGATTCAGCAATGTAAGCAATGTAATTTGGATCAGTTACATTTTTCCCTTTTCTGTGGAGGTGAGTTTTTACCTGTCTTCCTTCAATGGTGACCAGTGAGTTGGGAGAGGTTATGCAGGAAATGTTCACAATTTTAAACTGAAGAAACCTTTCTAATGAGCCAGCACCAGAAACTTTACCATGTCAACGAACTCTCTTCATTCACTGAACAAAATTTTGTCAGTCAAATGCAAAAGTAGAATCTGGAATTTTTCAGTATCTGAAGATCTTAAAAAACAGTATGTGAGAAATGTTACTTTGTAATCTAGTTGCCTGTTAATTTTGTCATTAAGGTCTTTTACTACTCCTTAAGTGTAATATTTTTAGTTTACCTCTGGACATACAGTCTCAAGTACAGTTTGTAAAATATACAGGTTATCAAAGGATACTTTAGTTTTGATATTTTTACAGAAGTGGTACCTCTTTTATTCTTCCAACTTGTATGAATTTTATTCAAATGTTGTAAAAAGGCCATGGAAAATACTTGGCTTTGAGACCTTCTCAAACAAACCTCTTGCAATGTCACTGTTTCCTATACAATAGCTTATCTTCACTTGGTAAAAAAGCATCTTTCATGTCTTTCTTTCAATCAGTCTTATTTTCCTTTAACTTTTGGGTCTCAGAGCTCCTGGCAGAATATATAGGAGAATGATTTTCATTTCTGAGCATACATCTCAAGTAATGGAAAGTATTACGGTCTTATGGTGTATTGGAAATCTGTTTCACAGCAAGACTGGAGAGAGCTGGAAAGTTGCATCTGAGTGATCCAAAAGTAGCATTGAAATGCTATTTTAACTCTCCAGGAAGATGAAAGAGCTTTTTACTGTCTTGCTACTATTATAATTTCAGAGTGACAGGTGATAAAAGCTGCATTGGACTTAGTGCCTCCCACAGCTTTTAACTACATATCTGAACCATATAGGAATATAGAAGATAAGTTTTTCATCCTATAAAATTGAATTTTTGAGGTTGTGTTTGCATGTGCAACTTGATATGCACAAAGGATATGGTAATTAGCTGTACAGACATCGATAACATACGCAGATCCCTTTATTCACAGCTATTTGAATGTTGGTTTGAACAGATAAACAGAGATAATGATGAACTGCCAGTCCAAGTGTTTAGAAGGCAGGTAGTGTGACAGAAGATGACAAGGAAGGAAGGAAATGAGCTAAAGCATGAGGGAGAAAAAAAGACTTATAAAAATCTCTGGGTGTACTGACAGTCACCATCTGACTTTGAAGTACATTTTGAAGAGGATAGTAGCACAATGAATATATGGAACAAAACCCACACAAGTTGTAAAAGCAAGAATATACTTCTTCCTTGAAAGTATCTGAAATAAATTTTTGCCCCATTTTTGGAGGCTTTGGAGGCCTCTTTGTTTTTCCTCTAAAGTATTGTATACCATCTGCTATTGTTTGTCCTTTTGTTTATAAGATATACTGATAAAGCAGACCTTATAAACAGTTATAGTCTTATATAAAGACTTAAAAATAGAAGGGAAAATTGTGGCCTACATGCTGTGAAACAAAACAGATTTTCTCAGATGGTAGGATAAGTAAGCTACAGCATTTTAGTGTTATTTTAAAGTATGTATTTCAGCTTAAAGCACTGGAATTTAATAATTAATCTGAAAGTTCCTTCTTTTGATACAGAGGGTGTTTCTAACGTGTATGTTTTTTTTGGCTTCTTATAAGTAATTCCAAAGATATTCACCACTGTAAGAAAATAAGTTGGACTTATCAGTACTGTCAGTTTCCCCCCCACCTTTTTTTTTAAAGGAAAAAAAAAAGCTTCTATTAGTTGCCATCTACTTTTTCTGTTTTCAGAAAAGACATCACGTGAAGCTGAGCAAAACAAACGGATTTTTTTATTTTTTAACAAAAAAGTTTACACTTATATTTTATTGGGCTTTTTTAAAACCTGTACAATTTAAGTGTTTTAGAATCCCCACTGTGCCTCACAAGATACTTGTCCCAGGTAAGACAGAGATGATACGGGTCAGGTCTCAGAGTGCTTCGGACGTGGCACAGCAATAAAACCTGAGATACTGAGACCCTTAGCACGGGCATTTGCTGCTTGCTGAGGTGTCCCGCACTGTGTAGTAGATGCTCAGATTCCTCAGAGGGTGCGTGTGACTGTTAAACTATAGAGCAGCCATCACTGTAAATGAAGATTTCCTCTAACGGCAGGCAAGAAATCACAGAACTGCCTGGAGGGAGATGATTGATAGAAAACAGACTGTAGGGATGTGTCTTAAACTTGTCTTACTCAAGTCTGCATGTTGCAGAGCAACTCAGCCATCCTGAAAGGATGTCGGAATCTGTTCTGCAGGCAAAACTGGGGCACATCTACTTTACATTCTGAAGCAGAATAATTTTCCATTCTCTTAATGTAGTATTGTCCAGAGAAGAAAAATTCCAAGTTTCTATCAGCTTTGTTAGCTCTTGGGTTCTTTCTTTAATCTGCTTCACTCAGGCAACAGCATATTAATGTATTTTAAGACTATATTAAGGCACATTGTTACAGGGGTGTTGCTTTGTTGCTTTCTTTGTGTAATAGCTTTGTGTTGCTTGGAAGCATCACACTATGGGGACTGTTAAATCAGGATTTTCACAAATACTGCATTATATGATTTAAGGAGAGGAAGAGGAAAAAAAAACTGCATTGATACTTCTATTTCTTTGATGTATTAAGTTTGGTATAAGAATAAGAATTTACACTGGAGTGTAATCAATTCTCTACAGGCTAGATTTAGCAGTTCTATCGCTATACAGTTAAATCAGGAATTCTGCTGAATAATTTGATACAACGTTCTAAAAATCATATAGCCCCCCCCAGGGAATATAATGCAGATTTATTTGTTAATGTCAGATATAATTACTCTCATCCAATTTCCATCCATCTCATTTATGTTCAAGAATGGAACCTCAATTATTTCTTTTTATAGAGGGTTTTTAACGTGTTATTAAAACACATTCAAATGGGAAACATTTACATTATTCACATAGAAATGGATGAAATGAGGTGAGGAGGGGAACACTGACATATTTCAAACTATCTTGAAGTGCAGGTCAAATAGACACTCCGCATATGATTTCTGTGTTTGACAGTACTTAGCGTTGGGCAAATATTGGGTGTTTCAACAGTTAGGCTTATCTATGAAGCTCTCTGCTTTTAATGGCAAATTGGATAATTAAAGTGTCTGCAATACTACCTAAGTAAACTTCTGGAAAAAAGTGCCTTTGATAGCAATGGAAAACTGACAAGCATTTTAGGGAAAATGGTGACATTCCTCTCCTGCCGCCTGGCAGTAAGGCTACTTAGAAACCTTCCAAACCCCAATGCTGAAAGTTCTTGTAACATTTCAGGTATGCTCCCTGTTGGACAAAATTAGTGTTGTAATTAACCTGTTTGAAACCTGTGCATCAGTTTATTTAAAAGTACATAGTATTTTGTCACTTCTTTTTCCAAATACTCTTTTTATTTCCTTGCTTAGGTGCAATGCCCAAGTGAGACAACAGCTCTGAGGATGAGATACATGTTCTAGGTGCTTTTTAGGTACCTTACTGCAATGTCACAGCTGAATATTTCAGAAATAGTTGTAATACTAACAGTAACATCTATTTCCCATTGAAGATAAACACAAAATTCCACTGGCTTCAAAGAGATTTCACTGAGTAACTAGGAATAATAGAAATTGACTACAATCAATCTTTCCTGAGTAAATATTTGTCCTGTTACATTAGGAACACTTCCAAAACAAATACTTTTTGTAGATTTCAGGTATATTGAGATACCAATTCATTATTATCCATGTTGTGTTTGTGCCCAGAATCATTCTCATGAGATTCACCTAGGAAAGGAAAGCAAAACTCCTGAGTATTTCAAGAATTTCAGTTACACTTTTTCAAATTGTTGCCATGACATACTAATAGATATTTTATTATCTTACTAAATAATAATTAAAATTCCTAGTATCTGTCTAGGCTGATTAAGGTAATTATGATGCTTCTGAGTATGGCAGTATGTCAAATTATCTTTGCTGTTTACTTCTGTCTCTGAGAACTAACTAGGAATTTTTGCATTGCCCCATTGAAGAAGTGTTGAAATTGGCTAAGGTTTTCCATGCACAAATAGTGCACACTTTTTTTTTTTTTTTCTCATTAAGGAAATAGCAGGCTATGGTATTTAACAGCAGTTTAATTTCCTAACTCACCTAGGAAGTGTTGCATTTAAAATGTTATGTTAAAACATGCAAACATTTGCTATATTTTGGCCTATTATGATGTTAATACAGCATTATACAGGTTTACGGAAGGCCATGCATGGGCAGCATCGCTCGGGCAGCAATGGGTGTGGTATGTGCCCAGGTGCGGCTGCTCGGGCAATTCAGGCCCCTCAGTGCCCCTGACAGCTGCTTATATATCTGGAAGGTGCAAATACTCCTTGGGGGCACATGGAAGAGGCGGGTGGGTGGGGCTGTGTCCCACCTGTTCCGCGGCGCGAGGGCTCTTTGTTCCCATGTGCGCTGCCCTGTGCCCCGGCATGCATGCTGCTCCTTGTCCTGCAGCCGCGGCTCCTTCCCCGCAGCTCACGCTGTGAAGTGGCTGCTCCTCTCAGGCTCCGCGGCTCCTGCTGCTGCTCCTGGGACTGAGAAAGAAAGATGTTTCTATTTCCACTGTGATGCAATAATGAGAATAAATCTAAATTTCGCACATACCATCTTAAATACTGTGAGTTTAGCTCCATCTCTTTCAAAGAGAGCGAAGTGGAGAACCAGGACTGTGTGTGGCTTCAGGAGCCTTCCTATGGCCTGGGGCACCTGAAGGTGTGTTCCAGCCTCCAGTTCTTGTGAGAATGCCCCCGGCATTCCTGCTCTTTCCTGATTTTTGGGATGCTAACACCTTCACGTGCTTAACTGTTCTCCAGCCCGTGCCAGCCCATGGTGCTGTGTCTCTGGATCCAGTGACTCTGGTTGCTCTCTTGAAACTGGCACAGTTTTATTCTTGTGAAAGCAAATACCACTTTTGTCAAGGTACTCGCGTTTGTGTCAGCTGGTGACTCCTTTTCAAATAAATTTCCTTCATATTGTAAGATCTCTAGCATATTTGTCTCTTTCTGTTTTGCAAATCAAAGCCTTTCAGTAAACAGTTATTTGGATGTATCTCAATATTTTTTTTTTTCCTCTAGCCAGTTAGATTTCAGAATTGAATTTGTGTTACTACTTGCTTTAAAACACAAATTAAAAGATCACTGTATCATTAAAACACTTTTTTCCCCTCAATGGTGTGTGGAGATGGTGCTTTGAAGTCAGGACCATAAGGCTGGAATTTTTAGTTGGAATTAAAAAGGTGAAGTCATTGATTCCTAAACTGCCTTTATTAATAAGTGGCATGTTTGTGTGTCCTCTTGCTCTGTGTTCTGCACCTTACTAACTTCTAGAATTTTAAACATGCCTTGAGTTTCCAGAAGGCATATATTTGCTCATATATGCCAAATACATTAGACAGATGAAGAGTCAGCTTCAAATGCTGAAGCTCAGCTGAGTCTCAACTGGACTGTTACCAGACCTTGAGCTTCAGCATTGTCTGCTGTTGATATATGTTGTATTTGGTATATGAATGGCCCTAATGTTTTTAGAGAGGTCATTTTTTTGTGTGTCGGGGGAATCCTTCACGCTCCCAAATACACATAATATTAACAGCTGCAAATTAGCTAACAGCTAACAGTCAGAAAAACAAGAAGACACATGAGGAAATAGGTTAACTTTCCACATGTATCTCTCATTTACCTTTTTCTTTAGGCCTTATCTATTCCCTGTTTTTCCCCTCTGGCAAATTGCTGTGTCTGTCTACTTCAATGTGGTCATTTTGGGGCAGTACAGTATTTACTTAAAGAGCATAAATCAGTTTCTTAAACTTCAGCAGTTGAAGCAATAACACTATGAAAGACAAGAAGTTCTGATCTTTTTTTTCTCCCACCAAGAAGCGAACCCAATTGGAGACAGAAGTTATTTTGCTTTCCTGTCTCAGAAGAAAATATGGGCTTCATTCTCACTTGATTATTTATTTATTGCAGCCATTAATATTCAAAATTATACTAATGAAAGTGTTACATTTATGCCTACCTGGAGCATTAGTCTAAATTTTGCCAGTATTGTCACTCTTTTATTTTTTTTCTTTTGGGCAGGTGAGGATAAACGATGACTTGCACTACTGTGCCTGCAATAGACTGTTCACAATCTGGACTGTTTGTGTGTGTTGCAGCATGATTAGTCACTGTAGTGTTAGTTTTCATTGTCTCTGTTCTATTTTATAGTGCCTAATTTCTGAGCAAAAGTGGTTGTTTCTGTTTTGAAGACTTCAGGAAATTGAGCACCTAGTTAACTACCATGTATGATTTCCTCTTTACGGAAGATATGCACTATTGAGGAATATAGTATATTTCTCTATGCAGGCTTCTGTTCCTGATTTGCAGGAGAGTTTAAAGATTCCTAAATATGCAAGAATTTGTTTATAGTTGACTCAGCCAAAGTCTTAACGTTTGTGCTGTGGAGTTCATACCGGCAGACTGAAACTGAGATTTGTCTTAACTGCCTTTTTAAAAGCCTTAGGTTTTTTCACTGACATTCATTTAACTCAAAACAAACTCATGCATGCCAACCTAGTCAAAATGCCAGGATAACTTTATAGATGAACCTTTCCCAGGTTAGCTTGTTTGTTGTGTTGCCAGCTAAGATGCTCATGGGTGCCATTTGTAAAAATTTAGATGTACGTCTGCTAGAGCAAGGTTAAACTGACTTCTGCCTGTCACATAATCTGTTCGACTAATCAATTATGTCAAAATATTTTAAGTTAGTTACATGTACAATCACATCCTAGAAAGTTCTAGAGTAAATGCTTCATTGTGTATTATTGCCATTCAACCTGTTGATTAGGACGCCTAATTATATTTTCCTTGGTATAAAGTTCACGAGGCCTGAACAAATTAGGTTATTTCAAAACTTTTTCATCCCTTGAAGGCTTTTGGTATCTGGAGGCAGCAGCCACACCATATTTGTGACTGTTTAATTATGTGCAATTAATCGGGTCACAGCTCTCCATGTTGGAAATTATGTTCATAATGAAAATCTGGTTAAGATATAAAGTGAGTTGCAGCATTTTTGTGTTTAATTTCTGTTTCCAGCAGAACTGGGAGTAGAAGAACTAGTTAAGCGTTGATGGATCTTTCATGTTCTGCTTCTTAATTTTGAAGGATGACATAATTTTTGCCAAATCAAACATAGGAATACTTTAATTGAAAGCAGATGCCCTTTTAAAATAAAGCAATGAAAACTTTATGTACTACAAAAAAATATACCCCCTCTTCATTTATGGAAAAAAATGTCAGGCCAAGGTTGTACAAGTTAAGGATGTATGAAAACAACTCCCTGAAACATAACAGCCAATCAGTCAAAAACCCCTTCCAAAAATGAGTCTATAACCACAGTCCCCAGTATTTTAATGTGAAATGTCCAGATGTTCATGTTTTGGAATTTAGACTTGATAAATGTACATAAACTGTTTTTGATCATCTACATACACAGATGATAAGAAAAAAAAAGGAAATAAGTAATATACGTTGGTTCTTGTAAAGGCACTTCAGGCCTAATGTTGAGGAGTTATTTCAGTATGAGTCATTTTGGTAGAAATTAGGAAGTTAAAGGTGTCTTCAGGTAAAAAAGACAAACACTTCGTAAACGAGTGTCTACTTGCTCATGGGGCTTGGAACATTGTGGTAAAGTACATTTTAAAAACCTCCTGCAGTAATATTCAGTGTTATCCCTTGATATTATACGTTCATGTAATACTTTTGCCTTTTTATTAACAAGAATTGCATCTGTGCAGTTAATGTCATACTAACAGGGTAGGAGGAGAAACCACTACCACCAAAAGCTAACAAAAAACCCCAAATAAAACCACCTTTATTGTTAAGTTTTGTTTAGAGGCTGTAGTAAACAGAGAGTTAAAGCTTGGCCTGAAAGCTCACATGCGCCCATCAAGGTTTATCAGCTGAATCTAGCATCTGAACAGATGTAATTAGCTGTTAGCTAAAACTGTTGTTAGTCTTATTTTGTGCAAGAAAGCATTGATTCTTCCTACAGAATTGGAATAAGCTGAGAAGGAACACAGTTTTTCTATCCCTGTTATCAGTATTTCTGTTGTATTGCTTAAGACTTACTAATGATTATGATTATGTTATAATTAAATTTTAGCATCTTTCAAATAAGATGTATATATTCTCCTTTTTTGTCCCCTTACTATAGAAACATAATTTCGAGACTCTAACAATGCTACAAACATCAAAGATGATGATGATAACTTTTGTGATGTCAAAGAATACACAGTGTAGTATTGCTGTTGAAAATTCATTATTTTCATCCATAAAATGTTAAGAAACTAAATAATGAAACTTACCAAGAAGTTTCCTCGAAACAGACTCTTAATTCTTCCGCCAGTATTAGAGTAAGGCCGAAAACCATCGTTTTATGAGTCAGAGTTTAATTTTTAAGGAGGTGAGAAAGTACAGTAGGCTATTGAACTGCAGCGTAAAGTATAGATGATAAATCGCTTCTGTGAATGAAATAAGTAGCTACAATTTCAAATTTGGAGTAGTGCATGCAACTGGAATATAGTGGACCAGTTTAGAGAGGGTTAAGTGGTGCTCTCAAGGGCAATCATTCCTGAGAGCAGGAAAAGAAACTTGAAAGGGTTTCTGGCAGATATGTCAGTAGTCATTTAGTAATTTTTCTGTTTACGTCACTATGTGGGGTTTTTTTGGTGTATGGTGTTTGTGGTATGTTTGGTATGTGGTTTGTGTTTGTGATTTTGTTTGTTTGTTAGTTTAGTTTTGTTTTGGGTTTTTTTTGTTTTTTTTGTTTTTTTTTTTCCCCTCTTCAATTGAGCATTTCAACAAAAAAGTGACAGGTTTAAAAGTTTTTAGTTCTTACAATGGGTGATTGCTATAAAAACTGGCATAAATGTCTGATTGCCTTTCTCAAGCGTATGTTGGGGGGGGGGCAGATGGGATGGGGAGGGACCTTGCTATCTTATTTTTGCTGCAAGAACCACCAGGCTCTGGGATAGGCAATTTGGACAGCTGGTCCCTCTGTTTCATAACTGTCACAAAACAGTGAACCAGATGGATTTAGTATCTGTAAAAGAGACCTTTGGGAGTCTGACAATTGAGGTTTATAGTGATACAGACAAAGCCTTATGAGGACAAATGTTCATCACTTAATCACTAAAAGGATTTGAGGTGTAGCAGGGATCTTCTTTTTTTTTGGTATGTAGTCAGTATCTTGAAGAAATTACTTTTATTTGTGTTTCTTGGTTAAGATCCCTGCTTTTCTCTACCTAAGCTTTGAACTTTTGTGTATGCAGATCTTTCATACAATGTACTGTAAAACCAGTATGTATTAGTATGTTTGCATATATTTACATATTTGTTTACTTTGCACGTGCTGTGTAACAGTACAATTATATTTAACTGTTTAAATGCTAAAAAGGGGCTTACTGAGAGCTCTAAGTTGCTATACCATCAGAAATGCATCACATAGAATGTTATTTTATTACATGTGCACATAAGAGCTCTGTTCAACATGGACTGTGAATCTGCACTATTTTTTGATATCTTAAAATCTCATGCTTAATAAGCACTGAACAAGACTAAATAAACACTGAAAAAAAATGCCTAAAGTATAGCTGTTCAAGAAACTGAACAAAACTTGGAACAGTGTGACAGAAAGTGTAGCAGTACTTCTACCTAGTACTTCTTTAAAGAAAGGCATAGCTGTCTTGTGTTTACAGTACTCTAACAAACCTCTACTTAAATCAACTACCATTTGGCTTGTGCTCATCCAGCTTTCCAGCAGCGTCTTTGGATGAAAATCCTAGAGTAGTTTAAAAGATCACTTCTCTCCCTCTGTATAGGAAAAATTTATTATTTTTTTTTTTAAATCATTCAGTCAGTCTATGTATTACTGTTATTTTCCATCTTCATATAATAATGTTCTTCTAAAGTTAAAAAAATTAACACTTTAATACAACTTTTGGTTTACACTGTTCCCAAATTTTGCAATAGTGAACTGGTGATTTTTTGCTGTTATTTTTTTAAAGCAGTTGGATAACCAATAAATGTAACACAGAAGAGGTCTATAGAAACCAGTTTGGGGAAAAGGAGCAGCACAGCTGTACTAATAAGATTATGACCTGGGCTAATTAGTCCTACCTGAGGGCTATTCTGTCTTTCTCAGGCTGAGGTGTATGCTGTTGTGTACATGGCTGTATGTTGATAATAGCTGTTTAGTGTTCAGCAGAGTCTTGGTCTGGTACATGTGGTACACTACAGCTATTTTTGAGTAGTTCTTGCCTTTCTTTGAGCTTTCCAGATCATCTGTTGTAGGATTACTACTACTGAATAGAAGCTGTGAATTGAGAGTCTGCTCTTGTGAGCAAGTGGAACAGCAGGAATGATGACTTTGAATCGGGATGGATAATAGAATTTGCTTCTAAGTGGGAGAAGTAAAATAGTAATTTAAACCTGTCTAATTAAGCCATGATTATTTTTAGTTTTACGAATAGCTGTGTGACATCTGTAGAATGTAATAATGGGGGAGTTACGCAAGATTGTACATTAAATTCATGTTAGTAATTACAGGAGTAATGACATTGAAATTATATGTTGATGTCTTTTGCAGTTTGACTCTCTGGCAGTATGTTTGACACTGAATTATTCTAGAACAGTACATAAGGTTGCATGTGAAACAAAATGGCTTATTTAAGATGTTTGCACTCCTATTATTTGCTCTTCCAAGAAAATAGACTTAATTCATTAGTTATATCTTATCAGTGGAAAACAACCTATCAGTGTATTGAGATAACAGGTCATGAATTCTGTGTATGTTCCAGAATGTGGTCAAAGTCAAGTAGCAGGTGAAGTGAAGAATATCAACATTTTCAATGGAAAAATTGATTATTGACCAAGAGCAAAGCAGAGAGGAAAAATAGTGACCTGTAGACTACCTGTTAGGAATGTAAAAAATGCAAACCATTGCATTTAGGTAGGTTTGCAGTTAGGTAGGTGTTCTAAACATGTGCATGCTCACATGTGTAGCCAAACCATTTGAGAATAAAGATTTTAAACTTTTATTCTTGATTTGGTTGTCGAAATGCTAAGTACTCACTAAAGCCCTTGGAGGTGAGAACTGAAATTCTTGCCTATTACTGGAAGCAAAAGTCTTGTTTATATGCTGGTTAAAATATATGGGAAGATTAACGTCAGGAATGTCAGCTTGCCTTTTTCACCCATTTGCTTTTAAACCGCCATTGTGTCTTTCTTGGAGGCTGCAAGCAGCATGTTGCTGAATAATGTCTCTTTATGTGTTAGCTTGCTCTAATTTTGAATCTTGAAAAAGTTCAAATTCATAAGTGGTTTTGCCTTAGATTACAGTACTTGGGAGGGGTTGACTTGCTGGCCTAGGTTATGCTACTGTCTGGCTGGCTTGTAGATTTTAAAGGTAATCTCAAGTGTGAAAAAAGATGGAATTGAAGTGGGACTAAAAGTGTAGTTCTTGTAGTGATAGGGCAGGTTTGCAATTAGTGCTCAGTTTCTTCACATGATCGAGCAAATTAAAGCAATGGTGAACTTGGATCTAGTGTGTTATGCAGCTATAAATATAGACAAATATTGTTGAAATGAATGTTTAGCTTCAGATTTACACTGGCATGAAAGCTGAATGCAAGTTGATCTTCCTGTTAAATATTTTTTTAATCAAAATGACAGCATGTATATGCATAACTAGTATAACCATTGCTGTGGTAATTTGAAGGGATGTTCTAGTTCTTTATTGCTTCAAATAAGAATAATAGAAGTAGGGCTCAAATTCATATGTATTAAAAGATTCACATGTTATTACAGTAAATTATCTGCTTATGACATCCAATGATAAACATCTTTTGAGAGTGGATTTTAATAACTTGAAGACAGTTATTCCCATTCTATTGATTTTTGTCCTTAGAAGTCCCCCTTTGGCTGAAGCTGCTTGTGTGTTTTATATTTTTTTAGCTAGGAAAGAAAATTTTGTATGTTGAGAGAAAACTCCCAGGAGGCTGATAATTAGATGGTAGAATTCTGTGGAGAATGAGCTTCTGTGCTGATAATTTGTCCTGCAATAAACAGTCTTGCTACTATCTCTCAATCATAGACCTTTACCGTAAGTGTTGGCGATGCAGGTTGCTTAAATTTTCCCCTCTTGCCAGTCTGGAAAATGCTGGTCTGCTGATCTGGAAATTTTAGGCTTAGAGCAATTTTTGTTACTGATGTAGACAACTGAGAAATTTTATTACTGGGGGAAATAGAGTATACATTTCACGGCTCAGTGCTTGTAATGGTTGGAGATTTCAATCCCTATTTGAGATAGAGGAAATAGAATTTAAGTATGAGATCCTAACTGATTTGAATCGGTAACTCCATTAAAGTTATATTTATTATACACCTCCTGACAGCGATCAAGGTTTCATTTAATAAATATAGCACTGATACTACAGTGAAATTCATGTCCACATAGGGCTGCTGATCAATTCATTTTTCATTCTTCACAAACACCTTTACATAGCTAGAACGTACAAATAATAGTATTCATGTTAGCAGTTAAGTGATTACTGAGATATCGACCTGTAGCTTTCGGAAAAATATAATCAAAGAATAGGCTATAGACAGACTAAAGGTGCTTTGTTAGTATGTACTATGTAAAATCTCAGCCATCTTAAACTTGGAAACAAAACTGCAACCCTCACAAAAGAGAGCAATTCCATTTTTTGGTATTGTACTCAGAGCACTGTGGATGCTTCTGTGTAATCATAAAAGAGTTATTAAAGATCACATAAATGAGCACTTTCACACAGAGATCACAAGAAAAGACCAATCACATTTGTTTGCTGAGTCTGAAATGTTAGATTTTCATTAGAAAGCCATTGGGCAGCATAATTATGTGCAAAACAGACTGCTTATGTTTCAGAATTAAAATGTTTCACACAGATCTGAGTTGGATCCTTTGTAATATTAATGGCATGGAGATGCAGCTAATTTATTCTTTGTGGATAATAGCAAACCCCTCAAAACCTCTACACCCACCTTTTACTAAAATTCAAGTTTTCGAAACGGTGTATTTGGAAGTGTTTGACACATTGAAGTATTTTTTTTTAATAACAGCAGGAACTTGAGGCATTTAAATAAGAATAAGCCCTGATATTTCCAGAGTATGAAATTACTTATTTTGATATTTCAGCAAAACATGAATATACATACTGCACTTTTATTTTTCTTCCAAGCAGGGTATCATTAAATGTGTCCTTTCCTCGACAGTTTTGAACAGTAAGTCAAATCTGATCCTCATCCCAGTGATATCATTTAGAATTTTGCTATTATCTTTAACAGGATCAAACCTTTCACAAAAGGCATTAAATGAGCTAAACTGTAGAAACAATAATGGCAAGGTTAGGAATTACATTTTTAGGTTATCATAAAAAATTTGCTCCATTCAGCAACCATAAGTCAAAAAAGAAATAAATTGTAAACACAGAGGAAGGTCTTTAAGGTTAAAAAGGCTACACGTTCCTTTGTAGCCTCATCTAGGTGTTCCTGTTCTGGCAGGGGGATTGGGCTAGATGATCTTTCGAGGTCCCTTCCAATCCCTAACATTCTATGATTCTATGAAAAAAAAAAAAAATCTTAATTCATCTTGTGGACAAATTCCACGGAATTAGGGAATTTATGTGGAACAGATTTCAGTTATATTTCTTGTATTGGCAATGTAATGTTTGGATGGAGAAACTTTTTTTTACAGGTTTTGCTGATAAACTAGATTTTATAGGAAGGCATGTCAATAGAAGGAATCATGATTTTCTGCTTAGCAATTAGGAGTACTGCAGTATCATTTAACAAAATGTGACTTATGATGGCTACAGAGCACTTGATTGGGACTACCTGACTTGAGATGAGACTTTGAAAATAAGATTTGTTTCTCAAACTTGTTGACTTTCAATAGGAACCTGGCTATCTTCTCATGTGTCATTGTAGGGTTTATTTGTAAGAAACAATGTTAACGCTTCTGTTTAAAAGCTGTGTTTCAGAAACTCAGCAGGCTCAGTTTGCAAACTCTATTATATCTAATCCTCTTAAAATATGTATGTGGTAGTAAGCATATCAAGTGGATATATGCAGTGACTCTATTTTTGCAGGATAGCATTGAAGGTGGGGCTGTTCAATGTTTTTGTGTAAGCTCTGATCTAATAAGAAAAACCAAGGAAATAAAAAATGAATCAAGTCTTGTGGCATAAGTGGCAGAAATAAGGGTAACCAGAATGTGGACAGGAACAATGGAAAAAGTGATATAGAAAGCCTCAAATAAAGAACTTCATCCAAGCAGTGGATGGCGTGTCTGTCACAGAGAAGCATGTTTAGAATTGCTCATTTGTTCAGATAGAAGTAGGAGGCTGAATATTATTCATAATTAGCAGGCTTTTCAAATCTGCAGCAGGCTTGCATTCTGTGGCACAGGTATTGATACATAAACATGGAAATTCCAACATGACATAGGTGAAATGAAGCATCAGCTTTGTCCCAGCTATATTGTAAAATGTAAAGGAAATAAAAATCAGTTTGACTAGCTAAATGAAAGGGGACATTTGGGAAGGACACAATTACCTGTGTCACATTTGACCACATCCTTGTGCACTGACACAAAAACTTCTCTTGAAGGCATGTTGAGATTAGAGTACAATTGGTCAGGAAACTGCTTTAATCTTCTTCAGAAGAGTGACTACTACTCTTTATATGAATATATCTGAGGCTGTCATCCCCATGGGAATAGTAGGATTATGTTGAATACTACAATATCTGAAAAGCCAGTCTCCTTTGGATAAGAACGCCAGTTTTGAATGGTAGCACAATGGAGATGGTCTGATTAGAAAATGGATTTGTTTTGTGGCAGAAGAGTTTGTATTAATAACATATAATAAACAGTTGAGCTCTTTGATGTTGCTTATAGCTAGTGTAATGGTGGATCTTTAATCAGAAGAAAAGTCTGTATGTATGTTGAAAAGCATAGGACATTATAATTAGAAAGCTTTATTGTAGTATTAAGTGTAACAACATTTTAAATATGAGAATCAATGGCTAGTCAGATTATATAAAGGGTACTTATGTATTGGTGAAGATGCTTTATCTAAATAAGATTCTACTTGCAAGACAAGCTAGTTTCATAGATTCATTGTGTTTAATTGCAGAAAGATGACTCTCAAAAATGGTTTGGTTTAAAATGGGTGTTTCAGTACCCCATTCACAGCAGATAAGTGAAAACAGGGAGGGTTTCTGTCCCTTTTCATCTTTATTGGACTCAAATGACAGTGATAAAGCCAACACGAGTAAAGAAATGTTAAAGCAATCTCAGATTTTGTTTTACAGGAAGGATCATTGGTCTTCATGAAGAACTGGGGAAAAAATGGTTGATATTACTATTAAGAGCTAATGCAACATATTGTAATCTTTGTTTAAACAGTTGACAGGCAATTTTCTTCATTATGTAGAAGGTGCATTTGAGGGAGAATGGCTTGAATATGCAAGGAGGTTCAATATCGGATAACACTGAGCTTGAGTGTTTGCCAGTTCATAGACGATGAGGATAAGGTATCTCAGGTTTTTTGTTTGTTCATTTTCTTTATAGAAAGGAAACAAAACCCTGTCGGAGATTTAACCTTGTTGTATTTCTAATGGGAATTCCTGCCATAAATGTTGAATGGGATTAACCAACCTGAAATTTTTTGTAAACAAAAGCTAAATCAATAAACATGAAAAAAGGTACAATGTACATCTGTTTTATCAGGAAACATTCAAAAGTAGTTGATGAGAGCACTTAAAATCCAAAGAACTTTGAAGCGCAAACTTGCTGAAATGAAATTGAAAACTCTTGTTCACAGAATCACAGAATGTTAGGGATTAGAAGCTACCTTGAAAGATCATCTAGTCCAATCCCCCCACCGGAGCAGGAACACCTAGATGAGGTTACACAGGAAGGTGTCCAGGCTGGTTTTGAGTTTGTAGAGAGAAGGAGGCTCCACAACCTCCCTGGGCAGCCTGTTCCAGTCCTCAGAAAAGGCTATGAGATTGTTTAAGCATGATTTCCCCTTGGTGAAGCCATGTTGACTGCCCCTAAAGACCCTCTTATGTTTGACATGCCTTGAGATGGCACCAAGGCTAAGTTGTTCCATTGCCTTCCCAGGGACGGAGGTGAGGCTGACCGGTCTATAGTTACCCGGGTCCTCCTTCTTGCCTTTTTTGAAGACTGAAGTGACATTTGCTTTCCTACAGTCCTCAGGAACCTCTCCTGTTTCCCATGACTTGGCAAAGATGATGGAGAGTGGTCTAGCAATAACTTCAGCCAGTTCTCTTGGCACCCGTGGGTGCATCCCATCTGGACCCATGGATTATTTGATATCCAGATTGCCTAATTGTTCCCTAACCCAGTCCTCATCAACAAGGGCAGACTTCTCCATTGTCCTGACTTCCTCTGGGGCCTCAGCAGCACGGGGCTCCTCAGGACAGCCTCTGGCAGTGTAGACAGAGACAAAGAAGGCATTCAGTAACTCTGCCTTCTCTGTATCTTCTGTCACCAGGGCACCCACCTCATTCATCAGTGGGCCTACATTGCCTCTAATGTTAGATTTATCTTTCTGTTGTCCTTGACCCCTCTTGCCAAGTTTAATTTTAAAGAGGCCTTATCTTTCCTGGTTGCCTCCCTACATCCTCTGACAACAGCCTTATATTCTTGCCAAGTGGCCAGCCCCTCCTTCCATGATCTGTAAACTCTTGTTGCATTTCATAGGATTTGGATTAAGACCCAGTTCATCAGGGCACTTGAAGCGTGGGCTTAATTTTAAACATATTGATGATTTCCTTGATTTAATTAAATTGTTCGTGATGTTGAGTGCTTTCAGGGCTCTGTGAGCAGATGTGAGGTCACTGTGTGGATAGATTTCCATTGCAATGTAAAGTTCCAGATGTCTGAGAACTGGGGCAAAACAGAGAAGGTGAGTAGAGAATCTGTTTTGAAAACTGTTAGGGAATGTATTTCTCACAGGGCTTGCCTACTATTGTTCTTTTCTGTAAGCAAAGAAGTGACTTCCAATGGTATCATTAGCTAAGTGAGGCGGTCCTCAAAATAAGATCCTATGCATTCATTTATGTAGAGCACATGAATATCCTCTGTGTATAGCCTTGTATTTTTATTTGTATTAGTTATACTTGTTTGGCATAGTTGCATGTTTTAAATTTAGAATAAGGTGATAGTGTTCATAGGGGATATGAATTCATGGCTGTTGCCTATGCATAATATATGCACCATATGTTATAAGACAGCCCTTAACTCCATGATCAAAGTCATCTCTTCCCAAGCTTGATGTCCTGTATTCAGGTTGTTGTTTTTAGTGCTAAATAGAAGATAATTAAATAGAAGTTAACTGTGTCGTTTTCATCATTTCTGTGATTTGTTGTCATGATGTGCTTTCCACTCCTATTAACAATGACAAAAGGAGAAAGTGGCACCGATACGGCAACTAGATATTTTAGATACTTCTACGGTTCTTTTTAATATTATAATAAGAAAAGAAGTCTTGACTATGAAAACAAACTTGGACAAGGAGATTTTTTTTCTGATCAGATTGGTTTAGAAAATCCAGGGAAGCCAGATTTTTCTAGTCTAAATGTTGAGATATTTCTGATTTCCTTTCACACAGGTTTATACATCACATGTCCTTTGGTTTTTTTACCAAACTTAATTGGCAGTTTGCCTGTGAACAGTTACTGTCACTTAATTACAGGTGCATTTTCACAGGTACATGAGCACATCTTTTCCATTTACTTCAAGCAGAACTTAATTACAATCCATAAAGGACGACTAATGATAAATAAGCTGGAAAAGTTGAAGAATAAATCTTTCCCATAAGGTTTACTTTAAAAAGGATTTTTCAGGAAAAAAAAAAATTACCTAAAACCAAAGACTTATGCCAGTTGATACAGAATAGCACAGAATAAAATCTCCTGCAAATTTGCAAGTGTGCTGAGAACTTGTTCTTTTTCCCCCAACAGTAAACAAAATTAAGTTGTTATTGGCTTTCACCTACAGCTATGAACGTGAAGTCCAAAACACTATTCTCTTGGAATAGCAATGTGTTTGCATTAATTTAGTGCATACATGAACAAAAAGCATATAGAACAAAGCAAATTATATTCTTTCCTGTAAGCTCTTGACCTTGCCATAACAGAAGAGATCTTATTACGGAGGGCAACGTGAATATATTTTAAGAGAAGCAGGTAATTGCTATAAATGTTACTGGTTCCTGAAAAGAGTTCTGTTTCTTGTCTGTATAGTGCTGTTGCATTCCTTGTCATATTCAACTACACTGTAAGTTACTTTGCACTTGAGACAATGTTTGCTTGTCTTATGGAGTGTAATGTAGTACTTGTTCATTTGCTAGTTTAAGAAAAAAAACTAAACATTCTTTATGAGTTTAGACTAGTTTTGAACTTGCACCAAATGGTATTTAGTTCCTCTCTTTGGGAGTAAATGCCATAAAATTAGACTATATTATTTATATTTCAGGTTTTGCTCTGCTTATTTCTATAAAATCTTATTTTAAATAAAGGGGGAGGACTAAAGGTTATGACCAAAAAAATGATGCCCACATCATGGAACAAATGTCCTAGTAGAAAATTGGGCTGATTGTTCTTAATATTCAGTGCTGTGCTGCCTGTAACTTTTAAAATGTTCTAGAATTTGTAAAATTATTTGACCAGAATCTTCAGATGTGTGAAAGATTTTTCTTCAAGCTTCAGGGGAGGAAAAAAAAAAAAAAAAAGAAAAGGTAGACAAATAACAAAAACCCCCACCAAAACAAAAAAGCAGCAACCAAACAAACATACAACCAACAAGCAAAACCAAAAGTAGACTATACTTCTTTACATGAAAAATGAAGAGCAATGTATTTTCATCAAAGAAAAGACTTTTGCAACAAAGAGGAAAAGCGGTGGTGGGCTTCTGAGAACCATTAGGTGACTTTAGTCCACATCTGAACCCACCAGGGTGCTGGAAAAGTTAGTTTTAAGTTTCTTGGTCCTCTGATGGATATATCTGATAAATTCTCAAAGTATGTGCACAAAATAGGATTAGACTGTTTATACCCTTGATCCCCTTTTTTTCTGTTCTCAATAAATGGTTAACTTATCTCACAAGGTTAATAGCTATTGTTGAAATAATTTGGCAGAACATTCATAACTAAAAATAAAGACATGGAAGTTGCTGAAAATAGCAATGGTAAGTATTGGTGGAAATTACATGTCTCAAATGGGAACTTGAGCTGATAGAAATTACTTATGTAGGTTGAAACTGTCAGTATCTCTGCTCTGTTGCACCTCTCTTTTAATGACTATTTCCATAGTTTCTTGTCCCAATTTAATCCTGACTTGACATTTTCTAAGTAATACATTTGTTAGACCGCAAATAAGTCAGGAATGATGGCAGAAACATTTTGATATTGGTGAGCTGAATTCAAATTGAGGTTATAAGAAAAGTACTCCAAGAACAAAGCAGATTTTTTTTTTTTTTTAGCAGAGCAGAACAGCTCTACTCTGCCTGTGGTGTTGGGGGGGCTAGGGTGGGGAGAGTAGGTGTCTTGGCCGTGCTGTGGTATTTTTTAAATGTGTGTAGAACTTTGGTGTTCAAAACAGACTTACCAAAAGCTTAGAAATTAAGCCTTCAGTTTAAAAGAAGACACTGAAATTCTAGAACTGAACGTGAAATAGAAGGGCTCCATTTGACAGACTAACAAAACCAGGTTTCCTATTTAGAAAGGCCAGTTGTTGGAAACATACAGCCTAAACAGACAAGTTCTGCAATGTGATTGTTTAGGAATTAAAATATTCTTATAGAAACATAGGCTTATTTTTAATTTCAACTGCCCAAGAAATGTCTTGCTCTTAGAGTAAGAATCACTTGTATTGTTAAGAAGGTCTGTTCCTGCTGGTAGTAGCTTCTAGCTTAGGAAAAAAAAATAGAATTCCCTTGCTGCTCTTGAGTTAGTTGGAATAGAAACCAAGCAAGTTATGATCCCTTGGGGAATGAACAACTCTTACGGCCTGTGATCAATAAACTCAAAATTTTTCAGGCTTCAGGAACTACCTATCTATATTTAACAAACTAAACAATCCTCTTGCTGTATTCCCATATAACAAATTTTATAAGGAAATATACAAAGAAATTTATCTTAATTTTTTTCTGTGATACAGGCTTCTAAATCTTACAGAAACATAGATGTATCAAAATATTATCTGCATATACTCATCTGTATATTTTCATAGCTGTGCCTTATGCTATACAAACTCAAGAATTATTGAAATGTGGGTTCTTGAGAACCTGTGTTCTGGTCTTGTTAGCTTCCTACCCATACCCTCCAAGGCTATAAAGCTCATTCCGTTCAGCAGACTAATTATTTTTTTTACATAGTTGACTGGAATTCTGATACTTCTGCTGCCAGGCTGACTGGCATTATTTAGTTGCTTTCTGTGTCTGCCCTTGTCTGCACCTTTCCTGTGCAAATACACATGCACACAGAAGCAGACCAAATTAAAGTTAATATTGAATCCCATAAAACTTCCTTCAGCAATGTTGGATTAGCTTTAATTTTTAATAATGTATTGAAACAAATATTCTTCCATTCATGAACACTTAATTCTGCAGCATCAGTGGTGAGAACATTTGTTGAACTTACTACTTGACTGCATGGTTTTTTAGTTGTTTATTTAATGTGAAACTGAAGGAAAACATAGTCCTTATGAATTAAAAAGGAATGAATACATGTAGTGCTGTAGTTAATAATTTTTCAGAATGTACTTTATCATGTACAAGATTGGTGCTGCCAAGGTAAACAGGACTATTGCACCCTAAATTTAATTAACTAAGGGTGATTGAGGAGGCATATTCCACAACAAGCAGAGGTCTACTATTTATAGATCTAGTAGAATTTATAGGTATTTAATCACTGTCATAAACAGTGTGCTGTAATGCTTTTTTTTTTTTTGTTGTTAAATGCGTGTGAACACATGCACAGAAAAAATAATTTTTAGATCTAATACAAACTGTAGCAAGTGGAGAAGCGTGTGAGTAGAACTATGTAAATTCATGCTAGTTGAGCTCAAAGTAGCTGAGGAATATCTTAATGGAAATGCTGACCTTTGTAAATTTTGAAGGAAAAACTGAAAAGCATTTCGAGGAAGGAATTTCTGCCTAGCCTAGTGTTCATAGAAAAATCTTTTATGTGATCTTTAGATAAAAATCTACAAAGTATTGACTAAGTGTGAAATGCTTGGTAAATTGAAATTTGGAGGAGGGTAACAGCACAAAAATTCAGCAAAAAGTGATACATCTTATGTTTAGTGTTCTTTGCATCATGTGATGACAATAGGCATGGTCTTCTGGCAATTAAAACCAAAATATGTTTTCTCAACAGTCAATAGGCCCCAACCTAAGTTAGAAAATAAACTTCGTGAATATTTGCAGGTATATTCTGGCTGTTTAATTTTAATTAAAAGGCTCCTTTTATCACTTCCTTCAGGAATTATTTGGGAAATTGTTGCTAGGTATTTGACTGCTGGTAGTTTTAGTCTGTCCTCTACACTCTGCATTTGTGCCTTTGTGTATTTTTAGCTATGGAAGAAAAATATTTTCATTTATCAGTGATGTTACTTGAACAAAACTACATTTCCATAAATTCTTTGGTTCCTTTTTTCTTCTCTTATTAAAAGCTCTCTTTTAATATTCTGCCTGTGCATAAATTCAAGGACTCTGAAAAAGGAAGATAATCCTTTCTTGTCCAGTAGTGCAACTAGAAAATTAATTTTTAAGTTAAAACTTCTTGTTTCAACATTCAAGTAAAATATTCATAAACTTAATAAAAATTTTCAGATCTTTTTCATAGGGCTTTTTATTTTTAAAGCCAGAGGTTATTATCAGATCATCTAGTTTGACCAATATATACCAGATAAATGATTTCTTGTCAAACTAATTGTCTCTGGGCTACAGCAAAGAGCAAGAAATATTAGGAGTCAGACAAACATAATTTGAAATAATCTGAAATAAATTTGAGGTTAGATGCTGATTACCCAGATGCTGGCAGATGGAATCTCCTGTCCTTCCCTGTAGTTTTCCAGTTCATGTAGTATGAAGGCCTGTTTCTGTAAAAGGATACTGTTCACATCTGATGACTTACACATATTGATACCTATTTCTATTGTTAAGGAAGAGAGGAAGAAAAGTATTTAAGTAAATTGCAAACAGCCTCGGAGTCTGTAGTCTTCCACCTCCTTGTGTTCGGTCAAATGTACACTTGCAATTAGCAGAGAAAATGCTGATGGTTTGACATCTGAGATTTTAGGAAGTTTGACAGTTTGTTTCCTAGATGATTTGTGAGCTGCTCTAGCTGTGTTTGTAGTACTCTTCAGGAGTATATCCTGATTTTAAGATTTGTGGTATGTATAACCATGTTATCTAGCAAAAAGTATAGAAAAATAGAGGCATAAATTTCTGATGACATGTAAATAGCATGGGGGGTGTAAATAATGCACTTATGTCAACTCAAGCTTTCTTTGCCCTTCTAAATTCCTTTAAATCCCAGAGAAAGTTAATATTTTTAATTAAATATATATAAATATATATATATATTAATACCAGAAAAAGTCCTGTTGCAATGAGATTCAGTGTTGTCTTACAGGAGGCCTACAAACTCTGGGAGCTGCTAACTGTAAACGACAGAATCAGAACATGTATCCACAGACGCTTGTTCCAATGCAGAGAGAGTTTATTTCAAAATCTATAAAGAAAACTGAGCTTTCTGAATGGTTATTATTCTCTGTCTGTAGTGCCATGATAGGGATGGGGTTTCTCTTTTGTGTCAGATTTTTGTCTCTGTAGATATGAATGCTACAATCAATGCACGGGGGAGCAGCACTCATTTTCTACTACTAGCTGAACTATCTACTGTTGCTTCTAGTCAGATGTGTGCAGAAATGCTCTGTGCAACCATTAGTATGACTTTTTAGTAGCAACTCGTGTTTGCTCGAGGGCTCTATCATCAATCTACTTCTGCGAATTTCCCTCTGCCTCTGTTCATTCTGCCAATACTGGATACAATTTCTGTGTCATGAAATAGCTGCTGTGGACTGCTATCAAGAGGTTATGTGAAGATGTCCTGGTTTTGTTAAAAACAAGTTTCTCTTTCAGTGAATTTTGCCTGTCAACTAAAGCCTTCATATTAACTGCATTTTCCTGGAGAACCAGACACGTGTTTTGGTAAACCTAGCAATGGAATGCAAACTTATTGATAAGCATAGATGGACATCTCTCGAGAGGGGCAACAATACATCTGCCAGGGTTTTATTGTCACCCCGCAATCTTAACCCTCGACAGAAGAGCTATGAAAAAATAGAGTAAGAAAACACCAAACCATGTGTAACTGGGTTTGCAGCTTATCACTCAGGAAAAGAGATAAAACTGGCTGCATTTTGCAAGTCTGGGAGCCAAGGTGAGATATGTGAGAATTTGGACACCTTTCTATGTAATATCTTTTGGGACAGCTTTTGCTAATCCTTTAGTCTTTACCATTCCATCCCTGATACCCAAATTTGTTTTTGGAGGTAGTTGATTATCTATTTCTCTTTGTCTCAAATGTTTATGGGGAGGTGAACACACCCCTCTGCAACTTCCTCCTGTTGACCTGAGCATTTCAGTGAGAAAATGAGATAAATCATCTTGCCTTCTTTGTGTTTGTACCATGTTCTGTGATTTGATGTACTACTTTTCCTCTGTTGATGTTGAACCAGTCGTCTTCTTACAAAGCCCAAATAACCTTCTTTGACTTTTCTCCTCAGATTGCTCAACAAGTCCCTACAGCTGCTCATTTTTATCTGCCTTCATGCTTTGCATGAACAGATGGTGACTATTACAACTTTTCTTGCTGTGTACAACCAAAATTCAGCATAGCATAGCAATGATTTACTTTGGGCTGAAATATCCCTTCACAGATCACAGTTTGTATAATTCAGTTGCTATCAGCCTTACATGTATTAAGTCACAGCCTTAGGAACTCATTAAGAGGCACTAGACTTTCTCTGAGTGACTCAATACTGTCGATTCATTATAGGATGCTCAACTCCCACCACTTGTAAAAATGAAAAATTCTGCTTTTTAATAATAATATCCTCTAGCTGGCATTACTTTTATGCTGTGGCACAGTCTATCTGTACCAAATGTCTGTCCCTTCTTAGGAGGTGAAGTTTACTAGTTGTCTGTTGGCCAAGGAACCTGTTCTGTGGCAACTGATCATGTAAGAATTAAATTTTAGAGATTAATTTTCATCCTGGTAAAGAACAGCCATTAGCAGTAGCTCTTTGAGGAACTGTAAAGCCTTCAAACACTGATCGCTTGTTTTCCTTCATTTTTTTCTAATTGAAGAAGAACAATTTAGCATAAAACCTTTTTATTCCTTCTTGAACAGTTCATCATTAGACAGCCCTGACAAGGGAAGCTAAGGTTGAAAGGACACTGTGTTGTCACATTGCAGTTCTGACTTACAGAGTTCCTGTTCTTGCCTCTTTGTTCCTGCCTCTGTTGTACAGTGCAATGGTTTACAGGTATACTAAAACAAGTGTTCTGCACAGATCTGACAGGGACTGAATCAGGGAACTTATGTGGATAAAGAATAGTCCTTTTTTTATTTTACCCAGACCTTAGATTCTCAGTTCAGCCTTACAAAAGCTTTACTGGCACAAGATGAAGAGGCACAATGCTGCGGAATCTGTAACTGTAGATAAGTAAAGAGCTTTTCTTACACTGGCAGAGCTGCCAAACCCCTTGTTTTGTGAAACTTCTCCCCCTAGTTATCTTTTCATCAAGCAACTGATGAAATTGGATTGTAGGCCTTAAAAACACAAACAGAAAATTCCACAGTTTTGTGTTGGTCTCGTGTATAGTATGATCAAGTGTAGAGCATCCTGTTGGAATCACTCAATACATTTTCAAAGCCAGCTTTGTCTGATTACTACTACTAAATTCATAATATCTAATGATAAAAAAGTCTGTCAGAGTTTGCATCCTGTGACAAAATAGAAACTACGAACTTTAGAATTAAAATTTAGATTGGTAAGTGATTCTTAGATAGTTGTCTTTCCTTGGAAAAACTTTAAGATGATGGGTGTTTATTTTTTAATATCTCTGGAAAACAATGTAGAGATAAAATGTTAAGTCTAGGGTTGGAAAACCTGAGCAATTTCCAAACTTTATTGAGCACTTCTTTTCCTGGATTATAGAAAGCAAATACCTAACCCTTCTGAGATGAGTTAATCACTACTGTTGATACTGCTGCCAAGCATTGACACTTGGTAGCTGTATCACAACCATCTAGAGTACAACAGATTAGAACAGTGGTGAGGACTACTGTAAAAATGACTAAGAATTTTAAATGTTGATCATACAACCTGTATATTGAAGTAGATGCTCTTGAAACTATTCTGCCTAGCTAAGAGTGTGTGTATATCTATAAAATCTGATTGTGGAATTACAATAGCTTGAATAAAATGGAAGATTACTAATGGAAACCTTTTATTTAAAGTTATGGTGGGTTTTTTTAGAGGACATTTTTCTTTTTAAACTAATTCTTGGTGGTAGTTGAAAAACAATATAGTGATACTAGTGAGAATCTCTTCTTGATTTAAAAATTCTTGCATGGTATTGATGGATTTTTTTAAGATTGAAGAAATGAAGGAACATTTCAAAATCCTTTATTTATATCTGGTATTTTAAATAGACTGCATTTTTCTGACTAAAATTTTGAGCAAGATACCCAATGACTACTTCGAAGATGTTCTAGCAATGTTCCACTTGCCGAGACAACTGTAATTTAATGCATACAGGAAACCTCCAACCAATAATATTTTTAAAATGTGTGAAGGGAGAAGTTTTGTTTACTTTTGTGGCCTACTCTGCATCTCAAGTACTGAGAAGCAATAGAAAAGTGAGGTGCTAGACACAGTTGCCGAGCCAGTGTAGGCACTTGCCCCTGCACATCGTTGTAAATGCCTCAAATTGCTGGTTTAGACATGTTGTGTTACCTTTAAAAAGAAATTTAAACCAATTTCCCTCTAAAATTTTCTGGCACAGTGGCAAATAGATGAAGCAAGAGGATGTGCTGCTATGACCAGTGACACAGAATTTGTGTCATACCACAACTGATCAACTTCCCAGTATTTCTGCAGCATGCATATAACTTATTGTAACAAAAAAAAGGCTTACATTCTCTCAATTTGAGAGCAGTAGTGTAACTTCACAGATCTATTATAACTTGTTATAGTCATAAATAAGTATATTTTAAACATGATTATTGCAAGGTGCGTTTAATTAGTAATTAATCACTGAACTTTTAAGAGATTTTGATTAACCCACAGGGGTTGTTGAATTGAACTGCTGTTTTAAAGCTAGTTTCAGTGAAAAGCTACAGTGACATCAGATTTGTATGTGTTTGTGTTTATAAAGGGTACAAATTGCTGCTATTTCACTAGGCAGGTCCAAGTAGATATGCAAAAAAGCACCAGAATTGGAGTGTCATAGGGAAAGGAAACAATTTGTGCTAATTAATACATTATACTCAAGTATCAAAGGAAATAAAGAAAATCTGAAAATAAAGCACTGAGTCTATTGTTACAATTATTAGTAGTGCCTGATGATTCAATGTCTTTCTGCATTCTCACTGGCAAGCTAGAAGATGTTTAGATTCCCTGTTACAGCTCTGTTATATTTAATTGAACTTTTTGTTTTGTTGTGAAATTCTGCCTTTGGAGCTCCTCCCAGTTTCTAGTAGAGAGTTAAATACCTATTCCTATCTGGGAAGAGCTAAAGGTAATAAAATAGTTCTCCCTTGCTGCTTCAATTCCTGTGCTCTGTGAGTAATGTTATGTGAATTTTGTTCTCTCAGTCTTGTAACAGAAATATGTGCACCAAAGACTATCAAGAAATAGAAGTGGGTGTTTGAAACTCTACTGAAAAATGTTATGTTTAAGGTGCAACAAGTGAGTGGCCTGAACTGACAGTGCAGTGATGCATGGCATGCTTTATTCCTGGGCTAGCTCACTGTACACTTTCAGACCTCAGCATTTTTTAAGGTTGTTATTGGTAAATGATAGATGCTAAACTTAGATGTAGGGAAAGGCTCTGTAACCAGCTGTATCTGTGCTGTATTTTGTTTCTAGCAATGTAAGAATTGGTCTTGTCTTCCCTGTTTGTAACTAATGTATTCTGTTATTTGGAACTCTCAAGTTGCTCTTTAGCTGCAAAACCAACCAATTCATTGTACCACATTATTTCATGCAATTCATAGTCAGAAAAATTTTCAAGTAGTTATTTTTGAATACAGATATGATATGTCCACAATACAAACTACCATAAATGTTGAATAACTTCTAAATACAGTGATACTGTTTCAGTTGGTAGTTGGTGTCAGTGATTCCCAAAGCTGTATATGTAGACTTCGGTCAAGAAAAGCATCCTCTTGATGAGCCCTGGAGGCATTTTGCTGTCTGTACATCAATGGGATGTGAAATATTTTTCTTTGTATTGGTAAGCCACTGTTTATGCTTGGCCTGCTTAAAGGCTCTGAGTACTGTAGTCTGAACCTTGCTGTTTGCATATTCCATACCAATGTGTAAATGTTGGAAGAACTGTAGGGGAATATAAAGCTGGAGAAATCTAACAAGTGGAAAAATGGAATAAGAGTCTTCTAATAATAGTGTGTTGTTATTTGAAATGAACCCAAATAGTACAGTTCACTTTTGTGTATGGATATTGATTTTTATCTTAGAAAACAGCTATTCAGTTTAGTGTCCATTCCTAGATAAAACACTATTTTCTATTTTTATTAACACAAAAGTTGTACCTGCTTACTGGAAACAATGTTTCTGGGAGAAAGAATTTTGTCCAAGTTGTCAGGAGGTGCCTTGAAAAAATGCAGTTATACCTTTGTACCTGTATGCTCACATTGTGTCTGTCTTCAGTCTAATTCTTGCTATGTTTTAAAATCTCTCTAATTCTGGGACAGAATTTCCACATTTGTGAGATATGTTATTGTTTGGTATTGAGGGGAAAAAAGAGGGAGAGAAGCAGCAGCATTTTGAGCAGCTAAATTGTAATTTCTTATTGACTAGTGAAGGAACTCCAGGAAATGACCAGGTACCAAAGACACCTGATGAGTGTGACTCGTTGGTGCTTACGTTGCTTGCCTAGGAAATGGTGCAATCAGTGCTCTGCAATGATTGCATTTTGCGCATTCATTTGAGAACTCTGTAGAATGTATTAGAACATAATGGCTAAAATTTCCATTGGAGAGATTTCTAATCCGTGGCAGAAATTTTTGGTTAAAAAGAAGCCAAAAATGACTTTGCTTATGCTATCCATCTGCCTTTTGTTTTAGGGGAGCCTAACCTATTAGCCTTTATGTGTATGGGGAGATTGATTTTGATCAGGTACCTTTTTTACAGCTTCAAAACTTTGCATTCATTTTAAGGTTATTTCAGACCTTACTCAAGAGTATGCTCTTGGAAACTGTTGTTTCTGAGATAAGATATAAAGTTTGGCCTATATATTTTTGAATATTTTTTTTTTCTTCTTGGTAAACTTTGACAAATTGACGAATTTTGTCTTGTGTCCTGATTAATGTGAGCTTGGGTAGTGCTACGCTTGCCTCATGTTGATCTGGGTAAGATAGTCATAGCCTGTTCTTGGCTGTTTCCAAGTTTTACGTAATATGCCATTAGCAAGACTGTTTTCATTCAGTGCAGGAGGAATTGATCCCTGCATATATTTTGTAAAGCCACTAGGATTCTTTGGAAAATAAAGTGCTAGGTAAATATCAGACATTAAACCTATGCTGGTTTTGCTGCAGTTATGTATAGCTGATATTTTCAAATATTATTTTTGCTGCTGTATTTCTTGGTGTAATAGGTTTTTTTTTTGTACTTCTGTGTCTAAATGCTGACTAGCTTCTCTCTAACAGATCTGCTAAGTTTTTAGACTGTATAGCAAAATCTGATGACTCTTTGCAGCATAGAATACATCCAAAATTCCAGTTATCTTGGCATCACCCAAATCTATTAGTAAACTGAGAATTTAATCTGCAGCCAAAAGTATAGTATGTATAGTAGTTTTAAAGGAATCAAAATTTTAACATGAGGGCCAAAAGTTTTAGCTAATCAACATTATTCTAAATCAAGTAGTTGAGATCTGTTTTGTAGGAAACACATTTTTAATTGTGATTTTGTATATTTTTATTTTATATTAATGATTATATGTAGTGCACAGCTCTTTGTAAATATTCACTGAATAGAAAACTAATATTTTAAATTAGATATTGATATGTGATAATTTGCAAGCATTGAAAATAGGTGAAGAAAAGCTAATGCTCTCAGATATTTGTTAAATAGTTAAGGTATTATTAATCAATAATATGGTCTGTGGGTGACACCTTTCTTTGTGAACAAAATGTGAGGTAAGGAATTCTGTGGAAAAAGTGCAGAGGAATGAAGAGAGTAACTGCAGCAGAATGCATACTGAGTTTCCATAGATTTGCAGGTTTTACATGTGTCCTAATTAAATTCTTTGGTGAATTGGAGCCTGAAGGTTATATTCATTTGTTTTGGAAGAAATCAATAGAAGTGGAAGGGTATAGATTCTTTTGTTATGTGGTAGCAGTCAACTTAAGCTACCGCAGTTAACAGATTAACTTTTTAGGTGAATTAGGACCGTAAATGGTGTTCTCAAAGGCAGTATAAGCAGCTTTGACAAAAGTTGCTGCTTCTAAAGCATTTTTAATTTTGATATTAAATAGGAAAATCAAATACATTGGACTCATTTACCTTGGAAACACTGACTTTTTCCCACCTAAAGCTTGGATCAATAAAGGAGGAAACTAAACTACTTTTTTTTTCTTATAACAACTTGTAATTTCTTCTTGTCCTTTGCCTATTTCAAAATAGATTCTGCAATTTACAGAAAATGTAAAAAAGTGACAAAGGTACTTTTAACATTGTATTTTCTTGTTTTCCAACATGTTTTTCCTCCACATGATGACTTTTGTCTCAAGCAGAGTGTGTCTATAGATTTCTGAATTTTCATAAGTGGCTATGATTTTTATGCTATTTCTGGGATGGGAATATTTGAATTGCTGATATTAAATGTCAAAAAGTATAAAATTTCAACTGATTTTAACACTGGATTTGTTTCTGCTGACACTATAATCAATGCGAGCAATTTGAATGGCAGCACAAGAATTAGGCTGAAGGATTCTCTAAAATACTTCAGAGAAGTGAAAAGAGGAGCTTATGCTCTTTTGGTTCAAATAGCACCTCATTTTATGGAAAGAGGTGAGTCACACAGGTCTTCATTGCAAAAAAACATTTTGGTATATGTGCTTATGCACAGACAGTGTTAGACATGAACAGGCAAATATAGATTTAAAACACGACATTGTTAGTGTTTGTAGTGAAATGATGTTTAAAACTCAAGGTATATGCTTTTGTACTAAAAGATGACTCAGTGTCAGTATGCTAAAAAATAATAGTGATTGCAGGTAGAAATTTTAGGTTATAGCATGACTGCTCTTAAACTATTCAAATTAATGTTCTTCACCACTATCCTGACTCAGGAGCAACCCTGGATAATAGGGAAGTTTTAATATTAAGCAAATCAATATATGATTAATTCCTAAGAGGTGGAATGTTGTCATCAAGTTGTCTTATGTACATGGATTATATGAAATATCTGTACTTTATAATCTTGCCAGGCACATAAAAATAAACAGGCTAGATGTGTGGAACTTGTTCTAAATAATTGTGTTTCTCAATAATCCTGCTTTCTGACTTTTCCTGGGTGACTAGAATGAATAAGCAATCAAATCTTAACCAGCAAAGTTGTTTCCTAAATGCTCTATTTTCAACAAGATGATGTACCAAAAGCTTTTGTATTAAAGTAATATTTTTTGTAATTTACAATTTTTACTCTGTATTTATCAAACATTAAAGGAAGAAAACCCAGAAGATGTGATTACAATCTAGTTGTTATAACCTAATAAAAAATAAAGTCATGTTATTTGTGTACCTTTTTTTTTTTACCCCAAAAATTTAAGTTAGAAGTTTTTTGAAAGGAATCCTAGTGTCATGAGGGATAGCCTTTGAATTTTTTAAATGTATTTTGATTCAGGCTCATTAAATGATTCTTTTGCCTTAAATTCTTTCCTGTGATTAGCTTATATGAAGCTTAATGAATAGATGGATGCTAATTTGTTTCATGTCACACTGGACTTCCCAGGAGATTTCTTTGTGTGCTGTATTACAAACTCATACCAATACCAAAAAAAGACGTGATTAATATTGTTCCATTTTTCATTCACAATAGCTATTGGCCAATGACAAATGTTTCTGCATTTAGCAGCAGAAAGGTAGGTACCATGACTGTTTCAGCTGTGGTAACTGACACTTAACGGAGAATTAGTGTGCTCTCATTTCCCTTCAAACCCTGTTTTCCTTCAACACAAAGCATCTAGAGTCTAACATTGATGGAATGCTGCTTTGTTTTGTTAAAAACTAGACAGGTGATTAAGGCCTTTTGATATATTCTTTTTGTTAAATGGCTTTTCTTCTATGCAAAGTAATGCAAGGAGCTTTTACAGCAAGTATGCTAAAGCTTAAAAAACAAATGCTTCTGTAATAAAACAGTTTGTACACAGTAAAGGAGTTTGGGTATTAATATTCTTGGGGTATAATTACTCAATGGTAAAAGTAACTTGGGAAATGTTGTAGGTTGTTCCCTGGAAGTAATTGTTTTATGTGTAAGCATCTTGTATGTTCCAATATGACAAGTCAACAAAAAGGCTGATGTACTGGAATCTATGCCCTGTACAGAATCTTTTATCTCTGTTTAGTGTGTGATAAAGTGCTACAATGGTGAATGACTTTCAATTCCCACACTTTTCCTTCTTGGCACTAACAAATTTTCATTCAGTGCCAAACTTTCAAGTCCAGGAGATTGTACTTTTCAAACTGAAAAGTCCTTTATTTGAAAACTGTACTGACAGTAGTAAACCTGAACAGATAATTCTTTGCAGTTTTTCCTCATATTTCCTTTGTACTGTGACACCTGTAATTAAGTCTTCTGCAATAAGCAAGTTAGCAATAGTTTTTCTTGCTCGATCATGAGTACACATTCATATCTGTACTCATATTCATGTTACACTCATTACATAATCTTCCACCAGTGAATGTATTTTGTCTTAGAGTAATAAACTCTAATAATCTTCTGTGGTGCTTAAAAGCCATGAAGGTCTATGATTATTGTGTAAGTCCAGCATCTTCAAACACAACTTTCACAACTTAAATACAAATTCACACTGAACACTTGTTAAATCATAGTATAAAAATTATTTAGGATAGGAAAAAAGAATAAAAGAGAAAATCTTGCTAAAATTCTGGGTAAGTAGAATTTCTGTAACAAGGATGTTTGACTTGAAAAATTTTGATGTGAAGTGTTTAAACAATATTGGAATGTAAAGTTATATTACAACTGTACATGAAATTTAGAAAAACAGAACAGGAACAGTCTCCTACCTTATTTCTTGAGGCGTAAGTTGTATTTTCTAAGTTATATTTTATTCCATCCAACCACTACTTAGTATCCCCTTGGCTGTTTTTTCTTACCTCTTCATACTACTCAAGAGGTAAGATGTGACTCTTCGTTATTCTCTCTTTCCTTTGGGTATAGTATACAATGAAGTTCTGTGGGGAGGGGGAAAAGAAAAATCTGTTTGTCATTAACATTCCTTGACTGTATTCCCTTGTTTCTTTTCTCTTCTGTAATAAAATCCTCAGAGCAGATGCACTTTGTTTTTGAGAAATGTCATAATGTTGTGAGAATATTCATAAATAAACAGTTCTTATTTGCTGGAAGCACGAATAGAATTAGTGTTCTGATAGACGAGGCAGGAAAACTGGAACACAAGGCAGGCTGGGCCACAGTGTGGCAGCTGTTCTGTTTAATATACTGTCTTTAGAAGACAGATAATATTGCATAGTCAAGCACTTGAAAATTAAGAAAGGGTAACAGTGTAGTTTTATGCAGCTTTGGCTTAGTCTTTTAACAGGTTTATCTATAGGTCTCTAGCATTATATGCAGCAGAGCCTTGCATAAGAAACAGTGTGTGTGTCTAGCCAATTTAGGCCCAGTGAATACATATGTTTTAAGTTACATGAGAGTTAATTCAGCCTTGTGTAAATTAATATTAGGATAATAGTCTGATTTTTGCTCTTCTCTGATAAAGTCTAATGAAATATTAAACTCTTTGCCTTTTTTTTTTTTTTGAGTTCCATCAGAAATGATGTTACCTTACATTTTATCCTTAAGATAATGAGGAAGGTATGAAAAGATAAAATATTATCATAGAAATTCTTTAATGTTTTAGGTGTAGGATACAACCAATGATAGAGTCAGTAGATGCCCACGGTTTAACTCACTCTGAGGCACAAAAAGCCGATTTTTGTTTTTTTTGGCTTGAAACAATTGCCTATATTATTTTCTCGAGAATTCCTTTGGAGACTTCCATTCAGATACTTTACATTGCTTCCTCCTCCCAACTTTTCCTTTAGAATTGGAAAAGCCTGTCTGTGTACCCAGGCACACTGCAATAGGTTTAGAGACCAGTGTGTTGGTCAAAAGTCAGATTCAAGTTGAATAAAATTATTTTTTTCCAGTTTTGTGAAAGGGAAATAGTTAAGTCATTTTGTACTATTGAGTTTTGTTATGTGATTGAAAGCACCATGAATTCAAATAAGGTTTAGAAATTATTAAATAACATTTATCTTCTCTTCAAAAAAGAATAAGTGAATCACACATCATTGATTTTTTTCTCTTTTTTGGCCACCATTTGATTTGCAGGACTTGATAGCTGTAGGAGATATTAGCTGTCCAGAAATCTCTTGGTGAAGAGATGAAACAGAACACAGTTCCTTAAATGTCTTCAGAAAATACTTTCATACAAAGAAGTAACCGATTAGGTGTAGGGTTTTGAAGATTTAATTATGACTGGTAAGAAGAAAAGTATTAAAAATGTCAAGACTGAAGGAATGCTAAGAGAGAGCAGCTGTCACTAGTGTAAGTCATGGTCTCTGGGATAAGAAGGAGGAATACTAGCAAAATAAACCAAATAGTTTTCAGTATGACAGGCTACATTAAACTTGGAGGTTTGATCAGTAAGATCTTCTGAGAGGCTCCCCATCTCTCCAATTAATTACATTAAAGGCACAAATGCATCCTATCCCATTGCAGTGAGAAAAGTAGGAACTATATGAAGTCACTTGCTAAGGCATCCCTTTCCTTGAACCGGTTCTGATGATTTGGAGCAGATAGGAGACTAGGAGAACTGAACTTGGTGAGAACTCCTGATTTATTTTTTTTTTTTTCCTGTGTACTTCTATTTATGGCAGCAGCCAAGAATAGAAGTTTATCATGTTAAAGATGGATAGAGAAGCATAGCATTAATATATGCAGGAAAAAAATCAACTAAATGAAAACAATATGGTATAGAACTCTTCAGACAACTAAAAGTCAAGTCCAGTATTTTCATGGAAGTTGCATGGAGATCTACTGGTGCTTCAGCCCATATACTATTCTTCCTAAATGCAAAAACAAAGCCAAGCTGAAAGAAGCTTCTAGAGTTCTAAATGCTGAAAGATACACTGAGAATTCAAAATGATCTTGTTAAATGGTGAATATGACTGGAGAGAAGTGAGGCTGGAAATTGCTCAATAGGAAAAAGTACAAGTTGTACTTCAGCCAGAAAGAAAAGCTACATGAGAAGGAACAACTAAGATGTTTTGTGAATAAAGGTTGTCATTGACTCATCAGGGCTAAGACCTCTGAACTACATGAATCAGTTGTCTAGACTACATGTGAAATCAACTCTTAACAGTCTTTAAGTATCCAGCTGCTGCTGTGAAGAGGGAGCCTGGTCACCATGATAGATAGCCTACTGTTCTTTTTAGGTTTCAGTAAGGAAAAACTAGTTGCATTTTACCAGACAACTTAAAAAGTATGTACTTTAAGGAAAAACTGCCAGAGAATCAAACAGTTAACTCCTTTATTGTCTTAAATACACTAAAGAGGCTTAAAAAGTGTGAGTGTATGAATGCCTGTGTATGTATTTTAAACAGTGTGCTATTACCATGGGATGGTCTCCAATTTAGTCCTGTTTCAATCAAAGTAAGCACAGCTGCTTGTGTTTCAGTTCTGATAGGAAATGTTGTGAATGCTAACAGAGGAAATTTGGGAAGCGAATTCTCATCCATCACTATAACACACTGCTGTGGACTGAACTGTGATAAGAGATTCTTGTCACGCTGCAATTTCCAGCTTTCTGAAATAGTCCTTTGTACCATCTTTTTGGGGGAGATAGAGGGTGGAAGAAACGCAACATTAACACTTGTGGGAACTTGAATGAAATTGCTGTGAAGTCGCCTATGTAGCTCCTTGGACTGTATTTGATGTTTCATAAATGACAGGACGAGCTTAGTTTAAAACATGGCTTTTAAGTTTGCCTCTGTATTTGATTTTTTTTTTATTTATTTTTTTATTTGATTGGTGGGGACCTTCTGCATTTTCAGTGACTTTGTATCATTTTTATGTGGAAGAGCCACTTCGGGCTGTTCACGCTCTGTTATGCAAAATGCTGCTTGCTGTCTAAAGAAACTGCTAATACTATGCCGAAAGATTTACTGTCCTTTATTAGCAGTTGAGTATTTTATGCTGCATTGTGGCAAGTAAATGTAGAGAAGAGTATCTCAAGGACTTAATATCTATGTATGCTCTGAATTGTTTTTACTGATCTTTTTTGTAAAAAGTAATTTGAGAATTTAGGTGTATATTTGTATTGTCAGTGAGGGGGCTGAATCTGTGCTTTATAAATACCCAGTAGTCATCTTGCTACTGTTAGGTGCTAGAAGGTGAAAAAAAAAACTTGCTCAACAGTTGAATTAGCTTTATTTAAAAAAATGTAATCCTTGATTTAAGACAAGGCTAGGATTAGCAAGGTATTGTGCTTAAGGTTATTACCTCATTGGAAAGCCTTCTTCCATAAGTTAGGTTATCTATAACAGGTTCCAAACTATTTCAGAAAACAAAAACCATGCCCAAGAAAGAGATGTCTTCCTTTTAAATAAAATTTCCCTGTTTCCTTGTTGCATGTATTCTCCTAGTGAATATTGAATATTTTTACTGAATATTTTGTAAAATACCTCTCAGTTATGAGATGCAATCATTACAAAATAGAAATTACATCATCCTATTGCTATTAAAATTCTATTTTGAATATCCTTTAAAGATGATCATATTCCTTTAATCATTGGTTTGAGTTATATGGATATTTTTTCTTTTGATAATAATATTTAGAATTTACTGTAAGGAATACTTCATTGCTCTTCAGTTGGATTTCCAAAACACATTTTCTAGTAAAAATGCTTTCTATACTAATACGGGTTTCTTAACATCATGTGACACCAGGTATGTCTCTTAAAACAAAACCACAAACAAACAAAAAGCCTAAACAAACAAAAATCTTTTGTCAGTCATATGACAGCAGAAGGACAGAGGTACTGTTGGAAAAAATAGGCCACAGTTATATAATGCTAACAGGCAGCCTGGCATACATCTAGAAAAAATATGTAATTTCCCCAAATCGCAAATGTTACTCCTTTCTCAAAAGCACTGAAAATCAGAAAACCTTTAATTAGAAGTGCTTATTAGGGTTAATATTTTATTAATTAATTCTTCAAAAGATGTATTAATTTCCAGGAGGGTTTGAGTAGGTAATTCTTTACAGGTACATCCGTCAGTTTTCAGGAATTAACCATTTAAGGTATCTGATTTAAGATCTCAAATTACTTGTGCCTGATGTACTGTAGCTGAAGATGGAATACCCACTATGTGCTAGATCTGGCTCAGTGTGCAAAAATTGGGAAAAACAGAACTGAGATGCATACAGTGTGGTTATTGGATCTTTAGAACTGTTTTTCTTCTACAGGCACACTAAGCCACACTACTTCCTAATTAGATAAAAAAATGTATGTGGCAAGATTCATGTAAATGTGCATTCTAACAATATATATTTGAGTGTTTTAAATTGCTGTCCTCCTTGTTAGCCTATTCAAAATAATCCAGGGATTATTGGACCACACTAGTGGATGTTCAGCTCAGCTATCTGTCTATTTCTGTCACAGCAGATAATCTGAAGAAAGTACTTTGATTTTCGTTGAACTGCTGTTGGTCCAGTGTAGCCTGGTAAATTGTAGGATATTTCCTTGTTCCTTGTATAAAAGTTTGTGCTTATGTGAGTTGATTTATTAAAAGATCAAACCTCCATGTTTTGTTTTTTTTTTTGGGTGTGTTTTTTTTTTTTTTTTTTTTTTGTGAGTGTGTTTTTATTTTTTTTTCTTTGTTGTTGTTGTTGTTTCTTTGAAACATGAATATTCTGGAACTACTCTTTGGGAAAAGCAAGTCTCTACCTCTAAAAGACAGTTCCCAAACAGTGGTTTTTTTCATGCCAATTAATTTGTGTGAGAGAGGATAAGATACTTAAGTTAACAAATCAGTAATTTATGGATAGGCTGTAGGTCTGTTTTCTCTCTTTGGACTTCTGATTTATTTCCTTTCATGAATACATGATAGCAGGCAATGGCAGTGATATCTTATATGAATACAGCCTGAAATGAGAGCATATTTGTAGATAATGGGCTAGCAGAGTCAGAATACAGGTATCTTGAGGCAAAAGCAAGATATGAACTCCCTAGTGAAATGTGTGGCCTGCTTTTTATCTGAAGATCTTTTTTTCTCAGAGGGCCTGGACTCCGCAGTATTTCATTGCTTCTGTGTGTGTGTATATTAATACATTTTACCACTCTTCAGACCAGACTTCTAAAAGTATTTTATTTGCCATGACTGAACTTTGCACTCACTGTATTGCACTGTGGAACAAGAGGTTGGGATGCAATTACTCCTATAAGCACACAGACTATTCTGGAACTTTAGTCTGATAGTCCTTGAACAAAACATACTGGAAGAGGTGGTTTAAAATAATTTTCCACACCTTCACTTTTGCTACTAATAAATTATTCAAAAATACACTGTATTTCCCTAGTTGCTCAAAAGCATCTCTCTTAGCATGGGAGGGCAGCTGATTTTGCAAAGGGTTTGCCTGACATATATGTACTATTTCTTGATCAGTTCTTCAGTTTCTTTAGCTTTTCTATAGTATCATCTTAGTTTCTAGCTAACATACTAGAAGCTACTTTTTAAGTTATGTAACAGCAAGATGGTGTGCCTTGACATGCCTTCAGTGCTTCACCCAAGCATGCATATACATACATATATATATGTATATATATTATACACATGCTTATATATATGATTTTTCTGGCCTTGGTCAGACTGCATAATGTTCTAAATTAGTCTTAATCCTTCTTCCACATCACTGATCATATTCTTCTTTTAATTACATGAAACATATTGCCATTAAGTATTGTTGATAATTAGGTTCCTAAAGCTCATTTGTATAGAAGAACCATATGGTATACATAATGATATATAATGCTGTGATGTGGTCTTTAGTTACCCATAAGTGAATAACAGTCTGAAATGAAAGCAACCTTACATGCTTCCCTTACATTAAAAAAATTCTGAATTTGTAAAGAAATGAAAGGTGATAGGAAAAAAACCCTTTTATTTTCTGCAAAGAGAAAACAAATTTTGCTCATCAGGCCCCATGCAATGATGGGGAAGTACTAAGTATTCAGTAAAGCTGGACTGGAAGTCATCTGCAGAAAAGAAGTGAAAACATGCTTTAAACCTCCATCAAAATTGTCTGAATGTGGGAGTAGGTTGGCAAGAGGTTATCAGGGCAAAGAGGCAGAGAAACCCCTTGACATGAGGAAAAAGTTGGGGCTTGAACTCATTGTCCTTGTTTGCTCCAACAGCTGAGGCAGGTAGTATGTATGGCTGATTTAACTTTGAATTAATAACATTTTTGGAACTAGCAGATTTTCTTCTGAATGTAGGAGCTGAGAGAGAATACTGTTTTTTTGCCAAGCTAGGTAGGCTGCAGATGTGCTTTCTCTGTTCATAACAAAGTCTCAATGTGAACACAGTCAATGTAAACCGTGATTGACACGCCTTCATGTGGTATATGTTATGCAAACAGAAAAGAAACCCACAACTCTGACTAGTCTGTCTTCAACCTTCTGATTTATTGTAGTAGTAACTCATTACTATTGCCTGGATATTATTACTTATGTCAACATATACAGGAAGGAGATAATATTATGAATTTCTCAGTTCAGTTCCTTTTCCTGTATTTCATGGTAATCTGTCTATTCTAATGTGATGTATTCCAGATGAACTGAACAGCAAAGTCATTCATTATTGGAAAAAGAAGGGAGTTGAGTTAAAAGCCTAATTTGTCAAGTAGATGAAAATTGTCTTTATTATGATCACTTGCTGTTTTTGAAATATGGACAATTTCAGAAAGCCTTTTAGAAAGAGAAGAAAGAAGTTTCACTGTTCCGATTAGAGCTGTTTGGGAAGCACTAATTATTATCTCTTGCAGGAGAGAGAAAAGCAATGAGCACGTCTCTATTGTCACCACTAACCTTGATAAGTCCTTCACATAAAATTTCAAGAAGTGCTTCACATGTTAGTTTCGTACAATATTCATTGTACTTCTGTTGACAGAATTTAATAATTTAGAGCTGTTTAGTAGCTTTATTATTTTATTTAGTGAAATATTCCTACTAATGCTGTCTTGGGCTGAGAGAAGGTCCAATATAGACATCTATCCTTTACAGTCCAAGGGGTACAGTGTACTTGTGTGTATCTGTACTTGTGTGCCTTAAAAGAAGCATTCTGAAGAACTGGTTTTCAAAATTCAAGTTTTGTAATATGTGCCCTAGTGTAGGACTTACCCATCTCATTTTAATGTTCATCTGAATAGAACTTAAGAACTGTCCTTCACAGTGTTCCTGTCATCTGGAACTTAAGAGACAGATTTTGTTCTGCTTCTGCTGTAAGTGAACTTACAGAGCCAATTGAAACTTATTTGAGTTCTCTGAGTAGGAATGGAAATAGTAGGTGCAAAACCTCACAGCAGAAAAGCCCAATATGGATTTGGGAGTACCTTATGTATAGCACTTCCTATAGCAAATAGGATACAATGATCAGAACAGGAATTACCATTTTTTGACAAGATATAGCTCTATAATTCAGTCAAGTTTGCAACTCCCAATAAAAATGTGGGAAGTTTTAATATTATTTCAGGAAGAAAATGAAAATTTTCTGGACTTCCAAATTTTTTACATCTTGCAATGTGCTGTAATGACAGTGATTTTTAGAATATGTGTAGGTGCATAACTTCCATCATTATTATGTAAACAAACTGCTATTGATGTAAGATTCTTAAATTCTGCTTAACAACATTTAGAGAAAGATGAGAGAATAATGAATAGAGAAACTCTGCCCATTGCATGCAACAAAATCTTGTTTAAGGAAAACCAGCTAAACTAATCAATGCTGAGCATTGTTCCATTTAGGCAGCACAATAATAATGCCAAGATTTTGGCCACACCTGGCCTGGAATTAGACAATGCTATCAAGGTGCTTAAATACAAAGGCATTAAGTGGTCACACTTCGGATAAAGTGTTACAGTGTTTGTGATTTGACTTGTTTCCTGAACTTAAGTTTTCATGTTTTTCCCACTGAATGCTTTTTCTATTCTCATGCAAATGATTGGTGGCTTTAGTCCTCTTGCATTTGTTCCAGCAAGCAGACTCACTTAAAGTCCGTAAATGTAGTGTTAATTGCCTCATCTTATGTTGTCAACTGTTATTTATATTTTACTGGAGAGAATAGAGCCATTCAAGTATCTAATTTCTGTTTAAACTAATCGAATGAAGAGGGAGACTGAAAGCTGGGCAGAACTTGAAACCAGGAGTCAAATGCTTCAGGTGTTAAGTTTTCAGCTTTTATGGAAACCGACAAAAATCTTGAGCTTCAGTAGTAAGTTTAGATAAAAACAGTGATCATCATCTTGTGAGTTAAAATCGTGGACCCAGTTGTCACAAATGAGTGGACTTTCCTTTGTTATTTCTTTGTAGTTACAAAGAAAAGTAAAAAAAACCCAGAATAGTCTTGCTAGACTCTAAATTATCTTCTCACTATAAAGAGTTTTTATTTAAAACTTATATGTCAGCATATCAGACTAGATATGTTTACTAGCACACTCTTTACTAAGTAATCTGCAACTTGAAGATATTAGCTTACAATATCTGGGAAATGTAAAGGTTTATTTTAAGCGTTTCTAATATTTCCCACTGATACATAATTGAAATCAGTAATTGATTACATAGATTGAGAGGCTGTTTTTTGTAAATGTGAAATGAATGAAAAGTGAGCTCTATGTAAATGCCTATAGCAGTGTGTTTGAGGGCACTATTTCAAAGGTTTAAATCTTCATGACTTGCAAATCTCTGTATGTAAGTTTTGCCTTAATTTGGGGGGGCTGGGGGTGTTGGAACCACACACACAAAACCAACCAACCAAAAAAAACCCAACAGCAGTAACGCCTCCTCTCCCCCTCCCCCAAAAAACCCAAACCAACAACAACCTTGGAGGGGTTAATTTACATGTTACCTGGAAACAGCATTATACAGAAATATAACAAGAAATGCTCAATTTGTGTATTTTCATGTAGCATGTTATCCAGAGGTTCTACTAGAGAAAAAGTATAGAAAACTCATTTGGTCTCAGTGAGACTTTTTTTTTTGTTTCTTCAGGTTTTGGAGATTATTTGGCATGAAATGTTGTGGTGTCCTCCCCTCTCCCTCTGTGTTTGTTTGTTTTCCTTTAGTACATGTGTTTAATATTTGTCCATTTCAGGAAGGGAAAATTAGCAGTTCAGTATACCTACTGAGCTCACATATTCATGTAATACGTTGTTGGTGAGATTACTGTGGTGTAATGTCCATATTTTAGTTAACAGTTCTCAAAAATCCTAATTTCTCCAGTTCTTATTTTTGATTTATATGAACTCTTGGAATTTGATTGAAGCTAATTACATTTCAGAGTTCAAACCTAATCAATAAGGGGGTATATGGGGAGCAAAAAGATGTCACCCACAGACTTGACCCATGTCAGAGATCTTGTCTAAAGACTAACCAGTCTTGATTTGCATGAGGTACATGGTTCTTTTAAAGGTTTAGCAGCATGGGAAGACTTGAGGTAGAACTCAGAGTGTGGGAGGAACTGGGAGACATTAATTGTAGGGCTTTGGCTTTTGAATAGGATGAGGAAACAGGAAAGAGTACATGAGAATGGCAAATGAGGAGGATGGAAATGTGCGTTGTGATGGGGCAGGCTTTTGTGTAGGGAGATGTGATAGTCTAGGGTGTCTCACATCTGGATGTCTCAGTTTAGCAAGACTTCTTCCATGCTTGCTTTTTCAAAAGACTGTTCAATATGTCAGCCCCACTTCTACACATATGGAATCCCTGCTCTTTACAGGATGAGAGTCATTGAAGCTGAGAGGATTTTGACATAAATGTGAGTGTGGAAGTGAGCAAAGAAACCCTGATCTTATTCCCAGCTACACAGCCTGTTAGCAGCAGGTTTTGATGTGGCACAAAATAGTTCTGTAACATTGCTTCATTATTATTGATGACAGAAGTTACAAACTTCACTTTCAGATACATTTTCATAAGATATAGAAGCTGTTTGACTTTAAATATCCACAAAGCTCTTATATCAAGCTCCTATCAGTTCTGTCATTTTTTAAAAGTACTGCCTATGGGGTGAAAGCAGAAATCGTGTCAGGAACACTTGTGTTTTATAATCAATGAAACATAAAATGAATGCTAGAGCTGTAGAGTAACCTTTACTAGTAACGAGCCCTTTTGGAGAGGAATAAAGGCTGTGGAAAATGCAAGAGGGGAAATTTTCCGGGATTTGATGGAACATGAACCTGCAATGAAGGAGGACAGGGCTCTCATTTCAGCTTTACAATCATTAGTAATGGCTCAAGTGCTCCCAGTGTAATTTTCCAAGTAGTCAATTTTCATTGCCAACTTGTGTGGTGCTGGGTGGTGTGTTTTGTTTTGTTGTTGTTGTCATTTTTGTTTTTAAATTTGCTATTTCATCAGTACTAGTGCAATCAAAGGAAAAATTAGACAAAAATTGGAGAGGAGAAAGGAGACTGCGTTGTGCCTGTGTTGGTGGTCATAAGCTCAATTAGTAGAAAAAAGTTTTGTGGCTTTTTTGGAATTATTTTCATTTTTTTTCTTCATTTTTTTTCCCCAATAATTTATTCCTAATCAGGTTTAATGATTTAACATTTCAGTTATGCATGTCTTCCCACTGGGGTTCAGTGATACAAAAAAGAACAAATTTGTCCTCATGACAAAAATGAATCCAAGGCTAGAAACTGACAAAATAAAGTATCAGTCTGGTCATTACATCTTGTGTGACTTCAAGTTTTTGTTCACTGTGTTATCCAATGATTGGTCACTGTGAAAAAAGTCTGGGAAATCATTAGCTGCTGAGATCTTTCATTGTAGATTGATGTTTAGAAGATAGGTTTAGAAGACAGGTCTGGGGTAAGACCTGGATCTTTATTAATAAATCTACTGACATCCAAGAAATCTTTGGCCTGAGTTCTGAGGTGAACAGCAATGGAGTGTGATTTTAGGTTTTTTGCGTGTCTGTGATAACTGTAGTAACCTACTCACAGGCTGAAATCAGAAAACATTATTGATGGTGTTGCGTTGTAGTTGTGTGGCATACACACTTACAGCTACTTACCTTGTTATTTGGAAAAATAGGAAAAACACAAGTGGACAGTAATTACTTAACAGAGTTAATCCCACAATGATGTTCTATTCTGAATCTGGGCATGCATTTCCACATGTCAAGGGAGTTGTTACTTGGAATTACATATAAGTAACTTATTTGCCAAAGAGATGAACCCTGACTAACAAACACATTCAAGCCTTTCAGCTCATTCCCTGTTGCTTACTCCTTAGACTCACATCTGGTTCACTTTGTACTTTTGTGGGTTTGAGTTTGTGTGATTGTTTCACTTGAGTATGAAAACAGGACACAGCTGCTTTGTCAACCCTGAGCTCTCTGATCTTGCTAACCACTTAAAATCAGCATGAGTTTGGACGGCAAAGAAAAGAAGTAGAGAACAGAACTTTTTGTGTGTGATTATGAGTCTAACCTCTTGTTTTGCCTTAAGGAAGATTGTACACTCATATAGCACTCAGTGGTAGTATCTGAACTTAAACTCATACAATTTATTTTAATAAAATTCTTATTTATAGGAAATGAATGTCTGCATTAGAGTGAACAGCAATGAATAGATCAAGAAAATCCAGGGGTGACTTTTGTTTTTAAATAAAAGGAAAGCTGCAAGGCTAGTTTTATTTTCCAAAGGAAATTTAGCTTTATACAAAGGAAAGAGGTACCACAGAGGATGCCATGACTGATTGATAGAATGGTTTCCTTGTGGTAGCTGAACTGAGTGTTCTGGGTGACTACAAGTTGGGTGGCAAGTCGAGAAGGGATGATGCCTGTAAATGTTCAAGATTGTGTTTTCATCTGTTACAGATAAAACTGAAGTAAGGTTCCCTAGAGTCCTTGATTTCCTGTTAGTATTTTCTTCATTTGCAATTTGCTAGGGAGGAAATAACTTGGATTTTGATTTCTGAAGGAAAAGCATTGACTTGTCCCAAGACCTAGCTGTGACACCTGTGTTGTTGTTTGCTTGGCGTTTGAAACTGTCTTTTCCTGAATTCTCATTATGGGTTTGGACTTCTGGGTTAATTCCTTTTTGTGGTGGAAAACTGGAAGGCACAACACGTTTTTCTAGTCTATTTTAAACACTCTTCTGTGAGAAACTGAGACTTTCAACAATATATAAAGGAATTAGGACACTTCTGAAACCAGAACCTATTAGGTTGTACAGATATTTTAAACTTACTGATATTTCTTGGACTTTAGAACAAAAAATTCAGGTAAAATGTCCTCAACTGAAGGAGATCGCATCTGTGCTTTGATGTTTCTTTCATTTCCTGTGTAAATGAGTACCAAATTCCTCTTGGGCATAGATGTGTAGAACAGATATAAAATGATCAAAAGGATCTGTAGCTCTCAGATGGCTAGTGTTTTGTGTTTTTTTTTTTTTTTTTTCCCTGCATGAAAATCTATGAGCAATACAAATTCCTATGGGAAGTATTTTTGTATATTCATATTCTGAGTAGACTTGTAATCTCCACAAGTCATACTTGTATCTGCATGTTATATATTTGTTCATGCCTTAATACTCTGCTTGCTTTTCTGAAAAATAAACTGTATGATAAGTTAACCAAAAAGAAGGATGAAGGAAGTTCTTATTGTGCGCCATATACACAACACAGAGAAAAATAAGATGTAGTTGAGAAACAATACCAGACGAGGAATAATAGTCAGTGGAGGTTCATTTCTAATCCAGTTATATTCCTAGAATTAATTCTTAAGTAAGCATATCAAGGAAGTGAAAGAATGATACTCACAGAATTAATCACAAATTCTCCTTTAACATATTGCTGGCAAATAAAGATGGTGCTCAGGTGTCTAGCTGTGTAGCTTTGAAAATGAGAAATACGAAAGGGTACTTGTAACTTTGCCCTATTCTATCTGTGGTATTGTCTGTCAAGTGGAAATAGAAACAGTAGTGTTAACTTAGCAATATGTTTATAACCTTATAGTACTGTAGAAGTTAGTTTGAAAATGTGAATTTCGGGCATCACTTATTTGCAGAAAATGGGGGTATAGAATAGTGCATGAACTGCATAAACTGTTCTTTCGGCCACTACTGGACGTGAGTTACTAGACTCATATTGGATATGGATATTTGGTTTAAATGAAATTTGTTTTGTGATACCATAGGAATCTGAAAGAAGTGATTTGTTTTTTTTAACCTGTGGTATTTTTTTCTTTTTTTTTTTTTTTTTCCATAGAGACTCTTAGAAATAAACATCCTCAAAGACACTCAGAACACCTCCAAGTATATTTTTACAGTCTTCACATGAGGTGTTCTTACAAAATAGAATGAGTTTTAATTCTGTATTTAATTTATGGAACCAAAAATATTGCCTAAACTAGAGCTCCTCTTGCAAAAACTTAAAAGACTATATGTATTATATAAATATTAAAAAGTTAATTGTTGGAAATCCCTGTCTGTAATTGTGACCTTAATTCATGGTTTTCTACCATCCCCTATGTCTGTCATATGTATCCATGTTTAGAAAGTAGCAAGTATTTATAATCTAACATCTAGGTACTTTTTGTGTTGTAGGAAAGCTATTCTCATCAGAACAGGAGCTAGGCCTTTACAGACTATCATAAAAATTCTATGGATCTTGAAATGAAACTGTTGTGATTTACCGTAAGGTGCAATGTACGTGACTAGAGAGGAACGTCCTTGTCCCCTATCATCTCAAATAGCTGGTGGAGTGAAGCTGCTTATATCAGTAAGTGTCCATATATGAAAGGAAACACAGTTGCAAAAATGGGTAGGCTGTCAGTGCCCACAATGACCGTTTGACACCAAAGAGCTGCCACATGCAGCTCTGTTTTCTCTGCTTAGGCATGTTGATTTGAAAACAACAATGGCAATGAAACACTAAACAGTTTTTGCAGCTTAATAAGAAATATATATATTTAAATGTATACAATATAAAATACTTATATGTCTGCTAATAGTACATAGAGTACGGTATTTTTTCTTTCAGTACCCCTCATTTTCTTATGTTGCCTATTTTTTTTTTTAATTTCACTCTTGCATCATAGAACTGACTTCAGTAATTCTGTTTAGATGATCCACTTCTGGTAGAATTCTTGGAATCAAACTTATTAAATTGCTTTTTTAATGACAGTTTCCCTCTGGAGTGTTAGCTGGTGAGTTTGTGCAATATGTTTTAGAAACTACATTGCTTTCTCTGGGAAATGGTTTATTCATATAGTAATAACCCAAACACATTTTATTGTCAGAGCTTACATAAAATTCAGTTGTGGTGCCTCTGCACATTTTCTTCTGTACAAAGAATGAAAATGTGTCTTGCTGAAAGATCATGACTCACTGGTATTGGTAATTACCCAGCTTTTGTAAGCTTAAGCATTAAAAATGTGTTCCACGACTTAAAAATGACATAGTTTTCATTTTTATTTCATTGTCACAAAGAGTACTTCGATAGAGTAGGAAAATTATGATGAAGAAATTCTGGTGAAATTGTAGGTGTTCAGAAAACTCACATGTTCTTTGTACTGTTATTGACCAGAGTGTGTTCGTATTGGCTAACAGCTGCTCCATTGAGAATATGAACAGGATAGAAGATCCAAAAACTTATTTCAGTTGTTACTGGTGCTTACCAGCTTATGGCACTGCCATATATCATATTTTAAGATGATGTGATATACGATAACAATTTTTGAGCCTCACTTTTTACAGATCCATTTGGAAAGGTCATTGGAAAAATCTAATTAGCTTGATTCATTGCCATTTCAATAAGTACAGAGTTCATGTTATTACAGTATATATTATTTAGTTTCTTTTTCTTCCTCCTATGTTCAGAGAATCTAACTTAGCCTTTTACCTTATAACAAACTTATTTTCAGATATAGCTGTTTCAATCTGAAAATGCCACTAGTGAATAAAATATTGTCATCTTATATTATCTGAATGGTTTATACTTGTAATGATGTTCCAGTAATAATGATCTTGGACTGTTCCATATAACTCTTTCTTACTTCGACATATTCACTGGAATGTAAAATCAGTGGGTGATTGCTTCCCTTGAGGTGTGTGTAAAGACTTGCTGAGAGATTCATACTGATTGTCTTTAATCTGCCCTTTTTTAGCTTCAAATCTGTTTGAGATTGCAAATTTGAGTGTTTTCATATCAGTCCATAAGCATTTTTCTCACATATTTGCAGCTTGTAGGTTATTCTTAAGGGAGCAGAGGGAAAAATGATTGAACCTTTTAGAAAAGAGTTTTCTTCTGTAGCAAGGTAACACTTGTAAAGCTCTCTAGATAAATTAAAAATTACTTAATCTGAACAAACATAAAACTAATGTAGCTATTTGTCTTATGTAGTAACTTGGAAAGGTAATGAAGTGTGTGTGAGGGGAGTGCCTTTTGGATTTTCTTTTTAATGAAATGGCTGGTGGGTGTGTGTGTGTGGGAGAGTGCGAGTGTGTGTGTGCCAGGAACAGCCAGAACTGCCTGAGTGAGAGAGTATTTGCCCAAACAATGATGATAAAGGTAACAGTCATCAGGTTATAAAATAAGTAGGTGATTACAAAGACTTTTGAAACAGAAGTAACTGCTTTTAGAAGCATGATTGAAGCATGAAAATGTACAACAATCGTGAGAGACCTTGGATTGAGAAGAGGATGGCAGAGCAGCTGAGCCTGGATTAATGCTGGTGTAAACTGCCCCACTGGCACATGATTCCTACCTAGGCCAGGCAGAGCATCCTCCCTGCTGGACACAGGAAACAACCCACATCCAGCTAGAGGAGTGACAGGGCAGGCTGCAGCAGCAGGGCCCACATCTGGGTGTGCATATGTGCACGAGGGGGGCTCTCAGCACGGGGATTAGCAGGTTGCAGCAGAGATACGCTTAAAGCTGCTGCCATCGCAGTTCTGTCAGGAGATGTGTGAACAGGGGAACCTGCACCTGTATAAGATAGGGGAGTGCCTGTAACTGCATATAACATTTGTTGAGGGGACCAGTATTACGGCTTTTGGGGGTTAGTTACTGAAGCACGCTCAAGAAATTAGATGTACGTTAATACTTCATAATTGTATAATATTGTGGTTTGTGTTGTATTGTTTATATAGGTCTTGAATATGTACTGATTAAGTGTTGCTAATAAATCAAACCACTTTGATAGTTAATTGATTTGCAGGTTCTGAATTGAGTAGCTTTTCCTTGAAACAAAATACTTAATATTGAGTTGCAGACTCAAAATTTTAGGAATATTTCAGCAACAAGTTGAAATGTAGTTAAACCAGCTTGTTGATATTTCCCTACCATTCTCCGCTGTAACCACTTTTTTTTTTTTTTTTTTTTTTTTTTTACATCATAGCTACAAAAAACACTTAACCCTTACTTCATTAATAACCCCTATGGAATACAATGTGAATTCCACATAAGCCTTCAGTTATGCAGTCTTTGTCCAGAAATCACTTAAATGTTACTGTATTTTATTTGTATTTCTGTCATGAGGAATTAGTGTTTAAAAAAGCTAACTAATAACCAACCAAAAAACTAAACAAACAATTCCCCAAAAACCCAAAACAAATAAAAGACAAAACCAAACACCAACACATTCCACTTTTCCACCTGCCCTCTCCCCTCAACATATTTTCTAGGCAGCAAACTTTGGAGAAAAACAGAACAAAAAAACACTTCAATCTTATGTTATTTTCCAAACCAGTTGTCTGCCTTGGGCATCTGCTGCTTGTTCTCCCAAGAGTTACTTGGTGTTCTGGGTATGTCTCTCAGGACTTCAGTAAAATTACTTGCAGAAGGCCTGACTAGATGGTCACAGGGGTCTGACTTTAAAAATCTAAGAAATTACTGACTCCTGAACGTTGCTAAGCCTATTCAGTTTCTACTGAATGAACTGAAATTGACTGTACTAAGTCCTTTGCAAGAAAGCACATTGTAAAGAAGCCTTCAAAGATTTAATATACTATAAAAGGTGAGGTTGAATCTGCCCTGATTAGCACCTGTAAATGAGCTTGAACTGACTACAGTGATCAGGTGATAACAGCTGCCTTCTGCATAAAACTAAAGATAATTACCCAAGAAGTAATTTCCTGGATGGGTTTAGGCTTTCAGAGTTAGTTCTTTCTCTACGTATCACTGGCTTCAGTGGAAGTTCCTGTCATGCTGAAACTCCAGCAGTTGGCATTTGACATCATCTCTTAATCTTGAACCTGAGGAACACAGCAGGAAAAATTCCAGTTGACTGCAGTGAGTTTTGCATAAGGATCCGAATCTGACTAAATTGTCTATGGTAAAGAGAGAGCAGATAATTTTATTTTTTTAATTTGCTTAGAAAATTTTGGATTCAAGGAGTCTCAGAGCCCTTATGATGTTTACAGTTAATGAACCGAACTATAACTATTTTTCTATTACTTGTTCAGCCATGTGTTAACGTTCCAGTAATTTATGGTTATTTTCCAGCTGATGAACTGGTGGCTGGAACCCAAACTGCGTGGTTTTGAGTCTGTAACTTAACACTAAGGTATTTACAAGGAACTAGGAAAAACATTTTAAGCAGCTTCATAACAGTTCTCTCAATTACAAGCCTCATACTGATGATACAGAGCTGGTCAGCTTTCTAGAAATGCTTCTCATGGAGTTTTCCTGGACCAGTTCCTTCTATAGGGGAAACATTATGCAGTCTCCAGATAGTGGACAGGTGTATCATGCCTACTATGTGATCTCTTAGAAGTCTGAAATCCTTCCTTAAACACAAGCTGCAATAAGATTGCAGCAACAAAATTTCATGGAAAAGAATATCCTCATAGCAATAGTATGATGTTAAACATGAGTTCTCCAGGGAACATGTACCCACTGCACTCTGATACAAAGTCAGAATGTCTTCACTGAAGACACAGCAAGTGGAAGCCGATCCATGGGTCCTGTCTATTAGAATATTTTTTTTTTTTTTTTAAATTAAAACCAGTTGAAATTATGTGGCTTTGTGCACTGTATTATTTCCTGAATTCAGGCAGCTGTGACTTCTGAGACTCTTCAATATTTAGCCCTGTCAGCCTCATGAAAGGACTAACAGTTCTATTCGGGCTACTGCTGCCCTTTCAAAATGGTTTCTGAGGTATTTGTCTATTAAAATAAATGCCCGTCACTGGAGACACACCTGGGAAGTCCAGATTTTAAAGAAGTGTGAAAATAAAACAAGTGTTAAGTTGTGGTTTGCTAAAGCCATCATTTTTCCTTTGAGTATTCTTTTAGATATTGTTAGCCTTTCCATATAATACTTAATATGCATTTCTCACATTAAATGTTGTTTCTATTTAAATATTTGAATGAATCTTAATTGAAGAGATACTATATAGCATCTATTAATATTTAAATGAGATGTTTGAACATTAATTATACATAATATATATGTGTGTATATATATGTATACAGAAAAATCTAGCATGAATATTATGGGCATTGAAGATCCCCCAAATCCTGATAGTTCTAAGTAACTGCTACTTGGGTGGGATATACCTTGACAGTCAGGCAAGAATGCACTCTCCAGTGAACACATGTATTAAAAGGACTTTGATTCATAAATTTGTTCTTGTAATGATTTACAAGCAATGCAGTAGACTTCAATTCAGAATTTTCCAGTGATATGTTGTGGGGCATGTGGGTGGGCTGTTTTTGTTGTTGTGTTTGGTTTTATTTAGACAAGGGGATGAAGACTTGAATGATAATCTTCGGTATTCTGGGATGTGTAATGTGTTCTTTTTTAAAGAAAAATTGTAGTGGAAGTACTTTGAGGGGAAGGGGTCGAGGAAAGCGATCTGTTTCTGACATATCTTCCTATATCAAAAAGCTGTGGCTTCTAATAATTTCCAATATATCTGCTCAAATCAGTGAGAAACAATCTACCTACCTATCTTAAATTAGGTATTGTGTTGACTTTTATGATAGATATAAGCTGTTTGGACCTGAAGTATTTTCATAAATTATTTCTAATCAACTAATAAGCTTTGCTGTTAGAAATGTGTTGGACCAAAAAATCTTTAGGACCGGTAAAATAATGTGTTTGAGACTTTTCTGTACTTCTATACGTCTATATAGAAGTACTTCTGTACGTCTATATCAGTTCTTTCTGAAATGTATATTCTTCAGAAGTATAAGAACTGAACTATTTTTTCCTCCAAGGATGTCTTCCAGTAGTTTTTCTGTTTGGCACCAGTTCTTCTAAATACATGATATTGAAATTCAAAATTATTTGGCTGTATACATTGAATTTGAGAATTGTTTCCCAATTATGTGGAGATAACTTTCAAAGGCAAGTTTTATCGCACATTTGTTTTCCCTAATCATTTCATGAAGTTATTACTTCTCATTGAGTAAATTCTGTTACTAGAATAGCTTTGAAAAGAGTACCAAAAAAGAACTGCAATCTTGTCAAAGTAGATTCTATCTATAATTCAAATGAATCCAAATTTGAGAGTCATCTGTTTTTAATTGTCTTTCACTATGGCAGAACAAACAACTGAGTTTTGAATGTGACACAGCTGCAGAAACTCTCAAACCACAAAAAGGGCCTAGACAAAAAAAGCCTTGTAATGGCAAATGAGTCACTTTTGATGGCTATCTAAGCCACCCTCAGAGTGATGGGAAATAAGGTTTTATTTACATAAAACAAAGTTATAAAATACAAAAAAGTTTAAAAGGTAGGTGCTCTCCCAAAGGACAAGGCACGAGTTGAGTAGACATTATCTTTTTTAGAAACGTGAATCAAGTTAAGTGAAGAAGCCTGTGAAGTTGTTTGAAATGACTTGCCCTTTTTGTCACTGGTTTAGATACTGGAGAGTGTTATAATGGAGATGAGTTTTCTCAAGTAATATACTGAAGCATATGCTGCTTCGCTGATTTTTAAGTCCATAAATTATAACTTTGACTCTAATAACTGCTGGAAGAAACAGGAATATTCAAGTTTTTGTTAGTACAGCACATCAGCTAAAATCTCCCTGGCAAAGGAGGGAAAGATTTGGTTTTTTTTTTTTTTTTTGGTTTGTGCTACCACAGGTACATGCAGTTGTACCTTGTCATTACTGGGCTGATGTGTTCAGATAAATGGTAGGATAAAGTATGCTTAATGAATCATCTGAGAACAAGGCTGTTCTCCCAAGTCCAGTGGTAATACTTCATAGCTTTTTTCATCTATGTTTTAAGGCATTGATTTGAGTCTTGCGAAGCATGCTCAAACGGGATGGGTATCTCAGCCAAAAGATTAATTTAAAGCAACAGTGAAGTTTAATTTTACAGTCTGTCTTGGGTTGTTAGGGGGAGAAATTAGTTTAGCATTAGATTCTTGGGGATGAAATGCAAGATCAGGCCTTCTGCAGGTGACCTCTGTTGTAATGGTTTTCAGCAATACATGGTTTTATTAGGATCTAACAAGTAGCAAGTAACATTTGTACAAACACTTGAATACATGTGGCATTCTGGAGGAAATATATTTTTGAAACAGACTGTTACCCCTGTAAACGCCTGGGCAAGAGAGAGAGGTCTGAGAATAATCAGGGGGCCTGTGTATACTGTATCTTGAGATTCTGCTGTCTACGGTACTGTGCAGCGTGTGTAGCTTAAAGTGATGCTAAGCATTCATTTAATTGCATTGGAGTTCTAAATTGTGATGTTAGAGTAGGGTACCTGAGCGGACACTGGAGAGAGGTGTTTGAAAGAAAAGTGTCTTTATTAAAAGTAGATGCACTAACTACGAATTAGGGTTAGAATGTGTCGGAGGAGATGCTGGTTTCAGTATACACATCTTTGGTGACTAGTTATCCTTACCTTCTGAGGGTATCTGTATCGATGAGAAAGCTGAGGAAACATGTGTGACTGGATATACTTTTTGCAAGAAGTGTCCTTGTCACCTTCGTGTGCTGCTTTTGCTGGGATTGAGTTAATTTTCTTCATAGTGGTTAGAATCTTTTATATTTAGTAGCTAACACAGTCTTCTGTTTAGTATTTAGTATGCGAAAAATGTGAAAACGCACTGAACTTCCCATGCCTTTGCCTGGGATGGACTTAATATTTTATGTATAGTATCTAGACTGTTTTGGAGTTGCCAAAAATTGCAGTTAAACTGAGTGTTTTAGATTTTAAGATTGTTTTAGACTTTAAGCTGTAAGTTGTTCCACCAAAAATGTTGGTGTTATGTTATTGCTTAGACGAGTCCTAAGAATATTCTAAGTTATGCGTGGTGGAGGTGGTAGTTGTGTCTCCAGCTCTTGGGTTACCGAGAACTGGCATTCTCTTGGTGAGTCACCCCTGTGTAGGATGCTGTCAGTTTGCACAACATGTGACTGGAAGACCTTGACCCATCTTGCAAGGTAATTTCAGGCCCCTTTATGCATCTAGTGTTTTGTGCAGTGATCATACTCTGGCCCCAAATCTTTTTCACTTGAGTCTTGCAAATTGTCTGTGACATGCTAAGCTAAAAGTACCTGAGAAAATTATCAATGCTCTGTGCTTTAGGAGAACTAATGGTTTGTTCTCTATTTTACTGAAAAGCATAGCTATTTATAGCATTTTCAGTCTCCCAGAAAATTAGGCTGCAAACAGCTGAACCTTCTAAGCAGTTATGCAAACTTGTGAGAGAGACCAGACTTACTAATACTGTTCAAGTAATGAAGCAAGACAAATACTATTTTCTTAGGGTTTCTCAAGTTTTAGAACCATTGCAGAAATTCTAGTCTGACTGTCTTCCAGCGGTTTTGTTCAGTTCCATATAGCATAAGTGCTCTCAGGCAGAAATTTCTGAGAACAGTGGGAAAACAGAAGTTTATTTGGCTGAAGGGGATAATGAGAGTGCAGCTGGATCAGATGGAAAGGACAAGGTCTGAATCATATTGGATACTGAGGGGCTGCTTGGTGGTGGATTGTGCTAGGAGTGGAGCAGAAATTTGAGTCTTTCTGTTTCTCTGCTAAGTTCCCATTCTCTTTGTTCGGTGAGCTGTATGTCTCTGCTTCCCTGATGAAGAATCTTTGCATTCGACATGTAAGGCAAACATAAACTCCCATGTACTATCTTGATATTAAAAAGCACTGGATTTATATAGTCACACCAGTCGGAGTTAAGCTGGGATCATGGTTTACGTAAGATGGTTCCATGACCCTTTTGTTCATCTGCACAGATAACTGAAGATCAGCTTCCTTTGTAAACGACATTTTAAAGAGTCTGACATTTAGTCAAGATGACCAAAAGCTGCTAACATTTGAAAAATCAATAATGCAAATAGTAGTCTCTTACAAGTACCACTGTGAAGTAATCTTTAAAATAAGGCTTGTTTTACTTTTGTCATTGTGCTCCTGTCCTGGTTTTGGCTGGGATAGGGTTCCTTTTCTTCCTGGTAGCTGGTATAGTTTTGTGTCTTGGATTTAGTATGAAAAGAATGTTGATTATCCACTGATGTTGTGGAGTAGGGCTTATACTAAGTCAAGAACTTTTCAGCTTCCCAAGTTCTGCCAGCAAGGAGGGGCACAGGACAATTGACCCGAACAGGCCAAAGGGATATTCCATACCACATGATGTTGTGCTCAGTATATAAACTGGGGGGAATTTGCTGGAGGACTGTGATTGCTGCTCGGGGAATGTCTGGGCATTGGTCAGTGGCTAGTGAGCAATTGCATTGTGCAGCACTCATTCTGGATATTCTTTTATCATTAGTATTATTTTCTCTTCCTTTGCTGTCACTTTTAAACTGTCTTCATATCACCCCACAAGTTTTAATTTTTTTTCTGTTCTCCTCATCTCACAGGGGAGGGGTGAGCAAGTGGCTGTGTGTGGTTTAGTTGCTGTCTGGGTTTAAGCCACGGCACCCCCACTTTGCAAAAAAGTAAAAAGTCGCTGGTTTAATTAATATGCATGCTGTGTGACACCAAAGTCATTGCTTATATAGGCAGTCTACCAGTAAGAGCTGTTATTTTGCTTTGTTAGTGTAGAGGAACAAATAATCTAATTTTAAGCTTGCATACTTGTCTTTTGTTAGCAGCAAAACTGTTAGTATAATAAATCAAAGCAAGGGTGGTGACTTTGAAATGAATGGTCTGAATCATCTGTCAGCAGGCATACTGTTAATATGGTTATTGTATTTAACAAGACAGTCTGCAGTCTAGGAAAGGAAGAAATGTGGTGTGGTGGGTTTTGTTTTGGATTTTTTTTGTTTTTCTTCTTTTAGAAATTAAAGCCTACATAGAACAATATTCCATCAAGGAAAAAAGATGTAATAAGGATTATAAGGTCTGTAAATAATTGTTTTTTTCCTGATGAAAAATACTTGATCTTCAAGTAGAAGTCTTGTTTAAATTTCAGTTTGTGATAATTCTTCTAATAATTTATATATTAATGCCACTACAATATTACACATTGGTTTGTTCTATACCAGTCTCTACACATCTATAGGAAGTCTCTTCCTGAAAGGGAGGAAGCTTTTACAGGAGTCCTAGGAGAGAATACATGTGTGTTAACTACTTTAACAACACCCAGCTGTTGTAGTTATGGTGGGGAAATACAGAGCTGACAATGACAGAATACATTGTGTTACTATGTTAAGAGAAGTACAGTAAAAAATGAAACATCACATTTAATATACGTGCAGTTATAGTGTATGCAGCAAAATAAGGATAGATTTTTGTGCAGGAAGATGCCCCATAGTATTCCCTACCTTTTCCAAGAGGTTAATAAAATGGAACTTTAACAAAACCAGGACACATCACAGAACTTACAGCAGATTTTGAGAGTGTGAAAAACATTGTTGTTGGTAATGAACCTGTTATAACAGTTATGTTAGTTTTCTAAAGTCTTTAAAAGATGCAAAGTTAATGAGCAATACTGTGTGTGTAAGTCCTTTTCTTATAGTGTTTATAGGCTAAAAGGTTAAGAAGAAGACACAGATAATATAGCTATTATGGAGCATGTGGGGGAAGACGGTGGTATGTGCTGTGTGTCTGTGGCAGGGTTTTTTTTTAATTTATTTTTTCTTTTCCCTGAGATTTCTAAAGCAGTGTGGATGCAAATGTGAATGTTTAGCTGCTTTGTTGCAAATCTCTTCTTTGGTGAAACTCTTAAATATAACTTTTTAAGTATCTGATTAGCTTGTGTAACCCGAAGTTAGGCACATACTGAAGTATCCTGGTTAGCTGGCTCTGAAGAATGTGGCCAAAATACATATGAACAGTACATTATATTGGGAGAATCAGCCTATACTCCTATTTAAAACAGTGGTTATCTCTATGTTAATGTTTTATCTTGGGTCAGGAGTGTGATTTCTGAAGCAAATATTATTCTTGCAGAATGTCCCTTGAGTGGCATCATAGAGGCATGAGACAGAGCTGGAGAGATGTCATCAAAGTCTCAGAGTTGCTTCTGGGATGGCTTCACTCTGTGACAGCATGTAATACTTAAATAGCTGAAACTATGTATATACTGAAGTGCTCTATAGAGGAGACTTAACTCTTGTCTGGCATGAGGGTATCCAAAGGAATAGTCAAAGAATTATAAAAATTATTCTATAGTGATCATTTAATAGCAAATTCCATAATGATCACAACTCCATCCAGCAGCAGTAGTTTCTTACAGTGCTGGTGAGTTGGCTCTTCTATTTTCACTTCTTGAAGTACCCAGTGAATGAATCAAGCAAAGCCACAGATCTGTCAAGTCATGGTTTTGACTGTGTATGAAGTCTGTGGTTCCTGGTTCTCTGGTGGTGTTCCCAGTATCTCCACAACTGTGAGACAATAGTAGCCTCTCCCAGCAAGCCAGGTGAGCAGACTGGCTGGCTTTGCAGTCTGCTGGCCAGACTTGTGGCCAGCCTTCCTGCAGGCTCTGCTGTCAAAGGAAGGCATGTCTCACCATTCTCTACAAGCTTACTCCTCTTCCTGTCAACAGAGCCAGGCATCGTATGGTTCTGTGTCTACATATGCAGATCACAAAATAAAACCCAGAATTAGTTGTAAGTGTGTGTGCGCGAGGTGGTGGTTTTTGTTTTCTGTTGGTTGTTTATTTTTTTTTTTTTTTTTCCAGTCTTTCAGATGTAATGGTAAAAGGCTTCACAATGGCCACAATTTCAACATCAAAATTAATGAAGACAAGAATCTTGCTTTTTTTGCAGACTACTGCCAGTCAGGAAAAATAAATCTGACATGCCCATCTGATGAATCTTCAAGGATTAAAGAAATAATATAAATAGTCTGAAGCTTATTGTTAAACTACAGCAGCTGGAATCACTGTTTGTGTTGGCTGCTTATGGTCTTTCATGAATGTGTTTTCTTCTATATGGAATCATGAAGATGCATATATACATGTGGATATAAATGCATATATACATATGCATATAAAAGGTAATCTGTTACCATAACAGGCAGACTGTCACTCTGTGAAAGTGGTGTTTCAGGACCTGCTTCTAAGTCTTGGCTCATGAATGCCATGAGAGAAAGTCAGTTGACCAGACTTTGCAATGGCAAGACTGACAGTCTGCTCAAGTACACTGATATCTTCTGGGTAGTGTTGTCACTTTTCATAATTGCATTGGATAAGATAGAATATGACTTCCTCAGTAGATGGACACCCTGGAGGTTGTTTAGCTTGTCATGCTCGATGTGTCCTTTGCCTCTGTATTAAAGTTCATCTATATTTGTCCAAGTCATATAAAATTAGGCAAGGAAAGTTAAAAAACAAAAACAACCCCCCAAAAAACACAACAAAAAACCCACCACCACCAACCAAATAAAACCCAAACAAACAAAAACAAAATAAAAAACAACAAAGCAAACAACCAACCAATAAATCACAAATCCTAACAAAAATAACCAAGCAAACAAAAAAAAAAAACAACCCTCAGAACATCTCTCTCTAAATGAAAAGTTGTCGTGTACCAAAGTGGATAATAATTTGATAACTCTGTCAAAATGGTTATTTCAAAATTTACAAAGAAAACTGCATTAATACAAATGCAGTGATAAAGACAATGAGTTTATATTCCCTTTAGTCTTTACTGTTGTAACACTGTTCTGGTTCTATGATAATCTCTAAGTAGTTGATGAAGATGGTAACTCCCTGTTTATTGAAAAGCAGAAGTGAGCTTTACACATGACTACTTTTCCCTTCTCTTTTTCCATGGTTTTGAACAGGATTTAGGAGTTGGGGAGCCTTATGTTTTGAATGATACAAAGGAGGTGGGTTTTTTTTGTTGTTTTTTTTTTTTTTTTTCTGCTATAAAGTGGCAAATACCTTTCTCAAAACATCCTACAGATTTGATGATTTTAACATTTGTACCTTGCCTTAAATCAATGTATGTTCATTTCTGCATTTCTATAGCCAGCTTTTGCCCTTCCAGTTTCCTTTTCACTGTGAATTAGAGTTGAGCATGCTCATACTGATGGCTTACCCTGATATGAACAGAGGTCTATTGCACTAGTTTGCTGTTCTCGCCAGTATCAGTGGTACGTCCTAGTTTCAGGCTGTTCTTCCAGTCTCTCTCCATGTGTGGCTTTCCTTACATGTTCTACTTGTGTATGTACATGCCACAGTGAATAGTTTCTACATTACCATAATTATTCAAATTCTTAAGTCCTCATTGTCGTTTTTATATGACCTATCTAGCTGCATGCAGTGGGAATTTTTGATAATTTAGGACAATGTAGCATAAATCAATAATACAGTTCTGATAGTTAGCACTAGGAGATTTTTCTAAAAAAGTAGAAAGCTTCTCCCTGATTAGATTACTGTATATTATCCCTTGTAGAGGTTTTTTTAATTACAGTTTATAATGAAAAATGCCTAGTACGTGTGATAATTAATGATATACATGTTAATAGTTTTTATACTCTCTGAAGAGCAGTTGATTGAGAGTAACAGCTTTGTGGCTTTCTAGGTGAACAAAATCACTTCCATAAATAACGTGCTACTTGTACCTGGAAATTAGTGTCACCCCTTTTGATTACTGAGTTTGCAGGCTGCTGTAAATAATAATGTTTAGATGATGCCTATCAGGTGTAATTTTGGTATGTAATTGCTGGTGTCCTCTTTAACATAGAGCTGAGAGGTACTGGGATGGGCATCGTTTACTGAACTTTTTCCCCTCAATGCATTGTAAATATTTTTACATTGGTGCTTTCAGTCACAAACTGCTATGTTTTGTGATGCTCTGTCATCAGAAGAATCAGACCTCCTCCAGAAAGCCTGATGTGAATGAAAGCAATTACTGTTTCCTGGGACACATTGCAGATAAAAGAAAATGTAATTGCTTCAGACTGGGAAGTTAACCATAACAAATGTTGTCATCTCTTATCAATGATAACAACAGGTGAAATAAAGAAGAATAAGAAGCATTATCTTGAGATTATGCAGTGTGTATTGTAATTGTCTGTGACAGGCTGAACCTGAGGCTGGTCCTGACCGTTTTTTAATCTATTTGCTCTTGGGAGACAAGAAAATAAAAGCCAGGACTTTCCCATATTGGTACCACATGCTTTGGGACACTCTGGTTTTGTTTTGCTTATGTAATGAATAAATTTTCCTCATGAAATATCGTTATCAGGTTCAGACAAAAACATCTATTTGCTAATGATCTAGTGTACTACTATATAAAAATCAACTCATGTTAGTCTGCAGTTGAAATATATTTATAAGGTAAAGTAATCATGGTTGCAGAGAGATACTGTATAAAAAGCCCTGTTTTGTATGCTTTTCTAAGGGCAACTGATTGATGTGGAAGAGATGATTTATGATCTTGCTGCAATAAGCAATGGCTTGAAGGCTTAACATGCTAAATAGTGCATACAAGATGAAAAATATTTGTTTGTGGGGAGGAGGAGAAGAAATTGTAAAGTAACACGCTCATCTTGCATCCCAGATTACTTTCATTTACTATGGTTGTCTAATCCCAGACAAACTAACTTCTCAAATGTATAAATTGAAGAAACAGCTTTAGAAATTCCATAACAGTATTGCATTGCTGTCTCACATTCTTTCTTGCAAGAAAGCTTCTGTGTAAGGTTTTATTGACTTGTTAATGATATTGTTGAAGTTTTATGCAGCTGGTTTTTTTAACCTCTATTTGTATTGGAAAAATACCAGATGTTCTAGGTACCAACCACCTCATGTAGTAAATCAAAGTATTGTCTTTTCTTAAACTGATTCCTGAATTCTTAATGGTTTTCTTAGACAGACTTCTTTTTGTCCTGTCAGCAACTTTCTGAAATGGGAAGTATTTAAGACGTTATTTCACTTCATCTTTTGCCTTTAATGTTACGCTTAGATAGAGGTCATGGAGACCGTGTTTGTCATCAGTTATGATATCCCTTAGAAGGATTTTTAGAGCTTTTTTCCAAATTCTGTGTATTTCTGATAGCTGCAAATGACACCTATGTGATGTGATCTTTTCATTTTCCAATTGGTTTTTCACTGTTTAGTCCAAATGAAACGGTGTTTAGCTAGGCTGTTTTTGAGGGCTGGTTTAATAGCCTGATACCAGAACTAGGCAGATATCTTCCTGTGGCTTACTCATTTTGGATAAATGCAGGATTTGGTTCAAAATCTCCTGTGGCCCAGTCAATTCTTCATGCAAGTCTTCATGCACAATTTTTCTTGGTTGTGGTATGAAAAGGATTTACAATGGCTTATGACTTATTTACAGAAAAGGCTTGTTTATCTTCACTGTAAAGAATATTAGTTTGTCTGTGTCTGGTGATTTGTACCAATAAGTTTTATAGCAGCCAATTTATGAGTGTGTTTGTCTAAAGTGAAACCTTTGTGTGAATCTAAAATCTCTGGGCAAGTGGTCTTCAGATCTGAATTCACTATTCTTTAAAATAAACTCTACCCAATTAGTGCAAAATGTTGAGGGTTTGTTGTTGGTTTTGGTTTTGTTTGTTTTTTAGATTAAGACAGGTGTAACGCTAATATGACTGGAGAAATCATAGAATTGTCTGGGTTGGAAGGGATCTTTAAAGATCTTCTAGTTCATCCCCCTACCATAGGTAGGGGCAAGAAATGCCCTGAACAGATATCTATGAACAGATGAGAGCAGCTAGTCGTATATCTTTTGTTATCACTACAATCCTCATGATATTTAGGGATACAATTTATTAAACTAATTAATCAAAATATTAATAATCTTTATTTCAGGCAGTATTTTATGGGGTGATATAGATTTAAGGAATTATAATGTTGCTCTGTACCTGTTATTAAAAAAAATATTTTACACTGGTGTATGTTTTATTCTTACGAAAATTAATATGAGAACTAGTATGTATAATAGTAGTATGGATAATAAATATATTTTTAAGATACTTACAGATTAATATATTGAGATTTTTTTCCAGATTTTGTCAAATCTCACGGGATCTTACCAGGCACTACGGTATGTACAAGACTGTAGACAGGTCTTTTCTGTAAAATGAGGTAACCCCCAAGAAGAACAATTGTGAAGGAACTACTTAGCATTTTAGGTAACCTACTCGGCAATTTCCAGTGTTCATTTTGAGCCAAAAAAATCTCAGCTTTCTAGGTGAAAATTTTGGAATTGAAGATGAGCTCAAAATTTCACAGGAAGTATTACCAGGGTTCAGTATTGAACCCAAATCTAAATGCTCAGTGGAGTAGTTAAAAATGCTTCCTTCTAGGTTTCTTGTCTAATGTTCTTGAAATCAGAGAGACTGGAATTGATACCTTTCAGTTTTAAGGGCCAAGCTCTCTAGTTCTTTCCCCTTTTTTTCTGGTGATGAATGTCCAAGATGATATACAAACTTTCGCTTACATTACATCAGCTTTGTCTAACTATGGGAGTCTGGGATGTTAGTTGTTTCTTCATCACCACAGCAGCTTATCCAGCTGCAGCATTATGCTAGCTATGGACCGCTCAGCTCTCTAATGCACAAAAAATATATCTAATTTACTATTCAACTGAAGCATTTTGTAGCAGGTTGTGGTGAGTGTGTGTGTGTGTGGGGGGGGGGTTTGCTAATTATTATTGTTTCATTTTTTTCCTCTCAAATTTCGGCAGAGCTGAAATTTAGAAAAATGATTAGACAATTTCATCTGGTTTTAGCTTGCTTTGTTTTAGCTTGCTGTTTGGTTTACTATGTTTTGTTGGTGCTTAAAAGAAGTGCGGAGAGCAATATAAAACAAGTAAACTTGCATTTTCAAGTTTATAATACTGATAAATTTGAACAACATTTAAGTGATTTGTAGATTCTGCATTAAAATTCAAGCAAATGAAGTTATATGTGGAAATTCTTGGGAAGGTAAACTTGGCTACATGTAGAGGAACTTCTAAAACACTGTACTTGACTGCAGGAATTCCTTAATAGCCTGGCTGTGATGCACTTACCGTTGTCTCGCTTCTTGCACTTTCCTTCTCTGACTGAAAAGAGATTTTATCCAGTCAAGGCATAAGGTGTTAATCTGTATTAATATTGAATCCTTACTATATATCCAGTACATTATTTCAGACAAAGATGGTAACTGGCAAAGTGTAAGCACCAAGCATGAGGGTGTCACTGTTGTCTAGGTGCTTCTGTAGGATAGCCATTTCTGTTTCACAGATGGGGAACTACAAGCTAAAATCTGAGGATTTACCCAAGTTAGGAAGTGAAAACTCCTCAGTATTTTACAAGAGGGAAGAATTCTGAATATGAATTAATTGTAGATTAAGGGGACAAAGGGTCAAGGAGTTCTTGCTTGGAAGCTGAGGTAGCTAGCAGATCTTCAGGCCTATGTGCATTTACTGTTGGTACTCAACTAAGTAAGGAAGGCTGAATATTTTGATAGTCCCATTTGTTGGCTGTCTTCCTGGTTAGTCAAAGCTGATGCTATCTGCAGTTGCATCATACTTTGCAACAGTGTGAGATGGGGCAACGTGACAAATTAAATTTTAAATTCCTAATGTCACAGTAAGACCCAGTCTGCAACAACAGGCTCTAATTTAATATTAAACTGAGAAAATAGTTATGAGAATGTTAGCTTGCTGAGCAGCAGCAAAATAGCTAGATAAAATACTGAGATATATTGTAGAAACACTTTGCTAGAAATTATGCTAGATGTTACACAACAAAAATGGCACACTGTGTTTAAGGAAGTTTGACCAAATATTACAAGACTATATTTTCAAGTCCCTTTTTCTTGATAAACTGTTCGTGAAAGAACATATACCCACAAAAACATAATTTGTTTTGCTACTGATACAAATGTAGCAAGTATTTTTACTTATCAGCTAAGCTCACATTCTGCACTCTGAGCTCTGAAAATATCAGAGGAAAGATTACTCACAATAAATAAGCATCCAAATCCAAAGCTGGGTAACCATCTATTCTGTTAGAGTTACATCTGAAATGAAAAACTGAAGTAAAATTCAGATAAAAAGATACTACTGTAACTGGATTGCTGTTGTAAGTAAAGAGTAGTAGTTGGCTTTGCAGACAGTGGGGTGTTTTTGCTCTTCTAGAGCAGAAAATATTGGTTTGGGACTCTAGGAGGCATTTCTATCCTTGCCACAATATACTGTGATATTCCTTTGTGCAGCAATAGATGTTACTGCTTGCTTGGTAGGGAAGTGGTTTCTAGTTTCACTTCTTTTGCCATTAGAATGTTTTTTTGCCATTAGAATGTTTTTTTGCCATTAGAATGTTTTTTTGCCTTTCCATGCAAAGGAAAAATTAAATTACAAAAATGCAAAAGATATATGTAACTCAAAGACTTCAGACTAAGCACATTGAGCAAGACGGAGTGCTTCATGTGTAATGAACAAAACTGTCTGAAGCTTTGTGTTCTTTGCCTGCCCTTTTCCTTCCTGCTAAGGATACTACACAGTATTGTTTTGTAGCTGCTACTCAAGCCAGGATTTATAAAATGCCTGACAGTGTAAACGTTTATTGAGAAATGAATTTATGTAATGAAAAATAACTCAAAACAATTCAAAAGTGGAAAAGGAATGTAATATGGAACTAACTGCCTAAAAGCAAGAGCAGTTTTTTTCTGAAAAACTGAATCTCTACTACTTAGCTATTCTAATGGTGTGCCTTTGAATATGTTAAGAAAATAAGTACTGAAGTAACTGTTACCTATACTTCTAAACCATTTGCAGTGAGGTCACTCTAGTGCTTCAAGATCCTCAAGAAAAACTCCAGGCTAATTGATAGCATGTTAAAACTTGTCACAGTAAAAGCCAGCAATTATTCAGGCTAAACACAATAGTAAAATGAAGTGTGGATTGCAGATGAGGTGGAGAACGTTTTCTCATTTTTCCATGTTTGTCACACAATACTCAACTGTCCTTCAGGGACCTGCTGTTTCCGACATTCTTGATAGCAGGATGCTTTCTTCTGACAAAATGAAATAATTGTTGCTGATGATATTGGAAAATATTTAGAGAGAGACCAGTATCAGTATACAATGCAATAGGGTTGGAGTTAGCAGTAATTCAATAAGTCTTTTAAAAGTTGATGCAGTAATGAAATTGGTTTTAATGCCAGGGTTGTTATCTCACAGTTCTGGTTATAACTTTGCTGCAAGGTGCTTTAGTAATAGTTCTATATATTTTTTTACTGGGCACTTGCTTCTAGTGTGGAAATAACCTTCCTTGGACATGTCCCCTGACCTTGGTTCCAGTCAGTACTCAGGCCACTTCATGACCATAAACACTGTCATGTAAACCATAGAGTACATAATATTCATAAAGTCTTGCTGCACATTGATTTGCTGTATGGCAGCAGTATTACAACGGTTGATTTGTTTCAGCTTGTCGGTGAGGAAATCCTATACATCAGTGACTGTAGTCAAAAAAAAAAAAAAAAAAAAAAAACCAAACACAACCAAATAAACAAAAACTATAAAGAAAAAAAAAGTGCACAGGAAAAGTCTGCAGAATACACTGTTACTTTGCCAAAGTATGATAAAGCATAAACGTGTGGTAAAACAGATTTAAAAGGACTTGTACAGGTCTGAACTTACATACTCATGGTTTCAGAAAACACTGACTCTTTGAGAAATGAATATGAGAGAGATCTTTAGAAGAACATAAGGGTTGGAAGTTCCTCAAATATTTAATTTTGCCTAATTCTAATGCTCTTCAAGGCAGGGGCCTTTCTAGATATTTGGCAATTATAGATGATTCTATTTATAAGTTCTTGCAGCTTCAAACAATTAAAACATCCAGGAAAAAAGACTGAGAGCCCTGAATGATCTAGTAGGTGTCCAGTCCTAACTTAACGCACAGTGGAGTGTTTTAGATTAAAGGAGTAAAAACTCACCTTAATGTTTCAGCCCTCATCTAAAACTTTCATTTGAACAATGCGAGTAGAGTCACCAGAAGACATCATGTTATAGCTGACTGTAATTAAAGAGTGAAATGTAAAAGTTCTAGAAAAATTTGTTACTAGTTGTAATATTGTTCTCATTCAGATAGGGCCAAATTCTTCCAACTGGGTTAACTCTATGTACTCTTAAAAAAAGTACCTTTCCTTCCCTCAGGAAAGGGAATTCATGTTCATAGTTAATTTAGATCTTAGACCTCTTAACATCCCTGTATTTAACTTGCATATTTTGATTTCTCCCACTGAAACCAGTGATAGAAGACAAATTCTCAGTGTCTGCAAGATTCAGTAAGATAATTCTTGTGACCTTAATCCTGGGCAGATCCAGCCTTGTATTTATTTTTAGATTCCTGTAGTGGTCTTACTGTTGGTTTCTGAACAACAGTGAGCTTAGAAACAAATTTTCCAAGTAAGAAGTGTAGTAGGAAACTGGTAGATTTTAAGAACGAATCTAATTTTTTAACGTTTGCTAGTTTGATTAGGATTTAAATGTATTTTTAAAATTTGAATGGTTTAGTTTCCTTAATTCTTAGGAATTTTGTCCTTATTATCCTTTGTTTTGGGGTCGTTATGTACACAGCTGAACCCATCTGAAAAAAGAGAATCTGTGAGCAGAAGATGAACAATTGAAGAGTATAACGCTCTTATTTATTGGCTAGCACATGCAAAAGATATCTAGGGTTTAATGGTCTACTCAACAGAGGGTTAGTAGGCTCACTGCCTGGGATAAGATACCTGTAGAGCCTTTGGTGGCAGCTGTCAGGAGAGGAAGACTTGACCTGCGCTGCTTTCCAAAATAGGTTTGTGATGTTGTTGACTTCCCATCTTCTGTCCGTTGCCTGTTAGGGTTTTATACCTTACCCTGCTGGTGTTTTCTTCCTGTTGAATACCAGAGCAGCTAACAATCCCCATTGTAACAACTCTACCTGTGAACCTTACTTTACCTTTGTCTTGTGTGGCTCTGCTTTGCAGCATCCCTCACGGCTTTCTTACAGCACAACAGAACTATACATGACTTGGCCAACATATCAGACTGAGGCCTTGGGTCCTTGGAAGATGGGCAGTACTGGGGGATGTGGGGTTTCCTGACCCATGACTATTTCCTGTCAATAGTCAGAACTAATATTATCTGAAGCATAGTAAGTAAAGATGTTGAATAAGTCTGCAGGTTATCATATTTCTCAAGCTGATTAGAGGTGAGATTAAGTGTATGAAAATTGAGAGTAAAACTTTCCTTTTCACTTTCACAGATATGATCACGTGCAATAGTTGGTATTCAGAAACTGAAGGAAAGCTGGTGTCCTGTGAGACGTGTGTATTATATTTTACTTGACTTTTTTTTTTTAATTTAACTGAACTTTTTGGAAACATCCTTGGCTTATAAGCAAATTTATTTGCTTTTATATACCTGAATAAGATTAAGTAAATGTTGAAAGGTGTTTTTCATATTGAAGAGATTCTTGGACTGATGTTAATTATCTTTCAAAAGGGATCTAAGTTACAAGTCATGAAAACTGTCATTAGCATGTAGTTAGACATTAAGTGGATGTATTTTGTTCTTTTAACTGTGCTTGCTGGTTAGTTCTAATAATAAATAAAATCCTGGGATTGTGTGGTAGAGAGCTTATGATTCAGAATTTGTCTGGCTGACATCTTAAGATCAACTCAGCCAGTAAGGATCTTCAGGCTGGAAGACCCCTTGAATATATTATTGGAGTAGCTAGCTAGGTTTGAGGATGATGTAGAGTTTATTTGTTGGAGACTTGAAGAAAAAGCTACTGAAATTCCAATATTGCCTGCAATCTTTATTTTTTGACCATCTGGCTCTTAGCTAGTGCAGGCAGTTTTGCCTGTTCTGTTTTGTGCTGCATCTGACCTTTTGTCTTTGTTATACCCTTGTAAGCTTTAAGAACTTTGTAACTGCTTTTCTCCATTAGTTTTATGTTTAAACATTAAAGTTGTGTGGTGCTTTTATATGGATATTATAAATTTCTTAGACACTTTTAATCCTGAACTTCTCCGATTGAATAAATAGTGGTTGTCCCAGATTTTTGCAGTACTTTTTATGTCTAAGTGGCAGATATGTGGAGGGAGCTGTAATCTAGTTATATGAATTTCTGGGAGATGAGCACTGGATGTTCCTGGGTAACTTAGCAGAATTGTTCCTTTGAGGCAACTATTGGTTTTGGTCAGCAGTTTTTCATCATCATAGTTATAAAAAAGGCTTGTACTTATAAAAAACATTTCGATTAACTAATGGAAAACAAAAAAAGCAAAACCAAACCAATAAACAACCTTACTGCTATATGTTGTTTTTTTCAGTTTGTTTGAAAAGAGTCTGTCCTGGAAATGTTGTTATTGAGTCTTGGAAAAGAGCTACTAAGAGACTGACAGAAGAACAGAGTGGAAAGGAGGAAGCAGGGTAGGAGCAGTTGAAGCAAGGATGTACTATAGGACAAAGAGCACGAGTGAAAGGAACAGAGAAAAATATACTTTTTTTTCATAAAAGTGTTGACTGGAAAGTTGGTCAGTACAACACTGCAATCAAAAATGCTGGTGTGTGCTTTGTTGCCATTAATGTTTTCATTTGAGAAGATGCAACCAAGAGAGGTGGTTTTTTCCTTGGTTTGATTTCAAGCTAATTATTATTGAGTTAAAGTCTAAAGACCCAATATTGAGCTAGTATGTCTAGAATTTTCAAATACATCATTGCTAGAAGTTTTTTGGTCTATATACTGTCATCATTACGATGAGTTTATTAGCATTCGCTGTTGGCTTTTGTGCCTTTAAATAGTATCATTCTTTGGAGTCTAGTCACTCAAAGTATGAAGTGGAATTATACTGTCTACAGTCTTTCCTGTATATCAAAGTACAATAAATCTCTTGCCAAAAGTTTTTGATAATTATGTGTAACAAGTTTAGTGTAGGCAGGACAGAAGAATATTTTTGGATGCACTTGAAAGCTTGCAGAAAATCCCCCAAACCATTTTATTTTATCTTAAACTTAGATACAGAACAGGCTGCTTGATATCCAAGTCAGCAGTCCCAATAAGCCAGAATTGACAGAAACTCTGATATCTGCCAACTCCTATTTCTATTTAGGGATAATTAATAGACTAAGCTATAGAGAACATAAATTGTCTAATGGAAAGTATAAGGAGACCGATATTTCCTCAGATAAATAAAAACAGTCATTGCTTTGGAGAATTTTTCATGTGAGAATAAACGTTTTCAAATGAGCCTGAAACTTTGAGAAATCAATATGGAGACTGAAGAAGGGGCAGCATGGCAGCAGCTTTTCTCTGTGTTGGTAATTAATCTTGCTGTAGGCATCCTGTGCCAGCTAGAGTTTACCTAGTGTGTTCTGAAAGAAACAGAGGTCTATACTACAGTTACTAAAGTGATGAACAGTCCATATAATGTCAGGCATGGATGTTTGTTAGGGTCTTTATCACATAACAAAATAATTTGATTTTTCTTCAAAAAATTGAAGAAAAGATTTTGTATCTTGTTGCTGTGGTTAGTGATAAAGCTGTTCTCACTTTATTTTTGGGGGAGGGATATACAGAGTAACTGAAAAGCACTCTAATATTATGTGATTAATAAATGTGAGTGGAGTTAATGAGCAGCATCTGTTCTTCTAGAAGAACAGCTTGATAGAGCTGTCCACTCTTGAAGATGAAGGATGTTTGTGGCAGTAGTTGTGGGCTAAAACAGTTATTAGTTTCTTAGAAGAGGAATCTGCTTCAGTGAAACTAGCAAGGTTCACTGATTAAGAGTAGATTCTGTCATTCCTGTATCCTAATTTATCAACACATGAGCTGAACAGTTTGGGTTTTGTCTAGATGCATACAAAATAAATGAACAGAACTTGCTAGAAGTGGATCAGCTTGGATATTTGACAAGTTTGATCACTTTGAATTTTACATGTGGTTTCACTGACAGTTAGTTGAGTGAAATAGTTGATGGTTCTGTTATAGAAACATAATGAGTAGAGTTTATTTAAAAACTTCTGGCATTGCAGGTTCAGGTTATGCTTTGTGCTGGTTCGGGCACTCTGACTCAGAAGAATAGTGGTACTGATAGCAATGCTGAGCCCGCTGCATGAGGGGGATGAGGGCGAGGAAAGCAGACACATCCTGCCACTGAGTGGTGATGGAGATGTGTTGCAGCAATTGCTGCAGCTTCGTTATTTTAATTAGTGCCTTCGCTGAAACAGGTGATGGTTATTCCAGACGGAAATTGTGATTGTCCCTGTCTGACACATTTCTCTTAGTGGTAGCTTCTTTTGGCAGACACTGTCTAGCTATTCTGGTTTCTTCCATCTTGCATTTCTTGTTCTCTCCTAACCATATTCAGATGCACTGATTTGATTCTCTTTGCATGCATTTGAACCTGCAGGAGGAGGAGCAGACTTGGCTCATTATATTTTCCTTTCAAATCACACAGTAGGCGTGTTCTTTTTTTGCATAAGGTGTTGGCACTTGCTTACACAGCTTTGAAGCCAGTTGCTTCTCTTTATTCTTTTCCTGTCTCTTTCAGAATAAAACCCATGTAGCTTTTCATGAAACACCTGGAAAGCCGCAAATGAGTAACATCATCTGAGGCTATGCAGATATGAACTGGATGTATTTGCAGTGTGGTTGTTGCAGATGAAGCACCTATCTACAGAAGTAGTCCATTTCTGTGAAGTACTATACTGAGAGGAAAATCTTTAATTTTCTCAAATAGAGATGGCTCTGGAGCTGTGTCCCTGTCATTCTAGTATCAACTATTGCAAGTATTTAGTGTAACTATATTTCTCTACTCCAGTGATGTAAGATTCATCTTTGATGTGAGCGCACCATCAGGGGTCTTTTCTTTATATGCTATTCCTGCAGCAACAGCACAAACTTTACATCCTGTGTTTCATCACAGAGACATAGAAGCATAAAAAATATCTGGATGGAATAAACTTGTGATATCATCTAGTTTGTTCCACCATGGAGCAGGAACATAACCCTAACCAGTATTAGTCTACCTGTTTTTGAAAACCACCAACCAAGGGTATTAATAGCCTACATAAATATCATGCTCCAGTGCCCACCTAAAATTTTAATTTAAGGCATTTCTTACAGTAAATGTAAATTTCTTTTGCTGCAAATGAAGTTGTTTAGTTTTTGCCTTTACATTCACTATAAATTAAGTGAATGAATGACGAGTTCTTTATGCAGCAGACTTGTGTTAGGACTTAGTCTTTTAAAGTGGTTTCTCATCTGTCTGTTCTGATCCATTATTAGAAAATGCAGTCTGCAGTTTCTTTGCATCTTTCTCTAAAGTATGATGCCCATTTATCCAGAGGAAATCACCCCAGTGATGAGTGCCCTGGACTTATTGCCTTTCATGGGCTATTGCTACTAATGTGTCCTGTATAACAGCAAATCCTCCATAGTGTGCATGTGTGTGTTGTGTTCCTGCCACCCTCTCATCCCCCAAGAGCATCAATTTGTTGATTTTGTGTTTTCAATTGGTAACTTACAATAATTCCACAGATTTTTATTTTGCAGTACTGTTACCAAACCTATTTATTCATGAGACTGCTGCGTTATGCATAGTATGTTTCCCTTAGTCAAACTGCTTCTTATTGTTTTAATGCTATTTCTCTAATATATTGTGAAAATCCTCTCCCAGAAATCCTAACTTCCACCACAACCCCTGTTTTGCAAGCAACAATTCACTTGTAGCTATGTTTCATTATATAGATTGCTTTTGTAAACAGTGAATAGTGCCAGACTGAAAATCAGGGAAGACCTATAGAAACTACTCTTGACGGGTTTTTGCAGCTCAGGAATGAAATCTGAGTGATGCAAAGGAAAGGGTATCCCCTGTCCTCTGGGCACTGCTGAGTGGTATTTAACCATGGACGCTTTATGTTAATTGTAGATTAGTTTTTACTATGTATGATCTCATTCTAACAGTCTTCTACATTTCAGGCAGCCTGTTTAAATCCTGCATTTTAGTTTAATGTTTCATTCTAATTTTATGGCTTCTTTCTGAAATAACTATATTCACAAATATGGCAAAATATGCACATAGCTGTTAATGAGTTACAACAATTATTTCATGTCATGGCTAGGCATATCTCACATTGGAGCTATGTATTTGTTCAGTGGTGGTTCATAGAGCTAATGAGAGCTTTTAATAGAGTGTGCTCACATAACTTCATTACTAATATAAAAGCAGTGCCTGTTTTGCAGAAAATCTAAATGAATGGTTCAGTTCAGATGAAAAACAAAAAGATGGGACGGAAGGGTACAAGAAATGATAATGCAGAAACAAAACATGGAACAAACAGCTGATGAACGGAGGACTTATTTTCTGTTATCAGTACTAAAGACAAAAGAGTTGGGAAGCAAGCTTGAATAGCTCTCAGCTTGATTGTAAGATGCTGAGGGTTGAGGGAATGCTGTCTGCCCTAGTGAAACAAGAAAGAAATTTACTAAAATTCAATTCAATTTAGTAGAAATTGCTGGCAATAAAACATTGTCATGTGCAGTACTAATTTGCAAGAACTAGAGTAAATATCCTGCAAAGCTTGAACAAAATTATGTACATGAGGAGGGAGATGATGGGGGTTTTAAATGATACTGTTTATAAATTTTTTTACAACTTGGTTTTATCTGCAGTAGATCACAGAAATCTAAATAAAACTTTACGTATGTGTTATATACCTGAAAATGGGCATCATCAGACTGGACTTGAAACTTGTAACTAGAAAAACAGACAGGATTTTATTGTGCATTTCCTGGAAGAATGCTAATGCAGTCCAGGAATTGAACAAAATTGTGAAATGAACTCTTTTAGATTTAATCTTTCACCTTGGATGCAAGAACATTGTAGGACATCTGTATTTTCTTGTAACTATTCAGAGATGCTTTGGACCATAACTCTGCAATTGTTTTCATTTGAACTACATAGAAAGTAGTTTCCTGCTTTTTTTTTTTTTTTTTCTTGAATTGCTCAAGGCATTATTTAATGCATCTGGATATAATTGGAATTTTTAGACTGGACCAAAAAATAAGAAATACTTGTGTTAATGAGTAAAATGCTTTTATCTTCAATTCTACACTTTATAATTCCGTCAAATATGCTGTTTAAATATTTATCACACATTATGTATGTTTATAAAATGGGGTTTTCTCTGAGCATAACAGATACTGCTTATTAAAAGCTTGTAAGAAAGAAAGAAAATGTCGATAACATACCCGCCAAAGCTGCAATTGGTAGAGTGAATAGGAAAGATTTTTTCACAGCTTAAGTTAAAACCTTTCAAAAACATGAAGGGGAAAATACTCCCAACCTCTGAATTCTGCAAAAAAGTGTTTGCCACAGACACAGGGTTTCAGGCTTTCATTTGAAGTCTAAGGTGAATAATGGCTCCTGGTGTTTTGGAGTTTGATTCAGGTTTTCCTTTTGTTTAAAGAAATCGGTCATGCAGGAAAACTTAGTGCTCACAGTTTCTGTCTGTGGTCAAGACATTTGCTTGTTGAACATATATGAAATACTGCTGCTTGCTTACTACAATATTTTTTACTGTAACAATTAATTCCTGGCTTTGTTGGGATTCATCAGCAAAGCAGGCAGCTGGCTTTACTAGTGCTATTCTTCACATGAGCGAGGAAGTTTTAGTAAGAAAAAATTGCCATAAATATAGGCTAGAACCCTTAATAACTTGGTAAGAAACTTTTGTTTAATGAGGGAGAATTTTTAAAAATAAGGCCATACTTCAAATGATTCTCTCAAAAATCCATTAAACCTGAAGAGGTGAGGAAGCATGTCAGCAACAGCTGTTCTCAGGAAGTCCTGTGTGTTAAGAGCTATTATTGGAAATTGAAGGTCAAGCAAAACAACTGTGTTCACTTAATAACATGCATGTGTCCTTCACCCAGTATAAGTGAAGGAGCTTGTTGTGCCTATTGCGCTGCAGAAAGCAAATAAGACTGCAATAATATATCTAATAACATTTGTAATTGGAATTTAAGAGTTTGTCACAGTAATTATAATGAAATGTAGTCACTTAAAAGAAGGATGATATTTACTGTTTTGTGGTAACTTCAAAAGGCATGGTAAACTTATTTTTAGCCTTTTGGCTGATCATTGCAGGAGAGATAACCAGGGGTTGCAGAGGCCAGTCTGGAGGCAACAATGAGGTGTTGTTGGCCTGGCAGACAGTGACCACAGCGCAGCAGCAACCTCAGCTAGAGAGCTGGAGGTGGAAGGGGAGATTGTGCAAGAAAATGTTTCACTGAGGAAAGCTGAAAAATAATTTTCAGTGAGAACAGTGAAAATCTCGCTAACATGAAGGACAGACAGGAGAACCTGATGTAAAGTTTTGATTGACAGTAAATACAGTGGTTCTCGTTGCTGTAGTGTAATTAGAGTTGTTTATGGGAAGCTGTCAAGATTTTATGTTACTTTGATAATTGGCATGTAGGATGAATAAATAAATTACTTATGAACTGACTTAAGGAAAAAAGAAAAAAAGAAAAAAGCTTTTTCAGATACACTTGTGTTATAGTTGAATTGAATTTTGTGGGCTGTGTTTTGATTCTGTAGACCGTATCCAAGATTCTTAGCTTTGATACTGTATCCAGGTTCAGAATGTGCATTCAAGCATGATTTTATATAGCCATACCCTATTCCTGAAATTGACATAGATTTATGACATATTCTTTAGAACAGGTAACTTAAAACATACCCTATTCTTAAGATTGATATAGATTTATGATATATTCTTTAAAACAGGTAACTTAGAAATAACTGATAAACATGCGAATGTTACTTAGCATTGCTTAGATAGATAATTTGTGTTAGAATAGGTGTGGAATATGCTAATGGTTGTCAAGAATTGTAATGCATATGTATGTGATCAAATTGTATAAATATGGTGTAAACTGAATCAGTGGCTGAAGCCAGCTTTGGGTGCGAACCCCTGGTTTCCCAGCGCTGAAATAAAGCACCGCATATAACTGCACCTGTGGTTATGTGTCTTGAATGCTAACATTTTTGGCGACCCAGATGGGACCTCGCGAGCATTGCTGAGGCGGATCGCGTCTTGATCCTGCTCCAGCTAGCACCGAGGTATTCTTGGGGAGCGCATCGGACGCGACCGACCCTCTGCTGCTCACGACGGACCTCTGACTGGTAAGAAGGTGCTTTATCTGGATTGTTGGGTACCCACTTGGTCTGGTTCTGGTCTGGTAGCCTGCTGGTCAGGCATCTGGTAGCCTGCCGGTCAGACGCGGCGAAAGCCACGCTCGGTTGGGCAGGGAGCTCCCGTGGTATTGCCTAGGCAGCCGTCCGTCAGACAGAGGGAAACCTCTGCAGGTTCGGCATCTGGTCTGGTTATTTGTGCCGCAGGCTCGGCACCTGGTCTGGTTATTTGTGCCGCAGGCTCGGCACCTGGTCTGGTTATTTGTGCGCACCTGGTCTGGTTATTTGTGCTACTCAGCACCTGGTCTGTAGTTCTGGTGATTTAATCTGTATTTACTGTTGAAACCGGTGATTTGATCCTGTTTACTGTTGTTCTGGTAAAGTTACTGTGTTATCTTTCTGTGTTAGTTATCTGTATCCTTCTCTGTTGATATGTCCAATTCAAACGTATCGCCGTCAAATTGCTTTCTGAAACATTAGAAGAAGGCTGGGTTTGGACAGTTTATGCATAAAAGAAGTGTGATTGTGATCTGTTTGCATATTTGAACTCGGTATTCGGTTTGCATGTCTGAGCTCAGTATTTTAGTTTGTATGTTTGTATTTGGTACCAAAAGGATTTGTTTGGGGAAATAATTACAAAATAAGAACCGTTTCTGTTACTAAAGTGCCACCTTGCTCCCCCTTCAGATGCATCTTTACACATGAAAGTAAATTGAGTTAGCTGTATTGCAGTTAGTGTTGTTTTGTGGATAGACTGATTTGGATTTGGATCTAAAATTAATGTCAGGGATTGATGTTTAGTATGCTGTTTATTGACATCTGTAAGAAGTTACAAAAGGCAGGAGCTGAGGGATGTAACTATTGTTCAGCTAATTGGAATTACATATAAAGTTTATAATCACAGGAATTAAATGAAGAGAGAAAAAGGGCAAAAGGAGCCCAAACCTGTGCCCGGCAGCTTCTCCTTGATAAGCTGCAGAGAGAAGGAAAAAAAAAAAAAAAAAAAAAAAAAAAAAAAAGGTGAAAAGCTGACTGTCTGCTAAAGCGGTGGGAAAGGGGGGGCGGGGAGCGGCGGCTGCTAAGGCTGAAGCTGCAGCTCCTCTCCTCCAAGCTCGCCGCCCGCGGAGGATCATCAAACGTAATAGCACCCCTGCGGTAGGCAGTAGGTGTTGGGGGGGGGAACCAGTCTATGTAAAAGTCCCGTTTTCGCCGGGGGATTTAGTGATCTGGAAGCAGTCGGCTGGTCCTTATCGGGAAAACCCAGATAAGGTTGCAAAAGTGATTAAGATGATAATTAAGACGCAGAATCCTGATTGGGATGATTTACAAGTCATTTTAGATACATTAATGGACTCTACAGAAAAATATGTGGTTATACAGGTTGCGAGGGATAAGGTGAGAGAAGATATTCGGAATGGGAAAGTAGAGGCTAACGTTGACAAGAACTTTCCAAAAGAAGATCCCCAATAATACCGGAGATACAGACAATACAGGAGGCGGGTTAAGCCGTCTCCGGAGGTATCAGGATTGGTTATTGATTAGCGTTTAAACTGCTATGCCGAAGCAAATGAATTGGTCAAAATTGTATGATGTGATGCAGGAAAACAATGAGTCTCCCTCGGCCTTTTTAGAAAGATTAAAAGAAGCTGCCAAAACCGGGATGTAAAATTTTTAGTAGACACAGGGGCTATTTATAGTCTCTACTGAATTCCTTACAGGGGGCGGTAGGTCACCGAGCTACAACAATTGTTGGTGCCACGGGGAAGGAGGAAGTACGGCCATTCCTGCAACCTTTGGATTTGTGTTTTGGAGAAAAGGAGCTAACCCACGAGTTCTTATATGTTCCAGATTGTCCAGTTTCTCTTTTAGGACGAGATTTGCTGACCAAATTAGATGCCACAATAACATTTGAGGATGGAAATTTGGTAATGAAAGTTCCGGAGTCAAAGGTAGGACAAATTTTACTATTAAAGGAAAATCCAACTGTGAAAATACCACAGGCAATAGAAGATGCAGTGATTCCCACGGTATGGGAAACTGACATACCTGGGAAGTCAAAGGCAGCTAAACCTGTGAAAGTAGCGCTGAAGGAAGGTGCTGAACCAGTACGATTAAGACACTACCCATTGAAATTGGAAGCCAGATTAGGAATAGTATCTTTAATTGAGAAATTTTTGAAATATGGAATTCTAGAAGAATGTGAATCAGAATACAATACTCCAATTTTTCCAGTAAAGAAACCTGATGGTAGCTATCGACTAGTCCAAGACTTATGAGCAATAAACCAGATCACTAAGGACATACATCCAGTAGTTGCAAATCCGTATACCTTGTTAACATCTGTGAAAGAGAAATATAAATGGTTTACAGTACTTGATTTAAAAGATGCCTTCTTCTGCATACCCCTTGACCAGGAAAGCAAAAGCTATTCGCTTTTGAATGGGAGAACCCACACAACGGGAGAAAAGCCCAATTAACCTGGACACGCCTTCCACAAGGATTTAAGAATAGTCCAACTATCTTCGGAAATCAACTAGCCAAAGAACTTGAGGAGTGGACTACGAGAGGCTATATCAGAATTCCTCGACAATGGTATTTGTTGCTGCAATATGTGGATGATATTCTGATTGCTGCTGAGACCCAAGAACTTTGCATTCAGGTAACAATTGAAATATTGAATCAATTAGGAATGAATGGATATAAAGTGTCAAAAATAAAGCTCAGATTGCATCCACAACTGTGATCTATCTAGGATGCGAGCTTTCTCAAGGACAGCGAAGACTGGGTATAAACCGTGTACATGCTATCTGTGCGACCTCAGAACCGTGTAACTTACATGAATTAAGATCTTTTCTAGGAATGGCAGGATGGTGCAGGCTCTGGATCATGGACTATGGACTTATTGCCAAACCTTTATACGAGGCACAGAAGAATAAGACCTTGGTGTGGGAAAGACCACAACAAGAAGCTTTTCAAAAATTGAAACAGGCCTTAATGCAAGCGCCTGCTTTGGGCCTACCTGATCTGAGTAAAGACTTTCAGTTGTTTGTACATGAATGACAGAGACTTGCTCTAGGGGTATTAAACCAACGGCTGGGATCTTGGAAAAGGCCCGTCAGTTATTTCTCTAAACAACTTGACCCGGTAAGTGCTGGATGGCCGGCGTGCTTGCGGGCGGTGGCTGCTACCGTGACATTAATTCAGGAAGTCCGGAAACTGACTATGGGGAAAAGGATCGAAGTGTTTGTATCCCATATGGTGACTACTGTATTGGAACAAAAGGGGGGCCATTGGCTTTCCCCAAGTAGGATGATGAAATATCAGGCAATTTTAATAGAGCAGGATGATGTTATCCTAAAAACAACTAACCTAATGAATCCAGCTGTGTTTTTAAGTGCAGAGACTGAAGAAGAAAATCTGGAACATGATTGTGTGGAGGTCATTGAATATACCCACGCAAGTCGACCTGACCTGAAAGATACCCCATTGGAGAAGACGGATTGGGAGCTTTTTACTGACGGCAGTAGTTTTGTGGAAAGCGGAGTGCGGTATGCAGGATACGCGATTACTACTGCCAAAACAGTAATTGAAGCTAAATCCCTACCACCAAACACATCAGCACAGAAAGCTGAGTTGATAGCCCTAACTAGGGCATTAGAGCTCAGTGAGGACAACAGGGTCAATATTTGGACTGACTCAAAATATGCATTCGGGGTTGTTCATGTACATGGAGCTCTTTGGAAAGAGCATGGACTACTCTCCTCCCAAGGAACAAACATCAAGTACCAAAAAGAAATATTGAACTTGATTAATGCCGTTCAAAAGCCATCACTAGTTGCCATCATGCACTGTAAAGCTCATCAGAGTGGGACATCAACAATTATTGAAGGAAACCGACTTGCTGATCAAACAGCCCGATCAGTGGCACGACGAGTCTGGATGATGGTGGGTCTTGTCTCCCAAAAGGTAAGAGCAATTGATTTATTACCTACACCTTCAGAGGCACCTGAATATTCTACAGAAGATGAGAAATTGGCAAGACTAGTAAAAGCCGTCAAGGATAATTCTGGATGGTATGTAACCACCAACGGACAAATTGTGGTCCCGATCACAATTATGAGAGGGATACTTCAGGCGGAGCACCAGAAGTGTCATTGGGGTGCAGAAGCATTGGTAACTTATCTAAGAAAACAAATTATCTCGGTCCAGATGTTAACAATGGCAAAATCTTTCACAGCTAAGTGTGAAATTTGCTTGAGAAATAATCCTTTAGTTCGAAGAAAAGTAGATATGGGAAAAATTAGGACAGGTGTACAACCAGGGGATTGTTGGCAGATAGATTATGTGGAACTCCCCAAAACTCGAGGATTCAGATATCTGCTAGTTGGGGTATGCACCTTTTCAGGATGGCCAGAAGCCTTCCCTTGTCGCACCAACCAGGCACAAGAAACTGTAAAATGGTTACTGAAGGAAATAATTCCTAGATTTGGAGTACCATTGGGAATATCATCTGATAGGGGACCGCATTTTGTTGCTCAAGTGGTAAAGGAAGTCAGTAGATGTTTGGGAATTAAATGGGAATTACATACCCCATGGAGACCCCAGTCTAGTGGCCAGGTGGAGAAAATGAATCAGATGTTAAAACGACAACTTAGCAAAATTTGCCAGGAAGCAAAAATTCAGTGGCCCCAGGCCTTACCAATAGCGTTATTGCGAATTAGGATTAAACCTAGGAGTGGAATGTCCGTAAGCCCATACGAAATTCTGTATGGCAGACCATATGAAGCACCTGATCCGAATCCAAGTGTACATGTAAAAGGTAATCAGGATGTGTACAATTATGTGTTGTCTCTCGGCAGGACATTGAATCGACTCAGATGTGTACTAGTGTGGAATCGCCCACTAGCACTTGAGAATCCGGTACATGATATAGAACCTGGAGACACAGTGTATATAAAGACTTGGAGAGAAGATCCTTTAAAAGAACGTTGGGACGGACCTTATCAAGTACTTTTAACTACATTTACCGCAATCAAGGTTGCTGAAATAGACTCCTGGATACATTACACCCGAGTGAAGAAAGTCCCAAAACTGTGGCAATCACGATTAGTGGGTCCAACCACACTTAAAATCACAACGCAGGATGTCTAACTTTTGTTACCGTTTTGTTTTTATAGTAGTTTATGTACCCAGACTGTATGCCACACTGATTTGCAAAGTCACTGGAGAACAATTATGTAAAACACGAAGGGCTATAGGAGATAGTGACGATACTCAAATGCCACAAGTAGTACAGAGTGTACAGAATCAGGCAGAGAATCTGATGATAGGACTAATTCGAGATTTTGCACAAACCCAAAATGTCAGTAGCATCACTGCTTGTCTTCCCATCCCGAAATCAGCTGAAGATCCGGTACAGTGGGGAATAATATCTACGACCTTACCAGAAGTAAATAAGACTGGCAAGATAGTGTGTGAGTCCCATACTAAAATAGAGCAAGTACCAATTGAACAACGGACAAAAGAGCTTGTTAAGAATGCCATGATAAAAAGAGGTGACTGCTTAAAGTTGCCAGGAGCAGAATTTGTAAAGATATGATGATTTCATAATATTGGGTATTGCACGTATGAAAAGTGGACCACCAAAACAGTATATAAAAAGGTTGAGCGAGCCTATTGGGAATGTAAAGATCAGGATAATCAGAACATAACTGAATCATGAGATAACATGTGGACGTTGAATATAGTACAGCAATATCAATATAGAGAAGCATTTCCATGGTGTATACGATGGACCAATGTAACAAGAGGAGTAACAGTACCGTGGTGGAATTGCTCTCAAGTAATGACCTGCCAGACAGATGTGAAAGAAATACCTCTGTCCATCATTAAAGTTGCAGTAATCGCAGGTTGCATTTGTCAGAAACAATTGGATCCAAAGGAAGCAATCAAAATAGGCATTGATGGAGATAAGATAGATTGTAGAGGAACTATAGGTAGTGTGGGACATTTGGTTTGGGCCTTAAGTGATGGAACCTGGACAACACATTTACTGATAGCAGGACCAGTAAGGGAGGTTACTTTGGGGTTACCAACCCTATGTCCCATTTGGAAAAGGTCACCCTTGAAGAATAGGCAAGAACTCCTACAAGTTAGGTACAAACGAGAGATAGATGAAGATGATGTGTGGCATGAACCATTGGGTAGTGTTAAATTCGGCTGGGCATTAGAATCTTTCTTTGCACCAATCGCAGCCTATAGAAACAGAGAAATGATTGACAGATTAATTGGACAGATGGATCGATTGGCAAGGGTAACCAAAAAGGGTTTTCGAGAATTCAATATACAATTGCAAGCTACGACCAAAATGACTTTGCAGAACAGAATGGCACTTGACATAATGTTGCTAAAAGAAAATGGGGTTTGTGGATATTTAAAAGATAGGGTTGATCATTGCTGCATTCATATCCCAAACGTAACCTCTGAAGTGGAAAAAGATATTTCCCAATTAACCCAAACAGAAAAAGAACTGCAAGCGGAAAAACAAGATGTAGAGCAGAGCTGGGTTGGGGCCTTGCTAGGCAAATTGAACCTGAACCTGGGAGGATGGGTACATTAGTTATTGGAGAGTTTATTTTTGCTTGCCATTATAGTTGCTCTTTTCTTTTTGCTTTATGCTTGTATTAAGCATCAAATAAGTCAATCAAAGGCAAGGAACGACCGCATCTTTACTGTCCTTAGCAGATCCACTTTTGACAACCCAACAGCTTATAAGGAAAATATAATGTAGTGAAAATGCATTGTCTAGGAATAGAAAAGCATTTTCAAAGGGGGGAAATGTTATAGTTGAATTGAATTTTGTGGGCTGTGTTTTGATTCTGTAGACCGTATCCAAGATTCTTAGCTTTGATACTGTATCCAGGTTCAGAATGTGCATTCAAGCATGATTTTATATAGCCATACCCTATTCCTGAAATTGACATAGATTTATGACATATTCTTTAGAACAGGTAACTTAAAACATACCCTATTCTTAAGATTGATATAGATTTATGATATATTCTTTAAAACAGGTAACTTAGAAATAACTGATAAACATGCGAATGTTACTTAGCATTGCTTAGATAGATAATTTGTGTTAGAATAGGTGTGGAATATGCTAATGGTTGTCAAGAATTGTAATGCATATGTATGTGATCAAATTGTATAAATATGGTGTAAACTGAATCAGTGGCTGAAGCCAGCTTTGGGTGCGAACCCCTGGTTTCCCAGCGCTGAAATAAAGCACCGCATATAACTGCACCTGTGGTTATGTGTCTTGAATGCTAACACTTGCAGCCTGTTAAAGAACAATGTCATTTGTGTCAAAGATCTGAAGAGTGACAGGTCTTTGGACAAACATCAAGAGAGGAGTTTTTTGTGGAAAACAGACTTGGAGGACAGCTCCTGTGACTGTAACTTCATTGCCAGTACAGAGCAACGTGCCTCCATGTGAAACTGAAACTCTTCTGTTTGAAACCCTTGTAAGGTGGGGGGTGGCTTGGCCTGTATGCACTTACTCTGGTTTGTTCCAGAATTCAGAGTTTATTTGTGCTTGTAGAGGAAGTTGTCAGTAAAAGGCAGAAGGGTGTAAGTCTTTGCTTTTGTTTTGCAACATAGTGAAATAAATAAATAAATCCCAATCAAATTTTTGCTCACTATGAAAAACCTTGTGATTTATTTGGGAATGTAAGGAGGATATTTAATACTATTTTTGAGAAGTTAAGTTTTCAGTTTGAGATGCGTAAACATGTTTCCCCTGCAAATATGACCGAGGACTTTGGCTTCTGATGAAATATTTTATTTATAATTTTCTCAATGACACCTCTCTATGACTTTACAAAAATAAAATGAACTGATTTTGCCTTTTAAGAACTCTTCCTGGTTATGCACTTAAAATTACAGCATTCTTGTATCTGAATTATTTTTGGTCTATGTTCTTGATTTTATATATATAAATACACACATATAAATATATAAATTTCTTTCTAAATAAGCATGCCTGGGTTTGCTTCTCTTGCAACTAAATTTAGTGCTAAGACTCAGATTCTGTGTTTTTTCTTGGTCTATCCTTCATTTTTCAATGTTCTGTTTCTGCCTGTTAAAAGGTGCTTTAAGTTGAAAACTGGTAGTCTAAAACTAAGCTCCATTTAGTGCTTGTGCATTAATAGTTGAACAGAAGTCATCATTTGGTATTATGAAGGAGGAAGACACAGATCACTGTATTACAGTAGAGTACTGAAAATGAGCAGTTTCTGGATAGCATACATCCCTTGTGGATCTGTGTGCTGCCAATAATTTATGTTATTTCTGTGGTGAGTTTTTTTTATGTTATTTGTAAAGCAATAGATTTAGAAACAAAACAAAACAACACAACACAGTCTGGCTAGCTGATATCACAGCAGTCTTCAGTTGAAAAAATGAGTACATTGATTGTAGGATTCAGGGTTGGATCTTGGAAAGATGTAATGGATTGTGTACAGGGAGGAAGGACTTTCTTCCTCATGTCTCTGGGTAATGTTGCTTGCATTGCTTCTGTCCTTTGCCTTGCGGGTACCCTGACCCATCTGCATGTGCATTCTTCATAGCACACTTGGCATTTACTTTATGTACCACTGCTTTTAATTTTTCCTTTTCTGGCAAATAGAAATAGGAAGACTGCACATACTTTGGGAGTCTTCACCCTTGACTGGAGTGTACATCTTTCTTGGAGGAATGAGTATTGACTGATACAGAGGAAATTATGCAGAGGTGGTTGCAATACTGGTACCTTTTGTTCTCTGTCTGAATAATTCACGCAGCAAAACTCAAATGCATATGTTGAATAAATATGCAAATAAATTGAGAGGAGTTTAAAATATTGAAGAATAAATGCCCAATTGTTTTTGCCATGCAAAAGAATTGTTCCTCTTGGTCTTAATATATTCAGGTTGATAATAGGTGTGGCTAAAACTTGTTTACAAATTTATTCTAATCAGTGCAATTAAAATGAAGCGTTGCTCCAGTCTTGAACATTTCTTGGAAATCAGAGGACCTTTTTATAGACTGAAATCAATTTCAAGTAATAATCTTGGCTGTAACCTTAGTGACTAATTTCTCTGTGGGGATGTTTGACTGCACATTCCTGTGATCCATTTAGCAGCAATGGATCTGATAGAAACAAGAGAAAGTTAAACATGGTGAATAACCTAAATACTGAACTGCATGGTGAAATATCAGTTTGTAGTTTTTGCCTTGTAAAATGACAGGAGACACAGTCTGGCTTCAGGCAATTTTCTAGAGATATGTAAACTGGACTAAGAGAGTGTCCTTTCTACAAAGTCTCACTGGAACTCCAGTGGCTTACCGTGACTGAAGTAGCACCTATGGGTCTTCAGGATTTGTTTCCTGGACTGAGGATGCAAACACAGCAAAAGCTATGGAAGCCTTTTGCTATTTCTAACTTTAATCTGAGAACCTGAATAATAGGGGTTGTCTGTAGAATAAAGCATTATTATAAGTTTGTGTGCTCATATAGTCATGTAGGTTCTGGTTAACTTGGGGTCTGTGAACATTTATGTGCATGTACCCTGTTAGTTTCTCAGCCTTTGCTTGAGATTTTACTTGTGATATTAAAACCCTGATTTCTAAGAAGATTTAGGGACATGTCTGATCAGAAACTTGAGATCGGTGACTTTGTAAGACTACCCACATTGGTAAAGAGACTACTTGTCTGCTTAAGATTTGCAATGAATCTTGACATTTAACTTCAGTACAGGAATTAAAATAGAGATAATGGCTACATATGACTTGCGTGGGTACCTACAGATACTGAAAAGAGTGTCATCAAGTGATTTGGGTAAACAATACAAAAACTTATAATGTTTTAAAATGTTGCTACAGGAAAGAAATTTCCTTGACTTGTAGGAACTCACTTGGATTTAATAGTGGAAATAACAATGGTGAAAAATATCTTCTAAAAATACTGAACACGTGGATTTCTTCTTGTCCTGTGTCACTTGTTTTTTAAATATATAATTCTGGCTTTAAAGTTGTATTTTCAAAATTAATCACTAGTACTTAAAAAGATAGACATACACTTGATCTGTGTGTCAACTTCACTCTATTTACAGGTGATAAAAAGCTCTTTGATTAATGCTTTCTATAATTTCCCATACAAGAAATATGAATGTAAACTTCTGCACTTATAAATGCAACTACAGGCTTGAATACTTATGCTTCAGTAGGTCTCCAAGGTGCAGAGAAACTTCAGCTTCTGTAAATGAAACTTGCAACCTTTGGAATTGGGCTCGTTTACATTTGCAAATGTGCCTGAGTGACCTGCAGACTCTTAACAGCAAACAGAAGTCAATGATCTAGACAGTCGGTTAGTGTATATACTGTTTAGGTCAAATTAGCAAGGGGAATAATTCTAAACACTTAAATGCAGTTTACATCCTTGATTTAACTTATAGAAAACTGGTCACAACTCAAGTAGATTGAACTTGATAGTATAAGATTGGCATAAATAAAACCAAAAATCCTGCAGGATTTTTCATGAAGGTTGTAGTATGTTGCTTTGCTGGGTTACATGTTTTGTAAGCTTGACTAATCAGCAGGAAATGTACATAATGTGTGTTTTCATATGCATACATATGTATGTATATAACATTCATAAACACACAGAACAGGGACAAAGACTTGGATTTCTTCTTTCTGTTCTGATCTGTTTACTCACTGTGTCTGCTTTCATGAAAAAAATTTAGTCTGGTACATTGAAAAAAATCGTCAGTGGAGGATGAGAACTAATTCTGCTACCAGCTGTGGACGTGATAGAATTCAGTGTTGCCGTGTATCAAATGAAAAGAGTAGTTTGGCTGCAATGAGACAATATGTTCCACAGATGTACTTTACCAACATGTTTGTGCTGGATGTTGAATAGGCACTGAGTGCTAGAAAGTTTAAAACAAGCTCAGATATCTTGGCAATAGTCGTCACCCAAACAGTTTAAGCAGTGGTGGAAGCTGTGATGGCCTTCTGAGTTCATGCTCTGTCTCATTATTTGCACTTAATACAATTTTCAAGTGCATAAAAATGCAGTGAAGTGGTTTTTTGAATGTTTTGAATGTTTCTGAAAATAACAAAAAAGACCCATTATTCACTAAGAATAAGGTTATCTCTGTGTAAACCAGGGTTTTGTTGCAATTTCTAACAAGTTGAAGGTTGCTGATACAGTGTTGAATGCAACGTGTCATCCACGCCTTTTCATGCATACAATTTTGGTGAACTACTTCAGGCTTTAATGTTCATCCAGCTCTTCCTAGCTGACCCTGGGACCAGCATTTTTCCTTTCTTCAGAATTATAGATTATAAAAGCACAAGTGCCCTTAATCCAAGTTTGTTTCTCATCTAGGTTCGCTGTGTTCAAATAATCTCTTAATCTTCTTTCTGGGAATGTACACATACAGTGTGACCTTTCAGAGGCTCTCATGATTTAAAAAAAAAAAACAAAAACCACAAATCTTTGTAACAAAGCTGGTTCCAGGCTTTTAACTGGTAGTTCTTTTTCTGAAATCTAGTAATAAATATTAAGGCGCTACTTTCATTTTCTTCGATATTGTCAAATCTTCTGTTCATAAGTCTAAACATTTCATTAGCCTTTCTGGCCAGACACATTATTAAATGATTAAACACTGCAACGCGGGGATTGAAAAAAAATCATACAAGCACCTGGTTGGAGACCAAATTCAGAGACAAGGGGTTGTGGTGTGTGTGATGGTGTTTTTTTTTGTGTTGGTTGGTTGGTCGTTGTTGTTGTTTTGTTTTTTTGTTGTTGTTGGTTTTTCTGTGCGTGTGTGTCGCTTGGGATCTTAACCTAGTAAGACTTTTATAACAAAACCAATTTGAGTAACTCCTTTTTGTCTTTAAACTGATGCTGCATCCTGGTAAATATTAGAAACAAAAATAAAAATATGTATACCAGAGGACTTAGCGTTTATCTTGTAGGATAAAACGTCTGTGTGCGTAAAGCTTTGGTTTAGGAACAGATATTTTAACTATGTGAATATTTGGTGGGGGGAGTGAAGGGAAAGGTGCACAGAAAGCTTTCCCTATTCACCTGAGGACTTCTATGCAATTACATTATTTCTGTTGTTTCAGTAGCAAAAATTATATGTGTTTCAGGGTTTTTTGAGGGGTAGTTTTTCCTGAAAAGTAGATGCTTCTTCCAGCAAGACCTTTATATGTTGAAAGTATGAAATATTTAAAGGAAAATGAAACTGTGGAATATGCAGGAAAAATTTAAGGCATAGAAATTATAGCTAAGAAAACGGTAAGGAAAAGAAGTTGGCTAAAAGTCAGCCTCTTCATTGAACTGATTACAAATAGGCTGCTTGAATTAAGAAATGGGAATATTCTAATGTCATGATGTAATTGTTGAAGAATCCTCTGCCTAAGACCCAGGTAGAATAAATTTGACATCAAGAAAGTCACTGGTATGTCTGTGTGCTACCCAAGCACCCAAAAGCCTGATTTTTTTTTTTTTTTTTTTTTTTTTTTTTCTGGCTGAGAGCTGTAAAGCTGAGACTTGATTTTAGCTACCACAATACTTCGGCATATTCTAATAGTTCATTAATTTCATACCTTCTGTTCAGCATTCATGGTGTTGTTCATATTATTATGCCTCTTCGGTTCAAGATTTTATGAAAGATGTTTCAAGATTTCTGAAAAGGTTTTATTTTAGGTTTTTAACTCCTTTAAGTATGTGATCTTTAATAGGAAGTGTGTTAGGAGCACTGGGAAGAGCTGCATGCAAGTACTAGGGAAAGAAAAGGGCCATGATGTGAAGCATCTCTTGCTCGGTATAGTTCTTTTTTGGTCCTGGTGAGTACATGGGGTGGTGTCATTGGCTTCCTTGAATGCTGGAACCTCCTCTCACAGTTGTGTCGGTCCACTTTGCATCTAACAGCTCTAGTGGAGCAATAACTGCAATAACGGCTCTACAAGAAATAGCTTTAGGAAATTGCTCTGAAGCATTATTTATTATTGTGTATGAAATTTATGTTGCTAGTGATTTTATTAAAAGCAACTGTGTTTTTAAGTGATGTTTTTTTATAATTGGTGTTGATATTGAGTAGCATGATGTGACCTTTCCCCGTTTTCAGAAGGCTTCCATTCTTCATCTTGTTTTGTCTCCCTGTTCCACATTACATAGTTAAACTTACATAATAGTAAAACAGTCTAAAGCCTGGGGTCATTTGTGCCTTTTCTGGATAGCTCTCTTCAGGAATTGAGTGATGCTGTCAAAGGGGAGGAGGCTCAGTGTTGGGTATTTTTCTTTTATTTTCTTTAAGTTGTATGTCCTTGAGATGTATTACAGTCAAAATACTCTTTCATCCCCAAATAAAAGTTTGTGCTTTGAAACTAGTAAGAAGATTCCTACTGATGGCTAGAATCTTTTCACAGGAAATGAGAGAGGAACAAGAAAGTGTATTAACAGATCATAGGATGATTGAGAGAGACAAATTTATTATCTATTCAGCAGGGTATTTCGCAAAGAAAGGAGTACAATTGTACAAAGGATTGGTGAGAATTTGTCTTGGGATACTGTTCCTGTCTCTGGTTGCTCAAGATCAAGCAATGTGAATTCAAAGAAGATGGAGTGCTAAGTGCTGTTCCATGGAGGTTAAGAGGGAATATACACCAGGCAGGATGGGGGAATGGGGAAGTCAGAGGGTGGGAGGCTTAGGGTGTGTTGATACATCACTGACGTGTGAATTGTGAAAACGAGAAGTGGAAATCTGTAAAAATACTGTTACGTGAGATCCGTGTAGTGTGCGTGTGATTTGAATATTATAACTATGGAAATGGATTTCACAGATGTAAATCTTGAGTGAGAATTCATTATTATTCACATGAAATTTTCTGCTCGTGAACCTGTGAAGTGATTTCAGCTTTTGCAGATGTTTTCATACTGTTATATATTTGCATAATGTTTGGATAAGTGGCCTTTAACCTGTTCATTTGATCATGAGCTGTTTGATTTTTCTCTTGCTATTCATTATTTTACAGTATGAAATTGGTTACTTAAGTAATATGCTATGGCCTTTTACTTAATTGAAAATTTATGACATAGTGTCTTGAATAGCATTAAGCATAGTCAATAATGAAAATTAATAGATTCACTGAATATTTGAGTACAGGTAATAACCAGTATTCATATAGTTATGTAGTGTGGACAATAGTTGTATGTTATATATGATGATTTTTTTTTCTTATCACTAATACAAGTAGAATATTCTTTTGAGTTTTTATAATACATAAATGTTGTCCCTCCGGCTTGATCAAAACAAATTTTGAAGCTCATAAGCAATTTCAAAGAGCAATCAAGGTGTCAGAAATTAAAGTTTCTGTAGATTTTGTGACAATCAGGGACCTGCAGATGGAAGGATGCCAGAACTAGATACCGCTGGATACCACTAAAGGAGCTACAGTTGCAACTGAGTTCCTCAGCTGTTCTGAGTCACAGCAACTAGCTCTCCTAAAGGTTACTGCAGAAACATGCAGCTCTGAACAGATGTTGATCCATGAGACTGTTCAGCCTTTCAATGGGTAGGAAATTTTTCAGGGAACAAGAGAACAGAGATGTGATGAGCAGAGGCAGTACAGTCCAATATAAATAGCCATCAGAAGTTAGGACATGCGTTTTCAGGAAGTGAGGGACCATTTGTTCTGCTAAGATGTGATTTTGGAACTCATCTGTGCCAGGTAGCATAAAAACATGTACTGAGGATTTAATCCCTGCCTGAGGAGTTTATATTTTCTAATGTGAAAATAGAAACACAAGGTATAGATACATGGAGTATGTGAGGGAAGTAATTAGAAAATTACAATTAATGTAGTAAGAGATTTAAATGCAAAACATAAATAGATGTGAACAGAGTAGAACTGTAAACAAGGTCAGGCTATAACAGAATGCAAATGTATTAATTCCCAGAAGAAAGGAAGAAAACTTGCTACTCTCCCATATCTGTTATTTCAAGGAAATTATTTTTGTCTAGAATTGAATCAGAGTAATAGAGCTGTGTTTCTTAACGGGAAGTTATGAATCAGAGTATGCTAAATGTGCATGTAGAGAAGAATTGCTCCATTATCTTTGAATACAACCACACAGATATCTGTGTAGGTGTGTAAAGATACCAGCCTTCTTTCTTACTGGTTAGTGTAAGGACACCCACTCACAGTCTCCTGTTGTACTTAATTTACATTGTATCATTGTCCTTTATAGATTCTTTTTCATTCTCAATGTCTATATTTTTTTAGCATTTCCAAAAAACAATGACATCTGCCTGAGAAAAGCCTCTGTTAAACTGAGCAGAGCCAGTTTCCAAGAGGAATCTGGGAAGGCTGAGTATAGTTTTTGTGGATGGCATGTTTTCTGGTTCTGCAACTACTTTTACATATAACATGCTTTAGTTTTAAAGTAGTGTCTAGACAGTCCAAAGTCTGTAGGAGGCGTTGTGCAAAGGTATATACAGACCAGAAGGCATAGAAACAATAAAGAAATACCCCAGAATTGGACACTGAGGAAAGAATAAAATGGAATTTGGATAACCCTATCATCTGCACAGAGCTATGTTAAAGGTATCTGAAAGTTATCTCCTATGGAGGATATCAGCACCTCAGGCTGATGTAACACACTGAGGCCTGTGCTACACTAGCTGTGAGTTTGTGTAAAAACGTCATGGTTCAAGATCTGCCTGTCCAAAGAAACAGTAAAAGAGGATATAAATAACTGCGTCTACTATTAAAAAAAAAAAAAAAAAAAAGAGGTCTCCTTATAATAATGGCATTGAAATCACTGGTGAATGCTTCTCCTCAGAAGTCTTATGAGACTGTATATTAAGTATTCTGAGTTTGGGATAAATCTCCAGCTGCATGTAACTGAAACATAACAGAATTACAAAATATGTATTATCTGTGAAAATAGTGCTGAATGCAAGATAAAAGTAAACTAATTCAAGTACATTTCCCCTTCTGGGGTAAGTAAAGATTTCTTTGCCATTACAGAGAGGGTGGAAACTTACTACGGTTGGTTACTCAGGCATAAACACAGTTGTGGCTGAGGTATCTCATTACAATATTGACCGTGGCTACTCATCTTGACTTGCGCTGATTGACATGTTTCGCATTTAGAGTAGTCTGTCAAGCTGACGTGAGCTAAAACTTAAATGGATGACTTGGCGCATATATGAGAAGTTCATTTGTATCAAAGATATTGATCTAAGCTTTTTCGATCGGGAACTGTTCAGTCATATCTTCTTCACAGATCTACTGCAGTTAATAAATTCAGGAACTTCAACACTGTCAGAAGACACTCTTAGTCTCCCAACTGCAGGCTGTATCAAGTAAATTCCCTAGACACATTCTTCCAAATTAACCTAGTACCATCAGACTTAGCATGTGTATTCCCTTCTGTTCAAAAGGAAAAGGATAACGTAAGATGCTACTTGTTCTGTGGAAATGAAGTAGTGGGAAATTAATGATAGTGGTTACTATGGTAGTTGTAACTTTTCTGATCCCATGGTGTTAAAATTGAGCTCCAAGCAAAGTAGGAGCAGGAGAACAAGACAAGCCGGAAATGAACAAGAGTGTTGTGTATTTTAAAGGAATAGAGCCTCTCTTGTAGTATGGGTGTTGATGGATTGCTAGCCAAAAACTCAGCACTATTTCACAGGCTGGTCCTTTGGTTCCGTGTGTTGCTGTGGTCAATACTGTGAGCTCCGTCTCCTCAAAGTTGTTTTCACAGGGAAAAAAAATAATATTGTAGCAGACACAGTGCTCTGAATTAGTTTTGTTATCAAAATCCCTTTTTCAACGCAGTTTATCAACTGGTGTTGTGGGCTTAGAATATTTTTAGGGAACTGAGCAAGAACACAGATTTTGCTGCTTGAGCCAAGATCAATATATTTTAACACCTATCCTCAAGGCAAAAATGATAATATTTTAAATGGTTGTTTTGAAAAGTATCAATGCACTGAAGCAGCAGCTCAAGAACTTTGTTAGTGATGCTCCTGTGCATAAATGTGTGTGTGTCAGTTGGCAGATTATTAGTGTAGCTCATGGGAATTAATGGCAGAGCAAGCATTTGTTCTTGTATCAGAAACCTTAAACATGGAGAAGTGCTTGTGTGTTACAGTAAATTTCTGGCAACTACTGTGACTGATTCTTGGGGTTCTCTGAGGCTGCTTCTTTCATGCATTAATTTGCAGGGGAAAATGGTTTTACAGTTAATGAGATGTAGAAACAAGATTTGGAAAAGTAAGGAAGCATTTGATGATTATCATTCTCAGCAGTCCGTCATGAGTCTGTATACCTTTCCAACAGGGTGCAAGGGCAACCAGTAAATGTTGTTTCTAATCTTCCTTCTCATTTTTGAAGCAACATAAAAGGAACTGAGGGATAGAAAGAAAATTGCCCAATGATTACATGAAATAAATCAACTAAGTCAAAATATATCCAAGGTCTCTGTTTTTTGCAGGGCGTTGAGCAACAAACCTTGCTTGACTTATATATGAATTAGAAAAATATATGTTAGAACCAAACTGTTTAGCAAATGTCCAGAAGTCCAGAAGCTTGTAAAGGCTTTCAACATGATCTGATTAAAAAAAAAAAAAAAAAAAAAGGTACTTCTGTGTTTCTGAGTGACTATGTAGCTAAGAAAATGTCTGTTGCATGTGTACACCTGTTTCTGTGGTGTTATTGTTCAAGCATTGGCTGCTATAAACAGTGCTATTCCTAGCAGCAGTGTTTGCAGGAAGAGACTATGGGAAGGTTGGATATACTTGTCTCCAGTGTTGGTCCATGTTTTATTCCAGGAAGAAAAGTTCTGGGAATAATAACATCAAATTAGCAGGAGCATTCCTAGCTGAGATTCAGGAAAAGCAGAGAGAATAATTTTGTTGGCCTGCTGTCAATGTAGCCCTCTTTTCTCTTTCAGTGTATGTTTCTGTTACAAAGATACCTTGTAGCTATGCTGAAATCTGAGCTATAGGGAATTTGTTAACCATTTTAAAATGCATGAATCACTGTTCAAGTATGGGATGGATGTCTGCTACAGAGATGGTTGACAATGGACTGATAGACATTGCTGTTATTCATTGTGTGGTAGTAATTTTTGTGCAATGGAGGACTACACTTTCCTGCATTTAAGCTAATAATCAGCTGTTCTTACTCTGATTATTGGAAATTTTTTTAATGGATTTTGTTGGACTCTACAGCCACATTAAATATATACAAATATGTTTCAGAATCAAGGCCAGAAGTGTTCTGAATTACACTTGGCCTCTCAGTTCCAGTCATTCATCCTTTCTTATTAAACCTTATAATGAAGGTAAAAATGTTTAAACTACCATTCCCTACAGTCTAGCTAATGTATCAAACTTTATAAACTCTGAAGTGATCAGGAAAGTAACTACAGCTCAGGGGTGGTATGCCTGAATGTCATATTTGCTGCTTATCAAGCATTCAGTCTCCTTTTTCCTCTAATTTATTTTTCCATCATCTGAAAAAATATCTGAGAAACATAAATGTGTTCTCAAGCTAAGCAGATTTGTTTCTCATCCACAAAATCCACAACTGCTAAAATTTAATCTGTTTTAAAGATTTAAGCCCAGCATAAGTGTTTTAATACACTGTTGGAGACAATCCAGAGATAAACTTCCAGTGAGACAATGAAAAAGGACATACACATAGCCTTCTTGCACTTAGACACTTAGAAGTGTTATCTTTTTAAGAAGTTTTGAGGCAATTAAAAAAAAAAAAAAAAAAAAAAAGAACAGAACAAAAACAAACCAAAAGTCTGTAAACTTGCTGTATTTTTAAGCACTTCATAGAAAATTGTGTAATTCGCTATTGGTAATGACAGCAAGTAGGCAACATTTTCAAAGGGAGATTCAAGCCTTTTAGAAAAGTTTAAAATCGGAGGTATAGATCCACAATTTAGTTCTTGTGGTGTTCGTGAAGTACTGTGAATTTTAATGCAATATTTTTAATGTTAATGCAGTGGGTTTTGCAAGGATTTTTTTTCTTCGGTATACGTAGGGGTCCATATTGTTGGTGGTTTGATTTTTTTTTAAAAAAAAAGAGGGAAAGAAGAGCAGTTGAACTATTTTAAGGGCCTTTTCCATTTCCTAAACTGTTGTGTTTACAGTCTTGTATACTTTCTTGTATTTAGTTAAGAGTGTGAATGATGTGAAAGCAGCTTTTAGTTCTCTTCTGTGTTCCATGTTTGTTTTGTAGCATGAGGTGCCAAGGGAGAAGATAAGGGCATTAGGTGAAAAGAGCAAGGTTGGGATGGCTCAGATGCCGAGTGGCCATTTTCTGGAGTTTAAAGATTAAATAAATGAAGAGGATAATCTTGAAGTCACTGGGAATGGAAGGGCTCTTCAGAGGAGTATTAAATTACTGGGGAGTGAATAAATTAATTAGTGGTGGTACCACTCTCACCCAAACCAAAACCCTCTATTCTCCCAAACAATAGGATTTGATATTCATTGGTTTTCCTTTTCTATAAAAATGCAAATTTTAAAATGCTTTTAAGACTCGAAATTTATTAATTACCTAATGGCAGCAACAACTTCTAGTGTTGTTCAACATGAGTGTTGACTTGGAAAATCCTTATTTCTATAATAAAGAGAAATTCTCATAGATATTTTTGTCTGTTCTAAGCTCAGCATTTTTAAAAACATCCAATTCAGGGTATTTAGATAACATGGGTATGTTTTGCAATCCTCCCCACTTTTTCCTCCTTTTTTTTTCCCCCTTTTTTTGTCATTTCTTCAGCTTCAGTTTCCATGCAGTTAATATCTAGTGACACATTTCTTTCAGACGTTTAATGAGAAACTTGTATTCTACACAGTCATTCAAAGTTGATGAGAATAATTGCAATAAGATTGCTCAAATGAGTGAGACCTTCAGAAGTGGCTGCTTTCTAATCCTGAACAAAGATCAAGCATTATTTTTTCTTATGCTTGTTTAAATTTAATTATGTACAAATAAGACGTAAGACTAGCAAATTCCTGAACAATGTTAGATTATTCCTATTTCCTCTGTTACTGGATTTGTAGCATCTTTCAAATATCTGCTCTTTCATCAACTTTGGAAAATTTGAGTTTGGATTTGAATGCTATAGGTGAGGAGAATAAGAGGGATCCCCCCTCATTTCATGTGTGTACTTTATGAGTACATGGACACACAACTGTAAAGGCAGTGCAGTTTAATCATTTCTCAGGTCCTTGATAAGCTGATGCTCTTCTAGCCTCCAGGAAGCTATACCTATGGCTGTGTATCCTGGAGACTTTAAAGAGACCCCTAATTTATGAACTGATATAAAGAAATTTTTGTTAGCAGGTAATAAGTTCTGTGAAACAATGTAGGCCCTTAGGCATGATTCCATTTCATGGTGCTGCCACATCCCTACTAAAGTGTTGTAACTTAATACACAGAATAATTATATATGTGACAGACATTCTGCCAACATTTTTCTCCACTTTTTTTCTATTTGACTGCTCAATTTATTTGAAGGTAAAAACATAATAAATGTGTGTACTCTTTTGACTTTTTGTTGGTATCAAAAAAAAGACATCAGAAATAAATTTTATTCAAACAGTATTCTATACAAGATAGATTTCTAGTCTCAATATACTGGGAATATTTCAAATACTCTTAATGTGGCAAATGCTACAAAAATCCTTCTGAAAGATGTAGTGGCTAATCTGTATGCAGGCTATGGAAATATGGGTTGTTAAAAATCTGCCAGTTTATTATTTAATACTGAACTTTCTGTTTGTAACAAGAAACTGAAGGAAAAAGATTGAAGACACAGAAGGGCAAAATATTTTGATAAATAGAGTGGCTAAAATCTAGTGTTCTTTTCTTCTATCTTATTACACTGCTTATATGTTTTAACTACAATCTGGAAAGAATGATAATGTGCATTAGTTGAAGATCAAATTTTAATATGATCAAACCACCTCTTTAGGTAATATCCATTTACCTGTGCTTAAGGGATATAGACTATTCATGTAGATTTCTCCTTGATTAGCAAATAATCCCAAACCAGTAAAAAGAACAAGGAGCAAGATTTTTTGTGGTTTTGTTTGTTTTTTGTTTTTTGTTTTTTTTTTTTGTTTTTTGTTTTTTTTTTTGTGTGGTGTGATTTTTGTGCTTGTTTTGGCCCTTCTTTAATAACTGCATTTATTTTTATAGGTATGGAGAAATACAGGTCTGGGAGATGCTCTCCCTGGAAAACAACTGTTCACTCAAAGTGTGTGCTAGGCACAGATTAAGCAATAAAGATTTTATTCAAGAAGCTGGATACAAAGCATGGAACAGGAGCCTCCCAAGACTGAAGCCTACATGTGAGTCATGTCAAATAATTTCAAAACTTCAAATGCATCAATTATAATCTACACCTGTTAAGGAATGGCAGGGATAAAAATTACATCCCTATAGGGTCAAATTTTTTTTTAAAAGCTTGATGATTATGATGGGGGAGTTAAATGGAAATGGCAAAATTCAGTCAGATTTCCTGAAAGTCTATTTGTTAGGGAGTCTGTGTTTCCATGATCCACATCCTCAGTGTTACTGTTATTTATTATATACTGTTGTATATGCAGTCTTTGAGATTTGCACTGTGAAGTTAATGTAATAGCTTCTAAGAAAGCTCATACAGACAACCTCAAGGCAGGAGGTTACTTCAGGTACTTGCAGCTGTTGTTGGTCTGAGGAGGAGTGGGTTTCAAAGTTTTAATTGAGCTGGGACCTTTAATTTGTTTGTATAATATACTTTTTGCTCCAAGTAGGATGTAATTTGATGATGATGATGATTATTATTATTATTATTATTATTTTCAAAAGCTCTGCTCTAAATGTAGCTGCAAAATGAGGACAGCACATTTTCAGCAGTGCTGACTGCAACAGTGTAATAACAGGAAACACATAGGTGAAACTGTACTTACTGAAGGAAGTGGAGAAAAATAGCTGTCATGGGGGATGTTCTTGAAAGAAAAACATTTTTTTCCGAAGACTTATATCTGCAGATAACCTTTCATTTGACAATCTGAAAAGGATCTTAATGCCCCACAGGAAACACTGTATTTTGAAAGCGTTTCTGAGCTCAGAGGATGCTGAGAAACTGTCAATACACAAGTAAATATACAGTGTTTATTTACATTGAAATGGAAGGGGAGGGCAGAAAGCCCTTATCAAGGGTTTTGAGGAGAAGCGTGCAGGACCAAGGAAGCTCATGATGAATATATATGAAAAGATTGTGTACTCCTTTGTGACACCACTTTAGGAAACAGTGATGACGTGGTTTTAATTTTCCAGCATTCACATGGGAAAAGCTCATTAAAAATGCCAATGCTACAGATAAGATAAAAAGCTGTAAATCTTACCACCTGGCAGCTAATTTATCTGCTATTGATTTATATGCGTGGCACAATTGAGCTACAGGCTTCAGTTGCCTGTGCTATCCCCATGGAGTCTGTTGTAGGTAAAGAACACTCCTATAAAGTCTTTAAGTTCATAGGTCCTAGTAATAAATAATTCTTCATACTTCTCTGGAACTGAATCTTCCACTTAGAATCTCTTCTAGTTCTCTGGCAAGTCCAAATGTCACACCTTTTTCGTACTAGCTGGGGTAAAGGACCATTATGGAAGTTAACAGAGCTATCCAACCTTCAAGCCTGTGAAATGCTTGGCTTCAATCGGTCTCTTTTGTAGTCAGTTTCCCTGTTTAGTGTTTTGTAGAGATCTGTATCTGCTTTGTTGACACCTCAGAATAAATAGTTGCTGAAGCTGTTCAGGGAATCGGAGGTGGCTGTGGCGAAAATGAACAGGTCAAAACTGATATCTGTTAATTGCTTAGACACAATCCTATTTAATAACAAATGTAGAGATGGTAAGTCAGAAAAGCTGATTATGTCTTTACTGTCTTTATGTAGGTTTAGGGCATTTAAAAGAGCTTATGACTTTTGCATTAACCATTGAAAGAACACATTCTGAACTATAGCACAAGTTTTGTTTTGGAAGTGTCATGACCCAGTTTGGGGGCGTTAAAAAATAATTAAGAAAAAGAAATGTAGTCTAATGAGAACTTTTCCACTTTTTAAGTGGAAAAAAAGACTAAAGCTATTTTTTGACACACTACCAGAATGGCTCTGATCTGAAGGATGCACTTGGCTTTCTGTATATTTATATGACTGTGGTTTGTACCTCGTGATAATGTAGTTGGTGCTAAGTAAGTTAAGAAAGGAGATGGTTGCTGCTATATGCAGCTGTGATCTGAAATCACAAATTTGTCACCAACACTTAGTTTCCTTACTCCTAAAGTTTGGCTCACAAGTCACTGGTTCTGCTTAAGAAGTAAGATAGTACCCATTATAATCAAAGTGAAGACCTGAAATCTCCAGCTGATTTACTAGTAAAAATTTGTAGACTGGACTGAATTCTGTGCTCATTAATACTCAAACCTTGTCTAGTCCTTGAGCAGCCAGCTGAAAGCTGGCTGCTGTTTAAAACTCTTTGCAGGCTCTGCTTAGACATAACCTGGATAGAAGTCCTCATTTGCATCTCTATTCCTTTCTAAAATGTGGTGATTAGTTTGCATCCTGTTCTGTAGAGAGAGATTTTTGAGGATGCCACAAATGTAAAAATTAAAAAAAAAAAAAAAAAAAATGCGGCTACTGTGATTTAGTGATCCTGCATTTCAGCTCTTGAGATCTCACTATACAGATTTCATAACAAAGCTAATTAAACTGTTTGGTTTTGAAGATTATTTGGATGGAACAAAGCATTCATTTGATGCATATAAATGAACAAAGCAGTATTATCCTGTGAATCCTAGTCTTTTTATCCTTAGAAAAATTAAAACTGGATTTCAGTAAGCACAAATTGCTTTCATAGATATTTACATTTAGGAAAGCTTGTAAATTGGAAATAAACAACTTTCTCCCCTTCTTGTAGCACTTGTGAATATTTCACAAGCATAAAACTAACACAGTGCTGTAGCTGGTGCCAAATATGTTTGAGCCAAGCATAGCTCAAACACTCGTTATGAGAGCTTTCCAAGCTGCACAGCCTGTTCCTTTGCACATCTGTTTGATGGTATTCTGGCTTGACTTTGTTCTTGTGTGCAAGTATTATCTGCAGTCTTTAAAATCAGCAGCCTTGCAATATTGTAAAAGCAAACTTCATGCTTGCAGTGTTACAATTAAAAAAAGTTCCTATGTGTCCTGTTCTACAATAGAAAACCACGTTCTTGGAGGAATAGCCTAATGTATTTTTTCCTTCTTATCTTGCTCACACTATACTTAAGTATCTTCTGGTTCTCTTTACTCTCCACCCATTCGTTTTTTAAAGGACTAACTTAACAAAGTTGTTTATATTAATAAGTTCTTTTCCTGAAGACAAATTTATTCTTTTAGTATTAAAATCTTCTGTTCACACAGGACAAGTACAAAGCATAGGCAAAATCTGAGCTGTAAAATCTTGGCCACTTTTAAGTTAGTGGGAATTTTGCCATTACACAATGCGATCACGTTTTATACCAAAGCATTTGGAAAAAAATTAAACTGTGCCTCGCCCTTGTGCAGCTTCTCTGCACAAAGCTAACTTTCTCCCGGAGGACAGAATGGTAAACTAATATGAATCCTGACATGTAGTGGTTTCCAGCAGATGAGACTGGAACACAGCAGAACAGAATTATAAATGGTTGTTTTAATTAATTTCTTCAATTGTTTTGAGTATGAACTTGCCATAGGGGAGGGGAAGATTACAAATTTATGTACATGTGAATTAAAAGTGACATTTCCTTGTCTTTTAACAATTCTTTTTTAAATGTTTTTGAAATACATGAAACTTACCATAGCTATAATGCTTACTGCATGAGAGCTGACATTGAGTTTATAGCAGTGTAGCAAGTATGTACCATACTTTCAGCTGAACTTCAAAATTACTTTAAAGTGGCATGTAGTTAAGGTGACTTCCCTTTATTGTTCTGTTTTAAAGTGGGGCTCTTCTTTTTAAATGAGAGTTAGAAAATTACAACTTCAACTGACTTTTGTTTTTTCTTTTTTTTTTGCATTATCCTTAAATGAGTCTAAATGGAACAATATTTAAGATTTTCATCTCTGATCTGTTTGCAGACAGATATTTACAAAAAAACATCTCCAGGTACACTTGGAAAGTACAATACATGCATGTAATAACCACTATTATCAAGCTATTTAACAAATGCAATAGGATTTTTTAGTAGTGTTGCTATGGGTAGTATGTATTTTTAGAATACAAGCTTGGACTTCAGCTTCTGTGTATGAAGCTCAAGTTAAAAGATGTTATCTATGTATATTCTAGAACCAATGAGGACCGGGTGGCCTCCTGTACCCCTAGGGAGAAATCAGTGTGCTCGGCATGCTCCTTGAAATGCCTGTACACCAACGCACGCACCATGGGGAATAAGCAGGAGGAGTTAGAATCCTGTGTTCGATCAGAAGGTTATGATCTAGTGGCAATTACAGAAACATGGTGGCACAGCTCACATGACTGGAATATGGTTATGGATGGCTATGTCCTTCTCAGGAAAGACAGGCCAGCCAGGTGTGGTGGTGGAGTTGCTCTGTATGTGAGAGAGCAGCTACAATGTACTAAATTCTGCCCAGGAGCAGATGAGGAACAGGTTGAGAGTGTATGGGTCAGGATCAAGGGGCAGGCTGGCAGGGGTGATACTGTTGTAGGTGTCTATTACAGGCCACTGGATTGGGCTGAGGAAGTTGATAATGTATCCCCTGCTTTCTCTGCACAGATTTATCCTTGAAGCTTACTTAAAGACAGCTGTAAATTCTAGAGAACCTTAATCCGTCTGGATAAATGACATGGGAATAAAATAAGAGCTTTTGGTCCACATGGCACCTATACATGCAGCAGTCTACTGCCTGTTGCACCTTATCGTGCCATGGTCCATTTTCCCTGTTACCTGTTCAGCATTGCCACCAATATTGTCTGATTTCTTGTTCCCATTTTGGTATAGTTGCATAAGCAGGCAGTTGATCTGGAAGGATGAAGCACACACAACCTCAATAGATACTTGGCTGGTTTCCTTCTCACTGATGTCAACTTCCTCCCATTCACTCAACTGCTTCTCCCCCTGACTAGAATCCTGTTAATGTGAGTTCCTGTTTCTTAGAGCCATACTCTTATTTTTTTAGGATTGATCTACTAGATGCTTTTTTTGATCAATACAGAAAATCTCTGACTGTGGCCTCCTAAGACTGTACAGTTCTAGCAGTTCTTTACAGCATGTCAGATACAGGAACATATAAAAACAGTAAACAAACAAAACTAGCTTATGATATGTTGCACTTCTAATTAACGATTAAAAAAAAAAAGAAAGACTAGTGAAGTGAACAATTTATAGTTAGATATCAGATTAGACTTCAAAAATCAATAGAAAGGTTTGTTTTTTTTTTTTCTTTCTGTATTAAAGATTGATTATTTTCCTTTGGCATTTGCAAAGAGACAAAGCTTTTCGAAAAGTCTTAACTGAGAAGAATGATAAGTAATGCAGATCTGAATCTTCATACTGCTGTTCAAAACTACATCTATATTGGAACAGTTTCTAACTTTTGATGAGTTTGTGGAGTTTCTAAGTTCTATTCAATCTGAACTTGGCAAACTGAAAAAGGAATTAAGAATGCAAGAAAAGAAAATTGGGAAGTTTTTGTATGCAGCATAGTGTAATATCTCCTCCATTATATAAAGCTTTATGAAACCTATTAACTTTAAACCTTGATGATTATTTAGAACAAGTTTTGTTAAATCTTTAAAAAAAAGTTCAGTTAATGGATAATGAACCTCACAATATAATCTGACAAACTCTGCTCTTAATTTTTTATTTACTGAAGATGTCAGAACTTTAGAAATCAGGAAGATAATTATATAGTTTAATGTAAGTATTTCCTGTTACTGATTTCTATTCTTGATTTGAAGGATGAGTGAAAATAATTTCGAATAACTTTTGATTAATTGCTGTCTAGATGTGCTATACACTTTGTATAAATAGACTGTCTTGCTTCTCTAGCTCTTAAGATTTGAAAAATGCTGGTGAAATAGTATTGAACCAAATTTAATTATTTAATAATGTAGTCACCAAAAATCCATGCAGAATGGTTGATCTGTGGTAGTTAATTTGTTTGTCTGTAACTCATATTTTCTATAACTATTTTAAAAGTTTAGAAGGAAGACTCAGGAATTGGTAATGATAGGAACATATTGTTTTGAAAGGCTTGATATTGAATCCTAGAACTAGGGTTTTCAGGTGTAGTAATTCAGCTTAGCTATAATGACAGCAACAAATTTTCTGTTTCTTCTAAAGATTTAACCCATACGCCTGAGGCTATGATATCTTTTGGATGCAAGCGTGCTTTTCCTACTGGAATCAATATATTACAGCACGCTGAAAAGTAGAATTAGTTATGGAAATATTAAGTTTAGGGTTAGAGCTTTTGTTGTTATTTAAACTGCTTTAGTATAAATGAAAAATACCCTACAACTTGCACAGTGTAGGGTAGGCTGCTAGGATCTGCTGCAACAAGAGGTCAGTGTGTCATAGAGGCAACAAAGTCCAGGGTGCTTCTAAACTGGTCCCAAATAATTGCTGTGATGCGTAGCCTTGTGAGAATGTTACTGTGTTGTGTGTTGCAGAGTGAGCACTGCACGAATTACAGCCGGAATTCTTCTTTTCATTTACAGAGACTATGCAGGTCAGATATGCAAACTATTAATTTATCATTATAAGATCTGAGGCAGTGCTGGCTGCACTTGGAGACAAGATATGAAACTTAGTGGTCCAATGAGTTAATACACAAGGTTATAAAATGATGTTTTATTTTCTTAATCTGTTGTCCTTGTTCTGCAAACCAGTCTACTTAGCCAAGTCTCTGTATGGAATGTGGTGGCCAAAGTACATTTTGGGGATCACCTCTACAAGGCAAGATCACCAGTCAAGACCCAGAGCTTCATAGTGAGTCAGGAGTGTATGGTTTCCATTACTGTGGGTCAACGATATGCTGGTTTAAACTGGACTGGAAGGGGCAGCAGCCTTCATTGGTGTGAATATAACGTGTGTGTGTGTTGTACAATAGAAATCTTAGACTACAAATCACTACCTACTCCCATACCTGTCCTGGTTAATAATGACAAATGTTCATAATGATAATAGAGTAATAGCATCAGCACAGTCCTAATTGTTACACTAATATTTATGATTTGACTCTGTGGAGTTGCTTGTTGTATACATTTCTGAAGAAGACATACTTTCAATATAACTATTTGCTGTTTGTATTTTTTTTCTCTGAAAAGTGGTGCTATGAGCAGGATATTAGGCAAGATGACCTTCAAAAGTCTCTTTCAACATGAATTATTCTCTGGGGTTTCTTTTGTACAATTTTTCTTTGAATATATGTTCATTCACACTGTAAGTATGTGCATATGGTTTTAGAAACAACAGACTTCATAGTGTTTGCTTTGTGAAGACCTTTGAGAGAAAGGACATTAATTGAAATGACCATGAAATGGATCTAGAAGCGGATTGATTTTTGCAGTGTTTTTTGACATACTTTTCAGTGAAGCTAGCATGACAACTGTGGTTGCTTCTAGTAACTATGAAAGGCCAAGACTAAGCTCTGTCAGAGTTCGCTTTGAGAGACTCCCTTTGGCCTCAAAGGCTTAAACTCCTGGGAAAGAAAAAAAAAATGCAACTTGGTCTTTAGTTTTATACTCATTAGCCAAAAGTGAATCCTCCCAAAGCAATTTATGAAAGATAACGAAACAACTTAATTTGCCATCAAGATACTTCAATTTGCATTCTTCTCAGTTGCATTCCATCTCAATAAAATTGGATCATCATTTATCTCTAATTTTAATTCTTAAGCTAAATTGTTTACCAGAAGGTCATTTTAATGTCTCACTCTCCACCAACAATCTATTAAGCACAGTATAAACACTGAAAATAAATCAAAAGCAAATTGAGGATTTTGCTGACTTACTGAACTGGGAGTTTCTTTGTATAGCTTTTGTTATGCAAGGCAAAGAGACTGAGTTATTTGCAGTTAATTGTATGCCACTGCGATACTTTAACCTCCTATAAACTCTGAAGTGGGGAGACACTGTACATGGAAAACTCACACCTGATAGAACTAAGAGACTTGACTCATCAGAGGGGTTGTACATAATAATCTAAAATAAGTTTAAGAAGATAGGAGAGCAGAGATGTCTCAGTTACCTGGACTGAGGTGGGAAGAAATTAATTTTGTGATGGCAGAATGGATTCTGAGAGGGGTGTGGAAGGTGGTAGTGGCAGGTCCTCCCCTGTTCCTTTGCTCATCCTCTGTCATAGACAACTGCCTGCTTTGTCCAAGTCTAAGTCAAGTCATATCTGTGCTGGCATCTTAGTGCTATTCTGTCTTCAGTGTCTTATCACACTTTAATGCCTATTAAACTATTTTGACTGCTATATTTGACTATGTAGAGCTGTAGCCGTCAAGGAGTATGTAGACTGCTTTCCAAGTGTATTACTACTGTCTGATTATTCAAATGAAATAATAAACTTATGTCAAAATGCAGGGAACTACCCTGCCAAGTTTGTTGGGTTTTGTTTTTGTTTTATTTTTTGTTTGTTTGTTTGTTTGTTTGTTTTTGTGTGTTTTGTTTTTTGTTTTTTGTTTTTTTAAGATATGTGAGATAAACTGTACAGCTTTTCTCCACTGATAGTGGTATGTAATAAGGAAAAAGGGTTTGTGGTACATGATTCCTGCTTGTAAATACTAGTTTAATGTAAATCACTGATGTAGAGTTATTGGGTACAATACAGACATGTTTACAGAGAAATGTACTTAGTAGCATGATCACGTGTTAGAGTATTAAATACTAGTTGTTGCAGAGTTCAAAATATGGAATCCTTGCTTTCTTATATTAAAACAAAGAACAACAACAAACCACCAAACCCCACCAAAACCAACAAATCAGTACAACACAAACCACCTTTCTAATTCAGTTAAATTAAAGGAATAAATGGGTTAACATTCTGAATATTGTGAATATGAGAGTCAGAGTAGAGTGCTTTACATATCTGCAGTGGATTTACTATTCATAAAGATGGAATTCCTAGAATTCAGCAGTAGAGGAGCCACCGCATTGGGATTATACATATTAAATACCAACTTCAAGGTAAAATGCAGATGATGAAATGCTAAAGACTGCAGAGATAAAAGTAACTGTTACATTGCTGCACTTGACTGCCTGAGACAATTCTGTTACTACAAAATAAAATATCTTCAGGAAAAGGAGATGAGGGAGGTAAAGTACAGAATTTACTGGGGTTGGAAAACTATTTCTGAATGCTTGTATTGCCTTCTGTATGATTGACAGGTTAGACTGTGGGAGTCATAATGTGCTATGACATTGCTATCTTAGTCACACCGAATTATCCTTTTAGGAAGAGCAATAGATGCAGTGAATAAATTGTAGATAAATGGTAAGTGATGTTTTATGAGAGTAGACTTTATATACTTCTCATAACTACATTATTTTCATTAGTCAAGTAACAGAGTGTATTCTAGCACTGTATTACCCCAAAGGAAAAATAAACTGATTTATCAATGTGTACTGTAATTTAGTGCACAAGTTCAGTGGGAGCTAGGATTCTTGCTGTGGTAAAGTTTTCAAGTCGTAGGTATTTGTCCCTTTGGAACCTCCATTCTCTGAAGTCGTCAAAAATCAGTATAGTCAATGGAGGAGTACAGAGTGGTGATTCTAATGGATGATTAATTTTAAGCTGAACTTGAGCGAGATTTAAAAAACAGCTTCTTACGCTGAATATGAAGCAGGGAATTGATAATGGTTTTGTTGCTTTAGTTCATGTTGAGTACAGTATTCATGGTAAAAGATTGGTTCTAAGTTCCTTCTTTTAACTCCCACCTAAAAATTGAGCAGAATTTGTGTTCAGTTTTGCATGTTGTGATTCTGAGAGGCATTGCCCAGGAAATCAGAGATTCATTGATGTTAATTTCTGAGAATTAGTGTATTCCAAAAGCTCTAACTATGAGAATGGTTGAATTGAATCTTACAGGGGAGAGAATTTCAGTAGAAGGGTATGAGGGCAAGTTATTCAATCCCAGTAGCAGGTAAACCATATTTTTGATCAAACTAATGCTCTCAAAAAAAATACATAGTCGAGTTGTTAATCCATTTCACAATAGAGAATTGAGTGATTAAGACAGATCCCTGAGTGATGAGTTCTTCTCTCCAGGCTAGAGGAAGGCAGGAAGGCCTTTTAACTGTTTGCAAATATTTTTGTGCCTAATCCTAAACCCCTTTTCTAGTAGCTCAAACTTTCCACCAAATTTGTGAATAGCTTTTGCAGAGGACTGTTCAGGATCCTCCAGGGAATACTCTGAACAAAGATTGAATAAATGACTGGTTTAATGTATTTTTAAACCCTGTGGTTTCTGAGGTCTATATGTAAACAAATCATTAAAAATGTTATTTGCGTTCTCCATCAGTGAGACCTTCTTCATTTAAATCTGCGACCTTTATATTTTAATAATTGTTTTTCCTAAAGACACTCAAGCTTCATTATATTTTCAGTCATGTTTTTTCCACTTTGCGTTTAGTTATTTACAGCAGAATTAATCAGCTCACACATGTTCTGCAGATATGTGTGTCAATTGTCGTTAGCTTTTGAGATAACATGAATTGGGAAATGAGGAAAAAAAATTGAAGAGAGTTGTTCAACAAATTTTTTAGCTACTTAGTTTTCAGAATGTTACCTTAATATTTAATTTCTCATTTCTGTACTTTAACGAAAACTGTTCACTTACCATTCAATATTCAGGTCACTCCTAAAGATAGTGTAATATACGTGCAAGTGGATAGGCAGTGAAAAACATGGTAGTTCTACATGCATACAGGGACGCTGTACACATGTACACCTTGGCAGATTGTATGCCTATCAACATATCTTCCATGCAACATGGGATTTGTTAAAAGAATGTGAAATTCCATGGAGAATAGTTACTGTTAAATAATTACATCCATTATCATGAAGGACACTTGCTTTATCTCATTCTCATCACTTTTCTTGGAGAGGTAAAATTATTATCTCACAACTACCTGACTTGCATTGTCATATCTTATTACTTGACCAATTTAACAGCATGTAGGGCAAATACACGACAAAGCCAAAGCTCTCAATATTAATTAATCAGAAGTAGATAAGGAAGAGAACATTTTAAGGCTGAAAGAATTTGTGTCTCAGAAGGAAAGCACCATTTTAAAGAAATGGGATATTATTTAGGAAACATTAGTAAAATCTCTGTATTACAGAAGGAAATACTGGCTTTCACTGACTTTGTGCAGGCATTTATATTTCCTCCAGCTCCTTAAAATCTCCAATAATAATTTCTGTGGCAAGATCCATTTTTATACTTCACTGTAACTGCCTCTGGTAATGATTAGGTACCTCCATGGTACTGATATGCACAGCAGGAAGATATGGCTGGGTGACTAGTCCAGCCACAGAGGAAATGAGTGCATGCGAGTACACTAACATACATTTTTTTACCTCTCATCATCATCTATCTTAAGATACTTAAAGTACCAAATTAAGATTATAATGCCTAGAGATTTTTTGTTGTTCAAAGGAAAAGGTTATTTCTAGTTAGTGATCCAGGTCACCTAACATTCACTTTTTTTTACGACGTGTCTACATAGTGTTTATTGAATCTTTTATTATTCAGTTTTTTTCAGGACTTGATTTTTCACAAGCAATATGAATATCTATGAGTAATCTGGTAAAAATAATTGTATTTGAAATGAAGAAATTACTGAATTTGTTTTCATGGTGGCTAAACCAAACTCTTTTCTAAGGTCCCAAACCAATAATTTTTTTGGTTTGAGTAAATGATGTTTGACATAGGGTTTAAGTCAGATTGTTATTCATGTGATACGTCTTATATGGATATTCCATGTCCCAATTCCATTCCACATCCTTATATGTTGTCTGTTACCAAAAGCATACTTCAACTTTGGCTTCTGCAAGAAAGACATTCCTTTATTTCAGGTTGCTAAACACAGATTTGTATGAGAAATGTGGCAGTTAATGTGACTGTTCAGGCCTCAATTGGTTATCATACATAAACAGGTGATTAACAGGAAACAGATACTTGAGTCAGTTGTTGAACAGAGAATGGTGATGAGTAATAGATTAGATTCTTTATTTTACAGAATCCAGAATACTTTCATAACGTAGGGATTCAATCATGTAATTTTTCTTTACCCTAACATTTCATTTTAGTCTGAAACTATCAATGTGATTGTATATCTATTCACAGAGACTACGGAGCCATGTTCTACATTTTATCCTAATACCCGTTTGATAAATTAAGGAATAACCTGAAGGGCAAAGTCAAGAACTGAAGCTCACAGTTCCTTAAGTGCCGACAGTCTCTCTCCTGTTCTCTTTTCATCACTCCACTGTCTGGCCTTCACAGAAGGACTGGACGCTCTCAAGACAGTTTATAGTTTGTTAGTTATGGAAGCAGATTGTGGACTTTAAAACTTCGGAACTGTTTTATTTCCTAGATGACTGCTGAAACAACTGTTTTTTTGTTTGTTTGTTTTTTGTTTTTTAATTTATTTTGTTTGTTTGTTTTGTTTTTGTTTGTTTGTTTGTTTTTTGTATAAACGATGCAGCCTTCCTAAAGCACTAGAAGTAAAAGATACACATTTCCCGAATATTAAGAAACCATTGGTAAGGTTCTCTTGCTATTTACTTGTGAGTATATCTTGCAATATACCAAGACAAGTAATTGTCATTATCAGGACTTTAAAATCAAGGAAAGCATGCATAATTGAACAGAGGCTTGTATGGATTCCCACAGATCCTGCTGAAAAAAAGGATGAGTGCTCCTACTGAGCATTGTTTCTAGTTTAATATGAGCAAAATATATTGTAAACTTTAACAGAGGCACCATGTATCTCAACAATTTATCAGTCGATCTAGACTTTGTGAGTCTTCTCTGTTGCAACTAAACTGTCAGTTAACCTAAACATCAAATGATTATCCAGGCTTGCAAAGAAGATGAACATTGTTAAATAGTTGTAGTGGAGGGAAAAAACATTCATTAAAGTTTTAGTGACTGCAGAATTTAAGGTATTTGTGAAAGCAAAGGAATAAAATAAGCAACTTAATTTAGACACCTTACTAAGAAACCTGTCAATGGGAATACCTTATAGGGATTACCATGAAGAATTGAAAAGCTAAAGGCTACTTCTGTTGGTTTGAGCAACAAAAGTAACAACAACAAAATGTTGTCCTTTTATCATGAAACTGATATTTTTATGTGAACATGTAAATTTGCATCATGAAAGCAGCAGAATCACAAACATCTATAAACATTTTACAGAAAGATGTCCAACATCAAAGAACTTACAGTGAACATAATTTTTAACATCTTGTGACTTAACTTTCAAGTTATGCTGTGAAAAGATGATAATTAAGCCAGAATGTGTGCCGTGGGAGGACTGCTACTGTCCACCCAAAGATCACATGAAGGGGAACCAACACCAACAAAGTGTCTTTTGTATACTTTTGAGAGGGAAAATTTAGAGACTGTAATGTATCACTTGATTTAAGGGATTTAATGTCAGGGGATCGTATGGCTCTATATGTGCTGACAAACCAGGAAAGATTTAGACCTGAGATTAGAGAGAAAGCACTAAAGAAGGTATAACTCTGGCTTTCAAGCAAGGTTCTGTTGTTATGTTTTACTTTTCTGATCTTCAGAAATACCATAAAATACCCTAGGTCATAATGTCCATCCAAACTGATTAATTTGGAACCACTGATCTTAATATTAATAGAGCTACACTAATATTTATCAATAAAATATCTGAGATTCACTTCCAATTAAACAGCTAGCTATCTGTACTATTACAAAAAGACAGGGTTTTTTTCATGTAAGCTGTGAATGATCTATTTTCATGCATCATGTAAAAGGTACACAGTTTTTAATTATCTCAAAGACCAGCATTAAGTATGTTAGTGTAAGTTCAGTAATTTCAAAAGCATTTTAATCTTGTGCGGTTATTGTCCTTACTGATTACTGTTTCAGAGCCATATAAGTAAAAATACCTTTGGAAATGTATTTGGAAGTATTTTTTGTCAAAGGTAATTTAAAAAATATTCTTATAAGTCTGCATTTGTGCTGGATAATAGAATCAGTACATGGTATTAGATGGAGGGTTTTTCCTCTGTTGTGTTTAGTTGTCATGCCTGTAATCGTACTGTAGCTGGCTATATTTTGACTTCCAGTACTGAAGTATGTTTATGAAGTTTGTGAAGCGATTATGTCACTATTGGGGTACTGACTTGAATTGTCTCAGAGTTGAAGGACAGGTCATTTTTTTCCAAAGTCTTCAGTAACATCAGATCTTACATCCAGATTTGGAAGTTCTCATACTCACCAAGGCAAAGTTCTGCCATTCATCCCCAAGGGTGACTTGTCAAAGTAGGTAAAGGTTGTCAGTCTTCAGTTTCTAGAAAGATGGATTGTTGAACCCCACTCTAAACAACTGAAATGATCACTCCCAAGAAAAAAAATCCTCTGATGATCTAGATTTCTATTTTACTTCACCAAAACATGTTTTTATAAACAACTATTCCACATGAAAGCCAATGTTTTAAAATTAATGTGGAAATCAACTGACTTCAGTATGAGTAGGAAGATTAGTAATCCTTATTTCCAGGAGGAGGTTGTAGGTTTAGGTTCTTGAACAGTATGATTCCTGTGGCTTTAAGGTTTGTCAAGAAAGTAAAAGTATTGGTTATGGGCAGGATGGGTAGTAATTAACGAAATCCTACATTGTTAAATGAATAGTAGAATTACTAGTGGTTATGACAGAGGCTAGTAATTCACTAAATATAACCAAACAGTGATTAAAGAGGAGGGATGGGGACAAGTGGTCTCCTGTGACTTTAGCATTTTGCTGCAGAATTGTATTGCATTGCAGGCCTTCTTCAAACAGAAATACGTACAGAATAGACATTATTGACAGTGTCACCAAGAACGTTGCTGTACCATTTAAATCACAATGTCACAATTATAGCAGGAGTGGCATTTTTCAAAGTTGTTCACAACAATATTTTCATAATTGTTGCATGAGTTTCTATTCAGAGGGCTGTAAATGGATGCTTCATTGTGGCTCTAATTAAAAATTAAATTTCTGTTACTAAATTATGCACTGTCCTGTGTGTGCCCATATATATTTAATGTGTTTATATGTATTTAATATTATATTTTGAAATTTTTATCATGAAACTCATTGTTTCCTTACCCCTTACTTGGCAACTTTGCATGGGGAAGTAAATAAGTGGGTGACCAGCATTTATTTACAGATACAGCACATATGTGCTGTGTACAGGGACCCAGTCAAGACCTCTGAAGTACTCAACTGCAAAAAAATGTTGGTGAAATGAGAGTGTAAGTATAGAAAGATACTGTGCTTTCCTCTCTTTTCTCTCTTATTCTGCAGGCACATCTGAGAGATGAATAGGGAAGTATTTTTTTATCAGCTGGATTCATTGTTGATGTTAGGATTCAATATACTTCTCTCTTCTAGTGTGATGGGCTTTCAATGCTGTGCAGAATCCAGCCTTGCTCTACCAAAAGGGCAGATGGTAAAAAGAGACACAGTTTTTAACTTGGATCTGTTTTAACCTTGATAAAATCTGAAAGTCTTGTGATTAGGTAGTACCGCTCTGTTTTCCATATTGTTTGTGGATTATTTGATGTCTAAAAATCAGTGTTGAACAGATGCCTTTATGTATGTAGGAATACACAGAGAGAGAATGCTTTTTGATATTTTGAGTTTAAATTGATTGGTTTTGAGCAAAACTACTTCCTTGGTTTTGAGCAAAAAACAATCCTTACACAAGTCACAAAATATTAACAAATCGATACCACATTGAGCAATGATGTATGCTTTCCTTATTTCCATATTCTTGTGCTTCTGGATCGGATCTTTTAGGGAAAGGCTGTGTTTGTGCTAAAGAAAAAAAATTGACTTACAGTATGGAACAAATGCCATCTGACAGCATATCAAGTTGTGAAATGAAGCAGAAGCAAATATATACAATGAAGAATAGCTTTTTTTTTTTTTTTTCATAGAAAGTTGCAAAGAATGCAAGCTGTGCCAAACCAGACATCCCCCCTAATAGTAACATGACAAAAAGGCTTACAACTGCATGTTGTGTAAGTTGAAAACTGAGGCTCAGGAAATCTTATTTAGCATGGCAAATAAATTACTATTTCTTTCCTTTATTACCATTATCTTCTCGACTGCCTTGAGAAATAGTGCAGACGTGATTATCTCTTGGTACCTATGAGGAAACTCTTTTGAGGGCATTATTTTAGATGCAAGTATAACATTGTAATCTGGGGAAATATGCTAGTGTATGATCGTAATAATTGTAGTTTTATTTGCTTTTCAGTTTATTAGCTTAATAATTGCATTACTCCCTGGCTGACTAGTTATTTTGTTTTATTGGAAGTGATTTCAATAAGTAATTATATTAGCAGGATTGAACATCTTACTCAGCCTTTCAGCTGAAAGGTAATGGGGAGTTGTTTAATGTGTTACAGTAACTTTTTTTTTTTGTACCTTTATTTATTATCCATATACTGTGGTAACTTTCAGTATGTTTTGGAAGGATATGCATACAGTAGTTGCACTGATTTCTGTCCCAAGAATACGAGGGCTATTTTCTCTTCTTTTGGTCCTGCTGGTTTCCCAGAGCACCCTGTTTTATCAAACACAAATATTTACAATAAACCTGCACTCCTTATTCCCTGGCCTCCTTATTGCAATTCTATAATAAGCAAACTTCATTTGTACTCTAATAAAATGTACCTCGTTTGAATAAATACACATCACAGTGGATCAACTCTCCATTAAATACAGTCAGTACAATGTTTTTATTCTGATATAAAAAGTTTAATCTGTAGATAGACTTGATTTCAGTGGTTGAGTAACAGTGAATTTTGTTTAATTCTGTGAGTTTTCAACATGTGCACATATTTTACTGCTGTCTCCCACTTAAACTGTACATCATGACAAGAGACTACTGGTACCTAATTCCATCTCACTCCACAAGTTTTTATGACAAGTTGATAACAAGCCGGTTGTGCCAGGACTGGGACCTCGGGCAGTTAGCATAAGGTATAGTTAGCACAAAGGCTGCGATCTCCTGCTAGTGATGATAATGCTGGTTTTATTAAACCACTAGCTAGAAAAATTATAAAGATTGTGCTCATGTTTGGGTTCAAAACAAGCTAATAATGAAAGTCTACTTTCAGTGGTTCTAATATTAAGTGTGCAAGAGGCTCCAGCACGACAAAAAATTGACCTTCTAAAGGCAAAATCTTAGAGCCCTGTCATGGCAAAAAGGGGGGGATAGTTACAGCATTAAATGTGAAAACAGATGATGAGTGCAAGAGCCCGTAGAGATAATTTTATCTAGATGACACTAGTTAGGCTTTTAATTCAGCGGTGTGTCTAGGTCTGGTGTGCTTCAGGAAATGTACTAAAAAAATTGTGCAGTCCAAAAAAATACCCTCTGAAATAATTTTTTAGCTAGTTAGAGTGCCTTAGGTAAGGCATAACTTTTGGGCAGAGTCTATATTTTCTGGTTTTTTGTTTTTGTTTTTTTTTTTTTTTTCCAGCAGCAGAGTAAGAGGTAGGAAAAACACCAGTTAAGGCTGTCTAAAAGAAAATGGCATGCTTTTTAATAACTTTATACAGTTTTAATTACTTAATACAATCAATGTAAATTGTTAAAGGAGACATGTCTAACAGGAATAAAATATTCTGAAAAAGTTTCTAGAGGCTCCAAAAATTGTATTTCTGACAGAGGACACATTTACCTAAAGGAGGAAATTAAACATATAACCAAATAAAGAAATGGGAGAAAATTTTAAACAAAAATCTATCTGAAATATCATTAAGACCTTACTAGACAATGTAAGTAGTGACTTAATGTGGCCTTAAGACTGTGGGATAGGTTGAAAAGCTGTATCTGCTGGCAAAACAAAGGCAAGGTAAATGATAATTGCAGATAATGGCCTAAAACCAAAATAAAAGATAGTCTGGATTTTGAATAAAATGTTTAAAACCCATGGAGAAAAGCAGTAATTGAAACAAAACCCATTTCCAACTTATACATTTGAATAGTGGAATAAAATTATGCTAATCTAACATATCTGCCTTATTGTGCTTTTCTGTTCATTGTGCTGCATGCATAAGTATGAGGTGGTTATTATCCCTTTGATAATAGTCCTTACTTATCTGCTTCAAATTGGTATGCTTTTTCTGAGCACTGCAAATACTGTCTGTTGAAGGATCTTGTTTACCAAATGAGCTTTCTCTGCTTACTATATTGTATTTTAATTTAGTTTTGTTTACATCATGTAAAATGTATTGTAAATTATATTTACTAAATTGTGCTATAGGTTATTTGATGCCTGCGTATTACTGGGTACCTCCTACATCACCTCTAGAGGATTCCATATCCAGTTCCTAAGAATAATGCTGCATAAAGAAGTTGCTCCTGTCTGACATCCAGTCTCTGATCAATAGGCAATACTGGGCACTTCAGAGGAAAAGATTCAGGCTGTCCTCATAGCGCCTAATTATGACTCTGGGTGGTATTTCTTTGGGAATTTGAGCTGGTGATTGTTTTATGTGAGTGGCCTTAGTGCTTTTGTGATTTATGTGTTACTTATCACTGTGCCTAGTGTTAATTTTTTTCGGTAGGGTGGTTTTTGGTTGGTTGGTAATGTTTTTGTGTGTGTGATGTTTTGTTTTTGTGGGGACTTTTTTTGTTTAGTTTTGTTTTTCCCTGCTACATATTACTACATATTACTATTTCAGAGTACTGAGTGTTCAGCATTTTGCTAACACACGTTAGTACTGACCACGCAGTGAGACATGACTGAAGTGTTTACTGTGGCATGTTTTATGCCCTGAATTTCAGAATCAGCTCATCAGTTTAATGCTGAGCTCTTGTTAAGTTTGGCGTTAAAGGGCTATTATGATCATGGCTCAATGTAACACAGATCTAAAAATAAGTTATACAATTCAGTAAACCTTAAATCACCCAATCATTTCTTTCTTGTACTTAGTTTTTATATATTTCAGTATCTTCTGAAATATTTTATTGCTAGCACAATTTCAGCATAAGGGCCTTTCTTTGCTTCCCACGTTAAATTAGCTACAAGATATTTGGTCAGAGTCCTCACTTTGGAAAAAGGAATTAGAGCAACCTTGGGCAAAAAGCAGATGAGCACTTTGGCCTCTCTTACAAAAGTTTACTGCAAAGAGTGGACTATTGCACATAAAGTTTGAAGTTTGGTTTTTCACTTTTTAAATCGAGCTGCATTTGTCTGATCCTGTAGGTTTGATTCAGTTACACTGAAAAAGCATAGTATTTGAAATTTTATCATGTTTAGGCATAAGCTGGGCACTGAAATGCTGAATGAAACCTCCTAGAACTGAGCTTGTGCATTTCCAAAATTGATTTTTTCAGGTCTGGAGGGATATTAAAGTTTAAAGTCTTTAAAAATTCAGTATGTACGTATTGTAGGTACCACTAGGGTAGCCAATAGTTTACTGGGAATGAAATGGCAGAGGTTCATTTTCTGTTTTTCACAGGGTGTGCCTAGAAGTTCATTTTAATCACCCTAGAGTGTATTTTTATTGTGTATTCTTATGTGAATCAATGGAACATAAAAGCTTGAATTCAATACATAATATATCAGGATATTCTGGTAGTTTATTAAGGAAAATTATCCTGTGAATTTCCTGAGTGCATTCTCCCTTTTATATATTTCACTATAGAGAAGTAGAGTTGCAGAACAACCCTACGAAGTCTGGCATGGCCAGGACTCAATACCTGGTAACTTTTATTGTGGTTGTAAAACAGGGCATTTCAAGCACTTGTTAAATGAAGATTCAGAAGAATAAGCCTGCTGATGAGGTTCAGGTTACAACCAAATCAGTTTTCAATGAATGCTGCAGACAGAGGCTGTCATATTGACTAGACTGGCTCTCTTAGAAACCTGTGTGTGAGACCCCACGTTTGCAAATTGTAGGTTTCTGATAAGTAGTGCATGCTTGGCCAAAGGCAGGGTGTCTCAGAATGTAACGGAGAACTTAATTTTGGATTCCTGACTAGGTTCTTTGCCAAAATTTAAGTATGTGAAGTAGTTAAACCTTAGGTTTTGTGTCTCACTTTTAGATTTAGGACATCTAAAATCTACTTAAAATGCAATTTAGTATATCTAAGGATCCACTTTTTTGGATCTCATCCTAAGTACTTTGCTAAAGCACAACCATAATTATTTTTTAGAGGCACTAATGCTTTCTCACAGATGTCTCATGACCATTTTTATTCTCTATCCAATCGAATTCTGTCCTGAAAGTGTAGTTGGAAATTTGGCAACAATTTTTGGAGCTGTTGTATTTTAAATAATTCTACATAAAACTGAAAAGTTTTAGCAGTTTTTATTTTGGAAATATATCAAAAGCTTTGCATTATGGACATGTGTATAAAAGACTTGTTTAAATTTAATCAGTGATGCATAACCTAGATATAGTCGTGGCTGGCTTACTGCAGTGCCCAAACCCTTTTCTCAGTAGGGATGAGTGTTCAATCAAATACTTTTTAGAGCCTTATCCTGCAAAGTACAGATTAATCTCAGAATGGCTTGAGAATCTTCTCATTTAATCTGGAAAGAGCTCTGCAAGCATGGAGCACTTAACAATGCTGACCTAGTAGACCTAGATTCCTTTATGGGTTGGTTGAGTATGGTTTTAGGAGAACACAACCTTCATGTCTATCTGCACCATAACTTTCTACCTTTTGCACCTTTTAAGATCTATCAGTGCATTATGTTAAATGCACAGCCATCAACTTTCAATTTCCAAGACCTTCTTTTAGCTTTTTACTAATTTATGTTGTTACACTTCAGAGGTATTTGATAGCTGTAAAAAACTTTAAAATTTCAAGTGTTCTGTTGGAAAAAAATTTGAATTGGAAAAAAGTGATCAGAATGCACTCTTCAAAAAATAACTAGTAATTTCTTGGCAAATACTGTATCAGACTTATGTTGGAGGCGATTTTTAAAGGGGTAGTCCACAGGTTTTCCGAATCCATTTTGAAGTACTTCAACTTTAACATGTAGATAACTGAGAAAGATGGTCCTAAAATAGTGTAAGTTGAAATAATACATCAGTACTTAACAGTCTTATTTGTAGGATTGGTTACTGTAAATTATTTACTTTTGCTTTTAAACAAGACAGAGGAAATTATATGATAGTGCATATTGCAGTCTTTGGGTCCGCTGTGATGGGAGAAATAATATTCTTGAACTTTTCTGCTATTTTCAGAAGAAAAACAAGAAACTCGGTCTTTTATGGTACTTACAAGAAGTGAAGCTTGTATTTCTGTAGATCAAAGGTTTTAACTTGACAATAGGAACAATTAATGTCATCTACATATTTAGGCCACCTGCAAAAAACAAGTGTTTGGAATTGGAACATCATGCTATGAATATAGAGTAACATGAGTGTTTTCAAGCATAAAACAGGAGTATATGTGCTAATTTGCCAGGATGCATTGACTCAAGTGTTTCAGAACTTCCTAGTTTGAGCAACAGAAGTGGAATAGAAGATACAAGAATTAAAGGATCTTTTATAATAGATGGAAATCTTGAACCAATCTGATCTATCCTCCGAAGTTTTTTTTCCTGAAGATGTGTATCTTCAAAATGTTGTTGTGCATATAAAAGTGGCCTGCCTGATATATTCATGGACAGTTACTAATTCTCTGCCTTGGAAGAGCACTGAGAGCAAATAAATTTTGTCTTTACGTCTTCGTATGCTCTCATAGTGGTAATTAAATTTCTTGATTTCTTGGTGATAAAGGAAATAAAATACTAGAAGTAAGATCTAAAACTTCCTGGTGGTATGATTCTTGAGCTTATTTTAGGTATCTTTTAATGAAATTTTGATTAAAAAAAAATGCCATCTTCGCTTATATCAAAGATAACTTTCTATTGAGTTAAATTTGGTTCCGCTTGTTAGGAAAATGCATTACCATCATTCATCAGTAAGCATTTTTATTTTATTTTATCTCAGCAGTTCTGAGCTCAGTCTGATATTAAGGTGGCATGAGCATCTGTATTCTCTAATGAGTGTTTAACACAAAACTGGAAAAGGAAAATAGATAAACAGCAAATATTAATTATTTGATACACAGCAAACACTGATTGCTACCGGAGATCCATTTGACAGGTAATATCCTGTCTCTAGTTGTCAGCTGCCAGATGGACTTTGTGTCATTGATCATAACCCTTTGGACCCAGTGATTCACCCAATTTTCCTCTCACCTCCCTTTCTCATATCTATATATACACCTCCAGCTTTTCTGCAAAGATACTATAGGATACTGTGCTGTTCGAAAGTTAAGCTACATCTTCTGCTCTCATCCCATCCATAGGGCCAGCCATCTCATCAAAGAAGGCATTTAGGTTCGCTATGTATGCTTTGCCATTGGTAAGTCATGCTGGTCGTATCCAGTTGTGATTTTTGTCTTTCATGTACCTGAAAGTGATTTCCTCTGAGATGTGCTCCATAGCTCTCCAGGCAGTGAGGTGTTAGGGTGACTCCACCTGCAAATCCATTTTGCCTATGAGTGTGACAATTGCCTTTTTCCAGTCAGCAGGACTCCTGTTTGCCATGACCTCATAATGCTGTTTGATTTTTTTCTTTCTCTATTATTATTTTCCATGTCCCACTAACAGGCAAAATATGATTCAAAAGAAAGGAAACTGGTTCTGCTTATTCATGTAGAACATATCATCAGTAGTGCACTCTAGAGAATATGGCAGAGAGTTTCAACAATGATTTTCCAGTTCACTGACTATTGCTTTAAAGAAAAGAAATGCAGCATAAGTATAGCATTAAATTAGAAGACCACTTTTAATTTTAAATTTAAGCTAAAAAAAGTGCATTAACAAATATAAATTAAGTCAGGCCACTGTTCTTCATTACAGCCTCTCAATAAACACTTTTCCATCAAAAGCTGTCAGGTGCACTATTCTAGAGAAAAAAATACATGACACTTATCCTCTCCTATAGTGTGCAGACTAGATGCAGAGATCACAGGAAACAAATAGTTATATTAAATATTGTTTGTTAACACATTTTAACTTGATTACTTCCTCATATGTGTTTCACTTTTTATCATAGAATGACTAAAAGTATGTTTCTACTTAGTAAACCAGAATTGAAAAAGGAAGAGTGGTGGTTTGCTTTACCTTCTATTGATATATTTAATGTATATCTGCTCTGCGTAAGAAATACATATAAACAAACAAAAATTCTGTTACTAAAGTTGGTTACATACACGTTTATTTTTGTTTAAAATTTTGTGGAGCTAATAGCAGGTGCATTTCTGTTTTATTACTGCTTAAAGATTTCAGTTGGCATGTGTATGATATATGTATCAGGTTAACTTCTGTTACGCTTTAAGTATGCTACTTGGGACTTTATTTTGATTAGTTCACTTAGGACCTGAGCAAAAGTGCATGAAAATGTTTGTAAACTCTCTCATTTCCTCCAGTGGGTTTTAAATCAAATAACTGCCTCATTGTCTGCTTTAACCAAGAAATTCAAGAAAATACTAAACAGCCTAAACTGTAAAGAATATTTTTGAATATATTGACACTAATGCCTCTTAGCTTGGTACCAAAGAATGCTACATGAACAATCCATAAGAAGTTTAATAAAAACAAGTATTTATTAAAAAATCTTAATAGTGTTGTGCTTAATTCAGTTTAAGTCTAAACATAAGAAAGGAGCTTAAGGAAGCATAGGTGAATGTTGTTTGGGAAGGTGAAGAGAGAGAATTTGCTTCCAGTCCTCTCCGATTTTATTTTTTAGTCTTTTTAGTATGCCAGCTCTGCTAGTTAATGAACATACCAATCAAGTACAATGATTTCCATCACCGTTTATAGATTTGTTTTTTCAAAGATAGGATGCAAACAAGTGTCATCCCTACTTGTATCCATTAGATCTGCACTAGTGTTTGATGAATAACTACACTGTCTGAAGAGGCAGATGTGTGTTTTAGTCATCTATGAGTCATAAACCTGGACATATACACAGAGTTCTTTCCTGATTTTTCTCCCAATCTTTTCCCCTAGACTATGGTTACTTAGAACAAATGTCAATATAAATCAGAAACTTCCTATTTTATACAGCTTGTTAGTTAGAAATGCTGTGTTTGTGTAGACCTGTTATTCTGATAGGAATGTCTCTTAGCATTTTGTTCACTAAATATCTCTCATCCTGAACTGTTCTTGCTGCTAATAAGAAAGAAATGAATTCAAATTCAAATCATAAAAATCGACCTTTTTTTTTTTTTTTTCTTTTATCTATACAAACTAGATACTAGGGCATACTTCTCAGTGAGTGCAAAAGATCTAGTTCCTGTGAGTATTGCAACAGGTTTAACAAATTATTCTGATTCTGAAAGATCTGTGGGATAGTCATGTTTTACTGTCACTTTAGCTTGAAGTGTAGGACTATGTGCACTCAGTCTTCTGATTAACTGCTGAGATTAGTTAGAAACGACAAAAATATTCCTCATTACGTTTTTGTAGATAAACCAGAAAATAATAAATTTATCAGCACTTAAGCAGTTAACTGTGTTAATAGCCAGCCAGATTAGATTTATGAGTTAATATTGCATTGAGATGAAGGGGATCATATCTGCCTTGCCACGTGACTGTTTCAAGCTGTCTGCAGCCTTAGGCAGACATCCTATACATGCCACATTTAAAAGGTTAGCTCTGTATCTGCAATAATGTTTAAAGCCTCAGGCTCAAATTTTACTATATTTTCCTTGATATCTACTATCACAAAAACAAAAAGTGACTATAAAGTTGTCTAACAAACCTGTTAATCTCAGTTTATAGCTGTTCTGCAGGTCTAGAATGATGTGATGTAGTGGGAGTAAAGGAAAAAATCTGTCCCTTGGGGTTTTTTTTGTAAAAGAAAATTATTATGTAGAAATTTAAAAATAATTTGCAGTTATGTGGCAATTTACATGCTTGTGTGGTAAAATTATACAGAAGACCATGCTTGCACTTTTCTTTGAAATTATTCAGCAGGTGCACAGTCCACTCTCCTTTTATACACAGATGCAGAGATTCGTTTCAGTGTCATAAACCTTTGAAAACTGTAACCCATAGCTAGTTCCTGTAATCTTTTCTGCTTTAAATGATTGAATATCAGTAACAAGGATGGACTGAAGAAAGGAAATCTGTTTATTAAATAAAAGTATATATTTCTGTGTCTAAAATATTTGGTTCATTTTTCAAAAACAAATTCTATTTATAAGAGGAGGGAGGGAAAAGTGTCTAAGCTGACTTAAAAGCGTAGTCCAGTGATGTTGATTCTAAACATGCCTATCTATTACAGTTTTGTGCTGGGGTGATAAAGCTCCTTTATCTGAGTCAAGAATGCTTTTTTAGTTCATTATGACAGAATTTTCCATAGAACACAGCTTCTGTAATCCATCTAATTAAATCTGTCTTTAGCTCTTGTTTTTCATTTTGCCAATTAAGAGGAGATCCTAAAAAGGAATAATTTACAAGGTGGAATGAAAACAAAAGGGGACAAGTAGTCAGCATTGAAGGTCAGTGTCTTACTCAGAATACTTATTCAGAGAAATATAGTTTAATATTCTGATGATGTTTATGTCATAGATTGGATGTTTCCAATAAAAATAGCAGAAAACTTAATCATTAAACTGTAACTTTTTCTTGAGGGGTTCTGGGAGATTAGCTCTTCATTCTTGTGGGTATAATGGCAAAATAAATGCCATATCTTGAATTGGAAGTGGATGAGAATTTTTTTGCAGGCAGTGTGTTATGTTCTTAAGTGTCTGCAGTTCCATTCAACCAACCTTAAAATTTTCGAGCAATCAAAATACCTTTTTGGCAATTAATGTATTGACCCGTTGCCAGGTAATCCTATTTTTCCACCTGCACGTTAGGACTCATAAATCACTCATGCTAATTTAAGTCAATAGGACTGTAAGTCACAATTTTGAAAGAGAACTTACGGAATTACATATTCTAACAAAACTGGGTCTGCAAAATTCTTGGAGGCCTCATTATTACTTGGAAAATTCAAAGTGATACCTGACTTCTCTAATTTTAACTAGGCTTTCTCTATTGTAAATTGAAAATGGTGGTGAATCATCCTGCGTATCTTAGATAACTATTTTAGCCTACAGTTGGATCAGATTAATTCTTTGGTTCATGAATAATTGCTACACATATACTAATAACGTAAGGTTTTTTAGACACACATAGCTTGTATTCAAGATGCTTTTTTTTTAATGCAAGTATATGCATAACTGAAGGATTTCTGTTGTGGATTCTTTGTATAACAGCACTAAAACTATGTATAAGATATAGATACTGTTTATATGGCAGTTTATATTTCTGCCATTAAGGACATAGTCTATTTCAAGCTGTTTATCTAACTTTATTGCATATTTTCTTATTCTTAAGAGTTGTCTAAAACTTACCTAGAATTCATAAAGGTTATTAGAAGGAAAAAACAAACAAACAAACCACACCTGACAAATTGTTTCTACTCCAAGGAAGAAATTATATTAACTAGAACGTGGTTTTACTAATCATCACTTGAAGAACACAAAATGTCATAGCAGTGAGAAATGGGTTTGGCCTACTATCCATTTGAGTAGTTTCATTAAATCAATTCAGGTATTTACTGCCAAGAATATTTCTAGGTGGTTTAAGCCAATGTTTAGTGTTCACTGAGATGAAAGCCTCCATTTGGGATGATGGATACTTTCACAAATACCGTTAAATATAGGCAGAGCCTTTAAAACTTGTATTTCACCCTTTTTCTATATGGGGGTGGTGTTGGTGTGTTGCTTTACCCTGAGTGTATCGTGCAATATTTTGAGTTTCAACGTACAGACTATGGGAATCTTATGCTTATGTTAACAGCATATAATGCAATTAAATTTTTTTTAAATTGGAAATAATGTGAATGTAATACTCACTTCCAAGGGAATTTCACTGTTATTTGGCATCAATTAACTTGACATAAAAAATCATTTATTACAATTCCCATGTAAAAAATATTTATCTTAAGTGGCAAATTATGCTTCGCTCTTTTGATTTTTATGTTGATGTAATTTTATTCCACTGTAACTAATTTAACATTAATGTCCAGATTAGCATTTCAATGCTAATACATCAACACTGGGAATTGCTAGAATTTTCCTGTTACGCAATTTAATTGGCATATGTAGTTGGGAATCGGGACACACTCTTTCTCATTGGAAAGCTGGTGGAGCTGCTTTTCTGTTGTACTTGTGCTCCTGAATAACAAACTGGATGGGATTCTACATGGCACCACTGATCTGGTTTAACATAGGCATGAAAGCATCCCAGTATTCCTCCAGCCTCATCACCGTAGGATCTATATTCTCCAGAAATGCCCCAAGGAATGGGATAATCTCTGCAGTGTAGGGGCCTCACTCTTTGAATGAAACTGTGTGATCACTTCCTAATACTACTCAAAATTCCATATTCATGTAAATGCCTAAGAAAAAGTACATAGCCAGTCATTCTGTCTCATTCTTGCCACTAAGCATAGTGGTTCTATGGCAAGGTTTTTATTCTTGAAGGAAATATTTCTGTAATCTTGTCCAATTGAAAAGCAGCCATCTGTTGACTTGCATTATCATAGACACTAGAAATTTTATAAAGTAAATAGTGGGTTCTGGCAATCTTAAATTATTTAATAATTTACTTTCTGTTGTATTGTGGACTATGATATACAGAATGTATAAATAACATTTTCATAAATATGTGTAACCTTAATTCAGGGTAATGTTATTGGAAGTGTACCCTAGTTGCACATCTTCAGTGGAATTACTATCAGTGACTTCATGAAAACAAACTGGAAATAGTGCTGATATGGTCATAACTGCACAAGAAGGTAATTCACATTTTCTTATAATATGCCAATTCTGTCCCTCTGCAAAATGGTTTTCATTTTGTACTTTGTTTCATTATACTGCGAGGATGGGACACTGCAGAAGGAAGGAGCTGGGATGTTCACCCAGGAACTCTCGCATCAGTACAGAAGGTATTATATTTATTGGTAAAATAGTTAAAATTGAATCTCCACACAGGCCCTTCGTTCCACAGCTGCTTGAACAAGCTGTGGTGCCAAATTTTATTTTTCCTGATTACAAATCAGCCCTTTGTCTTGACTGTGATTAGCCTGTGAACATGCTGCTCTTTTGGAGACTGTGTTTGCTGTTCAAGGATTGCTTTATGCAGACTAGTTTTTGTGCCTCCAGATTGTTCACTGCTTGTCCAAGGTACATCTTAGGTTATAGATAAATTCCCCTGGAAATTTACTGCTCAGGGATTCAATGGATACATATGAAGAAAGAGCAATATGCAAGCTTATATGTTCCTTATTCATAATACAGACCCATGGGTAAGTCTGCTTCTAAAAGGTCCTGATTTATGAAATAAAAATTACCTTCCATATATATACATGTGGCTACCTGCAATAACATGATGTCTGAGTCTAAATTATCAGAAAGTGGTGTGAGAGGAAAGGGACCCATTTTCTGAAGGACGAATTTCCCATAAGTTTCAAATGATCACTTTAGAAATATTTCTCATCTTCCATAAAATTTACTCATAGGAGTTTCCCTCTAATCTGCATGAACAGGCTTCTATTATTCTTTCATTTTTCATAGCCGTTCAATTTGTAAGCTTTTCTGTCAGTAACATTCCTTGGGCTTTCAGTTATTCAGCAGCTACGCGGTAATGCATCTTTCTATTGACAGTAGAAGGACGTCCATATGAGTGCAGTCCTGAGAAACGAGCCAACAGGTTGGAGGCAATCACAAAGAGTTAATGGCAGCTGAATCAGAGACAATTCAGTTGTGCAGATTTCCTTTTGTAACACTGTATAAACTATGAGCGACTTCATTGGAGGTAGTTTACAGTCATAGAAGTCAGTGGAACTTAAATGGGAGTCAGGCCCTACATATCTGAGGAAGAAGTAGAAAATGAGAATGTCCCAGCAAGGCAAACAACAGCAGTTTGGAAGTTGTAAAGAAAACTGTGTCTCTGAGCAGAAAGGAGAATTTTGCAAAGAAAAGTGCAGAGCATGAAAGATGAAGACTACCTTTGTGGAATAAAGATTAACTATTGAAAAAATATTCAGAAGAAAAAGGCACGTGAGGGATGATTTTCACTCATAGATTGATTTAAACCTAGAAGTTAATATTGTTACTTCAGTCTGAAGCTGGTTCTACTGAGTAAAAAATGTCACCATCTTAAATATGTTCCATCAAAGCATGATCTCATCATTTAACTCAAATGGGAATTTTACACTCATCTCTGAACTTTTTTTGTTTTCTGGTACTCTTTTTAAATAATCAGAGCAATTTGAAAAAATGTGTGCTCTTATCAATTACTTTTAAATTTATCACCCTTGTTAGTAATTTTGAAATTGACACAAAGACACAGATTTTGCCATGTAGAACATTTTGAAATTAATTGTGGCTTTGCTTACATTAGGTATTTGATTGCAATATGATATGTACATTGAAGCAGTTATTGCTGACACTGTGTATCTTTATTATATGTGATTCAAGGGCTTATTCTGATTACTTTGCCCCTTGATCCACTGTCAACACATGAACATATATGGTTTGAAGATTTCTGAAGGGAAAAGGTATAAGGTGCACAGTGGATGACTTTGTGCTAGTCAGCCATATGCTGGGATGCTCTCAAAGAAAAGCATCTCATTTAATTCCATGCACCAAAAGTGCTGTGAAAGCAAAACGTGTGTTGTGGGGAGACACTTGGAGGACCTTGATCGCCTATGTACTGGAGAAATTAAGAACTTCAGTACTTCTCCAGCTCCCTGAGATACAGGCACAAACTGAATATTTATAGTATTCTTCATATAACGTTATGCTGTTAAGCAGCGAGCTGTGTGTTAACATGTCCACCAGGAGCCAAACAAAGCACCTGACAGCTGAAGAATGGGCCGAGTTGGTGACAAGTGCATTTGTGCTTTGCCCCAGTTACCAAGGGCTCGCACTTCATTTGTCCCTCAGTGGCATCAAGTACTGACTGTGCCCCACCAGGTGCTACTGCTGATGACCTTAATGGCAGACCTGCTGCATACAAAAAATTTCTTATGAAATCGTATAGTATCTGAGGAAGGAATACAGCTCTTCGGAGCTATCTGCATCCCATGAGTTTGCTCTACTGTGATCCAACTCATGCTACTCAAAGGCTAGATTATTAATTGTCATCCTCAGTCTTTCTGTCAGGTACTGGACAAGCACTGGAGGAGACGCTCCTCCCAGCCTGGAGGATACAAAAACGATTTCTTCAAAATTTCAAAACCAACCAGTGGCAAAAGCAAGAAATAAATTCAAGACTATACCATTTCTGATCAATGCTTAAGTCAATAGCTGTTCTATTCAGACTTTCCCTACATTGCTATATTTAATCTAGTTCAGTTACAAATCTGAGCACAATGATTTTATGACAACTGGATGCTTTGTCAGCCTCTGCAGCAGCAAAGGTGTGGTGCACATCCATGGGGCTGTTCTGCCTTGAAAGTAGTGTTGTGCCATGTGTTATTGATATCTTTTGCAGTTGCTAGACATTTTGAGGATGAAGTAGTTTTGTCTTTGTTCCATGTAATATACTGTATTAAGAAGTAAACAGCCCATGCAAGCTATCATTTTGTGATAACTGGAAAGCTATGACCTGCAGCAAGGTAAATTGCATAGCTAACCAAATGCCAGAGTTACTAAATGGGCCTTTATTTACCTTTAAATGGGACGTGTTTGAAATGCAGGCTGTTTCAGGTAACAGCAATTTAGCCTTCTGTGTGCTTGGTTTCGATCTTTTTGTACAAAACAAATTATTGTGCTTTACTGTAAGAGATGAGCCAGTGAGACATAGCTTGTGTGATATTGCAAATAGAATATATAAAAAACAGTTTAGATTTTAAAAATAAAATGAATTTATAAGAGCACATTGAAATTACTTTGAAATAAGTAGGACAAGCCAGCAACCACTCAGGAATTCAACATGAAATTTTGATTCAGATCATATGGATAATTCATACTTCACATTCCTTCTCCTTTTAGTTTAGGATAAAAGTCGTGCCAAAATTCTAATCAGGACTAGTATAAATTACCAAATTATGTTTCCTCCTACTAGAAATAGCTTTGTGTTTCTCTGCACCTTGTTCTTTATCTGTAGCTCTCATTCTATAAGGATGTCTTCTAAACTGCTAGAAACTCCTGTGTTTCTTTTCATTGTTCTTACCCCTTTAAAATGCCAATTTAGTTAATAATTTTCATCTAAGTCTTCTGTCTTCATTAAGGCTTTCCCATCTTCCTAGGGTTTGGTCCAAAGTGTTTTCAGGTCAATAGCATCTGCCCCATTTCCTGCACGTGTAATTTTCAGAAGAGTCATTAGATTTTAGTACTCTCCATGTAACTACGAAACGCCTGGTGTCTAGAGAAGTGGGTGTGGTTTCCACTCTATAGAATACTTATATTAATTTGAATAAAGTGAATTTACTCTTGTCACAGTTTTAAAATTCTCTTCACGTGAGTGTTTTCCTTTTTCTTCACAGACATGATCTGTTGTAAAAAGAAAAAGGCTTTGAATTTTACAGTGTGTTGTAAATGAACATAGGGGACTGAGGTATGGCATAAAAAGTATATTAGTATGAGTTTGGATGACTAGTTGATTATTTTAAATAAGGTCCTGTAAAACTTTCGTTTTGCCCACTGCTACAGGATGTCGTGTAATGGAAATATGTTTTGTAGCAAACTATTTCAGAAATATTTTAGACAGTTGTGAACTATTTTTACTGGTGTGATTTTTTTTCATAGACTTTTAACTTGTAGAGTTCAGCACCTCTCATCAGTTGAGTTTCATACCCCAGTGAGACAGGAACCATTGCAGTTAAAAATGTCCAGAAAGAGATCTGTGGTCATTTGTAAGTTCAAAAAAACCTCTGACCAAATCCAGTAGCTCTAGCACATCTTGAAACACAATCATCTGTGGTGTTGTCCACTCGGGTGCTGCACAAATGGTTGTGTTGAACTGGGTGTGCCATGCCAAGGCAGCTGCATGTAACAGAGCTCTCTGCAAGCTCTCAGCAGGGTGTCTGTGTGAGACAGATCATTATTGGTCTCTTCATTACTTGATCAGTGGGGATCTTGGTCTCCTAAGAACTGGAAGTAGAGAAGACATTAATAAGAAATGATGCTTGACAAGGATCTTTAGCATGCTTCTCCACAAAACATTCAGAAAGGGTAACCTTCCAGTGTTGAGAAATTTGATGCCATGCATTCCTAAGATTTATAGATGATGTATAATACAGGTGTTACGTGGCTCCACACCCCTCCTTAGGTATATGCCCAACTCTTAGTAGTATGGTTACTTTTCATGGAATTGTTTAGCTGAAGTGATTAATGTCCCTTTTTCTATTTTAAGAACATATTTTAACCTTAAAGGATCAAAACATTTTTTTTGTGTTTTTTGGATGTTGTTTTACAGCAATGTTTAAATTAATTCAGATTTTCCTTTGTACCTGAAACTATATGATAGGGTTGCCTTCTATTATCACTATGCAGTAAAGGAATGTACAAATTCCTTATTTTAGTTGTTCTTGTATTTAGGCTAAAAGGACACCTTAATCAATGGTAGTGTCTTGGGTGAAATATCTTACACAATGACAGTCTAAGCCAACCAGAGTTTATTTCCCAGATTACACTGTATCTGCCAACATCAGTTCTCCTTCCTTGGAGTTTCAACATTTTGTATGTGGCCTAATTGCCAACTAGTATGTTGAGTTGAATGCAGTGTCTGTCCTCATGCTCTGCTTCAAATACATTCACTCTTTAAAATAAAATTCATTGTGTAGCTTTACATCATATAATTAACATATAACATCTTCACAAAATGCTCAACCTTAGGAGGAAAGTTGCTTGATGCATTTAAAATATATATATATATAATCAGAATAGATATTTTTTCCCCATTCCATAAGAAAGAAGCAGTGAGTCAAACTCATCCTAACTTTAGAATCAATCTAGAAAACGTAGAGAACACGCAGTAAAACGCAGACTTATCTGTAAAAACATCTGGAAAGTGAAAATTTGGTTTATTAAGTACTATCATTTCTTTTGCAACACTTTTTTCACTGTTGCTTTTTGGGTAAATTCCTCTTGTGCTGTGCAATTTAAAATGTATTATCTTCCTTTTCACAGTTTTAAAGTTTGCTCAGTATCTGTGCACTATTATTCTAACTCCTCTGTGTTTATTCCTTTCAATTTTGCTTTATGCTGTAGAAGAAATAAATTTGTAGGGTTGCTGATAAATGTTTTAATAGACAACATGGGATTTCTGTTAGGGCTTATAAAATAGTTTTACAGCCCATACAGTCTTCAGGTTAATGCAGCTTTTTCAGCAACACCATTTAAAAAAAACAAAAACAAAAACAACTTCATACATACATTTTTCTTACCTTATTTAATAGAGAGGTCTTTAGAAGATGTTATTCTTCTAGGATTTCCATACAAAGTTTATTTTGCCGGGATTTGTGATATTAATCTTTAGAGTTGGCTTTGCAGCACAACGTGCAAGGTACAAAGCTCTAAACATAAAACATTGCTTTGAATAACACTTGGCAGTAAAAGTTTGTGTTATCTGCATGTGGGTGTCCAGAGTATTGTACATTGATGGCTCAGCTTCCAAAGCATCATCTATCTCCTATGTTTGAAACATTACATATTGATTATAGGATTAAGTTAAAGCCAATTTATATTTCATTCTCTGAGACAAGAAGGGAGTGGCAATTTTCTCTGAGGAAGTCAATCTCTGTCAAGGTTACACAAAAAGACTTAAGCCAAGGAAGTTCTGAGCTTTATAGAGAAGATCTGCTTGTGAAGTCAGTTGCTTCAGTACTATTGGACCCTGGGGAACTAGAGCAATTTCTAGAGCAAAATTGTTGAAACAAAATGAAACATAGTTTGTCTTCTCATGTGCTACCTGAGTTCTCTACTTACTAAAAGCTATTTCTGAAATACACAGTTGAACTCGGTGAAAGCGTCAGGCACTACCCAATCTTAAACTATACATGAAAACCAGTATAGTATGTTTTATGTTATACTGTATATCAGGTTTGTTTAATGCTATAATCAAGCCAACAACAAGCTCATCTATGGAAAGAAGTGTAGCTGAGGGAACAGGACCAGAGCTCACAAACATCAAGCATAAATTATTGGTTTGACTTGGCCAGTCAGGGAATCTTCCTCTCTGTTGGCTTCTGGTTTAATAAACTTATGTGAAGAAAGTTCTCACTGCTGCATGATACAAATACTGGTTTTAAAGCTGATAATAATGTGTTCAATTATCTGTCAGTTTTAAAAGTCACTATTGTTGCCTTGATCTCTATTTGCTATCTAGTCTGTTTAGGCTAGTCGCCTTTGAAATGTCCTCTTAACTTTTTTGTTTCAATATGTCATATAATTTATGGAGATCCATCAAATTGACATGGGATCGAAGGAGGGATTGCTATGAATGTAGGGGTCTGTCTTTAGAAGTATTTACTATCAAAAAGCTATCACTTTCTGTCAGTAACATCATGGGTTCTTACACAGTAAAAGCAAGTCCTTTAAATATTACTCATACTGTTCGATCCTGACTTCACAGAACCAATATGATACTGATAGCTCATTTTTGAGAAGAGAAATACTGTAGTAGTTTTGGTATAAGCATTAAGGACAAAACAAACTGTTAAATTTCTGATTCTGCTAATCCACTTAAAAACTGGTAAATAAAAGCTCTCTCACCTTGGCCCTATCTTTGTGTCTTCCCCGGCCTTTCAAAGAGATATCAGTGATCATATCACCAAAAGATTACAGAAGAAAATCCCGAACAGCAACGTTTTCAAGGCTAAAGGTAAAAGGCTACATGATACTTCATTTCTTTTTTTTTTTTTCTTTTTTTTTAGTAATTGAATTAGACTTTTTCTATGTATTGTCTGCTATATGTTGTCATACTAAAATTTATAAAGATGCAAAGTGACTTTGATAATTATTTCCCATAGACATCCTGGAAACGGATACTGATTTCAGTTTTCTCAATATGTAAGTCATTAAATGGTAGAAAAAAATTATCTCTGCTAGTGCAGGGTTTGCTTAATTCTGCTCCCATTCAGTTCTGTGGAGGTCTGTGTTCTTCAGCTGGAAATGGATTGGTCTTACAATGCTACTGAGTTTCACGGATAAAATTCTACTATGTTTCCCTGTTAAAATGTAATTTTATAGTGACACTGGCATATTTTTAGATTTTATAATGAAATGTTTTCCCATTCAGTGGATATGCTTTATCACATTCAGACAGTTTAAGCCAGAAGCAGAGTTTAAAGCTTATTTTATCATGTCTCACCCACTGGGAAACCCACTGAACAGCATGAGTATATGGTTCTGTTTTTAGGCATTTTTCCCCTGTTAAGTAGCATTTGGGCCCCTAGCAAACTTTGGAATGTTTTCCACTGTTTGAACACGTCACTTCTCTTAGTAAAGCCTTTTTAAAATTCTCAGGCTTGCCAACATGTGCATCTGAACTATCATACTTCTTTATGGAGGCACATCAAAATGAATATGGATGATTTCAAACTACAGCATGCATTTACACTAGGAGATGTATTTTCTCCAGATATATTTTCTAATCCAGTAGCTTTATGGGCAGTACAATGTCCACAAACACTGACAAAGTCAAGCACTAACTCTTTAGAGCTAGAAAACTGGCAATGAAGTTTTATGTAATGTCTATTTTATATAACTGCCTACTATCGTTTCAGCGGCAAGCTGCCACTGGGTGAAACAGCTTCTGCACTGCCGTTTCCTCTGCGCTTCCCGGTTGTATACGGATTTTTACTTCATTTCAATCAGTTTTGATTATAGTGTGAGCATTTAAGAAAAAAAAAAAAATCATATATCCTTTCTTTTTGTGCAGAGAAGAAACTGTTTAAAGCTAGATGTTCAGCAAGGGCAAAAACTGTATTTCAGATATTTGCCTTAGTGAAACCATTCTGATGTAATGCTGCTGCAGAATGGGCTCTCCCTCTGTGTGGATAAACTAATGTCAAATTTCAAGCAGAACAGTCGAAAGGTGTCACTGCTGTTGGTGTTAGATATACAATGTGTAAGTGCTTATGTTAAGTCGTCTGATCAAGGATCATATTTTTCCTTCATTTATTCAGTTTAACTCAATATGGCCCTTTTCCTGTCCTGGGTGCTGTGAAAATATGACTTTGTTTTTGTAGTAAACATGTCATGAAGTGCAGTTTGCAAAATTGTTTGGATGAAGATTGTGGTTAATTACAGGGATGTCTTTATTTAGAATCTCTGTCCTTTTTAGGCTGTTATCTAGATAAGTAAATCACTTTGAGATTCACCAAATCTGGGCATTCAACTCATGTTGGCAACTCATTTATCAAATGCCCTATAGTATTTTAAAATTAGGATCCCTAAAATTGGAATTCTAAACAGAAGAGGTAAATTTAATGTTGCATGATGCAGTTACAGATTGGCACTTCATGGAGTTTTCCCACCTACTGTGATAGAATCATTTAAACATAGAATAATTAAGTGGCACTCATCTTGATCAACTTCGAAATTGGATCAGGTTAGCAGGACTCTGCTTATCCACATCCTGAGTATTTCCAAGTTTGGTGACTCCAGATGTCTCTGGACAAATACCCATGGGAATGGAGTAATAGAGTAAGACCAATGTGAGCATGACTCCGTAGTTTTATGTAGAAATGCCTAGAAGCTTCCTGCAACATGTTGTTGTAGACAGCATGACATGTAACACTTCATGAGTTCAAAGGGAGTGTTTTTAACTGAATCACATACAGATCTTGATGATTCCCACCACTTCATACAGGGCTGGCTGCACAGATGTGTACCAAAATAACTCCATGATCTTAGTCTGAAGAGTCACTACCAACTGTTGTTTTTCACAGCTGGTATTTGCTTTACCAAGAATCCAAGTCTATGCCAGCAGAGTTGTCTGATAATGGTGTGGGAATGTGGTATTCCCACCATTCGAGAGCCATACAGCCTTAGCTGCCTTGCAGTCAAAACAGCTATTTCTGGGGACAGTCAAGATTTAATTTTTAATTTATAGGGTGCTGCTTGGGATCATGAGGTTCAGTGTAGACTGGAGTTATCTCACATAACAGAAAATTTTTGCTATTATTTTACAGGTGGGTTATTGCCCAAAAGATTGTTTCCATTTCAAAAACTTGAATTTAGCTAACTGATCTAGGTCATGGATCTCAAGGCTCTAAGAAGAGAAGCACAGAAGCCTGTGCATGTTTATGTGATTGTTTAAATTAAAGCTCTCATTGCTTTAAATGGAAAAAAAAAATCAGAAATTTGTTAGGACCAAGTTTTGGCCTCATTAAAATAAATCAGAATTTTTTATTAATTTGCATGTATTTTCAAGGATTTTTCTGTAATGTTGGGGTGAAACACAATCCTGGGGCATTAAATACAGTCTTGAGGCTTCTATCTTTGAGGTAAAAGATAATCAAAGGTAGGACTTTGTTAGTATTAAAAAGGAAGGAGACATTTACTGAGAAGCAAGGACCATAACAATCAAAATGCAGGTTCTTTCTGACTCCAGTGAGCTTTAGAGTCAACCCTTTTTTTTCAATATAAAGGAGCGCATGTTATGTGTAGACAGGCATTTCAGGAATACACTTCAAATATAATCCTAAACCCCATTTCTCTGAAAAGCATTAAGCCCAAGGTATTAAGAAGAAAATATGGTTTTAAAGTGGAAAACCTTTTGCAGACAGGTATTTCTCAAAAGAAATTAAGTCTGTTATGACCTGGAAAAGGATTAGCAATTACTTATAGATCTGAAGGTGTTTATAATGCTGTTATTAGAAATGACTTTGTAGAAGGAAAACTATTTTTAAAGAAGAATTTGAGAAAGACAAAATTAAAATGCGGTTCAGGTATATTTTTGGTTTTGCACCTGTCATATTGTGAGCCACCCTGCAGCAATATATATATAGGGTAAAACAGTTCATGAGAGAATGTTTGTGAATTTTAATGACAGCTTCAGGGTTTTCACGACCTCTCAGCTCTGCAAATAATACTACTGGTTTGTAAAAATTTTCAGCAGAAATCATATGACAATAATAATGGTGGACTATCTGTAGAAAGAGAAAACTGATTAAAGACATGAAATGTTAAGTACTGACCTTGGTAAGATGAAGGACTTTGGCCCCAGATCAAGAGATTTTCAGGGATTCAAAGCAATAACTTTTGGACAAGTATAGTGTATTTTGCAGCTGTAATTTGAAAACAGCGTGTGGCAGATTGGCATAATTTATATCAAAGCGTATTTTATTGCATAACTCATTACTCTTTCCAGTGGGAGTCAAGAATATAACCTGTGTAGGTACTGCTGAAAATCCAAGTAGTTTCCTATCAATTGTCTTAGGTACATAAATAGCTTTTAAGATCTAACCCTGTAGATGCTGTTGTCTCGTGACCAGGAAAATGCTATTGTGAATGTGAGGGCATATGTGTATGCTAATAACGAAAATTAATTAGAAGGTCGGAGATTCTCTTAGGACAGGCTTTCCTCCCCAAAAAGTTAATGGCAGGCATTTGGGTGATTTCTGAGTTGTGTGGACTTGAGGAATGTTTTTTCATTTTAGTTCTTCCCCCCTTGGGGTTTTTCATTCTAGGTAGCTTCTCAGAGTAACAACAACTGAATTCTGCACAAAACTGAAGAGTGATTTATGTGGGCTTAAGCATTCTTAATGGTAAGGTTTGGTGAGTCTTGTCGTTGCAGCAAAATCAATTAAGTATCACCTAGTTCAATTCAGTGAAGCAGACTGCTTCAATATACTCCAGAAAGTATATTTTCACAGTCTTATTTCATTTTTGTGAAAGACCTGTCTAGCTGTAGGCATTTTTCTTACATTTTCAATGGAATTCCATTCATCAATGATGCAAGATCATGAAATCAATATATCAGTGTACAGCTCAGCTAAATATTGTAAATTATCCATGAAGCTGTACCAATGTCCATTTTAACAAAGAGGAAAACTCATCTTTGGACAAAAATTAATTTTGTCTTTTATGCAGTTTATTACTTTGCATCTTTGGTTCCCTCACTTCTATAATTTGATTTTTGAGTCACTGTTGAGATCAACAAAGAGGTTTTTGAGTAGATGACTAATCAGAAATGCGTGCCCAAAACGTTTCGCTGTCAGAAAGTTCTTCCTGCATAAAAAAATATTTCACTGTTTAGTTTTCTCTGGTTGATGAACTGCGGTGTCACATGGTCCCTATGGTCTCTAACAGCCACCCTTGCAAGCTGACTTGGAGCTTGCACCTTCTTCCTCTAATGATGCTTCTGGGCAGCTGCATCAAGTGTTTGTTCCGTAACGAAAACATAGGGATGTTCTGGTAGTTGAAATTATAATGCAGACTTCTGTCCACAGGGGCATGTTATGTGAAATCAGTTTTGTGTTAACTGATGATTATTATTTATAATCTTAAAAAATAAATTATATTTAATATTAATACTAAAATAATTTCTACTTACCGTGAGGTTTTATTGGAACTAAAAATATACCCATTAAGGCCCAAAATTTACATTAACTTCAAAGCAATATTGCAGACCATTTGTAATAACTTCAGATTGCATTTTCACCAAATGACCCAGTAAAGACATACATATTAGAACTGCAGCATTTCATGTTATTCTATCTATATTGTAAAGTGTGAAGAAATTCATGTAGAGTACACAGAGGCATTTTGTTCAGCAGAGACCTTATTGTAAGGTCTCTATTGTAGATTTCTAAGTAGGCCTAGACCATGCAGCAAGAAGAGAAAACCAGAGAGATGCCCTCTATACATCAGAACTCGTTTATTAATTTTGCTATCAAAATAAAAAGCCTGAGAACTTATCAACAGCCATTCTGAGAGGACTTTATTGTAGTATGGTTTCCATCACTGTGATGAAAAACAGATTTCCAGGCTAAAGTAGTTTTCTTGTCATTGTTGGAAAATGTATTTTGATGGGTGAACTTGTTTAGAAAGTTCTTTGCATATGTAAGTCTTTATGTTGTCTTTGCTATGGCTTTGGATATATATTCTATTTTGTGATCTGTGTAAAATGGAAAAAAGCTGAAGTGATAGCAAAGGCTTTCATTAAATGAATTTATTTTTCCTCTTAGAATGTGAATGCCAGCTGGTCACTGTATTGCTAAACAGACTGTTTAAGTCAGCAGAAAGGGAAGACAAATTGTCCTAGAGCTGACAGTATCAAAAGCGTCAAAACAAAAGTGAAATACTTGTCCTGTTCTGATTAATGCCGTATTCAGAACAGAACATTTCTTCTGGTCTGTTTAAATCACATCAATAGCCTGATCTGACCGTCTCAGCCTCTGTAAATGACATGTCCATAACAGTAATTTGAATTTGAAGTCATTAACTGAAAGAGTGAGTACCTTCAGTCCCCATGTTGCACTTAACCTCCGCCTATATTCTGGATTTAGTCTGGATTCACCTGACCTACAGTCATTTTTCATGAGTGCTTTTCCTGTCAAATCATGGTTATGTAATGGTCCCTAATTGGAAAGGGGAAAGTAAGACTTTTTTTTAGCTTCAACTGTTTCAGCCTCCAATGTATTTTTTGTCTGGTCCTAGCTGCTGAGAAAGAGAACCTTTGGGAATGGGCTCTATGAGTCATTCTAGCACCTGCATTAATCAGCATGTGTATCTCCACATGTTCTCTGAGCAGCTGGGCACTGTATAAACCTCTTCAGAAGGAGCATAATGAAATGCAGCTTAGTGGTCAAAGCCTTAGGGTATTATGTATTAAAGATTTGCCAGGCCTTTTAGGTCTTCCACTCATTATGCTCTCACTAGCACTTTAGATGTCGGATGTCTTGAAATTTTTTGAAATCACAAGCAACAGAGTGTTTGAGTGACAGGCATTGAAGCGTGGGATCTTCCAGCATTATGTAATGCCTTGTGAATCTTTTCATGGTTTTGGCATGGGCTGTTACCTGCTGGTTGAGAGAAGTATAAGAACTGAGAGGCAAGAACTGTGCCATAGCCTTTCTAGCATATTATAATGGCTGGACAGTATGTTCCATGCACAGTGGTTTTTTTGTGACTCCAGTTTGTAGGCATCTAATTTCCTCTCCATTGTCTTGAGCATAGGTACGTACCAAGGGAGCATGGATTACAACAGACATGGCAGGCATATACATGTCCTTCAGAAGTCAGCATTCCGTAACTTAATTCTGTTTTATGTATAGCTTTTAAGTACCAAAATCTATTTTCAAATATAATAAAGACATTATAGGCACACTGGCAATCAGTCGAATTCAGGTTAAGTAGCCATGCAGTGGATTTAGTCTTCTAATTTGCTGAGACACTTGGTAATATTGCCTGTTAACCCATTTTCTACATGCTGTTTTGAAAGTAGCTTGCCTTGGTATCTCTAAGCTGTCTTGTATTTTGTGTGTTTGTGTCATTTGAACTTTCTAATAACATATGAGTGATGATTTTTTTTTTTTTTTTCATTTAGGGTGTATGATAGGGTCAATTTAAACTAAGTAAAAATGGAAATATAGTAGGTCTAGTCTCTAGCTGTCTAACTGGCATACCTCCATGAGGTTCAGTGTCACTGTGCCAGCATATACTGGGCGGGGGATATCTGGGCAAGGTTAGTGAATTGATCTTCTTGATTGTCCCCTTAATCCTCTTATCTTTCCATTTACAAATTATATTTACTAGAGATATTTATATTTTATATGGTTATATAATAGCATTTCTCAGAATACCAACTATAGTATAACTCCTTTTATCATCTTTGTTTCAAACATAAACCTGAACTCAATCTCTGAAGATCTCCCTTCTAGACTTCTAGAAATACTAGTTTATACGACTGCGTAAATACAAATCTTGGTAAGTCCTTTTACTTTGCACTACTTCTCAGCAGTTAGGTAAGAGAAGAATGCCTGTGATCACAAACTTTGAGAACAACACCACAGTTGTAATAATATACCATGATTGCACTGTTAAATTGACTTCAAAAATGCTTTATTTAAGGCTCATTTTGGTAGGAATATCCATCACTTTGATCACACTTTTACTATTCTTCAGTCTTAAATGTACATGGAAAGTGTATTATGGATATATGTGCAACACACAGAAACACTTAAGTCTCTACTTTCTAGATGATCACAGATTTACAGTTTTGTCTGCCTACTGAAGCTATGTAAGTAGTGAATATACTAACCAGCCAGACTCCATCTCTTAATAAACAAACAAAATGAACAAACCACAACACCAAACAAAAAAAAATGAAACAAATCACCACCACAACAAAATAATAATAATAATAATAATAAATAAACCAAAAACCCAAACAAACCAAACAACACCACACACACACAAACGAAACCCCCACACCACAAACCCCGAAGTGTGATAGAGATGAAAATTCAATATTTTGCATTTGTTTTTTAATAGGCTATTTTCAGGAAAGCTAAAATAATGATGAACACCAGCATTGTACACACTTTAAATCCTCATAAAGATGAAGGTCAACATGGGATTGTGAGGTAAAAAAAGACATATTAAGTACTTTGAACATAAAATGCAGTTGATAATGAAATCTATAACTGGAAACCTTTTCTATGTTGCATAATGGTAACATGTGACATTTTGCTGTGCATATAACCTTTAGCTTTTCTGTCAATATTGTTTTGCTGCCCTGATTTCGGAAAAGACACTGTCAGAGTGTAAGCCATGTTTTAATAGTAAAGCAATTATTATCCCCTTATTATGTAGGAATATAACAGGTTTTTGATGTATTGAATCTAACGCTATCTTTTTAAATAACTGTTGATAACACTATGATCTATAATTTATTAAGAATGGGAGGAAATTTGGTGTTGAGAATGTAAACTAAGCACTACAACAAATGTGTTGGAAAGAGGCACAGATATTATGGTTGGACTCAATGATCTTGAGGGTTTCTTCCAAACAAAATGATTCTATGATCCTGTAATTCAGCAAATTATGACTGAAGGGTCCAAGTATTAGCATTGATCTAAGGTTTGATATTTATTTTATTTTTCAGATGAAAGCAAGCTTAATTTTTAGATTTATAAAAAAAAAGAAAAGGGGTAAGCAGCAGCAGAAACTGCATACTAGTGAGTTCATAAGCATTATTTGAGAGGCATTTTGTTCAAAAATCTTGTAAGACTGTCCCATTTAAAACAAAGAACTTGTGATAGCATTTCCAAATATAAGGCATGATCCCTGAGTAATTAAAATATTTTCAAGATTCAATCCTTCTGTCTCGTAGCTTTCCTTTTTTATCTTTATATTTGCTTCCAGTGTGTAACTTGCGTGTCGATTTGTAGAAGGATGTTTAATCATTTTTAAATTGTAGGCCCAACTTTACCTAAGCAAAATGTTTGTGATTACAACTTTTGATATTCAGAAATATATGACTGTTTATGCCTGCAACTGTGTGTTGCAGAGTTTGATCTATTTTGAAAGTTTTATTAAAAACATGATTAACAGCAAGCCATGTATTTGTACAGAGCAAACTTAAACTTAACTGTAAAACTAACATAATGGCATTTTGTGTTTGTTAAGATATCGTGACAGAACAGAACTCTTCTTGAAAATACAGGTCCAGACTCTGCAATGACACGAATCCTTTGCGTTGCAGAGAAGCCAGAGCAATTTTTACCTCTTGTTTCCAGCCTGATTTAACAGAAGGGAAGAATAGTAAGGCAGTACATTTATAAAAAACACATCTTATATTGTTTTTCAATGTTGAAAATAATACTTAGCGAATGATCAAGCAGACTTTGGAGTAACATGACAAAAGCAAAGATGAATTCGCAACAGAAGGGCCTCTCTTGCTGGGTGCTGTGATATCAATGAGAGTTGTGTAAAAAACAGTGGAAGGAAATAACTTCAAGGGTTTGTACTGACTTTCAATTAGGGACATTTTTATTACACTGCAGGATAAAGCTACAGGGACTGTTGTTAACTTCACCTAATATTCCTGCCATTTATTTGAACAGAATGGATAGTAGAGTTTACGGAGACCTGAGAACAGATCCAGTTTTTGTCATCTAAGCTGTCTAGATACAAGAATCTGGCTGAGGCAGATTATCTTGCAAAACAAATCTATATGATATAACATCTGAGGGTAAGTCTACTCTGTAATGTGCCAGAGAAAAAACTGAGCTAGTGTTAAATGAGTTTCTAATGAGAAATAGTTCAGCTGTGGCAGGATGGTAAATTATCCCCACACAGACCTGGGCTATTACAAATAGGTTTCTATTACCAAAACCAACCATTGATTATTTACACTGTACAGATGGGCAGGAGACCTCAGGGGTACATCTCGAGTCAGGATTGCAGTGGCAGAATATCTTGTTCTGCTGCTTGCTCCAGGACAAGCTTAAAGTCCAGATTTTCTGAGCTAGACCTTTAGATTTCCCTAAAACCTCCTGTCCTTGGTCATTGAAGTAAACATCTTGCTGAAAGCTTAGTCCCTCCTGAGTTTGTTTAACTAGGTTTGAAACGTATAGTTGTTTTACCTCAGCTATTTATAATACTGATGCAAATAGCTATCTTGTGAAGCAGTTTGGAAGATTAGTACTTATGTAGGGTACTTCAGTACTCATTACATACCAATTATTCATGCTTGTCATTAAGAACCTTGTTGTAGAAACTGACCTTCGTTCCTTTTAAGACTGGGTTCTGAGAGCTTTCTGATCCCCCTAGCCACGACTGTAATTCATGTACCAGTTCAAATATGTGAAATTCAGTTTCAAGCTGAACTGTCAGCTGGGGTTCAAATCAGAAACAACAGATGCTGCAAGGGCAAAAAAGTGAAAGCAACTTTCTAGGATAATGTACCATTGAATTGGCTAAAACATGTTTATAATGAATGAGTTGATTTCAGAAAGTCTATTCTTTCTTCTTTATAGTGATGGCCTTTTAACCTCATAGTAGTCATGAAATGTCTTATTGTGTGCATGTACTCTCTTCAGTGCACCAGAGCTTGCTCTTAACCTGAACAAATATTGTTGCTTCTGCTCTGCAAAGAGAGCTTCACTATGAATCATCTGCACTAAGTAATTCAGCTTTATCTCTATGAACAATTTTTATAATTACCCTTGATTAATTTTTGTACATCTGATAAAAAATGTTTTGCTAATCCCTGCAATAAGCCTTTAAAAACTCTGAACATCCTCTCTTTCAAAAAGTACACTGCCTAGCTCCTTCCTTCTTCTAATTGACTTCTTTGGTTCTGGAATATGCCCTGTAGAAATTATAGTGCCCTAAACATTCTCCTTCCTTGTAAAACACTAAAATATAAACTGTTAGAAAATGCAGTTCTAAATACCATGCTCTTCAGAGGAGGAAGGATTTAGGGCCTCCTGAAAAGAGGCAGACAGCATAACTTATAGCACCAAAATTCCAAGGATTCAGAGTAAACACCTTCCTAAACATGAATAGAGGAGATTCATATTCAGATTATTAAATGATTAGAGATGAGGAAAGTGTTCCATAGGAAGGGATTTAAAAGATTGAAAGTGTTTACTTTGGAGAAAAAATACAGAGCATCTATCTATCTATCTAAAAGGAATGCTGTAGAGAAGGTAATACTTTTTTATGTACCAGTGATGTTTATTTCTAGAACAGAAGGAATTAATGAACTTTAGAAAGGGACATGTTTAAAATGATGAATGAAAATACTTGTTATTATTTTTAAAAGATCTAACAACAGTTGATTTCAGGATTTATCATACATTTACTGAGCCCTAGACATAAGCTGGTGTCTAAAAGCCTGCAAGGCTGAACTGTGTCATTCACAAATATCATTCACTTTTTTGTCTGTTTTAATCTGAGATATTCACCTTTAGATTTAAAGATAAAGTCAACCATTTGCTGGCACTGTTGTGGCTTTTTTTCTTCCACTGAAGTGTTACCATTGGAGGCAAAGTCACAGCATGTTGTTTTGTTCTGGAAAAATAATTGTTGTGTTCCAAAGATGTCCCTGTAGCATCCCTGACAAGAAATGATTTATCTGATTATGCAGCTTGATGAGTTAGCACCTAAAAGGAAAGAAGTAAAGGACAAATTGCAGCCCCTTTCATCTTAACCTTTCCACTTGTTCACATCCTTATGATCCAGGCAGCCCAACTGATTTTTGTCTGTTCTTGCTATTTACTGTGCACCTCAGATCCAAGCACTTGTATAGTAATTCACTAGAGATGCTTAATGGAAGGTGAAGGTAGCAGAGTGGGATTTAACTGCACAATGTATGAGTTTTGGAGATAACACCTGAGTGGCAAAGACTTATATCTGCATTGCTTTCAAATTAAAAGCAATATCCATCATAAGAAAGCAGAGAAACTGTTTCCATCTGACACCTATTGTTGCGGTAAACTTGAGCTTTAACTGTTTGCTGTTTCAGTTACAGTACTGGTACAGGGGAAGGGCAAAAACAAACAAACCAAAAACCCCACCACCACTGTAAATAATCAAAGCAAACATACAACAACAACAAAACAAAAATTCAAACAAACACAAAAAACCCACCTAACAACAACAAAACACCACCTACCTCCCCTCCCAAGTAGAATATTATAATAAAGGCATGCATTTTTCCCAACTCTAAGATGCTTTTCTTTTTGATCATACTAGTATTCCGTTTCAGTCTCAGACTGATCACAAAAAATATCATGCTGAAAGAAAAGAAAATAAAAATAATTGTGTAATTTTAACTATAATAATTGCTGTTGCTCCCTCTATAGTTAAATGCAGGCCTTTGTCAGAAATACAGGAATTTGGCTTACAAAAGGCATATTAGTAAGAACTTAAATGACTCAGGCTTTAAAGTAAGTGGATGTATTCAAATAAGAGATGAAATTTAATTAAAGCTGATGTTATTACTAGCTGCTGTAACTCCATTTGTTAAGCGGGAAAACATTAAGGAACTATATATAGCCAGATTGAGCAAATGTTTTATGTAATTACTCCACATACATAGTTAGAGGAATCACACATTAAACTTTGGAGTGTTGGATTCTATTGCTGGGGACACATGAAGCAAGGCAAGACAGCCCTCTTCTGCTTCAGAAGCAAAACTTGGGTGTCACTATGGGGTGCCAGATACTGTAGATGTTCAGAATATGAGTGAGGATGAGTACATGACTCAGGAATGCATGCTGCCCTCACCTGTGCTTGTGAGCCAGTAACTAAAGCTTCTCTAATGTGTTTATTACCTCTTGTGGGCAAGTCCCTGCTTGATAAATCATTTTTTCCCTCTGTCATCAGTAAAGTAGTGTTTAAAAAGAAAAAAAGTTACACTTGAAATATCTCTAGAATACAGTAGTGGACAGTCAATATTTAATATTTTAATATTTAATTTTAGGATTTCTGCAGCCTAAGAAAGACAAAACTTTGTTGCTGTATCTGTTCCCTGGAAGACTGACATTTTGAATAAAGTGGTTTCTTTTCAGGACAAAGGATTATTTTTCCCAAAAAATTCATTTTTGAAAGAAATACATGTAAAAAGTATTTTGCAAATCTTAAAAGTAACTGAATTTAAGAGTCCATATTGCAAGTTTCCTGGCTCAGCCATAATGACCACCTCTCAGATCTAGCAGACTGATCAAATCAGCAAGATTTTATGGTCGTGGCTGGACAGAAAGATTAATAGCTTGGAAAGATTCTCAGATGTGCTGCTGTAAAGCCAAGAACAAATCCTGCAAATCCTTGGTCTAGATGATAGCATGGGAATTAATGAGTTCACACCTGCATAGCAGGACTAGTGGAAGTTAGGAATTCTTGCAGTGTTTTCCTTCTCTAAATCCTTACACGAAGCTGCCAGGGCTTCCAGGCAGCCTGAAAGTCTTGAAGCCTTGTGGTCTGTCTCCTAAAGTTTGGGACAGAAGGGGGAGTTATTTTGTGTTACGGATCTTTGAAGCAGTGTTCCCAATTCAAATTGTGTCTTTCTGGCAGGACATTACAAGAGGTCAGGCTTTGTACACAAAAACTTTCCTGCCCCTAATGTAGGAGCGTTGGTCTTTCAGTCACCATGCTGCATGTTAAGGATTTTCAATCACTGCTGCCCATTATCGATCTCACTTTCATTACTATGTCTGTCTTGTGAAAATGCTAATTTTTGTGCACATGCACTTGTTTTTTGTTTTTTGTTTTTTGTTTTTTTAATCAATTTACATTAAAATATATTTTGAAATAGAAATATAAAATGTTGCCAGCATGCTTTCAAGTCAAACAGGTTAGAGACATCCCATTGAAACAAATATATAAAACTTGATTTATTTTTCTCTTAGAAGGTTAAATGCTAGTTTTCATAGCTTTCTAGAGAATCTGTTTAGGCTCTCAAATCCTTGCTGCAGTGCTGTTTTTTTAATCAGGTGAGCTTCAAGGCTGGATGAACTGAAAACTCTTTAAAGTGCTTAAAAATAAATGTTATTTGTGAAATCAGTTGCGGTACAATAACTTACGTCTCATTTGAATATCATTGAAACAGATAGGATTTGCATATAAATCAATATTCTTAAAGAAATGTGGGAACTCATTGTGGAACTCAAAACATAACGTGCAAAAAAACTTCAATAAAGTATCTTCTGTGTATTGTGGATCCTATGAAAAAAATTGAATCTACATTTAGATCCACCTGTCTGTCAATATTAAGCAAATACAATACATTTTCAGAAATACATTTTTGTTTGTATTTCTACTTGAGAAGAGTTCAATTTTAAAATACAATACAACCAAGAATATTAAAAAGCACACATTCTGATGAATGCTTCTCTAAATTGAAAACCAAGATGATGCAAGATTTTATATTATCTGCTTTCTGTTTTCTAGTCATGTTCTTTTAGGGGCAAATTTAAATAATCTCCAGGGGCTCCTCAGTCCTCAGCCCTTTACCTGTTTTTCTGCCATTATTAACTCTTGTATACTGGCAGCTCTTGCTTGAGAAGTTATCACTAACATTGACGGTCATTGTTAGGAGACAACCTTAAACTGACTGGAATATTTATCACATGGTGTGTTAGCACTCCCAGCTGAACTATAAATCATCCTAACTGACTCATGCTTTGTCACCCTCTGAAGCCTGACCCTTATTTTATTAATCCACAGGAGAAAATATATTAGAGAGGAGTGGATAAAAAGAATAATAAATTAGCTGAATATCATTAATAGACATAGCTGTCTTCAGACAACAGGCTATTTGAATAGTAAAAAGTCAGAGAAGTTTTGCATATGGAAGCTAAGGAAGTAATTTTTTGAAATTAAATTGTATGGTATTGTAAATGATGTTCCTTAATCTACATAATTATGTAAAATAATGCAGGTTGTCCACACCCAGTAATTGATCTGCTCATATTCTCAAATATACAAGTAGTTTTCCTGCTGTTAGTTATTCCATTGCAAGCAGGAAGACAGATTTACATTATTTTCCTCATTCTCTGGTCCTGCTTAAAGTACTATCCCTCCTAAGTATTGTACTGTTTGCCACAAACATAAAAAACCAAAAACCTAGGAAAGCCTACTGGCACAAATGTCCAATCTCACAGAGTTCATTAATTCAATTTTAAAAATGTAACAACCTTTCTTCTTGTGTCTTTTTTTAAGATACCTGTTCTGGTATACGTCCTCAATTCCTAAAACACAAAGGAAACTATGAAACTGCTTAGGTAGCAGAAAATACATCTGTAAACAAACCATCTGTTCTCTTGCTATATTCAGAGTTATTACATGGAAACAAAATGGACATTGAAATGCAGGGAATTTAGGTTTTATCTGCCTAATGCACAGTGTATCCTTCTGTGAAATACCTTCTAAAACCAACTGTACAGCAACATTAAGGTAGAAAACAGACATTTGTTTCTGTGTATGACCAAAACCCCCAATCCGTTATGAATATATGTACAAGAAAATGCGAAATCTTATTAGCTGCAGATTTGTAACTGTGTTACCGGAATACAAGCAAAAAAACCCTAAAAATATTTTTCAGGATTGTTCTTGTAAGTGCGATTGTGCCAGGTTGTCAAGTATGACTTATTCTGGATTAAAACTATTCTGATTGCTCTGCATTCGCACAATGGTAAGTGCACAAGCTTGTTGGTTAAGAAAGGGGCTGCCTGTAAATGACTACAACTGCAAAGGCTCACTGTTGCCCAGCAGACATGAGGTCAGCATGTGGTGTCCCTTAGGTCATCAACTAGGGAACGGTGGAGGGACAAACTGATATGTGTGCCTGCTAGGAGGCAGGAGAAATGGGAGTGTGAATGCAAGCTGGGGATTTAAACTTGTTCCTTTCAATTAAATTAGCTGGTTCCTTTCAATTGAGTTAGAAACACATGCAATCTGTTAGAACAACTCTGGTGAGGACATAATATCATAAAGTGCAGTAATTTGATCATTTGCGGTCATCTGAACATCCTTAAGTTTATCCCTCAGGCAACTCCATTGACTTCCCTGGAACTACTCCAGGGAGGAGTTCAGCCCAGTGCTCAGAGAAATAACAAACACCTTACACACAGGTTTGCTCCAACTGTGTTAACATCAGAGCATCTTTAATGATGAAAAAACAAATTCTTAGTTTTTCATCCAAGTTAAATTGACAGCTGATTTTGTCTAGATGCTGGACTAGAACAGTGTTGTCAACAACAGTCTTTGTTTTTAGTGCCCAATACTGTGGTCTTTTATTTTCACAGTTGATAGTGGAGAACCTGTTTCTTTTAGTGGTTAAATAGTCTTATACTAGTTTCTGAAAAAAATGTCTTTGTTCAAGCTCCTGCCCCTACATAGAGCCTCCATTGCAAGTTTTCTCTCCCCATGAAGAGGGAAAAGAGTACCCAGAGAGGAGTGACTCTCACCTCTTGGCTCATTCACGTTTTACCTCATATCTGCAAAACTTACCCAGAAATCATCTCTGTGAGGGATTTTGAATCATGAAGTTTTTTACAGGATGTATATCTTTGTTATTTTTCATATAGATGGAGAAAAAATTTACAATAAAGTGCTACACATATGTATATCTGATGGTTACTCTCACTTAGAATCTCAAAATATGGTGTAATTGTGACAGAACAAACACATGGAAGGACCATAGCAAGTTATTTGCCAGAATTTATGTAATAAAGCAGTTGCAGAGCTGTGGAGCTACATTTGACTGCTGATGCTTCTTGTTTACAGCCACAGTAATCCTCTTGTGGCTCTAAAACCTGTTGCATACTAAAATTATGATTCCCAGTGATGTTGTACCATTGACCTTAAGTCTCACACCTTATCACTCTCACTTTTTGAGGTGCTTGGCAGTCAGATTTGGCTTACTCATATAAATGATTCATGTTCCTCATTCTGTTTTTATGTTGTTGTGCTTTAATAACATCTCAGGTTTTTAGAAGCAATTTTTTATCATTGAAAAGAAAAATTCTACATTATTTTTAAGAGAAAAAAATGTCTTTCAAAGTAAATAGTTACTTACTTAATATTATTTATTAATGTTTACAGGTATATAAAGGGTGAGTGTCACGAGAATGGAGCCAGGCTCTTCTCGGTGACAGCCAACAGTAGGACAAGGGCTAATGGGTTCAAACTGGAACACAAGTGGTTCCACTTAAATTTGAGAAAAAACTTCTTCTCAGTGAGGGTAACAGAGCACTGGAACAGGCTACCCAGGGGGGTTGTGGAGTCTCCTACTCTGGAGATATTCAAACCCGCCTGGACACATTCCTGCGTAACCTCATCTAGGTGTTCCTGCTCCGGTGGGGGGATTGGACTAGATGATCTTTCAAGGTCTCTTCCAATCCCTGACATTCTGTGATTCTGTGATTTGGACTTCCTGTAATCATTAAGCTATTGAACTTAAAGTAAACTTTAACTAATCTGTACAGTATTGTTTTATTTAGTTACTAATAGGTCTACAATTTGCCTAATAAAAGGAGAAAGGTGAATTAAATTACTGACCTTTGCCTATCTCCAGAATTTGTGTCTTTTCCAGGATAATGAAAATCACAGACATAGATTTTTCTGGTAAATTTTATTATTTTGTTATTGACTTCATACATTCCTATTTGTGAGCATTGTAAAGAGAAAGGAATTAGAAAGGTGCTTTCCCTGATGAGGACTCAAAGTACAGTGCTTTACTGTCAAAGGGGCATTACTGTATAACACTATTCAAAATATTTTGTTTTATTTCAGAGTTACCGAAGGAATAACATACCACATAATACCAAAGGTTTTGTTTTCTTTTTAGGTTGACACCATTGTGTTAGATAAAAAAAATGTATCTTGCTAGGATACGCAGGTCTAGATTTTCTTGTACGTAAACACATCGAATAATATCATGTCATAGAGTTAGTAATTTGAAATCAGTACAGAATATGATGTCTCTCACTGAGTCAAAACGGCAGGCTGGGCAATAAGATTGAGATCCTCATTGTGAAATCTAGATTCTTGTAGTGAAGCAGATTCAATATTGCATTAGCGGGCTCCCTAAAGCCAAAATGGCCAGTGGGGTCAATGTGTTGTACTGACCAGTGTTTGTTTTAGAATCAGATGTTTCAAAAACTTGAGAAACTCAAGGAAAGGTGGGACCTTTTGCAGCTTTTGGGCCACTCATGAGTCCTTACTGAGCCACTGAGAAATCAGCCAGCCTTCTGTTGGCACAAGGAGCTGTTGAAAATTCAGGTATGAATGTGAAGCATCCTGGTGTGGAAATTACACCTCATAGCATGTAAATTGCTTTGAAAATTAAATTACTTGCAGTAATTTTCAAGATTAAAGGAAGCTCATCCTGCTTACACTAGAGAAGTCTAAATGACTTCACTCTCACCCTTGGCTCAGTTTACAGATTCTGAGAAGGAATCCACAGCATTGCTGTTTCAGTGAGTTATTTGCTTCCTCCTGCTCACACCACTGCTTTGAGGGGTTGTAGAAAGCCATGCAAAAATGCAGAAAAACTCCATTGGGAAGAAGAGCAGAGGGCATTGATTTTTACTTGCTCATGTTGTAATCTTGAGTCAAGCTGTCTTTATGTAGTGTTCACTGGTCTGATCTCTTGACGTTTCTCTGACCTATGCTGATTTCAGAGAGGCGAGATTGGAGTATGTAGTCTTGAAGTTCATGTATTGCAAGGGTACAAATAGTTGAAACAATAGCTTCAGAAGATGCACACATTTTCAGATGTAGACAAGATTTCTTATGTCAGTTTTGTGTTTGACTGCATTTGATTAATGTTTTCACACTGGATGAAAACAATAATTTATAATAATTATTGTTGTCATGTGATAAAAATTTTCTTTTGCCTGCAAATCATTTATATAGATGAGGCTGGCTTTGAAAACAGTGAGGGATTGCCCTAAGTTGTATGTTATCAAATTTAGAAAAGAGACTGCTGGAGGACTGGAGCAGTACTGGAAGTTGTAAGGGCAAGAAGAGCGGTGCAGCAGGATATACATTAGTTAGCAGCATTATGGATGTTGGAGACCATCAGGGGAAATTACAAGTGGTAAGCTCAAAAGTGAACACAACTAGTCTGAGTTTTTTCAAGCAGATTTCTCAAATAACTTTATTAACATTAGTATTCTAGCCTGTCCAATGCTGTCATGTATTGAGTGAAATAAGCAAGAGCCTCTTCAGACTTCTGAAGTGCTACCAAATTTAAGAATAAACGTGTTGCTGTATATTAAGACTATCATAAGTAATAGGCAGCAAGCATGAACGTCTTTAGATATAGTCATATAGCTAAGATTTTAATAAAAAATAAGTAAAACTGCTACAAAGTGCTCTGAAAGTACAATAGGGAAGTCATGGGTTGAACAGTTAAACTGTCTTTCAACCACCTGTATAAAATATCTCGGGCAGATCTGCCAGGAGCCAATGCAGCATTTCCAGGGGGCAGCTTTTGGAATCTGTTCCATTTCATCTAATTTAAAAGATGAAACCTTTGATGTGGAAATAGTGAGAAAGTTTACATTCTCCTAAAGGAATAAAAGTTTACTCTGGGAAATACGGTATAAGTACTTGAGAGATTGAATTCAGTTTAGTCAGTGCCCAGAACACCGATTGGTGGAAACTTGATGAGATGTTGGACCACAGCTAAACAATTTCAATTATTTAATTCTTATACTAACAAACAATCCTGTGAAGAAATGTCTGTTTTAAATAGACTTTATAGGAAATGATAACTGCTGAAACAACAGCCTTACTGCATCAGGAAGGTGTTAATACAACTTACAAAAATTCAGTAAACAGCCTCTGTCAGAATGGACTGTGTAAAGGCAAATTTTATTCAAGTTATTAAAAATAATTAATAGAATCAAGCAATAGTTTGTCCCTCTGTGATTCTATGATGAAGTCAACAGCAGTACACTAATATGAAGAATACTGACTGTTTATAATTCCATGTAAAATCTGGGTTTAAAAACCAGAGTTGTTGTACAGCATGCCTATTGGTGCTCCTAGCAGTGCAATAGTCCTGTTTCTCTCTCTCCTGTATTTCTATTAACCTAAATGGGGAAGTTTTAGTTCACACAGCAGGAAAGCCAGATTGTACTGTAAATGGGACTGCATTTTTCAAAGAAGCTGACCATAATAATCAGTCAGGCAATGTTTCCATAGCACACCAAGGAAAAAGGGAATCTGTGACTGTGCAACTTGTTTGGTTCAGAATTTGATTCTGTTACGTCCAACTATACCTTACTGTGGAAAGAAACTATACTTTTGGCTTGATAAAGGCAATTCCAATTCTTGGTTACTGTATGACAGGAATTATTCTACCATTGGGGTTTGAAAGGCAAGGTGCAAACATGCATATGCAGTTGCAACCTGTTAAGTGTGTGTTAAAGACCTACTCTGTATTCAAGAAAACACTGAATTGTTAAGCAGAGCAAACCAGGTGCTGCTGTATATACTGAGATCAACTTCCCAAGTGATTCTGCTCATAGATAAAGGAAGGGGAGCAGTTCACCCATGTTGAAGGTGAAAAGCAGAGAAGTTAAATGTAATTACTGTGCCTGAAAAAGAACTTTCTTTGTTCCTAAAGGGGGCCCAAGAATACTGCAGACTTGAACATGAAGATATAATGGGCAAAGCAGAGAGATCAGTAAATCTGGAGATGAGTGATACAATAAAGGTTATTGCAGTCTATTTGAACAATTAAAACCTAATAAGTCTAGAACTGCATACTTATAAAGAGCACTACAACTACAAGGAACTAATGTGCAGCTGTCTGTTGTATTAAGTATCAAAACTACTGTAAGAGCTACTTGATAAACTAAAATTAAACTGATTCCTGGTCCTGCCTTGCAAGGAGTTGCCCATACAATAGATGGGTAGATGTGAGGCAAAGTAGAACTGGGTTGATATACGTATGCTATATGGATCTCAGTAGAAGGGAGCATAAACGTATACTGATCCTCAGCCAGTTACGCAGCATTTACCAACGAGATCCCTCCAAACAAGCTAATTGTATGGGCTCTGACAGGGGCAGCTATAAAAAGAGCATAACCCAGCAGATGTAAAGTGATAAAGCAACACCATTACTCTGCATACTTCACTACTCTTGTCTTCTTTATAACTTGTGCTCTTAGAATTTTACTGTTTTCTTTATAACACACCAGGCACAGTACTAAATGGTGGAATTTTTACGTGATATGTTGATAAGCAGTAACATATTCAGCATCCCCTTATAGAGATGGTGAGCAAGTATTTAATTCTGGTCCCTTTGGCCTTTCTAGTCCATGAAGGACTGAATGCAGAACCTTTGCTTTTTTTTCTTTCCAATTCTTGAATAAGCTAGTCTTGTCTTGAAACATCAGTGCATCAAATACTTCACGAAAGGAGGAAAAAATTATTTGCAAGAATGGAAGTCTCGCAGCTTCTTAAACCCCAGGTTCCTACTAATCCTATTGCTGGGAGCTCTGAGAAGCTCCATATTCCTTGATGGCATTCCTAAATAATGAAAAATATTTTATATTTGCTTTTTGGTATCTACACAATGAGCAAACACCAAAAACTTCACAAAAAGGACACAAAATAAAAAGAAGTTTTACAGGAAGACTGGAGAAAGATACGTTTCAAATCTTTTATTTATTCCACTCAAGCCATATTGTTACCTTGAAATATCTTCTGACTGCTTAGCACAGAATTTTTTCATGTAAAAAAAAAAAAAAACACAACCAAAAACAACCCCTGTTTTAAGCATTTCCTCTTACCTTCTAATTTATGTAGGTCTTGCAGCCTAATAGCAGGCAAAATATAAACACTTTTAAACTGTTGCCACTGGAAAAGTTCATTTACACATTCTTATTTCCTCCAAAATACTTTTCAGATTACTTTAATGAAGTTCAGTGAGTCTTAGACACATGAATAATTACAGTAAGATCCTGCAGGGATTACAACTACAACATAAAGTAAACCACATATCTGTTAATTCTCTGCTGTAAGGTGGTTAGGGCTGATCTTGTTGAGTTGTGAGTAAACTGCTTTCATTATCAAGCTATAGGAAATTCTATGGATTCTGAGAAATCTTTTTTCCAAGGCAAAGTCAAGATTGTCTTTGAACTATAGTGGTTAAATCACTTCCCTGAGCTAGAGGAAACTGAACTCCCATCCTTGTGTCAATGAATATTTCTACAAAATGGAACAGAGTCAACAGGATTAAATTCGATACTTTCCATTTTGGGATATGTTTGTGTATGTGGTTTAAGATAAGTGCATTCCTGTAATATCCAAAGGGAGAAAATGTAACATACAGGGTGACTGAGGATCTAAGCTTTGACTTGCATGCCAAATGACAAACATATATATGTCTTTGTGAATCTATAGTTAATGATTGAGAAATTGATGTCTCAAGTTTCTAGCTGGAGAAGTTAAAAGCCCAAATGTCACTTACCTGAAAAGAAAATTCGGATCCTATGAGATGAAGTTTTTTGAAAATCGTACTTACGCGTTCTAAGTTGCTTTACATTTGCATAGTACTCTACCTGCATGATAGTTTACCTTGAAGTAAATTTGTTGTGTAATGATAAGACTAGAAAAGAAACAGAAAGATGGTGACTTAGAACACTTGAGAATTTGTAGTATTTAAATAATTTAAGTAAATTGTATGTGTCCTGAACTTAGATTTCCTTAAAATTTATTCACTGCTGGAGGATATTGAATCTATTTTGTCAGTACTAACTCACATAGACCATATCATAAATGGTGAGTGCCTAGGTATTTATTTAGAATAATATTTTTTTATGTCAAACTAAGAAAAGCTGTAAGAAATGAAATAGAATGCAAACGTATGTACCTAGCAGTTCAACAAGCAATGCTATTGACTATGAAGGAGGACAAAACAAAATGTTGTGATTTTGCATGATGCTTTACCACCACTTCAAGTGAATAACGTATACTTACTCAGCAGTTCAGGAATTCAGCCACAAAGCAGATAGGTAATCAAAGTTCAATAGGCACTCAGTATGATAAAAGAAAACATTAAAAAGTTATTCTCAGTGGTATTTGACTGCTCTTTGTACTTTGCCTTTCCCTTTCAACACTCAGCAGCCCCACAGCATCTGGAGTAGTGGCAATATAGACTAACCTACTGTGAAATAAATAAATAAATCATAAGGGAATTTTTCACTGCATATGGTTTGCCAGAGGAAATTGCCTCAGTCAGTGGTGCACAGTTTATTTCAGAAGAGTTTGACGTGTTGCTAGGTCTAAATGCAGCGAAGTATGACAAAGTTGCTTCATTTCATGAAGCATCAAATGAAGCAGTGTAACATTTTTTTTCAAACCATTAACCAGCCAATCTCACTAACAATGTGTTATCAGAAAACGGGAATCTGTTTGGTTCTTTGGTTTTTTAATACAAAAAAATCCTCTGTAGGTGGCAACAAAGGAAACATTTAGTAGTTTTTAAACAGACTGAGAAGTACTAAGGAATGTGCGGTTACCTTACCACAATGCTTGTGGTCTATTCCAAGCAGTGGCAATGCTGTATTTACTGAGTTACCAGGCTATGCAGAGATAAAAGCTTTTCTGTCTGGAGTCACAAGATACTGGCCTTCTTATTAAAACTCAGCCCTTCATGGAATCAATGACAAGATTCTCACGTGAAGGAGAAGGGGTGATTTTCTTCCCTTTGTCCACTCATGCAAGCTAGAAAATGCTCAAGAATTTGAAATTCTGAGTAAGGCAAACAGGAAGCTGAGCTGAGAGCAACAGGTTTTAATGAGCAACTGTGTCAGACAAGTCATTTCCTGCAAGGCTCTGAAGAGCTATCCCAAAGGCTGAGATGAATGAGGAATATGCACTCATATTAAGAACAATAGGGATTTTATGTCCGATAGCGATGGATCGCTCAACTGACAATTGAGGTAGCAATATTTGATTTACTTCTCTACCACTGATTTATTATGTGTCTATTTCTATTAGTCACACAATAAATATTCTGATCTTTTGTCTTATTCTTGGTATTATCTAATCAGATTGAATGGCAGCAAAGATTGGTTCTTGCTGTGTGCCCACATGGTTCACAGGATCATGGCATCACAAAGAGCCCCTAATAAAACAGTAAATATCCAAATAAAGATAAATACTTTAAGCTGTCCAAACACGCATGCAAAGTGTGAGGAAATTTTAATGCAGTCATATAGCGCTTTTTAAACTGTAAATTTGCTTGGGAAAAAAAAATCTTGAGTGAGTCTAGTAAAGCCAATAAACTAGTTAGACTTCTGAAAATGAGATAGTAGGCCTCACAATGTAAACTGTAATTAATGGCTAATAATCTTTCAGAGCTACAATTTGAAATGTGCAGTTTTATTTTCAGGCCTTCCAGTGCTTTTTGCTCTCATTTTCCTGTATTTTTTTGTGTGTTTTTCTTTACTTGTGAGTGGCTTTTTCCTTGTATATCAGATTGCATGACTCAGCAGTGAAATAAAAAAGTCTGTTGATCAATTTTAGAACACTGCAGGTGGGAGATTTTAATCTGGTCTAATTTGCCATGACTACATTGAAGTGAATGTGTCTGAGATAATTTATACTGAGACCTACCCCCTGTGTATTAAGGGGGAGGGTCTCACGGAGACCAGCCCACTCTCCCTTTCTCCCAGCTGTGGCACATCTGTTCCTCATCACACAACAGAGCTGCACAGGACTGCACAATCTCCTTTCTCCTTTGCCTTTGTACTTCTCGTTCATGTGGCTGCAACTGTCTGATATATCAAAAGCACTGAAAAGCTTAGGATATTATTAATAGCTTTGTGCTGAATGATGGGTTTGAAAATCATCTCAGTCCATCTGTATTCAATCAAGGAACAGTCTCTGAGTTCTTTGGGGAGAACTATCACTGTCAAATTCAGTGCTGATGGTAAGGTCACCAAAGAGATGGTCTTAAATGACAGTGTCATGAACTTGCCAAGTGATTCTTGCCAGCTTGCTGGGGTTCCGGCCAAAACCTTCAGCATGATGGACAGGACAAGTACAGATGAAGCCTTTGCCCTATTGCAGCTAGAGAGAATGACTGATGATGAATGGAAACAACTCCCATTGCAATGTATGACATTATATTTTATAAGCACAGCTGAGCTGTCTCCAACTTACTTGCGGGCCTGAATAACATTCCTTTAAATAGGGGTTCTTAACAGACATTCATACTGATGAGTGCATATTTTTTACCCACAGGCTCCTATTCACCCAATATAGAGATTATGTGTTTGCTTCAGTGCTGCTTGCTTAGGTTCGTGTGTTGTTTTGTGTTTGTTTGCTGCTCCCCCCCATGTTACCTCATTATTTGTGACAACTTCAGCTTTTGTGCATTTAGTTCTGTTGGATTGTCTATTTTCATGGCATGTGATTTTTTAATATGTATTCCTCTCCATATTTTGCATATTAAAAAAAGATCCAGTTTACAGGGGCTATTTCAAGATACACCTAGGCAAAACAGTTTTAAATTTAAGTGACAAAATTTCAAAATAAATCCTGTTCTCCATTATTTAAGTAGTTTAGGCGAATAAACTCAGAAGAATAGAGCTCTGCTGTGGGGTAATGTAATTTTGTAGTACCTCTCGTAATTTTATAGAACAGCTCAAACTCCATTAAATTGAAGTAATTTTTTTGGAAAAATTGTGGACAGTCGTACTCAGGAGATTTATTTATATTAAACCTAATTTAACACAATTCTGAGACTAAAGATACCCTCTCTCTTAATCTGGGGCTTTAATTTTTGTTAATAATAAAGAGTTGTGTGTACATGAACCAAGGATGCCTTTATCCCTAAGTGCTTAATTGCTGTTTTCAGAAACATTCTCCTTACAACGGATTTAATATTAGGATTGTTGAGGGTTATATACGGCTTGGATTTAGCAAATAATATTAGTTATTACTTGGCTGTCATTTAGAAAAGGAAAGTTACAAGAAGTGGCTGAATAAATAAAAGACAGTAACTATATGTGTGGGATCCCTGTTAACTTCCTTCCTTGCAATATTATCTAAACATTCGTGTATGCTGTGGAAGAATCAGCTTACCCATGTTTTTTACTTTTTTTTTTTTTTTTTTTTTTTTTTTTAGGAATAAGAGTTTTAAGGATTTCTTAATATTGTCTAATACTGAAAAGTTAGAAGATAATTCAGATTGGAAAAGACTTTAGGAGGTCTCGTGTCCAAGCTCAAAGCAAGGTCAGCTATGGACTCAGACTGCATTTCCTGGGGCTTTATCCAGATAGATTTAGAAAACTTCAAAGGACGGAGACTGCAACAGTATACACAGAAAAGTCCAGATGACAGTAATTTTAGTATTATAAATATATGCTCTGACTGCTACAGACTCCCCAGATTAACTGCACATTTGGAGCTCTACCCTGTAAGGTTCTTGCCTTCTCTGAGCTGGGTCTGTTGGGGAAATGGTTAAAATTTACGTCAGTGAGAATCTTCTAGGTGCTGCAGGTTATCTGAGCAGTGTGAAATACTGGCTGCTTAGCCTGATCCTCTCAGCTAACAGTCAAGGATGTGGTTGTACTGAAATGGGAGGAATTAAACATCTTTCTTCCCATTAAAGATTGGGTCAATTAGCCTGTGGTTAGACTTTTAAGTCCAGAGGTACATGCAGTTAAGCAGAGTGCCAAGTGATGGAATTGATTTGGTTTGGCACTTAAACTGCCAGGAGGAAGAGATGACTTTCTTATATGCCTGATAAGGTCATATCATACTTGACAAGCACATGTCAGTGCTATTATAACTACCAAAACAATCCTTATGCAGAAGATGTTTATAAAATATGTTTACATTAATGTTAATAATAGTAAAAATCAGGATAGTGATGAATACAAGCTCAATCTGTAACTGTAAAACAGTAGGTATATAGATTGGCACCAGTTCATCTATCTTCAGAAATTTTAATCCTTTCATTAAGGATGCCAGAAGTAGCCTCAGTAGAAATATTTACATTTCTATTTCAAAGCAAGATAGCCTCACACTGAAAATGTTTTTGTTACTGCCGAAGTGTGAGGTACAGTAGAAGTTCTTTAAACTTGCTTTTTATGGAAATAAAATACCTGATTATATTACAGATATTCTAAAGCTCTTATTAGGGTAAATTCCAAAGCTAAACATTTCAGTACTGGGTTCTGCAAATCTTAGTCTATATATCTTCATCCTCTTACTGCTTAACTTCACAGAGATTTGTGTCAAACATTTGTCTCATTAACAGTAATGGAGTTCATGACTGTAGTATAGCCGTAGTGTAGAATCCAGAAAGAAAGTTAAGTAGTAGTTAGAAATAATAAAAAATTGAAAATGCCTACTATGTGCTGCATTGGAAAGATGCAGAGCAATGGTGTAATGTTCTGACTGGATTATGAATAGCAGACATTACAGTGCATTATTAGACTGGTCTTTGAAGCAGCTATGGATTTTTCACATTCTGTTTATGTTGCTTTTTCATAAACTAAGCTTTAGCTCTTACAGTTTCGTAAAGGAAGCTGCAGTTCATTTGAAAGTAAATAAAATTATGAAATATGTTTTCTATGAGTGTGGAAGAAAACTGGAATGTAATCACCAGTACCTGACACACATATACTCTGTGTTTCTCAGCAGACGTGTTACTGAATAGAATGGCCAGACATTAACATTTTTTTATACCTTCTAACAGCATATGACAAATGTGTCATGAATAATTAGATATTACTAACTACTGAACAGTGCTTAATTCATTTACCTGCCGGTATATTTGCCTTTTCTATCTGACAGCTCAAGCTGAATAAATGCTATCTCTGGCTCTGAACCACCAGCTGCACAGGGCAGAAAGGTCAGTTTTTCACATCATAGTTGAAAACTCTTTACACTGAATAGTAATGCAGCTCCTGAGTCTGTACTATTTGAAGAAAACTGCCTGGATAGTCTGTGGTATGAGCTGGTACTGAACTTGGCTCTTTGATCAGATGATGTGTTAGCCTTGTGGTTTTAATGCAGCTGAGGCATGAATTAACTTCAATTAACTAAACATCAATTAACTAAGAAAAGAGTTTCTCAAGATATACATCTGTATCTACAACTATATGTTAGTAAACTTACATATTAGACAACACAATAGCCAGGTCCTCAGCAATGAAAACTCTCTTTCATTGAAGTAAAAATCTCTGCTGTTTTCTGCTACCTATAGACTTAGTCAACTGCATTGTTTGGAAGCCTGTACTGAACTTCAAATCTTTAGATATGTGATACTAAAGCCTACGAACTCTTTTAAAAATATTGATGGCACCGTAGTGGATATGTCTATGTTTTTAGAGATTTTACTGCATTTGTTTTAAATATGTAAGGTCAGGTTTACAATATGGTGCTGGCTCAGAATATTCTTCACACATATCTCTAACGCTACACTAGCCAATAAAATCAAATTTACAGCTGGAATAGAATTGATTACTGTAGCATCCTTTACCAATGCTGTCAACAATTTACATTCTAGGCAGAAAATAAGGTCACATTAAGGGCCAAGACCCTGCTCCAAATGCCATTGTAATCAATGGAAACTTTCACACTGACTGCAGAACACTTAAAGGTCAGACTCAAAAGTCCGAATTCTTATCCTGGAAAGCTGCCCAGCACTCAGGGTTGGCCACTGAACAAATAGGTAAGAAAAGATACATCCTATAGCAGGCAATAGAACTTTAAGGCTTAGAAGGAGACAGCATTTTGCTGTAAACAGTGGAAAAAAAAGGCAGAGAAAGGTTTTTATTTTTTTTTTTTTAAAGCAGAACTATTTTAAAAAACAGCACCTCATTATTACAGTGATATTTGGATTCACTGTGTTTAAGACAAAAATCAGTTATCATAACATTTATTTCACCTGTTTTTCATAAAATAGCATGCTTTGTTTTTCTTTTAACATAAACCTTTAAGCATACGAGAAAATAAATATATTTGGAAAAAACACATAGACAGAAACATTACAAAAATGAACAGATGACAGTTGGATAAGAAAATAAATAATTAAAGTTTTCAGTGGTCTAGTGCATTTGCTGTGATTAAAGGGAAAACTGGAAAAAGATACGTTTTAGGGGAAAAAAATGAGAGCGTAGATAATTTGGACTGCATAAACTCTCAATGTGTAGCTTGAACTATGCTGAATTCCATGAATGAAAATGGATGCTGCTAAATTAGAGGAAAAGTAAAAGAGGCAGTGAGATCACAGTATCACAGTATGTTTGGGATTGGAAGGGACCTCAAAAGATCTTCTAGTCCAATCCCCCTGCTGGAGCAGGAACGCCTAGGTGAGGTCGCACAGGAACATGTCCAGGCAGGTTTTGAATGTCTCCAGAGAAGGAGACTCCACAACCTCCCTGGGCAGCCTGTTCCAGTGCTCTGTCACCCTCACTGAGAAGAAGTTTTTTCTCAAATTTAAGTAGAACCTTGATCCCATTACCCCTTGTCCTATCATTGTTTGCCACTGAGAAGAGCCTGGCTCCATCCTCATGGCACTCACCCTTTATATATTTATAAACATTAATAAGGTCCCCCCTTAGTCTCCTCTTCTCCAAACTAAGGAGCCCCAGCTCCCTCAGCCTTTCTTCATAAGGGAGGTGCTCCGCTCCCTTAATCATCTTCGTTGCCCTACTCTGGACCCTCTCCAGCAGTTCCCTGTCCTTCTTGAACTGAGGGGCCCAGAACTGGACACAATATTCCAGATGTGGTCTCACCAGGGCGGAGTAGAGGGGAAGGAGGACCTCTCTCGATCTACTAACCACCCGCCTTGTAATACACCCCAGGATGCCATTGGCCTTCCTGGCCACAAGGGCACACTGCTGGCTCATGGTCATCCTGTTGTCCACCAGGACCCTCAGGTCCCTTTCCCCTACACTGCTCTCTAATATGTAATTTCCCAACCTATACTGGAACCTGGGGTTGTTCCTGCCCAGATGCAGGACTCTACACTTTCCCTTGTTAAATTTCATCAGGTTATTCCCCACCCAACTCTCCAGCCTGTCCAGGTCCCGCTGGATGGCAGCACAGCCTTCTGGTGTGTCAGCCACTCCTCCCAGCTTGGTGCCATCAGCAAACTTGGTGATAGTACACTCAATTCCCTTGTCCAAATCGTTAATGAATACATTGAATAATATTGGCCCCAGTACTGACCCCTGAGGCACTCCACTAGATACTGGCCTCCAACTAGACTCCGCACCATTGACTACCACTACCAGATGGCAGGGTCTTCTCCCTGATGATCATGATAGAGATTTTGTGATATCTTGTCGCATCTTCCATAGCTGTGGGAAAGCAATTCTTAATCATTCCTAAAGTTAAATATAATTTAAAGTGTGGTGAAGTTGATGCAGTGTTAGAAAGGTCATTTTAGTTTTATGAAGCTGTCTGTTAAACTTGGCTTTTCTCAGCATGTGCTATCTAGTCTCTTTCATTGCTTCTTAGCAAAAATCCTTTGTGTACATGCTTGAAAGATGCATTTTGATGAAAAGATGGAATGGGAGTTTTGCATCTAAACTGAGGAAACAGGAATTAAAGCAGCTTTGAAATGTGCTGCTCTGCTCTACTTTGTGCTGTTCAGGTGCAGTGCAGCTGTTTCTTTCCAGAGGAGCAGGTATGTAATAAGAGAAAGTACAATGTCTTTGCTGAAATGAGTTGCTGTTTCGTCACAAGAAGATGTGACTATGGTGGAGGAATGAGCAATTGTTCATTCACATCAAGAGAAATATTAACCAAACAGATAAGAACCTTGCTTGTTTTCTAATTGATGGGAATGCACTTAGTACACATGTAAAAATACATTTATGTTACACAGCACAACTTGGTTTGTGTTGGTCTTGATCCATCAAAAAGAAATCCTGAGATTACCCTTCCACCTATTTGGTGATTGACTGTCTTGGGAGTATTTAAAAAAAATTGCAAAAGATACTTCTTTCCCTTTTTATTTTTCTGTGGGAGTCATCTACCCACAGGGTTAGCCAGCACCTATATTTTTTTGTTTGATCTTGAGTGAGAGATAGGGAGATGCTGTATTTATATTACATGAGGTTCAGAGGTCTATTGTAAAAACTATTTTATATCTTTTTATATAAAAGATTCATTACAAAATATTTATCATTCACTGCATCTCACGAGGTACCTCTGTTCATAAGATGGTCTTAAAACTGCCTGTTGTGAGTCTGTGTATGAATAAGATGACATATTGCTGATAAAGCAATTGACCCATTTCTCTGATCGTAAACTGCATGCTGTGACTAAGCATAATTAAAAATGAGCAAATATAGGAAGTTTCTTTTGGCATCACTCATGTGCCTATTGGATTGGTAAACTGTTTGACATTGGGACAATAGCTACTCTGCTGGTTCAGTCCTGTGCAGTTCAATGCTAAAACATATTTTTTATGGTTAAACAATTCATTATTTTATTTTGGTGAATATTTACAGGGCTCATATCCAAACTGTGGTTGCTCAGTGTATTCATCATCATTATTATCTGGAACCTAACTTTCAACATATGTTTTAATGACACTTGATTCTTAAAGAATGTGAAGTCTGTCCAGTGACTGTTACTTTGCATAGTTTTTGTGCATTCACTGCTTCTGTTGAATGTAGTACCAGATGGGCTAAGGCATGGGTGATTATTTCCTCTAGATGCTTCCTAATGCCACTGCCTATATAGGCTATTAGTAGGAGTGATTCAGCTGATACTTAAGATCTGTTGTCTGTGCTACTTACAAGACCTAAAACTGGAAAGATCTCTTGTTCATTTCCAAAGAGCAGCTGCTTTTTTTTCTGCTCAGGTGTGTGTTTGCTAGTCATCTTGCTGTGTTGTTTTTTTTTATCTCTGAAGCTTTTCTAGGGTTTCATTATCATTAGGATTTCCAGAATCCTCTATTTTCTGCAAGGAGGTTACAATTTTAATATTTTTTCTTCACTATGTGAAGGTAGTCTTCCTTTTTTGATAGTGCAAAATGATGAAAAGGCTTTCAGACAGAATGTGTTTTCAGTCTCATAAATTATTTAAACATACTTTGTATATTATTTTACCAGCCAAATACTGGGTTCTTACCATATTTATCACTAAATTTTTTTAAAAAATTCTGACAGATATTGTAGTATCATTAAAACTTTTCAGCAGTGTTGAAGGAACTCATGCCTGTAGCTAAATGGAAAAGTAATATGGTCATTTCTTTGCATTCACAATAAATTTTCTATGCTGTTCACCCCAAGGCTCTTAGTATTGAGTGAAATGCACTCCTTAATCAGACATGAGTCCTCATTGTAATTGTAAATCTGCAGTTGAAAAAAGCCTTAAGAGTACTTGCAATATAATTGTAATATGTTCCAAGTTGAACAGTTATAGCTCAGTGTTCAGATTAATATGGAGTGGAGAGACCTGATCCATACCTACAGTATACAGAACCTCAGACTTGGCAATTGGAATAGGAATATTACTGAGGGTTGGTCTTACACATTTTGAAGCTAGCTATTTTCTTTGCTTATGTATACGTAACACACTGCACACAGTCACACACATGGATTTAAATAAGGTGGCTATCTCATAAATGTTTTGGATAAAATATATATTCTAGGCCTCCAAAATTAACATTGCTAAGGATTGAGAAGTTTGGCTAGTCAACTGACCAAGTCACTGAAGTCACTCTTCTGTAAAAGGATCTGTGGAAACATGAGGGATGTGCCTGGAGTTTGGATGAGATTTAGGAAAGATGGCTGGCTGATAGTTAAGAAAACATCTGTTGTCTTCTGCATTTGAGTACTGCACAAAGTGATTTCTTAGCACTCTGGCACTGCTCCGTGTATAGAATGCATTTTTAAATAAAAATAGATAAAGATTTGTTAGTAATTGTAGTGTTGTGCTAGTAGGAACGTTAAAGTTACCAATACCTCTCTGTCTGGAAACAACCTAGATCAAAAATACCACCCTCAGAACATGGGAACTGCTATTGAAGGCAGGCTTCAAAACAGACAGTTTTCTAATGTACATTTAGCTATAGGCATTCACAGTTGCACTTTGAGTAAAATTCAGATAATGAAATTTCTCATCAAGCTATTTGCTCCAATTCTCCTTTGGCCCCATTTTATTCAGCATGGTTGTTACCCTCTGTGCAAAGGGAGCATGATCTATTTGCAAAGCAAGAACAAGAAAGAGTGACTAATCCATTTTTCACACGTGAAAAATACATGGTATCATGATGAAAACCGGGCCTGGATGAAGCAAGAGGCTTCATCAGCAGTCAGGTTTCTATGCCAGATTAAAACATTGGTAGTAAATAGCTTAAAATCACAAGACACCCCAATGTTCAGCAAATTCAAGTTCCTCTTTTGTTTCCATTTATTATTTGGAACATGGAGGTTGTGATTAGACAGGTATTTAGGTGTTGGGAACTACATACAATTTTACCAGTGCCTTAAATACAAACGTGCACTATGTATAGCTATGAAAAGTAAGAAAATAGGCCTTGAACCCAGTACTAAATCTATGTTTGTGGCTTTAGCTGCCTTTGTCTCCACAGCTACCCAAACCTACTATCAACAAGGTTAGTGTCCTCCATATATACCTATTTTGAGGAAAACTAAAATTCACAATAACCATTCTGGTTTGTGTTCTTCATCCATCTCAGTTTTTATTTTTAGAATAATCAACCTCCAGCTGAATAGAAGGACAAGTATCCTTTGAGAGAGCAAGCAGAGAAAGGGAATAGGAAAATATAAGCAAATTGAAATTGCCAATGATGAGGGGAAGCACTTGGTGAGAGCTAGGGAAAAGTAAAAGGAAAATGAGAAAAAATAATTCCTCAACTCTTGGCTCAGTGTTGCTTTCCTAGATCAAAGGATATTGCAGAAATACATCTTCTGTGATTAAAAAGACTCTACTAAGATAAGGAGCATTTGGGGGCACAGTTGGTGCTGTTGAATATTGCTTTACTAAATGTTTCCTTCAGAGAATGAGAATAGTAGGCACTGATGGTTTCCAAGAATTTGAAAAAAATAACCTTTTGTTTAATTAAATGGAGAAAGATCCTCAATAAAGTTTTCTTATTAGATCTGAGCTTTTCCATGGAAGAACTGACTATTCAAATCACTATACTTGTAACAGTGAATGGTGATGATCTGTGCAGTCTTCAGGTCACTATGGTCAGATAATCCCAGAAAGACACGAGTTTGAATACACTGAAGGTTTCTAACTTGATATTTTGGGGATTTTTCTTTTTTTTTTTTTTTTTTTTTTTTTTGGAGGGTGGGGGGAAGTGTGTGTGGTTTATATTTTTTATTAGCCTTAATTTGTCTTTATGAACATATTCCAGATTACCAGATGATGACAAAAGGGTGGTGTACCTGTAATGGTATCTTATCACAGAAGATTCTATATAGAGGAATTCCGAGCGACACCACATGGTCTAACTTCATTAGAAATTGTCTATATTTCTTGTAAAGCAATTCTACCATGCTTTTCCAAATGCACCTGCAGAAGTTAATGATGCATTCATGACATTGCATTACACTGCTGTAGATTTCTGTCATTAACTCAGTAGAAAATGAACCAATCCTGAGTAATAGGGGGACACGTTTGCTGACAGTTTTGTGCACTCCCAATGAAACACTGGCCTGCTGCTCACTGACCTGGTTCCTACACCCTCTTTCTTAACTGCAGCCCTGCAGCATTTACTCTGGGGCTCCTGTGTGAGTTTACTGTGTGAGTTTACTTCTCTAAGAGATGTAGTGGTCACGTTCTAGCTTCAAACTCTTGTCTCCTGTTATTTCCCTTTTTATTATTTGAAAGGTCAATGGCACTGTTTATGCTGTTCATACTTCTGTACTCTACTTGCTCTGTAATACCTGTATTTACAATAATCCAACAAAAACATCCATTGCACAAGCATAGAGGTTCATTATGTGATATATATTTATTTATGCCATCTGAAGTTTTGGACTAATATTTTAAATGTACAAAACATGTATCAAGATAATGGAGTAGACTGTAGCTACTCTGTGAAGATGTATATATAGCACAGAGAATATCGCTCAAAGAAACTTCTAAATCTCTCTTGCTGAGGACCGACAACAGTGAAAACCAAAAGCCCTTAAATTTGGAAAGCGCTAATCTCTCACTGATCTTGAGGCACAGTGGGATACACACTTTCATCAAGTGTTCTGAATACTGGCAAGATACTTGGAAAAAAGAATGCTTCCTTATGTTACAATAAGCCACACAGCAAACACTGCCCTAAAACCTGGAGCAGAGGCAAAGAATAATCTGTGGGGTAAAAATTAATTTTAGTTTTGTGGAAATAACTCTTGCTCCACAGAATCCTTAATCATATGTGCTGTCTCTGCAGATCTATAACCACTGTGTACGCACCCTACATGATCCCTAGCACAAGGTGAATATGGCTGCCAAAGGCTTGAACCGTAACTAAATTGGCAGTGGCAGCATAAAATTATATTCATAATTGAAAGTGGATATGAAGTATTTACAAGAGAAATCCAGACTCTATGTTTGCATTAATAATAATAATAATAATTCAGTTTCATCACTTAGGAGCACTGATTTCACATTGTTGTTAGGCTTTCAGCCTATCACTGTTACAGGACAATCTGATCCAATTTACAATTCACATATAAACACATGTAAAGAATAGAAGCACATTAACTAGAACTTGATTTTGAAGATAAAACGTGGTTGTATTAAATGTCTTTCAGTATGTAACTTTTTCCTTCTTAATAAATCTGTGGCACAGCTCTCAAAGGCTTAAAGAGTGCTTTGTGGCCTTTTCTTTATCCCCAGAATCTTCATGCATAGATGTACGTCTGCATCAGTTGTCTCATCTCCAGACTAATTGTCTCATTTACATATTTCATGCTTTCTGCTCAGAATGCTCTATGGGACAGCAAAGATTTAAATTGTGTGCTGTCAGATACAACTAGTTAAGGGGGGATGCATTTTTGTTTTATTAAATATTATTATGAATTGCATGGTAGATTTAGTATTAACAAGATAACATATTATGTGGTCCTTCATATAAAATATGTTAAAGAATTGTTGTAAGACGAAGCTCCCAAGAACTTAAGGTTTCTGTGCAATCGGCCCTGGTCAGCTCTTGCCCCATCCAGTATCACTCCTCCTGCATTTTGAGAATCTTGATTTAACGACCTCTTTTCTTTTTTCCTGTTTAAGGCAATGGAAATACTCTCATACCAGTTACATTTTGCAGATGTCGTGGCATAGAACTAAAAAATTGCTTGTGGTAGAATGGCACATAACTGATAACATACTGACCTAGTGGACGAGTGAAAATACAGCAAGTTCTAAGCTGTGGTTCAGTCACACCTAATTAAAGATGTAACTTTGGTTCCTTTCATGGTCTGATGCTTGAGAAGGTAGTATAATTGAACATACCCTCAATATATACATTTCCCTGCAAATTTGGGACTCAAGATACCATGTAAGTACCTAGTACAAATCTCCCTTTAAAAAATAGTGACTGTTTGAGGTTTCCAGGTGATCGAGCATGTTGCTATTATGTCCTGTTAATATTAAGTGTCTTTGGACCTTGAGTACAGGTAGGCTGCTTTCTCTCAAAGGTTTCTCCAAGAGGGATTTACTTCTAATTCTACTACAAAGTAGAAACACTGGTAGTCTGCATTGTGTAGGCTGGGTGGCTGTTACACATTCTGCTTTATAAGCTTCTGTTGAGTGAGTTATTTTATATGCAGAGTGCAGAAATGTCACGGTTCACTGACTAATGGCTGCTAGCCCACTTCTTTGTATAACAAGATTAATTTGCTATAGGATAAACCAAATAAGCACCCTTGACAGGCAGGATGTGTGTCCTTTCAGTGGCTGAAACAAATGGTTATCCCAGTTAGTACTCACCTTTCAGTTCTACTGAAAGGAAGCTTAGTATTGTTCCTTCATTTGACCATAGATATTGCTACTCATCCTCTGCTAAGTACTGCTAAAGAATGGCAGAATATGGCTTATAATAATCCATAGACCTCCACAGAGATAGTAGGTGATTCTTTGCGGGTCCTTCTCTCCCCTGAATTGTACCGTCAGTCATTTTTTCTGTTTGTTCTTCCTTTATACTTTACCACTGATCTATAAAAAAACAGTTTGATGATAAGTGAGAAATTTCTCAAGACGACCTGTCTACAGACATCATGCGTAGATTGCTGTCCTTAAAAAGAAAACCCGATCTGAGCAGTTTCTAATGAGGAAACTGTTTCAGATTCACAGAAAAGGCTATGATCTATATGTCCAGCTACGAAATCAATAGGTAGTCCCTGAAGCCACTGCACGTAAGAGCCCATCTATTATAATGCATATCTGTCTGCAGCTCTGGAATTTATCTGCAGCTCTGGAAAAAGAATTCTGCTCCAAACAGCATCAGTCTGTCTGAATAACAGATGGAATGAAAAAGAAAGCCCAAGCCAGCCAAATACACAATCCAATGCCCCAAACAAAACAGAAAAAAATTTGCAGCATGCAGCTCGTAAAAATTTTGAGAACTATTTTCCTTTACTCTTGTCAGCACTGTGTAATGCTTTATACTGCCCAGGATAACAAAGAGGGCACTTAAATGCTCTTTAGTGCGCTGTTAGGTTCAAGGTGTGTGGAATTTAAGTATTTCATAGTGCTCATTTATGGTATCTTCACATATGGCAGCTTTTTCACATGAAGTGTTGAAACAAACACTAAATATTTCGCAGCCATAAAATCAGAATTAATGAGTTAGTAAAATCACAAAATGATGCTTAATAGCTCAGCTATTGAAATCAGTATGTTCCATTTCCTTCTCCATAGAGAAGACCTTATACTCTGCTTATCCCCAGCCAACTGAAACTATAAATACATTAAATACAAAATTAGCTAATTTTAGTTGAGGGCCTTAATAGCTACAACATGCATTACTTCTGGTGTTCACTCTACTTCAGTAATTCTACCTAGTAGCCCTGTTTTTCTCCATCTACATTTTAACCTCACAGTTGCCTTATTTAGAATTCTTATGTGCTCAGTAATATCTGTCAAGAATCAAGAATTGCCAGGGCCTAATGGCTTGGACTTTAAATGTCCTGTTTAATTACAGTTTCCTAGACATTTATGCTCTTCCATATGTATTTTTGGCAGGTCTAAGAAAAAGAAGTTCATCTAGTAATATCACTGAAAAGGTATCTGGTTTTAGACCAAATTTTGTGGATTCCAGTATTTGAACCTGTGGAGGTGCTCTCTGTCTGGATAAATTCACATCTCTTTAATTTAGGGTTTGCTGTGTGCTTTTTATAATGTATGTGTGTTTGGATTGGTTGGTTGGTTGGATTTTTTTTTTTTATTTTACCCTTAAGAGAAAGTATGTGCCTAATAGGAAAAGGATTTTAGAAATTATTATGTTCAAAATGTAAATGCAAATATGAATACTTTAAATTATCTGAGTTTCTCTGAACACCATGAAACACGTTAGCTTTCCATCTGTGTTCCTAGCCATACAAGAAATTATATTCCTGAAACTGAAAGCTTCTAAACAGCAAAGTAATACCTTTTCTTCTTTTTTTTCTTCTATCAGGGAGTCAAATCCCCAGATCATTAGTCAATTGATTATATTCAGGTGCAGTTTGCACTTAGATGAGGGGGAACTAAATCTAGATAAGGATGTTAAAATTAGGCCTGGCACTATCTGTCGCTCTTCTGAAGGAAGCAAACAGCAAATCCATATTGTTTCTGAAAGGACAAATTCAGAATTACTTACCATTAGTTCAGCTCTATCTTCTTAGAAGTCAATAGTTAATATTGTGTTGATTTTAACGGAAATAGTCAGGTCAGTTCTGAAATTCTGAGAATCTAGGGTGACTTTAGTATCTTCCAAAATAAGTGCAAAACACATTGTGAAATCTAATAAATGCAGAGATTCCTGAGGCTGGATCCAACTAGCTCTTGTTAAAATTCAGTATTCCGCAGGTTTGTAGTTGATGCAAACTTGGAGTTCCCTGACATGAGTGTAGAGAATATGGTTTTAGAATAGGTCCTCAGCTGCTATGCTGTGCTAGTTTGGAAGCAAGTGATAATAATTCCTGTTTTAAAAGTGCATATTCTTATCATTCTGAGAATGTGAGTAAAATTACATTGCTTGTAAGGAGAGATTTCTAAAAGGGGTTCTGGAATAGCGTAGTAATAATGAGCTTAGTAAAAATGCTTAGACTGAACGTGATCTGACAAAAGCAAAATGTGGCATAAGGCTAATACATAAACTTGTTAACTGAAATTATTTGTAGCTTGTCAAATGCTAAGTTGCTCAAATCAGTTCTTTGTAATTGGCTTTCATAGAAATAGCTTAGTCTGTTATAGTAATGAATTGAGTAGATTGCATGTTTTGTGTATTTTCTCAAAATTAAAATTAAGCAAATACAAGGCTAATTCTTTTGACAAATTTTGTATCTTTTAATAACTAGAAAAAATTAAAAGTTAAACTTCTCTCATTTGCATTACAGTTAAAATTAATTTAAAGGTTAAGCAAGCTTGAGAAAACCAGAAATCATCAGAAACAAATTTTGTAGGATGCTCTGTATCATCATGTTCATTTTGAAAATTAAATGACTCTGCCTGATAATGGTTTTCTGCTATTTGCTTGAAGTTTGTTTAAATTGTATTCACTCTATTTTTTCCAGTCTTAAATGAATCCACACATTTATTTTTTTACCTGACATAGAACTTTAATCATAGAAAGAAAACCCAGTTTTATCACTGTCCTACAAGACAATCTTCAGTAAATTGCACTGTAACTGTGTAGCAAAAATGATGGCTTGTCATGGGCTGTGTGTGGTAAAGATTTGCCTGTGTCGTGCACAGGTGACGTTTAAAAAGCACTTAGGATTCTGATACTGACTAATGTCCTACCTTGCTATTAATTCATCAATATACCTTTGCCAATTATAGCTGTTTCTCAAACCTACATAAAACGTCGCTTCTAGGCATGTGTATGAGCATCTTCACTTTTCTATAATGCCTAAGAAAACTGTGTGTGTGAGATCTGTACCTTTTTAAGATGTCCCTAGGGTTCCTGTAATGAATTTGCCTCCCTTACTATGTCTACTGCAGAGCCAAAGTATAGCAAAGAAATTTCAGGCATCTGCTGTAAAAAGCACATTAGAGTGTCTGGACTAAGTAGCTTTATGCAGCATATAAAGTTGTACTGTGGTACTTCATCTTTTAAATAAAGGTAATCTGGAAGTAAAAGAATAGGGATTGAGGAATTAGAATTTATTTCACTACCCTATAAAAGATATTGTGTTATCAGTAATATGGTCTCTTACTATTGATGGGTTTTGATAGCATTAGTAAGATAATAGTATTATCGGATATAATGCTTATTGTTATATGGTTTATTGTGTAATATGGGGCTTCCATTATAAAATCGAAATCTTGTCCAAATACGACTGTATCTAGACTAACATCAATACCACTAGACAGACAGAAAGAAAAAAAAAACCACACCTCTAAATAAATAATTCATGTGAAATAGGAAAAGACAAAAGGTAATTGAAATTGATGTTTAGTTGTCTGGGTGATGAAGTGGAACAAGTTGTTCTTCAGTGCTGTCAGTGAGAGGAACCGTAGGCCTCTGTGGTTAACCAACCGTCCTGCACCCACACTGGATGCACTGAGCTGCTTCACTGAGTCTCTAAGGGTATAACAGGTATAATCCAGGACACTGTTCTCTCCGTGATTGCATCATAGGTGACATTTGTGATCTGGTAGCTAAGTTTAAAACACCCTAGGAAGATCAATAGTACTGTTTTTGCAACAGTCAGTTTGAATATTTTACTGTTTTGGAGAATTTTTTAATAGTGGTTGATGTTCTACCCAATAGATACAATTTGTTTGCTGACCTGATTACAGCACTGTCAAGTTGTTGTATGCAAAATTGTTAGGCTTTGTAAGTATTTGGTAAAAGCTGTAGCCCAATATTTTGAAGCAATAGTTTTCTATTAATCGTATTAATTATCTGTGAAAGATGTAAATATCTGTGATTCTTTCTGCAAGTAGATAAAGCGTGCATAAATAATAACTATGAGCAATAGAGGGGTGATAATGTAACTGTTATTTCTTTAATAACCTGCAGTGCACAAGCAAATTATTTTTGTTCCTGGCTACAACTGCTTAGTCAAATTATGGGACTTTTCTGCATTTTTAAGACTAAATAGAGAGTTGTGTGGTGCTTATTCCCAAGTGATGAGTGTAAGAGTCTCTTCTGAGAGGGAGTGAGAAGGGGGAGACAGGGTGAAAGGCAGGGGTATGCAGTCTTCAGACAATACTAAAAAAACAAATAGGAAAGGTTTAGTAAAACAAAAACTGTCACTGCTGCTTTGAAACTGTTTTGAAAATAATAATAAGGAAACAGAACTTTTGGGGGTTTACTGTTTCCTGTGGAGTTTTCTCTGAACTTCATTGTGACATACAGACTATAGAATCTTAGAAAGGATTGCTTTTAGTAGCAATAAATAATAATAAAATACATAAACAATTAAAAGTAGTTCAGCATAGCTTTTGTTCTGAGCAGGAAATTAATGGTCATCTCAGACAGACAGCCTGGCCAGTATATGTCAGTGGTATAGGTGATACTCCCAGTTTTCTATACCATATTCAACAAGGGAAAAATGCCTTTTACAAAGAAATTCTGCTATTCTAAATTCTGCAAACGGTCAGCCTCTGCTAGCTATCTCTAATTATCACAATCCCACAGAGAACACATGGGGTCTGTGATGCAGCAGTAGAAACTGGGAGATAAGATGATGATGTGCACTTGATTCGATAGACTAACCCATATAGCGTTTCTAAGAGAAGGGTCAAACAGCTGTTTCTTTATAGATTGTCACATTTTATCAAGAGCTGTAGCAATAACTTTTACATTTTTATCCTTCTCTTCTCATAGTACTGCTTACAGAAAATTCCAGAAAAACAAAACCCATCCCTTTCTTACTGGCTGTACATTTATTGTAAATTGTTATTGCCTAGCAAGTTTTTTAATAATAATAATTCACTATGAGATATTTTTTTCCTCATCTATTTTTCAGTTTTCTGCATTAGACTAAACTGTGATATTACATGTCATAAGTGACTGAATTCAATGACAATTTACCTCTGGAAGCAGGATAATGGGAATTACAAATGAACTGAACAATGACATTGTTAAAGGGAGAAACAAAGCATTTTATAGCATCATTTGTCTGAGACGAAAATTCTGGAACAGAAAGTGTTAGACTGTATATTAAAAAAAAACCATTATCAGGATAGGAACTGATATTAAATTAAGCAATTTTATTTGCTGGTTTTTTTTTCTGTGGAGAAGGTAGTCTGAAACATATGGTTTGCAGGCAGCTATTAAACAATTTCACTTACGTTACAGAACATCTTATCTTCAACTCAGAAGAACCCAAATGCATTTACTTACTGCAGATTTAACATAATAGAAAATAGTGATTAAAGGAAAGTGGTATGTGCTAATGTAGGGTCATTAAGATTTATGAAAACTGAAGTAGATAGCTTCAGATTAGACAAGAATTCTATTTCATAAAATGTTTTTTACACTTATTTACCCTGACGGTTCGGCTAATATGTCAGAGCTCTGCAGTCTGTCTGAAGTGAGAAATGCACAGATGGAACTACAATTTTGAGTTTCACCTAAATTATATTTGGGGTTGACTGTGTCCTTCTGTTATCAAACAGTGTACAATTAAGCTTAAAAAAACCCTGAGGTTGCTGACTACTACTGACTCTCATTTCAGAATTCCCATATTAAATTCTCTGTAAACACAAACAAACAATCCCAAACCAACCAAACAAAAGCACATCAAAACAAAGAAAAAACCTCACAAACAAAAAACAACCAAACAAAAACCCATCACCGTCACCAAAAGCTCCACAAAAGAAATCAAACAAAAAACCCCAAACAACTAAACAATACAATTAGCTCAGATACCTTAAAATTCCTCAGGAAACCTTTTCGGTTTAAAGGTTTTGCACAACTGTACCTCTAAATGTCATGAAGATAGATGGACCATACTGATACATTCCTTACTTGCTAGTATATTCTGTCAAAGTATACTGGCCTTCTGCTGTCTTGGGTCAGACCTCCATTGGGCACTTCAGAAATCTCTATTGGTGAGTGTTTTTATCTCCATGAGGCTACTTTTGAGGTCAGCATTTATAAGGAATGACTGCTGAAGGAGGGATAAAGGTAAATGTTTTTTCATCATACAAACACTTTAGCAAGTATGAATAAATAGTGGCTGAACATTATTCTACAGCTCATTAGGAGAAGGGGAAAATAGGTAGATGAAAGAATTTGAGAGTTCTAAACTGTAGACTGTGCAGTTTACTATTTCATCTACCTTTCAAATCTAGAGGGAAAGGATATTAGATAATAATTGGAAATAGTTCTTTCTGTTGATCTTTGGACTTCCTGCCAATGGTGCAAAGAGCAGAGTTATTTAAATGAAACTATGTAATGGTTTTAATCCATTCTGTATGGAACTTCACTTTAAACTGATTCTCCTCTTCAAAATATTTAACTAATATTAAGCCAGGCCCCTGATTAGGAAGCACTTTTTCAACGTAAACAGTCTTCATAGCAGTGTTAAAGAAAAACAAATGTTTTACCAATACATATTGAAATGTATTGCAGCTCTAGTTACTTTCTCAGGATTATACATTATCTGATAATTCCTAAAAAAAAAATAACAAAATTGACAGCATCCTTTTTTTTTCTACCACTGCATGAGATTCAATGCTAAATGTCACAAATGCAGACAATGACTGACAAAAACAGCAGAAAGATTATAATGAAAAGTAGGTCTGGAATATTGAATGAGACTGAAGGAACAAAAAGTCATAGTTAAACACAACTGGAGATGAAACTCAAAAGAGTACATTACAAAAAAATACATACATTGATTGCGGAAACAATTTATATTACAGACTTAATGATATGGAATCAATTTATTTAAAATACTTTTACAATTAAAGGGTAAAACCATAGACTGAAATAGCTGAGATCTCAAACATGACTTCAGATGGTTGGGATATGAGTATGACATATCTAATGTGTATGTACGGAAAAAGAGTCTGGTTTAATAACTTGTCAATGGATGCAGCATAATCATTGGAAGAAAAGAAAGTTATGAACAGTGCAACGGGTCCTGACATGCAAAACAGAGGAGTAGTTCCATTTTATGCAGCAGGTAGCTGGCCAGTAAGGGGAAATGGGTCTCACTCCTACAGCAAATGATTTCATGGCATAAAATACGTAGAAGTTCTAGTCTCATCACTAACACGTTCTGTACTCAAGACCTAGACCTACCCAAAGCAAGCCTACCATGTTTGGTTGGTTGATTGTTTTTTTGGTGCTTAAACCAATATCCAATCTTTAACTTGTTTCTAGTTCTAGATGAGCCCTTGTGTTGGGATTAGCAATGTAACAAAGTGAACTCTGGATCTAACGGCAAAATATTTTCAGAAATGAAATCATTAAGGTAATCTGATAAAACTTGTTTCTCTGAAAGATTTACTGCTGGAAGAAATACTGCTGTTCAGTGATGGATTTAGTTTGTTGTCTTTAGCCTTTGCCTCTTTGCACATCGTTTGGGCTGGGGTTTAGGAGGGATTCCTAATTGCTTCTTGGCTGAACTTTCTGCAGTTTCAAGTGTGTTTTTGTCGAAGACTGTCCATTAAATGGTAGAAGACATTGTAGTGGATGAAAAACAAGTTCTATGGCTCCGAATTAAGTTTTTAGTCAATTGGAGTCAAATTCCAACAGGTCTTTCAGATGACTTAGCCTGATAGAAGTGAAACCAAAACCAACAACAAACAAACAAAAAAACACACACACACACAAAAACAAACATATAGAATTTTATTTTGTTTAAGTGTAAAAAACAAGCAAGAGTAACCTGTCTATTCTAAAAATAATCACTGTTTCCAAGAAATAAGAAAATGTATAAACAATAGATTTTGTTCTGTAGGGTTCTTGGTAATAAACGAAAATACTCTATAAACAATTATTCTAAGCTGAAAGCACAGAGGTAGAAGATCTCTGATGGAAACATGGATTAGTGGTGCAGGTTCCCCAAGCAGGTTTTTGGTTTTGTTAAAATAAAACTTCTGGTAAGTCCTGCAAGTAATGAAATAATAATAATATTTGTTCTCAGAGTCAAAGTAGTGCTGCTGCACATGTATCACGTGTTCATGATAAGCTACAAAAAGGCTTTTACTCTGTCTTACATTCTGTCTATTTGCGTTCACTATTTGCTTCTACAGGAATATAGGCTATGGTTTAAAATTCTTTTGAATAGATAACATTCTATAAAATATTTACATGCTATTATGCGGAACGTGGTAAAAGTAGTAAATAAATATATTGAGAATTTTTTTATTTTAAGATGAGCTTAGAATTCTTTGCAGCTGATTTTTTTTTTTTTTGCAATTGGGTGTGTGTCTCTATGATCTTTTCACACAAATCATAGCAGTTGTCTTCTGGATACACTTCCATGAACTTTTGATTGGGTTTGTGAATATTCTCAGTGAATCTTACAAAATTCCTCCAAGCAGATACTGCTACTGCATATTTGGTTAAAAATATGATGTTTTAAAAGGAAAGATTTTTTTTTTTTTTTTTTTCTGGAAAATGATGGTGGTTTCCCTTCAGATGTGTCATCTCAGTTATGATGTGCTTGCAGAAAGGACAGGCAGTTTGAAGTTCACACTTAACAAATGCCTGATGTTTTTGCTTTTTCATTAGTAAGAAAAAGACAGCAGCACAAAATAAGGTCAGTCTGCATTTGACAAAAAGAAATCTATAACAGGGTGTTCATTTCATCATTTGGCTCCTTTTGCTTCTGGATTGCTGAGAGTTTGCAGGATATTTTTATCTATTAGAATTGTTATCACCCGTGATGATCTCTGCTTGCCTAAATATTTTACGGTTCCTGGTATGATGTTGTTTTTCTGTGGAACCTTTGTAAAAGCAAACTAGCAGTCTCTCAAGAATTTTTTACCTGATGTTTCCAATTTTCTTTTTTTGCTACTTGTATCTTTTTAAAATAATCAGATGCTGAGACACAGTCTTGTATTTTTCTGCCCAACTTCATTTTACCATTGAATAAATGAGTACAGAATTGAGTATTGTAGTTCAGCTGAGCTTTATCGTGTAGAGATCTAAATTTGGAGGTCTAGAGATAGGGGTAAGCATCATATATATTTTATGATATTTTGACACTCAGAGGCATTTCCTTTTCCCTGTTCTTTAAGCAGGATATTGGTTAGATTCACCTCATGGCTTATAGAATCATTTTGGTTGGAAAAGATGCTCGGATCATCGAGTCCAACCATAACCTAACTCTAGCACTAAACCGTGTCTCTAAGAACCTCACTTAAATTACTTTTAAACCTCTTCGGGGATGGTGACTCCACCACTTCCCTGGGCAGCCTGTTTTGTGACAACCCTTTCTGGGAAGAATTTTTTCCTAATATTCAGTCTAAACCTACCCTGGTGCTACTTGAGGCCATTTCCTCTTGTCCATCTCCAGCCAGGTGGTGAGAGAATTTGATGTGCAAACTTAGCAGGTCTTATTTCCTCACTTAAAACTTCTCACAGAAACACTTAATTATGTAGTTTTCATGGTTGAGAATAAAAGCTTGGTAATATCTTACTCCTAAAGATAAATGAGAAAGAAATCTTACCTGTGCTGTTTTAAAACCAGTCTCATGATAAAAATACCTGTAGTTCTAGAAAGCTTTGGGGATGATGACTTTTTACTTTTGACTGTCACATCTTAGAAACCTCTAACTACACACTTGTGATTTTTGTTGCTGTAAATGTTCTTCACATCTCAACAATATAATAATGAAACACTTATTCACAGCTTTGTGCAGTGTGTCTAATAACAGAAGAAGATCTTAATATCACAGGAATTTATTCAAGAGCTTTTCACAAGGAAATAAGTTTTTTCCTAAAGAGTCCAGCTGTCTGCCTAATTGATACAGTAACCAGGCAGCCAAGTATCTTAGACATGTCCTAATTATAGAGTAGATGATGTCTCTTACCTGTAACTGTTTTCTTGTAAACCATGTTTGTAATAAACTCCAAGAATTGTTTATCAAAGTGGAGCATGAATCAGACAATAATAAGGATGATTTTCAAAATGAATTGACTGTGTTATAAGAGTATATGGTACGTGCAAGCTAACATTAAAAATGGACAGAAAATATTCATCTATTTATCTGGGGAGCAATAAGCAACCCACTATCCAGCTACTATACTGATATAGTAATGTAACACCAAGAGGTCTACCTTTGCATGTGTTTGAAGAGGGAGATTATAAAGGTAATTAAAAAATCCTAATGGTAGATTCCAACACAATTTTTATTGTGTTCTCATAACAAAGTGCCCCCAATGCTGATTTTTGCAATACAGAAAATCTGTCCATAAGTGCAAAACATTAGCAGAATTGAGTGCAGACAGTTAACTTCAGTTAACTTAATTAACTTCAGTTAATTTAACTTAACAGTTAAATTTCAAATCACATTGTATTTGTAAGACAAATCATGGCAAAACATCCATGTGTGTATTTCTTTTCTTACTATATGAATTCTTTCACTGGGAGTCAAAATAATGTTGCAGTTTATGCTGTATTAGCAATTGCAGCTTAGTTCTTGGATTGTGTATTTTCCTTTCACTCATTTATATAATGAGCAAGTTTTAACTATTTGATTAAAGAACACAAAGAATTCACAAATTAAGCAGAACAAGAAATAATGCCAAGACTAGGTAATCAAAAAGCCATTTTGATGTGAAATTATGATGGCTACTTATTTGGAATGTTACTAGATCAGCTTTTTTTAGAAATTTATTTTTTTTTTTAAATTAGTAATTATATTTTACTGCATTGCAGACATGAAAATGAGGCAACACGTTATTTCTCAAAAAACCCATATTTTTCAGCTATTCAGAGTCTTAATGCCTTATAATGTGCTAAACCCCTGTTACCTTCATTTTATTATCTTGTAGAAACATGGAGTTGGAACATCAAGTCATAATCATTTTTCTTTCAAACTGATCACAGCTTTGAAATTTGTGCTATGAAAGTAATCACATCATAAGAAAGACCAAAAATTAGATATTTGAATAAAAGGTAAATTATGATACAACTAGAACACATTCATATATCTTCTTTCATACAGCCTTACTGGCAAAGTTGCACATATAGCATTTTCATATTCACTTGAATGTTTTAAGTTTTAATTAATTATGAATGATATTATAGCTGCTATTGCCTTACACAGCACTTTGAAAAATGTTTCTAATTAGAGTGACCTGTGACTGTTCTCATTAGTTCGTCACTCTAAGTGCTCTCTTGAAATTTGGAATGGGATAGCGTTCAAATAAATATTAGTAATGCATAATAGAAAGTATTTGTTGTCATAATGACATAAAATAATATTTTTAAGTGAATAATTTATTTCTGATAAAAGCACAGGAAGACGGCTTTTCTGTAAAGGAAATTTCAAGAACTATGATATTGCAAAGCAGGGATCCAATAATAGAAGTGCTTAGATCCCATCGGACTCTGCTTATAGCAGCCCCTAGGAGGAATGCACAGAAAAAGAGTGATGTCAAAAGAAACTACATCCCACGTTCTGTGTGATGCTTTCTTTGCAGAGCTGGCACAAAGCAGAACTCCTCTGCACAGCCCCTGTGAAATCAAGGGTGACATCCCAGCAACCTGGTCCCTCAGTAAAATGAGAGGACAAGATAAAACCAAAGATAAAAGTGCAGAGCAACTTATATCTATCAAGATATGGTAAGAAAGAGTAGCATTACTGCCAGAGAGGTTTCAAAACTTTACTTTTTGATAGCTAATTTTGCAACATGAAGAATAGAAATAATCATATGCCATTTTGTTGCACTGTCTCATTACAGAGCACCCTAGATTCTGTGCACTAGATTTTTGCAGCCCTGAGGCCATGTGCTGTTGGTACTCTGAAAAATAGGTGCGAATTTTTGACAGGTTCCTATCAAAACATTTGCATTGTGTCTGCAGCAACAAATTTTGTCAGGGTTCTCAAACCTCATATGCACATGAAGATTGAATGCCTATGCACACACACAAAAAACAAACAAAAAGAGAACCAGCTAAAAAGAAGAAAGAAACCCCCCAAAATGGAAAAAGAAAAAAAAAAAAGCCCAACAGCTCAAGCCTCCCCCCAAATCTTCAACTGTAAATATTTCTTTGTAAAGTGAGGAGCAAATCTAGCAAAATTAAAAATTTGCAAAAATCTGAGAATACATTTTAAGGGGAAATACCCTCCACAGCAGAAAGAGGATTCATAATGATGTTTTCAAGTTATTTGTTCTTTCATTCTTTGGATAACTGTGATGAATGTGTCCTTTTCAGCTCTTTCTTGTTAGGAAACCATCACTTGAAGCAGTGCTTTTATTTCGGAACATAGCTGCTGACTTTGGGGTCTTTTTAATATATGTACAGTGAACTTCTCTGATTTGCTAAACATTCTACTTTACGATTGAGGTCAAACACATTCTGATTTTTCCCAGTGATTTATAAAGGAATTTTGAAAACTAATCAGGACATTTTTTCTGAATTCTGATAAAACAGAGGCTTGGTACTTTTATTTCTGCTTAGTAAGGGCTCTTTAATATTATTGCAAATTTTGAGCACCACATTTCATACTGAGCATTTGGAATTAATCCAGGGAGAAGGATAAGAATTGTCAATGAAAATGTGACTTCTGAGGAGAAATTTGGAGAACTAGGTTTAGAGGAGGAGGAAATCATGGTAACAATTACTGATAACCTGAGATTCTTTTATAACATTTACTGTAACATTATTTTTGACACTGTTATTTATAACACGAGTTTATCATATTCACCTGAGAATGAACTTTTCAAGCAATGAGGAAAACCACCAAGACCAAACATATTTATAGCCCTTTTTTTGAGTGGTGGGGGATGCAAACAACAAGTGAAGTAGTATATAAAGTGTTAGTACCAACCTGGGAAAAAAAAATAGCCAAACTGCTGTTAGGAAGGGTAAGAGCTGAGTGCAGTGCCCGGGAGGTGGGAGATGCGAGCGATGTGCTCTGCCGTGTCCTTTGACTGGCTCCTTTTGCCCTAAAAGCCCCTCGTGCCCACCTCAGCAGTGATGTGTCTCCCCCAAGGACAAGCTGGGTAACAGAAACCTATAGACATGGCGTTGCATATTATTTACTTGTCTTTTCTTACCTGGCATTTCTTCTGTTTTACTTTCTAGACTATTTCTAAATACATTTAAGTTATGTGGCACAGCATTAAAACAACCCGTGAAACTAATGGTGTCTGGAAGAAAACACTGGTGGCTGGTCATAACCACACACTATTCACTGTGGTCCATATCTTGACCAGGTAGAAGCTAGCATACCTTCCCTGAAGTCAGTGGATTTATACTTCAGATTTTTTCCATTTTTCTTGTTTTATGTAGACTTCTCATCATTAAACAAATTAATAAATTTCAAAAATGAGGAGGTAAGAATTTGTCCTATTGATGGGTAATATTTACTTAATAGTTTAGATTAATAGGGATACTTATTTGTCTGGTTTCCATTTCAAATTCTTACTATAAGAATATTTTATATCTAGAGACTTTCAAAGGGCCTTGGGGTTTACATTTTTCCAAAACAGAAGCTTAATAGTATTATTCTGTCCATCAGTGCTGCCAAAACACAAATTAAAAATCTTCCTGTTCGTCTTCTGTGACAGCACCAGCTGAAGATAAGAATTGGACTGTAGAAGCTCTACTGTAATCAGTATTTGAAGCAAGACTGTCATCAGTATTTGATTTTTTTTTTTGTCACTTTAAACTGTTTCCATTCCCACATCAAAATAGCTGAAACATTAAGTGTATACTAATTATGTGGAAAACGCATAGTACCATGTTGCATTTGCACAACGTACCTTTACTTCTAACTGTAAAAATTCTGCTACATTTTGATGTGACAGTATGATGCATCTGTTGCACAAAAGAGCCATAGGCTTCTGTCTGTATACTCTGCACTGTCTGTATAAACGGGAAAATCCTTGCAATGTGGGAACATGCTGAGAGATCTCACCCTGAAAATATTTCTACTATATAAATCATGTGCAATTTTGCTTTTTTGAGTTCAGCCATCTCAAGAAACATCCTTTTATTTTTTGGTCTTCCACTTCAAGAAATGAAATGGCAGAGATCAAACGCACATGATTCTTAGCTTCCTCATGTTCCTTCCTCTCAAATCCTAAAAGCCTTTTTATTTGCTTTCAGAACAGAAAGGAAATAGCTCTATTTTACTTAATCCCTCATATACATAAAGTGGCCAAGACTAATTCACCTGAAAAATGATGAATATGAATAGGCTATTCACATTAGAAAACAATCCTGTGAAGATATACAGGGTATCTTGCTTAACTTGCTGCTGAGGTCAGCTTTTAGATCACAACTTTGTGGTCACAGGTGAAAATAGTGCTCTGTTCTGAATAATGTTTTAATTGTGCAGTAGTGATTGATTTTTTACAGGTCCAGCCTGAGGATAGGTTGGCTTCTAAAACTCTGGGAACACCAATCAGTTTTGGAGATTGTTCTCATGATTAATAATCCTCCTACCTTTCTTGCACTTCTGATGAGGTGTGCAGAAAGCGCCCTTGGTAACCTTAAGCCACCATCATGTGCTACACAGATCTGAAGTTGATGCAAACCACTTTTTACTAGGAACCTTTTAGAAATAAGATAGGAAGTAAAATATAAATAAATTTCTCTTCTGATAAGAGTATCTTTCGTCTAGGAATGTAAATATGAATCACATCCCTGATGTGCTGTCTGTGTCATGGATTTTCTACTAAACCGTTGATGAATAAGCTTTTCCTAGCAGGAGACACGTTCATTTGCATCATCGTAGAAATAAAATATTTCTTAATAAGAGATTAAGCATAACAAAAAGTCAGAAGCATTGTTTCTCTTTAATAATGAAAAAAATATTATTTTCAAAAAATATTTGAAGAAATTTCTTACTTGAATCTTAACTGCACAGTGTTACAAGTGTGTTTTCTATTTCTCTTTGCTTTATGGCAGGATGTCTGTTACTATATATTGGTTATTTGTGTCTCTTCACTGATAGATTAAATTTCTCTCCATTCTACAACCTTATCAGTAGGTGTATGTGTGTGTGTGTATGGGAACTAATTTATTCCCCTACTGGATCTTCTAGAACCACCAGGCTCTCTGTTACATAAACCCGTGCATTTGGAAGTGCTTGCTGAGAAGGGAATGTAAGAGGTGTGGGCTCACAATGTGTTAGGAAAAGACAAAGATACTTTCAAAAATGGCTGTACAAAGTCAAAATACTAAGGGTCTCCAGCTGTTCGATATTCTTTCTCTGCTCAAAATTGCTGATCCTGTAGCTGAATTAGCAGCAAAAATTATGTGAGGACTCCCATCTATTTCAATGAAAAGTGATGCAGCCTAATCCACCAGCAAATATTGAAAGCTTTCCATCTCTGTGTGTGAGGAAATTAGTAAGGGAATAGGAAATGTCACTTGTTGCTCTTCTAACAGGAGAATTAATGATGACTAAAAGAAAAACAGTTATTTTAGGAGAGCTTGGTTTGTTTCTTTTTTTTGCTCGGTTTTATGTGGTGACTTTTCAAAGAGATGGAATGCAACCAAATTTTGGGTTTCCAGGCCACTGATGTATATGTGTGTGTATATATGTATATATATGCAATTGCAGTTTGCTTTTTGAACATGGTTTGAGCAAGGATTGACATGTGTGACTGGAAATATATTTTCATTCTCTGAAATGTAATCAATGATCCTCAACTTTTTCTTCAAATCAGAAAACCTGTGTGAATTTCAAACACTGTGTGGGGAAGTGCCTGGTCAGCATTTGCATTTGATAAATATACATAAATCAGTAAGAATGTGTAAAATCAATTAACTAAACAAATCATGCATAGCACTTGAAAGATGTAATTCTAAGCGCTGCAGATGCAGTCATCTGCATCTCCAGTTATGTTTACCATGATAAGGAAATTTATTTATACATTTTAACATGCAAGATATTTGCCAGAGACTAAATTTAAGTTTCTCTTAAAATTAACAAGAGAGTTCTGTTTCATAATCACTCATGTATGTTTTGATTAGTGAGAAGTCCAACATTTCCTGGTACTAACATCTACAGTAATGCATAGTTCAAACTTTCGAACGCAATTAGAAAAATTTAATTAGGGAAACAAGTATAACATTAATTGAATTTTCTGTATGCGCTGTCTGATTTCCATAAATAGAAATGGCAAAACTGTGTTGAAAGAGCATTTCAAATTTTTGCATACATTCAATAGCAATATCTATTCAAAGCCTGTACAAATGTAGGGAAAGAAGAAAAAGACATAGGAAAGCTTCAAAGCATTTTCATTGTGGTTTCTTGGTTTGCTGAGAAGAACAGGCATGAGACCATTTCAAAGCATGATACCCTCTTACTGTATCTAGTGGCATTCTGTGGACTTCGTTCACTGTTCTCCTGCATCCTAAATGAGAATTGTGGTGGTGCAACATAGTACTTCACATCTGTTTAACACTAATGCAAATGATTAAACAAACAACTCGTTAAACAGAGATTGTAGATACACTGTCAGTTGGGAGTTGAGGATATGAGATGATAATGTTCTCATTTAGGTTCTGGAGTTGCTAGTGGTTGTGACAGGTGCTCCTGAGAGGGGAAAAAGTGAAGTGTTGATCTCATCTGGCTTCAAATCTGGGTGATGTTCTTCCATTTGAGACTGCCTTTGTGACCTGGCAAAGTGTAACTGCTGTGAGAAAGCAGCAGATGTCTGTGTGTGTTTCTGTGTGTGTACCTGCAACAGAAGTTACCCAGCAGCTGGGGCAGGCCCTAGGCCAACTGTGCTTCAGGTGTTGGTGCCATCAGAGCACAGCTCTGCCTAGCAGTTTATTGCAGTAGCCCAGTGGTGAGGGTGGCCCAGGAGAGATGTGTGCTTCCACTGCTCCCTGAGCATCCTCTGCCCCTGGGGACGAGAGAGAAGCTGCGATCCTGTGCAGCATCTGGGGAACCATCTGAGGAAACCTGCCAGGTCTGCCCTCAGGAGGTCTGAGCCTCATGGCACCCCATAGAAATAAATTAGTAAGTGTTCAGGCTACTTAAATGTCCTTTTGGAAGATTCTTGTCTGTAGCTCATGATAGTATTACAAAAGTGATGATTTCTCAAAATCTAGACGTTGTACTAAAGCTATCCTTTAGCTTAGCTCATTCAGAGATAAAGATGAGGACATATGGAGATTCAAGGAAAGAACTTTTAGCATTTCAAAAAGGAAGTTACTGTCAGCCAGATAAAGACGTTAAATGGTCTTTATAATTTTAACATTTTTCTTCCCCTAAAAAATTCCTAACTCCTCATAAGGAAGAAGTCATTGCAATAGGACTTCCAGAATCTTTCATATTTTTCTCGTTTGACTGTTTACTGTCTACCAGAGAACTGGACACAAGTAGTTGCTGTAAAGCCTACCTTTATTTTTTAAGTTTTGAAAGGATGCAAGGGTGTAGTGGCAGGGGGAACTCTATCCCTTAGATGATTCCAAGCATTTTAGTAACAGTACATTGCCAATGTCATTTTCAGCCAATATTTTCAAACACTGTAGTACAATGTCTTTTTTATGTCAAAAGTTTATGAAGGTTGAGGTGTCAGAAATTATTTAAATATACTTCTTCAATCTTATTTCAAAATCAAATCTATAGTAGTCTTCTTATGGTGCTGAAGCCATATACAGATGAGGTGAACCCTTTCTGAATAACTGTAAAATGGTCAGAATGACTATTTAATTAGGAAGGGGACTCAGCCTACTTCCAAACTAATAGCAGTATAAATATTCAAACTTCTAGGAGCAGCACAGAAATCTAGGTGTCAATGTAATCTTAATTTCCCTAGACATCAGGGTTTAAAATAATTTAGAGCCTACAGTAAAAATCAATTTAGGGAATTACCTTAGAATCCTTGTTGTCTGCATTCAAACTGATATTGCTTTGATTGAAGCTTGTTTATTTTCATAGGCGTACTGAAAAATTATTTGTTTCTCTAAATGCTGTGGTTTACAGCTAATGAAGGTAGGTAGGCCACACAAGTATAAAATAGAGAAGTCTTTTCTTAATATGCACAGTACAAGTCACAAGCCCAACTTGAAATCAGTAGGTTTTAAGATTGGAAAGATACATCAACATCTACTCACATTCTCCAGTACTGATATGGATAAAGTTTCTTGTTCATGTATGAGTGTCCTCAAGTATGCACTTGTTTGTTTTTTCTTCTGTTTTTGTATGATAATGAGGTAATAGATCATGCTCGTAACAGAGTAATATTGCAGGAGAGAAAATAGGGTGGGTAAAGACATAACAAAAATCAGTGGATGAGTATTTTCTTAGGTTTTTTTTTGTTGTTGTTGTTTTGTGTTTTTTTGTGGGTTTTTTTTGTTGTTGTTTTGGGGTTTTTTTGTCTGTTTGTTTTTAAATAATGAATGTGCAGCAAACTAGGACCTAGCATTAGTATTATGATCTCTTTGCTGTTTTGACTTGAATTTGGATATCCAAATTAAGGAGCATTTTAATTAGTGTAGCAGTTTTGATTGTCATTGTAGAGGAGTTTTGATTGTTGTTGTTTGCCTTCATTGTAGCCCTTGTGACAGTGCAAGCAAGGCTTGTGGAACAAGAAGTCATATCCCAGTCTTCTTGACAGTTGAGTATCTTGTGCATTAGAAATACAGGACCTTTTAATAACTGGTAAGGAATCAGTGCGGGCAAAGTCTACAAGAAAAATATATCCTTTTTTTTTCATTGAGAAAGGAGAATTAAGTGTTCACAGCTACTGTTCTATCGCTTGTGCTTTTTCATACACCCCTCAGAAGGAAGTTAGCAAAACGTGCGACACATACTTTATGAAGAAATATTTTATAAACAGGTTTCTAATACACATAGGACATTTCACTGGGCTTCGAGGGGAGTTGGTTTAAGAGAGGGGTTGTGGCTTGTCTGGAAGGCAGCGTTTCACATAATGATATGTTTTTTGTGTGTTTCATTTGTTTGTTTATTATATGTATATGAAAGAATCATGCCAAGGTTTTTTTGGTGAGTGCCTTTTTAAAGGATCAGCTCGTATGTCCTTATGGGCTGGTTTGTTCACTGTTACTTTTGATAGGTTTAATCATATGCATGGATGAAAAGCTTGCATAAACCACAACTTTTCTCTTTTGGTTCATGTGGACTCTGCACTACTTATACTTGTTGCAGGTTATTTTAAACGTTTTCCTGAACTGTTAATTTTTTTCAGTATCAGACAACACTTCTCAATTTAAAATAAATAATTACATGACAGGATGCAGCATAAAGCTCAGACAATTTGACCAGTCATTTGTGGTTCTCTCCTCTCAACTGTTGCTGCATATCTGAAGCACAAAATATGCTGTTAGTATTAATCAGCCATAGTATTACATCATTTATTGATAAATAGCTACAGATTAGTAAATAATGGCTCAGTTGGGAAAGAGCTGAACCAATGAGGGTGTTTTCATGCATTTTGTTAAAAAAAAAAAATAAAAAATCATAAGTGTTTCATAAATGGGAACATTCTTGAGCAAGCTTGCTTACTTGATTACCGTACATAAGTGGTTTAGGTGGCTATTCCAAAAGCACTGTAAATGCCAAGTGTATTTCCCTTAATCTTTAGAGTTAATCTTCATCATTCTGGAACCTCATTAAAGTCTTGATCTTGAAAATTCCCCAGTCAGATATGCTACCTGTCTCTCTCAAATCTCAGTGAGTTCTTTAGCGTGTTTTCCCACCAAGTATGGGTTCATTTTGCTGATGGACAGAGGTGAGCAAGCCTGTGGATCCAAAGTCTTTAGGTCCCTGATGTATCAGTCTGGACCACTCCTTGTGCTCAGCACTCACTGGTATTATGCATGGGGTATGACAGTAATGAAATGTTTTGTATCCTTTTTCTGCATAACTCTGTCAAGATGGCCAAAAAGGTTTGTAGTAGCTTGAATGTTTTTATTCTCACAGTTAATTAGGAGAAAGTAAGTGTTGAAGCTCTGTGCATTAAAATTGTTTTCTTGTAATCAATCATCCAATTGAGGAATAATCTTTGACTGTGACGAATCTACCAGAGGTGTGGTCTAGGTGTGCTACAAAGGTGTGACTAAGCTTAAGTCAGTGCTAAGTCAGTGTGACTAAGCAATAATCACCCCCCCCAGTTCCTTCACCTTGCTGTATATAACAAGTCTATATTATTCCTGGAATTCATGCAAATCTTACATGAATGCTAGGAGCAGTCAGTGTCCTCATATTAAAGGAAGAGCACATTCTACCGGTCGCATCTTGTCTTCTGCTTCATAGGTCTGAAACAACCATTCCCTAATTAATCAGTAGTCTCACTAATGCCAGCTAGAATTATGATTCTCTGTATCACATATTTATCACATGATTACAGTACACAGTAAATGATCATAATTTGCTAGCAGTAACAACATAGTCAAGCCAGATACCCTTTACGAATGTGCTGCATCTTACAAACTGTGAATATCTTTGTATCGCTTTCCCTCCATTAATATTCTCTATTGAAAAATCATCTATCCTACTGTTTCAAATTGTAACTATTAGGAAATAAGTGGCCTGGATAATGCATTGGCTTATTAGTTGTAAATGGCGAAAGATACATGATACATAGGTACAGCTTTCCAGAAATATTTTTAAATTAAGGTTTATATAAAAATGATGTTGCTTGTTTTGTTTTGATTCTGGCATCAAAAATTCATTTATTATTGAGCTTTGTTTGACATTCCTTCACATTCAAACTTCTTGGGATTCTGAATATAATCACAGCAGATATGTGTATATCTCTTATTGCTTGGCTGAGCACAGAAGACTTAGAAGCAACCCTAGAGGAAAAATCCACTCACTTGATGCATTCTTTGAAATCATTAATGATTTCTGGCTGCAACAGTGGGTCATGCTAGCAGAACAATGTAATTAACCTTTTCTATTAATTAAATGTGCAAATATGTATTGCACACAATTTGGATAGAATTATTTCTTCTTCAATGTAGGTTTAGTCGGGATAAAATAATTTTCTAACAGCTGCTGTGTGGCTCGAGAATTTGAAACAGCTTTTACTCTCCTTAAACCAGCTATCAGATACCTGGGGCTAAGAATGGCTAAATGTGAAATGTAGTCATATATTATTATATACAGGATCAGTATTTCAAAAGGCCATCTAAGCTCTTTGAGAACAGAAGGATTTGCCATTTTTTCTGTAAACCACAAAAGCAGCATAGCTAGGAATACTTATTTTTCTTGTCACTTAGAGTTTCGCAGACAAGCTTCTGTGTAATGCAAAGATGGCATATGAGTAAATAAATTACTCATATAGCCATCAATAATTGGGAAGGCTCTTTGGTAATTGTGGAAGGGGAAAAATCTTGCATAAGCCATAAAGGTAAAATGTGCCATAAGAAAAAATTAGTAGCATCTACAAAAGGTGAGAGTTCATTAGCCATTTGTACATAAATTTGTGGAAAGCATTCCCTTTTCTTCCTTTCCTTAAGTCCAAGGGTGAGCGCACTCCATATCTTTTGGAGAGAAAAGAGTTATATTTCCATTATTGAAGAAATGTGGCTCTTTGTCTTACCTATTTAAAGCACAGACACATGATGAAAAGGCAACACATTGAAATTCAACAAGCTTTACTGAAGAAGTAATGCACAGTGCCAGCTATAGATGCCATTAGACTGCTTGTGTCCCAGGAGACTGCTGCATGTCCTGAAGGCATGTGAAAACTCACAAGGCAATGAACTTGGGAGAGATCTCTACAGCTTCTGTAGATAGTTCTACCTGGAGGGATACATAGGACCCAAAAGATGGAGAGGAATTTCTGAGGAACAGAAGCTTATTTATAACATGCCAAAAATTACTTCAAAATAATTGGATGTTCTTGTTTTTGCCTACATTGTCCAGAGGTGGGGGCTGGCCAGGCTCCTGTATGAATTAATTTGTAGTTCAGCCTGCATGTGAGTTGCAATAAAGGTTTCTTGTTTGCAAGACAAAAAGAGAAAATTTGAGGAGTTTGTGACAGAAGCAAAAGTACAGTTGAAAGTGTGGCAACAGAAATAGTTGGGTGAGAGACTTAGCCAGGAATTGCTATACACATAGGAAACCCACTTAGCTACTGGTATAAAAATTCATATGGCAGCCTTTTGACTGACTTCTATTAAAATCAATGATGTAGCATGAAAAATTATCAATTATTGCTTCTGTTAGAATGGGAAATAAACACAATTTTATAGAAAAACCCCTCCACCAGGCTTGTAGAATTGCATGTGTTAAATTAAAAATATTGTAGACTTCTGTAAAATAAATGAGTAAATTGCACACTTGAAGGGAAATCATATAAATACTTCCATCACTGAATATAGAGGTAAAAGTTTCCCCTAAGAGGGTCACATGGGTATTTTTTGGCTTTGTGGGGCATGCTAAAAACAGAGGAAGGTTTGCAGGAGTGAAAGTACTAAGTGTCGGATACCATAACATTTTAAAATCAGCTTGTATTTTTCTTCCCCTGTTACCAAACAAAGTTTCTTTATTTTTTCTTTTAACTTTTCCTTCTTTACCTCCTATAGATTTGTTCTGCAGTCAGTGTGTTGCCTTTTACAAGTCAGTAATTTTTCTCATTTATACTTGTATACATTCTACAAAATGATTACCTATACTGTGGGACATCAAATTTACTGTTTCTTGAGTTTAACATCAGAAAAAATAAACAGCTTGCCAAAACAGAGAATGAATCAAAAGCTGATTGATACTGACAGCAAGTTTAGGAATAAATACTCAGGGTTGGGGTTTTTTTGTACAACAATGGTCTTGGCTTTTTGTTAAAGACTAAGGTAACTGAAAAGCAATTCCAAAAGAGTCCAATTAGCTGGCTGCATTTTAAAAATAAATCCTAATACTATACTAATCTGTATTGCTATATTATTTCTTATGGAATTTGTCTTAGTAGTGTATGAAATGACAAAATAAGGAAAAAGAAGAAAACCCCAGCCTTCTTGTCCTTATGAATCAGTAAATCAATATTTTGGAATGAATAATTTTGTAAGAAAGCAACGTAAAATATTTCTCTCAGAATTTCAAAGTTGTCCTATTTTATGTTACAAACACCTAAGTCATGACTGATGTGGAGGCACAACTTTTAACTATATGTCTTCTACATAGTTATTCTTGGTAGGGCATGGGATTGGTATTTATGTGCCTGATATTTTCTTCTGCACACATAAGACCAGTATAATGTAATGAAGTGTTTTCAATGGAAAATATTCTCTTCCTTGTCTGCTTAAGGCAAACTCTTTTCCCTAGACCTTCAGTTTCTAGGTTTACCACTTTAGTTAGGATGTGTTAACTGTGGATTCAAATATATGAATCTTCCTCTTGACATGTTTTTATAGGAAGCCTGGACAACACAGATGGTATCTGATCATCCATTCAGAAGAATTAAAATAGGTCAAGTATGATAGTGCGCATTGGCTACAGAAGCTGGCTTACTTACAAATTGATTTACTATCCCAACAACAATTTTTTCATTACATGGTGAACAGCATTGCAAAATAAAGAATGACATTTTGGTCACTGTATGTGTGTGCAAGCAGCATGTCACCACTGGTGAATATTACAAGCAAAAGATAGATCCAGAAAAATCAAGGGACTACATGCTTATTGTTTTTATCCTTGCAGGGAAGGAAGTTATAGCTAATAAACTATATTTGGCTTCTTAGAATGGATGTTTAGCATAGGCAGAACACCTGCATCCAGTTGCATCTGTGATCTCTGGCACAAATACCTGTGTTCAGCTATGTGGAATTATACTACTTTGATACCATTGTGCTGTCTGCAGTATCTGGAATGGCACTTCATCATGCTATCACGACAGGTAATACACGCAAACTAATTATGACTAGGATGTGTCAATATTTGAATGATAAATGTCATAGGAATTGCAAATTATTGCCTCCTGAGGTATTCATCTACTGTCTCAGCGTGATTTCAGGGAGCTCAGAGCCTCTGTGTTTTGGATCAGCTAGTCTATAACAATTCAAAAGGTCTATATCAACTGTGATCCCGTGATACCTTTTGTAAATAGGATCACTAACCCCAATATGCTGCCCAAATAACGAGTTCTAATAACAGTCAGTGAAGCCAAATTCCCCCTGTATTCAAATGTCAGGTATAACCTTCTTCACTTCCTCCTGTGCTGTTTTCCTCTTAAATCTCACGAAAACAAAAGCATTCAAGACTTGAAGAAATCAAACCTTATTCCAAGCATAGCTTTTTCTACTTTTGCCTGTTATTCCAAGAGATGTTGCAAAAGCTAACCTGAATGCTGTCTACTGATTTGCTGTATGCCTAGACTGAGATTTCAAAGTCATTAAGTTACTTAGTCCTCTTATCCATCACAATTAGAACTGGACACCCAAATATCTTCAAGTCTAGACATATTGATGGAAGATAGAGTCACTATTCTCTCATGGAAGATTATCGTTAATAATTAGGATTAAGGCATTGGCATGCATATTAGAAATCACTGCAGCCAAAGAACTCCTTTATCACATGAATCTGCAGTAGGTGCACAGACAGCTCATCAGTAGCTGTGCTTGCTTCTATAAACTGCTTCCTTTTCTTAAAATGAGGTGTATAGGACACGGCAGCTAATAACAAAAGGCAATCTCACAGCAGAGCAGCAGCGATCTATTCCAGTTCTGAATGTAAAGGTGGAAAAGCAGCTGAAAACAGTAGCTCAGACAGGCAAAACAGAAAATTAGCAAGTCCAGTTCTGAGTTTGAAGCATTTCTGAATGTTGCAATACCAATTCTGCATTTATGTATTAGTATGTGTATTAACATAAGGATGTCTGTCTCCTTCCCAGAATCTCAGATGCATTATTTCTTTTCTATATTACTCTCTCTATGGCTTTGCACCATTGATTTGAATAAAACTGCACGGTTTAAGGGCCATGATCCGGATCAATTCCAGCTCACTTGGAAAGCAGATAGTCTGAGACCATTTAGAAATCCATCACAGGGAAAAATAGTCATCTTTGAAAACCAGCTACTGAGATTTAGCTTATTGAGCTCCTCTGGAGGCAGAAAATTTGTGAGGGACTTGCCAAGAAAAAAGAAGGGGGCTGTGTAGATGTTGCGGGGTTTCCACCACTCCACAGACTCGTTAGAACAGCCCAGAGACTGGAGGCAAGGACAAGAGAAGGCTGAGAAATATGGCCAGTGGTATAAGCAGATTAAGAGCCACCTAGTAAAGAACAGACATCAATATAGCATGAGAATGAGCATGTCTCCTAGTTTCAAAATGTCAGATAAGAAATGATCCTGTGCATGTGTGGCATGGAGCTGGCCATGGAGTGATTAAAATGGTAGTCAAATCTTGTAAGCAGCAGTGAAGAGCTCTTTAGAAAAGGAAATCAATTTATACTGAGTTTGTAAAATTTTAAATGTTTTTTATAAATATATTTCAATTATAGTTTTTTTTGTTGTCAGTATCTTGCTGGAGTGTTTCTCTGGAGTACTCTGCTCCTCCCTGAATTAAATATGTATTGAATTTTTAGTGTCCAGTGCCAGGGTATGATATAACAGCAAATTTGAAAGCTATCAGTGCCATATACACAGGTCTGTTTGTTTGGGTTTTGGTGTTTGTTTTTTTGTTTTTTTTTTGTCTGCGGTCTGTTTTTTTGTTGGTGGTGGGTTGTTTGTTTGTTTGTGGGGGTTTATGTGTTTTTTGTTTTGGTTTTTTTTTAATACTAATAATGAAAAAAAAAAGCTTCTTGGTGTTGGTGGGAATTTTGTAGGCTTTCCAGCCAGGTCTTTAGTATATCAAGCCAAGTGTTTTACTGTGTGTGGCTTATGCTCTAATTCATTTCCATGTGAAAGACTTTCAGTAATTGTAGTGCTTCATGACTTCCTTCTCCTTCATTTTTTCCAGGGTGACACATTCTTATTTTGTTTTGCCTGGGTTCTGTCTTTGATAGTGATGTGATTCTAAATTAGTCTCTGGCCTGATTTAGAAATATGTCTTTCTAAGTTCTTCAGGTTTTCTTCAATGCACACTGAATGAAATACTGTAGTATAATGGGAATAGTATAATGGTATATTACTGGCTTTTCTTAAACCTTACACAGTCACATCTTGTATCTGTACTTTTTCTGTAAAAGGAAGCTGAATTCCAGTAGAATATGTTATATCAAATTTAATTAGCATTTTGCTCTTTCAGCATTCCTTTTTAATATCCATTTTAATCACCAGTCTTCATGTTCTTGGTCTGATTACAACAAAAAGCAAAACTATTTTTAAAATTCTGTCATCTCTGTAATGGAAACTGGCATTCTTGAATAAATATTCATAAAAAGTTTGTTGCATAAAATGTGCTGAATATAAACAAAATGTGATGGCAGTCTGGACTGTCAAAGAATGAACTACAGAAGGAATTGCATTTTGAGAAGAAGTCCAGGCCACTCAGTGATTCAGATGTTAACAGCTCCAACAGTGAACAAGCAGTACCACGTTTCTTGTCTTTGTAACATTGTGAAATTAATTAGATTAAAACCTGGTATTAACTGTGAAACTCTTGAACATTAGTTAAAATACTGCGGTAGTGGATATTCCACATCTGTGTAAAACAAAGATAACAAACATTGGTATCATTGTGACAGAACAGAAACAAAACATACCAAGGAGTTCTCTGTTTTTAGCTATAAAAGGCTTAAATCACAGTGATAACATAAGACTTTTTTTATACCGTCATGTTCTCCTAGAAAAAGTTATATTCCTTTCATGTATCACTCCTCAAATTTCAATGAAAACCCTTATAACAGAAGATTTTGAACCATAGTAGAGCCAAAATAAAATTTGATGGAAGTGTATAGTATAAACACAAACTGTGAAAAAAAATTGAGCTTTCTTTATATTCGGGCACCTTGAGATGTTAAAATAATCTGTATTATATCTACCTAACTTTTTAAAATATCACAGTTGATGTTGACAAGGAAAACATCCTGGGTATCATTAGCTGTTCTTGAAAGAAAAAAATATTTGCTTAAGTGTATGATTCATATTGATGAGTACTGTTAAATCAGAGAGAGGTGGATATATTTATTATGATAACAATTAAACTCCTGAATTTCTTTGGTGCTTTGTAGGAACTGGCAAGTAATATGGTAATGGAGACTACAAAGCTTTTGTTTCATGCTTGTTTGCAGCGATAACTATTTCATGAGATATAATGAGGCAGAATAAAAAGGAAAACAACTGTTGGTACTTTAATAGCCTGTCCTGTAGGACAGCTGGAATTTCAGAGCTTTAAGTCTATTATGCAGAGTGTGAAATTTATGAAGAATCTGCTTTTCTGCCTTTTTCTTTTATTCCTCTATTTTTTTTTATTTTTCTATTTTCTTCCTGTAACTTCACATGAAAGATTGGAAGTTATCCTCCCTCCCTTAAATAGAATATTATGTAGTATACTGTTGTGCTAGTCATAAAGTCCTTTGCTTAGATTGTCATCTACAGACGTTTGTGTAGCTTTTGAAGTTTTGAAGTCTTGGATGTGGAAATGCTTAATCTGTCCTGCATAGTTAAGGTAAAAGCACTGGATTTCCACACCTGTCTCAGCATTTGTTATAATTTAACACTTGCAGAGTAAACATCTCCACAATCTACCAGGCAATATTGGAGTATTTCTATATTATATTTCTATTAGAAGTAAAATCAGTCTAATGCAAAATTAAAAGGCAGAAGAGCCACTACAAACAGTTTATTTGGGATTGTCCTTTGAAGAAAGAATTGGGAAAGCAGGTTGACGCAGATCAAGAATACATGAGTCTCAACGTAGTTTTGGGGGTAGACTTTTTGGTGTTTGTAAAAAGATGCCCAGTTTGATAGCCTGAGTAAAGACAGAGTCATCCTTATGGCAGACAGTTTTTTTCTATAAAGTGCATCAAGTGCATCAGTACAAATAGCCACAAGGGCCAGTGCTGTAGAGTGCCAAATGAAAAGAAAAAGGGAAATGGAACAGAAAATGTGTTATTCCTTACCTGGGATTGCCAGGTAAAATTGACCTGAGCACATCATTTTACAGCACAACCCCTAACAACCAATCTCTACAGTTGCCCACTCAGTTCAAAATTGCTCTCAGAGCACAGAATTGCAGAGAATATCCAATGTTATCATTTCCAACATCTGCTATAGTAAATCCAGGTCAATAAATCTTAAGGATTCATTCTGCTTTTGCTGTAAAGCACACATCCAGGAAATTCAGAGTGCTCTAGGGAGTCCTTAACATGTTGAAGCAAGTTTTACAGGGAAAAAGAGTTTCTAAAAAAATATGAAACAAAAAAGGATCAAAAGTTTTAATTTCAGCTGACTTTTGTGTTGTATATATTATCTCATTTTGCATCCGCATAGCGAGGTTATTGTTACACTGCAGTATATCAGTGAGTGAATTCACATTAAAAATGCAAAAATGAAAGGTACAAAGAAAGATTCAATGTAATTCCATCTGCAAGGGAAAAAACAGTGCAAGTAGGACCAGTATAACTTCTAGTTATAGAAGTGATTGGAAAGCTGCAATAAAGATTCATATCTGACAAATATGAACCTACCAAAGTAAAGAAAGGAAAAAATAAAGAAGGACAGAATTGTAGTCACATGTATGGAAAATTACAAAAGAAGTTAAGAGAGAAGCCTATTTTGGGTACTCAGTTGTAGAGTTGACAGAATTCCTCAATCGATTTCTTCCTCCTCTATTCTATCTGCTGTTGGAGTTTCTGCATATCCTTGGGCTTTCAGAGATTCAGTTTATTCAACAAAGTAGTGAAGATTGTGCACTTCTGAGTAGGAAAATTACAAGGGTGTAAGCATATATTTACAGCAGGGAGATAATGAAGGGGCTCAAAGGGGTAGAAGTTTCAGGAGTTTTATAACAAAAACTGATGTGCCTGTTGCAGTACTGACATTATCTTGCCTTTTCATATTCAAGTACAGATAGCAGTTGTAAGAAAATTTGAGACAAAGCTCATTCTTACAGATGTCATTCTTTTCCTGTAGTAAACATGAACTGACTAAACAAGATAATTTTAAAATTAATGCAAGATGATGTTGTTGATATAATCTTCAACAGAATAAAAAGAGATTAAACGTTTTGCTGAGAGTCTGAAAATGCTCTGGGGACACTTTCTGTCCTTATACTGCACACAGAAAAAATGGTTTGCAGAATGTAATAGGCTTATTTCTCATTCTGTAAACAACACGTTAGATCTTGTGTCGTTTAAGAAAAAGTATGTTATAAAGTAATGCTGTAAATTTTACATGGCATTATTCTGATCCACTGTGACAATGTAGATACTATGAAAAGGAATAAGAAAAATTGCTTTTTTAAGCACTATTAATCTGCCTGGGTTTGAAATTTTTAATATTTAAAGCAATGTAAAACCATTTTATCATCCATTAAACAACTTCCAAGCTTTGATTTTTTTTTTTATTTCCCAGATTTACAGTTTTGTTGTTTCACTGTTATTTTAGGTTGTCCACTGATTCTGCAGCTACTTGTGCAATAATAGAAAAGAGCTTTTTTGCTGGGAAAAAAAAAAGTCCTTCATCTGGGTCTGAGATTGTCTCTTTAGGTGGTATTTTGTTCCTTCTGCTCTCATGAACATCTATTGAAATGGATTATGAAAAATGCCTTGCTACAGTAGTGTGAAGGTAATTTTATTCATAACAAGAAGAGAAAGATTCTGTTTAATACATCTAACTTCTTTTAGTCGAAGATCAGGTTAAAAATATCTGTTGAATTTGCAGTCTCTCTGAGGTTAAATATCTTTATAATTCTCTTCATCTACATTAATAATTCTCCTTGCCAACATAGTCAAGTTTATTTGTTCCAAATCAGAGACATTTGGCAGATATAAACAGTATTATTCCGTTGTCAGTTTATAAATATAAATAGACTGGTTGTCTATTAATAATATATTTCTAGGTCTGTGATATCCACTTTTGTCTCCTACACAGATACTTACATGTATGGGTATGGGCTCATTTACAATTATCTTTTTTAATCCTTTGCTATGGTGCATATAGATGTGAGGTGATTATAAACATTTTTGTATTAATTTTTTTTTCTATTGTTCACTATGTATGTGCCTGAATGTCTGTATGCATGTGCACAAACATTAAATGTACCTGTTCTTTTATCACAATGAATTAGATAATAGAATAATAGAATTGTTTAGGTTGGAAAAGACCTTTAAGATCATCAGGTCCAACCATTAACCTAGCACTGCCAAGTCCACTACTAGACCATGTCCCTAAGTGCCACATCTACTACCTTTTAAATACCTTCAGGGATGGTAACTCGACTGTTTCCCTGGGCAGCATGTTCCAGTGCCTGACAACCCTTTCAGTGAAAATTGTCTTCCTGGTATCCTATCTAAACCTCCCCTGGTAAAAGCTGAGGCCATTTCCTCTTGTCCTATTGCTTGTTACTTGGAAAGAGAGACTGATACCCACCTTGCTACAATCTCCTTTCTGGTAATTGTAGAGAGTGATAATGTCTCTCCTCAGCCTCTTTTTCTCCAGGCTAAACAGCACCAGTTCTCTCAGCTGCTTTTCGTAAGACTTGTGCTCCAGGTCCCTCACCAGCTTCGTTGCCCTTCTGTGAACTTGCTCCAGCACCTCAATGCCTTCCTTGTAGTGAGGGGTTCAAAACTAAACACAGGATTCGAGCTGGGGCTTCACCAGCACTGAGTACAGGGGAATGATCACTGCCCTGGTCCTGCGGACCACACTATTCCTGATACAAGCCAGGATGCTGTTGCCCTTTTTGGCCACCTGGGAGCACCGCTGGCTCATGTGAGCCGGCCATTGACCAGCACCCCCAGATTAAACAGAACTGGCCCCAAAACTGAGCCCCAGGGAACACCACTTGTCAACGTCCACCAACTGGATTTAACTCCATTCACGACCCCTCTTTGAGCCTGGCCATCCAGCTAGTTTTTTACCCACTGAAGAGTATGGCCAATTTCTTTGAATGGACAATTTCTTCAGGAGAATGCTATGGGAAATGATGTCAAAGGCTTTACTGGAGTCTAAGTACACCACATTCACAGCCTTTCCCTCATCCATTAAGAGGTTCACCTTGCCATAGAAGGAGGTCAGATTGGTCAAGCAGGACCTGTCTTTCATAAACCGATGCTGACTTGGCCTGATTGCCTGGTTGTCCTATGCATGTTATTTGGAAGTTGTACTTGTGATTTATAATCACTCAAGAAACAGTAGTCCGCTAGTCTGTGTTAAACTATTAACATTATATCATTACATCAACAACATTGTTCTAACAGCAGATATTCAAGTAGACTTGAATCCTTTTTCATTTTTATTTATTCTTTTTTCCATGAGTTAATTAAATATTTTGCATGCAATCTTCTAGTTTAACAAAAAAATGTAGCAATAGAATAATTTCAAACACATATCTTCTTAAAGTTTACTAGGATTTCGATAATAAATTCAAGGTAATGTATAAATCACTTTCACAAGAATGTGTGTACAGCATTTTATTCTTACACTTTAAAATATTTTATGTGCCCTCTGCTAGCTGTTTTGCATTTTTCATGCTTCTTAACATCCAAGTGTATTGCAGATTGACATAAAGCCTCTAATCATTTTGTATGTAATCAGACATTCTTTTTATTGTGTTCTGTATACTATAGAGCTGAATTTAAATAATAGTCAAGAATAGCATCAGGTGGTAATGATGTCTGCTCATCCTTAACTTATTACTTTACTTTCAAGACAAAGGAGAAATAGATGTTTGAATTTCTGGTATCGACTTGTTTAATTGGAAAATTGGAAAAGAACATTAGAGTTCACAATTTTTTCTGTATATAAAATAGCTTTAAAATGTCTTGATAAAATACCAAATGATCCTGAACCTCTTCTGGTTTCTATGACAACCTGACTGTGGTATAGTAGTTGGCTACAGATCCTCTGAAGCTACCAGTGACTTTATTAAATATTTTGTTTTAAGCAGGGAGGATGACACTGATTTTTAGCAGATGAGCTCTCGTACCATTGTTCTAGTATTTGGTTTTAAATATGCTAAGTATCAAATATCAAATTAATAAGACTCAGCTCATGATATTTTATGCATAAAAAAGTAGTATTTTCAACTGTTTTTAACTAGCGGAAAATCAGTTGCCCAGGCACTAATAGTTGTACATTTCTTCACATTAGCAAAATACTTCTCTAAATGACACAGCTTTAACTGAATTTCATTTTGTGAGGAATATGTTCTGATTCCTCAATGAGAACAATTACTTGCAAATTTAGCAGTAACAATTTTTTTACTTGTTTTATATAGCTTTACTCTGAAATATATTTTTTTATAAACACTGCCTCACTCAAAGAGGTTAATATTACCATGCAGTAGTGCATTTGCAATCTGTACGAAGAGGCAATGAAAGAAAGAGATATTGGGAAGCCACATCGCTGCCAAGCCTGTAATGATAGCATTATTTTTATCAGAAGCATAGTTGTTTTTATTAGAAACATAGTTTGAAGAATCAGGACATGTGAACGACAGCACAGCACCATGTCAGCCAAACATCAGTTCTTTACATTAAATGCTGCAAATTGGAATAAAAAGTGAAGTTGATGGATAGTTCCAGTGGACTTTACTGTCACTTCCACTTACTTTGAATCAGGCTCCAACATTTAATAATCTCCGTTACATTTTTCTCCCAGTCTCTTAGTGCCGAAGTGAACAGACTGAGAGGCGTTTGTGTTTCATTCCATCTATCGATGGGTTACTGAGGTATAGTAGTAATGCTAATAATATACTCCAACTTAAATGTGTACATGACACATGCAGAGAGAGAATCAGATCTTCATTAGGTGAAAAATGACAAAACTTGATTGCATTTATATCTGAGTGTTCCCAGGACATAAGTTCTGCAAAGCAGCAAATTCTCCCAGATTAGAAGAACCCTGAAAGCCTGGGTTTCTTACCAGGAACAGAAGAGTATTGCTATTCTGCTTTTTTGTTTTGCCTGCCTCTCCCAAACTGAACTTCATTTTTGCTAGATTTGCATGGGTCACTTCATATTCACACTAGATCATTACAAGTTGGGCATCATTTCAGTAAAACGAAAATAAAATGCCCAGAAAATACTGGAGATTTCTCTTACCAGTTCAGCAGGTCTGGTCCTGATGCAGAGCATTTCTATTTTAGAAGGTAAATTAATGGCTTAGTTCTAAGCAGGTAGCCATAATACTTGTATATATCCTAGGTAACTAAAATGCACCAAAGTTTGCTTTTAGGAGTATCACAAGAGGGACATTGGGTTATAATCTGATATACAGGCTATTCTAATCATAAACTGTTGTAGACAAACTATTTCAAAAAATAGTTGGTATTATGTGTAGTTTCATTTCCTTGAATGCAGCTACTCAACATAATTTTTGTTGTTTCACAGTAGTCAAAATATGGCTGCATTTAAATTGGTGAAGTGTGTAAATAAATGTTCATATTAGTAGAGGTGTTTTCAGTCTCCCAGTCCATTGAGAACATGTAGTTCTATCCATGATAATGGCTTGCAGAAGATACCAAATTCACTCTCTAATTCACACTGACTTATGGGAGCAGAGACAAGGAAATAACATTTTTTTAAGACAATAAATGTAGACAGTGGCAGAAGTTTAATGTTTAGAGCTCTGGCCTAGTCCCAAACAGCATCTCCATGTTGTTAATGGATAGCTAATTCAGTACTTTGTGCTGCCAAAGAATGACAATTGAAGCGAAAATTAAAATTAAAATAAGAGCAGGCTCATCCACTTATGTAAAGATGATTTGGCCAAAGAATGGCCAAATAGAAATATTTTTCCAGTTTATTAGGAATAAGAACAAAGGTGTCTGACAGAGGCAGAATCCTCACACAATCTGTGTAATATCAAAAAAAAAAAAGAAATTAGATAGTTCAGATCATGGTTCTCTCAAATCTAACAGTCCTTCAGATTAATCAGAAAATCAGAGGCCCAAATTTCTGCAGACTACTTTCATTTTCCAGCCCAGTCCTACTCTTTCTCTTTAACTTCACTAACAGATCAAGGTGCTCTTAAGAGTTGTACAAAAACCAGAGCAGCACTATTGCTCTTCACAGCGTTCATTGCTGACTTGGGGCAGCTTTCCAGGAGTTGTTCCTTCAGGATACAGTCGAAGAATATTTGTGTGTTGTTTTTAATTATTGTCAGTAAAACAAAAGTGTCAAAGCGATGTACAGGTCAGTACAAGATTCTGTGTTTTCAGTGAGTAATTTTGTCTCTGGAATGAGTTGTAATTAGAGATTGTTTAACTAGGAAATTTTCTTCTTTCCCAAAGTGCTGATCTTTTATTAAAGAAGTCCTGGCAGCTATCTCTTCTATAAACAGAAACTCAGATGCTAAGGAAAACAACTTGATTTGCATTAAATATTATAATCTTTTGAAACATACTACAACAATATAAACTAACATCCATGATTGTTTTATATCAGAGTGGCATCTGGGAAGAATATATGGAGGTCTACAGTAAAAATGTCAACCAAAATGGTAATATTAAACGCTGAAAGCAAAGTTACTTGGTTGTTGATCCTGCAAAAGCTATAAGCTTCAGAATATGCACAGTGAATTATGCATACATAAACATTTGCAGGATTTGGGCCTGCCAGGTATAAATGAAGGCAGTCAGCATTGGGTATAGCCACTTTATAGGTATAGTTCACCATATGGTGAACCATGTAATCGGCAGGATACAACACAGCACTATCACTTGTGAAACAAATTTAGTTGTCAAAATGAAAGTTCTCTGAGATAAAATACAAAATAATAGTAGTAAAAGAATTTCTAGAGGATTTTCAAATATAACACACACTTTGCTACTTTGTCTCAGACACTTAAATAAAATCAAACTTGGGAGGGAAAAAAAAAATCCCCAAACATACTATTCCTCTAATTTTTCACAATGTTCCAAAGAGTTCAGACATTGCCTCTCTGAGCAGCTGGTGTGCATTGCCACTGGAAGAACACATAATCAAAGTGGGCAACAGGCCCATAGCTGTCCTTTACTGAGGCAGTTTTCCTGCCTGATTTTTCTGTTTCAAAAGCCTATTCCTGCTATAACAATCACACATTTTTCCAAGAATTGCTAACACTATGCATTAGCATAAATTGACAAGAATGGTAGGAATATTAGTATACAAATTAATGATGGATTTTTAAAGTCATCCTTTAAACTTTTGTATTCTTAGGAATACATGTTTTTATAAAGGGTGTGTGTACTTAGAGATTCCTAATGTGACCATGACTTTTGGAGTTTAATTCATTGTTTCTGTCATGTGGGAACATACAAGAGTGTGTGAACCTAGCTATGAATGTTTTCATCAGCCACAAAAGCTCAACTGAAGAATGCAATTGCAGTACACATTGGCATAAGCATTCTAAGCTGGAGCTTGGTAGCATGGCTAATAGCAGTAGCATGCTATGGGATGCTTGGTTTTGTCTGGGTTGCTTGGGATATATCTAGTTGATTTTGTTATTACCTGTGCTAGCTAAATGAATGCTAGCGTGAGTGTGACTGCTTGCCCCATATTTGCTGTATGATTATACAGAAACCTGTTTATAGTCCTGAAAAGGCAAAACTCAAACATACAGTAAAGTAAAAGAAGAAAATTTAATCCTACAGAGATTAAAGAAACAATTTTGCAAGTTAGTTATATGCAGTAATACAGACCAACAAACATCTTATTTTTTTCCCATCTGTTTGTTTGGCATTGATTCTGGTTTCACTTTCACTTACTACACTGTCAATGTCTGGGCTCAGTGTTCCAAGGCTGCCTTTTTACTTCATTTTTTCAGATGAGCTAATGGTAAGTTTTCATGGCTTTTACGTTTTCTTAATGGGAGAAAAAAACCCAACCAACCAAAAAGACCAAAAAAAACCCCAAACCAACAAAAAAAACAAACAAAGCACCCTGGAAAAAAGTCTTTTTAACAGGCTGATATGATGAATACACAGTGGTACAAAAATCTATGTATTATAAAATGAGTATTCTTGAACTTCAGTTCAAATCAAAGCAATTTTGCATTGTGATTATACTTAGAGAGACAGAATAAAAAAATACTGAATGAAGTATTTAACCGAAGGCTTGGCCAATGACCTTATGAACACTTACAGGTATGCTTGGATTTAGGGAAAAGGATGATCCGATTGATTTCAAAGTGTCATGAAACACATTCAGAGCATGATATAAGATCTTTTGAATTCAATATCAGGGGAAAGAAGGGCCACAAAGTGGCAATCTGACTTTCAGAGAAGTCACAGAATCAAGCCTTTAACTTTCCCAGGCTTTTTGTTAACAGATGAAAATAAATGATGAAATTGATGGATTTTCTTACAGGAAGCTACTGACAAACCCTATTTCCAAATCTCGCCTACAGTCAACAACATTGTCCCTGTTTCACTTAGATCTGGTAAGACTTGTTTCTTAATAGGCACACATCTAATAGTTAATGGATTTTTTATGTGTAATTCCTATTTATGCATATAACTATGTGTACTATATTTTATTTTAAAATACACATTACCTAGACATTTATACTCTGCTTTAGATAGCAAGTATATTTTACCAGCAGCATTATACTATCTAGTTTTTGCTGATTCTCAGGAGAATTTTGTAGTATTCACAGCTGCCAGTTTTTTAAGCTGTCTGGCATTTTACAGTGTCTGATCACCACTTAACATGTGCTTTAAAACAACAGTTAAAGCTTTGATTTTTGCTCTTCAGATAAACAGTAGCTGTATTTTTAATTTGCAAGAGTCATTATCCCCTGAATTGCAGGGAAAAGCACTCATATTACATGCCTTACAACTGGACTGCAAAGTGAATTTAAATGGCACCACCTCTAAAGAAATACCTTTGATTTCACACGTTTAGCATGATAGAATTCTGTAAGATACCTGACACCATGGCGAGTCTTAATTTTAAAATGCAAATCCACAAAGTTTAGTGGGAAACACTCCTGCTATTCCTTATTCCAAAGAAAGCTATCGAAGTAGAGCAAAGTAAAATGAAACAAGTGAATTACTTCCTTTTTTAATACCACGCATAATTCATATTTGAGACAGACTGCTGAACAACATAATTGAATTGGAGAGCTCTGGAGGATTCATAAAAGAAATGCATGAGAACTTGCCCAGTTACATTAGATCTGTAACATTTGCATAAACCTGCACACTCAAGATCATGCACTGCTTGAAATAAGAATACCTTTTTCCTAACTAGGTTATTTCATAGCTGATATTTCAGGAGTAAAAATATATTTTGTCTCCATGAGCTGACTTTTCAAATGTCCTATGGTGGTTGGTTTACTAATATAATCTATTAATAGTACATTTCCTATTATTCAGCCAAATAATAAGCTTATTGGAATACGGACTAAGATGTAGGGGGAGCTTTGAAACTAAAAGCTGTGAGGCTGAAATAACCCCTCATCTTGCATCCGAGTACAACAGCTGGTGAAATTCTGATCCTTTGACTTACGTTCCAGAACTCTTTTATGTCAATAGGAGCAGGAGATTTTCATGAAACTCTGTGGTTAGGTGCATAATTTTACAGACCATTTCAGTTCTTCCATCCTTATTATAGTATTTGCATTATAAATAATATAAGTACTAAAAAACCCAAACTCCTGACCAACTGACCCAAACTGAGACTAAAGGTTGCAGTGAGTTTGGGTTAGGATTGCAAGCATATTTCCATACCAAAAAGCCTCAAGATACTGACATGTTGGGCATGGTGTATATGGAGCTATGGCTTCATTAAACTCTAGTAATTTTGTAAGAATTGTCTACTTTATTAATTTAAATCAGGGAAGAATGTAGTTTTCCCATCAAAATGGAGATCCAGCTATTATCCACTGCAAGCAATCCATGGTGCACTGCTTTTTAAAAACAGCTAATTTAAAGAACAGTATAAAATCCTATAAAACAAGTGGTTTTAAGATTTTTTTCTGTATATGAATGGTTTCATATAATATCTTTCATATTCCATATATTAGCATTCTATAAACTTATGCAGCTTTTTATAAACAGCCTTAGCATAGAGAATGAAAATCTAAATGCTCTGCTCAGCATTCTTTCTGCCATAATTAAGCCATTACACGTTGAACTGCTGCATTTACTATTGCATTTTCAGTTCAAAGGTTATTATTTCTTTGGTAATTGAGTTTTACTGGTTTTGCATAATTTGCATTAATTACAGTAATTAATGATAATATTACTCTGCGAAGTATATCTTCTCTGTCCTGTATCCAAAAGCTGAGCTAGTGACAATTCATTGCAAGTATTGGAGAGGACAGATAATATAATATGAATAGCTTATAAAAACTGCACTTAAGTTTGTCAGTGATAAATTTTAATGGGGACAAATAATTAGAGCTATTATTCCAGCAAAAAGTGATTTACAATTCCATTTACTTCTGCCTTCCATATTGAACAATAATTCAATTTTTTCATAAACCATAATAATTTGGCTGCCCAAGATCTATATTGAATACCAATAGAGCTGGAATTGGAGAGACATAATGTTTTCCACATATTTTTTTCTCCACAGTGTGTTTGTGGAGGCTTAAGAAAGTAGTAGGTAATACAGATATAAGCATGACTTACCCAGCATCTTGTTCAATTAGCATGTAGCAATAAAAGTTAAATGTATGCATTGACATATCTTTATCCTTATTTGCATGTAGAATGTCTACCATACTTAAGTATTCTCAAAGTAATAAACTCTCTGACAGTACAGTCTTATCAAAATGCTCCTGCAAACCTTTGGAACATATCCATCCACACAGCAAAGTTGCCACTTTGGTATAGTCAGATTCACACCTAAACATGTATTTACTCTGGCTTTTTGCTGTCTAAGACATCTTGTAATCCCTGATATTTACAATTTCTTAACATGAAAAGAGGGAAGCTAATTGGAATATTTCAGTAATGTGGAATATTTGATGGTTTGTACTAAGATCCTGAGAGGGCAGAGGAATGTTGAAAATAATTGAAAACAGAACATTTGAAGATAATGAGGAAAAACAGAATGTAAATGAAGTGGTGGAGGAGATGGGGAAAGAGTACAGGATCTGTGCAGCTGGTCTGAGTGAGTAATAGTAATTGAAGGAGACAAGTAGTGAGGTAAGTTAGGGGTTCATAAACAAAGAATCAAGCTTTTAAGCAGGTAGTGAGTTTGAATTTAAATCACCCATACAAATCTAGAGCCTTGTTCTCTTTTTTTAAGTAATTGATATTTTTCAACTGTGGTTTTGAGGAGAAGAATATACTGCCCATGGATCCAGAAAGGGTATGAAATGCCATTAATTCAAATAATTATTTGTTAAGTCCTCATCTTCTCCTCAGCTTCTCTAAAATTTGCTAAGGTGTTACACAGTAGACTGTGCCAGGGGAATTTAAGTCTCTTGATTATATTTTTCTGTTACTTTTCTGTTATAAAATCATAATAGTATCTTATCATAGAATTATAGCATTTTGTTTGCTGTGTTTCATTTTCTTCATTTTCCTGTGGGTTCCTTCTGCAGCTTTAAATATTTAAAACAAACACACTACCTTGGACATTTTTTATGTGATTTGTTTTCTTCCTTTTAGGAGAAAAACTATTGTGTGTAAAAATTTTGTGAAACTGGGTCTGGCAACTAGAGCCAAGCATGATGGGAGCAGGTGCTCTACAAGCTTTTCCATACAGCTCTGCCAACAGAGCTCGCTTCAGTCCGGCCAAGCTCTTGTCATCTCATTACTGGCTGTCTCCTGGGCAGCCTGACAATTGGGCAAGCTTTCTTTTATGTTGATAAAGAGCAAATTGGACTGGACTGCAACTATTAAGCTCATTTCACTTCTGAAATACATTCACCTGGGCTTTTAAAGACATTTCATGTCCTTAAGGGCAGCAGTAGACCTTAAATGCTCTGGCCAGCCTCACCTGGTCCCACCTTCCATACACCCTGCCCTTCGTCTAGGGTATCCATTTGAGCTCAGGTCTGTGGCCCTGGTCCTTTTCTGGTCTCTGCCATAGGTGTTCCTGTCCTCTGAGTGGATGGCAGATCCATATGTAGCCTTGTTTCTAGCTCTGCCTCCTACTGCTTCTGGCTGGGCTCCCTGGACAGCCACAGTCTGCAATGGGCCTGCCATGTTCAGGCTGTGTGGGGTGGTGTTAGCCAGTGGGGGTACAGCCTGGCACCCTTGGCTCCTGCTCATCCTCCTTCATGGAGCTGCCCTGCTTCTGATGCTCAGTGGAAAGCGTGTCTTTACAGTGTCTCCTAAACTTTGCTGTAGTATACAGAAAGCTCAGAAAGGCTAGAGAACTTAGTCCTTACTGTGATCTGGAAAAGTGGAAAAAATACTTTCTACATATAGATAATCATAGCATTTAATTTAGTTTTTAATCTCCTAGGTAATTTTGAAAACATAAGTTTAAGTGACCAACTCAGCATTATGGAAGAGCCCCGTGACTCGGGGCAGAAATTCAACCCTAATCCTCTTGTTTTCCCCATCTGCTGAATATGTGAAGTGGGTTTTTATGAGAAAAGAGGCAATTAAAAGTTGTTAGTGTTGATTTTATAGATGGTACTGAGAACTCATGCAATATCTGTCTAGTTCAAGTTATCTGTATTCACATCTACTGAGAAAACAGGCATTGTAATATAGGAAGAAAAAACATTTCTGTCATACTTGGTCATATGTTTCAGTGCCTTTAATGTGAAATAAACTCACCTGGTCTTTTCTCCTCAAACCCTTGTGAAATCTAAAAAAGCAACTATTAGAAGAAAAATATTAAAGTAGTTACAGTTAGAAAAGCTTGGATTTGTCTTTTGTCTGTGAAGGGACACTGGTCCTAACTGATAAAACATTCACGCTGTCTCCTCCTTTCTCCAGCAATACTTGCTCCCTGCAGCGTGGCTCCTTTAAGCTTGGTATATTTTGTACTTGGCTGTTAATTACATCCTCCAGAAATTAAAAGCCTTGGAACCAAAATAAGCTGGTTTCGCTCAGTCTCACTAAAGTTCATGTGCTCAAGAAGGGAATCAAAGATTAGGGCAGTACTTCACAGCTAATAGTTTTGGCACTGCTACATATACTACTTAGTCTTACCTTTTGATACAAATATGCTTAGGCCTTGCAACAAAAAGAACATAACTAAATACAACTAATGACCATGTTTACGTGTCCTTCCTGCATCCCTTCTCTCAACATCACTGGAGAGACTAGTGCTTCATAAACTGAATACACTTTCATTCTCTGTAAAGTTATATGTTGTTTGAGTAAACAGCCAAAAATCTCAAATGGTAGCAATTTCACACCTGCTACCCCAGACCAAAGTTTATTAATTAGCACAAAACCAATGTTTCCAAACTCAAGTGTTCAGAAGTGTACTGTGCAGAGTCTCTAGCAGGTGTTGATCACAGGAGGTGCCTATTGATATTTCTTTAACCATTATGTTTTGAAGTCTCTTACCATTATTAATTTCATTTCTGACAGTAAAATTTACTGTAGTTCAAATGAACCAGGACCAAAATAGATGTAAATGCACTCAGTTCTTTTTGTCTTAATTTCTACTTGAAGGTTCATTTTTAATCAAAACTGTCCTTCATAAACTTTATCTGACTTCCATTTATTTTCCCAGAGGCCTCATCTGAGGTTGCTTGAATTCAAAAGGAACTGTTTCACTGAATTGTAAAGGCTTTGAATCAGCTTTCAAATGCTACATTTAATGTGAAAACAAATAATCATCAGTGCTTCTTTACTTTTTTGGTGTTTTTTAACAGCCCTGCAGTTGCTTTGAATATTGTGCTGAGACCATTCACTGAGACCAGATAGTGCTCTGTTGAATTCAGCTGTATGTTGATTAATTGAAGACAATTATTTCTATCAGGTAAAATAATGATCTTCAGTGCATACTATCTGTTCTATGTTGAACAGCTGAAAGTTAAATACAGTAATTTGGGTATTTTAGTAACATTTTACTGTAGAGTAAATAACAAAACTTTATGGTAGGAGGTGTTTTGGTTTTGTGGGGGTTTTTTATGTGTTGTGGTGGTGGTGTTGTTGTTTTCATTTGTGGGGTTTTTTTTTCTCTCCTTTAAAAAAAAGATAAAATCCCTCGGAGTTGCATATAGACCCGGGGGGGTGTGGGGTGTGGAAAGACAAACAAACAACAACAACAAAACCCCAAACCTACACTTTTAACAGCTTAAAACCCATTGCACTGTAGTACAATCCCTGTTGCAGCATAGCGGATATGCATTTGTCTTTTGTGCCACAAATGGTTAACTTGGAGTAGCTGTCATGCTAGAACCATGCTTGCATAGACAAAGCGTTATACGTAAAAGTATGAATAAATAAGATACCTTGCATTTGCAAATACTATTATCTCAAATTCATGTCAGAAAAATCCTGTTTATATCCAATTCATAACACTTTTGCATGGTGCCAACAACTAGGAAGTGGCTTGCTTGGGCAGTCTTTCTTCATACCCATTTTAGATGAAGCAAGTTATCAGCAAACTTCATCATTATTGGATGGATCTTTTAAGGTGAACTCTGCCAAATTTTACATGCAAGGTAGCAGCAGAATGCAGAAATGGCATTAGAAATGCCATTTGTCATCAGAAGATAAAGGCTCTACAGAATCATGAGCCCCAATAGCGTAAAAGGAATAGAAGGGTAAATTCTTCACTGTACTTAAATGACAGTTTTTGTGAAAACCTACCAGATTCTGACATTTTAAAGTCCACATAAACAAATATTAACTATGCAGTCCATCTTCAAAATAAAAGCTACTGATCAATTCTACTTTTACTCTGGTAAGGAAAACAAGTCAACTTCCTCCTTTGCAAGATTCCCCAGTCTAAAAGCTATCTTTTTAGCTTATTCTAGTTTCTTCAACAACCAAACTAAAGAAAAAAAAAAATAAACTTTTTGATGTAAAGGATTATTCTTAACTGGCCCAAAATCCTTAACACTTCATTATTTTTATTATATTTGCATTTTTTAAAGGTGCATCTCATTAACGCTTCATCATCTTCACATGATGACCTGATCACTCAAAGAAGTCTTTCTCCTTCGTTCTTTCAGATTACAAAGTTCCTGGATTGTTGCTGAAGCTTTTAGCACAACATGTTATTTTATCAGCTGTTGTAATTAATTTTGTTGTTACTATGTGACCTACATTTGAACTGCTGAATTTCATTTGTTACCTGTAATCCAGCTGCCAAGGTCATCCAGTTCTGGCCACGTTCTATAACAAGCTTTTCTTTTCCTAGCTTGAGCAACATGGGCACGTGTGATCAACTGGCTTTTGGTGACAGCTGCCTTTTGTTCGCTGTGACTGACAGATGGCCCTGTCTTGGGGTAGGGATGGTTTATGAGTGCAAGTTACTTCCTTCTCTTTTGTCACAGTGTGTAATTTTCTGCAGAAAATGAAGAGAAAAACTAATGTTCTGGGTTGTTGTATAGAAATCAGAATTTAATAGAGATAAATGCAAAAGACTGAATTCTTAGCAAAATCAGAAAAAGGAGGAAGCGCTAGAATACAATGACTACATAAAGCATTGAGAACACTAAGCCCTCAAGGTGTTGGCACTTCACAGAACGAACAGGATGTTGGCATGAATCTCAGATACATTATAAACAAAATTAAAGGAATTACAAGGTCCTGGTTAGATCTCAGCAAGAGCCTTGCATGCACTAATAGCTGTGTTTGAAAAGCTGTAATTGCTCATGGTAAGATGGAAAACTGTCTAACCAATATGCTTTTTTTGGCTTAAAGTCTTAAATTAAGAGCAGGATAGAAGTTGAGCTTTTTCTTGGAAGTAGTGGGCATTGGGAAAGCCTTGGAATTTGTCCACTTAGCTGAAGCATTAAAATGATACGTGGGGTTCCAATAAAATTCATCCAAGCAAACTCTTTGTAAGAAAGGAGTAAGATGACAGGATACAAAACTATACACATTCAGATGCATACAATAAGTTAAAAAAAAATCTTCCACCAATGAACTAGCAAAAGTGATGTGGAATTGCTACTGCCCTGTACATTGCAGAATTCTGCTCCCTTACCAAGGGCCTGAAATGTTGGCAGTGAGATGTTTAAGTATGTTTGATTATCTGGGCTTCCATGCTTCAAATTCATAGGAATTAATTTTTTGTAATAAAATCTACATTTTCAGTTGGGTGACATTTAAAGATATGAATTTCTACCAGCTGCAGTGAGAATACCTAATTTGGGTTTAAGTTAGCTAGTGAAATACAGCAACACTAAATTCCGAATGAGGGAGCTTAATGCCTCGCATTGGGATATCTGCTCAGAATGTGAATGAAGGCAGGTGGCTGGTCAGCGTGTGCGTTATGCTACAGGGACTACAGTGTATGCATTAAATGAACCTGTGGATTAAGCTAGTCCTGGAGTTTATTTGTAGTGTATTCTTCATGGTGAACCCTAATATGTTAAGTTTCTTGGGTTTTTTAAAAAAACTTTTCTAGTTTCCTCTGAAGTACTCACAGTTCTCTTTAAGAGTAATTTTAAACAAAGATATTTTCCTCTTTATTAGTGAGCTGCTTGCTGTAACAAAGAACTAGTCATGTTCATAGCTGGTATTAAGGGATATTGATTTTGCTTTTGGAGTGGTTTACTCAGATTTTTTTTTTTCAATAATAGAAGAATGATTAGTCTGTGATAACTTTTATTAGATGTTCTCTCCTTAAATGAATGATTGAAAATAACAAAAATAAAAAATCAGTAGCACTTGTGGATATCTACTGTTACTCTCAGCATCACTGAAGTTCATAGTATCAAGAATATGGACAATATGAAATTATCTGTGCCTGTAAACCCTGGAAAAGTCTACTGGCATCTTCAGATCACCTTCTTAGCATTCAGTTTAATCGAAATTAACATGAAACAAATACCATGGGAACACAAAAACCATCATTACCGTTGACCTTTGTGTAATTTCATTTCATGATGACTTTTTATTCCTTAAATTCTAACTATGCAATTAATAGTAAAAGAGATAAAGGGCAATCAGTTTCCAGCCAATAACCTGGGGTTCAGAATTTCAGGCAAAGTAGATAATGAACAAAGTCCCTAAAGCAGACCCACAGTGGAAATGGAATTTAAGAACTAATTAAATACATTAATAAAAATATGCATGGGAACTGGAGGTACTTTGGAAAAAAATAGCATTCTTTCAAATAAAAGTACTGACACTACTGGAAGATAATGTAAGCCCATCTTCAGGGAAACATTCTGCAGTCTGTTTTTGAAACATTCACGTTTTTCTAACTTCAGATGTACTGCATATAGCTCTGGATTACAGTTTTGAAAATCACAATCAAACATCAAGAAAGGAGTATTTTTGTAACAAATCACACTTAATGTGGTTTTCCATAAAATCAGTAGTTAGATATTTTTGAGATCTGTGACTTGCAGCTACACGGCCTGTGCGCTTGATAGTTTCCTTATATAGCAGAGGGAAATACAATTGCTCAACTTGACTCCTAGGAAATAATGACCTCAGTTTCAAATTATACAATATGGCAATGGTGGTTTGCTTGTTTAGTTATTGTGGTGGTTTTGGTTTTGTTTGGTTTTGGGGTTTGGGGGGGAGGGTGAGCCAGGGGTTGTGTGTTTTTCAGAATAAATTCCCTTTTCTGTGATTATCAGGGTTTACAGTGCAAGGAGTAGCTGGTAGCAAAAAAAGATGTGTTACTTATTCAGTAAACTTAAACTGACAGAACACAAGGTATGTAGCAAAATGAGTTTATATGGCCATGACAAAATAATCTCAATGATCAAGTTTTTAGTAGAGATGAAACGGAACAGCTCTGTTATCTTAATGAAAATATATGAGTTGAACTCTTTGACTTGATTTTTGTAAGTCTAAAGTATGACCACGTGCATATAAATTTGATTTTTCATGACATTTCAGAAAACTTCTAATGAACAAAAATCCCAATATTTTGTTTACATAACTGTCAGTTATTCTGGCTATTATAACAAAATTAACAGGATCAGAACAGTATTTGTTTGCGAATAATGTGATAATATGATTATCCGGGGAAAGCTGGTGTAACTCTACTCAATTTTGCTCTTTTACCGACAGAGGAGATATCAGTGTGAAGTACAGTTTTGTCATCATTATGTGACATAGCACTGCTATAAGATAAAGTTCAAACACACCATCAAGGATGAGTCTGATTATCCAGACCCTAAATAATTTCATTTAGGTTCAGCTCAGAGTAAGTCAAGTTACCAGATTTCTAAGAATGGTAGGGTGGATGGTTTTTTCAAGAACCTGACACTTGAAGGTCACTTGTTGTCCTTTTGTTTTATACATCTCTGAAATATTTCACAGTATGTTACCATAATCCCAAGTGAAGAAAAGTTGTGCCTGGGACTAAACCCAGGCTCCATTTTAGGAAAACGGGCAAGGTAGAAAAAAAGAAAAACACCTCTGTGGTATCTTATAACCTGGAAACAAAGTTTTACTTGGTCTTTATTCTTCATCCACCATTCACTAGCATCTGCACTGTCTAGAATACTGCATTAACGCTTGCGTTTGCTGCCTGATCTGAATGCCATGCACCATGGGAAACTCACAGAACTTAATCAGCAATCAAGATGTATAACAAGTATGTGGAAAGCAATTATATTATAATAAGGCAATATAATAAATTAAGGTCATATTGACTACAATGAATTTGAATAATTTAATACCACTGAAACCCAATACCACAGACCTATTGAAACATTCATTACAATAAATTGTTTAGTCTATGTAAAAAGCTTAGCATTCAGTATGAATATTAGCAGCCTCTATGTCCCAGACAGCTAGACAATTAGAACTGACAATTTTGGATGTAATATGGAAATGATGTTCTTAATGGCACTGAAGTTTTTATTAGAATGAAGGTATAGGAAACATAATTATACTGGCAATTATGAATTACAATAAGGTATAGCATACAGGACAGTTTCTCTCTAAGTTAATATTGTTAACAAATTGAATTCAATATTTTTGGAGGAGTAGCAGTGTTTTTTATAGCCTGTTTCTGGTTTGCTTTAAAAGTAAGTAAATAAATAAAAGCCCCAGAGTTGGCTCTAAGACAAAAAGAAGCAAGAAGAAAAAATGATAGTATGGTTGATGACCTAAACAGAGAGGTTTGTATTCAGTTGAGGTCCTTGACAAAAGTTTTTGTGTTTCTGAGGGTCTCACTGTGTTTGGGCCTCATGCCCTCATCTGTAAAAAGGGAATGGTATAATTTGTTTCCTGTGATTTTTCTGGATAGGGGCTGCTTTTGACAGAGCTTGTCCTTGTGCAGTGCAGCCGTAGAGTGGTCCAATGATGGTTGTTACACTCTAATAGAACGAGAAATACGCTTCCTTCAAAATTCTTTAAACTTTAGATACAAGTAAAGAAAATGTTGGGGTTTGTTGTTGTTGTTTGTGTGGTTTGTTGGTGTGTGTTTGTTTTCCAAATATTCTAGAAAGTATAAGACAAGTTGTATTTCCTGGACTGACTCTGCTGTAGGTTACCAAGACAGAGTTTTACTGAATCATTTTTGTATTGTTTTCTCAAGAATTTCTGTTGATGTGTGGACAACAGTAGATATTTCCTTCCCAAAGCACTGCAGAAAGTTATCAGGATGGAGACACTTAGCAGATTTATCAAAACTTACAGAAACATTGCAAGCTCTTTACAGGAACCCTGAACTTGCCCAATGTTTTTCTATGTATATATGTACAAAACACATCCACATGTATACATATGTGTGCATGTCTGTGTACGGACATGTATTAAAAACAACTCAAATAATGGACACACAGATCTGAAGGCAATTTGTTTCCCAGGTTAGAGGTTTTTAGATCTCTCCGTATCATTGGATAATTTCATTATCTTTGCCATTCTTTCACTTTTTTAATCTCATTTGTCAATATTTTCATTTTACTAACATTGTCCTTTATTAGGAATATTATCACTGTAACAATAATCTCCACTAGTGTTTATGAGGGAAATATACAATAGTAACACGATTGCCATCCCCTTTTTAATTATTTAGCTCTTAAATACTTTTTAAAAATCTTTCCACTGTAATAATTGCATACGAGTCCATTACTTTGTGTAGCCACATTAAAACACAGCTCTGGTATAGATTACACTTTTTTAAATTAAATGCAAGATAAAGATATCATCTAACAGAAAACTTTGGGTAAAGGCAAGAAACAAACAAACAAATTACATGCTAGTTTGTAAAAAGCAATCAGCTCCTCTGGGTTTTAAATTTTTTTATAATAGAAAAGTTTTACTTCTCAAGGAAAAATACTGCACTATGTGCTGATCTATTTAATATATGTAAGAAGGTTTGGACCGATCCAACAATAGAAGCAGTTACTTAAATGAAGAAATCACATGCATAATTTATCTTCTGTTCTTATGAAATTTTGAGATCCATATCAATGCTGACAGCACTATAGCACTAGTGTCTGAGTAAAAACTACTTTAAGACTGGAAGGAAACTGTCAGTACCAGCATCTATCATCAACTATAATAGCTGTAGTAGAGAATCTTCCCAAAACCTAGGTCACCTGCATTAATTGTGTTATCTACCATTATTTGACAAAAGTCACCAGAGTTCTTGGCAGATATCCATGAATTTTAATCGTGTTTTGTTAGAAGCGCTCTTTTATCACTTTCCAATTCTCCTGTTTAACAAGATGTGTTGAACGGCATATATTGGTGCATCAGACTTGCTTCTTAAGTGTGTATTACAATATTAAAAATAGACCTTAATTTGGATGCCACTTACAATTATTGTAATTCAAGTTACTTTCATTGGGTTGTTTTTTTTTTTTTTTGCATTTCATTGTGCTACGTAGAAACCCCAAACACCTTAAAATGGTAGAATAGCAAACATGTGCAGCAAACAATATGTGGAGTTTTGTGGGCTAGGAATACACAACAAATAAGAGCCATGATGCTTTTAGGCCAAAGTAGGAAAAAAGTAAGAGTAAGCAAACTGAAAGCCATTTGGTCAGTGTTCCACAGCTATTAAGAACAAATGAAGTAAGCTGGGGAATTCTGTAGCTGTGTGTTGTTCATTGTTTAATACACAGCAGTTGGTGGTTAAATGTGACTTGAAATTTTTTGGCCAAATCCTCAAACACTAATTCTTCTTAAATCCAGAAGAGCATTTTGGCACAACCTATTGTGCCTCCTTAGCTATGTGATTCAAGAAACCCAACCAACAAATGGCAAACAGAAGCTGAGTTTGGTATTGTGCCCTAAATATGCGTCTGTTCTCGAGTTGATCAGTCACAGCTTTAACAAAGAACATTATTCGGGATAATGATATTTTTATTTTTGTAGTCACTTTAAGGTTGTACTTGTTTTCAGTGTACATTAGTATAAAATTGAATGGGTGTGTTTATTAATAACATCCCTGTTTTATGAATCAGAAAACAATTTTAGAAATTTTGATATCTGCAGTTCACAGAACAAAATATTTCCCAAATATTCTTGAATAGCTGACCACACCTCTTTTATGAAGTATTTACTTAGTTTTAGGAATCTGCTCAGTGTTTTAAAATATATTCTGAAAGTGCTCCCCAATAAGTGTTAGTTAGAATAGGTTACTCTTTTCCATTCTGATCTTCTGAATAATGTAGGTCATCACAGGTGATACCAGCATGTGATCTAGTAGGTTGTGGCTGAAGTAGTGGATTTGTTGTCTTCAAAGGGGCATCTGTCTCAGAAAGTGAATGAACTTTTCACTCTTCACGCCAGAACCCAAATCTTGATGCAAGAGGCTCATGTTTTAATTTTAGTTGACAAATTCTCTTTAAAGGTCACTTAAAGATCTTGTATAAAGATGTTGCCTGATACTGTGGTGACATAATTATGCGTATATAACTGAGTTGAATGAAGACTTAATTTTGCTGTGTTGTAGGAGTCATATAAATGGTAGTAAAGGGAACATATTGTGTTCTTTTTTTTTTTTTTTTTTTTCTTGAATGTGTCTTGGAGTTTTCACACAAAAATGATGAAGATGTCTCAAAAAAGGCAATTTAATATGAAATTTAGTTTACTAAAACAAGATCTCAAGCACAAATAAAGTTAAGTCAAATTAAATGTGAATGGAATTTGATTAACAGTTGTCAGATAGGAAAAGGAAAAAAGAAATGGAAGATTTCTTCATTTGCAGGAAGTTCTAAACATATGGACAATGAGACAATTCCAGTAAATTAGCAGTCTGGTTAATTCATTAAAAAGTCATCTCTTGGGTAATTGCTGAAACTAAAAATGTTGACAGCCTATTATTGAAATCTCCACAGGATGCTAATGCAGAGTTGAGGGATTTTTCTGTTAAGCTGAATGACTCCCTAGAGTCAGAGAAAAGAAGAATGTTGGCTGCCACCCTGTAGTTTGCCAAGAAAGTGTTCTTTACCACTAAATTATAAGAATATAAGGAAGAAGTTTAAATTATAAAAGGCTATTTTACATCAGCCTGAGATCGAAGTTTCTGCTCAATGGGATTATCAAAGTCTATAAAGCATTGTCTTTGAAAAGTTAAATTGGATTCTCTGTCTGTTGCCAGGAATAATCATGTGGAGGGTTTTTTTTGTTGGTTTGGTTTGGTTCTAACATATCTGTGAGATAACTATGCGATAACAAATGCTGGAATTGTACAAAATGGACGTCTGTGAAGGACAGATCAGTAATGTGAAATCCAACTGTAGTCTTAATACAACTAATTCATTTTCTCACTGTTGCCAGCTGTGTTAAACAGCATGTAGCAGCCAAAGCCACTGTGGTAGATACTGTGCAACTGAAAAAATATTGCAGGGTTATTTTGCATTCTGTTCTTGATATCTATCATTACTGCACGTTTCAGTTTTGTGTTCATCCGATTCCTCATATTATTGCTATATATCTTTTGGATTGCAACACTGACAGTAAACCACAACGTAGGAGCCAACTCCTTAATTGAATTTGAATTTGGAATTGGAGTCCAATCTAAATTTCCAAATCCACAAGTACAGTAACTGTCAGAACAAAGTTTGAAAAAATGATCTATTTTTTTATAAGTAATCCAGTTCTGTCTGATAGTGTAATCTTCCATAGTGTTAATCTGTTTTCATATTTCTCTTAACCATAGGTCAACTCAGAAAAAACAGCAAAATAAAGAGTTACAAACAGTATCCAGTATCACACCCTCTCACCTCTCTTTTTTTTTAATACCTACAAAATGTCTTCAATGACTAAGAAGACACTTCAGCGATAAAAAAACAAACAAGACCCAAACAAACATCAAAAAACACAAACAAAAACTTATCCAATCAATCAAAACAAACATAAAACAATAACAAGAAAAAAATCAGCAAATTGGACTTTAAAAATATGATTAAAAAGTGCCTATCATTGCTTTTTGGACAACAGAAATTTCTTGTGTACCTGCATTTACAGGATGATCAGGTTTGAGAGGATCTAAAAAACACATTGCTAGGGGTTTTTATTTCTCAAGTTACTCAGCCCACTGGAAGGTAATCTCCTCAGGAGATCAATACTTGCCTCAGTGTGTTGATTGAATTAGCCTTCCTAACATAAAGAGAAGGAAACAAAAACCACAGCTGTCTTGCAAATCCAGCTGGGCTATTAATGAGTCAACATGTCCATTAAGATGCATTGACTTTCCTTTTGTTTACATGTATAGATAAGTACAGATTACAAACAGGAAACTGTTAAACAGGTGACACTAATTGTGTACCACACTACCACACAGTGAACTATTTTTACATACTACTTCCTGAGACTTCATTTTCAGTATTCTTGCCATTAAACAAATACAAATGTATCTTAGATGAGGTATGACAAAACTAAAGCCTAGTTAGGAAGAGTGCTATTAGTAAAGTTGATGTATAATTCAGAGTATGAACCTCATAAGATTGTATATCCTTATTTCTGTAGATGAGTGTGATTATCCAAGCCTTTCCCATCTGTAATTGCTTTTAACCCATGATTCAAAAACCTGTATTCCTGAAAAAGCTTAGGGATCCAACTAGCTCTGCAGCAACTATTCCACAACCTCGGTGATAACGTTTTGAGTAAAACTGTGGCCTGTCTAGGCTACATGGTTCTTTCCAATTCAATGAGTTATTTCCTGTTCAATGAGTACACATAGCAAGGCCTTACTCATACAATGGCACACTGAAGACATGACATTCCATCTAGTCAGGATTGGTACCCTACATACTTGTCATGTTGGGTCCAAAAGCCACATGTGTGTAGCATGTGACATTAACAAATAGACATAGTGCTCTCAGAAGGTCTTGGTAGTTAAAGGAAAAAAAGTCTGTGTAAACAGTTCTGAACATCAGCTCTTGACCACTTGTAGGTGTTTCTGGTGTCTCTGTACCACTCATACAGATAATCAGAAAAACTATTTGGTTGTTTTCTCATGTTACAGCCCTGAGTCATTCTGAACTCTATATAGAAGGCAGGGATTTGTCACCCGACCTGGCACGGCTGTCATATAGCATTCCCAAATTTAGCATGGGTCGTAATGCCAGACATAGGAACTGAGTCTTTTCACATAACCTGAAGTAGGGTGTGTTCCCTTCTATTTTAATGAAAGCTGGTTACCCTAGCTAAATGGGTGGTGATTAAATATTACTTTCCATGAACTAACTGGTGAAGTGATTTCAAATGGCTTAATTTGAATGGTGAATTATTTAATTCCTAAGAAAATGAGTAATGAATTGGCTATCTATATATGCTCAATTACCATCCAAAATTCAGAATAAGATGTTAATGATTTCCTCACCTCCCTACTATTTGCATTTAGCAAAGCAGTGAAATAAGAGTTGTAATTAGAAATGAGTATTACATACCCAAGCTGCACGTGCCCTCCTGGACGCTGCTATACTGAATCTACTCTGATGTGAAGGAGAGGAAGGAAAACAGAATGGGAAGAGGCACACATCTGAACTGAGTGATGTACATGAATGACGAAATTATTTCCCACTAAAATAATGTCAGAAATAATAACATTTTAGTAATTATTACTTACATGCTATGAACAAAATACAATTCTTATATTTTTGCCTAATAGCTCGTTGTATTCTAATCCAGTATGTCCTGGATCACTACGTGAAGTTCACCACAGGAGTAACTTTCATGGATTGCACGTAAGTATTTTGAACTTGATTGCAGGATGTTGCTTTCTGTTTCAGAATTTAGTGGTTTAAGTATAGCTAGTATTTTCTCCAAATAGTACAATATCTTAATTTTTATGAGGAAGAAACATTAAGAATTAACAACTGTGAGACCACATTAAGGGGATCAAATCTCATCTGGATATAGATTTTAGCAAAATATGATGAGCTTGAAAAATTAAAGAGAGGGGAAAAATAGCACTTCTTCCTTGAAAGACAAATATGATTTTAACTGTATGCCCTGTGTTAGAAGTCTTGAACCTGTACCATACTTGTACTGAAAAGATTTTCCAATAACTTTATATATGTTGCTGTCTTTGCTATGAGTAGAAACACTACAGATATCCACAAGCTACTATCAGACAATCCATCTGCTGCATGCATATAAAAATATTTGAATGAGAAAAACAGCACAGCTTTTAAATGGGAGGCAATGTAACATGGGCTTAACTGCACGCTGTGGATTATCCATTACAGAATGTCCTGTAGTACAAGACTGTCAATCAGTGCTTAAATGGGACATTAATTAGCTCAGAATAGCTAGTCATTTTTGGTTGATTATTGTTCCAAATGTTTTATCTTCAGATAAAATATTCATAAATTTATATGGTCATCCTTTCTTTGGTTCTAATGAATGAATAATATCTGACAAGTGACCAACATTATGCATTTTTTTCACTGAACATTGTGTGGTGTTTTGTATTCCACCAGCTCGCTTCGCCTTTTCTTGAAGGAGATGCTGACATATCATGGCAGGTCACTGGAAATAATCATTACATGTTAAATGCTTTACACTTGACGGACTTAGCTTAAATACCGTACAGGATCACTGTCATCTCACCATGAAATATGAGAGAAAGGAGATATGTTTCCTATAAAGTACACCTTGAGTGACGTATTCCCTTGGTTTTCTGCTATTATGGCTGAAGATCTCTTTGAAAGGGACATTTTGACCTTCCCACTTAGGAGGGAAAAAGGTTTTGCGATTATATATTGAGATCTGTGTGGATCAGGTATGTAATTTCCTTGACTTGTCCACTGGCCGAAAGCAACATTGAATTTTTGTAAATTTTGAATTTTTGTACATTTTGAATACAGCATAAAATAGAGTCATGATAACATGTGGAAAGAATATAAGCAGATTCTGCTTTTACAAAGTAAATCTGGTACACTAGTTAGGGAGCACGCATTAATTAAACAGAATCTTACCTTTAACTAAAGGAAAACCAAGCAAAACCACACACAGAAACATTGTAAAATTCCTCAGAGCTTGGTTTGCTCTAAGCAGCTGCATGTGGCCTGTGCTCAGGCTAGCTGCCTGTCCATTTTGTTTTGGATCATATCCTGCATTCTAACACCTAGCTTGTGTTCATTCTTCAGTCCAGAACCAGCTCACTCTAATCATTATGAAAAACTGATAGTTCTTTTTATGTGTACTAATGCAAATGGGTTTCCTGTATCAATGTGAAGAGAATACATTCATTTCCTGTTTAGTATTTTCAATGAATATGTTCATAAATTATTATAGATGATGATAGGTAGAAACTAATATAACAAAGGAACTTGGCAGGGAAAAAAATGTCTAAATGTTAAACACTGAGTAAAAATTTCTTGCCGAAATGTTATACGTTGATCCTACAATTTAATTAACAATTTTTTTTCCCAAACTTCCTGAGTTAGTGTACTGTTATAAAATAATCTTCCTAGGTATCTTACAGACTACAATCAAAAATGCACATTTGTGGCTTGGAAATATGGAAGACAAAATCTTGTGTTTTCTCCTGAGATTATTTCTGCTAGCTACCTCACTATATGTATGTGGGGTAGAAGGTGCACACAATGTTACTTAGATCACAACAAAACACACAAAGTACAACGAGGGTTTTGCACGTTCAGTCCAATAGGAACATTAATCCATTAAGTTTTCTTAATGTACATAGTTCCCTTAACCCAGTCTCACTATGAGATAATCTTGTCTTCTCTAGGACTGAATAAGAAAATACAATAAATACCTTGCACTGATTTAGAAGGTGAGTTGGTAAAAAAATTGACTACATGCATTATTTCAGTATTTCTGTGCTGTAGAATACATAGTGAATTTTCTGCCCTTCCATAATGCTTTGCTTCAAAAGCTCAGCTTTTAATTTTCTTCTAGCCCTTTTGCTTCTAGTAGAAACATTTTTAGAGTGGATATCTCTGTTTTCTTCAGAAATTCTTCGATATATTTTAAAGCGACTCTACTGGATAGATACAGACTTGAGCTCATTTTGGAAGGCATGATGCTGTGCTAATGTTCCTTTAGCATAATACTGTCCTAATGTGACTATTTCTGGAATAGAACTCATTTTTGTCTGATCAGCTTGGACAGCAGGTGGTAAAGTACTGATCCACTCACTTCAATTCATGTCCTTGCTGAAAACATGATTGCAGAAGTTTATTCAGTGAAAAATCGCTAGTTTGGGAATAAAGGTGACTAGAAAATAATTTTTTTTTTTTCAGGGAACACTTCAGTGTTCTGATATATGTTTTTGTTAGAATAAAAATGAGGCTTTGACAGTCTTCTTGAACATGAGACACACAGGATAATTAAGAATACTGTCTAGACAACAGGGTCCTTCCTGATTCAGGTTTGTGCTCCAGTCGATTCAGCAGAGGACCTTAATCTGGGTCTCAGTTATGAAAATGTACTAAGAAATTTTTTTTCCAACAAAGTGACTTATTCCAACTGAACAGAAAGCTTTAGATGACCAGATCTGGTGACTCTAAGAGCAGAAAGGCTTTTAAGTTACCAGTTTAGCCCTAACAGCAAATAATCTCCTAGTCTAGTTTAGGAATAAAATGACTGTTCTTTTGAGGCAGCTTACTTTTAAATTTTGAAAGCTTCTCTTTCTGTCTTCTACCTTTTATTACCATTTTCTGCATTTTAAAGGGCAAAGCCTCGTCTAGGAAAATGGTTAGACGAGAAAGTGAACTTTCTATCGCAATGCAAGTAGTCAAATTCACCTTTTCTCTCTTTTTTAAACTGGATACAAAGGCTATTTATCAAGGACATGGAAGACCAAGTCTGACTGTTAATGTAGCTTTCAATCCCTAAGATTATATTAAGATGGGTTTTTTTTAATCTAACTTCACGCTAGGTGCCACATAATGTTTTGAAGTCTTACTTGGAATTTTAGTAAATAGCCCTAATGCTGGTCTGTTTTTCAGTGTGCTCACATTGTGTTCCAAATAGTCTTGTCCAAACATGGGTTTGAGGAAGCCACTTAAGACTTTCCTGCATGTAATGCACAGATACGTGCTTTGCAGATTAACTGGCTTTAGATTTCAGCCTGTAGCAAATGTTTATGTGATGATGCAATTATTTCTATAATTTGTATTGGAACACAGATTTTCCACTCCCAAGTGCCCCCAAACCATATTAGTTGTTTACTAAACTGACAGAAAAGCTAGGTTACAAATAGTGGTGGTTTAAAGAATTTCTAGATTGAAGAGGTAGAACAATTCTGTTTTATTGAAGTTCATGCTGAACAGTGCTTATTGGCTGAAGTAGGCCTATGCAAACTTGGTTTATTGCCAGTACATGAATGAATTATAAGTTGGAGAACAGGAAGAGTTCAAGTCTGCATGTGAAATTAGATACTTTAGCTTGTGTTCTTTCTTTAAATGTACCTAAAGAAAGTGAAGCATGAGTCTCTTCTAGTTTTAAGGCAGTGTTCATGTTGGTAACTTTAAAGTTTGCTTAAATATAAGGGTCTAATGTGAATCCATAACAGTGTCATTCGACACATACTTCAGCTAGGGACTGACAGTTCAGCCTTCAGGGAAGGAAATCTTAGTGAGTACTCTGTGGTTTGAGGTGATCAGAGCATCATGATCTCTTAGATAAGTGATAGCCGAACAGAATATGAGAAGGAAATTTGTGAAATTAAGAAAATGTTAGGGATGGGGAATTAGACGAAGTTTGAGAATAGATTGGATACGTAACTGATGAGTTTCCACTGTTCGGTGGCGGCTGGCATTCTACAGACTTAATGTCTACTTTCAAAAGCTATATTTGGCTTTGTTACATGAACCTGCTCTTATCTTGATGTTTCTGGTTTGGGAGAAAGAAGGCATACCCATACTCCTAGGGTGAAATCGTTGTGCTCAGCTCGCTCTCTGAAATGCCTATACACCAATGTGCACAGCATGGGGAATAAGCAGAAGGAGTTAGAAACCTGTGTTTGGGCAGGAGATTATGAACTGCTGGCAATTACGGAGACATGGTGGGGCAGCACACATGACTGGAATGTGGTCGTGGATGGCTATGTCCTTTTCAGGAAAGACAGGCCAGCCAGGCGTGGTGGTGGAGTCGCTCTTTACGTGAGAGAGCAAGTACAATCACAGAATGTTAGGGATTGGAAGGGACCTCAAAAGATCATCTAGTCCAATCCCCCTGCTGGAGCAGGAACACCTAGATGAGTTTACACAGGAAGGCATCCAGGCAGGTCTTGAATGCCTCCAGAGCAGGAGATTCCACAACCTCCCTGAGCAGCCTGTTCCAGTGTTCTGTCACCCTCACTGAGAAGAAGTTTCTTCTCAAATTTAAGTGGAACCTTTTGTGTTCCAGTTTGTACCCATTACCCCTTGTCCTATCATTGTTTGTCACCGAGAAGAGCCTGGCTACATCCTCGTGACACTCACCCTTTATGTATCTGTAAACATTAATGAGGTCACCCCTCAGTCTCCTCTTCTCCAAGCTAAGGAGCCCCGGCTCCCTCACCCTTTCCTGATATGGGAGATGCTCCACTCCCTTCATCATCTTTGTTGCCCTACGCTGGGCTCTCTCCAGCAGTTCCCTGTCCTTCTTGAACTGAGGGGCCCAGAACTGGACACAATATTCCAGGTGTGGTCTCACCAGGGCAGAGCAGAGGGGAAGGAGGACCTCTCTAGATCTACTAACCACCCCCCTTCTAATACACCCCAGGATGCCATTGGCCTTTCTGGCCACAAGGGCACAGTGCCTGCTCATGGTCATCCTGCTGTCCACCAGGACCCCCAGGTCCCTTTCCCCTACACTGCTCTCTAACAGGTCGTTCCCCAACTTATACTGGAACCTGGGGTTGTTCCTACCTAGATGTAAGACTCTACACTTTCCCTTGTTATATTTCATTAAATTTTTCCCTGCCCAGCTCTCCAGCCTGTCCAGATCTTGCTGGATGGCAGCACAGCCTTCTGACATGTCAGCCACTCCTCCCAGCTTGGTGTCATCAGCAAACTTGCTGATAGTACATTCTATTCCCTCATCCAAATAATTGATGAATATATTGAATAATATAGGCCCCAGTACTGACCCCTGAGGCACTGCACTAGATATAGGCCTCCAACTAGACTCAGCCCCATTGACCACGACTCTCTCTGGCTTCTTTCCTTCAGCCAGTTCGCAGTCCACCTCACTGCCCGATCATCTAGACCGCACTCCCTCAGTTTAGCTGTAAGGATGCTGTGGGAGACCGTGTCAAATGCCTTACTCAAGTCAAGGTAGAGCACGTCCACTGCTCTGCCATCATCCATCCATCTTGTTATGTCCCCATAAAAGACAATGAGGTTGGTCAAGCACAACTTCCTTTTGGTGAAGCCATGTCGACTGCACCTAACGACCCTCTTATCCTGATACGCCTTGAGATGGCACAAAGGATAAGTCGTTCCATCAGTTTCCCAGGGCTGGAGGTGAGGCTAACCAGTCTATAGTTACCCGGGTCCTCCTTCTTGCCCTTTTTGAAGACCGGAGTGACATTTGCTTTCCTCCAGTCCTCAGGCACCTCTCCCATTTCCACTTTGGGGGAAAGTCAGTTCATAAACATCTCACCTAAAATCACAGCACAGCATTTTCATGTAGGTCAAGAAACCAAATTAAATGTGGATCAGGTGAGATGGGATTTCAAACTTGTGGGGTTTGTTTTGTTTGCTTGAAGGGCAGGTGTACTTCTTGAACAAAAACAAGTGAATAGTGACTTGGAATAGTCCTGCATTTAGGTTCCAGAAGCAGATTGCAGATTGCATGTTTTTTTGTGGATAAATGTTGATGCCAGCAACACCAACAGTTATGCTACATTGCCAAAAGTGCTAATTGACTATTAGTATGGTATTATTGCTGGGATGTAGAACTAACTTCTATTACTTGCACCTCAGGGAGGTTTGTCAAAAAGTCTTCTCCACACAACCACCTGCTGATAGTTTATTTAGAGCACTTGGAAGCGTCACTTACTTTCAGTCAAGTCCAGCTTTGATGAGGATAAACAAAATACATGGAAGAAACAGTAAGGTGCTGTCAGACTAACATTAAAACTGCAGTATATTAGCTGTTTCAAGGAAATGTGTATGTAATTTTTGTTTAAACAATGGATTTGTTTTCCCCTGTGAAAGCATATAACCAAAATGTCTTTCATGGACCTTTGCACAGAAGTTGAAATCGTATTACATGCTGTACAAGCAACCAGCACATTTGCAATTATTTCAAACAGAAAATGTTTGGAGAGCCTGCTCAAATACAACTTTTTATCCTTTGGGATTTAATTTGCTTAGAAACAAAACATTCCCTTGAAGATAAATGGCAAGAGGCATTGATTCTACTAGCTGGAACAACACTTCCAAATTAATTGAAAAAGATTTCCTAAAGCCACTGTAATGCTTCTACCAATTAAAAATATGTCCTTATTGGAAAGTTTGGTGCTGAAGAATTATAGTTACAGCACACTGAAAACTTACTAAATTAACTTTTAATTAAGCTATTTTATATCAGACTACTTTATATCAAAGACAAATGCAGCATTACTTCAAAGAGTTCATGCTGAACATGAAAATCATTAACATTTAAATAAAGATGTACCATATGGTTTGGCAGAAACTAGAATACACTCAGACATGGGGGCCTTCTGCATGCAGCTTCAGAATTTCGAGTCCATTATAGTCTGGAAGGTAAAAAAGCTTAAATCTTCAAAGAATATAGACATTGTCATATTTTGTTTTAATTCATTGGGTTATCTAGTTCTAAGTAATTATAAAAATAAAGGTGCAGGTGGAGAGGAAGTTGGGGTCAATTATTGCTTACTTTGTTGATAAATAGACCATGAAACTATAAAATCTAAAAATTTCAGACACAGTTTCTTTATCTTGGTAAAAATGAAGAGTGGAAGAATCAGTAGAAATGAAGAAGAGAAAAGATGTGTTCTCAGAGAACGGAACATTGTGAGGCAGTTCTATGCATTGGCCTCTGTATTTCTAGATTGCAGGCCGTTCTTAGATACTATTGCAGCGATCAATGCAAAAATGGTGTTCATACAGTTGAGTGCTGGGCCTCAAACATTTTCCTGAATTCAGAGGATTTTAGTCTGTGATTAGGGGATACAAAGTGCTTGACTTTTTGAATAGGGCAATTCAGACTATATGCCTTAGAATTGATTTAAATCCTCTTGAAATGCACATTAGTAGAGTGTGTTAGGACAATTTCCAAGTGAGGGAAAGTTCTATATAAAGAAATAATAATGTACCTTGGAAAACATCTATATATGATTGGTGGATATTCAACATGTACACTAGATGCTGAGAAGTGTTGCAAGTGCAGTACAAATGCCATAGGCAAACCAATTTCCTCTGCTTTCTCAATTAAGATTTCAAGATGTCTCATGCAAGTTAGTAAGCATAGATTTCTCTGGTTTTGTTATAGAACAGTAATTTTCTCCCAGGAGATGCTTGGCCGGAATGAGGATGGTTACCTGCAATGGTTGAAGTTGAATGTTAGGGATTTAATTCTGCTTCTACTCAAGAACTTGTGCAGTGTGGTTCACATTGCTAAACCATCTTCCTGCACAAGTATGAACTACATATGTATGTAAATGTGTGGCTGTGCTTTGCTTTGATCTAACAGATGACACACACAGACATACCCCCACGCAGGGGTCATGCAAGTGGTATTTTCATCTTCCAGAATATTGTAACACAAGTTATTAAACACACAAAAACTTTCCTGTTTTTTAAAACAGAAGGTACTTCTGGGTAACGTGGAGAGACTGCATTTTCATAAGTGAGTATTTTCATACTAATAACAATAGGAAAAGCAGTATTAAAAGTAGGTCTGTTTTCCCACAGAATACATATAGAAGGAGAGAAACTACTCTAAAGTATGTTAGAGACCAAACCCCTGCAGACTTGGATGTGGGCATCTTGGATGAGATTGCTACCGTGAATAAATCTAAATCCCCATAAGGTAGACTAGAAGAAGAAATATTTGATCCTTGTTTTGTTTAGTCAGACGTTATTTAGGTGGTCCTAGTAAATGTAATCCAATCAAATGTATATAGCTCATGGTCATTTTTATTTTGACCATTTGTCGGTTGTGCTGCTAGGTTTTTGAGGAGTGAAAAGTGAGTTTGCTAATTCTCAAAAAAAATAGTGTTACAGGTCTTGAACTTACTGTTATTTCTCATTCTTCTAACAAATTGGCTGAAGACAGTGGAAATGTATTCCAGTTCTTTGCATTTTAGGATTTTTCTAAATGCAGCCACAGTCATGTAACTGTAAGCCTGTCTTCCCAGAATGACACTTAATGGTGTTTGACGATCATGCACACTTAACATCCAGTTCTTCAGAGAGTAACCTGTCTTCACAAATGGAGCGCTGAGGAGAAACAGTGTATTAATTTCTATTTAAATTACAGTAGAGACTAGATTGTTTTAGAAACATCCAATAATGTTATGAATTTTAATCAAACATCTCAATGTAAATATCTTATAACAGGATCAGTTTCCTGTTTTGAAACTGCTTTCCGATTTTTCATTAGCAGAAATGATAAAACTGGAATTAATTATTCTGAAGACATGTACAATTTTTTTTTTTTTTCTTCCTGAGTATTGTTTAAAGAGCAACTTCTTCTATATCCTTTTTTATCCATTCCAGAACTTAAATTTTTTTAAACACATAATTTCCTGCTACGGTAAGTAAATCATTTAAAGTACAGAAAAATATACTGTAAGGAGATGCAGAAGCAGGTGATGTGACTAATAGCATTTAACTTCTAGCAAGTCATATGGAAGGCCTGTGACTGAGGATAGGATGGCAGTTGAGGGGTCCCAAAATAAGCGATAATAGTCCTCAAAAATCAAATAACTGTTTAAGGTACAAAGGTATGTTAAGTCACATTTTTTTACTTGTGCATGGCTTTGCATTTGGAGGTCTTAGCTGGAGTCTGCAAGAGACAAAAGTGCCAACATAAAAAAGATTAAAAATAGTTTTCTTGGTATTTCTGAACTGTCTGGAATGTAAAAGAACTGTTGATCTTATGAGACTGCCTGGTCTTAGGAAGTATGGGCAATTCAGATAAGCTTTGAATAAGAATCAAACATTTTGCTACTTACTGCTTATCTTCAGTTTGAAACTTTGAAATTTTTTAGGCTTATCTGTCACAACAAAAAGGGAAAGGAGGCAAGGTGCTATCATGGTCAAAAATTTGTACAGTCATCAATAGTAAAAGGTTTTGCAATGCTCTTAGACGTTTCCTGGTATCTGCACCCTGAGGCGAACAACTGAAAGTGGAGAAAAACTTAGTTCCTGTTAATTTGACAAAATCATCTAAAAAAATCATCTTATCTCCATAGGTGTTACTGAGAGGAAAAAGCAAGATTTCAATTAACTGCAGGTGGAATATTAGTCCACTGTGTTTTCTTCCTTGTTTTTGGTTGCTTCTTGTTTTCAGGGTAGTTAACCATATTTAATAATAGTTTATTTGAGTATTAAGTAATTATTTTGAAGTAGTCCTAAACTGAACTTTTTTCCTGACAGATCTGCTTTGACATTTTGTGATAAGGGAATGTGTCCGAGTTAACGCTTTGTCAGAAGGAAGTGCTGTAACATTTAGTTTTCAGGTAAGCTGCAGTGATGTTATGTTTCTTTCTTATATAGGCTAAATTTCAAAATTGTGAACTAAATTATGAACCTTTTCCTTTATTTTATTTTTTGGTATACCTCTCAGTTGTAGAGGATGTGTTTAAAAAAACCAACAAACAGTATCACAATCTGCTCAGAGTCACTTCTCAGTTTTAAAAAGTAAAGCAATTGGAACAGTTCAGTGGTATTTGTGGCAAAATTATGTTGTGGGTTTTTTTTATGCGTGGTGGTGGTGGTGGTGGTTGGTTTTTCTTGTACAAAAGTTTTCCTAAATAACCCAACAGGTATTTGAACCTAAGGTTGTTTATTGGTACTGATGCTTTTCTGTGAGTCTTCTCACTGATGAAACTACTTTATTTACAAGAGTTCACTGATTATAATTATGATGGATTCAAACAGATTGATAATTCGTAGACATGGTTTTAGTGTTCACTATTCTAAGTTGGTTTAGACCATACGTCCATGATGATTGTTTTTCCACATGTGTGCTGTAGAATCACAATTCTGAATGGATAACTCAGGGTATTACGCTAGAGGTAAGGGTTTTTTTAAGAGGTCCATACTTCAAAATAATCTGAAATTAAATTAAAGCATATACTTTTGTTTTACACAGTCCTCCTACATATGTCTGTTGTCAAGTTTCACTACATAAAGAACATATAGCATTTGTTATTTTCTTTCATGTTACATGGCTGCAGTATTTCTAATTTCATTTTACTTTTATTTTTTCTGATGTGTTTTTATTTTTTGTAGAACTGTTGCAGTGGCTCGGAGCCGCCTTCTTTCTTCCGCACTTTGTGTTATGTTTTACATATAGCTTAAACTCTTATGAAATTCAGGTCAACACTCAGTATCTGGAGTCACGAAAACAGTTAAATCCCTGTCAACAAAAACATTTTTCTGGAGAATATTTTGGAGAATAGAGTCCTGTATCTAATCCCCATAGCTTTTATAACTTCTACAATTATTTTATTCGCTGTTCTATGTCTCTGAAATTACAAGGGTTAAAGTGGATTTTATTCCTATAAGGTTTGGAAACAAGGATCTGTGGGATATTTTAATAATAAGGAACAAACCTTAAATCATTTTGAGATTCATCAATGCAATTTTACAGTAATTTTCCAAACATATTTTACACTATCATTTTTTTTCTATGTAGATTAATTAGATTTATTTCAGTAAGTCCAAATAAAACCTATTCCTCCTTGTAAGGAGACAGTAATATGTAATATATATGTTTGTATATAAATATATAAATGAGGAACTCATCTGTATGTAATAAGTATTATGCTGAATATGATTAAGTTCAGTTTTGTTTATAGAAATAAGCATATTATTAAAAATGCACTAATTTGCTTGCACTTGTTGTGAATTATTGAAATCTCCATCATAAAGACAAACTGCAGTAATATATATGTATTATTACTTACAGTATCAGGACTTACAGCAAAGAGTCAACGTATGAACTGCAGTACTAGCACTAATCCCTCCCTCTTGCCCTATAAAAAAGGAAAAAAACAATGTTTAGATGCTAAATTCAAATAACATAAAAACTTTCAAAAGTTGAATCCCTTCACCTTTTTATTCTCCATATCGTTATTTACACATTATTGTTAGTCTTTCATCTTTTCTTGAGTAAAATGAATGGACCAAAATGCTTCAGTCTGTCAGGTTTTCTAAACTCTCAATGACATTTGCAGTTGAACCCTTCCAATTTCAGATAAATTTTCTTAACTGTTGACATTGGATGCTATTCCGATAGCAATTATATAATGGTAAATAAACACACAACATATCTGGTTTATCTCTTAAATATGCAGCAAAAGTGTACACTTAGCACCTTCTACTGCATTGTCACATCGTGAACCCTAGGCTCATGATTCCCAGGGCTCTTTTTGGTGTTACTTCTTCCCAGTACAGTTTTCTGTCCCTAAAGAACATATACTACTTTTAAAATTATGTATAAAACAATATATTTAGCCATGAAGAAATATTAATGTTTTTCACTTGTGCCTGGTTTACCAAATAATGAAGACTGCCTTTAATCATTATTGTTTTACTACATTAATCTCTGTCTCAATCTTTATGTATCTGCAAACATTATAATTACCTATTTCATTTATTTCTAGTGAGAAAGTCACTGGTCAGAGTATTAGTTTGGCTGTCATCAAGAGCCAAACTTCAGGGAACTTGTTAAATGACATCTAATTGAAAGTAACATGAAAGCCTTTAGGGATCGTAAGGAACTCATGCTATCCTGAAGCAAATGTTTTGCTTGAGGTATTTTTTGTCTCAATTGGTTTGTTATATATATTCAGATACCATACTAAGAAATTGATGTTTACACTATGGCAGTATTAGTGAAAGAGGTGTCATTGCGAAAGTCCTTGGAACATAAAAGACAACTGTCCAAGAGTATGCCGCTACTCAATATTACAAGTTTCTTTCACAACTGAGTCCCTCTTAAATTTAAACACTTGTATCTGCGTACATGGTTCTTGCAGGTGAAATTTGTAGCCGGTGGCTGACATAAGTTACTTATTCCTCTCTAGACAGTAATCAAAGCTGTCCAGACTTACTGGAATGCTCTAATAACTTTGGGAAAAAGCCTAACAAATCACATACAGACTTAAAACACAGCGGTATTAACTGATAGAACACAACTTATATGGTATTTTGCAAATTCAAAGTTACTGATGCCTACACTAAGTTAAAATAAATATTAAACAGAATTGATTTATTTGAATTACATTTTCTCACTATGTAATTCCTCTTCAACTGATTTCATTCTATTTCCAACATTTCATGAAAATGTGATTATAAACACTGCATATTTTTAACCTTTTAGTTAAAATATAATTTAGCTTGAGGATAACACCTCTTTTGCATGGCAAAGAGAGGAACATCAGCAGTAGTAGAAGGAATGCAAAGTACTAGGCAGGTGGCCATGCTCCAGGATCTAAAGGATCATTATGACTGACCTGTATTATTTACATCAAGAAACCTTAACTCCATTATTTCCTGTTTGGTTAGATAATTATTTAAATATGAAGTCTTCACTGAGGCAAGTGAACAGTATACCACAGCTGTGATATCAGTAGTTATTCTACCCTGATTTTGTCAGGTTATTGTTAGATCATTTTTTATAAGGCACTGCCTTCTGTGGATTCAGTTTGCTTCACATACCAGCAGTTTAAATCAATGTAAAGGGGTTTTTTTGGTAGATTGAATAAATTTAACTGAACTAAATCCCACTCATTTTCTCTTTGTAGGTGATCTCAGACCTCTCTTTTCTCTGAAGGTAGTAATCTGTTTGTCCTAGCTGTGAGTTGTGTCAGAACCTGCTTTACTTAGAGCTTAATTGCTCTAAGGAGCACTTGAAAAACTTGAAGGGCCATGATAGAAGACAATGGTATCTTGAAGTGCTCATCTATATGCTCATTGTTTTTCTCATTTAACTTCAGCAGCAGATAGCTGTGCATGCTGACATGCTTAGAGACAAGTCAGAGCTCTAAGGTCTACTAGCATGGTTTTCAAGGCAGGATAAATACCTGTAGTAAGGAGAGATCGCATAGGTATCTTTCCACTCTGCTGTGTCATATGGCTATTGTGGTCATGTGCACAGAACAAAACTTTGTATATAATAAAAACGAGAGGTAGGCTGTTGCATTGTAAACTGCTCAATTTGCGGTTTAGAACAAATAAAGATTGGAGCAGCTCAATTACATGCTATTAACTGTCTATCAGTGAGCCAGTTATTCAGAATATCTACAGTAACGCACACAAAATGCTAATGAAGACCTACAATTTTCTAAACACTTTATAGCTACTCCTCAAATATTCTGGTGACACTCTCCTGTGTGTGTACTCCTCCTCTTGCAGGTCATATGAGTTGCAAGCACCTCCCTCTGCTTCTTGGGGTGCAGGTTCTCCTGTTTACATACCTCTCCTGTTAGAGTGGTGGGTACCCCAGTTTTATGTGCATGCTGCTGCTCCCTAAAAACTGCTAATCCATATTCTACTGACCTGGCACTAGGGTCATGTGTGCACAGCCAGATTTGGGTCCCTGGTGCTGCATCCTGCATTGTCACTCCTCTAGCTGGGTGTAGGCTGCTTATGGCATTCGATAGGGAGAATGCTCTGCCTGGCCTAATCCGAGGTCATGATGTTGGTGGGGTGACTTCTGCCAGTGCCAAACCAGGTTTAGATGGCTGCTCTTTTCTCATGCTAAGATCCCTCACAATTGTTGCAAGTTTTCATTATTCTAACTCCAATTTGTTTAGTCAAGCTGAGGCATGAAATCACAGGGTTTAAGTTTGCAACTAAGCACAGTTTAATTACTGAGATAAGAATTTGTACTCTCTCGACTGAGAGTAATTTCATTTGTAAACCATTGTAGGAGGTCAAGCTCTCAAAATCATGTGTCACTACTAGAAGTTTTACAGTAGAGACAGTTGCAGTAACCCTGTGGGTGTTTACCTCAGAAAATTCAGCTTTATTCACTGTGTGAAAAGTTTAAGGAAATAATAGTAACTGGGCATGTCAAAGCACGACTCCATTCCAGAAAATGGCAATGAAGCAGGCCACTGGGCTGTAACTAAGCATGTCTTCCAGGGTGTTTCTTTGTAAGTGGCTGGGGGAGGATGCGGATGGGCTGACTGAAGAATCAGAAAGCATTAGAAATGTTATACAGAGTTAAACAAGAAAGGAAGTATTTGCTACATCGTAATGTCTTTCATCAGTGGTACTTAATACCACTTTGCAAAGCAGTCTTCGTTCTTTCTTCCCTGATACACTAATAAACAAGACTGACAATTCCTGGAATTGTTCTTTATAATGATTTATGCTTATTTGTGTAGCTTTTGGGGCTCTGCAATCCTGTAGCATTGATAACGTGGAGCTGAACCCATCGTGTTTCAATAACTGGCTGCCTTCTGCTAAGTAAATCCTGCCATCAGTATGTTCTGCAAATTTTAGGTATTCTCTAAAATAAGAAGTGATAAAATAAATTATTTCTTTTGCTTAAAAGAGAAATCCAGAAACTTGCACCAGATCATTTATTTTCTTGAAAATGTAGTCTCATGCCTCAGTTATAGAATGAGAGGTAGAAAAACTCCAAGGGACATACTTTGGATTCAGTGGTTTTTCTGCATATAATCAGTTATGAGATTGGAGGCTTAATTAAATGAGAAATGTAACAGGTGAAGTGAAATACCAGGAGAAAAGAGAAAGACAGCTGTAATGTAAATACATTTAATTTCCAGTAAAAGTTTTAAAACATTCTAAATGTTGCAATTGTATATTCCTTAGAATAAGGGCATGACTGCTCATGAGTAGCAAATATTTGTCCAAGAGTGTGTTGTTGCAGCAGGTAATTACTGTTAAGCTTTAGCTTGTTCAATATCTATGAAGTTTGATTAGAAAGCCTCTACAACATTCCCAAGAGAGAGAACTGTCAATACCACTGATGTGTATCTTTTCTTACTTTTTGCGGTTCTCTAAGTAATAAAAAGAGACTAGAAAATGCATGCACGGATGCTGGAACACACTCTGTTTGACACTTTTTTCTCTACTATATAACAAGCATTTGAAACAGGCTATTAATCTGGGTGGGGGCGGGGCTTGCATGCTGCTTTTGTCTCTGAAACAATTCATTTTAACCTGAGAAGACAGAATGGTTTTAGCAGCTTCCTAAAAACTGTCATAACTATTACAATCTCTGGGTTTTGATAAATCTAACCAACTTTTTCCTCTTGTGAGAAAACTGTCTGCCTATGTCTATTCTTCTGCAAATCTTGAGCTGCCATTTCGCATTTGCCTTTCATTGCTGATGTCACAAAATTGCTTATTAGAAATGTTTCAGAAATAAATCTGTGTAATAAAAATTCTAGCATATAATCACAGGTAGTATTAGCAGGGACATAGAAAATGTTTTTTTTTCCTCTCCTTTCACATCTTCCTTTCTAAAGTGCAGCAAATTTTTGACCTTTACTACTTCTAAAGACAAATTTGGTTTTATTATGCACCTTGTGTCTTGATATCTTGTTGACTATAATGCGTTATGAATCTTATTGTGTAACATAGTCTGACTTCATACCAAAAACAAGCTATACCTTACTACCGTTCATTGCAATGTCTGACTGCTTTGGAATAGAAGAAAAATCTCTTGACAGATGTCTTGACAAAGCAATAATTGAAAAGGTCATGCCACATTTTCTGGAGCATTTCTCTCATTTCTTTACTGGCTATGTACTGTAAACTAGATCGAATTACATCTAGTTAGGAACAGCAAGTTCTGCAATAACATTAAGACTATTAAACACTTATCAAAATTATTACACATTATATTTGAAAATTCTAAAGCTGTTAAATGGCATCTCATCAACATTACTATTCAGATCCAGTCTTCAAACTTTTTACCCTTTCTAAAGATCAAGGTCACAGAGCTCAGCTGTTCCTGTTTTATGGGGCCTTGGGGCCGTTTTGAACTATTACTGCTTGAAGAGTTGTTGATTATGATTGAACACTGGAACAAAAGCACATCCTAGACATTCTGAGCAAGTCTTCTGGACAACGTTGTCAGCATATGGAATAACAAATGTCCAGTATTCACTGACAATTATGTAAAAGCTTGCTTATCAATTATTTTATATTCCCTTCATAAGCCATAAATTATTAAAGCCTAATTCTAAAAATACTGCATATTTGAGTAAGTGTACCAATTCTGTCTGTTTCATTGTAATCTTCTGATTTTAGAAAGCGAAGTAAAAATAACTGATGATGCTAAAGAAAATATTTTCTGTGATGTACAAGAATAATTTGGGTAAGTTTTGAACAGGCTATTTTGGAAGGCCAGAGAAGTCTACACAAGTCTTTCAGCTGACTTTATGAGTTTTCTTAGACCCATAGGATGTTAATTACGTCAGCAACAGTGTCATCATTATTATGGTACCAGTAAAATAAGGTGCCTAAATGTGTGGTTTTTACACTGCTTAAAAATTTACTTATTTTACTTTGTGCCAGACCTTTTTTGCATAAGCAATAACAACAATAAACATTGTTACATTCCAGCTAGCTCCATATTTTAAAATGTTTAGATAGACAATTTGGTCCAAAGTCAAGCAGGAGTTCAAAGTCACTAAGATTGTTCCCATCACATATTCTTCTAAAGGGGAAACACGAATTCTGATTAGCACATTTGGAGAGAACCTACACACAATAAATCCTGGTTTTGCTCTGCATTTTGTAACAAGAAGAGGTGAGTTGGAGTAGAGTATTCTGTATTTTGTAAACCTTAATTACATAGTTGCAAAAACTGGCTGAAAAATAACTTTAGTAATTGTTCAACTAAATGCTTACAATTTCCTTTCCCTTTGTTTTGTTTTCTAGTGATTAATGTATGATATACATAACGGGGTGACTAATAGAAGTTCTTCGTTGAGCTCAGCTACCTTTTTAAAAAAAAAAAAATCCAATCAAAATACACAAACTGAAGGAGCAAAAAGACCTTTAAGTCCAATTCTGTCCTCAAAGGCCAAGTTAACAGAGTTAAAGTCACTTATACAAATTACTGTCATGTATATTCTGATGCGTTCTATACTTAATACATTATACACTAAAATCATACTCATTTATAGCTAGTGAGAAAAATGTTTGGTATTGAAAAAGCATTCATCTAATAACACAGATGACATAGCACCAGGACTGATGAGCTCAACTTTCATTAAGAAGCCCACTGGAGTGGAATAGCTCTACACTCAACAAATAGCAAAGCTGGTGAAGAGAAGTGAAATGAACACAGGTTTGATACAGTCTCTTCATTGCTCTTATTATTCTTGATAAAAAGCATATTTGGTTTATTTTTAAAGTGCTTTTACATTTAGTGATGTGTTTTTATAATCTGAATCACCATGGTTTTAATAATAAAAAAATCATATTTGGTATGTTTAATTATAAGAAGATACTATGAGTTTCACCACTGAATGATTCAATGCAGGTGAGCCTTCTATCTATTGTTGTGATTTTGATCTACTCTTTTGCCTTCCCGATTTCACTTTCTTTCCCAAATAGTTTTTCTTCTCATACTGTGCTCGTTCCATCTTTGGCCTAAATACTGATATACATTGTTGGTAGCAGGAGAGGAAGGCCTGGACAGCAACAGTTGACAAGAAGTATTGTGAGGATAACTCTGTGTGACTAGAACAGCTGAAAATACCTAAGAGGATTTTCCCAAACAGTGATCCCACTGAAGAGGATGATGACCATCCAGATTGAATAGCAACCTGCAAATTACAAAAAGACAATGAAGAAGTACCTTGAAAAGAAATGTGAAAGAGGCATGAAAAGTGTGCAACAATCGTGAGGGACCTTGGAGTGAGAAGAGGAAAACAGAGCAGCAGTTCAAATCCATTTTGACACTGGCAGAAGTTGCCCCAGGATGTGAATTCTGGGGCATGGGAATCTGCATCCCCAGAAGTAGAGGGGTCTTAAAGCTGTGAGTATGTGTGTGTAACTTGAACATTTTATCATTACTTGTATAAAGTTGTTTAGTAATGTGTAGAAATTTATTAAGTTTTTCAGTGTGTTACTGTTTTATCTGTTTTTTTTGGTTTTGTTTTTCCTAAAAATCTGACCCTCAGTAATTGGTTCACTAATTTTAGTTAATGGCGTATCATTAATAAATCAATAAACCGCTTCAATCCCAATCTGATTTGTGCCATGTGAAGTAAGCAGTTTTTTATGCCGGTGCATGTTGTATCTAGAAGCTTTCTTTGACCAAAGATTACAATGATTAAATTGTAGATTATCTGGGCTTTGCAGTGTAGTGACATTTTTCCTGTTTGATAAAAATCATGAGGTACACATTGTGGGAGAGGAAAAAAAAAGTAATTCTAAAAAACTTTTCCCCTCCTCAGACATCATATTTGACTTGCCTTTTCTGAAAGTCTTATTTTCATCACTGTAACTGTTATAAAGTCTGCTCCTAGAGGAAGAAGTACAAGGATTATAAAAATGCCAATTTAAGTCAGAAAGTATAAATAAGTAATAAAGTATAAATAATTCTATTTATTTTTTTTTCTCTGACACTGCAAAATAAGGACTAGATTCTTAGTAGAGAAATTGCTTAATCCAGGCTAATTTTGTACAGTTGAGTCTAGCCTCATATACTTCCATGTTTTTCTGCATCAGGCCCTTAAAAACCTTCCAGTTCTCAAATACAGATGTTCACTGTGCTCTACTGAGGTATAAACGATTGAAGAAACAAATCATATAATGCTGTGTATGCCTATTACACAACAAGATGTGTATGAAGTGAGAAGAGGAAAAGAAGAGTATGATGGCGCCAAAGTGGTAAAGGATTATGAGTTTATATGTTGCTAGTGCTGAACCACAATTATCTTAGCCAAAAACAAGCAATTATTCAAAATAAACCACAATTTGCTATAAATACAGACTACTCAGTATATATGGGATGTAAGTCTTTCACTAATGTAAAACAGTTTGGATCAAAGGGTAAGTTTTCAGAATCATTGTGACCTTCTCATTTTCCTGAGTTATCAGCCTGTTCTTGTAGCATGGATAATTTTTACAGGCACTTTAAAAATGAGTCTGTAGAGACAGAAACTGTCTTGAAATTTTACTTCAAGTCTCTCTACTTTCAACAGTCATGACTTTTTTTGCGTGAAGTGCTCTTCTGTGAACTGGGAGGCAACGATTTAGAGTCAGTGGGAAGGGCTTGCATAGACTCTTCTCAATGATCTGGCCTCAGGTGTGTTTGGCAGGGCTGCCACAGGTGGCTGGTGATGGGGTGGCCATGAACTGCTTCATATCAGTGACAATGACTTCCAGCTGGCTCTGCAGCAGAGAGAACCAGGAGAAAAAACCCAGCATATGCCAAAATTACTCAACAGACAAGTATATGATTCCCTGTATCGAAGAAGACTGCAGCCATTAAGTTGGATGCTCGCTGCCCAGAAGGAATGGTTCCTTTCTGAGGGAAGTGCCTCCAAAACTGCTGCCACACCATGTCCATATTGGGAACACCCTTGAGGGAAGTGCTGACAAAACTGCTGCCACACCAGAGCACGGACACTGCTGACGGAAGTGCCACCCAAACTGCTGCCATGCCAGAGTCGGACACACTTGAGGGAAATGCCACCTAAACTGCTGCCACTCCAGAACAGTGATGCTCCTGAGGGAAGTGCTGCCGCAGTTGCTGCTACACCAGAGCAGGATTGTTTCTGAGGGGAAGTGCTGCCAAGCTGGAGCAGGGGGACCTGTGAGGTGGCTGTGGGTCACTGCTGATGGCACACCCAGAGCAGAGACAGTTAGTAACAGAGGACCAGAAACCTTTAGGCACCTGCTTCAACTGCTACACTATCTGTTGCCTCATCAGAGGACTTTTCAGTGGACTGACAGTGCAAATGAGGTATTTTGAGAATGGGCAGGTGGTAGATTAAGGGTTTGTCTAATAATCTCATTTTCCTCAATATCTGGATCAGTGATCAGAAGTTTGTGGTGGTAGGCAGTGAATTAACAAGTAAAACTCCCCAACTTTGGACTGTTTGCCCTTGTGATACTTGGATGACACTTGATACAGACTTGATCTAAGCAGTACCTCTTACACAAATGCCCTATTTGAATCGTCATGGCGGACAGTAAATAGAATGGTTCAAGTGCAGTTACTCGGCACTAAGAATTTTACTCAAGAGCTTGCATGGAGCTGTCAGTGTGCTGTTATTTTATATCCCAGCCCTTTCTAGAGATACAAAGCTAAAATTGTACACATAGCAAAATTAATTTATCTGTCTCTAGATGTGAACTTGTCAACAGAAGAAGCAGGGATCAACTGCATTTGTGATGGGACTAGAACACCTCAGTAGAAGATGGAGGGCTCCTGTAAACATGAAGTCTGCAGAAGTGTGAGGTTCAATGTGTCCAATCCCACAGATACTGCTAGGGAGCCATTTTGCAAGCTCCTCTGCATCAATAACACAGTGAATATAACTAAAATGCTGTCACCTGTGCTGCCTGCTAACTCCAGGTGGAAAGTAGGCGTACCCTTTACCACTCTATGTCTTTAGGTACGAGTGTTAGAGGTTATCACTAGAAGAATAAGGGGTAATTCAAGCAGTGGTTCTCAGAGTCCTTTGAAGTAGGAGGCATCTACCAAGTCAGGCGAAAATATATGGAAATAAAAAGTTAGAAATTATGCTTTAGGAATGTCAAATCATCCTGATAGGTTCATGATAAATGCACAAGGAGATTTTTTTTTTTTCTTCCTTCCTCAGTGCATTTTGTATTGGGAGTGTATGAAATTTAAGTCACCTGCTTAACTTTAGCATATGCTATAGGCAACAGCTGTCAGGATATTACTGCAGTGCTACTCCATGTTTGCAAACATATCAGGTAAGAGAAAATAACATTTCTGAAGTGGCATTTTCATGGTATTTGTAGCTTGATAAAATGTTAATTATAGATTTTCATTAATAATCTATATTATATCATGTATTTCAAAAGTTAGTACATTATTTGCATTCCAAATTTGTAATCAATTATTCGTATACAGTTTCTAAATACATCAAAAAGTTACTTTTCATTGCTTAAATACAGTTACTGGCCTGTTTTTTTCCTCAATACTAATGTGGTTTTAGTTTACTGTTAGTCTGTAATTAGCAAATTTATTTCTAACTTATGATGATTGCTTTGGGAAATTGCTGGAGTGAAAGACAACTAGAGGTTTTCTGTGTTGGTGATGGAAGCAATGTATTTAATTTTGCACCTCCACTTGAATTATTTTTTAGAATGGGTTTTTATGTTATTTCATAAAACATATACATCTTATAGTACTCTTTGTTACTATTTATATAAATGAACTAGCCTCTGTTAGCATTACATTTCAGTAGATAAATCCATGTGGCATCAGAATCTTTCTGTGTAATAAATAGGTTGATGTAAACCTAATAGTCTCATGTATGTTGAAGAAAATTATACTTGAATATAAATTAGCTGGCTTTAAACAGTAGAGTGCCCAAGTAGCTAAATAAGCTCTACTTAAGCTCACTGTAAAAACATAACAGAAAACATATCAATTCTGATTTTGTAAGTGCATTGATTACCATTTGAGGATACATTCTTAGAATTTAAGAGCAAACAAGTATGTTAAAATATCTAATCTCACCACTAAGTGTCCTAATCCATCTAATTTCACCTCTTCACCCTTGTATTGTGCTATTTCTTCAGGTGGAATAAAATAAGTCCTGTGGGTGAGCTAAATAATCCCTTTGTTGGTGTATGTTTCGAGTATCCTAGTCACATGTCAGTTGCATGATTGATACATAAGACAATACAAATATTATTTCAAAGGAAATCAACTCATACGAAATATTATACTAATAGAAGTATTTACTTGAGACGGGTTTTTTTCAGTGTATGAAGTTATGCTTGTATAAAAACATACTTTAATGGTTTATCTATTGTTATTATTTTCTTAAATTGGATGCTTAAAACTGAAAGCACCTGTGATGGCTGTACAGGAAAAATCCTCAGAATTTGTAAGGTGACTTTTTTTTTTTACAGGTGAAAAAAGATGTATAGAACAAACTTACCATTTAGAGTTAGTATTATACTGCCTAGAACAATATTATGTGGTAGCAGTTTAAGTATTTCATCATAGTAAAGAGAACTCTTTGGGGATATATGTAGATACCATGAAACCTATGAAATATTGATGTCCCTAGAGCCACAGTGAATTTGAGATAGGGCTAGCCCCAGTTGACTACCTTGTGTTAATATTCACTGAACATAGAAATAGCTTTAGTTTCAAAACCAAATGGTAATAAATTGTTCATACTGTAGCTACCACTGTAAGTTGTCTCCGCAAACAGAGCAGCCTCTCATTAAGGATAATATCTGTTAAAGCTTAAACCACATTTAGAATAATTGATACACCAGTTCTGCTCCATTAGTGCAGATATGTATATGGACTGAATATTTTTGATCTTTTGCAGGGATTAAAATGCAGTTGTGCTGTCATCAGAGAAGCTGTAGTGTTGAAATATGAAAGGGATAATGACTTATTATTAACAGGCATGAAAATATTTTAATGAAACTCAGATTGACTGTTGTATTTTTCTAACCTTTCCATCCCTTAATATATGGAAGAACTACATATCAGCCTTCTGTTCAGACATTATAAGTGATCAAAATATTTTCAAATGGGTCCTCACCTCTCCCCTCCCTTCATCATGGGCATGAATTCTGATTATAGGCATGGAAGAAAAATTCAAAGTACCTTGCCTTTCATTCTGATGCTTCCTGAAAAGAATATTTACGTGGTGTGATTATTTGTATGGTATCCCATTTTTCATGTCATGTGACAATTTTTTCTTTGTCTCAAAATAGAGGTTTCAGCAAAAGGAGCTCTTTGCTTTCTCAGGTATTATCAGCTATATGCTCGAGGTCATGGTGCCAATTGCATTAGTCCTGGATTACAGTGGAATTCATGTGGAAGTACCTGTGACATTCATATGAATACCACATCAATTCTTAATCATCTGCAGCTTATAGTGAATACTAAATGAATTATTAAGATAAATGTAACTATATTCCATCTTTGTGATTAGAACAGCTGTGTGAGTAGAAAAGTAAGCATGTCCTTGATAAAAACAGTTGGAGAACTGGTAAAATCACAGTGCAGCATATGTACTGAAGAAAGAGATAAACTAGCACATTGGAGTGAAAATCGAAGCATGTGTGCTGGCATATTGTGTGTGTGTTAGTGTCTGTAGATGATAGAACGAGATGGAGTATCATGCTAAAATGTAAACATACCATCCATTAAAAAGTTGATTAAGACCAGGGAGACTGTGTTACAATTTATATGTACACCAAAAGTACAGCATCACTGCAAGGTACAGAGAGAACAAAATGAGCACAAGAATATTTAGCTTTTCCTGCTTTTAGAATTATGTTGCTAATTAATTTTTTCAGGACAACATTTGTGGGGGGAAAAGAATGGAAGCCTTGGTGAGAGCTAGTCTAAATTGGTGAGTGGGTCAGTGGGTCCAGGCACTAGGTGGGGAAGAGGAAATACAAGCAGTGTTAGTCATTATTATGTGGTACTAAGTGCATGGAGTGCTGGCTCTACTGAAAGCTTGGAGACTACATGTTAATTTATTTTGTTCTTGGTGTTTGTTTCATAAATCAAAGGTTGCTGATGTAACTGAGAAGCCTTCTACTAAAGGGTGGATTGGACTTGCCCCTTGGATGAAATCCCACTCTGCTGATGCTTTGTCCTTTCCCAAGCAAGTGGGACAAAATAAGAAAAAAATAAAATGGAAGAAAACCTAATGAAACTGTAAAAATATTAGCTTACTGTTACTATATTTTTCTGCCTATTTTATGAACTTTCATAAGCTTTCCCCTACATACAGTAAAAAAACTCAGTGTCCAAGGAGGCACTGATATCTATTTCATTTTTGTAAGAGAAAATTCTTCACACTTTTAAGTGATGTCAGTTGCTAGTAGGGTTTGGTGATCATATGCATTTAGAACTGCTAAGGTTCTTTTGCTTTGAATTTGTGGAGAGTTTTGTGTATTTCAGCTCATCAAAGGGATTTTTCATTAACATATGTTGTACCTGAACCTTTGGAAGATAAAGTGCTTAGTAGATTGGTGTTGTATGTACATTTCATTATGCATTCCATCACCTTTATGTTATACTAAACAGTAATGAAAGTGATGTGCGGTACTTTCAGGTTTTGGAGGGGGGTTGTTTTCAAGGAGAAATTTGGGACTTTCACATTTTACTGTTTTCAGGTTTTTTTAGGTGATAAAACTTTCTTTTTAGCATTTGCCTTATTATGTGGTTCAAAGCTGTAGTTGAAATACACATATCTGAAGTATTCTTGAGTAATCCAATAAGCTGGCTTTCCCCTACTGTGAGAAGGTCAATAGTTCAGCTTCCTTTATTAGTATAAAAAGAAAATTAGTGATACCTATAGAGTACCAACCAATGTTGCAATAACTTTAATAGTACATTTATCAGGATAAAGTTGATATGTTAATAGTAACGTTACACACTTTTCATCTACTTCATAGATAGAAATGAATAATTAACATACTACTGTGTTTTGTGACTTTTTCAGGTAAAATATATCGCAGTTAAAGAATACCGAGAGCTAGTCTAAATTTTTTTAGCTCTGTTTGATTTAAAGAACAAATGTTTTGTAAATTTTTATGTCTCAAACCCTGTAACATTTATTTGGCAAGCTATTCCTTATACAGCCTGCAAAACAAAGATCACATAAACGGCTCCACTTTTCAAATGGAGTAAAGAGAGAGACTTCTTGAAATTATAATTGGAAACAGGTCTTAAAAATTGCTTTAACTGTAAATGTTTTATGAACTTCAGCCTTTTCTATGTTAAGAACAAGATTTAATGCTGATATAAATTTCAATTCTGCTGCAAATTTTAGAAAGTTGAGTTGCTGATTTACTAAAAGATGCTTCAAATATTTGTGAAAGCATTTGTGTAGCCAGTTATTGTGTATACTTTACGCAGTGAATCAGGATGAAAAAATCTCTGTATTATTACAGTTCTTATCCATGTTTTTTGAGCAAATTTGAAACTGAACACTTAAATCTATAGAGTATTTTAGATTTTCCAGAGGTGGTTATACTTACCTTGTACTTTAATATTGCATATCTGAACATAATAAAGTAGCAGCAACCTAACAGGTCAGATCAAGGAGGAATGCCCTTAATAGTGAAGCTGTGTGGGTGACTCTCTTGTTATCTGTTTTTGCTCTTAGTCTCTATTGTCACACCTGGCAATTGCTACTCCTTAGATTGTAATATCTTCAAGAAAGTCTCTCTTTTGAAAAAATAAATTAACATAAATTAAAATTTTAATGACTGGCAAGTTTATGTAAATGACCCATTTTATAAAAAACTTTATGTAATTGGACACATTCGCTATTCAAGCCTAATATTAAGTGTTCTCTGCAAATCTCATTTCTCTGCTAATCTCATTATATGCAGCTCGTGAGAGTGTAGTTAACATATTAATTTATATATGGATGGCCATCTAAATGCCAAGGTGTTTTTATTTAGCACATTTCTTTCCTTTTTTGAACAGGTATTGGGGAAAACAGGTGAAAGAAAGCTTTACAGGTTCAGAATGAGAAGCATTCAGATTCTCATGAATAACGTGTTTTGACTGTTTTTAGCAGATGCACTTTCAGTTGTCTCTGTTTCCAGAATGTTCTGTGTAAACAAATACAGACTTTTTGTTTGTTTGTTTAGTATCTCTGTTTTAGCATGACTGTTCAGTGCAAAATACGTATGATTAAATAACTTGGTTCTGTATTTAGCTAGACTTTGTAAAAAGAATAAATTTCAGTGTAAGAGTATCATCCAGTATCTCCTCCTATACTGTACTCCTATACTGTATCCGTACAGCTACAGAGAAGAAAAATGTTGACCCATCAGTTCTATCTCTGAGTACCAGTAAGACAGACAGTAGTAAGAATGATTAAAAATAGTAGTGAAATCACTCAAACAGAACTACATACTTTTTTTAAATTCTGCCCATTTAGATTTAGTAGAATGATCCAATTTCAGTCGTACCATGTATCAAAAAAAAAAATCTATGTTGGGATAATATGTAGGTATAGACATTTAGTATCTGAGAGATTCCGTTGTGTCATTATTTAAGAACAAATATCTTAATACTTGAAATATTCGTGTTACTTGAAGTAGGTCTCTGTGGATCAGTCTTTGTAGTTTTTACTTAGTTTTTTGTAATGGTTTGTAGTGTTAACATGTTGCTAGCAGAGCCTCCTAGAGCTCTTCTGAAACCCTGAAGTCAGACATGAGGAAAATTTGTTGGTTTTGTGTTAATTGGTCCAGATCTCTAGTGCTGTCTTAAGGTCTTGGAGATACTTACAGGACCTAAAGAATAATGTTTCTGAATACTATTAGAAGTAATCATCTGCAAGTGAAACATAGAAATCGAGTTCAATTCTTGTACTCTATAACAGCAAGTGATCAGCATCCAGGGAGCAAAACTTAAATCAGAAAGTGTTTCTGGCTTACAGTTTTTTCTTAAGTAATATACTAATGTTCTGACTGCATGCCTCGGAGCTTGTTCTGAAAAGTGGCATCAAGGAACTGCATATAACTCTCTTGGGAAGTAGCTTGAGAATGTCTACCAAATCTGTATAGTCTGGTTAATTCCACCAGAAACACTACACCTCTCAGAAACATTACTGTTGATCGCACTTGGCATAACTGATAATATTTCAGCCCTTTACAAATAAATCAGCTGTAGGAAAGTTACATGAATCTTCTTTGCTTCTCTGTAGTTTAAATAAGAGACACTGGGAGATCAACATTGAATGAGAAACTAGGATTATGAATTTTTACCTTTCTGTTAACCACATCAGAAGGTTCTGTCATGGAATGTAAGAGAAAGAATTGGAGAAGAAAAGAATGATTATGTAAGAGAATTAGTTAACCTAGTTCCTGCAGAAACACCCTTTCTCTTAGAAAATTGATAAAAACAGCCTCTGAGACAAAATAGTTTTCCCAGACTTGCCTACTTCATATATACAGGTTATTCACAATCAACTTATTACTCTTATTACTGAATTTACTGTGCTACTTGGGTTTTTTTGGTCAATTTGTTTGTTTTGTTGTGAGGTTTTTTTGTTTTATTTTCTTTCCCTCAAGTTTACTATATTTAGTCTGAAGTAGGATGTTTTATTGCATCTCAGGAAATATTTTCCGAAAGCGTTTAGTGGGTAATATCGAAGAATGAATAAGTTTGAGGCAATCATTAGCTGCTCCGGACAGTTGCCAAATGGAAAAGAAATTTGCATTAGAAAGAAAAGATCCAATAATAAAAAAAATGTAATCCAATTATAAATAATTTGTGAATCCTGAGTTCATGGACTGTTTGCCTTATTTACTAATGAGCCTAATTAGTAAGATCCCTGATTAAAAAAAAATAAATAATAAAAATAAAAATCAGAGATGACAACTGTTAAAAACACTGTACCACTGCCAAAAAAGTGTTTAAAACCCTCTATTTCACGTCTCCAATTCTGGAAATGCTCCTGACTTTGAGGATGTAGTATTCCAGAAGAAAAGTAGTTGTACAATTATGCATTCACTCTTTATTTTCTGAAAACTTGGAGTTGCTGTGATTCATGATGCTATGCTAGATTTCAAATCACAATAAATTTTGATTGTCTTGATTTAGCTTAATCAGATGGTTGACTTCATAACCTGTGGCTCTTGACTCTTCTAGGCCTTTATGATGATTAGTTCTTCCCCATCAGCTCCTTTGCAACACTTCTTGATGGTCTTGAAATATTTTTAGTCAAATAACTCATTAGTCTTCTGAGTATGATACTTCTGCTTCTGTTTAGCCCAAATATGTGCAGATACTGTATTTTAAATTGATTCAAGAGTATGACTGTATAACTCAAAACAAAAGCAAAGCATTTTACCTGTAGCCTCTATCCTACTCTACCCTTATCACACTATTCTCTCTTCAAAATTCTGGGGGAATTCCTAGGACAAGAAAGGCATAATTCAACTATATGTCTTGCATTTAAACTGTTCTGCTAGGGAAGTTAACCCAATAGTCAAGTACTTGAAAACTAATTAGAAATAGCCTACTACTGTATTCAGTGTGTTTTACAATTAAGTGCACCATCTGAGATATTTACTTGAACTGACTGACAAGTATTTAGGACTATTTCTGTTTCAGTATCTATAATGTCAGATCCTTACCAACACAGGATCTCTGCTATTTAGTTTGTTCTGTGAGTAGTTTTCCATCTCTAGATACATGTCCAATGCAATACTGAAATTTCTTTTTTTTTTTTTTTTAATTGGGGGTGGGTTTGAGGGGGAACATGTGAAAATCTGTGGGCTGTGTTTGAGCAGCAAGCAATGATGACATGATGTCATGTTTTAGTACAGACTATACTTTTTCTGAAATGTGTGGTACCGTACATTTGACGTTAATGGGATCAAAGTTTCATTGCTACATTTACTGAATTTGGAATGAATTTTTAAAATCAGATCTACCACATTTGTGTAGCTATCATTTTCTTTTACCAATATGGTCTCTTCTACTTTGTATCGCTTGCAAGTGCCTTTGAATTGGAGCAATATGGTACAGAATAGAATTTGTTTTGTTAACATAATGAGTTTTCCAAAGTTACATGCCTGGATTATCTTGTATGGTGCAATGGATAGCTTGTTTTTTTTGGTTGGTTGGTTGGTTGGTTGGTTTTTTTGTAATGTCATTCCATTCTTGAGAAAACAAATCTGTTTTGTTTTGTTTTTTCTTATAGTAGTCTACATCACTTCATATGCTCTTCCAAAGTGGCCTTAACAAGTCACATTTCTTTCATATGCCTCTGTCCTGCTTTTGACATAAGTTTTTGAATATATAAATACCTTTTGACATCACTGACTTGTATATCAGGCTAATTTATTATTCTCTACTACCTAAGAGACTCCTGCAAAATAGTTTCATAACTATAGCACCACACATATTACAGTTCTGCACTTTATTTGTTCTCCAACTAAAATAGGCAAAACAAAATGTTAAAAATGTCTCTTCATACACAAAATGAATTATACGGTGTGCTACCATAATTAAACTCGAGCTTTACAAAAATAGATGGATATTGAAAATAAAAGGAAAGTTAAGCTTTAAAAGGTTTCCAACAGAAGTCTTCTACATGCTTCTGTGCATACAGAAGACCCTTTGCCCATTAAAATGATCTGATATCACTCTGAAAGCCAGCGTAAGATTCAGGTCATCTGGGTGGTGCTGAATTTAGAGTGTTTGCTGTTATTTGGACCTGTCTCATTATACCGCTGTATCTGCAAAGAATTACACACTTTGCAATCTGTGTTTTGGTGGAAATCATTGTCACTGAATAGCCTGAAGAAGAAGGAAAGAAGAAAACTTTTCCTTGTCTATGCAGTTGTCAGAGACAGCTTTCTGAACAATATACAAATATGATAGAGTGAAATTTGGGCGTGCAGGAAGTATTTTAATACAGACTTTTGGGTTTACATCATGACTGAGTTATGTGTTCCTTTAAAAATGAGAAAAATGTGCCATTAAAAAACTTACCTTTTGCTTCATAAAATCTATACTTTTGAGAGCATTTTTATACAAGACAGTTACGTGCCTTTAAATACTCAAATATTTGCTGGTTTTGACCTGCAGATCAACCACAGCTAGAATTTTTATAAGAACAAAGAGGTGTTACTGTTTTTAACTTGATTTATGGCAATTTATGTCACTAAGTAGCAGTGAGGCTATCTTGTTCCAGTTTTCTTACTGGGATGAGTTTATAACTATACATACTTATATGTGTGTATGTGATTATCTGACCTAGATACTAGGTTGTCTGGGTGTGAGTCCAGGGATGCAGTTACATTTCATGTCAGGTTAAAAATGTTAGAAATTCCTAAATGTTAGGAATAAAAAATAGTTACCAACACTTTAGAAATTGCCAAAGGTAGGGACAAATATAGCTTTGGGCAAAGAAAAAAAAATATATTCTCTAGAGACTCTATTGTAGTAGAAAAAGAAAATTAAATTTTTTTTCTGACTCATGTAACTTTAACCTTTCTCTGTATCTAAAGTAGCTCTGGTGCCTGCAGTCTCACTAATTTAACTTTCTTACCTATTTTTAACCAATCTTACCATGCAGCAGGACAGGAAAAAAGGTTTGTGGTAAATGATGTACTTATTAAATGGATGTATTACAAAACTGTTAAGTTTAAGTTGTTAGTTCAAATAAATTTAGGGTTAAAGGAATGAACTAGAAGACCCAGAGGTGTATAACTTTATTATAAATACAACAGTCGAAGCACCATCAAATTACTGAAAGTTACCCAAATAAGTGATAGCCCATTTTGAGAGACTTGCTTGTGGTGTTGGTTTGGCTTTGTATTTATTTTTTGTTTTGTTTTGCTTTGCTTTGGTTTTGTTTTGTTTTTAATCCTTGTCCTTTTAATTACAGTGGATTCACTTTGGTAAACTGATTTATGTGATTTATGGGTTTGCAGGATCCTTCTATAAGCTTGAGTTTTGGTATACTAATCATCCTCAAGCCTGACTTTGTAGAACAATATTGACCACTGTGCTCATGAGCTAGTTTGATGTGGCATTGTTACCCCTTTTTTATTCACTTTGCATGTTATCTAGAATAATATTGTCAGAAGAGAAGCATTTCATTTCACTGTGCTAAATGCAAATGAGTTTTAATTTCTTTTACTGGCTATAAAGAAGTTAGAACATAGATCTACAGAACTAACCATCTAAAGATCTGGTAAATTTCAGAAATGTATTTTAATTAATCTTGTCTGGTTTCTGAAAAAGAGTAAAGGTGTGTTAGATGTATTTTATGCATTGATTGCAGACTTGTGCCAATGTATTTTAAAAGATGTTTGAATAGAACTTGTTTCTTCCAGAAAATGTTGCTTGAACAATCAAAAAGTTAATCCTATTAGGTAACAATATGCGTTTCAACAGATTTCACAGGAATACTATGACTGCCAGCAGAGATACTATTGCATAGCTAAATGGCAGAGGTAATATATTTTCAAAGATACATTCAAATTGCTGTGCTGTAGACTTGGAGAATTCACACAAACTGCCTTCATAAATACTTTGGCAATGATAAATGCTTTAGAAAATGTAAAATTTGCCTTTTATGAAGAGCTATCATATGAAGAATGAACTTTGAATAAATTACACTCATTTTTAGTTAATAGAATTAGATTATTTGAGTAGCATCATTCAATTAAAATAGTCAGTACTGAGAGTTCAGTATTCAGTGTTCACTGTTCAGTATTGAGGAGATGGTTGTATCTGTCTGCATTTTGGCGAAGCTGAATAGTTCTCCTTGGATAAGCATTATTTACACATTACAGTAAAAGCACCTTCTGTTATCACATATGCTGATAGTTCTTTATAATACTAATCTGTGGAGCACATAAAGAACTGAATGTTTACCAATCATTACTATTCTCTAATGTGCAAACCAGTACAAATCTTTAATGTGACTTTTCCTGTGCCAAATGTACCAATGTTATGTTCAAACACATGAATCTCGATGACAGCAGAACTTGAGAAACTAATTTGTTTCTTCTTTCCAGTTGGCTTCAGTTCACAGACTTTCTGTAATATCCTATGGTCTTGAAGACACTGCAGTTTGTGTTAGTATGACAATATGGGCTGCACATTTTAAATAAATAAAACTTTAATACAAGATTTGTTATTATTTATTAGTAACAGCCTTCTGTTAGATTGAGAAACAATGTTGTTTTGTATAAAAGGTATTTTCACACCACCAGTGCTTACACCAATAGCTTTATCAAGGTCACAAAATAAGTTTGGGGAAGCTGGAAGTAAAAATTCAGTTTTCCAGTTACTCTCTGACTATGTCCAGAGACACAATGAGATCACTGGAATACAGATGAACGTGAAGACAAGAAGTGAGTCCTTACTAGTTAGACATAGTATAGGTACTTATGACTGTTGAAGATAAATATTTACATAAAATTTTGCATTTAAAGATTTTTCTTGAATAGTTTTGGGATATTTTTCTCAAACTTGGCATTTCTCTATGGCAGCAAGAGGTTTTTTGCACATGCTCTCTTAGGGCAGGCAACTTTCTTCTGTTCTCAGAGTCATCACAAATTAAATATTTGATTGGATCTGGCAAGAGTAACTCGTTTTTTCCTGAGAGGGAAAACCTAATCTGAATTGTTTCTTTGTATATTTTTAATAAAGAGTGAAAGGTGAAACAAGTTTATAAAATATACACCAAGGCAATACATGGTTGCACGGGGGAAAATTCCTCTGTATGATAATGTCGTGTGAGATGCAATTGAATTTTCTTCATTATTTTATTTAATTTTGCAAAGCCATTTTGTACTCTCCAGGTTGTCTTGATTTCTTTTCCCCTCTGTAAGACTGAGCAAAATGTTTTACAGATTAATGTTGTGGTTTTATTTGTCTTTTTAAGCACTAAATTAGTTCCTTTAATTAGCATCTTACAGAAATAAGATATATATATATCTGTCATGTTTTTCACCTCAAAATACAAATAATCTGACGTTGCTTATTGTTATGATCTTCATCATAATTTTGTGATCTTGTAGCGGAGCTGGAAAAAATACATGAAACAGTGTAATCCTGTAGAGTTGACTGTCTTCTTGATATGTAGACAACTGCTAAATGTGAACACAGCAATATAGTAGACAGTGCTTCAAAGTTAATTTTCCTGTAAATTATTAAATTTGTTATCTTTTGAAGTGTTGTTTTTTGCTGTGGTTGGTTGGTTTGGTGTGGGTTTTGTGTCCGCCTGGACGCCTTCCTGTGTAACCTCATCTAGGTGCCCCTGCTCTGGCAGGGGGATTGGACTAGATGATCTTTTGAGGTCCCTTCCAATCCCTAACATTCTGTGATTGTGTGTGAATGTGTGTGCACATGCAAAGGCACAGGTGGCATATGTCTATTGTGAGACAACATATGATCTGAATTAAAATTCATCTAATGAGTAATTTAACATGACAGAGTATGTTTTCCAGCATGAAAAGTGGAATCTAGCTTTTTGATCCCATGAATACATGAATAAAGAATTTTCACTAAAATTGCCTTAGTTGTAAGGGGAATTCAGAATAATACTTATTACCATTTAACTACAGGAAAAATATGAGGAAAATTTTTTTGTAAGATTTAGCCAATCTAGAAAAAGATTATTTGCTGATACTGGTTCATCGTGAATGGACCTCAGTTTTTTTCTTTCATGTTGGTCGTATGCATTTAATTAAAGAAGCTTAGATGTTATACATTAAAAATTGTTTGTATTACACTTAGTTTAACTTGGCTTGTTAAAAAAAAAAAAATAAACTGTTCATGAGAAACAAGTTTATGCAGAAAACTCACTGAAATATTTCCAGACTTTTTACTTAATCATTATTTGACACTGTTAAGGGGCTTTTCTAATAAAAAGAAGAAATTTGGGAAAAAAAAAAAAATCAATTACTTAATCATAAAAATGAGGAGACATAATGCTATCTTGAATTATGTTTCACAGCAGTTTCATGTTTTAGACTTCAATGATTTTGATCAACACTGAAGGAGCTATAATTGTAAACTTTCTCTTACTGAAGGATACAGACAGTCAAAGGTACTAAAACAAAACATGGGCTTTTATAGCTGGCATGGAGTGGCAGCATGAAATGAGCCTGCTGAGTGCTTAAATAGGAGAGGATTCCACAGTGAAATGCATCTTACAGGCATTATAAATCAATTTGTGTAATGGAATACAAACTGCAGACAGTTGCTATTTGGATTTTATGTATTTTTACTCTTTTGTTGCTGTCTTTACAAACATAATAGGAAAGTCAAAAGAACACAATGTCAAGTAAACACGCTGAGAGCCTGCAAGGCAGTTACAAAGGTGTTTAAATAACTATCTCAAATGTACATGATTAGCAGAAATAAGTTGAAAAATACTCACAAAACAAAAAAAACTTCTAATGAATCAATAAGGCCTTTATTTTTCTGATCTTAATGTAATCAATGTCAGTGAACTGGCAAAACTGTTGACATACTGTACTCCTGGCTTTACTCTGGCATGGTCTGTGCCCTTTATTTATCAGCTTTACCATCAGTCTGCAACTTGTGACCCAACTGCATTTTCTTCAGAATTTACAATATTCAGATGCTTGGCATTACTGCTTCATTCTTGTTTCTGTCATGTGAAAGATAACTGTGTGCAAACAGGGACTTTATTTCACCTACTGATTTCAATGTTTCAAGAGAATTCTTAGCTATTGCTATAAATAGCATTTAAATGTAGAATACATATCTATAGATTATAATTTCTCCTTCTCAAAGAGAAATAAGCTACTGCATTACAGTAGCTGCCTGTATAAGCTACTGAAAGGTGTGAGAACGCACAATTAAGTGAGAAATTCATAGAGGAACAAGATGGATGAAATCTTTTAAGGATTAGAACATTAAGTTCAGGTTTAGTTCTTCTCTTTAATGGTCATGAATGTCTCTAACATAATGTATCTCAGTTGTGTTACTTAGTCAAAATTCTACAAGTTAAATGTAAACTTAACTTTTAAATTACTCATTAAGTGTTCAGTATGCCTATAGTATGCTCTCAAATCTGTTGAAGTGATATTGGTGTAGACCTGAGGTCCAAAGTAGTATTATGCAGGGAATATTTTTGTTTCAAAATGTTTAGAACTGGTAATATTTCATTCTGCTAGGATATTTCGATATTTATTGTAAATTACATGGTAACACCTGAGTCTAAATATTGCTTTCAATGCTGTAATCTTGACTGTTCTGTAATCCTGACTGTTATGTTTAGAAGACTAACTAGTACTATCCTCATATCACATATTTCAAAATATGTAGTGCAGATGTTCAGCACTGGAAAACTCATTAGTTGATACTAATACAGTTTCCTTGTCTACCAAGCGCTCTATATACAGCCTGAAGGAAATTTTTTTTCTTTTCTTTTCTTTTCTTGTTTTTTAATAATAGCGTGAGGTAATTGCTTTCTGTTACCTCTGAGATACAACTGCAGATTTCCTGGGACAGTAAGAGTGAGATAATTTCTTGTCTGGCCAGTTTAGAGCAGCGATTTCCCTCTGATTTCCCCATTCCGCAGGTGAGTGTCACTAGAACAACTAGTTGACTATTCTATGATTGCTTTCTTTCTGATTTGCTGACCCTGAAGGCCTTTTTGCGGTGTTTTACTTCTGCTGGTCTATATCAATATCAACAAGAAGTTCCCATTTTGATGAATTAGTGTTTTCTGTAATTAAAAAAAAAAAAAAAAAAGCAGCTGCTTGCTTTCCACACAATGTTTTCAGAGCTGATGCTGGGGCTTTCTTTGGTGTTTTGTTTGTTTGTTTGTTTTCTAAATGTCTGTGAAATTTTTAGCTGGCAGCCATGGTTTAGATTTGCTTTGTAAGTCCATTTTAAACGATCGCTTACCTAAGATAAACAGCTGAATAAAACAGGGCATTTCTGAAGCTAGTGGCACTGTTTGGGTAAGGAAAGCTGGAAGAGAACAATGCAGTCATAACAAAGAGATTTGAGAACTGTGCTGAAGGCAAAGAAACTGAGGGTAATGAAATCCATCAGGGAGGTGAAAAGGAGATGTGTATGCCTGAGGTTTATGTATTTCCATGTGAAATGTTTTGAACTTCAGGTTTTTTGATATGTTGTAGCTTCAAGCTATAACATATATATGACCCTGGTAGGTTCATCAGATGCTAGGGGAGAACATGTTAATGTACTTAGGTTCAAAATGTTCTAATTTAGAACCCTAAAAGTGAGCCATGTTTTTATCAATTAAGGTGGAAAACTGTGATCTTAGCATAATATGTTTTTATTTTATTATACTTAATTATTTATGGTATTCAGATCTAATCATATACTCAGAAGATTATGTCCTAACAGGACAGTGAAGGGCAATTTATAGTTTGGAAAATAGTGGGTTTTTTCTAGCACACATGGAAATTAAAGGAAAGCTACTATAGCTCCCTCTTGATTAGAATTTTATCTAAAAAACATCATATTTTCCCCATGGATTGTGTCATGAACATCCATGTAGAAAATATTTTCTCGAATGTGAATGGTAGAGAATGCTAAGCTTGCCACAGAACATAAATTGCTCATCCTTTGGTTCTTGTAATGCAGATTTTTAATACTGTACCAATTCTTCCTTGTGACTGGAAAGTGAGCAGCAAATCTCTGAAACCAATTCTAGTACCAATTCTTTCAGAAGACACACAGATACTGCAGATTCAAATTAAGACAAAAAGTAAATGGCCTGATTAGACTTCTTCTTGCTTATGTTTGCAATTTTTACTATAAATATATACTAAATATGTTATCATGAAGTGTGTATTTTAAAACAGTTTCTGCTAATATTAGGAAACCAGCAAATAATCCATTTAGCAAATTACAATAAGTAAATGGAAATACATTTAGAAGCAATAATTTTTAAGACAAAAACAATGACAGTTCACACTCTACAAAAGTCTTACATTCAAATGAAACAATTCCAAGTTTTCCATCCCTTTATCTCTTGTTCTATAATGTACTGTCAATGGGGTGCAAATAAAACTCAGAAGAACAGATATAGGGAGATAATATTTACGGTAGTAAGAGAGATTGCTTGGAACTTCTCCAGAAACTGCCGTAGTCTTCAGTTGCTGTTATTTACAAAACCCACTATCGTTGAATATTTGTTTTTTTCCTCTTCAGTCCCCAAATCAGCTTTTTTTTTATTTATTATTAAGATTTTGAGACTTTTGCATTCAATGGCAACAAATACAAGTGAATTGTTTGAAAAGCAATGAGCTAAAGGAGAGATGAGAATGAAGAAAACCAAGAATTTTTATCTTAGAGAATGATTTATGAGGTAACATTAAGAAGATAAATATGTGCAATCTGAGTAAGTGATAGCTGAGATAGAACAACAAGCTGAGTGCAAGGGTGAACATGAAGATGAAATATATTCACAAGAAATGTAATGGCATAATGGAGTGACAACAGACAATGGAATTTTAAGCTGGGTCTTACTATATTTCTTAGCACATCTGCTACATGAAGTGAAAAATGATGGCTTAATTTACCGATCTTAGGGCATTCAATTTGGCAAAGTAATGACGTGCCTTTGATGGTAGTTGAATATTGAATGAATTCTCTCAGAAATTCCAGAAGCTGTGGTTTGTGGGGTTTTGTTTGTTTGTTTGTTTGGGGGGGGTCAATTTTTACTGCTTTATTATTTTCCCAAATATATTTTAAAAACCACCTGTTGTATATTCTCCCATATGAACAAAGTAGTTTTCAAAATTATTATTATATTAAAAATAAACCTGAATAAATTTAAAATATTAGTATTTAGTTTTAAAACAGTATTCTATAAAATTATTGGTTCATATTTCTTTAGAGTGAAGATGTGTGGCTACAGGAGGCAGTGATAGCAAATCAGCTTTGTTCTTCAAAAGATATAATAGTGGTAGATTTTATTTTTGTCTTGTTTCCTGCACAAGCCTGTTAAGCCCCCAAAAGGCTAATACATTCACATGTGGAGAGCTGTGAAAAAGCTAGAAATTGACTTTTAAGTCAGACAGTAATTTGAACAGAAACTTATTTGGCAGTTCTGTATAAGCATTGTTTTTTCGCATTAAAATGAAACGAATACAGAAAGGTTTCTTTGGATTATTTGCCTTCGTTCAGTTTTTCAGTGACATGGAGAACTGTTATCTGGAGAATCTCATTCTTCAAATGCTTATTTCTGTGGTCAGCTTTCTTTTATTTTATTTAATCATGCTTAGCCGTATCTTCATAAGACCGTTGTAAAGTTTAAGTCAGTGTTTTCATATGCGGAGAGATACCCAAATTGAAATCAGCAGAGGTATGCAAAGTATTATTATTACATTTCAGTGAGCTGTAGATTCCAGACGAATGGTATTTGGTGAAAGGTTGCCATGTTTTTTTTCCGAGAAATACAATGGGAATCTATAAATATTCTCTGCTCTCCAGTTAAATCTCTCTCCCGTCCCTTCCTGTCCTGCCCCCTTGTTCTCCAACAGCTTTTGAAGGTTTATTTGTGGATATTAGCATCGTATTCATAAACATCCAGAGTTACCAAGTTTTGTAACAAGTGTCATCTTTGGGGAAGAATATTTTGTTCTTCTTAGTCTGTATTCTATTTACAGCTCTAGTTTAGAAACCATTATAGTCAGTTATACAATTGTTATTGATTCCGTGAGGTTTGGGAACAAATCTTGAGGCTCTGATGAATAAGCATCCTTGCTTAAGACAACACTTAAACATGCATTTTTAACTAGTACAGTCAATAAAGCTTGTGTACATGATTAAAATTAAGCAGTCTTTAAGCACTGAAGAAGGAAGAACTTAATCATGTGTAAGAGTGTTTTGAACAAGAACTTGGTAATGTGGTTTTCAAACCTTGGCTATAATTTAAATGTTTGTTTTACTGATTATGTAGAAGCTCATTTCTCCTTGGCCTGCTGCTGTGGCATTTTCTTTAGAGACCCTATGCTGTTTCAAATGAGTACATGGCACATAAAAGAGACACCTCTGGTTATTTAGGAAGAAGACAACTACATCCCTTCAGTTTCACATATAGAACAAGCAGGTCCAAGAAATGGCTATAAACTTTGGGTTTTGTCTTCCTACAGAGATGTCATCTCATAAGAATGGAAGATACAGATTGTCTCAGGTGTTCGTATGATGGAGGATAATATCTGAGACAGAATTTAATTTTTAGCGTTGTCATACAGCTTTCTTGGCATTCTTCTTAGGGATAGGCTTAGCCCACATTAAAGTAATTTCAGTACCACACTAACAAAGGTCAGTTTCCTGTTTTGTTTTTTTTTTCCCCTTTTTGTAGGCCATAAGTAGTCCTTTGCTGTCCTGTGTAGTCTTAACTGTTCTGATACCCTTTGCCGTTTATCTAAGAACTGCTAGAATTTTAAATTATTATTATAATTGCTTTGGAAAACAATAAAGAATCAGATTGCCAGATAAGTAGATAAAAGACAATGCATTTTTGTGTATATACACTATGGAGCATCATGCACTGTTGAGGAAGTGTGGGAAAGAGTTGCTAGTAATTTATTGTACATTTTATTTTCAACATAAAATATTGACCCAGCTGAACCATAAGCCTTAGGTGAAGAGATTTATCTACTTCTGGTATTTACTGCTTGGACAAATTAGGTGTGCATAATAACCAGCTGTCGACCTCCAGATGTAATACAGTCAAGCTGCATAAATTCTGCAGACTCAGACACTGACTATCCCTGAGGTAGTCCTTGGTGAGCTGCTATAAATAATTTCATACAGTGTAACCTAATTTCATGCCAGCTTTGTTTTTATTTTTTTCTAGTAATTTTATGAAAAGCATGTTTTGCTAGCTTAGTCTGATTGCAGTGAAACTGCTGGAGCTCTTCTTTTTGAGAATATGAAGGCAGAAGAAACCAAAGAATGTGAAATTTCAACTACAGTACTTGCAGAAAATGGCAGAAAAGTGATGAGTGACGAGTGCTTAGCCTTAATGCGAATATTACAGTATCAGAAGTACAATCTGGGCATTTCTTATCCTTTCTTTAATTTTTGTGTTTAGGTTAATTGATGGAGTAAAGTCTTCAAGAGCCTAAGGTACTCAGTAACTTCAGTGAAGCTGATGAATGAATTGGATAGTGTAACTGACCACCAAACAGCTTTTATTTTCTAATGAGAAAGTTTTGAAAACCTGCTAGATGTTTGAAGGCTGCTGATGGATAGAAGGAAAGGAGAAAAAAGGAAAAAAAAAAAAAAAATAAGAAAATAAGCAATGTGGTGGAAATATGAAATTGACTTTTGTGAAACCAGTACTGTAAAAAAAAAGCAAGGCTAAAGGTAGGCAAAAAAAAACCCCTATTGAGTACAGGTTCAGCTTATACAGTTTGAAGAAAATATTTTCAGTCTATAGCAAATATTTACTAAAGTAAAAGAATGAGGAAACTTAAGTGACTGCTTTTATAGGGGAGCTACTAAGCCTTAAGGAAGGAGGTTTCAGACACTGCAGGATACTGTGGACAACAGAGTCATAACACAAATTTGTGAGGCTACACTTAATAAAGTGTGTGCCTGTAGCAAGGCACAGTGCCAGCTAGCCAGGCTTCAGAAGAGATGGGAAGAACTTTCTAGGAACTGGAAGGGACTAGACAGAATTTGCTGCCACCAAAAACATCATTTCATTGTTTGGAAAAAAGTTGTGTCTTCACAAGTTAGGATAGAGTAGGCAGGAGGTGATTTGTGTGCTAATGTTTCTCATTCCATCTTTTGTAGGTGTGTTCTCTATATTGAATATATTTCTAGTTTTTATTTAAAATCAAATTAGCTTTTGTGCATTAAAAAAAAAAAAAAATCCTCTGATATTTTGATGGGGTTTGCTGTAGAGAGAAGCTCTAGGTAGCTCCACTGCAGGACTGTGGGCACTTTGCGGTTTGAACAGAAAGTGTTACGCATCTAGTTGAAAACAGTTTTTTTTTCTAGCCTTGTACCTTTCTACACCTTTAAGTGCCTCATAACTTCTGTGAAGCTATATACTGGAAGATTTTAGAAAGTAGAGCAGATTACTCATAGCTGACATTCAGTACTGTCCTTTTTTACTCTCTTTCACATGCTAGGCAGCTTGATACCATTCTTGCCAGTTTTTCACCACTCTGCTTTAGTGTAGCTTTGTTCCTTTCACACAGCTTCCACAGCTTGATGTAAAGGTGCCTTCCATCAACTTCAATAGGAAGTTTTCTGAATTCTCAACAGGAGAGAAATCCCTTAGCCTGTCTCATGGTTTTGTATCTTTTGCTATGGTGGGTTTTTTTTGGTTTTGGGTCATGTCATGTCATCTCGTGTGTTGTGTCCCCAGTCCCACAATCCCCCATTCTTCCATGAATTTCAGATGTATTGTTTGTATAACAAATAATTAATTTTTAGGATTTTTCAGACCTGATTTAATCTATTTTAGACCTGACTCTTCATTTAGTCACGTAGGTTTTTTGGGCTTTTCTTCTGTCTTCCACTCTAATGACTCCTTCCATGCCTTCGATTTCTCACTCACTTCTTATAAAGAAGGCTTGTCTTAAATAAAACATACTTCTATCTTCAGGCACTGGTTAGGCTTTACTTTAAAACATAAGTTAAATACCCTTATTAAAAAAAAAAAAAATAATTAGAATATGACCTGCTAGTACTTAATAAAAGATTGCCAAAGACATTTGTTCACTTTGTGCTTCAAGATTTTTTTATTTATTTAAATTAGATTAAATATTTCATACAGTTGAAAACAGTCTTATTGAATCTATTATTTTGTTTCTAAGTAAACAATATACGATTAATATACATTCTTTCATCTTCATGTCTTAGTTACTTCAAACTAATTTCTGTTTTCAAATCTTTCCATAGTCTTTGTTGTGGGAATAAATAAGGAACTAATTTGTGATTTTTAACAGTGCTTGCTATAATATGCTGTGATGTCCTCAGGCTGACAGAGGAATGGGCTTGCTTACATAAATTCAGTTTCTCGCAAATGTTTAATTTAACACAACATCCTTTGTATTTTGCTCTGTAGTTTTTCTACAGAGCTAATGTTCAAGCCTGACTTTTCTGCACTATGGAAGAGTATAAATTCCAAAGGATTTTCAAGTGGTGTGATGCTAAAATTTTGCAGAGAAGAAAATGCTGTATGAGTTTTAGAACTCTCTTCAAAATACTATAGCCTATGCTTTTATTTTAGACACAGCTGATTTCACCTAGCTGTAGCCATTCAGTGGCTACATTGCAGAAGAGAGGCAGTATTAATCTTTTTTATGTAAGCCTGCATGGAGAATACAGTATGAAACTCTGTATGAATTCTGAGACATCTCTAAAACAAAAATAAGCCAAGGCTGTCAGAATGTAACCAGAGTGCATTATAAGGATTAATTTTTAGTACAGGCTCTAAATGTATTGATACCTTCCATAATTCCTTTATGGAATTTAAACATTTTTCTGCAAATCTTTAATGAAATCTGACATAAAAGTATATTAAGAGTGCTTAACAGAATTAAGTCCACTGGGAAAAAAAATCAGATGTGGCTTACATCATTGTCTTGTTACTCCTTTTACTTCTGACTTCACCTAATCTGCCTATTATGAGGTATGAGGTTACTTCATCATATTATGGTAGTAGAAAGTAAGTGCCAGTTAAACAAAGGTCTGTTTTGTCAAAGTTTACCATAGAAATAACAATAAAAAGAAAGTATGTATTGTAAATCCCTCATAGCAGGAATCTAGATGAGCACCAAAATTTTACTACGCCCACATAATGCTTGTTAAAATATTTTCATATGCTTTAATTTAATAAGTGCACATCTAATTGTATTCTTGTGCAGTTCTCCTTGTGCCAGCACACGTACTGTCCTTAAAATGAGTCAGCACAGGGATCTAAACCGGCAGAAAATTACTTTACAAAGAACAGGTGAAGAACTGATCAACTGGAATGACTTTCTTCTCATTTATCTCTGTCTGGATATTCACCAAAGTGCATTGGGCAAGGACTAAGGGCTGGAGGACATGACTGTTTATGGAAACCCAGATCTGCTGCTTGACACAAAACTTCAAATCACTGAATGGAAAATTGGTTTAAAGCAATGTTATGAGAAAAGTTGATGTTTTACCTATTTCTTAAATTCCTATAAGTGCATATGCATAAAGATAAGCAATTATACATGGAGAGAACAAACTGGTTCTGTGTTTCCATGTTTCATAATATTTTTTTTCGTTAGGATAGACTTGTATCCTGTGAATTTGAATTAATTCTTAATCATGCTAAGCTTTATGGACAATAAGGCTTGGTGGGTGAATAGGTTGAATGGTTCTTTGTTAGTTTTAAAAGCCCATGATATTTAAACTTGGCCTTCAGTACTGCCAACACCACCTGGCAAAGGAGTTAGTTACATTTAAAATACTGCCAACCTTCCACCTCACTCCAGAAGCAGACCCTCATCATCCTTCAAGAAAGTGAACAAGGCATAAAACAACCTTTTACAGTTCAGGGTATGTTTGAAGGGTCAAGATGAGAAGGAGGTGGAAGTAAATATACCAGTCATAATAATAGTCTTTTAATTGGACCGTATATTTAGCTATATTTTTTGACCATATAAAAGCTAGTATGATGCAAATTGGTAACTATTCAAATGTTAATAGTGTGAGGGAGAACTACAAAAAAATTATTACTTCTGCTTAATGCTGCAAATGTGCCAGGAGTGTCAAGGCCAATAGACCTATGTGATTTGGACGCAGAAATTAGTTTCAAAGATACTGAGTTCTGTGTTTCTACATGATTTTGTTGCAAGTTATATGTTTGTTTGTTTCAGATTAAATTCTGGATATATGTTGGGATTTGTGCAGTAGTATCTGTCCTGCATTTTCTCACAAGATAGGTGATTTCTGTGCATATTGGTCATTATTTTAGAAAAGCACACTTAAAAATTAAGAGTCAGCATAGTCCTACTTATTCTAGTTACTGTTTGCAATCAGAGTGGGCATATAAATTATTCCCAAGAAGAGTTAATATGTGGTTTGATTGTCAAACAGAACAGCCAGTGCTTTTTTATGCCAAGTTTAAATAATTAATGAACTCAAAGAACCAGAAGAAGATTCCATTATGATATAACTGACTTAAACTGATAACTCACACTTTGGACTAGAGACTATACTAATTTTCTGATCCACTATACATTTGCAATTACTCCCTAATACTGCACTTGGATTATATTATACATGGACAGCCTTTGTTTTTCTAACTGACTTAGCTCCTCTGCTGAGAGAGATCTTGGGAGCAAAGACTATTTGTTCTAATAGTACTGGTCTGTGAGAGAAAAACACAAAGCATTGTCCATATTTCAAATGTAGAACTATTTCTTCTTGTTTCTTCAACACAGTAGTAGCCAAAATTTACAATCATAGTACAGTGTTGCAATGCTATTGGTTAAACCACCACTTCCCCACATAGAAATCTTAAAGCAAGAGTGTTTATGGTGGCAGGGCATGATGAATGATAAATAACAGCCCATAATTCATACACTATTTTAAACTTGAATGCTCAGAATGTAAGACAAATGATCTGTCTTTAGTACTGGTTTTAGTGTCTCGAACACTTGGATCAGATTTGCAGAGGATTGGGAGCTTCTGATAAGAAGCAGCATCTGGCTCTGTAAGAGAAGGGGAAACAACTGTGACCATTGGCTATGCAAACATCAAAGTAACTTGCACAGATTCTCTTGAACCTCCTACTCTAACTGTGTATGTACAACATAACCAAAACATTGAATGGACACAAAGTAGATATTTCCATCCTTTTTGTGTATGATCCTCAGTATTGTAAAGTACTAAGTATACTCTCTTTCTTGCAGAAGAAGGTAGTAACTGAAATATAAATTACCTACTTGTCATATGAAACTGTTGAACTGATGAATAAACGATGGTACATGTATATCTCCACCTATATAAATAGACAGCCACTTCACACCCCCATGTATTTTTATTACAGAACTCAAACAGAAGACCATGCTGGCAAATAATAATAGTGAGGAAGTGAAGAAGTGTCATTGACACAAGTCACAAAAAATGTCATGTAGTACACTTTCTGTCTAAAACACAGAAGATATCTCCCCAAAACATAGGTACTTCCTAGTGAAATGTGGCCTCAATTTGGCACCGATTTTCTCTCTAGTTTGTAACAGTGGGCTGCATGTGTCAGAAGAGATAGTAGGTTGACAGTGTTTTGCATATAGTATAATTATTATATGCACTACAGTACTCTTAGGTCCCTTCAGTTAATGGCTGCTTTTTTCCTGTTTGGGCCTATTTTTACCTTTTTTCAGATTTTTTTTTTTTTTTTTTTAATTAAGCCTGTTAATATTTGGTATGTCAGTTTTTTGCTAGAGTTAGTTTTCTTTTACTGTGTTTTTGTAAGGTAAACTATTTCTTGAGATCTTACCAGAAGTTCTACGAGGGTTTGTTTTCCTCTTCTTCCACTGTAATATGTTATGGATAGATGGGAGCATTAATAAGATTGTCATACATTTGTTTGAAATGAAAATAGAGAGCCCTTAGGGTAGATTATCTAGGTAAATTCTTGTGTGGATGTCTATATTCACTTGTAATTTTTATTGATTCTAGTTGGACTGAGTGCTTACTTGCTTTTGAAAAAATCTCACAACTCAAAATGCTGTAGTTTCATTGTTAGAGTTAGTTAGATAAGGTTGATCTGAGTATGTTTCTATGAATTGCTCTAGTTTGTAGCATGCATAGGAGTAAGATTTCCTTTAGAGATCCTCATGAACTTTCAGAAAGATGCAAACTGTTACATGTTCAATTCTCTTTGGAAAAATGACTCTATATAATTTTACAAATTTAACATTTGGAATTGAAATTATTCCCTCACAATTCTGTATAAGCTAGAAGGGCTCCAAAAGCATTTGATGTACCAGTTATAGCCTGAGTATCCTGAGAGAAGTTTACTTTCATAGCTTTAATTACCAACTTGAAGTGAAATGTATTGATCTAAAGTTTTTACACATAGTATTTGCCATTTTCTTTCAGACATTTTTTTTATGACTTAGTGGGAAACTGAATAGGAGTTGTCATGTATAAATAAGTATGCATATTACAAGAATAAATTATATGTAATTATGTAGATGACAATATGATAAGTAATCAATGAGTACAAAGCTGCTCTGTATGAAAAATTCCCTGTGTTTCTTCTTTCTAAGGAATCTGGCTCAGTTACTTTTAAATGCATATTTTATAAAGATCAAGTGCTTTTCCAGGTGCCAAATAGCAAGCATAAAACTACAAACTCAAGCTGAAACCTTTGTCACTTCTTGGTGATTCACACTCTTCCCTCTTCCTAGCTATCCTTGTGTGAACTTGTTTCATTTTGAGTAACCCTATATGTCACTGCTTCAATTTAAGGCATTATGTCTTTATCTAATAAGGGACTATTGATTCTTTTTCCCAGTCTAATGAAACAACACAAATGAAAAAGTATTGTCCCTTTTTCACAATGCTTAAAATTGTGTTAGAGATGGATTTAAGTAAGCAGCTAACCAAAAGCACTAGGCAAGTAAAGAAAACTGACATGAAAAAACAAACAAACAAACAAAAACAAACACCACACACCAAAAAAACCCTGTTTTCCAAAAAGATAAATATACAAAAAATATTTGTAAGAAATAATTTAACTATATATATCACCCAGGCCAACAATCCAGTGTAGCAAATTGTTTTGTCTTATGGATTCTGGTCAGGGATGCTATTAATAGTAAAGGTGTCTTATCTATTAGTGAAATGAAACTAGCAATGTGTAATAGGAGTGCATAAAAAGTTAATTTTTATTTTAGAAATCAACAATATTCAAGTAAGAATCGAGACCAAGAATTTACAGTACAGGAATACAGTAGTCTTTTATTTGTGTAGCATAGCATTGTGTCCATTACAAACTACAAGGGTAACAGTTCAACAAAAGATCAAGCCTTTTAAATATAAAAACAGAAAACATTTTCATTTCCTAGACAATATAACATGTCAGATTTTCTTTTGAAATTTTTAATCTTTTGTTGGTTAAAAAAATTCATCTACCATTGTTACTATTATTACCAGTATTATATCTTTAGTATATTGACTAAGCATTCAAACTTTTTTTTTTTTTTTCTTATGGGAAGATTGCAACAGAGTTTAATGAAAAGCCAAAATCCCTAACTTTGTGACTAAGTTAAAGTAAATTTTCAGTATATTTCACATGGCCTAAATATAGCCATAACATGAGTGGAGAAGAACGAGATTTGTATCCAGCTGTATAGCCAATTATAGGCAGTGGTGATTGGGATTTTCCTCTGGCAAATCCATACCAAATATACTAACACTCATCAAATCTTCATAGAGTTTAAAATATCAGTAATTAAAATTATATTCCTTATCTCAGGACTTTTTTTTTTTCAGGTTTCTGGTACATATTTAGCAAGCTCTTTCTTCTGGGCCTGTTCTGTTAGATTTCTACATGAGTTTCAACATTTCAGCAGGAAAGCACATCCTCCAAGGGCTGTTTATGCACTTTAGTCAGTTTCTAAAACACTGTATCGCACTTATTATGCTCATCAGAATGTCCAGCTTAACAATTTACAGTGACATTTAAAAAAATCTTGTCTAAAACTGCCTTCTTCTGTGACTGAAGCAAAATCTTGCTACTTCCAGTTGGATTTGATAACTGTCTGTTGTATGCAAATTGCAAAAAACTTGCGAAAAGCGATTGTTGATCTATATCTTTAACCATCTGAATATGTGTGTAACTTTTATGATCAGTGTGTATCTTTGTGTGTGTACAATAAATAATTTAATTAATGAATAAATGGCATCATATCTCACCTTCTGTACTTGGAAGTACCGGTGAACAGTGTGGCAGTTACAGCAACGAAATTCACATTTAACTCTCCAAGAATGGTCCAGTGAAAGATATGGCCTTTTCTAGGCTGCCTCTGTCTGGAAAATTTAGTCTAGTCATTAGTTCCAAAAGCTGCCTTTATGTATCTTGTTTCTGCACAGAATTTTACAGTATATGTAAGACTGGAGTTCATTACTTAATTTGTGGCCTTTTGGGAGTAATGGATCTCCATAAAAATCCAAGACTTCTGGACCTGGAAAAAGTTTTAAGCAGAAACATCTGCTGATCCATGCTGCATTTATGTATGAAGAACTGTTGGAAGCCAAACGAATAATCTGTAAACTCTCAGATATAATTTTAAAAAATCCAGGTATGTCTGTGGAAACACAACCAAAAGAACTTTTGTGATCTGATCACAGAGAGCAGGTTAGAAGAATTTCAGCTGTGATGAGCAAAATTCTGTGAGATGGTGAACTATTAAAAGCTGCCTTACACTAAGACTGAAGCGGGAATAATGTTATGGTTATAAGTGTTGTGTATATCTGGGCATAAATTTCACATCAACAGTGCACATAAGAGGTGCGTGAATGACCCCTTCTCTTGAAGTTGAGCAAATATTTAAATATTTTACTAAACTTGACTGCATTGCTAAGTGTTATGTGTAGTAATTGCAGAGCAGACAGAAAATAGTACTGACCTTTAGATATACTTCAAACTGAGAATTAGCCCTTAAGAACAAACTTTGTGCTTCTCTTGTAATACGTTTATTAGGTTTGCACTATTAGTTTAATGTTGATTTCTGGGTGTTGTGAGGGTGTTGTGTTTTTTCTTATAACAATATCAGAAAGGTTTGTCTGTTAAAGACCTTAAAGACATCAGCCGTATCTGCACACAACTAGAATGGTCATTGTACTTCAGCTGTTTTCTTTCCCTAGCAATGCACAGTGAATAAAAATCCCACTTGGTTGGCTGGTTAATGAGATTTATAGCTGGTTTGCAATGCCAGAGTGATTATAAGTGTTCTGTAATACATTTTTTCATACTCAGAAGTTTTCTTCCTTGTTTTTGAATTTGTTTTAAAATGGCTCTTAAATTTGCTTTACATTATTGCAAATCCAGGCAGGGCCCTTGAAATGACTGTACACCACTGGAATTTCTGGATTAATTTTACCCATTACTTTTCTTTGTATTTCAGAGGCATTTCACCTTGCAATGCGAATGCTATTTGATCATTTAAGTTATTTTGGTTTCTGCTCTGAAAGTTGTGTGAGTAGGTCTTTGAGGGTAATTTTAAACCATTATTTGTAGCCCTGTTTTGCAGCAGGATAGAGGAGAAAGCAGGGTAGCAATTGGTCTCTGTCCAGTGCAAACTGTGGAAATTGATTTGGCTTCAGGCTGAGAGTTAAAAGCAGGCCAATGCATTATAGACAATGGATCTATACCACATTGTGTTAATGTACACCAGGGGATTTTTTCCTTTGCTGTTTTGCACTCAGCTTTAAACCCCAGTGTCTGATTCTGATTCTTCTTTAGCATGTTCCAGTGTAAACCAGTAATGGCTCCCTTGAATCCACATTGTTATCAGGCCCATGCTGTTAGTGATTGTGACTTGTCACATAGGATAGATAAGTGGTGTCTTTGCCCCTTTTTTACCTTTGCAAAGAGGACATAAAATCCTGCTCTGTTAGTGGAACGTATTCATTACAACAGTTGCAATGAAACAGGCTGTTTGAGTCTTCTCTTTTAATAGAAAGTTGCCATTTATTTTTATATGAAACATTTATTAACTTATGGCTGCTGGTCTTGCTCCAATGAAACTACTAAGGGTTTTTTAATATGTATTTTAAAAACCAAACAAGGCTACGTTAGTTCTGATAGTTGGATCCTTGTTGTCTTTGATTGTTTTATGATTGGATCTGTTCAAGCATCCTGTCTGACATGTCTCTAGATATCATTTATGTGTTTCAATTATTTTAAGATTCTAGACTTCAGACTGAGTACAAATGCTGCCGTTGAACCTGGGGAAAATGTCTAGGCATCATTCAAAGATATAGATCATCTGTATAGCATTCCCTCTTGAGAGCTGGAATTTAGTCAAATTGCTTGCTTTGTGCTCTGTCAGACTTCCACTTTCAGATAAATGTTCAACAAAACCTTTCACAGACTCTTGCTGAAGTTGAGAATTGTAGAGTACTAGCAGCATGAGCAAAACAGATGGAACAAGATATGTCTAACAAACAGTCCCACACCACTTCAACAAAGCTTGGTTACCACTCAACAAGATATTTTGAGTGTTAGAAGCCATATAGTTGCTTCATTACAGAGTTTTTGCCCAACTCATGTATTCAGTTTGTCATTGCGAGGATCTTGAATGTCTCTGCTGCTCAAGTTATAGATATTGATAACAAGATACGTATGGTTAGGCAGTCACTAAAGACAGTCCCAGTCCCCTCTAAGTCTGTCTTTATTCTCAATCACATACTCCTTCCTTCCGCTTCCCACCCTTTGTCTAGGTGTCATCTCTTATTTCATCTTTTTGATAAGCCAAATGAGATCATTCAGGTGGCAAAAAGCTAACTCAGAAAGCTAAATAAATATGCTAATCTAGGGGCAGAGAAAGAGAAGGTATATGAGAGAAAAGGATTACTGCTTTTTTACTAATGGATACGACCTTAGCTTCAGTGTACAAACAGGGTATGAGTTGTTTTCAGTTTGTTTTTTAATAAAAGAAAATGGCAGTATAGAGCATTTAAACCTCACCATTGATTTTAAGGATTAGAACAGAAGAAGTTAATGTATCAGTGAACCTTCTGAGGAGACTGAGACTTAAACTCACACAGTGCTCTTTCCCTGTTTTTGAGATTATATAATAATTTTCCAGAGTTCATGGAGATAGAGTTTTCCCATTAAGCTTTTGATATGTGTTGGTGGCCATTAGGTCGAGCTGTTGAAGAAGGCTAAAAAGAGTTTCCTCACCGATGAGCCTCCATCAACTATCACAGACATTTTTGAGGTGACTTCATTGACAGAATGACCTGACAACCGGTCCTCAATCCAAGTTCGTATGTTTCAGAATAATCACCTGTTCAGTGGAACTGCCCTTGAATTGCTGACCAGGGATTATTAATCTTATGATGAAGCTCTTAGGAACTGGAGTCAAAGACTGAAGAAAAAAAAAAAGCAATTATGAGCTTTCTACTGAAGTTTCCACTAGAGTTTTAAGTCTTGCAAGTATACAGAGAGTTCATAGATTTGAATGGAATCCACGAGGTTTGTGAATGTAAATTCCACATATAATCTCACAGCCCTAATGCATGATTATGCCTATTTCCATAATCCTCCCAAGTTTTTATAAACACACGGTATTTCATCCTTATTTACATTTTTAAAGTGTGGGCTTTTTTAAAGGAAGCATGGAATCCTTTTACATGATTAGCTGAAATCCATCCTTAAGAGAAACCTTGTTGCCATTACATTGTAAATCCTGGAATTACTATTGTATTTGTTGTGACAGGCCCTCCCTCTTTAAGAACCTGTCATTAGGACAATGTGTTTTCCCTTATAATAAGAAGGACATATAAAACACAAATCCCACTTGAAAGACTAAGCTGTTTGAAGGGTTTTAGTGTCAGCCACTCACTTCTAGGAGGCTGGATTAAGAATTGGAAAAGACGTTTTCACTAGAGCACTATAGCTGGTACATTAATGTGTATCTGCATGTCAGGAATACAAAGTGTATTGAAAGGCCGACCTTTTATATTGCATATGACAACTACATGGATTTCTTTTTACACTGAGACATTGATGTTTACTACTTTCAAAAGACATTTTTCCTGAACAAATCCCACTGGATTAATTCCTATTCAAAAAAAGCAATACATGAAAAGGTTATGCAAAAAAAAAAATGCTGCCTTTAGCTATTTTTTCAAATCTATATTTCTGGGCGATGTTTTTTTTGGATTTCCTTCTCCTCTCACTTGCATGCTTGCGAATCAGGATCATCTCAGAAATCGATGATATTAAAGCACTCTAAATGCGGTATAAGAAAATCTTCAAGGCCTCTATGCTTATTAATATATGCCATTGAAAACTTCTAAATATTTAGTTCCTAAAACATAGAACTCCAGTTGGTAGCCTGTGACTTTCAAGATTTAGTAGTATTTCTGTAACAAACAGGCATTCTCTACTTGTAGCCATGTACTAATGATACAAACAAAGGGTGAACTTACTCTATAGTCATCTACAGTGTTTAAATTTTCAAGGTTATTTTACAAGCCAAAAAACCTCACAAAATTCCTTTTTAATAACAATAACTCTCTCCTTTGTGTAGCATAGTTATTTGTGTTTATAAATTATGTCCAGATGCAAATGGACATTTATCTTGAGAGGTGCTGGTGTTCTTCTGCATCGGAAATACCAATACAATCATCTTTGACACTCAACATTTGATTAGAAATTTACTACATGTGATTTAATGACAGCAAAGTTTATGACAAGCCTTGTCCTAACATTAAATATTGAGTATCTTTAGTTACAGTTGGCTTTTAGGCAAAAGCTGCAGCAAATATGAAATTATAGTCCTCATCTGAAAAATTTAACTTGATTTATAATGCTAACTTTATTTGTATTTAATAAAATTTCACTGATAGATTCTACATTTGTGTTGCAATGTGAGACAATTGCAAATTAGAAATTAGGAATCTGCTGGTGCTTTTGCTGCAGCTATGGACAAATGACCTTTTTGAGTACTCTTGCAGTAGTAGAGAGCAGACTTCTCTTGTCCTCAAAACTGATATTCAAGCCACTGGATCAGTAATTCAGTTTAACATCTGTTAATGTGATATCTCGTTAGAAATCAAGTAGAATCCGAGGCCTAACTTTTTAATTTATATATATTTATAAATATTACATATATATATATTTGTATATTTTATTTATTTATACATTGATTTAAATTCTGAATCAGGTGCCTCGATTTCAGGACTTTTAAATTGGTTATGTTTTCTTGCTCAGTGAGAACATTGGCACCACACCAGAATGCAGGATTTTTAAGAGAGCCTTGCTGTCTTATTTGCGTTAAGTGTCTTTTTGTGTCTCTCCGTTCAGCCAGGACAAGCTGCTTTTGGTAACCAAACCCTCTACTGCATTGGCTGTGTAGATTAACTCAGTATAGTTCCAAGCAGAAATACCTTTGCACTATATTTTTTGTTGGTGCTGAGATTTCATAGCATAGTATGTAATGGTTGGTAATAAATTTCTTTAAAAAAAGAAATGGCATCAAGCATTTGCTGCTCAGATGCCTTCTTATTAATCAATACTATCTTATCTTTCTTGTCAACAAGTCTACATAGAGAAATATCTTGTTTAAGCAGTGCAACACGTATGCAATAGTTTTGTCTGAGAGATAAAGAATAAGTTATGTAGCTGAAAGTTTCAGGGAAACTTGGAGGCAGTTTATGATTGGCATGTAGAAATATAAAGACAGTAATGATGACTTATTCCAAATGGTAGTTCTTGTTTGAATTGAAAGAAAGTATTTAAGTGTAGTAAAGGAAATTCCTATATAGTTTGTGTCCATTTATAAAAACTGGTAAGCATAAATGTGAATTTTACTTTGCATATCTCTAAATCCAAGGAATTTAATGTTATACCATTGCCATTAGCTTAAAATATATTTCTCTGGGTGTGTTTTTTACTGCTCTACACTGTATCAGACAGATTAAGAAAATTATTGTAGAAAAAAAAAGATATGTCTTACTGTCAAAGATAAAGGTTGAATCTATCAATTATAAAATGAAGCTGCAAGAGAGAGCACACATAGATAATAGGTATTTATCATTTTTTTCTAGTAGAGTGCTCTAGTTTGCCCTTGATTGCACAGTGCTGGCACAGGGAATAATTTTCAGATGAGAAAGTACATTTAAGTCAATGCAATGAAGTTATTGTTGTCATTCAAATGCTTTGCCTACATAATAGCATGGCTATTCTCAGTTTACAATGTATGGGCCAATTTTTATATAACTACTTACACTTCTGAATACTGTGTTATATTGGGGGGGATGTCCATGTCAGCAGCTACAGGATTCCAAGGTCATTTCATAGTCTAGCAAATATTTGTAACCATGGCAGAGATGAAAATATGTGGGTTTTCTTAGAGATAACCCTTTCAGTCTTATCCACAGTAGTTATCTCTAGTATCATCTTTTCTTGGTGACCATAATTCAGAAAACATTGTTTCCTATCTTTGCAAGCTAGAATAAAGTTTAGATCTTAATGCAGAAAAATGCTGAATAACTAAAATACTACTGGCCTCAAAAGGAATGTGACTGACCACTTCATTTTTAATCTTTGTATGTGGTGTGAAGCACTAAATACTATTGTTAAGGCAAAAAGTATCATCTTAAAAGCAGGTATTAATACCATGTTTTTAATTCTTTGCCTTTTTGTTTCTTTTAAATTTTTTAATACTTTATGCAATGGAGTGACAGAGCACTGGCTGTCTAGTATGCTACTATAGCACATGTTTTCTGCACTCAGCCATTAATGCAGCTTCCTTCTGAAATGCTCTAAATTTGCTCAGTCAAGGTGTGTACTTTACTAAAGGAGAGTTGAACAAATCTTACAGAGCAATTATTGTATCAATACAAAGTCAAATTCTACCCAGTAAACTTGACTGCCAACCTGGAATATGTGAAACAGCATTGGTCAACACTTTGAAATATCTAACGGTTATGTTTATGGAGTTGCTATTAGCATGCTGTGAAAAATAAAGTGGCATCCTACATTTTTGAAAGATCTTCATTATGTGCAAGAACACTTTTTTTTCAAGGAAGAAATACCTTACCAAAATCAGCTACAAGTATGATTCAGAGTTCTTTACATTCAAGATAAAGCAGAACAATAACAGTCGAAGATTTCAGGTTACTATATTTAAATACTTTAAAAGTATTTATTAGAAGATGTGTTTTGGGAAAGTCTATGAAATATTCTATGAATGAGTAAAAAATCAAAACGTGACTGAAATTGAACAAGAAATAATAGCAACAGATTATTTATTTTTTAATCTTTCTAGTTGTTGGTGGTCCAAAATTCTAAAGTGATGAAGGCAAATGGCTGCTGGAGTGTAAGATGTGTGGTTGACTATTACAGAAATGTTAATTTAAATTTGAGACTAAACCAGATATAATTAGATGCTAAGTTCAGGGTGGTAGGTTTTGGTGGTGGTGGTGATTTCTTTGTTTGTTTTTTGTTTAAATATTTTATTTTAAAAGTTGCTTTTAGTTCAGTTTATTCACGCCCACGTACTGTCACACAGAAATAGATTTGCTAGGTTGGTAAAAGAAGCTTTGGCTGACTTAAGCAAATTAGCCATACTGAGCAGAACTGTGCTCTTTCTAGCTAACCTGTTTGACGTGTGACCAGTTCAAGTGTGTCACTGAAACTGGTACCCTTTTGCAATACCATTTTCTTTCTAGAAAAAATGACTTTACAACAGACTGTTTAAGAATATGTGTTCAGAAACTTACTAGTGAGAATAACTTTCTGAGAGAATGATACCCTACCCAATGGTCTAAGAATCACCAGATGTGGCATATGTAAAACAAAGTTTGTGGCAAACTCTTGAACTCAGCTTGTTTTATCTTATTGGACTTCTACAGTAGATTCATATTTCTGATAAGCTAATCTTTGGTGAGTCAATGGCTGTAGCATTTTGACAGCTTAAAAAGATGTTGGATAAAATACTGGATGTGTTAAAATCAATGACAACCTTCTCTGTTCCCAGATTTAATCAGTAGGGTCATCTGAGTTACTCCTTAGGGCACACTCAATACTGTAGGTACATCTGGATGCATCTGCTTGAGGGTGTCACCTTGTTGGCATTTAACAAAGACCTGAAACAGAATGGAACAAGGCCAAACCGTAATAAGCGTGGCCAAAAAAAAAAAAAAAAAGTTCCTACTTCGTTTCTTGTAACAGTGAAGAAAGCTACAAAAAACCTTATCCAAGAAATTCACTTCTAAGCCTGCCCAAATAATCATGAAAGTTGAAATAGTAATGGATTTTACAGTGTTGTAATACACTGGAAATAAGTATCAACTAGAATGACATTTCTTTACTTGCTTCACAGTGTGTGTGATAGGAAATGCTTTATAATCTCATGTATTTTTACAAATAGGGAATGCAAGTGTATTTTCACGTTGATATGAATTAGAGGCTGTCCCACTGAAATGTGTGAAAACCAGTGTATATCAAATGGGAATTCGTTTTGAACAACAGAATGAAAACCTTACAAAAGAGCCTGCTTACTTGCAGGTAATATGAAGCAGTAGGTTATTTTAATTACATTCCTTTTTTATAGTCAGTGAGGGACAAGGGAAATTTTGCTGTCCACCCTCTGGAGTTGTTTCTGAGCTTCAGCAACCAGTCAGTTTTTAATAAACTGATATTGAAAAATTTTGCTTTTAACAAATATACAGTGACATAGAAATATTAACTTGTTTACGATAAGCACATCAAGACAGCAACAATTTTCTCTTTGATCAACTTTCCATTCCTGTAAGTATATTAGGAATAGTTTTGTGTGATGTTAACTACTTTAGATTCAGATGTTTTGCTTTATTGTTTGGCTTATTTTGGAATATCACATTTGCCTTTGGTTGTCAATTTATTTGCGCTGAAGAATATCAAGCAGCCCAGGTCACTTAGTTCTGAGCTGAAACAGGGCCAGACAGCCAGACAGTAGCTGTGACTATATATATGTTTTGCTGTTATTTTTTTTTTTTTCCTAAACAGGGATATACTCCTCCCCTTTCCTAAATAGGGTAAAAGCTCAGTCACTACAATTCCAAATGTAAAATCGTGCATTCTGTTTCAATCTAGGGTAAATTAATGAAGATCTGGTGCTAATACTATTTATGAATCCTTAGTTCTCAACCTTCTTGGAGTTCAAACAAACTGAGCATATCCAAGGCTGTACTAAAGGGTATGACAAATTGAAGTCCTCACTAACAGCACTTCCTCTGACAGTTTTCCCTTTGTTATTTTCTTAATGAAAGTAGAACTAGTTGAACTTTCTGAAAAATATCTTCTATTTAAACTGCATTTTTAATAAGAACAGGAGTTTACATCCTTGATATTCATGACTGAAAATGAGCAGTGAACAAGAATGGCTTAATCAAAAATCAATTTTTCATTGCATGTGACCAGATTTATCTCTTATTTCACAGTAACTATAACTAGCAGAAATTAGGGCAGGAAAAAAAGAAAAACGTATTTCCATAACACTTTGATGACTTAGCGATAAATATGAACTTCTGAGTAGATTTTACTCAGTGAAGGTCAGCTGTTCCTGAGTCAATCAGGCAAGTTGCATGTATGACTTTTTGAAAGAAGAAAGTACACAAGCAAAATCCAGTGTTTGCTTACAATGTTGCTTCTAATTTCATCTACTGCAAATCCATTGTTTTGACTGTGTACAAGCATTGACTTTCTCACTTCTGACCTTAAGTTGTCTTTATTGATTTTCTTTTGACTTGTCTGCTTAGTTGACTGTCACTCACTGCTGAAAAGAGAAGTGGTTTTTAAGAGCTTCTTTTAATCTTCAAAATATTTACAATAGTAAATGAGTTATCACATCCTACAGATTAAAAAAAAAAAAAAAAGAAAAATACACCCAAAAATCTTCAAGAGGTGTTAGTACTGTCTAAACGTCCATTAGCTCACAGAAATGTTATTGCATTGATAAAGGTAAGACTTGCCATTGACAAATAAAGCTTTCAGGGAGCTTCTAGTGTCCCTTTCAACATCAAGAACAGTTGAATGAAAATTGTTTGCCGCCACATCCAAACATGCAATTTAGCAAATATGTACATTTTTAGAATAAATTATTTTTATGTAAAATGCTTAGGTTTTTTGCTACTAGTATTAACGGTTTCCTATGGTTCGGAACGATGAAGAACTTGGATCAGTGAATTAAAACTAAATATGAGTTCAGCTTTTGTTATGTAAATAGTCTTTGCTTCACCATATGTGTGTATTCTTTGTCACTTTCTGTCAATGAAACAAAATGGTTGCAAAGTGTTTGAAATGTGATTTAGCTTATTATTAGAAGAACGTTTTCTGAGAAAATCCTGCTAAATATAGTCCTATGTCTGTAAGGATAGCTATAGAAATCTTAGGGAAAGTGTTGTCTGATAGGAACTGATGTTCCAACAAGTACAAAGACACATACTCCAGTGTTTGATTCTTAAGTTTCAATTTGCCTTGTTTTATATAACTGACATGATGTTCCTAATGACTAATGACTTGCTAATGGCTAATGACTTGCTTTGTGAATGGGTTCCATATGTGTGTCTATACATCTCTATGTCTACATAGTATAGAAGAAAAAAAGTACAATCTCTTCCTTACAGATCTGTGCCTATCTCCCTTGCTGTTCAAATCCAACTATTGCAGCATTCTTACTGTACATTCTTTGCAGATTTACATCTGTTGGCCCTCAAGAAAAAGGGTGGAGGGTGGGAGGGTGTGGAGTCAAATTGCCACTGTGGTGCTGCCGGTAGTAATTACTGAAGGGCATCAAAGAAGAAGGTCTCAGACAGCTCTTGACATTGTGTTTTTGTCTTCTGGGTTGTTTCTGTGATATTGTTATCAAATTATTCAGGTGGACATAGACCTCAGTTCAGAGCATCACTAGAGCTTTCCAGCTGCTTGTTTCATAAATAGCTCTCATGACACTGCTGAACTAACTTCCTTTTGTTCCAAAACATTATTAGAAATAAAAAGAATCGGCAATAAATCACATATAATAACTATAACTTTTCTTTATAGCGCAGGTATCTAGTTTGTTTTGAGGAAAAAGTTTGGGAGGTGGCAATTTCCACAGCTAATCTTGCAAGTTTACTTTTAGATTCTTGGGATCAAATGTGTGAAGAAAAATGTGAGTTGACAGTTGCACACTTAACATGTGCATCTTACATTAGAGCCATTAATAGTCTATTTATGACTATTTCATGCCAAAAGGAATGTTGTTACTGTAGCCTGTGGCATCTGTGACTCACTTCTATTTTTCTAAAACCTTCTTTATTCTGTTGCTCTCTGTGCCTGTGTATCCTTGGCTCTTCACTACTTTGTCAAGTTTCAGAGTTTCAAAGCACAAATGTGATACCTGAGTTAGATCTGTTGTCCCCTAACATAGTTCTGCTTTGAATATTGGCTAAGTATGTGATGACAACAACAATTGACAAGATTTGCAAGGTGTTTTCATCCTGATGAATCAAAGGTTTTGGCAAACACTCATTAAATGATCTTGAAAATAAGCTTTAGGCTTGGATAACTGAATTTACAGTATTTGGGTTTGTATCTTAGTACTTCTCAAAGTTTCAGTCGAACATTTAAGTATGTAGCAAGAGCTTAAATCATAAGTCTGCAGAACAAATGCTTTGTTAACTAATGCTTAATTTGAGAAATACCTTCTCAGTTAATGGCAAGTGAAATAAGCCTGAATGGTGCTATTTCATTCCACCAGAAGCCTGAATGGTCCATTTTCTCTGCACCTTACAGTAAATGACACAATTACTATTGCTAGCCCTGAACTAGTAGTACAGAGTGTTAGCAGCAATTTGCAAGCCTTAATAAAGCTCATGAATGTTCACAACAGTCCAGCCAAAGTCCCAAGACTACATTTGCAGTATTTATGCAATACAAATTGTTAAAGAGGAAGATTTTACTTCAGTTCATTGACAATTCTTTTGCTGCAGGAGGACTGCATTGCAGTTGGGCCTTCTTGCTGGCAGTGGAGCAAATTCACTATTTCCGAATGTGCCCTGTAGACATGTTTTGTTTAATCCACGGGGATTTAAAAACAAGCTTTAGCATAATGGGGTGATATAAAATGGCAAGTCTATCGCTGGTATAGTTCTATTGCTGAATGTCAACTTGGAAATGTAGCAGTTGTATCACTGGAGAATATGGCACTAATATGCTAAGGCCCTGAGTTGCAGTGAACATTAAATGTGTGATAATTCAACAGTCTATGTTCTATACAGTTGGACAAGGCAGCAGGAAATAGAATTCGGGCCAGCTTTTCCTGTCAATTACACCAGTGTTTTATTGTCTTATGCGTGCCTTAAGCCAGCCGACTTGTTACTATGGCCAAGTCTGAATTCTAAGAGGTTACAATAATCCGGGTGCCTTGTCTGTCCTTTGGTTAGGCTTACTCCTGTGGTAGGAAGGCTGAAAGCATAATGTCTGTATCTGAGCTACTCTGATTCCATTTAGCATATTAACTCACAGTCATTGAAAGCATACACCTCTGTAGAATACGAAAAAGTGTGTTGTAATTTGCAGACTTGGGTAATGCAACAATGAAGAGCCAGGATCAGTAATGTATTCTGTGACTGACTGTAAATGTGAGTCAACCTTCAGAATAGAACTCATCCACTATTTTACAAGCTGCACAAATTTTGTTGCTATACAATCAAATGTTACAGAAGAATGGGATTTGATAGATGTCTAAACATCATTACAAAAAAGAGACAAGGAGAGATGAATGCTGGAAAACAGTACAAACAGGTGGAAAAGATTGAGATTGGAAACTAAAAAGTGCCATAGATGAATGAAGAAAAGAGCACTTTTAAGAATGGTGGAAATGAAATGAGAGAGGAAAAGGGATTTGGTAAACAATTACATGTGATTACTGTAAAGCTGGGCAGGTTATATTCTCTCAGATATGTAATGATAAACTTCAGTGTATTCTGTTTACAAAGCACTAAACATTGAAAAGATATACATATCTTCTAGGCAAATGTTCTAAAATGGCAGTAATGCAATCAAATAACAGCCTGATGTGCTATAAGAAGCATCAATTGTATACTAATCCCATGCATGAATTGTGATAATAAAATAATTTGTCTGAACTAGAGACTGTCAATTGAAAGAAGAAAAAATATTATAGAACTTGAAGGTTCTATAAACTGTTCCAAGTTTCCAGTGAAAAGAAACAAGCTCCTCCCCCTGCTAATTGCCAAGTGACACCTAGTTTTTTCATAAGTAACAGCGTGGGGAAGAAGTACTCTAGTTTTGTAATAGTTTCACTCACAAGAATTCCAACATTATAAACTCTAAGTATTTCTTTTCTTCCCAAAATCTATAGTTTGTGAAATGGATGCAAATACTGCTTATTGCTATTACTTTACTTCTTCCTAGGTATTCCTGTGTCTAGCTTTCACATTTTGGTGAACATTGCTGTGCAATTCAGGTTTGTCATTGGTGGTGGACTTCTTAGGCTCCCTCTAACCTGGATTGAATCTTGAATGGTTTATGTATGCAAATAGTGTTCTTGCGTTTATAGTCTTTGTTTTAATTGAAGCTTTCCCCAAAGCTTACTCTGTCCTTTTTTTGTTGCTGTTGTTGGTCTTAATATGATTCATGAGCTTATTTTGTGAGAGTTCAACCACATTTCATGTCCACAGCTTACCTAACATTATGTGTAGTGAATTCACACCCATTTGTCTTTTATTTCTGACTTAAGGATTTTTTCTTTTAGACTTCTCTCCAGCCCACCTCCCTGCTGCTACCACCCCAAATTTTGCAGTCTTAAAGAGCCAGACTGGTATTTCAAGCATTCTCCTTTTTTTGCACTGCTTGTATTGGTTGCCTTGCAAGCCTGCAGCAACATGAGATGTTCTGCATGAAGTTGTGAGCTGTGCTATTCTGAGACTTGCTTCTTGTTCCAGTAGTTGCATTTAGGTTCATGTGTTCAAACTGATCTTTCCTTGTGCAATTCAACCTGTGCTCCAGAATGAATATGCAGATTACTGTGCACAGTGTTTTTCTGTATACTTGCTAGAGTTGTGATTTTAATGCCATTCTGCAAACTTTGTATGCAAGAGATCAGTCCCTAATAAAAGCCTTCCTATAATACAATGGTACATTATTAATTGACTTTGAGGAAGTGGAATTCAGAGTACCTATGTAGTGGGCAAGTTACTTTTTATAAATTTGTTTTAACTATGCAAAGTTTGAAAAACTTTGAGTGGGAACTGGAATCTCAGTTCCATAGTGTAGATGCTATTAAAGCTGTCTAATAAGTTTTGATTCTCTTTTGTTGATAATTTCCACATTAACCAGTGTCTTAATTATCAAAACGGTGATTATTTGCCCCTTTTCTTCCACACCTGAACTCAAAACTCAAGTTAGCCTGTGTTCCAGAATGCAACCCAAAGAAAGTCTGAAGGTTGGGAGGCAATGCCACTTTTGAGAGGGCTTCTAAGGAAATGAAAATGCATAAGTTGTGAACCCCTGCTGGAATAGCAAAATGCCCTGCAGTATTTTTTTTAAGCCAGCAGTGTGCTAAATACAGAATTTAATTATATCTTTGGCAGTCACAGTCACTTGATTTGAAATACCAACCTCCCAAAAGGCTTCTTTGAACTATATTTCTTTGGCCTTGTGTATTTTTTTGTTCTTCACTCAGAGTGAAGAAGGTACTGTATACATGATTCTCTTTTTACCTCATAAATATTTTCATTCATTGAAAATGTATGTTAACTTGAACTATTTTATCTTTTTTTTTTTTTAATAATAGCACTTGTCTTTTGAAAGGTATAATTTTAGCATCTGTAGGACTACAAAATTGCACTTACATTGCACCGAGTGCATAAATGAAAATTGTAAATTAATGTGATAGATAAATGGAGGACTAAGAGGAAAACCTGATGTGCAGTATGAGAAGCGACCACTTAAAAAGATGGTTAAGAAATCTGTATTGTTTATTATGTGCCTTGCAAACACATAGTATAGGGAATGTTACACTGATACACAAAAGAAATGAAGACGTATTTTCATTTATACAGAGACAATGCATAAAAAAAACAAGTTCTAATTTCACATGATTTATTTAAAACTCAAGTGTAAAACTTTATAATCTGAACTATTTTGATTTTTTTTTTGTTTTGTTTGTTTGTTTTGTTTGTTTGTTTTGGTTTTTTTTTTTGGAATGGTAGAACTTGTAAAACATAAAAATTAGGATATTAGGATGCAGAGTAAGTAATTCATGCAGACTGTTGAATTTTTCCAGTTGAGAAACTTCTTTCCCCAAAACTTATCTGCCTTTTATGAATAGTCTACATCATGCAAAAATTGGTATTGTTGTCTCTTCATTTATTCTAACCTTCCCATTATCTTGTCTGTCCTTGCAACACTTCTGAGAAATTACTAAAGCCCGTGAAGCACAGACTAGACTCCCACATCAGATTATTTTTATGTTAATTGTCTTTATTAGACAATCCCATTAGAGCCTTGCCAGTGACAAAGGAGGGAAACATGATGCCATCAGCCCCCTTAGAATGCTACACTCGCCAAAAGTTACTGGCATTAGTAAACTCATCTTGCTGCCAAAACATTTTAAAACAGTCTACACAGTAATTTCACTGACTTACAGAACTATTTGTACTAAGCAATTCATTTTACGTTATGCACTGTGGAACAAATTCTACCTTACGTTGAAGATGACTGCATTGCTGTGATACTACCCTGAGCTAACTTTCTATCTATTTTTGTGCCCCATAAGGATCTCATTAACATAGTGGAGCAGTCTCAATCAAATATTCATAACCTGTAGTAAACTGAAGTCACATTCTCCTGTTCATTGTAGTTCGACACAGATGCATGTTCACAGCTGGCATCACACGCACAGATCCAAAAATTCCATTTTTACCAGTTGGAATTCTGCTTCATAATATTTCATGTATTGCTGTTTTTTTCTAAATTTTTGCCTAATGCAAAGATTTGCTTTTATAAAATCGAGCATCTTCCCAAACAGCAGTATGTGATTACATATATTCATATATATGTTTTCTGCACTTTCTTAACTTTTTTTTTCTATTCCAAGAGCTTTGTGGAAATATAATGTCATATTACTTCACCTATAACTCAGGATTATTTGTCAGGGATACAGAAACCTATGATCTTCTGAGAGGTCCAGAAACGTGAAAAATTACATGGTTATAAGAAATAGCCCCAAATAACCATACCTGGAGCTTGAGTATAAGGCAGTACCTCTCTAGCGCTTCATAAAGACAGTAGAAATCTGGAATTCAGTTACGTACTCAACTACATTTCGGACTACAATTTCAGGAGCAGGCTCTTTGAAGTAGGTGTATCTGATTCTCATTTGCATTTTGTATATAAAGGTGACATAATGCAAATAAATCAAGCTGGCCTACTTCTATGTTTGAAGTTAGGTGGGTGTTCCTGCATCTTGCTGAATAAGATCCTCACTCAGCAGTTCGTTGACTTCAAAGCCCTTCTTCTGAATCACTCAGAGCTTTTCAGCTTCTGCACTGTTTTCAGCCTCTGCCAATTGTGAGTTGTGATCTGAGTTGTCATTATATTACTTCAGGTTTATGTTGTGACTCACCTGAACTCTAAAATGTGCTAGCACAGAACTTGAATAAGATGAGGAAGGACCATATGTTGTATAAATAGCTGTTTTGCAAATTGTCAGAATGCATTATACATTATAGTATGCATGTCTCACAGAAGTTTACGATGATGTTTCTTTATAGTATTTAGGATTTTCTCATTGAGAGTTATGGTTTGTTACATGAGAGCAGTGTTGCACCTGAGGCCAGAACCTCGGTCAGCTCAGTGTTTTTCAAAGAGCTGTACATACGTGAACGATAGGATAACTATCACCAAGAGAATTTAGTTTTGCTCCCAAGAATTAATGAAGAAATTTATATCTGTTCTTATTGTATTTAGATCTTTCTATAACTTATTTACACTGTGCAGTATGCTATATCTGTTCAAAAACCTAGAGATGAAATGTAACTTGTGGAAACTGCCAAGTTATCTCCTTTGAGTTATCCAGGAGACTAGCTGTAAAAGTGAAAATTAATGTAGGAAGAAAGGTTCAATATGTCATATATAAATCAAAGTAAGCACTGTAGTATCCATAAAAACTATGTGCTCTCCAATAAACAGGTATTTTTAAGCTGCGCTTCTCTTGACTCATGACAAAATTGTTAGTGTGGAGACTAGATGTAGTTGACACAACATTTTAATCCCAGGTATGCTTACACAGTATAATAAATAACTTCCCTGTTCTGCAGAGGTGATGGTGCACTTTGGAAGGAAGGTCAAGCAGGTCAGCAGTGGTTGCAGCTCTGCTACACAGAGACAGTGGGTTGCAGGGTTCCCTCTGTGTATACTCTGCTACTCAAGTTCTCTCTTAGGGTCTCTTTTGAGTCTCTCTCAGAGTTACTCCTGAATACATCAGTTATAGGATGAGGTACAGAATACTAAATTCTGACTTGTTTATTTTTTTGCTCCTTAAATCTGAGACATAACTGATGGAGATGGTTGTAATGTTGATTGGTAAGGTAACACATCTGTACTAAAAAAAAAAAAAATAAATCCTCAAACCAGTCAACCAACAAAACTCCCAAACTGAAACAGCATAAGAAATGACTATAACTGGCTAATTTCTTGCAGATTTGCAGTGCTTTTTTCCTTATTTCCTACATATTCTACACATGGTTAAATCCAAAGCACTGTAAAATGGCACAAATTTCAAATTTCTGTTTTATGCTGAATTATGAGATGCCTACATAAGAAAATGCCTCTTATTTCTATCACAAATCAATATTTGTGTAAATATGCAGAGGGTAATGCCTGAAGTCTTGAACTAAATGAACTCAAAAGACATTTAGAGGGATGGCACATAGACTAAAGGAATTATATCTGTGTATAGAGACAGGAAAAGTCGTGGTGATTAATTGGAATGCATCGGAGAGTGTGGGACCTAGGCATGATGCAGATGGTATAGAATAAGGGGTGGATGCAGTCCTGGTTTTGGCTGTGATAGAGTTAATTTTCTTCCTAGTAGCTGGTATAGCGCTGTGTTTGGATTTAGTATGAGAACAATACATTGAAAATTACAAAATGTCCAAGTAGCAGAATTTAAATACCAGAAAGTAATTGTTGCTTACTTTAATAAAATAATAATAAATACTCCTATTATGGTAAAAAAATGTAATTGTTCTGCTTGTAGGCACAAGCAGTGTTGAGCTTTGTGACTGTTCATCCAACACTGCCCGCATTTCGCTGACCTGGCTCAGGCTGAGTCTGTGACTGGCGGTGCCATTGGGCAGCTGGGGAGCAGCACACAGGCAGGGCGGGAAGGAGCCCAACTGTTGTTACCACCTGTGATCGCTGGCAGCCATTTTCTGTGGGCTGGCAGTCTCGTCTGGGACCGCTAACTTACGGAAGTGCTATTGACCCAACCTCCAAGGTGGAAGTTGGGGAAAGGTATAAAATATCAGTTTACCCAAAAAGCTTTTGAAGTGGATTCAACAGCAGCTGGAGTGCTGCAATGAAAAAGAAATGGTGTGTAAGGAGAGCAGGAGAGATGCCTTTGTTTGTTTGTTGAGGAACACTGTTACAGGTTTGGGAATCACGGGGAGATGAAATAATAACATATCAGGGTTTTGTAGGACAGCAGCTTTAAAGACATCTTACTAATAGGTGTACTCTATACACCAATGCAAGTGAAGTGCCTCAGGAATATAACATTGATGATAGATATTGACTGTTACACATATCATTTGCATCAGCAGTGACACAGATGTGCCTTGAATTAGGACTGATGCATTTTCTAGTTTTTCTACTGAACAGCTATCAGAAATAACATACCTGAGTCTGCCTTTTGAAATGGAGGCAATAAAAAGTGTCTTTATTTCAGAAACAATATGTTTCTACTACAATACAGTAGTGTGAGGTTAATTCTTATACTCTCCAGGGTTTTAGCATGTGAAATAGGCTCATCTGCTTATGCCCAGAGTCTCTAAAGCAGTGCTAGTTGGAGAATGGCAACAAGAAGTTGTGGCAGATGCTATTAACCCCCACCCTTCCCACTAAGGAAAGGGAATAGGAGGAAAAGAGAGACTTACAAGTTGGAAAGTTAAACACAAACAAACACACACACACACACAAAAAACAAAAACAAAAAAAAAAAAAACACAACAAAACCACAAACCAAACAAAAAAAAACAAACACCAAAACACATACACACAAACACACACACACACAAAACAAACAAACAAAAAACTTGAGCCAACTATACACAAATAATGAAAGAAAATAATGCAAAATAGGAAAAACCAATATTGAATTTCCCAGTGTAGAGCAGTGGCTGTGGCAATCTCTGGAGCTAACATTGTCTGAAAAAAAAAAAACATGTAGCCAGCTTCAAGGAAATGCAGTTACTTAGAAGAACCGAGGTGAAAGGAAAATCCACTAACAGATAATTGGTCCTGTTTTAGCCCAAACCAGGACAGGTAGTTTCATAGTGTACCTTGAATGTTATTTTTACCATCTTCCATTTCACTTTTTCTGTCTTTTATGTTTGTTCCTATAGCACTACTCTGTCAAATGACATCAAGACTATTGTTACTGTTAAGACCATCAAAGAAATCAGAATTGTGACTCAGAAAAACGTGGGCCACTACTGCAGGAAAAATTCATCCCAAGTTAGTTGCCAACAAGCAACTTGTTGGTTCTGGGCCCCAAACAAGAACTGTGTTTGTCACAAGCCTTGCCCAGTCTTCCCAGTTGTACCTCCGTGTGCTTGGAAATGGCTGGGTTCTTTGGGAAGATGGCAGTTGGAGTTCTGCCTGTTCTGTTTCCAGCACAGACCATTATTACTGCTTCCATTTCACTCCAGCTAACTGTGGCAGCAACAGCCAGCCTTCCTCCTATGCAGAAACAAGACAAAAAGGGAAGAAAGGCAGCATGATGAGAGCACGTGTCAGTTGTACTTAACAAGTACTGCTTGCGAAAGCCTTCAGCTGTGAGGGTATTTGTGGTCTGTGGTACATTTTTCACCATGTTATATCAGCACTTTTCCATTCATAATTACAAGTTATCCCAAATGTTGTTTCAAAGTGCTGGTTATTTAGACTAGTATCAGCTTTTAGGTTTAAAATGCTAAAAATCTTTTCTATTCAAAACTGCCTCTGCCTCTGGAAGGTTGAAATCTAACGCTTGATAATTCCCGCTCTCTAGCACACTCTATTCTCTTTAGGAGTAGTCACTAGCATACGACTTCCTGTAGATTAAAAAAAAAAAAGGTACAAAAATATAATTTTCTTCTTCTTTTCATAGGTGCTCTGAACTTAATTTAGTAAATCTTTCTTCCTGGACATGCAAGTCTCCCCAAACTATCATAAGCTCTAATTATTGCCATCTATTATTCCTTTATTTTCATTGAAATTTCCTTTTCTATAGTAATAGTTGCACTGTACATATAGCTGCAAGATTATGGTGCTTATCTCTCTCTATGGACCATGCAATTGCCACTTAAAGCATCTACTTTCAAGGAGACATCTGTGAGTGATACAGCCACCTCTCTCCTGAGTCTGCATACTTTGTCATTAAGAATCTCAGGGTTGATTTGCAATGTAATAGTAGCGAAGTCTCTCGGTGTAATACACCTCGTTATTGCATACAAGTTTTTATCCCTGCAAAATGTCTCAGTGTTGTTAGTATACGCATCTAAGAATACCAGAGTGTGTTAAAGTGATGGAAAGAAAATAACAATCCATTACTTTCTACTGCAGTATACAGGCAGAGTTTCATGGTAGGCATAGCAAAAAAAAAAAAAAAAAAGAAAAGAGCAGTGAAGTTGGTTATATTATGTTAAAATATAATTAAAAGCGTGACTGACACATTTGCAATGTTCTGTATATTATTTGCTGAACATTTCCTATTTATTTAATCTGCAAATCTCAACATAAAAGTTTTTAGAAGTATTTTTTCTAAAGTGATATGATTTTCCTCCTTTTAAAGAAAGACAAGAAGTGCAAAAGCTATGCTGTTTAGCATGTCACAATATCCTCCAACAGTGCAGAAACAATTTGTCGTACAGACTGTCAATATTCCTAACTCTGAAGGAGCATATTATACATTCCTCATATTTGTGACTTTATTGATCTTTTGTCATTCCCATAGAGTGAAACTGATATTTTCTAACAAAATGTAATTTGCTGGAACAAACAAGCAGTCAAGTGCTGATGAAAAGAATTCTAGGAAACAGTCACTCTATCTACAAATGAGTTATGTTGGCTGATTCTGCGTGTTTGACATCTGCTTTGTATGCACTTTCTGATGCTCATGGTCCTTAGTAGCACTGTTCCTTTTAATTAAAAATAACTACATTTACACTTATTTGCCTTAACGTTCCCCAGCTTGTTAGTTGGAATTTTCTGAAGTTCTGATAGGAATTAGTCACTAACTTCCACTGAATTTTAATGATCTTTTGATGCCTGCCTGCAGGCAACAAATATTTCCTGAGACTGTGAACTGATGGACCTGTTTGTGTCAAGTGTGTGAGTTCTTTGTGCTGCTCAGGCACGAACTGCATTAAGGACACTAGATTTTCAAATCTGATAGTTAGTCCAAATAATTTATAAATTTCTGGTTTGTAGGAAAATTGGGGTATTTATTCTAAAAACTGGGACTGCATGCCTTTGACCTTTGCCTAACATATTCACTAAGGGTTTTGAGTATTTAAGTCAAACTAAAGAGAGAGGGGAAAAAAAAACAAAACACCACAAACATTTTTACAAGAATAATTCCACTGGTTTCTGTAAAGTACTATAGTGTGATAACTCCTGTTAGTTGACTTGAAGAATATTGAGCAAATTTTCCATTTGCCCTGAACACAAAAACTAAACAAATATAAGAGAAGAACTTTTTTTTTTTTGTCCTTTGGGCCCTTTTTATTAATTGTATTACTGTGTTTTATTTCATCATTACCTTTATTTGAGTCCTTTTCAGGCTTCTTTAGCATTATTAGTTTCATTTGTAGTCCTACCTTATATTTGTATTGCCTTTTGTCATTTATCATGAAACACCTTGAATTTCTAGAAATGGCAACCGACTGGTTTCTCTGCTAGATTTTCTTGGTTCTCCTCCGTATCTACAACATTATTGTCTCTCTTTAAGATTTTAAATATTTGACAGCAAAAATAAGACCATTAAGCCTCATCTCTTTGTAACTGCTACTAAGCCCACTGTAGTTGATGATAAGGTTTGATTTTACGTTAGTTACTCATTAATCTAAGGGTAAAGAAACTTCAGTTTTGCACAGGCAAACTCAAGACTTACAGCCTGTTTCTGTTTTCATTTATCGTTGCTGGAGATCTCTGCAATGTTAAAAAAAATCTTGCCATCTTCTTTTCTTTCCATAAAATGACTGAGGATAAGAGGGGACCTAGGGAGGTCACCTGGTCTCCGTATGTCACTTGTTCAAGCCTAGCCTCTAACCACCTCTTCTTTCTTAGATCACGTAGCCATTGCTCTTACCCTATGTAAGTTCTCTGTAAAGATAAATTTAAGGCCAGGTCTGGCATCCATTTGTGTCTGATGTCTCTGACATAACTCTTGTAAACACAAAGGATCATGATGGAGAACAATACAAAACATTGACCTGTTGCGTGTACCTTCCTAAACTGAAAATTTGTGAGATTATATTCTTCCATATAAAATAGAAAGGAAGTAGGAATTTGTGGTTTGGTTTGTTTTGGTTTGTGGTTTTTTTTGGGGGGACGGGTATTTATTTTTGTCTTACTTCCCTGTATATACCTGTTACATTTAATTTCATACAGTGAGGGCAAACATGTATTGCTTTAGGCTTCTCTGAGACCGCAGGTACCAGTTGGAACAAACAAAAATGAATTGTCACTTCCCATTTGTATTATCTCACCTATTCCCACGTTTGCTTAGTTAATATTTGTGTATCATTCCAAAGCAGGTTGTGAGTTTTGCTGTTGTATTTCTACAGATTTCTCTATTTGATATGCAGGTTAAGCAATATCACTTTCAATAAACAAACATGTTTACTTCAGGCAAACTGCAGCAAGGAGATAAAAATCAGCTATGGCTTGATTAGATTTTGTTTTAAGCTAAAAGCTGAGACATGATTGAGTCACAGCAGGGCCAACTTGAAGCATCACAGCACGCAAGGAAAATGTGGAGATTTGATCAGATATTTAAATAAGTGTTATTCATGCAAAAGTGATTTGAATAATCCTCCTTTTCAGAGGTTAAAAGAGCTTTCATGACAAACAAAAATACCCATTCCCCCTCCCCCACTCCAAAACACCTCAAAACCCCAGAAATAATCAGTGGGTATTTACTATCAAGCCTAACATCATTCTCTGGGCCAAGTACAGCGTATCCTGCCATAAATATCATCCTCAGTGAGTTCTGAATGAAATATGCAATGGTGTCACCATGGTGTCCTGTCCTTTTCTACATTTTTCATCTTCTTGTTTTTGCTTCTTAGAGGTACATTCTAGAATCCAGTCCTATTGCAGGTTGAACTAACATATTACTAATGTATTTACTCAAATTTGAAGTTAAAACAAACAAAACAAAACAAACCACACACAACTTAAAATCTAAAGTTGATTTAAATTACTATTTATCTTGCAAACAATAAGAATTCCAGGAAAGAGGACAACTATTTTAACTGACTCAACAAATGAAGTCAGCAATTTGCCACAGTGATTGCACTGTGAAATTAAGAAAAATCTCAAAAAAATCATACCCAAGAATTGTGTCACCAAGTCAGAGAAGTGCTGTTGAATTTCTTCAGTGAATGGGGCGGGGCGGGGGGAACCACAGTGCTTGCCTAACTATATCCCTGGCGGTCTGTTAAGTTAGGAATATGATTCTGATTTTGAAGTAATTAAAATCTGATGAACAGATTTTTTTTTTTTTTTTTTTTTTTAAACTTAGACTTCCAGTAAAGCAAAACTTGAGGAAATTGTGACTCAAGTGGAAGTTTGTTTGTTTGGGTTTTTTTCCTACTTTCTATGAAGCTGTGAGTTCATCTTTCACCTTTTTTTTTTTTTTTTTTTTTTTTTTAAGAGGAGCTCTACAAATGTTCTCATGTAATTTGTCTTCTCAGGCTTGTGTTTTTGTCAATACTCTAGCTATACAGAAACTGGAGAAGTGGAGAGAAAGCATCTGGAATGAGGGCACATAGTCTGACTTAAGGATGTGGAGAAGGTGTTCAATAGGAAGTACCTGACAGGAAATACTTGAGAATGGAGAGAGATGGAATTTTCTAATGTGACCTAGTTCAGCAAGGGACAGGACTTTTTATGTTGTAGCAACTTGTTTTGACCAGAGAAAGACTAACATAGTGAAAGGTTTTTGGTAGTATGGTACAACCTCATTAAATGCTTTACAAGGATTACACACATCAGTATATTAGATATAGAGTTCTGTAACTTTTTTGTGATAACTACAGATCCTATCTTATAGTTTTTGTTGCTTTTTTTTTTTTTGATTCAGCCATCTGTTGTAGGACAACAATGTATGAAAATGTCAGCAGAAAGAGCAGAGTGTTGGTTTTGGCATGTTTATGAATTACAAACGCATGTTTGACTTGAAAGTGGTCAAAGTCATCTTTTACAAAGTTAATTAAGAAAAAATAAAAGCTCCCTAATGAATAAGAGACAAAGCATTAAAGCATTAAATTAAATTTGCATACTTTGTCACAGTTGGCATTCTCCACACAAGAAGGTGAAAAGGAGCATGTAGCTGCAAAGATCCTCAGAAAGAAGAGTTTATACATTGCCACTTTTGCTGCTCCCGAGTGCAATACCACTAAACATAGATAAATGAAGTATAATTTGCATTCAGAATAGTTGGAGTTCAGTCCAAGGTAGTCACCTACACTCTTTCTTCCCTTAGAGCACAATCCATACTAGAATTATGATAGCATAGCTTCAGCACAGGAACTTACTGGAAATATAATCAAAAGAGGCTTTTCCCATGTTGACCTTGGAGAAGGAGTACCCTTGCCAAAAGTCTACCCAGCTCATGTGAACAGAAAAATAAAAGTCATATTCAAACGTAACAAGCAACAATGTCAAAACTGGACTTCTGTGGGGAAAAAAACAAAACCACAAAAAACCACAACACACACAAACCTCTCTGTGCAGTACTTTCCTGATCCTCCAGTTTGGGAGTAAAAGGATCTGATTGGTTTCATAATAATGCAGCTTCATACGTAATAGGTCCTAATTTAATCAAAAATCTCAAAGTCTGTTGACCCTTTAAGTAATCCTGAATATTACTTTTTATTGACACTTCTTTTGACAGCTCGATATTATATCTAACACTTCTGGTAGAATACTTTCTTCTGGCGGTTCTGTGCTTTTTGTACGAGCCGTTATCTATTCAGAGCTCAATCTATTTCTATTAGAATTAAAAAAAAGATAGACTCAAAATTAATCCGTGTCTTATCAGTACAGTTTTATAGCCACAGGAAGGACTAAGTCTGCTTAAAAACCTTCTGTTAGCTAATGCTTGAAATGGCAGTTGCAAAAAAATTGCTGTAGATAATTTGATTGCATGGGAATGGCTGCTATCTATATGAGCATACTGTGTCAGAAAGAGTAAATAAAAGAAAGTTGTGACCAGATATGCCTTAATATGCATCAAGTTTGCCCCCTATGGAAATTTCAAATGCAACTGAATAGAAAAGGTTTTAAATATTGGACACTAAGAAAACAGATGTTTCTGTAATTTTTATTAGAATAAGCAACATCAGCATTTCTTTAAAAAGTTGACGATGGTTTCAAATCCTGCATACAATAGAGACACCAAAAACTGGGTGCGTTTGACATATACATATCACAGGAATTATATTGTTTTAAAGAGTATTAGTCAGAAAAAAATGGAATCAATGCCCTGGTGATTCAGAGCTGCTTGTTCTCTTCATACATGTGCACAGATTTGTGTTCAGGCAGAGGAGACACCAGTCTAGACATAATTCATTTATGCATACATTCCTGTTCAGCAAGACTTTTAAATATCTTAGAAGTCCTGCTGAAGATTTTTTTTTTTTTGTAACCATAAAGTGATCACTGCTCAATGTAGTGACTTTGAGTATAGTTGTTGTTTATAGATTGCAATTTTTTTATTTGGAATACAAAGCCTGTACACTGGAGTTGTTGCCTAAGTTATTTGGCTACTGTTGTTTTCTTTATTACCTAAGTCTCAGTTATATTTATTTTATAATAATGTTTTTTTTTTTTGCTTTCTTAATACTGATTTGTAGAATCTTATTTTTAATGGAGCCTAGATTTCAAAGCCTTCATAAGTGTATGTTTAATGTCTGATCTTTGAAAATTCTTCAGAGAAGTGTGGCACATTGAATATAATTTTTGGAATTTGTACTCATATTGGAAATTCAAGTCTATTTTCTTTTGTTGTCAAATAAGGCACATAATTTTTTTTTCTCTGTTTGTGACTGAAAAAACCTCTTCTCAGAGCTTGCATGATAATGTTTTTCACACCATAGAAACAGCTTCTAATCTATGATTGTGCACCTTACAATGAGAAAGATTTATTTATGAACATCTGATGAAATGCACTTTTATTACAGATTTTTATAGAATAATGACATGTAAAATTATCTTTGAATAGAAAAGATTTAATAAGCCATCGTGTTGTCTGCTGTTAAGCCTTTAATGTTCTCTTTTGTAATCTCACTTGAAAAAATTTTCCATTCTGGTTTGTTTTGTGAGCCTTACTAAATGTTGGGACATCAGATACAGCCTAGCATTTTTGGGGGTTATCTCATCAGTATTTATGTTTTACCTTCCAAATGAGAAAAAGATCCTGAGGTGTTTCCAAGAAATGCCCCTTCCCTTTTGCATGACTGAGCTGTGTTTGGTACATTGTATGAATGCACATGAAATGACATTTGGGAAAAGTGGATGACTGAACTGTGAAAGTTACTGAGAAAATCTATAGCACTTACATCTGACTTGCCCTTGTGTGCCAGTTAATCAAAATGTTAGTGTCTGGTTTCATTCATAACTTAAGCATGAATTGCTTTCATTTAAACAAAAAAAAAAAATATTGTGTCTTTGGCATTATTTGATAATCTTGGAATACAATTTTAAAAGGTAGCACTAGGAATTTTTCAGTAACAATGAAACAACATTCTTAATTCATAGGTGAAATGCCCCAAGGCCTCTAGTTTCTATGAACAGAAGTAAACAGAAAGCCATAATTTATTTTTCTTTTTCCTGCAAATTAATTATTAGAGAGACCTAGTTTCATGTTTTAGTATTCCATCAACTACAAGAATAAGCTTATGGCATGCTTTGTTGCAGAGCTAGAGGCCTATCCTTTAGTCAACTGATGATATTGTCTTTTGAGAAGAGGTAAAACCTATTGATTGTGCTACAGTGAAGCCACTTTAAAAGGGTCTGAGAACACAGAAGTAATGTAAACAATGCAGCTTTCATGAAAAAAATGTAAATGCATGAGTAGTTCTTATTTATGTGACTAGTTCAGCTGACTGCATTAATACTACCTATGTGAAAAAGAGTTATTTAAAGAATCTCAATAACTGAAGTAGTAAAACCTCATTCCATTAAAAGCATATATTCTTTTCTGCTTTTTTTAGGTAGTCCCTGAGTTATGCTTTTTGTTATAGTTCGATGTGATTCAGTCTCCTTAACAAACAATCATTTTTTCTATTGATGACTTGGGGTTGGAATCAGTACTTGAATTAACATAGCTACTGGGTCCTGCTCTGAGCATCACATCAGCTTTATGGAAATTCACCAAAGTCCATGGAAATTTTATTATCTAGGCTTAGAAGAATGAGTCCTCCAGAACAGCTTGGCTGAGTAAGGAAACAGGAGGTCTGAACAGCAACTTCCTTACACTGGGGAGCACCCTAGATTTGAATGACGTGAGAAAGGATTGAGTGTAACTCAGCTTTTTACCAGATTGCATGTTTGCTTTGTGTTCTCTAATCCATGTGTATCATTTTTACTATCTAGGACTTTTAAACTGGAAAAGGGGGAGAGAGTCAAAAAAAAAGCCTGATCTAGAGGAAATCAGGAAATCGCTTTTTAGGCAGCTTGGGACCATGAGTTTTGTCCTTGAGAGCAGTGGAGGTTTTTTGGACTGTAAAGACAAAATTACCTGTAACGGAAAGTGTTTTTAAACACATGTTATTCCAAGCTAGGCAGCTGCTCACTGCATGAGTCCTTCACTCACTGCTGTGCTCAGCAGTTAACTTTGACTACTTAAAGGCAGTAGGAAATGGAAGATAACTTCAACACATTGTTTTTCTGTTCTTCTTTACTCTCTACTCAGTATTATCAAAGTGACTGTATTTTAATAGCAAGAAAACCAACATAATGTAGCTGAGTGGATAAAGTTTAATCTCCAAGGAAACACTTATTTTGTAGATTAATGTTAATACAAACCACACTGGAAGAAAACTCCGGGGCTGTTATTTGGAACAAGAATGACCACCTTACTGGGATATGTAACAGTATCCTTTTTTTTAGTTAGTGTATTAACTTCCTTCTTTCAACATGCTCTTTCAGTTCCATGGAATGCCAACATACTGTTGTAATAATAACAAGTGCCTATTATTTCCAGTAATATTTCTCGTTACAGAATTCTAGTCTGGCAGTCTACTTGAATTTTCTTAACTAACAAAATAAGTGCAATTTAAAATGCCATCTAAGCAGGGGTTAGTGAGGGAAATTCGGAATACTAAGACTGAAGGAACAGCTTAAAATATCTCTGAGGTAACAAAAAAAAATAGAAAACTAAGTATACTTTATAAATACCACATACCTATGTAAGCTACTGTGCACTCTTGTTAAATATGATTAAACTGCAGAGGTCAGCAGTTTTTTACTTTTTTCTATCTAAACTCGGAGGGAAAAAAGTGATTAAAGTGATTATAAAAAATTTTCTCAAGGCAGTATTGTTTCCAAGTGATAAACTTGCAGCATTCTTCTTGGTATCATCTTCAGAAACCCACTATAGGTTGCTGACTTCTGTTCTAATTGCTAAGCCTAACATTTGATTGCCTAGTTCTTAGATTTACCAAAAATATATGGGTTTTGTATATTGAGTAATGCAGGTTTGTTCCCTTAAGGAAATTAAATAGATTTTTTAATATATGCAATAATTTTGTAATCAACATGGTATCTTAAAATTTTACAAAAACATTCATATAGCATTCAAATTAAGAAACATGCAAAAATTTCAAGTAATATATTTATCACAATGTTGGTGTCATGACCAAGACTCAGTTCCAGAGAAATGTTTCAGTCATTTAGTGGACAATCTATTATTGAATTGTATCATCACCCATTAGTAATCGTAGTGTTTCTCATCTAGGAAGTTGAATGATCTCTTCAAGAAGTTTGTATGTTCATTTTAGAGAGCAAGCAATCTTTTTTTTTTTTTTTTTTTTTTAAATAAATAAACTGTCTCCTAAAGACCAGGAATATGCTCTTGAATGAATAAATCAGTATCTTTTAAAATTTTTAGCACACCATCAGCCTGATTTCTGAGAACTTTCCAAACACTTATAAGGAAATATTATCTCACTTCTTTTCCAGTTTTAGATGTTGGTGGTTGTTTTTTTGATTGAACAGTACAGAGTGCTCATAAGTAGCGTGTCTAATACAGTTTCTCAAGGGAAGGCTGAGTTCAAGAAACGTCTATGCATTCCATGGTTTCTGTGGTCATTCATAGTTCTTCCATAATTGAGACACTGAGCTTTAGTTTTGTCCAGTTTTCATCTCTTTGTGTCTGCTATGAATATTCCATCAGAAATTAACAATTTTGTAAGTCATATGGAGTATACCTTCTTAAAGATCATGCTTACATAAGAGGTAATATTTAGTCCAGTGCAGCCTGCTCTAGGTGACTTTTCTTGAGCAGGAGAGTTGGACAGGATGACGTCCAGATGTCCCTTTCAACCCCAACTATTCTCCAATTTTGTGATTCTATTTAGAATACTAAATAGAATCACAGAATTGTTTGGGTTAGAAAGGACCTTCAAAGCTCATCTTGTCCAACTTCCTGCAATAAGCAGGGACATCTTCAACACAATCAGGTTGCTCAGAACCCTGTCCAGCCTGGCCCCTCAAATGTTTCCAGGGATGGGACATCTACCACCTCTCTGGGCAACCTGTTCCAGTGTTTCACCACCCACATGGCAAAAAAAAAATCTTATATCTAGCCTGAATTTCCCCTCTTTTAGTTTAAAACCATCACCCCTTGTCCCATTGCAATGGGCCCTACTGAAAAGTCTCTCCCCATTCTTATAAGCCCTGTTTAAGTACTTAAAGACCACAATAAGGTCTCCCTGGAGCCTTCTCCAGGCTGAACAACTGCAACTTTCTCAGCCCATCCTCACAGGAGAGCTGTTCCAGCACTCTGATCATTTTTGTGGCCTCCTCTGGACCCTCTCCAACAGGTCCATGTCCTTCCTCTCCTGAGGGCTGGATGCAGTAGTCCAGGTGGGGTCTCATGCTCAGATCTAATTCACTTTACAAAAGTAAGATTCTTTTCCTGCCTTGCTTCTGCAGTGAGGCAGAGAAACAGCCACTTGACTTGAAGAAGAAAATTGCATGTGATTATTTTTAAAATTTCATCTTCAGTTATTTGTGAATTGTTTACTTAAAGATCTGGTAAATTAAGAAGTAATTAATTTTTATTTTAAAATAACCTGAATGATCAGTCTTCCAGAAGTATGTTCTTGTTTTCTGGGAAATGTTGCATATTTACAAGGGAATTTGTTCTACCTGTTTACTGAGTAAGTTGGGAAAATATATTTATTCTGTGTTGTTTTTATTTATTTTTTTTTTAATTGCAAGTGTGCAATACTTACAGCCTCAAGTTTGGATCAGTTAAAATACATGTGCTGTTGTATTTCTTTATTTCTTTGATACTTACAAGAATGTTAAGTTAGATAGTATTTACATGTTCTTAGATTTTTATACCAAAAGGTGAAGGGGTATCTAAAAACAGTTGAGCTGACTAAGAATGTAGTGAACTCATGAAGTCAACACAAAAACACAAAAGAAAGTGCTGAAAATTACTTCTTTTTCACTTACATCTTCTGACTTCTGAAAGATTGTGAAATGTTTTCTTTACAGAAATAATAAAAATGCTACACCTTTACCATCTCTGAAGTAGAATACCTGAATTGACAGTCAGGCCATTTGAATTTTGAAGGTGACAGACTAAATGCTCAGCTGAATGAGTGCTTTGTCCAGTGTGCCCAGCATGCTCATTAAATAACTGTACGTCTTTGTTTTTGGAAAGAATATATTTTCTCTATTTCTGAGTACAAAAGAATAACATTAAAATTTTACCTTGCCTTGTCCTTGCTGACAAGCACTACTTTTCTCAATGGTAAACCGTGGAAAAGGAACAAATAGCTACTAAGCAAGGAAAGCTTCAAACAGGCAGCTTGTAATATAAATGCATTTGGGTTTTGCTAGTAGGAAAATGTTTGTTGTGAAGGAACTGACTAATTCTCAAGTGTAGTAAAGAATTCTGTAGGCTATGGAATTACTTAAATATGTGATATGTCCCAGGCAAAGGAAAACACTTCATGTAAAACTTCTGTATGCTTAGGACCTTAAGCTTCTATCCATTCACAGGCAAAAGAAAGTTAAAAAGTTATGGGTGGCCAGATGAAGGTGATCCTAAGGTGGTGCCATAGACTTTGAAAAAGAAGAGATAAGTTTCTCAATGCAGGTACTTTGTAAAACAGGAGTAAAATAAGTAAATAAAAGTTCTACACACCTTTGATCTGTAAGTGTAAGGTTAATTGGACAAGTGGGATTTTTCAGGTAGTCTAAAAATTATAGAACTCTCTCACCTGTTACACTCAACAATTTTAATTGGTATGACTAAGAGAGTGATCTAGGAGATGCTGAGAACCACTATTTTAGCAATGCAGTAGCCTCCCAACTTCTGATCTTTGAAGATGGCTTTTAAACAGCTTGCAAAGTATATATCATATTCTCATCAATTCTTTCATGTTTACCTAACATGCTACATATTTTGAAAGAAATTTAATACAAGCTATGGCTAGATATAAGGCAACAGGGCAAAGTTGAATTTCATCCTTATATTACAGTTAAACTTAAATTCCATAGATTGTGCCACAACTTTATTATAGCTCAGTGAAGCACCTCTCCCTTACAGCAAAGCATGTAAATTATTGCCTTTCAGTTAATTTGTCAGACAAGTGGGAATTTCAGATTATAGTTTAGTGCAGTTTTGTCAAATCCTATATAATCAAAATAACCTCTTCTAATAAAAATATCTAGTAGTCTTTTCAAGATTAATTTAGTCCTCATCAAAGATTTTGCATTGATAGCTTTTGAAACAGTCCTGCTCTCTTATTATTCAGTACAGTTTTTTCTAGAGCTTCTTCTAGTGCTTTTCTTTCTTGCCTCAGGTTGACCAAGTGAGATTAGCCCTGAGATAGGGAAGCATGGTGCATATAGGTGCTGAGACTTGGAGATTTGACACACAAAGGTATTACACAGTATCTCAGTGACAGTTTATATGAAACTGTCAAGGAATTTGCCTTGATACAAACGAAAAAAGTTTATACGCAGTCACAATTTTATAAACTCTAGACTCTTTTTACAAGTGATTAAACCAGAAAGCATATTTTTCCTTTAGCTTTTTGACAACTCCAAAATTTATTTCATGTAAGCTATTGTCAATTTGTTAAGATTCAATGAGTTAAATTTTAGCTTTTATCAAAAAGTGAAAGGATCTGTGATGCTTTGTTTTGGGGGTTTTAGTTTGTTTGTAGGTTTTTTTGTGTTTTGTTTGTTTGGGTTTTTTTTGGTGGTTTTCGTTTGGTTTTGGTTTGGTTTGGTTTTTTGGTGTGGGGTGGTTTTTTTCCCTTTCCTTTCCTTTCCTTTCCTTTCCTTTCCTTTCCTTTCCTTTCCTTTCCTTTCCTTTCCTTTCCTTTCCTTTCCTTTCCTTTCCTTTCCTTTCCTTTCCTTTCCTTTCCTTTCCTTTCCTTTCCTTTCCTTTCCTTTCCTTTCCTTTCCTTTCCTTTCCTTTCCTTTCCTTTCCTTTCCTTTCCTTTCCTTTCCTTTCCTTTCCTTTCCTTTCCTTTCCTTTTCCTCCCTTTCTGTGATACTGTTTGAAATTAGTTACATAATTCAACAGGATGAATCATCTACTCTTAGATTTATGTTAAAATTAGAGTTTTTTCATTTGATTAAATGTCTGTTAAATTTCCATTTTTTGTATCAGTAGGCTTAGGTTGTGAAGTACATAATTTTTACAGGCTTACTGGAAATTTTGTATATTGTTAATTCTCCTTGAAATAACAGTGATTGAAAAAGAATACAGACCTTCCTGAAGTTAATAAAATATATTTTCTTACGGTAATACAAAATATTTCCTGAAAATGTTTACTGTTTTTTTTTTTTTTGTGAAACTGTGTGTCACAGTCCAGCTAGAAAAATTTTATTTGTCGGCTTTGAAATGCCAATAATTTCTGCACTAGTGTACTACATAATTGAGCATAGGACTATGAATAGTGGTACTGTCCTAAAATCTGTATTCTAAATATTTACAGTCAAGATTATGTTTGACATCTCAGAGGTAGATTATATAACCCTTACAACATAGCAGTTTCTTTTCCCACTAGTCCTACTGAGACACCTACTTGAGTTATTATACGATTAACATTCTTGTAAAATCAGGCACTTTTTTTAGCTTTTCAAGACATATATACAATGATTTTGCCTAGTACTAATGCAATAGGATGTGTACTTGAAATGTCATTAAAATTGATTGATTAAACAAGATATTAAACTTGTGAACAGGTTTCTGGTAGTTTGATGTTTGTATTGCAGTAGCTATGGGAACTGAAACTCCAACCAAGATCTGATCCTTGTATCTCATCTCCACAAATAAATCTGCTAGGATCATAAAAGCCTTGACATTACCTACAACAAAATCCATTAGAAACAATCGTAGGATATTGAGAGCTTGTGTCTCTCCATATAGTTGTAATTTCTGAATTTTGACTCCCGCACATTTGCTGACAGCATTTTCTGGTGCTAGCTCTATGTGCTAGCTAGTATTTCATTAAGCTTTAAAAAGAAAAAAAAAAAATAAAAGGCGTGAAAAATAGTTGTTTACTGAAGTGTGTCTTTTTCTGCTGAGCTGTTTTTCAACCACTTATCCCTCATCATGGACTGGTGCACAGGGATATTTCTTGCTGGGTGCTGTATTTCTCTTTGACCTTTGTGAGTTCCTGTTTGCCCCTTTCTCCAGATTGTTGAGGTCCCTCTGAATGGCAGTATAACCATGTGGTGTATCAACCACTTCTCTCAATTTTGTTTCATCTACAAACTCCAAAGGTGCACTCCATCCCATTGTGTGGGCCATTACCAAAGATTACTACACAGTACTGGATGCAGTATCAACCCCTGGTGTACACCACTTGTGACTGGACTTCATGCCACTGGTTGCAGCTGTTTGACATCAGCAAGTCAGCCATTTTTTGGTCCACCTTACTCATATTTGAACCACAAATACCAGTGTCCGTGAAGCTGTGATAATGGATTTTATGTGATTTCAAACCCATAATGCATTTCCATGTCACAGGAAATAGGAGCTTATTTATTGTGGCTCTACAAGGGCAAGTCCTGCATCTGATAGCACTGTGCAGTCCAAGAGCTTACAGGCACTGCATGTATTGTAGTTCCCTTTGGCTGCAACAAGTATTTGAATACTGCAGTGTGGTTCTTCCAGCACGAGTCACACATAGGTTGTAACTGCAAAGCTATATGTATGTTACACAGTCTTTTTCACCCTTCATAGAGAATGCTGCATAGTCACTTTTGTAACTGCTTAGATGTGCGTCTTCTTTACATGGAGAGGGTGCCTGAAAGAGAGGCAAATTTGACATACTTCCTATACACAGCTGAGTTTATAGTTGTTTGGATGTGAATCAGAGCATGTAAAAGTTGCTGGGGTTTCAGATTTATTTTTTTCTGCCTCTGATTGTAAGCTCATGATTTTAATTAATTGCTTCTCTTTTCCTCAGTAATTAGTTCTTTCTTTTCATTTTATGACCTAAGAGTCTCATCCCCTATTTTTAGTTTCTTGTAGTACATATGTAATTTTATCCTCTGTGATGTGCATACACAATTTGTAATTTTGGTACTTGTCCAAACCCTCAGTTAGGTAAGCCATGTGTTCAGTAAAGCAGCTTCAGAGTACAACAGATTGAGAAATCAGAATCCTGAACTAACTTTCAGCTTACACAGTTGTTGTTGCTGCCTGTCCTTCCTTTATTTGGATACAGTGAAGTCCAGGACAACTGTGGGTACCTCATAAATTCTTCTGCACAGTCCCAAAAACCTTAATCTCTGTAGCTAGTAAAACTGTGCACTCAGCCAATAGGCATTTATTATTATTTATTATTTGAAGGTTGTTACATGTACTTAACCAACTACAGTTATGTGTGTCTTGGTGGTGACTAACCCCCTGCATTGGAAGTCAGTTCCCAAAATACGAAGGTGTCTGGACCGTTAAAAGTATTTTTAATTTTTTTCTACATGATTCAATTTTCAGAAAAAAATTGTATAAACAAATGTTTATTTCCATGTATAACAAAGAACAGAAATGAGACAGAGACCTGTGTACCTGAAATATCATTAAAATTGGTTGATTAAATAAGATATTAAACTTGTGAGCAGGAAAACAGCTATTTTATCATTGCATGACAAAGTTTAACTTAATTAGCAGTCAGTCTTGGGTAAAGGCTCTTAAAGAATCATTCCTTAGCATGGGTTATGTAAATTACTGGTTTTTTATTGCATAATTTTCTGTTGTTCTTGTCAAAGTTGCTCTGACAAGCTTTTATTACTGAAGTAATGGACGTCAATAAGTATTTCTGACATAGAAAAAGCAGAGAAACTCTTGTGGTGTGCTGAGCAGTTTCAGCTTCCTGGGACATCAGTAGCCTTGATTAAATATTTTACTGACTACCCAGATGTTGAATAACACCTCTCTTTTTAAAATACAACAATATTACCTAGTATATAAGTGCCTTGTAAAACAGAGTGCTTGCCCTTTGATCTCCCACACTAGCATTGTGCATGGTAGAGAATACTTGGGCTCTCCTTGCTGCCAGAGATAGCAGATGTATCACAGAGCTCAGTATATGGAGTGCAACCGGGATATATCTTAGTAGTGCTGACTCCATCCTTTGCAGTTTTCAGAACACGTAACTGAATGATGGATGTGATACCTTTATTATACACTTTGGTGGGTGACTGTCCAACAGCATAAAGATGGAAAATCTTATATATTGTCTGGTGCTATGTTGTTTCCTTAGGGAATTTTAATGAATAAAATGAATGTACAACCAAGAACAAATGGATGTAACTAATCTCTCTTCCAATCCCAGAGCAGCAATGATTTCTGTAATTTTTCAGAAACCAAGCTGAGTTTCTTTAGCAGAAATTTCACTATCTCCTGTCAATTAAATGAAAGAAAAGGCCTACATCTTCGTATTTTACAGCTGTTACATCTGCTCAAAGTATACAAACAATAGTACTATCTTCATTTTATTGCAAAAATGCATTCATTTTACGCTCAAGTTATTGACTAAAATAAACAAGATTAAGAGAGAGTGAGTTTTAAGACACCATCTCATGAAGCAGGGAGCAGTCAGATTTTTCCAGCCAAGGGCAGACCCTTTTGCAGATTCTGCACATTTTTAATATGTTATATCTCCTTTAGTCTCCTGTCTGCCTTGTAAACTGAAGCAGAACTCTCATGATTGCAGTGATTTTGAGCAAGGTGACTGCTAATCTTTTTTTTTTCTCTTCAGTTCATTTTTCATTGTCCCATCCACAGTTATCACAGAAAAGGAAAATGTGACTGCAAGTTGTCATACTACTGTTGTAATTTTGAACTGGTACTGAGTACAGTGTTCTGATAATATTAAAACAGGACAGTGATGGAAGTTCTAAACTTAGGCTCATGAGAAAGCCTAATCAGCCTGACATCTCTCTGCCAAAGGTGTGCAGCTGCAGAAGGTAATGCAGATCTTGACTGTAGAAAGAACTACGATCATCAGCTCTAAAATTTTGTTACCTATCCAAATGTAGTTGGAGTGAAGGCAGCTCATACAACCTAAACAGACCTTCGCTTTCTCAGTGATCTCTAGATGTGGAATGAATCCAGTGGTGATTCTGTGTGGATGAAGTATAATAATTATTAACTTGCTTATGTGTTAGGAGATTTTCAGTAATGTGCAACACCATTTAGTCGCATGCAGTTTCTCTAGACGAATCAGCAAACAAAATGTTGGGGAATAAGTGTTCAATGAAAAAAATCTAGATAATGTGTGATGTGTTAAATCTCACAATTTAATAATTGCATTTCTGACATAAAGACAAACAGAAGTCCAAAAAGCAGCTCTCTAAGGACACCTCTTTACCCATGAAAGAGAAGTCATATTTGAACTAAAGGGTGCCTCATTAGTATACTTAAATAGACAAAAAGGATAAATAAAAGCTGTACATAATATTATAGGACATTTCAGTTTATAAGGAAATTAAGGCATCTTGAAGTATCTTTAGCTGTATTTGCATTGAAAACCAACACTTCAGGAAAAGGAACAAAAGGTTATCCCCGTAAGAGACAGAATACTCTTAAGATGCTCCCTGGAGTGTTATTATGGCTGTTAAATGCCCTGGCAAGTTTCTGAATGTGATGGCAAGGGCAAGAATTTGATTTAATGTTGGTTCCAGTTTTATTTACATGTATTTTTCTTATATAATTTTGTTTCCAGTTTTGTAATGAAGAATCACAACCATTGTTTGATAGAATAAGATGTTAAATTTGTTCACAATTGGGACACTTGCACACAGTTTTCTACAGTTATGCATCTGCTAATCTAGAAAATGCTACTGAAGTAACTGGTGTTAAAGAAAACTTCTTGGGCAATCTAAAGCCCATGGAAATCTTGGAAATCTTATTTATGGAAAAGGGGACGTGGAAGAGATGTTGATCTGCAAAGATCACTTTGGAAGTAATGGCATAAAGTGCCTGGACTAGTCTCCCTGGGTTCTTGGTTTCCAATAGGAAATGGAGAAAAACTTTCTTCACTGAAAGTGTTGTCAGGTGTTGGAACAGGCTGCCCTGGGAGGCTGTCCAGTCACCATCCCTGAAGGTATTTAAAAGACGTGTACATGTGATGCTTAGAGACATCCATGTGATTCTCTTATGCAGGACCAGTGTCATTGAGTCAGCGCAGGATTTTTATTACATGTTGCATCAAAGCATTCAACAGCACTTGTCTTCTACAGAATATCCTGTGCTTCACTTACATTCTGTGTGAATATGCTATTTATGATCGTATATTCTAGAAAGAGATGTGGGGTTTTTCCCAGTACAACTGGATAAAGAAGATTATACTTATCTTTTTTGTGCAAACATAGAAGAATTTCTATTATTAATTCTATTTTTTGGGGGAGGAAGAAAAAGGAAATTCTGTAGAGTGCAGCTTACGTCAGTACACTAGAAAGGTGAAAGTTTGACTTCTTTATCTTATGGAGTATTTTAGATAATGACATTCTTTAAATTCCTCTAAAATTATGAGCTTTAAATGATCTATCAAATAATTTCTTTTCAGAAACAGTATTTTATATGTCTGCCTGGTATAATTTGTTCCTCTTTTAACCTCATTAAAATCCAAGGAGATCTCCTTTGTATGGCCAAGGGAATAGTTAGTGAAGGACAAAGTAATTTCTTGTCTTTTCAATAAAGGAAAGCAAAAGAACCCTGCAAGTCATTTCTACTGGGAGATCTAATTGGTATATAGTAGGTGTCATGAGTTACCATTGTTGTGAGAATTAAAGGATATTGGATCAGCTAATTAGGATTTATACAAAAGCCTTTCTGACAGAATAACCCAAAAAATTAATTGGAAAAATATCTATACGATAATGTAATACTAGCATATTCACAGATCTTCTACTTACTTCCTTCACTTTTTTTTTTCTTTTTCTTTTTTTCTTTCTCTTTTTTTTTTGCTTCCTCAGCAACAGAGTTTTCAATTGCAGTTTATTCATGCCATTTCTAAAAGGTGCTGATGACATGGAGACAGGTGTGTTGTATTCAGGATGGGCATATTTTACTGTTAAAATTTAAAATGTGAACTTCTTTTATAGTGAAGTTATATCTATTATTGAAATATGGAGATGGAACTTAAAACTCCTTGATATAAATGTTTTTGTGGATTAAAAATAAATATGCAAAGGTACTGTTCTTTGTTTGGTTTTGGTTTTGTGCCTCATTGCATAATTTAAATGAAACTCTTAAACTACTTCAGAATTCAAACTTTTCATGTCTCTTCTATTTCTTTTAAAAGGAACCTAGTATTAATGAAAATGAAAAATACGAAAGACAGTTAAAGTAGCTAAGTGACAACAGTACACGTATCTGTCATATAAGCATAAGCACTTAAAAGAAATACAACTAGTTTTTTCTTATCAAGTATTTGAATGAATACTTTGTCAAAACACAGTAATCTTAACTTCAGCTTGCATTTTGCAGTTATTATTTATAGAACATTAATACAAATATATAGTGTTTGATACTGGATAGGACAAGCCAAAAAATCAATTAAGGTGTGTTTTTTGGAAAAAAAAAAAACAAAAAAGCACTATATATACAGCATACCCGTCAAGCTGTGTCAGTGTGTACTCCAAGCTTGAAGAAATCTGTGAGCAGGTTGAACTCTGGTATTTTACTGCCACCAAGAAATAAGGCAAATAATGCAGGATTGGTCGGTGATGGCAGCAAGGATTGACATTGAGATGGGAGAAGCTAATTGGAGAAATAAAATGAGAGCAAATGCCCTGCACTTTTGCAGTTGGTATCACTACCTTTCCTAAAACAGTTTAGCTTGTTAACTTTTCTGTCTACTGTAACAGGTAATACTTGTTTTTATTTGTTTACAGGGATTGTTATGCTGTGCTCTTGGTAGAACTATGGCTGGCTGGCCAAGAGGGTGGGAACTGCCTCTGCACTGCTCTTGGTGCCTTCCTGGGAGAACCTGGAGACAGGCAGACTGCAAAGCTGCTGCCACGTGTGGTGTGGCTGGGTGAGTGAGCTGAAAAGGCAGATGAAGGAGGGAGCTTGCAGTGTGAGCTGGGGCATCCTGCAACAACAGGGGTACACTGCAAGGACTTTGCTTGGTTCTTGGGTAGACTGTGCTGTTCTGAAATTTCGGTGTTAAATGAGGAAATCTGAAAGGAAGGGCTTGTTCCAGGGTCACAGCAATGCCAGAGTGTTTCCCTCCCCACCTTTTTGTTTCATTCCAGATGGTTTGTGTCGAGTGTTTGTGTGTGTTTTTGTTGTTTGGTTTTGTTTGGTTGGTTTCTTTGTTTGCTTGTTATATTTCTCTCTATTTCAAGAAGTTCATACCTCAAGTTTGTCATTGTGAAACTAAGCTTTAGATTTTCAACTTTGGTTGTTCTTATATATTAAGGAGAAAAGCAAAGGCACAGAATATCAACATTAGAGATTACTTAAAGTTGCATCAGAGAGACTTTCTCCCATATTACTAATTGTTTGAAGTTAGCTATAATTGTTGCTTTTTTATAAAGGTCAAGAGGTTGATTCAGATTACAACAGTTGCCTTCCTTTGAAGAAAGGTTTTATTTAGTACTGTTTACTGTGTATATATGTACAGAATCAATCTTAGAGTGTTAAACTGTGACCTCAGTCTAAAAGTGTAGCTGTGCACTTGCTTAATTTTAGCTGTGTAAGTACTTTTTAAGACTTAAGTGGCAATATATAGCTGTTTAAAGCATGCAATTAGGAATAATTAATGTAGCATAGTGATTAATGAAAAGTCTGCATCAGAAGCTTATAAATCTTATGAGTCTTTAATAAACGAAAGTTAATTTAACAAAAAAAAAAAGAAAATCCTACTAGGGAGATGGATTTCTAAGTATGCTTTGTCGATATGCTGCAGCTGGTTATTAGGGAACCTAACAAATTAAAAGGCTAATACAGTCTAAAAACATTGTGTGTGTTAGTCTGATAACATGTGAGGAAAAGAAAAGCAGAAAAAACAAACCAAAAACAACAAACAAACAAAACTACCAAAACCAACACAAAACACAACCAATCCTCCATCCTCTTAGCTCGGGGCCAATAGACTTATGTTGGGTCAGGTACTGTGGTTTTTTGTTTTTTTTTTTTCCAAAGTCTCACCTGCTGCCCACAGCTTTCTTACTGGTTTCTTTGACCCCGCATCACAGGCTGTGGGTTGGAGTAGTGTCTCTCTTAAATGAAGGTTTGCAGCCCAGTCTATGTGCTTTCTCTTTGAATATTCTCTGCAACCGGATCTTTCTTTCCAAGCCATTGAGTTCGTATCCCATTGTGCATTTAGCGCTTTGTGTGCTTTAGACTTCCTTTCTTTAAATTGTTCTCTGCCATTTTGCAGAAGGCTTCTGTCTCGGACCTTTGCCATGTCTTGCTGTGGCCATGGCATCCAACTGCTGATGTGACAGCATGATCCTGTCACCAAGCCTGAAACAGGCCTTAAGTCAAGTTGTGTATGTTCGTCACTTTCCCAGCACTTAGTTCTAATAAACACTGGAGACACCCCAAATGTTCTTTGCATGTTGTTTCTCAGTCCAAAGCACTTATTAGGCCATTTATCCTAACATTCAGTTTCTTTCTGCTGTTTTAAGAAGTTTAAAAACATTGAAGGCATTTTTTGAAGTCTAGCATTCTGGCCTGGCCCTCCCTTTGGGAAGTTATTATTTCCTAAGAATCATCCATGCATTTGATTTTGCACAAGACAAGGGAGTTGATGATCATCTTGTTTAATGGTCAAGGAAATACAAAGCCTGATAGCTTCAGAGACCTGAGAAAAGCCCTGTGTCAGAGAACACATACTATTTTTCACTTGTTGAGATGTAGGCATAGAACTCTTTTTTACTTTTTGTTTTTCTTCCTGGTTTTTACATTGTCATATATTTGGACACTGCTGAAAGAACCTGTTTGGCATGTTCTGAAATGCACAGCAGTTTACACAAGGTGCCATAATACAATGGATTGCTTTGCAAAACTTAATTTTTGTGATCTCATTTATAATAGGAATTTTGCATGTTTGTTGTCCATGCAGGCTATTGGCATTTAAAGAATGGTCTAAGAAATTTAAATATTTATTTTCTTGGCAGTGCACTGATCTGTCACTTGGTGTCAGCTCAGGGAGCCATTTTGTGAGCTTGTGACAATTTTATCTGTTATACTTCAGTTGGCAAGAAGTCTTGCTGGGCCACATTATGATTCCCTTGTGTGTCACCTTGTCATCTTAAAGTATCACATAATAATGCAACTCCCCATGTTCTTTTCCTGTGACAGCCAGCTGAAAACTCCTTTAATCTGAAAGATGACTTCTACAGTGCAAACGGTCAGCTTAGTAGGCAAAACATTTTGCATTTCCTTTAACAACTTTTTTGTTTTCTACTAATTTAAAATTTATTTTGTGTTTTGACTAGGAAAATATCCTGAGTAACAGTCACTGTTGAAACATTTATAGCATGTAACCTATGGAACCATATTTTAAGTAAGTTCACTAATTTATATTTGACTTTACTAAATGAATATTATTCAGTAATACAAGCTGGTACATACTGCTTACAAAAAAAAAAAAAATATGTTTCTCTAAGCTTTTGAAGTATATCCAAGTGTGTGTGTACCTCTGTCCAGACTCTGAACTATGCCTCTAGACTCCTTGTATGTAAAAGGTAAGAGGAAATGTGACTGAACTAACCTCATGTCAGAACTTAAGTTGCACATAAAGCTTGCATATTGCCATGTCCCAGTCTGCTGGGGTTTGGTTTTCAAGGCAGTTCAGATGATATGGTGAAGGATGTGAGAGACAGCGAAGACAACTCCGGTAACTGTCCTACAAGTGTCAGTGTTATGTGCTTCAAGGACAGATTGGGTTTCCATGCAAAATTACAACCAAGAGAAGCACTGATGATTGTGTTCATCATGCACTTGCAGTACAGTTACTATTCCTGTACTGTTCCTGTGTGTAGAAGGTACCAATTATTCCACATTACCTAGAAGTGCAGAAGAACCAGTGTTGTTATTTTTGTGTAGTACGATGCAAAGCAGCAAAGCTTTCCATGTGCTCAGGAGGTGAAGGTTGTGCAAGTCTACTGAGTAATCTAAGCTGCTACCTGCCTGCCTGGCAGCCCTAGGAAAGAACACTGATACAATACAAGCCAGTGTGAAGTATAGTGTGCTCTTGAAACAGTACTTCTGTATTCATATGAATAATAACAACTCTCATGAGCAAGGATTTATTGGATCAGAATTAAAAACTGCAGGTGTAACCTTTTTAGCTAGGGAACACCTATCTGTGTTATTCCTAAAACTAAATATGTTAATAATGTGATGATTTTTTTTTTTATTTGCATCAACATATAAAGATGTGTCTACATCATTTCCAAGTAATACATAACAGATGATCTTGATCTTTTAAATTGCTTGAGGCTAGAACATCATTGTGTTTTTATACAAGCAATTGGTAGCTAGGGAGAAATGAAGCCCGTTTGGTTAGGAAATGCATCTCCAGATAAAACTAAATTGCATTTAACTTGGCTGCTTGAATGCCAGTAACATATGAAACAAAAGACAACAATAAAAAATAGATTATTTGTGCACGTATTTTTGGTGGAAAAGAGAGAAGGAAACGGTTTTGGAATTGTTTTTTATCTGCAGCGCTGCTGTAGCTCAATGAAGAGTAAAATCAGATACAATTTTAAGAGAACCTTCGTACTTGTAAAAATTTTATTGAAGATGAATAGACAGAAAATGCTAATCAAAATACACAGTTTTTAGCAGAAACATGCCATAGCATGATTGTATACTGAAGTGCTATTGAGGAATTTTTTTCACATACCCCATAAAAAAAAAGTGATACTAGGTAATAAAAACCTTCTCTGTTAAATTACTTCTCTGTCCTAGATACAGATTCCAGGAAAACAATTTTGGTCATTCCCAAACTAAGAATTAAGACACAAAGTAAGGGCGAAAGAACAATGGCTTCTATTCTCTCTCCTGCTGTGATTCAAAAAGATGTCACACTGTTTCCCTATCACAGGTGTGAATCTAGTTTATTGAGACACATGAGATGTCTACAAAAGAGGGACATATGTTTGACATCAATTTCCCAGTCTACAGTCAGGGGACACCAGGCACCAGTCTGATACAAAATAGCCACTGGATCAGGAAAACAAGCTCAAAAAGAACAAAAGTTTGCTAAAGTAATTTTTAAGTTTCAACTTCTTAAATGATTGGAGCACTTCTCAGCAAGTCAAAAAGACTTGATCTTCTCACTCTATTGCTGAATGAGGTAATTAAAAAATAGAAAAAAAAAAGAGCGAGAATTGCAGATAATAACATGGTGCATTTTATATTTTTGTATTTCAGTTGAAATTCTGCACTGACCGTTACCAATCAGTGATAGTTTGGTTACATGCTGGTTTTTGAACACCAAAAAATAGTAGTTAAGTCCATACACATACTTTTACACTCTCTTAAGATCAGAATATATTTCTTTCCAACAGTTATATCATGTTTTCCATTGTATAAATAAAGAATGACTCACTAAAGCTGGGATTTTTCAAAAATAATGAGTTAAAATTTCCTGGAAATTCACTGAGTTGAGTACCAAACTTTTATATCTGTTTCTATATACATTACAGCCTGATTGACCAAACAGACCATAATAAACTTGGACTGTTCCAGTGAATTGTTCCAATCAGGTAAATCTTAGAGTCCCTGAATACTCCTTAGATAGTAAATGTCTAAATGAAGTTGCAGATTTACATGGTAGGTTGTAATAGAGCTAAAGGAGATATTATAGCCTTTTTGTTGTTGTTAAGATTGGTTAATAGTACTTGCCTCTATAATTGAATGATTGACCATGGTATAGGAAGAGCCAATCAGCCCTGCATTTAAACCTTGAAACAAGCCCTGTAGAAATCTAAGAAAAAGACCTCTCAGTGACTTTTGTGGGCCTTCAGGTTCCTTTTCACTCTCAAACAATATGCAGAATGTTCTGAAATTCAATAGATGTATAATTATTTCTCATTTTGTGCCTCCAAAGTTATCCTGGGAGAAGGAAAATCATGTAATTCCTTCATATCACAATTGTGCTAGAATATACACTTATAGGAATGTATTAATTGATGTAACAAAATAGATTTTTGGATGTATAAATATCTTCCAATATGCCTCTTGAGAGGTGCAGTTATTTCACAAAATAAGCCATGCATAAGGCATTGCCTGTCCAGCCTTGGGCTGAACTGGGTGAATTAAGAAGTGATTGTTGTGATGAACAGAGTCCTTACTTTCCCAGAGTTCCAAGAGAATACAGTGTGGTACAATGCATATTTTCCTCAAATACACAGGTAATGAACCCTGAAGGAGCGATTACATATACGCAGATATTCTATGGTTAGGTATGCCCATAACAGAGTACCAATTTTGTAAATTGCATGATAGTTTTGTTCTCTGCATTACTGTGTACTTGACATTGAAAGGAGATAAAACATAATTTACTTGTTGCCTGAGGCAAATTCATCTAAGCTCCCTATAAAGTAAAAATTCAGTACAATGTTGCCATTGTTCCTGTGCTTTAGATGTAATGAAGTATATTCACCTCTTAGAGTTCTGTTGCGGCAGACAGTCACTTCAATGCTTTGTTTTAAACTGATGATGCAGTATAAGCAGCTATTTTAATGGGTGTGGATATCTTCATACAGAACTGTTTCTCACATTGTTGAGGCTTCTTTTTTATTTAATATTTCCATATATTCCATATATGGAGTTTCCTTGATTGTACCCAGGAGGGGAAAAATGTTTTCAGAGAAACTGATGGTCTTTTTTTGGTAATTTTATTCAAATTGATATTTTCTTCATCCTGAAACAGTGACAAGAACAGATATTGACAATAGGTACTGGGAAGCAGGACTATGAAATAGGCAGAAGTATGAAGAAAAATAGGACCACTGTTCAAAAAAGGTCAGCTGTCTCTTCCAGTTTTAATCATAACTCAAAGAACTAGATTGTAGAGAACAATGAAACATGTACAGGGAACCTACTGCTAAGAGAATACTCTGTGTACCCAACAGGGCTGCTGCAAAATAGGGAGGCAGGTGAACTGATTTTTTATTGGGAAATAAGCCCTCTGAAGCAGTAGAGTTAGTCAGGGAGCTGGAATATCATGGACATTGGGGTACAGTAAAATCTGAGAAAACAGAACTTTCTAAAGTTAGAAATTAGTTTTCTCACTATGCTTGTTGTCAGGGTAAGACATGTTTCCCTAGTAAGGAAGAATATGCATGCAATCAAAAGGGTTATTTTCGCTTTTTCACTTCTGCTGAAACAAAGACCCAACCTCAAATTTCTATCCACAGAAAGTGACAAGGCAAGACTGGATTGTCCAATCACCTTGAAGTTGGCTGCTCTTAATGTTCTTAGCTGTTCGACTTATCCTTTGTACCTCTACTACCTCTGGGACAATTCATTAACATCACCCAATATGCTATCCTGTCCTCTTCCTTTTCATGCTGTAGCTGGTTTCAGCCTAATTCAACAAAAGATTCATGAGAGGATAGCTATCATTATATAAGCTCTGTGTCCAATTTGAATGTAGTAGTTGGAAAACTGAAGCAGACTTAACAAAGATGCAGTTAAAAGTGCTGTGCCTTTTCTCCTGACAAAGCTTGACAGCTGACTCCTGATGAAATGTTGCCATCCTTATGCCAGGTAGCTTTGAGTCAGGCTAGGATGAAGGAAAAACCTAAATAATAAACATTAAACTTGAGTTCTTTTTCCTACTTGCAATGTCTACTGTATTTTTCACCATGCCTTGGAACATAGACAACATAGAAAGCAAGGTAATGATGCATTTTTCTCTACATTGATTAATGTTTTTAAATGGTGCAATGACAAGAAAGTGAAGGGAATCAACTGACAAAAAATGAGTGACAAAAGTGCTTAGTGATATTCGTATAGTAAGGGCAAGTACATCAGCAATACCATGAAAAATATTGCTGTCATTAACATCACAGTGTGGGAAGATATGAAAATGCTCAGAATCTTAGAACTTTGGAAAGAAATACATTATTGTGGCATTGGACTGATAATTCATTTTTATTCACCAAGGAAAATTATTTTTTCTCTTGCAATTGAAAATGAGACCTAATAGTATTGGCAAAACCAGGGATTGTTTAAATAATGAGACAAAAATTTGTCCCTTTAATCATAAAATCCTCATTCTAATACAAAAAATTCTTGATGCTGCGCCAGGGTATAGTACCATCTCTCTGTCATCTGCAGTGCTGGGTCTGATGGAAGTTGGTGTGGTCACTTCCAGAAACTTCCCACACATCTTTATGTTAAATTAATATGCCCCAAATCAATTTGCATGCAACCAGCAAAGATACAGCTAATCCACCTGATCCTTCCTAGTCCTGCCTGCTTTATGTAGCTATTTAGATCAACGTCCTGTCGCTGCATCTACTGTTCAACTTAGGGGCTAAATCTTTAAGTCTTTTAAATAATGAATTTTCTTTGAAAGGTGAACTAGTGACTCCAAGGCCCAAAACTTGGGGATTGTTTAATACATTTCAGGAATTCATTTACAATAGTTATCTTTGCGTCCCATGTGCCCTAAATACATGAGCTTAAGTATAATGAGAGCTAAATGAAGAAAACAGAACTAAAATAAGCATACCTGTGAAACAGGATATACTAATTTGGTAAATGTAATTGTAATGTAAATGGTAAATGTAATTTAGTAAATGTAATTCCTAAAGATGTACCTGCAGAAAGAAACAGTCCTCAAATGATTAGGACCTAAGAAAAGAGTGGGAATTAGTTACTTTTTTTTTTCCTTTGGATATAATAATAACTAATGCTGAAAACTACTAATTTCTTGAATAGGTTTTATGGAGTTCTGATATAGAACTGGCAATATTTTAATCTGATTTTCTTGTATTGTGAATTCTTTATCTTCCTCGTTATTTTAAAATTCCAGGATAGTACTGAGAAGCAAATGCCAACACTTTGATAAAGAAAGAGTTTCTGTGACCCAGAAATTAGGATTTAACATGATTTGATGAGGTGCTTTGCTGGTGTACTTTCAGTAGGAACGGTTCTACCTTGTTGAAGCACAAAACTTTTGTACTCATGACTTCACAGTAGCAAACTTCAGCAGTATCTAGAGTGTTATAGCTCTGGAAGTAACAGTTGGGACATGCTGTTCCCAAGTAACTGATGCTTTTTGGTGAAAAGTTTCTCCATTGGTTTAGAGTAGCAAAGAACAGAGACAGAAATTGCTGTGGGCAAAACCCGGGAAGTTGTCAGAAAGGTTTTGGAAAAAAGCAGAAGAGAAGTGTCTGTATTGCCTTCAGGATGCTGCGACCATAGGGCAGATGTGACTGCAGAATGAAATGGATTAGTTACTTGCACCGCAGGTGCTTTCAAAAATTATGGTAATGCTTCCTCTGTCAACATGGAGGTGGAACAAAATTATTTGTTAGTATTTTTTTTTTAATTTTTCACTTTATAGAGAATGCTCAGATTATTTTATTCATTTACATAACTGAAAATATACAAGATGGGCAAATATTTTCAGGTACTACACAGGTAGCAGTGTTCACAAACATTAAGTTATAGACAGTTTATTGTTTAGAGGTAAACACTGCACTCCCACAACAAAATATGCTATGTAGATATATTTACTGAAGATACAGTTTAAATTTTGTATTAATTTTCACTCAAAAAATCCAAACTTTGAAAAATATCCTCTGAGCAACCTCTGTTATGAATTGAGTAGAAATAAAATGTTTTCACTGCTTTCTGTTGCCAAGATTTTTGTAAAGTTTTCTATAAGTGCTATTTCATGATCATTCAGGTGTTACCCCCTAGGCAGCAGATAGTAGTGTAGATAGTCTGGTTTTCGTTAACATTTTCAAGGCAGAGGCAGGAGGTAGATGGGGCTTGCAAAGGACTTCTCCCTAATAGTTAGGTATATTACATTGTAACAAATACACTCAACAAAGAGTACCTTGCATGAAGCTGGGAATGGAAGAGATGATTCCAGTAGGTTTTCTCTAGAGGAAAGGGAATTTTATAGAGGTGAATTTGAATAAATATTTGTATAGTCGGGATTGCAGTCTTGTAAAGACAAATATCTGACCAGGAGACAATGATTAAACATCTTGGATATCCATCACAGTGAAGGATTCTTTTTCACTCTGATGCCTCTGTTCATCATCATTCAATTTATTGCTATTTTATTTATGAAAAAAAATAGTGGTTTATGATGAGCCTTAAGATTTTGGTGGCTGCAGTATCTGTGTCCGCACGATCAAACAGAACATTTATAGAATGTGTCTAAAAAGATGGAACATTAAAATAAGTATGAGGTTTGGTTGCACGTTACGTTAGAAAATATTACTGAAATGGGCATAAAACCAGCTGTGGTTGCTGGGCGTTCTATATGGGACTGAACTTCTTTCTTGTGCTATTATGTCTGGAATTCTTTAGAGGACTTTGTGTGAGATTTGTATACAGTACTTTAACAGCTTGAAAATAGGTTCTTTCCTTCTTTCTTCGATAGACTGATTTTTGACAAAGCTGGATCACTCTCTGTTTTCTGGTAACAGCTTTGTGCTACAATCAAAGACTGAACATTTACCTTCTGTAAGTTCTCTCAAAATATATTCTATTTAAAAACCTTAAAATCCTATAGCTTTGGTTAAGTTGTTTACACTGATATTGCTATAAGTGATGTACAGCCTGTCTGATCACAGGTGTTTCATTTACATTCACCTGACTTTCTTGCCTGTAGTATTTGTGGCTACCACACAGTTGTGTGCTGAAAAGCACTTACATTTTGAAGAGCTACATAGTGAAATTCTGCAGCTTTTTTTGTTGTTCTTACAAATTGCTACTAGCATACCAGTTTTATGAATAGATAATAATTTCTACAAGTAGGACAACCTGAAAACAAATGCTAAAATCTGTGCCTGAAGAAACAGAGGTTCACTAGAAAGAAAAAAGAGACATAACCAAAAGAATTACATCTGTGTCCACTTTTTGTAGTTAATACTAGGATGAGCTGGAAAAGACAAACTCCTGTTAAATATGCAGATCATCCAGAATTTTATTATTTTAGTGCTTAATTCACTATTCAAAACTGAGCAACAGCAAGTGCACCATCTGGATAGTTAATGACTATAATCTTTTCTGAGTTCTGTTACCATACTTCCCAGAGTATATTTTTCTCATTTATGTTCTGTTTTCAGTCAGTGTTAAAGTTGAACAGTCGTGTGGTTAATTAGGACTTCATTTTGGTGAGGAAAATTATAGATAACATTGCTCACTTGCTCACTCTTCTGTCCATTGTTAACGTTTCAGTATGTGCCACTTAAGTTTTTTCAAGATCTTCCAGAAACTATTGAAAAAATGAGAACAGAACTGGGCTATGTATGAATCTCTCATTGAAAGCTCTGGAAATGAGCTATGATGATTCCAGTACTGATTCATGACCCGTTGTGTTGTGTTCACTTGGTTCAATTGCAGTGACGTCTCTAATTTGCCGGGGGGAAAGGATACCTGGTAAACCTCACTGAGAGCACCACATGCAGAATATGATGCATTTTGATATATTTTCCTTGGCCAGAGGCAGGTTAAAATTGTTCTCTAACAGCAATGGGAAACAGCGTAAGCCGGGTGACTGCCACACTGAACAAATAAGAAATATGTAAAACAAAAAGATATATAATCAAAAGGTGGCATCTTTACCAGTGGCAATGTCTTTTCAGACTTTATATATGACAACATAAAATAGATCTCAAAGATAAGGTCCATGACTTCTGGATGCTGCTTCCAGGATTGTGTGATTCACATTTAAAACTTCCCTAGAAATTGAACCCAAGTGTGCAAAGAAATCACAGTATCCCAGTATGTTTGGGATTGGAAGGGACCTCAAAAGATCATCTAGTCCAATCCCCCTGCTGGAGCAGGAACACCTAGATGAGTTTACACAGGAAGGCATCCAGGCAGGTCTTGAATGCCTCCAGAGCAGGAGACTCCACAACCTCCCTGGGCAGCCTGTTCCAGTGTTCTGTCACCCTCACTGAGAAGAAGTTTTTTCTCAAATTTAAGTGGAACTTCTTGTGTTCCAGCTTGATCCCATTACCCCTTGTCCTATCATTGTTTGCCACCGAGAAGAGCCTGGCTTCATCCTCGTGGCACTCACCCTTTATATATTTATAAACACTAATAAGGTCACCCCTCAGTCTCCTCTTCTCCAAACTAAAGAGACCCAGCTCCCTCAGCCTTTCTTCATAAGAGAAGTGTTCCACTCCCTTCATCATCTTTGTTGCCCCAAATTGGATTGATTGGAACCATGGGTAGAGATAACATGAAGAATTAGATGCAAGGTTTGTCCTGGAGTCAATTCACATCTAAAGACTTTCTAAAAATTAATTTCTGAAAGCATGCCTTTTATGGTACTTTATTTTGTGTGGAGAATGGTATTCTGGATCGACCTGTGTAAGACACTACACTTGACAGAATTATTCTGGGAGTCTCATTTAGCTTTCCCTGATCTTTGAAGTGTTTGTGATCCATGTGCAGTACATTTTGGCTGCTGTGCAAACATTAAGACTGTTGCTTGCATACAGATTATGTATTGTACGTTACCTGCACTCTGGGGTTTCTGTTGATCTCTGCTGGTTACTTGTTTGGGTGTGTTAGGAATGAAAATTTCCTTCATTCTCTGAGTACAGTTGTCAGTACTTTTTTACTAGTCTAGTCTATCGGTCTAATAATAATTCAAGAAGTTATGTGCTTTGGATTAAATAGAAATTAATAGAAAGGTCTGACAGTTTATGTAATTTCAGTTTTTAGGAAAGGAGCTTGCTTTGTCATTTCAGACCTATTAATTACTTTGGGTGCTAGCTCCTAGGCACTTAGATTGTTTGGCTCTGGAAGATTATAAGAAAAAAAAGGATCCTTTCTGCCTACCAATTGTAATTTTCTTTGCTTCAACTAAGCAAACATTGTGAAATGTTTGAGCTAACTCTCTGTTGTGCAGAAAGGTCACATGTGACTGATGGAGAGACAGGACTGATTATATCACAGTTTAAAAATATAATTAAAATTGAGAATTTTCAAGCCTGCTGGCATTTTACTGCTACTTACAGAAGCAGAAAAAACATATTTGCTGCTAACATGTAATTTTTACCTGAGAAATTAAACCTGTATGACTATGGCCTCTGTCTGATTTTGCTAATACATTTTCAAGCCGAAGGAGGAAAAATCGATAATTGTTTCTTTTTTTTTTTTTTTTTAAGATACATGCTTGCCAAAGCCTATGCAGGTATTTAACATATGGTGTTGTGGCCTTCCTTTTTTCTTTTTTTTGTTTTCTTTAAGGCTTTTACCATTTCTGCTAATAGTAAATGTACAATCCCTTAGCCACCAGTCCTTTAAATAAGTCAATAACCTGAAATTGAAACATCAGAGTGTACCTAATACTTTCAGCTACCATTATAGTCTGCAAGATAGTAGTTTTCATGAAGAATCTTTCAGCAGTACCTAGTGCCCGAATCTGGTAAACATTTACTCTCCTGCATCTATGAACATCAATAAAAAAGTATGTGAAAACATGAAGGATTGTGAGAGTGTTGTTGCATGAGGTCCTCTTATTACGGAGTAGATTATATATTTATGTATACATATTCTGAAATATGCTACACCACAGTGTGTTTATGAAAGCCTGAAACACTGTAAGATTCTAGAGGTAGAAGCAAAGTTAGATATCATCAGATGTGATATGCGCAGTTTTGACTGAAAATATTGAGATGGTTGACTAACTGGACAAAATGCTGATTTAGAGTGTCAGCCTTCTGTGAGATTTCAACTACTTAGTCATTTTTCTAGCTTGTATAGTTGGCTTTGCAGGCCTCTAGAGATTATCTAAATCAAAGACAAACTGAAGTCTCTGAAGTATTTTTGTATTTCTACTATCCCAAACTTATATAATAGTTTTACAAACAAGCTTTTTCTTTTTTTCTTTTTCTCCCTCCCCTGGAGAGAGGCATTGTTCAAGGCTGTGTGGGGAATCTAGCTTTTCCAATTAAAGCTGTGTTTCCTCCAAACCATTTGACAGCTAGCCAGGGACTTGAACTGCTTTGCAGGATTTTACCAGTTCTAGAGATAACCCCTTTGCCTTTAATGTGAAAAGATCCATCAAAGTCTTTCGAAATATTAGGTGTTCTTAGAATCACCAGTATAGATTTCCTTCTACCAAATGACATGCACTATATGGACTTAAGCTTCAGTGTGGAAATCGTAAGTTGCTACACATTAATGAAAACAAGAGCAAGAAGCAAGGATGGAGGTTGTCAGCAGAGGTAGCAATAAAGTTCTCGAAAGAACTATAGTGGCCTTTTTTTTTTTTTTTTTCTTATATCCACAGTAGAGACTCTCAGTTCTTCATGTCACCATTCATCCAGGTATGCAAACAAAACCTTGTATTGTATACATGGCTTAAGGCCAAGAATATAGGTAGGGCGGACTGCAGAAATACCAGGATTGTGTTCATGGGATATAAATTTGTTATCCTAAACTTGTGCTGACTCTTTCTCGGGCAGCTCCGACACGGGCGGTCTGGGACAAGCTTGGAACTAATTCAAGCAATACAAAAATTTAAGATAATCCTCTAATGCCAAAATATGTATAATAGATCAGGGTTCTTCAAATGGTGGTACTCTGTATGCAGACCACCAGGACATTTTACCGGTGATTTCTGACATGTTTCTGGGGGGCTTTCTAATTTTTGGTGTTCCCTTGAGAAAGCGGCTGCAGTACTGAGCAAAAGAGGCCATGCAGAATGCACAGGTGTGTTGACACAGGGTGACATGAAATGGGACTTCTTTATAAATCTTGGTAAAATTACTCTGTGAACCTTTGTAAAAGTGATCTTGGTAGCCTGATTTAAATGAAATGCCAACCATTTGAAATGCCTCTGAAGTAACTAATGGATTCAGTTGGTTACAGACTAAGAGTGAATAGTGGAGTAAGTTTGATTTGCTGTTCCCTGGTAGGTGCCTTGGAACGATCTGTAGGGAAAGACAAACTATGATACTGAGAGGCAGTCTAGAGCACATACTAGATTAATGAAATAAGCAGAACTTAATAAATGGAAAATTCTTCTGCTATTAGATAGAACTGACAGTTATTGGAATCATATAGTAAAGCTATTCAGTTGGAAATAAAATCATAAATAGCCTACTGTTGCCTCTAGCATTTGTTGCATTGGATTGAAATGGTTCCTCAGAAAATTATAAAATATATTAAAGCATAGAAATGACCACACACAGAAACCATTTTACTTGGCATGCTGTTTATAGCCTGAAAAAAAAAGAAACTAATGAGTTTGGTGAGCTAAGTGACATCTGTATTTTAAATATTGTTGTTCCTGTAATTTTTTTCCATTTGCCATAATCCTTTGTTACTTAGGAGAAACTAGAAATGAATACTAATGAGGGACACAATGATTATTTCATGTATACTATTCTTTTCCTTTTAAGACATCTTTGTGTGTTTTTTCTTTTTCCCAGATGTGATATTTTCTCACAATAGCTTATATTGTTTGTTATGACTAAAAGTAGTAGTATTTTTTGACAATACCTCCCTTAAAACCAGGCTAACACGTATGGTCATACTGAGCCTCATAAGCCTTCTTCCTTTTTTTATAAGATATTTTGCCCCCCTGAAGGACACGTGAATCACCATAAAAGAAAAAAGAAAAAATACACCAACACAACACAACATGCAAAACAAAACATCTGTAAAACTTATAAGAAAGTCAGTAGTGACAAATGAAAGGCAATGCACTTGAATAGGAGTAATCAGCTTCACAGATGTAGTTTGAGGAGGAACCATCTAGGTTGCTTCTCAACCTTGTTAGCTCCGTAGGATTTTTTTCCCATTCTTTAAAAGCCTAAAACATTGTGGCATCTGTCACAGGTTTTTATTGCCATGCTTTATTTTAACAATTGGAAAATTCAGAATCCGTAGCATTATTATTAAAATTTTGGGAGGCAATGAAAAGGAGGAGAGCAATTTTCACTAATAGTGTGTTAGCTAAATTTTATGCTTACGTTTCCATTACAAAACCTTTTAAAAAGTTTTATTCAGCCATGAAAATATTAGATGGTGAAATTCTTTCTACATGCTCTCAGCCTAGGTTTATTTAAAAAATCAGTTTAGCAATATTGCATGTTTGGTTTGGGGTGGGTTTTTTTTGTTTTTGTTTTGGTTTTAGCAAAGCAACAATCATCATAAGCTGTAGTGTAATATGCACTTTGTGCATACTACAAATAGTATTCTGAATACAAATAGTATTCAGAATACAAATAGTATTCTGCTTGGAAAAACTGAATGTAAAAAATTATCCATTTTTGTATACTCCCATAGAAAAATAGGGTTTTGGTTTGGTTTTTTTTTTAATTATTTTGGTTTTACTCACTGAGTGCTGTATGAGATGTGGGAAGGAAGATGCTGTGCCTTTCTGGTAGATATACTGAAATGCAAAAATGAACTGTTAGTCTTCTTCATGTTTTTAACCTGAACTTGGTTAGGAAAACGGAAGAATATTGGTGCAAGCTGGAAATGACCTAAAAATGTATGAGCGTTTTGGGCCTTCTAATTTTGGTAGTTACAAATATGAGCTTATTACACTTTCTTGCTCTGATTTGTGATATAAGCTTAAAGCAAGATCCATAGCTTGTGTTCTGGTGACTTCACTCTGTGTCGCCTTTGGGAATAAAAAGAGAAAAGGTAATGAATGAGGACAGCCTCACTTCAGATGAAGGATGACCAGTGCCTCTACCCGCCCCAGTGTACAGAACTGTGAAAGTCAGGGAAGTAAAAGGCATTTTTTGGACTATGCTGTGTCCAAAAATCACTTTCTTCACAGTCTCTATATCGGACTTGTTTATTTGCTTATAATTTAGAGTTGAATTCACCTTATTGCTCTATACAATTACCTGAAAGGAGGTTGTAGCAAGGTGGGTGTCAGTCTCTTTTCCCAAGTAACAAGTGACAGCATGAGAGGAAATGGCATCAAGTTGCAGCAGGGAGGTTTAGACTGGATATTAGGAAAAATTTCTGTGAGTTTATGTCTTTACACATGAATATCTCTAAGTAATCCCTGCTAACCTATAAGGCACTTTTTCCTTGGCAGATGAGGAGGTTTGAGTGTTAATTTCATTTGGTAGTATACGTTTACTCTGAAGTTGTTAATAATACACTTTATGTAACCTTAAATTGCATGCAATTGCTCAGTGTAAGTGATTTTTTACAATAAAAACATTAACAGGAGAACTTTCCAAGTGAGCTAGTTTTATGAGGTCAATAAATTCTTAACCCTGTCAGACTTTCCTTGGTAAAGTAAGGATTTCAGTACTTCACAGGAATATGTCTTAAGTGAGTTGAAAAAGTTGAGTTAACATTAAAGATTTCCAACACCATTTGTAGGAAGGAGAAATGTTGGGTAGCAAGTTTAAAAGATTTTTTTTTTTCTCAAACAACAATATTTTTCTTCTATTTTTTAAAGAAAAACTTCTTTTTCAGCCTCACTGTTAAAAAAAAAAAAAAGCAATAACTACAGTTTCAAGTAACACAAGTAACAGTTCACTTATTTCAAATTCCAGTTCTATCATTGATCAAAATATTGGTCAATGCGTATTACTTGATATTAAAAATTAAATTAAAAAATAGAAGAAAACTATGACAACTTCTGTTTATTTGAAAAGCTATTTTAGTTGAACAAAAGTGGTAAGTGCGTTCATTTAAGTGTCTGTAGAAATATGTAGTTTCCAATATATAATTTCTCAAGAACTTTAGTAGAGGCAAGTGATACAGTGAGGAAAGAGCTTAGAATTAGGTAAAGATAACCATTAAAATCACAGAATCATAGAATCATGTGAGAAATCTGAGCACACACCAACCTTGCTTTGTCTGCTGTGTCACTGTTTTATTACAGCACCTGGTGATGAAGCCAGACTGTTCAGCAGGATCTGATAGAGTCTTTTTTCTTTGTTATTACACACTGGATTACTGTCACACTCCTCAGTAAGACCAAAAGGTTGTGTTAGAGTACTGCATTTTGAAAGGCCTAATCTATGAATTGTCCATCCTTGCAGGACAAAAGCACTGAGCAAAACCAAAATGTTCCAAAACTGACTTATACAACAAACAGGAGCAGCCTTGTGTGGAACCATTGTGTAAGTGCTAAATCAGCCATAGTGACAATAAAGAACACAGGGCAGAATCAGCTTTTCTTCAGGACAAACTTACAAGCTTTTTTTTTTGTTGAGCAGGTTTTTTCGTGGTAGCTACTGCTAATGCTGTGTTGCAGTGCTGCAACATACTTTCTCACCTAAACACGTGCTCCTCAGTCATATGTTAACTATGTCCCTACTAATTCTGCCACGGTATGTTGATATGTGGGCAAGTGCAGCTTTGATGGACCTGTCGTTACTCTGGGGACAATTGCTTATCATCCCATTTATCTTCAGATTGGTGTCCTGTAGTAGGAAATGTAGCTTTGTTCTTGTGGAAAGAAGATTCTTAAGTTACCGGTAAACTTCCCATGCACTATTCTTTTTCTGGGTCTGTTAATTGCACACCTCATAGTATTCCTGAATCCTTGCCAGAAGAAAGAAATTCTTCGTATTTCTCTGCTTCTTTGGGGCACACTCTGTTAAATAAATAAAACTGTAGATAACAACTAATTACTGAAGTGTTTTAAGGCACACGTTTGATTTAACTATGGGCATTACTTGTTGTGTCCAATAGGAACAGTATTTCTCCCAGTTACATAAGAATAATCAAATAGTATCTACTTTAGATAATTAAGTGAAATCGTACCTGGGTGCTTGGGATCAGAATACTTCTATCAGTCTTTTCAACTTCAATTTATATCATAAAATCTCACTTCTCTAGGAACTGCTGTCAGAAGTAAAATTTTTACAAGACTGTTTCACTCAGGACCCTTACTTTTAAAGGCCATGTGGAGGTCTAGTAGTAGAAGTGATTGCTACAGTTCTTCAAAATATAAAGTCCCTAAAGTATAAGGAACAGAAAGTCTCCACCTTCTTGCAAACCTTTTTATGCAGTGTTCCTAGGTAAAAAGGAGCCTTTAAAAACAAAAATAATGTACCTATTCTAAATGGCACACACATTTTTTTTTTCTATTAAATTGTGTTCTGTATAAGGGCATTTTCCAGTTGACGTTCAAGCTCCTATTTTTATGAATTAATGCAAAAATCACGATTGATTAAAAAACAATTGCCTTATATCTCATACTTTATCCAGTTTAAAATGAAAATCTAAGTACAGAATGAAGAAAGAGGTGAAAAATTAATGGAAGAATGAACTACTGATTTAAGTTAATATACATGAAATTTCATGAAAGTAAAAATCAGTCTTACAGATTTGAGGAAGTACAGGACATTTGAACCAGCCTTTATTTCTGTCTCAAATTTGCATTATGTTGCCAATATTTTATGAAAAGTAAACTTCTGCCACATCTATGTTTAACTCCACCAGTGAATCTTCGAGAATTTGTGAGAAATTCTAGAAAAAATATGGAATATGATTCTTTAGTAATAGGAAGTCCTGCCCTGTTTTTATCTTCTGTCTCTTCTGGCTCTCTCCTGTGAAATTAAATCTTTTGCTGTCACTAATAGAGCTATTTATTTTAAAATTGATTAATGCTACATATATTTACCAACATAGTTAATCCATAGAGATATGTAGATATAGATAGATATATGTATTGTGTTGGTATGTATTTTCACTTTGGGCCAAGAAGCATCCAGAATTATTAGGTGACTATTAGAAAACCATTAGTTCAAATTGGTGTGTCATACTATCACTTAAGCCTGAGTGTCCTAATTACAATATTTATGGGAAATAAATTCAACTGAATACAAAACCTGATGACCACGTCAGCTCCAAGCCATCATCTTAGTGCTTGTGTTCCTGCTAATTCTGATATTTGCTGTAAACCCAAAACAACCACTGCATACATGTTAATCTAATTACATCACAAATAGGCAATTAAAGTGTAATTAAACACAGCTCGGCCCTGAGTTCACAATGCAATATTCACAGTCCTAGAATCAACTCCCACAGCCAGGAGGAAAGGAGCTCAAAGTCAGTTTACTCTGCCTAATGTCTCTTCTGCTTTTTGTTTTCAGTTCTTACTGATATATTCACAGAAATACTGCTTAATTCGTGTTGAAGAAGTGTCCTGAAAATAACTGTCTTCTTAGATCTTCTTTGGTAGATCATGATAAGTCATGTGAGAGAAGTTTATTGCACTGAAGAGCTTACAATCAAGATAAAGATAACCTTTAAAATAATTCAGGGTATAAAACCTGGAGTCTATAGATCAGCTCCTTCTCTTCATTCAGATCCTTATATTTTCAAGGAGAGTTGACAAAAGTGGTGGCTACCTTGTATGATTAATAGGGAGCATGTTAGTAAGTGTTTTGTTTGTTTTGTGCTAAAGTCTTAGAATAGACAGGTAAGAAAAGTTGTTTACAAGCAACTTTATAACTTTGCTAATTTATGAGGTATTCCCTTTTGGGTCTTAATAGTAGTCTCTTAAATTAGAGGTTTGAACATACAGCATTTGTTGAGCTATTTCTAATTTCAGTTTGAAATGGATGTGAAATTAATATATAGTCTTATTATAAGGGAAATGGAAAATTTAATTTTAATGGAATGGAAAACATCTTTGGAAGTAACTAGTATATCTTGATTTGTGATTTCCTTTCTTTATTTTTTAGTTTTAGAGTTAGATGTGATTTTATCTGTGTTATTGCTATGTTTATTGAGAGAATTATAATTTCATTTTTCACTTGGCTGATAAAGGTGTTACATCTCATCCTCCTTTACCAAATGTCTTGTTTTCTCTTAGACATTTCATTCTAGTTTCTTTTTTTAAATGCCATACCTTTCATTTGTCACTTTTCCTACTAACTTCAGCATTACCCATCTCTTTGATTAAGTTTGTCTACAATTTAACTCTGTTTCCCCTACTTTTTGGTTTCCCGGTGGCTTTAGTTCTTGTCTACTCAACCACTTTTGATTATTTTCTTTTTATTATTCTGTATTCTCCTGCATCAACAGTGTCTTCCTCCTTGTTTCAAACTCTATGGCTATTTGCAATATTGAACCTGTTGCAGGGACCGGTTCCTTTGAGATACTAACTTATTTTCAGCACTCTGGTGTTTTCTGTGTTTATTACAGTTAATGGTTTGGTATTAATGAGATCCAGATGATTTCTTTTTGCTAAGTATTGATCAATTGAGTATTTAGTGAAAAAATTCCCTTTTGTTATCATCTTACTGTAGTCACTACTGTGCTTTGCTCTTTCATTTTTCTGTAGCCTAAATCTTCAAGGTGATGAGAATTAGTACAATAGGGAAGATTCATTGTGTCTTGTAGGAATGGAGACACTCAGTCCTTTACAGGACGGTTTGCTTGATTGTTCATATATTTTCAGTTACAGAATGGTGGAAAATTGAACTGTCTCTTTGTCATCATATGTGTGATAATGTTGTGCATATGCCATTTTTGTTAGAAAAAATGAGCATAATTTTTCCAACTGAAAGTCATTAGAGTTAATTGTTAATTGCCAATTAACAATTATTACAGAGTCGTATTATTGTCTTTTCTACCCTGGGGCTGATTTTAAAATCTTGATTTTTATGTACAGTGTATATTTCTTCGAGCACAGAAATCTCTCTTGGTAGTTGAGTGTTCCTCTTATTTATTTTCTTAACACATTGTGTGTGACACACTCACTGAAATGCGTTCCTCCCTAGTGAATTCTTGTAAATTCCTGCCTTCACAAATAACAGTATTATTTATCCATTTGCTTATGCCAATGAACTTTATTATATTTTTCAATAAGGTGGAAAAATCATTATCAGTTTTCCATATCTTTTCACTCAGAAACTCTCTTGATGCTGGTTAAGTCCTTGAGATCTTAAAATGTGGTGTATTTATTTGTAATAAACAGGTGTATATTCTGTGCTGATCAGCCTATTTTTTTGCCTAGTCCTTATCAGTATCTGGGTTTTTCTCATGGGACAGGCAGGATTCAGGCTGATTAAAACACCTGATACTATAATATTTGCGTAGTACTTAAAGACAAAATATCAAGCACTTCTATGTTGAGTAGATTCTATACTTATCTCTATTGATATACTTGAAAGTTTTTTTTTAAAAAAAAAAAAGGTAAAGCTGCAGGCATTTAATTTTAGAAGAGGAAAAAGCCTACTTAAAACTGTATTAGCAGCTATGCAAATCTGTGTTTCTTCAGAATAGGAAATTAATGGTTATTTCCAGAAATGTCAGCAAATGCTGTGGAGATAAACAGGTAATGCATAGATTTTCCTGACTGACCAGAAGTCTGTCTGTTGCATCAGACTTCAAAGGAACAGTTGCAAGGTTATCAATTCCTTATCCTAGGCACTACTTTTTCTCACTGTGTGGAGTGTCATTATGTCTTCTCATCCCTCTGCTCTACAGTGACCCCACGATGATGATGTTCCAAATTGAGGATGATACTGTGAAGAATTATTAGACAAGGTTCATTCATGTAGCCCTTTGAACATATGGAGCTTCATTTGTATGAGGATAACTCTTCCAAGCTGGTCTCAGTCCAGTTCTCAGTGGACAGGTGTCTGCAGTCTGTAAATAGCAATGACGGTGCTTAATAACCCATAACAATAGTCTCAGCAAGAAGACCTCATTTAATAAAGACAGTGAATCCATTGATTAGTTCATTGAAACTCATGCATATGATTGTGCTTGTTTTATGATTTTTTTTCTATTTCTTATTTCCATTTGGGTTTTTCCCATGCCACTGCAATAATTTTCAGTTTAATCTTTTAAGTGGCAGCTGCCTTGCATTTTTAGAACTTAAGAATGACAAATTGTACAGTGTACAAAATTTTAGGACTGTGGTTTTCATCATATATGGGAAAGATATCTTTTAAAAGTACATCTTTCCTCGAAATAAAAATGATTATAGATATGCCCCCCATACACAAAAATGCACCATAAACTAGTTATATAACTACTTGTTTGCTGCCTTTAACATAATGATAGATGGAAAAAAAAAAAAACCAACAACATAGGCGCAATATTTTAAAAGGTTTTGTGCATATGCTTCTTTCCACTTAAGTAAGCCTACCTGTAAATTAGCAGTGCACTCTTGTAATTTTTTTGCATGATGGTATCTTCTGCCCCAGATAATGAAATATTACCTTCTACCGTCACAGGTAATTCATATCTAGTCCAGTGAGCTCCAGAGAACAGTAGTACATAGAGCAGCTATAGCAAGAGACCAAAAGCAGAGATGAGGGAGAGATAGAGAATATAGCCAGGGAGATTAAGGAAGGTCTAAGACATTTTCAGTGTCCCGGCACCCTTTAGCAAGTACCTGGCTTGAACTACACCAGTTTCATCTGAAAATGCAGCTGTAGGTTTGTATCTTTTGGTGTTTATTTCACCTAAAATAATGTGATTTGGTGTAGTGTTCACAAATAGTTGCTGGATGTGTACACTGCTTTGTGCATCATTTTATTTTGCATCCATGTGTGTGTTTAGAAGTACAGCTCAGTATTAGTTTGTGACAGATGTCCTTTACAAGCAAAAGTAGTTTGCTGTTTTCAAAGACGATCTCAAATTTGCCTGTGGAATCATTTTTATTATTACTATTATTGTCTAGCAATCTGGATTTAATTGTTCTTTGGTTTTCCTGCTTCAGAGACTGAACTTAAATGTTTTTAAGAAAATCAGTGAGGCTTTTAACTTGAGTAAAACCTAGAACTATGATTAAATGTTTAGAAGCTAAGTGAAACATTTTAATGAAAAAAATACCTCAGAGCTCATTTTGGAAGGCTTATTTTCTGAATAAGAGGCCTAATTCTAAAATCCTTTATTTTTTCCCCAAAAAAGTGGAATGCTTTTCTAAAAGCGTTGGCTAGATTCAGGTAGAGTCTTTAGTTTGGTATTAGGTATTTGCTTTTTAAGTGCTTTCAAAGTTTGTCCCTTTAGAGTGAAATTGGAAAAAAACACAGACTTTTTACTGAGCAGAAAACCACTGAGAAAGAATTAAAAAAATACAGAGCTGTGAAGACTGAAATGTACTCTCTATCATGCCACAGCAGGATGGCATCTTTTTCCAGTTGTATTTTAGGTCTAGAACTGTCTCCTGAAGGAGACACCTAAAAGCAAGTTTGTCCTTTGAAGGGACTGTAGAAAAGTTACTCTTTTAAGCAATATGTTTGGAACTTCTTTATGAAGTATGAGAGAATAATTGAACTGCAGTTCTTCTCTCCTATAGCTGTACACCTTGGAAGAGAAGAAAAGGAAAAAAGAAAAAAGATTCCTTCAGATGGAGATAATGGAAATGTGCAATCACCTGTCACCTAACTTTAGAGCCTTAATGTTTGAAACTGTCCCTTGAGTGAGAAGTTGCATGACTCCACCCCTACCCCAGCTTATTGTGTGTTTTATTTAGTGATTGTTTAATGTAAAATACATTGTTTAAATTACTAGCAGAGGAACAGTGTCCTCATTCACAGATCAGTACTCAGTCTGCTCATGCAAATGAATCATAAATGTTTTTACTTGCCTACTGCTACTATTGAATAGATTTAAAGAAAGATGGAGAGTGTCACTTTTGCAGAATGGCCTAAAGAGTTTGTGATATTCTCTAGTCTCCTCGGAGATCTGTGTTATTCTGTGCCTGGGTATATGCATGAATGAAACCAAAGTACTCTGAGTATTATTTGTTTTATAGGACGGCTTTTACCTTTTCTTCTTACCTTTCTTTTCTATCCCCACACCGTGTATTTCTGAGAAAGAGTTGAGCAATTTAAGCAATTTTTTGAGCAATTAAAGAATTCTAGAGCAATTCGGTGTGACAGGTTGATAGAACCTGACCGATCTTAAGCACTGAGTTATTTGGCCATGTCAAGATTTAAAGGTTACCTGAAAGTAGAATTTTAGTTGTTGGAAGATATTTAAGACATATTCCTGAAGTACTTTAGGTACCTCTGAGGCTTAAATGGCAGCTGAAGGAGGACTTGCAACAGTGGTTTTGAATTTAAGAGTTTAGATTCCTTTTCTAATCCCTTTTTAAGTGTTGAAATCCCATTTTTGCATTTAACAGAATATGAAGATACGGGCTTGTATAATGCCTAGTTCTTACATTTATCCATTAACTATAAAAGCAGTAAAGCAATACTGACTGCATCCCATTCTACTGTTTAGATGATTTGTCCCTGAGCTAGAGACGTTTGGTTTCTTGCTCTACTAGGAAAAATAATTTACTTCATTTTTATGGCCCTTTTATTTTTTTTCACCGAATTGTATTCAATTTGTAAAAGCAGGATTTTTTTATAATGTAGAGATTTATATTCAGTATGTATGTAGGACTTAAAATCCAGAGAAGGGTCCTTTTATTTTGATTTCCGCTGATTGTTTTTGATCTGGTGCAACTCTAAGAAAACACTAAAATTAATCAGGATTACATATTGGCAGCATGGAATTTGATAGGATTACACTAGTAATCCTAAAACATAAACTGCCTATTAAGAGAGACAGGATAATGTACAAATTCTCAGCTGAGGTGACTGTGTTGGTCTAACTGCAGCAGCACAGAGCATAGCGGTATAAATTAGCTCATAATGAGTTTCATGCTGCCCTGACCCATTTATTGTCAGTGCCTGAAGTAGATAATTGGAAATGTGCTTTCGATTAAAGCTTCTCTACAGTGTACTTCAGTCTCACTGACAGTATCTAACGTAGGCTAACTCGAATTTCTCCGGAAATGCGTTGTCAAATACACCCCCCAAAAATACTTACATTTTGTGTGTTGTGGGGGTTCAATTCTGTGCCACCTCTGTTGCATTCTCATGCCTCTGAGTCTTGTGGCTCAAGAGTGGCATTTTCACTAGAGCTACCACATAAATGGCTGCAGAAATTAGTTGCAGTTCAAATACCCGTTCTTCCACTTCTGCTTTCTCCACTCTCAAAATGAACTCCTTAAGCCATTATGATTATGAAACACTTTGTCTTATTCTGTTTATTTAGTATATGTTCTTTTACTTGGTGGACAGGCTGGAGAGTTGGGCAGGGAAAAATTTATGTATAATATCCATAATTGTTATTTTCTCGGCAAGAGTGCTATCAAACTGTGTGTCTATAAAATAGATAATCTATTGAAAAATTTTATTTGTTGTCAAATTATATCTATTATATCTCTGCAATGTCATTTAATCACCATGTTATGCGTGTTAAATATATCATAGTTGCTCCTGCCACTTTGGAGTGAATCTGTATTGGCAATAAGACTGTATTGGCAATCTGTATTGGCAATAAATTCCTTTAAAACTGTAATGCTTAACCTGGAAAATCTCTATACTCCCCTGGGCATGATGCAGTGTCCTGAACAAAAGCATCTAGTGCCATTTTAGAAGTACTAGGCTATATTACCTGTCTTGTAGCTATTACTGGAAAAAAGTGTTGTCTTCTACAGGTCATGTCATGTCCATCAGCTGTGTGGAGATGTCATTGATACCCTAAAGCAACACTCAGTTCTTGTGTTGGTGCATCTGAATTGACCCCTTTCAGTATCAGATTTTGTCTGACCGAAACAGTGTGCCTGCTTAAGATAGCTTTTGCCTCATGCCAAAGTCATGGAGTCTCTGTTGCACAATTGACTATCTGAGTAGCCTGAGGGTTTCACGACAGAGCAGAATACGTTGGGATGACACCAGCTTGGGCATGAAATTGCTATATGTACAACTATATATACTACATACATACTGAATCCAAGCTAATAACCCATGAGCCCCCATCTGTGCGATGTGGTTTTAATTTCTTTGGGTAGGTCTTTTACCATACAGAATAGAAGCCTACATTCAGAATTTATGCATGAATTAGCAGAATTGACTATTTGCTGTTTTAAGCCAGAGGGACTTTGGTCCCTACACCCCTGCAGACATTTCAGATTTTCATCCCTTGAACTGAGGTTAGATTAGGGAGACTTAAAATCTTGGTATGCTTGGTTTTGCCTTGGTACTATCTGACAGCAACTAGATGCCTACATGTCACCTTCAGAGAAGTTTTCTGAGATTCATTAATGCCCTGTTTTCTACAAGATACGAGCAAAACTGTTGATGGTTTTCCATTACTGCTTTTCAAGGGTGAAGCTTCATTTTGAGATCAAATTTGATTGTTGCTTTAAAAAAAAAAAAAAAGGTGTGATTGCAATATTTTGAAAAATATTTTAAGAATGTCACATCAGGTTTGTGTTCATTAACTTCAATGTTTAAGAGGGTTTTTTTTGGTAGAGCAAAGTTATATTTTACTGTCTCTTTTTTGATAGGTTTCTGTTCATTTAGCCTAAAATCATTTTCTTTAAACAAAAACAATCAATTTTGTACACTACATCTAATGCCCAGGCTAAGGTTATCTTGTCCTTCCTAAAGAGAGTATAGATCTTAGTGTGTCTCATTTCTGTAGGGCATTCCAATGTCATGTAATTTAAGATTCTTTTAATTAACCTATTGATTTGGGAGGATAAAGGGTAAACTATTTTTCTTTTTATTGTCTTTTTCCATGATCTTGCTTTATCCTCATGAGTAAAAGAAGACATAGAAGTTTCCAGTGTAATTTTTTCACTGCCTGTTAGTATTCAAATGAGTTCTCTTGCTCATTAGTAGCAGTAGTTCATTTAAAAAAAAAAAATAGTTTGTAAACTGGTGAATCCTTAAACAGCTAATGAATTCACTAGAAATATTTTTCATAAATACTGAGAATATGAAAGTATTATGCTATAACTTGTATATTTAATGATCTATTGCCAAAAATTACAGAATTTCCTCTTGAGCATGAACAATGTGTTACCAGCTTAGGGCGGTTTTAACATGTTAATGGAAAGCCTCTAATGAAAAGAACCATTGTCTTATTTTGATTTGAAAAAATAATATTTACGTATATTAGCATTTACAAATGGAAATCATTGGAAGACCAATTCAGTATCCAAAACTGAAATGCTGACACTTTAATTTCTTAGAAATAAAAAGTTTGATTTTCAGAATTGAAATTTAAAAATGCTGTCTAAATAATTTTTTGCTCCTTAATTTAAAATCTCTATTCTAGTGTATTGTCTCTGCTGTGCTATTATTAAAAATTGCTTTGTTCTTCATCAGTAATATTTTCATGTGAAATATTCTGGTCAGCACTTCTTTCTCTGAAAATTTCTGTGAAAAATAGGTTGTAATGCATCAAGTTTTGCACCTGTGCAAGGTGGAGATTTAGCTGGTTTGAAATTTTCCATAAGTGGAGTTGCTCTGCTTTGTAGCGTGAGTTAGCTGGCTATTATTCAAGCCTGCAATATTTTGCTGCTGTTTGCCTAAAAACAGGAAGAAGTTTGTTGCTTGTAAAGAAGCTTCTAAACTCCTGTGCTTCAAGAATCATAAAACGGTGATAGGTTTTCATCTGTGTTTACTGTATGTCTGTGTTGACTAGGTAGAACCATTTAGACCCAAGGTACAGACTATCATGCTTGCTGTTGGAATACCTGGACAGTAACTTTATTTATCAGAAATACAAGATTGTTACAGAAGTAGTTGGAGTCACAGTATGTTTGTTCATGGGCAACCAGCTGGAAGGTAACTACAGTGAAAATGGCTTTTTTTTTTTCCATTTGTGTGCTCTTTATGCCTCACTGAATATCTTTGAATCTGCTGAAGCATAAGACAGGCAGACTCAGACAGGTAGACTTGACAGGCTGTCTAGCTCCAAGCCTCCATGATTTCCATGGAAGATACCTCAGTAGGTATCATTACTGAAAACCGAGCAAGTTCATGGAAGATTGGAGGAAACTTTAAGTTCAAAATCTTGGCCGAGATTGCTACAGGGTCTGCTGTATTAAAATTCAGTTTGTAGGATCCAGACTCTTAGATAATCTATGTAGATCTAGAATGATAAGTATATGTTTCAAACACCATCTTCAGAGTCTCTGGAAATTGTAACTCTGCTGTACAGTAGATAAGTTGCATTATTTTTATAATTATGTGACTCTTACATTTAAGCAATATTTTCTTTTTAATTACTTAATCTGAATATTGCTCCCAAGTTATTTGCCCCATACAGAAATTGTAATTCAGAATACACCTAGAATACATCATATCCAGAATACAGTTATATTAATAGTAGAGTATATATTCAGAATTATTAGGAAGAAGCAGAATTAATATTTTTCAAAGTTTATTTAGAAAAATATTTATTTAGAAAATAATAACTTGCTAATAAAAATATTTATAAAATAATAATTTAATAATAAAAATATTTATAAAATAATAATTTGTCTATAAAATTTTGCCTGATTATCAACATGTAGCAGAATAATTCAGGTATCAGTAACCCCATATAAGCATGGCATAAATTAATATGGAAAACAAACTAATTAAACAGAACTAAAATGAAAAGTGTTGTTTGAATTTGTGGGATTTTTTTTTGTTTGTTTTTTAAGTAGAAGAGAAGCATAGAAGAGTTTGTATAAGGGAGAGGGTAACAGGTGTAGGAATGGGCAGTAGTCATTTTTCAACATAAAAAAACTGTAATGGTAACATCAAGACGAAAATTTTGCTAATAGAAGTCATGCCTCATAGTACCATTATTACCTGCCTGTGATACATGAATGATAATGAGAATTACATCACTTCTTGAATTTCTAAATTGCTTTACAACCTGATTGTTTATACATTACATTCTGCTTCACAGCTGGTAGATTTTCAGTACTTTCCAAAGGGTTTAAATTGTAGCATCGTACATCCTTTGCCTTAATTATACATGCAGATGTTGCTTCATGTTTCCATAAAACTCATGAGCCTTTTCCCTGAGGTTTGTCCCCATTTGTTCAGCTACAGGGGCCAGGAATTTCTGGTACAGAAAGGTGAGACCACCTTTCTGCCTGTGTGGAAAACTGACTTTCCTGCTCATTCTGTTCTTGTGCTTTTGTTTTCCTCATATGTGAGCCCAGCATTGGACCTAAACTGCACTTTTTTTTCTTGATAGGATTTGTTAACATTTTTTTTCCTAATGCTATTTTAATTTCTGTTTCCAAATATACATTTTCTTTTATTTGGATCACAGCAAAAGAAGTGATAAGACATACATTTTGGAAACTTTGATTTCACAGCCTTGCAATTCCAAAGTAGTATGCACAAGATTTTGTTTAATCTAGACCTAATATGTAAATCCTACATATCTGTTTCTCTGAGTTGTGTCACAAAAGATCCAAAATTATTTTGAGGATGAGTTTAACAAGAGTAATATTTGGAAAACTGTCAGATTCTGTAATGATAATCTGTTTAATATCTGTATGCATAAATGCTCAATTTTTTTAAACCAAATAATTTCAATTAGCCTATTTTACTAAAATTCTTGTAAAATATTTTCTCATTTTAATTAATCCTTTCCTTAACACTTACAATATATACATAACTGTCATCATTTCAGTGAGGCAATTCAAATGACTCACTGTAAATGTAGAGTAGCTGGTGGTCATTTCTGTCCTACCATATGGCATTCCTGGTTAATTCCAACACAAGAGTTTGAGGTTATTTGCTTTTTCTTCTCAGAAACTAAGAAATTTTTTTTCCTCCCCTCCAAGCTCTTTTTCTGTCATGGTAAGTGCAGTGCTCATTGTTCTTCTCTTATCTAAACTGATTCTGGGATTGTAACTACTAGTTGTTCCATTTTTGTACTTCCACATGACTATGAAATACTGTTTGTTGGTACTGACTGAAAAATAACATCATTTCTAGTGGAATCAGTGTCAGCCTTCTGGATTTCTGGGACTGTGTCTTGGAGATCCTTGATTTTCCTCTTTGTTGCTTTACAATTTGGCCACTTGACCCTTTCCTCTTTTATTTTCTAAAATTGTCTGTCTACTTCAATGTGTGTGCTAGTGAAGCAAAACCACTTCAGCCTCTAAAACTTATACATTATAATGGAGGACCTGGCAAGAACATTTACTGGCTTTGCTCAGCTTCTGGATAAGCTCACAGTGGAAATTGCAGAAGGCCCAGTCTATTTACCCAGAAAGTAAAAGGTGCTTTAAAGAAGAGAAGTCCACCAGTCCGCTGAGAAATGAAGTTACTTGAGTAAGTTATATTTACCCTTTTGAAATTTACAAGATAAAAACGGCAAAAAAAAAGTTAATGACCTGTCAGTCTCTTAGTAATTTTTTGCACCATACAAGGAGGTTTAAAGTCAGGTTCTAGCACTTCTTTTCACTTCCTGTCATTCATAAATTAAATGATCTGTAATTTAAGAGGCATGGAAAACTTTCGCTTGCTGAGAGCAATCTGTTCCTCTCAGATCCTGATGAAACCTATATTTTAATTAAAAACCTTTCACACTGCATCTAATCAGTTGAATCATGCAGTTGAATAATTCATCCTGAACATGCTTAACATATGCAAACCCTGTCTTAAAACACAAAGTATTTGCTTAAACCAAAAGTAATAAAAAGGTCTTGGTATAGCTCAGAAATGATACAAAAGAATAAACAGGTCTCAAGGTAGATCCTTTCCCAATGTGAATTGGTGCAGGTCCATTTAGAGTCAATACAGTTTGATTGTAGGTGTCTCATTAGCCAAGCTTGTGGAAAGGTATGAATTTGTAACACAGTGATTTGGTGATACATGCAAGAAAATACCTACCTATAATGGATGGATATACTTGCAATGAAAAAAGCATCTTAATTTTGAATCTACTTTTTTTTATGTTTTTCAAAGCATAACATATTCTTGCTGGAACATAATGCAGATCATGCAGTAACATTTTTTTAAGGTTTCTGTCCTGATGCACAAATTCAGAGACAGGCATTTTGAATAATTAGAGTCACTTTGGAACTTCAGATGAAGGCTTGTCTGTGCAGAAACTGTACAGAGCCAGCTGTGAATTTACTATTCACTGCATGGTCCTCAGTACTCCCTAGCAAATATTTTTAGTTTTTACCAAGAGTGCATTCTTGTGCTGCAGCTGTCTACACGAGTGAAATTAGTCAGCGTATTATTAATTCATAGCCTGGCTTGTCATGTGTTATCTTGCTATGGACAATCCTGACTTCTTTTTTTTAAACTCTTTTCCATTTCTGGAGTTAAAGTGAAACTGCTGAACTTTATTGCTGTACATATTGCAAGAAGCAGTATTCTTTACCAACCTGATTGTTCACCTGCGTGTGAAGAGTTCTGGAAATGTACAACTGTTCAGCTTCACTTAAATTGTGAATAGCAAATTTATGTTATTATGGCTTTACAAATCCTCAGTATCCTGTTAATTATGCTTTATGGGTCTCTTAGGTGTTTGATAATCCTTGAGGTAGCACCGTATATTTTTCTTTATTACAATATGTTGCTTAGTAATGCAGAAATCTCACTTAGAATGCAGCTGTTTGCTTTTTTTTTTAATAGTTGTCTGTCTTTACTTAAAGAATGGCATCAGTAATATGTCTCTTTCTTTGTGCCAGCAACGAGGATGATAGTTTTATATCATACTTGTCAAAGTTGCCGCCATTAAAAGGGTGATAGCTCTCTTTATATGTCTTTTCAGACAGTGGAATTCATGAATCAAAACGCCCCAATAGAAGAGGAGGAGGGGAAGCATATACATTATCTAGGAAGCTAGCAAAAAAAAAAAGGGGGGGTTGAGGGGTGGGAATAGGCAAAAGTGGAGAGAAATTATACATTGGTCTTTAATGATATGCAGCTGGATTCAGTCACCCTTCCAGGCTCAGCACTGGCAAGCACTGGGCATTCTAGAGTGCAGTTTCACAGCTGGAACAAAACACTGTGTCTCAGCAAGCCAAAACCATTAGGGATGTGAGAAAGGACTGTTTTGGTTTTAGGGCTGGAATGCTCAGTTGACATCAAGATTTCAAAAAAATGCTAATTTCATTGACCAGTTCTATTAAAAAAAATTAAACCATTATGTGATTTATTTTTTTTTTCTTTTTAATGGGGCTCCATGAACAAGTGAAATCACAAGCAATATCATCCACATATAAGCTACTTACAGGAATGACTGGCAGTTTTAGTTTTCACATACAAATGAATCCCTTTTCCTCACTAAGAACCTTTGCACAGACTGAGCTCTTCCCCTCTGGATGTTATGTCTTATTGTAATTAGCACCTGAACTGGTACCTTGTAAGAGAAATACAATGCTGTTTTGAAGCACATTGACAATTTCTCTCTCTTGCTCTCAGAGATGGATAGCCAACTGATAAATGGTGAGTACCAGAAACTCAACTTTTCATTCTGTGTTTGCAGAATAACTTATATTTTAAGAATAACGTACCTTTGTTAACCTGCTTTTAAATCATGCTTGATACCTCAAAAAAGTGTTGAAAAACTACTCTGCCCAGCTACTTCTACAGATAATATATTTAGATTCTGACTGAGATAACTTTATTTTCAAACTGCTGCTAGAAATCTATGTGGTAGTTTGTTGCATAAAATAAAGCCTGATTCTGCTAATAGATGTCTGACACAAATGAGCTGGGCTGACTGCTGTCACCTAAGCCATGGTTTCCTATGAGAACTACATTGCTGCTGCTGTGGGTGTTTCCACAGTAGCACTGGCATATCAGTACGACACTGGCTTATCAGTATGACACTGGCTTAAAGCTCTTATGGTCTGAAACAAAGTTTGCAGAAAAAGGAAAGTGATGGCAGGGTGTGGAAAGAAGGTTGCTAAGTTAGGACAGAGAATGTGAACGGTCTTTATTGCTTTGCTGTTCCCTAGAATAGGGGTGACAACTTAGCTAGGGAGGGTCTGTCATGTTTCTGTAAGGAGGGTCACCATTCTCTATAGCTCCTGATCTGTTCCTGCATAGTTATAGATGTACAAATGATTCAAGTCTGAGTAGTTTGTGAGAAAAAGCATTCACTAGTTTAGTTGTAGATTGTAAAAAGTTTGAGAGAGAGTGGTTATAGACAATGGCATGAGTGATTAGTAACACAAATTTATAAGCTATCTGGCTAGGGAGAAGCTGCTTTTGCCTTAGACAAAAGAGGGAATATTTTCTTTGTGTACCTGATCAGCTGGCTCAAGTAAGGTTGAGAGGGTCTTTCGGTTCCTTAATCACTAGCACAATAAATGGAAGGACTTCACAATGAAATCTTTTGTGCAGAAATATTCATAGTTTGAAAAGAATCTGCAACTGTGACTCTGGTCAGGCTTTGGGTATGTGATAAGGTCCATGAAGTTTTAGAGCATTAACTTTACATTTGTGTAATGCTTTCTTTAGTCACAGGTGGAACTGAGTTTGTTTATCCCAGAGTAGATAATAGCAAGAGGAAGTCTTGAATTTCATAGGTATTTCTGCAACAGTTGTCTGTGTTTGACAATAATCTGTGCCCTTGTGTTCATGGAAGGTAGGACAGGAAATAACAGACTTAATTGGCTAAGGCAAAAAAGATCTAGGTTAAATTGTGAAAAAAATTCTAATGATAATGGTATTGAAACACTGTAATAGATAACACAGAAGAGTGGCAGAGGTTTCATTTCTGCAGCTTTTAAAGACAAATCACATCACTAGTTGGAATGAAAGGTATGAATTGCATAGGTGGGAGAAATGTTTCCTCTTTGATTCTCTGTGTGTGATTATTTTCTGAAAGTGTAGCTGTTCCAAAATAAAAATGACAAATTTGATATACTTAAGGCTTTTGTATATGCAACTATCTCAAAAAATAATTTTAAAATTACATTCCTGATAAAGTAGTTTAGAGGCAGCCTTATCTTAAAATCAGGAAGTTCAGAAAAAGGAAAAATCTGGAGGATTTGTGTTGGAGGGCAGTCAGTGAATATTTGTAAGTGTGTATGTAACGTGTAAACATCCATAACATGATGAAGGTTTTAAGTGTTTGTTAGAGGTGAGAGAGAATCATGTAAGCATAGCTATCCTCAGGAAAAAGATGAAACAGTTATTTGGAACTTGCAAGATGTTTTTGTCTGTCCTATAGTTTTTATCAAAAGGTATGTGCTCATGTAGTATAACAAATTACTTGAAATTCCTATTCGGGCTAAAATGTTATTTTAAAGCAATTATATGTAGTAATAGGAAAGTGTGTTAGGTGCCATATTTAATTTCTACCTCATTAAAATTATATGTGATCATGAATAATTAAAATAAACAGAAGAAAAGCATTGGTTTTGAAGGTTAAAATCATATTGTCCGCAAAAAGCTTTTTGAACTCCACTTTGAAACTGTGTTATGATGTAAAGAAAACATAAAATCAAATCCATTTTTCCCCTTAAATTCAGAATAGAAAATATGCAACATACATTTAGATCATGTTTAGACAAATTAACTTTGTAGTTCAGTGCAAGCTACAGGCCAAATTGGTAGAACTACATCAAGTTAATTGCTGTGAAATGAAAGCTTGTAGCTGTTCTCAAAGCCTTTACATTTATACAGTTTCAATTTGTGCAAATCAGTTTAAATTTAAAAAGGCATTGTAATTGTGAACAATACTTCAATTTTTAACTATTTTCTTTTCCTTAGAAAACAATTACACCTCTGAAGTTATATAGCTCTCCAAAATCTTGCAATGAAAAATGTTTCTCATGTGATTTTCCTCCGCCATTGTCATAGTCTATGGAAACTATTCTTAATAGTTTTAGAAATTAATTCTATTATTTTCTGCCTTACATTAAGGTTTTCTTTATTGGTCTGACTTCTGTAAAAAAAACCTCACTCTGGACCTACTTATGCAGATGTTGGATGTGAATCAGTGTTAATGGAGGTAATGGATCTTGTGAAAACATGAGAAATACATCCACTAAATTTACACTGTTTCTTCCTTCAACTGTAGGGTTTTCTACTATTAAAGTAAAAAAAAAAACTAAAAAACCACACACCACTGCCTTAAAGCTCTTAAAGATAAAAAAGCCATCATTTAATAAAGCAGAAAAAAATCTTTGGAATGACAATTCTCAGCCTGTCACTGGTTCTTCTCTTGCAGCACAGAATCTCCTTACAGGTACTTACCCAGTACTTATAGAAAGAAAAGGAGACGGGGATTCCCTGTGCAAAGGATCGGCTTAGCTTTGGAATACATAAGTCCCACCTTCCTTATGGCTTAACTTTCCTTATAGGAAGTCAGAGCAGCAGGAGACTGAACTGTTGAAAATTGTTTCTGATGAATTCTGGAGAAGGATAAAAAGCAAAAGGAATAGCACATTCACTTTGTTGCTTCCCCTTCCATTACATTCTCTCTTAACCGATATTTTTAGATTTTCCCAAAAATGTTCAAAGTCAAACTGAAATCTTTACATTAGCCTTCAGGGAACAGCTATTTGTTTTTAACAAGGTTCAATATTTCTTATAATTTATTATTAATTTCTTTCAGTGATAATAACTTTTCAAGGTAGCCATAGAGAAAAAATTTCAAAAGAGGTTGAAACTACTTAGATCACATCAGAGGAGATGAGCAAATGGCTGAGTTAGCCTTTATTCCTCTTATCCTGAGTAACCATGTCTTTCAGGTGAACCAAAGTATAATTGTTTCGTATCAGAAAAAGATCATACTTTATTTTCTTCACAACATTGTGATCTAGATTCACTTTTACGATAAAAGGATATTTTTGAATGCTGCTCAGCTCTATTTTTCTGAGATCCAAAAGATAAAGCATTGTCATACATTGTAGATTACTATAGCTCTCATTGTATAAAATGCTTTAGATATGGGAAGAGGTATAAGCACACCTTTCCGATCTAAATGGATTTCAAAATGTTTTCCATCTTTCTTTAAAAATTTCTAAAGTGTTGGTCTAGAAAGATTCAGGGTTTGCTCCAAAGCTGACTGAAAGCTGGTAGGCATTTTCTCATTACAAGCTTGAAAGGGAGGAAGGGAGAATTTTTTGTTAATGTATGAAGGGAACCAATTATATGGTTTCAGGTAATGACAAACTTTATACCTATTGCCATCAAAGCTCACAGTGATTAGTTCCAGGCTTTTGAAATTATTTCCAATAGCAACATCAGAATATTTCTATTATTGTAAAAAAAAAAAACTTTTTTTCCAATATTTTCAAGATAACTTAGCCTGCCCTGGTAGCCGAGATGATGCTGGAAGCTTTTGATAAGAGAATTCACAGTGACCACCCAAAAAAGAGGAACTTCCCTTCATCTTCCTTTTAAATTTGACTTTCAGCCTTGAAAATAAAAGCTGTTACAATTTTTTTCTGTAGGAATGGGACAAGGATCTCACAGTTTCTACAGCAGAATGTGGCAAAGAACAAGGTTTTTATCCTCACTGCACTTGTGTTTGGAGTTCTTCACGAGGCTGTCAGTCTTTTAGCAAATCCTGGCTTGAATTGGCCTATTCTGTTTCCTGTGCCTAGAATTCATAGATTTCATGCTTACTATGAAGCACATAAAACTGTGTTAGGAAATTTTACTGCAGCCACAGAAATGTTTTATCCTAAAGTAGTGTGTAGCAGAATAGTGCGGCATGAATCATACCTGATGCACCAGAGCAGGATCGTGATCTATTTATATGTTTTTGCTTTATGCCTCAATGAATTTCAAGCCTTTTCACTTTGTTGCTCAGCCTTACTTGTACTGCTCCACAATATTTACAATAGGTGTTCTTTTATTTATCAATAGAAAGCAGAAAAACACAAGGCCCCTACAAAAAAAAAAAAAAAAAAGTTTTTTTTCTGTCTTTCCATGATAACAAACTCTTGCTTTACCCAAAGTGACTGAACCCATGTTTAATATTTGATGGCATATTTTGTCTCATATCTTCTCTCACAGTTTATGAAGGAAGGTGAACTGCTAATGTGCTCTGCATAATGTTTTGGCATGAAACATCCAGTAATAATAATGCTTACTTTTCAGCTTGAGAGGAGATTTCTAAAATACAAATATTCTATTTTAATGCAATGATAAAACACCATAAATACTTTGGACACTGGAGAAAAATACATCCTCTATTATGTCATCTTTGATTTTGAAATGGAGTTAGCAGTTATAAAGAAGTTCCACTACCTAAAATACTGATTTTAAAAAAATAGATATCTTAGTGCTAATTCCTTAATGTACCATTTTTGTATATTAGAACTATGTACTGTAAGAGTTCCCATTTTCCTAAATAACAGAAAGCTTTTGATTGATAATGCTATTCTAAGTATTGCCTCTGGTTCACCGTAACTAACTTCAGAGGTGGGAAGAAGAGTTCCTTGTCTGCTAAGATATTGCTAGCCTTTTTTTCAGTAGGTGAGGGATGCTCTTAAATTCATGCTACTTGCCAGACCATGTCCCACTACCTTAGTTGAGGCAAAGGGATATTGATGACATATACTGGAAAGCCTCATTAACAATGTCCTTACGTATCTTCTATAACAATGTGGAAGTGAATTAGCAATAAGTATATGAATTCAGTAGAGGAATTTTAGCTGTTCATACAAGCTGGAGATCCAGACCTAAGGTAATAAGGGTAATATGGGTTATAATTAATATATGCACTGATTTTCAAAGTGCAAGAAAGATGTTCCTTTTGAGGATACTAAGAACACTGTTTTGAGACATGAGATACTGGTTAGTTAAGGTCTGAGATTACAGGATTAAGGGACAAAGTTAAATCTAGTTAAACAATTCTCATGTTTTAAGATTCAAGAAAGGCCTAAAAAAATGAAAGCATGATTCAATTGCTAGTGTTAAGAAATATGGGATCCTGCCCTCTTTGAGTCTTTAAGAAATTCTAAGGTTGAGAAAGTGGTGGAAGGAGGGGTAGACAAGTATGGGGATTTTCCCCCTCTGCCCTTTTAAAGGAAATGAGATAATGAACTTCGTATGAGAAACCATCTTTCTCCCAGAAATGTAAGACTTACTTTGGCTAAGGCTAAAATTCAGCCTGCCTCAATTAGCTTCCACTTAAAACAGTAGTTTAGTAATGTGCTTGAGACATCATAATTACCATGAGTTCGTGTGTCACTGAATGCCACACTCTGAGGTAGACAATGGTAACTTTTATTTGGTGTATTAAACATCAGAACTCTCATAGAAATACCATAGCAGCTGGGTTGCTTCTTAAGAGCATGAGTTTTATATGTTTCTTGAACTTATGGGCTATTTTACAAATGCTAGCACCTTGGCAGCATTCCATTTGTTTGAGATGTGGATCAAGTTTGAGGGAAATCCTGAGCACCATTATTACTTCTTTCCTCTCTAGTTATGCTTGATTTCATGTCAGAAACAACAACATAGCTACTGACCAGAAGCTTTTTGGTTCCATATCCAATTTGTTTCCTTAAAAGACAAAAAGAATCTGATCATTCCTAGAAAAAGGTATTTTGTCTTATGAATTTGTTCTGAAATGTCAATTGTTACGGTGGCTGATTTCTACCATGGAAAGGCAGTCTGGTATAATAGAGCACAGCATATAGCACAAAAAGATTGTTTGGCGCACAGAAAGATTTTTTTTTTTTTTTGTCCACATATTTTTCACACTCTACAGGCTGTGTCAAAATATGAACCCATCACGTTACAATTACACAAAAATTTGCAAACAATTTAATGAGTTATCAAGTTTTAGTAGCCTTTTTATAATGCTGTATGTTCCCTCCACCTGCTGTATGGACTGTAAGCATTTCATTCATGGGCGGTTCATGGTTGCAGAGACACAGTGACTTCAAATTGGGTCCATCTTTTTGAAACACCCTCTATCATGTTAAGTTCTGCAAGTTTCGTTTTAGCTCTAACGGTTTTTTTTGTACAAGATTTTAATTGCTTATCCAATGATGAACCAGACCTAAGCATGCACACTAACCTGTGATTATTGGTAGACAACAATCAATGTATTGTCCTATGATGAGACTATTAACTCCATCTTACAATTCCACTTGTATCCTTATCTAGCTTTCTGCTAAGGTCTTATCGTATTAGCTGAACCTACTGTGTCTGGTTAAGGAAATAGTTATCACTTGAACCCTGGTGCCTGAGCGAGCTTGAAGAAAAAAATACCTTTGGCTTGTATCCAGGAGGAAAGGAGAAGTATTTTTCTGTCTTTCTCTTTTACAGGAAGAATATCTCAGAGTTCTATTTTGCTCACATCACATGAAAAGTCTCTGGGCACTTAATTCCAAGATTTGCTGCAATTCTGGGCAAAGGCTGTTACTGAAATACATTAGGAGGTACAGTCAGTAATTTTTTCTTTCTTTGATCTTGGCCACAGAAGCTATCCTACCTAAGAGTTGGTATTAAAGACGTAGGAGGCAAACATCACAATCTGTATAGGTCTAGTGCTATGATAGAAGAATAATGTTTGATAGATCATTGACTAGAGATTACAGGTTTTCTCATTAACTACGTGGCTATATTTAGAGAAATATGTTTTGACCTAATATGAAGAAAGTATGTCTGTGTTGCCATATAGGCACATCAAACCCTCTCTCCACTGCAATATTTAAGTCTATCCAGAATTAATGTTTGGTAGACATGAAAAAGAAAAATGAGAAGGGAAGCATGCAACTACTCAAAGCTTGTTTTGCTGACATCTAATTAAAAGCTGTATTACCACACACTACCTCTTGAGGGTCTGTGAGGCTACTATACAGTCAAGTTCTGGTCCTTTTCTGATCTTGGAAGAACTCTTAAACAAAACAAAACAAAAAACAAAACACAAAACAAACCCCACACCACACTGAAGGTTTATTCCAGTAATCGTTGCAAGAATTTGTTTCTTAGATATCTCTGTATGATATTTTATTCAGGACCTCAAAAGCCTTTTTTCTGCTTTTTGTGGGAACAAAACAAGGGTAACATAGAACAACTAGTTAAAGTGATCCATTCAGAAAACACACCTTTAAAATGATACTGTATTTCCTGCAGCTCACAACTCAGGCAGCTGCACATGTATTTACCGGACATTGACTGCCTCTGTTACAGAGTCTTTTAGGGGAAGAAGCTGCTTTCTACACTAGCTCAAAAAGCATGATGGTAAAATCCACCAGGGTGCACTACAGTGCCCCTAAGACCATGTCACTGTTATTCATATCTTCCCATTCAATTTGATCCTTCTTATTCTACTGTATGCTTCAAGGGTCTTAACTGGGCATGTTTTATTTAATCAAAGTAAAAGGTCTATAAATCCAGTTGAAACAAGAATATTATAAAAAGAAAAAATGAAGTATTACAGGATTACTTTCCTAACACCTGACAAATGTTCTCTGCTCTTCTCTTTCCCCCATGAGAGAAATAGAAATTAAAAAAAAAAGAAAAAAAAAATCATATAACCAGTGTTTATTTACTGGAATACATTCTGATTTTGCCTCCATTGGATTTCTAATTCAGAATTGTGCCAGATATTAGTGGTGGAATATAGCTACAAATTTTCTTAACTTTTTTTTTTTTTTATCAGAATATAGCAGACCAAGCTTTATATATTAGTGTTTATATTTTAAAGTGATGACAGTTTACTGTATGTAGTCACTTTGATATCATTGAAACACACAGTAATGCCTTGATTATTAGAAGTCTGTATGTACTGAGGTATCCTTGATGTCCACTTCCCAGGCACCAGATCTCATCATTTAGACCTGTTACAGTGTGACTGACTGCTAGAATACCTGAAGTTTGCAAAACATATTATCATATGAAAGATCAAGTTATGTAAAAGTTGGTAACTTCTGAAGAAAAGATTATGCTTAGTTTCTGTGGCTAAAATGGGCCAACATTGTAGTATTCTTTCTAGAAGACTGAGGATAGTTGGGTTTTGGGGGTTGTTTTTGTTTGTTATTTAAGAGAGTTTTAAGGTATTTATGTTACAGATGAGATTTCCAGGTTCAAACCTCTGTATCCCAGTTCTGTTAATCTAGATACCTAAACATCTGCCCTCCAAGGAAATGCATCTGAAATATATTCAGCAATGTAGCTCACCTCAAAAGTCTTTGAAATTTAAAATAAAAAGTCACCATAGTGTAACCTGCTACTTGTTGGGAAATGCATATTTAAGTAGTTTTTGTAGTTGTTCATGAAGCTTTTAGACAGATGTTCCCTCAGGTATCTGTGAATTTCAGTGCAGTGTGTGATGTTGTTGTTTATGCAGATCACATATTAGCATTCTTTACACTTCACTACTACTTTAGACATCTGGGACTTTGTATAATTGGTTCTGTAAACTTATTTCACTCGTTTATGAACTTATTTCACTTGCCTTCAGTGTGGAAATGATTCTCTGCAATATACTGTCACACGTTACTATGGAATGAAGTAGAAGTTATGCAATGACAGTTTCCTGCAGCTTACAGTACCTCTTGCCATTGCTGGGCATGGCAAGTCCTCTTGAAATTCAGAGGCTGATTCCAGAAGTTTTGTAAGCTGACATGCCAGTAGTGATGTCCAAAATTATTTTGCTGATGAACATTTTTCTATTTCACTGATCTGAAAAGTCCAGTGAATTCCTTTGGTTTCACCTTGCACTAAGGTTTGAACATACCTAATTTTATCCTATTACATGTGATAAGAAAACATCATATTGGTCAAAAGAGATTCCTCATCTTTTATAAAGGTTGATGCTACCAAGTTCCTTGTCACCTTTCCACCTGACCTCTGATCCATTTGGAGTTACTGGTTCTGGAATGATGTTTATTTATTTATTTATTTATTTCAAAAAAATATGTTTGGGATTTTTATTAAGAGTAGTCTGAGCTACTCAAAATTTTTCACTGCTGGAAAGGAATCCACAGCTTCCACAGCTGACAGGTTGTTTGTTAAGGACTACACATCCCACATGGTAACTCACCAGAAATAAAAATATAGTCTGCAATTTTCTCTACAATCAAAAACTATCTATTTTACCTTTGAACATTGTATTTTGAGTAAAGCTAAAGATGGCACCAACTGGTATGATTATCCTGAGGTAATTGGACCCAAGGGATTAGAAGCATTTGGCTACAGGTTGTACCTGTAACAACCCAGAATGTAAATTATGATAATTACTTCACAGTAAAACTCCATATAACTGCACTTCATTTCCCAAGTAGCCTGAGGTTGGCAAAATATTTTTTGATACCTTCAGCAATTTCATTTCCTTTGTACCTTAAGGTTACTTCTATTAACATCAGTTTGATGAAGAAGTGAAATGAAAAAATGCAAATATACCTGAATTTTGTTCTACAACATATATGCTGTTTTGTAAAGAAAATGTTTATGCCCAGTGTTGTGTCAGTATTCCTATTAAAAAAAAAAAACAAAAAAACACACACACAAAAAAAAACCCAACATTTTGCTGATATCTTGTGTCTTACACGAGTGTTCAGTGGTTATTATCTGTAAAGTCACATTACACTGATATTTTTGATCAAGCTAGAGAATTTTGAGGCATTACAGTCAGAAGCCAAAGAGGTTAGGAGAAATCTATGAGGTAGCTTTAAAAACTTAACCTTTTTACCCTGAGCTTTAAACATCTTGGATATTTTATTTTAGTTAGTACTACTATGCTCGTCATACCTGTGTAGTCTCAACTGCTGACTTTATGCACTACAAAGTCTATGCATCACTTAGACTGGCAAATGTATAGTAGCCTGACCAGGGGAATGGAGAAATCTCTAGAGTCATAAAAATGAAAAGGGTGATTTATAGCTTATGTAATGAAGCAAGTAGTTCTAGCTCTGATTACACGGCCTGGTAGAAGAAAAGGACACGTTGAAGTTTTGCGAATGTTCTCTTTCACTTCCATGTGTCAGAAGAACTTCCGTAGTAGCAAGTTAAGGAGCAAATGTCCTTAACCTGTCCAGGCATCTGTATGCTACTTATCATTAGTAAAAACTGTGTATGTTCTCTGCATTTTCAGGGCCTAAAAATGGAACAATCTCAAGACATGATTAAAAAAAAAAATAATGGCTCCGTCTTTGGCCTTTCTGGTACCTCTCTCACAGAGCTGAAGTTATCCATTGGATAACACTAGTACCGTACCCTAGCCAAATCTCTGTATTTCTACACATCTCACAGTAAAATTTCCTATAGCTCTATCAACTCCAGTAGTGAGAAACACTAATGTAACAATTTCAGAGAATTTCAATCTCATAGTACTTTATCACCACTGATGTAATAATTCCACAGACACTACTAGTGGGAGAAGGACCTGTGTTTCTAAGGCCATTACTCACAAACTTTACTTGCCACACTGAATTACCATGGGGTGTTTGTATGCATATTAGCATATATATGTTAGACTGGCTGTTTCACAGTATCCACCTGCATTTGCCTCCTCTCTCTTTCATTTATTTTCCAGTAAGAAGCAAACTTTTAACTGAATGACTACCTTGAGTAAATTTGAACAGCCTGTCTTTTCATGGATTCTATTACTTCATAAACCTTGCCTTAGAACTGACTTGTCAGTGTACTTGGGATACTCAGTGTATCCAAGTTTAGTTTATCTTCAAGTGTATATTTTATGTGTGAAAGTATCAATGGAAATATTTCACTTGTAAAGTAGTTTGAAAAACTAGGTGCCTGGAATAGTTGGTAGGTGACTGATTCCAGAGTGTGTCTACCTCCATGCTAAGCATAATGAAACTTATATTAGGGAATGTTTCTGCATGTATTCCTTTAGTAGGAGACCTTATAAAGAAAGGGATTTGGTGAGAATTCCTACTTTCATTAGATTTAAGGCTTCAGTGGAGCTAATGATACTGTAACTGATGGGGTGAAGGGGAAAATAACAATAAAAACAACCCTTTGTTTGGTGGTTGTATTTTTCTTCTGGTACTTAACAACGTCTTCATCCTGTTAATCTGCTTCGCAGGATGCTGTTCAACTCCATAGATGACGACACTGTTTTACAGGAGTAGCTGTGAGTTAATGCACTTATCTACCTTAATCTTTTGTTAGAAATTATGTACTTATCTGACTGCACTTCCTTGTGACTAAAGGAAAAATTGAACCTAAAGTTTTTAAGAAAGACTGAAAAATAAAAGTTCTGCTCTGATACAAGGCCTGCAAATATGCAGGATTTTTCTTTTTTCTTTCTGAAAATATGGATTTAATTTGATTTACCCTCTAAAACTTAAATATGTGTAAGAGTACAACTGAATAGCGTTTGCTAGCACTGTAGTGACCTAAGTTGTGCAGTCATTAATTATTTCCGTCACAGAAATATATAATGCCTTTAGAACAAAAGCAGACTGTCTTTATAACTCCGGGAAATCAAACATCAGCCACCCAAAACTAATAGCCTGTCATTATGTTTCTATTTATCAGAGAATAAAATTTTGTTCTTGCTGATTTGAGAAGGTTCCCTGGAGTAAATGCTTCTGTAACATACATAAATCATATCCTCCATCAAGTAACCTAATGATGCTTTGGGGGTGGCATCATTAAGCTTCCACATAATATTTTGCCTGACAAGTGGTAAAAACTGTCTTCTAATTATCAAGGAACTGAACAACAAGGACAAATAATAATATTAAATGAGACTATTATATTTTCCTGAAAAACAAACGAGAAGAAAACATACCTTTTTGGGGTCTGATTTCACTAAAATCCTGGCACCAAAGAGTATGATCTTGCTTTCAATAGGAATGGAACTAGATTTTATCAATTTATTTATTTATTTATGTATTTACTTGCCATGATTATGTCTGCCCTCATAGATAGGGAGGATAAAATGTTTGAGGTTTGTCACTGCGGCTAGATCACTGATTTTTCTTCATGTTTCTTGAAAATTTCTTCAAGACATTGATCAAAATCTATTTGATTTTATGTGTACTGTATCTGCAACGTTGTTTCCTTGAAAACACTTTTGCTTGTCTTTTTTCTAGATGGGTAATGCAGTGTCTTTCCTTTCAGGAAATGTAGTAAGAGGCATTAATCATTTCCATATTGTATTTCTGGAAATACACCAGAAAAAAAGCACCAAATGTTAAATGCTCTTAAAACAACCAGAACTGCTAATCCGTATAGAATGTACTAATTAAGTTTATTAAATACATAGTAAAAAACTGTTAAATAGGTCCTACCATGAGAGAACATAAACTAAATTTTGCATGTGAAAAGAATATGATTTTTCAAGTTGTGTCACAGAAATAAGGTTGCCAGACTTGCCATTTCTGCTCCAGCAAGGGAGGACAACAAAATATCTCTTGATCATTTTAAGCTGCCCCATCACAGTGGGGAGGAAATATTTCCTTGTAGGAAGGATAATTTTAACTTCTGCTGCCTCTTTTAAGACTGATTTCCTTAGAATCTACCTGAAATTTGAATCCAGCATCCTCTGAAATTCATGACTGAGATACCCATCTTAAGAAAGAAAGAAAAACTATGAACAGGTAAGCATCAGATCACTGTTCCAATGAAACCACTTCGTACAGGCTGATTTACTCTCTCACATAGAGAAGGTGGGGATCAGGCAGGATAGAAAGTTTGGGCTAATGATATGGATCTCATATCTGAATTATTCATCTCTATTGGTAATGAATTAGTTCTTCACTTATAGTCTTCCAAGCTGAACCTAACTCTACGAGTGCTGAAACGTATTTCTGCTTAACCATAGTACTGTTGTTATTTTTTTCCCGGTGAGTTTAATCTCTTGAAATCTACACTATATTCTCCTTTTAGGGTTTGAGCAAATTTAACAGTCTCCTTTAGAAAAGAATTGAAAATTAGAAAAGAAGTAGATTGTGGAATAAAGCCCTGCTAAAAGCACATTAGGTATCTTGCATTATCATGATAAATCTTTCTGTCCTATCTATAAATCATATAGTCTGGGGAGTAGAATGAGCAGTCACAGTATCATGAATCATTTCCTCCAGTGTGCCTGATTGAGATTATTTGAGGATGTTACTAACTTGTACATACACACTTCTGTGTTTCTGCGTGCACCTCCACGCCAACTAGTTTTATGAAATCAGAATCATCTAATGCTCTATTAGCCTATAATGACAACCATTCATGGTTTGTTACCTTCTACTCTGCCAGTTTTCTATCTTCAGTTATAAAATTAATGAAATCTCTGACATTTAACTATCTTTTTATCCATACTCCTGATAATTACCTGTATATACTTTATTTCCTCACACACTTCATTCAATTAAAGGCATAAGTAATTTGTCTTTCTTCTAATACCTTTTGAGGAAGCATACATCTTAGGGCTATTCATGTCAAAATGTTATTTCGGTTGAATCATTGTCCTCTGTAATTCAGAAAGTTTCCTAATATGATATCCTTGGAGTATCTGAGACTAATTTAACCACTAAAAAAAAATTTTAAATTTGCCTAAGTTTTCTTTTGAATTATGATTTTAATTGAAACTGTTCATCTGTATCAATAAAGTGGCACATCTCTTCAAGCCTAGAAGGAAAATTTTAGATGTCTTCTGAGAGTAAATAACTTGATACATTTTTAGATATCTCTAAATCTTCTGTATTAATCTTCTGTATTAAACAGAAGCTGTGTAGATATTTTGATGACTGTAACTTCAGATGTGAGTGACTTGGTTGTGCCAGAAGGCATATATTTTTTTGGGTCTGGCCCTGTGAGACTTTTTGGCTGACAAATGACCTTGTTGTCTTTTTATAATTTTCTCCATCAAATACGATGGGATTTTTCATTGCATAACTTATCGTATTGCTTCTCGTCTTGGTTGTTGCTTGCCCACATCTTCTGTCACAGATGAGTGGCAATGCTGCAAAAAATTTTGGCATAGATAACCACGTGGTCAAAATATGCACTAAGTTAGAATGAAGTTTAACTTGCTCTGGTACTGTTTGGTTTTGATGCCTATTATAATAGGTGCTGTTCTGGGCTGTAGGTCAGGACTTGGTAATAGGATTTCTGTAATATCACTATTTGTTTTTTCTTTCTTTTAGAGAGATGGCTGAAATAGTATGTAAGAGCCATTAAATCAGATTCATTTATTTCACAGTGTTGTTACTTATAATGGACCAGTGTGACTAGGCAGGAAGCCAAGGAGATCACGTTCTTCTGCCTCCATTATAAGAGCATTCTTGTTCTACAGCTTAAGGCTAGTGGTTGATAATCACAGCTGTTTTAGCTTCAAGGTAATTCTTTTCTGATGATTGTTGTGTGCTAAATATTGTTCTACTACAGCAAATAGGAGCTATTAATAATAGAAGCTATTATTTTAAAATTTCTATTATAATTTCTTTCAAATCATATAAATCAAAATATTGCATATGCTTGCTTTTTTCTTGTTGTTGATATTTCGGTTTGTGGGTGTTGTTGGTTGGGGTTTGTGGTTTTGTTTTGTTTTGTTTTTTTCTTTAATTTCAAGTTCAAAGCTCATTAAACCTATGTTACTTCTATTAAAATTCATAGCAGGACTAATAGTCAGTGGCTGTGATACTTAGTAATGAGGACTGTCTGTTTTCTATCATAAATCAATAGCCAACACTCATTCATTTCACAATGTCCGTCAAAGAGCCCCTGCATGGTCATAATGTTTTCCTTTATGAATTTTAAGCAGTAAGTTGAAGACTTTACATTCGAAATTTGTTTCCAGTCCCTTGAGCTGTTAGGCTTCCTTATACAAAATAAATTTTAGTGTCATCATATGTCTTGTTACCCTTGTTCGATATCTGTAATGAGACAAGCCTTCCTTAGATTGTTAGCTGGACAAGTTTCTAAAGCTGACCAGTCATCTTTGATCCTTCAGATAGGAACAGGAAATGTCGAAGGGGCTTTTACTTACTCTGATATTGGCACATAATCACAGAAAAAAAACACCCTTTTTTTCCCCCTCCAATTCACATTCAGCTGGCTTGTGTAACAAATTATGCTAACATTTCTAAAGTACTTTGAAGTTATAAAATGTGTATAAAAAGTGTGTTCAAATAGTTGTCACACAATAGCCTTTTTGTTTCTATGATTTCAGATCCCATTGAAACACTTGCTCCTCACTTCGCAGTTTTCTCAGCTTCAGTTGTGCCCAGAAGCCATGAATTTGGGGACTCTGAATTTTTAGAAGTTTCAGAAATTTTCAGCAAAGGGTCATTTTGGGTTTCATGAAAATGGATAAAATGGTGGGTTTTCAAATGTTGTGTTTTAGACTAGACTGTAATCTTTGGTGTTACAGGAAGATTATTTCTATTAGCTCAGTAGTTCAATGCTATCTAAATTCCGTCTACGGGAGATGTTGTTGCCACTTGCAAGACAGACCTCTCCAGTTATTGCTAGGATCATAAATTTGATTTAGTACTCACTCCTTTTTGAAAATTTGTATATGAGGCTGGTATGTATGAAACTGGCTCAACGACCAAGCCCAACAAGTGGTGGTGAATGGAGTTAAATCCAGTTGGCTGATGGTCACAAGGGGTGTTCCCCAGGGCTCAATACTGGGGCCAGTTCTATTTAGTATCTTTATCAATTATCAGGATGAGGGGATCGAGTGCACCCTCAGTAAGTTTGCAGATTACACTAAGTTGGGTGTGCGTGTTGATCTGCTGGAGAGTAGGATGGCCATACCGAGGGATCTGGACCGACTGTATTGATGGGCTGAGGCCAGTTGTATAAAGTTCAAAAATGCCAAGTACTACGTCCTCCGCTTGGATCAACAAGCCAACAGCATACGTATTAGTTGTTAACATGCTTTGCAGTGCTTCTGGTAGTGAAAGATGTTACATGGCAACTCATTCACCTTCAGTTTATAGGAAGAAAGGTCTGTAGCACAACTTAGATAGTACTATGTACCAAATTATGTTACTTGAAATAATAAAGTCATCCTATCGATGTAAATTATTCTTTGTTTACCAAGGCTCATAGACACTTCTTTGGATTAAACAATTCTCTATTCATTTTGAAAAGCTATCGCTCATCTAACGTACAAAAGCATTCAGTTTCTCTAATTGCGACTTGAACTGGCTGACAGGTTGTTAAGCTTTCTTCTGTTTAGATGCTGAAATCTAAGTGATGCCTTTGCCTTTCAGATGTAGCACTTCACTAGACTAGTAAAGTTGCTACTTTACAGCAACTTTTTTGTTGTCAGCTGCTTTTTTTTCTGTGAGTGACATGTCTGTTTTTTTCAGAGTACTATTTCCATTCAACCATCTTTGACATAAAATTGCATAGCTTAATTATTGGGGAATGCAGTCCACTGTGTAAGATAAAGGATCACAAAATGATGCCATGTTTTCCCTCTACTGTCTAGTTTGGGGTTCGAATTCTGCATTACATAATATGGTAAATTACAGAAGTTGTAACTAAATATTGCATGGTGCTATGGGGAAAAAGATAAAATCCTTGTAGACTACAGCACTTTTCAAGAAAGTATAGACAAATATTATTTGCATCTCAGGAGATATAAGCTGGCTCAGCTGGGACAGAGTTGACCTACTTCAGCCAGGGAGAATTATACTGCTTCACTTCTATAGTTTCTAATTATATATGATATTTGAATTCATGACATTATTGAAATATAACTAATGGTGTGACATTTTTTTACAGATTTTGCATTAAATAAATCAATGTACATTAGAAAAAAAATGCAAAAAATTGCTTTATTGAACACAGTATTACATAATGCAGTAATCTTGTGAATTTTCTGTGGAAGTTGCTCTCTGGAACATAAACAGCAAAATTATCTGCACTGTTATAAACAATTAACTTTATGCCTTCATGATGTGCTAAATAGATCACAAAGCTTTTAGCTGTTGAGAATCTTTTTATAGAAATGAATTGGTTTGACAGAAAGTTTTGAGGTTTTTTCAAAGTTAAGAGAAATAGAATTCACACAAAAAGGTTTGATTTCTCAAGTGCTGCTTTTGCAACTATCTGGAAAAGGGGAGGAGGGCCTGCTTTTAATGTCCTGGGAAATTAGGCACTGTTTAGTATTCGAAAAGTATCTCTAATGTAAAAAGTAGCTGCTACAACTTCTACTTTTTTTTTTTTTTTTTTTTTTTTTTTTTTTAACCAAGCCTAAAAGTTTCTATTTCCTTGTTTGATGACATTGAAGAATGGCTTCTCTGCTGTCTTGGTGAGGCAAAGACAGCTCAGCTGGGAAAAAAAGGTGGAGTCTCCTTTGGCCTGTGCCTCAAAGGTTTTCCAGTATGAGATTCAGTTCTGAAGTTCTGGTCAGGTTCATCACCTTCAGTGTCTTGGTTCCTCCTTAAAATTCTTTGACATTGTGGGGACTTGTAAAACAATAAGCAGACATGATGACACTCATGACTCATGAGCACAACCTGCTTGAGACCAAATTGATTTTTAGGGCTTGGATAAGGTCTTTGCTAAATGAGGAGTACTGCAAGTAAAAGGGGGACCTTTGTTATTCAACTTTGAATTTAAAACTTGCAAAACCAGACTCATTATAATGGTACATAGTTCTAGCTAATTTTGTTAAAAGTCATAAGTTGGGTAAAAAAAGTCCTATAACTCTTCAACAAAGTGGTAGAAAATGCAGGTTTTTGATTTGTAACTATGCATTTGTGGGAGACAAGCAGTGTAAAAGATAGACATTCCAATGGAATCTGCTTCTAATAGTCAGCAATTATGCAGCAAAATGCTGCATCATTCAGATATAACCTTTCCACATCCTGTCTGGACATACCCTCTAATCTTAAAAGCACGTTAGTCACTATATGTGGTAGGTCAAAGGATAATGTTAAACTCTAAATCAGTTTCTTTTCTAATCTTTCTATGCCTTTAATGGCTTCTTTCAGAAAGAAACGCAATGGCTGAAAGGATTTTGTCAGTGTCAGAATTTGCAGGAATAGAATGGACAGTATCTTTTCACACTTTTTGCTTATAATCATTAAAGAAGAAATGTCTGTAACCATTATTTTTCCAATCCAAATAGATTATTATACCCAATGAGAAAGCGCAAGTGGTATGTTGTGACCTCATTAGAAATACTTGCTATCACTACCATGAATTGCACGTTTCTTACCACCAGCTTGCTAATAATAGTGTTTCATTAGCAGCTTTCATCTGTAGCTCTTTAAGAGGTTTAATTATTTAGTAATAGTGGTACATTAAATTAATTAGTTAAGCCTCATTATATACCTTTGTGAAAAAACCAAAACATTTTAAATCTTAAGTAGGGAGAAAAAGTGTCACAGAGTCTTTAACACTTCCCTCATAACGCATGTCTGATAAACCCAAATATGGGCACTTCAGATGACTGACCTGATTTTCATGGATGTTGCATATGTGAAATCTAAATTGACTGTCTGATTTACAGAAGAAAGACTTCTAAATTATTTGCCCACAGCTGCTCTATGACCCAGATAATTTAATTCTCAGTCCCTTGCTTTAATGATACAGCATGCTTCACTCTAATGTGAAAAGTCTGTTTTCCATTATGGTTAAGACCTTTCTGCCATATTGTATGTGATAGTACCAGAAAAAAAAATCAGTAGTAACTCATATTGAAATAAGAGAATCCAGCAATGTTTGGATGGAAAATCTAATCTACCATGCTTCACTGGTGAAATTGAATCAAAATAGGGAATAACTATATTGAAAATTTAAAAAATAGGAAGAATGGCCTTTCAACATCAGAATATATTGCTGAAAAATAACGGGCCAGATGGGTGGAAAAGAACCAGATTTTTGCCAGTCTCAGTTAAAACATAGGTGAATTTGGCTAAAGTTGATCTAGTAAAATGTGCTTTAGAATAAAATCACTGCTACTGAAGCTAATGAAAAAAAATTCACATTTTTTCAACACAGCTAATGAAAAAAAAAACTCTCAAATCAATGTGTCCTCTATTTTATCTGCAGGTTTTGTACAGTGTAAGAAGGCTATGAGAATAAAAGCAGAACTGTGGTCATCAAGAGGTCTGATAGTGCAAATCAGAGGAAAACTGAATCACACTGATAGCAAACAGTGCAGTGAAATGCTCTTTCAGTTGTTTGGTATATTTTTACTCATTGGACTTGCAAATTCTGTGACTGGGTGCAGTAACTTAAAAATAGAAGTCATGTCTTCTGCAATTAGCATTGGACTCTCAAAGAAGTTGGGGCTGAGTTATTTTGGGGAAGGAATGGTGGGAGACCTTTAAGGATGTTTTTTTTTTTCTTTGGTAAAAGAAAGGGATGATGAATGGTTGTATCTATAATATCTTGAATATATAGCAGATGACACAGAGAAGCGTGGTTTATATCGGCAGTGGTATAAACCCAGGGCACCTCTACCCTGTTAATTACTTTGCCTGGCTTACTAGAGAAGCTCTTTTACTGCATCTTGTGAGAGGCTTTTCAATAATACATAACAAATTAACTAGAAGAAGGTTAACAAAACAGTATGTATCAGCACATAAACCTTTTCCATTAAGCACTAAGTGCATGAATTGCCCTCATTTATTTTCTTTTAGAGATAAGAATAGATTCATTAAAGAATTCTAAATATTTTATCACCTTTAATGTATTCGTATAGACAAGACTTAGCAATACAGTCTCAGACATAATTTGTAAATGAGCTCTTCATAAAATCTTTCATTAATCTGTCTATAATAAGATGGATGACTGTCTGCTCAACAAGTATTGTGAAACCTGGAATATGTTGGTTTATATGTAATAAAATAAGGTAGCCAAAACTATTTAGATAAAAACAGTGACACAAAATTATAATTCCCATAGCTAGCTGAAAACCTCCCTCGTTTTCTATGGAGAAAGAAGATTCTTATTTTTCAAGGTGATGAGTACCTCATTATTAAAATGAATGGCCATAGAGTGCACTCCTTGCCCTTCGGAAATAGAGGGAAATTCTCCTGTTAGTGACATACTGCCATTCTGAATTTACTTCCAACTCCAAGGATGTAACAGATGAGCCATTGTCTTTGGAATGACTAATAACTATTTAGATTACAGGTGCTACATTGATAACTGAAAATTACCTTCTCTTTGAAAGACTTTGTCACATTGTGGCATCTTGTGGAACAAATCACTCCTACAAAAAAAAAAAATAGAGCATTGTTATTGTGCTTTCTAACAGAACTTGTGACTGAGATGGCTGTAAGGGTTAAACATCTTCAAAAGCAGCATTCAGTTCAGCTAGGAAGGCTAGCAGCGGAGATTGCCTCATACGAGTAGTACTTCATACCCCTTCCCAAATGTCTTGGCGACTCATGAGACATGAATCTCACTTGGTTCTGAATGTTATTATTTTTTTCAGGAACATTTGGGGGCAAAATAGGGGTTAAAGCAGTTGTGAGACCTAAATTTTGGAACATTTCAAGTATCTGCCTTTCAAAACAAAGTAGTTAAATTAAGTTCCAACTATCCTTCATTTCTAATTCCTCCTCAATAAGCAGGACTGCATTTTTCCCAACCAGCAGCACACCTGCACATCTTCTGCCTGCTCATGTTCACATGATACCCAATTAACAAAATTCTAAATTTTCACACCTACAATACCTATATCCTTCAGGGCACTGCAATGTTAAATTTCAGTCTGTGCTTCTATTGGGTGAAGCTACCACATCAGTAGGAATCTGGTAAATAACTGACTAAGATCACAGACTAACTTATTAGTCCACTATGGAACTGGAAAAAGGAAAATGACAGAGGACAAGGTAAACACCATATGTTTATTATACAAGTGGACTGAAGAATTAAGTACACCTTTTCTGAGAAGCATGAAACCCAGCTTCACTCTGACTCCCACGTAGCTGAAATGGAAACACAACTGGAGCCCTTCTCTCTTTCTTATCCTACAGGGGAGGAATGCAGTTCAGCACTTGGCTGTACTAAGTCATAAACTAGATAACTGCAGAGTCTGATGGTCCTCTGGTACTTGCTAGACATTAAAAAATAAGAATATTACATCTTACTTTGAATTGTGTGCCCTGTACACTGTCCACTGAAAATAAAACCAAGGTCAACAGCTGCCAAGCAGCTGTAGGAGCAATCCACTGTCAACTACCTGTTAGTAGTAAAGAACAAAGCAACCTCTATCTAAACCACTCTTTTTGGAAGCATGTAAAGCCATAGTATCTCACAAGTATGTGTGCTCAGTCAGCTCTGATACAGTTAATTACATCTTCTATCCAGTAAATGGACAGAAGTGGCTGATCCACTTGAGACTGTATCTCACTGTCTCAAATACACTGTTGTGTGGTGAAGTGGGCTGTTACATTTGTGAGACAGTGAAGGCTCTTTTTATCATAAATTATGAGTAAGCCAAGAATGAAGTTATGTGCCAGGGGCATGTCTGCTCCTTAATACCCTTTTTCCATAGATTTGTATTGATAAATTTATAGAACTGAACTTGAGAGTATATTTGTACTGATTGAAGAAAAATGGAAAGAAATGGAAAAACAAACTTCTTCCATGTTTTCAAACTTTACATCAAAATTCTTTTTTTTTTTTAAATAAAACTTTTGATGTTAGAGAGTTAATTATGATATTTTTATAATGGAGGAAGTAGTCTGAAAAAGCTTACTTTTTTTTTTTTTTTTTTCCAAAAGAAACTAAACCTTAGCTTGTGCTGATAGTTTTAGTGGTGGTTTTTTAGTTTTCTTCAATTTTACAATTTACCAAATGAAAGGCGAACTGAACTGCTTTGGTTTGTTTACTTGTTTACTGCAACAAAAATAGAAAATAAAGATAATTCAATTAAAAACATTCCCTTGCATCTGGAAGTAGAACAAGAGAGCAGCACAGATTTCCCTTTTTAGGATTACTCTTCTAAATATTTACCTATTTTGTGCAGAAATTAGTAACTCCCAAGAGAAATAACAACGTATACACCACGACATTGGAAGAGCTAATTTAAATCTCCAGTTCAGTTCAAGGACAGAGTAGATTTGGAGGGGAAAAGGCAGCATGAGATCTGAGGTGGGTGGCTTTAATGCTTAAGGCTCGTGATTGGCAGCTGTGGTGATCACTTTTCCACAGACTCAGCAAATGTGAACCAGACCCCCAGTGGCAGGTATCAGTAAAGCAGATGGAAGTCTATTTTATAGTTCTGCAGCAGGCCATAGAACACATTCCTGTTTTAAAGGATTTCTTGAGAATAGAGTCCAAACTGCACCCTCTTTCTCTTGGTTGTATTTCTTACAGTCACAGGTAGAAGTTACTGTAGAAGAAGATACAGCTAGAAGTTATTATGGCCAGATGTACGACTGAAGTTACTTCTAGGAAATGTTCCCACCATCAGTTCTCACAGCATCTGTCTTTTGCCTTGTTTGCTACAAAAAAGAAGCTCTAATGCACTGGGAAATCAAGCCCATTAACTCTTACGAACAATAGTAACTTCTTGAAGTTACCCTTGAAGATGATCAGTGCACGCAGGAAGGATGTAATGGATCAGTGAAAAGACAGTCAGAGATCCCCACTTACATCCACAGCCTCCTGTAACAGAATCAGAAGCCCTAATAGGAACTGTTGTATCAGACCTCAATCTCCCCACCTTGAGACCTCTCAATGTCTCACCCACAAAACTCAAACCTTCCTGATCCTGCTTCATGGCATTGCTCTGCTGTTGCAGCAAAACTTGGCAAAGAAAGATTTCCTCAAGAATGAGAACAAGGTATTTTTCCCCTCTCATTCTTGATGAAATAATGAAATACTATACCTTGACCTTGTTCTCTTACTGGTGAGTCTTGAAAAGATAATTTCACTTTCCTGATCCCAGCACCTTACAGTGCTAATTTCATTTGGGGGTGAATGGTTTGTATGGAGATTCTTCATTTTCTCTCTTTAGAAAAAAAATTCACACATAGATGAAAACTCAGTCTCTAAGGATTTTTCAAGAGCAAGATGCCCATTGAACACAATAGTCATCAGAGTGTCTCATTAGATGGCTCAGTGCAATGTGGAACAGTCTTTAACCTTCTGCTGCATAGAGTAAGTGACTGACTAGTAGCAGGTTTTCAAACATTTTACTTAATCATGTCTCATAATGAGTGCTTAGTGATGGAAGAGGGAAGGGGAGAGATATTAATGTTCTTTCCATTTCCTCTTTGAAATACTTTTGACTGACCTTTCCTAAGCAACACTCAGATTAAGTTCCTAATAACTTCTAATTAATATTTTCCATGTGATGCTCTACACATGAAATCCAATGTCTGTCTTCTTTCTAATACCCAGCAATTATTGTATTCAGTCGTGGCTGTTTTATGAACTTGGCCTCAACAGCGTATGTGAGGTCTTCTAAAATTAATTTTTGTATGAGTTGCAATATAAGTGCAAAATACTATGGTAGAAAAAAAATGAAGATATAATACTACTCTTTGCTGTGACAGTGAGATTATTTTTAACAGATTTTTGCTGAAGGATATTAAAGGTTATCATTAGAGTCACACTGCAAAATCTGTATAGATAGATCTTATGCTCTTTCATCATCATTGCATGTTAAGTTTAAAAAAAAAAAAAAGGTTAATGTTGGCAAAGCATTTCTAGTTAATCAGTAGCAACACTGGTTATTGCACAGCCATAATTATAACTTCATGTGGAACTGACATCTAAAACCAGGTAACTTTGTAACAGCAAATTTTGTTTTCAAGATTCAAGCAGGAGACAAAGTTATATCTGGGTACAAAATAGGCCTTTTCCTCCCAAATTACTCTATGTGAGTGAAAGAGTTTCATCTGCTCTGAGTTTTAGCTGTTTCTGATGCATCTTTTATTCTAAAATATATTATATATGTAGGTAGCTGAGGAACTGAGATATAATGATCTGTCATTTTCCTGGAATACACTGAGCAGTGGCATGAAAAAACCCCTCTAATGCTGGACCGAGGTGTTTGACCAAAAAGAAACAAAACCCAAACCCAAACAAAACCACAACACACACAAAACCGAAAACTCAATTTGAAAGTGTGAGCTGGAACAAATTGACATTCACAACATTTTAATGCAGAAAGACTTAGATGAATAACTTTCAGCACAATGAGAAGTTTTAAAGAAATCTCTTCCTACAGTTCAGGCATTTAAGAGTTTATTGTACATGACTCAAGAAGCTAGCAAGTTGGATCGTTTTGTGATATTTTGTAATAAATAGTGTTACTAAATGGTACTAATTTAATTCATAGTTGTAGAAAAGCAACTGGGTTTTGGTTTGTTTGTTTTGTTTTTTTTTTTCAGTATATTGAGAATACATTAATCAACAGAATAAAAATTCTATATGAAGCTACGAAGCAACCTACTACTGACATGTTTCTACATGTGCTGCTTTGAAATTTCAGAAATCCACGGTGCTTGTGCCAAAAGAAACATTTATAGCTTATTGGAGTAGGAGTCCCAAACTACTCAAATGCTTCCTTTTGTATTTCAAAATGATTACTATTTTAACAGTAATTTTAAGCACGGATTTCAGGAGTATCACTATTCATACCATTCTAGCAGGTGCTTGTATTTTTACATGCATGACAATAATGACAGCAGACTTTGGAACAAAATGCTTGCTTCAGACTTTGATCAATTAATTTATTTTCACCATTTGTCAATTGTGGGGATTCTTTTTTTAATTTCAGCAATTGTGATCACAGTACTTCAGGAGCTGAGTTGAGTCACTGAAACCTTAGGCTAAGGCAAATGTGAATTACTTCTTTGTACTATTGTCTGTATTGACAGTTTTTTTCTGAAAGTGTGGAAGGCAAGAAAATATCTCTTTATATGTGTATATATATTCAGAATTTCAGTAATATTTGGAGATATACAACTATCATATGAGCTCATGCTGAAGTAATTATTCAGAATAGCTTCTGAGTATATTTCTAACTTCCTGCTCTATAATATTATTCTATCCCAAAGATACAACTTAAGATTTCCCAGGAGTGTTAAACTACAAGTTGTGATTTTGAACAAGCAATTAAAACCCTCCTGTAACAGTAACCTATAGCCCACATTTTCCAAAGTCACCAATGTTTTTTTATCTTTTTATGTTGTTACAACAAACATATCTTATTTACACTGGGTATCTTCTTTGTTTTTCCAGGATTAGTAACACTTAGTTTTGGAAGAAGCAGTCCCATGTGTCTTGTGCTACTTATAGCAAAGTTTCTATTATCACAACCTCACAGGGAATGTCTAGTTCTTCATGCATTAGTTTCAAATGCAGCACACAAGAAATCAGTGACTATTTCTGCCTTTATAGTATTATCACTGTGCTTATAATAAGTCTGCACTTCATTGACTTAATAAATACACTTTATCAATTATCTACATACTTAAATATGCTAATTTATGTTTCTCTTTTTGTTTTTCTACACATATTGCTTTTTGACTTAAGTATTAATTGTTTAGATGGTTTTCAGTTATGCTGCTGATTATTGTATTTTCACATTTCATGCAGCTTCAGATCAAATACTTTCTGCAATGGTTTAACGGTTTAATGTCTTATCTTATTAGAAAATCTAAATAGCTTGCCATTCTGTGTCCAGTTCAATTTTTTTAGACAGTATGAACTGAACTGGTACACTTTTCTCAGTTCTTGAATTCGAATTCTTCAGAGCAAACATCTGGCTAATTCTTTTTGGATACACATGCATAGGCCCCTAGTAGATATAATAGGCCTGAACACTACAAATGTAGTATCTCCAAATGACAAAGTTGCCAAAATTAAGTAAACCTCTAAGCATGGAGGAACCCTGTTTTGGATGGGATGAAGGGATCACCCCCTTGGGAGACCCATAACTTCACTATGTGATGCTTTCTCATAGAAAGCACAATAGATATTCCTTGGAGTAGGGAAATCTTCCTCTAATATCAAGACACTTATTCAAGCTATGATAGCACTTACACCTCTTCTAAACAGTTCTGATAGTATGTTTTTATATATGGACAAAACATATTTTTCTCTGTATTTTGGGAATGGCTCATTAAATGGAAATATACACCTGTTGAGTATCTGCCAGAAATACTGTCATAGAAACATATCTACAAAAGCTACTTGCTAAGCAATAACATTCATACTGGGAATGCCTTTAGGTTTAATTAGACTAGTCATTGTAAGTTAATTCAATTCCAAATAATAATGAAAATTTCCAAGTTTTCAATTAAAGCTGTTTATAACATGCAGCTGAAGCAGGTAATTTGCAAAATCACAAGCAACAGATTAGGAAAAAAGTATTGCTGGCTATGCCTCACAGACAGAATTTCTGCTAAATCTCTGACCTTTGAAGTCCTCAATTACTTACTAGAACTTGAATTTTCACCTCTGAATTTCTTTACTGTGCTTCCTAAATAACTTAAAGCAATTCCTCAGCTAAAGGTCACAGTGTTGTTGGTGTTATCTGGAGTTTTATTATTTCCTCATAAACTATGACATTTATAAAATGTCAGGATCTGAGGAAATCAGGCCTGTATGAACATGGAGGAAGAACTGAACCTGCTTACTTGGGCAATTCCATCAGTGGTGGTTCAGAGTTATAAATGCAATCACAACAAACAATACAGTGTTCTCTATTGTTTGTAGTTATTAGTAATTGTCGTTCTGGGTAGAGATGCAAGTTAGTGCACTTCGAACTAAAAATTAAGCTGTATCATACTTTGTTTAGAGCAATTGTGCCATGCATGATCACAGCACTTTCTTCCTGATTCTAACCTGGGGTGACCCATGCTCAAGTAACTCATATTGGTACCAAAGTTCAGAGAAAAGTAGATCTTCCTCATACTCAAATAACCCACAGATTATTAGTGGAGGCGAAGGGGGAGGCGGGGGGAAGATAGTTGTAATTATAGTAAGATAACAGAAGGTGGTATGTCAGGTAACAAAAAAGAGACACTAGAAGGACAGGAGTAAGCACTGTCCTGAGCCTTGACAAGCTGCTTTCTCAAACCTGCTGCTGTCACCAGTTTCTCACCCTGCTGCCCTTTCTGGCTTGATCGCTCATTGACCCTCCATCTGAAATGACAATTTATGTTTCTGTGAAGTGAAAGAAAACGCTAGTGTTTCCTAAGCTCTATGCACAGGAATTAAGTGATAGCCCACTGATACTCATGAGGCATTGGGTACTTGACACCAAACCCACCTGTATAAAGCAATGGAAATCCACTGTCTTCAATTTTATTTGTTTTTTTTTGTTTGTTTTGATTTATAGCAAGGTTGGGATAAGCTCAGATGCCTAACCTGTAATTGCTTTTCCAACTTTGGCTCAGTTGATTTACTCTAGTCTGCAATTCTGAATCTTCTGAGCCTTGATAAATGCCCAATGAAATCAGAGGGATACAGCACGGGCAAAGAACATGTCTGGTTTTCCTTTTAATTTTTAAAACCAGTGGTTAGTCACTTCCAGGAGTCACTTTGGGAAAGGAAAAAGAGTTGTTATACCCATACTTCTAATTTCTAAATTGCAGATACATGCACTGACTACATACCTGCAGCAAGGCAGGAGCGTAAAAGGTTTTGGTTAGGAACCAGGCAGAGACCTGGGCTCAGCTAAGGGGAAAGCCTTGACAAGATAAGATTTACATCTCCTTCAAATTTTTTGTTGTCATGATTTTCTGTGGGATTAGATATAAGGAAAAGTATGGATTTTGCTTTGATACTGATAAGGATGGTGCAATTATGCACATTTCCCTAAATATGTTTTTTTTTTTTTTTTTACTGTTTGAATGTAGTGGGCATGCTGGTATGTTTGAACAGTTTTCCATGGTTACTGCTAAATGCACTAGTTCTTTTATTGTTACAGCATTACCACGTTGTATCCATGAACTGATAAGGCAACTTCACCTTCAGAGAAAGCAGGTCCTGTAAAGAGTCTGTTGACTTCTGAAAGGAGCATTGATTTTTAGCCATTTCCTTACATTAGTAGATGTGTATAGGAGAGGAAACAGCTCATTATTTTCAGTACTATAACAAGATTTAGAAACACTTTTCTTAACAGAAAAAGTGATCATTAAACATGATGGAAATACTTCAATACTTATTACTAGTATCTGTGATCACTCTCAGCCTTTTTGGATTAGTAGTCAGGTTGCATTATTCTGGAACTTTTGGTCTATAGATTCTCTTTACATAGGTTATATGTGACTTTGGACCTTATATGATAAAGCGTTGATTTTGTGTCATGTTATTGATAGTGCACATCATATAGTGTTTTTTCTGCTCTCTGCCTCTGGTGTTTTAAAACTGGAAAATAATAATATACAGCCAAGTCGTGGTACTTCAAAGCAAAAAATGAAAACCTGCTTTATATCCTGGATATGTCAGGAATCTGGACCTTTTACTGAATACAATGATATCACTTACATCACCAGGTTTAAGGATTCCCAATTTCACTGTGTGCATCGCACTAAAATGATTGGCTCACTGCGTCAGTGCTTGTCCTTTGAGACAGTTCTGCTGATTGCCTTGGCACAATGGCATTAAAGAACATAAAGAACATAAAGAGTTTTAAAGAACCTACTGAAAATCAAATAAAGTCTGCCTAGAAAGGTAGGTGCTTGGGATTTGTAGGGACCTGTATTATCACGTGGCTCAGGCTTTCAGTTATTTGGCTAGCACTGTGGAAAGAATCTGGATGAGTCCCACAGTTTCATATTTTTCCTTCGCAATGTAGCACATCATACTGCTGTTCTCATGCTGTTATTCTCATGGCCTCACACCTGAAAATTCCAGTGGTTTTGTGGTAGTTCTCATGGGAAGTGATTGCTGCTGGTGTGAAACTCACTCCTCCTTTCCCTTTTTCTTGACCTTTTGATAGCATTTTGTTTTGCACTACAGGACTCAAAGATATGTGTGCACAAAGTTAAACAACAACCAGTGTGTGCAGCAGCAACCCCTTGTAAAAACATCCTTCGATCAGTACTAAAAGCATTATAAGCAGGATCTGCCCATAGGGAATTTGAGTGGATCCTGACAAAAACTGCTACTGTAGGCAAAATATTATGGGGGAACCTGGCAGCAATAGATAAATGGATGGACTTGATGATCTTAGAAGTCTTTTCCAGGCAAAATGATTCTATGCCGTGCTGTGGAGGATGCCCAGAGAGGACACTCACCTGAGGACCGAATCACTTAAAACTTTGATTATGCAACCCAACAAAAGATATATAGATGTATATATATACCCCAATTTGACATTCATCTTGACCCTTCAAATTCCTGTTTCTCCTGATGATCCAGGGCAAAGGATTAGAATCAAATCATACTGTCTGAGGCTCTTCCACCATTATTCTATTTAAGTTAAGCTTGGATTTTGCCTACATCAGTTTAAGTAGCTGCAAAAACTATGCAGGCAGGTATTACTAATTCAATATCTTTGATAAGCATTTTCATAAAATAGTATGGCTAAGGGAAGTTTATTTACAAACAATTAATGAACAAAATAAAATAATTTTGTTTGCTATAAACTGTAATAAAGTAAGAAGAAATATATATTATTACAGCAAATCTTTAGCTAATTCTCCTCAGAATTGGGATTTTAAATTGTTGAAATGTTGAATTGGAATTTGAAAGTGTCATTAAGGAGTTGAGATGTTCTTCAGTTGCTTTTCATACAAACATATTTCTTAACACAGAGTGTATGTGACTTTAGTTCATAGCATGCCTACTGGTAGTGCTCTTTTTACCTTCAGTAATCACAGCTTTTAAAATAAATTGCACATAATTGTGAAGCCCACTAGAAATAAACGGTTGGAAAAATAAAACCTTCATGGTCTCACACATAAAGAAATGAATTAATATCAGCTTTGTGCCTCCAGCCGTACAGCTCCTTAATTATGTGGAAAAGAAGTTGATAAACCTGTCATCTACCAGCACTTTTTCATGTGTCCCATTCTTGCTCATGCTACTTTACCTGTGAGCTGAATACTCATAAGCAGTCTTCTAGTGTTACATGACTATGTCCTTCTACAACAGCAGGAACTTTTTGAAATCTGTTTTTCCAGCTTCTTAAAACATGCAAATATCTTTTAGCAGCTCAGACACTTTGTTAGGTTTTACTGAAATGATTCACTCTTGTTTTGATTCTCCTCAAAGCTGCTGAAATCTGATAAAATAGAGAAAATCATCCCAGATAAACACAATGTCATAGAAAGACCTGGAAATGACAGAGCCACTGTCTTAAAACAAGGAACATGTCCTATAAAGTGTGTGAAAGTCAATAGAAAGAAAACTGAAGACATAATGCAGACTCCTTTGTGTGACTTAGATAAATTGTTATCAGAATATGAGTCATATACTTGTATAAAAATCTCAGAAATTAATGGGAACCCTGAATCTTTTCATTGAAGAGAATTAATTAACTTTGGGGGGCAGAAGGGGGTGGAATTCCTTTTGAAAAAAAGGCTACCGAGTGATTTGTATATTAGTTGTTTGTTTGCCTCTTTTTTTAAGAGATCATAAATAACCTATTTATAAATGCGTATATTCTAGTAATTGCAGGAAAATGGAGCAAAAAGGCACCTTCAGAGATCATCAGGGGAATTCCTATGCTCTGAAGCAGGTTAATGCTCGAGGCTGAAGTTTATCTAATTTGTTCTTAAAGCTCTTCAGTGACAGGAGCTTCAAACACTTCCTGTGTAAATCTATTTCAATGCTTCATGTGTTCATTTGTCTCTTTTTTTTTTTACTCTCTGGTAGAAATGCATGAGAAAAACCTAAGATATGTTCTCATTCTTGTAGTTTTTGTTTTCTTTTTTTTTTTTTTTTGCTGATTCCCATAGCTCTAGTTAAGTGCGCACAGATCAGATTTTCTCATGAGAGTAAAATCCAATACCGCTTGACTGAATGCAAAAGAGGATGCAACTAGGAAGATCAAGCATAGAATTTGTATAAGATAAATCCCTGTATAGTTCTATGTAGTTAGAAGATCTAGCTAAGATGCAGCTTTATAATGAAAACGGAGCTTTGGAAAAGCAAGTAATGGTTGGCACCTACCTGAATGCTTTCAGTCAGACTCACTTTTTCCCATAACATCATAAGCATGATATAAGAAAATGAAAACTGAAGTTTGGCTTTAGACATTGTGGAAAAAGATGACATGTATCAAATATTTTCTGAATTGCTTCTCACTGTTCTATTCTGAACCTTTTGTACAGTCCTGGACTTTCACCCTCCCCAGAAGTACCTTAAGAATATTTTTTAGTTGATTTTCATTAAGCAAGGACACAACTATCCATATACCTGTTTGCCTTTTTTTTTCCCAGGATGGGACTTGAATCATCCTGTCTGCCTTCCATCTATCAGGTACTGTCACCACAAGCTCAGAAGAGATGCAGAGGCAGTCAGTCCAGGTTAAGGTAGTCATGGACTTGACTTCTGCTTCTCTCTCCTTTCCTGCTTCATCATTCTTTGTAGCTTACCAAAAACCTGTGCTTCTGTTCTTTGGCCATAGCCTCTGTGACCACAGCCTTGCATTTATAAAACTATTTTTAACCTCTTTCTTGCCTGTTACAGCAATTATTTCTTACTGCCTTTTTCATATTATTATTGATATTATAGAAATTATTTAAGTTATGTATTATTTGGGCTGTGGTGGTGTTATTTGGTTGTTGGTTTTTGGTTTTGTTGTGTTTTTTGTTTGTTTGTTTTGTGGTTGTTTTTGTTGTTTTCCAAACTTATCTAATAGAGACAAATATAGTGCTTCTTTGGGACAGACAAACCTCTTTTGACATAATTTCTTAGCTGTAACCCCATGCTGACCTCCTGCACTCTTAAGCCTGTAAAGAACAAATAACAGTATAACACTGATCACTCTCTCCACAGCAAGGGAACAGTAAACAGCATGGGCAAAACTTCAGACCCTGTGACCTATGGTGAAATCTGTTGTTTTAAAACTTGTGATCCTTCTGTCCTTAGATGCTCGGAGAGGGATGCCTTTGATATATAGCTCTGATAAGAGGCTTATTCCATTAAGCTCTAGTGATTCTAGCTTTCATGCATCATTTGACAGAGAAAATGAGAATTTGCAGAAGTAATAGCTAATGTAAAGTATATTGGGTTGCAACACAGACAGGAAATGAAGTTTATGTATTATATTATAGAGGGACTTTTGCATTTTATTGTATGTGAACAAGAGAGATCTTTTGGGGTTGTTTTTCCATATCAAATTTAAAAAATGAAAAGACCACTGTTTCTGAAGCAGGTTGTATCCTCTTAACAGGGGTTAGGATTTCTATTTCAAATAAATAATCTTATACAAGTCATAAAAGTTACATTGAAATTGGAAGAAAAGGAAAGCTGTAAGCAGCAGCATGAGGAAAATAAAACAGTAATTGACTCAGATAAGAGTTTTATTAATTCTATATCCTACCTAATATCTTCAGACACAATCCTAATGCTTAAGAAATGCTTTTTTCAGGGCTATTTCAAGACCTTGTCAAACTGTTTCTCATCCTACTTGCTGAAGTTCACCCTGAAGAGGGATTTCTTCACCATACTTTTTAACTTATTAGAAGGTGGGAGGAAAGCATTGTAAACATCAATAAAATGCATGCAATTGCATTTTAATTAATGCCTTTGATATCTGAGGAAAGATTGGCAATAGTAAAATAATTTCTTGCACAGTGAGTTGTGAAAGTGACTTCCAGTGACAAAATACATTAAAGCCTATTAAAATATCCAAATTTTTTGGACACATCATGAGCACTGAGGTGATAGTTATTTCATTTCTGCTGTACTTTAATGCATCCATAACTTGATGGCACTTGTAAGCAATTATCTGCATTGCCTATCAGAAGAACCAATTATTAAAAAAAAACCAAACAAACAAAAAAACAAAAAAAACCCCTTAGGATATCACTCTTTCTGTAAGGAAATAAAGCAACTATGGCAACTTCTATAATGAAGGAAAGCATAAGCACTATTTTACACTGTGGTCTTTGTGTAGCTGTGCATAAGAAATTATTTTTCCTCTTAGCAAATGACTATCTCCCACATTTCAGGAACAAGTTGGGGGGGGGGGAAAAGGAGGGACAAAACCTGCATTCTTTCATACTGCACCCTTGGAGGAAATTTGGCTTAACAGGATTTCATGAATAGTCCTCAATTATTTTTACTAATGCTGACAGCTTCCTGGAAACATTATCCAATTTCAAAATGTGTTTCAGCTGCACCAATTAATGATGAAAAGCTTTTGAATTTCTTTGAATTCTTTTTTTTTTCCCATATTCAGACCTGCAATAGAAGACAAAAAGCAGGAAAAAAACATTAAGAGTGTGTGTGTGTACCATTTCAGTAACTGAGGTGCTCCCCTGGGATGTGTGAAACCCAGGTTCATTTCACCACTCACTTTGTTTTGGAGGCAAAAGTTCTTCTCTAAGACCATGGAGACAGTACCAAAAGAAACAAATTAAAGGACAGGCAAAGTGAATAGCCAGTATGTAAAAAGCTTCTTTCTTTAAAATTTAGCATCAGAAACTTCCAATCAATTATTATTTTAGCCATATATAAAACAATAGAATACTTTTTTACTTCCATAAGGTGTTATTTACATCAATCCTAACCATAAAGAATAAACATGTTTGTATTAAATTGTTGCCTTAAATTTTCCAAAGGTCTTGGTCCTTTGTTTAGAATGACCTTCTTTCACCTTAGCACAGGCAAGTGTTTTCGGATCTCAATTCTCTATCCCCTCTCCTACTACCACAGCATGTTGTATTTTGTCTGAGGTTTTTTTTCCCTTAGAAACTTGTGATCACAAGGGAAGTACACAACAAAGTACTATTCTGGAAAGTGGTCTGGAAAGTCTATATGCAGTATTAATAAATTTTTATTTCTACTGCTTTTGCTGCTGAGTGTAGGTTCCTTTTTGCTGCCAGGTAAATGCTATATCTATGTGAAGAAAAAATAACTATGTCGGTTCAAAACTGCATTTTAAGTATTCTGAAGTGCAAAACTGAATTCTAAATTCCCAAGAAGTTATATGAGAGCTCAAAGAATGGTAGGAATTGGAAGAACATTACAACTCAGTGAAAAAATTGTGCATCTCTAAATGCTTCTTTCTGTACTTGCCTTGAGGAGGTGATTCCTATTAAATAATTCAACTACTACATTATTTGCTGTAGAAAAAATGAGTAAGAGAAATGTGGAGAGTATAACTGAAGAAGAATGCAAACAATCCCAAAAGTAAGAGGTTACACCCACTTTCTGTATCATTTTCTAACATTACAGATATTATTGCTTTCCTAGTTCAGCTATATATATTGAATATGTTTAAATATTCCTGTTACTGGCATAATTTCCCAGTAGCCATCACAATCTCATTTTTAAAACATTACAATATAATCCAGAACTGTGATGAAAATACTGGAGAATGTGACAAGGAGACAGTGGTTTAACTTTGTGTTTGAAAGGCCAATAATTTTAGTGGCTGAAGTCATCTGATCAGTTGCTTTTCTATTTATTGTCTTCAGGACAAAATATTTTGTTTCAGGAGACTAGATTGCTGTTTATCTTGATTTCACAGGTTCTTTCTGTTTTACATGGCACTGAAGTGTATCCAGTTTTTCAGGATTGTGACTGCTTGATATTTTCTTAGCTTCAGAAGCATAGAACCCAAGACAGTTACAGAGTATAGGAACAACATATATAATTCAACAGGCATTGAATCAGACTTCTAGATACAGCTAGAGAGATTTTTGCAGTTATATGTCTTATGTTAGAGAAAACTGTGGATTAAACCCTCTTTATTTGTTCATAAAGTGTGTGAATTAACTACACTTTTATAAACAGGTTCACATAATTCCTGTGGTGTGAATTCTGGTCCAGTCAAGAGGATTCCATGATGCACACAGTCTGCTAGGAACACACTTCCACTGCAAATACTATGGCCTAAAGAAAAGGGTATCTTATCCTTCATTTCAAAATCCAGTCTCACAAGTGATCAAAGAGATGAAAAATATCTCATTATTTTAGGTACACTGTACTGTGCACAGTGTCTTCATAAAGGTTAAGTCTATTAACTGTGGTATCCGTAACAACCAGAAAACTATTTTTTCTTTAAGCTTTGTAGAAATTATTTTGAAAATTTAGTTTCCCAACTCAGCAACTGTGTCCACAGGAGGTAAAACTTTGTATAAATCAGAAGTAATCATTACATCATTTCTGTGCAATCAGCTCAGTCATCGTAAACCGTTATTTAATACAGAAGACACATTTATATTTCTTTATATAATTTATGCATAAATTCATTATGTACTGATTAAGCTTATTAGTAAATACGCTAAACATCAAGAACAGAATAAGACAATTTTAAAGTGCTACAAAAATATGTACTGAAAAGGCTACTTGATACATTCTAAATCCTCTCACAACTTGTTTTCCCACAAAACTTTTTTTAAAGATTGCTGACATAAGTAGTATTTGTTTAGCTAGCAGAGTAAAATGGCAGTTTTAATTTTTTCCTCTAAAGAAACATAAAAAATTTCTTCATTTATTACAATGGAGCATTTTAAACCTGATCTGTGCAAGGGAATAATGGTTTGGCTGTCACAGCCAATAAGAATGCAAATTCAGATGGTGTAAACCAGAGAGTTTTCTGATAAAAGCTGAACCAGATCTACCAGATAATGTATCAGATCTACTGATAATGTGTGGATTTTATGACTACTTGGTAATATGAGCTGGTATTGGCCAGTGATAAAAGTGACAATGCTCATATTCCGTTATGCCTCATGCCATTATTAGTGGTATTACACTACCATCTAGAGGCCCAGCTAAGATTAAGCTACTACCTAGGAATAACTATTAGACCTATAGAAATTATTAGTTCTACTCTGAATTAGTTCCTTATAGCCACCAATACAACTTCTAAAGCATTTCAACAAAACTTTTCCACAGGAGTGAAAAATGTTTTCTATTCTGTGTAACCTGAACATTGGCATGAGGGCCAGAAAAGTGATTGTTGTTTATAGTTATCATTCAATTAATGATGATTACCTTTACTGAATTATTATTATGATTATTTCAGTGCATACTTGGACTTCTGCAGTTTTTAGCCAAAGGGAGAATTTTAGAAATCTTAGTGCAAAATCTTGTTTCCCCTTGAAATGTGAAGTTAAAAGAAAAAAATCAATTCAAGAGCGTATTTTGGTTTTAAGAAATTGCTGTTTCAAACTGCCTTTTGAATACCAAAATATTGGCCTTTTAGGTCCATTTTCTGACAGCTGTCAAGTCCTAACAGTGGAACTACCTGAGTACCCTATAACAACTTGCTGAATATCTTCTAAAAGAATCCTTGACTGGCAGGACTGAGAGTAAATTCCTGGGTGTCTAGCAGAGGGTGAGGGTTTTGACAGAAGGGCATAGATGTCCTCACTCAGGAAGGTTAAGATGCTTTTTGAATTTTATTTGACTCTGCATTTCATTATGCTTATAATTTTGTATCTTCTCATTATTTTAAAACTTAAATGTGATTCTGTGTTTTTGAAACAATTATGCCATAGGATAAACACCTTTGCGTCTGGATTTGCAGATGTCTTTGGTCAAGTTAGATGATGAGCAGTAAGTAGATCACTATTCTGGTATTTCTTTGGAATTGCCTAAACATGAGCATTTAATCTGGATGGAATTTGTGGCATAGTTTCCTAGGCAGGATGTAATTCTTTATACAGGTTAGTTTTTTGTAGCAAGCCCTAAATGAAGGTGATCTTTCTCTTGCATTTAAGGGGCCTTATCTGTAAAGGTTTAGAAAAGAACCACAAGCCTGAAAACCTGTGCCTGAATCAGATAGCTCCTGCTCAACAATCCTGGGAGCTCCAGTGATCAACATCACTTTGGTCTCCTTGAAATACAATGTGGCTTTAGATAGTGAAAGTATTTTACCAAGTGCAACAGATCATGGACTGTATAAAGGAAGATAAGGGTGAAATTCAGACGTACCCAGTTAAAACTGCACACGGTTACACTGGTGAAGAAACATTTCTGATCCCTCCACTGAAGAAGCCCTTTGAATTACAGCCAATGACTGCTGGACAGAAACACTCAACACTTCCCGTGTGTATGTACCCCTTTGGCAACAGAAAAAGGAGCTCATGTTTTAGCAAAGAATGAAGCTTTAAAAATGTCAATTTTAGCTGAATTAAATTATAAAAGTTCATGATTAACCAAGTGCAGGGGGAAGAAAGACTTAAATATTCTGCAGCTTTTACAGGAATCCACATAAGACATTAGGAGACACTAATCCTGAAGACTAGTTGTTTATGAACTAACCACACATAAACACTCACAATTAAATTTATGTTAAGTTTTGTTGTAATTGATCTAAGTAACTCATTATTGTCAGAACTTTTAATTATAAAATATAAATTAGCCAAACATCTCTAATATAAATTGCTCTTCCATTTTATCCTAATTTGTATAAAAACCCAGCCATGTAATAAAGTTAATAAAGAAAACTGATGTAGTTTCGGTTTTGGCGCCCATCATAAATTTAGTTTAAGAATCCAGACACAGTTGCAACAAACAAGTGAAAGATAAATTTAATAAAATTAAATTTTAACTTAATGTGTTGTTTCTAACCTGTGTCTAAGCTGTTTTGTTTTTTTTTTTCTGATATTGTCCTGATACATTTAAGAAAACAATTGCATGGACATGTGAGTATGTAAAGTATAAAATAGCTGTCTCATTCATAATGGGGACACCTCTAGGTGGAGGATCAATGAAGGAAGTATGTTCTGCAAATGATTCCCATTAGGCTACTGGTAGCATCAGCTATTTTAAAATATAATCTTTCTCTGCTGATTCCAAATTTTGAGTTGAATTCCTCCTGCTCCCACTACCTTGTCTTCATGTCTTGTTATATACACTAGTAAATTCAGATAATAGTTGAGGTGGTTGTGTGTAGTGAGGTAATACCCTTGCAGAGACCTAGGTTACCTAAAGTTAAAATGGTATGTTTAAATTCAAAAAGAAATCCAGATAGAAGGCTCTATATGGGATACATAGGTTTTAAAGAAAATTCTAGTGCCAGTTCTATGTATGCAAAAAGGTTGTGGGGATTTGGGGGCTTTGTTTGTTTGTTTCATGTGTGGTGTTGTTTCTTGCTTGTTTGGGGTTTTTTTTCCAGTACTCATAAACTACTGGGAGTTGTGTTTGGCACCTTCTGCTTGGACTTTCTGTAGAAGACCCAGCCACATGATGAAAACCTAACCATGGGGACACAGTTTTAGGTCAGGTAAAGAAATGGGACAAAGACCCACTGCCATCACATTGATTCTAGTATTGTCTCTTCACTAGGTGCCTGAGCCTAAAAATACATGGAAAAAATTAAATGTTGCCGTTAATTCTGGATAGAGTGTAATTTTCACCATGGTCACAAGATGGCATCATTACAAAATGCTTCACATCAAGTAAACTAGGAAAACTATTTTGTGTGTAAGAACATTTTATCTATTTTGCCACTGCTTAGACATATAAGAATAGCTATTAATATAATACAAACAAATCTATTTGCTTTTAAATTATTACATGAAGTTACCTGCTTACGTATATCTTTAAAGTGTCAAATATCTTATGTGATGTAGCATATAAATAAGAAATAATCAATAGAGTGGTTAATGCTCTGTCTGTAGTCACAATGGTCACATGGGTTTCTTAAGCCAAACTCAGAAAAGGGCCAAAGTGACTACAATGGCAACTGCAATATTTCCATAATCTATGTAAAAGCATTGCAAACTTTTTGAAGATACTTATTGCTTTGTCAGAAATATGGGGAAAATATGCTCACATTTTTGGATAAGCAGCCAAGGCTTTAATGACAAGGTGCTTGTCGCTGTAGTAAGTGGGGCAGAAACACTGGATAAGCAGCTGTGGGGCAGATTAAACTACCATGAGGGGATTACACAGATGTCTCAAAGGCTACTTTGCAGTGATTTCTTAGGAAAACGGAATTCTACATTGACCAAGGGCTTCTCAAGGAGCTTGGAATAATGTACTAAAATCATGACATTGTGATTTATAAAGTGGTAATTATCTGAGATAACAAGAAACAAAGGTAACATATTGGCTAAGCTCCCAGCCATGTGGAAGTAAGTCCCAGCACAGAGCAGGTCACAAGCTATACCTGTTACTGTAATAGCAGATCACGTGCACCAACAATCTAATAGTTACAAAAAAGACTAATTTTTCCCAGAGTGTACGAAGAGGGAAAAAGCCTGGAGGACACATTAAGTAATCCTTCTATTGTACTCCCCCTGTGCTAAACTTCACCTGAACTAATGAGTTCCCTTTGTCCTTTCCGGGAGATGTCAATCCATTGGAGAGAACTGAAGAGGAGGAATAAGAGTGGTTAGAAGTTCAGAAAACATGTCAGAACTGGTAATACAAGCGAAGCCTGAGAAAGGAACAAGGTAAAAGTTATCAAATGCTTTTTACAGAGAAAAAGAATATTTTTTTCAATGTAGTTAGCCGGGACCTATTATGCAGTCACTATAGGAGCTTCTGAATATGAAATACATTTCCCTTCTTACGAGAATTCAGTCTTAAGCCTTTTGATTAATGAACATAATTACCTCTGTCAAATATGTATCAGGGATATTTTTCCACCTTAAATCAGTATACCTTTTCATCTGAACTCTCAAGACCTTTTTGCATTTATGCAGGGAAAGATACAACTAAAACATGGACAAAGGTCCCTTAGGGCTTTGCTGGACCCTCCACTATTTCTCTAAAATTTTCATAAAAGATCTACAGGATGTTGTGTTCTTGACATGATGATTTGTTAGTAACCATGGAAACTTGAATACCTGACACCTGTACCATTAAGTTAAACAATGTAATAAGCTGAACCCTGCAACTCTACTCCCTTTACGTGCAGACGAACACCACATTACGATTGTGCAGTAATAACCTGTGAAGCTGGGAGCAGGGGTGGGGAAACAAAAAACAAAACCAAACCAGTCCTTGAGGATGTTGTAGTACATGTGCCCTTTCCAGATTCTGATCTTGAATTATATGTAGACAGGTCCTCATATTATCTGTACGGTAGCCAAGTTACAAGTCTGCAGATAAAACAATGGAGGCTTCACCACTCCATCTGAAGCTGAGTGTGCAACCAGCAGAATTGATTGCATTAACAAAGACTTGCCAGCTGTTCAAAGAAAAGAGTACAAATATACTGATTCTTTGCATTTGGAGTCTGCTACACCACTGGACAGTTATGGAATCTGTGAGGGTTTATAACTTCCAGTGGGAGTAAATACTGAACTGTTAAATGCTGTACAGTTGCCAAAGTAACTAGCTATCATTCATCAGCCAGCCTATACTAGCGAGAAGACAAGAAGATGAAATAGGAAATGATCTAGAGAAGTTTTACTATTATAAGTAATTGGCAGTACGGGTGTTCATGATTAATGAAATCATGTTGTACCTGAATGCTTTAAAGGTATAAGAGCCCTATGTAGAGACACATTCGGGGTGCTCCAGTTTGGCTGGTACACCTCATGAACATGAATATCTACTCTTTTAATTCCATACTTTGCATCACATCCTCTCTCCTCGGTTGGTATGAGCCAGTTGTGAATTTTTCTAACAGTATACAGAAAACCTCCATTTGTAGAAACTTCAGATGCTTTTATTTAACCTTATGAAGTGGAATTACTTGCTTTTTTAAGCTTCTTGGGAGGCCATGGGAGTTCATGCTTATGTTGAATTACCATTACTGACAGCGTTCTTCCATTAGCAGTGTAGGCAATAATGAGGTATATAACAAAATCATCATTAATATTTTGGACTAACTTCACAAGATGACCATAAGCAAAGTCTTGGTCATCTCTTGTAGCTTAATATGAATTAGTAACTCTTTACCTGTCTCCCTGCAATGCATATTCTGCATCAAGCACAAGGAACAGTGGCTGAAATTTGAAGTGCAGCTCTTTAGACATTTATTCAAGATATGTCTGTTTCAAAGTGGGGTGGGCTGTTTCTAATATAATATCAAGAATATGCAACAATATTTTACACGGATTGTTTTATTTTATAAATTCTGCATTTATATCAGTGCCTGAAAAAGTATTTTTTACAACCTTGTACAACTTGATGTCACAACACAGTGCTGCTTGTTTTTTTATTAATTCATTTCCAGATAGTAGTGATTGATTTCCCTCAGATATCAAATGGAATTCAATGCAGCAAAACCTCATGCATCAGTGCTCCAAAATTACAGAATGGTTACTGTCAGCCCTAGCTTCCTAGAAAATGCAGAACTGTGTGTTACTTCTGGTGCACTTGATGTCATTTCCATTTTCCTCCACTGCTGAAGCCTGCAATCTATTCTTTAGTGTTCCATTGGTGCAGTGTTAAACAAAGATGTATAAGAAATATTCAGTAATATATATTTTTGTACTTTAAAGCTGTTAAAGAGTAGGTGTAGTAGGAAGTTGTTTGTGGGAGGGGAAATATATATGCTGGGAAACAATTGTTCTTTGAATTTCCAAGTCAAAATGTCATGAAAACTTCACTAACTCATTCTGCTGGACATTTTAAAAACTCAAAACTGTATGCTTTTTCCTTTGTGTGTGACTTTATGCATGTTCTGGAACTGGAGTGAAATAGTTAAGGAAACACACCACATTTCACTGAAAAACGCGTTATGACTTTTTATTGTAGACCAGGTAACACCTTTTCATAGGTAGGTCTCGCTTTGTTGGAGAATCCTCTTGTGAGAATGGATCAATTATTATTGGCTATCACTTTCTCCACCGGGATTGTGACATTGGGTACTGAACTGCTTGGTGTGTGTTAAGGTAGTGCTGGGGAACATGGATATCTTTGAGTTATTGGCAGAACTGAGTCAGCAAGAAAAAAAATACATACAGTTAAGCATAAACTGAAAAATTGAAATAATACTTTTTTTTTTTTTTAATTGAGAGAAACAAATATGGGTTATCTGACTTTTGACAACTGGTTGAGGATTACATCTGTTGCTTATGTCGGTGATCTAAATTCTTTATCTACTGAGTGAATTATGACCAGACAAAACTTTTCTGTTCAACAGTCATTTGGAACTGCTGATTCTAGAGATTCATCATCCCTTCTCCAGCACCAAGCACAGAGATTACTATTCCTCAGTCTGGTCTCCAGTCCAGCTAGACTTGTATTATGTTTCTGCTAATCATGGTGAGAAGAAAGCATGTGAAGATAAGATTGCCTGCAGGATTACCATTAGGGAATTGCCTCCCTGGCTGTGGAAGGTATGTGCGTACAGTCTCATTCTGTGTTAATGTAGAGGTGCTTAGGATGGTTTCTGAAAAGCCTAAATCCCTCTAGAATGGCATCTGTCTGTGAAGATAGGCCAGAAGAAGCAAAGGTGTTCTGCTTTCAACATGAATAACAGTATATTCGAACAACAGTACTTTGCGCTGTATTATTCAGGGGTTATTAGAACTTCTGTTTCATAAGAAACTGTTGTTAGTTTTTATTACTTTACTGATCTCCAGCAGATTTGGAAGAGAACCAAGTCTTTTGTTCAGAAAGATTGCCATTCATTCATTTTAGAGACTGCAAGTGTCTTCAGCTCTCTTTGTGTTTGCTTTAGCAAATCTTCTGGGGATAATAAGCAATTAGAGATTCATGAAGCCTTGGAGAAATATCAGGTCATGTTAAATGCTACTATTCAACTCTAGCTGAGAAGCAGTTCCTCTCAGTTGGGTGGGAAAATTGATACACCTGACTGCTTGTTTCTTCTGCTTTATAGGCTGCCAAATGCGAGGCAACAGGTTCTAGCTGTAGATCCCCGGGGCAGAGAGTCCTTAAATCCGTGGTGGGTACAACAAGCCGTGTACAGGAAATGCCTGTACCCAATGTGTAAATCACACAGAAAGCAGAGTATCTAGCTTGCCAGCTGAAGGGTAGTCATGTTTCTGGAATCCTGTGCCTACTTGAAACTCCATTAGGAACGCCTTCAGTACAAAACAAAGGACCCTTCTAATATTTTGGAGTCAATATTTTTAAGAAACTTGCTTTTTTTTTTTTCTTTTAAACATTCAACTGAAATACAGTCTTCTTACTGAAGGCATTAAAGGTAGGAAGTTATTCACACTGCACATGCAGTCTCTTCGGGGACAACAGATCTTGGACAAGACCGTGTACCATATACCATTTTTTTAAAAAACTGTAGGCTTTAGTCCGTGCAGCTGGTCAGATTTATTTTTTTCCCCACAGGGAAACATTTGACATACTTTGTCTTTACCTGTAAATAATCTGATAAATGACTATTGTATGTGGAAAAACACTGAACAGTTATGGACTCTATGCAGAATCACTGAAACCTTTCGAACTTCAGTGTGTCAATATAAAAAAAATGCTGAGAAACTCTGCTTTTATTTACCTTTTTCCCTTAAAATCTGGCACTCTTTGTCTTCTGACGGCTTCAGTTCACTCTGAAACCTCTGTGTTCTTTTATAATTGTGGCTGTAGGATTTCTGACTTACTATGAAACACATTAGTTAAGTTTTGGAAGAATTAAGAGTAAGGGAGAGAATAAAAGCAGATTTACTGTCGTTCCATGTGACTTGATTTCAACATCCTTTACAACACTGGTAAGTGTACTCACATCCATGAGTTGTTTGCTGGGCAACTTGGTATGTTATTTTTCAGAAGTAAATTGTAGTTTTTCTACCAAATAATATAGAAGAGAATACGAACAATTTTGACTGCTTTTTTGTACATGTAGGACATCAGCGAATTCAAAGAATTTGCTTGCCCAGTTCCTTGTATATGGATAATTGTAACAGGAGTGGTTTACCTTAAGCATGTTCTTCCTGCTGTGTGACAGATGGCAAAGCAAGAATGTGATCTTGGAAGATCATGTATGAGCGTGCTTAATTCTGTAGAAAGCTTGACCAATTGCGGCACTCTCATCTGTGCAGACCGGAGATTCTGTAGCAGTTTCAGATGTTTCATACACTACCAGCTTCTTTCTTGAGTACTTAAAGCCAAAATGAAGTCTTGATATCCATGGTGCCTTTTCACATGACATGGTATTACATTAATTTTATTGAACGGGTTATAAATTTATATAATATTTAATGTGATGCATACTTCCATATGAAAACGTATCATATTTGAGTAACCTGAATGACCGAGCATGTACATACTTTGGACAGTTGCAGTTCTGGCATATTCAGAAAAATGAGAAGGACTTATGGTTTTAATTGTTCCCTTGAAGGATGCTCTTACTTTGTATCATAATCTATTTAGGCCTCTGTTGAAAAACTAAGTTTAAAAGGGTTATATTTCACCTGAGCTGCCATCATTTGCAGCTTTGCACAGATAGTACCTTTGCAGTTTTTGCAAATGTGGGGGGTTGCCTGTGTGAGATGACAGGGACTTTCCTCCAGGTAGGCTCCTCTTAGCTACTCTTGCCGTGGATGTGTCTCAGATCTCAACCTCTAAGGTGTTACTAGGCTGTGTCATTTAACCTGGTCTGCATAAACCCAGAGACCTAACACTCAAGTCCTGGAGGCTAAAATGGGACTGGAACTAGCCTGTTCTAATACAAATGGGTGACAAGCTGAGACAGAAAATTATTTCAAAGGCTGGATTCTTGACACGCAAAGCCTTGTTGGCAGCTTTAGGCGTTAACTTATTTTCTACTACAAATTATGCATGGTCTCTCTATGGGCATTAGATAATCTTTACAGATGTAGACCAGAAGCTTAGTCACTGACATGCTCTCACCTTGATTAATATGCTTGGAAGCATCTAAGCAAAATGCATGATGGAATCTGTCACTTTTTAAACCATTTGTTCATATTATTTAAATAGTAATAGGTGTCATAATTCTGTTAAGCTAACAAAGTTCAACTACCATACTGATCAGGCCACAAGCCTGATAATCCTTAAGTCAGAGTTTCTAGACAACGCATTTCTCAATTTGGTCACTTACCAACTGTCATTTTGTTTCCAAAATCTGAATAAAATGTACCACTCAGTTTTCAAAATTGTTAGTGGAAACAACATATGTATAAAATTGTCTCTTAATTTTGTGATGAGTTACGTATCAAAGCTGTGTTTCCTCCCTGGTGTCTTGCCCCACTGTATTGCAGAAGCTGTCTTTTCGGCTGGGTGCAGTATTTGGAACATAAGCCAACGGATCAGGTCGGATCAAGTATCTGTAAAAAGAAATTATGACTCTTATTAAAAAGACTTGGCGTGAGCAAGGATAAAATAAGCACATAGAGTTGTAATGTTGAAATGATCTGAAGAAGCCTTATTTTGAAGGTCCTTAGTCTAGTTCCTGTTGGAGAAGTTGGACGCTTGAGTAACATCAGATGCTAATAATAAAGATTTTCACATTTCATCTGCCTAGACATCATCTGTATGTACAAGGCACAGCTAAGCCTTAATTTTGACTGACAGCTCCTTTGCCAGTACCTCTGTATTTCTTTAGGCATCTCCTTTATTCATTATGCCTTAAAGAAGGGATAAGCAGACCACAGAGACATTTTTAAAATAATTTTGTGAGAAAACAATGAATAATTCTTGTCTCTGTGGTCAATAAATAAAAAGTATGATGTTGATAATCTTGATGTAGGCTGACGGTCTGGAGACAGACCAGGACTAAGAGCTTCTAGGACATCTGAATACTTGAGGAAAATGCCTCATGAGTTTGAATCTAAACTTGAGATGTTTAAAATAACTGCTTTTCTTAGGATAACGATGGAAGAGCTTCCCATTAATTCATAAGTGTTAATTCTGAACTGTTTTCTCAGCTGTCCCAAGTGACAAACTATCTGATCTTGGAGAGCTTTTGGCCCTGATGCAGCAGCAGATTTGTGCTGCTGTAGAACTAACATTTCAGTGTTCTATCAATCAATCAATCAATGCTTTCCAGTGCCGCTGCACTCCCAAAGGAGCAGACAGCTCGATTCAATGCCAGTATCTTAAACTTGTCCAAAGATGGGAAGTGCTATTGAAGCTACTAAAAATTGTATTTCAAATCCTGGTTTTGACTGTTTTTGTTTTTTTTTTTTTTTGTTTTGTTTTTTTTTTTTAAAAATTAAATACTAGAAAATGACATGTGAAAGAATCCTTTCTCTCATATCCTCAAAAATCTTAGTTCTATATGTCTATCTAGCCCTTCCTTCTCATCATCCAAATGAAAATGCTTAAATGTACAAATAGAGACTATGTGCATGCTGTGTGGTGCTTTTAAAAATTTGCTGTATTACTTTGCAGTGGCCCTGAAGAAATTTTCTGTTTTTACAGGCCATGAACTTCTCCCATTCAGTTGTTGTGTTTTAACCTGAGCTAGCAATACAACCACGATAGCCGCTCGCTCCCCACTTCCCCAGACCCCCAAGAGAGGAGAGAATCAAAAGGGAAGAGAGAAACTTGGATTGAGATAAACACAGTTTAATAAAATAACAAAATACTAATACACTACTAGTAAATACACATATATATTTATATGTGTGTATATATATGTATAAAATAGAAATAAAAGATACTCAAGGCAATTCCTCATGAGCTCTGTCCACAACTGAGCAGCCAGTCTCAGCAAGCCACACCTGGTCCCACAGCTAATCCCAGAGAGAGAAAAGAGAGGAAAAAGGCAGAAAACAGCAAAAAGCCAAACTAACCATCCCACACCAAAAACTCCCCCGGCTCTGACAAAAAAGAGCAAAGAAGAAAAACAATGCACACAAGAGAAAGCGCTCAAGAGAGAGATAGCGGAAGAGCAAAAACTGGAAGGCCCTCACTTCTTAAATCTGGAGCATGATGCTAATGTGACGGAATACTCCTATTGATCAGTCTGGATGTCAGTCAAGCTCTGCCCCATCCATGCCCCACTTCCTCGATGCCTCACAACCATGGGCAGAGCGCTAAGAACATCCTTTGCTCTCAGACCAGAACAATTAAAAACACTAGCTCTGTGCTGGGATGTTATCTGCTTGTTCTCAAAGTAAGTCCAAATAATGAACCTTCTAGCTATGAAAAAGAAAGGTTTCTAACTGCATGAAGAAAATTAACCCATCTTCTGTCAGACTAGCACATCAGTATAATTAGTATGTTTTGCTTCACACTTAATTCTGAAAGACCCTGAAAAATTCTTCAAAGCAGCGTGAAATAAGTAAATCACAGCATCCCTTAAGTAAAAATGAACATACTGTTACAGCAATAAACCTCGATAAAATTGTAAGAAGCCTAAATATGTGATAAACAGCTGCTAGAGCCTCGAGGATTTATAACTGGCCAGGTGTCACAGATGCCAAATCTCAGTGGTCACCTTCCTCTCATAGGCATGTCCGTAACACTGTTGCATAAGCCATTCCTGCGTGTGATCTTTGGATGTCACTGCAGATTGCTGAACTCTGGAACTGACAATTGCAACTCTTGGATCTGAAACTGCCAATCTCACGTTTTTACAGGGCATCATCGGCATCAACCCCAGACCAAATAAGGAGAGTTCTAATCTCCAGAAAAAGAAAAAAATAAACAGAAAAAATTGCATATAGATATAGATATAGATACATATATATATATAGGAACAAACATCCAGTAGTGGAGTTTTGTGGTGGTTTTTTGCTGTGTGTGTTTTGTTTTCAGTTTGGTTTTGTTTGTTTGTTGTTTGTTTGCTTTGTTTGGGGGGTTGGTTTGTGGGGGTTTTGTGTGTGTGTTTGTTGTTGTTGTTTTAACTATTTTTTTTTTTTTAAATAAGGAAAGGGCCAGTGTTAGCAACAATACATGTACTAATTCTGGAATGAAGAATAAGGACCGTTATTGCAAGATCCATTTTCAAGTACTAAACTCTGATATAGAAAAGAACATAATGTTCTACTGAGACCCAAGATGTTAAATGTTTTGATACAAAAATCTCATGGCTATAAAATGAAAATGCTGTAATTCAGTACCTGTTTCTTAAGGCAAATAGGCTAGATAAAATATGGAGTTATTAAGGCAAAGTCTGAACATACTAAATACTTCAAATGTAGGCGCTTTTGTTTTAATTGTTCGACAAAAAGAGTGGGATCATTGTCCTTTAAGCTCCATCAGGTCACAATACAAAACATTAGCTTGCAAACCTAAGAAATGTAAAGACAAAAGAAAGATTTTTTGAGCAATCAACTGCTGTAAACGCTGCTTTGGGTGCAACCTGTCTCTAAAAGCTGAGAAAACTTCCTCATATGGTGGTTCAGGGTTGTATGTTACATAAGATACTTACAATTAATTACAAATATAATAGGATCATAGTGAATGTAGAACACTTAAAACTGTATAAGCATGTGAAATCAGAAAATGAAAGTTGCACCTATAGGACTTACAGTGAATGCAGATTTTGGCTTCTGTCACACATATGCTTAGAAATATATGGTTTGTATAAGAATAAACCATGTTGGCATAAAAGGGCAGCTAACAAGTGTGATGAAAGAGTAACCAGCTGGAGGAAGTCTGTGAAATGGAGAAGGGGAGGAAGAAAACCCCAGAAGACTAGTCTTCCAGCTGTCAGCAGGAAGGACAAATAGAAAAAGCCTTTTAATTGCTCTGGGATTTGTGACTAAGAGAACTGTACAAAGAGAACAACCTCTTCTTCCTTGACTCTGCACTAATAATCCCCCATTGCATGAAGGTGAAGTGGCTGCCTTGTAAAGAGGACTACAATCAGATAATGATCTGTGGTATTGAAGCATTAACAGTTATCCAGATACAAAGATCATGATCCTTGTGTCAAGTTTGAAAAACAAATAAAACAAACAAATCCAAGCTTAAGCTGAGACACAGGCCCACTCATGAAGCATCACGAAACCGAATGTACATCAAACTAGGTAACTAGGTGCATTTACAGGCTAAATATGTGTAGGTAGCACACTACAAGTTCAGTACTACTCCAAAATTGTGCAATAATGGATTGTTGAGTATCTTTGGTTTTGCCAAGAAAGAAAAATGGAATGCAGGATATCTAGGCAGATTAGGTAACAGTATGTGAATTTACTGTTTAAATATTAGTATATATCATACCATGGAGTTCCATAAAAATGAAAATAGTATTCCTAATAATTTCAGTAAGTTTTATAATAATTGCCTCTGCAGTGTGATACAGTTAATATTACGCTGTGCTTTTCGTATACTACAGTCCTACACAGCACTATGATGATTCTGTATCAGGAGGGCTAATAGTTCAAACAGTTTTTCTTCTTGTGAGCAAGCAGTAAGGTGGGTCAGCATTGATGTGGAACACCCTGCACAACTGGGCTATGTGGTTTCTTTGGTGTGGAGCAGATGGGGCATGTCAGTAGAGCACGGCAGAGGCAGAAATGGCCCAGGACCTTAACACAGCAATCACACTGGATTTCAATATGACAATACCAGATAGTTATCTAAAATTCTGGACTTTCAAAACTTTCTTGACAGGTCAAATCTGTGTTCACATTTATTTATTTTTTTTCCTTCTATTTAGTTTACAAAATTCCTGGAAAGCAAGTGAAAAGATTTCCTGTGTTAAGGCACTGCCATTTGTATTTGAACTATCTTAAGCATGAATTTGACATGATCTTCAGGGGTAGAATGCTGTTTATTTTTATGATTTTTGAATCCCATTTGAAAACACTGATTTCAAAGTGATGATCTTTCTATTACAACTGGGTAGCTAAATTATAGTCAAGATTTTAATAAGAATACATATTCTGTGAAGCTATCCAGTAGCGTGGTTAGATTATCTTTTAAATACACAGAGTAAAAGAAGGATGAAAGAACATGCAAGAGCATAACCAACGTGTATATTTATGTGTGCATTTTAAATATACACATATACACGTATAATTAGGTAACTATTTAACTAGAAGTCTTAATATTTTGGTGCATGGGAAGGTTTAGGGTTCTTTTCCAGCAGAAAATAATAAAATAAATTCTGGCAAAATGTACAAACAAGACACTTTGTAGATCTTGTGATTTTTCTTTGGATTTGTGCTTTAACTTACACTATATCATTCAGCTCTAATCTTGTATCTGGAGAAGGATTGATCAGGATGTAGGAAAGGGTGTTCTGATGATCATTCATTTCATCTAGAGGACCAAAAAATAAAAAATGAATCATATTTACAAACAATCTGAAAAGTATGATTTCCGAGAAACAAATGTGATACGAGATCATCTTTGGTTCACAGAGCTATCAAAAAGTGTCAGGTATCAAAGTGATTTCCAGTAAGTTTAGCAACTTCTTTTCAACTGTATGTGGACTGTAACTATCTGATAGAGCATCGTTTGAGTTAACAACTCTCCAAGTATCGGTTTTCTTTCTGAATGTTCTAAAAATGTTCTTTTGCATTTTTTTCAGTCAAAGCAATTCTGAATGCATCTCAGTTTAGTGCAATTTACCAATCTGTCATGTGGCTTATGTTAGTGTGTGGGAAGAAGGGAATTCCAGCCTCAGTTGGCACTGAGTTCAGGTGATAAGCAAGGTTAAAAGCGGGTGTACAGCATTATCATCTATTTCCAGATTTAGTAAACATAAACCTTTTTTCCCTTTCCTCACTCAACTAGTAAGCATTTTCCTTCTATCACCTGTGCCAATGGGTTGAAATGTGAATGCTGTATAAACAGAAGTCAGTGTTTATTTCTTGACTTTTAATTATTCTTCTAATGGTATGTTGCAAATGAAAGCTGACAGATTTTTCTTTTTTTTTTTTTTTTTTTTAAGGTTTTTGCCTAGTTGAGTCTTGCTACACTTTTGTAGGTGCCATTGCAGTGTTTTTCATACAGCTTTCTCTTGGCACTCTTCCTGGGGTGCTGCAGTCAGACTAGTTTTAATGTGATAAGACGAAAAAGGAGAGGCATTGCTTCTGTGTTATTTTCCCTCTTTAGCATTTTACAGAAAATTATTTCTCAGAGAACAGCCTCATTCTAGTTTCAATGCAATTCCGAAATATTTTGTTAATGAAGTATTCTTAATATACTGTCTGTAGGCTGTAAATGACTATATTGAGTATTTTCTAGTATGTATAACTTTTTTACATGCTTTGTACAACTTTGCACATATTTGCACCACTGTAAGTACTTCTGTCTAGAAAACAGTTAGATAAGCTCACACAGGCTCTTATATATACATTAATGTGACACCTTTTTAAAAATTGTAGGGAAAATCCAATATCCTTCATATATAAACTACTCCCCACCTTGACACATGTGTGAACTTCACAAAAGTTCTGTCTTCATCTATATTTCAACATGTTTATGGAAATATGGTGCAGTTGTTCAATGACAGGGGAATGTTTATATATTCGGCATACACAGATTGTATGTGCTAAATATAAATGTAACTGACATGCTGCCTTCTGAGCTTTCCATCTGAAAACAGGAATAGGTCATAATAGAACTAATTAAAAACACTCCATAAAAACACTCCAGGAAGTTTATCTCAGTGGAAAAATAAAAACCAAACTTTAAAAAAAAAAAAAAAAAAAAAGAAAACAAAACAAAACAACAACAAAAAAACCCAGCCAAACAAAAACCCCCCACATTATCATAAACTTAATATTTTGTTTATTTATGGCCCCCTCAGTTTTAAAAAATAAGTTCACCTTGCATAATATTAATGTTTATATTAAACTATTACAGTAATCATACCGTAACCTGCTGGAGAAAGGCCCAGATGCTTCATCCTGTTTTTCACAAGCTCAGCAAGCTCCTGTCTTTCTGACCTCCTGTAAAGGTTCATTCGTTGCTGGTTTATTTTTTCTGCTGTTTTACCCGAGTGTCTCGGTGCTCTTCTGCTCAGCCGTCGGGCCCACTGCATGCTTTTTCGTCGCAACAAGGGATGGTCAGACTGATCACTAGATGTTGAGTTACGATGATTACTACGATAACTAATCTGTTCTTTGGTGTCTCTAGTGTCTTCCCATTCTTCCACACTGATGGAGATTTGAGACTTGAAAGGAAAATGACAAGAGAGATTAAGGCAGCAATTAATTAGGAGAGGTTGCATAAAAGAACAAGCCATTTGATTCTTGGAATCTGTAAATCCTTAGCTTGAACTTTTTGAAACACTGGGATAAATTAGCTGAAGCCATAAATGAAGGTGATAAAGTTAAATATTTACTTAGGTGAGTATTCAGTTTCTGCAGTGCTCATTGAGAAAGGTGTGCAGAATGGCCCTTCCCTGTATGCAGAATGAAAAAATTAAACTGCTTAAAGACAAAGCAAAACCAAAGAAACCCAAACCGTCTTTCAAAAGCAGCACAAAATCGTGCGTATCACAGCCTGTCTGCGCCTGAGCTGCCCTGTGTTTTCCAGCAGCCAGGTCTCTGCAGGTGAGGACAGGAATGAAAGTCAGTATGTAGGCTGGGTCTGGGTAGTCGTGAAGTCTGCGTTGAATGCGAGCCACGAGTTAATGTGACCATATATGTGTCAGCAGAGGCAGACCTTCAGTGGGTTATTGGAATTCCATGCATTTGCTGATATGCCATTCACAATATTCTTTAAATAAATAGTTCCCATTCTTATGAGGACTTAAGAATGTTGTATTCTCTGTAACCAAATCTCCCAAAAAAAGTGTAGTAATCTAACATACCTCAGATGTGGTAAGCTTTTGAGATTCTGTCCTATAGACTCCAATTGGAATGTCTCCTGTAGAGGAACAAAGTTTCTGATATAGTCTGGCATATGTCCTAATCCATAGATCCTCTTCTGTGATTTTCATCTGAACAAATAATAATATGAAGGAGGACTTTTAACTCTTGAGGGCTTAATGCTTGTTCACTATACTACTCTTGAAAAAATTTTTAAACTAAACACTAGCTGGAAATGATTACATTGTAGTAGTATTGCACCTTTGCTCCACAACAAATCTGGAACTTCTATTGAGTTTGTAGACACTGTTTCTTTTGTTTTCTCCCTATTTGGGAGACATTGCAGTATGGTTCAGTATTATGAAAATACTTCTGTTCTTATTTTAAAATTACTTAAAAACATACATGGCATCTTTCATCCAGTCTTCATATCTGATTAAATTGTATTAAAAAATGAACTAGATATTGGCAGCAGTAAGAAACTGGTGATGAAGGGACTGAGAATGCACAAGTATTTTGAATGCAGCCAGATACCTGTTGACTAGACTGTGGACTGGTATCTGGGGAGAAGGGAGCAGGGGAAAAGTAATACACTAAGCATAAATGGCATAAGAAAGTCTTAAATTAATATCAAGTATTTCATTATTATTGCACTAGCTTCATTTCAAGATATGTGAGCCCTTTTCCAGAGATTCAACTGTCTTGCATTCACTTAACAATGCTTAAGTAATTGACCAACAAACTGATGATTGGATTCTTTTTTTGAGAACAACATCTTGTAATTCTTTATAATTTCCCAGAAGGCAACTGGTACATAACTTTTCTTTATCTGTTTGCCAGCTGGGGTGCAATGGGTGTGGGAGAAATCTGAAAGCTGGGTTTGATTTTTAATAACAAACAATTTTTATGATTTTATTTTTTATATGTGTATACATACATATAAAAATAGATATAAAATTCTGCATTAGAGAATATTGACATATATAATAGCAAGATGATTTTTCAGCTTTGTCACCTAAGCTAAAGTAATTTAATACATCTTATCTTTACATAAAATCGAGTTCTGCCCTTTATTGCCTATGATAGAAAAGGGTGTTGTGAAATAGCATTGTGTATGTGTTAGACAGGCTGTACAATATAGGTAGTGCTTCCTTGGTTTTGTATACTTAATTTTTAAAACTGGTTGCTGAACTGTCATTGCTATTTCATATAAAATGCACTTTACCTGTGTTTTCCTGTCTTTCCTATTCTCCATTGTCCTTTATAGAATATGTTTTCAGGGCAGGATGTTTTTTGCTATGAAACTAAAAATGGGTATGTCTTCTATCTAATGTGTGGCCTTTTTTGGACTTTACTGAGATAAAGTGCTGTACAAAGAAAGTAGAGGTATTTTGCAGGCAGTACAGAATTTTTCGGGTACTCTGTAACATTTTTTTAATAACTTACAGAACAAAGAAACCCAGATCCTGGTGTGGTATCAAGTCCCAGCAGAAGTCTTGTGATAGAAATCATATAATCTTTCACAAATGACTGCAAGATTTTTAACAGGAGAGACAGAAAAGAAAGAAAAAAGCTTTAATGAACAAATAAGTAGGTAACCATTAGCACCATCTGTGAATTTCAAAGAAATTGTACATCTGCATTCACGATCAATCTCTTTAAGCATCTTAATCATTGTAGAATTAGCTATCCCTTCCTTTGTGCTAAATCTACTTACATAAAGTAGGTTTTCTTATTTGGTTCTGCATATGAATTCAATTACGTACAGGATTCAAATAGACTAAGGCATAATAAGGCACTGTGAAAGCAAAGATGAACGTTAGATGTAAGATCCATGGAAGTAAGGTGTTAGCTTTACTAGGTGTGAAGTTATAATAATGAACTCTTGTGCAAAATAAATGCTGTTGTATGTTAGATGGAACTGCAGTACTGAGCAGTGGGTGATACTAAGGTGAGACTGCTCTTGTGTTAATTCAAATGTTGTTTTTTTTAAGGGTTGATCTGCCTTATCTGAGGTCAGCCTTGCTGCTCTGCTAACTAAAGTGTTTTGCTGATGGATTAAAAGGTAAAAATAAAGATAAATGTAGAAGTGTAGACTAAGATGGAACAGACAGTACATCAGCTAAAATGAGAGGTATTTCTACTTCTCATGAGTTGGGCTGCTGGAATCAGAAGGCCATGTGAGTGCTCTGCTAACTGTGGAGGGACTGTTCATTGCCACCTCTTTTTCGGTGTGGTAGGGTGGCATTCGAGGCAGGCTATCAGTCTTTTTTGGAACACAATTAGCTGTTTTGTCTTAATGCAGATATGGAGCTAGAAAATGGGTTTTAATAAAGAAATACCTTACAAAAGTGTTATATAAATCCTTCAGAGTTCTGTCATCTGAATTTGTTTAAACTCAGAAGCTAGACAGATTTACTTCAATACATAATGATTCAACTATTTTAATTTTCGTACTGGTAATCTTCCAGTTGTGATGGGGTAAATGCCAATGATCACATTCTTGAAAAGCACACATATTTTGTAACCTTATTAATTATCTTGGCTGCATCATTTATGCTATGGGATTATCATTAGATTACCAAATGTATTCAAAAGTATACACTAGACCAAGTTTTCATTTTTCAGTCAGTGTCCTAAAGATAACTCAAAGCTTTTGGACCAAAATAGGAAGCACCAGATGAACCCTGCTGTTTCCCATGTCATTTACTATGTTCCTTGCATGCAGAAGAAAACGACGTCATACAGAAAAGGGTATGACCATGAAAATGAACAGAAGAACTTGCTGTTACAGTATTTGTAACTTTGAATAAGAAAGATAATTCTAGGAAAAAAAAACAGTTCACCTGAGAAGTAGGAGTTCAAAGAAGGAATGTGTGGAAATTGAGTGAGAATTAGTGCAGGGTTTTTTTTTGTTTTAAACACTTTCTGGTGAATGGTTTTACTCTGTCAAGTCATAGCATGACTGATCATGCCTAGGAGCAAATATAAAATACTGAAGTTACTTATGTGCTGGCAGGAGTTGATGATGACAGATCTGTTTCTACCTAGGTGTCTTAATCTGCTTCTTAAAAAAAAATTCCGCATGTGATGTTGATATTCTGGGACGTGATTAAAAATATGTTTTATAAGCAAATGCATTAATTTCAAAAACATATATAATTTGCTAAATGGCTTTACATCTGTTGGCTTATCTGCTTTCAGTACCTGTTCATATACACTATTGTTTTGTATATTAATGACTTTTTTAGAAAAGCTTAGCTCTGGGAATTTTTCTGTTTATGTTGAATTTGCTTTCAGAGAATTTATTTGGAAGTAGAATTGAGATGAAAGAACACCTTTAATGCACTAAATACCAACTAAACTAATTTTCCTGAAAAAATATTTAGCACCTGAATACAAAAGCATCCACAGGCTACCTCTACACATAGGCAAAGCAGGTGGCTGCTTAGGTGAGCAGACTACATGGGTGACGGTGGTGTTGCTGCTTATTCTGCATAGCTAGATATTTGAAGGCTAGTGCTAGTGACAGAGGCTGCTGCTTGGGCACCCCAGTGTGTCAGGGTGTGCAGAAAGGTGATCATGGCTAAGGAGCGAGGGCAATATTCTCCTTTTTTTCCACCCTGAAATCAGCAACTTCTACCTTCATTTGTACTGACCACATATTGTCTGATATATTGTTCCTTCAGCTGTCTGAAGCCATTGCCCTTCCCTTATCCCCACTTACTGTCATCACTTCTTTTTCCATGAGGAGCTCTGTCCTGGATTCTTGGGCAACAAGGTTCAGCACTGCCTTGTCTTCCCCCGCTATATCTTTGTAACCACTGCATGTGTTTCTTTTTAGGGCTAGAACAGGTTACTTTAAGATAGGATGATTGGTCATGTGGTGGTCTAGTCAACATGAGTAAGAGGACAGGACACAATTAAGTAATAAAGGCCTCTATCAGCAAATGCAGATGACTGATAAATTACTCATGAAAGTAATTCTGTTGATTTTCATGGTTAGAGACACTACTTTGTGGGAATGGGCACTGCCTTTTTATTGCAGAGTAAAAGGGTTGTTAGTCTGTATAATCTGTATTTTGTCTAGGCCTTATCAAAACTTACCCCTGTGCCGGTGAACGAGTGTCCGTGTGCACACTCCAGTGTCTCTGTGCACATCCCCATTCACAAACAGTATTATACTGTTTAACAACAGAATTTGTGCAAGGACGAGGTGATTTTTGGGTTCATAACTGAGCTAGTACTGTTACGTGGAACATGCTCCATTATCTTTTACCTTTGTTCCTGGTACAGACATGCACATTAATGACTGGTACGTAGGAAAACAGGGTCATCTAACAACTCAGTACAATGAAATAGGTGTTAACAATGCATGTCTGTGTTAAAATAAGTCACATTATTGTTCATAGTACCTGATAAAGCAGTGTATCCAACATACTGATGCTGAAAACCCTGCCGGCAGCAAATGGCAGTCGAAACATAAATGCCAGATTAGATCCCTTCTCCCGCTCTTTCTGTTAAGGAATGAAAAATGAGAAAATACTTTTATTGCTGGATTTGGAAAGACTATAACAAAAACATCAAATTATTAGTTTTCTTATTAGTTTTATTTTGAAATGGAAGTTTGGAAGTTTATTCTCCCCACTTTTAAAAATTTATTTTATTGTATCATTCTATCTCTTATTACAGGCTTGTGTGGTTTTTTTTCTTCTTTCTTAAAAGAAATTTGTCAGAAACACAATCTTTACTTTGCCCTGAGGTTTGCTTTATTACTTGCAGATTTATTCAATTCCCAGGGACTGCTGTAGAAGCCAGAGTGCTCCAGCAGTTTTATTTCATGATAAGTGTGATGCCCAGCAGACACTTTTTGGATTAATGAGGAAGGAGATATAACTACTTAAATAATTTCTAGGAATGCAAATAAAAGATCATGGCACGAGTGCATCCTGTAGGACTTCACATACATAGACGACATTTTAAGACACAGCTATCATTAGATAGAGATCTTTACTTCACCCTGGCTCTTCCTATGTTTGTTGCTTTGTTCAAGTAATGAAGTTCAGAATTTTTACAGCTTCTTTCTAAGTAATAACAGGTGTACACACTTGTGGTTTTGAAAAGTTCTTAGTATATGCTTCCTCCATACAGGCCATTTCATTTGAAGTTAACTAATTTATTTCCTTTTGGGTTTGCATATTGTCAGACTACCAGAGAAAATATCTGTCCAGAGGGCAAGTACATAAGCTTTTAAGTTTATTTCTCTCTTTTCTATCCCCATCTATATTTGTATAAAATCCTTTTTAGGGTTCATTATCCTTTTAATGTTTCTAAATAAATACCTATTCCTTCAGAACAGTTAATTCTGGTATGAATAAGAAAGTACCAACTCCAGACTAACCTGAAGCCTTGTTTTGGCCACTCCATCAGTGACTGAAAGAGACCTAGGGCCCATCGTGATTTAATATGTTCTACTCAAATATAGACAGTAATAAGGGAACTGCCATGATAGGCTCCAACTGTTGTATACAAAAAATGCAAAGTTGCTTTAAGAAACACACAAGGATTTGGGGGGTGGGAGAGGCCTTGGAGGTCATGCTGAGAATATATAAAGGTGACAGAGGTAGTGGCTTATTACAGGGCACAATCAGTGCACTGCTAGTTTTGGCAAATGTCATTTTTGCCCATGTCAGATAAAAGACTGATCAGAAATCTGGGCATGGAAACCTATCTGCAGTACCTTTCTTGACATCAGGGAGTTTGGATCAATAACACTTCATCTCTAGAACGGTTTGCAATATTTTGGACTATGTGGTCTTAATTGATTCTGTTCTACCCTTTTTCCGGGAACAGATTCATTTTCTGTTGTTGATCTGGAACAGCTTTCTAAAACCTGCCAAATGTGTACGTTAATTATTTATACAGTTTCAGAATTGTAGCTGATTAAATCATTAGAGATCCATCTAAAATAAGAAACCAATTAAGAGGTACCAATTTATATAACCCATTACTGTCTGCTATTACTTAATGTTACATCAAATCTACTTAAAACATGAACAACATGAAAAACAAATGGAGGACAGCATGCTCTGTCCTTAATTGAAGGAGAAAAATGTTTGGCTTTGTGTGTATCACTGCAAATATATTGGGCTATCCCAGACAGATTTCTGCTGAACTAACAAGTACATGCTTATCCCTGCAGAATATATGAAATCATAGTGTTGGTTTGATTAAAAGACATGAGTTTAAACATATTTTACAATGATCACTTAAAGGTTTAGAATTTTTATCCTTCAGTTAAGACCTGAGATATTTAATTGCAAAATAAAAAAAATCATGGGAAACTAAAGCGTGAATGTTAGCCAAGATATTCTAAGACAAATGGAGAACATAACTTTTAAGTTTAGATCATGGGTATTTTGTTTTTCCTTTTCTCTATTGTATAAGGGCCGTTGCTTCCTCCTACATCAGTTCTGAGTTTGTGTTCAGATTTATTTATTTCTAAAATGAGGAAAGCTGCAGCTGCAACAGCAGATGGACTTCTCCCATTTGCATGTCTTTCTTCTGCAGCCCATTAGGTTGAAGTCAGTTTTGCACATGTGTTTCAGTGCTACCTGAAGACAACTTGCCCAACTTTTGTAGTCTTTCTCAAAATGAGGTGCTTAATGCAGAAATAACAATCAACTGTACATTTGACTGCATTAGATAATTTTTACTCGAGTTTTTAATGGCCTTTCATTTTGCATGAGGGAGTTCTGAAACATCGAATGAACTACAGCACCACCTGTGAAGTGCTCCCTGTAAATGTTAAGATGAAATGAGTGGGAAATATCACCAGCAGGCAACTTCAACAGCAATAGAGAAAATGTTCTTTCTTTAAGGTAATTTATCTACCTCTATTTTAGGATAGTGTAGTTTGGATAGGAAGTTAATTAACTGTTTAGCTTCCAACTGTATTGGCAACTTCACATTTGCACAATAAATTAATGAAGTTAGGGAAGAAATGAAACTATTTCTAGTGATTTCCAAAACCTTTGCTGGAAAAATGTAAAGCAAGAAAGAGAACTGAGATAAAAACCCTGGTTTCACTACATCGAAGCAGACTGCAGCCCATGGAGTATTCCAGAAGCAACTTTAGATACCACATACTGGGAAAGCTCTTACTATTGTTATCTCCCCTTATCACTAAACTATGCAGATCAAGGGAACATATTGAAAAAAAGTAAATTGTTGACAGCTATAGTACACCAAGGAACTAAGTTAGGTTGGAACATAGCCTTGAATTAGATTCCTGTGTAAGGAAGTGGGAGATGGCCTATAAAGATATGTTTGTATGAAAAGGCTGGTTTTTATTAAATATATATTAAAGTTATGTATGCGAATGTTATACAGTAAATACTGAAATATTTGAAATCCACAAAATCTCGGAAATCTACTCTACAGCTAGGAAACGGAAATTATATGCTAATTCTGTATAATGACAATGATTTCATCATGAATTCAATTTTTCTAATATATGCAAGATATCTGAGGTAAAGAGACTGGGAGGCTACATGAGAGAACCTAGCAGCAATAACTAGACTGATAGCAAGGGGAGAAAGAGATGACTGGAATGAAAGATCCCTGAACACTGGCACAGTGATATTATCTGTCTCACGCTCATAAACTCAGAAAAGGGCCTGAAAGACCACGAAGGTGATACTGTAAGGTTTGTGGGCTGCAGAGGTAGGTAGATCAGATCACCAGCTAAGATCTATGAAAAAGAGGCTTATCCTGGAATTTACCAAGTTAAACAGATGCACAAAATTAGTTTGTATCTTCCATCTAATATTTTAGTGATAGTATTTTGGACAAACAAATGAAATTAAACTTATATCTGTACAGCCTTCCTGTTCCATAGCTTGGAGATGCCAACACATGCACTAGTATATATAGAATATGAAGGTTTTATCTAGCATTTAAGTTGTGTTACTATCCTTATGATCATTAGGACTGCCCTTCGACAGAGAATAATTGCTGGTCTCAAATTGTCACAGTATTGCAAATACTCCATACAGATACATGGAAATGTATACAGAATATGGAATAATAGTGCCTTTAAAGTGAATCACAATAAAAAAAGGCATTATAATAAAACCTGTATATGTTTCAAGTGTTTAGTCAGTTACAATATTTTCCATATTAATTGCCTGTGGCAGCATCTTAGAAACCATATTCTCTAAATATTCAGATATCCAAAAATATTCAATTTTCCTTGAGCAAATTCTGTGTCTACCTCTGTCCAGAGGGTTGGTGGATTAATATTATGTTGTGAAGTGATGGAATGCAAATCAAATTCATTCTAATTCGGAAAAAATAATCTTTTACATTAGCTCTGCAACCATAGAACTATTTCACCATTTCCACTTGTTATAAAATCAGAAAGTGTTAAAATTATAACACTTAAATTGGGGGTTGGGGAGGCAAATCTCCTTACCTTTTCCAATTTGGATAGAGCAAGGGAATAGCAGTCTTTGGCTCTGAACTGCATGAATCTCATATTGGCTGGGTGAGTTAGTTCTGTGATAATGCTTAGGCTTGAGAACAACCTGTATTTTAAAAGAATGTAACAGTTACACCTCTGATTATAAAAATTCACAAATACGAGGCTCTACATGATGCTATATAGCTTGTGCTCTTGTTCATGCTTTTAGTGAAGTGCCTGAAACCTGTGGTGGTTTTTGGCATAAAGAAATGCTGGTATAATAGCAGAGGAAACTATCACAAAGAAGCAAACATACATTCAAAGGTTGAGCTTATAAAATATTTTAATGCTAGAAAGGAACCACTTAATTTCGTTACCAGAGATTTTATTGAATAACTTCTAAAATGACAAATGCAAACAACAAAAAATGCAAAACTATATAGCCTGCACTTGGTATCTGGTGTGTGTAAACTACTATTTTATTAGAAAATATTTTTATTATCATGTACTCTTTCCATTTTTTTTTCTGACTTCTGTTTTTATGCTCTATGTCCACAGACTGATCAATACAGATGAAAATTGATACTTCTTGAGAGTTCAGCAATTTAAATTGCTGAGAAAATCTGTGCTTATGTATGCTTACATTGTCACTTTTAAATATTTACATATACAAAACATGTATAAGTTAACACTAATCAAGGCTTCCAATAACAATAAAAGAGTGAAGAAAGTTTAACACTGATCTGGCTGAATTACATAGATTTTCATGAAGGAGACTAATGAGCCGCTCCCCATCCCTCAGGGCAACAAGAACTGGAAAGAAATTTATAGTTTATGATAATAAATATTAAACAATGTGAAATAGAACTCAGATTATTTATTTTCTCTACAGATCAGTATCAGAAAATGAGATGTGCATTTGTAGTCTGTTCCGCAGATCCTGAAAGTACTTATCTACATGTGACAAGAAATAATTGTAGTACTAATTATATCATTAATGAGCCTTCTGTTTAATTGAGATAAAAATTAAAGTGGTTTTCTTGAAAGCTGAATTTAGTAAGTTAGCGTCAAATGGAATGCAATGTACCTTTTTGCAAGTCTTTAGTCTTTTTCCCTCATTTTTGTAGGGAGGAACGTCACTGAAATGACAATTCAAGCAGAGCCTAAATGTGAGGAAACGTATGTAAAAACTATCTGTCAGTAAGTGTTAGTGTCATCTTATTGCAATAGTTTCCTAGGTGTGTTGATGTCCAAAGGTAGACTGGTAATGATCACACAATCCCAAACATGTTCTGATCATATGATGGTAGTAATGCCAGCCATCCTTATGTTAGCAGTTATCTTGTCCCCATGAGATCATATAAGGAAAAATGGACTTGGCAAACTGGCTGAGAATGTGAATCACTTAACAATGACCATTTGTGTGCACTGTAGTTTGAAAGGCATTGTGCATGCTTGGGAATTTCCACACCTTTTTAGCTCTTGCAGTCAGAATTTGATACAAACTGAGCGGTGCGGTATTGTTATACAAAGTCTACTTACGTCCTGCTAAAGATTAAGCCCCTAGGGAATTGAGTCTACACATATTGATTAAATACATGATAACCACACCCTTGAGATACAACTGTGGTATGTCTTCACTTTTATGCTGTTATAAAAATCTGTGAAGTGCTCATGTAAATTGAAAAAAACCCTGATAATATCACACTTGCAGGTATGAACTTGTACTTACTAAGTAGCTTAACAAATGTGTTAAAGTTCTGAGGAAGGAGAATAACTTTCCTCTGCATTAATTCTGTATCATATAATTGCTTAAGCTTCTACTAGCTGGAAATTTTCTTGTATTGCTGTACTAAGGGACAGGCATTCATGTTTGGAGACTAACAATATAACATGCAGAACTAAGAGCAACAGGAAATTATAAGCTGATCTGATGATAAAATATACACAACTTTCAGAAAAAAATGCAGGTTACTAGGTTTCTGTTAAAAATGGGTTTAGTTTATCAGCAAGATATGAAAACCGATTTATATTAGGAAATCAGTTTCAAACACGGTATTGGTAAAATTCATATTTTACTTTGAGTGCCTTTTGGCAGGATTAGGGAAAATGAGTTCACGGCAGTCAGGGCCAGATTGCTTCTTGCCCTGGGTGTAAGGCACACTGCCCACAAGCTTTCAGCACCAGAGCAGGCTACTCCTGTGCAAAGATCCCTCTTTTCTATCCCACTCTGGTAAAAGAGGACTGGATGGGGTAGAAGAAGCTGTAATCAGCCTGATGGAAGGAAGACTTGGGTTGCTGCTGAACTGGTATTTGGGAATCAGACAAGCAAAGTGTACATTTAGTTCTTTCCTGAACCAAAAAGGATAAACTAAGAAAACAATGTTATGCCTTCACAACACCCCATTTGATTTATCTATATGTTGCTGCTGACTGCTAGATAGCAGCCAAACTATTGACTTGTTAGGTGTGCTGCTGTCAAAGGGCTTCTTGAAGTACTTGAAACACAGCCTTCAAGACGTAAGCTCATCAAAACTTAAAAACAGGGCCTCCCAAACACCAGCATTTAAACCCATTAATTAACAGAAGGCGAGAGTAAATACAAACACTCCTTCTAGTACAGAATTAGTACCTGATGGAACCCACTCTTTTGCTAAAGTGGACTCACAACTGTCAAAAGGCACTCAATGGTTGGCTTTCATATTAAAAACTGAAAAGCATGGCTAGGACACAGTCCAAAACCAGTAATTTCTCCTTGTTCTTTCCCATCCAAAGGATTAAAGATTTCCTTTCTTAGTCAGTGTGATCATTTGAGTCACACTTCTTTACTCCTTTTAACTGTAATTAAGTCAGATAAGCTAGTTGTGTGTCACAGTTCTAATTGGTATGGCACAGTTTCTAGCCTTAAAGGTATAATAACCCTGTCATTATAAACAATGCATCTATCCTTAAAGTGTGTGTGGGGGGGCAACTCTTCTGGTAAAGCAAGATTACTAATTTATGTAATCAGGAAATAATGCCAGAGCAGGTATATGAGAATTGCTAAGCGAGGCCAGACAGTACTGCAGCACGCTTAGATCACCTCCTCGGGCTTGTCCACAACCCTTGATGATCTGCGTCAATCAAATCAATGAGGTTTAGGTTACCCTGTATCTTCTGATTTCACTTGGTGTGACTTAAGTGGAATCTTCTTCATTGATGTGTATTCGAGAACAGTATATATTAGCAAAACACCAGTGGTTTAAAATCCTTTAACGCTATGGTTTGTGTTAAATGCTGTTGTTCCCCACTATGTCCCACCCCTTTCTCATTAGTTTCTGATATTATTAGCTATTATTAAGTAACAAAAAAATCTTTAAACATATTTACCTTAGTGCAATGAATGTAGTTTATTGTGTAGAACAGGTAAATGCCTCTACCTTATGCCTCTTCCCAAAGCTTACTTATTTCTACAACTTTTAGATAAGATAAAAATGCAGTGAAATTATTGTATGTGTTCTAGGGAAAAAATAGAAAAAAATATAAAATACACTACCCGTGAAAGTTCACAAAGTTTTCTGTTAAGTGGCGAACCAAGATTATTTATTCAGAATTCTTTTGATATTTGTAAAAAGTATAATGCAGTCTTAAAATTATACTGAACCAGACATATAGTTAATACTTGAGTTAAAGCTGCCATCTAGTTGTAAGCATTGTGCTAGACAACGGAATGATTATATGCTAAGTTGTAGTTGGATACCTATAGTACATAGTGTACTGCTATGATTTTTGTTTGTTTGATTTGGGTTTTTTTGTTTAGTAGCTTTTACGACATAGAACACAACTACAGGAAAAATCAACTGGTGCTTTGTAAGTTTTATTATTCAGCTAATCTTTCTGTTTTATATCTGGGAGTAAAATACATTTCTGAAAAACTGAGGTATGTCACAACCTCAGTGAGATACTCTAGCCCATTCCATTATTGTTTCTAAATTAAATTTAGGTGTGATTATGAAACACACACATACCTGTGTTAGTATTAGGTACAAATTCAAAAACTCAGAGTTAGAAAAAGACAGATCTAAAGTTTCTCATGTAAGATAGGTTTTCCTTCTTTTGAGCACATTCAGAAATGCTAAAAGCATTTAACTGCATTCTCATGTGGTTGCATTAGAAAAAGAAAATCTCTTCCTTGAAATAAAATTTTAATAAGTTGAGCTTTCTGAAACACAGATTCAGAAGACATATACTATGCACCTCTCTCTGGTCTCATGTGGAAAGCTTTTGACACAGAAAAGGTCAGCAATGCTGAATAATACTGCATCCCCTAGGGAAGGAACTCGTTTTGTCCAGTTCTTAATGGGATGAACAAAGGAAAGCATGAGGCTTAAGCCCCAAATCAGGGAGGCATTTCATACGTGACTGTATAGTGTGTCTGGGGTTTTTTTGTGTTTTGGTTTGGTTTTTAAGTAAGAACTTTTCAGTTTAAACAGACATGTATCTTTTAGTATTTGTTGGAACAAGTACCAAAACGCAAGTGAGGCTTTTAACACAAAGTGAGGGTTTAATCAGGAGAGGTTCCCAAAATAACAGGAAATCTCAGTTAAGCTCCTCATCACAGCACTGCCTCATTGTCCTCTTTGCTAAACTGACCATTTTTTTCACTCTGTATTCAGTTATTCCTTCATGACTCTTATTGATAGTATGTTGTTGTCATATGTAATGTTGCATACATGTGAGGTTTTTACCTCATTTTTGTTCAAAACTAAATATTCAAAATGTGAACACTTACTACTAACTTCATAGTGATGCATTCCTTACCTTTTAGAAGGATCTGCTTTTCATTCTGCCTTTGTCATTACTGTGAAAGACTGCTGCAGTGAGGAAAAATATATTTTCTCAGCTATCTTTGGTGCTAAGTCTTCAAGAGTAATTTTATTTTCCTTCCTGCAAACCTCACAGCTGACTTTTAAAATGATCACCCAGTTGTGGGATGCACAGAATTTAATCTGAGCTTTCAGGAGAATACCTCAATACTCTGAGTGTACTGCTCAGCAGGGTGGGAAAAGGTTTGCCCATGTAAAACACAAATCCATATAAGAGAAAGCTTAAATAGAAGAAAGGAAAAAAAATTATATCTGAGTACAAAAGGCATCAAGTATTTCACAATTAATGAAGAGGTATAGATAGATTGCCAAAATGCCTTACCTAAAGAGTGTTTGAACATTTACAATAGTCTTTGCATCCGCCATGTAGTCTTCCTCAGCACTCATTGTACTTTCTTTGTCCACCACCACCATATTAGCTGCAAAGGTGACCCCACATCTTAATAAGTCATCTAGGCTTTTGTGAAGAGAAAGGGGGAGAAAGAAACAAACAACTTAAATATGGAACACTTAAATGATTAGGAATGGTTGGAATTTGCTGATCACAGGCTGAGTTGCTGGTTCCCTTCATCTCCATGTACATAAGTTCAAATCTATATCAAGCATAACATCTCAATTAATTGATAGAATAGAATATGAATTATTATTTTCCTTGAAGTCATACAGAATGCAGTAGGTTGTTACAGTCCCTCTCCTTTTGCTAAAATGATAAATTTATTTCAACTTTTAAAAATAAGCCTTTAAAAGTTACTTGGGAAGACAGCATGTGCTTACATGCTGCAGCAACTTGCTTCATTGCAGTTCATTTTGGCAATAAAAGGCCTGAAATAAATGCTTTGAGTTGCTCTTTCCCAAAATTATATTTTGGTTTCAAAAGGCTAATAAAGGTTCTGCAAGAACATTTAATACATTCCTCTTTTAGGTTGATCTGTGAATTGGAGGGTTGTCATGAGGTTTTTAGGAGCAGCTGTACGTCAGTAAAACTCTGCACTCTGCTGGGCAAAACTTGCTGTGAAGCCTGACCATAGAAAGTACTCACAGACCACTGAGTTACACTTCCAATTATAGCTTTGTTTCCAAAATGAAGCATGTTTGTTGTTTTAACAATAATATTTTCCCCAGGAACCAAGCACTTTTTAAAAAGTTTAGAAAACACTTTTCTGTAATGATAAAGACTGCTGGGAACCTAGTAATGTGAAATTCATTATTTCCAAGGGAAACTAAATGTTTTGCATCATTCTGTTTACTTTCTAAGGTGAAAAGCTGTTTTGTCATTATAATTGATTCTCATTTGGCAATCTGTAATATTAATTAATTTTTAATTGTCCTGATACAGTTTTTCTTTCAGCAATTATCTTCTTAGGTTCCTACGGTTATGCAACCTATTATAAATTCTTTTTGAAATTTTGGATAAGGAAAACTCTAAAAATTAATGGTATTTACTTTACACCTTATACATATTCTTCCAAAACAAATGCATAATGTAATTATTTTTGAATCTGTGCAGTATTATCAGTGGTTGACTACAAAACCAGAAAGGCTGTATTTTATATGGGCTATATTAACAACTTCAGTGTACAAGTAGAATTCTGACCTATAATTGAGTATGTCTGCTTTTTCTCTTTGAGTCGATCCCTGAAAGTAGCAGCATATTCTGAAATATCCAGATGTTCTGCATTTCAAACTTTCATAAACTCAACAGTTATTCTAATTTTACCAGTTACATTCAACTGATTTGTGTTTTCAGGTAACTCTAGCTATAGCTTTCTTAGTACTAAATAGATTTCTACACAGTTGGGAAATCTGTTCAGTTACAGATCTCTCATCATTTTTACCTGAAGACTGTAGAACACATTTCTACTGCTTGATGACATATTTTTATGAACTTCATCCCAGCTACGAATTTTGGTAAAGCTATTTTTCTGCAGACCATCCTCTTCTAACAAAACAGAATGGTAAATGAGAGGAATTCCTTTGGTGTTTTTCTCAAATATCAAATATCTTAGACACTTAAAAGGTAGTAGGTCACAGTTTGGGAACGTATTCTATACCTCTCAAATAAGAAAGGAAAATTTGTATATTTTAAATTGCAGTTCTTAACTAAAGATGATCAACTTCTACTAATTGTAGGATTTAAAAACATGTTTAGGAAAACACAGGGAATAATATGATATTTTATAATATTTTTTAAAGTCTTGTTATTGATGAAAAGAGATGTCAAAAAAACCCCAACAAACAAACAACAAAAAAACAAACCAAAACAAAAACCCAAAACAACAAACTACAAAATATAATTAGTTATTGCACCAGGAGTTAAAGCAATTGCATTGTCAGAAAAGATACAGAAGTTCATGCTAGCATTACTGTAAAGTGTACAATTCTGTATTATCACTTATTTCAAAGACTATATACTTCTTTTGGTTTTTTAATGCACTCAGTTCTAAAAACAAAAGAACATCTTTAGGGAGGGATGTAGTGGCTTGCTTTTTCAAATAAACTCAGTATATTAAATTAAAGCTTATTTTTCCATGTTAATAAAAACAGGTTAACATTTTTGAGGTATTAATTATTTCGGACACTTTGAGTCAATGCAATTATTCTGCTGGTATGAATTCTTTTTATAATTGTTGTGGAATTAAGAGTTACAGAAGTAATAGGTCGTAACAACCTGAGACAAATTTTTTGGCTTAGAGGAAGAAATGTAGCAGTTGAAAAACATTTCTCTAGATGCTTGGCAAATCTCACAGTGACTGTGATATCAACAAGGTAAATATTTAAGTCACTGTACCACTATTATAAGAAGTTTCAAAGCCCTTGTTACAACAGCTTGAGATAGAAAAACATTCAATCTCCAGAATTCCCACTGAGAAACTGGATTATTTTAATTCAGGGCAGGAAATAAATTATTTTATTTCTACCCAGGAAATTAGTATTATGGGTTTGTAGCCCCAGCTCAAAATTAGTTACGTAGTGAAGCAAATAATTTTCTTTTTTAAACTGATGCTCTACACACAGGAGATTTACTAAAATGTCAATGAGTCATTGCTCTTCTCTTGTTTCTGCCGGATTTTCACATTAAATTTATGTTGCTAAACCTAGATATGCAAATATATATTAGCAGAGGTGAAGACAGAAATGTAGGAGTAGGTGATATATTAAGCAGTGGAAGATGAAGACTGTTGGACACATTCAAGACTGTCAGTACTGTCTGCATTCTGTAGCCATCTTTACAAAACACTAGTCAGTAAATCAAAACAAATTACAACTAAGTACAGAATGACACTAGAATCAGAGCTATAGTCTCACAATTTGTAGAAACACGTTGATGCATCTAAATAAGTGCTAATCTTATAGTTTTTGAAGATATTAATGTGTGCTCTCTGACATACTTTTGACTAATTATATCCTTCATAAGTCGTAAATTTGAAATCCCAAATTATAGCACACAGACACAAACCATGCATGCAAAAAGATCATCTCCAAATAGAAGACACTTAAACATGCAATGACAATACACACAACAAACCACTGAGCACTACAATGTTAAATTTTCTAACAGTTATTTCACCTACTTGTCGATAGAGCCCACCATGTAGTAAACCATTGGAAACCAACAGATTGCATCCAGAAAATGCATATCTGGCCTAAGCAGCAGATGGGATTACAAAATGAAACACAGTATCACAACAGCAGTATCTTTTCTAAAACATTTTGATAAACTGGTAGCTTAAAACAAAACAAACTATTTTAAAATTTGGTAGTATAATACCACTTTAAACAGGAAATAGGATTCAGAAAGCTGTGAATCAACAGTTTGCTGTGATCATAAAGAATGATCAGATTTACCATGCTTATGTTAATAAGTGCACTTCTTAAATCAGAAATTTTATGGCACAGTACAATTTCAAATACAAGGATGAATGACTGATGTCAAAGACACACTACCAACTTATACTCCAATCTATGAGTTAGGAATACATGAAATAAGTAGTGAGAATTTTTAATTAAAATGTGGAAACCCAATCATTATTTATATTTTGTACTAAGACCTCCATTCAAGTCAATGAGACAATCTTAGATGAAACCTTAACTGTATTTTATTGCATTGTTTTTTTAATAATAAATTTTACTGTGTTTATTCTTATATACCAAGAAACATCAAAAATCTTAAAACATGAGATGTGTAGATAATGGAATAAGCATACTGTAATAAATTGTCTTGATAAATAGAGAAAATCGAATATAACAACAAAGCACAGAGAATTTAATTGAAGGTGGCTGATTTCATTCGTCCAATGAAGTAAATTACAAAATTCTAATTGACTTGAATTGCAGCCTGAATTCCACCTCGTGCATGGATGAAAAGCACACTGGCTTTTTAGGTGGCTTCTGTCATCCCATGAATTCTTGCCTTTTAGAGGACTCATTGCAAATGTTGCATAGAGAGATACAACACTAAGGGTATTAGTTTAATTAGCAACCATAGCTTTTACTTTATGCTAACAAAAAGTGGTTTTAGCCATAAAATGTCACAACAGCATGAAGTATGTAAACTCAGGCACTAAGCTGCAAAAGAGAATAAGCACTAGAGGACGCTGTGTGCTCACATTTGGAATCTTAAAAAAAAAATCACAACTCGGAAATCCTTAAACCCAATTTAGGCTTTTAGTAATCTGTATGATTCACTTTGTGTCATATGTACTTTAAAAAGCTTCTGTTTTGCAAACGCAGGTGTATACAGCTTCACTAAAGAGCTGTCTGAGGCAAAAGTGGGACACTTCACAGCAGGCCTTTGTATAATATATCACTTCAACGAGAACATACATATGCAATGGGAAGTGTCAGCATGGAGTTGGAACCTGTAAGAAATTTCTGCTGCTGCCATTTCTTTGAGTTATAATTTGATCTGATTTTATGTATATGGATAATCTCAATTATTTTGTCTTCCAAACTGTGATTTTAAGTACTTGAGCAGTACCAAAGTGTTGCGACAAAAAAAAAAAAGATCTTTCATTCATAGTCAGATTATAAATGAATCAATCTTGCCAGGGAAGAATTTGTCTTTAATGTCTAACAGCAAATGTAAGAAAGGCTAAGAATTTCAGTGATCTCTAGACAGATACGGTAGTAACAACAACATTGCAGGTTATAATTTTCTTCCATGAATTTATATAATTGTAGATAAAATGTGTGTGTGGGGGGTGTCCTACTGACTTAAAGAACTGATTACTTCAGTATCTAAAATTATTAAAAATATACCTAACTGGTCCAGACCACTAAATGCCTTGTATTAAGTAGGTTACTGTTGTCTGAAGTGCTGTCATGTTGCTATAAAACTGTTACACAGTTTGCTTTTTACAGTGTTGATGAAGTTATTTAATTTTAGCAGTAACATTCACATAAGTTTGTGTATATTTAAGAAACACTTAGCTGAAACACTGGCCATGAAGAATAAAGACATTTAAATTCACTATGGCCATTTGCAGTCAGTAAAAAGTCAAATTTCTATATGACAGTGTCATCAACTTTTCTCAAAGATAAATGTGCCATAATGTTTTTGATTTTAAGCTGGCTATGTGAAGAGTGATCATTTATTGGAATAATGGTAAAATGAGTTTAAAACGTATCAGACACAAACAAAAGAAATACTTACGGGTTATCCAGGAGTAATACAATGGGATTTAATTCTTTCTTTGGTCGATAATAGGCTCTGAGTGGAACAATAAAATTATATAAGCCATTTCCAGCAGTTTCTGCTGCAACTATAATCAATTTATTTTTGAATCCATAGGCTTTGGCGTCTTCATAGTAGTTATGTTGGCATCCCTAAAATCAAAATAAGAAACAAATTCTGAGAATATGAATGATTTAGCTGTGATATGAAAGGCTTTTACCCTTAGAAACAGAAAATTGTATCAGATTACCTGATATAGACCCGATTAGACATAAACAAATGTTTGGTGATGACAAGGACAAGAAAGTATTGCAGCTTAGCAAGTGCTGAACAAACCTCATTTCTCAGCAGAAACCAGAATTTAACTCTGTTCAGATGCAAGAGACAAATGAGAATGCAGTTTTATCCAACAGAAACTCCCTGTACCTTATCTAGCCTTAGACAACAGAAGGGTACTTTTTCATGCAGAAGATGACAAAATGTGGGAGAGCTTCCAATATATGGAGAGTAAGGAGGATAGCCTTTGGCATACCTAGAACAGAACAAACATTTTTCAGTATAGCAAATCACTGAAACACAGTTGACTATATAACTACTTTATGTGACGTTTATACCTATGTCTAAGGTTTGCAGTTTTCTGTAGACTAGCAGAGTTAAGTACGTGAAATGAACTATGTTTAGTAAGGACTGAGGGAATATATTTTGTTGTTTCAACGAATTTGATATGATTTACTGAGAGCTATCTTGCTTTTGTGAACTAAAGGAATTTTGCTTGGGTTTTTTCATATAGACATGTTTGGAAATGAGCTCACGTATCACAGTGTGCTGTCCTACTGCTTTGAACGTGTGTACTGGAAACTTCGAAGGAAGGAAAGAAAACAGAAATACCTGTGGAACTTCCTCTCTTCCTTCTCCATCTTTCAAACACTTAGCAAGAATGAGTGCGATCACTACCTTCTTGCTCTAGTAACATACTTCCAGCATGGCTGGAATAAATTTTAAACGTCAAATCCTCTTGCTGATGAGACGGTCTTTCTAATTGCCATTAGTTTTTAATAAGAGGCCTTTTAAATCCTGGTATTTCAGTCTGCAGATTTAAGATGACTTGTTATTGGAGCTTTATGATCTTCCCTGGGGCATCTCATGCTTGCCACTGTTGGAGATGGGAAACTGGTAGGTGAGCCACTGGCTTAATTGTGTATTTCAGTTTTAACATCGCTGTCAGTAATCCAAATAAACATAATTGCTTATGTGCATGGCAGTTACAGAATTGAATCTTTTGGTTTTGTCTGAGTAATGCATCATTACTTTCAGTAACATGCTAACAAGCATTTTAAATCGCATCTAATACTTTTGTTTCATACTGTTGGTGGGGGGCGCTGAGATTGGTTGGGTTTGTTTACCATTCCTACATTTTGAAGTCAGACACTCATCCCCAGTGTTCACCTAGCCCGTTGAATAATCTGATTATCAGTGCATTCTCAGGACAGAAGTACTTATGTGTTTACAAATTACTTGGTGCCTGTCTTTATGGAGTGTAAGAAAAAACAGGTCATAAAAATGCTATTAAAAATGATTCATGCTTGCATTGATCTGTATGTAAAAAAATTATTCATGCTATTTATATAGTAGTAGCTTTTCAAATTATGTGGTTTATTTTATATTTAATATACGTACTCAAAGCCTGCAGAGGCTTCATCATCTGATGGAGTAGTTTCATCTTCTGACTGGTCACTCAGCAGGTCACATGTCTGAAGGGAGGACGCATCTGCCACCTCCAAAACAGGCGCTATACTGGGCCGTCTGCCCTCTTTACTTCCCTCAGAAGGAAGAGCCAGCGTAGGTCCACTGGATGTCCGGCAGCCGGTGTCTTGCAAATCGATAGCCACTGTTCCTGAAGTAGCGTTGAAAGCATTTTCTCAGTGTGGTTGTCAAATCCTTAGAATGAGATTCTCATTTTTATTGGGGACTACCTGGCTATGCGGCCAAAGACTGAAAGCAATACTACATTGATTGCATTTATTACATTAAAATGTAACAAATATTTAAACCTGAGGAAGCATTTTCCTGCAAAGTAGCACTTCTTTTGACCAGTAATTTATATTTTCTTGTTAGCTACCTTTTTAAAATCACACCTTATATATTTAATTCATACTTAGATGCATCAACAACCTGTACATTTTTTATTAAGCAAGGGCAATTTTTAATTAAAGAAGCTTTTGAAAACTTATTACAAATTACCAGTTATGAACGACAAAGAGATTGCCCATGTGATTTTTCCAGGTTTTTTGCCTTGCATACATTTTATGATGAGTTTTTTTATACGACAGGCTTAAGCAGTTCAACTCCATATTGTCAAGTAAAAGAAAAACATAACCAAATTCCATTGGTTTGGGGGAGGGAGGGTTATGTCTGTTTTTTAAACATGAGGGCAAGTGTTTAGTATCTTTTCTTTCTGCATAATATTATAATTTCTTCTGTATTCATTTAAATTATAATTTTTTTTTTTTTAATACAATGTTAAAAGCTTTAAAATGCACTATTAATTGAATGAGAATATATTGTGAGCAGGGTGGTTGGTTTGCTGGTTTGTTTTTTTTTTTACTTACCCATGCTGGCTATTATACTGTGTACGGGTAATCTAGAAGCTCCATGATAACTTAATTTTGATTCATGGTTTTTTCTGTTATTTTCTTGCTTCTTAAAAGCAGAATTCTCTTCTTTGGTGATATTTATATAAAAGCATATATCTGTAGAACTCATGATATATCGAGGACCTGGATTCAGCAAAATGTTTTTGTTATCTTCCTTTCTAACACCAATCAGACAGACTCCAAACCTTAATTAGAAAAGGAAAGGCATGGTTCATTTTGCATAGTCCTGTATATACCAGAATCACCACTGTCAAAAATGAACCTCCAGTATATGTTTTGCAGATTATTAACATTTGCCAATTTTTGGACGACAAATATGTTTGAAAAATGTGATCTCCCAAAAGGCCACTTCTGATCAAATACTTCCATGAGCTTATGAATCCCTAGGCACTTGAATCCAGCATTTTTCTTAATCTCCATGATATTCCTCTAATGCTCTTGATTTTTTTTTTTCTGACAGATGAATACTCCCTTCTGGGAAAATATTAGTAGAAGAATGGACATATAATATGAAAAAGTATTCATCATGTTAACTTGTTCCATTATTCATATGTAATTGAAACCATTTTCAGAATTCATTTTTGCAATTCACTCCTAGAAATGTGTTTGATTAGTGACAGAAAAATAAGGAATTAAAGCAAAAAAATCTTTCTCTCATTTATTATGAGAATAAACTCAGTTTTCAGAGTTTTATATATATATATATATATATATTCATTTTGTTAAGTAGACACAACTATACATTATTTGTGTTCCATTTCTATTTTCACCTTGCAGAGCAGCACTGAATAAGTGATTGCATGATCTGGAACCTAAAGAAGATGCGTTATATCTAACAGAAAAACACGGTTTTAATTTGAACCATCACCGGAATATAGCATGTACCACCTCTAAATTGAAAATTTTGCATAAAATGAACATGCTACAAAAGTGGTCAGATTTGCAGCTGACTCCTAAATTAAAAAAAAATACACTGATGCCCTCCCAGCCACCCTTTTGTAGGTTGTTTTGGACAAGGAAATGGACTGGTATTCTCATATAATCTCTCTGGTTATCAGGTTTATCCTACATATCCTTCATATTCTATTCTCTCAAACTGAGCTGGCCAGATATTTATTATTACTTATTAATTATTAATGTATTTATTAATAAACCCAGAAGCAGAGTAATGTGTAATATTGCACCTTTGAATGCAGAGCTACACTGCAGGCAAAACAAATAATTATTTATTTGAACATTTAATTGTTGACAGGAAAACAAACATACTTTTTGTGTGCATGGAAAGAAGCATATGTGAAGCTTTTCCCTTCATACTCAGCAAAAAAAGTACTTTCTTCCAGGTTAATATGATACACTTCATTACCAGAGCATCTGCCATACATTTTCTGCCACTGTTCTGGTGATTGCTGACTCTCTCTGAAACATGTACAGATAAAGAGAATAATTTAAAACTTAATGTAAAATTCTTATTAATCATAATGGTATTTCATGGCAATAGAAACTACAAATGTCTGTTAGAAAGGTCCCACAGGCTAATCTGAAATAAATACATGAGATCAAAGCTTGGTAACACTGTAAGTACAGAGATTATTTTAATGAATTAAAGAGCATTTTTCTGCTAAGTATTCAGCATATAAGATTATGTACTTTAATATCAGGAGAGATATGGCAGAATTACTTTAAATTCACATCATAATAAGTAGATTCATTGCAATTTAAAGATGACGGGTGAAACCAACAGCATGCTCCTTCTGTTCATACAGGTAGTCTCTTCAGATGCTCCACGGCAGATTTTCTGGTTCCCATTTGAAGATAGGTAACGAATCATCAAAATAATTTATGTAGGAAAGACCCAATTGGTCTAGGTCACTTTGTCTGTAAGAAAGACTTTTTCTGCATTTGCTTATCAGTTATCTTCAGCATTTACCCTGTGGATGTTTTCAGTTACTGTGCCTTGTATATATAACAAGTATATACCTTCTTTAGTGCAAGAAAATAGATTATTACTTGAACTATATTAGGCATATAATCCTTTACTATACTCATCTAACATTCTTTATTTAAATGGACTATTAGTGGAAATGTTCCAAACTTCAGCTAACACCAAAACTTGAAGACTTGGGGCTTCTGTGAACTTCTTACTTTATTAAGTTTCATCTGGAAACAAGGTTCTGTCTGTATGAGTTCTTCTGGATATAACACATGCATATATACATATATATATATATATATATGTATATATATATATATATATATACACGCAGATAGTTCATAAAACTGACAAATGTTCTGGGTGTTTTGCCACTTGGGGCTAAGATATCAAGATATCAGGACACATTCCTTTGTGCTCATTTATACATTTTCAATATCTTAACACAATGTCTGGTTTTCTTCAATTTACGGTTCTCCATTCTCAGTGTAGAAACATTTTGCTTCAAGATGGAAATAAGTAAACCATTTTTATTGCAACACTGTTAACAAACAGTGCACTAGATGTAGAATAGCGGAAGTAGAAATGTGATTGAAGGGAATTTTTTCCATCTTTTATCCCCCTCCCCCCAAAAAAAGAAATGTTCACCTGTTTAAAGTCTGCTTGGTTCCAGTTAGTTGTCTAAAAGCTTCCCATGGGGCTGCTCTGTAAAGATCACATTAAGTTCAAGTCAGAAAGGCCATTTTCTTCCACTATTCTGTGTCGTAATACAAACCCTATTAAAGCTCTATTACTAAATTAGATAATTAGGTAACATTTAAAGATAAATGTTGAGGTTAACAGTTTAGATCAATAATAAGATTAGAAATAAGACTCAAAGTAGAATTTTGGTGTCTTACAGACTGAGGTTTTGAATTCCACAAACAGCTGAGAAGACAATGGGATTCTTTACATCTAGTTTGTTTATTCTGAAGAGCAGCATTGAAGTCTAAAGCCAGACCACATAAACAGCAGCAAACTTCTCCTTAATTTTAATAGCAAGCTGATCTGGCCAAAGTTGCTTAGAAAATGAACATTTTCCCTAGTCTCCTCACAAATCAATACCAGAAGATAGGGCGTTTCTAACTTACATACATGTGTTTCTTTTAGTTTACTCTTTAATGTATTATCATTCAAAGATACCTTTGTCCTCACTTCCTGATTTTGAATGTGAGACTTGGTTAATTTTATAATACATTGAACAGATCTGTGTACTTGTACAAAACAATGAAAAATTAAGGTCACATTAAATTAGACTTTTTTAACATATTCCAGCATTTCCAAGGGATTTTTAAAAGTTGTAAGGAATAAAAAGGGGAAAAAACATTACCAGTTTAGGAATTATGTAACTTTTTAGCAAAAATGAAACCAAGTAGTAAAAATATTAAATTTGAAAGCTTAGAAAGTGATATTTTGGTAGAGAAATACTTGAATTTTGAGTGTTTTATTTTTTAGCACTGTGAAGGTCAAGACTGCTGAAATCTGGAATAGTTTTGAAGGGGTTTTTTTTGTCCAATGTGTCTGTTTTAAACTTCCACAGATAATAGTGTGGTTTTAAAAAACAGTCATACCTCTTCAACCATTTTGTTCAGTGTTAATACACATGCTCTCAGATGTCCAAAGTTTGCCATTTTTCAGTATTTTGCAGCCCATCTGAGATTAAATGCTCTGATGAGTGCTGACTGAAGTAGAAGAATGACGACTAGTCATTTTCACTTTTCCAGTTTTTCTGTATTTATATAGAAAGCTTGTAAGTTTCTGTAAGGATCCAAAGTAATGCTGACAACTATTTGTGCAGAAAAATAAATAAAATTTGCTCCTAGTATACAATGACCAGACAAGAAATCAGTTACTTTAACAACCCTGACCACATCAATTAATTCTAATTGCAAAACAATTGCTTTTGAATTCTACTATAGTTACTTTGCCTCATAGCTGGGAATCTGTAGAAATGGTTTTGTGCTGACAGAAAATTCTCTGCTAGCTGTTAAGAGTACTACTCTTGTTTTATGTATGTATATGAAATAACTAAAAAAGGCTCTGTACTGAGTGCATGTCAGATAATGACAGCTAGGCAGATGAAGAATGTATTTCACCATGGTTCTTGGGAGGTAAGGAAAAACAGTATTTTGTTGTCATGTTATTCACAAATTCCAGTACAGATAGTGCCATTAAAATCATCTTGACTTTTGTTGTTCTTGGTAGTAAAAGTTCTAGCAATAATTTCAGTTTTACCCATCCTGGGCACAAGGGAATACTACAAATGCCATATAGAAAGTTAAATAACTCTGCTTGTGAATATCAATATATTACTGGGTCCATGATTACTTGAAAAAGGTATGGATTTTTACTAAACTCTCAAATGTATTCTTGTGCAGTTTATATGTACACATTCTGGTTCTAAAGGATATATTTATATTTGGATGTTTATTCTTTAATGCCTCTCTCTGCCCACAACATTTTAATAAGAATACCTTATTATTCCAAGAACATATCATAACAGAGACATTCTAGATGTGGTAAAATTATTTTGGTAAATGTAGAGAAGTTCAGCTGTAACTAATGCAGTCTGTAGAGACACCATAATTCCATATCCCTTCCAGCAGTGTGGTTATTTTAAAAAACACCTCTTCACGTGTATGTTTGCTTGCCTCTTAACGTACAGGCACTGAATAGCAAATAATATTTTATAAGTTATCAGAAAAGCATTTCCTGAGCTCAATATATGGGAATATTTATATGTGTACAAAAATAGACCTTCAAATTAACATATTAAAATAGGTGTTCTTGGGTCTTGTTGGTGTTCTTACATAGAACTGTGTGATAGATCCACAATTTAATCTACTGAAATGGAAATACGATTGTTTCATATCTTCTTTTGTGGAAGTGGCACAACAGCATGCAACAAATGTCTAAATATTTTTGGGGTGTTTCTCCTTGAAGTTATAATATCTTAAGTAAAACTTCTTGCTATTTTTATCAGGCAGAGAGTTCCAATTTCTTTTCAGAAACCGTAGTTGTCTGGGAGTCCAGGGTAAGCTATTTTCCAAAGAATATCAGCTATAATTTTATGAGGGGTTTTTTGTGTTGTTGTGGGGTTTTGTTTGTTTGTTTGTTTTGTTTTTCCTTTTTTGTGCATTTGTTTTTTAACAGTAGTATGTACTTACTGTCCCCTAGATGTATGAACCAGCAGTGTGATTAATGTAGAGGTAGCTGGGCATATACAATTTAGAGCTAGCATCGCATATTTGAATTCCTCTTCACACACAACGTGATCTGTAAAAAAAGTAAATATATATATATATATATATGTGTGTGCATAAATTGGTTTATAAAAATATTTTCCATTGAACAAAACTATAATTTCTTTTCTTTGTCTAGGGAAATGATGAAGATGGAGACAATCAAAATTTGCTTCCAGATCTTCATCTTCTACTTGAACCTGGAGAGCAGCTGTTCATGATTTGCCCCATCTGTGCAGTCTCAGATTGTATGAGTAATTTTGCACCCAGTTCATACTTTCTGTCCTGCAGCTACACCTGGAGAGTATGCAATGGCTCTGTGAATCCCACTTCCACTCTCTTGCTGTACTATTTGTATGAATAAGCCATGTAGGGTGGTCTAGTTTATATCACCTTCTGCAGTTTGTTTGTTTTTGTTGTTCCACCTTCTTCAGTTTTGCAGGAACTGGTATAGAGACAAGACACATTGTACAGAGACATAATTTGTGTTCAGGAAATAGCCTACCTAGGATACTGCAATGCTGGGGTGCTGATCAATGACACAGGCTGAACTGGCTTGCAGACCAGCTATTTGGCAGTGGCTCTGGGATTCTGCACTGCACTTCAGTGTGTGATGCAGTTTTGGCTAATATGCCCTCAGGAACCGCTAACAGCTGCTGCCTCCTTGCAATCTGGGCAAGGGGAGTGGTTTTTTTCCCTTTTCCGTTTTATTACAATTTTGTATTATTTTTACTCTAGTCCTTGTCTGCACATTAGTAGTTGCCGTGATGGAGCAGCACTATAGACATACCTATTTTTTTGTCTTAAAATTGAATTTAAGGGAGAGGAAGTGAGAAGAGAAAGCAACAGGGGCTTTACATCTAGTCCTCTATATTGGCTTGTACTTAAAACTGCCAGATCTTCCGCACATACTTTCAGTATTGTAGGAATTGTTATTCAACTTGGATGACTAGCGCTTAAAACTCAGATCAGCGTTTAATGGTCTCCAGTGTTGGTAAGGACATGAAAAGGAAATAGAAATTACTCTTTAATGTAATACACATAACCTGACAGTATTAAACTAGATATAAGAAAGGATAAGCACAAAATTTACAATTTAACCTTCTTGTCAGTATAGAAACCTGAAGTAAAGAAGTTTTTTCCTAAGGTCATGAAGGCATTTATTGCACAATAAGTAATTTTTTTTCTTCAGTCTACATTACTTTCATTTGATTCAGTCTACATTACTTTCAATGGGAAGAGAATTTGCTTCTGATGAGAAAGAATAATACAAGTAGTGCAGCTGATGATCAAAACATAAGCCATTGCTGAGTGAAAGTAAGCAAATAATCTCCCCACCTAGATGTGAACGTATCTCTAGTTCTAGTTGCACTAATGTATCATTGAAATCCCTAGAACCACGTTACCTCTCTTACTGAGCTACATTCTAGTTAGAATTTGTATTATTAACATAGCTCTAAGCATGCCACTTGCTGAAAACAGAAGGTCATACTTTATATTCCTTCTTTTGAAATTTCTAGAGGCTTTTCAGCATCAGAATCATTCACTGCTGAAAGGAGAAATTCGTTCTCTCACTTTCTGAAGATCAAGGTCTGAATTTAGTTCTATAAAGACACTGTCAAATATAGAACAAAATGAGATTTTTCCTTCCCTAAATATATTTCAGTTAGAGCAATTAAATAATTCCTGCAGAAAACATTTCAGTCAGAAATGTGGTTTTGGCATTAATAAACCTATTTGAATTTTAAACTAGAGATTTTTGAGAGAGTAGGATGTAGTCTACTGCTTGGATAGAATATTTGCATACGATTACCATTAGTCAGATGGCAAAGATTTATGAAAGTGAATACTGACTTCCTGGTATGGAAGGAATTAGAATTCTCCATATTTTTGAATTTGTATACAATTTTGCCAAATGAAGTCCCCTTATTTGTTTAGAACGTTGTTATATTATAAATAATACTTTTGAAAATAGGAGCAAGAAAAAACATATAGGAGAATTATTCTGTCATCTGTCAGATCTGTCAGATCTCATACTTACACCAAATTCTACATACTAACCTAAGTATATATAAATGACTATTAATAAATCATGGATGGCTCAATGCAAATCAAAAGTATAGCTCAGACTTAAATCCTCCATATGTTCTATACTCTCTAACAAATATGGTGGACTTTTTGAATGGATTTTAGGTAAAATATCATGTTAACAGAGAATACAGCAGACAGCAGAGATTGCTGTCCTATAGTAGCCATCTTGATCTCACATGTGTAAGAGATTCACATTGTGTTGTCAAGTGTTTGTACATCAAGAGCCATAGAGCTGGGACTTGTAGGACTATTTCCACTATTATTGTAGACTTTGACCTTATGTGAGCTACTTATGCCCTTCATTACTTTTTATGCATCTGTAAAATGGCTATATGAAAATAATATCCTACTTACTTCAGAAGTGTTTTGAAGCTTTTGAATTCTCAGAGGTACTTTGAGAACATCAGGTGAAAGATTCTTCAGTGATCTAATTACTGTGATTAGAAATATTTTAGCCTTTTGAAACATGAGGTACTGTAAGTTTCTCCTCTTGGCTGGAGTTAATTTCTTGTATTAGACACAGATCAGGTCAAAAATAACTCATTTCTTCAATTATGTGACAGATTATAGCTTGCCTATAACATTACTGTGTTTTATTCAGGACTTATTGTGGAGCTGTAGTGAGGGTTATACAGAATTTTATCTGGTGCTTTCTCTTCTAAAGTGAGTAGGGTGGCAGCTGGGTGGCCTCCCACTCCTCAAGTCTGGAACATCAGGTCCTGTGTCAGTGGGTACTATAATCAATGAATTATTCATTCAGTGTGGCAGTGAAGCAGCAGAGGAAACTGCAATTTATCTTGAATTAAATATTAAATATGTCAAATCAGTTTACCAAACAGAAGTAGTTTGATTGCATTTATACTAAAAAAAAAACTTCATCTAGAATTTCCAGAAGCTGTAGTTTCTGTTGAAAATATATTTTGACAGAACATTTGTTGCTAAGTCTGTCTCAAATAGATGTAGTAATGCAGTGTGGTGAGTTCTGACTCCTGTAATGTTCTTGAAGATAAAACATACTCAAAATACTGATTTATCCCTGCAGCATCACCCATATGGCAAGAATGTCCTAGACCTGACACAGTTATTCTGAGAAACTTTACTTTTATCAATTTGGTATGTTAACATGGTCAGTACCAGACCAGATAGAGAAAAATGCCCGTCCATTATCTCCATTATCTCTGTAATTGGATAATCATCAGATGCATTCAATATCCATTTTGGTGAATCTGGACTATGTTCCTTTTAAATAAGCTACTGAAGGTTTAACGTCAGACTTCGCCAATCTGTGCTAATTCATTGACACATTTTGAATAAATAGAGAATGTCAAAATGTATCCCCAGCCCCTGAAATTGTGATTGCACATAAGTTACGAATATTCTAGCTAAAGGTGATTAATTTATTTTCTAGCTAATATACAGAAGTTCAACTCAGAAAACAGGCAATTTACTCCAGTTCCTGAGTTGCATAAAAATATTGTTCTGCTGTGGGCAATTTCCACTTTATTTCATGTTTGTGCTGAAATGCAAGGCCAGATGCATGTATTAAGGGTACATGGCCTTTTGTAGCCCCATGTGTTTGAAGGGAAAGCAGGAAGATTAAGAAAACGGTATGTAACCGCCAGTGAAGGAAAATGCAGTGTTACTAAAAAAAAAAAAAAAAAGGGCATGTCAAGGCATTTGTATCTTGTAAATTACTAAGGAATTATCAAAGCACTTCAGCTGAAGACTTAAGATGGTTAACAATGGTGATACTGTGTTTCCTTGCCCATCTGGTAACTGTCATGTTGCAGTGACTGTATATTTATAGTGTTCACACCCTGAACTTGAAAAGGAGTTTGCTGGGACAAATACTTATGCCCTGTGCTTTGAACATTCCACTGAATAATCATTTTCAAGCACAAAGAGATATTTCCACTGTACTAATATAGGCTTACGTTACCATTTTAAACAAAGCACCTAAACTACACTGTAAAAAATACATGAGAAAACAAAAGATGCAAGGGTGCGTGTCTGGCATCAGGTGAAAAGGCAGGAAACATTCCTTTCTGACAGGCCATATTGCCCAGTGCCACTTGGCTCTGTTCTCTTGCTGTGATGACAAGAATAAGTTCTTGTACTCTCATTAAAGAGTGGAAGAATGTAAAAGTTTTGTCTACAAGATGGGAATAAATTACTTGTCCTGTATCACGTTTCTGAAGCCCTGGGCAGAAAATCTTCAGGATGATATTCTATGGGGAAATGCAGTCAGGGTCTCAATTTCAGGACCATCTCATGCAATCTAGGATGACTGGTCACCCTAATGTAAAGCTGCTGAGAAACTGGGCTTCTAGTGCTTTATAAATTTTCAATATAGTTGAAAGTTAAACTTTTGTTAGGAGGGCTATCCGGAACTCTTTGTTTTGTTTTTTTTTTCCTAAATTCAGAAACTTTCTTTTTGACAGTTATATTCTCTAAACCTAAAAACCTATTACTGAGTATTTCAGGTTCATAAAAATGCACAATATTGTTTTGGGAAACCTCCAGAAGAAAGGAGTCATTTTTTAAAGAAATATAAAATTTAAAAGAAGCTTTTGCATCAAGGCAGTAATAAAGCAGCCCTGAATCATAACAGGAAAAGCACTTAGAAAAATCTTCCACATGGTTATGACAAATTTTATTCGTAAGCAGTCTGGACAGGGCTATAGTCTGCAGCCCCCACTGGGTAAGTATTTCAGAATGAAGAAGAGTTGGATGAGATTTAATAACCAAAGTAGAGTCCTTGTTGGAAAAAGTATGCAAACAAATGTTCCCATGACTCTATCAGTGGCCTAACTATTTGCAGTAGGTAAGCATCCTGTCGTGGTGTTTATACCATGTTCATAACCTTACCGAATTTAAAACTGCATTAAAAATTTCCTGTGCTTCATATGAATAAGACTACACTAATCTTGAAGGAAAGCTTGTAATTCTCTGCTTTTGCTGCTGTGCAGTGTGTGTGGAAATGGATGCAGTGATCTCGGTGATCCACGTGAAATTCTTTGGGGATGTAAAGTGCTATATAAATATTTAGACTTCAATACAATACTACTGTAGTTAATATTAGAGACAGCTAATGACGCACAGAATATACAAGGTCTATTCAAGCCCCTGAAAAATGAACTACAGAACATGAAGGAAGGCACTAAGATACCAGATTGGTTAAGCTTAGTTGAAGGAAATATTACAAATGAAGTTTTGTTGTTTTGTTGTCATTTGCTTTTTAAAAAAAAAAAAATGGCCTGGATTCTCAATCTGAGACAGAACAGATATAAAAAAAATACCTGTTTTGTATGCCTAGCTTCTACAGAGACAAGTCATTAAGAATAATGAAATTCTCTTAAAAATACAATCAGGAACAACAAATTAACACAGTTAGGATGAAGAAAAGTGGCCATGGCAAGGGAGAAGAGATTATGTTTGTGCTGTGTGCTTTCAAGGGGGAGATGAAAAAGCACTATCATTTTTGTCACAGCATGAGTCTTATTCCCTGCTGTGCCATCTCATAGTTTGAGATTACACTTTTATGACTTCAGAACTGCTATTGATGCTTTTTTCCTTCTTTCCAACCTAGTGGTAAATTCAGTAGCTTTTAAAATTACAGCTTTAACTGTTGCTCTGGAATTGTTCTGCACTGGAATTTACTTTTTCATCACATTCTGGGATGATGGAGGGAACTAATATTTTTCCATAGAGTTTTTTTTGAATTTTGTAGGAATCAGCAATCTTTTCTTCCTTAGAAACCCTTCAAGAAAACTGAATTTTCAAAATTACAGTTGAAAAGGAAAGCTTTGCTTCTACTTCAGAGGTATTTTTCCAAAGACAGGCAAAATTAGTTCAATATAAAAATATTTGCGTGGTTTTGCACATGAGCATATATATGTCTGTATGTAAATAGGTATATGTGTATTTATATAGAGAGACCTACCCACATGGTGCAGAGAAGTAGTTTGTCAAATTAAAGCTGGTAATCTCTTCTTAAAAGAGAGGAATTTTTTTTATTTCTTAATATCATTTTGCATTCATGTCATAGTTTCTAAGATATGCATTTTATTGGAAATAGAATTAAATTATATGTCTCTTTCAAAAATATTTGAAAGTAATTAAAAAAATGTTTTTCATACCACTTAGAAAAAAAATCCAATGGGAAGATTTATTTTTCTTTCAGTTGTTCGTTGGATAAATTTGGCCTTTTCTGAGCAGATCTTCTCAAATACCCCTTTGTAACACTATGTTTCAGTAGACAGAAGTGATTTAAAGACACAAATATAGCAAGCTGGAAACCTCCCTGGATCTATATAATTAAGGATTCACAATCTGTTATATATAAAATCATTCTACTCTGTATATTATGTAATATAAAAGAGTAATAATCCTTAAAAGTGCTTTTAAATAAGACCTTAATGTAAAACATGGCATTTTAATACTGTTAGGATATATACAACCCATATTATTTTTAAATACTGCACTCTTAATCTGCTTATAACCAGTAAAAATGCCTAGGGAATCTCACGTTGCTAGTGCCTATGAAACAAATTGCCAAGTACTAAGAAGTGTTTCAAATGGCTGAAATCTCACACTTACCTGCAAACTTGATGTGGAATTTATTCTCAGGTTTCAGTATTTGGACATACAAAGGACAATTTGGAGCAAAGTCTTTAACTGCCCATGCTCTCAGAATGGTTTGATGATCCTAGAATGAAGAGTATGAGATGATGACAATGAAATAGAAACAACCATGTTATATTAGGAAAAAACCTCTTATCAGACTGACTCCTGAAGAAAACTCATTTTAAGACTCTATAACACCAGCTAGTGTGGATGTTTACATACATGTTATATAAGTATTATGTATATTACATATATTTAAATACATAAATATATATACACAGTCACAGACAATGGGCTGGCAGCATACCCTAGTGGCAGAGGCTGACAGCATTGTGGGCTGTTTTAACAGGAGCACAGAGAGTAGATGGAGGGCAGTGATTATCCTCCACTCAGACTGTATCTAGACACTGCATTCAGTTTTCAGGCCCTCAGCAGAGCAAAGACACATGGACTGAGTTCAGCAGAGGGCCACTGAGATGGTCAGGGACATAAGCAGAGGCCCTGTGAAGAGAGGCTGAGGGAATGGAGCTAATTCAGCCTACAGAACAGAGGGCTTCAGGAGGTCTGACAGCCACCCCCAGTACCTGTGGGATGGGTATTGAGCAGATGGAGCCAGGCTCTGCACAGTGATGCACAGTTGGAATACAAGAGACAATGGACGTCAGTTGAAAAGAGACAGGCAGGCAGTGGAATGGGATGTGCAGAAAGGCTGTGCTGTCTCCATCCTCGGACCCTTCACATCAGCCTAGATAAAACCTTGGGCAACATGGTCTGTGATGATAACTGACCCCTGGCAGAACAGAAACCTCCTGAACTTCCTTCCTTCCTCCATTATCCTAAGATCCTAGTATAATATATTCTATTTGTTGGAATGCAGAACAGAGGGTTTGGTCCTAGAAATGTTTTACCAATAAGGTACTTTGCCTCTCCCCTACCTTTCTGCACGTGTTGAGCATCATATAGTTTGGAGGGGGTGGCATTTGGATGTGGAAGAATTATGTGAAAGCTTAGATGGTAGTGACAAGTCATGTCTAATTAATCAAGAATGATGCATTAGATATGTCCAAAGAGACTCAGAATTTAAATAACATGAGGACATCACAGATTAAGAGTTTAAAATTGTGGATAATTCTAAAAAAAAATATAAACTCAATTAAAAGCAGATTTACATGTTTGTTCAACTAAAATATTTACATAACCAACACCAGATTTTACCCAGCTATTGACCAAAGGATTCCAGCAGATTTCCCAGCCTGTTAGGTTTGGTACTTGTTGCAACTTCTCAAGAGTGAGTTAACCACAGGATTAATTTTGTTATCCCATAAAAGCAAAGTATGTGATAAGACATTCATATATTGAATTTCATGAAATATGGCTAATTTCAGTGTATCAGCCATCAGGTTTAATTTATTTCAGAACTAAAAAAGGAATATTTGAGAGCTGCACACAGGAAGCAATTTTGGGGCTGAAATGCCTTGCCTAGTCATGAAATTGGTGGCATTAAAAGATAAAATATAAAGAATGATTCATTATGTTTGCAGCATCAGCAATAAGAAAATCAGACTCATGAACACAAGGGAAAATTCTCTGCCTGGAACAGAGTGTAATTGACATTTTCAAACCACAATATTTTAATGTCAACTGAGATGTTAGCAAGTAATTATTCTACTATAAATACTAGAATGGAGTCATAAGAGGAAGATCTTTTAAGGACGGCAAAATACATTATTTCATATTTTTCTTATTAACAGTTTCATAGGTATAGAACTGCTGTGCCCCTTCAGGAGATTTCAGAACTTGGAAGTACCCTGCTATAAGTTTTCCTTGTATGCAGTCACTTTTTCTTCAATTTTTCTATAGCAACTTAACCTCCTTGGTTTTGGTTTGTGTGTTTGTTTTGTTTGGGTTTTTTTTTTTGTATTTAGGGTTTCTTGCTGTTTGATTTTAAATGACTGAAATGCCAGCACACTTTAGAAGTAGCAAATGGCTGGCTAATGGGATGGATGGTGGTCATACGGATATACTAAAGGAGAAATAAAGGGTTTGGGAGTGGATTTGGGACAGATTTTAAAAGCCTGTGTTGTTGAAGATGTTACCTAAACTTTTTAAGCAGAAGGTGCCAGGGAAACACATTCAGAGTCACTTGCAGTGATGGTGTGGCTTCACTGTATAAGGTTTGATATTACTAGTATCCTCCCTTCCCTTCCATAGCAATCATTCACAGACCACCTTGGCTTGCAAAAGTAGTGAGAAAAGGCTGTTTCTTGTATGCCACATGCATAGAAATATAGTTTATATTCAGTGACATTTAGATGATTTTTTTCTTCATTCTCAAATACCACATTTATGGGCTAAGATTACATTTACCATGGTAAACCAAAACTGAGGCAATAAATACAGTTTTTGTTGTACATTTCAGACAAAGTTTACTCTTCCATATTTTCTTAGATTTTGTAATAAATTATTTAGTCTAAAAAGCCTGCAAGAATTGTTAAAAATAAGAATGAAGAAGGCTTATTAAAAGGATTCAAGCAACACCATTTTATAAAATAAGCAAACCTAGACCTGTGTAAGTGAGTGCTTTAAAAGCAGAAGTCTGAATCTCAACATGAAATATTTTTAGATAATTGTATAGGAAAGGGAAAGGCTCTTTAAAATTACAATCTCTTGATGATTATTTGGCACATTTGCATTTTTAACACTGCAAAATATATATTGCTTTCCATTTGCTAACTCTTTTTTTGAAGAAGCAGTCTACAAATATATATTATCTATAAAATGGTTGCTTAAATGCCCTGTATAGCTTCATAAGATCAGCTCAGTGTATATGTACTGTTAATATAATAACCTTGCATTATTGTTCAGTTTTTCTCTTTTCTCTTGGTATATACATGTGTTTGTGTACAAAAGCTGTTTATTTGGGTTTCTGTTTTTTTTTGCTCAGTCACTCTCCCAAATTTCACTCTGGAGAAGCACTCCAGGGGAGAGAAATGAAAACACAGGTAGGCACTTTAATTCATTTCTTTGTTTTACAGGTGTACAATTTCTATACTAGATTTCAGCGACTTCAAAAAATTTTCACATTTCTCCCAAGTAAAAAGGAGGTGTATACGTACACACTATAAACAGAGATACCTGGAACAAAATATGCTTCTGTTCACATTATAAAATATATGCTTCTTTGAGAGATGAAGGAAAATGTGTTCTCTTCTGTGTGCTTTTCTACACAATGAATGGCAGTCAGTGATCAAAAATTACCACTGATACCAATGGTGAATAATATACAGGTGATATTTAAGTTCATGTATCAAAATCTGTAAGTTTTAAAGTGGGTGTAACAGAATTCAAATCATCAGAACTCAAAGAAAGACCTTGATTTAATATCTATTTTAAAATAGTTCTGTTAATTTAATTTTTTTCTTGTCACACGTTTGATAAATCAGTTATATATTCCTATGCAGTGTGTCCATCTTGTGATGCTGTTGAGGTAGTGTAACTTAGATTACCAGTATAGTAGTGTTGTACAATTTGATTAATGGAAGGGTGTAAAAAGAAGGTGCATGCTTGAATCCAACTGTCTCTGAATTTTCAGAAAGCATCAGAACAAAGCTGTCAGCAGTAGAAGTGATCTTTCTTATACAGCCTATTAAAGAGATATCAATAGGATAATTCAAAAGAAACTTCTCTTCCCACCTCTCCTTGGGTTAAAACAGCAGATGCATTGCACCTTAGTTTTGTGGAGCAATTTGATGTAGGCAGCCCATTGAAAGTCACTGGCCAACTTCATGGTGTGGCACAGAGTACTCTTCTATACTTGCCACTCAAATTTTTAAAAAAGTCATCCAGACTTAAGTACAATTTGAACTCTCTTTAAGAGCTCATCCTCCAGAATTAGAACAGATGTCCGTCCTGCTTGCTACAGCAGATGAGCAGCTTACATCTTGGTCTGAGATGTCAAAATAGCATTGGATAGAACAAAATTTGGCAGAGCTTTGTCTTGCTAGAGAAGAGAAAGTTTCCAGGAGGAGACTGGAAAGCTGGCAAATGCTCGATGAAGTCCCTATTCCTACAAGTGAAAAAGGAAGCAACTGACATTTTTTATAAAGTAACTGCATGTCATCTGTTATTGTACTTTACTTCTGAGCTATAATTGAGATTCAAGGGGCAGAGGGCACACAGACTTTGCACTAACACTTAGTAATTAATGAAATAGTAAGCAATAAACAGCCAGTGGTATCCATGGCAAATAAGTAGATCCTCTGCTGAGGACTGTAGCTGGAGAGACAAAAACCCTCATGCACTTTGAAAAATCACATGAGTTGACAACATCTGTTCTGGTTGGGAATCTCCTCAATGCATCTGTTAACTTTCATTTTGACGCCTGTCAGGTGTAGGAGAGGATCCAAGGCCCTCCTAACAGTTTGTCAGCTTCTCAAGCATAGCAGGGTGAAAAATCAGTTCTAGTTATAAAGACTGATACCAGGATGAAAACTGAACTTCCTTCAGCCCAGTGACAAACTGAAATTTATGTACTACATTACTGAAGTTCTCGGTTGTGACTAGACCTGGAACAGTGTAGGAAATTAAATCCATTTCTTTTCAGAGCTCTAGAGGGCAGTCAAATAAAACAGACAAAAAATTAAAACAGTTGTCGTTTTCTACGTGCAGTACAAATAATTGCATTCCCTGTGAAAAGGAAATCTAAACAACAAAACCAGAGAGGTGACATCTTGTTTAAAAAAATTCAGATGACACTGCCCCTGAGTATCTCTGCTAGAGTGGAGATACTGTGCCATTAGGACTAGCCAGTCACCCAACAGGGCTTTCTGTCCCAGAGGAAGGTAACAGGATTGTGTCTTTAGTGAGAATTGCCTGTATGCGCCAGATACAATGATAAATGAGCTTTGATAATAGACTGTACTGGAAGCTGAGATGTGCCAGGTATTGGTATTTGGTATTTCCTGGGGCATGCCGGGGGCAGAAAGGCTGCCTGGAGAGCGTTGTAGCTGGCCATGACTCTGAAACTAAAACTAGATAGTGCTGCCCAGAATGGCTGGAAGCACTGTAAGTTCACCGTCTGCCATGTAGGAATGTTGAGCAGTGCTGAAAATTGTCCTTTCTTTCTATAAATTCTGGAGAGGTTATGAGCTGAGATGAACAGCTTACCTCTAAGTGAATCCTGAGATGGTACAGCTGTCCTTAAAACTGCATACACATACCAAGTGCAACGTAAATCACATGCTCTGCTTGTATGGGATTTCTTGTTTCTAACCATTTCACAACTGTCAAGTGTATTTTGTGAAATGAGATGTCTTAGCTGATTTTTTCTGAACTTCATGGCTAATTCAGGAAAGGCAGTTTGGCTCTTTGATATTTTTCAGTCTCACAGAAGTTACTGGTATTTTCTCAGGTATTTGCCTGCTCTTATCTTTAAGCACCCTAGAAACCCTGTCCTTTCCAAACATTGTGCTTGCCTTACTTGACTATTCCAGGATCACTTGCTGCCAATTCAGTGGCTTTCGCTAGTTTGTTTTCAGGAGTCTCTTGCTGATTAATCAAGTTCAAAGCTCTTATTACAGTAAGCTTGAATATTATAGCAGGAACACAGATTTATTTCTCAGGGAGTTCAGTGGCTTTCTGCAAGTGATGGGTCCAGCATAGGTCTTTAGCTTTGAATAAAGCATGTTTTACAGAATGCTCATAGTCTACCAAAAAATTACGTTATTTTTGTTTACATTTGCTTCTGGGGGGCTTATTTGCTTAACAAGGAAATAGTACTTTCTACTTGCTAGCTGCAGCTTGTGTTACTTTTTTGTTCTTTATTCTAATAAACCATATGTGTAGGTATGGAAACAACTAAGTTTTGATGACAGATGAAGTAATTGTAGCAAGATAGAGAATATATTATTAAATACTATATATATAACGCAAACACCTTGTTTCTTATGTTTTACTCTGTTTTTAAAAATCAGAAAAATAATTGCTATTTGTTTTATTGTAGCAGCAAACCAGTATTTTTAAATTTAGATAGCTTAAAACATAATTGCTAGTTTGATCTTGTTAGGTGATCTGTAAGCATCTTAATTTGTGAATATTCAGACTTATTCTGATCTTCCTTTGGAGTTCAAGACTGAACCAAATAGGCAAGTGTGCAACAATACAGCATGCAGCGCATGGTGTAAAATTTAAAGTTCTGTCCATAAATCCTTCCTCAGTTGACTTTTTTCCTGGATGCTTGTGACTAGTAGGTAATTTCATCAGTTTGAAGAGTTTTAGTTCATATTAAAGAGTTATTATTTAGAGTTTCAGTTCTTATTAAAATTGATTTATTCTTTTATCACAGATACACTCAGTATTGTATTAGTGGTTTTTCTTTGTAGACAGTAACTTACCTGACAGCAAATAACTAATAGCATGGGCAAAACCACCGTAACTTACTTGAAGAATCATGCCTTTTTCCATATTTAAAATTGGTTAATATGAAAAATGGTCAAATGCTCTCAGATAAATTGGTTATTTGGTATTAGTCACAAATGTGCTAATTAATTTATTTATTTTAATTTATCCACTCTTTAGTTTGTTAGTAGTAAACTTTCAATACTTCAGTAGTTCTGAATGGAAAAACCAATCTGTTGATATATGTCTCTTTTCTGATTTATTAAATATAACTCTTTGACTTGCATATCTAGAGCAAACATGGATATTAGTATTACCATTAGTAAACATGGATTAGTATTACCCTTCGGAGTGATTATTGACTGAGTTATCCATATATCTATAAGGTTTCATGATAGTGCTTACATGGTATTCTGCTGTTGACCTTAACAAAGGAGAGAATGCATAAAAATTTATTTTATTCAGCAGGAAAATTGTCTTTGGAAAGTACTGTATTCTTACGGTGCTTTATTTTTAAAGTTCTGTAAGAATGTATAAATTCACATATTTAAAAAAATAATAAAATGTGCTGTTAAATCCTAACTTCTTTGGTAGGCAGGTCATGTAATTAATTTTCTAAATACATTAGAAGTATGTATGTTATGTGAAATGAGCCATTACATCATGTTTCATAAGTTTGTGAAAACTGGCCTTATAGAATCCAATAGCAACCTTTTTGATATCTTAACTGAGACAAGAAGTTCATCCCACATGCAAAGTCTCTGTGTAAATCAGCTGATTTCAATCTTCTGTTCACAGAAGACGTCTGAGTCCCTGAGATGGAATAAGGGCAGTAAAAGTCTAAGTAGCATGCGCACTCATTTTTAGTTATTTCTTCAAAACTTACAGCTGCTGTCCGGTCCACCTCACAGCGGCTACTCAGAATGAAACAAGCTTCAGCATCATCCATCCTAGAAGTGGGGAGAGACAAGCCTGTTACATACCAACAAAATAGTTCAGTGGACTTGTGTTTCACAGTTTATAGTCTTGTACGCTTATAAAAAGAGAATACAGAGGAAGTTTAGTCTGTCTGTTCTCATGCATTATCTGAATGTCAGCAGCAGTCACCTTGTGCAGTAATTCACGGTGTACCAGGACTTCTTGACTAGGTTCCGGGAAACTTTCTTTCCCTGATGCCAGAAGCTGTGCCAAAGTAACAAAAGCAGAGTGGCCTCAAACCAAGTTGATTTGCACAATAAATATTTATCTGCCATGAGTATAAAAGGTGAATAAACAGTACCAGTCTTTATAGTGTGTAAGGGTATGACATGTACAAGTTGTTATTGATAAGAATGAATGACACGGGGCAGATAACTTAACATAGACTTGTCTTGCCTAGTGATAGTAGAAAGGTCGATAGATGTACTAGAATAATGCATTTGGGATAAATAACAAACATTTCAGTGCAGGTATGCATTAAAGGAATTAACTGTTTTCAGATTGTGGTCTCTTTGACAACTTTTAATGCCCAATTGTTTGCTAGTGGGTACGACTGGTTATGTAATAAAAAGAGTGGTTATGGAAGTGCAGAGAAAAACTGTCTGACTCGAGGTTTCATCAAAGTTTCCTTTTCCTCTCTTGCCTCAGATTTTTATATCCTTCTCCACTGAGTCCTAGTACGTGGAAATAAAGAAATAAGGACTTGGTTGACCTCCTTGGGAAAAGCGGACGTTCTGGGCAAAGAGGCACAGGTATGATCAGAATGCATTTCCTGAGAAGGCAAAAAGTGAGACAGAAGCTGGGAGAAATGAACAGGCACTCTCTGCTCACTACAGCAACTCTGGAGTCTGGAATGGGACCTGAGATTCCTAAATCTTTGGTTTCTCTGCTGCTAGAAAATGGAACTGATGGTTGTTAGTAACAGTTTAGACAATTGGGACCCTAGGCTGAGACTGAGAGCCCATTCTTTTAGGTATTATATAAACATAGAACAAAAATACAGTCCTTTTCATATAAGCACCAAGTGACATGACAAAGGGCAACAAAAGTATTTGCAAACATGAGAAGCAGGAAGAAATGGTATGACAATACCTGAATATAAAAATTATCATGGTAGAAAGCAGTCTCACTAGATATCAGAGCAGAGAACTGTCTGAAGAGAGGATGTGATGGAGAATACTGGGCTTACTTTACAGATGTTTCTGAGAAATTCATCCTAGATTGAAGGGACAGCATTGGGTGAAATCATGAGACTTGTATGCTGATGAGCAGTGTAAGTATCAATGTGATTCCTTGTGACAGAATTAGTTCTGTTTCTTTTGTTAAAGCTGAGCACATGAACACTGTTCAGAGAACACCAAAAGTTTGCACAGTGAAGCTCTTGAAGGAAGCAAGACAAATATAATGTGTTTAAATGCAAATTGTGTACTAGGGTATATAAAGAAAAATACAGTATAGTTAACTATTTACTACTTATGCAGTCAGCCAACTTTTGGTATTCCCTTACTTTTTGGTGTGACTTTTATCATGTTATTTTGACATTGCATTTCAGGTATAACATATGTATAATTTTTGATAATTAGACACTTGCATATTTTGGTGGTGGTGGTAGTAACCATTAGTTTATTTATAAGAAGAAGTTTACCACGTGCCTTGTTATCTTCTCAGTACACTATGTTCTCATTAAAAAGAAACACAGCAAATGTCTTAGGCACTGAGTTATATTTCATATTAAATGTTCTATTAAATTCCCACTATGCTGCTTCTCTCAGGAGAGGCTGAAAATTATTCTCTGACAGGTACATTCAATTATACGTGCTGCAGGAAAAAGCACAGGTCCACAGCTGACTACCTCCAGGTTATCATAAGTGAAATGCAAGATTATCTTTATGGAGCAGCCTAATTTTTCCTTTCTAATGTGTAGAACAAGCTACCAGCTATATCCCCACAGGAATTCCTTCTTGAAATCAGGAAGAAAGAAAGAAGAAAGGAAAAAACAAAACAAAACAAAAACACCCAACCCAAACACCTCTCTCTAAAAGAAAATTCTTAATCCTGAAAAAAAGATTTATTGAATTTTCAAATTTTAAACAGATTTTGCAGTAACTGTTTACTCAGTGGCAGAAATCTGAGAAAGTAACACCATTCACTAGACTGCTCACAGATTAAGTTATTGGAAATAACTCCCCTGGGGTGAAGAAGGCTGAATGACACAAATACTCAGACAGGCATTGGCTTAAATTTAGGTATCTATATTAGTTGCTAAATAAATTCTTATAAAGAGCAACACATATAGTGAAATCAGTTATTTGCCAAGAATCACCTTTCTCTCTCTTTGGAGAGTTTAAAGAGACAATCTTCCTACATTAATTCCACTGTGAATTCCATCACACCTTCTACACCTTCTAGTGATTGGGCAATAATGGGGGGAGTGGGGTGCGGTTAGCAATTGTGACTGAAGTGTTTTGATTAATGTCATTCACTATTAACTGGCAGAGTGGATTTTGTAGAAGTGGTGAAAGTATGTGGTAAGAGGAAGGTCCTGAAAGAAAGGTATATGGAGGTATAGTAGAGGAGTTGATTATACTACCGGGCTGAACTTAGAAAGAAAACAAAACTGTACAATGGGTTCAAACTGTGACAGTTAATTTTGTTTACTTTTTTTCCCCTTCAGTTGGTCAGGAGAACTAGCATCACATTTACCATCTTTGCTCAATGGACAAAAACAAAATCTAGCAGTTTTGGAATTTACAGTGCTGCTTTTTCAGAAGAAATCACAGGCACACTGTTTCAATACCTTTAAAAATTGAGAAGTAAAGACAGTGAAGAAAATTTAGGTCAAATGAAAGAACTTACAAATATTTTCCTTTAATAATTTCAGATATTAAGAAAAACAAATTATATCACAAAGAGCCTTGCCTTCTAAATACACATGCTTTCATTGTAGCACAACTTTTGTTTGTCAAACTTATTTATAGAACAGTATGAGTTGAAACAAAAGTAAAAATCAAGATTGATCAGTTTTTGCCTACTTAGCTCTCAACAGGTCTTGATCTTTTAGTGCTGAGCCTTGCAGATAGATAACTCTTTGGGACCACATTGGGATTTGTAACACCCTTCGGACCTGAGCATCCATCTCAGTAGGACACAAAATAACGACATAATAGTCCTGTCAAAAACATAAGGGGGAATAGTCATGTTATTTTTTTTATGTTACCATCTTCTGCTGCTAGAGAATGAGTCAACAGAGACTCAGGATGTTCAAAAATGTCGCTGATAATTCCCAAAATTAACTGACAAAAGTTATTTCAATACACATTTTAAATGTTGAGTTATTTAATAAAAATGGCTGGACAGTTGTCAACTGCTCACAAAAGACTCCAGGGTGACAACTAAAGTCCATTTAGGAACTTTTTTGCTCCCACATGAGCATGTTTTTGGGGTTTTTTTTTTAAGAGATCACTTAGATTTCTGTCATTCTAGCTGGAAAATGTAGGAAGTTTTTCACAAAAAGGATTTTTTTCCTTTTCCTTAATGGCCAGATCCAAACTCTTGTTGCCTGTGCTACAGAAAGTCCTTGTTAGGAAAAATAAGGCTGCTCTGAAGTATACTTGTTTGTACATGTGAAAAAGAAAGATAAATGAAATATGAGAGGAGAGGCTTGTCATCGAAGTCTTCCTTAGTGCATACAGACTTTTACAGAAAGCTTGGTGCACTGGGTGCAGTGCACCATCTATATCTTTCACCTTCCCATTTCAGCTGTGAAGGGAATGTATATAAGCTCTTTTAGGCTACAGAAGCAGCATTAGGACTTTTCTTCTTTGTCTTCAGTGTATTGCAGGGCCTGACTTGTTCAGGCTAGTTAACTAAATTTTGGATTTCAATGTGTTTGCATCTAGAAAGAACTGGATTTCTTTGTTTTTTTGCTTATGCCTCTTACTAGCTAATTATTTTGGTGAGTATTTTGGATTTGGGATTTGTCAATTGCTGCTCAGCAACTTGTAGATTGTATTTTTGTGATTTTTTTGCACTAGTTAATGAAACATGGTACCACAGGTAACTTAGTAAAAGACATAAAGATATAATAAAAGAAATGGTCTGTAGCAAAGCTAATTATAATTAATCAAAATTGCTATCCCATATAAATAAGCTTTTATATGATCAAAACAAGTGATATGACATCTGTTTGCATTAGCTAGGGAATATATGTACACTAAAAAAAATCTCTTGTGTGTAATCTTTCAGGGTCTTCGTCCTTTTAAGCATGCCTATTTATTTCTTAATGTCGACAACTTCAAAAGGATCTCATCTTCCTAATGGTGACGAAAAAATAAAGCAAAATGCAAAACCCAAAAGATGCATTGACTTGTGAGGACTTTTAGATCCAGTCCCAAAACAACAGGAAAAAATAATTTGAGGAGTTTGGGGTAGAATAGAAGGAATTTGCACGAAAATATCTGTTTCTGAAAGATCTGGCATAATTCAACAAGACAGTATTTATGTCTATTTAGTCTGTTTACCTCAATTTAAAATTAATGTCTCCATACTGTATCTCAGCTGCTTATTGCAATTACAGATTCCCAATTCAGTCAGCTATTCCCAAATTCAGTTTTACAAATTAACAACTATTTCAGAAGGCTGTCTACAACAAATCAGCGGTTTGAGGTTTTGTTGTTGTTTTTTTTTCCACTCTAAGTACCTGCAATCTGGGATGAGCATAGAATTCATTTAAGAAATCCATAAGTAAGTCAATCTTCAGAGAGCTTACACACAGCACAACATGTTTTTCTGTCTGAGCTCTGTGTCGACTGTAGTTACCACCGGACTTTTGTCTCTCCATCCACAAATACGCCAGCTGTTCAAACTGCAAGAGATGACAATTGTCAGTGAAATACAGACAAGCTGATGTGCAGCACAACTGTACCAGCTTAACAACTGTATCAACTTAACAATGCATCATTGATCTCATGCCTCTATGAAAAGCTGACCTTAGCCCACAATGTCTTTTTCTTTGTAAAAACTTCTCTAGTAAGTGGACAAGAAGAGTGTAGGGTGATAGAAAAACATGGCATAGAGCCAGTCTCTACCACACACAACTAGCAAGGTAAATCCATTAAAATATAATGAGATTGCAGTAAATCTCAAGATTCAGGAAAAGAATGGAGGCTATACCTTATTTCCTTTATTTATTTTATACCTCTGACCTCTCTTTTTCCAGTGCCATGTGACATAAATGCTTCCCCCAAATATAAGATTAAATTTTCACACAATTAAGTGTATACTGTAAGTACAGATACTTGGATAGAAGCACTATTTTACTTAGTTTAGGCAATAACTCAGAAATTCTATAATGTTCTGAAGGTGACCTTCTGTATACTCTCTTATCTGTCTCATAAATTTAGATACAACTTAAATTCACAGCAGCTGTTAATACAGTAAGTTTGCCTTTCCCAGCTAAACAATATATCCAAGCTAACAGTAAACATTGCTTTATTAGTCTGAATCCTTTGAAGAGCATTCAACAATCGATGCCATTGTAACGTGTAATCAAACATACAAACACCATTTCAAAAGTTCTTGTAAGTAATATGCATTTAATACTGGGTTCAATGTAACTATATATCTGTGTGATAACTGCTTTTTCTCATCCCTTTTCAACTAATGGAGAGACTGAATCGTGAATAATAATTGATTGCATATCATAGCAGGACAAAAACTCAGGAGAGAATGCCTCCCACATTCCGTGTATGGAAAACTATATTAAACCTCATTATTACCACAAAGCTATAAAATAAAGTAGCTAATAATAGATAAATTTATGTGAAAGGGCAGTAGATTCCAGGTTCTTTACTGCAGCATTCTTATGCCTGAAGTGTCTATCAAAACTACATGAAAGATGCAATTTCTATTTCCTAGGAAATTCCAGATTTCTTAAACAAAGCATATTTTAGTTTTTGCTAGAATATATATTTTACTAAATTTCCACTGAATGGGAATGTAATTCTGGTAGTGCATGTGTCTGTGTATGCAGCCATTAAATATTTAGGCATAACTAAAATGTTCAAATACTTTCAAGAAAATTAATGCTGAAAGCTTGAGCTTCCAACCTCATGAGGTTTCTGTGTTGCCTGTTCACAGTGAGATTTAGTTCCCTGTGAAAGAGGCAGAGTCTGGATACCACAGCTGTGCAAGAACCTTCAGAGCTTCTTGGTCTAGCAGCTCTGCTATGAGCTTTGATAAGCATGGACGATGCCTTTCTACATCCCTTTTTGTGGCAGAAGGTCTGGGTGATCACCAAGTGTGGAACAGCTAATAACTTGGCAGGGCTTCCTATGTAATCTCAGGGTTTCTGTCATCAAGCCTCATCTAATGAGCTGAGAAATGTTTGGTACACATTTAATGAAACTGATTGACTCCTTGAAATACTTGGATTTTCATAAATCAGCCTTTTACTGTTGAAACCATTAGAAATCCTAAACTTAAATAGGTACCAAAAATTCCCGCCTGTGCTGTTGGCTCTGTGTGTGTGTACTGCCATACACAGCTGTGAAGTCAATTTGCTTGAGTTGCAGATTTAATGAGATTTTTTCAAGTTAGCACTGAGCTGTAAGAGTGAGAGAGGAAGTGGAGAGACCAAGATTAGAAACAGGGAGAGCCTGCAGAGGAAATACTATACTCATAAAGAAAGTGCTGGCTACTGTTGTTTGGTGGTTTTCGGGTTTTTTTGTTTGTTTTCTAAATTGCTCCATTAACAACAAACCCATCTCTCAGGATGAGGGAAGGGGTCTGTGCTACACGACAGGAACAGAAAGCTTTCAACAGCACTTGAAAACTGTTATTTGTGTTCTGGTTTTTAGTAAAAATCTAGACTATAGGAGAACAAAGAAAAAAGGAAGGAAAAAACCAGAATAGGAGTTACAGAACATGGTTATTTCTTCTGACATTTTATATGCAATAATAATAGCAACAATAAATTATTTCAGTTATTATTTTCTTTTAAAAACAGTTCTAAAGAGAAGAAAAATCCACATTTACCTGTATGGGCAACACCACAAGAGCAACACAGATCATAATGACAACAAGCAGCTTTGAAGGCCATATCCTGGGTGTAACATCCCCAAAGCCCACAGTGGAAAATGTCACTATGCAGAAATAAAGGGAGTCAAAGAGAGTCAGCCTGTTTCCTGCTCGTTCCAGATGCTGAATTCCACAAATACTATATAGAAAAGAATGAATAAAGACACGAAAAATAAAAACTGTACTTTGGGTCAGTTCAAGTTTGATGATTATATGCGCAAAGAACTACATATTTTCAAAATTCATAAATTACTTAGCAAAGACATTTTTTCAAAGAGTAAAAATTAGTATCAAACCAGAAGTGTATTATTAATATAATTTTCAAATGTCATTTGTCATAATAGAAACTCATATTTTGATTATTTCAACATGATAGTCACTACTTTGTTGCTAGTTTTTGCTTAGTGGCTGTTGTGAGGGAGAGCTGGTATATAGAACATCATGGATTGATGCAATTCCTTTCTAAACCAGAACAAAACAGATGGTGTATAGTTGCCACCATTCAGAATTTTTTATAAACATGTTTTAACTTTTTCAGGGAGAGTTTGCTGGTATGGCCAAGAAAATGTACATACTGCTTTCTTTAAATCTATTGCTCTTTATGGTGGTCTCTGTCCCTTTCTGTGGCAAGAGTTACTAGCATGAACTAGTTATGAGCGTACGTGTTGCATATTAGAAGGATGACGTTGGTACAAATAGGTACTGACTGTCTAGAATAAACTGAATGTGAGAATTGCAGACTATCGAATTGTCAGAGGAATAAGCATCCAGGGTCAGCCTTCAGTGGAAGATGCCAACTGATATGAAGATTCAGCTGGCTAAAAGTACAGAATACAAATATAAGGCTTGGTAGCAGATAGCAAAACAAATGAAGTTAATTCCTTCTAGTCACACACTCCTGTGCACAAGTAAATGGTAGCCCAGTTTAACTGGTAATTTCTCTTGTAATCAGCATGATGTGCTTTTGGTTTTGAGCAGCAGTATGAGAATCTGTGCACAGGTCTTACTGCTACTTCATATGTCGCAGATTTTAAAAATATTTCACTTTGAAAAAATATACCATGATAGAGCCTCCCAAGCTTAAAATACAATCTTCCCTGATACAGCAGAATTACTTAGATCAGTTCAGGCTTTTAAATTGTATTCACCTACATGAAGAAAATCAATGTGTGAAACACCCTGAATAGTGTTTTTTTCCCTTGGAGTTAGTGCAATGATTTCTCCTTGGAGAATTAGAGAGATAACTGATAAATAATATCACATTCCATAGTAATTATTCTAGAACATACCAAAGATGATTTCTTCATATATAGTATCCAGAAGGTAATAGTCACTCATTAATATCTACCAAGGTAAGATCTTTGCATCACCAGGGAGACCCTGTGTTTATAACAGCTTTAACAGTTGTTCTTCTGTTCTCTGTTCTGTTCTCCAAAAATAATTTAGCTGTGGGCAGTGGCATTTCCAGAACATATGGATCAAATTCCCAGTTTCCTTTTCACAGTTCTAGCATTTGTAGTTTTCACACATCTCAAAATGTTCTAAAAAAATGTTCTTAAAAGGATAGAGGGCTTTTTTTTCCTCCTGTTGTTTGCATAAGTTTCATACTTCCGTCAGAACTGATTTTTCTACATTCTACCCAATTTGTCCCACATTTTTCACTGGAGTTGTAATCTAGATCTTCCATAATTTCACTATGTTCCCAAATTGCTGCTTTTTTTTTTTTTCTTTTTTTTTTTCTTTTTTTTTTGACAAAAACAGTAATTATATTTTTGACCCTGAGAATATTAACAGAAGGACTGAAAGGAAGTTTTCTCTGGTCTCAGACATGGAGTATGCTGTAGAGGCATCCAAGTATGAAAAAAGAAGCTATTTTAATATCATTATTCACCTAAGTTATATGTAATTTAAAAGCAGAATGGTAATGGGTTTTTAATTCTTCATTGTTATTATTCCTGATCATCTTGATGCAATTTCTGCTCTTCAGTTGTCTTTTGTGGGTACATCTCACATAACCTTGACTTCAGGAATTAAGGTCATAAGGCCCAGGAAAGCAGCAATATACAGTGATATGGCTCCTACAGAGCAGAACTATTACACCACTGCACTGTGTGTTAAACATCTGCAGATGGGTTTGTACTGAAGCATAGTGCATGATCCTATCACTGGTAGAAATGTATTTTCTCTGATGCTGGTGCTTGTGAAATTGCTTGGTGTTTGTATATGCAAGGGTCAGTTATACCCTTTGTATTTAACTGGATGGATTAAAATGTAAAAAAAAAAAAAAAAGGTAAAGGTACCCTAGGAGTTTTTTCACATTTTTAAGGCATAAGAATTTTTTCTAGGAAATCTCAAATCTTGATGAAGGAGATATTTTATTTACTATTATTTTTTTAATGAACTTTCTGTAGCCAGCCCACCCAATCATACTTTAGCTTAACTAAAACAAGTTCACGTATCGCAAACCATTTCAGCCTTTTCTAAGTGAACAGTAACATTGCCACTGAATTTAGCGAGACCAAGATTTCATTTTATCAGATGTACTCCTTATAGTCACATATATTCCTATTCCTTGAAGCCATCAAAATAATTTTGTGCCTGATCCAAAACGTTGTGGATTTAAGCTGTTTCTTGTTGAACTTGGTGGGCATGAGCCAGAGCTTCTCACATTTAGTTAACAGTATTAAAGTCAGTAAGATATGGGAGCTATTTCTTCTCTGCCAAAGCAGAAACTTGGCTCTTCTAGCAACTCATTGAACAAATCAATTTATTTCCTCAAAATTATTTGCACCTTACTTGCAGTTCTACCAAACTGTACTTGAAGCTCTAACCCTGAAAACAAAGGAATGATAAATCCAAAATTAGGTTACCAAGTCTTGATTTTACCAGGTGCTTTGCTGCTCTGCCTTTTGTTTTTATTAGAGCCAGAGATCACAAAACTGCACACAAACTTGGCTTTCAAGAGACAACTTTATGGGAGTCTAATTACCAAATGAAATATTACATCTTTTACTCTTCCCTCAAGATTATACTTTAATCTCATAACCAGTGTCTGTAAAAAACACTGTTCAGCATCTACAGCATTGATTTGGGCTACCTGATTGCACCGCATAGTATATGCAGTGTAACATTACTGGCTGTCTATGAAGTCAAGCCTACACGGATTAGTTACTCCACTCCCCACAACCTAGTGACATCTTTTAATATAACCTAATTCTTTATATGAATGGCAGTATCAAGTTCTTTTTTTTTCTTGTAAATTAAGTGTTAAGCATTGTTTTTAAAAGATGCATTAATACTGCATGTACCAGTACAGATAGCATACATTTTTGCCTGCTTTCTCATATTTCTTATAGGGCAACAAAGATGATGAAGGGAGTGGAGCATCTCCCTTATGAGGAAAGGCTGAGGGAGCTGGGGCGCTTTAGTTTGGAGGAGACTGAGGAGTGACCTCATTAATGTTCACAGATATATAAAGGCTGAGTGTCACGTGGATGTAGCCAGGCTTTTCTCAGTGACAACCAGTGACAGGACAAGGGGTAATGGGTTCAAACTGGAACACAAAAGGCTCCACTTAAATTTGAGAACAAACTTCTTCTTAGTAAGGATGACAGAGCACTGGAACAGGCTGCCCAGGGAGGTTGTGGAGTCTCCTTCTCTGCAGACATTCAAAACCTGCCTGGACACCTTCCTGTGTAAGCTCATCTAGGTGTTCCTGCTCCGGCAGGGGGATTGGGCTAGATGATCTTTCGAAGTCCCTTCCAATCCCTAACATTCTGTCATTCTGTGATTTCCTGACATAATGAAATATATGGTAACTTAGACTTCATCTTTTAGCTGTTTTGATATTTTACAGTGACATAATGAAATATATGGTAACTTAGACTTCATCTTTTAGCTGTTTTGATATTTTACAATGGTATTTTTATTTCCTTATTCTTGTTTGCTTCCTCCTCCTCTTTCATCCCATGAAGAATCAGTAATTTACCTGGTCATCCCTGGACAAACATAATGATTTCAAGTAGGAGAGGAATGTTCAGCAAAGGCAATGCTCACACCAAATTGTTCATGTGGAGAAAATAAACCACTGTAATAATAAGTACACAGAAACTGCCTAATTAAAGCTTAGGGCCCAACTCAGCACCTTCTATACCAATTTTAGGTTTCCTGTAAATCCAGCAAATGTGTCTTTTCATAGCAGATCTAAGTGAGCAGTTACAGTAACACAAAATTGGTTTAATGGAGTAGATTAGTGTTTAAAAAAGCCACAGAAAACCAAACCACAGGTCTGCTAAAGCAAAAGTAGTATCAGAAAATTTATTACAAGCTTATGGAGAACAGAAGTGTGATTTTAAACACTCTGCTACCACTCCACTTATAAAAACAAAAAGTGAAGATAGTAACATGTAATCTCTGAAGACTAGTCATGTTTAGTTTAGGTAGCATTTCAACTTTTGAGAGTTCAATCTTTGTTTTACTGGAAGTCGTCTTTCTAATTCCAGGAATCTTTGTTTGTTTGACTATTTTATGTGCCAAAACTAACTTCTCTTTGTAAATAATCTGTCTCCACATGCCGTACATAAGTAAACGCTGTGGAGTAAAATAACCCCTGAGATTGTCGGATTGTCATGTTTCAGTAGCATATTGATAGCAATTTGCAAGTATTGTATATTACCTGTCCTTGATCAGAATCTTATATTGGTTAATTTCATATTGATTTGTATTTTAATTTGTCATTGTTGCCAAACATGTTTGATTTCTGCCTTTTTTTTTTTTTTTTTTACTTTTAGACAAAATTATTGTTTGGGGGTACAATCTCTTGAGGTCTAAAATGTACCAGAGGCTGACGCCAAAAATTGGAGATACTTAGTTGTCTTCAGAATTAACTAGCATCTAATAGCATTTTAATTGGACTTTAACTTTGAGCTTCAACTTGTATAAATACTTTGTTGTGTTTTAAGTAGCTAGCTGCAGGGACTAGCTAATTAATATGTTGAAATCAATGGGGATTAATTTTGTTGGGTTCAGTGATATTCTGTGGTATAGGTTCAGAATTATGCGATACAGAAGTTATATCTGAAATAACTCAGAAATACAGCAATTCTGCATATTAAGTGTTCCCAGTAGTTTTTCACACCCACAACTCTTCAAAGGTTCCACATATCCTACCACAGGATGGTGATGTTGGAACAAATTACATATTAAATTACAATTATTTGATTGGTCTGTACTGCCAATTGCTGTTTGTATTATTTTAAAAATCTTCTGATGCTACTGTCAGTGACTTTTTTTTCTTTATGAGAAAAATTAGAATGAACCATCAGTCAGCAAAATTTTTGATAGACCATCAGGTGTAGCAAATATGTATGGGTAAAATTCAAACACCATGAAATACTGAAAATGACGACCATGTTAGCTTTTCAGGCATGGTCAGGCATTTGTGAAATATTTTACCACTACAGTGGCTGTAACTATGTGCTTAAGGAAATAAAGATTTGGAAGAGTTCACCCAAGATGGTTAAAGAAATTTCCTCAGTATTTACACCAAAAATAAAATGTGGCCATAGAACCGTTCATACTTAAGTCTCACTCCAGGCAGTACGTATTATCTCTTAGAAGTCTGATAAACGCATAAAAGTTCTGCTTGAAATTGGCAAAAGGTGCACACAACTTGCCAAAGTTGTTAATATTAAGCTGGTGCCAGTCTCAATTCCTTGAAATGAAAGTGATGTTAGGGCTAATGCGGTACCTGGAGAATGCCTTGCTTTGTACAGAGGCAAACAGTTTTTCCTACTGGAAGTTGTCTCTGTGGGATGTTCTGTCTTCTTTAGGGCACGAATGTAATGCCAGATGCAGTTTTGTCTGATATTTTAAAACTAGACATTATTGGAAAAGCAGTTCTCAGTGCTTGTAAAATTAGATAATAGAATCATAAAACACTCAGTTTACACCTCACAAAACTCTGTGTTGAATACTGATATAACTAGAATGACATTAAAGTGGCTTTTTTTTCATTCACTATACCAGATACATATGGAAATATTGTATGTTGTTTTCTGAATGATAATATATGTCTTCTGAATTTTAATTATTTTCTTCCTATGAGACACTACTGACCCGTGTAGTCTTGGCCTACAAAAGGTGAAGGTGTTGCTGAGCACTTTACCCATGACCTAGAAACCTAATGATCTCTGGCAGAACCTCAGGTTCTTATGTAAATAATGAAGAATAGGCAAAGAACAAAGGATGAGTGAAGAGACAATAAAAAAATACTCTGACCAATAATAAAATGTCTATCCTGTTCAAATGCCCTGAAGCTGAGGTTCTAAGTTGATGAAAACCAAATGCTTCCATATTTTTCAAACCCTGTGATGCTTTCTCAGGTCTTTTCTAATACATGTTTTATTCCAAACATTTATTTTCTGGAAATCAATTTTCTGTAAACAGCATTAAAATAGAAAAAAAAATGACTAGTTTAAGTAGATATGCCATTTCCAAAATGTTAAAATGACTGAATCTGATACAACATATCATGTATCATATATCAAATTTAAGAATTACAATGAGAAGTTCCAATTTGCTCCTTTCATTCCATATAGGTGGCCTAAATCTGCAGAAATAACCGAATTCCAGGACATACAAATGATTCATTGCATACAAGGCAGTGAAAGGAATGTGGGAGAAATACTGATTGGAAAGATGAAGGTTTTTATGCTGCCTTTAAAGTAAGTCAGTAGAGAAATACACTTGCTATTCTTAGTTGGTAACAAATGATCCTATGAATACAGTAGATCATGCTAATATGTTTTCAGTGACTGGGCAAAAAAAAAAAAGATACTGGTGGACATTGTGGCTTTTTAATATTCAAGGGCAAAGTTAATGTTACAACAAGTATCTCAGGTATTTTTGTAACTCTAATGCCTCTTCATCAGACAGTCCAATGTAAATCTTTCTGGTTTTCCAGGATATTTCCTTTTCAGAGGCTGGCATATGTTGTCATATAACACTTTCCATTTTTTTCAGAATCAAGTGTAGGGAAGGAAAGGACTCAGATTACTTCACCAGGCTTTGAATCAAGCTCTTCGGCTCTGTGGGACTTTGAATAAAGCTGAGGTAGGGCTGCAGAACTCTTTCTTTCACTACACAGCAATCCTAACATATCAGAAATGAATTCTGAATTTCTCTTCAGCTGGAAAGGTCACCTCTTCCTGTATTACATTGCATTGTTATCCTAAATAGTGGTGTTTGATGATATCATTAATGTCTACCCATAGTGTCTAATATAAGCATTTTCCTTCCCCAAAGTTCAGCATGTTATATGCAGCTCATGTTTGCAAAATCTCAACTTATAAAAATAAACTTCCACTAGTAAGCCATGTGACTTCCAGAAACTGCAGAACATCTTGTTAAGCAGAACGGGATATTATGAAATGACCAACTGTATATAAATATTTGTTGAAACTGAGTGAGAACCTTTCTACTTCTGCTACCGAGTTTTGTGAAATAAGAAGTGGAGCTGCAATAAAACAACTGTGGTCATCGAGACTGCACAAGTAGAGTCCCACTGTGGGCAGCATTCAGCTCAGTGTATTTCCATAAAGACGTCTGTGCATACTTCAGTCCAAAGAACTATCTGTATTTTTGTAGGCCTTCAGTCTGGCCCAGAGCTTTGATGGTAAACAAGGTAACCCCTGGCATTCCAACTCCAGTGCATCAGTGCTGGTTCAGATGAGAGCATGCTGGGTCTGAGGTTTTGGACTGCTCACAGGAATCAGTGATTATTCAGAAAAAGAATCATGCAGTCAGTACTTCAAACACCAGATACTCTTCACCCGCAGGGTGTTACAGAATAAGGTAATATTACATACCTGTCCTTTCATAGAAAAAATAACTAAGTAATCCATTTATAGTATTCAGAAATTATATGTGTTGTGCTGGAAAATTCAAATGCTAAATTCTTATTTAATACACCCGATATATTATGCTTTGGAACATTATGCTTAATGTTTCTTACAATGGTTTTGAAACACTCCTCAGGGTATAACAGTTGTTATGCAAACCACCCACAGTCCCTCGATCAAACTGAATTAACAATTGAAAGATTTGTTATCTGAGTATTTGTTAAATGTGCGTAAGAAGCAACTAACCCACTGTGTAGAATCAGGATAGGAATTAAAGACAGAGGTATTGATTTATGACCAGATAGACATACATTTCATTTTCTAGTGACAGAACGCAGTCCACAGTATTCTCTTAGCACAAGTAATAAAAATCCCTATAAATATGAAGGAAACTTAAAAAACATAACCTAGCTCAATGACTGTGTTTGGATATCTGTCTGAACCTAAGTTTGTTTTGAGGTAACACATAAAAAATTATATTGAATTTCCAAAGCCTGGTATCGTATCACAGCCACTACAGAAGTAAATTATGTACTTGCCAGATTTTAATCATGCTAAACTTGGATTTTAATCATCAGACTGTCAGGAAAAAAAACCCTGAATCATAGCAGGTTGGCTAAGAGAAGCCAATAGTAATCAAGAAATTTAAACTTGATCTTTTAAAACTCCGAGATCGGGTATATCTACTATGGAAGCATTACTTTTTGTCTTTTTTATTACTTGCTCCTTTTTGAAGGAAGTAATCATTATTGGTCAGATTGCTACTGGAGAGATGGAAGGTCTAACATTATAATCATCCTCTATGACTGTGAATTCAAACCCACATCCTGTTTCTTTCCTCTTTACGACAGTGATAGAGATTGTAAGAAGAGGCAAAAGATTCTCAAGTTGGATGAAGTTTCTAAAAGGACCGACATGGAAAAAATGGCCAGCATCCATATTGGATTAGGCAGAAGACTCCTCTAATTCAGTGTTCTGCTTCTACTGAGTGAGGTAACAGATTTTAATGAAAGAATAAACAAAACCAGTATGGAAAGATTCTCCCCTGAAATGCTCTGCCTGCAAAAGAACTTGTAATAATAATTCAGTATGCATACCTTAGTTGTGGCCCAAGAGCAGACTTTCTCTGATGGAGGCTGTCAGCTCTGTGTCCATCCCAGCCTTGGTATGCTTTCTCTCACACACATTTATTTGCTATAAACAAGCCTGCAGTTCCTGACCCTAAAGAATCCTCTCTAATGTTCACATATATTCTGTACTAAAGCCTTCTACGATAAGAGCATTTCCAGATCTCACTGAAACGTGTAGTATCTTTCAATGCCTGGAAAATCCAAGACACCAATATTCCTTTATGGCAGCTTATTCAGTTTCTGCAGCTCCCTGTGTGCATCTACAGTGGTAGAACACTTTAGCTTCAGGCTATTTGGGTAGCTTGTCCGTAACATATCTAGTTTACCAAATTTTTTATTCCCATATAACTAGGTCATGGAATTAAATAATGTTTAGGAAGAGAGTTGATTAAATACGATTTTACAAACACTCAAGGCAGTATCAGTCTTAAATGATTTACAACCTTACAACTGATACAGCATTATGATATAGTCTATAAACTACTGCTAATATGATTTTATTTTCAACCTAACTCAAGACATAGCATATTTTAGTGACAAATTGATTTAATTTTATTATATTATTAAATATTCATTTTTATCTATCTTACACTCAAAACTTGACAAGTTCTCCTTTCCTAGTTCCTTTCTTTTAGGACAGGTTTTTTGTGGAACAAGATTTTGGAATTTTCCTCCTAGTTTTCCTTCAGTTCTGGTGGTGAAAGTTCTCTCCTTATTGGATTTTTATTTTTTTTTACACTTCCATCCATTTTTACATCCCCTTGACAACTTCTCATTTGTTTGCATTGTGAGTGCAACTCTCTTTTGCTACCCTCATTGCTTTTATTAAAACAACTGCTTTCGGACAACACAAATTACTTTCCTCCAGTTGTAAAGTTATCTTGTTAATAGCATCATAAGAAAAGATTAATTTCTCAGAAATTTACAGATAAGTAATATTAAGAAAGAATGGTCTTTGTTGCACTGCTTATCCTGCTGTGAAACTCAGACCAATAGTAAATACAGGCTGGAGAAAAACAATAGAACATGCACTTGGAAGATTAAAGGGTGAATAAACAGAAGACCCAGACATGTAGGCTGCAAATTGATGAGAAATAACTGTTTCTCATGGCATCTGCTTGCTGTGCTTTAAATAATCTTTCTGAAAAAAAAAAAAAGAGAGGGTCGCAGATATGAAGAGAAGACAGGTGGAACATGATAGACTGGCTTGAACATTTTGAGAAGCCCAAATGAAGACCACTGTGAAATGCTGGAATTATGTAGGAACACAGAGATAGCGATCTGTTGTGCTCCTTCTATTGCACAATGTTTACACTTAAAATGAGGAGTTCATTTTGCAGGTGAATATGTACAGATCAGTGAATGCCAAAGCTTGGTGATAACCTAAATGAAAATGTAATCTACTTTGGTTTGGATTTTATTATTGCACTAATCTTTACCTTTCAAGTAGATGTGTATATTCTTATGAATTAAAGATGGATATTTTAAATAATAGTTCAAGATGCTGAAAAATGAATCTAGGCACATTCTCTAGTATTTTTAACAATAATTGAAACTACCAATGAAAATAACAGCATTGCATATTATTTAAATTATCACAGAATCATAGAATAGATTGGGTTGGAAGGGATCTTCAAAGCTCATGTAGTGCAATCCCCCTGCCATAAGCAGGGACATCTTCACCCAGCTTAGGTTGCTCAGAGCCCCGTCCAGCCTGGCCTGGGATGTCTCCAGGAATGGGGCATCCACTAACTTTCTGGGCAACCCGGCTCAGTGTTCTACCACCCTCACTGTAAAAATTTTCTTCCTCATTATAAAGTTGTGTTTTAAAACTCCCGTATATAAATAATTATATAAACATGTTATTATATTATTTTACATTACATTATATATTACATTATATATTACAGAAGTGGCTCCTTTATGGTTTGAGTTTCTGCTTGGAAACCTAGTAATTCTTCTATTAATAGCAATGAGCCCGAAGACTTGCACACCTCAGAATATCTGTGTCTTGTCTGGTCTGATGAGCAAGCTCCATCATCATTCTTCTCCTGCTCCTCACTGTTAACACTACTGGAGTCTTAATGTTGTTCTCAATGAAATGTTTTGGTTGAGCGAAAAAGCCTGAACTTTACTGTAACTAAAGATCTTTCTGAAAGTCATGGAAGTTTTTATTATTCCATGTGAGTTTTCTTCTTTAGGCCACCTGCTTGGACCAAATGTTTGCTTGAAGAAAAGCCTTTAAATCTAATTTGTTTGGCGAGAAATTCAAATGAGTCTATGTATATAACTCTTTCTAAAAATCAATGAAATCCAAAACCTCACAGGACTGTTCTGATGTGTGAGGTGTGATTGTAAAAATAATTTTGATTGTTAAATAATGGTTTGTGGTAAAATCCCAACCAGTTGCATTCTCAAAATTGCATACTTGATTACACTCATCATTTAAAGGAAGAGCACAGCTTATATCAGGATGACCAAAAACCAGCAGATGTATGAGTGAAGAGGGGACCTGATTCAAGTAGGCAGCAAAATATTATGGGATTAATGATCATAATACTGGAAAGATGAAGGCAGGGAGGGTGAAGAAAGAAGATCACCATGACTACCAGGACTGACAGCACACTACACGGACGGTTAGTCTTTGCTATGTTTTTTCTGGCATATTTTCCCCTTGATTGCTTAGCTGATTGAAAATATTCAGTAGGATTTTATTCTTCCTACATACTCACAGCCTTTAAAATTAGACTTCCACTCTGAATATTCAAGATGAAGTATTTCATGTTTGCCCTAAGGGTGACTGAAACTTTATTTGCTGCATTTTTTTTCTATTTTTAGTTTTAGAATATTAGCTTAGTGAACAAAAAAAGATTGAGTGAAGGAGCACAGTTGAAACATGACTCCCAGTCACTCTTTTTGCCATATTTATCCAATTCTACTAAACGTACATACCTGCCCACATGTAGCTGTGGCCTCTCATCAGTAATTTTATTCTGAACTTCTTCGCGTAAAATATTTGCATTTACTTTGTTTTCACTGCTCGTCATTAATGATAACAAACTTGCAAAATATAGGGCTGTATTTAATTTGTTAATATCATCACACTGCAAACTCAAAACCAAATTAACTACAAGTGCTCATTCTCAGCAGTTGTCTTAGGTTTGTCATAAATGTAAGCCAGTAATAACAGATGTCCTGAAAATATGAAAAGGTAACTCAAAAGTTTACTGGAATGCCATGAAGAGTTTTGTTGTTATACTGCAGAGTTAAGCAATGCAGTAGAGAGCATGTGATTACGAGAGGCCATAATGTACTGGATACCTTTAAACAGCCTCATCTCTTATATGATCTCCTTCTCCTTTTGTAATATATTAGTAAACATACTGCTTTGCTGTGGAATGTAATTATATATGGTATTCTGTGCCCAAAGGAAGGGACAATTTGATTTCATGCCTGTTGTTAAGTTTTCAGTCTGTAAAGTCAACCCACAGTTTGTCCTTAAGTGTCTACTAAGTGAATACCAATTATTTTTTCTTATTGCTGTGACTCAGGCACTTCCACACTAATATACAGTATATATAATTTTTCATAGATATTGCAGAAATGTACAACTTTCACAAACATAAAAAATAGAGCTGTGTTTTTGCAAAGATTGGGAGCATATATTTAACTTTAAGCTTATGTTCTAGTTTGTTTGTAAGTATACAGTTAGACATTATACTGAGGTTGAGAGATAACAAGACTCAATAAAACTTGTTTTAACTTTTTTAGGATAAGTTTCTAATTGCCAATGGAAGTACAAAAAACATTAATCAGAGGGCTGTTTATTTGATTTATACCCTAAATGGATTTTATTAAGAAAGTTCTGCTTTTGGGGGAACTCCAGGAGAATGGAAAGCAATATCTTCTAACAGTGCTAGAAATACAAATTTATTGGAGCTGAGATACCATTTAGAGATTAATCTAACACTCTTTGACATCAATTTGATATTAAGTTACTGTGACCAGGTCAAACAATTGACAGAACTGTGTGTTTCGGTAAAAAATTGTTTTGAATTCCCAATAAATAATCAGAGATTGAATTTACAAGTAATGCTTTTGTAATGAATCATACTGTTAAGTCTTTACTTCCTCTGTTTAAGCTCGGTAACTGATTTTGGCATGTGACAGCATGGGGAATGGGGTCTGTACTGCTCACGGAAAGAATATGACACACAAAGGTGCGTTAGAGGAGTTAGAAGAATCCATGGACATTTAAATTTTAAATGCATTTATCACCCAAATGTGATACTATGTGTGAATGACTATCTATGCCTCTAGTCTTCAGCTGTTCAAAAAACATCTGTCTAAATATTATAGTAATTTCCAATGTATACAGAAGTATACAGAAGAGAAAAAATAGACTTTTTAAAAATTATTTTTAAATCTATTGTAAATGCACTAAAATCCATCTTCTTTTTCGATCATCTCATAACATCTTCCTAGCTCTGCCAAAGCCACCGTCCTTTCAATATTCCATAAAGTTATGCCTCATACAAATAGAGTGTGAGTGAATAATTCCTGGTGTCTAGTGCCAGCTTCTGTTAGTATGGCCAAAGTTTTATCAACATCTTTCTTTACTCTTCCTGATTTCAGAAATACGAACTTTGCTAAACTTCACACCCTTAAAATACAGTTGGAATATGAAACAGACAATAAAAGTGAACAAATCACTGAAGAGTTGTGCTGATCACAAATCAGCATAATGAGTTACTGCTCATCAGAGAACCAGAATAACTGATGGTATCTAATAATACAGTTAAATGTGTTAGCATAAATCACCATAAACGCCAAATTTTAGAAAAGTAAAATAAATAGTTTGTCAGCCTAATGAATCAGTCAATGAAAAAAAAATATATATATATATATGTATATATATATATAAAGTCTGCATGCTAATGACAACTTCCATTTGAGCCAGGAATTGTGAGTGATGATGGTTTGCTGCCAGGCATTGAATTTTAAATGGTGAAGTAACATCCTCAACATAATTAGTCATCTGTTGTTACACATGGCATTCTATTTGCTACTGCCTAAAATGATACAACATTCTCAACGACAGCATGCGAGTATCTGTTATTACTGCAAAGATAAAATGAAATATGTGAAAGGTAATGCCTTCCTCTAATGAAAGAGATGGAAGACAAAGGTTTGTGATATTTTATATATCAAAGTGCCCCTCTAAGGGGACCTTCACCTGCTTTTATGATATCCTCCCAAAACCAAAGCAAAACTTAAGATTTTTGCTACCAATATCATGATAAAGTATTTCACAATACGCAGGCTCTGGTTGGATTCCAGATCTACTTTTAGTCTAACATTTTATTTTACCGAAGTTATTCTTGTCATCCCTTTTCTGAAGGTAACATGCGTATTTTGCATATGTAACATACGCATTTTCACACAATATATCTAGTTACAAGCCTGTGATCCAGCAGCAGGTATATGTGTGCGTGTTCAAGCTTACTGAAGGACCCACATCCTAACGACTTGCGTGCCCATTGAGTTTACCTCCATCACCCCCTGTGTCTCAATCTTAAAAATCTTTTCTCTAATTGCATTTTTTCTGTGGATCTTTTTCAAGTGCTGATACTTTTAAGACGTACATAGCTCTAAAGCATATTGCACAGATTAAAATATGGTAATTGATTTTTGGTAATGAAATATGGTGTTCTGTTTCTCTTTGACATTCCTTATTTGTCCTTGCTCTTTGGATTATCACTTCTAGATTTTCACCAAATCCCCCTTTATTATGTCATGGGGTTCATGTGACAAATACAGAATTATATGTTGTGGCCCCAGTTTTGTCCTTACGTACATCAGTGTGACACAGAAAATTAAAGCAAGCTTTTCTAATTTAATTTTTAATTTCACTAAGACTTAGAGTCATTCCATCTTCTACTATGTCCCTGCAAAAGAACAAGGACAGGATTGCAGTTAGATTAACTTTGAAGAATCCTATGTGTTGCTTTGCATGTGTTGGCAGGCTATAATTAGTTAATACTAGCAGTAGCTTGATTTTATTTATCTCTCACAAAATTCAAAATATGATTCCTAAAGAGAAGATGCTGTGGATATGCAGTCTTTTAGAACTGTATTTCTAACAGTCCAAACACTATATGACTCAAAATCATTTACGTTTTTTCCTCCTTTGGTAATGGTAATTTTTCTTTGATGCCAGAACAACCTTTGCTTGTCATGGTTTCAGGTAACGTTATTACTGTATTACAAGATGTCATGATAATAAGAGCAAAAAAAAAATGTTCTCTCAATGGCATATTCAGAGTGCATAATGTTTTGCAAAATATTGTGTAACCCTCCTAAATATTCTCAATGCATTATTATTGTAAATAATAGCATCATTTGATATCTGTGAGAGTTTTTTACATCATGTGAAATTTATTGGGGAAATACTGAGAAAGAACCTGGGTGACATTTTAACTCCTTCTTGGGCAGAAGTTTGGTTTTGAATCTATTTTTATACCTTACTTAAATACGGATATTCTGAACACTGAATTTTCAGTACCTTCACAGAGCAAAAAAAATTATTAGAAGAGAATGATCATAACTGATTCCCAGACAGAGGCTGGAACTTTTAGAATGGAAAGTAATTTAATGTCTAACTCCCACCAAGAGTAAATGTCTTGCAATCCATGCTGAAAATTCTTCCTAGGATAAATTAAAAATATTGATTTAAACACCACACTACTAGACTGTGAAATTGCCACTGCATTAATTCTCAAAGGATGATTTATCTGACCTATAACATCAAGTTACATACCATATGAAATATTAAATATTGTGTGATACAAACATAGAGAACAAAAAAATGTACATAAGTTTAATTTGTCTTTCAAAATTTTCAATTTAACTTTGCCTACCTTTATCTAAATTCACTTTGGAACTACTGATTTTCAGGTTAATAAATGATCTACAATCTGTGCTAGAAAGTCACAAAGCTTTGAATGTAACTTGGAAAGATCACAAGTACCTGAAGCCCCAGATCATCTTCCAGGGTGCAATAAAACAGAAGAAATATCTCCATCATATTATTTTTTCCTTAAGGAAGAAGGGTTTGCTTGTAAATAATCTGTTGTTGACACTCCATTTTACCAAGGCTTTGTGAAGGGCAGCTTTCTGAGCTACTGTTTAGTCTTTCTGATTACTTTTTATTTTCAAAAGAAGACAAGATGACTACAAATATATCTCTTACACTCAGAAGACAATTTAGACTGAACTCTCTATTCTTTATGACTTTGTTTCACAGACCACAGTAAATAAGCTACTCAAATTATTATTAATTTCACTGGTCTCTGTGTTCAGTTTTAAATGTTCCATTACATCAGTTGTGCAAAGAATTCCCTGCATGTGGCATGGGAAAGATGCTGACCTGATTATTTTAGAAATAACTATGTAAAAACATCTAAAAGGATTAACAAAGGAAATATTATGTCACTACCAAATTAATAACTAAAATAGCATGAAAATCACTGTATAATTTTGTAGGTTTCCATAGAAACCATGTTTGACGGGTAGCCAAAAAGACTTCTGATTAGGCCACCATACTTCTGCTCTCCCTACAATAAACATGAATTCTGTCTGCTTTTCACAAATAACCAGTTTTTCAGTAGCGTAAATCCTTATCCTATACTCTATATGCAGCACCGTTTAACGGCACAAATCACTCATATGCTTTTCTAAGATCTGAACTCTTCAACTTAAACATAAAAATATTTTTTAAAATGTATTATGACAAATACCACACTATCAATCAAATATGGTAATATTTCTGTGTTTTCACAATACAATAGTTGTATAAAAATAAGCAAAGGCATTAATCCAATAAACAAGGTGGATTTTTTGTTACAGTTTTATCATTGTAATATTTCATCACATTTTCTCATCAAGCCTTCTCTAAGGGTTTAGCCCCTAAGGACTAATAACACAGATGTAAGCAAATGATCCCCAGTGCTAGCTAATGTGACAGGGGTGTGGCCCATCCCATAAAACGATATTCCATTAGAAAAGGTAGGAGTTTTATCTGAATTTGCAATCTAAATTGACAACTATTTGTGGCAACACTGTTTTCACAGGCTTCTTACACAGCAGATTTTAGCAAAGCCACCTTAGAAATTTCTATACCTAAGAAAATATAAACTCTGCATACAATATGTTTTTCTCCTACCAAAGTTGATGAAAATATTGTCCTTGTGTTCACGCACACAGTTTTTCCTATAAGTAAATAGTTCAGATAAAATTTAATTAAATGTATAGATTATTTGTTCACAAATAACAAATGGATATTTTATCAAATATTTTGTTATTGACTTCCCAGAGGCTGCACAATCTGTCAAATTTTCCGTAACTTAAGCAAGAGTTAAGGTAGTGTCTGCATTAGACCTCAATTCTAACTGCATATACTTACAGGAAAACTAGCAATACATGCTGCCCTGATTCCAGCAGTTGAGAAGCAGGACAAGGGTAGGGTGGTAGTTGGTTCAAGAGACTTGGAAGGTACAACATGCTACCTGGCCTACTTCTAGATATATTTGTTTATGTTTGGAGAGCACTGCATGGGAATATTTCCTAACAGAAATAGAGATTCTTCATTTGTAACAAAGAAGGCCCTGACAGATCTGCTTTATTTCAGAGAAAGAAAATTGCAACCACTATTATTTTTATACTTTGCAGGATTCTTGAACAGTTGAATAATTTATTTTGGATTATTTATGGTTACTTAGAACTTTCAATAATGTTCTATAATATTCTGGGATTTAAATTCTCCATCTCCTGTTTAGTCTGTTAGATGCTGAGACTTTGTGTGCTATACCACTTTAGAATCTTTGGATTTGATCAAATGAAATAACGAAATTACAGTTTAACTGTGTGCTTTTTTTGAATGCAGAAAATCTCTCTGAGCCATAAACTGAGGTTGGGCCAAGCACTGAGAGTGCTGTACAACAAAACATAACATCGCAGAAAGAACTGTAGACCCAAAAAAACATGTTTTATTCTACATTATATAATCCACCAACACTCTTCAAGTTCATCCTACTAAATGCTAGGCATCTTTCTTGGAGAGCTGCCATTGTAGGCTCCTGATATAATCAACAGAGAAGGGCAGAGAAGCACAGACCTCCATGTGGCAATTTATTTCCCTGCAGATCTGCATCGCCCTCTCAGGTGTCTGTCTGTACTTATGGATTGTAAATGGAACTGGAGCACTGAGATGCCTTGCTTTCTCTAACACTACATAGGATTAATACTTTTTTGTTTGGTGTTTGTTTTGGTTTGGTTTTTGTTTGTTCATTTGTTTTCAGTAACATAGAGTTCCCAGTCTAAAGATCTTGATTTGTCTTGTTTGGACTAGATCATTGTCTGGATCTGTTTTCATCCCTACAAGCAATTTATTCGTACTGTTTCCTTCAGATGAGAATTTTGACTGTGTAATTGATATTTAGGCTACAGAATAGGCATACTACATTTATTAGAATCTGTAAGTCAGTGTGTAGAAACATCCTAATCTGGCGTTGAAAGCACTGAAGGGTAAAAAATGTTAGGATTAACCTCAGTGACCTTTCAATGAAGACATAAGCAAAGTTAGTGCAGGCTTCTTAGTCTTCAGTATGAAAAAAAATAAATGTCCATTTCTAACAGTTTGTAGCCACCTTTTTTTCACAAGCTAATCATTCTACACTGGTGATATATGACTAACACTGATTTAAAAAGCAAAATAACTCTTAATAGATGATTCACTGTGTCACAGAAAGATGCCTGAAATAGTCATTCACTGTTATGTCTTCTTGTACAGTTTACAGAAATAATTAGTATTTCATTTGACAAACAAGTGCAAACACCATTAGCTAAATGACACAACATATACTTTGACTACGTCTGTAACTTTCACTAGAACTCTATCAATAGTAACTGCTGAATGGTCTGTCATATAGGAGTACACATCTTTTTGTGTATGTGTAATTGCTCTGGTTAGAAGGGTACTGAGGTATTTAAAGAAAGAAAAAATCATGGATAGCCTAATCTGACTTTGAAACCAGAAGAAAAGCAACAAATCCCTTTATGCAATCTGTCAACTACAGATACATGGAGTTAGTCTTAGGAATTTATTTATCTGCAAATGAGTTCTACCCCCAGATCCATAAACAATTACTATAAAAACTGAAAGAGTAGAACAAGACAAAAATTCTGTTATGCGATTACCGTTCTGTAATAACATTGAAAATTGTCAGCTGTACACAAAAATACAGAAGGAGCTTTTTCCCACTATATTCTGAGGACAGCTTGAATCATGACATCTAAAATTTGTGAGATTAGCCAATTAGCTGTAAACATTAGATTTTAACTTTTCATCTGAAAGCTTACACCTGAGTTATAAGACATAAGTTGGAATGCACCTACATTTTTAACCACCACTTACAAGGTTCTGTTGTGGAAATGTAACTGATGGGTTTGCTGATGATGCATGAGGCAGAACTTAATTATTTATCTGTGGGTTTTCTGCAGGTTTTCTGCTAGCTATGGGAGAAGTTATTTTGAAAATACTTGCTACATGCAGATAGGAGCAAAGTTGATGAGGAAGAGCTCCTTTTATGCATTTATAATTTGAAATAAAGTTTTCTATAAATATACTGTTTTCTTGCAGGTATTGTACATAATATAGATCCCCAAACTGAACTCTAAAGTAAACTGCTGTTGAGAAAGGCCACCAGTCAAATGGTAACAAATGCAATGCTGTTGCCTACACACTAGAAGAAAAAGTAAAAATGTACTGGGCTTAGACATACAAAATTTTCTCCCTCCATTGTAAGCCACTGGGAGACCAGGAGGTTCAGCCAGCTTCTTGCCCAGGGTCCTGGGTGTGCTGAGGCACCTCTAATGACCGGGACTGAACAGTTCCTCCAGATCTGAGAGGTCAGAATTTCAGTTCCAGCTAGACAGACAGACAGCAAAGGCATGTTCCTGCTCACTGAACTTGCACCCATACAAAGATCAGATATAAGTATCTTCTCATATAAATATCCTCTTACTCTGTAAACTCACGAGCTTTCAGAAAAGATCCTGTAATATACATTCTGCAGCAAAATTGTACTTTCAGAATCATCAGTGGAGACATGTCAGCTCCAATATGCTTGTATGTATCCAGCGACTTTGTACTCTTTTCAGAACTACTGGTTTCTGTTGTTTGCACAAGGAAGTAAAGAAAGCATCTCTTTCACACATCAGCAAAAACCAACTTTTTAAAAAGTAAAAATATACACAAAATTCTGGAAAAAATTATTAAGGAGCATATCTTTTAGATATAAACTAATTGCTGGAAAGTAGTTATGTTTCAGTATTTGTTTTCAGCTTTCTTACAGAAATTGCTATCAAAAGACTTACAAAAGGTTTCAGTCTCACTCGAAGCAGAAAAAAAGCACTTTTCTGCAGTTTCTCAGTACACCAGTCTAACTGAACAAGTAAAAAATGAAAGTGAAAAGAGAAGTCCTTCTGAGCTTCATACCATCTTGGACTTCTTATAAAGCGGTGTAATCCCCATACAAAGCTATGTGCAGTCTCTTTTTATGTGTCTGATGAAAAAATCATGGTTTTGAACAGAACCCTGTGTTGTAAAGTTATAGTGACTTCAGAAATGCTGAGAAGCCAACGTTCCTACTGAAGCAGATGGTAAAAGCAAGCCTGTCAACCAGGAACTAAGGGTGGCTGTGGTGTTACTATTTAATCCATACAGTGCCTGGAAGTGGTTATTTCATTAACCTTAAAGGTCATTAGGGAGGCACAGTGAGTGCAGTTATCAGTAGTGCCAAAAGCACACCATGAGCACGTCCCCACAGTACTGAATTTAGTCTAAGGGGAAAGTGCTCTGAATTGTACTCAAGCTACTAATCTAGGTTTATTAATTTTGCATTACTGAAGCTATAGTACTTCATGGACCAAGGCAGTATCTCTAAATGTAACCAAAACAATGTCATGAAAACAGATCAGTGCTAGCTTAAAAGTTTTTTGTGCTGTGCTCCATTACATGTATGGATAAGTCTAGTGCTGGCTCCCATATGTGTTTGGGAGGAATATGCTTGGTTACTCCTTGCCGTTGCAGAAAATGTGAAAGATCAGCCTGGTGAAAGCCATCCTTAAGTGGACAGATTCCAGAAATGGACTTTGCTCCTCTTTCAGCATGAAGAAATTCATGTAAGTTCTAAACTATATATCTTAAAATGAAATGCTGTCTCAAATTCACCATAGATGTAACATAAAGACATTAAGCTAATTGATTTTGACTGTTTATAGAGAATTTTTTAGATCTTTAAAAAATATACTCTGTAATATAAAATCATACACAGATGTGTAAAAATGTGCAAATATGCCATTATGTGTATTCATGTAAGCAATACTAAAAATTGCCTAAATAGAACTCCAGTCTTAGGCAAGCTGCAGGTGCTTGAACAGCTATTCTTAGTCATTCAAAAAATGCTTCATTTCCTTATTTATTGCATTACTGGGTGTTTTCTTCCTATCTTATTTTGCAGTCTAGCAGGGTCAGTATTAGGCCAGTATGTATAATGAGCTGGTATCTGTGACTGTTGAGACCAGACATAATTACTGCACGTGAGTTTGCCATTTTCTGCATGGTTTACTGTCAGTTATCAAAATGCCTGCTGGTGAGCAGGATGTTCTGTTTAGCGGCAGCTTCTATACCTTATTCAACCAGGGACCATCCCAGCGATTTCTTAGGAAACATTCTTGTTACTACCTTACTTCAGTGAGAACTGGATACATATTTTGTTCAGCAATTCAGTAAAATATTGAAGTAGCTTAGTAAAAAAAGGTGAAGGCATATTAACTCAAGAAAGCTTTATATTAAAAAAATTAAAAAGCAAAATTAGAGCAAATTTAAAATGTCAAAGTGCTACAATGATAGAATTTTATGCATTTTGGTTCAAGTATTCATATAACATTTCCTTTTAAAGGGCCATAATATTCAGTAGGAAATTTAACATCACAAAATTTTGTTACTGTTTAGAACTGGAAGAATTTATTATTATGCAGTTGTGTGGCCATAAGACAAAGGGTAAAATTGGACCACTCACTTAGCCACTGGTTAGAAGAAATTCCTCTTCTTATAAAGAAAAGAGAGGGACAAGACTGGAAAAGGCCTTGTGTTATTTTACACTGTTATTACCAGAAGAATTAGGCAGCACGTAACAGTGGCTATAAGAAAAACAAGCTAGAGAAATAAAGTAAGAGAAAATCAATTGGTGTCTCCAAAATGACAGACCAAACTTCATCAGTGTGCTGACCCAAAGGCACCCTGTCTGGCAAAATAAATCCAGGTGATTTAGCCTTTTCACATAGAATCATCTTCTCTGTTCACTGCTCCCTTGTACACAGTCTTGTAACAGACACACATTCTTCCTCTATATTTTGTTTTCCTGTATACGATATTCACTTCTCAGGCACTACTGCTGAGAAAACTCTCTATGTTAAGTAAACTACCCAGATACACTGTAACTACCTCCATTTATATGAACGTAAGCATGACCATACTGGGCAAGACCAAAGACTCAGGTAGTCTTATTTGTTTACAGGCAAGGACAACAGCAGATCCACAGGGCATAATATAAAAATGGGGCAATCAAGTGATGTTTCCTTTGGATCTTTTCCTAGGGTCCAATAATCTGCAGCTCATGAATGCCACTAACTGCATATGTTTTTATTTAATGCCCTCAACAGATTTTTGCCCATACTTTCCAAACTCCTGTAAATTAAGTTTTCAAGGTCTTGGCAGAAAAAACTTCCTCAGAGTAACACATTTTGGTTGTTTGAACCTACCGTCCACCACTTTCTGCCATCTAGATTAATAAAATCTAAACTTTCTGCAATCTATGTTATTAACAGCTGTTCCCTGTATTCCTCATGGGAAACTGACTTGGTCATCAGAGAAATAAAGCTGAGATCATTCATATTTTTCTCTTGTTCTCACCAGTCAGAGGAAGGTGACCTTAGTATGGGTACTTCTGTTAATACTCTTCGAATTTGAGTGACTTTTCTGCTGAGATGGCACTCTTGGTACATATGTAAATACGGTAATATGTAAATCTACCCTCACTCCTTTCTCCCGTGCTTTTGCATCATCTGTATTTCCTTCCTTAGAGTGAGAAAGATTTCCTTTCCCATGCATGCACATTCTGTCTTCAAACCCAGTGTTATGAGGACCCCAGTAGTAGCAGATGCTAGTTAACAGTTTCACTGCAAGCATATTACTGCAATGCATGATTTCCACAATGCCTGTTTTAACACCATGTAGTAAAGGAAGAAAAGTCAATATATATAATAAAAACAAAGGAGTTTTGGAGACTTACCAAGTGAAGATAAGACATAGTAAGGTAGATATTAAAATGAGGACTTGGTTAAACATTGCAGACTGTGTGCGTTGAATGGCTCTATGAAGATCATTCTATATTAATGGAAAATAGGTGTTATTTTTAGTTTTGAATTAATAAGGCATGAACTGATTCTTTGGAGGAATTATATAGTGCTCTGATAAAATGTAGTCATTCAAATGCACTTAGAATTTGCTGATCATATAGAAGGGTGCAAAACAGCCAGCTGTGATTCTGTGATTATTCAACTAACTCTTTGTTCATCCTGGCACAACTCTGATACTATTGCAAACTGCATTAAGGTCTGTCTGCTCATGTCTAGCTTACAAATTACAGGCTGCGAGGACCAATTAAGGCACAGAAGCTGAATTCCCTACAGCTGTGTATAAATGGAAGAGTAGCAAAAAAAACAGCCATTACAACTTTCCCTTACCATCAAAGTAACAATTTATACTAACTGAGATTTCACTTGAAGTCTTTTTTTTTTTTTTCTGATTTTGATGCAGAAAGCAGCTTAGCAATGCTTGACCATTTGTATAATCTACATACAGATCTGGTTAGCTTCCTATTAAAGCTGGACAGTGGACTGTACTGCCAAAATCCCACTAAAGACAATATGTTAAAAAAAAAAAAATAGAAACTCTAAAATAGTTATTTATTTTGTCATACTTACAATCATATTCTCTAAAGCATGTTTTGCCAGCCAACAATTTAAAAACACAGGAATAAACAGGTTTCTTAAGCCTGGCCAGAAAATCTGAAAGAAAAATTAACAAATTCATTGAAAGCTTTTCTCTTCAAGCAGCAATAAAACACTTGGGGAAAAATACTTACTATTAATGTGTGAGATATGGCTTTAAAAAACATTTTAAATAACTTTTTTTTTTTCTTTGTGATGAACTCTACATAAGATAATTTGATAAAATAAGGGCAGTCAGTTTTTAGTTTAGACACCAGAGATTCTTATATTTTAATATCTAGCTGGTTTATTTTATTGATTGTGCTGTATTTTGAGTGAGAGGGTTTTGCTTTTCTTTGTCAGGGAAGAAGGGGAAAGTTATCTGTATTATTACTTCATGCAAGTAGCAAACAATATTCTTCTTGATGACAGATTTCTGTTCTCACAGGCACAAATTTGCCATCCACATATAAGTTCCAAATTTACTTCAATTAAAATTAAAAGTGTTTGTGCAGCTATAAAAGTGCAGTGTGTAAATGTATTAATTCAAATATGTTTACCGTGATGATGAAAGGGACAGCATTAATTATTTCCAGGAGAAAGGGTATTCTCAGAATTTGCTCCCAGATATTTCCCTTCAAAGAAAAGGAAAAAAAAAAAATCATGTTACAGTAGGATTACGTCTAGTTCTGATGAGAAATATAGGTGATATTCTAATGCCACTTATAGATTCTCTCCCATTAACCGAATTTCAGGAAGCTCATTCATTTGAGATTTAAACACATATGTCAAATGTGGATATAGATTACAGGACACTTTGGACTATTTTTCTTACTGTTTATCATTATGTACCTCATAGACAAAAATACATGCTTTTAAATCTATATTTTTACTAAAGCAGTTCTCTGTTTCAGTATGACCATATATTTCCTTGATATAAACTAGTAAGACAGCTCAAATGAAGAATTCTAATTGCATTAACTAGTCAACTCATTCTCTCAGCTAATTAAGAGCTTCATTAAATTAAGTTTGCATTTTTTCAGAGAATAATATGCTCCTGTTTCCTTCTATTGCATTTTTAGGTACCTTGGAATCATACACAGACATATTGTCTCTGCTTTTTCATTCTTCAAAAGTTAGTTTACTTCCATTTTTTACATGCACACTTACACACGGATAAAGATGTAAGGTTCCTGTCCTAAAGAATTTATCTTTTCAATAATTCTTTTTCAGTGACTCCTCATACAAGTAACAGACTACCTTGCTGGCAAATTATTTTATCTGCAACTATTTCTACTTCTTTTTCTTAGAAGCCTCTATGACTTTAAAATCCTGCATTGTAATGTTTTAGCTTTTCACTGTGCTAGTTTTTCTTACCTTAATGCTTATCATCTAAGAGTGTCTAAAAATCAGAGACAAAGTCCTAGTACAGCATAAAAGTTGCAGAGACATATATCTAAAGGATATGCCTTGCTCAGAAGACTTTTCCATCAAATCAACTGTTCTGATTACCCCTATGCACAGGTGACTGCCCTGTATTTCATATTAACGCTTATTGTGAAGGATGAGCCACTCTGTACATCCTTCTGATAGAACTTCATGGCAAAATATAAAGTAAAAGAGGAATCAAATATGTTGTATTTTCCAAAGAAAAAATACCAGCTCATTCTCCCTTAATCATGTTTTATTATGCTCTGCATGTTAGTCACAGAAGTCTCTTTATTAATTCTAATCCTGCTATTAAGCTATTAACTTATTAAGAAGTAAGTATTAAAAATATGAATGAAATTAAGTTGGGGAAAGATAGCAGTATTCTATAGTAAGTCCTTCCTTCCTGTATCTTCTTTTATCTCTATTTTGTATTTTCTCTTTTCCAACTGTTTTGGAGAGAGAAGTAAGGAAGACAATCTAATGTTTAATATTTTAATTAGGACTACAAGATCAAAGTTCTGTATTTCTGTCACAAACACTTCATTACATTTCAGGGCTTCTTGGAAACTGGTCCTGCTTACATGATATTAGAAGCCTTCCCACATATTTCAATGGAAGTGGTACTGAACTTTTCATTTGCTTACTGATAAATACAGGATGGGAATAATACTACTTCTGTTCCACATCTGAGTAGTGATTGTGAATGATTAAATGTTGGGATGAAAATCCATACATTTAAAAAAGAAGGTATTGAAAATTCAGTGACTTACAGCTTTACAAACACTGTATATCAAGACTTCATCATACGTAATGCAATAACAATGTAGCATATATTACGGAAATATTGCAAGAATTTGCAGTCAAGCACTATATTTTCAGTTGCAATTACATAATAATCTTTGCTGTTAAAATAATAATCAGATATAACCACTGAAAATTAAATCAAGTTCGATAGCATATGATATTCTTTTTCTATTGTTAACTTTTCACATTTGGAAGCCATTGGACCTATGGGGCAAGGATCATTGTCTTCCATGTAATTGTAATTGGTAGGAGTTAAGACACACTTGAATAATCTTAAACATTTCATGTGATAAGCAATTCTGTAAACCGAAGTGAAATTATGAGACCGTAAACTGAGGTTTAATTTGTAGGAATAATAAAATCGAAAGAAATTTGACTTTCCCAACTAACCCATTCTATATTTTCACCAGTTTCTTCATTTTTAATGTTAAGAGTTTTCTTTTCTGTGTTATAGAAATGTCACATAATTTACTTGTGCAGGCAAAATGCCTGTGCAGATGTGCTCCAGGTACTTAGTGATGCCTGCAGCTCTAAGATTCTGGCTTCCACATACAAAGACGTCATGTCTTCTGCAAAATTGTCTCTTGCAGTGAGAATGTATGCTACTGGCAGAAGCAGCTAAGACTGCCTGTGTGCCAGTGATACAGTAGGATTGCCAGATATCTATGACAAGTTTTGGAAATCAAAATTTCTAATGTAGACATCTCTCAGAATTTCGGCCAACGGTAAACCCTCGTGTAATGGATTAAGATGTGAGAATGCAGATTGTAAACCATTCATTCTCAGATCCAAGTGATCAGCAGTGCAATACAGTGCTACATTCTTTGCATTCCTTCCCACATAAAAGCAATCAAAAATGAAAAATTACTGTAACCTAGTAGCATCACATACTATTATGTCCTCATTATTCTTTATGTTGAATCATTTCTCATATGTCATTAACCAAGTATTAGAAAGGCAAATTCCTTGGAGTATTCTCTCAAATGACTGCTTTATTTATTTTACAGGTTATTTGTGAAATCCCAGGAATGTGCACACAAATGCAAACACAGTCAACTTTTTTCTTGTTTCTTCCTGGCTTTTCCTCTAACTTGTTCCTAAATTGTAAAAGCTTTGGAAGTGTTGGCATGAAATAAGAAATGTCACAGATATACAGGAACCAAGTCTCCTTTGGCCATCCTGGCTGTATAGAAAGGGCTTACAGTGGGTGAAATAACAGCTGCCTTGGCTTCCTGAGACTGCTGTAAAACTGGGGTAAGTGGCTCTATCATAACATTTCCAGGACCAGAGGGAAGGAGGTGTTTGCATCAGGTGGATTGCCAAAGTGCATTTCAGTACTATCATTTTTCCTTGCATTACTCTTATTCCCTCATGGAGACTGGAAATATAGCCATCATAAAATTGTCTCAACTTCTGTGACAGGTATATGCAGCAAATCAAGACAGCAAAGCTTTAAGCCCATTGCACACTAATAAGTAACTTCTCATGGGAGCTGACTTGCCACTATCTCTCTCAACTTCTGTACTCACTAAAATTGTTGCAGACCACAAGCCAAATGGATACGGATAAAATTCTGCCCAATAAACTCAGGAACACTACAAATTGTGATTGCTCTTTACTGTTTGGGCACTAGATTTGTTAATTTTTGATTGTTTCTGCCTATAATTGATTTGCATTTGTAACCAGCAACACCTTCATAGTATACACTACAAGGATTAAGAAGTAAAGTTTCAAGCCTCTTTGCATTATTGGGTGCTATGGAAAACATTTATGCCATAATCACTGATAAACACACTAAAGTACAACTCTCTAACTTCAGTGGTGGCTCTGGTAGATACTGAATGTCAGTAAATCAAAAATTACAAAAAAAAAAAAAGAAAGAAAAAGAGTGCTCCAAGATATTTCCAGCTTCAGAAATGCCTCTTTTCATATTTACTTGGATAAATTATTTTATTAATAGTATTTTTCTCCTGAAGATACTAAAAATGCAGAGTACTTAAAAAATTGATTAGGCTAGCACATAAAATATAATGACGAAAATTGAATAAAAATATTAGGAAAGTATTATAACTTTTTAAGGAGAATGCAAACACAAAAATATACTGTATGCACATCAGATTATTTCAAGGCATTTTGAAAAATGTACCAAAACCATCAGAGAGATGGATAACACAAGTATGTAGGTATCCATAATTAAAAAAAAAGAAAAAAGAGTACTGTCTTGGCCTAGTTTTTTGGTATGTAGTTTCAGAGGCCTGAAATTTGAGTTATAGATACTGAATAGCTACAGTTTTGAGATCAATGACGATCATGTCCATTGCAATATGCATAGACATATAAGACTGTGCACTTGGAAAATCCGTATCCAAAAATTAAGGTCACTTTTGAGAATCTGTTTTCAAATTACAATGTGTAAGTGAACAATGAAAACAACCACAATTTCATTTCTGACTTCCACTCTAGATATTACTGTTTGTTCATAAATTCGGGAAACATGAGGAGGGCTTCCTGTGACAATATGCTGTCCCGTATATGTGTGTTTTTCTCAACTTCTTGCTTGTGTATCAGTGTGGGCACAAATGGGGGCACATGAATTTTACAATGAAAAATTTAACTCAGTTAATTTTTGTGATGAACTATGCCTAAAAGTAACTAACAGTACTTACCTTGTAGCTTAGATAACTCAGCAGCAGAGTTTCAAAGAGACTTATTACAGCCACAGAAACCTTACGTGAAGTGACAAAACATGTGTATTAATATTGACTTTGAAACAATATATGAATTAACTATTACAATGAAAAATAAAAGATAATAAAAAGCAGCTTTTGCATGCATCCTGTGAAGCCATCTCGGCTAACAGCATTTAGCATTAAGCTTAAATATTATCATTTTTCTGACTAAAGCACCGGCTGTGACATGAGTCTCATTGCTCTTTTCCAAGAATAACACCACAGGGAGCCTGCAGGGTGGCCTTTCCATGGTTTTTAGAGAGCTCCATACACGGTCTGCCAGTATGTTTCTCAAGTTTCAGTTGTCAAAAGCTATTCATAAGCAGTTTATGAAAGTTAAGCTCATCATTAGAGCAAACAGTGACTCAACAGAGCTTGATAATTCTAGGAGAAAAACCTATCTAATTCTACAATACTTAGATATGGCTTTAATACTTTGTAAATATATTTTAAAGCTATATAAATTTGAAACAGTTCGCTCAGATCAGCTTATCTTTATGCTTTTATTGTACTTAGTCAAGTAGATTTCTTTGTTAACATCAACTTTTCCAAGTTTCCTTCAACTTCACTAAAATGTTATAAGTCATTGTTGTCTACTGTTATTAAATGAAAATAGGTAAAATGGCCATTTGCATATTACCTGTAATCCCCATAAAGGCAAGCTTCTATTCACCCAAATAATAGGAGACCTGTTCATTAAAATAAGAAAAAAAAAAAAAAAAAACACTATAAAAATCTGGTTACTGTTTTGAACAAAATCAAGAGAAAAAAAATTGTACATGTGAATGGAAATTAGAGAAGCCTTATTTTTTAGAAACATTCCCCGTAATAAAAATTTTAAATCAGTAGTTATCTACTGAGTACTGACATTGCTTGTATTGCTAATCCAGAGCCAACCATTGAGTCTCCATGGGAGTAATCCAACACCTAGTGACACCAAAATCTTTCAATGGATTCAGTGGTGCTAGTTAATCCCCTATGATTCCAGAAAGAAAAAATCAATTTGCACATATGCAAAGCAATAATATTTATGGTGGAAAAAGAAACTTGTCAATTCTTTTGTGTGAACCTTTTGCTACCTATGTAATGATATAAATGGTATCTAACTCATAGGGGCTGACATCTTGGAAAAATCTCATATTGTCTTAGTATTTACTAAACACAATGGTAAGAGGCACTTTATACAGTACCACTGGAATCTGGCGTACTCAATGGTACAATAGCTTGCTGTTAGTCATTTACTGCTAGCCATAATTATGTTTTAAATAAGGACATCCAGTTTTTTTCAGCAAGGTATAAAAATTGATGGAATTCAGACCTTACAAGAGCATCCAATCCAGCAGTTCACTTATGCAATCAGAGAAACAATTAAAATATTAAAGGCAGTTTTGAATATTCAGGAACACAGAAGTAATTGCTTGACAGTTATGGAAACATCACTATTATATGTTAAAATGTCACCATTCCAGACGGAAATGGATTTGTCTTCCTGTTTCCATCCCTTCCCCAGTATTATGTGGACTTCTGGTTTGCCTTTTTAAATTAGGAACTCACCAATCAATTGTTCCAGGTGTGTAGTTTTGATTGGAACAACTCCAGTTTAATTCCTTACTGATATTTGTCATCCCATCCATGCAAAGTCCATTTTCATTGGCAAATGTATATGGGTACATGATTGTAAAAACATATGGGAGGAAAGGGATATTAGTTACATTATTAAGTGTTATGTAAAATGCATGCAATAGTTTGAAATTCTAGGCAATGGATATAGACATTTTAATAAGTAAAATAACTTTTAGAAAGTAGTTCTGTATGTGTTATGTATCTGTAGATAAAGGTCTATGAAGCATTTCAGGTTACATTTTTTAAAGATTTTCAAACATGTTCCAATTTAAAAACAAAAGAACTGAAATTATACTTTCAAAAGCAGAACTAAGTGCACAATAAATACTGAAAATCCAGAGATACTAGAAACCCTATCACATGGATAGGCTGAGGTAGAAAGAGCATATACACCTCCCATACTCTCAACAGGAAAGATTGCATCAAACTACACTTTATATCCTCTTGTGAGGGTGTGAGGAGGGCTGGAGATTCATGAGTAGAAGTAAGAAACTGGTGATATCTATGTAAAATAATAGCTGCTAGGTACATGTGATGTTATCCTGCCTTGAATTGCTGGCACAAATCCTCCCTTCAAATGGTCATGTAAGGATCTGGGAATACATATTTGTGTAAATGACGAAATACATGCTTGTTTATCCTTGGCAAGCAAGGTCAGCAGAAAAGAATTCTCAGACCACAGAATAGTCATAGCTGTATTTTTACCAACTGAGTGGGACAGGTGATAAATGGTACGCACTAATAAGGATGCTTTATGTCTTAAGCTCTTCCCTGTACACCCGCTATGCCTGAAGGAGTAAATGAAAGATAGTAACCTGTGCAGGCATTTCTGAAAAGCAGGAAATATATATGCAGGGAGGGTCTGTGATGAAAGGCATTCCTCCCAGAATTGTCACTTTAAAAACAACCAGATGATAACGTTTTCTGTGGCTGTGCTCTCAACACATTGAGTAATTTCTTTCATCAGGCCATGACACAGTATCTAGAAAGAACATTTTTCCATAACACTGCATTTGTAATAATGCATTGTGGCAGCAGTTCAGGTATCAAGCCCTCAAGATTTCTATGGCCAAAACCATTGACATTGATGGGGTACTATTTGGTCACAGGGCTGGTTTATCTGGCATGGCTTCTACGACTGAGCATGCAGAAGTGACTTACCTGAAAGAGATATAACAAACTAACGAATCTCTTAAATGTACCACAACAGAATATAAGGGAATTATGTATATAGAAAAGACAAATACACTCTCTGGCTGTTGAGTTGTTAAACATTTACACTGAAGGAACAAATATGTCAGGAAAGGTCTGGGGAACTAAGCAGTCTCCAAGATGCAGAAAAATCTTTGCATATGAATACAAAAACATGGAAGTATGACTGTGGCAGAAGTGCTAATGTTCTAATCTGTTCTGTATACCTAGACACAACCTTGCAGTATAATATGTTCATCTGGGCTCACTAGAGTTCTCATAACAAAACAACACCAGCAGCTTCTTCATGCCAGAAACTATCATTAGCTGTAAAATTTTAAGTCCTTGAGTTGCTGTGGTACTATGTCCAAATTTCCCTTATCCATCACTGTTACAGGTTTTGCAAAATCTGTACTGCTTGTTTCCTCCCTACACGTTTCCTCTCCTTGAAGAGACACTTTCTAAGACACATGTGGAGTCAAGAAATAGTTTTTGCAGTTCTTGTTTTTCCAGGGAGATTTTTTTTCTGGCCCTTTTTCAAATGTTCTAATTTCTTACAACAAATTTCCACCAAAATAAAAAAATCTCAAATGCATCTTCCGTACTTCCCATTCACACATTCTTCTCTCATGCACTTCTGAGTAAAGCTAATGTACTTTTGGTCTCCCTTCTAAGTGTTTAGAGAAAGCAGAGGGCTAGAAAATTGTCATCAATGTCATCTGCATGAAAGGTCAGTTTCACGTATTTGTCTGTTTTCGGGGTCTGGGGTTTTAAGTAAAATTATTTAAGTAAAATCCTGAAATTGTTGTTGCATAAACTGGCAACCAGATATTTTTAATTTTATTTTTATAAATATAAACATTAAAATTATAAATAAAAATGTTATGTAGAAACACAACTACAAATATAAGTTTGCACAACTATATCTGATGCACAGTTTCTGAGAGAATAGCCAGAATGATTTTAGCAGTAAAATGAAAAAATAATAGTTCTTTTAGATCCTATTTCCATTCACAATGTAAAAGTAGCCTTATAATTCTTTCAAAATACCTGTAAGACATAAAAGCAAATCCCTGTTCACAGAATATCAAAGATTTATAAATTAAATTCGTTTATTTCTTAGAAATTAAACAATGTTTTGAGAGCAGAAATAACAAACCAAACCAACCAAACAAAACACATTACCATCCAAGTCCTTGCTTCGGATCATCCAGGAGCACACGAATTATGTATAAGAAACAGCTTAGTAGCTTGAGAGAAAAATTGAATAATCTTATTCTCAGACCTATTTTAAAAAGAAAAGAAAATACAAAAATAAATTTAGGTTCTTTTCTGTTTTAACCACTTTTAAAGTAAAACTAAAAGGAACTAGAATAGCCATGCTGCAACAGACCAATGGTTGATCTAGCCAGTAACTTGTCCCCAATATGGGCAAGTAGCATATCATACAGAAGAATAGTAAGAATAAGCCTGTCAGATACACACAGAATACACCTTTCCAGCTTCCAGAAATCTCTGAGTTAAGACTCCATCTGTTTCAATGTAAAGAACTACTCAGTCATTTGTTTGCAAGCTGTTCTATGCCATTCATCATTCCTGATGCCATTCTTTGGGTCTTTTGACAAGTTCACTTTTTTGAAGGGGAACCAAAACTACACATGGTATTTGAGATGAGAGATATAGTGACATGAAGAAGACATACTTTCAACAATAAGCAGAGGAGATACAAAGGCAAGCATTTAAATATTAATATCTGGAAGTCTTCATGCAGTAGCTTCTCATACAGAATATATTAATACTATCCCAACTTATAAAATATTAAACTGTAATCATTTAACGTTGAAGTTGTGTAATTATGCATCCAAGGATCAGGATATATGAAAGTCATGCTGAATGCACAACTGAACCGAATCAACACCTTCTACAGACCATGTAAATATTGAAATGTTCTAGCTGAAAGGATATATCACAAATACGATCACAAAATATTACAGTATTTCCCACAAACATAGGTCGACTGCACAAAGACAAGATTCCTTCAAAAAGATCCACATGGATGCTTGCTTCTACCACACGGGAAATATATTTCAGTGCTAATTGAAGCCTTTGTCTACTACAGGGGAACTTAGCTTTATTTTAATCAGATTTTGCAGTAATGAAAGGATTAGAGTTTAAATTCTCAGTCTTGTTATTATATATGTTATATATATTACATATATGTTATTATATTCAATAGTCTTTAAATTTTGCCAGTGTAAATATTTTTATCTATTTCTTGGTTGTAAGTTTTCATTCACAAATTAAGGTAAAACTGTTGGTTCACTACAGTTAAGTGAGGGTAGGTCATTTGTGAACACTTCTGTCCAAAGCACAATACCATTAACTGAGTCTTACTTCACTTGCACCTAGTCATAGTAAAGAGGGTATCTTATATCATTGTGTTGCAAACATGTTAGCAGGTCTGCTGAACTCAATGTAATTACTTCTACGATTTAAGACCTACAGCTTCATTATGCATACCCAAATCTGTGAGTATACATTCCCTTTTAAATAAAGAAACATAATTATCTTATGGTGATATTACATACTTTTTGACTTCACTCAGTTTTAAGTTCAAAATGAACACCTTACAGAGAAAACTAATAAATCACCCTTTCTATCTACTAGTTCCCTTCCCATTAAAACACGGTGTACAGCAAACATAGAAAATAGATTCTTAAATATTCGGCCATACAATTGCTGAAAAAAATCTTAAGATTTGTTACACAACACTGCTTACTACTTTTACCTATGAAGTTGCTGCTGTCACATTAGAACTGGATGGACTTTTACAGCACCTTGTCATCTGTAAACTAGGGGTTAAAATCCTGTGGTCCCAACCATAAAAAGTACTGCAGCTGTTATCGGCAATTAGGTTTGTGAACATTAACCTAATGATTCTTGCTGTCCAATCAAGAGTAATTAGCCACAGATTATTTATTCTCCAACATGAGTGAAGAGATTGAAGCAGTAAATGGATTGAGAGGCTGTAAAAGGTAGCCAAGTGTGCTGTTGTGCTATTATTTGACTAGGAGGAACCCCAGTACTTTTCCTGGACAATGCTAAGGGTTTTTTTTTCTGCATTCTTTTAAAACTGTTGCTGAAGAAAACATGAATTGTCTGTACTAACCCTTTTGTGGAATTCTGCTGGGGTATGAATGGTTGCCACAACAACTTGGCTATTAAGCAAGAAGAGCAGATAATGTTCAAAAAACAAACAAATAAGAACTAAACTCAAACAAAGAAGTCCACCAGAATTTCTTTTCCATACGAATTTTGTGTTGTCTAACTTTCTTAGGTAACTGCAAAAGTCTGTTGTTTGTTTCTGCTGTTTTTTAGTTCTTTAAACACTAAACTTGGTGTGAAACACTACTGCACGGATAATGGACTCATTTCTAATCATGATTTGAAATTATATGTTGGTTTAAATGCCAAAAGAAAGTGGTGCTTTTCTGATTAACAACTACATCAGTACCAGGGATCCATGCTCCTGCCTTAAACTCTTAACTCTCAAATATCAGTCCTGAAATATCAAGAACTACTTATGTATTCAAATCTTTAAGTTCCATAGCTCTATTCCAGGCTATGCCTAAAAGCGCTTCTGGTTCTTGGCATCTCCACAGGAATGTCTGTTTCCCACAGAATATAAGGCAGGGCTTTCACACCGGACATGATTTTGGCTAAGGGTTCTCATTAGCATAGAGTGCATATCATGGACTGGGTTATATATAAAGCAAGGCAATAGGATACCTCTTGTACATATGTGATTGGGTCACTTATTACAATATAAATAAGGAAGATTTCAGATCTATCCTGTTTCAGAAGGTCCCAGTTCTGTATGCTTCAGCCTTCAGAAACAGGACGCACTGTCAGAGGGAGCATGTTTAGCCTCATTCTGGCTAAAGCTTTAATAATTAATGTAGGACTACCAAGTGAGTATACTCTGTGGTCGAAATTTTCTGTAGCCTGACAGTTGGTACTGTCACCTGTGAGTGAGAATAAATGCATTTATTCCACTGTCATGCAGATCTAGGATTTCAAATATGGGAAGGGAGGGGACAGTCACTACAGAAGGTATTTAAAATAGTGTTAATTTATTACTATGTTACAAAGAAAATATTTCATATTTTGGTTTGCTGGCTGATTATTTTTGTCTTCTATTTTACATGCTGCCAGTGGATCAACATGGTGTGCTACACTTAATTTGTTTTTTTCCATTCACAGCTAGGTTGTTCAAGTAGCAGGGCCATTTGCACAGAGTATCTCTGTTTTGACACTGGTACCTGAAATTTGTATTCAGTTATATCAATCATACACTGTTACCCAGTTATGTTATCCACTTTAATAAGATTGTAATTTCACTCTGTCCATGTAACCATGGTGTTATATCCTGTGTCTTATTTAAAAGAATATATTGATAATAACAATATCAATTGTTATTGATATTAACAGATTAAAAATGTTTGTTTTGTGAAAGAAATATAATGTTAGTGTTTCCTTCTCAGTCTGAACATGTATTTGCTACTTTTTGCAGGCATTTTTAAGTACAGAGTGCTTAAGTACATTATGCTTCATTAGTACTGGCTCTGACTTTCTTTCATTTTCATTATAAATTCTTGATGTTTCCCTTGCAAGCATTTTTAGAGATTAAACCTCTGATTTAAAGAACTGATCTAAATCAAAATGAGAGTGATGGAGACAGCAGTTGAAGATTTCACTATCACCTTCCATTATTCTTTTATTCTAAGTCTCTAACTTGTTTTGGGGAATTTTTAGCAAAATCATCACAGTAGCAGCCAGCTTTAGGAGCTGGATCAAAATATACTGTTATTAACGTATATCGTGATGATGGTTATCTTTTACTCCCGCTCCACTGAATTGAAACTTCACTTACTTTTTCCTTTAAGACTTATTTTAGGCTGTGATAATGTAGTCTGTGAGCCTGGCAAGTACAAGCCAGACATACTGATATGTCGTCTTCTCTTTTTATTTTTTTTCTTTTTTTTGGCAGGGACGCAGGCATGCTGGCTGATGCATTTGTAAAATGCTTTTCCTGTATTAGTTGAACTTGATTAGACATTGACTTGCAGAAGTTTGAGTGGAAGCTAGGTTGAGAGTATAAGTCTTTTTTTATCAGTTTATAGAAATACTTTCAGAACCAGAATAATGAATGAACCAGTTGATATTTCATGCTACCGGTCTGCGTGTGATTTAGATCAGATTAGTAATCTGTAGAAAATCCATATAAATTCTAGAGTTGATTGCTCTGGTTGACAAAAACCATGTGTTATTTTACTCTGTGTTAAATTCACTTGCAACACCTTAAGGATTAGCAAAAACTGTTTGAACGTGTGTAGTTTGATTTAGTTACACAATCTGAAAATTTGCTGATACTACTGACAATTATTTTCTCGATAGCAATTACAACTTCAGTATGTGAAGGAAAGTTTTCAGTGCTCTCACTGAACACTAAGATCTGTATATATGGGGTTTTGTTTAAATCTTGTTAAGATTGAAGTAGGGAAAGAAGTTCTTTGATTTATCTCAAGCAAGAATGTACTATTCAGAATCTTACCAGTGAAAAGATATTTACAGTGAATCAGGTCCTAAATTTATAGATGTTCTTAGTAAGTAAGCAAAAGTGCATCAAATCCCTGTTTTGTGGACTAGGTTAGGAACAAAAGGGCTATTTATTGCTTACAGCTTCTCAGACTGCCCTTCTAGCCAGGAGGAATATTCTTTTCTAGTTTAGGATGTTTTTTCTGTTTTGTCTCTTACTGCATTTACACACTGCATCAGGCACCTGAATGAAGATGACTTTTCCCCTGTGTGTCTATGTAAGTGTAACAAATAAAGCTTTCCCCATGAATGAACTTCCAGCAGCTTTGTTAAACCCGATTCTCCAGCTAGACACTGTCAAATAACTCCAAAGCTCAAATTGAAAATATCAGTTATTCACAGTACAGTGCTTTCTCTTTATCTTTTTTTTTTTTTGGTTTAGGGAAATATTTTGCTTATCACAAAATGGAAAGTTAGAAAACCTTAGGCAATAAAAAGATCATATTCTGTGATGTAAAACTAGTAGTTAATACTAGCTGTTACAGATAAAAATATTATGGTCTGCATTATTTTTAAAAACTCCCCAAATTTTGTTTGTCTGAGCTTTTTTTAGATAGGGACACCAAAAAAATACAGTTATTTCTTTTCTCCTAACTGTCCTTTCCTAGACACAAAGCCGTGGAACCATCTTAACTGTATTACAATGGCCAAGATGTATTCTTTCTATTCTAAAAGCTTTCTGTATTAAGGTATTGTAATTTTAGTTCCTTACAGTTGTAGGGCAAACGGAGGTAAATTCGACCCTGCTACACAGAGGAGAATTGAGCTCAGTCACTGCTCTTCTCAGCTATGAAATTCACTGATAATATGCAATGCTTCCATCCCCTTGAACTTGCTACATGGATGTAGATAAAGAGATTATTATCTTAGTTCCTCCACATTATTCTCTTCTATGATGGTCTATAAATTTAAGTGTATATGTCAATGAAGATAGTATTAAATCAGACTAAAGACAAGGAATACATTTCCAAGGTATCACACTCAGGAGAAAGAGGTATGTCTGTCCTCCGCATTAGTTTCCTTTCATATTATTTTTTTTTTCTTTTTTTTAGTATAGATCAAGTTTGAAATTTATTTAGGAATACTTAACAACTGAACATTTCAAAAAGATAGGTACTTCTGCAGCTTTTTTCCTCCAGCATCTTAGAGGCTCTTTGCTTTCCTAGACATAAAGTCATGGCTTGTCAATTAGCATTGCAATGTCAGATTCATACAGCTTAGTCAGCTTGATCATGATACAGAAATAAAATCATGCCACTAAGTACTTGATCCTACAAAAGAAGTATGATGTTGTCTTTAAGTTTAAATAATACTTTCTGAATTTATTTTGGATATTATGTAAAACTGACTCCTCTACTGGGTAAAATTTTAGCTTAGAACAAAACTGATGATAATTTTTTTTGTTGCCTTCAATGGAACTGAATTTTACTCAAAGTATCACAATTATGCTTAACAGAAATGAATCCAACTGCTTACTTGATCTTTGGTTTTTGATGAAGAAGAGCTTTAGTCTCTCTTTAAATGTATTTTCATTCATATAGAATTCAACTTGCACCCTGAAATATAAAAGGAAGTATTAGAATTGAATATGAAAGATAACAGATTATTTTTTCAAAATTATTTGTTCCCCTAATCATCTGTTCTTTATGTATAACTGCAGGAATACATACAGGGTGTTCGGCCAAAAGCTCCCTTGGATTTGAATGACTAATGTTTAAAGATTAAAAGCAAAACAAACAAACAAACACAATTTATTTAGTTTGTCCCCTTTACAGGCAGAATCATTTTCATACTACTTGGACACTCTACACTGCAGAATCAGAAGTGTCTATAGCTTTGGTATTTTCATTGGAAAACTGTTCTCATATCTGCATCTTTGTAAGGAAGATTTCCTTGATATTCAGGTTATACCTTCCATCTCAGTTTAATTCCCTTCCTGTATCATTGACATTTTAATGATTCTTCTGTTTTCTGTCTTGTTCGTGTCTCTGTTAAGCATTTACATCTCAGTCTACTTGTCTGTGTTCACCTTTAATCAAATGCTTATTTACCAAACAAACCACCCCCTCTGAACTTTGCTTTTGTCACAATGGAATACTGAGACCCAAAAGCAAAATTATATTGCAAACATACAATACCACACAGAAAATAACTTCCCTTCCTGATTATATTAAAGCAATAGTAACCTCTTTTTTTTCCTCCCTTGCCCCCAAATTTGCCAGGATGTATTTCATGTTTCTGTCCCTCAGTTCAGTCCAAGCACAACTCTGCAATAGTTCTACAGACCAGAAGAGGCATTGCAGGGGCTGGAAAGGGGAAAAGAACGCATGTATTCACTGTATAGCAAAACTTAGACCACTCCAGAGTTGTGGAGCTAGACTGCTTGCAGTAGGATGAGTGCAGCATTTCCACTGAAGGCTCTGCTCTACCCAACTGACTGGATCTCCCTTTCCTATCCCATTTCTACTCCAACAATGAATCACTTTACCTCGGCACAATTTCTCTGCCGCCTTGAGAAGTCAATTCTCAGTTTCAGAACCGTTCTGTTATCATGTGACATCACAAGTGAGATACTTCCTTCTCACTTTCTCTGTACACCATCACCTGTTACAAAATTGCATATCCTTTTTCTGTTCAGAGGCATACTTGATCTTTGAGTATTCATTTTCAGCAGTCTTTCTTTCATCAAATGACTGTACTTCAATTACTTGTTCATAAATGTAGTCAAGTTTTTTCCAGCAGGATCCTGACTTCAGTTTTTCCTTTCTTCCATGTGAAGCCTTTGCTGAAACAATTTTTATCTAATCTATTTTATCTATATAATCTATGTTTTCTATAGTTTCTCTCTTCCCCTCAAATACTTGCCTAATAACATATATATATTTATAGAATTGGAAGATTATTTAGTTATGGGCTCCAAAATGTATGGCATCTTAGGTGATGTGACTTTTTCATGCTTGCTTACTTACTACCAGAAATTGAGGCTTATCACTTTGTAGGACAGCATCAGCACATCATAAGAAGTCTCTCTATGATTCACTTAGTGAGGTCACTTAATTTTAGCTAATCACTTAGCTTTTGTGTGGATTATTGTAACTGTTCCTTGTAGAATGGAGAATTACACTGCTTCCTATTCAGAGGAACCAAAACCATAACCTTATTTTTAGGAATCTGTATTGTAACTAAGCTCTATAACTAACAGAATTTTGAATTTATTTCTATTCAATGACACATTTGACACAGCAGTAAGAGCAACCTCTACCCTGGACCACCTTTTCTGCACTATCTGCTTTACCCCTTCTGTGGTAAGATCTTTAATTCGTTGGAGTTAAAGAACCCACCTGCCCTCTGCTTTTTAAACTAAGAGTACCTGCAACTGCATATTTCAAAGAGCTAGGGCCCAGAGGAATGCCCTAGAACTGACACCAAATTAGAGGAAATGGTAACAAGCAACTTGTTTCTGGGCTTCTATTGAGCTTAAACATAGACTAAGTGGTGTGTTGTTCAAGACTGTGGGAGTCATTGCCATTAACATAAGTACAATTTAGACAGTTGGTAACCTTAAGGCAAGGCAAGGAAGCATGTCTAGGGGTTAAGTAGTAGGTAAGCAGGTTTCTGGGGGCCTGAGCTCTGCTTCAGTTCTTTTCTGCACATTTCCCAAGATACTTAATATCATTAATGCAGTGACAGTTATAGTAAGAAACACTTCCCATGATTTGGCAGCTGCCACAAGCTAAGTGTATATACTTCATCTTCAAGGACATATTTCAGTAGGTAAACAAAGTGGCATAAGCTATTGAAGTAAGGGATGTTATTTAAAAGGAGCACAGTATCAGTGATTTTTTACACATTTTAAACTAATCTCAGATTTTGCAGTAAGAAAATTACAGTAGTCACTTATCATGAAAGAACAACATATTAACAGTAAGCTGTGATTTAATGATAATGAGGAAAGAGGATGTGGGAGCTAATCACCCTCCTATCACTACCATTATGAATTGCTCTGATAGCCTTCTAACAGCTGTCTACTTCTCTTTCCTTAGCAACCTGTGCTCACAGCAGACTGGGATTCCACAGTGAAGCAGTTTCCATGGCAAAATGGATTACAAATGCTGCTAACACCAGTTCTGTGGCTCAACTCCTCCTTCCCCTGACTTTTCGTAAATGTAAGTAAAAACTATATAGGCCTTCTACCTTTTCAGGAAATACATTATGCTGTCTCTGTAATTATGTATCTTTCCTTATACTCTGGCTACCAGACAGAGAATATTTCACTTGGTTTCTTAAGGGTTACTATTTACTAAGTAAAGCTAAGAATGAAGGGTTGAAGGAGCCACTGGTATGGGTAAGGGCAGAAACTTTCAGGTACTGAAACCTTTGTTGTAATCTTTTAACAACTAAAATTTTATCTCAAGTATTTGCTCTTTTCTGTCTTTTTCCAACTATGAAGTGTAACCTAGAAAAAGAGTATTTCAGGAACACAAATTCTGATCCTCACTTGCACTATTAAGATCATTCAGGAGTAGTAAAGGGTTTGAACAAGCTTTTTTTGGACTCAATTAAGTATGAGTTAGTAAGGATGTTTCAAGTGAGTGAGTGAAATTCAATGCTACATCCTTCCATAAAACTTGATTATTCTGTTGCAGGAAAAATACTACTAGGAATTTGATCCCAGGCAAATAGTTTTGATGAAGTGGCACACATGCAATACAAGGCGATACTGTATGTGCATGCAGATCATCCAGCCTATGGAATAGCTTAGGTTTTGTTCTATATTTCTAGTGTAAGTAATTTAAAAGTGTAGTTTTAAAAAATTGTGCTTCATGTTTTATCTTCCTGTAAAAGACAGTTGTAGTTCAGTTTACCCTGACCAAAACACTGTTCCTTGCAGATGGTTACTGGGACAGAAATGTTTAATGAACATAAGATTTTGTGTGTGCAATCAGTTAATTGCTTCTGACTTTTTCTGCGTATGTGGTAGGCATTGAATATTCCATGTTTCTTTCAGAAGTTAAAGACCAGGTCTTATGCTTTACTGCCTCTTTCTTCAGTTTTACTGAAAATGCACAAATATGTAGCTGACATACCTGTGGCAAAAACAACTGAAGTTATATGATTCTCTTAAAAACACAATTGTTGTGGGGTTTTGTTGTTGTTGTTTAACCTTCTTTTTAAAATTAAATACTGTTAATAGTGATCTTCCCTAGTTTAAATTCAACAAACCGTGATGTCAGTGGAATCCTTCAGTTTGTAAGAATCATCTTCAAGTACCCGAAGTATACATTGCATTCTTCTAATTCAGTCAAGATGTAATTTGGGTAGTGCATTTTAATGTAATACAAAGTATAGCAGGAAAATACTAATTCATGCCAAGGACACTAATGCAAAGCACTTATTCTCATGACGGTAAATCACTGGGACCAATCTGTCTGTACTCCGGTTACTTAACTGATTTTGTCTGTACTTTTCCATTGCTATTTACAATGTAATTCTAACTCTATAGCCACACTTCGCTATAGTAACAAGATTGCTTTGCACCCCAAATCTACAGCTTGTCTTTCTTTTGTGTTAAAAAATAGCAGATTTGGTAGAAATAATCCCTTCAAAAATGGAAGTTTCAGTTGGATTTATCACTATGTGCATGCTGACAGCTGTATATGTTTATGCTTACTACTTCTTGACATTGGAACCAAGAAAAGGTGTTAACTGTAACAATTGGACCAGTCTGAAGAAAACTATATCAATTTATTTAAATCCATCTTTATAGGAAGGGACATTTCATGTTTTTCCTATGGAAAGAACCTTCTAATATAGACACAGTATGCTTTTATTAGGATTTGCCAATCCAGTATATGTGAAATCACGTTAGACTTCAAACCTGAAAGTTTAGTATGTAGTGTTTAGATAAGTGCTTAAAAATGAAGCATTTGAAGTGCTAAAGTGAACCACTATTGTCAGAGCTTATTTTACCAGACGTAAGGAAAAAAAAAAAAGGTCATTTTTTTTTCTTAGAGCTTTTAATAAACAATTAGTGTATTTTAATGATTACTATCTTGGGTAGCAGCGCTCTTCTTTTTGAAGTTTTGCAAGTTCTGATATACTCAGAACTCTGATTTCTTTAGAACTTCACAGAGAAATGGTCATTTGACTTTCCAGGCCTGCTTGTTCCATCAGAATCAATATGAGAGATCAAGACTGCTTGTTGAACGATACCTCATCTTGTGCTCAAGGAAATGTCAGTAAGACAAGTAGTTTTCCATTACTGGTTCTTAACTTGGGGGAGGCCTTCCACTTGTTTCTGGTAGGAAACTGGTCATCAGTTGCACAGGTCATGATGAACATTGAACAGATAAAGTTTTGAGTTTTTCATTTCCTCTCCATGCTGAATGACAGCACCCCAAAACAAATGGTAGTAACTGGGGGAAGCAGGGTGCTCGTTTCCTCACATTTATTGGTAAGACAGAAAAGATGCTCTGTCTTTTGCAGTCTCCTAATTAAGTAGTCCATTCTCCCAGTGTGAGCATGATATGAGAGCTGTGGAGATCAGAGCCCCAACATTTTTCTGGGTACTTTAGGACATAATCTTTAAAAGTTATGAAGTTACTATAGCCGTTTGCTATGTGCTACGCTGATCAAATCTAACATTTGCAATATGGACGTGCATTTTTTTTCAAGATGACTTCTAACAAGTGTAGAATAATTAAAGATGACATGTGTAAGGTATTTTTCTGATAGGGGAGTTTATCCATGTACTATAAATAAACCAATTAATATTTTCAAGATCTCTGCAAAATTACATTCATGTAATACTGTCATGTAGATTCTTTATAATATCTAACATTGTGAATGTACATGATAGAACACAGGTTCCACACCCTCTAATAATTGCCTTGTAGTATGCAGTATTACTTATTCACTCTTTATTTTTTCAAACTAAATTCTTGTAGTACTCCTCTAGAACAACTTATGCAGTATAATTGTATGGTTCAAATTTGAACTGTCATGTAACAAAGACAAGTTTGGTCATCTTAATACTTAAAGTGTCTGCTATGACATCTATTTCTTTTGTTCTTTTCTTTCTACAAATATATTTCTTTAGAAGTTACCTTCTGAATCAGTGAATCTGAGTTAATCTATCTAGTGAAGTTTTTCCAGACATACCTACATTCACTTGACTGTGTAACTGGATGTTACCATAGCTAATGGATTTACAGAGATCAGGTGTTATCAGTGTCACTGTAAAAATTCCCTGTATTATTGAAGATAGAAATAGCATCAACTGAGTTCACCTTAATCACAAGTTACAGAATAAAGGATCAATGATGCATAAATAACCTTGTAGCTTAGAACTGTATCTGTTCTCAAACCCTTTTTACTGTATCTTTCCAATGACTGTTGCTTGTTTCAGTTGAAACAAATCCAAGACAGAAAAATTAGAAAATAGGACCAACAAAAATTTTCAGATTGCAGAGTAAAAATTTTTACCTGAAAGCACAAGAAAATGTAAAAGCTAACTTTTTTCTCTACTTAATGGTTCAAAAGCCAAAATGCTAAAAATGTCAGCTTTTAATAAATATGTTCTTCCTTACAATTTAAATAGTATATGTGTATCTATATTTTTATGTATATAAATACTAATGTATTTTAAAACCTGATTGTGAGCCAGCCTCATGTTCCTTTTTTACAATCAGCTAGCCTCAGATACATAAAATTATCTTTGAAACCTATACGGGTCTGTGGCAATAATTTAATATTACCACAACAGAGATGTGAAATGACATTGACATTGTTTTCCAAGCTCTTCTGTGCAAAATACCTTCCTTTTTTCCATTCCTCTGAGGGGAAGATTTTTAAGGGAAGACTGATAGCAAGTGACTTGAGACTCAGTGGTGAACAGTATGCATGCTTTTCAGTCTAATAATTATATGTCTTTTAAATTTCCCCATTCACAATCAGCCTTACAAATTCAAAAAGGAAATTATCATCCTAGTCCTGCACCCATGAAAACCAGTGACAAATTCACCATTCTAGTAATGGTGCAGTAATAAAAAATGTATTTGCAATTTGTATTCTTCATCATTAGAAACTTCTTTTTTAATCAGAAAGTACTATGATGTTTTACTATGGGGAATAGATAGAGCAATCTCTCTCTCCATTTTAGTGGCTCTGCGAATACCAGATGCTTGACTTTTTACTGCAAATACACTTTCCTTTTGCAAGTCTATTACCTAAGTTCAGAAAGTTAATAGATGAAATGTGAATGATGCATTAAGAAATAGTGCACTTTCAAGCTGAATTTTGCAAGAAAATCACATAAAATACTTGAAGTTCAGTAAAACTTCAGGTTGTTTTGTTTTTTTTTTTTTTAATTCCCAAAGCATACACGTTTTGAAGTGAATTTTTTGCATGTGAATATAGCTCTTTTTAGGCCCTGGACAAAAATACTTCACATTTAGGATATATACAGCACAGAGCTACTGCAATGAAAATCCATTATGCAAGGCTTTTTAACTGCGTAAATCTAAATACCAGAGAACTCTGAGTAATAGGGAGCTTGATTTCAGATGTTGTTCAATTCTATGTAGTTGTGCCAATCAACCATACCTAAATAGCAGGAGTGTTTGTTGGGTTTTTTGTTTTTGTTTTTACAATGTTGGCAACTACTTGGCAAAAAGAGACTTGAAACAAACTTGTTGAATATCAAGCATACTGTGAGAAAACCTTTCCATTGCTGTCAGCCTGGTTTTAACTCTATATTAGAGTGCTAGGAACAAAAGACATAGTAACTCATTACCAGCTACCATATCTTTATTTTTTTTTTTCTCTGCTCAAATTTTGATTTCACTTCAGCAGGGCAATTTCTCTATTGCTTTCCTGAAATTATTTTTCTGTACTAACTTTCCTCTTTGCCATTCAAAAAACGTTTAATTTTTGTTTCAAGGGAAAGGTTGCTTTGCTATGAAAGGCAACAGGACAGCTGGTGATTCATGAGTAATGAAACTGCATTAGGAGCGAGACGATTAATGTGCTTAACATGCTCGATTTCTCTGTATCACAACTGTGATGTCCCTACCCCCTGTTGATGTTCTAAAATCAAAGTTAGATGACCGATCCTCCTCCTGCAACTACAGTGGTCAATTCATTCAATATGTCCCCTCTGTGAGGGGTACCCTGTATACGTGGTATGAATGAATTAGAAATTACTGTTCTTAGAGTAAAAATATATGGCTAAAGTTGTTGATTTACAGTTTAACAGTATTTTCTACTACAGTATTTTAATACTAATCATTGCAAACCTTCCATTTGAAGATATTTATTCATGCTTCCCAAACTTGTTTGTTGTAACATTGCCAACTAATTGTTACCTTAGTACCTCGTTCTCTCAAAAAACCCTTATTTTCCCAAGTAGAGACACTTTCGTCTGCACTAAAGACAGTCTGCAGGGTCAGGGGTAGTTTTAGGAGTCATTTGAAGCCCTCCACCTATTTACCGCCTTGCCCCCAACCTCTTTCTTTGGTCCTCTGAGACCCCTCTCCTGCTACTCCCTGATAAGCTCACAATTTACTCTCCACCATCCCCTCATTCCATCTCCTTTTCCTTCCTGTTCTTCCATCCAAATTTTAAGAATATATCCAATCCCTTCTTCAACAGTTCCTTTTCCCTTGCAGAATTCACCCTGCCTTGCCTTCCTCTATGCACTACAGAATTTCACTATTTCACTTGAAAACACTGAGGAAATGGCACACTGTCCCTCCTGTAGTTTCTTCACTCTAATTCCCTACATTGACCTTTGCTTTCAACACTTCTTTACACTCTCACTGCCTGGAACTGTAACTCAGGACTGTTTTTCTTCCTTTCGTGTCCTTTTCTATTCTCCTTTGGAAACTTCCTACCGTGGTCAAAGTCTCAGTCTCTTATTTTAGCTCCTGCTTTTGCAGGAAGAACTCATTCTCTCCCACTGTACCACCACCTCTAACTCTAACCACAATTAAAACAGAATGTATAGCCTTCTCTGTAGGCTTCCTTCTATGCCACTGTTAGCAACGTATTTGTCACCGAGTGTCATTAATTGAGTGTTACATCTGGCAACTTCTCCTTTTTCATCTTCCATCTCTTCCAGTCACTTTATCTTTCAGCTTAATAGTAAATCTAAAGGTCATTCCTGTCCTGAATTCCTAGTGTTCAAAATCTTGGTCTGTGCCACAGGTACCTCTGGACTTTACTAATATTTAAGTTATTATTCTGTGACCTTGAGAAATCTCAGTCCTTTGAGATGCTTGGCTTTCCTCCCCTCTACAATTATTTCATTAATTTTCAGCCTACTTCCAGTATTGCACATTAGGATAGCCCACAAATATCAAGGCTTTAATAAATAAACTTAATGGTGACCACATATTACAATATCCACTGTACATTCAAAAACATGGATGGTAGTGATGGAGTTGTATCATTCCTGCTCCAACACTTAACATGTGATGTTAGTTCTCTGTAGATTTAATTTTAATAAGTTTGGAATCAGTTTGCATGCTCCCCATTTAATGCTTTTCTCTTACAAAGCAAGCAGCTAAACACTATGAGGGGCATTGTCATGGAGATTATCCAGATAAAGATATAAACAGGTGTTCAGATAAATAGCCTTAAACTATTCTGGTAGATTTTGTCATCTCTAGAATATTAAATAAATAATAATATTGAAGACTCATCGCTCACTTTAGATATTACAGTTTACAGGTACACACACTTGTACTATATATAAAAAACCCCAAATACTTGTGAATGAAATATGTCATCTTTGTTTAGGCATAGGAAGTATTTATTACTTTTATTTCCTTCTTTTTTTCTGGTGTGGGTATAGTAGTCCAGGGTTTAAAACAGCAAAAAACACCGTGTGTGCACAGGTCTCATGTCTAATGAGAGAAAGGGTGAGCCCAACATGTCCTGACTTTAAGAAAATGCTGAGCAAACACTCTTCTTCAATTTGGTCCCTTGCAAGCGATTCAAGTTAGCCTCCGATTACCAGAGAAATCCAAAACACTACTCATTTAAACTCTGCTTCTCACACGTAGGACAACTGCATCTGACTATTCTGTTACTGTCCTCCTGTAATTTGTTTTTATCTTCCTTCTTATTTTTCAATATTGCATTTTTCTTCAAAAACAGCAAGTACTAAACAAACCTGAGAGCTGTTTGTACATGGTATCCTCACAGATTAGATCATTTACCTCTGTTTTATTTTTACTTTAAAAAATAAGAAAGTAAGATTCAGCTTTCTGAAAATGCAGCAGAAGGGAAAAGAAAAAAAGAGCAGATGGACAGGAAAAAAAAATCCAAAAAAAGGAACAAAAAAATTTGTGGGTGAATCCAAAACTGTCATTTTTTCAGTATCACATGGCCAAGTGTAAAATACAATTTTTAAATATGCCTCATTAATATGTTACCTGAAACAAAGAGCCAGCCTCCTATTCGGCCTGATCCAAAGCCCACTTAGATAAATGGAAAGATTCTATTCACTTAGAGTTCCACAGCTTGCTTTATTTTTACTTCTGCTTGTTTTTTTTTTTGTTGGTGGTAGTGATTTTTTTGCTGTTATTATGCTAGTTATATCAAGTCAGAAAAACAAATTTTGAATTTTTTTCCATAATGAATGACATATTGGGATTCAGTAACTTAACCTACAGTTTTATCAAAGACATAATAAATCATAGGGAAGTATTAGCCGCACCTACACATAAGGAAATAGAAGCTTATGAAAAATACAGCATTCAGTGTAAACAAATTAATTTACTTTCTATGGAGTCTTACTGATTCACATTTTATAAGGAGAACAGAACACCTGAAATTTCACAAGTCTTCGTAGCCTTAAATTTATTTCCTGTACAAATATGGTTACTATGCCAGATATTATGCTGCCTTTTTTTACCACACTGACCTGGTGGGATGTTATCTATATACTGTGTCCTTCCTTTTGGGAGTTGTATTCTTCTCGTATTTCTCTGCTCAAACTTAGTTGTCATGATTGCTTTCTGAACAACTGTATGGAGATGATAATACAATTCTTAGTTGTTAAACAGCTTCCCACAGAGTTCAGCAGTAAAAATGGCAAAAATAAGGCCATCTTTACTGAAAATACTAAGTTTTATAAGAAGCGTCAGATGAACTGGGATAGCCTGCAGTTTCAAAAAACATTGTGTTTGTCCTTCAAACATGGAAGACTTTCTTCCCAAAGTTAACCTAAAAATTAGTACATTTACATGTAAGATCCTACTTTTTTTTTTAATTGACTACCAACCAAATAGATAGATCTAAGCAATCTGAATTCATTGACCCCATTCAGACTGACCTGGGTTGTTGTTTTGTTGTTTTTTTTTTCATCTCCTAGAGCTGCTTCCTTTAAGACCCACAAAACGTCTATATTATGGATATTTGGAGGAGAAACAAAGCCTGAAATTTAGCATATTTCTCTGAAACAATTATATACCTGAAGCATATATAACTATTAACCTTGAGAAAATAACATCTGAACATATTGCAACTGCTGGATTTAAAAATCCAGCTTCAAAATGAAGCCAGTGAAATGTCTTCTGTATTTCCTTTGATGTGATCCTAACACGATGCCTTAAAACTTGAATCAACACAATTCCCTCCAAAATATTTTGTCTGCCATAGAAAAAACCTTGCACGTAAAATTCATCTCTATTCAATGAAAGTTTGGAACTCAGTCTACAATTCACATGTGCCTATTCTGCATTAGCAATCCAGGTATAAACTACATTTTCAGAAACTAGTGGACTTTCCTGCCAAGTCATAGGAAAGTAAGCAGGACAATTCTTGAGACACTATAACCATCAAGTATGTAGACCTCTACTTCACCAGAATGAATTTTCGAATTTTAGTCTCCAGTGAGGTCACCTGTAGTCTGTATGTACATCTCTATATACCTGTGATACATATGTCTTTGATTCCTTGATTATTTGTGCTCTTTCCTGTTTACTTCAGCAAAACTGCAGAATGTTTCTTCAGGTTAGGAGAGATGAAGGAAGAAAAGCACTCAGTTTCAGTTTCTGTTACCACTGTTGCCATTTACTCCCTTCTTTCCACCCTTAATCCTCACAACTTCCTCTTGCCACCCCCAGCTGTCACCACAGTTTTCTTTGTCACCTCCTAATCCCCTCCAGAGAAGGATATGATGAGTGTGGAATAAGTGCCAAAACTGCTCTCCAGGGCCCTGCGCAGCAGACTCAAAGCAATTTATACAGCTTGAAGAAGGCTGGCTTAGTTTTATGCTATGTGGAAGGTAAATCCACGTACACACCTACCTAGCAATGTAAACAAAAATACCTGGGTGGGACTGGCAAGTTAAGACATTATATATTCAGAGAAGTTACCCAAAACCTTTATTTGACAGGTGCTATATAGTGCAATAGAGCTTAAATAAAAGTCAGATAGCCAAAATCACTATTGCAGTAGTAATCCACAAAGGCCAAATTATAAAACTTATTGTTTCTTCAGTTGTGTGTTAGAAAAAACAAACAAAAAGCAAGATGTACACCCCCACCTCCCCCCCCCTCCCCAAAATAAAAAAATATAGAAAAGAGAAACAACTGTTACAATGGAGACATATAAAAGAGACTCACAAAGCAGCATACAATGTGGCAAATAAAAGGAGCTGCCCAGGCACTGTGGACAGAAGCTACTTTACACAGAATCTTGGGCTCAGACTGACAGAACAGAGGGGCTCTCACTTTTGCAGCCTGCAGTGGAGGGGGAATAGCAGCCCCGAAAAGAGGAGAGGCCCAAGCCTTAGCTTTTGACTTGAGCTTGCTATTACCTGCACTACAGAGAAAGCGCTGCTGCCAGGTACCTGGCAATGCGGAGGTGTTTATGACATGAGGCTATGCTTAGACTGCACTTCTATGTCTACCAGTTTCAGTTTGAACTAGATGAACTCTTTAATGTTGTGATATGTAAGGGATAAACTTGCAGTCAAGTGTATAGACAATATGGAAAATATGTATGTGTTCACTGTGGAGTCCTTTACTAGTCAGATTTGGGATCTCTCTACAGAAGTAGCAAAATAAGTAAGGAACATTCAGATGCATGTCCTCACTGAATCATCTATTTGGTATTTATCAGCTTACTACTGGCTTTCAGGAAAGTCATATATGCAGATTTTAGTTTACAGATGCTGTTTGTCTTATATTTGGAACTAGACAGTTGTTTATTTATCAACATGTAGTTCAGTGCTCTCTCTGCTGCTCTCAATAGTGCAATTTCTTGCCAACTATCCTTAAATCTATCAGTACTGACACTTGATTTGCTTAGTACCAGATAAGCCAGTGGTATAGACTAGTGTATGAATTAGATGTAAACACAAAATCATTTATCTGTCAACCACATAAAACAGGCTTGTGCTGACTGTTGGCAGACAGCAGTAGGTGCCTTGTCAAGTTAGGATCTTGTTTAATGACCAGTGTAAGGACCTGCCATCTCCACTCATGTCACCCTTAAAAAGGTGTGATTTCCAGATCAGTCTAGAGAATTTGGTCTAACTGAAGACTATTTATAGTCTTTCCTTTGGAGAGAGAGAGTTTTCAATTGTATCAGTTTGTTGATCAGACTCCTGAGCTGTGATTGTCACAGCTAATGCAAAGGCATAGTAGGAGCAAACACTTTGGCATAGTGGAAAATGCAGGATCTTAGTGGGATATATGTGGGAATGCACAGGTTGGTTGTGGAGTCTCCTACTCTAGAGGCATTCAAGACCTGCCTGGACGCCTTCCTGTGTAACCTCATCTAGGTGTTCCTGCTCTGGCAGGGGGATTGGACTAGATGATCTTTCGAGGTCCCTTCCAATCCCTAACATTCTGTGATTCTGTGAATGGGATGAGTGTTGACGGAGGAAAAAGATATAAAAGAGGGTATACCAGAATGAGGCTATATTACAATAAGCATGAGTGTGTTACTTGCTCTGCTTTTACATTGTCTCCTCTTATCGCTTACCACTGTCTACTAAATAAGTGATCAGACAGAGCAGTTCAATCTGCTAAATAAGAGACTAAATAGTCTGCCTCAGTGTAGACATTCTTCGATTTTAAAAGAAACCTAATTGAGCTAAAACAAGTATGACTTGCAAAAAATAATATTGCAAGAGATTTTACTCTTTCAAAAATGGGAGTTACAAAACTTTACAGTCTTAACTTTCAGCTGTATAAATTCATGCAGTCAACTGAAGCAGCTTTATACACTGCCAGCTTACTAAAGTATGATATAGTTCCCTGTTTCAATTTGTAACACTCATAAAATCGATCCTTTTACAGGCATAGGCAGAACTGTGTTTGAAAGAATTACAAGAAATAAGATGCATAAACACAGTATTCCCAAATGGAGGTCTTTATGGGTTATGGTTTTTGTGCTAAACTGACTCTGGAGAAGCAGTAGTTACCTGCAGCCAAGAGCTGAATCCCTTGCCCTACTCTAATGCACAAATATGTATCTATACATGAAGGTTATCAAGCCACAGTTCTGTCTAGAGGAAGGCTGTGTTTCATTTACTGCTGGAACCTCATCTATTTACTTTTCCTTCAGTCATTCTTTCATCTTCATGTTTGCTGTCTTAAAATGTTCTTGTCTCTAAAAGTGCCTCTCCAGTATCAGTCTTTTATATGTCCTCAGGATTAGAGGTAGTTCAGCACCCTGAGTTCTTCATTGTTTGATTAATACTTGATCTATGTCCCGTTCTCCATCTATTTGCTGCACATCGCTTGATTTCCACCGCATTATTTTCGAAATGGGAATCATGTGCTCCTCTGTTTCCCTACAGTACTTTTCTACAATGGACTGACCTTGATTCAAGGTCTCTGAATTGTATCAAAATACAAGTAATAATAAAAATATAAGGCACGTATAAAGTTCAAAATCAGATTTTTGTATATTTCCTTCCAATGTTCTTTTGTTCCTCCCATTTTTCTCTTTATATACTCCTAAGAATGCTTTGTCTTAATTAAAATGTAGAAGTCTCAACAATCCAGTTCTGTAGCCACTTAAGTTGGAGAGCACGTTAATGTTTTAAATGGATAGGAAATAATGCTCAATGTGGATTGATTTCAACTTCTGTGGAGCTGCATAAGCCATGTTCTTAGGACGAATATGTCCCCACAATTCCTAATTGGACGTGAACAACAAGCATGGGTATAGTAATCTCAGATATATGGTTAATATTATTCAGTGAGTATCATAATTCTGCTTAGTTGTACATATATCATACTCATAAATTTGCTACGATGTTAGGAGTTTCCAGGCACAGATACTAGGCTACAATGTCAGACACTGAATTGACATATTTTGTAACCACAATATTAGAGATAAGAGCAAAGAGTTAAAAAAAGCAGCTAAATAAAATCATGGCAAAAGGCAAACAAAAATATTCTTATAATGTACATTAGGGATTATTAAAATGTAAGTACTGGTTAGAATGTCAACAAGAGATGAAAAAGAATAAATGCTACCTTGCCAAGACCTACAAGTTGGATTTAGCTTGGGAACAAACTAAGAATGAAGCAAATGACAGATATAAATAGAGTATGAGCTGTAGCACTCTGCTCCATTATGAGATAATTGGAAGAGATAGATAAGGGGGAAGTCTGAAGTGAACATCATGTACTTAAATTTTTATAAGGCATTTGAAAAAGTTCTCTGGAGATTGATACTGAAGGTAGAAAATCAAATGTTTATAATAAGAAAAAGTAAACAACCCAAAAAGTAAATAAACAGGGTTGGAGTAACACGAAGTGAATGCCTATCTTCACAGAAGACATTTTCTTTTGTAAAGAATGTATAGTACAAATGCTATCATGGCTACGGGAACATACTGTCTCTTTTTTACATTTTTAATATAGTAAATCAGGTTGAAAGTCAAACAAGAAAAGAACCTACAAAATAGGAAGATGACTTGAAAAATAAAATAGTAAAAAAATCCTTTTTCATAAAGGAACGCATAGTGTTTCTGTAGATAGAACAGAGCGAATCCTAATAGAATAAGCCAGATAACTTCTTATAGACATAGCAAAGCAGAGGCTGATTGTACCTATGAAGCAGACTAAGCAAGACAAAGTTAATTTTTACACAAAAATAACCAACAGCTATTAATAAGTATTTTGTAACTTGTATACATATATTCAGTTGCAACACAGAAGAACTATAAATCCATATACTTCAAACCTCTTCCTCTGGTGTGAATATACTGATCATTTAGGCAGAAATGTGTTCATCAGCATTCATTAAACAGACTGACTTCTGTACATCTGGAGGAGTTAAAAATGATTTGTGGTCAAATGGGACAGACATATACTTCAGGTATAGAATAAACTACTTTGGAAAAGGAGAAGAAAAGCAGTTGAAACAGGCTGTCAGAAAACCACATATTCCTAGGTATATCTGTTAGGTGTTCAGATAATGTAGCTGCAGAATAAAATTGCTAATGATTACCTCTTATTTTTCTGCTGTCTCTATTCCTTTGCTAGAATAATACACAGCTGATACGCAGGTGATAATCTAAACATAATCACATCTGCTTTTTTAATTATACTTATATATCAGTACTGTCTAAAGCAAGCAAAGTACTTGGTACACCCATAGTTGGATGTAAAAGCAATCAACAGATCACCAAATAAACACTTCAGTTATGCTAAACATTGGTGGTTCAGTTCATCTGTAAAACAGTGATTCAGTAACTATTTCTAGACTAGTGCTGGGGCAGAGGGAGGGCTTTTTTTTTCAGTGTTGTTTGTTTGGTGTGGTGGTGGTGGTGTTGGTTTGTTTTCTTTCCAGAACATTAAGAATTCCAGTATGGGAGGACATCACTTTGCTAGGTATTGAGACAAACAGAATACACAGGAAAAAAACAGTCTTTCCTATTAATAGTTTATGACTAAATATATGAAAGAAGATAAAGAATTTCATGACATTAACTGTTACTATAAACAATGGTCTTAGCATAGTAGGTGTTAAGAAGGGTATGAATGGGAAACAAAAACAAAATACTCTATTATTATTATTCTAGAAAAGACCCATATATGATTCTTCCACATGCAGACTGATATCCTGTAGCATAAAGAGAGATTTTTGCTGATAATCTCACTGTGAGCTAAGATTCCATCTTCCTATCTCATAAGGCAAAAGCAGATATAACCGTTTTGATTTGCACTCGCTTTTCAATATTCATCCCTTTATTACAAGAAAATTAGTATCTTTTGGTAAATTTTCAATCTCATGTTTTCTATTATTCTACTGCATTCACTCTTTTCTAGGAGCTTTTGTAATGAAATGGGAGGGTATAATTTTTTTAATAAGGGAAAAGAAATATTAACAGTTTCCAAGCTTGTGTAATTCAGAAAACCAGAGTTCCAAGGCCTTCTGGTTTTGTGTTTGTTTGTTTTGTTTTGTATTTTTCCTTTACTAATAGCTCAGAGAAACTACATGTATCCATCTTCCTTTCCTGGTACCTCTGTGACTGAACTGAAAAGTCTAAAATTGCATTGTTACAGGTGGAAGTCTGAGAAATTACCTGAAAGACAATGAAAAGCTTACAAGTTGTAGTCTACTGCCTGCATTGCAAGAGCAGAAAGACTGATTATTTTGCTTCTTACATTTTAAATATGCTATCATCTAATCTACCCATCTAATAATAGGCAAGTAAGAGAAAACATGGGCTTGTTGCATGTTTTTGAGATCCTGATTCAAATCCCTTCTGTAGCCTGGACTTCTTGTATTGTCTGTGGTCACTTGCTTATTTCAGGACTCTACTCTCCAACTCTAAAATATTACCACAAAAATTACAAATGGATAAAAGTTACAAAATCATGCTTTCATACTTCAGTGTGTTTTGAAATATACATTATAATCACTAATGTGAAAGAAACCATCTCAGTTAAAATGACCAAGTGTAAAATGTCTTGTCTTTGAAAAGGTCCAGATTCTCAGATTCTTATCATTAATGAAGCTATGAGATAATGACTGGTTTGGGGAAGTTTGCTGAGGAAGCTGTAGCCTGACTTCAGTCTAGACTCAGAGATCAAATAAACTGGTTGACCCAGAGTTTTGGAATTTTTTCTCAGATTTTTTTTTTTTTTCCAATTCTGCACAGTTGAAAAGAAAAATAATATAATTTTTCAATATAATAACTTTGTTCCAGTTGACTGTGTTGAACTATTTCTCCACTGGAAATGGAGAATTGTATCTCAGATATATTCAACTATACTGTTAAACAGTGTTCTTACTCCACTGATGGAGTCTATTTATGTCAGGATTTATCCACCAATCCTTCTTACGCTACCATATTCTGGGTGAGATTATCAAATACTAATGGGAAATTCTCTATACCACTCTGGCTTTTCTCCTTGACGCCTTTGAAATTCACCAAACTTTAAACGAATTTACGAAATTAACTTTAAACACAACTACATCTTTTTTATTCTGAATATCAACTTGACAGTGTAATTTTATTTTTTTTGTTTATCTGTGTAAAATTTTATCAAAACCTCAGACTTCAGAGTAAGATTTAGATCATCTGTTTATTGTTAGAGAGCTATCCAGTAATTTAGAAGAGCTTGCTTTGTAATGTTAATGAGAGCAAAACACCCTCTTAGCTACCACCCCAATGCCAATTACTTAAAATGTTAGCTTAACTCTGATTCCAGATATTTACATCATGATATAAAGCTTTACACACAAAAGAAATGTTGAAAGTTTCAAATCATTATTTGACACTAATCTTCAGCCTGAGGTACCTTCCAAATTAAATTAAATTAAAAGAAATACTGGACATGCTTTGCTTCATAATATAACTAAATTTCCCAGACTCCTGCTATTCCATATTAGCCAGTTTACATTCTTTTAGACAAAGGGCAAGACCAAGTGCTAGAATGTCCAGTTGTCATTTTCATATCTGCTCCTTCTTTAGTATTGGACTTATAGAGCAATTACATTATCAAAAGTGCCCAAAGCATCTCCATTCTTAAAATACTGAATAACAACAAATTAACATTTATTTTCTGTATTTTGACAGACAGACTTATCTGTGAACTTATCAATCTTCTATAATATTCTTAGATTGTCAAACACTGGTCACTAAGATGTTACCAGCAATATTCTCTTTAGGACCTAAGAGCACGTACTGGTAGCACCACCATTTAAATGTATTATATCACGTAACATAAAAGAGAAGGGTTCATTGGCATAATGCTTCATGAACCTTAATACAGAGTAGCACAGAATGGGGCCAGTAATTACTAGCTTACACACATCCCAACTTTGTAGGGGGTGAAAATGTACACATATGTGTCATTTATCAAACGGAGACTTTAAATAGAACAATAAACTATTATTTCACATTTTATAATAAAAATATCAGCATATGAATTCATAGGACGTTTGTTTAGTTGTGTTTATTTTTTACCTATTATACCTGTATTTATGCTAGTGATAAGGGGAACTGAAGCTAACTTTGAGTTTTCCGTATATTCAGAAATCTGTGCAGTTATATCTGGTGCCTTAGTAAGTTACACTGGGTCAAGGTGCAATGAATAAAGCTGTTCATAAACCCCAATACCGTATTGCCTGGTGTGCTTTCTCTGCAACAGAAAATAACCTCTTCTACTCAGACTAAGATTCACAAATATTTCCATTGAAATAAATAGAACTAGTTGTAGTAGATTATATTTAGTGTAAAAAGATTAAGATCTCTCTGTGAGTTATTTAAAAAGTTCTGGGTCATGTGTATGTGTGTCTCATTTCTCCATAACTGTCAAAACACTTTTTGCCTAACGGTCTTCATGTGGATTTAGTGCCTTTACAGTATTTTGATGAATACCTAATGATAACAGGGAATGAAACTGTGGCCAAAACAATGTTGTACAATACTGATGTAGTATTCTATAGTCTTGCTGCATGGATCAGAATTTTTACAAATCCACTTAAGATAGCATGGTAATCTGATGGCTAAAATGTTGGTGTTTTGCTTCTACAAAATATAATGCCAACTCTAAATCTGTTGGAGGTGAAGGAGCAATAATGAGAAGAGGGGAACATGGCAAATAAGGAACAGAGTTGGTGTTTGGGTTGTTTTCCATTTGTGCACAATTCCTAAAGAACAATGCCTTTTACAGGTTATCCACATTAAGTTTTGCAATAGGAAATAAATGCTGATTTTTTTTTTATTTTTTTTTTTGTCCTATGACGGAAAGTGAAAATTGATACAGAACTTTGTGGAGCGTTAATCTTGATCAGAGAAGCAGAAAAGCATTTGAAACAGATCTTTCAGCTTAGAAGAGATTAGCCTTCAAATTAAAATCGAGGTTCGTGCTAATTCTCATTAAACCACTATTCTGTATAATAATTTAGACTTTCTTCATTTTATTTCGTGGGAAAGATTAAAATAGCTTCTTCAGAGATACTGGAAATTTATTTACCAAGTTGTGTGGTAAATACTCGCAGTCCTTTTCATCTAAAATAAACGTCTAGGTAATACTGATCACTCGTCACTTTCATGTAAACTCCATGAGGAAGAAAACTTCCATAAAAATCCACAATGAAGTCTAGTTTTTATAGTTCCTTCTTTACTCTTGTCATAGTCAGCAGTATTCCCAAAAGAGAAATTTCACTAGTTTATAACAGTCCTCTTAAAAATAATACTAGATTTGCTATTTTTAGAATTTTTAGGAACTATTAATAAAAATATTACCCCATTATCTTTTGGATTGTATTCCAGAAATGTGTACTGGTCATTGTCACAAAACACACTGGAGCATGGAATAACACTTATATCAGACTGTTCAAACTAATTTTTTCTTGTGCAAACATTTATTTCTTCTGCAAAGGTACATTTTTCCTTCTACTGAGAGAAGTAATACTAAATTAGGTAGGATGCAAGAATATGACATCCAAAACGATACAATAAAGTTAGTTTAAGTGTTTCATTCATTTTTTTCTGTGCTTTCCTTAATTCCTTACTTGTCTACAGCTTTATTTAGATTAGCAATACTTGTTTATTACAGAGTAAGAAATTATGGGAACCATGCCTGATCTGAAAAGAAAAAAAATAGTAAAAAGTCAAATTAAATTTGTCAGGAACTTCCCACAGATATTTTAACAAGCCTAGAAAGAACTTATCTGAGATTCCATATATAGCTGAAGTGTTAAGAAGTGAAGAAAAAAAAAAAAGGCATATCGCACATGCTTTTTACACATGCTCAAGACCAGGGTAACTTTGGAAAAAAGATTGTCTTTTTTTCTTTTTTAAAACTTATATATTCAAACAGTCCAGACTTGCAATCTGGAAACACATAATGCTCCAAAAGTTGCCATTAGAATGCCAACAACTCTGAGAAATAAATATAGAGCTGAATCTGAGATTGTCACAATTTCCCTGCAATTATGGGAGCTGTATACTTTTTCAGTCTCCCACGATTGTGTGTTAAACAGCTACACAAAGGAAAAGGGCAAATATTTAGGACTGGACTGGCAGTATTTGTATGAGGAATAGTATTCAGGCAAAGACTCAGAACAAGCTATAAAACAAAAGCCCAAGACTGATAGTAGGTGTCTTGTCTGTTGTTTCCCATAGAGGAAAGTTGGTCAGAGATTCCATTTACTCTACCAAATCAACAGGAGAAGAGTGCTGATGACATTTCTTCCTGATGACACTTCCTAAAAGAATTGTGCATTGATAGATATGTATCTTCATTCTCTAGTATTTAAAGATGCTTTGGCTCCTATGACAGGATTCCTGAATACTTGCAGCTTAACATACGTACGTAGTGTAATATATCTAACAGTGGTTTGGCATTACTTTCTCCCTTTCAAACGCAGCTTGCTGTGCAGTACAACCATAGTATATTATTATTGTTTTACATTAAAAAAAATAACAAAATTCTAATACAAATTGTAAATGTCTCTTTAAGGAGTGCAAATTATTCAAGAACTTTGAACACATAATAGAACAAGTATTTTAAAAGTCATTATTATCTCTGAAGTGTCACCTGTCTGATATGTTCTCTCCATGGCTAATAGGGTACATATAATTACGGAGCTCATATAAATCTCAGTCTTCTTACTCAGACTGAGCTATTACACTTCCTGATTAATCAGAAGGCATGGTTTTGTCTTTTCATTAGATTTAAAAAAAAAATAAAACATCAATTTTCACAATATTTTAAAAGTTTAATTCTATTATCTAGATTCATATTAAACACCACTTAACATCTCAGTACTCTGTGAAGTGCTGCTCATCAGTAGTATGGCTGGTAGAACAGTATGCCCAATAATTAATTTTTCAAAATAATAACTTCAAACTTCCATAATATGCCTTGTTTGTGTTTAGAAAATAATTTAGCAAGTGCCTTAAAAAATTGGCCTGTTCAATGCAAACACTATTTTTTTTTCTTTAAATGTGACTTCCCAAATGAATGCAGAAATTTCAGAGTTTACTGGCTTTGGTGGGAGTCAAATTATTTAAAATCTCTTTAGGTAACTGTATCAGTGTGGTGGGTTAAGACAGATATTGTTCTGTCATCTGGTTTTGAAGTTCTCTATACATCTTGCTGCTGATCAGACTTAGGTGGAATACATGGATACAATGAGGAGAGATTTGTGTTTATGGACTGGACTGGCAGTATTTGTATGAGGATGTCTGATAACCAATCGTCTAATGTCTAGGGCGATACAAGAAGGCACAGTAGTACCTCCAGCTCTTCCGTCTCTCCATATGACCATTTCTATCACTGTAAAGTGGCACTGCCATCTAAGAAAATAATTTCTAAATGCTCAGTTCACCTTAGCCTGAAATCAAGTAGCAGCAGGTTGCTAGACAACTCTACATTTGTGTCATTTCTGTCTTGGAAGAAGACATTCACCTCATAATTTTTATAATGGTGATCTTCTAACAGGTCATTTTTGCCTGAAATTAAGAGCAAAACCTGAGGTCTTCCACAACAGTCTCAGACTAGCCCACCATGGGCTAGTATGTCAGAAGTCTACCTATTAGAGGCTCACCACAGTTTCCTCTCCTGCACCCTCAGAGATACTTCCCCTGTACTCTGAAGCGTCTCTGAAACAAGTAGCCAGCCTTGTTCTTCCCACCACATGCAATGCTCTGCCAACATTACACTAAAATCCCAACATTCCAAATGACCAATTGAGCTAGTCACAAATACATAAAAATAACACCACTTGAGTTTTCATAAACAGTAACTGCCACAATTAATTGTATTAAATGAATTCATAATGTCAGCGCAAATGTAACTTTGTTGTTTTTTCTGGACTCAAAACTATGATCTGTGAACTGCCAAGTAAGAGGAAAAATGGGAAGCAAAAACTAATCAAGCCTTGAAAATTAATCCAGTGCACTTTGAATGTTGCTATCATTTTAGCTAAATTGTAATTTTTTTGCAATCTGTGGTCAGTCTCAGTACAAAAACAAATGATCATGTGGGTCACAGTTTGAATACAGTTTGTAAATTAATTCCTCAGTGTCAGTAAGATACACGATATCAGAAACTACTGTTATGAGATAAGCTCCACTTTTATGATACTCTTAGGTGGGTGAAAAAACTACTTAGATTTTGATAGTCTTTATAAACTGTGTTGACTAGTCAACTAGTTCCACTTTTTAAAAAATTGAACAATATCTACAAAAATGTCTTTTAAAATGTTATTTAACTGATTAATCCCCATTTGAACAAGTGATCAAACGCAACATTTTTGTACACAGTGAAAACATAGCTTGCTCACTTTTCAAAAGGGTACATTCAACCAAATATAGACCTCAGCCTTTAGACCATCTCTGTTATAGCTGTCTGTGCTTGATAATGAGAATTATACAGCAATAGTGATTAAGTGACTTGCACCTTTAGCTTCTTTTGAATTTGGTGTGAAGATGGGACACTGAATCCCCTTCCATAGTCAGGGAAGGTTGTGTATTAACAAGTGCTGTCACATAAGGAACAAATATAACCACGGGCTTCCATTTGCAACTCAGCTTGTTGTTTTTCCCATCTGTATTTGTTTCAGATTTGGTTTGGTAGCACTGCTTTCATCTGTGCTGCAGTTTTCTCTAGTCACAAGGGGAAGAGAAAACAAAGTGAGAAAAACGTAAAACCTCTAAAACATTTTTGGCTATTTAGAACAATAAAAGAGTGAAGCTATTCTACAGTGTTTACTCCTTATTAAATATTTTAACAATCACTACATTTTGAAGGAGCTCTGTAACTTAAAGCTGCTGGAAGTACGGTAAATGCTATTAACTTAATATCTTAAAAAGGTAAAGGACAAACACTTTTATTTGCAAAAAGCTAAAGCACTTTGACTTTCCTGGCAGAGCTAATACGTAGTGAGGACTGTTGTTCAAATCTTGTAATTGCCTCTGCCAGGCATATGATCCTTGTGCTAAGCTGTTAGATCTGCAGTTATTAATGGCTGAAGCGAGCCGAGACTTGTAAGACCCAGGTAGAGGGGTAGGCAGTTTTCTTCTTTTTGCTAACTCAGTAGGTAAATTGCACTGATGTTAACCTAATGCCTTCCTTCCCGATCTACCATAGCTTGTTATTCAGTGAGCCAAGCACAACCATGTCAGACTTAGCAACCTGCTTTCTACCACAAAAATTCAGCACTTCCTAACATTTCTTTGTAAGTGGAGCCAGGATTTGTCCCTCAAGAGATACTTCAGAGTAAATAATAATATCACTGTTTTTATCTGTGAGTATAAACACTGGTTTTTGTCTCATAATGAGTGTTTCTGTTTTACTGCTACTTCCCACCAGGAAGCTGACTGCTAACATAATTAACAGATGATTGCACGGGGGAGGCTGAAATCTTTAACAGCTGTTTTAGGGCATTCTGTACTAAATCTTCTGTGCTGAAGAACATTTACAGTTTTTTAATGGCATTCTGTCCAGTGGCCCAGAGATTATGGGACCATGGTGTGTGTGCCTCCAGGAAGACTTAACTTTTTCACTTACTTCAAAAAATATGAAGAATCCACTTTTAAAGCACGTAGTGGATTAGTACAAGTACTTGAGCATACATATCAGAATTCAGTACAAAAGATCAGCTTTAACTGTGAACTCTAAAAACTGAATGTGTAGTGCTGAAATGGTTGGCAGGTTTATTTTACAATAAAAGTATTTTGAAGCTTCAGTCATTTCTGATGCTCCAGGTGATCTATTGCTTTGTTGCAGGATAAAAGGGAGACAATATGAATCCATGTTACTATTTGTTAATTAACAGAAGAGTCATTCTGAGAGTAATGCATAGCGCAGCACAAAAGTTTCCTGTTATAAAATAGAGTAATTGTTGTCTGTGATAGAATAATAATTATAAAATTGAGAGAGAAATCATTTGGGAAAGAACTGCTTCAGTTCTCCAAGGAGTATTATAGTGTTTGCCAGAAGTAAGGTAGCATGCATCAAATTCTAGATAGAAAAATAAGAGCTTTAGAGTAATAAGGGTATAATTAAGTAATGATTGAAGTACGAGTCACATTTACAAACTGTGTATCATGTTGTCCAAGAGAAAGAAGACTACTTGATCTGTGGGAGTTTTTAAGCTGAGACACTGAAACATTTTCTGCACTAGTAAGCTTTTGCTGGGGCATACCACCAAAGTCTTCCTCTGACAGACTTAACAGCACTGAGATGTTCTTCTTCTCTTTTCATGACCCTCTCCCAATTCCAGTGTGTGCTAGTTTAAGTAGAATATAGAAACAAAGCATTTTTGCTTCCATTGTTGTTGCAAGGATGATGCTAAAACAGAAATTAGCATGAGGCTGACAGAACTACTTTCTACAAAGCATTACTTCTTCTTCCTTCCACACAAGTAAATTGATTCCCTCTTTTATCTATAAGAGGGACCCAATCCTAAAATAATTCAGAAGAAAGGTGAGTATAGAGGTATATTAACAATTTACTTACGTGGGACTGTATGCCTAAACCTGCCACAAAAGTGTAAATTTGAACCTCTTGGTATAGCTGATGCAGTGGTTTTATAAATGTTAATTTTTTTCTTTAATGCTTTTTTAATTTACGGTGTTTTTGCACAGCGAGAAAGGGCTTGGCATGTACATGCAGCAATTTTTTTACCCAACTCAAACTTTCCAACTACTATGCGGGTCTCACTGCAGATGTGAAAACACTTGCTCCCTTAGTGAATTAGACCATTAAGATCTTGAGCAGTTTCAATCAAAATAAAGCTTTTAAAATAGAATTTAGGCTTCTAAATCACTTATTTTGAAAATTTACTTACAAGGACAAATCAAGATAAATTTGACAATATTTGCTTAAGTTCTTTTCTTTTGTAGCCTCTGTTAAATTGAAGAACTCATAAAATTTAACACATTTTCTAAAATGAGGAGGCAAAAATGACAAAAGTATTTATTGAAGGAAAGAGGAGGATTATTTTAAAGAAATCTTTATAAAATTTTCTTTTGAGGAAATTGTAATAGATTTTTTTGTACAAGTTGAATCTAGACTCAGATATTTTAAATCAATTGATTCAGAAATGTGTGGGCTTTTTATCCCCCTTTTAGATTAACAGTCTCAGGTGATTTCCAAAAGGAAAGGCAAAAGAAGGGCTTTACTCATTAATTCACGCTGTGACAAATGCCTATTAAAGTGCCTTCTGAGATATACAGTAGGGAGTTGTTCCTTTAAAGTCACCAGTCAACATGACAGCCAGAAGTATACAATTGTCCAAGTGATGTGTGGAGGTGTTCTGAATTATCTGAATCTCTTTCCAGATAGGTGGTGATGTTCATTTATGGAGTAAGCACATTAGAAGGGAAAGGTGATTTTAATTTATTCCTTTAAATACCCAATGTAAGAACAGTTCTTGCACAAAAGTAATATTTAGCTCTATAGTTTCATCATGAAAGTACATACTGTAGCAAAATTACTCCAATTTTAATCTCAGTACAGGAGCAGGATTTCAAATGTATTTCCAGTACCAGTTAATGTGTCATTATTGGCATTGGAACTGGTATGTTCCAGTACCAGTTATGTGTATACATACATACAGAAAAAAATTATAGACTTGGAAAATGTAAATTTTTGTTCCTTTAGTGTGAAATTGTAAACACTTACTGCAACAGCACATATAAAAGTTATGAAATCCGATGCTTTGAGGGTGGGGATTGGAAAATATATTTGGCTTCTCTGTTGACTTTTTGTTCTCTCAATTCCATTTGTTGTATGTGATTCTGAAGTGGCACAGTAATAGTGATTTTTTTTCCTAGAACATATACATACATATACAGTGCTAAACTTCAACAGGCAATAGAATGAAATAGCAGTATAAATAGATATTTATGACTGTCAAATGGCTTGTTCATATGACAGACTGTATTAATTTAGCAATTCAATGCTGGAATGTATACTTCAGGGTCTCTTAATATTGCTAGAAATATTCAGCATTGATAAAATCTACCTTGCTGTGCAAGGTTCAAAGAAAGCCAAACATACTGCTTAATCTTACTTAAACCCAAAGGGACTTAAAGTGTAAAAGGTATATAAATCAAAAAATAGTATATACATTTTTATGCAGTCAATAAAATGAATCTCACTCTGCATATTTTAAAAACATCCATATGTTTGTTTGTTTCTTTCTTTCCTTCTTTCTCTAAAATGTTGTGTGGAAAGAATTATTCCAGTAATCAAAGTTCTCTAACAGCAAGTTGTTCGTTTGGGTTTTTTTCATTTTTCAAAGACTCTGGGACACAGCACGCTTATTGCCTATGTATAAGCGCTATACTGCATATTTCAGGAAGGAAGGCACCAAGCCTAAGCAGGTCTGTACTTCACAAATGGAACTCTCTGCACCACAGTCCACCATATATGCATTATCTGAATGTGTGACTGTGCAGAAAATACAGGAGACCAGAAAGAGAGGAACTAGCAGTACAAATGGGAGAAGCAACGCGTTACGTTAAAGTGTAGAGATTACCTTCACAGTGACTTTGACCTTCTCTGGGCACCTCTTTAAGAAAGTTAAATTTGCCCAGGCACTGATGTTAAATGGCAAAACAGCCTCCATATGTATCTGAAAACTGTTGCAGCTTCCCATATTGGGTGACTCTCTGCAACTTGTCTGCACAGAGCATTTCCTTGGATGCTCAAACTACCAAATCATTCCTTGGCTATGGCCAAAGCATGCAAGTGAAAATTTGAACAGTTGTATAAGCAGTTGTGCCTCAATGGTGGGAAATACTCCTGGCTTGCTTGCTTGAATTTACTAAAACAAATGCAGCTTTTATCTAAGTTTCTAAAGAATGGACTACACATCTGTACATAACTGGTTTAAGAAATACGAGGTAAGTTGTGCTCTGAAAGATACTCAAGCACTGAATTTACATGACTGATCTTATTAAAAAAAGCAGTGATATCATCAGAACATAAATAAATGCTTTTTTTTTTAATTTTTAACTTAGAATTCTTTCTTTACATCTCTAATATCCTGTTGTTTTGCTACTGTGAAGTACATGGTAACTATATATGTACACAAGAAAACATTTTTTGTGAATAACCTCTTCACAGTATCTTGCCAAGGCTTACAAGGAAACCTAAAATAAATAGCCTCTTTTTTCCCATCTTCTGAAGCAAATTATTTATCAGCTTTGAGCGTGTCAGGGCTTCTTGAGTAGGTAGGATATTTTTTGCTTTTATTTGCATTGCTCTTCAACACAACTGGTAGCACTAAGGACTGGTGATCAGTAAGTTTATGAAATATTTTATTACATAATTTACTGCTACAATCCTGATTCAGTAAAACTTCACTGAATTAACAGGTGAATAACTTGTGTTGATCAGTAAATTCCTCCTTTATTTCTGCACCCTTCCCTAGCAGCCAAATTGAAAGACAAATTGCATTATGATGGTCAAGAAACATCTCAGTACATCCAACAAATCAAAGGTTTATTTCAGATACTTTCAATAACGAAAGCAAAATGTGAGATTCACGAAAGGAATCAGTGATACTTACAAAATTAGTGAAAAAGTCAATGACTGAATCTTTTTACCCTCAGAGCAGTGACTGGGATATTCACATGGCCAGAAGAAAACTGGTACGTTACCCTCCCTGCCACAGAAATCACCCATTTGACACACACACAGTCTGGATACAGGGCTGATCTTTCACATGCTATCCTGTGGCAGATTTTCAGATTGATCTAGGCAATATTTAAATATTTCACATAGTGACAGGAAAACAGGTGAGTTTTTCTCAGAGTTATCTCTCTGAGTAAATGAATATTTAACTATTCCATATAAAATGTGTGTACTGTAAGCATCAAGCTTCAACTGCACAGTTTTCAAAGGGAACCAGGTCCTTTGAAAATCTAGTCTTTCAGAAACTGAAACAGGTTTTAAGATCCATTTTTTTCAGAAAAAAAAAAATCACTAAGCAGATTCATGAATGTTAATAAATTATTCAGAATAGTTTATTTACTGAACAAACGCATTTGCCAAAGACTCACCATGTTCTTCTGCACAGAGCAGCTTCTTTTATGAAAAATAATATACAATCCAATTTGGCAGTTTGTGGGATATGAGAGACCAGAACCCATCTGTTACTGAACCTAACTGCTTGGTTAGGAATCTAAGCTATGCAAGTAGAATTATTTGTCTTAGAGAGAAATGCAAAAGCAGTGAGATGGACATTACTGTACTGCAGAAGTATAGATAAGAAATGGATCACAAGCTAGACACCAGAACAAAGAAGCCTGAGTGAAGTTCCACCATAGTAGAAGTTCTCAAGAAAATTAAGATTAGAAATATGTCTCTAAACAGGTACAAATCTAAGAACCAGACTCCTGAAATTAAAGTCCTGTTATATTGAGCTAAGCATTTTAGCATGTGAGCATTTTATAGATGAACAGGATCATTTAAAAGAAATAGCTGATTCTTCTCCTAAAGAAACATAACCAGTAAGGTTTTGAAATGGTATAGTATGCATATATTACAAATCCATCTGTCAGCAAAAGAAAAAAGAGGAAAGGTCTGTATCATTTCTATCATATTTATTATTAAATACTATCATATGACTTAATGGCAAACTATGTTATCAAAACTGTGATTTGATGATGCAGGGTGGTTCGTGGCAGATGAGAGGAATAATTCCATCTCCTCTCCACTTTGAAGAATCAACAAGCATCGGAAAACCCAGAGATGGAACATATGCCTCCCAAACAGCAAAAAGTGAGCATCTTTTCAGAAAGGGCATAATGGAAGGAGAAAAGAGAGAACTCAAGGATGAACAGACTGGGAAGATCAAAAACAGAATGGGACTAGACTAAGAAGACAGAGTTCAGCTGGTAACAGACCTGAAGTTCACAGACCTCACAGACGGAAAACCCTTGATATAAATCAGATTTCTGGAGTTGAAAACCTGTGGAAGTAAGAAGTTGCAGTGAACCGGAAATATGCCAAAAAATATTTCTGTATCTCAGTCAAGGGCAAACAACCTCCTAAAATGAACTATCTTGATCACTTGCCGTTATATAGCCATACTATGAGGCTACTTCAACTGTATTTTACTGCTCAGATATTCCATTCATAGTTAATAACCATTCAAATGAAGGGGGTGCAAGCAACACCTCTGGCAGTATCTGTATTGCACACTAAATACAAGAGAATACAAAAGATATGCTTCATCAAAACCAAATTTGAACCATTTACATAATGGTGCGAAGAAAAGACAAAAAAGCAAACAATTAAAAATAAGATATACTTATGTAATACTAATCGTTATGAATTAATAAGCAATTGATCTCAGGATCCCCACAGGTCTGCAGCCTTTCTCATTAAATATTTCCTGAAAGTATGTCTAATATTCTAAATATTCCTTTTGACAGTATTTCTATGTAGAATATATATGCTTTTTCTATAATGGACTGTAGCAAAGTACAAGCAACATAGGATTGGATTAAAGTGATATCCTCCAGTACAGAAAAACAAGAATCTGGACAGGCCCGTATTCTAAGGTGGACAAACAAAAGACAATACTCAAGATTTTTTAAGAATGGACTTTGTTCATTTACTGGAAAGTTAGCATCAGAAGAGACTGCTATGGTAACTTGCAGAGCTGGAGGAGAGAGTGCTGCTAAAACAGCCTCATGTAAAGTACAATCCTGATTGCGTTGTGGGGAAACACCTGCACAGCCTTCCTGCCACAGTGCACCTGTGTCCAGCCTCACCACAGGACAATACCTGAAGACCTAGAATGTAATTTCCAGCAGCCATTTTCAGACCTGGGTTCATATTTTATATTTCAGATTTGCCAAAGATCTGTCTTGTAATGCTTCCATGAATATTAATAAAAAGAATTAAAAGTAGCTATTCATTTTCCACTAGTCATTTGCTGCAATTTTCCGACAATTACCATACTCTGTAATAGTGTTATGCTATAATTCTGCTGTCAATATTTTGTAAAGATTATTTGTTTGCGTTTTGTTAAGTGCACACAAACTTGAAATAGACATTTCTATAGCTAAATGGATGCTATGGCTTGTGCAGTTGCTTATACACTGTTTCCTATCTGAGATCAGATCATGCTTCTTCCATAGAAGATAACTTCATAAAGTTCAAGTCAAACAACTGGTATCAGTGAAGTGCTTGACGGAAGCTTCAGATTAGAGCTGGTGAAAGTGTTAAGCCACAGTGTGGTCCAGAAAGAAGTAAAAAGAATATTTCATTTATTTTAGCCATCAAAACCCTAGCTAAATAAATAAAATTGATAAAATAAGACAGGCTGCAGGGTCTTTTCCTATTCCAGTAGAAAAGAAAATGTAGGTATAAGATGCTAAGATCTACATTTTCTAAAATCTCAAAGAATACTGCAATCAGAAGTTATGAATACAGAAAATGCTTGTGGTTTAATTATTTTTTAAACTATAAAACTACGCTTTGATAAATATACTCTTTAACTCTCCATTATGTTATTTACAATGCTGCCATTTCCAACCGACAGCATTCATATTTGTAACTATGTTAAGATGTTATTCACCATTTCATAACTCTCTGAATAAACGTTTAACTGCTTCAATGTACAGCATATTCTTCTAAACAAAGGTAGTAATTAGTAATGTGCATGATCTTGTGATTACCAATAAAGGAGAATCCATCTTTCTTTAGGAAAGTAGCTAAAATCTAAAATATGTAGACCAGCATTAAAATCAAAGTTTCTGACTGTCACATTGAAGACTCATTCTGACAACATAAATATATTGAATTTAAATCAATCAGTATGCTGTTATACATTACCAGACAATTTTGCTTTTGTGTCATTTGACCACAATAAATTGTTACTACAAAGTAGACCTCACACATCGTTTTGCAAGATGGGATCGTGTAATAGCCTATTGACACACTAGGCTGTATGGTAAAATAGCGGCATGATGCTCTTGGCACTCATGAACGCTGTTCATTTAGCATTTTTAAGTTAAACACAAATTCCTGGTTGGTTTGTTTGTTTTAACATAAGGGGGACTTGTATTTTAAATATAGTATTTGACTTGAGGCAAACAAATACTTTTTCTATCGGATTGTAATTACTTATTCTGATAGTCCTTCAAATACTTCATAAAGGAATAAATCAATGGTAGTTACATACAAGCCTAGGATCTAGCATGAAAAGAAACTGCATGTAAAGAAGCATGCATACTGGATAATAAAAACAGTCTGTGACCCTGGCAGTTAGCTTTTCGACAAGCAACAAAAGCGTATTTTGTTTGGGGTTTCCCCTCAGTGCATGTTATCCTCCGGAGATGGTATTGTACCTCTTCTACTCTCCCTCCTACTGTAGCCGTAGAGAAGAGAAAGGTATTGCCCTTCTGCCGAGACAGCAGTGCCCGAAGGCTGCGGGATGCCCCGTGCTTTGCCGAGGGGCGCCGGCCGTGACTCGGCTGCGGGGCGGGGCGGGCGCCGCATCCCTTTCGCACCAAAGTTTCTCACCGGGGCTGGCCTCCCGCGGGCGGTGTGCGCCGCTGACCCGCCAGCAGCGGGGCCGAGCAGAGCGCCCCGCCGCCGCCCCGACCCTCCGCAGGGCCCGCGCCGCCGGGCCGCCCGTCTCAGGCGGGCTGGCCAAGGGGCAACGGGTGTCTTTGGCGGAGCACCCTTCGCTGCCTCTCGGGCTGTCACCGCGACCCCCCGCGTACCGCGCAGTCACCTGTCGTCGCTCTGCCAGCCTTGGTCGCCCAGCAGCAAGTCCCGAAACCGGTATCGCGGGGGCAGCGGGGGCACCTCGCTGTCCAGGTCCACCATCCTGCCCGGAGGAGGAGAGCACCCGCCGCCGCCGCTCCCCTGCGGAGGGGCGGTCACCCCCCACCCACCGAACCGGGCGGGGGGAAAAGCCCAGCGCGGCAGGAGGAGGGACGGCAGCGGCACGGAGCAGTCGCCCCCAGCCGCGCGCGGGGGCTGCGCGCACCAAGGCGTTCGGAGCGCGCGGCGGAGCCGTCTCCCGGCGGCTGTTGACGGACCGCAGTTGAGAGTTCCCGTCCCGGGGGAGCCAAGTGCCGGGGGCGGCGGCCTCGGAGGCGCGCGCCCGCCCGCCCACTCACCCGGCACGAGCGCGCGCGCGCCGCCCGCCACGGCTGACAACAAAGAGCCCGTTCAGCGCTATGCAAGTGGTGTTCGAGCCGCCGCGGGCCGGCGAGCCAATGGCAGGGGCGCGTATTAGCATACTGGAGTGACGGCGCGGGAACCCCCGCCTGCCGGCTCATGGCAGCCCCGCATCAGCGGCCGGACACGCGCTGTTCGTTCCGCGCGGAGCGGGTAGGGGCTACAGCTTCGAGCCGCCACGGAGACGACCCCGCGGCTCTGCCACGCTGGCCTGGCGGGCTGAGTGGGGCGCGCCGGTCCCTTCGGGGTGGCGGTTCGGCCGACCTTGTCGCATGTCGCCGGGACTCGGGTGGCCCCGCGGCAGGGCAGGGGGCTCCGCGGGGGAGTACCGTGCAGCACCCGTTTCGGGTATGCACAATAGCACTTGGCTGGAAGAGCCCCTGAGCACCGGGTCAGCCCCAGCTCCTCCTTTGGGGGTGTTACAGTGGCTTCCTCGCAAGTCTGTCTCCTCTAGCCAGCAACCTCCTCGTCTACCGCTTCCTCAGAAGTGCTTTCCTGTAAGCCCCGAAATTTGAAAAAACGAGATGTCTTATCTTTGCGAGCTATAGGTGGCCCCTGTGCAGAGCCCGTATTAATGGTAGCAAGTCATCTGAGCTTACTCGGGTCTTTCTTCCCTTTGCTTCTTGCTCAGCTTCAGTCAATCAGGCACAGGTTTTTAGTGCCGCCTCTTCTGAGCTCCCAGGTGCAAACGGGAACGCCCGTGGTCAATTTCCACTCAATTAATTGGGCGTTGTAAATATCAGGAGTGGTGGCTCAGGCTCCGTAAAAACTCAGGAAAGTTGGATTCTTCCCATGGTTGGAATTTGTAGGCGATACCTGAAAGTGGGAGACACTGATATGATTTGCTTGAATTCACTGTCACCAAACCGAAATAGTGAATAATTTTTTTTTAGATTTGGTGTTAAAGGTCCACTCTAGTGGATTAACTGTCATACTTAGTATCTAATGCCACAGTTCTGGCAAACATAAATATTACTACATTTTTGCAGCCTGTCATGATTTGTCTTCCTGGGTTAGGTCATCACCTAAACTATTCAGTCATAGCATTCCTTTCCTAGAATGAAGTCATGCCCAGTCTTAACACTGGTGCCATTTTTAAGTGTGGATGGGGTTTTTGGACTTTGCTGGATCAGGGGCTAAGTGATAAACAAGAAGTGATATTCTAAATGTAGTTTCTAGACCATGTACTTAATTAGGTGCTTGCTTTGATGCTGTGCATTGAAGAGCAAACCTTTTATTTTCCTTTCAGTTGGATTTCTGTGTAGAAGGTAAGCTAGTGAAAAGCTGATGTGGCACATACAGTAGCAGCTGAAGTATGGCAGCCTGAAGTGTATCACATAATAATGTGCCCTGCTGAGAATCCATCTCTGAGCTTCATGCTGTGATGCAAGGATTTCTACAGGTAACCAACAGGTAATCCAATTCAAGACTCAGATTGTCTCTGCTGTTGTTACAGACAATGCATCTTTGCTTGCTTCTTTAGTAGAAAGTTCTGAAGCATAGCTTCTCTGATTGCTGTTTCTTTAAAGAATGCAATCTTGTATCCCAAGTCCTGTAAAATGCTGGGATCACTGTGGTATCACACTTACCCTTTTTCACAGCTTGCTACATTCAGCATTTACAATGGGCTTCTCAGAAAGGCTTGTTAGATGAAGCAAAACAGATGTGTGTATGTGGCAAGAGTTCAAAGGTAGCTCTTCGCTTTGCCTGATATAGGAAATAAATAAAATAGTGCTGCCATATTCTTGCCAGTTTTACAGTGTTCTGAGGTCAGAGCTCTCTAAAAGTCTAATTAAAAAAATAAATAAATAAATCAGGATCTTCCTTTATTTTCTCTGTGCGGCCATTTTTATTCTTCCTCAGCAACTTCAGTTGAACAGGCAGTCCCTTCTAAGAAAACCTTGTTTCTCTGCCTGGGTATCTTTTCATCTTGAAAAAACTTATGGTGGGGTGGAGCCTGTATGTATAGGCTAACTGTAGTCCTTTTCTGAAGCCTGTGAACCACAGATTGTTTGGAAATTGATGGTGTTTCTACTGTGTCTTCTAACAGTCTCACTATTTTTTTCACCTTAATCGATTAATTTAACATTTGTTTTAATATTTGAGGAGCTGAGCAGCAGTAGAAGCTTTTGCAGTTTTTCTACCACAGAAAAGCATTTTAGAATGGTGATAGCTGACCGGTAAACTATCAATCTGGTCAATAGTTGAGCTGAGGTAATAGAAAGCAAACTCATAACTGAGACCATAGTCATGCAACTTATATAGAAACTTAATTTGTGTTCCTAAGTAGTATAAACTCTGCAATATAAAATTAGCCACTTGTGAAGCCTGGTCACTCTGAAAAGTTCTAAGTATATAAAATTGGACAGAGATGAGAGTTTAGTTAGCTAAATCTCGCATTTCGATTAGCAACTCAGAACGCCTAGGAAATTTGTCTTCAAGCTGAGGAGATGCTTAATCATCTGCTCAGAGGCAGGTGCTGTTCTGTGTGAACTGTGATACGAGGTCACTGTGCTCAAGCCAGGCATTCCTGCTGCTGTGTTTGTGTTAAAGAAAAGCTGGGAGCCATGAGCAGTTCTTGCAAAGAACAAATGTAGGTTTGTACTCTCTGAGAAGTGTCAGAAGCATCTGTGGTCCTGACTTGGGGACTAAAAATACACTTTTAATACCTTTTTTTTTTTTTTGTTAACTGGCTAGTAACAGGTGGGTACCTCTTTCCAAGTACTTGACCCTGAATTTGGGGATGAGGGAAGAGAGTTAAGACCTGTGTTACTGGGTTTATTGCTATTGACTGCATATAAATCTTGGATCATAGTGAGGTACAGAGAGAAGAAGAAAAAAAACTATGTTTCTTTTTTAGGTTACTTACATTTTTGATGGCATATAAGTAAAACAGTCTGGCACAATGCAAATGGCTTCTGGACTTTTTGAGCAGTAGCAGTGTATATGGAGGTATAAATAGGCTATTAATCCTGTTCTTAATTCAAAAAGTTCTGCCCCTTTATCTAAATCTGAATTATGAATTTTCTGTAATAATAATAAATCAGATGATGGGGTTGGTTTTTTATATTTTCCTCAAAAAGCTTGTAAGGTTTACTTTATTATTGATCACTTTTATTATTGACACTTACTGGGACATTCTTTACTGTTGGTATTGATACCTAAGATTATTCAAGTAAATCAAAGCTAAACCTGACTGCAGGGGGTTGGAGAAGAATCTGGCCCATGACAAAGTGGTGAATTTCACCCTCTTGAGGTGTTGCTGGTCCCTCTCCACTGCGGTGCTGAAATAGTTCTGCCAGGCACAGTTCTTACGCCTGTTCCCTCCATTGCTTTTCAGCTATATACCATGCCTCAGGGACCTGTCTTCCCAGCTGAAAAGCTTCTCACCTAACTATTGTTTTTATTCTCCTAAATAATATTATGAGATTGTGGTTGAGGTAGGAAAGGAGACTGGTAAAGATAAACTTAAAACAAAATGTGAAGAGGGATGAGGCATTTATGAAACAAATGCACACTAAATCCTTTTAAACAGTTCTGTAATGTAACTTGTACTTATTGTCCTTTCAAGAAAGATAGTCTAATATTATCTGGATGGGATTCACTTACTGTAAGGAGCAGTCTAGGCTGCAGTGAAAAACTGTAAGCAGAAATGCCTGCTTTGCAGTTTACTTGCTTTCTGCTATTTGTCTGTTGGTGCTAGTACAGGATTAGGCAGGGTGAAAAACTGATTGAAAAATAATATAATAAAACTCAAGCTAGTTTTGAGGCTTTTTCACAGGTGCTCACTCTTTCTACTTTTTTTTTAACCCATAATTAAGGAGTATCTGCATGTTTATGTCAGTAATGAGAACTTGTGGATCTCTCACATTTCTGCAAGTTGATCAGTTCTCAATTAAGTCTATCTGTGTGGTTTGGGGTTTAAGACCAGAACTGGGGACTAGAGTACTGACAGCATTGGAAAGCACACGAGGCAGTTCTGCAACTTTGCCGGCTGAATAGAATATTTAGGGACTCAGCGTTCACAGTTCACCTTTTAGTAGACTGTACTTAAACAATATGTGATTAACTTTAGCTGCAATTTCATTTCTGAAATAGTCTGCAAAGGTAGAGTCTTCTGTAGAAAAAAGCAGAGTGACGTTACCTGTTAAAAATGTGCCTAGATGAAATTCTGAAATGAAGAGTCCTTGCTGATAGTATTGTTTATCTCAGAAAACAGACATTCAGCATTGAAAAAGGTATACTTCTCAGTTAGAAAAACAACTTTTTTTTTTTTTTTTTTTAAGAAAGCTGTTAGTTTCTTCTCCCTTGATGCAAAGGAATTGCCACTGCAATGCTACTTTTGTCTTCCACATCCTTTTCTCAAAAAAACATGCTAGTGAGTTAGGTCAACATGAGCATATTGGTTTTATACTTTTTTGTTTGTTTGTTAGTTTAAATGTCCATTTGTTTCAGCTTACCTGATTCTTGGCTGTGTAGGGATGAGGCCCATTTTTGTTTCATTCTGAATCTTACAGTACAGTCAGGGGGGGTCTGATTATTACCATAGCATAAATAATAATTATGTTGTCCAGTAGTTTCTGCAGAAAGAAATGCCCTCTTTGCTAGGTAGCTGGGTTGTCTACTCTAGTAGTAACAGGAATAGTTGATGATAGTTTTAGTTGTCCTTTAAGAAAGCACAGCCATTGATGAATACTACTAATACAAAATGAAACTTTAAACAAACAAAAAAACACACACAAAAAAACCCAAACAAAACACCACAACTGGTATTCATAATTTTCTACAAGCAGCAGCACAAGCTCCAGACTGCTCTATGTGGTTTTTTTTTTTTACCAAAATAAGTATTTATTTCTAAACAAATCTTGCTATTCTAACATACCTTTAAATCTTTAATGACCCTATATACTTTTTATTGTAAAAATGCATTTTGATTTTGTATATCTCTTCATTTTACTGTCTGATACGCCTTCCAGAGTACAATGTTACAATGTCTGGAATTATTTAAACTTCAGGGCAAAATGTTCTTGGAGTTCTCTTATCTCTCAACTTGGTGCCTATTTTTTAAACGGCCTCACAGTAGCAAAATGTTCTGCTGGCGTGAAAGGTTTAATAGTGATTCAGAAACAGTAACAGACTGAAATAGCCCGAAGTGGGAACAGAGTGTTAGGGTCACTGTAAAGCTGGGGCAGAAGGAGAAATGTGAGGAATTTCCAATTTGATAATGCCTCTGAAAGGATTAAAAAAGTTTGGAGGTGGCTTGGGATTTTTTTGTCATGTGTCTGATTAAACTGAAACCTTGGTAGGTAAAGGGCATGTTTTCCATAGCCTGGTGAGCGTGACTCTGTACTGCAAGCACGGTCCTTCTAAGGCTGTTTCAGACATGGGGCACACAGCATGATCTGATCTTTGTATTCTCATATGCAAAACCATCATAGCTCAGACCCAAAAAGGAACAGCATCCACTTCAGGGCTACCCATGGTCCTGGTGCATCACAGTCCTGTGACTTCTCTGTTGACCTGGAAAGAAATAGCAGCACTGCAGCAAGGGAGAGAGCTGGTGAGAAATGGTGATAACCTGTGAGCTGCCTTCCAGTACATCTCCCCTTGGCTGTGAGTAGGAGGACTTCATTCTATATAGGAGAGCTGCTCTTTTTTTTTCTTTTTTTTTTTTTAGACTAAGAACACCTTTTCAAGTAATTTTCACTTTGCTTTTGAGTACAAAGCACCAAGACAGGAGAATGACATGGTACTTAAACAAGTGTAACCACAAGTGTGGTAGAAAATACTTTTAGAATTGGACAAGATATGTCTCCTGTCATTGCTGCAAATCTGTGCCTGAATACATTATCTAATTTGCATTAGAAGAAGCTGAAGGACTATTCAAAGAATTTCTAATATTGTTTTTCTGTTTGCAAGGTTGCTCACATGGCACATCCTTGGTAAAATGGCCTAAACAAAAACAGCTGTCATAATGGGAATGTGAGTTCAAGCATCCAAAAGTGCCTGAGAGTGCATATGCCACAGTTGAGTATATTAAAGGAGATGACGACCATAAACCAAATTAAACAGTAACCAGGGAGATACAGAGCGAATTTTGAAAGAAGGCTGGTGCCAGTTTGGAAAGAAGGGAAAAATGAAACTTTGTAACTATGGAGAGAACAGTGGGAACAGAGCAAGTGGTCAAAAACAGAGGAGTTGTGTTTGACACTGTTATATGTTCACCCACTGGCACAAAAAGCTGTGTATGGGCCCGGCAGAGCATCCTCCCTGACCATGCCAGCGCAGGGTCTCACACCCAGGTGTATGTGTGACCTCGTGGGGTCCTTTCTCCCTGTGTTAGCAGGGTGCAAGGCATAGCACTGGTACACGTAAAGCACCCACATCTCCTACAGAAGGTGTGTGAGAGGGGGACTGTGTGCGTAACCGTGGGTGGGCAGATGCACAATTCTGTGTGCTTGGTTAGAACTCTGGGGGATTGGTAAAGAAAGGCCATTTAGAAATTTGTTAGGTGCTCATTAGCCTTTTGTCTCTTAACAGTGTCTTCTCTGTTGTACTGACTATACTGAATCTGAATGTATATTTCACTGATTGCCAGTTAATCATGTGCTATTAACAAATCAATAAACCATTTTGATTGTGATTCAGTTTAAACTAAGTGAACAGCGCAGTTTCTCCCTGTCACACTGTTAGGTTGTAATCATAGATATTACATGCTGTGTAATGGCATTGTGAGTTAGAGAAGTTGCCTGCCAGTGGGAGGACAGACAACTGTTGACAATGAAAAGAATCTCACTATTAATATAGTCAGATAGACCCTTTCATTAAGATTTTTGGGCAAAACAATGGCTGGTTCTAGAATTTGGTATGCTGTAACAATATCATTTAACTCAAGTGTGACAGCAAGCGTGCTGTTAGAACATGCTGAACTTATACTGGTCAGAGATGGTATTTCAGCAGTGACTACAGTCCTATTACCAGTCATAACTAGTTCCCTGCTGGAAGACCCTGACTTCCTTAAAAATGTGTCTTCATAACACAAAATGGCTTCCAAACACTGTTGCCAAAGTTATTCAGGTTTGAACAAACACTGAACTTTTATGTCAAAGCCTCTGCATTGAGTAGGGAATGAATAAAGTCTTGAGTAACCCCACGACTGACACTTCTTTGTGCAGCTGCCTTTGGTTGCACACCTACTTAGATGTTCTACATTTCTTATAAACAGGAGGCAAGAGTATTCCAGGGATGACATTTTTCTGTCTGCCCTAGATGTCCTGAGGCATGGCTTGCCTATGCATTTTGGTTTGTTAGAGGCTGGAGGTGGCAAAGGAAGTCAGACATGATTAAAGACATTAGCTTCAAATCTATTGATAGCCCATGAAAGAGGTGAGGAAGGGAAGAAAGATTAAGTTGTTGATTTTATTTCAGTTTGGTTAGGGTACATTTAATTGATGACTCAGGAAGATCACAAATATAAGACTGGAAAGGACCGAGTCTGGTCCCTTGCTTTGTGATCAAAGGTGATTTCTTTGTATCAGCCTACATTATGCCTGCACAAAGATTACTTCAAAGCCTTACTCCTTAGGTGAGTCTTCTAATTTTCAGCTTAAATTTATTGATAGGATGTTTATACCTATCTGCTCTTGTGTGCTGGTGTTATCTTTTAGCTTAAATAGTTTTAACATTGCCTGTATTCATAGACAGCAGCCAGGAAATTTATGGTACATTTTCAATTTGGTTCCCATTTTGGTTTACTTGTAGCTGAAAGTATCGCTGACTGTTTCAAGCCTGTAATTGTTTGGCAAGTGCTTTAGTAACCCAAAAGCAGTTTAATAAAATCAGAACTACTTTGAGCTTCATAGCATCAGAACATAAAACATTTAAAATTGTAGAAATTGTAAGACTCATGCATGCAGCATGAATTTTTACAGCTAATTGGTTTGAGCCACAGTTTCTGGGTTGGAATCTTGAGTGTCACCTAGCTCGCTGCCTCAGTGTTTTTCCCTACTCTCTGAGCTTCCCACAGGGGTTCAGGAATTGGAAAGCAGCAGCGTCTCTGCTTCATTTGAAAAACAGTTAGTACCACTGCTGTGACAGTGAAGGTTAAACCGCCCTAACTTCCTCATCACTGCAAGGAAACTAGCTTTTGCACCCACCAGCCCACTGGTACAGAGCTTGTAAATGCAGGCACGGACAGTGATGCAGGGGGAAGCAGGACTGTCATGGTGTGTGGTTAGAGCACTGCTGTCTGCAGCACCATGGGATTCTCCACACAGAAGAAAAGCACTTAAAGATTTGGTCAGTGAAGTTCTGTGCACAGCTGTTTCTTAGAATGCAGACAGGTGCAAAAAATACCTTTCTACTGATTAGGTGTGCACCACTAACTGCAAAATGGGTGCAGCCCCATCATCACAGGGTCATGGAGCAGAGTGAGAGTTTGTTCTCCACACATATGAGTCACCTGGCAAGAGAAAGGGGGAGGGAAAGGAAGGGCTGTTATGCTGTCTGGAAGAGTCCTGGGAGGTGACACAGCTGAATGCCGGTTTTCACTAAGACCGGTCCTTTGAATTGGTAACTGAAAACACAGGCCAGGTTAAAAGAAAAAAAAAAAAAAAAATCCAGTTGCATTTTGAGAAGAAAAAAACCCTTTAAACTGCTGTGGAATTCAGGTTTTATTTGAGATATGTTCTCTCAACACACTCTTATCCTATCACTCTTATCACTCTTATCCTATATGAGTAGGTTGACTAAGCCAGTAATTTTAAGGGTATGTTATGTGGTCTTTTGGGTGCATATACAAGGTAGGCCTGGGTACACTCTGTGCCGGTCAGACATCACCACTATGGGGTATCTGGTCTGCAGCTGGTTTGTGTCCATCTCCTGAGAGCACTTTGTACTCTTACCTTTTTTTCCCTGACTCTCAGTATCAAATAATTGTCTTCATATGATCCACATTTCCACTGGAGTGCACTTCTTATAAAGCCAAGAGATTTAATGAAAATATTAATAAGTCTGTTACTTACATGAATATATGAGGAGGTCCTCTGTTAGTCCAGTTTGACATATAGTTCTTTTAGAACAAGCTATTGTTTTTCTTTGGACAGGTCATTATCCATATTATAATTCATTTGCATCTTCTCCATCTTATAATTTCTCATGTGATACTGAAGCGTTTCAACATCATTTAGGTGTACTTGATAAGTATATTTCCTTTGCTCTGGGTAGTTGGTTATCTTATGCAAGAACCAGTGAGTTAGTAGATCAGTTTGTATTTTTGTCTGATTTTTATTTCAATTATTTTCAACATAGATCTGCATTGGTATGTATAGTAGAGAAGTTCAGTTTTGCACACATTTAATGTGAATTTCTGGCTTTTAGCTGAGCATATCAGACACAGGGAACCACAAAATAACTTCTTTTGGATACCAAAAAATATAAGCTTATCTTAGTATGGAAGGGGTTAATATGAAAAAAATGAGGTACGATGTACAAACAAGCATACTGCAGGGAAGGACTCTGCCAACCAAAATTGCCAGACATTTATTTATTTATTCATTCATTCAGCAAAGTTTGGAGAGGAAAAAAAGAAGGGAGAAAAAAAAAGGCAAGAACAACAAAACTCGTGTGTTGCAAGAGGATTAGGGGAAGTGACTGCTGAAATCAGGGTATAAATGCTTTGCAAGGTCAGTCCTGGAGCAGACAGTGAGTAAAATAGAGGTGGAAATAACACAAAGTAATCAGAAAAGTAGGCTACAGTCCTATATGTGTTTGTTGAGTTTCTGAATGTGCAGGATGTCATTCCTGGGTTATTTATCTCTGCTTTTATGTTGGATGTACTGTACTGCAGAAAGAGGTAAGCTTTCATGTAGAAAAAAAGAAAAAAAAATGTTTCTTAAAATGTAGGTAAAGATGGTTACTAAAAAAATATGTAAATAAAATGCTTGCATTGTAGCTTATTTTACTGAACTTATGACAACAATTATTAAGATTTCTTCTGGCAGTATTTAGCATATTTAGTATTTTGTATCCTGTCATAGGTATTATTTCACCTGTTTATTTGGATAACAACTGTTGTTATTTGTCTGTTGCATAAGTTTTTTAGTAGTTACTATTCTTTTAAACTAGAGCCAAACAACTAATTTCTTATTAATAATGTTTGTTAATTATTCTAACATCTAAAACCTGTAAACAGCTGGTAGATTAAAATAGAAAATATTAAATAACTGTGCATTTCTTTCTGTCTGGAATAACCTGTGAGATAACGTGAGAAAGACAATGATTACTAAACTGACTAAATAGCTTACAAAATACCTGTTGAAGGACAGACTGGTTTTAATCCATTAAATGAGATAAATGTTTACAGGTATGATTTAGTACATGTTTGAAGAGGTAGGTAGTATTCTGGATATCTTTTCAGAAGCCTCTGGTATTTTCTGCTTCACTGTTCAGTTTATTTTTCTTGATATGGTGTTTATGTTGTTTAAGGTATGTTTAGTAACGTAATTCTTTTGCTTTCTGTCTGGGTTTCTTTACATAGACGGTTGTGGAAAGGGTGCTGTGTGTTTTTGAGCTAGTCTGTCTTTTCTCAGTTCAGGTTGTTTTCAATTTCCGGTGAAGATTATGAAGATCTTATTAGTCAAAGCAAACGGATAGATTTTACTTTGAAAAATTGAAAAATTTGGACTTTAATAAAATGTATTATTGTTTTTATTTCTACTTATAGTAAATACTGCTCCAAAGCAACTAATAAAGTCTAATTCGTTTGCAAAGTAGTCTAGAAAAGTCCTGGAGTTTGAAAAGAAAGTTTGCCTGAATTTGCACTTCCTTTTCAAAATGCTTGGTTTAGATCAGAGAGATTGCAAAGGAATGTGAATGTAGCAATATTTGATTTATCCAGGACAACTATTACCATGGGTCATGCAGGGTTCTTAGTTGAAGCTTCATCTTGAAAGCCTATGTGAGTTGCTAAAGAGCTGTTTTTTTTTGCACAAGGGCTGAAAAATACTTCTACCTGAATTCATAGTTTGTGCTTGACTTTGTGGAAGTTGCTACCAGCATAATAATGACAGGAAAGCAGCTTCAGCGATTTCTAATTGAGGTCAAGTCACGTATAAATAGTAAATGATTAATTCCAGCTCTTCCAGTCTCTCGCTAAAGGATTTGAAGGTATGCATTTAGTGGATGCTTTCTAATATAAAAATAAACCCCTCCCAGTTTTGCTAAGTACACATGGTGAGTGCATGATGTAATTTATATAGTTTTGAAGTACATCTTGTCAGCAGATTTATTCTTCTGAAGCTACTGTATTAACTGCATTTAAAAAAAATAATTAGCTGTAGTCAGAAATACACACACATGCTGTGACACTTGATGAGAACACATAGTTCAACATCAGGGCAGGGGTGGTAAAGAGCAATCAGAGAGCTGAAATAAAACCCAGAAAGAAGCATGTCTTAGTAACAATGAAGAGACTGTCAGGAGATGATATTTTGTGCTTTTTTTTATTGTTATTGTAAATGAGGAGGAGTTGAGAGGCCTCATTCTGCACACAGACAATAAAAATATAATACAACTCAGAAGTAAAAAGTAAGGGAGTATAGAGCAGAGTAGATAGTAAGGAGAACAGAGCAAAGCAGCTCTCTCTGTACTAAATAGTCTATTTTAAAAATCATAGAATTCAGAGCCCAGTTTTTCATCTTGCAAACTGAAAGCACTGATTTTAAGAAACTCTAATTAAAAATAGGTAGAATTAGAAAAATGCATTTTCTCACCATAAAAAAAGAACTTCTGGGAGGATAGACTAAATATTTTCAGCATGTTTGAAAGACAGAACTAGCTAGAGGAGCCTTGTTCATTTCACTTATTCATGCATTTTGTAAATATTTTGTTAAAAAGTGAATGTGTCTTAACATTACTATGTCCCTACTGCGTTTTTTGATAGTAGGGTAATACCCTCTAGTGGACAAACCCGATAATTTTTACCTAGATATTTGTAGGAGGAAACATACTAGAGCAATTGGAAAAAAGCTTGAATATGTGGGCATACCCTTCCTTCAGCACCTCAGCAGTATCGTCAAAGCTTGTCTGCTTCTTCTTGCTACATAAGACAGCCAAAATAAAGTTTTTAGATCTCACAGCTAACATTCTTTTCTTTATATTTTCAAAATGCCATCACTACAGAACACTTAAAAATATACAGGATTTGGTTTGGTTTGGTTTTTCTTGTAACAACTATTTTTCGTTATTTTAAAACATTTTTCTAAACTTAATTCTCCAATTTGGTAGGTATTCCACTGACTGAAATAAAAACATTGAGTGTTCAAGCGTATGTCTTTGTACAACCAAAGTACAATTCACTTTCCACACCTTGATGTGCAATAGTGAATATATAATCTGCTCACTTTGTACTAGCAATCACAGCTACTTTATCTGTGTTTGTGATCTCTGCAGTTTAGTTCAGCAAACCGTGACTCCACATCCTTCTCATAATGAAAGATCCTAAATATTTTTCCCATAGTCCCACTTTCAGGCAGCACCTGGACAACTCCTAGGAAAGCTCTTGTGAGAGTATTGCTGCCTTTTCAAACTCATGACCTTACGACTAAACTGGTGAGAGGACTTCTGTGCCAGCTCTCTACTGAGTAATGAATCTACTCACCAAGAGATTTCCTTCCTTTGTGGGCATTTATTCTCCCATTTATTTTCTGTACAGAGGTTTAATTTCTTTTCCAATACTTCATTTCTCAGAGGTTGTTTTATTTATTCTTGATGAATTCTCACTTTTCATGTTCATGTGTAAAACAGACTTAATTGCATCTAATTAGATGACTGTCCAGACTCTGTTACTCTGGGTGAAGCTTCAGCCTTTAAAATAAGTACATTTCAGTCACCCAAGCACAGAGACTTAGTCACTGAAATTAGCTAAACCAAAAGTTTCTTAAGAAAGCTGTTTTAGTCTTTCATTAACAGCTACCTAATGCTTGTTTCTTTCCCCTTTAATCTGCTTTGCCTTGTTCTCAAACTGTTGAGGAACTTCTTAATAAAATTAATTCAGTCCCATTTCTTGGAATTCATATGGGCTTGGCTGTACATTTCATGGACACTGAAAAAGGCCCAGGAAGGAGCCTTTGGGGGAGAACTGTATAATAGTGAGCTAATGAGAAATATCAGACAACACCATCCACCCCCTAAACTGAGTCAAAATGCTTTGAAGCTATCGAAAGTCAAAGTGAATACCCAAAATTAATTAAATTATGTAATAAGTAACTTGCCATAAGAAGTAATCTCACGGACAGGAGTAAATAAATTTTAGAATATCAGGTGATCTCAACCTAGAGAGAAAGTTTAGGCAATGTGAAGGTGAGGGGAGGTTTGACAGAACTTGGTCAAGTGATAAATAAACTTAATGTCAGTAAGGATGACAGTGACTACAGAGGAAAATAGTTTGAAAGGAAACTCCACAGAGTGCACAGTGTTGTTCTCTGTGGTAATGGAAGGACGGGCATGGAGGAGCTCCCGCAGATGGAAGAGATGCCCATGACTAGTACCAAGGCAGTAATCTCATCTCAGCCTTTCTAACTAAAATCTACTTCATGAATTACAGGTGTCCTGTATGGTTTCTTGGCACTTGCTTGACTGTTATTATGTCCTTCTAAATGCCTACTCGTATTCCTACAAAATGTGGCTTCTTGGCAGTTTTCTATTTTGTGATGATTAAGTAGAAAACATGCTTGTTTGATTGCAAATATCCCCAGAATTTCTTGCTACATTTTCTATTGTAAAATTATTTTGGCGTTTGTAGCATGTGCTTCAGTCACCAATATTTTTGTTTACAATTTTTAGCTTGTAAAGAACCTCCTCCTAGGCAGGCTAAAGAAGAGCCTACTGAAAGATGGGACAAACCTCCCTATCCACATGGTACTCAAGTAACATACAGATGTCGGCCTGGATATATGAAACTTGGACGAATTGTGTTTGAGTGTGCTGATGGAGCATGGAAGCAACAGCTCCCAGGGGCGGAATGCAGAAGTAAGTACTTAGCCAAAATTTGTGTAGGGATTTGACCTGACAGATCACATTCCTTGCCAGTGATGTCAATGTGAAATTGCCATTGTATCTTTACATAACACTTACTTATGCAGCATCCTTTAAAATATCATCCTAAAAAGTTTGCATGCATAAGGAAAAATTTTTGGAAGTTCCTTTTCTCCAGATCATTTTTTTATTTTCTTTACAGGAGACTATCTTACTCTAGGCCAGCCTTACTCACCTAAATTATGTTACATTACTAAGTTATTAAGAGCTTGCTTCCAAAATTTTAGAAAAAGTCTAATGTGGATGAAATTTACAGTCTAAACAGAATAAAGCACTAAACCAGCTTCTGAATGCTAGTCAAGAGACAGTATTTTCTTCCTTTCAGTTTATTCAACTAGTTCTATGAAAGCTATAATTTCTTGGAAGTGGGAAGCTATTTTTTCCCTGCCTTCTCTTTTAATCTGTGAAGGAAAGGTCATGATTAGGCTGAGACCTGCTATTTATTAGCTCTAGTAAACTGTTCAGAGTTTAGAAGCATCTCACACTCTCAGATAGAATTTATTAGTGAAGAAACTGAATTTTATTATTTTTAGTCAGCAGATACTTCTTTTCTGTAATAAATTAGTTTTAAACACAAACTTTAGACACAGAAGCTTTTCTTCTCATATATCTAACATGCAAAATTTTTGCTAGTAGACTATGTTTGGTTTGATAACATAAAATTAAGTCCCAAGTGTCAGTTGAACTGACATGAATAGAAATCATGAGTAAAAATAAATTAATAAAATTGTAACTAGTTTCTTTTACATTTTTTATTTAGTCACCTTCTCAGTTTTCATATGTATCTGTATAACTACTCAGTGAACACAGATCTTTCAACATATACAGTATTTTGTGTTGCTATTTAGTAACATTTTAGTAAATACTGCCACCCAATGAATAGATACTGAGACTGGCAAGGTGCATGTGAAGGAGAAAAGGGATGCTCTGCCACAGGTTAACCACTCATGTTCCCTTTGCAGGACAGGCCACACTATGCATTTTATTTTGCAGTCTATATTGTGATATCAAAAGTGGATGAATGAGAGGGATGGTGTGTTCGTCTTTACAGTTCTATTGGGAATCCACGACAAATAGCTAGGGCCAGACTACAAGAAATGTCCTGTGGTGAACTTTGTGCAGAAAGGAGCCGTAGTTCATTCCTCTTTACTCATCAGAATCCCCATCAGATTGAAGAAATTTGATTTTCAATCATAAATAGATTCTGCAGGGGAAGCTTTGGACCATTTTACATCACAAGTGATATGAAAAGCTGAAGTTACATCCTGCCATTACATTTGTTATTAAAATTTAAGGTGAGCTTAGCCTTTTTAAAGGGAGGAGGAAGATTAATTAAGCTAACACTAGCCGGTTTTGAATTTTTGAAAAGCCCTTACTGCTAATTACTAGAAAAGTGCTATCTTTTACACTTTCACATTTGTATATATGGTATAAGTAATGCTGCTGCTTCTTTCTTTCTCCTTCCTTTCTCCTTCCTTTCTCCTTCCTTTCTCCTTCCTTTCTCCTTCCTTTCTCCTTCCTTTCTCCTTCCTTTCTCCTTCCTTTCTCCTTCCTTTCTCCTTCCTTTCTCCTTCCTTTCTCCTTCCTTTCTCCTTCCTTTCTCCTTCCTTTCTCCTTCCTTTCTCCTTCCTTTCTCCTTCCTTTCTCCTTCCTTTCTCCTTCCTTTCTCCTTCCTTTCTCCTTCCTTTCTCCTTCCTTTCTCCTTCCTTTCTCCTTCCTTTCTCCTTCCTTTCTCCTTCCTTTCTCCTTCCTTTCTCCTTCCTTTCTCCTTCCTTTCTCCTTCCTTTCTCCTTCCTTTCTCCTTCCTTTCTCCTTCCTTTCTCCTTCCTTTCTCCTTCCTTTCTCCTTCCTTTCTCCTTCCTTTCTTCTTTCTCTTTTTTGTTTTGTTTTGTTTGTTTGTTTGTTTGTTTGTTTTGTTTTAAACCAGATAGGCCCTGTGGACATCCTGGAGATACTGAATTTGGTTCCTTTGAACTTACCAGTGGAACTGCATTTGTATTTGGTGCCAGAGTTGAGTACAGATGTAATGATGGGTAATACTTATTTAATTCAGTATATGAGGGTAAACATAAGGTGTTAATGTAAAAATAAGTGTCAGTTATAGATTTATGGTCTGTAATGGAGCTGCAACTTACTAATATTTAATGCTTCATTATTGTTTAATTTAAGTTTCTATAATTACAGTAATATTAAACATAACTCTTTCTCATGGCTGGTGCTATTGGAGTTACTGAACTCATGCACCTGGAGCTGTCATCTGAAGTGTCTAAAACATATAAGACTGTAGCTAACCTGAAATTGTGGTGGTCTGAGTAGAAAACAAAAATAGTGATCTGTTTGTAAAGCTGCCTCATGACTCCACTGAGCAGTTGAGATGGAGATACAGCTTTGTATACTGGAATCAGTGCTTTCAGTAGGCAGCCATGATGCAGTTATGTTAGCAAAGTCATTAGGTGATACAACAGAGTCTCCTATTCAGAACCACAACTCATCAATCCTGCTTATTTTTTTTTTTGTTTTGGTTTGGGGTTTTTTGCATTATGAAGTAAAATGTGTTGTAAAAAATGTTTGAAGGAAGACATTTCTGTTAAAATCACTAACATGTCCTCACTGAGCACTTGGAAAAAATTCCTCCTCTATTCATCTTCTCCAATGAAAACTGCAGCAAGGCAAATACATAGTATTGTGCTTAGTTAAGTATGCCTATGGATTCCTCCCTCTTGAAATGCAAATCAGCTATAAGCATGGTATGATCATTTAGCTATGCATTTGCAGTTGCAGTCTTACAGATTTCTTCCTACTTTCTGATTTTTTTATTTTTTTTTTTTTTGCCATATACAATCTAAATAAACAAAATAGGCAAGAAGCAGGCCAAAAACCCACTTTTCTGTCATGTTTTGGTTAGTCTGTGCAAGAACATATGAAACCTACTTCCTTTGCTTCAAAAACAGCAGCACTGCTGTTTCTGTCACATAATGAGACCATATTCTAGCATTATTTATTTTTTATTCCATAAGATACCGGATGGTCAGCCAAAGAAATTACCGTGACTGTCAGGCTGATGGATGGAGCAATGACATCCCTCACTGTGAAGGTAAATGGAGATGGACATTTAATTATCTTTCAAACTGTCTTTTTATCTGTCTGATACTATCTAGAACAAGTGTGTGATCTCTCTACTAGTATTAATTCACAATTAAAAAATTATCAATTCAAATTATGTAGCTGTGAAACTCTTACAGTGACTGCTCAGACTTTTTAGTTGAAGGAGCACTGAAGCATTTGTTAAACAGCATTCACAAATTGGACTCTTGTCATGCCTTGCCTAAAGGCCCTGATAGAGTAGCTGTCTGCAAAACATGGTGACAAAACACAGCTGGGGTGAGGCATTTTGAATGTTTGTGAAAGCATGTATGCATTTAGCTGATTTCCTCCTCCACTCTTGTGAATATCCTAGCCATTAAAATTTCATTATAAGTTCTCTCTATTAGCATACTATCGAAAAACTTCAGTAAGTAGGAATGAGAGCAAGATAGACCCAGACCTCAAGAGTTAGACTGGATGGCTTAGATGATACTTCCCTGATTTTGAAAAAATTTCACCACTTCCAAACCTGTCTGATTATGAAAATAAGTTTCGTTTCTTCTCAAAGATAATTTTTAATTGGTATATTTAAGTGGAACTTTCTGTGTTACAGTTTGTATTCATTGCCCTTTGTCCTGTCATTGGTTGTCACCAAGAAGAGCCTGGCTCCATCCTCATGACACTCACCTTTTACATATTCATAAACATTAATGAGGTCATTGTGTCTGTTGCAAGTGGTGTGCAAATATATAAAAAGAGTCTATACTTTTAAAATGTGTAAGGAAATTACAGTGAGTTTTCTGTATTTTTAACTTTTTTGTGTGACAATTTATTTTACAGAATAGACCTCAAAAATGACTGCTTTTTCCTTTCCTTTTGTGATGTTTTGTTTTATCTTCTTTTTCAGTGGCAAAGTGTTTACCTGTACAAGCACCAGAAAATGGAAGAATACTTACGACTGGTGCATTTGAGCTGGGCCGAGAATATTCCTTTGGCCAGGTTGTGAATTTTGAATGTAATGCAAAATACAGGCTTGTTGGATCTAAAGAAATAATTTGCTCTTCTAATGGAAAATGGAATAGTGATGTGCCTCAGTGCCAAGGTAAAAAGGACACTGTTTATTATCTGTAATTTCAAGTTTTATTCTCACAGACTTCTAAGGACTGGTTACCATATAGGAAACTACAAAGCTTTCACTTGAATCCACAGCAATTAAGCATAGTTTGTCTGTAAACAATCTCCATTGCATATATACAGAAAAAGTAGGATAAGAAGGAAAAATTGGAGAATATCAGGTGCTAATATAGTCATAATGGACCATCTGTTTGTTCCACATTTTGTCTACAAGCTGTATGTTTTGCCAGGCTGCAGTCAATTTCTTTGAAACTAGCTTCAGTATGTCACTATAAAATTCACTTCAGTGTTGATTCAACCAAAGTAATTACAATTTTGAATCTATGTGAACCATGTTTAAAAAACAAGTATGATTTTAAAACACTCATATTGTTCAGGTATATAAAGTACAAAGAAATTATGATGTTTTTTTCTTTCTTTAGACTAATATTTTTTGACAGGTTAAAAGGTTAATTCATGTTTAGTTTTTACAGAACCACAGAATCACAGAATAGGTGAGCTTGAAAGTGACCTCTGAAGGTCCATCAAAGCAGCCAGCTAGGGCAAGGAAGCTTATGGTAACAGTAACTGTTAAATATTCAGTCCATCAAATTTCTTAGATTGTTAATATGTTATCAGATTGGGAAGTCAGAAGAGCTTTTAGAAGAGCAGTACATATGTCAGAATGTCAGATGCATGTATGGATTTTTCAGAATTTCAGCACTGCATTTTGCTGCTTTGAAACCCCCATTTATTATAATTTGAACAGCATAAAGTGGGATTATACACACGTGCTCACAGCATTTGCAGGATATTGTGAATTTTATTAAACAATGACAGTTCCACTGAGCTATATTTCATCCTAAATATAAAGTAAATCCAGCAAAGGAATCCAAGAGAACTCTTTGGTGTCCTGCTCTGTGCCCTAGAAAACAAAGCCTTGAATATTTTCTGGCTTTAGGAGTGCAGTTTTTGGAAACTGCAAGATCTTAGTGGTTTTATTTGATTTGGCAAGGAGCTGGGGATGCTGAGCACAGCCTAGCCTCAGTTTTCCAGGTGGTTTAATTCTTTTTTCCCTGTTGATGCTATGATTTAACTGATCGTCTACTGGCTATGAGAGCACTTTAGGTTTGCTGGAAATTACAAGGAATGAAATTATCTGAAAAATGGAAAATCTTAAATTTCAGCTAGCCTAGCTGCTTATTTTACACTGTGTCCTGCCTTATATACTGATTCTGACATCCATCAAAATCCAAAGCAGAGACCTCAAATCTGTTTCATGAACCAATTTGCTATTGATGCTGCACTACACCTGGCATCCATAATCAGGTCGTTGAAGAATTCTCAAATACCTTTCAAACACTTTCTAAATTAAAACATTTTTTGGAAGTAAAATTAAAAAGAAACTAACATAAACAAACAAATAAACAAAAAGAAACAACCTAAATTTTATTCCCATAGGCTTTTATTCTCAGCAAATCAAACAAAAATAGGTGGCTTTTGTCTTCCTCAATTTCAGAGATTATCTGTGACGTGCCAGAAATTCCACATGGATATGTACATTCTCCAAAGGAGTCTTACAAGGAATCTGAACAACTCCAGTTTGCCTGTGATGAAGGATACAGATACGGTGAAAGAGCAGATGTACGATGTACTGAATCAGGATGGAATCCAACCCCCTATTGCACAGGTTAGCCTCGCCTAAAGTTATTTTGCGCATGTGTTGTGTTTGGAAGTAATTTCAGAGATTAGTAATGACAAAAGTTAGTTTATTCATAACAAAAGAAATCCATTATCATCTGACTAATGTTGCATGAAGATCTGGAAGGATTACATGTTACAGGGACCAGATAACTAGATAAGAATTTTCCATGGAGACCAGCCGCAAAAACAATTAATTCAGTCTTTTGTCACTTTGATGTAGTTAAATAGGTCTATAAAGCAACAGTTGCTCTGTTATACTCCATAAATTAGTCTGTCGCTAAAATACTTCATGCAGCATTAGTAGCTGTTGTTATTTTCTTTTTTTTATATATGATTCTGAATGAGTGGGCAGAATATAGACCATTCGGATAAATAGGAAGGAAAAAGCTGAATCTCTTTACCTTCAACAAAATACTAAAAAATATTTTAGCTAAGGAATGGAAAAATCAGATGCTAAAAATAATATTTAAGCATGCAGGAAAAGCAACAGCAACAGAAGTATTAATACCACAGAAATTAAAACTACAGAAGGAATCTGAAGCTTTTAATGACATGGGAAAATTAACATTTGAACCCAACTTCTTAGAGAAGTGATACGCTTTTTTAAGTCCTATTGTCTTCACATCAAGTCTTGATACCTTTTTAAAGAATGTTTAACATGAGCATAACTGGTTATTGGCTGTGCTGTATGTTGGAAGACTGGGTAAAGAAATGTTTGTTTGATACCATAAGAATTGCAGCATTATTAATAAAACTGGGAGAATAGTCTTAGCTTGATGACCTATTGCATACCCTTTCAGAAATGACTGGAAATTACAGAAGTATCTTTCAAAGTATCTTTCAAATGAAAACTTAAGTTTGTAAGCTGCCTTTCAAAAATTCTTCTGAAATAGTGAGATGGTGTTGTAGGAAAAACAATCTGAAGTTGACATGGCCATTTCCAAAGGAGTTCAAGCAAATGTGGAGTAGTTGAAATTCAGGATAAGTAGTCCATGGAGGACCATAAGTGTCTAAAGTGAAAATTACAATGGAATTGTAGTGCTGGATTATACATAAAGCTGAAAACAATAGCACTTTCTCTACAGCCATTGTGTCAAGAATTGTGTACAACATAGATTTGAGGTTCACTAACCGAAAGAGCCGTGGACATGAAGTAATGTGTAGACAGACCAAAGTGACACAGTGTGTGAATCCTGCAGCTGTTCATGACCCTTAGTCTAGGATGAAGACAGCAATTTTTTAAGTGTCATTAGAAATGTAATTGCTCAACTGCATGGTGTTCAAGCTTCCCATCAGAAACTGCCTGATAATCCCTACAAATTAGTATGTTTATAATGCTGAAACTCCACCTTGCTTTCTAACTTCCAAATGCCTTCTGAGCAGTTAAGGTGACAAATCCATAGTTTCTCAGACTAGTCATGTTTGACATCAGCTCTCTGGGTCATGGATTTTATCTTAGTTTTTCATCAACTACAGCACTTAAAGATTATTATTAAAGCTTGAAATCCTGTAAACAGAAATATGCATGTTATGACCCAGTTGCAATAGTTTGATGTAAATTTGGGGGAAATCATTGGTGCCTTGAATTGTATTAAAGAAATTGCCAAACACTTGAAACTGGAAAAAAAATGTTGTCAATATGGCGACATTATAGGATGTTTTGTATCACCCACCTTACTGGTACCTCTTCCAGAAAGATTCCTTTAGAAATAGAGAGTAGTCATTCTTAGTGCCCATCCAGTTCTTCACCTTTCTGCTTCAAGATTAGTGATGATATTGATTAATATGCATTGCCTACAGTTTAGCAACATACTGTTTTTGAGAAGTGCCAAACAAAACATTCTTGCAGACACTGATCTACTGGGCTCTGATACTTGGGGCATTTTCAGATGGTGATTCTGGATCCTACTTGACTCACCACTGAACGCAGGTGACTCAGCAGTACATGCAGACAGATGATTCACCCCCCTTCACTCCACAGCAAGACCAGCCCACAGTTACCTTATAGTCATCCCCTCCCAGCCCTGAGTGTGGTGGTGGTGGTGGTATTATCTAAACTGGAAGTTAAAACATGAGAGAAAGAAAAAAAAAAAAAAAAAAAAGATAGGCTCTGGTTTGTAAAGAATGTTTGCCTTGCTGCTCTGAGCATTGAGAGATCATGAGCTTTTTGGAATAGCGTTGTCATTCTTTCTCAGTTGTTGAAATACTTCCAGTGTCAGTGCAAGACACTAATCTTAATCACAGAGCCTTTGAATGATCGGTTCCTAGTTTAGTAATTTTTTTCATTTGGGACCTGCCAGTGAACCTGCCCTCCTTTGGGACAGTGTGAGAGCTGTGAGTGAGCCCAACAGAGGTCATTTTGAGCTCAAGCTGTGGAATCACCTGCTGGAAAAGATTATTCTAATTCAGTTTGATCACCTCTAGTTCTTGCTCCAGCCATTCTCTTTGCAATTAAGTTTTAATCTTCTAGTTATCGTGACATCAGTAACAGCAGTCACTTTCCTCTTATAGAACCATAGGTTTCTAAGAGTGGGAGAGTAATGTAACCTTTTATTTGCCCTAAGAAACATCTTTTTAACAATTTTATGCAGTTATGGTCAATATACCATGTAAATGAGAACTTATGCATTAAATAGAAATGCATTCTTCAAATTCACATCCAATTTTTCTCTTTTTATTTAGAAATTGTATGCTCTCCTCCAAGAATTCCTTATGGGAACTTTAGACCTCAAGAAGACACCTATGTAGTAGGTGATATAATCACAGTAGAGTGTAATTCTGGATATTATTTTAAAACAACTACTGGCAAAAACACAGCTGAATGCACCAAGAATGGCTGGGTTCCTGATCCAGGTTGTGTCCGTAAGTAGCTTTCATGAATGAAGAAACAATATGCAGAATTGTTTGAAATATCGTAGTGAAAAAGAAGTCAAGAGAAAAACTTAAAAATCATGAGACTTGAGAGTTGCTTATTCATTGTGTTTCTTCATGATGTAAAGCTTAATTTGATGGTTTAGAAAAATCACCTGTAAAAATAATAAATAAATCTACATTTACATTATGTTTATAAGCACAGTATGTTTATAAACACAAGTATTACCATATTTGAAAAATTTTGTGATAAAAAGAACTATAGCCAGCTCCCTGTCAGGAAGATTTGTGGTCCACCTGAGGAGTAGCATGCCAGTCAAGATAAGAGGGCATAGTGAGTGTTAAAATTTTCCAAAAAAGGCAAAATATAGCTAATGGTTGGAAGATATCTTTCATCATCATTATCACAACTTTAGATTTTTACTTGTAGTTGTATGTTGGTACATCATGGACAATCAGTTGTCAAGCATGTGTTGATACTGTTGGTGTTGAATTCTATTTCAAGAGAAGCCGTGTGACTACCCAGTTATTGAAAATGGCAAATTAAGTGATTCATTGGAGTACTACAGAAGCTACTACTTTCCAATGAGGTTTGGGCAGCATGCTGATTACCACTGCAATGATGGTTATTCAACCCCAAGTGGACGGTACTGGGTTCAAGTAGTCTGTTCTGAAAGGGGCTGGTCTCCAGAGCCAAAATGCCTCAGTAAGTACATGTCCACTATATTTGCAATTCTGTTATAATTATCAAAGTTCTGTGCAACAGAAATTGTGCTGATGGAGCACAAGGTTTGTTAAAGTAGCCCTGCTTTAGTTGACCCCTGGAACTGCACTCAGACTCTCAGAATATCAGCAGAGCTTGAACTGTCAGCTGGTGACACTCTGCAGTGTGTAAGGCTGAAATGATGCTTTTGGATTTTGGAGCTCCTATATGCCTAAAACTATCCATGATATTAAGAAACACATAGGAAAAGTTTATTTTCTCTAATTCTGGGTCCTGTGCATACATCTTCTTTCATCTGCACACACAGCCGCACATACTAACAGAGAGTTTCCACTCTGTGTAAATACGTTCTTCCTTCCTTGGCTTGGGTACTTCACCTAGAGGTTCCTCTCTGATATCCATTGCCTGGTCCCTTTGGATAACCTTTGGAGCTGAGAAGGTGGCACACACTCTTGCAATAGGTCAGATACACTGACTTAAGGTTTAAACTAGAAAACAGATTTAAAGCAGTGAGCTGAGGCCTCCTCTGCTAACACACATGTGCATTCACAGTAAAGTTCCTACCTACTGGTAGGGCTTGGCAAGTTCAAACAAGAGGTTGCTCTTTCCCTGCTGCCCTCAGTGGAGTGGTGCTCAGTGCAGGAAATGAGTGGAGTCTGTCTCAGAGGAATTCCTTCAGGCATCTTCCTCGTGTCTGGACTCCTGGGGCACAGGATGCTGGAGAGCCTACACGCTTGGGTGCTGCTAAAATCTCATTTGCACAGAGATATTAACACCTCCTGGAGGCAAATGCTGAAAATCACTCAGGGCAGACATCAGCATTCTAGAGACAGAGCAGACAAACCAGAGCTGGTGTACATGATGCTAGATGCACAGAAGTTAGCCAGCCTTGCTTATGCACTCTAGGTAAGTGATATTGTTTACTAGACCACTTCTTAGCACTTTATGTAGTGACTTGCACTCCTGTTCATGTGATTCGTTTACCTAAGGGCAGTGAAACAAAACATGCTTTCATTCAGGTTTGAACATGAAGGTCTTTTTGGATTAGAGGGATACAGAAAGATGCCAGGAGGCTCTATTTTAGTAACTGTCTTTCTAAGAATTAATTTTCCTCAGTTCTTGCTGTACTTATTACTGTAGTTGAATGTACTTACCTTCCTTCTTCAGAAAACTGTCATATCAGACGCCTGGAAAATGGTTACTTCTCACATAACAGGAAGTACATTTACAAGGAAGGTGAAAGAGTTAAATATGTCTGCAATGATGACTATTATACTGAACGTGAAGATGGGGAAGTCACATGCACAAAGGATGACTGGTCACCTCCTCCAAGATGTATCCGTAAAAGTGAGTGTGCTTGTATTTTGCTGAGGTTTATAGCTAAAACCAGTAAATCCATCATCACATCACCTACATGCATTGCCACTGCTTAGCAGCTCTAAGTCTGGGTGCTCTACAGCTGAAACAGAAGGCTGTGATTCTCTCACCTGGCTGATGCAGCTCTCATGTCCCTGCGTGCTGCTGAGGTCAGTCGCTACACAAATGTGCAGAATGTAACCCTATAAGATGTGCACATGTGGCTAGTTCAGATCTCCTAGAACGTAAGCTCTGATCTTCAGTAGTGAAATCTTGTTGTTACATAGGTGTGCAGTAATATAATAAATAGTGATCATTCCCCTAGCACAGCCTATCTGTAATTTCTTGTCTTCTTTCATCCTCTCTCTGTCCCATGTGATCCCTGTTTCTCTTGCTTCCTTTCCAATTGGCATCATGCTGGACGAGGGGAGGCATGGGAAGGTTACCTCTCCTAACTCTGTTTTCAGCTTTTGTTCCTGACTCGCGTTGAGCCTGATGTTGCTAGAATGTCTCACAGGAACTTTAAATACTTCAGGTAATGATTCCATGTGGACAAGATAAATAATTCAACCTAACTTTTCTTAGATTGTAAAAATATTTTTTTAGGAAGCAATCCCACCCTGACATAGACACCGACCACAGGATGCTTTGGACCACCACCCACTGAGATTTGGACGTAGCAATGAGCAGGCAAAATAGAATTTTATGATTCCTAGTGTTAGGCAATCTTAAACATTATTTTTTGTGTGTTTATACCAGTAATGTGAAATTTAAACTTTTCAAGCTGTTGCACAAATGTATCATTAACTCTGCTCCCAACATTCAAATACATCCTCTAATGTTCCTCGAAGTCTTTTTTGTGTGTGTGTCTTTATTTACTTGACCCTCTAATGTGCAAATATTGCTATTTGTTGTAGTGTTAGTTTCTTAAATTATTCTGTGAAGGAGTTTGTTTATTAGGAAAGAATTTAGCATACTGTAGAAGTTTTCTTTCAGGATACAAGACCAGAATTTGCAACCAATACGACTGTTTTCCAACTGTTTAGACTGGCTTAAACAGTGTATTCTAAGTGATGTGAAATCAGTTACAACATTGGTTCTGTCTGCGTAACTGTTTTAGTGTGCAAGAAGGGGTCCTTTGGTACACACCTGCTTTAGTCCTGCACTGTGTGTGCACTCTGAATGGTTTCTCTTTGGTAGAACAGAGGCGGTACCTGCACACTGTGGTGATTTCTGGCGTGCCCCTCCTTGCCAGAGGGACAGAGCATCCTCTTTATGCATGCCCAACATGAATTTCATTTCTAGTGAAGACCAGGTGTGGACACACAATTTTGGAAGCTTACAGGATTGCTGCAAATCAAACCTTTGTCTATCCCTGTTTGTGCTGCATGAGTTTGTATCTGTGAAATTTGGCTTTTCATGTTCCACTTGTCCCCCAGGAAGAGAGCTCAATGCAGAAACAAAATTTCGTTTGCTCCTAAAAGTGTTCTAAATCCTATGGCTGTTTCTTTTGTCCCCCTCCTTCTGTGTATTATAAGCATGCAGTTTAGCAGTGTTTTACTTGGAAAAAAATCTGTCTATCTCTTTCAGAACAATGCCGGAGTATCTATTTTGACAATGGTTATTTCACCTCGCGAAAGGAAACATTTAATTTACAGGAGAAGGTCACCTACAGTTGTCTTACTGGCTTTGTAACTCCAGAAGGACAAGAAAGAGGAGTGATACGGTGTCAAGAGAATGGTTGGACTCCACCTCCAAAGTGCATCAGTGAGTAGCATAAACATTTCAGAGGTCCCTATCATTGCTGGCACAGACGTGATGCTCTGTGTTCTCAGATTTTTGTCATCTAGATTGGTAGTTTTCTTATTAGGCAAAGAAAGACTAAAATAGAGGACTCCAGAGATTAACTTTTCTGGGGCTCCAAAAAATAAAGCGAGAAAACATAAATGAAGTTAGTAAGGCAGGAAAATATCTACTGTCTTCTAGGTGAGTTTTGGTTTTGGACCTCTAGCACAAAGTAGATGATAATCACTGACCTCTCCAGTGATTCCTACCTGATACAAGGTACATATCGGCCCAATTTACTCCTAATTCTTCCTCCTTTCACACTTGTGAGGGAAGATTTGCAAAGAAATGCCTGTGAACCAAGGGATTCTGCCAAGAACTTTCTTTAAATGTGAACAAATTAGAGAAAAAAGGGAATAATTGTTTGGAAATATGTTATCACTATGCATAAAAAGCACTATGCATATGTCTGCCCTGGTGTTAAAAAGTACATTTGTTAAAAACACCAGAGTGCTTTTTCCTGAAAATGCCTCAATATTGTTGTTGCCTTTTTCTTCTTAAACTTTCCTCCCTCTCCTCAACATGGGTATAGGATAGTAAAAGAAGAGACTTAATCTTCCATTGTTATGATACCGAGGCTCATAATATTGACCAACTTCAGCTGAGATATATATATCTATATATAGATATATCCTGTCCTTTTGTTTCAGACTGCCTTTACCAAGGATTTTGCACCTTTTTTTCTGACCTCCTTACAAATGACTATGGAGAACAGGAGTACAAACTGTTTGCTGTGGCACTAATAATAATAATATGTAGTATAAGGAAAGGAATGAAATCTGAGGAAGAAATATTTATGCTAGATATTAGCTCTATAAACATTTCTGAAGAATAATGCAATAGATATAGTATGAATATGCTACATATGATGTTCTACATTCATATTCTGGCAATGCAGAATTTTTGATGTTTCAAAAATACTGAGTAGTTCAATAGACTAGCACATACTAAAGCACCTACAGAAATGATGGTTCCAAGGGAAAATTATTTTGGATCACAAAATGCTCTAACTTTGTTCTATTCTACAGAATCATGTCAAACACCTCATTTGGACATTTTGAATTACCATGCAAATAGAACTAATTTCATACCTGAAGACACAATTGAGTATGCATGTTTGGAGGGATATCAAACTGCAAATAAGATGCCAGTTGGTACCTCGAGGTGTGGCATAAACGGCGAGTGGAGTCCAACACCCCAGTGCTTTGGTGAATATTGTTGTGTTTACTAATCAGTGTTAACTCTGTATACACTTTGTGAAACTTTTTTCTTTAAGGCTTTCTTTAGTTGTCTTCTGATCATTAGTATTTAATGTACTTTTTAAGAGTGTACACTTTATGCTAAAATATTTTCTCTTTGTAGCAATAGAATGTGACATGCTGACATTGCCCAATGGAGATTTTTCTCCCAAGAAGGGTAAATACCACAATGGAGATGTTGTGAAATTTACCTGTGCAAACAGTTATGTGAGAGTGGGACCTGCCTCTACTCAGTGCTATTACTTTGGATGGTTTCCATCCCCACCAGCATGTAAAGGTAATTCTTCCTTTAACTTTATTGTAGTAGAAACATATGAAAATACCTCGGTCCTGAAGATTTCCATGGGCACCTTCTATAAGCCAGTCCTGCTCCCAAGAAAAATTATTCAATCTTCATCTATAAAAGGGCAGAAACTGGTCCTCTTTGCATCATTTCATAGTGTTTTGCTATTTTATGTGAAAGGTTCTGAACAGTTGAACTTACAGTGTTGAACCTTTTGTTAGCTTTAATTATGCCCATTGGAGTTCTGCAAATAACTGAAAGCTGCTAAATGGCTTGTGCAAAATTTCACTCAGGTTATTGATTATAACATATGAAAACTATTTATTATTCAAAAAGGCATAAATAATGTGCAATATGACAGCCAGGAGAGATTAATGTAATTCCTCTCTTACTGTATTGTAAACGTCCTAAGTTTTGCTACTGCCCAATGTTGACACCCAGCAGATATTGTACTCTGTGTTCCTTTTTATGATCACTTGATATTGGGGGCAGGGGGGGAATAAATAAAATTGGAGATGACACAGAGCTGGACTCAAGCAAAAGAAATTCAGTGAAAGGTTTTCCCTGTGATATTCCTCAGCTTCATCTGGTAGGATGAACAAACTCATGCAAAAGGGAAGCTACGTGCCTCTGTTCTTCTCACCTTTTTAAGGACAGAGCACAATTTCTTGGCATCTGAAAAGAGTTTATTTTACTGGTTTATGCCCTTTCATGACACAGCTCAAGAGGATGAAGGCATCTCATATTCCTTACCTTACCTCCCCACAGTTTTCTTGTTGTCTTCTGTGATCTTATCCTTCTTTTTGCTCACTCTCTTTTACATTTCAAACCAGGTATATTTCATATAGTTGGCTCTTTAGCTCAGGAACATTTTAAGCTCCCTTAACAGGAGTTTCATTCACTGCATCAGAAGTTAATTCCTTTAATATACAGTACATATCACGTGCTGGTTGATTTTTATAACACAAGTTATAATTGCAGAATTTTTACCTTAAAAAAAAAAATTGAAGTTTTCATCTATGTAACATCTTTTTTCTCTTAAAACTGGGTTAGTTTTATAACACACTTCCAACCCAATGTGAATCCAGATATTCAAAGGCAATAAACCAATGACCTGTATAACCTGTTCTACGAATATTTCTTATCTTTAAACAACAAATTCAATTTCTTTTGTGTTGCACTTAACAAATAACTGTGCTAAAAGGACTGAGTTCAGAGTATAAACGTGATCTCTTGATTTCAGTGAATGCCAGAGGCTGTGGACCTCCACCCGAGATTACCAATGGAAGTATCACTGATGGCTCTGTGGAACGGTATCAGCATGGGGACAGAAAGCAATATGAGTGCAATGTCGACTTTAAATTGGTTGGATCAAAGGAAATAGAATGTGTTGATGGACAATGGTCATCTCCTCCCTCTTGCATTGGTAATCTATATAACTCTTACTTTTGAGAAGTCTATAATTCACTGTAGGCTAATACTTCACAGCTGTTTTCACAATTTCATATTTGCAGGTAGAACATTTTATGTTCAAAATCATTTTACAGATTAAAAGTAACCAGACACTATTTGTAAAGCCCAAACATTATTAGTAGTATAATTGAAATCTCAACAATCCAGCCACAGTTTTTGAGTCCAAATCAATTTATTATAGAAAGAGAAAGAAAATTAATATGTAATATATAAATAATAATAATAAGTACATAAATGTACAGAATATCTAACTAATACAAATCATTTATAATATATAATTACAATTGTTACACACAGACTTTGTCTTACCACTTTTTCCGGTGTTATTCTCACCCTTCCACTGTCTCTTTGGGTCCTAAGGTCAATGGCTTCAGTCTCTGGTGTTTTGGAGGGAAGCTGCTGCACCTTATCAATACCTCAAGTAATTGACTGGGAGGAATAAGATATTGATGATGATGATTTCCTCTTCTCCTTACAGAATCTGCTTGGGGCAATTTTTAGGTTTGCCCTTTTTACACTAGTCTGCAAGTTCTGAATTAGATATGTTAAGTGTGTTTTAAATATGTTAGGTACTTGTTCTTTGTCTTTGTGTTACCCCTAAAACCAGTTGTCATCAGATCCAGGTCTAAGCTGGTCTTCCGACTCACCAAATGGATATATAGTTACTTTTATTTAAGTTCTTTCAGCTATTCTTATATGACTCCAGTATTATTGTGGAATACTTCTGCTCTTTTTCAACAGAAGACAAAACGCCATGTGGATCACCTTCCTCTATTCCAAATGTTGTTCTTCAGCAGGAAGACCAGACCCAGTTTTCACATGGTGATGAAGTAATTTGTGGATGTAAACAGGGCTCTGGCCAGTCTAAGGCTATGAGAATAAAATGTCATAGTGGAGAATGGAAGCCTTTACCTCTTTGTGCTGGTAATCTATTTCCATAATACTTCAAATAAGAGTGTAACATAGTTCTGCTCAAAATTTCAAGGACTTCAACAATCAAACCAGGACAATATGTAGGCAGAGATACTAAGTTTCACCCATCTTAACTAAGTTATTTTTACTTATTCCTCTTTTAAATGTGAACATGTCCTTCATCCTGGACAGACTCTACACCTACAACTTTGTAAGTGTTCTGAGTAGGTTTGGGGAAGGAAAAGGACACTTGCACAGTGGGTAGAATAAAGTATGGGGATACATCTTTGGTGTATAGTGGCTTTTATCCATTTTCCAGTGTTCTTGTCCCTTCAGAAGCCTTGGGACATTCTTGCAATAAAGTAGTGTGCCTGTTGCTTTAATTACTTCTAGGTTTATGTCTCTGTATGCTATTTGGCTTTTTAAAAATCCTGCTGTGAATAAGCCTAGCACACTGTGGCTACTAATATTGCTTTTATTAGTAGCCACAGTGTGCTAGGCTTATCCCATCCTCACTATTTCATGTGGATTAGTCCTTTCCATTTCTCATCAGTAGTTTTCTCCTTTTTATCATCTTCCAATTTAGTTTTGCAATCCATAAATTGAATTAATGTATTTTAAAAAGATCTACAACAAAGCCTTTTCCGAAGAAAAAGGAAAAAATTATGTTGAAGTCAATAGTTTAAGAAAAAAGTGATAGTGGACAAGGAGGAGTGTTGTCTGGGAAAAATTATTGCAGAACTTCACTTAAGAGAACACAGATTACAATATAGCTAATTCTTGGTTGCCCGTTTCTTCAGAAGTGTTTTTGTACTCATCAGTGATTTGGGAGACTGTACCTTCACTTACAATTATACTGAGGATTGAGTCTGGCACAAAACACAGTCTGCTCAGCTTTCAGAAGTAGCTTGTGTTCTGTCTCTCAGAGTCACCAGTCAGGGACACAAGACCTGGTTATGATTTGGATGTACTTCCACAGGAGAATGATACCTGGTACATATTTGGTGTTCAGTAGTACTTCCTTTATGCTCCTGTTTCTACAAGCAAAAGAAAGTTTATTTTCTTGCTCATCTTACTACCTTTTATAGGTTTATGGAAGAAGTAAATGGCTCTTTTTTATAATATCTACTGCATACAGCAAAAGATATCCTGTCAAATTAAAAATAAATGCTTTGTGAGTGCAAACAATGTCTGCTTTAGATAGTGGAGGGAAAAAATCATTCTGTGGTCTATGAATCTCAGGAGTTACTTCAAACTACAGTAAACAAAAAAACCCAAACATTAGGAAATTGAAGACCTCTTCATCAGTGACTGTGCATGTACATGTTACCTGACCTAAATCTATTTTTTAGCTTTTTATTGAATTTTTTTTTTTTCAGATCCATCTCCTCGGTGTGAACTTCCAGCAAATGTTGACCTAATATCTGCCAAGCCAAAAAAGCAGGCTAAATTCCATAGAGTTATACATTATGTATGTAAATCAGCTGACAAAAGCCTTAAACAGGCTACTTGTGTCTCTGGAAAATGGTCACCAGAGATTGAATGTACAGGTATGGTTTTGGATTTGCATACAATTTCTTCTTTTTATGTAGGAAATATAAGTGCTCTATTAAAGCTTCTTAGCATTGTTGTGTCACTAATCTGAAATAGAAATGTTTACATGCTTATATATATATGCTTACTTGATTCTATGCTAAAATATAGTCATGAATAATTATGGCAATAATTTGAAGTTATATAGGCTTAGAGACACACTATTTTAGTGAGGCAGATTTATAATCTCTTCTCTGACAACTGGAACAGTTATCACTGTCATTTCTGATGTGAGAAAAGACGCAATGATAAATTTAAGCTCAGTTCTTCCAAAGGGCTTTACCCTGGTGCAAATGAGTGTAGCATGTAGCTCAAGCTCCAGCTAAAGTAGTTCCTTTATTTCCTGTAAACATTCAAAACTTTTCTATTCCTGATTTTTCTTTTTTTTTTCCCTTCTTTTTTTTTTTTTTTTTTTTTTCCCCCCAATTACTTCCTAGTGAAACAACAGAGTTGGGCAACTCAAAAGCGCAGACATAGACGAGACTGCCCTTATCTAGTAGACACCAGAGATCAGATGCCTGCAGGGACTGCCTTTCTGAATAGCAGAGCAGGATGTTGCCTGTAGAAGGCATTGACTGTAGAAAAATCATTGCCTCATTGCCTGCTTTGAGTAGGCCAGGTTCATGGGAAATGGTGCATGGAAGTGGGAGAAGTGTACGGAGTGGCATCAGTCAAGGGAGCATTCCCTTTCAAAGCCTAGTGTCCCTACCTTCCCAGTTTTCTGGAACCACTAGAAGCAAGAAACTAAATTCCTTGAGGTCTCCTTCTTCCTAGATCTACCTCTTTCCCTCACTTTTTTTTTCATTAGGCAGGAGCAGCCCTCTGTTGCTTTAGAAGGAAAATTTAAGTTTGTTTCTTTGATAATGATAATAATTAAAGCTTTAGATAGCTACTGAAAATTATCACCAGTATTGTCTTGGTTGTTATTGTTGTAATCTGTGATGAACTGTTACATTTTATGTTATGTTCTACTATAACGTGACTATGCGTCCTCAGCTGAGGAGAGCACGTGCCCAGCGCCACCTCAGGTGCCTGGCGCTCAACAGATAACAGCCAGAAGAAATTACAAGAACGGGACTAAAACAGCTTTTTCGTGTCTGAAGAGTTTCCAGCTCATTGGTGCAAATGAAATAACATGTATAGACGGCAAATGGCAGTCACCACCTCACTGTGTGGGTTAGTAGTGGATTTTTTATCCTATTTATTTTGTTATTAATTTCAGTGTTTGTTATGCATTTGCAGTCATCATTAGCAGGAGGATGATATTATTTATGTTAAGATTATCATGAGCAGGTAACTGCAGAAAATAAACAGAATGTATGTTGGTAAAGAAAGTGCAGTTAACCGACTGCTGGACAGTAAGTCTTTTTATTTACACAGACTTATCTAAGACAGCATAGAAAACTTTCAGGTAGTCCCTCAAGAACTGTGTGTTTATTTGTTTAGTATGTTGCAGAATGGAGTCTCAGTTTTGACTGAGGACATTCAATAGTATCCTGTTGGAAAAAAAGCAAAACAAAACTATTAATTTATTGTGTAGTTGTGGTAGTAGCACATTTTAAATTCTTTTTTTTTTCTTTTTTTTTTTTCTTTTCTTTTTTAATGGCTTCATCCTGTAGCAGAAGTATAAATGATATGGCATAACTCAGGCCATCTATTCTGAGAAATGGTGAGGAATCCGTAGTCCAGTTGCTAAAACATTAGCAGTGCAGGAGATATCTTGTTCATTGAGAGATAGAATAAAGTGTCTTCAGAAATAAATAGGAGATAAATGAGCACAGGAGAAATGAGGTGCCAGCTGGTGACTGATGCGCACAACATGCCAACCATGTCTGTACTTTTAAGCTGCAAAATTCTGATGCCACGTCATTACCCTTCTTTTGCATTGCCTGTGAATCTTCATCAAGTGCCAGACATAAGGAAAAACAACAACAACAACAAAATTGCTCGAGCTGTTCATTAAACAGCTTTACTGAAATAAAACTCCCAGTCCCAGTTACTGAACAGGAACTTTGACTGTAACTAGATATTTTGCATTGTGGAATTTAGTGCAAACATATGCTTCAACTTGAAATTGTGTCAACTAATAAAACCTTATTTACTAATTAACTAAAAATGCACATAAAATGTAATTTAAGTCCACCCTCTCTACAGCACTGTAGGAGAAGGTGGCATTGGACAGCCCTAACTCAGGAGGCCTTCATAGAGATTTATTCCATTGTCTATATTGGGAAGTACATTACAATGCTTTCTAAGTTCTGTTCTCTTTTTTAACATCTCATCACAAACCCCCTCAGGACATGGGTACAGCTTCATTACTGGTGGGAAAATGTAATAGCTAACATTCTAGAAACTCACTTTCAGTATCCTAAAGCAAGATAATATCCCTTCTGTTTCTCTGCCCATGAAGTTTTCCCCGTTCGTCATACTAAGCTGTAACTGCAACTCCTTGGTATGACCTGGAAACTAGCTTTAATCTGTTTCAAAGGAAAACTAAACATTCCCATGTAGGAGAGAAAGGAGAGAGAAGTTTTGCTTTGTGTATCTTCATCTTCATTTCAAGCTATTTTATTTAGGCTTGGATTATTTTTTTTTTCTTTTCAGTTTTAGACAACTTTTGTCATTGGAATATTAATTGGTTTACATTATTGTTCATCTGTTTTTTCTGTATTTTATAGAAAGACCATGTTTGCCACCAGAACCTATAGACTGTGCTGATGTTCGCAGAATGGAAAATCAAAACTTAAAAATTAAAAAACAAGGGAAAACAATTTATCTGGCTGGTGCTAGACTTAAATATGTTTCTCGATCTGGATATATGTTAGATGGACCATTGGAGATTACTTGTTCTATGGGAAACTGGACTACAGCTCCTATATGCTTGGGTAATATCAAACCATACTTTTTTTTTGAAGTACATTTAGCAATAAAGTTGAAACAATTTTAAACTGGAAGTTGACTAATAAGAGCCAGGAACTCCATATTTTGCTGTGGAATCTTATAATACCTTGTGGATGTCTTCAGAGCAATCCTGATTGGATGCAAGGCGGACTTTTTGAATGCAGTTTAATTTTTAAATATTCCTTTGTATTCTTGCAGTCTTTGCTCAGTTCATATCTCTGCCAACTAAGTCCTGGGCACATCCTCATAATTCAAGGACCTGTTTTCTACAGAGTCCACTAGTGTCTAGGAGTTGCTTTGGCGCTTTAGTTGTGGAAACCACTGAAGTGTAGTAAGTGACACAAGCCTTTATTAACATTTCCTGGCACAGTTAGAAACAGGATCTAGGTATGTGAGTGACTGAAGTCCATGTCTGTTTATGGAAATTACTTATTTCATCTTCTGTATGCTACCTTTTACATAAAATCCACTGTCAGTGGATGACTATGCTGATGTTGTAATAGAAAAAGCTCTCCAAGGCATCTCTTTGGTGGAAACAGTACATTCATTTTATGTGTATCACGTTAGCACAAGCATCAGCTTTCTGTGTCTTTTCAGAACGGCCATGTGGAAGTATTCCAAAAGTTGCCAATGCTCAAATTGAAGGGAGAAACAAGGCAAGTTATGAGCCTGGTGAAACAGTTAGCTACCAGTGTGACGAAGGGTTCCTTATTGTTGGCACACCAGAAATTATTTGCAGAGAAGGAAATTGGACAGCACCACCGTTCTGTGAAGGTAGAGGTTTTACTTCTAAGTAGTCCATAATCCTTATTAACCTTTAATGTTGTGAATTAAAATAACGTCAACACAGGCATGCAGATGAAACAGGCCAATAGAGTCAGCAGGTGATTTGTTTTGAACGGGCTCTTACAAGGCCTATTTTTCTGGCTCCTGAGAAATAACAAGCAGGGAAGGTGAGTAAAGAAATAATTTCCCCCGTGGGCTGAAGTTGGTAGCTGGAACTTAGCTCACTGCTAACTGGTAGGGTAATGTATCTTATTTTCACATCACCAAGAATGTCAGTTGCTGAAAGTTGCCTTCACATAGTCAAAAAACCCTTTCACTCTCCAGCCCTTTGGCACACAATGCTGGATAGCACCTATCTGCGCCTTTGGCTGATCTCTGCGACTCCTTTTCTCTTTTTAGTCACTATAGGCAAAAATAATAGTGACTGGTGAAGAGTTGCAGAATAAAGACCATAATATTATCTTCCTTTTCCCCTCTAGAGAATTATCCGCATTAGGCAAACAATTTCTGCTTCTCAGGCATAATGGTGCTCTGAAATGCAATATTTTGTGATTGATATATTGCTGGACTACTGTTCTTAAATGCACCTCTCTTTTCAGATGTTACCTGTGGAACTGCACCTGAAATTCCCAATGCTCATATTACAAGCACTCAACAGGAGAGGTATCTGCCTGGTGCCAGAGTGCAGTATGAATGTGAAAGCAATTTTCAGATGATGGATATAAATTATGTCACTTGTACAAATGGACAATGGTCACGAGCACCAACGTGCAGAGGTAGGAATCTCTGCTTTCATCTTGCCTTTTAGCATAGAGGGGACTGCTTACCAAAATACTCTAAAGACTTTACCTGTTTTAACTCTCTTTTCTTCATGTACCTGCAAACATGACTGCACAGTGTCTCTTTTCAGATGTGACGTGTGAACCTCCTCCAGAAATTGCTGGTGGTAAAATTGAAGGTGTTAAAAAGTCAAGGTATTTGCCCGGAGAGAGTGCTCGCTACCAGTGCTGGCGAGGCTTTCAGATGACGGGATCTGCCAGTGTAACGTGTCGGACCGGGAACTGGACAGAGCTGCCAAAGTGCAAAGGTACCATTTCTCTTTCTCTTCATACAGTTGCCTGTCAGTGAGACTGTCATGGAGCTGAGTCAGTGGCATTTACTTCTCCAAATTTCATTCTCAATACTGTGCACAAATGCAAGATATCTGGCACACTCAGGAAAAGGCGTTTTCCCAGGTTTCTCTTCAGATGAATTTACCAGCTGCATGACCCAGGTGGCTCCACAGGAGAGGGCCCCAGCTGGAAAACCACCCCGAGGCTGAGAACAGTTGCTGGCCAGGTGTAATTTTGAGACTTCTTAGAATCTGCTTTCTGTGCCTGCCTGATGAGAAGCGAGAGAGAAATGTTGCTGTCTGTATTGGACAATCAAGCCCGCAGCTTCCCTGCGACTTAACATTCAGTTGATGCAGGTGATGCATTGCTATATTGTATGTCGTGGAGTCAAATCAACTATTAAATGAACTGAGGGTAGAATTTGAAGCGTAAGCCAATCCCAAAGTACTGTGTTGGTGCCTCCTAGGCTTTCATGAGAGTACTGAAAATGTCACCTCTTTTCAGGTATTTTCTTTTCTCTCTGCTTTCCTCTGGGTCTCTCAGAGGATTGTCAGCATACTGTCTGGTAGTATTTGTGGTCAAGCCACCATTGCAATTAAACTCTGGGGACTTGATCTCTGATTGTGAATTTTCTTCCAGGTGAAGGGGGGAAGTGTGGCCCACCTCCAGTTATTGAAAATGGAGACCTTCTTTCCTTCCCCATGCAAGAATATTCCCCAGGTACAACTCTGGAATACAAATGCCCCAGTCTCTATCTCCTGGAAGGATCTCAGTATATCACGTGCACTGATGGGCAGTGGACAAGCCCCCCGGTTTGCCTAGGTAGGTTGAAGCTGTGAGGCCAAAGGCTGTGTGACTGCTCCGCTTTTCTGCTTCTCAAGATCCTGAGGGCATTGCTTGTGCAGCAGCACATGTGCCAGGGTGTGATGGTGGCCAGAAGGAATTTTGTCTTGAGGTTAGCTTCTGTAGTCCCTTCTGCTGCCTGCTGTCTCTCATTGGGTTCAGGAGGAGAGGAGCTGGTCAGAACCCACTTCTGCGAGCGCTCTCAAGTGCTTCTGAGCTGTGGACACTGCTCCGGTCAGTGGCTGTGAGCAGGGAGGGTGGGTGTGAGTGCATGGTGGTGCTGGGAAATCCTGGGGTGCATCCGTGATGTGGGCGGGAGGAAACACATTTAGAGAAGTGCTGGGCAGAGGCAAAGGAATGATCTAAAAAAAGACATGGGGAAGTTCATTGGTGCCTGGTGACTTTCCCCACCCATGCTTTGAACTTGCCCTGAGTGACTGTCAGAGTGAAAAGGCTTCTCCATAGCTCTGCCAGGAGTCTCAGCTGTGGTCTTTTCTCCCTCTAGCTTGGGTGCAAATGTCTTTCCTGTTGTGGCTAACAGATGCACAGAGCAAATAGCTGGAAGCTTTTTGTGATGCAAAGAACTTGTGTAGGCTCTAGGGGAAAAAAGTTACCCATGGTGCATGTGTATGAAGTGATGACACTCTGCTCTTGCCTTTTCCAAGTGGCCTGTACAGCATCTGAAGAAGACATGAGGAGCAACAATATTGAGCTGAAATGGGTCAGAGGAAGAAAGCTGTATTCCACATCGGGGGACTTTATTGAATTTAAGTGTAGAAGAGGATATGTGAAGGACCCAGCATCTTCTCCCTTCAGAGTGCAGTGTGTGGAGGGGACGTTGGAATATCCACGGTGCAAGCCAGGAAGTAAGTCATCTGCACTCCAGCCACAGCTCAGCTGCTGTGTTGTCGGTGAAGCCCAGGGGAAAGTCTTTAGCTTTTCTGGGGAGGAGCCGAGTGTAGGAGCCTGAACTGGAAACACTGCTGGGAAAAGGGCTCTCAGGAGCTTTCAGCCAGTGCCAGCAGCTTCAGGGCTTCATCTGTCCTGTGGGAGGTGAGCAGGTATATAATGGAAGTTCTTTTTCCAGGGAACTGTATATTGGATAAGAGTACTATGGAAGGGAACCATATTCAGCTACAGTCATCAAGGTCGAGCACGTCCACCTATCGCTCTGGGGATTATATTGACTTTGAATGCAAATGGTGGCACCAGAAAGTTTCACGTGCTGAGTCATTTCGAGCAGAGTGCCTGGATGGAGTGATTCAGTATCCTACATGTGAATGTAAGTGCTCGGTGCCAAGGACACGAGAGGCTGTAAGAGGCAGCTTTGCTGAAACTGCCTGTCCTCTGCTCTGAGGAACCACTGCGGTGTGCCACGCTTGGTCTTCACACCTTTCCCCCTTTTTTCTCTTTGTGTTGCAGATGTGTTTGGATAAATGGAAATGGCATGAAGGATCCCAGCTGTGGAAATGGATGATCCCTCACACGACGTAGTGATCTGAGCTCAGTTTTTGCTGACGTTTCCTGTTTTGCTGTTCTTTGTTTGCAGCTTAGCCAGTGCTCTGTCTTGGAATTAGTTATTTTTTTCTTTTCATGATTCAGTGATTGTGTTTACATTTTATCCATCCAAATGGTTGTGCTTACATTTTATCCATTCTCTATTGATCTCAATTTTTATTAACAATTGTGTCCTGTAATAGGCTGGCCTCACTGGCATACTGAGACAAGAATTAAAGCCTGCAGGCTATTTGATTATCAGCAAGTAGAATGTGTTTGGTCGTGTCTGCTCCTAGCTTAATTTCCTTGTGCTTGCCTGGAAACTCCCCTAGGGTCATGGCAGAGGTGAGCGTCCTGATTGCCTGATCAGGATGAGCGAGTGGCATCTCCTTTAAAGACGTGGCTAGAGCAATCTCTAGATAGCTCTAGATGTGATCTAGAGCAATCTCTAGATTGGAGACCCAGTTCCTTTGGGGGACTTGAGCCTCCCTGCTATTTGCTAGAAGGGCAAAATGATGGGATGCAAGTAACTGGGATTTCTGGATGGAGGCAGGGATGGCTTCTTGGTCCACATCCCCGAATGAGACCTGCCATCCTTATATTTTCCAGGAGAGTTTGTGATGGTGTCTTGATGGGGCCTGGTCATTATTGATTTTTTGGTAATTCCTCCGATGATAACATATTGTAGCTGATTTATGGGAACAGCTAACATGTTTGTGTATCATTGGTGTCTTGCTGGGCAGGGGAAGGTTGAGTGGTTTTGCTGCTTCCTGCCTATTGGGCTTTGTAAATGATAAGCAGGTTCTTTTATTGCTCTTCACTTTACTAAGAGTTCTTTAAAATCCAGAGTGGGCAACACACCTGGCACTGCAGCAAGGGGTCATTTTGCATTGGCCTTTGGTGCCTTCATCCTGGAGAGGTTTGGTCTTTTATTTCTTTAATCTCATTTAATTCTGCTATGGTTATGAAAATCAACTGAACCAGAATGCTTTATTTATATGGTTAAAGGAGCCTATCTCAATATTCATGTGGGGTATAAATATGGATTGATTTTTCTCTGAGTAAATGAGGCAAGAAATACTTTTTCCGTTGTTGCTTTTGCTGGATGATAAGGAAGAATTCAGAACAGCTAACCATTGCTTTGGCAGCCTCATAACCAAATAACTGGACATATTTATCTTAGAATAAGATGTGAAAAGAACAAGTGCAAGCTGGCTTATTGCGCACAGGCAGGTCTTTTGCTACAAGCACCTGGAGAAGAGTCCAGTTCAGCTCAAAACCAGATAAATCAACACTGAATGACCTCTAGATCAGTGGCTGCAAAGTGGGGTGCATGCACCCCAAGGAGTTTGGAAGATAATCCATTGGGGTGTGGGAAGGAAATATTAGAAACTATTTATATTTAGTTTTGTAAAGAAAAAAAAAATATACTAAGTTTTGCTGGTATTTAATATTCAGATTTGACAGTGGCGATTTTACTTGGCCTGTATGTCAGAGGGTTCCACGTCACATATGGTACCAACATGTCCCAAGGGAGAGTGGGTGCTCCACACTGCAGAGGTGTTCACAGAAGGACCCTCACTCCTTCGTTCACTTTCAGCTTATTGCAATGCATTGCAGTTTTTGTGTGCCCAGTTAAGGGCATTTGTGGGTTATACTAAGTTTTTACTAAGTAAACCTCACAAAATGGACAATTGGCTAAAACAGATTCCTTGCAAAGAAACTGCAGACAGAAGATAGCACACAAGAGAACAACACGAAAACAGGAGGGCTCACACCTCTACTCCCCCTATAATTATTAGAATAATATGAGCTCCACATCAGCCAAATTATGAGGTAAAAATGGTGTCTCTCTAATTGCACTTGACAGGAAGTGAATAAAAAAATCAAAATTTTGAGGAAGCCTATTTGAAATATGGATTTAAATCTGCTATTGTTAACAATGAACCTTGCCCTTAGTATATTGTGCCTTAAGATATTAGCTAATGCTAGCAAGACATTTATAAAATAAGCATCTAGAACATGAAGAGAAACCTCTACAATTTTTTTCCGTGATGCTTTAAGTCACGTCATACTCAATTCAGTATTTTACAAAATTTCACTAAAGTTAATGATAAATGTTTAAAAGCCTCTTTCAAGGCTTCTCTCTTGATAGCAAAAGACAAAAAGCCGCATACCATCAGGGAAGCACTTGTTCCTCCTGCCACATTAAAAATTATTGAAATAATACATGGAAGGCAGTGTAAAGTAAAATACATTCTCTTGTCAGAAAATACTGTTGGAAGATGCATAGAAAACACTGCTGAAGATCTGAAGAAACAGGTATTATAACAAATTATGCAACAGCAGAGAGAGAGGGTATGTTTTTAAAGGTCCACTTAAACTGAGTTTAACAGTGTCATGCTGCTTTTCCACCTGTGACTTCAGGTGGAGAGCCAGATAAGTAAAGGCAAACACGCTGCCTAATATCACTTTCTGTTGACAACAGTCATGTTATTCTGTAACCTGCAGCATTCGTGTAGGCTGACACACGGCAGAACACATAGCCCGCCTTTGATCTGTCTACTTGGAGCCTGAATCAAGGGAGCAAATAGGCCTTTGAGTGCAAGATGGTTTCTGTGTCTAGGAACTAATTGCATTTGCTCCCCTTGGCATTTTTGTCAGAGGAGCAGTCGTTCCCTTTAGCTAACTGGACTGTGGGAGGGAGATAGCATATTTAATGTTAATTTTGAAAATAAAAGAAAATGTGAGGATTTTTCCAAAATCCGTGTTGCTAAATCTGGTTCATATGATGGGAAAATAGTGCCAGTACTTTTGATGTGACACAATAAGCTACTGTAGTGCATTTATTTTTTGGACTCATTTTAGCAGTCTCACATCATCTGCCATCTACTGTTTCCAGCAGAGACAGCCTCCCTGGCTATAGCCAGAGCCCAGAATTGGAGGTCTGGTGAGAATACAAGTGTAGCAAACTGTATGCAATATCAGTAATAGGATGAGAAGAAATCTTGACAGTATATGAACAAAACCAATATTAACCAATATGATGAACACAGTGTTAGTGATAATAAAGTGATAAACTGAATACAGTGGTCAACTAAATCACCTGTACTGCACACTCCAAGTGAAAAAAATCCAAGTGACATGAATGCAAGGATTCCTTTTTAGCATTTCCTGTACAGCTGCACTGAAGGCACCTTGATGGGAATACCTACACTTTTAAAGTGAGTCCTGCTGTCCTGGTCGGAGCGCAGAGCACTGCCCCACTGCCACCTCGCTGCAGCTCAAGTTCATTGTGAGGCATTTCAGGGATCCAACTGCTACTCTGTGTTCTTGAAAATACCTGTGACGGCACATCAGAAAATAGAGGTTAGTGCAAAAGTAATTGCAATTTTTGTATTGTTTAAATTTGCCATTTGATATTAGAATACATTCTGAAATAAATGTGCTTTTATTATACATAATTTTAATGCACTTTTCTCACTTCATGTTTTTTTTTTTTCTACTGACTTATTACTTGCTGTTTATTTTATTTTAGACTATGAAAATGATATTACAGAAAAAGCAAATTCAAGCAATTTTCTTATTCAAGTTGAAAATGGGTCATAAAGCAGTGGAGGCAACTTGCTACAACACCACCACTTTTGGCCCAGGAACTGCTAATGAACATATCGTGCAGTGTACATTTCAAGAAGTTTCACAAAAGAGACGATAGCCTTGAAGATGAGGAGGGTAGAGGCCAGCCATCAGAAGTTGACAATGACCAATGGAGAACAATCATCGAAGCTGATGCTCTTACAACTACATGGAAAATTGCCAAAGAACTCAACATTGACCATTCTATGGTGATTCAGCATTTGAAGGAAATTGGAACAGTGAAAAAGCTCAATAAGTTGGTGCCTCATGATCTGACCCAAAATTTTAAAAAAAGTCTTATTCTACATGACAACAACAAACCATTTCTCAATTGGATAGTGATGTGTGATGAAAAGTGGATTTTATAAGACAAGTGGCAATGATCAGCTTAATGGTCGGACAGAGAAGAACCTCCACAGCACTTCCGAAAGCCAAACTTGCACCAAAAAATGTCATGGTTACTGGTTGGTGGGCTGCTGCTGGTCTGATCCACTGCAGCTTTCTGAATCCCAGTAAAAACATTGCACTGAAAACTGCAATGCCTGCAGCCAAAACTGGTCAACAGAAAGGGCCCAATTCATGTTGTACAACCAACACTTCATATGTGGAACGCAGTAGGCTACGAAGCTTTGCATCATTCACCATATTCACCTGACCTCTCCTCAACCAACTACCCGTTCTTCAGGCATCTCGACAACTTTTTGCAGGGAAAAAACAACTTCTTCACAAACAGAAGGGTGCAGAAGATACTTCCCAAGAGTTTGTTGAATCGCAAAGCATGTATTTTTATGCTACAGGAATAAACAAACTTATTTCTCCTTGGCAAAAATGTGTTGATGGTAATGGTTCCTGTTTTGATTGATAAAGATGTGTTTGAGCCTAGTTAGAATGATTTAAAATTAATGGTCCAAAAACCACGTTTACTTTTATACCAACCTAATAATATCCCTGCTAACAAACACTATGTTAAAGAAATGTAGAAGTCGAAGATGGTCAGTATTGTCTTTTCTTTCCCTCCCTCCCTCCTTGCCTGTAGCTAAATGATACAATTGAATTACTTTTTATTTGTTTCCTCCCTTAACCTTTCTTGTAAATAAGAATGCATTGGTTTTTGTTTTGTTGTTGTTGTTTTCTTCTCACTGAGAAAATAGTGTTGCGGTGAGCAGTTGCCCTATCACAAGTGAATTGAAAGTTCAGTCATTGACTTTATTCAGTAGCACAGTTCAGTATTTATCTTGTGTGTGCGTGTGTGTGAGAAATGAACAAGGAAGTCAATACTTTTGTATGAAAAGTAAAATTAAGCAAAATGGTAATTTTATGGCTTTGTTCAGATTACTGAGAAATATCAGTTTTAGGATGCAGGATTTTAGGAAGAGTTTGTTTTCCAAAAGCAATTCATTTTTGTCTAAATACCCAATGAGGACAGGGTGCTGGCTACCGTGGCCCTCATGCAGTTCTTGTCTTGGCTACAGACAGTGTGACCTTTCCAAAATACGTAGGATCTGTGTTTTCGTTTCCAATTTATAAAATGCACAAAATGTATTCGTGCCCAAGAGAGGTTGTCTGTTATTAGTAAATGACAGTGTGTTGCTTTATGTTAATCTCATAGGAACAAGAAATAGTGCTTTGTTACAGTTGTGCGGACAGTTGTTCGAGCAGAAGTTGAGCAGAGACTTGCTGCTACTGCTGGTAATCTGAGTCAGTCTAAATTGCAGTAGCAAGTGGGCTCATGTATTAAACAGATTAACATATTTGCAATCAACTAACTGATATGAGCAGCCAAAGTGTTACAAACGGCTCAGTCACACAAACAAAGGCTATGCTCATTCATATGTGCTTTCTGCTTATTTTCAGAAATGTCATGCAAAAGGTTCCCAGGATACTCATGTGTCACTAGGAGAAAAGGCAGGAGCAGTTATGAACGTAGATATTGGTGAAACCCATGTTTTGTTGTTACCAGATGACTAGTAATTACCTGTGAAGTAGCGAAGAAATTCAAGGAAGATTTTTTTTTTTTTTCAGCCATAGGTCAAAATATTTGACCGTATATTTTTTTTTTTTAGATGATAAGATGTAGTGCTGTTATCTAAGACATTATTACAGTACCTAGAAAGCTAAGGTACTTATTTCTGAAAAAAAAACAGGGTGTTATCAATTATAGCAAGATCTGAGCCTGACTAAGTCACGGAGAATAATTTGTAGGCATGGGAACTGGGCAGAAGCACTAGAATGCAAAGGTAATTTACCTTCCAGTTTTATAAACAGCCTATGTGTTATCATCACTTAAAAGAATGAATCCTGTCTGCAATTGCTAACCTAAAGATAGGTAAATCCTTTCTGTTTTAGGTCAGTCTGCTCAAATGATGAAGGTGAGAGTGACTTGGAGTTTTAGGCCTTTTGAAGCCTGCACGATTAGTTGAGTCTTGCTTTAACACATATCTTGAGACTGTTTGATAAAGTGTCCTTTAGCTGAATGTTGCTCATTTTAAGCTAAAAGGATTGTGTAATGCAACATGCAAATGTGTAACCAATTGCCTCTTTAGGACTGCCCTGAGTAGTGATAAGATTTTGTATATAATGCCTTTTACTTTTCTTGCTGGCATGCTGGCTGTATTCCAGCACCCAGATTTGCGAAACTCTGTAATAAAGCGGTATCTCGTCTCTGTATGCTCAATTTGGCTTATATGTATGTGCACTGGATAAAGAACACTGTTTTGGGGACAACATACACCCAGTTTCATATAATCAAAAAAAAAACCCAAACAAAACTACTTCATTTTATGTAAACACTAATGCATCTAGTAACATTCAGCACACTAAAACACTTTGTGCCTTTTCAGCTTTTCTTGTAAATGTGTCTTAAAATATTCTTTCATGCTGTGATATGGAGCTATCAGCACACCTTGTATGGGAACATGCTGGCAATAGACTCCCACCTCTCTGCTCGTCCTGCACTCACAAGGAGATGTCAAAGCTGAATGATATTAAATGTGGATGTGGTATGTGAGTCCAGAAAACAGTCCCACTGTGTTTAAAGGGTATTCTGGGTAGACAATGGTTCACAACCTTGAGGTGTTTATCCCATCATCATGCTCAGAAAGTTCACTTGCTTCCTCCTGAATCTCAAAGAATGAACTGCAATTTTCTTTTCTGGTCCTCGATGTGTATGAAAGTGTTTCTACCTCAAAACTAAAGGAGAAGAAGAAATATTTTAGATTCCAGTTCTGATCAGAAGAGAACTAAGGAAATGCTCTTCTTTTCAACATGAATGAAATACAACTAAAGCAATCTAAATGTACCCCGTTTGCAACCAAGTACGAACAGCAGTAGCATCTGCAGTGCTATAAGGCATCCATCTGTATATGTCAACAAAATTATTCCAGTGATACTGGATATATACTTGTATATTTCAAACATACTTGAAAAATACTGATAAACATTTAATTTACCTGCTCTGGTCCTGGATAAAATAAGCAAGTCAAGGTGATTGCACAGTAAAGAGCTCCTTGCTGGCATCAGTGAGTCTGTCAGCCAGCAAAACAATAATCAAGAAAAGATCAGATCCTCCACAAAATTATCAGATGGATTACTTCTAAAAATGCAAAAGCGTTTCCTTATTCATCCTGATCATAAAAAAAAAAATACAGCAACTATTTAGATGATATAAACTTGAGATTGAGTTATGCCAATTTTCTTGAAAAGAGATGTGCTTCCCCAATCTGGGAAATGGGGACTGCCACGTCCTTTTGGTAATGGAAATAAATTTCACTATCTTCTCCTTGAAAGAATACACACTGGCTTCAACAATAGAACATGGATTTCTAGATTTCTGTGAAATTAAGCAAAATAATATGGTCAGATAAAATGCTGGCCAATGGAGAGACGTACTAATTAGGTATCTGAGAATGTGTATTCTGTAAGATGAGATGCAAACAGAAATACAAATATAACAGAAAAAGAAAGACACAAAAAAAGATACTTACGTATTTAACATAAAGTGCTTTTACTCTTGCAGCCCCCAAAATCTCGAATCACAGAGGGAGAAGGTATATATATATATATATATATATAACAATTTTATATGAAGAGCAGCTCTGTACCTTGATCACTGTTTATACTGAGCAAGCATGCTGAGGCAGAGCTTCACAAGCTCTTGCTTCACAAGACAAATAATAAAGATTTTAAAAAGTCATTACTGGCAATGAATAAATGTGATAAAATACATACTTTTTTTTTTTAAATCAAGCCATTCATATTTCAGTCCATTATCAAAACTCAAACTGCCTTCATTTATTAAAAGATATAATGAAAAGTTATTATATCTTGCCTGTTTTCCTGAGAAGGAAGGAATTCTATTATATTATGCACTAAGGTACAAATATTGAGATTGAGAGACAGGAATTGCTTGCATTATTGTTTGATAATCTAATTCTTAATTCTGTTACTACAGAAGAAGTCATACCTTAAATAAGTGTGGTGGGTGGGGGGGTCTTCTTTTGTTGTGGTTTTGTTTTTTGTTTTTGGGGTGGGGGGGTGTTTTTTTTTTGGTTGGTTGGTTTTGTGTGTGCGTTTTTTTGTTGATTTTTTAAACCTCTGCTGATTTGACATGCTTTCTCACTAGCTAGAGAGAGAAAAAAAATGAGGCTAGAACAAATTTCAAAGAATTCTAATGCCCTTGCTTACTGTGGGGCCCAAAGGTGCTTCCCCCTGACCATTACAGCCCCAGCACAGCATTGCCTAGGGCAGTGCCACAGCGCAGCAGCTCTCAAGGACTGTGGCCAAACCTCAGAGGTCTGTTAGACCACAACATACACATAATGCTGGGCATTCATCTGTGAGCAGAGGACAGGATAGGGTTACAGAAATGAAGACATCATATTGTTGATGAACACTGAGGCAAAGAATATATCAAGTACTTCAGCTTCATGTGGGGTGGCTATGACTAAATCACCTAGCTCATTCAGTGTCAGGCCACATTTTTCGTCTTGGTTGTTTTAGCGCTAGTGTAGCCAAACGACATCTTCTGGTGACCCTCAATGTCCCTTTTCAGTGTTACTCCAGGTGAGTTTCAACACTATCCATACACACCAAGGCCCTGCTATGGACAGTTTACCTTGTAGCCTATATTTGCAACAGTCTCCTCTACAGGAACTTCTTTTCTGCTTCAGATATCTACCTGATTAGTCAAGCCATGGTCCTGACAAATGTGTTTTTCCTTCTGAGCACCAGAATCAGACATTATTCTGCTTTGAAGATTCTGTCCTTCAAGATCTGTAAGCCTTTGTGGGCTCCTCCATGACTCCTAAGCAATCCCAACTCCTCATTTCCTAAATAAGCAAAATCTACCACTACCTTTTGTCTCTCCCCTCTGAATCATAAAGTCCATTAATACATGCACCAAAGGTTGCCATGAATTTCCACAACTGCAGACAGTTCTACCTTGCTTGTGGACAGCAGACGAAGCTATGGGCAGCACAGCTTGGCCCATTCAGGATGGGGACCAAGAAATCATCCCCACTTCCATCCAGAAATCCCAATTACTTGCATGCCAACATCTTGCCCTTCAAGCAAATGGCAGGGAGGCTCAAGTCCTCCATAGGAACTGGGTCTCTGATCTAGATACTTTCTTGAGGCCTTTAAAGGAGATGCCACACACTTGCTCATCCTGATCAGGCAGTCAGGACACTCACCTCTGCCATGACCTCAGGGGAGTATCCAGGCAAGAACAAAGAGATGAAGCTAGGAGTAGACAAGACCAAACACACTCTACTTGCTGAGTAGGTGGGTTTAATTCTCATTGCAGCAGGCCAGCATATTACAAGATGCAATTGTTAAAAAAATACCAGTGAGATCAATAGAGAAAGGATAAAATGTAAGCACAACCATATGGATGGATAAAATGTAAACACAATCACTGAATCATGAAAAGAAAAAAATAACTAATTCCAAGACAGAGCACTGGCTAAGCTGCAAACAAAGAACAGGAAATGTCAGCAAAAACTGAACTCAGATCACTACGTCGTGTGAGGGAACATCCATTTCCACAGCTGGGATCCTTCATGTCATTTCCATTTATCCAAACACGTCTGCAACACAAAGAGAAAAAAGGGGGAAAGGTGTGAAGACCAAGCGTGGCACACCGCAGTGGTTCCTCAGAGCAGAGGACAGGCAGTTTCAGCAAAGCTGCCTCTTACAGCCTCTCGTGTCCTTGGCACCGAGCACTTAAATTCACATGTAGGATACTGAATCACTCCATCCAGGCACTCTGCTCGAAATGACTCAGCACGTGAAACTTTCTGGTGCCACCATTTGCATTCAAAGTCAATATAATCCCCAGAGCGATAGGTGGACATGCTCGACAACTTTGATGACTGTAGCTGAATATGGTTCCCTTCCATGGTACTCTTATCCAATATACAGTTCCCTGGATAAAGAACTTCAATTATTTGCCTGTTCACCTCCCACAGGACAGATGAAGCCCTGAAGCTGCTGGCACTGGCTGAAAGCTCCTGAGAGCCCTTTTCCCAGCAGTGTTTCCAGTTCAGGCTCCTACACTCAGCTCCTCCCCAGAAAAGCTAAAGTCTTTCCCCTGGGCTTCACCGACAACACAGCAGCTGAGCTGTGGCTGGAGTGCAGATGACTTACTTCCTGGCTTGCACCGTGGATATTCCAACGTCCCCTCCACACACTGCACTCTGAAGGGAGAAGATGCTGGGTCCTTCACATATCCTCTTCTACACTTAAATTCAACAAAGTCCCCCGATGCGGAATACAGCTTTCTTCCTCTGACCCATTTCAGCTCAATATTGTTGCTGCTCATGTCTTCTTCAGATGATGTACAGGCCACTTGGAAAAGGCAAGAGCAGAGTGTCATCACTTCATACACATGCACCATGGGTAACTTTTTTCCCCCTAGAGCCTACACAAGTTCTTTGCATCACAAAAAGCTTCCAGCTATTTGCTCTGTGCATCTGTTAGCCACAACAGGAAAGACATTTGCACCAAGTTAGAGGGAGAAAAGACCACAGCTGAGACCCCTGGCAGAGCTATGGAGAAGCCTTTTCACTCTGACAGTCACTCAGGGCAAGGTCAAAGCATGGGTGGGGAAAGTCACCAGGCACCAATGAACTTCCCCATGTCTTTTTTTAGATCATTCCTTTGCCTCTGCCCAGCACTTCTCTAAATGTGTTTCCTCCCGCCCACGTCACGGATGCACCCCAGGATTTCCCAGCACCACCATGCACTCACACCCACCCTCCCTGCTCACAGCCACTGACCGGAGCAGTGTTCCCAGCTCAGGAGCACTTGAGAGCGCTCGCAGAAGTGGGTTCTGACCAGCTCCTCTCCTCCTGAACCCAATGAGAGACAGCAGGCAGCAGAAGGGACTACAGAAGCTAACCTCAAGACAAAATTCCTTCTGGCCACCATCACACCCTGGCACATGTGTTGCTGCACAAGCAATGCCCTCAGGATCTTGAGAAGCAGAAAAGCGGAGCAGTCACACAGCCTTTGGCCTCACAGCTTCAACCTACCTAGGCAAACCGGGGGGCTTGTCCACTGCCCATCAGTGCACGTGATATACTGAGATCCTTCCAGGAGATAGAGACTGGGGCATTTGTATTCCAGAGTTGTACCTGGGGAATATTCTTGCATGGGGGAGGAAAGAAGGTCTCCATTTTTAATAACTGGAGGTGGGCCACACTTCCCCCCTTCACCTGGAAGAAAATTCACAATCAGAGATCAAGTCACCAGAGTTTAATTGCAATGGTGGCTTGACCACAAATACTACCAGACAGTATGCTGACAATCCTCTGAGAGACCCAGAGGAAAGCAGAGAGAAAAGAAAATACCTGAAAAGAGGTGACATTTTCAGTACTCTCATGAAAGCCTAGGAGGCACCAACACAGTACTTTGGGATTGGCTTACGCTTCAAATTCTACCCTCAGTTCATTTAATAGTTGATTTGACTCCATGACATACAATATAGCAATGCATCACCTGCATCAACTGAATGTTAAGTCGCAGGGAAGCTGCGGGCTTGATTGTCCAATACAGACAGCAACATTTCTCTCTCGCTTCTCATCAGGCAGGCACAGAAAGCAGATTCTAAGAAGTCTCAAAATTACACCTGGCCAGCAACTGTTCTCAGCCTCGGGGTGGTTTTCCAGCTGGGGCCCTCTCCTGTGAAGCCACCTGGGTCATGCAGCTGGTAAATTCATCTGAAGAGAAACCTGGGAAAATGCCTTTTCCTGAGTGTGCCAGATATCTTGCATTTGTGCACAGTATTGAGAATGAAATTTGGAGAAGTAAATGCCACTGACTCAGCTCCATGACAGTCTCACTGACAGGCAACTGTATGAAGAGAAAGAGAAATGGTACCTTTGCACTTTGGCAGCTCTGTCCAGTTCCCGGTCCGACACGTTACACTGGCAGATCCCGTCATCTGAAAGCCTCGCCAGCACTGGTAGCGAGCACTCTCTCCGGGCAAATACCTTGACTTTTTAACACCTTCAATTTTACCACCAGCAATTTCTGGAGGAGGTTCACACGTCACATCTGAAAAGAGACACTGTGCAGTCATGTTTGCAGGTACATGAAGAAAAGAGAGTTAAAACAGGTAAAGTCTTTAGAGTATTTTGGTAAGCAGTCCCCTCTATGCTAAAAGGCAAGATGAAAGCAGAGATTCCTACCTCTGCACGTTGGTGCTCGTGACCATTGTCCATTTGTACAAGTGACATAATTTATATCCATCATCTGAAAATTGCTTTCACATTCATACTGCACTCTGGCACCAGGCAGATACCTCTCCTGTTGAGTGCTTGTAATATGAGCATTGGGAATTTCAGGTGCAGTTCCACAGGTAACATCTGAAAAGAGAGGTGCATTTAAGAACAGTAGTCCAGCAATATATCAATCACAAAATATTGCATTTCAGAGCACCATTATGCCTGAGAAGCAGAAATTGTTTGCCTAATGCGGATAATTCTCTAGAGGGGAAAAGGAAGATAATATTATGGTCTTTATTCTGCAACTCTTCACCAGTCACTATTATTTTTGCCTATAGTGACTAAAAAGAGAAAAGGAGTCGCAGAGGTCAGCCAAAGGCGCAGATAGGTGCTATCCAGCATTGTGTGCCAAAGGGCTGGAGAGTGAAAGGGTTTTTTGACTATGTGAAGGCAATTTTCAGCAACTGACATTCTTGGTGATGTGAAAATAAGATACATTACCCTACCAGTTAGCAGTGAGCTAAGTTCCAGCTACCAACTTCAGCCCACGGGGGAAATGATTTCTTTACTCACCTTCCCTGCTTGTCATTTCTCAGGAGCCAGAAAAATAGGCCTTGTAAGAGCCCGTTCAAAACAAATCACCTGCTGACTCTATTGGCCTGTTTCATCTGCATGCCTGTGTTGACGTTATTTTAATTCACAACATTAAAGGTTAATAAGGATTATGGACTACTTAGAAGTAAAACCTCTACCTTCACAGAACGGTGGTGCTGTCCAATTTCCTTCTCTGCAAATAATTTCTGGTGTACCAACAATAAGGAACCCTTCGTCACACTGGTAGCTAACTGTTTCACCAGGCTCATAACTTGCCTTGTTTCTCCCTTCAATTTGAGCATTGGCAACTTTTGGAATACTTCCACATGGCCGTTCTGAAAAGACACAGAAAGCTGATGCTTGTGCTAACGTGATACACATAAAATGAATGTACTGTTTCCACCAAAGAGATGCCTTGGAGAGCTTTTTCTATTACAACATCAGCATAGTCATCCACTGACAGTGGATTTTATATAAAAGGTAGCATACAGAAGATGAAATAAGTAATTCCCCTAAACAGACATGGACTTCAGTCACTCACATACCTAGATCCTGTTTCTAACTGTGCCAGGAAATGTTAATAAAGGCTTGTGTCACTTACTACACTTCAGTGGTTTCCACAACTAAAGCGCCAAAGCAACTCCTAGACACTAGTGGACTCTGTAGAAAACAGATCCTTGAATTATGAGGATGTGGCCCAGGACTTAGTTGGCAGAGATATGAACTGAGCAAAGACTGCAAGAATACAAAGGAATATTTAAAAATTAAACTGCATTCAAAAAGTCCGCCTTGCATCCAATCAGGATTGCTCTGAAGACATCCACAAGGTATTATAAGATTCCACAGCAAAATATGGAGTTCCTGGCTCTTATTAGTCAACTTCCAGTTTAAAATTGTTTCAACTTCATTGCTAAATGTACTTCAAAAAAAGTTTAGTTTGATCTGTAGCAATCCTCTAAGCTTCCAAAACTGTGTGTCCACACCTGGTCTCCACTAGAAATGAAATTCATGTTGGGCATGCATAAAGAGGATGCTCTGTCCCCCTGGCAAGGAGGGGCACGCCAGAAATCACCACAGTGTGCAGGTACCGCCTCTGTTCTACCAAAGAGAAACCATTCAGAGTGCACACAGTGCAGGACTAAAGCAGGTGTGTACCAAAGGTCCCCTTCTTGCACACTAAAACAGTTATGCAGACAGAACCAATGTTGTAACTGATTTCACATCACTTAGAATACATTGTTTAAGCCAGTCTAAACAGATGGAAAACAGTCGTATTGGTTGGAAGTTCTGGTCTTGTATCCTGAAAGGAAACTTCTATAGTATGCTAAATTCTTACCTAATAAATTATTCTGTGAAGGAGTATCTTCATTTAAGAAACTAACACTACAACAAATAGCAATATTTGCACATTAGAGGGTGAAGTAAATAAAGATACAAAAGAAAAGACTTTGAGGAACACTTTGGATTTTGATGGATGTCAGAATCAGTATATAAGGCAGGACACAGTGTAAAATAAGCAGCTAGGCTAGCTGAAATTTAAGATTTTCCATTTTTCAGATAATTTCATTCCTTGTAATTTCCAGCAAACCTAAAGTGCTCTCATAGCCAGTAGACAATCAGTTAAATCATAGCATCAATAGGAAAAAAAAGAATTAAACCACCTGGAAAACTGAGGCTAGACTGTGCTCAGCATCCCCAGCTCCTTGCCAAATCCAATAAAACCACTAAGATCTTGCAGTTTCCAAAAACTGCACTCCTAAAGCCAGAAAATATTCAAGGCTTTGTTTTCTAGGGCACAGAGCAGGACACCAAAGAGTTCTCTTGGATTCCCTTGCTGGATTTACTTTATATTTAGGATGAAATATAGCTCAGTGGAATTGTCATTGTTTAATGAAATTCACTATATGCTGCAAATGTTATGAGCACGTGTTTAATCCCACTTTATGCTGTTCAAATTATAATAAATGGGGGTTTCAAAGCAGCAAAATGAAGTGCTGAAATTCTGAAAAGTCTATACATGCATCTGACATTCTGACATACGTACTGCTCTTCTAAAAGCTCTTCTGACTTCCCAATCTGATAACATATTAACAATCTAAGAAATTTGATGGACTGAATATTTAACAGTTACTGTTATCATAAGCTTCCTGGGATTCATTCTTACATACTGACAATCCAAACCCATACAATTTCTGTTTGCAAAATGGGAGGAGTAACTGCATCCACCAGCAGGATTACTATCAGCAAGTATAATTGTGGTTGGAAAACCAATTGCCCATTGAATAAACAGTCTCTAACAGTTCAGGTGGATGCAGTTCACGCACATGAACAACTGCAAAATCACACATAAGGTCTACTTGACAGATCAAAATTATTCAAGTATGGTTCATATTTACCAATGACACATGAAGGAAGTTTGATATGCCCATTAAAACACTGCCTGATAGGAAAGGCTGTGAGTTTAAATCCTGTCACGCACATAAATTTCTGCCACCGACCACTTTGAATCAAAAATGAGTGTCTTTGTCCATCGGAGAGAAGTAGGTTTTTCACTTGCAGTTGCTGTTTTGTAATGATACATGGTGCTAGGGGAAACAAGATAAAAGAAAAATGGTAGAGTATGAATCTTTGGTGGCTTTTAGCATGTGAAGCACCTCCTCAGCAGACTATTCAAAACCAGCCTGGTTGTGACTCAGCAGTGATTTTTGAAAGTAAAATATAGACAACATAAACATTTAATTTCTATCACAATTAATTCAGAACATTTAGTTTTAGGTAGTTTATCAATGATGTGTCACAACTTTCAAGCATATTCTTATTTATATGTATAAAATCGGCAGACTTTGCAAACAACAGTGATGATCTCAGGAGATTTCAGGATTTCAGGAGACTGTATTCCTTTTAATAATTATTTAATGAAATCAGTAGGAGTATGTCTCATTTCATCCCTGTTGAGTTTCCATTATCTAGGATTAAAAATTAAGTTATAAGATTCCTAACAAAGAGCTCTACTGAAGAAAGTGAAGACAGCAGAGCATACTGTTTACCACAGCAGTTCTCCTCCCACCTGTGACGGACAGTTAGGAAATTACATGAAAAGATGCTTTAGCAAATGTAATCTCTGGATAAAGAGGCTGACACCACTGTCAGTACCTGCCCATTGTTGCATAAGTTCTTGTAAGTACAGACAAAATGTTTATATGCTGATAAATTTCCAGATAACTCCAAAATTCTCACAATAAAAAACATGATTGAGTGTAAGTGATTTTGGGCCCCTAAAGCCCAAGATCTACAAGCTAAGAAGTATTGAACCCAGGGATTAATTTCAGTCCTTTACAGACTTGGTAATCAAACAACTAATGTAAACCTAATTCTGAAACTCCTGTTTTAAGAATGATCAGAATTGTCTACCAGTGCAAAGTCAGCTAGCAATAAAAGTTACACTTACCCAAACATTGTGGTGGCCCAGGTACCCACATTTTTTCATGGCATGTTACCCATTCTGATCCTGATAAAGTAAATCCAGCGTTGCACATGTACTGCACTCTGTCTCTTTCCATATATCTCGATTTATTCCCACTAATAATTTCTCCAAAATCAATGACAGGTGGGTCTTCACAGGCAGTTCCTGCAGAAGCAGTGCACAGATTCTTGTTATCTGACTGCACCCTGCCATTTTCTTCTTATCCTGATTTATGCCTAACTAACAATTTCTTCAAAATCAAAGCTATGTGGGTGTTTGCATGCCATTCCAGCAGAAACCATCCACAAGTTATTGTTAATTGATAGACACAGAACAGTACTGACACTTGCAAATAATGGAACTATACAAGTTGGATGATATTCTGATGACCTACGTCCCTCCATCTGAGAATATACTGTACTAATAAACAGCACTATCATCTTGCTCTAAGAAATTCTCAACATCTTTACTATTTTCACAGTCTTTACATTGAAAAATGTTACAGAAGTAAAAATATTTTAACTGAAAATATGAATAAACATCTGAATTTTTCAGAATGCAGTTTCTGTTTTCCAGCATTATACTGGAATAAGTTTTAACATCTGCAATCACGATTCTCAATTTTCTTTAATTCTACATATAAGTCTGTTTGTCCTGGGTTCCTAAAATTAGTTCCACCATTCTAAATTTAAAGTATGAGCTACATATAAGTAACTACTTTTAAAGGCAGAGGGGGTAGAAGAATCTGAATACGATGAATAGATTTAAATGGATAAATCATGGAGTTTAAAATTGGTTATTTAAATAAAGGTATATAATTCAGTGAAGATCTTCTTCAGGCAGCATGTTTATTGTATCATACAGCTTATTGAAATAAAGTACCTGTATTTTTAGAGAGTTGTATAATATTTTGAAAAAATGTTGTATGTATTTAGAATATCAGTAGCTAAATTGAAATGCAAAGGCATTTATATGGACTAACCTATTCGAAGTTAGTTATGGCTTGTAATAAGTTCGGTTCTTTATGAGAAGTTTAGGCAGAAGACAAAGAAGCAATCTCACAAGAAAATACAAAGCAAATATTTTAACATGCATAGTTCTAAACTGTAACTCTTATAGTAAGCTTCTGAAAGGAATTATATAAGAAGTAAACATTATAGTGTGGTAGTGTTGCTGTTGGATTTTTTGTTGTTGTTTAGTTCATTTTTCCTGATTGTCGCCAGCTACATCAGTTGAATACATAGATTTCCATTCAATAACTTACCTTCATGTGCAGTACAGCCCAGCCACAGCAGAAACACCACGGTGCAGCTCAGCAGTGCCATTTCCAAACTTTAGAAGTCGAAGATGTCCTCTGCCACAGCGTTGCTATTTCCTGCACTCTGAATTGCATATCCTGTTATTCACTCCCATGATTCCTGAGGATGTTCTTGCAGTCTCCTCCCCTAATTTTCTTGCAACACAGCAGTCAACCTGTAAAGATAAATTATGCAGTTGTTGCAAAAAGGCTTCCAGTTTTTTTGACAAAACTTTTCAGACTGAACTTGACGCAGAAGCATTATGAAACCCATAGCCAAAACCTCATGGTATGTGTATAATACAAAACATTGTGCACTTAGCTTTTCAAGCCTAACATTTTGTTATGGGCAAAACCACCTTATATGCAGGGCCCATAATTTATTATCAGTCTACTTAAAATCTTAACAGCCTAATAAAAATACTAATTTATTGTCAGTCCACTTCCAATAATGCTAACACTCATAGTCCAAATTAATGCAAAAAAAGCTTCAGTAATGCTTTAAAAAACAAACAGTCAAACAAACAAAAAACAACCCCCAAAACCCCCCACTGTCCTAGCAGCTAAGCAGTTCCTCTGCTGTTACTCCTCCTTCCCCTGCTCTCTGGCTGACAGCACCAATCTTTCTCAAGGAGGCTCTCAAGGTGGGGGGAATGCCACATGAGCCATTAGTGTACCAAGGTTTTTGCTGGGAAGCGTTCAACGCAAGTAGCAAGGGTTCCTTCCTTCTAAGTACTGAGGTCTCCTTGTGTTTACATGTATGTATTTTCTTAATACATCTCACTTTTTAAAATCCCAGTTGTTTACGTCTGTTCTCTAAAACTGGGTTTGCTGGATAAGACCATGTCACACTTCTGCTGGGGCCACTGCTTGAACACTGTGGGGTTTTGTTACAGTCTTTGACCTCTGTTCATCTTCGTGTCATCCTGCATTATCCTTTCCCACACCACACTTTAGTCTGGAGTAACAGATAGTTCAATAACTGCTTGTTACCAGTACAAATCAGAGCTAAACCAAAAAACATCTAGGTAGCCAATGGGGTGATTGTTAAACAACTGCTGTCAGAGCTAAACAAACTAAAATCAGCTCAAGGTAAACCCTGGCAAGTCCAGAGATCCTGCACAGTCAGGTCAATGTAGAGCCTGTGCTATTTTATTAGCAACAGCAAAAACCATATTCATTGGGCAGCAGTATAGCTTGGACTGAACCGAGCTACATTCTCATGTGGCAAGACAAATATTATTTTCATTATTTCATTATTTCCTGTGGAGTTTCTTACACTGTGGAGTTTTTTAGGTCATTGTCTTTTTTTTACTCCAATGCACTTGCTGCTCAGAACTATTATGAAGAAGGAAGAGCAGTGTTTTTGATTTGTTGGTGTCAGAACAGAAAGCTTACAGTAGAGTTCACTGTCCTCCTGCTCTACCCAACCTGCTGCTTAGTAAAAAAAAAATTACATTACATGCCACTGAGTGGTGTGGTACTGCTCTTGCATCCACTCTACCCAAAATTCCTCAAAACAACTACCTTCTCCTTCTGATATCAGCTATGTTATCGGTGGCCTGTGATACCTCATTGACTTTAAAACCCAGCAACTTCATGTCAGGACTTCAGAAAGTACATCACTACTTATCACAATGTGGGAAATTACTCTGAATTCTGCTCCCAATAAATGTTCCAGAGACTGACATTTAAACTCTTTTCCTCCATTTCCCCCAGTTCTGCTCTTTAAAGAAAAGGGTCTTTTTATATTTACCAAGTATTCTTGTGCTTCATCCAGAGCTCCTCAAAGGCAACAGGTCTGGCAACAGGCCCATCAGCTTCACTACGTGAAATATTGTCAAGACAATATGAGTAAAGGAAACTTCACTGGGGCACAGGTTCACTTTGTTTAAAACATGTCAGTCTCAATCAGCAAACACAACACTCAAAACTTCAAAATAGGAAGTGCCCAATCTGTGATTTTTCTACCCAGACAAAAGTCGGTTTCCTCAATTATGTACTGTGGAAGCAAGAATTTAACTAGAAAAACACAGATTACAATCTATAAATAAAGCTGAATGCCTTTTTGGCTAACATTTGCAAAAAAAACACATAAACACAAGGTTGTTAGGCAAGAGGAAAGGCCTCTTCTGACAGAACAACAGCTTTAGACTGAAAGAGGATAGATTTAGATTAGATGTAAGGAAGAAATGTTTGGGTTTTTTTTACAACAAGGGTGGTCAGACACTGGAACAGGCTGCCCAGAGTAGTTATGTGTGCCCTGTCACTGGAGATGTTCAAGGTCAGGTTGGATGTGTCTTTGATCAACCTTATCTAGTGAAAGATATTCCTGTCCATGGCAGTGGGGTTGGACTAGATAGTCTTTAAAGGTCCCTTGTAAGCCAAATTATTATATTATTCCATGATAATAAATAACAAGCTGATACTGAAAAAAATTGCACAAGTCAGACTTGGTGCAGAAGTGTTATCATATCACCTACCTACTCTCAAGCCAGCACTATGACTGTGAAATGAAAGAGCTGAGAGATTTTTTTGTTCTGATGCTATTGGAAGTCTCTGATACACAAGGAAAGTGCCAAAAGAAACACACTTTTTTTTCATCATGCCCCACACACCTAAAAACAACCCATTATTTTCTGAATGTTTCTTAAGAGAAGGCTGGGAGGAGACCTTATTTCTGGTTTTGGCTTCCTAATGGGAGACTACAGAGAAGATGGAGCCATACTCTTCTCAGAGATGCACAGTTATAGGATGAAAGACAACAGACACAAAGCAGCAAAAGAAGTTCCAGTTAGATATTAGAAAAGATTCACCATGAGGGTAGACAGACATTGGAAAAGGTTGCCAGAAAGGTTAGAAAATATATCCTTGGAGATACTGAAAACTCAGCCAGACAGGCTCCTGAGCAACCTGATTCTTATTCTGCTATTCTATGCCTAACTATACAGAAAGCCAGCAAAAGTTCAGGAGTGTTAATGGGCTAAATTGAGATCTTTGGTGTGTTGATGGTAATTTCAAAAGTTATTCTGGCATCACAGTTTGTTAAGTCTTTCTCTGCTTCCAAATACACTTAGGAGGTCAGAATCCCTCTTGAGCTTGCACATCACTGGGCCTCATTTGCACATACTCCAGGTACTCTAGCACAGAGCTTTGACAGATGTGGTATCAGCATCCCACCCTCAGCAGGACAACAGCACGCCTGAGCTGCGTGCCTGCAGCAGCTTCTCTGCTGCCACAGCAGCGTCTGGAGCTCATCTACGTCTTCCCACAATGCCTGGCCACGTTTGCATGTGTATGTTCTGGGAAAATTAAGGTAGTGGAAAGGAGTCATCAACAAAGTTTCCTTACCTTCCAAAAAGCAACTTGATCACTTCCCCTGTCTTCATCAACTTCTGTAAGAATTCTGTGTTCAGTCAGTTTTGCAATGTTCCTGTTGCACACCTTCCTTTTTCAAGATTTCATACATATTTCTGAGATGTTTCAGATTTTAAAACAAAAGCTGCAGCTCTCATTTTGTTTCACTTAATTCTGCTGTGCTAATTAACAGAAATAACACAGCCCCAGATATCAAATTGTAAGCAACAAGTTCTTTGTTGTTTTTTTTTTTTTTAAATAATTCATGCAAAAAAAAATTAAAAATGGGAAAATGAAATAAATTAATATTTTAATATTCTCTTTACCAGGGAAAATAACCGAGTGCTGTCCTGAACATGCTGAAAAAAATAAAACAAAAATAAAACAAAACAAACATACAAACAAAAAAACCCCACAAAACAAACAACAATCAACAAAAAAAACCAAACCCTTGAGAACAAAATAGTTAAATACACTGGCATAGGCTGATGTTAGGTGACTAGGAAGAGATGCTGATGCCATCAGGCCTGAACAGGCACCATCACAGCTGGATGCTCGGCCTGTTTGTCTCAGGTGTTTTCCCCGCTAGCCAGTGGATGTGCCTTCCCTCCCTGCCCTGAGCAGGAAAACAGGTTTGATCTCTCTGGTATGGTCAAGACTACAGATTTGGGGTTCTGGCCTGATCTAAGCCAAGGTAATGAAGTACAGAGCTGCCTGACTGGTATCCCCAGTGAGTCTCAATTATATAATGTGTATACCTTAATACCCACCCAAAGATATTGATTAAAAACTTATAACCAATCATTTTCTTTAAATGAGTTCTTGCATTATTTCTTAACTGAGATAGACTAATTTACATTACAGTTGTTGTACACAACATGACCTAGAACTTAAAGCTATAGTGAAAGTCTAATTCAGATCTAGATGTCCCACATCAAAAGTTCATTATCTAAAATTGCTTTCTCATTGTTACTTTCCTTCATTTTTAAATACTGCCTTACAAAGAAATTATTTTTTTCATATTTTGTAAACGTTTTGGACTGTTATTTTTATCAACATTTTCCCACCAAATGTTTGACTGGGTTTTGATTAAATAAGCAGAATTTGTCTATTTCTTCAAAGCTTTAATTTCTTTGTTGTTTTATTTATTCATGTGGCACTTGAAAGCCTTGGAAAACTATACAGAACAGCATGCATGCAATGACATCACAGAAAGATAAAGTTTAGAAATAAAATACAGAAGAGACTCTCACAATTACTTTTTTATTAAAACATACTAAAATGGACAAAAGGTAAACATCATCTGTATTCCTGAATTTTCTCCATATCTTCAGTCACACAACACATTCAAAGGTAGAGCACCAGGACCATGAGTGTTTCAGTGTCATAGAAAATCATACAAAGTAGTTGGACTAGATATTTTAGTAGTTAAAATGCACTCAATTAAGAAACGAAGATGCTGGTTTGATTTTTTTTAAAGAATGGTAATTAACTACTGTGTAGAATTTGTATATTTTTAGGTTTTAAATAGTTTCATAGATCCATTAAACACATTTTTTTAATACTTTTTTTTCTTGCCCCTCGAGCCTTGTCGTTTAGAGGCTTCTGACCTGTAAAAGGAGACACGGGTGCTGTTAAGATGTAAAAAAAAAAAATTCTCCTTTCTCTCTGTAGAATTAGAGTTTAACATGCTTTAACACCACAACATTCAAGGGCACAAAATTAAATCTCAATTTAGCTATATCCTGTAGTCATAAAAGCACTCATATTATTAAAACCACCAATATCCGCACAAAGGGCACTACTCGCTCAGCATCTTCTCGTCATGGTGCTTTGCTCAAATCCTCCAGAGTGTGATGGATCCTCAGGATGATCACTGTAATCCTTACAAAACTCTTTCATCTTAGATTTTCCACAGGTATGCCAATAGTGCATTTTTCTGCTGCATTTCCCATCCTCATACCACAAAGCACTTTCACTTCTCTCCTTCTTCAGCTGAGACCCAACAATGCCACTGAACACTCATTTCTCAAAAGTAACTGTAGTGATCCAGAAAATATAAGGTCATCTTAATTCAGCTGTTAATACCAGATAAAGAACATGTACATACCTTTCCTATAGGGTTTCCTGAAGTCCATACTTATTTTCCTCTTTCAATGCATCTTGGATATGTCAGCTGTCCTCTCTTACACTGCACTTGAAATAAAGTTGTACCAGATTCTGCTCCAAAATGGTTCTGTTTACAGTAAAATCCAACATAATCCCCATGGTAAAAGTAAACTTGATTCCCATAGAACCCTTGCAGCAGCACATTATTTTTCTCCATTTCATCTTTTGACAAAGTACATGGCTCTAAAGAAGAGAGATGTAATCAGTGTCAATAAATCCGTTATTTCTGAAGTTGCATCATTTTCGCTAACCTACATTAAATTTGTACATATTTCCCATTCTCTTAACGTATTATACATGAAACTGCTGTATTTTTGGATACCGCAGGCATGTCACATTTAAGAAAAAAAAAGAATCCAGACAAGCTTACACTTACTTATATAAAAATTTTCATCTCTAACTGAAAAAAAATCTTAAAGTTCTATTTGACAATACTTAATTTATAAATTCTAAGTATCTAAACTTAGAGAGAGTTGGGGCTGTTGAGCCTGGAGAAGAGAAGGCTCTGGGGAGATCTTACTGTGGCCTTTCAGTATTTAAAAGAGGCCTAAAAGACATGTGGGACCAGACATTTTTTGCACAACCAATTGCCATAGGACAATGGTTGATGGTTTTAAACTAAAGGGGAGGAGATTCAGACAAGAGATGAGGAAGAATTTTTTTTTACGAGTGGTGAAACACTGGCCCAGGTTGCCCAGAGAGGTGGTAGATGCCCCATTCCTGAGAACATTCAAGGCCAGGCTGGACGGGGCTCTCAGCAACCTGATCTGGGTGAAGATGTCCCTGCTCATGGCAGCGGGGGTGGACCGGATGTGCTTTGAACATCTGAAGGTCCCTTCCAACCTAAGCTACTCTTATCTATAATTCTATAAATTATAGAGAGAAATAAGTGCTTATTTATCATATCACACCTACCTATACAAACTGGTGGTGAAGTCCACTGCCCTTCAGAGCAGTAGATTGTCTCAGATCCTTGCAAAAAATGATAGTCAGAGCAACTATACTGAACTGAAGAACCACTGTCATACTGGGCCAGGGGTGGGAGAGTAAGAGCTCCATTTGCAATAGAAGGTGGAGAGTCACATTTTTCTGTAGGAGCTGGAATAATGTTAAAAACATTTGAGAAACATTCAGCTTAAGAAGCTAAGAAATCAGCAGCTTTAAACGCCTGTCAACACTAGATATCTACCAGCTCTCATTGTCTTTTCTTACTATTTCATTATGTCTCAGATCAGAATGCAATCTCCTGCTGAATTCTAGCCATAAGAAATCCCTTGTGTGCATTTAATCGTTCACAGTCATCTTTCTGTAGAGCTTTGAGTTCCCTGGTCTTGCAGAACAGCTCCTGTCCCTTTCCATGTCAAAGAAAGGTGTATCATTTTTCTGTGTTTGGATGTATGTAACACTATAGCTATCTTGTGCAAGGGTATCTGTGTACATCTGTATTGCTGAATCCTAACTATCTATTATTTACAACAACTTCTAGGCCTGCACTCCCAAAGCAAATTGTTTCTAAATAGGTCTGAGACTAATTAATTTAAAAGGCAATAAAAAACTATTGTTTTACCTTGCAAAATGCATTTTGGATATTTCAGTCTGCCATGGTTGCACTGTGTCCTCCCAGGAGACAGAACAGTAGTCTGGAGAAAATTGTACCCCTGTTTACATTCAAACTCTACAAGATCACCATGTAGGAAAATTAATTCTTCCTGTCTCCATTTCAACTCTATGTTGTTGCTGTCCAGATCAGTTACATTAAGAGTGCATGGTTCTAGGAAATAAATGTGTTCTTCAATTAAAAAAAGTAACCTTAAGTGATTTCTTAGCATCCTTTTGTAAGAGTCAAGAAAGAGAAATCTAAATCAATAGTTCTAAAATGTTTTAGAATCTTGTAAGAAAAAGAACTATAGATGCATTAAAAAAAAAAAAAAAAAAAAAAAAAGAGAGAATGCAAATATAAAGAAATGGGCTGAAGTAACACAAACAATATGCAAAAAAACCCTGAACGGTGAACGGTAAATCACAGAAAACATACACATCTGATAGAATCTGGTTTCTACAACTTTTGTAAACATATGGCAGCCTGGCTTTACCATTAAAGAAGAAAATAATTTCTTTACTGTAACTTTAAAGGACTTCATATAATGAAAATATGAGTCCATCATTCATCCATAAAAATGACCCTATTAGATTTGGCCCACAGGTTTGATAAGCCTTTTGAGGATACTAGTAGTTAATACATAGTAAGTTTCAACTAAAGAAGTGTTTTGACAATTTCCTTTCTTCGCCTTTTTTCTTTGCTTTGTCACTTCTAAAAAAATGTATAGATTCTCCAAAAACCCTTTGGAAGTTTTGTGTTCTTCTTTGGGCTTTTTCGTGTTATTCAAAGTCAATATTATTTTGGTTGCTTTCTGTCACATTTCTTAAAATTTAGTGCCAGGATCACATGAGGTAGCCTTGCTTTCCATTAGGCAGTTAAGCTCATTAACTTTTGGAACCACTGTTCTACTTAAATGAAGCCTGACAGAGGGACAGTTATAGAAATATATTTCTACAAGTTCCACAACAACCATTGCCTGATAAAGGCCCTTATTAATGCTTTGCTGAGGGAAAGGCAAGGAGAAATCAGTTACTATGCATTTTTATGACAGCACCGTAAGAACAAATAGGCATGGGTATTTTCCTGAAACTAAGTACAGTGTGTGCTCTTTCTAGTCCGATTAGGTGAGGGTTGAAAAGAAATCTCAGAAAACATGGAAAGAATGATGTGGTTATTTGGATGCTTAGGAGACAAATGATGTTTATAGGAAATGAGTTTTCATTATTTCACAGGATTTGTTAAATTTGAGTATTCAGATCTAAGAATGCTGAACTGGATCTTTTGATACAGATGAGGTACACTTTATTAATTTAAAAATAAGTAACTAAAACTGAACTGTCTATTTATGTCCATTTTCACAGCAGATTATAGACTTGAAGTCAATTTAACAAAGGATGCTGGTAAAATAGAATGATTTCACTACAGGAAGAAAGGAAGGAAAGATAAACAAACAATTCTTATAGGTTATCAGTAGCGGTATTCCTGCTAGTATTGATAATTCCTAATAGTGTTTTGAACAGCATACCTAAGCGCAACATGAAAATATTAAAGTCCAGAAGGAAATAATAAATGTAAAGACACATAATAAAACAGAGGCTGAAGTTTTAAAATGAAGGTCCAAGATGTCATTGTATTACTTGTTAATCATATCTAAAAGCCATTTTTGCAATGACTGCAGGCATTTCTTCTAAAGATCTATTGAAAGACAAGAAGAAATCCACTGAATTGAGAATATGGGAGAATGAAATTAAAGAATCCTCCTAGGTAACAGGGACAATAGTTCAACTCAGGAAAACAGAGAAATCTATTTAATTGGCTGTTCATAAGAACAGGCCAGAAGACACTTGCAGGAGTGGTGTAGGTATATTTGATTTTGGGTTTTTGTTTTGGGAATCTTTATTAACTCAAATGAAAGAGAAAAGGTGGTAATGAAAGAATTATTTAGAAGTTCTTCCCAGTTTTGCCTTTCTGTATTACATGTGACAAAGCTTTCTTTTTCTTACAAGACTTACCTAAGCACATTGGTTGTTCAGTCCAGTTTCCTTGTTCACAGTAAACAGTACTAGGTCCTTCCAAAAAATGGTAACGCTGACAACTGTATTCTACTGAGGAGCCATTCTTGTAACTTGTCAATAACGGACCAAGAAGAACACCGTTTTTAATCACAGGTGGAGAGGTACAGTTTTGCTGCATTTCTAATACGAGGTAGGGAGATAGGTATTTAGATCTTTAAAACAACGTTAACACTGTTGAAAATATCAGACCAGCAATAGACTCAGCAGAAATTTACATACAAATAAAATGTAAACCAATGTAATTTCTTTTTCAAATTTTGTTTTCAGAAACTCTACACTTGCCTTACTGAACTGCAGACAGGCACTCTATTTCCTTCTACGCTCCTCATCTATGTCCACCCTTGACTCTTGCTGGTTTACACTCAATATAGATTAGCTCTTTTTCTGAGACGAGACAGTCTTTATTTGTTGCTTCATATGGTTAGTCTATGCGTGGTTAGAAATAAAGAAAAGAAACCCCGCTGGAACTATTAATCAAAAGATCAGTAAAATACTCCTGGATTTGCATGTTTAGACAACATTAACAGAAGGGGTACAAAATGACTGAAGGTAAACGCTAATGCATAAAATAAAATTACAAATACAGAACAGGCTTATAGGTGTAGTTTATAATTACTGTAAACAAGCAACAGTGGCCTTTCAGTCAGCCAGTCAGACTGCTATTAATACACTGACATCTGTAGCATGTGCAAACGTTTTCAACAGTAAGGAACTGTACTGCAGCAAAAGAGTAGTCCTAAAATGCCTATAATAGCATTGGAGAGTACTGAAGTCCCTTTTAAATAGAAAAGTAACATTCACCTACTCGTATCTTCATCATGATACGTTTTGCTTGTCCTTACTGCTGCTTGTGCTTCGAGTGGTGGTGGTGCCTCAGGTTCCCGCTTATCCATAGCTCCTATATGCATAGCAGAAACTAAGAATCCGTTTTCTCAGAAATAACTCATTTTTAAATACCAAAACAGAGAGACACTGATGCGTTGTAAGAGGTAATAAGATCAATGTTCCAGGGAAGAACTACACAACACATATTTCAGTTGAATTCACCTAGGTCATCCTTTCTTTTTTTCTATGTGTCCTGGTTTTGTTAAAAAACCAAGTTTCTCATTCAGTGAATTTGCCTGTCAGCTAAAGCCTTCATATTAACTGCATTTTCCTGGAGAACCAGACACAAGTTTTGGTAAACCTAGCAATGGAATGCAAACTTATTGATAAGCACGGATGGACATCTCACGAGAGGGGCAACGAGAAATCGGTGACCAAGAAACTGACCAACTGTGTGTAACATTCCATTCACATGAATACTTCATATAAAAGTGGGAGATCACGAGGATCTCGTCCCTTTTCCTTTTTCCCTTTTCCCTTCTGCTTATGGCCGACATGAGGACCTTGCTGGTCATCCCTGCGAACTGAGGCCGAGTGACAGACTGAATCCAGCTCCGATTGGCTGCAGAGTCTAATCCAGGACTTTGGTTGCCGGCTCTGCAGTTGCTGAGACTTTCAAGATTGGTTTTGTATATTTTGTATTATTTTCTCTATTCTTATTAGTAGCATTAGTAAAACATTGTTAATTTTTCCAACTCTCTTTTCTCTGTCCTTCTTTCCCTCCCAATCGCCTGTCCTGAGTGGGAAAAGGGGAGACGGAGGGGCAAAAGGGGGAAGTGGGGGTGGGGAGAGGAGGTTAACAATACATCTGCCAGGGTTTTATTGTCACCCTGCAATATAAACCCTCGACACTATGAACAACAGATTATTGGCAAATTATGCAGCACTTTTTCTCTTCAGCATTTTAGCACAAGAGGACATACAGAGTTTTGCAGATCTAGAAACTGAGGCTCCGTGGAAAATTAAAGCATTGTTTGAAGAACTATTTCTGTTCAGCTGTCAGTCTTCATAAAAGTACTAACCGATACAAATGGGGGGTGATGACCATTTTCCTTCTACACACTGGATTTCAGTTTCAACAGTACTTTGACACTGTATACGAGCTTTGTCTCCGTTATGATACGTTCTTTTAACTGTGATGATATGGGCATGAGGAGGAAGCGGCGGTGGAGGACATTTGTTTTTTACACCTGGAAATAAAAAATGTATACTGTTTTCTCACTAATCAAAACCACGTACACATTTTTACTATACAATATACAAGCCTATCACTCAAAAGACATTTTTGGTTGATCCAGAGTAATTACTTACACTCATGTTCTTAACAAGATGGGAGACCACAACAAAAAAGTGATTTCACATTCAACAAATATAAAATGTAGGTATTATGCTATCGCACTGTTATAAACCATTAAGTGCCATTTAAGTGAGATATTCTAGTGCATTTTAAATGTTACTGTATCTTCTGGGAAAGGAAGATTTTTAGAAAACATACTTTTTTTTTTTTTTTAGAAAACATACTTTTTAGAAGATTTTTAGAAAACATACTTCACAGGAAAAAAATCCTGTAAAAATGTACTGGAAAAGAATAGCATAGATTGAGCTTAAACCAATAAAAAGGGTTGATTTCCCTATCCTCTGTTATCAATGCCTGGCATCAGTCGTATATAAAGCAAAGAATTTGTTACCACAAGACAGTGAGATCTCCTAAAGCTCAGAACTAATCCTCATGAAGGGGACAATATCCAGATACGACAATGACCCACAACTATCAAGGTATGCTGAACAATATTATAAATTCTCAGCTAGTCTAAATGTTGTGTTGTACTGTTTCCTGCTATATGCTATATTTCATCTGGTTCACTAGACTTTTCATTCTTTCAAAAGTTTGTTTTCTGAGAATCTCTGTTACCCCCCAATGAGTGGGGAAGTGATGGTAATTGCTAAAGTTGTGTTTCTGTCCTCAGGATGACCCTTCTGGTTAATGCTGATGAAAACATGTACTGTTTGGTGAGGCTGTAAAACCTGGAAAAGTATTACAAAACCCCAGCTCTGGAGAAACGCAGAGATTTTTGTTACAGATTTTCTTCTTAATGCCTTTCAAGAGGCATGATCCCACCTTACCAAGTGGGATTAAATATGCTCAATTAGAGCTTCATGTAGTATGGTTTAACTTGAGCTTCAGGGGCTGAACGACTTCCCTGTAATTGTCAATTCCTGCTTCTCCAGGGTACAACATACAGGCGAACAACAGCAAGAGACAGTATCTGCTCTATTGTTAGAGTCTACCAAAAACTTATTCCAGTTATCATTGCCTCCCTCCCTGTCACCTTGGCTCCACTTGCTTCAGCTGCCACTTGATTTCTATTTAAGCTGTGAACTGGTACAAAAAGCATCTTTTCCTTTTGTATTCATAAAGCATTTCATGAAAGAAGACCCTAGTATTTCATTAAGAATTTGACATGATAGAACTATAAAAATAAGGTACCTTCACACACTGGAGGGTCTGGGTACCATCCAAAATAATAACATTGAATTAAGTCAAATACAGTGACAGAATAATTTTCCTCGCAGAAAAAATGAACAACATCTCCCTCTTCATAGATTTTCTTCACAGGATAGAAACCTCCATGTGCTATTGCACTCAATGAGGAGCAAGTTATTTCTAGGAAGAAAAGATACAGCAGTGAAATCCAGTTAAAGAAGGCTTCCCCAACCCTCAACAGCTTATATAACAAGCCTTTTCATAACTTTTTGTTCATTTATAGAATAAACCACATTTCAAATATGATTATTTTCCAGTCCATTACTTACTAGTGCAGTTTGGAGGAAGGGACCACCCATGTGTTAGACACACTGCTTCTTCTGTAGTGTTTCCTCCTGCAGTGTGGTATCCCTCATCACATCTGTACAGCAGTGTTTCATTCAATCGAAGCTCTTGTCGGTCTGTGAAGTAGCTGCCGTGATGTAAATTTGGTACTTGACATGACTCTTAAATAAATAAAGCATATACAAAATATTAATTATTCTTTTCATTTTAAGTTATTTACCTAACTTAAAAGTGGTCATATCCAAAGCAAGAATCCTTACAAGTAATAAATAGTTAAAATACAATAGTTTACACAAGTTTTCCAGTCCTCATTTAGGAAGTTTGGATAGCAATAGATGCAATTCCATTTACACTGATTCCTTCTACAAGATTGTTCTGGAGTCGTTGAAAAACATATGAATGACAACACAGTCATTGGTCCCAGCCAGCATGGGTTCATGAGGGACAAGTCTTGCTTGACAAACTTCATTTTGTTCTACAACAAGGTTACCCACCTAGTTGACCAAGGGAAGCCTGTCAATGTGATCTTTCTGGATTTCAGTAAAGCCTTAGTTACTGTCTCTCACAGCTTTATCCTGGACAAAATATCCAGCATACAGCTGGGTAAGCACATAATGCAGTGGGTGAGCACAATACAGTGGGCTGGGCTCAAAGGGTTCTCATAAATGTGGTTGTGTTGGGCTGGTGACCAGTCACTAGCGAGGTTCTGCAGGGATCCATCTTAGGGCCAGCACTCTACAATGTCTTTATAAATGACTTTATAAATTACTCAGGACTCAAGGGATTGCTTAGTAAGTTTGCTGATGACACAAAATTGGGAGGAGCTGTTGGCACTCTTGAGGGCAGAGAGGCCCTGCAGAGGGATTTGGACAAATTGGAGAACCAGGCAATCACTAACCATGCGAAGATCAGCAAGAGCAAGTGCCAGATTTTGCACCTGGGACACAGCAACCCTGGCTATACATAGAGGCTGGGGGATGAGATGCTGGAAAGCAGCTCCACAGAGAGGAATCTGGGTGTTCTGGTTGATAGCAAGTTGAACATGAGCCAACAGAGTGCCCTGACAGCCAAGAGGGCCACCCATGTCCTGGTGTGCATCCAGCACAGCATTGCCAGCCAGGTGAGGGAGCTGATTGTCCCTCTCTGCTCTGCACTGGTGCAGCCTCACCTGGAGCACTGGGTGCAGTTCTGGGTGCCACAGGATAAAAAAATGATACTAAGCTACTTGAGAGCATCCAGAAGACGGCAACAAAATTGGTGAAGGGTTGGGAGAGGAAGCCATATGAAGAGCAGCTAAAGTCACTTGGTTTGTTCAGCCTGGAGAAGAGAAGACTAAGAGGAGACCTCATCACGGTTACAGCTTCCTCACAAGGGGAGGAGGAGCGGCAGGCACCAAACTCTTCTCTTTAGTGACCAGCGACAGAACCCGAGGCAGAGTTTGGCCTCACAGGTACAGCAAGAACAGCAGAATGATATGTATATGAAAAAGATTATAAAGGAGAGAAATGCAGAATCCTACCAATTTTTTTAGCACAGCTTGGCTGGGAGGACCATCCTTCTGGCTGACATTGTACTGTATCTTCAGTGCCACCACTAGGAGTGTGGTAGCCTGGATTACATTTGTATTGCAGTTTCTCCTCTATTTTGAAGTATGTTTCTGTACCATAAAAAAAGCCATTTTCCAAAAGTGGCTTGCTACATTTTTCTAAGAAAAATGAGATAGCTTGGTTAGAAAGAAAGAATTCATAGAATATTTTTGTTCTCTGATAAGCAAGAGAAAGGGGCTTTTGGCTAACCTGATCTAATCTTATTTTCTTGACCTATTGAAGAAACTCTACCACAATCATCAAACAACACATCAAACCAATGGTAATAACCACACACACAAGAACCAAGGAATCTAGAGCTAGGGAGGCTCTACAAGATACACATCTGAGAGTAAATTGTCCCTTAGTTTCCCCAAAATAAGGAAACTGGGCAACTTCTTGGATTTCTTATAAGAATATAACAGTAAAAGCCCTTATAATAAGTATTATTGTAAAAATATGTGTAGTTTGTATACATAAAGGGTTGATTTCACCTTGTCCACATTTCATTCCTCCTGCTATGCAGCTTCTGTTCCTGTATGTTCAAGGAAACACAGCTGTTAACAGTAGCAAAACTGAGGTAAGTAAAGCCAACTCACTGTAGCACCGGGGCACAGGAGACCATCCTTTGGCTGTGCAAGTTATTCTTCCATCTTGAGTCCCACTCTCAGTTGTATAACCAATCATACAAGAATAGGAAAGTTTTTTTTCCTTATGCATGGGGAAATAATAACTTTTGAAACTATAATAGTACTGAGCAATCTTTCCATTTTCTATGTGTGGCAAATCACAAGGTTTATCTGCAAAAAGATAGAGATATTTCTCCTTAAAAATCTCAGCCCAGATAATTTTATTTTACATTAATTTATTTAATATCCGTTGGATTGATTCAGGCTTTCAAATAAGGCGAGTGAAATTCTGAAAGATCATGTAGGGTCTTGTAAAAGACTCACCAAAATGAAGATATATGACAATTATATCAGCTTTTGGTCTTCAGATTCACAGGAATATCAGCTGTAGAGTGACACTTCCTAACATGAACTGGACAAAACTGATCCAGGACACATTGATTTGACTTTTATTTAGCCCAGAAGATGTAAGCATGAGCACCTTTTGCTGCATAAACCTGTAGTGGCAACAGTGTCAAGATTGGCTATGCCGTGGCCCCTCATTCTTGCTGTCACCAGAACAGTGTGACCAACTGCCAGGAGGTAATAGAGGAGTTAAACTTGCTGAAGAACAGGAACTGAAGAACAGTCAAGGGAAGAGAAAGAAGAAATGTAGGTTAAGGAAAGAAGAAGCAGAACTGTTCCTTTACTCAATGTCACTAGCATTTACTGCATCTACTAGAATTTTCTGCAACTTGAATATTTTTACTAAATAGAAAGTGTTTTTTTTAATAATTCTCTGCCTCACGCAGCCACTCTATCACATCTGAAAAAAACAACCAAAAATAAACCACACACACCCTAAGAAAACAAACCAACAAAACCAAGCAAACAAACCTGATGGTAATTCAGATTTTTAAGTAATTAAAAAGATAGATTGTCGCTACATACATACCTTTTGTTCAGCTTTCCAGAGGCTATCAGTGTAATTTCAACTGCTTTACCAATAAGGCCAAAATTAGTGAAGACGGGGCAACTCTCTCAGAGGGCACAGATACTTGCAGTTAAATATACATTAGCAAAACCAAGATAAGATGCAACAAAAGGGACACCTTTTCAATTAATAGACGTGCACTTTCATACACAGTCCATAGCTTTGTGAACTTACAAGTTCAAGTGGTATGTAAACTCTATAAACCCAAGAATTATAGGGAATACTGAAAATAGGGATAGAATATGCACCCAGATTAACCTTTGCAGGTTCCATTGAACTTCTACTCTTCTGTTTTGTGGTTAGCCAAAACACTTCAATCACCAAGAAACTTCATTATAAAACAAGTTTTAATAGCACAAAATTCAATTTATGTAAGTGCCTCAAAACCACTCAAGAACATTTCAAAAGAAACTTTTTCTGAATAAAAGTCTGAACACTTCAATACTAGCTTTAATATTAATATTATCTTTCTGAAGCTTAAATAGCCCCGAGCTACAGCTACAGTTATCAGCCATCTCACAACATTAAAATTAAAAAGCAGCTTTTAGTCTTGGTAAATGTATGAAAGATATTGCACTTAAGTTACCTAGACTGCACAGTCCAGATCCAATGTACATTTATTAGCAAGAGATTTCAGTTTATTTACCTTCTGCAAAGAGTTTGCCTGAATACATCGTAACTAGGAAGAAGAAACAGCTTTTAAATCTCATCTTCATTACTGTCTCCGTTAACTTTCCACCACCTGTGAAAACTTCGTAGGTATTACTTTTGTAAATAATTAACTAGACTTCAAAGGTATTCACAAGTGCCTTAGTGTCCATGGTATTTTGTAACAAGTTATTTCACTGAAACCACTACTTTCATTTATTTTAGTTCTCCGAATAACCTAACATGAGACCTCCATTTGGCATACTTTAAAGCAGTAAAGAGGACAGAATTTATCATTTTACAGTGAAAGCAGACAGCAAGCTTACAGAACAATTTAGACTAGTTGAACACTGATCCACCCAGAAGCTTCCAGTTTCAAGTTTAAAGGGCATTCTGTTATCAGGTTATTTACCTTAGCTGAAATAAGAGGAAGTGGGAAATGTCCCCCCCCCTGCAGCCTATGCCCATATAACCAGTCAGTTGTATTCTATGTGTTATTCATTCTGGAGGCTCTTACATTGAGAACATAGTCTTAACTGTTATCTGTCTGTTGGGTTTTACTGTACACAGCTAGCTCCTTTTGAGTCCTATTAAAAAACAAAACAAAGAAACCAACCCAACAAAAAACACACACGCAGAAGTTAGAACCTCATTTACAATGCATTATCACCTGACTAATGGCTGTCAGTTGATTTAGCACTACATTCCACCCTTGGGAGGCATAACCTTTAAAATTTGAGGGTGGGAAGGTGTAATTTGACAGTTTTCATTTTCTTGGTCTTATTCTAAGAAAATGCAATTTCAAGGCACAAGAAAATACAATTTAAGGGACGTGCTGTGATGAACGCCATGTATTCAGCCAGATGAGATGCATGCTTGTATGTACTATCACTTGATAGGAACAAAGTACTCTCAAATCACATCCCTTAAAATATCTGGTCACAATTTCTAAACTCACTCTTACGATGCCCCATTGTTCCATTATAGCCTTGTATTTATTTTCTTTTTTAATGGGTATTATAAAAAGATAATAAAATTCTTACAGTCACACATGATCCCCCAAAACCTTACAAGACTCAAGCTTCCCCAAAACAGTAGCCAAGTTTTGAAATCCACAGGCTATGCCTTCCTTCCTACCTATACCTCTCTGGATCAGACAAGCCAAGATAACTGTCCCAAACAAACAATTGTTTTAAAGAGTTCTATAATATTTACGCAGACTGAGGAATACCATGCTATTTGTGAGATTCACAGTTGTGTAATAACAATACACTGCTGCAGTAGTGAAATTTACAGGGCTTATGATTTTATTGTACAATTGATTTTGGTAGAAGTACAAAATAGGATTTCAAAAGCTGTACACAATACAAAGAAGTTACAGAAATGTTAATTGCAATTTGAAAAAAACATTTTCAAGGGTAGCTTGACACTTATTTGTTTTCTTTCAAAGTCTATACAAATTGTATTGCTATACAAATACATTTTCATATACCTCATTTACATTTCAGCAACAGGCAATACCCAGTGTATCCATCACCATCAGAATTGCTTGCAGAGGATCCACAACTTCTTGCATGTTATCTCTCCTCAAAACCCAGTCTGGCTTAATTCTGTGAAAATATTAGTTTCTTGTCATTCAAATTTTATAATACCACATCAAAACCAGCAGGCTGATTTTTAAGCTCTTACCTCAAAACTGTTTTTATTCTTAGAGGAGTTACTGGAACAAAGGAAGTTCCACTTAAAGTGTTTGTTTTCTGCTTCACAAGTGTTCTCTCCGCATCCATTTTGTGTTTACGAGCTGTAAGTTTATATATGCTTTGAATGCAAGTAACAGCTCTTGGCACGCTTCGGATTTCCTGAGAAAAAGTGCAAATAGCACACAGTTAATAATCCAAATTTGAAAGCAACGGAACAAATCAATAAATCTGTTTTATCCAGTAAAAACTGAATATTTATAATTTAAGCTTAACTTCTACTCACAAGTACAAATAAATCATTTTAAAGCCAGCACACCTACAACAAGCCAGTCATCTAATGCTTTCAAAATACATAACGACTGGTATGCGACTCCAGATCTCAGGAAATTCAAGCTCTTACAAGTCAGATTTTACTAATTTCTCATTAAAACAAAATTTCACATATGACACTGGCATATGCCTTCAATGATTGTTACAGAGAGACAAATCAGTGTCTGTACCCATCTTCATAGCAATGAAAGAATAATGCAATGGTCAGAAGTCACTAGATGGAAAAACAGCTGGCAAATTTACAGTACAGAACCTGGGCTGCTCTAATAACTTCATTAGGGGTGCTAGCAATAGGCATGAACAAAGGAAACTTCTTTCAGAAACAGGCTGTGTCTCTGCTGTGATACAGCATGTCAACACGAAGTCACAATTACATTGCCAGTTATTACTGATAATAAAGATCTTGACTGTCTCTGAAAAGCAACAGTAAATTTGCAGAAATGGAACAGAAGTTAATTCAGTGGCAACTAAAGTACATTTAAAGCTCCAGAACTGATAGAAACTCATCAAAACGCTCTGGGAAGTAGGGATTATTACAATATCATAGTCCTGCAAGGATTGCAGGATCAGAACCTGAATATCTTATCGAATAGCTCTGGGTGACCAGGGCATACAAAGCACAACATAATGAGTGTTTTCAGTATCTTGGAATGGCTTTTTTTTTTTTAATCAGAGTTCAGTCATAATGAACATTACAGCCATAATAGGTATGATAGAGAGGAAGAGTAATAAAAAGAATTACAAACAGCAGCAAAACATGCAATAAAAGCACATTAAAATTATTAAACCCAAAACATTTAAGTCTTACCAAAGCTCTTTTTGAGTCCTTTGAAAGGATGGCCAACAAGCAACAGGTCTTTGTGAAAATGCTTCCTCCTTTCTCTGAAACTTTGTCCCCAGCTTTCCCTCTGTACATTTGCAGTAGGTCTAGTAATGTGTCTATAGAATTTTCTGCTTCATAAACTGCTTGAGTAGTTCTTTCATACTGTTATACAAAAAAAAGGCAAGAGATGGATATTTAAAATACCTTTCATGTAAGAGGAAAAAAGCAAAATCCATATTCTCTCCTAGATTAAATTTGTAGCTGATCTGGCATCCAAGTGATAAAAATCACCATTATAAGAGGTTACAAAAAGCTACCCTTTGTGCTTCCCACCTTGTTTAGAGACCTGTAGAATCTGATTTTACTTTCAAAATAGAAAAATATATAAGAATAAGTTTAGAGAAATTTTAAAATAAGTTTAGCCTAAATATTATTTTCTATTGTGAAATAACAATAAAAGAATTTAAATGTAAATGGTTGTAGGATGGATATAAGATCAAAACTACATTTAGCAAAGATTTTAAATTTCAAAGAAAACCACTAGAACAATCAAATCCGTAGTCAATAATCCATAGTCAATAACCATAGTACTACCATAGTACTGAAGCAGCTCTAAGTATTTATGAAAGCAATCTGTTCCATAAGAAATAAAAAAGTGGAAATATAGTCTATTCCATGACATGAATTTGGAAAAGTAGCCCGTCTTCTGGAACATACACATTTCTACCTTAAAAAAACCTTCATAGCTTATCCTAACTGCAGTTTTGCATTTCTACACGATCTAATGCATTTCTACAAGATTCACACAATACTTGAGATGCTTTGCAATATAATCACTTAAAAGTAAAATTATTACTTTAAGCCCATGGGATAATTTTCTTTTGCCAAAAGGAAAATTAAATTGTAATTATTACAAAGTAGATAATTGGTTTCAAAATAACAGTTACAATTCAGAAACTTTTTTTTAAATTCAAAACTATTAATTTTGTTTCAAATTTATTCAGAATTTTGTGGCTAAGTAAATATTAAGTAGTCTACAGCTTAAAAACCTGCAAAACAAAATATAACAGTTACCTTTGAAACATTAAGTAGAACCTGAATTGAATATTTGATCACATCCATGCATGGAACACTCCGGTTGCAACTTCGGATCAGAACAAAAATAGTGAGGATTGCTCTGCTCTGGGCCATATTTTCACAACAGAGCGGGGACAGCCTGGTAGCCACCTCTGTGGTAATTGAAAAAAAAAACCCAACAAAATAAACACCAAACTCTGAAGCTCAAGCAATTTAGTTGCAAACCAGGGTTCTCTCTTATTTTTAAGTATAAGTGCAAAGTAGTAAAAGCCACAATTATTGATTTAAACAAATATTTCTAAATTAGTAGTTTTAATATTCTAGTCTAAAAATTAACAATCAATGAAGAAACATACACTGATAGTAAATATGTAATTAACTTATGTAAGACATAGTATTACTAGGACTGCCAGGAAATCAGAGCAATCAGGATTTCCTTTCTTTGCGTTACCATTTTAACAGTGTTCTTAAATCAATAATCAAAAACAATAAAAACCACCAAAAGTTATAGCAACACATTCACATTTTACAATCATACAGAAAGCCTAAATATCATTATGAACTCTTCTCAGATGAAAAATTCCAGTTTCTATCATCCCGTAAATCTATCAGTTAAATAAAATTAAATACTGACCGAGATGCTTTAATGCTGCAAGAATATAAGAGAGATGTTTGTATTTTAGAAGGTATTCAATAGCAATTGCAGTTCTGTTGCACAATTTGTTTTCTTCTCTGCTGTTTTCATTAGCCTTTTCTAAACTGTGTCTTAAAGCTTTAGTTTTTGCTGTGTCATTACTCTTTCTCCAAGAATATCCTCTCCACAATGCCTACAGAAAAGGAATTTCATAAAGAGAAAAAAGAAAGCTGTGAGCGAGACAATAGAGCTTCCATTACCATTCAAAATCAATTTTACACAAGTCTGACAAAGAAGTTAATTACCTTGGTTACTAATTTTTAAGTAACTACCATGCAGTGTTTTAATCTTCCAAACATTGGATTTTCAAAACAAAAACACAAACTAAACGTGTATACACTCCACTCACACTCCCGCATAAACAACCTCAACCAGTATATTGCTAAATATTACTTCATGACCCGACTGCATTTAGCTTTGCTGTCTAAATTGAAGCTGACTTGGCTTGTAATTTAACTGATAAATTCAGCAACTGAAGTAAACATCTTTCCCCTCCCCAAAACCCATGAGAGAAAAATGAAAAAATAATTTAAAAAAAGTTTTCTTACAAGAGGTATTTACCTGAAATTTAACTATTCCCACTGCAAATTTTCTCCTACGTCTGCATGCAAGGAATCTTCGTACGTTACGCTGGATTATTGTTGCTGCATCATTTCTGTGATTTAGCCAGCCTCGAACCACACGTTGTAATTGAATGATTCTTTGGCAATCTCTTCGAAATCTCTTTTGTTGCATTTTTGCTCGGAACCATCTCTGTTTAAAATTAAAAATACTTTTCTATTTATTTTTCCCTAAATTCCCTTTTTGCAACCTAAACAAACATTGCTAAAAAATGAAGAACTGTTTCAACATAAGCTTTAACAGACACAAACACTATAAACATCGCTATGCTCATACAACCACCATGATACAGCTCTGCTTGGCCTTGGGGTAGCTGAAATGTAAGACTGCAGAATGAAATCTGAACTAGGAGCAGTTAGGGAGGCATTCAGAGGAGAAGAGAAAATTTTCAGTTCAAAGGGAGCTACAACAATCATCTAGTCCAACTGCCTGACCAAACGTTATAGCACATTATTGGGAGCATTGTCCAAATGCTTCTTAAACACTGGCAGGCCTGGGGCATTGACCACCTCTCCAGGAAGCCTGTTCCAGTGTTTGACCATCCTCTTGGTAAAAAATGCCCCCTAGTGTCCAGACTAAACCTCCCCTGACGGAGTTTTGAACCATTCCCACACACCCCATCACTGGATACCAGGGAGAAGAGCTCAGCACCTCCCTTCCACATCCCCTTCTCAGGAAGCTGTAGAGAGCCATGAGATTGTCTAGTTTAGAGAAGAGGAGGCTGGGGCACAAACCCAGAGTCCTCAGCCACTCCTCACAGGACGTTCTTTCCAGCCCTTTCACCACTTAGTTTTGTTGCCCTCCTCTGGACACATTTGAGGACCTTCACATCCTTCTTAAATCGTGGGGCCCAGAACCGTACACAGCACTCAAGGCAAGGCTGCACCAGTGCTGAATACAGTGGGATCAGCTTTGCTTGATCAGCTGGTTCTACCATGTTTGGTGCCCCCAGGATGGGGTTTGCCCCTTGGCTGCCAGGGCACACACTGCTGACTGGTATTGAGCTGCTGCCACCAGCACCCCCCATCCCTTTCTGCAGGGCTGCTCTCCAGCCATTCCGCTCCCAATTTATACTTGTGCCAAGTATTACTCTCTTCTAGGAGTTTTCTTTCTCTTGGCTGGCGCTCAAGAACACCTATCCACTTTTCTCATTCCCCAGCTCTGTTTCTTCCCCTCTATACACAGAGAAGGAAGATGGGGTACTGTATGCTAAATTTGAGCTAAAAAAAGCCTCTTCCACCCATTCGCTCACACCTTAAGTGGAAAATATAACCTATGGGGAAAGATAACAGATCTGTATACATGGAGAAGTAGTAGAACAAAGTTTGCCATCACATCCTTGACTAGAGAACAGCTATTTCAGGGTTCCTGTTTCAGTCTCTCCATTTTTCTAACACTGACCTTCCATTGTTGGGACTCAGCTAATGGTCAGTTTTGAAACCCGAAGATAATTTTTACTATTAGGCAGTGCTGTAATACAGACTTGATTTTTGATCTTGCTTTTAGAGAAGTAAAATGTGGTTATAGTAAAAATGCTTCAACTCGCACAGGTTCTAGTACCACTGGCAGGTTAGAAACATCCAACCAAATAAACCACTGCATCCCAGGAGATTGTTCACGTAAGGAGATGCTCTTTGGTTTCATGGGCCTTACAGGCTGTCCTGTCTGATCTTTCCTACTTCCAGTAAGATGTAAAGAAACAGGCTAAAACAGTACTCAGATTCCTTTAGCAAGCTTGAGGGTCTGAAGGAAACAAAAACTTTCCCATCCTTCCTCAGCGTTAAAGTGCTTAATCCTTTAAAGCCTGCTGAGATTCACTATTATGCTTAGCTGTGCATAAGCAGCATTAATAAATCAGTCTTCATAATTTAGCTTTAGATTTTTATGTAAGAAACTACAGTGTCTCAGTACTACAGCTTACCTGAGGGGAAAAAAAAAAAAAATTAAAAAAAAATCAGACGATGTTACACAAAATCAATCGTCCTTAATTCAACTAACCTGTATTATAAGAACAGACGAGATCTGGTTCTGTGCAAGTTTTAAGATGAGGTGAATCCTATATGCCCTTTGAATTTTAATTGCAGAGATATGATGATATGCAGCTGCTGTAAAATAAAGTAGTTTCTTCTGTTGTTTCTGTTCTGAAATCTGTAGAAGGGAAACAAAATTTTCATACTTAGAAGTAACTGATCATCTATGCAAAGACCATAGTACGTGGCAATGTACTGTCAGATGCTGAAGAATTGCCTCAGAAGCCATTACCTCAGAAACAAGTAAGCTACCTTTCTTCAGAACTAGCTCTCTAATCTAAACAAAAACACAAGGAAGTGATTGTAATGAACAATATTAATATTTAGCAGATAACAGTTCCATTGTAAGCATGTGTGTGCAGAAGTATCAGTTATAGGTAAGCCACAAAGACCTCAGAAACTAAAAAAAGCACCCAACAATGAAAATCTATTTTAGTATAACAGGATTGCAAGAAAAGACCCAGACTGTATTTTGGTCTATTCTAATCCAACCAATTCTCAAAGCAGTCAACAAGAATCTGAGTTCAATAACAAGTAATCAGGTTCTTGCCAGCTGGAATTAATGCTAAACCAGCTGCAATTTACATTAAAAGTAGAGTTTTAGTTTGAAGTATACCAACCTTTTTTCTAACTAAATAACCTCGTATCAACGCTTGCAGTTTAATGACAGCTCTTCTAGTTTTGTTGTATTTCATGAATTGATGCTTGCCTTCCTGCCAAGCCCTCAGACGTTTCTGGATAATTAGAGCAGCAGCTTTTTGTTGATCAAGCTTCCTTCTTGCCTTGAAGCCTCTGTATGCATTTTGGATTAAACATGCAGCTTGAAGCTTCTGAAAAAGGTTTTAAAGAATGTAATTAAACTTTGGTTTGATCCTGACACGATCACTATACATTTCTATATTGGTTCTAGATTTTTTTTTTCCAGTCATAAGAACAAAAATAAAATAGGAAATACAAGCAAACTCATGAAGTACTAGTTCACATAAAAATGCAATTTCACTATTTGGAAAGTCTTTTCTCTAACCTAAATTGGGTCAAAATATGGTCAAGTTAACTTAATCTGTTGTAAGCAATAACACCAGCAGAAAATTTTACATTTTAACATGCTATCAGTATAAACAGGGATAATTCCACAATTTGAACTGTTCAAAAACAAGAATCAAACTTGTTGCTCAAAGTAAAAAAGGAAATTTAGTATTCTGAAGATTGAACAGTGTTGATTTTAACGATCTGTTCTGGTCTCACCTTTTTCTTTCTATATTTCTGCATATTGATGACAAAAATCACTCCAATAGCTTGAAAACTTTTTAGACAACTGTGATATAGCAGAGTGCAAGTAAAAACACACCTTTCTTAAAAGTCTTTTAGCTCTGTACTGTCTATATGCCAACTGAATCTTCACTGCAGCATTCTTAATTGCCAGAAACTGATGTTGAATCATTCGTGCAGTAAGGGTTGCTCTCCATCTTCTTTGAATGGTAAGTGCACAGGACTTCATTTTCAAAAACCTAATATGAAAATGCATTTAAGGTTTTTTTTTTTCCAAAAGTTGAGGACATTTACATTTTTAAAGAAAGAAAACAGTGAAGGTTTGCAAAATTATTATGACAGATATTGTGAAATCAGAGCAGTTATCCACCAAATCTTGGAACACTAGAAAAAGGAAACAGGCAGCAATGCTGGCAGAAAGTCTGGTTTAAAATAGAAGATATTTCTTGTTTTCCCACAGTAGGTATTTCCAGAACTTGCTGCCAAACAAGGCTGGGGAAGGAAACAGCAGTTTGAAGGCATTAGACAAATGGACATACAACAGGTCCATATAGATAATAAAGGGAACCGACAAGGATGCAAATTCTAGCATCCATAATCTAACAAGCATGGATGCTGAGGGAGGACCTTACAAAGTGGTCAGGTTAACAGACTCTCCTAAACAGCATTTTCTGCTGCTGCCAGAGGACAGAGTTCTGAATGAGATTAGCTATCAGGCTGATCTACTAAAGCTTTTATTGCAAAATCATCTCACAGCAAAATAAGCACAAACCAATTTAACTATTCCATTATGTATTATAAAAAAATAGCTTTTAATTTTATTAGTTTTATGCTGTAATTTTAACAATATTCTGAATGTCCTTCCAGTAACAACAACAAAAAAAAAAAAAAAAAAAAAGATAAGCGAAAACAATATCAAGGCCTAGTTTTTCTAGATCCCTAACATGCAAAATTTAAGTTCGTGAGGTAGCTTCCAGTCCGGAAAAATACTTAAACATAAGAAAAATACTGTGCAAAAGAATAATCCCACCTGTATCAATGGGATTATGTTCATGCATGTTACACACATACTGCAGGGTCAGAGCCTGAGAATCTATAGATATTTGCCAGAGCACAAAGCAGTACCAATCATTACATAATAAAAGCTTTTAAAAGTAGAGAAATGTATATCAAATTCAGCATTACCTGGTCCGCTGCTGTTTTGTTTTGAAGTGATTCTGAATAACGCGTGTAGCTTTTACCACAGATGCATATTCCTTCCGTGCTCTGCAGCCTCGAAACCAGGCTTGAATTACTTGTGCTGCTCTGATTTTGTTAACCCACTGCCTGGCTTTATATCCTCTATATGATGCCTATTAAATATATCAAAAGAAAACAAAACACCTTCAAAACTTATTTTTGTTTAATGGAACAAACAAAATTAAACGGAAAAAAAAGTCATGTGAACGTGAAAGGCTTTTAAGATTCCAATCTCTACAGTATTACAAATATCTAATTTATCACAATGATGTTTTCTAAAGCAACTGAAATGAATTCAGGGAAATACCATAAATGCCACTCTCCTTAATGTCTCTAAAAATAACGATGTCATGAAGAAACAAATACAAGAGAGATTAAAAATAGGACACAAAAAAAAAAAAAAAAAAAATCAAACCAAACCAAACACAACCAGCCAACCAAATCCCCACAACAACAACAAAGGAATAAAACAAAACCAAACCCACCACCTTCTGGGATTACCTGAATTCTAATGGCCGCTTTTTTCATCTGATGGTATCTTTGTTGTTCAATATTTCGCATCTGATGAGCTCTGTAGTGCTGCTGTATTAATATAGCAGAAAACCTGCACTGAAGGTACTTCTGTCTCTGAATAAATCCGCGAAAAAATGCCTTAAAAGAAAGAGACATAATCTTGGAATATTTCACCACTTGCATGCTATTCACTGAGATGTTTGTGTATGTTAAAGTACAGCTGCACTCATTGGCTTGTTAGAAAAACAACAATAGAAGCAAATAAATTTCTGACTTCCCAATTAATGCTTTTTTCTATGTTTTATGCAAAGTAATCACACTTAAATTATTTAGAATATGCAAGTTAAATATTCTGAAAATAACTAACAATCTGCCACTTCTCCCCCAAACCATGGAGGTGAGGAAGGCACACCTGTTATCTGTTAAGGAGAGCATGGGCTCTCCAGCAAGAAAGTAATAGCAACCTAATAAATTATTATTATTAGAGACTATTTACTTCCCTTTGTTCCCTCATTTGAGGGAGAAAAATCCTCTCATTCCAATAATATCCTAAGGAGAAACCGCTTCTAATAGGGTAAAATAACTAAGGCCACCAGAGGAAGTCAACTTAAAGCTTTTTTCAGAAGGGAAAACAAAACACAACAACCCAACACAAAAGAAAAAATACCCCACCCCCTAAAACCATTACTATACAATCAAAAGTACCTGAATTTTTATTGTGTTTTCTTTAATTTTGTGAAACCTCTTCTTTTCAATGAATCCTCTGACTCTAGCCTGCACAATTATAATGTTCCTCCGGGTCTGTAAGTAAGTCATTCTTTGGTATTTCACAGTCAAGTGGGATCGGTAGCACCGTTGTAAGACAACTGCTGCTTTTTTGTAGCTTGTATATTGTGATTTAGTTTTATGCATTAAGTAATAGGCTTGTAACGTAATAGCTGCTGTTCTAAGTCGAATAAATTTTCTACGCTGCACAGCCATCTGAAGAAAAGCTTGAATTTTTCTTGCAGCTCGTATTTGTCTTGCTATTTTTCTTGCTTTCATACCACGGAAAGCAGACTGAATAATTACTATTGCTTGTCTTTGAGCACAATACTCCGCTTTCTGTAAATGAGCCCTGCGACATGCTCTGTACCACCTCTGAATAGCAACTGCTGAACTCTGAATCAGTTTATAGTGATTCCTTGCTCTTTGGCATCGGAACATAGACTGGATCATTATTGCTGCTGCTTTCTTTCTAAGAAAACGCCTCCTTTCTACACACATTTTTAAGAAGGACTGTATGCACCGTGCAGCAACATTGGTTTTATACAACTGCCTCGCCTTTTTAGCACGAAAAGAGGACTGAAGGCAAATGACAGCTTTTTTTATTTTTGCATAGTTTTCCATGTCAGCTTCTTTTGCCCTTTTGGCTCTGAACCTTTGTTGTATAACTCTGGCAGCCCAGCACAACTGTTTGTAATATCTATATTGTATGTACATGCGATAACTAGACTGTATGACAGTTGCTGAAATACGCATGGTTTTCAGTTTCTTTCGTTCCTTCATGCCTCTATATGACGCTTGAATAAGAAGAGCAGAATTCTTCATTGTCACGTATTGCTTTCGTTGATTCTTTCCTTTAATGTAGGACCGATAGTGGTTCTGTATAACAATAGCTGCAATTCTCATATTTTGATAACACCTTCTAGTCCTGTGCATTTTGTAGGCTGACTGTATAGTACTAGCAGCTAAACACATACGCTCAATCCTCTTTCGCACTCTGATACCTCTGTACACAGCCTGGATGTGAATAGTTGCTCTGCGAAGAGAAAGATACTCCAAAGTATGCTGTCTTGACAGAATCAAAGCTCTGTATCTTCTCTGAAAAACAAGAGTAGCTGCTTTAAGAGAGAGAAATCTTCGACGTGCTCTAAAAGCCTTAAAATTTTTCTGGACAATAATAGCAGCACAGTGCATTTTTTGATACTGTTTTTTTGCACGCCTATCTCGAAAAGCCTTCTGAATACAAGTTGCTGCTTTCTTTAATGAAGAGTAATGCTGTACTGCAATTTTCTTTAGGTTATTGGCTCTGTACCTCTTCTGTATTAGCTGGACTGCCCACTGAACTTTTCTGTAACGGCAGTACTGCCTATGCATTCGGTAGTTTCTCTGTAGTATAAGTGCTGCCTCATGTTTTTTCTTCAAGATGCGTCTTGTTTTCATTCCTCTATAGGCAGCCTGAAGAACTAAAACAGAATTGTACTGTTTTAAGTATATTTCTCTCTCACGCTTCCCTTCTCTGTAAGCACGGTAATGTTGCTGTATGATCACTGAAGCAAGCCTGACAGCTTGATAAGAAATGTAAATTTTATGCATTCTGAACGTTGCTTGAATAACTGTAGCAGCTTGATGCATCTGCTGCAATTTTTTTCTTACCACAAAGCCTCTATAAGCAGACTGTATGATAACAACAGCATTAAGCAAAGAGAGATATTTTTGACGTTGAATTTTTGCCAGTTTTGTTGCTCTGTATTTTCTCTGAATTACAATAGCAGCTGTCTTAATGTAAATAAAGCGTTTTCTTTTGAGAAAAGTTCTAAATCTTCTTTGAATAATCTCAGCCGACTCACTCATAGTTCTTATGCGTCGTCTTGTTTTCCTGCCACGGAATGCAGCCTGGATACGAAGTGCAGCCCATTTCATAATCGTATAGTTGCGAAGTTGTGTATTTCGCTCCTTACAAGCACGGAACCATTGCTGAATCTGCCTCGTTGCCAGCAACAATTTTCTGAAATCCCTTTGTTGTTTGTGCATCCGATAGTAAGACTGTATTATTGCTGCTGACTGATGCATAGTTTTCAAGTCTTGTCGGACCTTCATGCCTCTACAGGCAGCCTGGAGGATAATGACAGACTTCTTTAGTTCCAAATACTTTTTACGTTGTACTTTGCCTAAACAAAATGCTCTATATTGTCTTTGAATTATAATTGCTGCCATTCTCATTGCCTGATATTTTATGTTCAGGCGATGCATCTTAAACATGGCTTGGATACAAATAGCTGCTTGATGCATATGGTAAACTTGCTGTCTAACTCTTACACCTCTATAAATTGCTTGCATTTTGACTGTTGCTTTTTTTAAAGACAAATATTTCTGCTTTTGGCATTTAGCATGAATATTTGCACGATAATGCCTTTGAATGACTATAGCTGCAGATCTAAGTCTTTCATAGTCCTTTTTGACCATGTAGGATTTGAAGGCCGCTTGTATAGTTGCAGCAGATTTGTTTAGTTTGTTCAATTCTTTCCTCACAGTCATCCCTCGGTAAGCAGACTGCAAGACTAACACAGCTGCCTTTGTTTCTAGATAAATTGCACGTTGGGTTTTTTTCATAGAGTAAGCTCTGAAGTGTTTTTGAATCACTAGAGTAGCTTGTCTTAGTTTCTTATACTTTAGTTGATTTACATGCATTCTGTAATAGGACTGAATAATTGTTGCAAGATTATGCTTCTTTTGAATTGTTTTTCTCACAGTTTTCCCCCTCCATATTGCCTGAAGATGCACTACAGAGCTACGAAGCTGAACATATTCTTGCCGTTGTTTCCGGCATATAATGCTGGCTCTGTAATGCCTTTGGATAGTTAGCACAGCACAGTTCATACGTTTGAATTTTTTCACAGCTATGAATTTTCTGAAGGCAGACTGTATCTTAATAGCAGCAACATGTTGTCTTTGAATCTGCTTTCGTACCTTCCAGCCATGAAAAGCTGCTTGTAAAGAAAGCACTGCTGCTCTTGTCATTAAGAAGTTCAGTCTTTGCCTGTTACCAGTCTTACAAGTTCTGTACCACCTCTGAATCACAACAGAGGCCTGAACCATTGCCTTGTATTTCACTCTTGCGGCATGAGCTCTAAAAGCAGTCTGAATTTTAATAGCAGCTCTATATTCAAGTTTAAGCTTTTTGCGTGCTTTGTAACCCCTGTAGGCTGCCTGTAAGCACACAGCTGCTCTTTTAACTTGCAAGAACTCCCGCCTCTGACACAGCTGCTTTTTGTATGCACGATAATATTTTTGAATGATGACAGCAGCACTACAGATGCTTAAATAACGTCGCCTGTCCCTTCTCATTCTGTAGCATGACTGGAGAAATAATGCAGTCTCCCTCCACTTTCGTATTTGTTTCCTGACAAGATGGCCTCGAACTACAGCTTGAATTCTTATGCAAGCACCCTTCAGTTTCCTATAATCTTCTTTAAGTTGAAGAGCATATCTACGAGACCGATACCTTCTCTGGACACAAAGTGCTGCCTCCCTTAATGCACAATAATGCTTATGTGCATGTCTCATCTTTACAAAGGCTTGAATCTTCACTGTTGCATCTTTTAAGTTTTTAAATCTCCTACGGACAACATAAGCACGGTAATTTGCCTGAATTTTTATCACAGATCTCAACATGTGAGCCTCTTTTCTAGCTTTCAATCCTCTGTAGGCAGACTGTAGGACAACAGCCGCCCTACGCATCCTCTGGAAAGAAGCAGCTGCTTTTTTAGAAGTAATGTGTGCCCTGTACCAAGTTTGAATTACAGTAGCTGCATTTTTCATCTCTTTGTATCGTTTTACTTGCTGGTATTTTCTGACATGTGACTGCAACGTAGTAACAGATTTTTTTAATTGTAGAAATCTTAGTTTCTCTTTTTTCATTCTCCACAGTGACTGAACAACACAAACTGCCTTAGTTTGTCTGTATAGTTTACGTGCCTGCATGCCTCTAAAAGCAGTTTGGAGAACTACTGCTGCTGCACGTTTTTGCAAATAGTACTCTCTCTCATTTTTTCCTACTTTATAAGCTCTGTAATACTGCTGAATTATCACTATTTTTGCCCTGTGTTCCTGGTAAATATGTCTAGCCAACTGACACCTGTACCAAGCCTGAATCTTGATAACACTTCGCTTAATATGTAGATACTGTTTCAGATCTCTGTTCATCCTATACCAAGACTGTATGACAAGGGCAGCCCTCTTTCTTTTAGCCAGTTTTGAAGATTGCCATTTTCGGAAATAAGTCTGAAGTACTAAAGTTGCTTTAATTTTCTGTTGAACTTTGGTTTTTTTCCATCTTCTGAATGCAGATTGAATAGTAAGTGCTGAAGACTTTAAGAGTTCGTATCTTTGCCGATCTTTTTTTGCCAACTTAGATGCACGCAGATAACTCTGAATTGTAACAGCAGCCCAAACAATTCGTTTATAGGTAGCAACAGCCTTCACCATCCTTATCCTTGCTTGTACAAAAATAACGTAGTATCTTAGCTGTAAATATCTTTTCCTGGCAGCATATCTCCTCCAATAAGCCTGCAGGAAAAACAAAACAACCACACAAAATTTAGTATTTTCTTCATGATATCTCAAGTTAAGCTTAAATTTGAGGACTGACAACCTCAGTGTTATCTATTCCCTAACAATCAGACTTTTAAAGATTTCTTTATTCCTACTTAATCCCTAGGAAGAAAAGTACAAGTACCTACATAAAGAAACCCAAAAGCCAAATGCTTGAATCACAGCTTTAAGTATCTTCTATTCTGGGAAAAAGCTAAATTTGCCCTGGTTACAAAATATTGCCTTTTAAACCATTTGATAAGTCAGTGATTCTGTAATTTCCATTCCAGAAAGTCTTAAGAATGTAATATTTAGCTTTGGGTAATAGCGGGGAAAGTATCTTGAGAAACTGAATTAACTGCCCAACTACCAGTTGGTAACTAATGTCTACCATTCTGAATGTGCCCACTGTAGGTGTCGTAACACTAGGAGAGTAACTATTTTTTTTAAAGCTTCTTTAAGTATTCAGCAGCTGCAGAGGCAAACCAACACAACCTCATCAGTCCTGAGCCTGACTTGTCTGAGGCCCAGTGTTTTAATGTTTATGGTATACCAAAATATTCACACTAAGAAGAAACAATTACTGATTTAATAGCATGCTACCATTTCTCTCTGAAGATAAAAAGTTACTAAAACATCCCAAAAGGGGAAAAAAAAAAAGAAAAAAAGTTCCATTTTCATTAAGACATCAGTTGCTGCAAGCAAAACAAATGACCCTGAGCAAGGTTTTTATTTTTTTTTTTTTCTCCACAGATTTCAGAGGGTTTCCTTGTTTTGTAATCTTACTTTAGATTGTATTACCTGAATGACTGTGGCAGATTTACTTCTTACTTCCTCCAGTTTTGCCCTTTTCAGATTTAAGAAAAACATCCTGGCTAAGTATCTTCTCCAGTGCTTCTGGATGAAAATCGCTGCATTCACTTTCTTCAGGATGCGTCGACGGGACAAGAAGTTTATTGCGGATTTCTGAATTATCCGAGCAGCTTTGTCTCTTTCCTACAAAGAGTACATTTCCACTGAACAGTTAGGATTGGAATTGTCACTCAAAATTTTTCTATATTGAAATGACTATTTAAAGCAGGCTCATAAAAATTAGGCTTGTTGATAGAACAGCCTTATTTTACTGTAGTAAAAGAACTTTTCTGAGATGGAACATTTCAGCACCAAGCTATTTGTAAGAGGGTTGTGTCATTTAAATCTGAGTCCTCCTGCCTTCATAGTTCTTCATCTTTGATACTCAATTTTTCGTCGCTCCTAGGAACTCATTCATAAGAGTTTAAGATGCTCTTACTAACAGAACACACTAGAATGCTTTCAAGGTATATTTAAATAATGTAAGCATATAGTCATACCAGCTCACATCCATCTAACACAAAGTTTCATTTGCACATACCAACCACTGTCACTATAATAACTCAGAGAGTGCAGTAACAAACTGATGTACATCAAAGTAAAAAGACAAAGCAACTAAAAAACAATGTCAGTATTTAGATCATTTTGTCAGAATCCTCCTACTAGCCTATCCTACCACAGGGCAAAGTACACTTGCACACATTGTAAGGTTAAATTAAAAATCAAGCTAAAACAAAAAATGCTTGCAACTCTTAGAGATTTTGTTTTTGATTTCCCTTACCAGCATTTTTACTATTAGTTATTTCAAAACAGCAATAAAAGGAATGTTTTGTCTTCATCACTAAGGTTGTGCAGTTTTTAAAAAGCAAAGGAACTAGAGATTAAGAAAATGACAAATATAACCTCTTCCACCTTCTATACCACAGATTCTTAGAATAAAACACTTGAACACTGTTCCAACATGAAATAATATGTATCTCAGACACAGTGGTGGCATTTATCAACTTTAACGGTGTCATAATTTTTAAACCATCACAAGATCCCGTATAACTCCTAAAAAAGCAAGAAACAAAATATCAGAAGTCATGAGATTCCACTCAAAAGACTGGTGAAGTTTAGCTCCTGAACAAAAATAGTAAATCCATGCAGAAGTTTAATAACTCTTATAGACATTAATCTTGTAGACATTAATAGGAATTAAAAACTACTCCTTTTTTGTTTTAAGGAAGCAGTGCAACTATTTATATTTAAAATATTGGGAAAAGTACTTAAGGGATGACATGCTGTATTCAGAACACACACATACAAAAAAAGATCAGTAGCCTTTAAACAAATGTAATTACTTCAGAACAGTTTTAAATGAAAGTGGTTTTTAGTAGATTACACAAACAAGAAGGCCGTATATTTTCTTAACAAAAATGATACTTATTAATTTAAATGCCGATATTGTTCTAACAAACCTGTGTACTCCAAACAGCAAATTTATATCACTTATTATTTCTCAAAGTAGAAGCTATGAATATCGCACAGGCAAAAAATACCTGAGAAAGTTTCAGTTCCCTTTTCAGCCTGTAATTCCTCCAAGCAGACTGAATTAACCGTGCAGCTCGAGTTTCTTGCCGAAGGTCTAGAAGTCGCGAACACAGAAATGATAGGTAGGTAATAACAACCTGTAAAAACACAGAAGATAGCAAGTTAAGGGCTACAGGGAAGAGCAGGAATGTTCAGAAGAGAGCAGAACACGTTCACATCAACTCTAAAGATATCTTACCTTCTCGTCAGGAATTGTATTTGACATGTCTGAGTGATGGATCATCGCTGGTATTCCACCTAGGTCAGAAACTGCAGCATTGATCAGCTGGAAGTTTTTCCTTTCATTGTCCAAGAGTTCCTTGTATAGGTCTGAGGCAGTTACAGCTTTGCAAAGAGAAAATGTTTGTCAAATAAAATTGTGCATGAAACAAATAGATTTAACATGAACTTTTGTGCAGCCAGTAACTCACTTTGGTCAAACATTCCTTCTGTAATATTTAGAGAAGTATCAGACTCTGAGGAGGATGAAGAATTTAGTCCTACTATACGAGTCCTTGAGCATTCAACTGTTTGAGTTGTACGTTGGCACACAGCTTCCAAAGGCACATAACATGGATGATAATGATGAATCAAATGACACAATACTCTACCGTCTGAGAAACACACTGTGAAATTTTCAACCTGTTAAATAAAACACAATAAGATACAAGTTCCTTGAATTTTTGTTACCAGTTAGTTGGTATAAACTGGATATAAAATTCTTGTACCTTTGAAAGTAACCAAGTGCAACTTTCTTTTTTTAAATGAGTGTTCATCCTAGAAGTATTTGTGCATAAAATTTTCAGCATTTTAAGAACTGTAAGAATTAAACTAAAAAAAAAAAAGCACAAACAAAACTCTAACAACCCCACATTCCAGCAAAAAATTTCTATTTTTAAAAGGCACTTTTATACATATGACTAACTGGAAGGGGAGATCCTTTTCCTAAAATTTGTTTAAAAGGAGAGCTGCAGCTAAACTCACAAAAAAACAGTTATTTTGAATCAGACTGAACAAAGTCCGGAAGAATATTTAAAACTATTATTGGCTGCTACTACATATTTGATAGTTTGAAGAATTCTGCTCTATAAAGAATAAGCATTCTTATTACAGCAAAGGATGTATTTGCAGAAATGTACACAAAAACTATTTACCTTTATATTGTAAAATCCACAAACAGCATTAACCCATTCCATGAGCAGCCTCACAGTTGCACTGTAACTTTGAGGTGAGGAGTTGTTACTATTATCATCTTCCACTCTACAAAAATTCAGAGAAGTCTTGAGAGCACCCAATTGTGTTTTCTTCTTGTACGCACTCTTTAAAAACTCAATTTCTTCTTTTAACTGTTCCACATTAAGAAAAACATCCACCTATTAGGAAAAAAAAAATGACGTATGACACCAACAGTCTGACATATCATGCATTATAGTAGCTGGATGCAGAGGGTTTAGATATGGCATTTTAAAGAGACATTACCTTCACTACTTAGCAGTACTTGACACACCAAATCACTAGTGGATAATCTCTACTTGCCAGCATAGATGGCAGCATCTGCTACCAACTGCTTCAAATAAAAGAATCTAAACCCACACCGCCACTGTTCCGTGTAAAAGTTACTTCATTAGTCAATAGTTGGGGGAAACAGGGAGATTCCCCAAAACAGCCCATTTAATTTCACCATACTTTCAGAGGAAACAACAATTTCAGAGTCTTGCCTGCGTTTCTATTGAGTCCATGTAACACACTCCCTCATTTAAGGGATTCTGAGAGGACCTGAGCTGGTGTTGTGATGGTATGAGAAGATTTGGAGAAGTAGCATGTCCACAGGGCTTGGATAAAGCCAATGCTCACTGAAACTATTTCTTTAATCAGAAGCAATGCAACTGTGACACAGGAATACAGGAGAAATGACTGGAGGAAGGTAACTACTGTTATAGTTTTGATTAGTTAAGTAAGAAAATATTTCCATTTGCTTTATTATGTTTTTCTGGCTCTTAAGACAATCTTAAGAAAACTATTTTTGCTTCCTCTATCAATGTATTCCAGTGGCTTTCAAATGTCACTGCCGTATTCCTTAAAAAAAAAAAATTAAAAAATCTTCATTCTTATTTCAAGAATATTTCTTCAAATTGACTGTTTCAGACAAATGGAAGAGAGCTATAGTTTCAGGGCTTACTTTATAATCATCTAAGAGCGTAACCTCAAAATGTTCATTTCAGTTATTAAGAACTTACCAGTGTTTTGAGACCAACATTATTTTATTCTTAATTATAAATTCTCTTGGCATCCAACATGAACTCAGAAGTTTAGAATACGAATGTATACAAGAAAAAGCACATTTAAAATGTTATCTAAACTGTATTGTTAGCAGTTAGCAGATTTAGGTAAAGTTTGCATGGCACTTCAAACACACAAAGCGGAATATTTCCTAGTCTAAAATTTGATTAGCAGACACTCTCACAGACAACAAATATTCCTGAAAGGCTGGTGTTTTCATTTTCTCTCATTTATAATTAGTAACAAACAAACAAAATAAGTAATTGAATAATACCTGGAAGGCAAAGACAATTTTCCACAGGAGAGCTAATGTTCGCTCTCTGTGTCTATCCACAATATCCCTGGAGTCAATTGAAGCACCTATCAAATAAAACAACGAATTAAAGCATGCACTAGTCCTCTGATGCCCTTAGAATAACCCTGATATCTAGGTCTTACCACTTTCATCTTTCAAGTGAATTCCTCGCTCTTTAAGGACATTAAGAACAATGTCAACATTATGCATCTTCTGTAGACGACTTATTGCAGGAACTCTCAGTTGTTTTGAAAGACTCCAGTTTTTCGTGAGAAGTTCCATTGTTCTCCTAACAAAGGGAATTTCACAGTTTAATCTCTTAGCTGAGTATGATACAAAGGAAAATAAATAATTCAAAATAATTCTGTATCAACGCACACAAGACGAATGCCGCATTGTAAGTCCACAGCCAGATTGGTTACAGCAAAATCAAATTCATCAAGTGGAGTTTGAATATGACTGACGGGTAGTCCTAGGAAACTGAGATGGCGGGAAAGGTCACCTTCACCACTCAGAAAGTCCCGAGAAAATGCAAGCAGAAGGTCTTTGCTAGCCTAAAAGGAGGGGGGAAAAAAAAAGAAGGTAATCTTAACACTGCAGTATTTATCAAGCAGAATACAGTTTTGGCTCCTTGCTCCTCAAATTACATTCCAGATTTCCCTACCTAGTACTTAAAATTTTATATACATTTTTAAAAAATATTTTTAACCAGTTCACACAGCTTTAATTTTCATCACATCTGGCTGCTACATCACTGAAAGCACCACCAAATTCAGGAATACTTTTTTCTCAGTCTGTCTACATAGTACAAACCCCAGAAAAGGTGATTTTATTTGAACATATTTGTTAATCAAAGCCTTTGTATGACAGGTGTTGCACAGTTGTTCTTATCACAGCAAAGTAACAGAAGAAAAAAAAAAAAAAAACACAAAAAAAACAGGAAAGCCCAAACTGACTTGCAGTTTAAGATCAGCTGCAGTATGTTAGAGTGATATTTAAAAATAGTGCAGAAGCTTATATTTAGAGAGGGAAGACACACAATACAAGATAATTGAGTCCTTCCTACAGGACCAACATCTCAAAATTTTCTTGGCAATGCCTTTACATGACTGTGAGTTGTGTTAAAAATGTTCATGCCAAAGACTGAACAGCCAAGACTTGTTAAAGAAAAGTACGTAGATTTTTTTTTTAAAAAGTACAGATTTTACATTGAGTCTTAGGACAATATTGGAGGGAGACATCAAGTCACAGCTCTCTTACCTTGAACTCTGCATCTTTACAGAAGAGGCAAGGGTCATGGTCAATCATTCTGGACCTCTTGGCATAATCCAGAAAGCAAACTAACAACAGCAATTTTTTCAGTGTGAATTTTGACAAAGCTTCTTCATGACCTAAAAAGACAGAGCCCTTTAAGTGCTAGTTCAAAAATTAAGTGCTAAAAATAACCTATTTTTGGAAGTAGTAGTTACCTTCTCGGTAAAGGTGAGGCACAGAGGGATGTCTGTATTCAGCTGCAACGTCAGGGTTCCAAAGCAAGCGATTAAGGATAAATATCGCCAAACCCATAACATCACTATTACTCTCCAAGGCTAACAGTTCTCCATAAACAGTCTAGTATGAAAGGAGGGGGAAAAGGCAGAAATGTTAAAAATCACCCCAAATACTATAGGGTTTTTTTTTTAAATAACATTAGTGAAATTCTGAAGTAGCAAATAGTAATTTGTCTTTAAAAGTCAGCCATTTTTCAAATCAGTCACTGAATAATAAAGCCAAAAGAAATTTCAAAATATCCAGTCTCTTTCCAACACAGGTATGAACTGAGGAATCAATCAGGAACTTCCTTAAGAAAACTGCCTTTTTCTCCAGTTCAGTGAAGAGTAAAACTGATAGGAAACCAGTTTTGTGTTATTTGTCAGAGTTAACTTTGACTCTTCTTGATTAAATATCTTCCTCTTTAATAAGGTAAGCACTTTTTTCAAAACAAGTCTGTTGCAATAATTTAAGAGAGATGTAAATATGCTATAACTGAATTGAACCTACCTGGACTATTAAAACAGGAAGTACAAAAAAAACCCTGAAACAACCCCTGCTAAAAGAAAATTGCTAAATGTCCTTTAAACTTTAATAGACCATAAGTTCTGCACTTACCTCCAGACCTATACGCAACCACAAGGGGTTGTAAGATAAAAGCCAGTTAAGGACTTTCTGCCTCTCTCCTGCAAGAGAATATCTTGTAATGTTACATCCAGCAAACACTTCATGTTATAGCAAAAATTTATATCAACCAATTTTAGATTAAACCAATTTAATGTGTGAAAAATCCCTTTTCTACTTACAAGAAAGGAAAGGATACAAAGTTTTAGTATTCTTACCTACATCTTTCCAGAGGTGTCTGTCTCTACGAACTAGCAAACGTCTAGTTTCAATCTCAACTTCCAGCTTCTTAATAGCTTTAACCATTGTTTCAGACGTAAACAAACGACAAGCATCCCGTCGTAACTTATTCAGCTTACGATGAGCTGTATAAGCTTTTAGAGATGCTTCGTCTTTCGTTGGTGCTTTAGGAACACTGGTTTTGTGATGATTCTCTTCTCCCAAAATAAGAGCAGCTGCATTTACTATTTAAACACACACAAAAACTATGTGTTGACACCTCAGATAAAGATAGCTTTGTCCACTTATTTTTTTTCATCTCTAAGTTCTCATTTTGTTATTTTCCTTCTGACTAATGATTTTATCCCTCAGGAAGCTTATCAGCTGTTGCACTAAACATGTATTGTCAAGTACATCTATATTAGTCAAATATTTAATATGACAATGCTTATTTCATAAGCAAGCAGTGCTAGGAATTCAGTTTTAAGATTAATTGTACCATCTTCCATTTTTTAGATTGCAGCTAAAGATAAAGGAAAAAGCATGGTACCATCATTTTAGTAACATGACAGCTATGCTTTTCCACAGGTGGGGATTCTCCACTCGACACCACTGAGGAGTGCTGCAGCCACGCATTCCAGTGTGTTTCTTGCTACAGAGCTCACCCCCCCATTCCGTTGTGTGGTGTGTTGTGCTTGGCGTGAGCAAGTGTGCCATCCACACTTAACACAAAGGCAAAATATGGCTCTGAAAAGGGTTAGATAGTTATAAAATTCTGCTGAGACAGCACTGTCTCCAATGTGAGAACTGCTTTTGGTTTAGTATATGCCATATTTTCTAGCATAACTGCTACTGAAACACATTACCAAATATTTGGTTTATTATTATCACAGTATTAAGTCAAACGCTGAAAAGGGAAACAGAGGTGATATATATAAATTAAAAAACAAACATCTACTCTTCCCTAAGAGTTTAATGTTACACATACAAAAGTGACAATTCGGGACTACTGTAAAGCTAGTACTACTATTCATTAATATTAGTAAAATACATTATATAATGTTTAAGAACATTAAAAGGCAAAGTGAAAATTCTTGTGCTCTTACCTTGTGGGGTGTTTGTTTTTACACTGAAGTCATCAGGGGTCAGTACAAAATTTAACCACCAGGTAAAACCACGTTGCTGCTTTTCCTTCCAACGTTCATCATAAAACATGTTTTTAGCAGCAAAAGGCATTGGGTGCCTAGGGATGACTTAAAATAAAAAAAAAAGTCGCTCTAGTTCTTGAAATGTGTGATAACCAATATACATTTCATTGTGGAAAGGATTAATGTTCGACACTACATTTAGCACTATAGCAGAAAAAAGCAGATTATTAGAATCTCCAGTGACTTGCAGACCAGTCACCACTAGATAAATTCCAGTCACAAAATATGGACTAAGTTATTAAAGCACTAGAACAAAGACAAGATTTCTAGAACTCAAGCCATTTGCAATGCACGTATCTTGGGGCAAAAACAAGTTGAATTAGATTACGTCCAGAAAGAACCATTTTATAGATGTGTTTTTTCTGATCAAATCCACTTAGTATTATTATGTCTGCAAAATCAGTACCTTTTCAGTTTTCTCACATATTCTGTTGTATTAAACATCATCAGATACGGAAGAGGCATTTCACTGATAACCATCAGTCAGCTGGGAACATACGTGTAATGTAGCTCTTGCACTTACAGGCAAAACTGGAGGAAAGTAACATTTACCTTCAGCTGGCCATGTGTTGCAACCCATTTTCTTACGAGCAGTCAGAACATGAAAGTTTACATATATTTTTCTACCATATACTGTTTCATTGTAAGTACAATCTTCTATTTCATCTCCACTCTAACCAGCTGGGTCTTACCAATCACCTGCAGTAGCAGTTACGACATTCAGCTCAGTGCACATTGTTTTACTAAACACCAGAAGTCTGCCTACCTGTTTTCAGTGGTTTCACAAACGTCAGGTGAGACTGAGCCAACCCAGGGATGGGTTTACTAATTCTGTTGGTAGTTTTAGATGCCTTCTGAAGCAAAGAACCTATAAGCATTAACATATGAATATTAACAACAAATATGTCAGTGAAAGTTACTGTATAAAGGTTCATATCACTTGCAAACCATGCAACTGGAGTAATTCCCCATGAAACCATACAAAATACCAGTAATCTCCTGTTGATGGAAAAAGTAAATTAGTTTGACTACAATCAAAAGGGAAAAATAGTTAAAAGTAAATAAGAGCTCTCAGATTTCACAGTTCCTCCATACATTAAGGAAATATACTATTTGCAATTCGTTATTATATGGCTAGAAACACTATGTCGATTAGGAAAAACATTCATTAGAACACAAAGTGTGTGTTCTGTAAGAATCTGGTGTAAGAGTCATGACTCTTCAGGTGTTGACTCACCTCTTCCCACTGTTAGATGCATACTATAGTCATGATCATTTAGAGCAGCCTGACTCTTGTTACCTTAGGCATCAAGGCACTTGCTAATAAGTATTATCCACAACATAGCAGTAGAAGGACTTAAAACACGAGGGAAAAAATGTAGATCTAGGCTTTCTGGACTCTCAACATGTAAAAATGCACACTTTTAGTGTAATTATTTTGTTATACTGACATCAGATGAAAGATTAAAAAAGAATGTTCTTGCAGATGGACTATAGCTGCTGCCTGACACCCACTGACAAGATGGTACTTCAGAAACAAAAGAGAGAGACCATAAATTGTAGGTTGCACTGTCCTGCTTAGCTAAAGTAGTGTTTTTCATAGAACATTCACTTCTAGAGAGGTGACAATATCACTCCAGTCTCTCAGATATTTTATAATAAAGTTGGATCTTAAGTGGATTAACTTAATGACGGGTATTTTAAAGTTAACTTTTAGTAGTGAAATGTGATTTCTCTTTGTGAAGCCTAGAAACTGACTATGCAATTAAAATAATAACAAGTTATATTTCTCAAGAAAAGTTGCCAAGAAGAATATAACCCAAAGCTGTCATCATTTTTGCATTTCACAACCAGGATTAATAGACAAAGTCATCGTGGGCTCACAAAATACTTCCTCGTCCAGCCCATCTAGCTTTACCACAATGGGTGAACACAAATAACCTGCTAGATAACACAGCTTTTCCTGCTGCACACTAACACAGTTAGTGTGTTGTGGTTTTACATTGTAGGTTATCTTAGAAAGCTTGAAATGAAAGTGCATTACTGTAAGCCCCAAATCAAATCTACATCACAGAACAGACCATTTGAACTGAACAAAGCAGCATGTTATTTTTATCTGAAAGCCATAATGAATTTTTCCTCTTAGGTATATTGCAGGGACTGCTTGAAGACACTGCAAATTAAATGCTTCTTTCAGATACAGACCCTCATGCTTTTTCTATTCCAGGGAATATCTGGGAACGGAACATTTAGAAAACCCCAAATACATTGAAATATAAGAAGTCAACTTCAGATCTTCAAGCAACAAAGTACTGGCAAACTATAAAGGCAGGAAAACAAAAAAAATCTACACAAGGCTGACAACAAGCTAATTACAGACAATAAAAAACAGGAAGCATGAATGAGACTTGGGAACTACATATTTGAAAACATTTGACAGCAGCAATGGAGTCAAACATTCACAATGGTAACTGGGCATATGACAGAAATCTCATGCAATGAGTAATTTTCTAGTAAATATGAATTACATAACAAGGTCTTTGCTCCAGAACTGCCAGATACTTTTCCTGGTACTGTCATTAACAAGGTTTACAAAAGAATAAAGTAAATTTGAAGCCAATTACACGATCAGAACACTGACCTAGTTATCAAATGTTTAAAATGCAGATAATATCTAACAAATTGCAAAGGCCCACATTTGAGTGATATTCCCAACTTGCTAGACAGTTCAGTTTGCTATACAAATTTCATAATTAAAGGCATCTTTCAGAAAGTGGTAAATGAAGGAAATACTGCTCACCAGCTTTCTTTCTCTGCCCTGCTCTCTCTCGGTTTGTGGGTTTGACGGCTGATGGTCTCGTAGTATGCATTTTATTGTCCACACCAAATCTTAGAATTCTTTTCCTTTCCACTTCTTCCACATTCTCCAGATCTGTAACTCTGCTATTTTCTGCATATGTTTCACTTTTCCTCTTACGACTCCAAGAAGTTGATCCAGTAGGAGATGAACGTACTTTGTCATCGTGACAATTATTTTCAGCTGAAACGGGACCTATAACTGGAAGACATTTAGATATTTCTGCTTTTGTATGTACAGACACCACATTAGCACATTCCATTATTGCTTTACTAAGGCATTTTTTAGATTTTGGCTGGATGTTGTTTTCTTCAGCAGGAGCAGGTTTGTTTTTGATGACAGTGGCAGAAAGAACCGGACGCTTTTTTCGTTGCTTTCTCCGAGAAGAATTTTGAGTCTGAAGATCCTCTGTAGAAGGAAAATTGAAGGGATTTCCTCTGGCTTGGTCACAATGAAGTACCTGTGATTCCACATTATGCACTTCAAAAGCCTCATTTAAGTTGTGCTCTATGTGAATATGTGTTTCTGTCTCTGCATCTCCACTTTTTTTCCATTTTGAGGGTAGGCGTTTCTTGACAACATAAGTCTCTGTAGTAGCGGATATTAAAGCTGCATCAAGTTTAGGAGTCTTTGATTGCTTATCTGACAAGCTGTCTTTCACAAACTGATCAGGTGACAGAATTGGAACAGATGGCCTGATTGTATCTATATCTGCCTGATAACTGCCATTTACAAAAGAATCTGGACTTAAAATTCTCCTTGTACTTAAAGCAGGCACAGATTCTGAGTGTTCTGGTGTGCAAACCGGTGAGAGTGTACAATTAAGTACTGTATTGTTTGAAACTGGCAGTTGCGCTAAACCTATAGAACTGTACACACTTTCAGATTTTAATTCATTGTGCTCATGAACAATTTTCTTGACATTACAGCCAGCTATTTTGGGCAATAACTCATTTACAGTGGCAGCAATATCTGAGAATGTAGTAGACCTTCTCATTGCAAGTGGCGTGCCAACAGGAGTACGACATTCCTCTAGTACTGGTGCAATAGGAGATATTGGCAATTTATTTTCTGAGCCAACAAAGGGGTCATTTCCTGGGGATGTACTATTTTGCACTGTGTTCTGATTTTCACATGGCTGAAGTGGGCTTCTAAGTCTGTCCACCTTCTGGGAAACTTGAAAGGTTTTATTAACATTTTTATCTTTCGAAGTACTTTTTTTAAGTTTTGTTGAAGAAGATGTTTCTGAAGAGTTTTTCTTTTTTATAGTATCCCAAAGACTCCTCTGAAAAAGAACCATAAATAAAAGTTAGTATGCTGACTTTCTACATAGTTTTATATCTAAAAGTGAACATTACTTTCATTTGAAGTGTAAAAATACTATAAAAGAGAACACCTAGTCCAAAATTCACCTTAGGTTATTTCCAGGCTTGAAAATAGCCTTTGTGGTCATGTTTTAGTTTTATTCTCTAAGCTGCAATGCACCAGCATCTACTTTCCAACCTAGCTGAAAAAATTCAAAGACAATGGGCATTCCCACAAACAGCATCATTTATCAATTTTTAAATCTGCTTCATTGAATTTTCTACTAATAAAAATATCTGTGTCAGCTATACCAAAGTAATAGAATTAAGACACATAAAAACCACACACACCTTTTTCTTCAGAGGCACTTCAGCAACACCCAGGAGCACAGCTTGATGCTTTACGATGCCATTAATAACAAAAGTTACCAGTTCTCTGACTTTTCCTTCTTCTAACGGTGTCCATGTTACAGCAACAAAGATTCTTTGTCCTGACTATTGGAGAAAGAAAAATGTTTAATATCCAGCACTTAGGTACACTTAGGTAACATCAAAGATGGATTAATCAAATCAAATGAGAAACAGTCTACAGAAGTAACATACATTCCAACAACATGAATTGACAAACAATTATTAAATGTTTAAATGTCAGTTTTTCCTTCTGACATGCAAGCAACCTCCATCAAAAGTGTTGTCTTACTAAAAGGGTATATTCATGAAAATATAATGGAGAGCAAGCAAGAACACATAACAGATAGTAGACAAGTTGTGAATGAAGTAGAAGAAATCACATAATTTTTTGCACATATTAACTAAATAAGTCCGCTAATGTAATTTTGAGAGAATCATATTTGGACTAACAATTAAAGGTTAATTTTTAAGACCTCAGCTGAATCTAAATAAAAGCATCAAATTTTTTAGTCAAGCGATTTGACACACAAGTTCATTGAATAAAAATTAAGACACCACCAATGAACAAGGAAGTCATGGTGCTATATGTGATCTATATAAAGATTCTTCATGCACCGTGACCTCTACTGAATCATTTCAATGCTCTGCTGATATCAAAACCAACAGATCAAAGAATGTTTATACCTCGGATAAAATCAGAGAGTGTGAAAATGACCAATCTCTTGAGCATTTCAATTAAGAGTTCCACCTCTTTGGGCAGATGCATTTAATAAACACACACAAACAGTGAAGCCGGTCAACAATGGTTAGTATTGATTAATTACTATAGGAACTTGTTATACAAGTCCTTCACAGGGAGACTCCAGCCTGTTTTTATAGGCACATTGTTGCAAGAGATGCCCAGAGTTTCTTCTCTCACAAAGACTCTGGAGAGATCTGAAGACCATGATACGTTTGCCTGGATGGTCCTTTTAAAAATCGGCATTGTTTGGTTTAATTGTAGTTTATATTTCCTTTGGAATCGTAAAGATTTATTCCTAGATTAGGACTGCTTTGCTCTCTATTGTATCATTAATTAACATGCAGAACAGTGAATTAGTATCCTCTTCATAACAAACGCCCTCAGCCTTTTTCCTGAAGTAAACAGATATCCTCCAACTTTTTGAGAGGTCACATTTTTAACACCTCGTATTCTTCTTTCTCTGTCTTTAAAAGCACACTCCCAGAGAACAAATGAGTGTTGTTTTGGTTTGGGTTTTTGCACCTTACTGAAAAAAAACCAAACCTGTTGAGTGCGGATTTACCGCCTCCTCAGCCTGTGACAGCCCGCAGAGGTCTAACCCCGCCATCCTGCAGCTCTTCCCCTTTAACACGAGCACAGCACCCACAGCTAGGTGCAGCTCCCGGGGTACCGCCTGCCCAAACCCGCAGCACTACGCGGCCGGGTGACACCTGCCCTCTCCCGGGGGTTATCACGCTGCAAACCGATAACACCCCTCACACCAGCAGAGCGGCGCGGGCGGGAGCAGCCCCGCAGGGCACGGCGTGGGGTCCGCTCGAGTGTCACACACACACACCCCCCGGCCTCGCCTCTGCTGCAGCTTCGCGGCCCCCGCACCGCCCGGTACCTGCACAGGAAAGCGGCGATGCTCAATGCTGAAGCCCCTGGCAGAAGCCGGGAAGCGGTCGACCACCACATCGGCGTCCTCCGCGTTGGGGTTGTCGATGCCCAGGAGGCGCGTGCGGGAAGCGCCCACGCGCAGGCTGCCGAAGCTGAGGAACGGCGGCCGCGAGAAGTGGCTCAGAACCAGCACGACGGGGCCTTCGTCCGCGTCCTCCGCGTCCTCCTCGCCCCGCCGCGCCGCCCAGCGCCGCCGCGTAGGGCTGGCGGTGGAGCTCGGCTCCCACAGCGCCGCTCCAGAGAAGAAACCCGCGGCCATGCCCGCGGCAGAACCGCAAAGCGGGACCGGCTCCAGCTCTCCGCACGGCCCCGGCTCCGCTAGCGCTCCGTCACCGCCCCAACCGCCGCGCCTCCGCTCGCTCGTTCAAATGCGGCCTCCCGCCAACCCCCGCGCGGACCCGCTCCGCCTCGCCCCGTCTCCTCGCTTCTCCACCAATCAGCGCTGGGCGTTTTATTTAAACGGCCCGACCTCGCCGGGGCACGAGAGAGGCGCCCCCGCGCGGCAGCGGGAGGAGCGGCCCCGGTCGCCCCGCGGAGCTGGTAAGGGAGATGGCCAGCGGCAGCTGGGATCGGCACAAGAGCTAAAAAGCTCTTCCCATGTTAAAAAAGAAATAAAATCAAGCAAAGCCAAGGACTTTTCTAAATAAATTTAATTTACAAAATATTTTAAAATAAAAAGTAGAATGAGATGCACACAAATGTGATGAAAAAAATTGCCTCATCTGTTTATCTTTCGTAAGCTTTAAAACTTAAAGACGTATAGAATACTGGGTTTCCACGCTGATTAAAACAGGGGCAGAATGCAAATCTTAGCACAAGCACCCCTGCAAGAAATCCTGTGAAGCGAGCAATGTTAAGACAAATGAACTTTACTTTTCCATAACAAACAAAATTACACATAGGTCTGAGTACTTCTACGTTTACAGTACACTTCCTAACTTTTCCTTACAGCAAAGAATTTCCCCATAAAAGACAACTTTACTTAAAGACTTCCATCTAAAATACCAACCTATACAGATCACATTTAAAACACGATATCTGAAAAACCAGTGACAAAATATTGAGTTTATTTCACCTTATTCTTTAATATAAAAGGACGAACATTTAACCATGATCAAAATGGTTATGGAGGATTAAAAAATTTTGCCATTGGTATCTTTAATCCATTAAAACCTTCTAAACCAAAGCAGTTCTTATGAACCATGAAAAACATCCTTATGGGTTTAAGCAAAGTGACTGCCCTGCATTAAATTGTCTGCCATTCCTCATGAATCAAGCAAATCACTGCAAGATGTTCTTGTAGAAAAAGGTCACACATGACATTATTCACATGGACCTGCAGATAAATGCGATCTAATTCCCTCAAGCTTCAGTCGTATGGAGAACATGCAACCTGGATCAGTTACGCATGTGTGTTCAATACAGAAAAAATTCACATATTTGCTACTGTTTTCAGGGAAAAAAAAAAAAAAAACTCTACTCATCTACAACAGCCTTCTCAGAATTCATTCATAATTTGACATTCATCAACTTCTATAAAGAAACTATTTTAAATTTAAAAACTTCTGGGTCATTTATTCCTCAGCACTCCATAACACATTTCATATTTGATCAAGCAAGTTATAAGGTGATTCACTTGAAGCATTCTTCAGAGTCCTGGATGCTCTTTCCCATTCGTTACTAGGGAAATAAGCTTAGCTCTTTGATGATACCAAACAAATCTTTGTCATTATGGTCTGGCATGACCCATCCTTAAAAATAAAGATTCGAGTTATAATCCAGAGTAAAGTAGCACTATATTTTTAAGGAAACCACAGCCTTAAGGAAGATATATTGTCACCATTACAATTACCGATGTTCAGCATAAAAAGAACCCATGAGAGACATACTTCTGGAGGAAAAGTGTCAGTGCTCAAAGAAGAAATTCCAATATAAATAAATAAACTCAATATAAAATCCACTTAAAGAATTAAAGGCAGCAACCCAGTCAACAACCAGAAATTTGTTCAGCAAAGAAAAAAAATACATAATTCAATGTTTAAACAGAACGACTACAGTAAGTACTCAGAACCACGTCGCACTTTAGAGTAGCAACACAGACTCCACTTTTCTCCTCAAAGGTCAGCATGTGGTAAAGACCAACTTTCTGCAATGTGCCACTAATCATCCTTCAGAGATGTTTTTAGGAGACCTGCTTCTTCCTTCTTTGGCAACGAACAGTCAGCTGAGTCAGTGACTGCCAGATAAAACAACAGCCTTTACTGTAAAAGCGCCCTCCAGGTCAACAGGACGTGCACTCTCAGGTGAGTACCTGCACATGTTAAAGTGGAGTTTCAGCCCCTGCAGCCGTGAGGTGCTGCTCTCTGCCCCTCAACTCCAGCCCTCTTCAGAGGAACTGTCCTCCACCAAGCAGGGATCAGCTGCTTCCACCTACCAGATGAAGTATCAGTCCATGAATACTTTGCTCATATATGAATTTTAAACAGATGTAAAGCCATAAGAATTATAGGTTATGATATTAAAAAAATAAAAACTATGTATCTAGCACATAAGCTTTCCTATTTTCTTTCACTGTCAACTGGCAATGATCCAGCCTGACCAGCAGGTAAAAACACTAACTAGTAGGGTTATCTGCAAATAAAAGAACGCCAAAGAACTAGTAGGTCATTTTTCTAGGAATGACTAGCAATTCTGGTCACCCAAACAGCAAAGATAGTGCTCGTTTTGCTAAAAAACAAGTCCTTTTATAACCTGTTGCTTGTTGGGCACCCAAAAACTTGAAGCCCTTTGGAAGATATTTACCGCAATGTTTTCTGAATAACCAAATGAACTAGAGAAAAAGCCATTATTCAGAATATATATAAAAGGCACAATCATGAAAAAAATTTTAAAAGGACATTATCAAGTAAATATGCTCCAAATTCCATTTTAGTATTTTCCTAGAGTGCCTTCTGAACAGACTGGATTTAAAAGAAAAGAGTAGTTACCAACTGTTTTTAAGCTGCTGTTTTGTCAAAATGCTACAATACTTTTTTCTACCATAGGACAGCAAAGACAAGAAATAACAGAGCACTAGGCTTTTTAGTCTGACAACAGCACTTACACCATTCATGTCCGGTTATTTTTAACGATACAATTACAAATGCTGCAAATCAGGTTTCATGTCCACATGAATGTGCACATGTGGTAATACTCATATGATACACACATGAAGACTTGAAAACTACACATAAACTGTCAGTTTTCAAGCCATGGAGTTTAAAGGTGACAGAAACAATTTTGAAAGGAGATGAAGGTGGAGGGAGAAAGCAGGAAGGGTAGTACTTGATAGTGTCCTTTCAGCAGGTGGCATTCAATGGCCTTGTTATTGCTGTGTGTTCATTAGTAATCAGCTTCTTACCAGATGTATTTACAGCACGTCAGTCTGAACATTCCCAGAGCACAGCTCCAAATTTTACTTTAGAGATACAAACATAGAACAGTTAAACATATGTAGTCCTGTTTTAGAAACGGAACTTTTAAAGTTTAGGACTTCTATTGTGCTTCTTTGGCTAAGTCCTATTTAAATATCAATAACACTTAAAATTCTATAACTCTGCCACTATTTAACAGCTACAGAAATCTTTGGTGTGTTTAGGTTAAGAATCCATTAGGGTACAAGCTTCAAAATATGAACATTCGGGCAGCTCTGGACCTTCTCCCGCCAACTGCTCAACACTGAAGTAGATGGGGATTAAAAGAACCTAACACCTAAGTATTTAAATAGGATTTAAAATGATCCATGCCACTTAGAGTTTATAGAACTGGGATGATAAACAAGCTTTTCAGCACAGATCACTTGTGCTCAGGTCATTGGCTACGTTCAACATTTACAACCTTACACATACACCAAATTTCCCATTTTAAAGTTTCTTTAAGATAATAATTTAAGAACAGGGGAAACTGCAGAAAATTTTGCCTTAATATGTAATTCTTGTGAGGAATAATGAAGATTATAAAATTTCTTCAGACATTTTCTTTGGCATAATATTCACCAAACAAACACAGAATAATTATTTTTAAAGTAGGCTTAACATAGATAGCTTGATGTGGCTAAATTATGCTAGATTTCATGGTGAATTACAGTAGACTTGTAGGTCAAAATGGTTCTTTTGGAAAAAACCCTTATGGCTAGTAAAGAAAAAGCTAAAAATAATTACAGACATAAAATACTCTCAAGAATTTGACTTTGTTTTATAAACACAGTACAAGAAAGTGAGAAACAAAATAATTTCATTAGCAACTCACAAGAAATTTATAATTCCTGGTTATTTATTTTTTTTAAATAGAAGTTGAGTACTGTTCTGGAAATACTAGCCTTTAAATTTCTTCTCTATCACAGATAACCTGAAAATGTGCAGGCTAATGCAGGACCCTGTTATGCTCTAACAAGGGTAAGCCATGCCAGTCCTTTCTGACTGTTTATAGATAAAAACGATCTTGCAAATATTCCCATTTTTTTCAAAGTTAGAGTGCGGGGCACACTTTAGAAGACAAGATTGAAAAAGCAAGAAAAAAATGCATATTAAAATTGTATAGGATTAACTGTAGAAAATCAGACAATACTACTGTCTAGATCCTCCCACATAATTCAATATTAGAGATCAAGGAAGAATTAAGAGGCCAAATTTAGGCAGCGTGATTATACTCAGAGGGATCAACAAACCCCCTGCTTAGTGTCTTCATAAAATATCTGAATGACTTTTCAGAATAATCTAGTTCCTGTGTCCGCTGGCTAGGCTCCAGAGTCCAGCAGACTTTAAAACCCTCCACAAATGCCTGAGGGTTCAAGTAAAATTATATTTTCATTTTTATGTGGAACATAATTCAAAGTTTGTGATTCATATCCCTGCCTGCCCTTACAACTTTTTATAAATTTGATACAGTCCGTATTCTTCCAGAATGCTTTCTATTACACTAAAAACATTAACCCAAAGTGAGATGCAGAAAGGCAATTTTTTAAAATAGCTAGATACGTAATTACATTTCTCAGCCACTATCCTTAAAAGATATCAGAGCATAATTTTTAAAAGACCACCTATAAGATTTTTAAAAACTCTCAAAAACACAAGAAACACTCTTTCAGTATGCATCAAAATGTGCCTAAATGTTCAAACATTATGGAAACAAACCTGTTCTTCCAAAGCTATGCAAAGACTCATGAGTCCAAATAAAATATAAAATATAAATCTTAATTGCCATATCAGCCTTCTGTTGGCTAATGGCTTAGTAAATTAGGTGGAATGTTATGGTCTGATCACGAATGTTCATTGTCTGAAATATTCTGTACATTAGGAGCTGTATCTAGCCCCAGTAGAGTTCCAAGATATGACTGGTCTCTAGGATCCAACATTTGCTCGGGCCTTACAGGATGAACAATATTTGCAGGTTGTGGAGTGAGAGTATATTTCTCTAGAAATGATAGATCTGTTGCTCGTTGATAATCTGTCTGCTCAGGCTGTGGAGGAAGAATGCCATGGGACTGAGCAGTGTGCTGCACCAGATCAGCTTGCGGATCAGACATCTGAACAGGTACCAGAGTCACAGGCACACATACTTCTGTAGATACATTCTGTAGCAGAGTTTTGGCTTCTGATTGATATGCTTTGGGCTGTTCCACATACTGTTTAGCCTCTGTTTGGTAAACTTTGTCATCAGAGGTGTACTGCACTGGTAAGGAGACTAGCTTTTCTTCTGAAGATGTCAATGCCTCTTCTGCAGCCTTTGATCCATGAACATGATCAATATGATATTTCAGCTTGTCTTTCCGTTTAAATGTTGCATTGCAGTGTTGGCAATTAAAAGGTCGGGCATCTGAATGAATAACCATGTGTTTTGTTAATGTCTTCTTAATTCTAAAAGACTGATTACAGATTTGACATTTGTAGGGTTTCTCACCTGAGAAAGTAAAGTAAGACAGAGAAGTAAAAATTAGGTGCTCTGAGTAACACCATGTCACAAATAAATATGCAAATGCATATATGCATTATGAAATAGAGACCTAGTATAAAACAATTCTACTGAAAAGAAACAGCATATGTTTAGCATCAACTTCAGAATCAAAGCAGCCCTTAGAAGTTTGTTTAGATGTTATATTAGCATACCATTCTCTCAATATTTGGGATTTCTGCCAGGTACACACAAAGGTAATTACAATATAAAACAAGTAAAAAGAACAGTCTTTAAACTGTTATGATACTGGTATTAAATGAGCTCAATTTGTACTTCTATACACTTTTGAAGGACAATGATTTCCCTAAATATAAGGCAGGAAAAACAAAGTCAGACATACAAAGACATACACCTTTCCAAAGGGATTTCAAATGCTTGTTTAGATTACCAGTTGAAGCATAATATTCTCTGGACCACAAAAAATGATTAGAAGGTTCTGGGTAAATTTGGCAAGAACATACACCAGTAAACAAAAGGAAGAGGTGTAGAGAGGATACCACAGTCCTGTGTTGAGGACTATTAGTATTTCAAGTGATCCATTCAGAAGGCAGCATTCAGGAACAACCAACATATGGAAAAGAAAAAGTCGTCTTGCTGCTTCCTGCTCTCTTGCCATGAACGCTCAACAACCATAGTGAATAAAATAATTCCATCCATGTTGATGCATAAAAATACATTCCTACATGTTTTGTGGTTTTGTTTGGTTTATTTTTACCTGAGTGTGTCCTAAAATGCATTTCCAAACTTGTTTTCCCTTTAAAAACTTTCTTACAGACTTCACACTGGTGAAATGTTGCTTTATATCTTTAAAGAAGAAAAGACATTTCATGTTAGATAATTTTTTCTTTAAACCAACTAACAATAAAGCTATGTGCACAGTCCCTTCTGAAATCTTTAACTGCAAAATAGCTGAATATCGAAGTTTCAAAATGTTCTCACTTATGTCCATATTTCCTTGCATCTGCATACCAATAAGGTCAATTAGATTCTTTTCTTTATTCAATTGCATTCTCTACTGGGATTGGCACTTAGTATTTATTCAAAGAACAAAACCCACTAAACTTCTTTTCCGACTCCAAAAATAACCTAAGTAACAGTTTCTGCCCAAGATCCAAAAGAGGCTTTCACTTTGGCAGAATTATGCCGTAAATAAAGTACTAGGAATGGTTTAGGCTACCGGCTACCAAGAAAAAATAGAGAGAGTTAGCAGACAATATACTATACTTTCAACACAGACACATCTGTAGTGGCTTCTACACAATGCTAATGAGTACAAGCAGCTAAAACACATAATTTGAAAAACAAGTAGGCCTCAGTTAATTTTAAAATCTCTGAAAGGCTTATTTTTGGAGCTCAAGAATTTAAAAACTCTATTGCCTTTTCAATTTATAAATATAACATGGGTTTAAAAGTTTTTACCTACTTTCAGAGCCACCAATCTGCTATCAGCTTCTACAACACCTAACTGTGGGATAGTCCACACAGCGCTTAAATGATGTATAATAATTCAGTCTAACTAGTCTGCAATGACAATATTACAACAAACCATCAATTTAGAACAACATCGAGATGGCTAATTGACAGATGAAAATTTTATCCCTTCTTATGTTTTTATTTTATTTCCTTAATTATGCTACAAAGAAAACATCTTGCTTAAATTGTGAAAGCAATTCTCTGACATCCACTTCAAACCATAATAATGATACCTCTATGAAGACTAAGGGAATGGGCATGACAAACACACAGACTACTAGAATTCTGCACAAACATGCAAGTCCCAGCAAAATCAGTCACCGTACAAATGTTATTTAGGCAGTTATAAAAACCCCACACTTACTTCTGCCAGACTTTTTCTCCTAGATGAACGCTTTTATAATGAACAGTAAGGTGATCTCTACGACCAAAACACTTTCCACATTCCTCACACTGATGTGCTTTTTCACCTGCAAGAGCAAAATTCAATAAATTTCAGTTAAATATTCTGGAACTTGTTGAACGTCTAAGAGCTGTAATTGTAACACATACAGTAGATCCATGTTCAGAGTCCAGCCAACCAAAGTCTTCCATATGTTACTCAGAGAAACATTTTGTTATCAACAAACAAAATTCAGGAAGTAGGTTGGTTCCACTAGAGTAAGGATTTTTACCACTTGTTATATATGACTATTACTGACTATTCATTCTTTCTACAAAGAAATTCATGTTTGTGAGTCATGAGAGGTACAAGTGAATGACTAGGAATCTACTCTCTTCATTATGACCTGAAATGTGGTATCTTAAGTAATTCAGGGGCTTTAAAAGAAAAGCTTACTTAAACATACCAATCATTTTCATCTACTGATTTTTAGTACTTAAAATTACATCACAGTATTTATATTTTTCATTATCCTGATTTACATAGTTACCTTTTTCTTTTATGGTGCTGTTTAAAAGTATCTTGATTCTTTTTAGTCATCTTGAGATCTTCCACAAAGTGGCAGAATATTTCTTCTCATGTAAGTAGGAGGAGTGTGGACAGTCAAAGAATGTAACTTTCTAGAGGGGGGAAAAGCAAATAGAGTAGAAAAGAGGATTTTTTTGTTGTTGTACTTGAGTTTTCAAAGATTTCTTTATTTTATAGCAGACATTATGATTTCATACACCAAACAGGAAGCTGTCCTTCAAATAAAGGCTCAGGAAGTTTAGACTCTGATCACTTTCATATTCTCATGCTGCCTAGAAAGTATTTTGCCTTCTAGAAGGCAGGCCCTTTGGAGCCTGTTGTGAACAAGTTCCTAGTGAATCTTCACTCTTACTACACTTTTGATTGCCTTTCTGCTCTCAGTGCAACAGAAAGGATTATTTTTTCCTTCCTCCTGATCATCCCCGTTTTGCTCTTCTCATTGGCTCCCATTGGACTAGATGATCTTTTGAGGTCCCTTCCAATCCCAAACATACTGTGATACTGTGATCTTCCTTCCCTCTTTCCCGTAACAAAGACTTCAGAAACATCTCTTTGATGTTCTTACATTAAAGTGATCAGTGTACAAACTTTGACAGAGGTTGTGACAGCTTCTTCTATGTTGTGGTAATAATGTTTCACACAATTGCTATTAAAAAAAAGAAATCTGAACTCATTAAAAAAATCCTCCTTTTTCACTTTTGCTTTTTTTAGTATTATTTTTAAAGCAAGACAGTGTTACATGTTTTTGACTGTCCCTTGGCTTTCTACGTTAATATGGAGGAAACACTTGGCTTTCAAACCTTGAGAATGTGTCAGATTAACCCTATTTTATTAGACCTTAAAAATAGCAAGAGGAACTTTTATCAGGCCTAAAACGTTGCATGTACTGAAAAAAAAGTCCATAATTAATCTTTTATTTGGTCTTACTTCAGAAGAGCAAATTAAAAGCCAATTTTCAAAGAAAACGCCTACCTGAGTGTATTTTTTTGTGTTTTGTCAGATGGTCATGTCGAATAAATGTCTTCCCACATTCTTCACATTCATATCTCTTGTCATCATGGTGGACTCTTAGATGAAGTCTGCATATTTATAGTCACAAATATAACCATAAACCACAACTGTGTTAACATCATCTTTACTGCTAATTCAGTGCAAAATACCAGAAAATACAGTTTTAGTGCTTCACACAAATATCAGGAAATAACTTTCAGTTGAGGTATGCTTAAGCCGCTCTCTGAAAGCAAGAGAGAACAGAGCTAAACTCTCGTATCTGGTGTTAATTTAGCAGAATATTTTAGTCTTCCACTTGTTTTGCTTTGAATAACAAAGACGCAACAGTTTTACATGTGCAAGAAAGTCAACTTGGATACAAGATTTGCATGGGATTTTGTCTGTGTTGAAACCATCGATGTCTTGCATTAAAAAGGAAATGACTTCTCACAGATTACTAACATATTTTCATTATTTAACCACGTTTAAAGTATTTGCTAATGCTCTTAGAGTTGGAATATCAAACCACATACATTATGTAGAGTTACATTTATGATACGAATGCATATAAATCACCAAATCAGTGAGACAGTTTAGAAGCCTACTTAATAAGAATCTGTACCTGTAAGAGCTTCCATGACGAAAACTCTGCCCACAAATACTGCAAAGATGAGGCTTCTCTCCACTGTGAATTCTCAGATGTTCTTTCAAGGTTGTTCTGTTTAAAATAAAGACATTTTAAGCAATGCCACTGCCATGTTAAAGTGAAAAAGACTATCAATTTCTCAATTTCTTTAACTTTGATGCATCACAATATATCCAAATAACTGCTTCAATTTATTCAGATACACACATAAATACATACATTCAAAGGAAGTACAGCAACTTATCTATTAACTACTGTGCCTAGAAGCAATACAAGCAAAGAAACAAAACATCATCCCAACATACATTTGGACAACATACATTCAAGAAAACATATATTTCAACACTATTTTCTGTGTAATAATTTCCTTGTTATTATATGTATAAAACCAGAGCTTTGAAGTCAGACTTGATGGAGATCTAGATCATGGATGTTAATTTAAACTAACTAAGCACAGGGCTTATTTAAATACATAAATATTTATAAACATACACATATATAAGTCTACTTTTATTATTGCATTTCCAATGTAAAAAGGTGCATGCAGGTGAAAATTCCTCTCAAGCAAAGGAATCAGATAACAAAGTTTACCATATACACAGCTGGTAAGTGTGTGAACTGAACAAAAGAGAAAGTTCTTTGATCTCCTTCCAGTGCTTATTATAAACATTATTGTTCAAAGATGCTCCTATGCTTTACGCAAAAAAATTACTTTTTTTTAAGGAGAGCAAGAACATGTACATATTCAACTTCCTTACATAACAAAAGAAACTTGATGTATGTAAACATATTGACTTTTTTTAAACAGAAATTCTTCTTGCATTACAAAGTGAGCTTTATATAATTATTTGTACTTTATAGCTTGTTTGTTTACTATTTCATTATTGCATATTTTCTTTAACACATGCATAAGCTATTGACCAAACTACTAGAAAATACACATCACCAACAAAACCATTAGGGATAAATCTTCCTCTGACAAGACTTCCAGGCGACTTTGCCACTCATTGGGAGAAGAGAAAAAAAAAAAAAAAAAAAAAAATCAAGAAAACATAATGTAGTACACAAACTCAGATCTTTTCATATTCCCCAAAGAGAACATAACTTGAATCTTAGTCGCAGTTATTGGTATGAAGCTGTATTCCATCAAAATTAAAAAAAAAAAAAAAAAAGGCTTCTTGTTTCAGAACCTAAACATAAATCACCATACGGAAAACTCACAAGATGTCCTTTACTGAGCAGTGCAAGGCACCTGCACTGAAGCCATTGAAAATTCACATTTTTTCCCCTCATATGTATAGAATAGAAATGGGGGGGCAGGAGGGGAGAATCTTATTTCTATAGTTTTTCTACGCTTTTTCTGTATACTGAAATTCATGAGCCAACTTTTAGAGCTTCCACTTTTCACAGCTCTAAATTATCAATTTTTTTTCTCCATTTAGAGAAGCAACAGCAAAGGTCACACAGTATTATTACATCTTCCATGAAACCGTGTTTGTAGAAGTACAATTTCTTCTTAGTCATTTTCACTAGTGTTCCTATCCTCATCAGTGTCATTCCAAAATACCTAAGGCAGAAAACTCTTTCCCAAAGAAATGCAAGATGTTCTTGTACAACACAGGAACCCTCAGTGAAGTGAATTAGACGTAAGTCTTTCTTAATATAGTTCCATCTCATAACTTATTACCTACAGGTGTCATCCTTAATTTTAGAGGTGATCCGATCACATGCTACCTGTGGCTCTGACACTACCTTTTAATACACCAGCCCTCTCAAATTATCTCATTTATTTTAAAATCTCAAAGGTAAAGCATCCTTAGAATCAATCAAAGCGCCAGAAGTATTCTTCTGTTCTGCTGAAGTTCAAGTAGCCACGTAACTCCTTACCGTTCCCTCACAGATTTTCCACAGATGAAACACGTCCATTTTCTCTTTCCTCCATGAGTACATTCTATATGGCGTTTCAGATTTCCTGTATCATTAAATTGGCGGCCACAAATATCACAAGGAAAAGGCCCTGCAAGGAGACAGACACACACAGTATTATTAACCATCAGTTAAGCCATACAAGATGCACAGACTGGTTACTTGTGAAAACCCTGATCAATTTATAAAGCACAAGTTTTGTCTAACAAATGATTAATGTTTACTCCAGTCAGCATACATTAGACTTTGTGTACTTTCTGCTTGGATAAGTTATTTCGAATACCTGGCATTTTGGCCTGTTTCATTATTGTAAAGCAAAAAATTAGAACAGTCAAAAGTAATTTAGCCCAACCAAATTCCCATTACTATCATTAATCTAGTTCCTAACTGACAGAAATAATTAGTAATAAAAAAGTCCTTGGAATACTTCAGGAGGAAAGAAAAAGGTCTCTGGAAAACTTCAGGAAGAATCTGACCCCATAGTTGAGAACCAATTTAATGCAAAAAAAGTTTTAAGACAAAACTAACTGTAATTCTTCTTTCTCTCCAAAAACTTGCATTTATTTAGGTACAATGTAATGCCTCAAAAAGACAGCTGAACAGAAAAGTAGAAAACCAACCAACAAAACCAAACCAAACCAAAACCAAAACCAAACCCACAAGACCCCACAAAACTGGAAAAGAGAGAACTGAAATAGGAGATGGGGTGGAAACAAGACTGATCAGGATATACAGTGGCAGAGGAGGGTTCTACTTTAAATGTATTGTTTACATGTCGGAAGGAGGTTTTAATACCAAGATGGAACTTTTCCTGATGTTTCAGTCTTGCGAATCGGGATTTAAAGTGCTCTTCACAGTAGGTACACTTAAAGGGTTTATCCTGAGAGTGAAGGATCATATGCTCTTCTAAATGAGGTCTTCGAGTGAAAGATTTCTTACAGATCTAAAATGATAATACATTTTGTCAAAGATATATCAGTTATATCAGATATTCATAAACTCTAACAGATTAGTTCATCTGCTCTTTGCAGCAATGTAAGCTCAAACAAGTATTAACCAAAAGCATACTCTACCCCAACTTGTAAAGCCTTGCAGTCAACACCAAAAAATCTGTGTTCTACATAAACCCTAGTGGATTGCACTGTATAAAATAAGATGCCGTTCCACAGCTGCCTAAATGAAACTACTGGCAACTCCTGCATACAGTTACATGTTCCACCCCCTCTTCTGTCCACTGCCCTCACCAGACTCTTTTCCTAGGGTGTTTCAATACAATAACTCAGCAGAAAATAAGCCAATGGGAAAAAAGCAAATAGCTTTGGCTTGGTTTTGGATGCTGGAACAGCCAAATTGGACTGTGGTAAAACCTGTTGTATAATAGTATAAGCTACTGTAGAACTAGAGTCACACCTGTTGCTTTATTTCCTCTGGGAAATTCTCCAACAGCATGTATTAAATAGAAAATTCCAAGACCATTGGCCCTCACCTCTTCCTTGGTGAGTGATTATTTCTCCTGGATATACCCCTGAGCGAGCTCTTGTCCCCACCCCAGGCAAGCAATTATTTCTTCTGGGTACCCTTGAGTGAGAGAGGTGTCTTTTGAGTGAGTGTGTGCACACTTTGGATCATCATTCCTGTGTTGCTCTGTAGTAATAATATCCCCAACTGGTACATTGAACCCACAGTTGATCAAATGTCGTTGGAGTGCTGACTGATTTTGGTTTACGCACACCCTGCTCTACACTGGTTTCAGTTCCAAATTAAAGTTGGTTTAAGCTCATCATTTGCTTGGAGTCATTTTGAGGTGCTTCCATGACTACCAAATTTACCAAACGATTAATCTAGTAATATTACTTTTGGAGAAATGAACATCAACAATGTTGCATGATTGATTCTCACTATTAAAATGTTTCTTATCTAGTAACAAACAGAATCTGTAGTAGTTCACACAACATAACTTCACCTGGAAGAGAATTTCCTCTGGTCAACTGTATAATATCTCCAACCATGGTACCATCACCAGCAGACGATCACTACAAATTCCTACAGCTGATATCCTCCAACCTCCTATTATATGTTTATAAGTCAAAGTTCATAAACAAAGCAAGATTAGTAATTATATTACTGCACTTAATATTGCAAAAATTCAGGGGCATATAGCAATTTTCATAAACAAAACAGCTGTCCTGTTAATTCCCTTAAAAACAAACAAAACAACCACATGTGAAACCTTAAAATATTATTTGGCAGAAGTCAGATAGAGAATGGAAGCTCTACAAATTCCTTTATACAGTAGATGCAGTTTCACACATATACCTCTCCTGGGCAAAACCAAGCAAAGGATTCTACGATTTTACACCTAGAGGTAAATTTGTACTGAATTTATAAGTCTGTTGATGTGCATATGCAGCTAAATGAGAAAGCATTTCACATTTAACATATATTTTCCTCGACATTAAGAGAGCCTTCCAAAAAATATACTTTACAGTCAGTGTTTGATCTGCATAACTGATGGCAGAGTAAATACTGTTTTAAAAGTATTCATAACACTCAAGTCTAATGACCTATAAAGTGATGGATTTTTAACCGTAGTAATAGCTGATCACATGAAAAAATAGAATCTTCAGCTATTTTAGAATGCCATTTGGTATTATCTACTTGGTATATACAGAACAAAGTTCAGTCTTCAAATCAGGGCATAAAGAGGAAATTTGTACCATCATTTGCAAAGCTTACTGTCACAAGAAACACATACCATATTTTCACTTAAGTACTCAAGTCACAAACCAGCACAGTATCTATACGAAAAAACCAAAAAGTACTGAAGTATTACTTACATCGCATTTCCAACCTTCACTCTTTGTCTTCTTGATAGAAAGAAACTCTTGTACGTTCTCTGGATGAAACCTAGGAGAAGACAGAAGCTGAAAGTAGTTATAACTTTCTAAGACAAAGATCACCCAAATACTAAATATCTATTTCTAAACTTTCTGTGTCATGAAAGTTTATCAACAAAGCAGCAAAACAGAATATTGATAATTGAACAATTCTAAACGCACAAGTAACTGGAAAGCAGCGTTGACCATAGACTCCTATAGAATCTCACATGACAACTGATAAGACAGAGGACAGTTTCAATTATAATGCTTTATGGATATATACAATGAAGGAGAAAAAAAGTGGTACGTAAATAATAACACCTCGTCATTAGACCTGCCATAAACAAATTATTCACATAAAAGAATCTGCATGGAAATGGTTTATCCATCTATTATCATTAACAGTACAGCATCAACATCTAAAACCAAAGATATTTTATTTTTCCTCCAGATTAAAAGCAATGCAGGTAATTATTAAGACCGTTCTTTCTCACTGACTGCTAGCTCATCTGAGTATTCTAAAATTTACAGTAAAAACCTATGGTAGAATTCCCACAGAACTACTATTGCTATTTAGTCAGTCCCTATGCTCTCCTTATGGCAAGTCAGTCGACACTGCTAGACCCCATATCCTTTGAAAAAACAGTTACAGAAATAATGCAGAACATGCCAGGTGCACACATAGATTTACCTTCACTTCTGAACTTAAAAAACCCCAGTTCTTCAGAAATACAAGACAAATTTGCTCATACTTGCCTCTTCACGTGCTTCGCTAAAGTCTTTCTGCTTGCATGCAGCTTATTGCAGTAGGGACATTTGTGTTCCTTCTTATGAAAGTCAGTATCACTAGAGTGTTTCTTTCTGTGCACTGTCAGGTTGGACTTTGTTGAATAGCGCTGATGACATATATCACACTCAAAAGGCTTCTCACCCGTGTGTACACGTGTATGGCTCTCATATTTGCCTATACAACAACAAAAAAATCTGTTAGCATCAACTGTAACAGGTATCACCTACAATAGACACACTTGGGGTTTGTTACGTATCTCTCTCATATGTGGTCAAGATCTATGTACCTTCCACACACATCTAAAGATTCTTACTGGTTTACACCACTGAAAACTGCACAGTGACACATGTGTTTTTTAACCAAGGTTCCTCCACACTTCCACCTTATCTATTTTTAAGATAAAGAGTAAAAATAAAGGGGCTCTGTATTACTGTTAAATTGGTGCGAGGGTTGCGAGCCCCTCTTATTTAACCCTACAGCATATTCTGGTTTTAAGTATTGAAAGTTATAATACCACTCTTTCATTACACTGATTGTGAAGTACCTTTTCAGAACAGAGAACAAACTGGTATTTTTAAACTACTTGCAAATAACAAAATGCTGAATGAATGATACAGACCCTTGCAAACAATCTATATTTGGCACCCAAGTTATTACCATAAATGAAAAGACTAGTCTTCTACTTCTTTCGTATCACTTGTATTCCCTGTTCTGTTTGCCTGTTTTCTTCTGAGGATCTATCCACCTAAAGCTAACTGCAGGCTCTCTGCTTTGTACTATATTTTTTTTCTCTGTAGAATATGCATCATATTTCCAGGAGGGAGATAACATAAAAAAAAAAAAGGTACTATAGCTCCTAAATTTAATATACAATCCAATTGTCTACAGTAATACAAGCTTCTGAAGAAATACTTTATGTATCACTTGTTTTAATGCTATTTCTCATGTATTTTTTTGAGCACAAAACTAGAATTCTAAGTCATGAAAGTGCAAAGAGAAAAGGACTTTCAGTATGTGCAAAACGAAAATGTACCATTACTACCCTAAATATAAGCCGCTTATTTTTGCGCAGTAGCCTTTCAATATTAATAACAAAGCTCTGACATTCAGAAAATTTCCTATGTGGCTTTAAGATATGGCATTATAAGTACAGTTAAGTCTGACACTTTTAATGTTAAATAGCCTCTATAATGTAATTTGTGACCTTGGAAACTTTGTTTCTCCTCAGCAAGCTAAGCACACTGTGTGTGAGTAGGAATTAAGATACATACCAGTCCCACCCCGTTTTCATCATCTCCTCAAATTTCAAAATTATGAAATACCCATCTACTATAAGAACACAAAAAATGCCTAACACTATGAGGAACTCATTCTTTCTCAACTCCCGTGATTGAAAGGAAGTCAATACCTTACATGACCGTAATTCAACATTAATTACAGCCGAAAGAACAACAAAATTCTGAAGTACAGTAGCAATTTTTCTTATAACGTGAGAAAGGAGAGCAGGAAAGTTGGAATTTTAACTCTTCTGATATCCCAAGTAACCATACACCTAGACTGACCATCAGACAATCAATACTAATAGAACAGATTAAGCTCACAGAGTATTATTTGGTGTTAACTACAGACTAGAAAAATCATGCTAGAAGTTAGAGTGACTAGATCCTAAGCATCTACGCATCTTGCAGAAGAATTTTAGCCTGTTTGACAATGGTGCTGTTTTACTTCAGAAATAACGACAGCTCTGTTACTTAATTTGGCAGAAAATACAAGTTTCAGACTTTGTGCAATTTATCATTTAATATCTTGCTATATTTTCTTCCTTTTTCAATGCTTTTACATACCATGCTAACAGCCAGAATCCAGAGCAGTGAAAGAAAAATAAATTTAGCATTTGCAGATTTTTCAAATAATGCATTAAGTTCATTTATTGAAACTGTTTAGCACCACAGACATAACTTAATACATTCAGAAAAATTATCAGCATATTGGATCAGTGAGACACTCCAGAAATTCTGGGCTTCACTCCCTAGGACAGAGAAAAAGCTCAGTTTATTTCCCATGCAAATAGCACCATCATATGGTAAAATGGAAAGAGATCAACCTGACCAGCTCTTACCTATTCGATCAAATTTTTTGTCACACTTGGGACACTGCAGTAGTTTTTTACTACTGCTTTGAATGATGACTGGAGCTAAGCCTTCAGGAATATTTCCCACTGAATCAACCGCCTCAGAACTCTCTTCAGTATCATTCTGTTCTTTTTCACTTTGTTCTTCAGACTCTGAATCTTCACCTGACATGTCCTCTTCCTGTCCCTCTTCATCAGCATTGCATTCACTTTCACTGTCTTCATATTCGCTTCTTTCAGATGTTTCCTTGTCAGAAGTGGCTTTTTCCAGATTGCTGTCAGAGGCATCTGCACTTTCATTGTCACTGTTGTCAAATTTAGCTGGACATTTACGGTTTCTCATAGAACGTCTAGTGGTAAAGTCCGCCTTCTCAACCATCTTTAACCCATGTTTTTTTTCCAGTGAAAGGGATCTGTGGGCTTTAGCCAGATGATTTTCTAAGGACTTCTTGTAACAGAAGCTTCGACCACAAAAAGTGCACTGATGACTATTTAACAGTTTACCTGTCAGTTCACTGAATGTTTCTACTGGTGTAGGTACATCAGTTACCACATCAGTCTGTACGTTAGAAACACTTTCATTATTTAGTAACTTCACTGCATCTATGATATCTAAAAATTTTGCTGCTTCCAGCACTAACGGAATTTCATTTTTATACACAAAAAACTCAGAGGTGTAGAGAAACTCGAGCAAATGCTGAAAGACAGAATGAGTTACATGATCTAACGTGACAACATTCGTGCTTGGATTTTTGCTCAAACAGGCATGAAAATAACTACTCCCAACAGCCACTACAACTTTGTGAGCACTAAATTCTTTTCCTTCTACAATTATAAGTAAATCACAGAACGATGGATGCTTCTGTCTGTCATCATTTAAGTATTTAAGTAGATTTTTGTTATACTGCAATGAGCTTAGGAGCTTTCTTTGTTCTGATGACAATGAAAGTTCTTGGGAAGATTCAAGCTGATCTGCAGGAGCTATTTCTGCAGACTTTGAGATAATTTCTTGTGCAGACTCTACTACAAGAATCTGTTCTGAAGTATCTTTCTCATGGCCAAGATGAACTTTTTCGTTTACATTTGCAGCGAGCCGTCTCCTTTTCTTCATTGCAAAAGTGCCACTCTAAAATCAGGAGCTTCATAGGTGATTGGTAAAAAATTCTCTTGAAGACTTGGTTCTGCTCCAGACCTTGAGAAAATACAACAGTAAATTCATAATCTGCAAGAGAATTACGATAAAAGTCACTCACAGCACTTAACCATAACTTTTTTTTTTTTTAGTTAATGCTTTCTGTGCTTCACTCTTAACCTACCCTGCACACCTCGAGCATTTATTAAATGACTAAAATCTCATCACTTCCCACTCCTGACCATGGCATAATGCTACTCGGAGCAAGTGAACCGACACCTCCTACCATTAGAGCTGAAAAGGTGGCCGGGGCTGGTTTTGTTGGTCTCCGAGCCGCACACGGCCTGTGCAATCCTGCGCCACGGGCGTGCACTCCTGTTGCTGTTATTATCACACCAACGCGCATTCGCTCCCGTTTAACCCCAACACGCAAACCGACCTTTCCCCTTTTCCTGCCGGGCGCTCGGCCCCTCAGGCCGGCCCGGAGAGCCGCCCGCCAGGGCTGCCCGGGCACCGTCGCGGCCCCGGCCCCGCGCCTGTCACCGCCAAGTGTCAAACCCGCGGCCGGGCTCCCCGCCCCCTCGGCCTGGGCCGCGCGCGGGGCCTTTGTCCCTGCACCACCAGCAGGTCCGGCGAGCGGTGCCCCGCGGCATCAAGATCGGGGGCAAAGAGCACGCCCCGGACCAGCCTCCCCGGTGCTGTCGAGCGGGACATAAAATGGCCGCACCCCACCGCCAGGCCCGCCCGCGCCCGCAGCCCCGGCGGGGCGGCCTCACGCACCTGCGCGGCTCCGGGCGCTCCCCGGGCCCGCTCGGCCGATAAAGGCCGCTGCACCCCGCGCCCGCAACCGCTTCCGCTGCTTCCGGGTCCCGGTGCCGCGCGCAGCCTCGCTCCGTGCGCCAGCGTGCGCGGGGGAAGGGGCGCGGGGGGGCGCGGTGTCACTTCTGAGCATGCGCGGGCGGGGCGGGGCCGGGCCCTAGCGGGGATCAGCCGGGCAGCGGTCCTGTCGCGTCGCTGACACTTCCCGCGGCTGCTGGGTTGGTGTTGCCGAGACTTGCGGGGGGAGCGGCAGGAACCACGGCGCGGCTGCGAGGGGGCGGCCACCCGTGTCCGTGACGGCGTTTGTGAGCGCCCGTGGCCGCCGCGGGGGTGTGGGGCGGCTGCGAGACCCGTCTGTTCGGTGCGCAGCTCCGCAAAGCAGCTGCACGGCGACATTCGCTTGAAAACGCTGCGTGAAGGCAAGGAGTGCTGGGCTTACAGCGGTCCAGTGACACGTAAAGCAGAATTTCCAAGCTGCCAGTAGTTTTCCTCAATAATGTTATTTTGCGTTTGTCTTTAACTTAAGTATTTCGAAGGACTTCATCCACGTACTCGTGAAATTTCTGTGCTCCCGGGTAGCAAAACGGCAGCAGCCCCCCGGGAGCCCCGCAGCCGGGTGAACATCCGCTGGGGTGCAGTTCGGCAGCAGAACAGCAGAAATTCACTCTCCTGTCAATTATATCTTTAGCTTTCCAAAGATACCATTGCTAGTGACGATGCGACACCGAAAACGAGTTGTTTTCCTGGGAGCTTTAAAGTGTTAATGCAGGATTCAACTTTATTCCGCGACATGTGTTCTGTATTTATGAGTAGGATTTGTAAATTGCCACTGGTTGTCACTTTGCATAATAAACAGTGTGACTTCCAGGTGTTGCATTTTTCAATAAAAATATTAAAAATTCTCAAAACGTTTTTAGCTACTGGTTGTGGCTATACTGTCTGTACTCACAGCCCTCTTCTGCATTTGAAGCCTACAATTATGTAACTTCATTTTTTTCTCAGTACATTAAAATAAAACTTTATTTTAATATTCAATAATTTCAAATAATATTTTAAATAGTATTCAATCTTTCATTCAGTAATTACTTCAGAGGGAAATGATGGCATCAATAAGTAGTAATAGGGCAATTAATATTACTCTATTTTTCTTGCACTGAAAGCTTATCTTTGGGGCATCCACTCTTTTAGGAGATTTGTGCTTGGCCAGCTTTCATTTCTATAGAACCGTAATTAAGCTGTACATAAACTATAAAAATAAGTTTATCTTTTGTATGGAAAAAGGGAGTTTTGAGAGCAACACACTGTAAGGTTTAAACTGAGACTTACATTTCACTTTAATCTGAATAGGAAGTTTATAAAAATATCATTCAGTCAGGATACCTGGCTTCCTGGGTCTCACTGTTTCCACAGCAAGCATCTACGGGTTGGAAGTATAAAGCTAAGTTTTAATGAGTAAAGTATGCAAGGAAAAGGCAGCTGCGATGAGAACTATTTTGGTAGCGAGGGTAACCAAGGTAGGAAACCATTCTGAGGAACAGACCTGAGACTTGCTTAGTTGTCACTGTACTGTACTGGGATTCAGGTGTTTTAGTTTATAACTACTAGATTGCTACAGACCAGAATTTTCCATACCTGTTCCCTGGCATGGAAAAAGTCATGCAGATATTCAACATAACTGATTATTTTTTTTTTCTGAGGTTTTATATTTCTGCATATACTTGACAGATGCTTCAGATACAGGAAGTTGAGTTGCTAGTAGAAGCCTTTTATTCTCACTTAAAAACAAATGTGGTGCCTGTCTGTAGGTGTAAATAAGTGAAGAAGTTTGGCCAAACAAAAATATTCTGGGCATAATTACTTTCATCAGTGGAACTCAAAGATGGCATCCAGTCTCCTTGCAAAGAAAGTAGAAATTGCACCTCTGCATCACAGGATGGACTTCAGCCCAGTCATAATTTTCTTCCCATTGCACTTTAAGAAGTAAATTCAATGTCTTTGACAGTGGCCTTAATTTCCTCTGTGCGTGTGTGTTTTCTTTCCTCTCTCTAGAATACTGCCTGATCTTTTATTTTTTTGTTGCTGACATTTACTCTGTGTTGAGTACTATATGGTTTCTTGTCAGTCTACAAAACATCTACATCTGTCCTAACTGCTAAAGTCTACAAGTTCAGCAGGCATTTGGGCTTACAGCAGGCCTAGGTAACACCTTTTCTCTTTTGCTGTTTCATGTAACATGAAGCATTTAATTCAGAGAAAAATTACACCATGCTAAGTGATCCATTACCATGGCTGGCATTGCTACAATAATTATGCTTTGGAAACAAAATGTCCTTGAACTCTTAGATCATTAGGGTTCTTTCAGCATTAATTCTTTTATAGTTAAAGTGGTACAGGCAAAATTTAACTTAATCCTTTTTGTTCTAATGCTTATTCATGCTGAATTTTTTTGACCATTAATAGAATATCTGTCACAGAGATAAAAAAGCTGACTTTCGTGTTAATTAGATACAGTATTAATCAAAGAATAAGCAATTGCTCACCTGTGTGAGATTGTACATAATTTGCAAATGCAGTTGTTTAGATTTGTTCAAGAAAATAGTATATTTATCAAATAAATATTCTTGAGTTGTTGGAAATGGAGAAGTAGCTCTGTGCAAGAGTGTCTGATGTTGGAGGAGGCAGTTTCATCTTGAAACACTTCTTCAGCTAAAAATCTTCACTTCCGAGATACAGTGAAACTAGAAATGGCAGATATTTGACTCAAATACAATGTAAACAATAAGCAGATAGGGAGTCATCTCCAATGTTAAGCACTTAGCTGCCAACTAAACAGAAGTAAAATTACATAAAAATAGCATGCAAGTTTTAAGACCTGGCTGAGTCATTTCAATTTATTCCCAGTATATTCTTTAACAGCTGTTCACTGTAAGTGCCCAGTTATAAACCTAGTAGCATAAACATTCACATCTCCTGCTAAACAGCCACCTTCACTTTGGCCACAACATTGATCTAAGGTAAATGTCTGCTTTTCTAGGAATTTTAGAGCTAATTTGCCATGGGTTCACAGTGTTTGACTCCGCTGAAACATGACCCACTCTGTCATTCATCCTTTTTGTATCCCAGATGTGTCAGTGATGGGTGGGACCTAGGGAGGAACCCACAGAGCCCACACTTCCTCCAGTCTGAGATTTTTATGTATTTTAAAGCCAGTCACCACATACACACAAATGTTTTAAATTAGGCTGTGAAGTGAAAGGGTTGTAAGATTGCCTAGAGACTCTGACAAGTTTTCTAGCCAGCGGTGCTGAATAAAGTCCATTGCTGGAACCATTGCCAAGAAATTCTTTCAAATAGGCCATGAAAAGACCACCCCAGTCTCTCAAAGCAGGTCTCTCTGGGGCACTAATCAACTGGAGGCTTGTCGTACTTTTATGGATTTTTGGCATGTGAATCCTGTTTATCAGGCTTTTCCTCTTGTCTCCTCTCTAAAGTGCAGCAAGTGAAATGTGTGGAAAAGGAGGTCAGATCCTTTCTTAGTGCAATAGCCTGCCTCACCCCATCGAGAAGCTTACTGCAGGGAAGGGCAGGCACTGTACCCCTGCTTGGGCTTGTTCTCCTGAGTGTGCTGTCAGCAGGTGTGGATTGAATAACAATGGTCTTGGCCATTGCCATCTTTTTCTGGGGATTAATGCAGCATGCAAGTTGCAGAAAGCTGTACAGCTACAGGCCCCACAAAGCAGATTTCTCCAGTGCAGCCCTGAGGTAAAATTAGCAGGGGCCAGGAATGAGACACTCACTGCCGTCACAACAATACAAAGTTTTGTTAGGTCTGTTGAATCTGAACTCAGTACTAGCCTTGCTCTACAGGTAGATTCATAGATGCATTGCATTGTCTTTGCATTTTGAAAAATATACCAGCTGGAGAAGTCTTTGGGTAGAGAGAAATTGTCTGTGTGCATTCCTGCCAGTGCTTGTTGTGCTGTTGTCCGTGCCTGCTCCACCTGATCTGATAGTGCTTGGCAGCCCAGGGGAAGGAGGGAGATTGAAAAAGAAGAAGAAAAATAAAAGTAACAGTGTATGAAATACCTGGTCTTCCCCTCTGCTGGTGCAAATCTCAAGCAGTGTTACAAAAAATCACTGTAAATTAAAACTGTACCCCCTGCCTGAAGCTGTGCAAAGAAGAAAGTAGGATTTACATCAGTTTTCTGTTATTTTGGCCCGTGCTGTCCACAAGAAAAAAATAAACATTTTGGAATAATACAGTACTAGTATCAAAGAGGTATTTTCCTATAAGCAAGGCAAGAATTGGGGAGAAATGTAATCTCTGTTATTAGTTCGGATGGTGTGTGTGATCATCTGAACTAAAACTAGACCGGATTTGGGCATGTGAACTCAAGAAGGCTTCATGTGCCCCAAATAATCTTTATTTTTCCAGCCACATCAACTTAATGTAAAGTATTGCCTCCCCCAATAAGCCTTGCCTTGTTTACAGCCTTAGACCATCATGACTGCAACAATATTATCAAATTCCCAGTAAAACAAGCAAAACCAGACTTTCGTGTACAAAAATAATCTTGGCTCTCAAAAGTCCTAGTGTTATAAAAATGTATAGGGTAAACAGCTTGAAAAGGTCTCTCTGTGTCTTAGATTGCTGTATTTCCATTGCACTGCATGACGAGAGCCCTGTAAATTCTGCTGGAGAGCCCTGTGTGCTGGGGCCCTATTACAATGCAACAAGAATTTCCATAATGAAGGGTAGCAGAGAGCTGATGTCACTGTCACTTTTTTCAGTCAGCCAGAAACCAATTACCCCTGGCTGACAGTCCCAATTAAATCACTGGGTAGAGGGAAATGCCAGCTATCCTCTCCTAGAGTTAGGTAATTGGGGCTTTATTACAGTCAGGCCTGGTGCTGTTTGTTGGGCCACAGGATACAAGTAAGAGCTGTTCTAGACTCTCTCTCTCTATCCTTTCCATAGGTGTTCATAATTTTTTATTCCTAAGAAAAGTAGTTGCACTTGGCATAAAAATGCTAATCTTTTAGTATATATTCTCTACTGTAATAGGAACCTGAAGATCATTCTAGCTCTTCAAGTTTGTAGAGCACATGAAGTTAAGAGTTCTTACATGAAAGGCTTCAGATGAAGGTTTTGTACTGATTTATACTTTAAATCCTAGTTCTTTTATCTGGTACTGCTGCAAGGATATAGCAAGTTTTCAGCTCAAATGACTGTGAAACTTGAGAGCATATTTGGCGTATTAGACTGATGTACTGAGGAGCTGACTAGTTCACTATATGGATTCAGCAGAGCTGAAGCAATGAGGCAGTGAGTGTGCCAAGGTCCATTCTTGTTCAGGTCAGCACTAAGTCATGGTCCCCTAAGGTCTTAAGGAATGCATTGCTTGTGATGACACAAAGAGGAGGTACTGTAGCTAGCTCACTTCAAATTATCAAGTTTAAAAGCATCTTTAATATTGTAAGCAGTCCAACTATGTCAACACAAAGTTCCACATGAGCAGTTATAGATGCCCTGCACCTGTTATCCAGCCAGACTTGTTTAGAGGATGGTGCAATGCAACCAGATTGTTTATGCCTGGACATAAACATCTTCTGTGTCTTTCCACAGTGCAGCTCTGCCACATCCAGCTCCAAAAGCCATATAGTCACACACTCACAGAACACTTACATTGCCCAGTAGAATTTGGTGCACAGGCTAAGATACAGCTATACATGTATATAGAAACATTTGTGTACAATGTGTTCAATAATTTTTAAGAGAAAAAAGCATTTGCTGTTGAAGAGATTTTCAGAAATAAAGTATAATGCTTGGAAGTTTCTGAATGGGGTAAAAAATTGGAAGGCAAATTATTTTGTTGGAAGGTTAGTGCATGAAACTGACAAATTACCAGCAGCTTTTAAACATTTGTGTCCTCAAATAATATCCTCTCTGCAATTATAAGGACAGCTAGCAGTAGTCAGATCAGCCTACCAGCTTGGTGCTTATCAAGGCTTTTCAGAGCTCTTCTCTTTCCCTTTGTGATGAACCTTCACATGGTTACAGTCGTCAGGCAATCAAAATTCATCTCTCTGCTGGAGTGGCAGGGTGCTTCAAGGTGTAGGAGGAGCTTAAAATGCTATTCTGTAGTCTGCTTAATCACTATCCATGTAATTAGTAGATGCTATTTGTTTTGAATTATAAAGTTAAGGATGTGTGTAATCTATAATACATTTCCCCCCAAAGACACTGGATTGTAAAAACTGAAGGATGTCTTAGGGTTATATGAGCATTTTTACTGTCATTGCTCATTTGTCTGAGCCCAATTTACATATTCTATGATGCATTGCTAGTTTACTTACAGTCAGGATGAAAAGCTGCAGTTACAAACTTATATACAAACTTATATATTAGTCTTCTCACTATAAGGAAAAAAGTACATAATGAAAGCATTGTATCTGTTTCTGAAGCATCGCTATAGTGTGAGAATTTCAGGACCCTCTTATTTTAGGTGACATTCATTATCTGATTTCTTAATTATATTTGAATAATAATTACAACATTTTCCCAATAAAATATTATTAAATTCTGATATCAAGAGCCAGATTACGAGTAAATTTATTATGCTTTGAGGCCACTTCTAAAAACCTGGAGCAAGACAAACTTGCTTCCAGTCAAAAAAGCAATAGTTAGAATAAGAACTGTGCAAGCACGCAGCACAGAAGAAAAATGGTAATCTAAAAACAACCAGAAAAACATAATTAATTCTGCTTTTTTTAGTGATGAAATATGCATAAACAGCTAACAAAGAAGCTCGTATAAGACATCTCTATGGGAAAGTTATTTACAAAAACATATTTGCCAAAAAAAAAAATTAAATGACAACTGAGAAAAATGGCTGCATAAATGCAATAGCAGGACAAGGTCTTCTTGTAGTCATTCCAAAGTAAGGGTAATGCTATGAAATAATCGTGTAACAATCACCTTGTACCAATTACCTTCCCAAAAGAACAAAACCAACTTGCTGCTCGGATGTCACTGGAACTAAACCCATTTCAATATATTTCAGCACAACATTGTGATCAGTTGTACATGTTTCTTTCGGTGTGGTTAGTTGTTATACCAAGATTAACATTATTTCATTTTAGAAAAAAGCGGAAGCGGAGAACCAGTTCTTAAATTTCTTTTACTAGGCAAAACTGATGGAGCACTGTAATACTTCTAGTTTGCTTCTGTGAACATACTTATTCCTGTAGGTGCTTCTGTATGGGACAAAACAACTTGCTTATACTCAAGGTATTGAAGATGCAGTTGCTGATAGCAAAATAGTATTTCTCTAAAAATGGTAACTACCTTAGAAGTGCTGGTTTATAAATTCTTGTGTCCAAATAACTCAGGGGCTTAGACTGGAAGTCTTGAGTCCCACAAAAACACTGTTTGGTGAATGTGGATGCCAAATTTCAAATCTGGGTGCCAAGAAAAGACCTCCCAGCAGCTGCCTATGCACAACAATCATATTCACCCAGGCTTTCACTGTATTGGAAGAAGTTACTATAAAAATGCCATATTTTACTTGAAGAAAAAGTTGAAAAGTCTTGATAGCCAGAAAAATAGAAAGCGCTGTATGAAATTCGGCCTTTACAAAGACCTCAGCATTCCCATACGCAAAATTGAAGATGCAGTTCAGCAACTGATTTCAGCAACAAACTACCTGGCGATTCAAGGGGTCCTCTGGACACTAGCAGAATAGAAATAAATTACAGTAGTAACATCCACTCTTTCCCCCTCTCACATCCAACATGATGCTTAGAGATCAAGTTGTGCCATCTCCATTCGGGAGACATTTTCCTTTCACTGGCATGGGAACATGGTGACATCATGTATGTCAGTCATCTTCACTGAGGTCAGTATCACTGCCAGTGAGTAAAATAGGTGTGAAATATTCTGAATCAACACAAGTTTGGAAGCCAGAATATTTCATTTTACCTGGTAAACAGTATAATGCAAACTGACAGTCTTTCAGGATTTAGTTTGGTACAAAACTGTAGCCTTTGAGAAATGCATTGGCATTAAGATGAATGCTGTCGTAACCAATACTTAGCAGGGACTTGATATTCCTTTGGGGCACTTACTGTTACCTATTGTTCCCATAATATTATCTAATACTTTAGCACAGAGGCCAAGATTTCCAAGAGGAATTTAGTACTTGCCAGGACTCACACTGAGACACTTCAGAGATGCCCACAGGGAAATTTTGCTTTGGACTTTCTGGAAGTCACATCTGTCAACTGGAAACCTGCAAATCAAAGAGCTCCAAATAGCCAGATGCTTTTCTAAATTTTGTCACACACAGTCAATACAATGACTGAATAAAGGAAAAAAAAGAATAAAGGATATTAGAGCTCAGGAAAAATTAAGCAGCTTCTCTGTTTGCCTGTTTACAAATACTACTTTTTGATGATTACTGTGTTTTTAATTTCCATTGCAAATTGTATTACCTCAAATGATTATCACTGAAAACAAATGTCTCTCACCTCACCTGTGAGCACAGTGAGGGAAAACTGGGCAAAGAATTGTTTTCCTGGCCCTCAGCCCAGTGCTCAGACTGTGAAACCAAGTAGGTTTTCAGCTTTCTCTCTGTGAAGACCAAAATTTGAACAACAGTTCCAGAAACATCTCCTCCTTCCTAGCTTCTCCGTATGACTGTAATTATGATCCTGCCTTCTCCCGAAGACAATCACAGGATTTACTGAAAGCACAGCATTTACATATACAGTGCATGTGAAAATCAAGCAACCTTGATTACTAATCCTGCCCTCCTGATTCTTGCTCCTTTTCCTCCTTCACGCTGTTGCCTGCTGGAGTTGTTGGGTCTGAAATCCTTCTGACCCCACTTAGTATTGATCATGTGAAATGATGCTGCATTCTAGTTTAAATCTTGTCCAAATACCTTTGAAACTGTTCCTTTGCCTATACAACTACTTCCTCTGAAAGAGATGGGTTTTTCAGTTTAATTCCAGTACTTACAGTTTTAGGACTTTCTGGTTTGTTCTATGAGTTCTCTCACTCTGAAAGAAAGAAAAAAATATAATTAGAGGAGGATTTGTAAGTCTGCTAACATGTCTACTCTGCTGAAGTGAAAAGCATAGAGGTAAAATAAATTTACAACCCATTTAACATTTAATATATCGGTGCTTTTGTAAAAACACTATTTGCCTCATTTTGCCAAGCACTCCCGTAACCTTGACACTCACAGGATGATTACTAGTACAGACAGAAACTTCCTGATTAGATGGTTCATTAGCAGCAAGGTACAGAATACTAATTGCAAATTTTCATCTGCATTGACAAGGCTCGACCTAGCATTCATCTGACAGTGGAATTGCTTCCCTGGTGATATCAGCTACACACAATATGGTAAAAACATGTTATTTCACAAAAATTCATCAAAGATGAGGATAAGTGAATCACACGCTATTAAGTACTGCAGGTCCCAGGGGAATCCTTTTGTACTTTACAGTCACTTTGTTTTGCCTACCTAAGTGTAAAATACTCAAGAGAGACTTCATATGAAAAAACAGCTTAAACTCCTTGACAGAAATGCAATAATTTGAACAGCATGCACCTTAACTAGTACCTGATCACGAGCAAGCACAAGGTGCTACCAAACACTGCTTAAAATTCACGTAGTTAAAAATAAAGTTGGAAGAAAAGGCTGGGTTCTGTCTCCCACCATTTCTATCATGTCCATAATTAGATATAACTGAGTGAATCAACTTGATACTTCTGTAATCTTTGGTTAAATTTTTTATTTTAGCTTAGCAGGTAGAAGTCCCTCATCACTTAGTAGAAAAATGGCTACATGAAGAAGCAAAAAAGTAGTCATAGTTCCAAAAAATGTGTAACATTTAAGGAAGCAGTAGCCTTGTCAGATCTTGCAAAATACTTTTACATTTTAAGATAAAGCCCTTCAGTTCCATAAAAACATTTATAACCTGCAAATTTGCAGAACTGGAAGCTCATGCTCTGCTGGGTCTTCTGGAAGAAAGTGTTCTGCTTTGAGGTACTACTCAGGCTGAGAAGGGAATAAAAAGAGTGTGGTGTTCAAGGTGTGGGGGAAGAGATTTGTATACCCTAATAACACTGGAAAAGCTCAAAAGAAGTAGTATTTGCAGACTAACATAAGAATTTATATATAATAATAAAATATTTATCTGTGGAAAAGCATGGGCCAAGGGAGTTTCCAGTTGTCTCTTGTAGGCAGCTAATTTATAACTGGTGGGGGAAACCAATGCGTATAGTTGTTCTTGTTGCAAGGTGCCTAATTAAAATGCAAATAGATCTATAGCAATTTTGGTAATGAGGTAAACAACTTCCTCTTACTATACAACTTCTGTACCCACAAGACTCTTTAGGCAGCCCTTCCTCACATTGGTTTGTCTGTTGGTTTGTCCATTGATAATTACCTGAAGAACTACAAACTAAAAATATATGCTATCTATGAGTTGTTTTGTAAAGAGGGTACAAGTACCATAAACAGGAATATGATCTGGTCAGGCCCATCATTCTATCTAACTCTGTTCTGAGCTTTCAATAAATACCTCAGAATGTATTTTAATACCCAAACCATAATGTCAGACCAGAGTGACTTCATGCTTTTGTGCTACATAATTTTCATAAAATGAAATTCTCCCAATGGTGCGTAGTGGCACATATCTGTGATGAAATTCAGCAAGAACTTAACAGAAGATATCAACAAGGAGTACTGCGGAATGCTAGCAAGAAAAGCCGAAGAACCTAGGGAAAAACAAGCACTGTTTTATAAGCAGAGGCTTTCTGCATTAGGTAAATAAAACTGGGTACTGAGCTAATATAGGCTGGAGCTTTTGCAGAAAATCTCCTTCTATATTGAGAGAATCACAGGATCACGTGAATAGGATGAGACCTCCAGAAGTCTCTAGGTCCAACCACCTGCTCAAAGCAGGTCCTGTTTGAGTAGGTTGCCCAGGACCCTGTCCAGCTGAGTTTTTTACATCCAAAACCTCTCTAGGCAATACTATCTTTAGCTCAGTCACTCTTCCACTCTTCCATAAAATCATCCAGCTGCTCCTGACTAATTACCAGTGTTTTAATTGCCAGTGAACAAAAAGGATTTAAGAAAAGCTTCAGGTTAGTCAGCAACAAGCATTTTGTAAGTTCACATCTTCCATTTGCAAGAGAATTTTATGGTTTATATGAATGATTTAACTGTTGTCATTTGTTTGTTTTCCTGTTTATGTTAAAACTATTGTAACATTTTACAGACTGGAAAAGAAGTACCAATTACTTAATAAAAGCCACCTATAAATGTATTTGACCTAGAAGGCTCAGGATGGCATCAATAAAAATTGCACTTTAAATTGGAGCAATATCCAGCAATCAGAAAACAATATGCCTAGCAGTGAGAGACATAAGATAGACAATTAATTAGTAGTGCTGTAATCTGAAAGTTGAAAATTTATACCAGGCAACAAAAGATGTTAGGTAACTAAGTTTGTTGGCCAGAGTTACAGTATTTTAGAAGACATGACACTGACTAGTATAGTCTAATACCACACCACACTATAGTTATTGCAAAGAAGCAATCAGAATGGAAAAGGGCAGTAAAGCAAAATGGCAACACAAACCCTTTTTCCCTGAGAAAATGGCATTGCCTCTGACTTACATGACTGAAGAATCTCAACAAAGTGAAGCTCTACTGACAAAGTATGGAAATTACATTTAGATATTCTGCTTCACTGTGTACAAATGATGTTCATGAAGTACCAGCACCACAGAACTGGTGTAGACAGTTATGTAGACACTGCTGTACACAACTTCAAGGTATTGGGGCAGTAATATATTAATTTAGTTTGCTCCCCATTAAAATCTGGGATATGAATAGCTCATGAAGAAGAAGAAACATTTGGAATAGGTATTGAGAAAAGCAGAGCTAAGTTTCAAGCATGGTAAAAAACACCAGCTCTTTTGGCTATCCTGAAAGCAATTATATTTTCATAACTTTCAAAAGACCTAGGATTTGTTCATACGCTTGCTATATTGCTCGTAATAGCCACATAGTTCCTTGGCAGATTAATTCAAATGTCAACACAGGCATTCACATATTATGGATATGTTCTCCAATTGATGACATTTCTTCATGTCTGAGGACTGACAAGTTCACTTAGAGCACAGATTTTACATATAATTGTGTAATTTTTAGAAGAACATGTATATTTAATAGATGTGACTACTTCCTTGCAGTACTTAACATATATTCCTCAGAACTGAATACATAATATTTACTTACTAAGAATCTTGTCTCTTTTAAACTATTTCACGTTTAGTGGGGTTTTTTGTTTGTTTGTGGGGTTTCGTTTGTGTTTTGGGGTTCTTCTGTTTTGCTTTGTTTGTTTTGATTTACTGGTATATTGGATCTGTAAATCTTCAGACCAAGTATATTCTAAAAATTGATTAAGCATGCTTTCTTCCTTAGTTTTAACTTTATAGATTGCTACACAGTGTTTCCCTAGTAAAGGTGAAATTAATTTAGTCTGCAGTTATAACCACCATAAGAAGACATATCAAGTTCCTGTTACTCGAGACTAACTCTACAAAAACAATTTTTAAATTGTTCAAACTTGTAAATGAAAATGTTGTTCTTCCACCTAACTTATATAGTAACAAACTTAAATAAAAATGCACTTAACGCAGGCAATCAGCTCAACTGCATAATTTAGCCCAACAGAAGAATTCCCAGACGGCAGAATAGTATTTTCATGTTCATGTTGTAATGCTTACATATTTTACTAGAGAATTTCAAACAGAAACTAAATAGACAGATGGCAAAGAGATGAAAACATCCAAACAACTATAAATGTACACATAAAACAAAGCAGATGACTAGAAGAGGAAGAGATTAAAAAGACAATCAGCCATTTGATGATATTTAATTTTATAGCTAACCAAGTACTTTCCAGTAGGAACCCAGTTCATCATAACGTTTGTAACTCATGGCACCTGACCAGGAATTCCAGCCTGGGCTGCCATCGGGGACACCAGGGCTCTCTGAGGCCACTTCAAGAGTGGCAGGTGGAGTGGAGGGTCAGGGGAGCTGGAGGCCTCTGGGTTGGGGCTCAGCCTGTGGGAGCGTGGAGGGTGGTGAGAAGCAGAGGCAATAGAGGTGTTGGAGCCAGGAAGAGCATCTGAAAAGATGCGGCACAAGGTTGTCAGTCAGTGGGTGCAATTGCACATGAACAAGGTCAGAAAGAAGGAAGAGCCTTGCAGCTGGAGAAATTTTTAAGTTATTCCATTCACTGACATGAAAGAGTAGATGTGAAGGCACTGACCCATTATAAACAACTTTCTTAAATTCATGGTGACACCAAAAGCCTGCTCCTGACTCACCTGAGGCCTTAGGCATATGCTTGTCTTTAAGTCTGTGCTTAGTTAAGTGTGCATGTGAAGTTAAATGTGTTATCAAAGGCTTCCTAAACTGTGGACTAAGATTGTACTGAACTGGGGAGGACGAAAGACAATACCAACTTTATTGAACGTTTTCTATTTTAGAGCAGTATAACATAGCAATGGCCAAGCAGATTTTTCAGGGTTGTTCCTGGGCTTGGGAATGCCTGGTCTCTGTGCTGGGGCAAGGAGACCAAGCAAGAAACACTGTGGGCCAAGGGCCAGAAAGGCTGGTAGAAGTGAAGATAGGGGATGGAGGAGATTCACTGCCAAACAGGCAGCTCATCTCTTTCTTGGTCTCAGAGCCTGAAGATGCTATGGCAATCATTGTTATGGTATAGCTTACCTATAGTAAGCATACATAATTAACAACGGCTGTGTTTATAAGGTGCTAGAAGGCCAAAGTTTGTACTGGGATGGTGGTATCTGAACTTGGCTGCTGGGTCTGTTGCTGTCTTCCTTCCCTCTCCCTTCTGCTAGCTCAGGCCAAGGCTTTAATATCTGTGAACGTTGTAATCAATGGATGAGGCATTGGGCACTGAGACAGCCTTGGGCAGAAACAGGGCATTGCCTGTGTGGTGCAGCAGCCACGGTGTTGACCTGCCATGGCACTGGAGAAGGCTCTGCCGAGCACGGGCAGGCTCATTGCACTTGCACCAGCCACAGCTGTCTAAGGCCAGCTCTGGGTAGAAAAAAATGGAGTCCATCCCCTGCCCCATCCCCTTCTCTTGTCAGTCTCCTGAATCTGTAAGTGGCTGGTTTCTCTATGAGCAGTTCAAAATTACAACACAGCCTGATGAAGCTCAGAGGACCTCTGCCAGCTGTCAATTATTATGCTTTTTAGTGATGGCAAAAGCATTTAAATCCAGTGTAAACAATAGCAACAAAAACAAAATAAAGAGAGATTGTGGAGGGGAACAAGCTAATATCTAACTACAAAAAAGATTGAGAATGGGGGTGTTTAATCTTTTTACTTCATGTGCTAATGAGGTAAGATACAGAAAAAAATGCAGTAAGCAGAAAGTGCTCATTAGCTGACTTTATGCAAGAAAGCATGAAGTGCTTATACTATGAATCGGGATGACTGTGATGTAATGGAGCTTTAGTAGAAGATAACGTGTGATAAATTTTGAGAGCTTAGCAGAGCGCTGTGCCCTGCCTGTGTGTGGTGTCAGCCAGGCAGAGAGCACCAGTCAGACACAGTTCTGCAGCAGAAAGCAGAGGCAAGACTCCAGTCCAGCTCACAGACAAATCTGCACCAGGTTTGAAAAATCACTCGGACCTGCCAAAGTAAAACCTTAACAAGAGCAACTGCCTTTTGAATCAAAGTCTGTAGGTTTGCAGTAAACAGGCTGGTGAGGGGCAGAGGCAAAGGGCACTGGATGTCTTGGATGTTAGCTCAGTTTCCAAGATGTGGAGAAAGCCATGAGGATCAGCACCAGCCCTTTGGAGAACAGACAACTCGGCAGAGGATGTCCTATCAAGATGAATATGGCTCATTCAAGAATTAACTCTCTACTCATCTTCTACCTCAGTTTTTTGCTGCTCATCCATTTAAGAAGTAAGATTTGCACTTTTTCTTATTGTTCTGACATGTCCTCTGGGTAGATGACTAGATGTGCACTACTAGCAGGAAGCTTGTGTTGTCAGAAGGCTTTAAAAATTTGATGGAGATGTCAAAAAGATTTGGTCCATGAAACTAAGTTGTATGAACTCGTTGCATGATAGCTTTCCTGATCTTCATGCTTAAACATTTTTTTTTTTTAAATGAAGAATGCATGTTTAATACTTTGCTTCCTGTATTGAAAGTACAGCAATAAAGTGTTCTGTTAGAACTATACCTATACTTTAAAGTCTGCATTTTGATACTATTTATCCAGTAAATTTAAACCTATCTGATTAAAATCTAGACTGACGTATCCTTTGCTAATGTTGCACATATTATGTATTTTAGTAGCACCCATTGCTTTATTATATAGGCATTTTAATTACAACCTCTAGACAAATCAGTTATGAAGCAACTGTGATATATTAGGTGTTCTAAATATCTCCATTATGAAGGAGTATAAAAGTCCAACTATTTTTATAGAGAAATATTCTCAGCAAACTTCCACATAAACATAAGTATGCAAAATATTCAAGTCACAATGGGTTTCCTTGGTAATTTTGTCAGACGTCTCAGAGTAAATTCAAGCCAAGGAGACTAAATGGCCTCAGCTGGTGAGGCTGATATATGTTTATGAAAAGCAGTAGCTCTTGAACATGTTTAAAATGAAGACAGGCAGGATTTGTGTCTGTCTGAGGAGCCTGTTTGATTTGTGTCTGTTGAATGTGAATCACAATAAGACAAAGCTTTGAGCAGCTGCCATTAAACAAGAAGACTTGGCATTAGCGTACAGTGTTGTGTAATCTGGGTCACCTTCTGTTGCTGCATCACTCAAATTGTTACTTGGACAGTTTACAGCCCAATATAAATTACAGACTGAAAAGCAAACAGATGCAGTTGGATCAACCAGCACTGAAGAGAAAACAAAACAAAACACACCAAAACAACAAACGCACAAAAAAACACCAAAATAAAAAAACACCCAGTAAGATACAGGAAAAATTACAGAATGTCATAGAAGCATAGTTTTATCCTAGTAGTTTTCTTCCTTGCGGATGTACTGATGTCAATAAGGGAAGCCAAAAGGTTCTTTCTAAATTAACTCATAACAGGGCGTATCCTGAAAAGAAAATATAATAGATTTTCCACTTTCAAAAAGTAAGTTTTTAAGTCTGTATACTGTAGGATGAATAGTCAGAAAGTCTCGGAGACAGAGTCTGTTTTCTAATGAAAAGAAATGGAATGGTGTTATTTGAGAAAATGTCGTTTATACATGAGGCAGGCAAATTAGAACAAAATATAAAAGCTTTGGGAAAGGGAGTTAAAAGGTAAGTGCTTATAAAATTAAACAGGTCACATTAAAAACATAATACACAAAGCATTGCTGGAATGTAAACAAGAATAAAAGGCTGAAGAATCATTTTAAAAAAAAATATATAAACACAAGTTTTGACTTTGACCTTGGGTGAGCTCTGCTCAATGCAGAATGCCAATGAGGGAAAAGTAGTTGGGTGTCATTTTGTGGCTTTTCCTTAGCACAGTTGGTTGGGATGACATTTCAGATGTGGCATGAGTTTTCTCTGGGTAATGGCCATATGACCAGTATCAGGCAAGAGGCTGTTTAGTCTGGGAAAACTCCTCAGGTGGATTTGTAGCTGTTGCAAACTGATGTGATGCAAATTGATGTACAAGGATGGAGCAGCTACAGCAGGAGCCAGAATCAGGCTCAGGACATACCTGTATTTATCAGTGCAGTGTGTTTAATGATCTTGATTAGTATTTTGTCTCAAGAAAATGTGTACACCATTTGAAACTGTTAACAGTTTCTGTTAATAACAACATCAATATGAACAGATGAAACAAAAATAGAGCAGAAGAATTGACTGCAATTACTTTCTTAAAAATTAAAGCTGAGAAAGATCAATCAGAACAGAGGTGATTGCTAACATTTATAAAGGTTATATCAACCATTATATTTTTAAAATCAATTTACTGGACTTCTCCCACAGGATCTTAATTAAAGGATTCTAATCTTATGTCCTGCTTAAAGTCTTCCTTATAATTATTTATCTTAAACAACTTTGGAAATGAACAGTATTTATAATAGAAGCCAAGGCTTCCTAAAATCATGTATGCATATTACTTTTTCTTCAGCTCACCCATTTTCTTAAGGGGAATAGAGGTATGCATACATTGTGAAGTGTCCCACACAGACAGCAGCTCTTCAGTAAGTTGCAATGAAACCGAAGCATAAGTTGCAATGAAATTAAAGCATTTTTCAGGAATGTTGCTACCTGAAAACAAAATATTCTAATATAGCATAAAATGAATATGTTGAACTGAAAAACAAGACAAAGTTGTTCAATATTATTAAAATAATTGTGTGCCCTCTTATTTGTAAAGTAGCTCATGTGTACATTGGAATATATTATGAGGTACTCTAATTCCTGTGAATCACTAAGATAATAGATGGTAAACCTTAATAAAAGTTTTCTGGCTGCACCTAAGTCTCTAAAGCTGAAGACTAAGGTATTAAAGAAAGTAGCCCTGTCACTTGTGGTTCCTTTTAAATCCCCAGGATAAGTAAAAATGATATTTTACACATATTATCACTAGTAACAACTCTTAACATCGAACTGTACAGCGACGGAGACTTCAACCTGTAAATCACAGCCTTCCTGCGAACAATACCTATTTTTAAAAATCATTTCAATTGTATAAAATGCTTTTGGAAAGACCATTTATAATTAACTTAATCTGCTGGAGCCTCAACTGCTAAGTGATGCTGTCAGGTGCAGCACCTGTACAAATAATCCTGCAAAGTTACATTTCCAAAAAGATTGTGGACTTAGTGTTCTTGGCACGAAAAAATAAGGAGCCTGTTGGAGAGCCCTTGATGCCTGCTTGTTTGTCCACTGGCCTGCCTTGGGGCTAGAGCATCCGTTAGGTTGTTCTGCTGTTTGCTGCTGTCACATCCCTGAGGTGAAGGGATGAAGACTGTGCACCCACCAAGGGGCAGGATTGTTCTGCTGGCAGGTGATGTTTATCTCATTCACATTCTGTCTTCTTGACATCGCCACAGGGATCACCACCATAGCTATGCTGCGACACAGCAAGACTATGGAAAGGTCTGGGCATGTATCATGTGTCTCTTGGGGCTGCACAAACACATATTCCACAGGTTGTTGCCTTCTCACATGGGCTTACAGGTGGAGCTATGGATCACAGTTAAAAAGAAAACTGTACCTTCTTTTCTTAATTATCCTGTGCCTCTTTCTGCATTGGAAATTTCTGTTTTTCTGACACTGGTAAATTTTATTTGGGCAAAATTAAATCAGATAAAATATATTATTCATGTTTATATTGCCAGTCATTACTTTACATACCAAAGAGTTTCTCCAACCCATAAGTGCTGAAGTCTTATATATAGGTCAGTGTATATATATATGGTAGTATATATATTTTTAACAATTCCCTAGGTGTTTTGTTTTGTTTTTTACAACCTCCAAAACATGAAGATGTCAGATTACACAGAACCAATTATTTTTGCCTGCAAATTCTCTATAAACAGAGGGAAATTGAGGCTTTGTCTAAAATTGCAATCGCATGTGTTTGTGAAGCAGTCTTCCCCATTCCATTTATGTGTAGACAGTGGTACAGTTCTGCAAATTTCTTTATGCCTTGTGCCCATGGTTATGGGTATTGTATGCAAGCCCTCAATACAAGTTGGGTTTTTATTATGTTTTGTGAACATGTTTACACAAATTACACCAAATGAACTACTTACAGCAAATTAATCTGGTGGGCATCCAGAAATGGTCAGCTCTGTATGAGGAGGGACCATGAATCATTATGTACAGTAGCAGATAGGAAGCATGTCCCGAATCCAGAGCAACATTTATAACTAAGTGCTTCCATATTATTGTCTAACAGAAATTGCCAGCATATAACTCTGGGCAGAGAGTTGCTTAAGAAACAGAAGAACAATAATTATTATTTTTTTTTCTTTGAAAAAAACAAGATTTATAGTTTTATATCTATCACTAATGCAGAATTATTTTCTTTTCCTTTTGGCAAAAATTATGTAAAAAAAAAATTTCATAAGTGTTTTTCTCCATTTTAATGACTTAATGACCTTTCAGAAGAGCGTAAAAAATGTAGTATTTGCTTCCTAAGTTTCCCCAAATGTTCATAAATTAAGAATGGAATTTAATTTGGGATTGCTCTTAATGTAAGCAAAATATCTGAGCTTTACTTGCACCCCTCTTCTACCCCTCTGACTACTGTTGGAACTATTCAATTTTTGCCCATGAACAAGACCTTTTAATTTCCTGCAACTATTCCCATTACTGACACAACTTCTAATTGCTGCTTAATTATTGTGTTAGGAATAAAGCTCTGCTTATAAAGGGATTTGTGGTTTTGCTGATACTGCTCATCCCTCATGCATACCCAGATGATGGAAGTAGCTTTCCAAAGTGTTGTTTGGATGCACATGTGATGAGTTCACAGCAGATTTGGTACTTGAGCAGATCCTCGCTAGCCTATTGCAGAGCACAGGGCCTGTCAGAGCTGCAATCAAGCTGCAGCTTTCCCTCTGTCTTACTTGTCATACCTTGTACCTACATCATATGAAAAATGAAATCTCTTTCAGATGTTTGCTATCACCTTAAGTGAGTTTAAAGCAGCAGCTTCTTGACTCAGTCGTAAGGGTGTTATGGTGTTTGGGTGTGGTGGTTTGGGTTTTTTTGTTTGTTCTTTTCATTTATATATCTTATTATGGATAACATCTCCATCTCTGGAATAAATAAAATCCTAAGAATGTAAAGTAGTAACCTTCTAATTTTTAAACAAGAAAGTAAATTCTGCAAGATGGATCCATTTGTGTTAAAGTGAAATTTCAAACATCCAAACCACACCTGTATTTGAGCCTTTCAATACAAATTCTTAAAAGGCATCCTTAAGGTGCTACACTTACCATTCCAATGGCAGAGCAAGACTACCAGGTTACAGACAACCTCTCTGCTGTGTGTTTTGTAAAATGGGAACTGTCAATACTGAGAACCTCTGGAGGTTTAACATTTCCTTATGTCCTGTATTCATCATCTGGAAATCACAATGCAAGATATCAGCATCTTTGAAACTTTACCCCTCAAATGACATTAATTTTCGCAATGCAGAATAAAACACTGAATGATGTGTTCACAGTCAAGAAGTACTTGGAATACAAGGACACTGATCAATGTTTATAAGTGGGTGTTGTTTTTGACTAATAACCTATTAGGAAAGAGTCTGATGGGAAAAAAAGGAGATTGAGCAAAAGGCTGGTTATCACTCATTCTCAACTCACTGCACAGACCTCGCATGGACTTGAAACACTGATATGTTGTGCAGCATCAGTGATAATGGACTGGAGAAACTGAGGCTGGAATGTTGTAGCACATCACACAAGTATAGGTCATAAAGCTGATGTTTTTGCATATGTAACCCTTTCAAAGGTATCTCCATCCAAAGTTTACAACTGTATCTACTTATCCACAGCATTTTTTCCCCCTTGTGCTAATTTTGATGGACCTAGAACATCTAGGGAGCCCTGTCCCAGTGCAACTTTCTGCACCTTTTCCTCTCTGCAGGAGGAAATTAAGGAAAAAAATAGCACTGTTTAGAGAATGGTCAAATCTTGATGGCAAATTAAATATGTTCCTATTGAAAATCTATATGAAGAACCAAGTATTTTGCTGTTACGTGTTGACAGGAATATGAAATGCAAGGCACAGCAGAGTAATCAATCCACAATTCAGTACTGGCTATATCCACTTTGCTGCTGTGAGAGAGGGAGGCAATTAGAAAAATGCTGAACAGGGACAGCAAAAATAAGGCATTTAGAAAGATGTGCCCTATGGGAAAGGGTCAGGGGAAGAGAAGCCTGAGGAAAGACATGATTACAGCCCTACATACACTAAAGAGAATGGCAATCAAGGAAGATGATGAGATCGGTTGCTCCTCACAGCCATTGAAAGGGCAGGCTCTGCAAAGTAATAGATTCCACATGCAGCAGGGAAGATTTAGGTGAACTTTCCCCCTTGAAGGATGATTATATCTCTATATCAGAACCCTTTAGTAAACAGGTTAGATAAATATCTGCCAGAGGTTGTCTAGACTGCTGTTTCACAGTTGGCGCTACACAAATGAAGGGCAGTCAGCACCACCTTGGCGGTGATCTGTGAAGATCTCAGGTGATGGAGCCCCAGAGATGCACAGGTCCCTCTAATCCCGAGGGCGGTGATGAGACTGAGGCTCCGTGGCTGGGCGAGTGGGTGGCTCCCTTCCCTCCTGCACCACAGCCGGGGATTATCTGCTGTTCAGAACAAACACAGCACTGAACCCAGCCCTGTTTGTTGCATTAACCACAAAATCCTTCACTAAATTTCAGTTAGAAAACAATTTACTCTCATTCTTTGAGACATCAAGTACCTACTCTTAATTTTTTGGTACCCTAGGCTTTAAATAAGCATTTTGGCTGTTGAAGGCACTCATTACAATGAGGACAGATAGTCTCCCATGCTAGAAATCATGTAGTTTGATTTTCAGATTTTGGAGTCAAATCACTTATATTTTTTTACTTGCAATTTGAGTATACTTGATAAATGGGTAGTACAATGCCAGAAAATAGAATTAATAAATGGATTATTAATAGTATAATCATCATGGTCAAAAAACCTGAAAAAAGGCAATGGAAGACTGGAACCTACTGCAACAAAACGAATATCAGGAAATTCCTAGGGAACTCTTTTAAGTGGCCTTTCTGGACATGCTATAACAAAAAAAAGTACATATATATATATCCTCCCAACTACCACTCAGGAAAAAGATACACATTAGTCCATTTTCCTTAACTCCTGACATGCAGCACATTCCCCTTAATAAATAAGTTACAGAAATAGCAGTCTAAGTGCCTTTGATTCTGCCTACAGGGCTTTGCAGCCAAAGACCTCTCCAGGGTACTTCTATTTTTTTCTTTTTTTATTTTATAATTCACATCTCAGCATTAAGAAAATCATTTAGACAATGCCTTGCCTCAGTCTCTAGGCAACTTTGATTATCCCCTTTCCTCTTTGTGGTGGCCCAAAAAGGAAAAAAGGTGCTGATATTTACATTTTCTAAGCCTTTAAACCTAATTGACTCATCTAGAGTCACAGACAGCAGGCAGCAAATAGATAAATGATGCATATTATTTTCTAGGTTGATATTGCAGATTATTTGTTGGTGTCAGAGACTGACATGTTTTGTCAGTTCTTTTCTGTTTTCTCAGGCATTTATGGTGCCATGACATGAAAACCCTCTCACACCAACAAATAGTAAAAAGAACACCAACCCAACCCAGATAAACCTTTTCCAATGAGATTCTTACGTTAACTATATATTGATTATATTTCATTCACCCATAAAATGGGTCAACAGAAAATTGCTTCTGTCTTTTGACAAACACTCCAATTGACAGGGCTTCTCTGCGGTAGCCTGACACGCGGTGACACACACCACGCAGCTGCCACAGGAACTCCAAAGGGCTCCTCTGGGCTGAGCAAAACACACTCCTCCCTGGGCATCAACAAAGCAAGGCTGCACTTGCTGCTGCAGCTTCAGGGTTAGGGCAGCTTCTGCCTGCCTGAAATCTACTCAGCAGGGACAGAAATCAAAATATTTCTAGGGCTAACTACTTCTGTGGGTAGAAAAGGGGCATGGGCTGCTAATCAGTTGCATACAGTGTCCCTGCTCCGGCAGTTGAGGATCAGAGGCAGTGCCCAGGCAGGACACTTGCCTGGTGCATCCTTCTGTGCTGGGAGGTGCTGGGCTTGAATAATTGTGGCCTGGGTGGATGCTCTGGGGAGAAGCCGCTTGCTTTTTTTCACTGCTCTTTCTTGCCTGCCCAAAGCTGAACATACTGGAATCCTGTTCCCTTAACCTTTCCTTGAATAATGAGACAGACAAAGCATCTTTGATTGCATTAGTCAGGGAGTCTACAGGCAGGATGCATTCCTTCAAAGTGCCCTCAATCTCAGTGACTGAGGTCAAAATTGTGGATGAACAAACCTGCACAGTCCAACCTAAGGACTCAGCCAGGGACACAATGGCCTGACCTTTCCTTTGCTGACAGTTTCTGAGAGGTACCGCTATGTTCCCGTACTGTGGGACTACCGAAGGCTGGCTGCCCTCTGAAGCAGTTAAGCCCAGGGCTGCTGTAATTCCCATTCAGCCTGGGGACTACAGGAGTAGCTGAAGGGCAGCATACAAGAAATTGGTCACACTCTTCCCTTGACAGTTCCTGTTCTCCCTCATTGGGGTCTCTAGCAGGGATAGTACAGAGCACTTCGTTTGTTCTTTGTTCGGCAAGGAGAGTCCTAGCTCTGAATTTGACTGAGACACATTTCTTCTTTTCTTTGAATACGAGCTAGAGGACTTTGTGCAATTTGACAGGAGGCCAAAGCAAGGACTTAGAGAGATAGACAGTCGTCAGTCTGCAAGGATCCAAACAGCCACAATTTAAGTAACCCGTACTGACAGATTACTCAAAACAGGGAATCCAAAACTCTCACTGTAATAATCTATCCTTGAAAAGACATCTGGATAAAGCAGTACCTTCAGGTGTGTTTTGCTGGGCTTTGTGGCAATTCGTAGGTACTTAAAAAGCAGCTGTGGCACTGCCCCCGCTATCGCTAAGCATCCATGAATCTGAACGTAGTCAAGTGTCCACACAGCTGAAAGTAGAGATCAGGCTCTGTTATCAGCAAAAAGTATGCAGTATAACTCACCAACATCCTAACAGCTGAAAACGGAACCCTTGGGAGAATGTCTCATCTCATATACATCACTTTGCTGCTGCCTGTAAACCAGCTACCTCTGGTGCAGAGATGGTGTGGTTACGCTAGTGCCATGCTGAATCCAAGCTCATGCTGAGAGGCAGAGCATGTTATGTCGGGCACCGAGTTGTGCTAATGCAGCTAAATGGCACCTGGATCTGAGCTGGATCAGAGCGTGCAAAAAGTTGTGTCTGCACCCTCCTACCTATACCTTGTTATTCATACAGGCACCTTTCCCAGGTGTGTCTCTCAAATGCAAGCAGGCAATGCTAAATATATCACATCAATCTGCTCGTGATCCTGTTTGGTTGGGTAGAAGAGTAACTGGAGCTGAGAATTACATATACAATTATGGAAATGTTTATTGTGGGCCACATGAAATGCCATTCAATTGCAATGGCCAAGATATAAAGCCTATGTGCCACATGATATGTAGTTCATCTTTGGGTCTGCTGACTCCAAGACCTGCGAGAAGGGCCAAACTACTGCTGAGGTCTGATACAACATAAAGAAGTTCTGACTGTACCTGTTCTTCTTCCCCAGAAGCCTCTTACATTCCTTTGATAGCCTCAAGGATAAAGTACAGAGTTAGAAGTTACCAGTCTTATAAGATAAGCAAACAGAAGCTGCATAACAAAAGCAACAGACAATGACAATCAGAGAAGCCAGAGGATGACACTGATAAATCGAAGATTACATCAGAGCTATTAAACAGGAGGAAGATGTATAGAGCCCTTGTAGGCTTTCTGTCCCCGTTCAATCTAAAAAGTAGGAGTTAAAAGAATGTTGAAAGTAAAGATTCACTTTGATTCCTACCTTAAAGCATAGGAAAAAATGAAAAATGTGTTTGTGGGAGTGATAATCCAAGTCTCTTTGATCACCATCTGTATACATATTTGGAGCAGTATATATCATGACAACAGAATGCAAATAGGTGCTGCTACAATGCAGCTGCAAAAAGAAGATACCTGGCCAACATTTTGTAGGACCAATTCAGACTTCCTAGCTGAACCCATCCCTTCTCTCACATTAAACACAGCTGACATTTGTAATTCTTTATTCTCTGCTAATGGTACTGAACATTTTGCAAGCCTCAGTCCCTGTAAAAATGTCCTCTGCTTGATATAACAAAAGCTATCCATTCTCTTCTCTCTTGAGTATGTCTTAAATGTCTGATTCAATTTAGTCTAACATCTACCCATTTTGGAGCTCAAGGAAAAGTGTAAGCGTAAGGTGACTAAAGCCAATTGCTGTTCTCACATTCAAAAGAACTCTGGATTTCCTGAAGAGCAGGCAGACAACCCAGAACTTCCCCAACTGTCCGTGATAGTAAAGTGACAAAACTGAATGGTGTTTGGAGCAAAACCTTCCTGGGATTAAACAAAAGGAGGAAGTATTTGCACTGAACACCTCTGAAGAATCTGGATAAAAATCTTTCCAGCAAACAGATTGACTTCATGATCTTACAAGTGATAGAAAGAAGGAAGAAGATGCAGTTCTGCACACACAGTAGAACAAAATCAGACCTACATCTACGACATCACTTTTACTAAAGCCTAAAAGCCACAGATATCTTTCAGATGCTGCACTTGGGAAAATGCCTGCCAGTTCATAGATTCATATGAGCACTTTCTGTTTCCTCAGATCTCTGTAAGTTCTCACTGCACAATGACCAGGGAAAATAGTTTACAGTGGACCTGCTACATCCCCACCCAGCCTTCATCCCTGAGCTGACAATGGTCTTGCTGCAGTAAGATAGACTTAAGCTGTAGGTATTTCTGATATTCCACTAGTAGCATTCAGCAGAGTTGATTTCAGTTTTATTTATTCTGGTTTAACTTTGTAAATCCACTGGTTTCAGTGAAGATGTTGCTGTACTATGTCCAGTCAGGACCAGCATGGCTTTGTAGCCAGGAAATTTATGGTTGTAATCAAGAGTAGTTTCTTTTCAAGTAGATGGATAATGATGCCTTTTGATATACTTGAGATGCATCAGAAGTAGGACTACATTCTTTAATTTTAATTAAAGAATTTGATTGGCTGGCAACAACAATTTCTGCTCATTATATCTCATCTCTTAAATTGAACTGTTAGGGCACTGCATTATTCATTGCCATTAAAAGCAAATAGAGACTTATTACACAAAACCCCCTGTAAAGTGTAACAGATAAACAGTGATCAGAAAGTGTTTGTATCCTGAACTGCTTCATTTCTTCTTTTGGCTAGTATAGAAACATGTTGTTCTAGAGGAAACACACATGACGACTTGACAACACTATTTAGTTGTGCTTCAGTTTCAGATGTGCTGTGTCAACCTTTCTACAGACAGGGGAACCCTTTCCTTACTTCCGTTAACATAACTGCAAACATCCAGACAGCTGAGACACTGGTTTTCATGACATCTTTTAACCCTGCCCATCTTTTATGTTGTGGCTCTGAAACAGCCTGAAGAATTCTGGGTCTTCATGGGTGACTGCCTCTTTTCTACAATCACTAATGAGCACCAACACTTCCATTAACCACAGGCATGTGGTTAGGCATGCTTACGGTAAGCCTAGCTTCCCAAAAAGAAGGGATTTTTGTGAAATTATTGTGGAAAGTTCTGAGAAGTGGACATAACACAGGTAATGGATGCTGAGCCTTCTGCTCTAGTTGATGCAGTTTTGAGCAAGTGGGTTGGACTAGGTGATCTCTAGGAGTCCCTTCCAGCCCCACCTGTTCCACGATTCTGTTGTGTTCAGTTTAGCTGTTCAGTGTAGTGCCAGTAAAGCAGTCATTTCACGGAGTATATCAGAAGTGCTGTTCAACCAATTGTGAAACATTTATTACCATTCAGCAATAAAAAGTACAATTAGAGTTTGTGGGAAGCTGGTTAGTAATAGAGAAAAATCGTGAAGTGGAAGGTATGGGGAAAAAGACTGCAAAGTATATTTCAGATTTCATTTGGGGAAAAAAAAAAAAAAAAAAAGGACAGAAAAATCCATTACTAGCTTCATAAAAAAAATCTAAAGTCTCCACTGTGTTATCGCCGCAGTGCACACTTGGTGACTTTCTCTTCAGGACTCCCTGCAGAGAAGTAGGAATGTGAACATGCTCCTGAGTAAGACCCCATGCTCAGAAATGTATCCTGACATCAAGCCTGAAAACAGTTTTAACACGGGGGAAACTCCTGCATTCAGAACAGAGCTTGAATGGTATAAATTCAGCTGACACAAGAACATCTGCAAAACCTGCCTTTAAAAAAATTCCACTGTTTTTAAGACCTTGACCTCGATTAGAGGTCCAGTGATTCAGCCTTTCATACTGCAGTCAAGCCCTAGTCCAGCTATTACATGCCTCATTTCTGTTAATCTTCTCTAATTAGTTCTGCTTTCCAAGTGAAGTCTTGGAATCTAACATTTTTCTGTGCTAATAGTGAGGGCTTTGCTTTCATGTTCAAGGTCACTCCAGCATTTCAACTCGTAAAACTCATTTGTCCTCCCAGCACTTCCACTTGTACATTAAGTTTAAGTTTAGACTCTCTCAAAGACTTTTGCTGGCTTTAAAGGTATGGTTAAAAGTGTGAACATGCCACAAGTCAGCAGAGTCAAGTGAGTGTGGAGGAACAGGCTTCTTTTGGATTCATTCTCTTCCTTGAAAATGTGCAGAGAAATTTTTTTGCCATAACAATACTTTCAACCTTTTCCTCATAAGATGTGTTGCATGTTTTACAAAACATAAGCAGATTGGACTTCATAGAGTGCAAAGTGTGCAAGTAGGCAGCATCTCAATTTTACAGGTGAGAATGCTGAGCTGGAAAAGGGTGAGGTAAATATCTTCTTGCAGTGCGAGAGCCATGGAAACCCCCATTCAAACCACAAAATTTTGATCTTATGTTTCTCACTTCATATGTTATACAAACACATAAAGATAGATAGATATATACATACATATATATATAGGGAGAAGGGGATACACACAGTTTTCCAGATTTTTGGTGAGCCTGAGCTATCTACAATATGGCAAGTTTTGTGGTGTTTTTGTTTGTTTGTTTTTGTTGGGTTTTTTTGTTTGTTTGTTTGTTTTTGTTGGTTTTTGTTTGTTTGTTTGTTTAGATAAAACAATTTATTCATTCTTACAATAAATGTAGACAACCATTGTATCTGTGATTTTCATTGTTAACTGTAAGGAATTTCTTTCTATAACACTACTTTTGATTACTTTTAGCCTTCTTTATGAAGCAATCAATACACTCTTTGTAGTCCCTAACTTGCTATCCTATAGACTTCCCTTTGCAAGGGTTGGCAGGATTGAGTGAATATAGAGGCTCCTGATGGCTGAGGTGTGAACTGTAATGGGAGGAGGCATCTGAGCCCCAGGCAAGAAACACACTCTTCTCCAGCTCTTCTCCAATTCAAAACGGCAGGCTATTTTCAGGTTAACAAAACTTGGCTGGGCAAGGGGGAAAAGTCAGCCTTCAGCAATGTATAACTTAGGTTACAGCCAGTTTAAACAGCTTACTTAGAGCATTGCTGCTGCAGCTATGGATAAAATTTGCAGTTTGTCTTTAAAAAAGTCACTCAAATTTGATGCTTTAGGATTTAACACTCTCATGAATTGCAAATAGATGTAATACAAGAATAGGATTATGATACAATAGCAAGCATTTGTATGGTTCTTTTAAGTTATTTCATAGACAACAAGTAAGAAAATCTGTTAACTATTCAACCTACTTGCTTAAAATAAGTGATAACAAATATGTAAATGCAGTATTTAAAAAAATACTTAGCATTTTCACTTTCAAAAAGTTCACTCCTGGTTATTCTGTCTGAAAATACTACCTATGAGGTATTTTGAGGAGTTTATGATATACTCTTTTCAGTGGGATTTATAAAGTCATTTAGGAGTCACTAACATTGGAGGTTTTATTTTTCAATAATTGCAATGATATTGACTAATGTCCACCTAAACTCTCTAATTTGTGGTTATCCTGATGTTCAGAAACAGCAAGAAAACACTTAATTCTCACTAACTCTAAGACTGAGGAGGAAAGCACAGCACACATGTACAAAGAGCAAATTCAGACTCACTGGAAGACAAGTGCTTAATATTAAATCCTGGAAACTGCTCTAAAGCTTTGATGCTAGAGTATAGCCCCATATGAGCTGTACATCTGTCCCTCATTCATCCTTCTGAGGTCTCCTTTTCAAGGATGTTCCAGAAAAACAAATGGTACAGTGCAGGACTGTGTATGGGAGCGGGACACTCAGCACCTTGCAGTGCTGAGCTCTAAATGCAATTAGATCACGCTCTAGGCTGTTGCTGCAATCACAGTGTGCTGTAAACAGAGGATGTGGCTCATGGCCCCCAAGAAAGCATCTTAGAATTGTATTAAAACAGAAAACACTCCACTTTCCTGTAGGTGGGCAATGGAATATCTTTTCATGCTCAGCTATACTGCTTCAAAATAGAAAAAACCCAAACTTTTGAATCCCTGTTCTTCAACTTTCTCAGAAGTGTTGTTACAAAATAATCTGTCAGAAGCTTAAATCAGAATAGTGCCTTACTGATAGGTTATTAGGGACTGGAATATGGTCTAGAAGATAATGTGGGACAAGACTGTGGGAAAGGCATCCTTGCAAATTACTTTTTAAAATCCTCTTTTATAATAGCTCTAAGTTGTCACCCAGACATGTTCAGAGTGCAGTAACTTAAATATCTCCACTTCATTCTCTCTCTCTTGCTCAGTGCAGGGTGACAATGGTTTTATCAGTGAAGTATTTTCTGTAAGGAGCACTCTGAGTACTGACAGCCCTTTTCGCTGTCCCTCCTTCACACTATCACCCCTCTATATTTGCCTTGACACCATCTTCACATTGTCTTGACATTGTTCTGACAGTTAAGAAAACTCAATCACTGTAGCAAACAGCCATGACAATGTGGAGAAGAAAAAGGAAAAGCGTTATGAAAATTGCTTAAGGAACTGTGAAAAATTACAGACTAGTGACAAACAGATCTTGCTTTTTGAAAATCATATTCCCAGAGAGTTTTTAATAAAAACTGCTTTATATAAACTTCAGCTGAGGCTGGCAAAAGCCATCTCAAAGGCATCAGTTGACAGTTATAGATTCTGGACCTGAAATTCAGATGTTTTAAAGTGACAAGCCCTCTTATTGCTGTGAGTTCAGGTCCTTTACGAGGGCTAATTCAGCACACCTCCTGGGGAGCAGGGCATACTGGATCCCTGTGAAATGCTGACTCCAGGAACACTCCAACTACACTTTCTCCTAAGCATGCTGTTCAAACTGGGATCCCTCTTGGGGGCAGACACGGAAGAAAGGTGGCAGAGGAGAAAGAATATCACTACAGGTTAGCTGACACATTACTTCTCTTTGCTAATAATGAATCAGAACTTAGTTTTCTTGGTTCATGACAAAAGAGAATAGCCTAGAAAGAGAGCATCATCCCCTAGCAATCAGTCTAACAAATGCTGATTATTGTGGTAAGTGGAGTAAGTTTAGTAATAGTTAAGTGTTCCTCTAGCTGGGGTAAATTTCCAAGCAACTTCTTAACTGTTTTGAGATAGAAGAGACACAATGAAGTGCTTAAAGACCATGCATGTACTTGACAAGTTAAGCTTTGTAATGTGACTATTTGATAAAACTACTACTGATTTGACTAGGAATACTGATCATCAGGAACCATCTGGGTTTGTGGGGATTTTTTTGTTTGTTTTTTGTTTGTTTGTTCTTCCAGAAAAGAAGAACATATATACAGGTTGGGTACTAATCCAAATTCTTGGTACTTACAAGAGTACATTTCTAATACAAAAGCCACTTTAAAAACTACTTTACATTATGTTTGCATGCATACAATCCACATCTTACCTGAAGAGCGTAACGGAAGTGCATTCATTGCAAAGCAGAAAGGAACTCATCAGCAGGGCAGATTGTGTTGCTCTGTAGGTGATGTGTAGCATTCAATGCAGATTCAAGAAGCGCTGGTTCTCCAGAAGGAGCATGGTTATCCCTCTCTTGATCCATTACTGCAGCTGGCTTTCATCTCCCTAAGTAAATTAGGGAGGGAAGACAGTCTGAAGCTTGTTCCAGTTGCTGCAGAGCCCCAGGCCTTTCTCAGAGACACCAGAGCCAAGCACTTAATCACCCCTCATAGAACACAGGCTCTTCACCAGCATCCCCCAAACTGTAGGGCAAGCCTAGCAACAGACACCCAAATGGTACAGACTGTGGCTCCAGATCTATAAAAAACCTTAGTCATGCCCTGTCCACCCTTATTAGCTCCCTAAGGAGCCAAGGAGGAGCAAGGAGCTGGAGGTACTAATTTGTAATCTGCTGATAGACCTGCATGGGGCTCTGCAGATCCACCCCACCAGGAATATGACTCACATTTCTGGGGAACTAAACTTTCTGCTTTCTCAGATGTAATCCATGAAGGTACTGCATGGAAAATACAGTAATTTCTGCATGTATTTCTATCATGTATATTTAAGATTGCAGGGTAAAGAAAATATTAGTAAAAGCTGCTTGCAACACCAGAACTTACAGAAATAATCCTCTCTCCATCAACAAATGCAATTTGTTGATGACAAGAATAAATCAACATATCTAATAATGAACACATAATGCTACGAGTAAACCGAGCATGCCCGTACATGAACTGATGCTCATTTAGTTAATTTTGTGGCTAATTTCATAAGTTCAATAGTTATGACTAAAGCACAGGTAAGACAAAAACAGAACAGAGGCAAAATTAGCCTAAAGAACTATTAGCAGAAACAATATGCTTTCAGTTACCCAGAGAGAAAATTAAGCTTTAAATACATGTGCCTGAAATTGCTTGATGAAGCATGGCCTGGATCCAGTTAAGAAAAATGGCACAAAGGAGAGGGCTCCACATAAATGCAACCACTTTTGAACTATAGACTGTAATCCATAGCCTAAATGCTATGATAGATGATCATACTGCAACGGCCCTGACAAGCTGAATGACAAACATTTTGGCACTTCTTTCCTACACTGTTATGTTTACAAGCTCCCTTGATTATTAATGGATAATATTTGTTACCATAGGCTACCATGGTCAAATCAATACCAAAGCACCTTGAAAAGACACCACAGTAAATTAAGTAAATTAAGTAAAATATTTTGTTCCTTTTAATTGAGACACTGTTTGAGGAGTACGGTAATGGCACCTTGTTCTGTTCAAGGCTATCTATAATTAATAACCCAAACGATCAAAGGAAATGTGATGCTAAGAGAAAACAGCTTTTGAGAATCCCCAGGTATTAAGTACTGAGAATTACTTCCCATTCTGTTCTGCAGTCTCTCAGCACAGTATGTTTTATGATGCCCTTTGGGATCATAAAGCAAGCCCTGTCACAGAGTGCTTTGCAAAAAATGCCCCCAGCAAGATAGTCGCTAGATATTTATCATGTATTTGTTATTGTCATCAAATCTTACTTAATTTTTCCCTGGCCAGACTTATATTATTACACAGATTTCATTTATTTATATAGCATAATTTAATAAAAAGCAGGGTCTGAATGCTGCCCTATAATATACTCTGTACTGGTAAGTCTGGACTGATATCACTGTGAGAAAGATTTTTTTTTCCTCCCAAAATAGAATATTCTTTCTTTTTTTTTTTTCATAATTTTATGGCATCAAAGTTTTTTAAGATAGAGCAAGCTTCTCGACGTCAAGCTGTGGAGGCTTTAGTTTTCTCCTCCTGCTTGCTAATCTTATCTTCCCCTCTTGAGCCACTAGCGAAGTGGATGCCAAGATCCCCACCACCATCTTGAGCTCTCCATGTGTCTTAAGAGCAGATTTGTGTGACAAAAAGCTTCGCTACCAGTGCAACAGGCATTGATAAAGCTTATCTCCAGGGGAAGAGCAGACCAGAGCAGCTTTATTGTCCTCTGGGTCATTTCAACACAGCTCTGGAGGCAGCTGTATCACCCTGGGGAGCTGGTGCCACAGGTGACCTTGTGTCCTGGGGCTACAGCTGCTGCAGGCTCACTTACCAGCCACACAAAGTTGCTGTAACTTCCCATTGGTGCCCTGTAAATCCAAGCCTGCTTTGGGTCAGGCCTCACAGGAAGAAAAAGGAGAATGTGTGGAAAAAATAATCTAAGGCAGATAAGAGAGAACTGGAAAAATAAGGAGTCAGATCTGCCTCTTTTGTGAAATAAGCAGAGGAAAAAAAGGAGAATTTTGTATTAAAAATACAAAGCCTCCAAAAATGTCATCACTACACTGATTGCTACTGGATAGTATTTATTTATTAATGGTTTTAAATTTTGGATAATTTTACTGGCAAAAGTCCTACTGCTCTAATTTCAATGAAGATTTGCTGGATACCTCCTAATTTCTAGCAGATATTTAACGCCCTAGTGGCAGGTGGGTTTATTCTAAAGCACACCACCACATTGGGCGTATAGAAACAATTTGGCTTTTAGTGATATTCCTCTAATATGAGAGGCTTATTAATTAGTGTGTTCCCCAAGGAAGGTTCCTGGACACACCCAGACACTGGTGAATATTTTGGTTTTGCTCTTCTTCCACAATGAAGCATCGTACAAAGATTTCAAGAGAAAGGCATCCCTGTTATACAGTGGCTTTTCAATACCTGCTCTTGCTCTTCCTTTAGGTCAGTCCCTCCTCCTTAAAGGATGCACACCCACTGGCTCCTGATACTTTGAGTCAGAACAGAGACTTTAGCGTTACAGAGGTATAAGCTGCATTTGAAACAGCTTTGGCTATGGCTATACTGCTAAATGATCTGGCGCTTCTGCAGATCATGTATCACATTACTGAATTAGTATTTGTTAAAAGTTTCAAAAAATCAGGCATAAAAAGGGGTTTGGGAATAAATTAATGTCCAAAGATGTGGTAGGTTGTTTTTTTTTTTGGTGGTGGTATTTTTTGTCGTTGTTGTTTTTGTTTGTTTGCTTGCTTTTCCTGTTATTGTTATGTAGGAAGAAAGGAAGGAAAATTGTCACCTCAGTAGAACATCTGGACTACTGTGACACAGACTGCCTTGAACACTCTGAGAAAGTCATCAAGTGACTCAGCCAACCAGACAAGTGCTACAACATAGAAATATGCCGGGGCTGATGAAAGCAAGAGATGAGAGCAAGAGTTCTACCAGCCCTGTCTGTCCTGGCAGTGTCACGAGCTCAGTGCATTTTGCCGTGAGCAGCACTACACAGACTGGTCATTGTGTTCTGCTGCAAAGTGTAAGGCAGCCAAATCAGCAGTATAAATAGCCACGTGATAGAGCCAGCTCCTTACCTGAACAGAACAGTAAATGTCAAGCTAAGGGCTTGCTTTGTAGATACCAGTAGGGTAAGAATTCAGACTTTCCTAGCAACCTCCAAAAATTCTTGACTATCTCTCACAGAAATCGTTTCTGTTGTCCTGCAAAACCACTTCAGTGCAAGTTTTCATATGATAGAAAAGACATGACCTGCAGCTGCCATTCTCTTGGCTTTTATTTGACTTCCATTCTTTCACTTGATTATACTGTATTGCTGTCAGGTGCAATCAAATTCTGGGATGTCATCAAGTGAGGGCTTGGCCAGTCCTCTCTAGGACTGTAGTATGGACAAGGAGAGAGTTGTGGCTCTCAGGGAAAGGTGAAGCTGGTGGAACAACATCTCTGTAGGTTATATAGTGTGTTGGGGTGGCCATAGAGTTTTGACATTAATCAGCAAATAGTTTGTGAAATCAGGGGAGAGGAAACCATGATGGTCTGTGGACTAAAACTAGTAATTTCATATCATGTAGCTTGGAATCTTATTAGGATCTGCTTCTGAGCTTATTCTGGAAATAAAATGTTGGAAAATCATACAACAAATCCTCTGTTCCAAGTCAGTAGATTTTTTAGGATGCTACAATACAGACTTTGCAGGTCAGGAAAGCTGCTGCAGACATTGTGTCAGAGCCATGACCACCTCAGAGCTTCACTGTTACATGACACAAGCCTTCGAAAGACTAGCCTTCTGTGAAAGTTCATGTGATAGCATCCTTCTATTGGGCCTGTAACTGATTTTTAGCTGGATGAGGTCAGCGAAGGCAACTTGTGCAGATGATCACATCATTGTTCTTCACCAGTCTCAGCACTATGACCCTGGCCCTGTTGGTAGCAGCTCTCAGCACAGGAGTCAGGAGGAGAGCAGACAACACCTCTGGTTGCACCATTTCCCCCATTAGACCCCAGTCTGTCCCAAAATACAGGAGCTGTGACATTTCCTAAGCAGTCTCTAAAGCCCAATTGGTAATTAGCTCATGCAGAGCTAATTGTAGGTGGTTTCTGTTGAGAAGAATTTAGTAAATAACAAGAAGGGCTGGAATGTGAACTCCTCTACAAAGTTCATGCTGGAAAAGAAAGACTTTGCTTTCTCTGTACTCACTGTGCATCATAGCCATACTGAAGCTTTCTTCTGATTCCTGAGGCATCCAAATGACAGTGCACTGTATTTCCAGCAATGTAATGCTGATCTGCCACAGGGTCAGTTACTTTTTTAGAGTCTGGGGAGACAAGAGAAGCAGCATTATGATTTTTATGTGAGAGTACTGTTACATAGTATGTAAATTAAATTATGTGAGAAAAGGACTACGCATTCAGCAAGCCTGGAGGGCCAGCGTGCACTCCAGTAGCTATGGATGTCAGTGTGATACTGGTCTTAAGTTGGAGCTGATCATGCTGTTCTGCTGCATTTTGTTGGCTTCAGCAACATTTAGTTCTTGGCTGTGTTACTGAAAACCTACTGGAGGCATTTTCAACATCTGCACACAGCAGTACACAGCTTCGCACCCAGAGACTTTAAAACATTCATTTCTTCACAGACTTCAAAGCAGAGCATAGTAAGCCAGCTGGGAAAAGGAATAGATCTATAAAAACCAGTCTGTGTTTTGTCATGGTTTTTACCCCTGTTTTAGTATGTTAAAACCCATCATTTTCTGAATGTGCATTTTGTTGCTAGAGGTTTGGCTGTGCAGAGGGGATATGGTGCACCTGATATAATATGCCTTGATGGGATCTTCTTATTATTTATCCTAATGCTATAAAACCAAGTGCTTTTGGAGGCTATGTTGAATTGAGAGTCATCAAAACCTGGCTGTGAATCTGTGTGATGCACCTGACAATAATGTTTCCCATATGATTTACTAGCATAGTAAATATTATCAGTATGCACGTACATATTTTCTTGAAGCCAAAATTTAAGCATGATTTACAGAGGAAAAATCTTAGTTTCTGAAATCTGTGACAAGCAAAGCAGAGGTGAAAAGATCTCTCACCAGTAGATAAATTTGTACTCCATGTTACAGGTTGATCTGATGCATTACTAGCAATTAGAGTTTAAGCTTATCCAATTTTGACTCACAGAAAGAAAGCACGCCTGGGTCAGTGTTACAGATATTTGAGACTATGCTTTAAACTCACAGCATCTTTACATGCTACTGTATGTCAGAATCACTGCTGTATACTGTTTTTATATTAAGAAAAGGAGAAATGAAGTGGAGGGCAGAACCTTTAATGGAGACTGAAGAGGATGCCTCCTAATGGCTTTCAAAAGCAAACACCACATGCACACAGAATTTGGACCTGAAGTCAATTTTGTACTCAATTTTTAGCCCCTCTACCCCAGGCTCAGTAGATCAAAGATTCATCAGCAGTTGGTGGCATTTCTGACTGCTTTTTTTTCTTGTGTTAGTAGCTGGGTGCAGTGATAGCACAGCTGCTTCCATGTTGTAACCCAAATGAAATCTCAGTGCTGCAAGTCAGCAGTAGCTGGTCTGTGTGAGAGGCAGCGTCCCCCAGCTCAGCCACAGCCCCAGCAAATTGCTGAGGCTGATTCAGTGGGAGCCAGGAGCTCAGTGGGAGCCCCTGTCTTACACAAACCTGAAGTGCCACAAACTCTTTCCAGACTCCGGAGAAGCTGTGAGACCTTATGTCTCTCAAGGTGAGATGTGGCCTCTTTGAGAGACAACAGCTCCTTTGCTCCCTATTTTTCCACTATTTGGAATTCAGAGAGAACCAGGAGCAACTGGATTTCACCCAAACTCACAAACTGACAGTTTTACACTGTGTTACTCCCTCTGTGTTCCTGAAAATCCCCCCATTGATGCAGAGAAGAAGTGAGAGCATGCTTTGGTCTTTCTGCAATCCGTTTTACCTCTGGCACCATTTGCCTCATTATTTTGCTATGTATCTGCTTCCAAGGTGCACGTTTTATCCTTCCTCCTAAGCACAGCTGTGATTACATGTGGTATCTTTCCATCTGCAAGCACGGCTTTCATTTTTCCACTTCCCCAACAGCACTTGCACCCCTCACTGGGTTCACATATCAGGTTTGGAAATCCCAGATTATGCTTCCATTAATTTAAAAGGTTTGATACTGCCATCTTTGTACCTCTTGGGAGCAAGGCAGGAGGCACACCTTTCACAAAAACATTACACATCTATCCATCCAAACAAGTTATTCTTGACATGCTGAGAAACCTCACTAAGAGCAAGCAATACAGGATAATATTTTAAAGTATAAGGCATAATTCATACCCCTAACTAAACCACTTAGGTTTTATCTCTTTATTTCTATTTTTGCCAAAACATTCATCTCAGAGGAGAGATCTTTGCACACACAGCTCTGTGTGTTGAGTTATATGGTGAGGATGTCCCCAGCTTTAGTGAAGCCCTAGAGGAAAGGTATTGATTGAATTCTTGAGACAAAGGCATTTAACCTGCAGAATCACAAAATCTTTCCAATAAGCAATCAAGTTTATTACCTAAATAAAATTGTTTCAGATTTTAAGCACAAAAAATTTTCCATGTTCTTTGCCTTTGAACTGCTGATAGAAAGGCAAACTTGAAGCTGGCTCCCAGGTTCCTAGCACCACGTACTGTGGTTGCTGCTCATGTGCCTATTTATCTCCCATGTCCCTGTGTGAAGGAATCCTTTTCTGTAGTATTAAGAATAAATTCTGCTGTGTAAATTCAACTAAAAAGAAATTTCATCACTTTAAAGGGAGAAGGAACACCCTATTACACTCATGTCTTTACTCTTCTGCAGACTTAGAAGATAAGAATTTGGAGAAATATTGTGAAACTAAGAGGAAAGTTGTATTCAGATAGAGTGTATACAGTAGCTTGCACAGCAGAAATCAGTTCAGTTTCTATATCAGTGTCTGCATCATTTACTGTAATGGATATCACCTTCCTTCTGGGCCTGATCAGCCACTGTCCTGCATCTTATATAGACAAAAACATCTGTGCATAGTAAAAGCACAATAATCACTACGCTCTATCAACTTAAACTGCAGTGCTGTAGTGCTAAACTAAAGAAGTAGTGGATTAACTCTTTTATTCACATTAGAATCCACTCTGCATTGCTAGTAGCACCATGTCATGATGGCAAATTGAAGTGAAAATCGTCCAAATTCAATCTGTAAGAGCCCTGCTGAGTTTCTGGTCTGATTCTCCTCCTGTTCCCAGCACAGACACTAGTGTATGATACAAAATAAAGTGAGAGCCAAAAAGTATTTCCTGCATTGAAGCAAAGTATAGAATTGAAGGGGGGGACTATGAGAAGAAAGCATTTACCTCGCTTTTGAGCTGTTTGGTTTATTTGTCCACTGCTGACAAAACAACTCCCAAGCTAATGAGCTGCACTCATTCCTCCCTTTTCTCCAGCACTCTTGCACTAGCAGGAAAGCAGCCGTGTGTGTGTGTGTGTGTGTGTGTGCGCACGCCAAGCGAGCGCCCCTGAGCTTGCACACCTCACTGTGGTGTGACAGAACAGTCACTGCATGGCTGCTCAGTAGGAAAGCCTGTCAGGTCACTGTGTTCAGCACCATACATCAGCGCAGCTGTACGGGTTGCTGCCACCAAAGTGCTCGTAGGGTGAGGAGCTCTGGGACGGCACAAAGGTAAAAAGATTGTGAAGGAAAAAGGTGGGCAACGGTAACGGCCTTCATTCTTGGGGAGCAGCACCGAATTAGCGTGAGCTTGCAGAAATGTTTGGAGAATAGTGAAATGGAGACACTGATTTAATAACCAGTTCTGTGATTTGAATCACAGATAACTTTAAAATGTTTTCTGAACAGCATCTTAAAATTTTAAGTTGTTACTCTTAAGCTAATATATGATACTTCTGCTTCAGAAAATAAGTTGTTAATTTACTTTCCTTGTTTTTGCTGATACAAATGTGCTTGAAAACCAAACTGGCTTTTTTTGACAGAAATGGAATATTTGTGTAACCCCCTTTTTTCTTTTCAGCCTTCATAGTGGTGGTTACTATGGTAATAATTGTAATTCAAGATTTAAAGCCTGAAAGTGGTTTCTATAACAACATGCTAGGATGTTTTGGACACAAAATTGAAGTTAAGGATTAACCCTTTTTTACCACAATATTTGTAGACACATTGACACAGTGCTTGCTTGTTTGGCAAAAGTTTGTTCCTATCTTCCCAAGGTATACTTTTTTCACATAGCAGACTGAGATATAATTCCAGCTGTGGATAGAACAGGTCAGGTCCTGGGGCTGGGCTTCCATCCCAGGTGAACCTTGCAAAGGAGAAATGACACCATGGTTAACCACAAGCTGCTCCTTACATTAAATAATTAGGATGGTAGATAACTGTTTTGGGACATGGGCAGGGAAGGGGTAAAATAGTGTTAGTACAACGTTTAGAAAGTTTGAGACTTTAGTCCGGAAATCAGAACTGTGTGGGAAGACTGAAATGGTCTATTCACAGAGAATCTGGATGGAAAAGCTGTTTTGGGGGCTCAGCTAACCCCTTACCTTGCTCTGTTTTATCCAGAATGGCACAGTTTCGTGTCCTTTTCTTGCCTTCTGCCAAATGCTGTTCCATGAACAGCATCTCTGTCTTTCAGTCCATGGTGAAGGTATCTGATCCCAGTCTCTGTCACTGTTGATTGTGCAGCTGTGCTCATCTCTTCTCTAGTTCTTCAAGATACATCAAGATTGAATATGTATTCACACCCACAACTTTCTAAGGCTGTCTTTGCAAGGAAGTTTGTGTCATAGCGATGAACTGTATTTTCTTTGTCATGGTGCACACAGATAACCTGAGATATGCCAAGTTATACCAAAACCAAGTGCTCTTCAATGCAGCACTAAATGTCTTGGCCAATATTTTAATATTTCTAGTTAAATGCTAATTATTTCAAGATCTTGGTAAAGTCACAGAGTTTGATATTTTAGTGACACAGATTCACACACTTGTTTTAAAATCCCATGGGCAAGTTTTAAACAAGAAACGGACGCAAGTATTGAAGGTTCTCATTTCTAACTGCAGAGGCTGGGCTATCTAAACTCTGGCTACCATCATATTATTTCATGACTTCTACAGTGAGCATATTTGATCATAAGGTAAGCCTTCAGTTGTGGAGAAATGCCACATGCTGTTGTTGAGTCAGCAGAAGACAGACCGAAGTAATAGCACTAAGAGAAGCAATGGTTGCTTCATTTATCCCAATGAAATTTTATCTTTCTAGAGCCTGACCACAACCAAGATGGCAATTCTATAAGCTATTTTAGCACATTAAAAACACCACCACCACCACCACCCCCCCCCGCAACACACAGATTTTTTTTTTAATCGCATTTTTTTTTCCTATTGTAAATTGATCATTTTCCCTTAAGAGTATTTTTCAAGTTTAATTTCTCAGGTCATAGACCAGCATATGGGTTTTTGCTAGGTGTTTCTTTTAAAAACGTACAAGTTAATAAAAAGCCAGATTTTTCTGTGAACTGCTTTATCTGCATTAGGTAATGTAGCTTTCTAGTTTTAATTCAAACATGTGAGTTAATAACTCCATTAAAAAAAAAAAAAAAGAAAGAAAGAAAAAAAAGAAAAAATAAATAAGCCGTCCTCAAATCACAGTAAGCTCATCAATGTTGATGACTGTATTGGTTTGAAGAAGTTCACTAACTTCACATAGATTTTTTTTTCTAGGAAATAGACTGTCTCTTTTAAGAAGGTCACAAAATCTCCGCAGCATATGTAAAAGATGCTAAAGCTGCTGGAGTTGAGAGCTCCTGTGAAGCTCAGAGTCCTCCTTCAGGGGAAGGTGGCACATTTGAAGAACAGTATCAGGAATTACAAGTAGCCTTCAGGCATGATGAGGTGATTAGTAGAGTGCAGGCATGAGCCGAAGACAATTGAACTCCAGTTCATAAAATTGCAATTAACAGTGATTGAAATTTGATTTTAAGTTCTGCTGCTGATTATGATATTTACACTAACTTGTAGGGAGAGCCATGTCTGGAAAGAATAAGTCTTTGCTGAAAGACATTTCTAGCAAAAGCAGCCCAACACAGTTTGCTAGGTTTTCTTTGTGGACTTTGAATGGCTGAAATTGTTAATCATATTCTCCAAATTGGGGATCACCATTTTACTTTACTTTTGATTTTATCAACTTAAGATAACAGAATATTTGAAAAGCACACATGAGCTGTCTAGCTTTCTGATTCAAACAAACAGAAAAGCCAACTAAATTGTCAGGAAAGATATAAAGATGATCTCTACAAATTTTTTTCTGAGGAACACTAGTTTCCTTATCAGGAATCAGAAGAGCTGTGCCACATTGCTTTGGCCCTTTCAAAACTCCTGCCCTGTTTATGTTAACTTGCCCACTAATCTAATTTTGCCCTCCTGTGCTCATTGTCACACACTTCCAACACCCAAATTGTCTTGTGTCACTTCAGTGTTTTCTGATCAGTAAGAAATCTTCACCAGTGCAAAACAATGCATATTTAGTGCTGATTAGTTATATAAGCTCAATTATTCATACACTAACAGCAACACTTTAATGAAGTAAGCGTATCCAAAAGGAAAAAAACTGTCTCTTTCTCTGCATTTCTTAATAGTTTGCACCGACTCTTTTAAGATGGAGGTATTGACCTGTTTCTGGTAGTTCTGAGGAATTGCCAGTAGATGGCAAGCTTTACTGCCAAGAATTTTGCTGCCAAACATCTCATCTTCCTCAAAAGGATTTAACCATGGGGTAAAATGTTTGGCACTAATTCCGCTCGTAATTAGATTAATGTACCAGTGTTTATAAAGAGACTGATGATTACCTCAAGTGTCACTCAATGTAAATCCAAAGTGATCAGCATTTTGTTTCCATTTTTATAATGTTATATACAAATTTTAAGACTGTCAGAACAAGTCACTGCTGAAGTGACCGTAATTGCTTAAGAACAAAAATGACTCCTCTGCATATCGGAGTTAGAACATATCTGAGTTAGAGGCCTTTACAGGTTCTTCCTCTGCAACCTTACATAAAGAAGAAAAAATCAAGCCCCCCCAAACGCTGAAACATTTCCACCCTCTTTCTGCAAATGTAGGGGAGAATGTTCTTCAACCATGAGCTCAAGCTGAGCCAGCCTTTGCATCTGACACCACCATACTCTGCCACATCACACCACAGAGCATGGGGGACTCCAGCTTCCACTTTCCTCTCTCATTTCCACGTAGCTCTTAGTAGGTTCCCAAATCCATCCTTTCACGTGGCTCCAGAGCAGCAGGGAAAATGAGTTTCCATGGTGTGGGAAGGGAAACAATATAAATAACTTGTCTCAAATACGTGGAAAATGGTGCTCTACCTCACAGTCCAGGATCCAGGGATTTTTCTGAAGCACTCATACCATTTATGGACATGACTTTTCTCAAAAAAATCATGGGAATGTCTTGGTGAACTACATACCATTTGATAACCACAGTAGGATAATTGCATACCCTTTGGCAGTCAGCTTTTTGAGATGCAGTTTTGCTGCTGGGGCAAAATATAGCACCCTAACAAGAACTCTTGGTCCTAACCTTTAAATCACAAGTAAGCTAAAGCTCAACAGTGATTACAACTTTGCTAAGACCTTCAGAAGTCTTGTGATCCTCAAGATCTATACAAATAATAAAAAACATGGCACAGCATATTAGAATTTAGATAAAACGCTAAAAACTTAATTGCTTCGCTGTAAATTTGTAGTACAAATCAGACAAAAGCATCCTCTAGGGATTATTTTTTATATTGAATTGTATGTTGGCAGTTTCTACATAAGAAATTTGTTTTGTAAAAGCCAGAGGAGCTGAAATTAAGATAATAATTTAAAAAATCCAGGAAAGGTTTTCTGTTTCATGTTTTTCCCGTTGTGGTGTCACCTTGGAGACAAGTTGGTTGCCTTGGCTATGGACTATGCTTTTAGGGCTTGCTTTCCTCTTCTCTCATTTTCCATCCACTACTACTGCCTTAGAGAGCTACGAAGCTTCTTAAGCAGTGCTCAGAGCTGGTTTGTTGCCATCAAAACTGCAGGCTGGGAAATGCTTCAGTTTCTCTGAGGCACAGTTATTACAACAAACTGAGTTGCTGCATGCAAATTATATCTGGAAAAGCAGTAATAATTAACTAAATTGCTTCTTGTGCCACAGTGGTCCTATGTAAGAAGCACTTGAATGACTGACCTCACCTCTTGTAATTTACACCTTATAATAGCTAACATTGTAAATTATTCATAGTCAATTTCTTTGAATTTGCAATTTTTCTTCAAATACACACTTTTAATGAATTTTAAGTTGGTAGACAGACTGAAAAGAAATCTCTTTAAAGTTGTGCAATCCCAAGAAAACTGTGGGATGCAGAAGTTCCTAAGGAATGCAGTTTTGCTCATTTTAACCATAATTAATAGATTGCAGTAAGGTCTTCATTGTCCACGCTAAAGAAAATAAACTAAATATATGGGTAATATACAACATTATGTAAACTAGAACATCAGAACATACATGAGGGTGTATTGAGGAGGCGAAAGGTCCATGATACTGCTTACTGTGGAGCAAATCAGTACATCGTGGCCAATTTATTGACTTTTGCATTCGGTGAGATCTGTGAGCTGGGGAAATACAACTGACACCCCATTAGAATGAAATATCTGCTCCCAGTGCAAAACTAAATGAACATTAACAGGTTTAGGGATGGTCATTTTAAAGACAGACTAAATCAGAAATACTATTTTTGTCCTGTTTTTCTTCAAAGAACAGGAGGTAAAGCTCCAGTTGTACTCCTGCTAATCAAGAATTAACTTGGTTTCTTAATCTGGTCTGTTTTAGCCTGCATTAGATAAAGATAATCTTTATGAAAAAAAAAACATACCTTTTCCAGATGTTTCTCTTCTGCATCTCTGGTAGATACGAGCATGACAACAGCTAAAAATAGATCAAACAAAAACATTTATCGTATTTTACTCATACCTGCAACACCCCAAAAGAAACAACCAAGAAACTATTTCTGTGTAATCCTTAAAACCACTGTTAGTTTGTTTTAAATTACAATGTCACTGTTACTATCAATGTTACTACATCAATCTCTATTCCACTTGTTTAAACAAGTACTACTTAGGTATTTGACTCAGTAAATGTACCCATTTATGAGCATAAAGTTCATTGAGATTGATGCTTTTTATTCTCAGAGACATTGCTGCTCCTGTGCACACCTCAAGTCAAAAGACACCACAGTAACATAAAGGCACATAAAACTTTTCCAACCCCCTCATTTATTATCATAGTGTCGTATCTACATAAGCCATCTTTCCTAAGCTGGTAAAGCCTTCTGAGGCTTTCTTGCTCCAATTCCCCTTCCTAGGAGGAAAATAAAACCCCACCCCAAACCCCCAACAATTTAAATTATATTATGTATTAAAATACACATTATGAAAACACACAGTCATCTGTGTTATCTGACAATCCCCAGTGGTTTCTTGTCATCCTCAGGTGACCAGCCCCAGCCTCTCACTTCCCCAGCAAGTCAGGGATATGGCCCAGGACTTCCTCAGCATTGGTTTAGCCCCAGTTATTGATAATCATCTCAACATGCTGCTTCTCTTTCAGTGCCCCATCTCCTTCCCTATCGTGTCCACTCTTCTGAATGTAAGTTCCAAGAACCAGGAAGAAATTAGAAAGTGGTGGTAGATGTGTCTGAATTTCTCCAGGTTCAGCTCATTCACAACACCCTGTTAGCACAAATATATGCTGTTCTGCCATTTATTTTCAAATAACTGCTGTAGAAGACACATATGCTTCATATTTCCAAACAAGACTCCAGAATAAAAGTATAAACTGAAAAAAAAGAAAATAGGATGTTTACAGGACTCTCATATAGATGGTTTAATGCACCTTTCATTCTCAGCTCACTAGTCTTTCCCTTCTGAAACACTACCTTCCCTCCAAAAGGAACATTCAGCTTTATTTCATAGATTATTGTCCAAGATAGGACTGCTTTTTTTCTCCTATCCCATGATACAAGTATTTTTTCTCTAGCAACATATCAAAATATTTGTTTACAGTTTTACCCTCATATTATGAGAAATGTCACATTGTAATCACACGGGAAGTCCCATGGTATTCAGATGTTTGCTATACCGTAGAGGATTACTTATAGCATAATGAAAATCAGTTGCAAAATAAGAAGTTGTACTTGCTAAAACTCATCATACTCCAGATTTTCCAATTTGATCAGTAGGAATTAAAATACTATACATGTATTTGACTTTTGGGATCAGTATTTGTATGGTCCACGTCTTCTAGGTGGTTTATGCCAATAAATAACTATTTGCCTTTCTTTTCTCCATCAATCACTGTCTATGAGGTTTGATCTGCCATTGTTTCATTTTACCAGTACAGTATTTGGAGGCAGCTACAGGACTTCTCCCACTAGCCTCTCCTCTCCATTTGAAATCTTGACTTTTAGACCGAGATAGAGGTCTAGAGAAAACAGCCCATTTGCAATCACCCCTTTGGCTCGGCGTCCACAGCCTGGAGTCTGATTAAATTTAACAAATTTCCCAAACCTGTAGGATGTGTGTTGATGATTAACGCTGTTTCCACTGACCCATATCAAAGTAATGGCAAATCATGACAGATGCAACATATTACGAGATTAATTTAGTGATCAATAGAACCCCATTGCACTCTTTGCCTATCTCTGTGCTGCATGTAGAAGACCCAATAATAGCACACATAAAAGTTCACAAGTTTCAGTCTGTTTCACTTGAGATTGGCAGCGAAGCTGTGATTGCAGAGGATTCAGTCCAGGTCAACACACCTACCTCAGGCACTGGGTATCTGGCACCTTGCTGCTATTGCTCAGTATACCTAACACCAAATTTAAGGCAGCAGGTATATACCTACATATGTATGTTATGCTTATCTGAATACAGTCGTTTATTTTGTTATGGAGACAATTAATTATGACTTTAGAAAGTCACACAGTTTCATAGCATAATTATTACTTTATTTTCCTAGAAAGAACACGTTTCACTACTTTCACTGCTTAAATTCTATCAGTGTTTCAGTTGTGGGTTATGAACAATGCTGCTAACAGCTCACCCCTCCTTGACTGGGGAGTGACGAATAGCTATTGTCTCAGCCAGTCTTTACAGCAACAAGGCAATTCCAGTAGCCTTTAATTACTGCCGGAGCTCAGTTTCTGGAGGATAAGGGACATGTTTGCACTGTCTTTACAGTGTCCGTCCAGCCTCAGAGGCTGGAAGGCTCTCAGAGAGATATTTTTAATCTCAGGTGTTTGGGAGATTCTTTGTGGTATAAATGCTGTACAGCTGTTAAATTACTATTTATAATCAGGAAGTCAAAGTGCATGAACCACTTAATTGAGCTGTAACTGCACCCAAGTCATTTAACTGTCTTGAACTCTACTACAAAAGAAGAACTCTCACCACAAAACAAAACAAAGTGGTATTGAACTGAAAAATGTGGTTCAATTCATTTTTCTAGTAAAAAACAAAACTGAAACGACAAATAACAAACAAATTTATCTTAAATATACCTAAACGCATTCCATATTGTTGGATAATTGTTGACAACCACCAATATTGTTCCCACTGTACTCTTAATATAGTGCTAAGCAATCCTGAAATGCCAAGCCATGGATGATGGAAGAGGCGAGAACAGGAAATTACAACCTACTCTTATTTTCATAATTGTTTTCCTTTCACATTTATTAGTCTACTAATACGTGTTACAGTTACCAGCCCTGTTTTCTTCTCAACAGCCAACAGTTAGAGCTCTTGGATTTAAAGCACAGTTGCACTTCTTTCACTCTTGGTTATTCCCAGTGCCGTGGAAATCCTCAGGACTTTTTGCTTTTCCTTTTTAGAGTCACTTTGCATGAGGAATGACTCCGGGTGCCTGTCAAACTCTTGCCAAAAGAACTCAACATGCATTCCTGGTCATAAAGATGATGCTTGCCATTGTGCAGATGCATCCATGGACAGTGTGGAAGAACTCTGCAATAAAACCTCTGATCCTTGCTCTTCAAACCCTTGTCTTCAAAATGCTACCTGTTTAAGCTCTGCTGGAAACCTCAGCTTTACTTGTGAGTGCCCTGCTGGTTATAATGGACCTACCTGTGAAACAGCCGTCAGCCTGTGTGACACAAACCCTTGTGAACATGGAGGCACCTGCCAAAACAGCCTGGCTGGGCCCATCTGCCTTTGTAGTGCAGGATACACAGGTGCACTCTGTGAAATGGATTTTGATGAATGCATTTCTGAACCGTGCCACAACGGAGCGCTGTGCAAAGATGGGCTTGGTGAATACTCCTGCTACTGTGTCCCAGGCTACCAAGGCAAGCACTGTGACCTGGAAGTGAATGAATGTGTGTCAGATCCGTGCCTGAATGGGGCAACGTGTCTCAATCAGGTAGGACGGTATGACTGCCTCTGTCCACTTGGGTACACAGGTAAGCACTATTGAAACAACTCTTTCTTTGCATCATGGAGAACCATCATAATTCATGTTCCAAGTTCAATTCCCCCAGCCACACATTCATTTAGTCATATCTGTATTTACATCTTGCCTTCAGCTTCAACACCAGTGGCTGTTGGTGCATTATGGGTTACCTTATCACTGTGAACTACTGATATCAGATAAGAGAAGGATTAAAGAAATCTCACATCTACCAAAAGCTACAGAGCAGTTTCATGAACATTAAGCTATGTCAAAGGGCTAGTTAACTTTTCTTTCAAAAGAAACATTCTCAAAATGCTTGTCCTCAGAGTGCTATACATAGTTTTTGATCCTCAGACAAAGCCTATGTTTGACAGGATTAAAAATTAGATCCAATTAGATTTGCTTGATTGCTAATCACAACAAACTGTACCGTTAGATCTAGACATTTCATGTTAACTTCCTCTCCTTTGCCCTTGCAAATGGAACATTATGTAAGTTAAATAGAAATAAAAGTATGATCAGGTTCCCAAACTGCCAATTTTTTGGTAATCCAGTTTTATGTGGCTCCATTTTTAAGGTGCGGGTGTGATTTTTCTTGCCCACTTCCTCTACTGGAGAGCACATAATCCTTGCAGGAGACAGCTCCCTTCCAATTTCAAAGCTGTATTCGGGGTAGAACCACAAGAGGTAGCACACTGAATCATTAAAAGGAGAAAAGAGGGGGCATTTCAGTGATAGACTGCCAGTCAAGTTAGCAGAGAAAAAATAGTCATACAGCAAAAAGGGGGAAAAAAACAGCTATTGCTTCAAGTGATTCAAATGAATAAGAAATGAGAGATGTGGTTTACAGCTCCATCCCCAAATCCCCACACAGGAGGGGAAGTCAGAGGTAAAAAGCAACTTTCCCGTGTCTGACACAGCGCTCGTTGGAAGCCAGCCCTCAGTTAATATCCCTCATGAGCACGGAGAATGTTATTTGAAGGAAGCTTTTTACCTTCCCGCCACCCTGCTGCTGCCAGCGGGTGTCTGAGCCCAGGCCAGCCAAGGAGAAAACTACACAACCAGGGCAAAGCCAAAGTGCGGAAGGAAGGAAAAACCTATTAACAACCAGCATGGTTACTCTGCAATGATCAGACTCAGCCCAGACCTCCTGTTGTATTCAGGAAGCTGTATTTGTTTAACTGGCACTGTTAGTGGGGTCCAGGTCTGGACCCATAGCCTGGGAACTCAGCTTGAAAGAGGCAGAATATACACCTTAGAGACAAAGAGAGAGAAAACATAATAAAACAGTAAAGCCCAAACAAAAAGAAATTAAGATTTAGAGCAACACAAACTGCTGGAGGAAACTCACTCTGCTGCAGTTGCTCCACTTTCATAATGAAATTCTGCTGTTTCCCAGGCTGATGCTCTCTGCTTTCACCAAAATTCAAGTGATGCCACCAAGTGCTCCACACTCAGCACAAGCAGAGTCAAGAAGTGAGGAGAGAACCAAGGAAGGAGAAGAGATCTAAAATACAAAGCAGAAGAAGCTGCAGTGTTTTGATATACAGCTCGAGCATTGCTTCCAGCAGCGAAGAGACTAATCATAATAATTCTACAGAAGAGAAATGGACTGTTCCTTCAGCAGTAAAATACCAGTTTTTAAAGGCTATTTAATGAAATGATTTATCAGAAGCACTCTTTTTTGTTGTTTTCTGCACTTTGCTCTGAGTTGCGCTAAATGAACAAGCCAGAGGGATTACTGGATGAAAGCCCCGAGGTGTCTCCACTGGTAATATAAACCCTCATTTGCTCTGTCAGGGGATCTTGCCAACCAATATTATCATGGCCTGACACCATGAATTACTGTGGGAAGTCACCCAGCCTCATCTCATTTCCCTAAGATGTTAAAAAGGTTATATCTCTTGATATGTAGGTAGAGAATGTACAGTAAATCTACAGCAGTAATGTTAACCAAATGCTTGAGTTACTGGCTGCGGTTGCTACTTGTTTCATGGACTATGACTGCTATTTTGTATGATCAGTATGCTGCAGCACTTCTTAAAATAGCCGAGAAATGTCACACATAATTCTTACACAAATGGAAGAGGTTAGAATGCACCAAGAGCCAAAGACTGGAAAATTTAGCATGAAATCTACAGTTTCTATGATAATGCTCTGCATCTATGAAATAATTTACAAGACATGTGTCACACAGCTGTTAAATAATAAAGCTCAATTGGTTTGTTGAATTTTTGCTGGCTACCTTAATCAAATGCATTTTTCCTCCATTGCACTAATTGCACTTGCTTTTAATTCAACCCAACAGAGCACAGTGCAAGAGACTGTTATTACTCACAGCCGCATATGTTAATTACCTCACTGGACACAGCTGAAGTCAGTCCTCCATTGTCAGTGAACTATCAGGGGTGCATGGCAGTTCCAAAAAACAGTCTTAGCCCAAGAAAAGAACAGGAGACAGTGTTTCAGTGACTCAGTGACAGACTCAAAGGTACAGTGGGTTAGATTCATTCTTGGTGCAACACCTTTTACTGGGGTGTAGCTGCAGCTGGGATGAGGAAATTATTCCTGATGAATAAGTTAGTTCTCATTCAGTATTCTTATAATATGTATGTCATACAGATATTTAGAGTAGGTGCCTCATAAGTCTTAGGCACTCAAAGGCTCGGAGAGGCACTGCAGCCTCTACCACAGATGACGTATTGCAAGTACAGATCTCACTTCCCAACAAGCTCACCGCATTATCATTCTGGATATGAACAGCAAACAGCAATTGCCAACAAAGTGGAAGGCCTGTTTCCTTCTCCAGATTTCTAGTTTCTAGTTTCAAACAACACTCCCTACTTCATGCCTAGGTTATCAGTTTAATGCTGAGACTCTGACTACAAGACTGTGACGTGAGAGGTGACCAGTAGTACTGGCCACATTTCAAATTATTTTCCACGCAAGTCTGAAAATGTTGGCTGTATCCCTTTCATCCTTGGCTACATTTACCTTTTTTTTTGATTGGGTTGTACAAAGAAGTGTACAGTAGGACTTGTTTGAAAAGCAAGTAGTGTAAGAAATAATCTTCGTTCTTCAAAGAAACTGCAAAAGTTATAAATATCTCTTATATCCACCTTCTGAGTCTTTCAATTCAAACCACTTGTGCAGTTTGGCACCTGCTGAATCACTGCCTGCTGTAGGACAGGAGGTCATTGCTCTGGATGCTGCAGCCTCATGCAATAACCATGGCAGGGTTTGTTGGGGCTTTTTTTCCCTCTCTGTTATATGATATTTGGCATACAGCATATTTACGACAGAATGTTAGACGGAGGTGCAAATGCGGATCTAATCTTTTCATCTCTCTTCTTCACACATAAGAAAGCCTGATGGGAGATTCAGTAGAGGCTGGGAAGGAATTTCCCCTGTTTGCATGGCATCTCGCATCGCCTGGATGCGTTACACAGAAAGAAGTTTTCTTCTGAGGCAACATTGCCGAAGGCAGGTTACTGGGCTTGATAGATTAAAGACATGAACCAAAACAACAAGGCTGTGTTCTCATGTAAATCGTCAGGCTGTTCTCAGGCCTGTAGTTTTAAATTTGGCTGAACTGAGGATCAGTTGAACAGGGCTTGTTTTGTCACATGATTTTTAGCATTTGCAGTAAGCTGTTAACAAGCTCTGGCAGATTTACGGTCACTAGACATACTTCTGCAAACACATTGTTTACAATTACAGTGAATTCACAGGGCGATGACCACAGAGGGATTGCTCACTATATCTGGATGTAATGTACATTACCATAAAGCCAGCAGAGAGTGTTCCCATGCGTGCCAGGGTCTCACGGCAGGCTCCTGCTGAAAGCGGTGCCCTGGCTGATCAGCAAACCTCAAACTGGAGACACGGGACCAGTGACTTCACCCACCCAGTGTTCTGTATGTGGTCTCAAGGAACTATAAAAATCTATGCGCTAAAATCACAGCAGTGGTATTTCTTAACTACTGTACTTTAATGTTTAAATACAATGCAAAGTAGGTCTGAGCTAACATCCTCAAATTTTGTTTTGGCATTTTAAGATATTTCCAAGTATTTATCCATAATATGGTTTTGGGGGATTTTGTTTGGGTTTTTTTTGTTTGCTTGTTTGTTTTGTTTTTGTTTTTAAAAAAAGATGCTACATTCAAAAGAGTCAAAAAATAAATGAGTAATCAAGTAACAATTCTAAATATTAGCAATCTCAGTGTTTTGAGAAAGATGTTCCAAGTTAGAATGTACAAATTATACAGCAGGACAGAACTGTCAAAGACAGCATAAAAAAAGAAATAGAGCTGAGCTCCTAAATAAGTTGCTGAGTCACCAAAATGTGTCTGTTCCCCTCTTTTGAAAGCCTGCCCCATCATCTTGTACTGAACACTTAACCTTTCCAAAAAAAAAAAAAAATGAAACCTAATCTTAGGGCTCCAGATTATCCTTCAGGTAGGAAATTCCCCTGAAAACTATTTACAATACTACTGTTTACCTTGGTAATCCCAAAAAAAAAAAAGATAGAGAAATCCACTTAAAAGCAGCTGCTTCACTATAATTTGTCAGTTTGCATCTGTTTTGTGGCTGGTACTATAGCTGTTAAAACACATTGACTTTGCATGTGAAAACTATTTTCAAAAAATATCACTCCATTACTCAGAACACTAAATAAGTGCATCATCATATAAAACCCTAAAATAATCAAAGCAGGAGCTGCAAGGCATTAATTATGAAATTTTCTTAGTGTCTCTTGGACTGTACTAGAGCTAAGAAAAAGGAATGTATATTTAATGTGCCAATTATAATAAATAGCTATAAACTAATATTACAACTAATTTAGTTTCATCAACTACCTCTGAAGAACAGCTCCAAGATTCTGACCTGTTGCAAACACGGCATCATAGACCAGTTTATTTACATATTCCTAGATCTTAAAAAAATTTAGCAATAAAACATAGCTAAACAAACAGCTTCCCAATGAATTCAATTAATTGTGCAGCTTTAGTTTGACTCTTCTGAGGTCATTAAATTACTAGTCACTTTGATTATATAACCGGGGTGGTAGCATGGTTTGAATAATCTGAAAATTAGTTCATTTTGTTTCCATGTTTAAGCTAATATAAAAAGCTGTTATTCTACCTGTTCTTGTGAATAACAGCTCATTTGTTCTTTTGTAGATTCCCTCAAGCCTTGAAAAAAACTAGTCTTGCAATGTACATTGAGGAGGAAATGCCTTTCAAATATAGGCAATTACTAATAAAAAAAAAAAGTGAATACTGTACTTAAAAGAGTCCCTGGTTAGATCTCCGAAAGTATCTGCTAAGTCAGGGGTTTGCTTGTTTTCTTTGCTTTTGAAGGAAAAAACTGTGAGCTGGAAATAGATGAGTGCTCGTCCCAGCCGTGCCTGCACGGCGGGACCTGCCGCGACGCCCTGGGGAGCTTCTCCTGCTCCTGCGCCCCCGGCTTCCTTGGCCGCCTCTGCGAAACCAACCTGGATGAGTGCGCCAGCCGGCCGTGCCTCCACGGGGGACAGTGCATGGACGGTGCCAACGGGTACGTCTTCTACAGATGGGTAACGAGTGCTGTTAGCTCCTCTGTTTGCAGATGGGAATGCAATGAGAGCCTGCACTGGCAGGTGGCTGATTTCATTTCAAATTGTGGATTTCACTCCTTGATCCTGCACTGATTTCAGTTTAAATTTGAAAAGGAACAAAGAATGCAAATCTGGTGTCAGGGCCAATAGGACAACAAAATATTTATGGCAAAGGCTGACCAGAAGTCATGTTTGTACTTTTACTTTAAATATTTACAATATGGTGTTTGTCTGGCCCTGGGGACAGTCATTTAGAATCATAGAATCATTTTGGTTGGAAGAGACTCTCAGGATCATTGAGTCCAACCATAACTCCAGCACTAAATCATGTCCTTAAGAATCTTGTCTAAATGCCTTTTAAACACCTCCAAGGATGGTGACTCCACCACTTCCCTGGGCAGCCTGTTCCAATGCCTGACAACCCTTTCCAAGAAGAATTATTTCCTAATATCCAATCTAAACCTCCCCTGGCGCAACTTGAGGCCATTTCCTCTCATCCTATCACTTGCTACTTGGGAGAAGAGACCAACTCTCTTTATGCTACAGCCTCCTTTCAGGTAGTCGTAGACAGCAATAAGGTCTCCCCTCAGCCTCCTCTTCTCCAGGCTGAACAGCCCAAGTTCCCTCAGCTGCTCCTCATCAGACTTGTGCTCCAGACCCCTCACCAGCTTTGTTGCCCTACTCTGCACTCTCTCTAGTATTTCAATGTCCTTCTTATGATGAGCGGCCCAAAACTGTATACATAAATTCTGTTTCTAACACTCATAAAACTTCGGTTTCCAAGAGAGATGTGAGAGTGCATAAAATTGAATTTGCCAACAGCAGCTGCCCACACCAACAGACATTAGGAAAGAGAGGTAGAGTGAAACTGTAATAATAGTAACCATAGTAACAGATGTCATTAGGAAATGTGTCAGGAACTTTACAGGCATATAGGACAACAGCTCCTTATTCAAAACAACCTGTGGTCCATGGGCAAAGAAAAAAAAAAAAAAGGATACAAGGCAACAGAAAATTGAGGTTCTGAACCTACTGTTAATAGCCCTACACAGAGGTCCAAGAGCATCCCAGGCAGCCAGAGCTTTGGCTTTCCTTCACTGATACTGGCTTTGCGTACTCAGCATGAGATTCCCAAACTGAAAATACACAAATATAAGCTCAGTCTGAAAGTTCATATGTGTATTCATGCAGGCACTCACCTGCAAGTATAAGATTTGTCCTCTATTGTGTATTTTCCAGTTTCTATAAAGTGTTTTTAAAGATTTTAGTGCCCCCCGAAACCAGTCCAAAAGTCAGGTCAGCAAAAGGCATGCCTGCCTTGAATGAGAGGGGAAAGAGATCATGTTCTAGGAATGAGCTTTTGTACAGTGTGGTGACACTGCACAAACCTCTGGGAGCTTCTTTTCAGCAGCTCTGAATCACTCTGAACAGGACAAAGCAATTCACTATTTTCCAGCATAGCTAAAGCACGACAGGAGAGGGAGGGAGGTCACCTTGCACCTGCCTAGCTCACAGCAGACCCGCTTAGGAACCTGCAAGCCTTCTGAGGATACACACATGAGGTGAGCAACTGGGGTGCTCATTCAGGCCAGACTTAATCCTACTCATTTTTCTCCTAGCTTTTAAAGCTGAGGTACATGTAAGAGCAATTTTAATTGGCTTGTAATGCTGCAGGATATCTGGAGAACGATTGGAGCTTTTTCCACATTTGTTACATGATGAAAAAGGGTTGGACAACAAAGCAATTCAAAACACGAGGGTGTCTAGCAATTTTCTTCCTTTTGTGTATTTTTGGAGTTAAATGAAGAACTGTAGTATTTAAAAAGTAGTTTTCATTTTCTGACTAATGCTACAGTACAACTGAGGCTTTTGTGTGTGCCACCAGCTATCATAGGAATGTGAGAGGTGATAGATTTAGTATTTAAAGCCACAAATACAAACACTGAATCAAATTCTCTCCCAAATTTCAGACAGATTCTTCCAGCAAGTTCTCCTGAATGCAACAAAGTAGAACTTGATCTCTTAAAAAAACAGTTGCACATTATTGAACATTTCTTATTTAAACTTGACAATTTACAAAGGTGCCTTAGTTGATCCTATGAAAGCTAGTGTGCTGAGGCACAGAGGATACCTCTGTATGCTCCAAGCCTTTTTTCCATCGGAAATACTCCCAGGACCTTCAATGCTCTTTTGATTGCATCAGAAAGAACACCTGCATGTATTGCTTCCTGCATATTGTGAGAACATAAAAAAAAATAATCTCAAAAAATGTGTTTGGTAGAGTAAGAGTATCACTCCTAACAGCAAACACCACCTGCCTGCCCCTTCACAGCCTTTCCCTGGGCAGGGGACCCTCCAGAATCCCTGAAGGACCACAGCAATGTTGACATTTACAGACACCCATGAAAAAAAGGCACACAAGTGGGGCTTCACATTAAGAGAGTTGTGAGTATTCCTTACTGCTCCTTCATTCTGGACCAAAGGGAAAAAGGGGTGTGCACTAAGGCAAAAACCAAACAAATACACAAAAAAAAAACCCAAAAAACTTTCTCCACAAAGCTGAACAGCACCAAACTGAAAGCACAGGGAGGAAATGTGTGAAACATATAGCAGAAGAAAGATCCTTCTGTTTTGAGAACATACCTCAGAATGAAAATTATTTTTCTGATTCACGTCTTCCTCATTACTTTTTATATCCTAAATTCAAATGTCACCTAGTCTAAAGTCATCTCTGATTTTGATTTAAGAATAATCCATACACTAGTAATAAACTAGCCTGCCAGAAGTTTCTGCTTATGTACATAGTGTAGTAAAAAGTTTACACTTTTTGGTTTGTTAGACTGCAGGAGCCAGTTGTTCTCTGATGCTTCCTTATGTTTAACAATTTTGCTTTCTCTATATATATTTACTCCAAGACTTAGATATTAAGCACAGAAATAATCCAATAACTATACTGATCTCTTGTTCAGCACGATTGCCCATGATTTCAATTCTACAATAACTAGTGTATAATTTTAATATAAAATAAAACAATATAAGAACAAATTTTTGTTTCTGGTAATTATTATTAGACAAAGATCATCCAAGCATACGCATTTAACATAGTTATCTTGCAAAGGCCTGTCTTTTCTTATGACATGTACAAGTTGACCTTATAGCTAATGAACTAAGCATGGGAATTATATATTTCATAATAATTAGCTCACCTGAAAAAATCAAAAACAAACAAACAAAAAAACCCCAGCAACAACAAAAAACCCAAACAACAAACAATCAAGAATAAACCCCAAACAAAACCCCTCAGATGTTACTGGTTACCTGCACATTGTTCATTTATATATACTAGTTTGTTTACTTCTAAACACATAATAGTAACATTGCTCATAGTACAGTTATTATTGGAACTATGCAAGCAGCTGACATTTTTGCACTAACTTAACAACAAAAAGTATTGTTTTTCATCAGAGAAAATATTAGTCAAGGAAAATAAATTGCCTTACTTTTGCCAATTTAATTTCTACTGGTCCAAGAGAAAGGGATACTAACACACTTACTGCCTCTCTCCTTTTCATTTTGTGAATAAAGTTAAGCCTGCAAAAATTGCATTGGAAATGACGGAAACTTTTTCCCCAAAAAAATTAAGAAACAAGGAAGCAAAAAGCCCCAATAATTCTTAAAATAAATGATCTGTCAAAAACAATTTGAATTCACAATCAGGTTTTTTTCCCTAGACAAAAACACATATTTCAGGAAAAAGCTTTCCTTCCCAGTATCTGGTATTTCTCCTAGAGCACCAGATGGTGGTCTCAAGCCTGGACTGAACTGTGCAAGCTGCTAGCCAAGAGTATGCAAGAAGGGTTTGGGAACAAAGCCCAGATCTCCTGACTTCCAGCTAGAATGAACACTGCATTCTGTGTTGCAGGTACAGCTGCAACTGCACCGGTACTGGATTTATGGGCCTGCACTGTGAGACTCTAATTCCCTTATGTTGGTCACAACCATGCTACAATAATGGCACTTGTGAGGACAATGCAGACAATTACACATGCCACTGCTGGCCAGGTAAGTTCTAAATTCTCTTATAAACACTCTTGTTCCTTGTGTAGTAGATATATTATCATTTTTTATTTTTTTTGCTGATACAATAAAAGGTTGAAGCTATATACCCTTAAAATACTCTGTGGGCTTGACTCCTCATCATGAGTACAGGCAAGTTGCTGTCTTTTCCAGCTAAGGATTTCCCTGCACAGGAGAAGTTGGCAAAAACAAAAGTGCCAGTATTATGGAGTCAAAACAGGAGACAAATCAAAACTGGGTCCATCTTCTGGATGATTAATCCTTCAGCCCGTGTGATACAGGAATCACTGCTGCACCTGACCCTTTTTTATTCTTCACTAACATGACCTTTAAATCAGCCTAAAAAACATACTTTACTTTCCAATGCAAAATATTGTCTGTTTATAAATAAAAATCAAAGTAGGCTTTACATTGGCTTCCTTCATATCATCAGTGCAACTTCTCCTGTCTAGCAGTGTGGGTGAAAACACACTGGACTGTGTTCTCTACCAGCACTGCTTGCATATCCAGCCGTTTGCAAACAGACTCCCACAGCCCAGCAGGGACACAGACACTGTGCTCTTTGAGAGACTTTGTGAGTCTTTCAGCACACAGACTAACTACAAGAACTCTGTCTAGTAAGTTTAATGTCTATGTCCCTACCGAGGACACAGAAACACAGTGCACTTTGAGGAGCAAATGCTACAGTGGTGTTGGGCTGCATGGTCTTGGTGCGTTAGACATGGAAAGACTAGGCACCCTTAGTGCTTTCCTGGAATCAGGGAGTTTTGTGACATTTCAAACGCCAGCAGATACAGCACTTTACAAACACTGAAGAATTTATACTCTCTGCCCTCCTCTCTCTTAGGGAGGTGGTGCAAAAGACAAGGAAACTTCACACAGCCCGAAAGGGTATCTACACCGTAATGCAGTGCCTCTTTATTCACACAGATCTCCACGTTACTTCCTAAAAACCCCTGAGTCTGTAGAGCGCAGCAAAGCTCAGCTAGCTAACGCAGAATAGCCACAGCAGTATCCTGCTGCTGAGTCCTGACAGAGCCGCAAGGAAACGTCCCCACCTCCGAGCAGCAGAGGAAATCTTTTAGCACATGACAGAGCCTGAACCCAAGCCCATCCGATAGCCACAATATTTTCGGGGCTGGAATGAATGAATAGCGCACCAATTAAAGACGTTTTTCTCCGCAGGCTACGCGGGCCTCCGCTGCGAGGAGGACATCGGGGAATGCCGCAGCAGCCCCTGCCTGCCCGGCGGCGACTGCGTGGAGCGCTCCTGGGCCGGCCGCTACGGCAGCGTCCCGGGGCTGCCGCCCGCCTTCAGCTACCGCACGGCCGAGGGCTACATCTGCAGCTGCAAGCCAGGCTTCACCGGTAAGGCTCCTTCGCTGGAAGCTTAGGAACTGATGCACAGCAGTAGCCTGTTGTTTAGGCTTGGCTTTCAATAAATCTTTAAGATGGGATGGGTTTTAAGGTGCCATAGTGGGTAGGGTCCCTCTGGTGGTCACCACACACGGGTGTCAGTGCTGGTTTGTGTGGAGCACAAGGCGTTGGTTGCACAATTTGTGACCGCAGCGGAGAGCGGCAGAGCCCAGGCACGGCCCCAGGGCAGCAGGAGGCACAGTCCTTTCCTCTGCTTTGTCTGCAAAGCTTCATCATTCATAACCACATTTGCTGGAATTATGCCATAAACTTCAGTTAGGTGTTGTATTTAGAGTTCAAAATTCACTGTCTACAGGTATTATATTACAGGAGTGAAAACAATAATAAATAAGAGAGTAAACCAAATATAGAATCATATAATTGTTTTGGATGGAAAAGACCTTTAAGATCAAGTCCAAATGAGTACAACCTAGAACTGTCAATTCCACCTCTTAAACCATGTCCCTAAGAACCTCACCTATGTGTATTTTAAAGACTTCCAGAGATGGTGATTCAACCACTTCCCTGGGCCGCCTGTACCAATGCCTGACAACCCTTTCAGTGAACACATTTTTCCTAATACCCAATGCAAACCTCCCCTGGCACAACTTGAGGCCATTTCCTCTCATCCTATCACTTGCTACTTGGTAGAAGAGACCGACACCCTCCATGATACACCCTCCTTTCAGGTAGTTTGTAGGGAGTGATAAGGTCTCCCCTCAGCCTCCTTTTCTCCAGGCTAAAACATGGAACAAAACTCAAAAGCTTCCGGTGTTTCTGCCCTCATGTATTTCTACATAGCAGCACTGGGGATTGGCAGGAACACTTCATCTGAACGCAGGGCAAGATTTTGTACAAATGTGGCAGTGTAGGGTGTTGCTGCTATTCTACAGCTTAAATGAAAAATCATTTCAAATTGTGTGCATAGGTGTGTTCTTAAGGAAAAACAAACAAACAAACAAACACAAACAACTATCAAAATTACAGGTAACCGAAATCTTAAGAAAGATGATGTTTTGGGATTTGCATTTAACACAGCCTGTACTATTTAGCACAGCTAGAAAAAAGTTGGGTTTTGATTATACACTTCTTGGTCTACAGTATTTTTCTGTCAACTCCATTCTTTTGTTCCTTCTGAAGGAAAAAAAATAATTAGTAGCTGGATTAGTTTAACCAGCCTTCAATTTCTCATTCCATTCATCGCTTGAGTAGTTTATATACTTTCCTATGACTGATGTCTCCAACACAGCAGATATAAAAGCATATAGAGAGCATAATCTTCACTCCAAATTCACCATTTAGTTTTCTTCAAAGCGACATTGAGACTTGTTTGCTTTTGTTCCATCCCTTCCCCCTTAACTGTCCTTCCCTGTCCTGTCACTAAGTGTTGCTGTTGTACTTTTGTTCTGCTTAAGAGAATATAATATGAGGCTTCTACTAAGGCTTGCAACATCCCCCAGGCTGTCCTAAGCACCCTTACTTCTTCACTTGCCACTTCTTTCTCTTCACTTCATTCCAGTGATGCCCAGCTCTTAGGTTTCTTTTCCTCCCCTCTTGACCTAACTTAAAAACTCGTGTGCTCTCTGAGACAACCAGGAAGGTGTTTACTTGTTTAATTGTCATCCTTTATCCTCCCACTTCCATATCAATTACTTCCACCTGGCTTGTTTGCCTGATTTGGATGATGATTCTGCTGGTTTCATTCACATGGAGGACTCTTTTACTCCCCAGGGAGTCCAGGGACCCATGTACAGGCAGAGTCCAGACAGTTTGAGAAAAGAGTGTCAGAATCTATTTAAATCAATTAATCTAACTAAAATTTTTCAATTGACAAGTTTTTAAATCACAATGCAGAATTCTCCAAGCATAACTGAGAGAAGTCTAGGAGACCCTGAAATTTCTGCTGACCATATATGCAAATAACATTACATGTTTATAAACCTTTATGTAACTTTAGTCATCTCCATACCTGTTGGATGGTACATGTAACTTTTTTTATAAAAAACAAACAAAAACCAATCAAACAAAATTTGTTCTTACCAAGCAGTGTGCCCAGGAAGCTGGAGGCAGGAAGAACATAACCTTTAACAGGGATGGCTGTAAAAGCTGCACGTGAAATGTCATTTGGTAACATGCTGCAAAATAATGGCAAAACAAGGTTAATCTTGCTGCTCTTGACAGCTCCTTCCCTGCCTTTGTTTTTCAGCAGGGCCTAATTTTTAAATTATTTTCTTTCTGATCTGTATGAGACACAATGTAGTCAAGCAATTTACGTATTCAATGGGGAGACAGCAGGATTGCTCTAACTAACACTTAGCATCCTGGACTCCCAGGCTTTGCCCTGAGGGCCCTTAGGGACAACGCAACCAATCTCCCCAGTCCTTCCAGTAGCACTGTGTGTTTCTCTCCGGCCCTTCTTCTTCCCCTGGGTAATCTGGACATGGAAAGTGCTCAAAATGAGTCTCAGCCTGCTTGTATGTCAGAAGTGTTGACATAAAAAGCCTATAAGGTGGAGCAGAAACGTTCACTTCTGACGGTGATGTAATTTCTCCAATTATAGACAAATCCATAATAAAGAAACCATGTGTTTTAATGGGAATTAGGGAATCTTTAAGATTTGAGTTGATGGTATGATTCAAGGTAGCAGATGAATCACTGATCAGGATCACTAAGTATATGGGTGCTTATCAAATATATATATGAACTAACAGTCAAGTAGAAAAAATGTCAGATCCTTTAATCTAGGCATCAATACATCTCACTGACAGCCAAAGTCCTACATTTCTGCAGCTGTAGGTCAGGAGTTCTTCCAGCCTTGACACCTGAATAGTTGTATATGCTTTAGATATGAAACCTTAGATTCCTATTGAAACAGGACAAAGATTTTCTTTAATAAATTACATTCAATATTTTATTATGCCTTCTTCCTCAGTACGGCACTCACAGAACATTGTAATCGTACTTCACCATTCAGAGTAACATGAAGAAGTAATTGTTCACGTACCCTGAATTGTGAGGGCTGAACCAGAAGCTATTGAAAGAAATGGAAAGATGTAATTAAACTGAGGATGGTTGCCTATTTTGTAACAAGCATAAAATGGCATCTTTGAACTTACCTGTTAAAATTGCAAACAAATTACTGTAATTGAACTGAGAATATTTATCTTTTGTACTACAAGTTTAGCCCCAAGGGCAGGAGATAATGGAGCCTAAACACATGCATATATCAGGATAAAATATTTTCCTTACCCAGTTGGGAGAATGGAATAAATATTATCTGGAAGTATCTTGTTATAGTGATTGTTCAGATTAATTAAAAAATAGTCAGTAGCCCTATGAAACTCTTGCAAGGAACAAATCTGCAAACAAAATTATCTACTCAATTCGTTTCTTAAAAATAAAAATCCCAGTCTGGAGACTTTATCCCAGCTAGGAACTCTTTGAAACCATTCGATATATGCTGTATCTCAGACCCAAGACAGAAAATTTCCACACAGGTTCTACAAAGGGTTAAACTTCTCCAGCTCCCTTTTAAATCAAAGAGTTTGGGCATACTCACATTTCAAGAAGTCTCCGTACTTCTGCAGTAGCAAGCCCTAGATTTTTTATATTACCTTCGTCTCTGCCCCCATAGCACAACAGTACTTTTAATAGATTGGGCTTTCTTTTAAAGGGCTTGTGATTTGTTACTGCTAGCTTAAGGCAATAGTTATGCTAGAACTTTGTCCTTTCATACTGTGGATATATTGTATTGCTCTAGCACTGCACATGTTTTAAAAAGACCATTATTTGAAAGGTTAAACTTCTCACTTTCCTTATGAAAACCTGTGGGAAAGGAGCAGGGCAGAGCTGTGGATTTGGTAGTGACTCATTTCACCAGGTTGTAATAAACTTAACACCATGTCAAAATTAAAGAGCCTCTGAACTTGCAAGGTCTGTCAAGTGACACATTCCAGTGTTGAACTGAGCCCAAGGAGTGGTGAGTGTGCCAGGCTGCCCGTGGTCCCCTGGTGAGGGGACAGAGCTGGTAGGGGGCTGCAGAACATCCTTTTCACTTCAGCAGAAGGAGAGTAAGAGGAGCAGTAGGTATTTTATTTTTTTTTCCCCTTTTCGTTTATGTGTCACATTTTCTGTTTTTCCCTTTTAAATCTCCCTGGCCCTTTTCCCAGTCTGTTGGACTGCTGCAAGATAAAATGATGCCATCAGACTGGTGTCATATGCATATTGAATTCCTGCCATATGCATGGGCGAAAGAAACTGTCTCCTTGAGCCAGAAGATGAGGCAGATAAATGGCCAGTATGGGAGAGTACTGAGCACTCAACTAACTAAAACAAAAACCTCAACCCAGGTAATGAACTGTGAACGTCATGGGACCCGTGTGTAAAAAGAGAATCATTTGGACTCTCATTCTACACTTAAACCAGAGTGAAAGAAACACAAGCACATAGGGCATGGGGCTTCCATTTCCCTGCCTTCCTTTAGATGCTGCTACAAGCAGACCATGCAGCAGACAACAGGGTGGACTATGTCTCAGCCAGCTGTACGCCTCTCTGCTCATCTCTGTCAGTATTATACAAATGTAAATATTATGGATTGGATGGTAGACACATTATTGCTAACTTGGGAAGCTTAAAATACATACATATATTTTTGGTTTCCTTATCTCCTTCTTAACCATCAGTATGATGATTGCAGAGCTGCCATCTTTTTTAAGGTATATATATAAAGCGATGTGAGTCTTACAAAAATGTAAACAAGCAGATTAATAGCAGAGTTCTCATTTTGTCCCCAGACTCCAAATTTTATTTCCTTGGCTGTCCTTCGTCTGTTCACACCATGGTAGTCACTCATTCCTCCATTATATCAGGCTAATTCACATAATTTCATGGCCCATCATCATAGTTTAAAAGGTTATTTTCTCTTGATTCTGAGGCCTTAGAAGAGGACAAGACTGTTCAAGGAAAGAATGAGGAAAAAAGAAAGAAAGTAAAAAGGGAGAGATACAGAGGGGAAAGACAATTTTTAAATTAAGAAGGTGTCAAGGGCATCTCTCATCTTTTCAGTGGGAGACAGGCAAGGCAAGCACTCAGGTTCAGAATTAACAGGCCTGGAGGTATTGTTAGCTAATTATAATTCCTGTACAAGCAAAGGTTCAAGAAGGAAAATGCTGCCACTATCAAGCACTTATTCAAGGTTAGCTGGTTTAAGGAGAAATTCCAAATACAAGTACTATACACGTGAAATGCTGAAAAACAGAATTAGAGCTTGATGTATTTCTAGGCTTCTTACTACTCTGGAACTGCAGAGAGTCTGTAACAGGGTTGCAAACATACATCTTTTTCACCTAAATTCAATTCATAATCAGTATGGGATCCCTTTTACACTGTTAGACTGCTGTGAAGGGTTCCCTTAATAAAACAACTTTGTGGTGCTGGGCAGTTGTGCAGCAAAACATAAAAAAGTGTTGGTTTTTTCCGAGCATGGGGAAGAAGATACTGCTTTCCTAGAGATATTTCTACAGTGCTGCCCTATCTCCATTCCAGACTCTGTGATCTCTATACATCCCTGTGTTCAAAAGCACATGGGGGAGGAGGAGGGACCTTCTCTGGCTGCTCCCAGCCAGGTTCTAGCAGCTCCAGTATTAGAAGAAGAGGATGCCCTCAGGGCCTGCCAGGCACTTGCTGCCTGTAAAAACTCTACACAAAAAAAGACAATTAGGACTTTAAAGTACTTCTTCCATTTCTACTTAAGCCTCTGATCTTGAAAGAACATTTAGACTGGCTTTTAGTGATTCTGACCCCTAATACTATTTAACATTTCTTCAATCAGTATCATCCTGGTAAGGATTTGTTCACACTGTCATCAGAATTGGTTCCTTCTCAATTTTCCCCTCCTCCTCCACCTCCAGTTCTTCCTTCTCCTCTTTTTCCTTAATTTTTGGAACTGGTCAGGATATTCTCACAGAGTGTGTCCTTTAGCCCTGGCCTGTGGACTACTCCAGAGAAAGAGGCAGTTTTGCAAATGTTTTCAGACTCCAAGAATGCAGCTTGCTCACTACTTTCTTGCTTGTCTCTTTATTCACTATTGATCAAACTGCTTTCTTTGCAATAAGCATTATTCACTTCTCACAGCCTTAGCTCCCAAACAAAACTCATTGTTAGGTTAGTCTAATTAGTCTTTCTCTGGATAGTCCCCCAGAAGGAAAGCTGAGGTTGAACTCAAAATTTGCACACTCTGTAACATAATGCCCATATGAAGGAAACATACCTCAAAACATTGATGGCAGTACTGAAATTAGGCTGTATCTGGAGGAATTTATGAATTTGGCATTCTGTTTCCACTACAGAACTTGTGTGACATTTCTATTTCATTTCTACTGCAGGTAGTACTCCTCTTCAACAACTGTAAGAAATACCATTTAGTGCAAGAAAGTGTAATTTTTACTTTCTTCAGCCATATAAATCACCACAGCAGCTAAGACTGACTCAGGTTATTAATGACAGCTCTTTCCTTAACAGCCTATGTCTTGAGATATTTTCTGGAAGCTTAACACCATTTTTGCAAAAATTAGTCTTATGACTTAACTTGCTCCTCTGCATGGCAGCAGACTGCGAGAGTGAGTGTTTAAATGCACTGAGTCTTCTGGTAGTGGTTACCTAGTGTTTATCACTGGCTAAAGAATTCTAATTCAGTGTGAGACACTTCAGAAAACAGCAGCATGTATTTCTAAGTGATATTGATAGTGCCTGATAATCTTTCTGTATTTAGTACAACATTCTGCAGCTTGGGTTTTGCCTCACTAAAATCTGAACATTTTATAAATACAAGCAAATTCACTCATCTATCGCGACTGTGTGGGACATAAGAATTATCCCCACTTCACAGAAAACCAGAAAAAAAGGCTAAGGTCCAATATGACCATAAGGCATGACATTATCTTATGAACAGTGGAGTCTCACAACAACCCATGCAGGATGTATTTGTATAGCATTATCGGATCCACTTACCATGTTTCATGTGCTCCAAGTAGAGACTGAAATAGCTTCAGATCCTAAGCACAAAATATGAACCTAGCATGGGTGCTATCTATGCAGAGGATCCCTTTTAATGAAACAAAATTCAGCTTTATTGAAGACTTCAGCTTGTCCCTCTTATTCCTGTTGTATAAGAGAACCTTTTGATGGAAGAGTGTTTGTACCAGCAATGATGGTCTGTATTAAAGTTTTGTAAAAGCTGGACCATGATCATTAAGAAAGGAACCCTTGAACTATCCATGACAATGTTTTACAGAAATAGGTCCCAGACCTGACAATTTTTTAGCAACTCTGAGAATTATATTTAGAGCCCTGATATACCTATGTATATTTTTTCGTGAGAAATATGTATGACATAAGGAATATCTCTCCTGTTGTTGCAAGTTGGACTGGAAATGGAAAGAGATTACAGTCATCAATTCTGTATTATTCAGCACCAAAAGAATGCACAAGTGTCAAGATGTTTGTTTTGGGGTTTTTTGTTGTTTTCTAGTTAGAAATATATGAAATTAAAACATGAGGAAACATCTACCAATATTATCCTCAGAACACGTGTAGAGTTTTATGCTTAAAGTTTTCACAGCTGACCCATCATTACTATGATCTATTTTCTCTAGTTACACTGATATGTAAAGTTGTATAATGTAGTTCGACATGATTGACAGAGCCTGCAAGCAGTGGATATTTTGAATCTGGCACATCTCTCTCTGTTAAACAGTGTTGCACATAAACACTTTTTAGCATGAAAAGCTTTTTTCCTTGAAGGGAGGGAGGAGGGGATGAATGGTTTTTCATCCATAAGCTCCCAGATCTTGCAACATGCAGACAGATAACATCCTTAGATTTAAGGAATCTCTGAAGTCCAGTACCTGGTAAGGGAGAAAAAACCAAACAAACAAACAAACCCCCCACAAAGTTCAATTGTAAATCATTTGGCCACAGGAATAATGTGTTTCGAGCACCTGTTATTTTACTGACACTCATTCCTGCTGGGTCATTCCATCATATGATCGACTACTTGTCAAAACTAGCCTGAATATCCAGTAAGAATTTTCCTTCTGGGGCTTTCTTCAGGCTCTACCTACTTAACTTTTTGATTTCTTCCTTAATACTGTGAATAAACCTTTCCTAGCCTTTTTAATTGGCATACCTCAGATATTTATAGTCTCCTGCAATCCAGTTTTGCCACCTCTTGGCTGATCTTATGAACCTGCTCTGTTCCATCTTTTTTTGTTGAACAATGTCTCTGGCCTTTTCATTTTTTTCTTGCTTTGCTCCATCTCAGCAACATGCCATGCAGCCTGGAACCGAGCCCAGGACTTGGTTTTGCCCACTCTTCCTGCTGCTGAAATAAAGTCATCTTCTCCCTAATAGATGCCAAAACTGCTGTGTATCTCCTGCCATACATCCTAATGCTAGTTCTGTGTGTCTAGCACACCATGGCATTACAGATAATCCTGTTTCTTAAAGAGAGGTTGTTTGTTGCATGTACACATACATCCAATGGCAAAGACAACCACTAATGAAAACAGAGTTTAAAGTGTGGTCTAAGTGACGACTGTGCATGAACCCCAGTGAAATAAAAGGAATTGCACATACTAAACTGACAGCAGAACTTTGCATATCTTAAGAATTTCATTGTCCATCTCAGGAGCTACTTTACAGCATATGATGTTTAGCATTGTATTGTATAAGGCTATGTCATTTTGATAGAATTACAGTCAAATTGTAAAGTCAAGCAGATGCACAACTTTTCCCCAAACAGAAATGAACTTTCTTTAAATCTGCACTTTGGATAGTTTTCACTAATCTGGAGAAAGTGCTTAACAAGTAGATGGTAAAGAGAAGATCTGTGCTGTGGGACTAATATGTTTTACTTCCTCAATACATTCTAATTTATGGAATATTTAAGGTCAAATGTCAAGTGATAAACAAAATGACCCAATTTAATAGCTCCATGTTTTACTCAACAGATGATTTAGAAAAGAGCCTTAATAATCTCACAATTGTGAACCCTATTAAAATCTAGTTTATTGGAAATACAGTAAATTATACAACCAAATATTTAAGAGGCATTACTTCTCTTTTCCCCCAATAATGGAGGAACTCAAGAGTGACATTAGAGAAGCTGGAGGAGTTCAGTCAGAAATAAAACGTGGGCAAATAGTTCTGAACCGTATACATGTATGTATAAATGTGTATACACACCCACATGCATGCGCTGGTACAAAAATATTACATATATATGTCAACACATACATAATAGCTGCTTCAGAGCACTTCATTGCTCTGCTTATTGAAAGCCTTTCTTTGATCACTAATTAAAAAGATCCACAACTTTCATCTTTTCTATTTTGAAGTGCAGAGTTTTCTGGCTGGATTGTTGTGTAGTAAGAATGAAAGATTTGTCTTCATTCCTTTCTGCAAGATTTGCAGCATGCCATGCATATGCTCATTAACAAGCAGAGTTTATGTTGGTCCTCATTACTAATTAATTATTTTAATTGCATGATTGGGAAATGTGTGATGTTCACATGCCAAACCTGTATATGTTTGTTATGAGAGCAATATTGGCCTATATTCAGATAAAAAAATCAAGATGAGTAAACTTATTTAAGATTAAAGTATGCAGGATGCTGTTATCTTGCTATGGCATCAAATATAAATGGTGTGTCACTCATCACTTCGTTCTTGTAGAGGTTACATTTTTTATATAGCTTAGCTACTCTATTTTTACACTCACAGATTTTTATATGCCTTTGAAATACCATTTCTCACGTAGAAACATCCCCAAATAACCCACAGCAGTGGGATGGCATTCTTGTTCACCCTTGGTAAAAGGCTTTACTTGTTAAACTGCTATTTGTAATACCCCCAAAAAAGTATAAGCTGCCCTAATATGTGAAAATATGTAATTTGTTTGAACTAGCATCAGCATTTTGGTAGCAGCAGAGCTCTGAGAGATCTAAGAGCTCTTGGTGAACTAAATTCTGTCTACTCCTTCTGTACCTACTAGCCAGTAGAGGGAGCACGAAATACTCTCTATGTGTAGCATCTGCTACACGTTTAACTGATAGTTCAACACAGTCATTAGAGCCTGATCTGGAGGAGGCGATTTCTCAAAGACTTTGTGATGAACGCCGTTTGCTAATCCAAATTCTTAACATCAGTTTACAGCTTTTGCACCACACAGTTTGATTAGCAGAATCTTCCACATGGAGTTCAGGGATGTTGGTCTTCAGCCAATCATGCAAAGTCCACTCAGGGCTGTAAGAGCTGTGGAAAAAGAAGCACTACGGTTTTAAGTACAGAATAGTAACTTAATGACCCAGGTCAGGGCTATTCCTAGTTAAATTCTGTTATTGCAATGGAGGCTTGGCTTTCACACAAGAAGAACAACATAATTTCCCATTCCAGAGTATTGGGCTTTACTGATTGTGCCAATGGTCCTGCTGATGGAGCTATTGGGTGAAAGGAGACAGAGGAACTCCCATCATACTAAGTGCTCAGCACCCACAATGAATTTTGCACCCTTGCTTGACAAAAAATATGTGTTGGACTCAAGCATTATGCAAAATATTAATGTTTTCCTCTTGATCCTTAAAATACCAGCAAAGGAATATTCCAGACCCTTACATAAGGTTCCCATAATGCCAGTGGCCTAAATGACATCAGTTTTTAAAGCATAAAAGGCACCTCATCTAGGCTTAGAAACGTCAGTAGTAATTACAAACTTCATTTTCAAGTATAATCAATTCTTTATTTATGGTGTGAAATGTTTTTTACCCTTTTGAACTTGCGCTTTTTTAAGCCAAGCAATATTGTTGGCATGTTCCTTTAAAAATAATTGCTTCTGGACTGAGAAATTGGACGTCAAGTTCCAACTTGATATAAATTAAATGGTTTACATCAATAGTCTGGCTCGTGGTAGAAGTGAGTGTTTTGATTCTGGGTTTGACTTCAGGACATGACCTCTTGATCACACAGGTCAGCACAGATGGGAAATATTGAAGAGGTACCCTAGGTTGACGTGGGGAAGAAAGTGTCTTGTACTGATGTATCACAAACTGTCTGATCTGTTAAACAGAAGCAATGTCAGACTCCACAGAGGATAAAGCTTAGTTGTCATAGGTCATTATGCTCTTCAAAAAGAAAGAGATGGAAGGAAAATCACAATGATGGAAATCCTCAGGGTTGTCATGTACACATAATCTTCTAAACCTTGCTGAATGAATGCTGCCAAGCCTATATGCATGGAAAATAGAGTAAAGAACCCAAGTATTCTTAACTTTTACAGTACAAGTATGTCTCTAATTTCCACCTGTACCCATTATAAAGGATTATTTAAGGACATACAGCATTTAAAATTTAAAAGCAGGATACCTATACAGCTAATCCTCACGCGTATGTGATCAGGTCTTAAGAACTGCATGCATGAGAGCAATCACGTTCACAAGATCAGGCAATATATCGTTGTTCAAAGGAAAGGAACAGATACATTGGAGAGAAGTTTAGATTTCAACTTCTGAGAAACCACAGCTCTCTCATCCTCTGTTCATGACAGATTTTCAAATCCCTTAATCATCCTCACAGCCTTTTGCCGGACCTGCTCCAGTACATCCACTTCTTTCCTGTACCTGGGAAGCCCAGACCTGGACTTGATGTGGTCTCACCAGTCCCAAGGAGAGGTGAAGAATCATCTCCCTTGATCTGCTGGCCATGTGCTTCCCAGTACAGCCCAGGAGTCTGTTGACCCTCTTTGCTGCAAGGGCACACAGCTGGCTCATGGCCAACTTGTTCACCCGCACAGCAAAGCTGCTTTCCAGCCCATTTGGCACCCAGCATGTCCAGTGGATGAAGTTATTTGTCCCCAGATGTAGGGCTTCGCAAATCTCTTTGCAGAACTTCATAAGGTTCCTGAAGATTGCCTATTTCTCCAGGCTGTTGAGGTCCCTCTGAATGGTAGCACTGCTCTCTGGTGTATAGAGAACTCTTCACAGTTTTGTATACACATATGTATACACATATATTATTCTAATTTTAATTGTTAATAATAAAATTGTTAATAAATAAAAAATAACTTCAACACTTTTGCTGGATTGGACTCAGGAGTTTTACAGTTTGCTGGCAATTAGTTATCACTGATGAGTCTAAGGTCTTCTCAAGGACATAAACAGTATGTTTGGACACTGAGTAATAAAATTAAGCTAGTAACATGAGCACCCAAATTAATTTTATGCAATATACTACATAAAAGCTCTTATATGAATTGTTCCCTCTAGCATCTAGCTCTTAATTATTCAGTGTTTCCTAATAGGAGGAACAAGTGATAAACCCAAGTATTTTTATGTCTTCTCATTTGCACCATTTGAAATAAACTCTGCAGTCACTGTAATAAGGCACAATCTGCTTCTGTTTAGGTACCCAGACTGATTTTTTCAGGTACAGGAATTTCAAAGCTGCCTTTTACTGATCATCTGGGTGCTGGTCCCTTTTAAAAAAATATTTGAATTACCTTAGAAAAGTACTTCTGGTGATTATGTAGGGACAACCATATTAAGGAAAGCACGCTCCTTCCTTGGCTGACAATGAACTTCGCACTTCCAATAAATAGTCTCAGAGAGAAGAAAAAAAGCCTAGTATAGACAGCTAATTTATGCTGATTATTAGCTGCTAGAAATAGATTTGGTGGATCTGATTCAGATTGTTCTCCCACTGCTGTAATCCTTCAAGTCTGGCTGTATTAACAACATGACACTGTTACAGAAAATCATATGATCAATACAATTATGGCTGCAGTCCCTGTCCTAAGGGCACTATTTTTTCTTAACAAAGAGAGTTCAGAATCTGTTATTAGGCCTGTTTGTGAGGCCAGAACATCATGGTAAATCACTACCTACAGTGACAAATGAAGAAAACTAGTTGAATGCTGTACTGTGATCATGTCTGCCCAGCTACAAAAGTAGCACATAAAGACACACAAAAATTAAATTTATTCTAGCTAATCACATACCCCTAGTATTATCCAGGAAACCCCCCAATAAGACAGCCAGCAGTCCATGACAAGCACACACAATCTCAGCTGGAGCCCATGCTGTCCCCCTGCCCTTGGGATTGTTATGTGACCTAGCAAAAGTGAAGCTAGTTTGGGTCTCACTCTTCCCAGCTTCAAGATGGGTTAAGCATATGAAACCTTGGATAAACAAAGCCACAGTTTAGATGAGTTTCCACACTGCTAAAAGAACTAGCATTGCAGGGAATGAGAGAAGTGAACACTGCTGCTGAAGTGAAAAGAGATATGGTCTTCTGCCATTCCCACTGATACAGAACTGGACTGAATGATCACAGTCAAAAGTCCAAGGTCTTCTGCCTCTACATATAGCAAGTTGCAGCTGTTTACATAGGAAATAAATCATACATCAGGTAGAGGAACTGCCTTAAAAATTGTAGAAGTGGATAGTTCACACTAAAAGACTTGCTCTTCTGTATTTAAAGTGATAATAAATTATGTAGAAATATATTCTGTAGGAATAGAGAAGTGTACAGCGTATAATAGAGAATTATATACAGCATCAATACAGATCATATTCGTGTTATTTATACAGCAATGCTAAGCACAGCTCAAAACGCACACAGCATGAACATGTTATGTATGTTCACACATTCATATTTTATATTTTTCTATTCTCAGGTCTCCATTGTCAATTAAGCTCTATAGGCCCTATTAAAACTATTATTTTCTAGCCTGCTGGCTTTTTCAGTTTGTTTCAACATGGACTGACAAGGAAATTATGTAAATACAGTCACTTTTTTATGTTGTGAAGATTCACATTGGTTTTAACAAAATGAGAAAATCTTGCAATTGACTGAAATTTTTCAAAGCACCGTTTCCAGGGCAGAAGCCGTTTCACACTAGACAGCACAGTGGCTGCGCTTGCCTACCTCAGTTAGAACAAACAGGAGGAAGCCAGCAAGAGACAAGGTAGAAAATCCCATTTAAGGGAGACTAGACAAAGCATACATTTCTCAATGGATGTGTTCATCAACAGCAAGCACTCTTTTAAAGCCCTTAAGTGTTTGTAGGACTGAAAATTAATTTGTTTTGCAATTCCAAAGTGAATCATATGCTCCAAACAGATTTTCAAGTCAATGAAACATGACCTTGTATGATCTAATTAAACAACTCAAAGGTAGTGGTTGTTTTAAGATCCCTCTGGACATACTTCGGTTCAAATGAACACACATAATCTGTATGTACAAGCTCATAAATCTACAAAAAATGCAAATCATATCATTAATGCTTTGAATTTCACAGTCTTACCACAGTTTTCTAAAAGGTAAAACATGAAAAATTCCTGAATTATATATACTCCTTTTACAGCTTAAAGAACACACAAAAAATGTACTGGAAGCAGAACACCAAATATCTATTTTGCCTTCCAAATATTTGGTCCATAATCAGGTATAAACTAATAAAATTCTCTGAAACCCACCATTCCAATTTCGTTTCTGGATTATGTCCTAACTTTTGAGTGGAGCATTGGGCCAGGCAATAACCTTCAAATGTACCTTTCAATCTAAATTTTTCTATTATCCTATCTTAATTTTCTACATGTTGTGAATTGATTTCTTTGCTCCAGTGTACATGACTGTCTTTCTTTAATGACAGACAAAAATCTATGACAGCTTTTTTTTCTATTTTTCTTTTCTGTCTTTTGTCTTCAGCATTGCTCTGTGGCCTCCCTTCCTCTCTCTCAATTTTAGCTCAGACCTCTGCGTAGACCTTCTTGCTGATCTGCATTCTTTCTAAGCACCCCTCATATTTCCTATATGGATTAGTGGTCATACACACACATGCACCCTCCTCCTACTACCCATAAATGCCTGCATGTCTAACAAAAACAGTCTCAATTGCCAACACAAGTATCTTTGGAGGTACCACTGATTCCTGCATTTCCATTTGCCATTTCCCATTCACATTTTCCTCTTCTTTTTCATCTGTTTAATCTCCAAAACCTCACCTGCTATTTTCTCTTCTTTCTTAATGGCATCCTGCATAAATCACCTTTCTCCACTTTAACCTGTTACACCCTGTAATTGTACTCTCCCTCCTCTCATCAGCCCTTCCTAGCTCATATCAATGACATGGCCGTACCTACAAACACATTCCTACTGCCAGAAAACCCACTCAAGAGGGATTCTACCCGGGAAAACCTGGCTACTACTGTTTGATTTTCTGTCTTAACTCCATCAGTCAAATGCAACAGCAGCTGCCTCTTTTACCTATACATAAAGCTGACTCTAGAAGCAGGGAAATGAAAGGAAAATGAGTGCCATGCAGGGACGTATTTCTTCACCAAGTTTTTCTTTACTCCAGATTCAGACCCTAATCCTACAATTGAATCCACATGGCTGGCTGTGTTAATCGAAATATGGGATGAAGGTGTAGGCTACAAGCAACAGTTTTGCCGTGCTGCCCGTCTAGGATGCGGCCCCTTGCCATTCCCCGGCTCTGTGGCTCTGACCCCTGGCTGTGCTGCTCATGCGGCTTTGCCTGAGTGCTCAGGGCTGCGGAACGGGCTCGTGAAAAAGGCTGGCTGGTCTACTCGGAAGCTGAAGCCAATGCTTAACTCAGTCAGCTGTTTCCAATATTTATAAAATAAAACAAACACACTAGATCTCACCAAACAACTAATCACCTACAGCATGTACATGATTTTCTTTTTCTTTTTCTTTTTTTTTTTTCCAAATGAAAACTATGTTAGGTGTGACAAAACATGTGAAACAAGTGGAAAAACATTTCTAAGTACTTTTACTCTCAGAAAATGTTTAATGATTGAGGAGATTAAGGGATTGGGGGATTTTACTACTTAAAAAAAAAAAAATATCAATTTTTACTGAAAATTCAAACTAGTCTGTGAAGCTTCAGGCCAGCAACATTTAAAAAGATTGAGCTACAGCATGCCATTCTGAATGTAGCACGTTATGAATTCCATATCCCTCAGCTAGAGTGACATATTTAATGATTAAGCCAAGTCACTCAACTCTCTTTCTATTTATTTTTTTTTTCCTAGCCAGTATTAACTTTATATGCACATTTCAAATGGCAAGAGGAAAAATAGCAGAACAGTGAATTTGTCTGCAATAAAGGAAAAACTAGCAAGGTCTTACAGCTTCACAAAATTAGAGTTCTGTGTGAAAGGTATCATGTGCAAATTAGCCCAATGTTAGCAAATGCTTATTATCCTGCTTTTTTACAACACTCAGTTTTGCACATCCTCCAGCTCTGCACTGTATTCTGGTCTTCATCTTATATGAGCTTTTCCTGATAAGACAGCAACAAAATTGCTGTACTAGATCGCTGGTCACGTTAAGTTTAATATCCAATATAAGCCAGTTGTTTACTGAAGAAAAATATGAGAAAAAATAAATGCATACCCCTCAGTTGCTCTACACTGAGGTACATAAGAGTAAAACCTCCTTCCTGACCTCCATGACAACTGATTTATGCCCAGAAGCATGAGTTCTAATTACGATGACACAGAGATGGTCAATTTATTCCCTTGCGCTTACTCATTCATGAACGTGCATTTCCTCCTTCCAGGAAAGAGTAATTATCTCTTTGCAATTATCAGCACAGATGTGGCAAGTTAGAATTTTCATGATTGTCTGCTAAGACCTGGAGCCCTGAAGAATATAAGTTCTGCCAGATCTTTCTGTTGGCCTCAGGATTAATGAGTCCCTTGAAAAATGTCGTTTCTGCCTGAAGTAGGATTTTGTAACAGACATTTCCAAAACTGTAAAATATAGGTGGAAAAAGCGTTATTGCAAACTCTGTCTTTCATAGTGCATGTTCTAAAGGGTGTGCTACAATTTTAGTTTCTCCAAGGTTTACTCCTACTTTTGTTTTCACAGCTCTGTTGCTGGAAATTATTTTATTGAAGGAAGTCACAGAAACATGACTCATGTCACCATGCACTTTCATTTCTAACCTATTTTTAAGGATCCAAAATAGACCCTGTATCTCACAGTGCACATCTTATGCCAAGGCTTTGTTGCCTTGTTATCATTAGAAATAACTTCCTGAAGTGTGACTTGGCTCTTCCTTGGTGCAGGTCAAACCCCTGACTTCTTCACTGGTTTACTATGGTCTCAGGGAACAGTGTGTTCTCTTTGTATTGAAAGATTCTTATCTTGTCCCATTCCCATTCCCTTTACTTGTCTTTTGACTGAACAGCCCTACTTTTTAGTGTCTCCTCATGAATCGTATTTTCTCAGCCTGTGATTGTTCTCATTGCTCTCCTCTGAATTCTTCCCAAATGATCCAAATCTTCCTTGCAGTGCAGAACTAAAACTGGACTCCGTATTCCTATTAAGATATGACCAAGGCTTAGTAAATGGGAACTACTGTTCCACCTGATTGCTGGTCATTCTGTCCAGAGACAACAGAAACTGAATGAGTCCTTCCAGAATTGAATCTGATAGTTTTCAGATCATACTCAATATACCCTCCCATTTCAACAGGAAACTTCCAACGATTACTTTCCTGGTAGGTTTTATACCCACTTTATGGTGGTTCCATGTAGATTTTTCTCCTTGGTTTATGTATGAAACTGTTTTTAAAGTCAATATCAAACCCTTACTGTAATTAGAGTAACTACCTACCACCTTCTGTGACCCTCTGGTCCTTGACAGATTTGTTCAAAACACTCCCTAGCAGTTCTGACACAGCTTCAGGCTGTTTGCTAAATACCCTGGTAGGAAGTTCCTCTGTGTCTGTGTTTCCACTGAGCTGTTACCGTGTATGCCCATCCTAGTTTGTTGACAGTGTGTACATTTGTAATCTTACCTCAGAACATTATCAGGGTCATATTGCAAAAGGACTGACAATTACCAAAAACCTCCAACTTTTTCTTGTTATTTTCAAAACACAAATGCATATTAAACTTCAAGCTGTAGCACGAGATATCTGATAAGCACTACTAATCAAGTACATGCACACTAATGTATTAACATGAACTTTATTTTGCTTAAAGCTTCCTTTCTTACCTGTCAAAGAGTCTGGATGACATTTGTACCCTGTGGTATTTTAATTCACCATAGAAAAACTAAAGAAAAAAAAAGTCACTCAATGCCTGTATCAGAGGCTGGAAGGAGAAGCAGATTTCTGAGCATCACCATAGAATAAATTGTGAGCTGTAGACTAAATGAATCCAAAATAATATCCTGCATACAAGATTTTTGGAAACAAATTTGACATGTCAGGAATTTCCTAATTGATGAATAAATGAGGAAGAAGAAGGAATTGAAAAACACACTTACCAAAAATCAATGTTTTCTTGGGGACAGGCTGAGGGAGACTTCAGGATCCATTGTTGAAATTTTAAAATGAGAAACTGCCAAAACAAAGATCTGAATCCACAGTTTACCATATGCTAGTTGGATGGTGTAAATACCAGCTCAGGGAAATACTCTCTTGCTTTGTAATTATTTCACTAATTACACAAAGAGATACTTCTCTAGCAATATTTTAAGAAACTAATCATGTAAATAAAGTATAACGAAAAGAAAGAAAAATAAGTCTGCTGCTTAAATTATCGCAGGAATAAGTAGTCCAGACTCTCGAACTCTGTTTTCCTCTCATTAAACTAGGTCCAAATCAAAATTTCTTGTTCAAGACCTGAAAAAAAGAAAATGTTTTAGTAAATTTTTTTTCCTGTCTTTAGCACACTCAAAACTCTGCAGATGTAATTCTCCAGTAAGCAGTACAGTGAAAGCCAATGGAACAGAAATACTTTATGAAATAAAGAAAATCTTCTGTCTTTTCTGTTTTCTTATTGAGTTTCTTTGAGTGAACAATGACTGTGAAAGAGCTGATCTGGGTTAACAAACCTCTTGAAAATGAAAGAAAACATGGTCTTAAAAACATATTGTAAAACACCAAAAAGTACCAAAAGAGTCTTGAACAGATCCTAAAAATAAACCTTTCTGTGAAACATGATCAAAGTTTAGTGTGAACACACTCGGACAGAACATACTGAAAAAGCATTTAAGTAGAATACATATCTATTGCGTAAGCAGTTTAATGAGTCTTACTTTAAGCCTTGTTGATCTGGCTTGAGCAAAATACACCCTCAGACTCCATCAGCAGGTACAGAATTGGAGCAAGCTAATCCTGGAAAGGCAGCCTTTATACTAAGAACTGTTTTGAATTTTACACAAACTTACTTTGTGGACTGCTTAAGTGCTAAAGTATCTTTTTCCTTCAGAAAAAGATGGTTGCAAGTAGGATACAGGTTTACATCATTTTAATGACAATGTTTACAGGTAAATATTTCCTTTTTGTGAAATTCTGTGTGCACTTAGATTGTATTGAACATGTAGTATCTATTCAGACTGCTTGCTTTTATTTGCTTGATATTTATATAATGATGAGAAACTGGAAAGACAGAAAGCTGTAAACAGATTTCTAACCAAAGTTGCATATCAAAAGTGTAACTTAGATAATAGCTTTATAACTGTTTAATCAAAAAGAAAATTAGTGGCATTCAGTACAATTATGCTTGAATAATTGCTTTTGTCATTCTGCTTCTGCAGGAAACCTTTGCTGCTAAATTTGAAACAGATATTTTAATTAAGAGGTTAATAGTTAGAAATTGGCTACCCTATAGTAATAAAGTGTAAGTGAAAAAAGAAGACAGATAGATATAAGTAGTGTTGTCAAACTGAGTCAAAGGAGCTATTTCTTTTCTGTTTTGAATAAAACTTCATGGCATGAAAAAGTAACCATTATCTTTAAAAATATTATTTAAATACTCACATTGTCTGAAATTTTTGGTAGGTGTGTAATATATTTAGAAGAGAAAATTCTGAATGATTTTACTTTACTTTTTACTTCAAAAGCACAGATATGTTTATCTGACCTAATGCATGTAACTACTGAAAAGAAAATTGTTCCTCACGCACTTGCTTTTGGTTTGTCCTACAGTTTTGAGAATACTTTTTCCATGCTAACTTCTCCAATCTGAGCTATTTGACCTGCTTATACACTTCTATAAATATTGACTAATCCTTTTATCTAGAGTGCTTTTATCTTGAATGACAGTGGTCTTTGCTTGCACAGCAATTGGCAGATAACAAGCAATATCAACACCACTTGTAAGAACAGCTGATTTACTTATTCTTGATATGAAAAAATGGCTTAGTGCTTGTCTTTTAGTGTGACCTATATTTATGTTTGTGCTAATCTTATTACAAAATAGTAGGCATACATATGTAAGTATATATATATACAGCTCCACAAAATAATTATTTTGCAACATATTCTTAACATCATTACTTAAAAAGTAAACATTTGTGTACAGAAACTGAAATGCTTATGAAATTAGACATATTTAAATTGCTCTATGGTTGTAACTTTGCATTTTGTAACTGATGTTATTTGTTTTCTATAGGCAAGGAACACACTAAAAACAATATGTACCTCTCCTGATAAAACTAATTTTATTTATTTGCTAGACGTTGATGCTTTTGCTTTGAGAAAGTCAGCCCCAATGAGTCATATTTCTGCCAGATGCCACTACACATTAAGGTATACATAGACATCTCACATAGGAATAAATATAAGCCTGGCAGATATGGACTGCTGCTGTAAAACCCCACAGCCAGAGAAAGGAGATGGCACTGTCTATGTCTGATAAGCTGAAGCTTCAAGTGGAAACTATATACTACAACTGAAGACTGACGAGTGAGGAGAATCACTGCTAAGAGGTCCTTTTAAATACATACTATGGCCACTTCACTTTCAAACAAATCTCAAGCAATTCTCAGTTCCCTTCTGGCTCTCCTGTAACTCACCACTCTTTGAGATGGGTCTAGTTACTACTTTGATTGAATAAAGCAGACAGGCAAGGAATTAGCCTGAATAACTACATATATCTGTTGCTACTTGAAGCAATTCATTGTGGCTGAATGCTACTCTGTAGTTTTCCACGAGAAGTGTCTCAATGTGAATTTGTGTGTGAAGCTAGGTGTAGTGCCTGCTACCTAGCTGCAACTCTGTGAGTCTCAGCATACCTCTATCTAATTTACAGCACCAGTTTTGCTGCAGGGACAGGCATAACTATGTCTATTAAGTACTTTGTGCTGATGATACTAGTTTGAAAACTAACTGCAAAGTATTTTGTATTTTTCTCTAGAATAACTATGAAGGGAAGTCAAAATACTAGGAGGTGCACTAAGTATGAATTTTCAAAAAAGAATGTTGATATTTTGACTGCTTCTAAGGGAGATAAGAAACAGATTTTCCCTGATCCATTGCATACAGATCAGTCACTTGATTGGTCAAGGGAGAAGTTAATATAATTACCACTTTATAGATGAACAACAGTGCAGAGGGATAAATGGATCACTTTTACAAGAGAAATATATTTGTGTTTCTTTGTGAAGTCTGATCCAGTGGACATACATCACATCTGTCAAATTACAGTGAAGCTGAGATGAGGAGCTCTCCTTTTACCCAACATACCAGAAGCCAAGCATTATATGGAAGAAGAGGAAACATGAGCCTATATTGCCCTATTTCTACAGAAGTGCTCTCATCACTAAGTTCTGAGATGTCTGAGAAAATATTAGTTTCATATTTTCTTGCTTTATATTCTGCATATAGGAGAAGTAAAGCAAGTTTTCCTGTAGATACAAGGTACTAGGAATATTCTGCTGAGACGTACAGGTTTGAACCCCTCCAGCAGCTTCTCTCAGATCTTCACATCCCAAGTGAAGTCTCCTCACAGTACGAAACTGTGGCTGATAGACCAGGAGTCACTGCTGCCTTGTTTTTGGAAGAAATGAGATCTGTTGTTCATATTTGAACAACTGCAGTAGAGACCTGATCCTGAAATATGACAGCTGCCCACTCATTGTAGTCAGGGTGCATCTTGCTTCATCTTGGCCAGGCCGCTGGTAGGAACTGTGTTTAAGGTCTGCTTTGGATTTCTTCTCACACTGGGCAGCTCCCTGTTCACTCTGTGAATGTCATTCTTCAGATACTCAGCTTGCTGGACATACATTTTGCAGAGGTTTTCACCTACTTGTCAGTATGTCTCACTATATCATATAGTACTTATAAGTCCTGTGGCTCTCACTTGAAGATTGTTGCTCAAAAGTGTTTCATATGGGACCAGAAATAGTAGTCTGTTGTGCTTCTACTATCTGGAAGAGAAGACCAACAGACTATAGTCCAGCTCATCAACACACTGTATTATGAATATGAATTAAGCAACAATTCTTGGCTTTTTATGCGTGATAAATAATTCAGTTTCTCTCAAAGCATTCTAGATTCCTACCACAGAACAGGTGGGAAACTTGGTCACATCATTTGGAGGTTATGTTTATCTCAATTATCCATATCAATCACATTATTCATATCAAAACTGTCAATTTGTTTGGTTATTTTCTCCAAAATGTGATTATTGATAAGGTGTTCGTATACTTCAAACAAGAAACCCATAGCATGTGAATGGTGGTTTTATATTTAATATATTTTAGACTTGTGAGTCAATTATCTCTTTATCAAGACTTTCCCATCTAATAAAAGATAATTTAATAAAACACATTATTAAAAGTGTCATTTTGGGCTCCAGTTATCCTACCCAGAATGTCTAATTCTTTGTTTATTTTTCAGGTACTCACTGTGATGAAGACATCGATGAATGTTACATGAACCCTTGCCAAAATGGTGGAATCTGTGAGAATTTTCCTGGGAATTACACTTGCCATTGCCCACCTGCAGACAAAGAAGGGATTTATTACGGTGGCTGGAACTGTACAGAAGTCCTCCGTGGCTGCACTGGTCAACAATGTCAAAACAATGGAATATGTATCCCACATTTAAAAGATGGCCAACATGGATTCAGCTGCATATGTTCACCTGGGTATACTGGAATACATTGTGAAACCGTAACCACGTTTTCCTTTCAAGGAAACAGTTTCCTTTTGTTGAAGAAACCCGTCACCCCTAAAAAGGAATTTTTCTATAGTGTAAACCTGAGGTTCCAGACTGTGCAACCTACAGCTTTTCTGTTTTACCGAGGGGAGAAAAACACATTTGCAAAGCTGGAGTTACTGAATGGCTACTTACACTTATCCGTGCAAGTCAATAACCAGCCACAGGCTCTTTTGCATATTCCCCATAATGTCAGTGATGGAGAATGGCATTCAGTGGAGGTAACCGTGGCAAGAGCTGTTACTCTTAATTTGCTTGACAGCTCTTGTGTAGAATCATGTCTCAATAAAAAATCTGCTGTGATAGATAATGATCACGTGATGCTTGCATTTCAGAGCACATTTTTGGGTGGCTTACCAGTGGGGAACATTAGCAGCAACTCTCTTCTTAACATCTATAATATACATTCTGCACCTTCATTTGTAGGCTGTCTTCAGGACATTGAAATAGACTTGAATGTTATTACTCCAGAGAACACATCACCTGAGTCATCCCTAAATGTCAGGACAGGATGCACTAAAAAGGACTGGTGTGAAACCCACCCTTGTCAGAACAGGGGACGCTGCATCAACCTGTGGCTGAGCTACCACTGTGATTGCTACCGGCCGTACACTGGGCCAGGCTGTGCAACAGGTAAGGGAACGCTGTTGGCATTCGTGTTTTAAGTGGTTGCTGAAAACATGATCATAAACCATCCTGTTTACCCCGTGACGAAATGGCCTGACCCTTAGAAACTCTGGATCTTAATGTTGGCTGGCAAGAAAGTCCAAGAGGTCAGCAGTAGCACGCCTTCATTATTTTTTAGTTACTTCCCCAGGAAGGCTGCTTTTCAGCCTGACAACAAAAGTCAGGCTAAACTGGTGGATTCCACTCATTCAATTTTAAAATCTTCTCAGTGCTCTTAGCACGCCATAAACTCTGGAAAACTGTAGTTCACTTGAGGTTATGCACCCTGAATAAAATTTAGAAAGCAACCAAGTCACTTGGAGTTTAAGTCTTACTTTCAAAGCATTCCTTGAAAATTTTATCCGCAAGCTCTCTGGGCTTTTATAAAGAAACTCATTTAAGGCAATGAAAGGCAAGCAAAAGTACTGCAAGTTAAAAAAGGACAGATTCTAATTTTAAAAAATGAACAAGATTATACTATTAACTTAATCTGATTAGCCCAAGGAGAAGGCAGGGCTGCAGAGGCAGCAAACGGGGCCCATGCAGCTCTCAGCTGGTCCAGCTCTGGACAACCACTAACCAAGGGGAGAAGTCGTCACCAGAGCTACTCAGTGACCAGGGGGAAAGGTGTCCATGTCGCAGTGAACGAAAGAGCACATCTCAGCAAACAGCCTCTTTGGCAGTGACAAGCAGGAATACAGAAGCTGCAGATGCCTGTAGCACTTTCCCTGCTACAAATGATCTTTTCAAGCGCCGGCTGAAGCAAAGAGAAGGAGAACACAGGTCCCTGCCCAGCTCCCAGCTGTGCTGCATCTGATGTATGAAACCCCCTGCAGCTGTAAATGCAGCACCCCAGGAACATTTTTGGGTGGACTCTGTGACTCTTCCTCAGCAAAAGTTTTAGTGATTTCAAACAGGCAGTTTTGTTTAAGAAAACTGTACAGCACCCTTGCCCCTGCTTCCCTCTCTGCTCTCTTCCTAACCATCCACACGTGGGCAATCACAGTAATGTGTAGGGAGGAAGAAACACATACATGCATACATACATACACATATACATACAAACATATATTTATGTATATATATTTGCCAACTGGACTGGAAAAAATGAAGTGCAATGGCAGAGCCATGGTCAGATTGGAATGGACAGATCCTAAACTGGTGTAAACTGGGATGGCTGTGCTGCTGCCAGTGAAGCTACATTGATTTACATCAGCTGAGTGACTGCCTCAGGGGTTTATTGAATGCATAACTGCAGAAAGCTGTAGCTTGAAATACATTTCAAAATGTTGAAATACAATTTCTTTTTGTATTATATACTTGTTATCAATACTTCTCAATAGTTTTTGGTTTTATTGCAAAATGACAAAGTCTGAGAGGTAATTGTAACAGACTTCTTTGAAGTCTAGCTGTAATTTATCCAAAGATTTGGAAAGCAACTTTGGAGTATTGGACAACATCTGGTAAATATGTTTCCCTCCTTATATGAAGCAAAATTAAAACCAGTCAGGGCCAGGAGAGGCTTACACTGGCATTAGAACTGTTGAGAATGATTAGAAAGTATGCATTTTTTTTTCCAATGACCACAATATTCCTTGCAAATCATGGCACCATGCCATTTTGATACATAGGTTCTAGATATATGCCATATTTAAAAGACTATGACAGGTCTCTTAAAGGCAGAGTGGGGGAGGCTTGTGGTAAAGGATAACATAAGAAATGCTAGTGTCTTTTTGAAGAAAAGTTGCTGCCAAGTATTTAATTGACAAGAGGCAATATTTTCTCTACATATACAAAATAACAAACAGATGTTGACTCATTTTGATCAACATCCAGATGTTGTGACCCAAGAGGTTAATACTGACCAAGGTGATACTAGCCATCTCATCAAACAGATCAGATTGATGTTATATATATATATATTTATAAATAGAGAGAAATGTATAATGTAATTGTAAACATGAAATGCCTTTTTGAAGATTAATGCTTCCTTCTAACACTGCAAATGTGTAATCCTAATTCCAGGAGAAATTTTCTTTTTACCTGCATGAAAAAAACAATATAACTGAGATTTCATGCCTCAAACCACCCGCCTCAACAAATATTTATTTGTACATACTAGAGTTTGAACAAGGAGATGTGGCTATATAGGTAATTTTATTCATTGAATTAAAATATTTTAAATTTAATTTACTTATTAAATTGTCTGTTTAGGAACAAACAAGGGATTTATTCCTGTTGCTAAATAATATTACCATGCCACATAGAAGTACAGTGTGGTTGTTAAAGGTCTGTTGGGGCTTCACAGTCAGTCCCCTATTTTCATTGGGTTTTTTAATGTAGTCATTAAAAAAAGTAGCGCTGCAGGCGGAAACTTGGCCTATGAGGTCTCACTCTAGGAGTTTTACTGCACAAAAGAGGACTGACTCTTTAGCTATGTGAGCTTTTTTATTTTTTTAAAAAAAGCATGTTTTATTCTTTCTATGAATTTGATCTATTAAAAATAGCTCTTGAAAGTGTTTAAGCAGGAAGTCTGTAATATTGAGGACAAGATCACGAAACTTAAAGTGTAAAAATAGAAACACTTTGTTGTGCTTTAATGAGATGACTCATCAGAATAAAATACGGTTTGGGGTACGTATTTTGTATCCTTACAAGTCTGAAAATCATTACTGAAAATAGTCAGGGAGAGAGACAGATGGTTTCGGTTTAATCATTTTAATTGATAAGCACACAAAAAAAGAAAAAGGCTTACCCAATCCTGGATCATTTTTCCCCCACAGCACCGCAGTATTACGGGCATTCAGGACTGAACAGGTTTCACAACTGGATACAAGCTGATGTGTATGAGCACGTGTTGAGCCTCAGCCACAGAAATTCAGTCCAAGGACTGGGGAGCCCATGCAGCACCAAATAGGTGCCCTGTTTGGAGGTTTTACACAAAAAGGATTTGCTGTGCAGCTTTCAGCTAATTCTATGAATCAATGCAAAAAAAAATAAAAATCACAAAGTTCCAGAATTACATTAGCTTCTGTGGTAAGCAGAGGATCAAAGCATCCAGATTCTTTTCAAAATGATCTTTCTGAGGACCAATCCAGGAAACCATATAAATCTGTCCTTGTTTAACCATTTGAGAACACAGTGTTACACGGAGCATGATAAAGGGGGAGAATATGTCCAATAATATAACATCTGGTCCTGTACTGAGGCTTAATGCTACAGCCATGAAAGCCAACAGGAATTTTGAAATAGAAGCTATTTACAGCTGGATCAAGTCTTTATTCATCCATAAATACCAGCACATCTTACTACCATACATAAATATTACCAGAAGCAGCTATTTGATCATTGCATTCTCTCCGTTCTCATTTAGCCCTAATTATTTTATTTTTCTCCCTTTTCTTTCTCTCTCTCTCTCTTTTTTTTTTTTTTTAATCTTTTCTCTTATCTCTAACTTCAAGAGTACATTCCAGGCCGGTTTGGATCTGCAGGCTCCTCAGGCTATGCTGCTTTTTCTCTTGATGCCTCTCAGAATGAACATTTTAACATATCAATGTTTGTCCGAACACGCAAGTCTTCTGGCTTGTTACTGGCTTTGAGAAACAGTACCCAACTGTACGTAAGAGTCTACTTGGAAGGTGGGAAACTCACACTGTTAGCTCTAAATTCCATGAAATTATTAGGCAAACACTCCATGAATGATGGAAACTTTTACTTAATAACATTAAAAATAGAACCAAATAAGATGGAATTGTTCCAGTCCTCTCAATACCTAGGCTTTATTTCTCCTCCGGTACTAACCATGCAAAGTAAGGATATTCTTTACATTGGAGGCCTACCAGATAACAAAGAAACTGACAGAAATGGCAGGTATTTCAAAGGCTGCATCCAAGATGTAAGAGTGAATAACCACCCTCTGGAATTCTTCCCCATCATCAATGCACTGAATTCTCCTGTCAACCGGACCCTGATTAATGTCACCCAAGGATGTACTGGTGACAATCTCTGCAAGGTAAGAATGACATTTTTCAGTGCATTTTAACACGTCTATAACGGGAAATTTCTTTTAAGTTTTCATACATGCCCATATACCATTTGATGATAATGACATCCTAGGAATATTGTAAAAATTCTAGGAACTATAGATTTTTATTGAGTTATGCTACTCTACATGAGTATCAGCAGCAAAACGTATTTGCATATTGGAGAATGAAAATGTTTTAAGGTTGAAATACTGTTTTTTACCAATTATTTAACATGTGCTCTGTGCTGTCATAGTACTGGTCTTTATCACTTTCCATCAGAAATAAACAGAATTCTCCTTTCTGTCAAACAGTACCACATCCTTAGGGCTGGGAATCCACCAGCTTTTATTCATGCCTAGGCTGTCTCTTCTCTTTCACCATAGTCCAACCCTTGCCACAATGGTGGTGTCTGCTATTCAATCTGGGATGACTTCACGTGCACGTGCCCCCCTAACACAGCGGGGAAAGCATGCGAGGAAGTGAGGTGGTGTGAGCTTGGTCCCTGTCCTCCTGAAGCACGATGCCAGCTGGTACACCAAGGATTTGAATGTAGGTACACTTCAGTTATTCCTATCATCTTTGGAGATTAGAAACATTAGAAATTTTCATCAGAATTTCCTTTAAAACCCATTGTTCACTGCCTCTAAAGTTCATTCAAATGTTATATCTTTATTATAATAACAGTTATGACAATTGTAAGTAGTATCAATGGGAAGATTCTGCTCTACCAAACCTAGAAATTTTCAGCCAGACCCTTTGACACAGACACTGACATTTACAGGACCTTTGCTTCTGACTTATTCAACACAACTTGTCAAGGTTGTACAATAGATCAGTACACTGCCAGAGTGTGAGTGTACCTCTCATACTTCCACTGCAGAGATAGGAGGATATCCAGTATTGGATTAACCTTAGGATGTTCTCCATCCTCCTGAAAAGACAAGCTACATGACATACATTGCATCATTTGATTTTCTTAAATGTTAAATATCTTTGAAGAAGGTTACTTTAATACCAGCAAGCAATACAGTTATTCAACTAGTATTTTCCTAAGAAGAACCTGCATGCCAAGCAGTCTATTAGTTTAAAAATTGATGACAATTAGCTGTCTTACGAACATTAGCCACCTTGCGTATCTCTTTCCTTCTCCACTTTCCTTCTCCTTCCCACCCTGGAGTGGAATTTAAAAAGCAAGTAAGGATTTTGAAGCAATATTTTTTCTTTTTGTTATCAAAGAAACCCCTAATGATGCTGTGAAGGAAGATAAATACACACACAGTCTGATGGAAGCTGTTAGAATGGCTGACTCTTAGGAATGAGAAGGTTGGTCAACAAAAGATTTCTATCGTAGACAATTTGCTGACAGAACAATATGATGCTATTTTTCTTGAGATTGTTAGAATCAGCACTGTAACACTTGTTAAAATTTATAACTGAAATCAAAACCATTGCACCTTCTCTAACAGACATCTTTAATGATCACATCAAAACACATTCATGACATTTATTATTGCATATTACAGTATTATATAAATACACGCAGACAGAGAATTGAAAAGTATCTGAACTGTTTCCTTTTGCTGAACTCAAACTAAGGTAGAAAAAGAGCTGTTTTCCATGGGCTGTTGTTATACTTTCACCTAGATAGCTACACTCAGCAAGCCCTTTAGGAAAACTTGAACTCCAAAAAAAAAAGGTAAAAAGCCAATACAGGAAGCTGATGTGGGGAACATCAGGTAACAGCAAAACTGCATGCCCAGTGTCACAGCTGAGAGTAAAGCACATCCAAAAGGCTTACTGTACTCAGGCCTTAAAAAGAGTTCTGCAGGAGTATTTTAGCTTTTGAGCTTAAAAAAACCTCAGCTTTATGAGATATTTAAAAAATCAGAAATAATTTTGAAAAGCGCTGACTTTCATTTTTAGTAGGTTTTCCTCTGAGGAAACTTTTCCTTTTGCACCAGGCAATATAGTTACACTTCTGCTGCCTTAGTATCAGGATATGCAGTTAACAATTACCTACTGGGACTCCCAGGGGTTCTTTTCACCAAGATTCACTGAGCCCAAAGATAGTTCAGGAACCAAAGTTATCTCAGTGCTAGGATCTTGCAAAGCTAAATTTGTCTGAAGCACAAACAGAAGACATTCCTTCCCATCTCCCCTCCCTGTTTATTATCCTCATAAATCTCACAATGCGCAAACTTACAGCCCAATGATTCTGTGCATTTTAGTAGAAACCATGCTCATGAAAGATGTCAGATGTTTTTGTGAAGATGTCCCTAAAGCTGCCGTAATGTTGCCCATCGATTTTCTCTCATGGCAGTGCAAAACGAGTGCTCTGCTGCCCTCCCAGTGCCACCAGCCCAGGCTCAGAGCCCTAGGCAGGGCTGGGGAGTGCGCACACAGCGGGAGAAGGTGGCTTTAAACATGATAGGAATGACTTCTCTCACACTGACTTTGAAGGGGCTTTTTGCTAACTGACTTCAATTAAGTTCACCCTTTTTGCACCAGTAAGAGTAAACTGGAATCCAATCAAATACTTTTTAAAACCTCTTTAGTGCTTTACCTGAGAGAAGAGGATCTGAGAACAACGGTTCACCCCATGCAGATCTGTCATGAGTAACAACAAGCTGCCTCTCCTTAGGGAACGAACATAAAATGGCAAACAGATATTTTCCTTTGGAATACCCTCTCAGCCTCAGGTTTTACAATTATGATCTCCTTCCTTTTTGTCTAAAGAGGGAAGAGAGATATAACACTAATGTGGATTGTATCTTTAGAATGCTAACTTGAGGTGATGCATATCAGCACACTTCTTATGGTGCTGGCACTGCCCTGTAATCTCTACGGCCATAAGGAGTGGGCAAGCACAACTGAAACATGGGTGGAATTTGATTGTTTTTCAGCAAACCCACAAGAATTTACATGACAGGGAGCATGGGGCACTGAAGAGATGTTGTTCCACATGTATTGGTTTAAAGTTGGCCTGGTTTCTCAATTATTATCTTTGCACAGGTCTTGCTAATGCAGTGTTTAGTGGCCGAAGCAGTGCGGTATTTTACAGAAGCAATGGAAAAATCAGCAGAGACCTCACCAGTATCGTATTTGGCTTTCGAACTAGGGACACTGACGTGATACTGCTGTATGCGGAGAAGGAGCCAGAGTTTGTTACCGTCAGTATTCACAATTCCAAATTACTCTTTCAATTGCAAAGCGGCAACAGCTTTTATAAGCTGACCCTTGCCAGTTCGCTGTTTGTGAGTGATGGGAAATGGCATCAAGTGATGGTCTCTATGGTAGAGCCCCTGTCCCAATTCTCTAGATGGCACATTGATATAGATAACAAGAAAGACACTGCAACTAGCACAACTGCTTCAGGAAGCCTCAACTTTTTAAGAGAAGAGACAGACATCTACGTGGCTGACAAGGCTTTTGACAGCCTGGATGGCCTGCGAGGATGTATGAGCACCATAGAAATCAGTGGCATTTATCTCTCTTACTTCGAAAATGCTGACATCCCTACTAAAAAACCTCAAGAGGAGCAATTTCTCAAAATATCCGCAAACCCTGTTCGTACTGGCTGTTTGCAGGCAGATGTTTGCAGCTCTGATCCCTGCATGCATGAGGGGATATGTGAAGACTTCTATACTTCCTACCACTGCGTGTGTCCAAAAGGATGGACTGGCACCCATTGTGAAGTGAACGTTGACGAATGCTCTTCAAATCCCTGTATTCATGGAAACTGCACCGATGGGATCTCCTCTTATGAGTGCAGCTGTGAACCTGGTTACACAGGGGTAAATTGTGAAGAGGACATAGACAATTGCCGTGGCCACCAGTGTGCAAATGGGGCCACTTGCATTGATGAGATTAATGGATATTCTTGCCTGTGTGCTGGTAACTTCACCGGAAAATTTTGCAGGTACTATAAATAAGGCAGATCTGCATGATTTTGTCAGGTCTCTTCTGAAGGGTTATTACTCCACTGGTGTCTCCATTTTAAATGCAGATGTTATACATCTCTATATTAATCACGGGCGCAGAATTAATGTATAAAGAGTCTGCAGTACAGAAAGCTGTACAGACCAATTAGATGTGGACTGAGGCAGTGCAGAGCTGGCAGCTCAGGAGGAGACCGATGAGGCAAGGAGCCAGGGAACAAGGCACAGCTCTGCTGCCAGCCTGGGTCCTGTGATCTCTCTGACGACAGGATTACAAGTCCACTAGATTTCAGAGATATCTGAAATTTTTATGTATATATAGATATATGTTTATATATTTTTTAGAAAAAAAATAATTGTTAAGAGTCTCTAAAACTATACTTTATTAGAGAAATAGAGCTCTAGAACTATATGCAGAGAAATTCAGAATTGGCAGGTAAAAGAAAATAATAATAGAATGACTTGAAAAGTTTTTTTTCTCCACTCACGGCATCTTTGCATGTCTATTGCTCTCAAACAAGGCAAAATACTTCTCCTTCCTCCAGAGTAGTCCAACAAACTCAGTCTGCAGCAGCCCGAAAGACACAATCATCATCATGCTGCCTAACCACAGTCTTTTAGGCTATAATTACACAATTCTCAATTCTTGCTGACTTTTTTTGAGCAGTGAGTACATCCTGAGATTTAGAGATGCCTTGTACTGGTCCAATATGAACATCTTGTATGTTAAGTCTCTCTTTTGAACTCTTTTACTAAGCTGTCCCAGTACGACATAGATCCATATCAGTAATGTAGATAGAGCATTGTGCCCCTTCTTTTTGTCATTTGCTAAGAAATTGGCTATTAAAGTTGCCAATAAATACTTAGCAAAAGAAAACTAAATCCAGCAAATTAAAAAAAAGCTAAGCAAAATATGTTTTATGAGTCTTAAACCTCAGTTTCTGCTGTCATTCCTTTAGATGACACCCCAGACAGTGACAGCATTGCTCCCCTGGTGCAGTCACTGCCTGCTGCTGACCACAAGCACCCCAGGCACCGGGAGTGTAAATGGACACAGATGTGGGGTTTCCTTTCCAAAGAGGAATCCAAGGAGTCACTAACTGTGTGTAGCCCCTGAAACTGTGTTAATTTACAGGTAATTTCCCATATGTACTTTCCCATATGTACTGAGTACTATCAGCCAGCAGCAGCACTATTGATATAGATAACAAAGGCACCGCAACTAGCACAACTGCATCTATATGAAGACTATCAGCACTAGATTCTGCATTCAAGTAACAAATTTGCAAGGTAGATCTAAATATTTTCCCCCAAAGCAATGGCCTAGAGTCAAATGAAAAGCTATGAGAGCATGAGACATCCAGAAACAAGAAAAGTGCAAATAACTGCCATTGTCTTCTTACTTACCTAGGTACAGAAGGTTGCCATACACTGTTTGTGGGAATGGAGAGAGAAATCTCACATGTTTCAACTATGGCAACTGTACCGATCTCGGTGGTGAGCTGACATGTGTGTGCCTGCCAGGATTTGCTGGAGAACGGTGAGATGCTTTGCCCAGCAGATCTTTGTGTAGCAATTCTTCCAAAAGCTGTTCCAGAAGGGCCCAGAGGATAATAGCCACAGGGGTTTTACCATCCTGCAGAAATACAAAGTAGTTGGTTAATTCAGCAGTTCCTTGCTTGAGTAGATTTGAGGGTGTGAAGCCATAGCAGTTTTACTTAGACCAAAAAATCACACATTAATGAAGAAAGATTCAATCCAATATAGTACTATTAACTCCAGTGGAAGATATTTCTTAGACAGCATTATACACTTGCTTCTATGTGCTGGTTTTTTGGCTTCTGTGCCCATTTTGTACACGACAAGCTAGAATGTTATCTTCCCATAGGTGGGGGCCCATAAACATACTTATCGTGCTCATATATAAAAATCTGCTACAATACACTGACACATGAATATGCAAACCTGTTTCATTTTCACAGGTATGTGTTGTGAATATACAATTTCTTCTTTCAGAGGGATGGTATGAGATTAAATACCCGCTGTTGTTGCAGTGTGTTATGAAGTATGAAACCAGAATTATTATTTTAAAAAGTTAAGAAATACTTTTTACCTGTTATAGTTTAATCTGACATAAAGGCACCTTCCTCATAGTGAAATTTGTATCTTGTGGCATATTGCTGCAATTCACACCATTTCATAATGTTCTACAAGTAGCTGTGGAGCAGGGTGGAAGATGTTGTCCCAGTCAAAATATAGTCTCAACAGGTAAGGGCACCTTTTTGGATAGTAAGAAAGAAAATACCATACATGGTCTTAGTGAAATTAGCATTACATCAGAGAATAATATCCAAAAGTTCCACAGGACCAAGTTATGCTGGCTTTGCAAGAACAAAGAAGTTTTAAACAAAAGCTTTTATTTCTCTCAAAAGCTTATTAACCTGCTGATTTTGGGGAAACAATACAGTAAGCTATAAAAGACAGATGAAATTAAAATTTCCACCCACTCAATGTACAGTGTAGATGGCAGACACACCTGCATTGTACTGTTTAACTCAGCCAGAAGGTCTGTGTCCCACCTCACAGTATGAAAAACAAAAACAGTGAAAAAATCAAATAAAATACGACATAAAAAAGTAAAAGCATTTTCTTAAGACATTTCTTTGGTGTTTACATTTCTCAAGACTTCAATGTAGAAGTACTTTTGTACTTTTCCCTTCTTCCTTCCCCTGCCAGGCGACTTGCTAACTACAGCTTTGGGAACGAGTCCTCCTTACATCCATCCCACTGGCTGGCAATAATCTCTACTTTATGGTTCCCAGGATTCTCGTATTGAACGGCAGCCTTGTACCAAGCATACTGCACTTTAACTGACTATTACAGCAAGGCACTCTTCTCCAATGGTTAAAATTGACTATTTGTCCTCTTTTCCCCCAGGCTGCCAAGACATAAACCAATAGTACTTCCATGCATGCAGATCTTAGTATATCAAGTGAGAAAATGTCACCCCTTCTTTTTTCAGAATAAATTCAAATATATCAGTTAATCAGAAAATGTAAACAAAAACACTTTTATATTTTTTTATATATATTAGATTGAGAAGGCAGGCATTTTCCCTTGGGACAATATTTCATGTCTCAGAAAGCCATTGATTCACAGTATAGAGAAAATAGTATATTTCTATGTCAATCTATTGACTTGGGATCACAAAAAAAAAGCCCAATGAACTTAATAATAGGTGTGAACGGAAATGTGGAAATATTACTCTTCATAAAAGGAGATCTAGTCTCTTGAAAGCAAGTGTTTCGTTCAGTTCAGGCTGGAATTTTCAAAATTACCTAAGGAAGATAGATTTCTAAGTATTCCTGAAGTTCAGTAGGATCTAGGTGCCTAATTCCCTAGAAGATTTGAGTGGGGGGTGGGGGTGGGATGGGGGTGTATTTTTTTATTTGCGTGGGTAAGTTCACAGCTGTAGAATTTTTGTACATTGGATGCTTTAATTTAGCTTTTTGAAGTATATGAATATAATTTACCACTGAAGGAAACTGTTGAAATGTTTCAAGAGATTAATAAAATTAGATAAAAGGGTTTAGTACAAAGAACTGTTCTCCAGTGTAACACTTAAACTTTATTACATAGTTATGAGTATGATTGAACACAGCAATTCCTTATAATTTGGAGGGAGTTTCTCACATTTTTCTTCAAGAATAAATCTGCTTTTTTCTCTTGAAAACTTAGGATTTACTGTTAGCATTATTTGAAAAAAAATAGGAGCAGGGAATTAAAAGGGAACATGGTTGGAGCAGAAAATCGCCAAATCATTACTAGTTTTCAGACAATCTCACACATTCTCCATTAGTATTCAACTGGTTGTTTGAGAAATTTTAAGAACTCAAATTTCATTTATCATCAGAATTAGCTTAAAAGCACTTAATAGTTCATTTTTAAGCTCACAAAGCCCTGTTCTGCACCATTCTTACAGCCCATTTCCTCAGAGAGGCTGGTTAGGAGATTCTGCCGGGCATCTATTGGCATTTCAAATTGAGAAAAACAAAGCAGGTGAGCATTCCCGGGGCACTCAGCTGGGAAAAACACACGTTTATTTGACTTACATCCAGACTACTGAGAAGGAAAACGTGCCCTCAGCTCCCTGGAGTACTGAAAATAGATAAGCAAGCTGTTGGCAGCATTTGTGCCAGATCTAGCTCTAAAATCACACACAAACTTTCATTTCACATTGCTAAGCACCATTAACCACGAAATGCTTTTTGGAGATGAAATTTCTGGCTTAACTATCCATGTTTCAAAATAATACAGGAAGTTCAGGATTTGAGTGTGGCTAATCAGGCAGTTAATAAAATCATAAACACGTGTGGAAAGATACCGCAGAGTTCTAATAGAACAACCTCCTCTTCCCTCCCCCAAAAGCTTCTGAATTAAAAATGTGCCTGTTTAGTGCATTTGATTTGTGGTTTCAGATGCTCACTATTTGCAGCCTTTCTTCTAGGTGTGAAAAGGACATTGATGAGTGCAGCTCCGACCCGTGTATGAATGGGGGTCTCTGCCAGAACCTACTCAACAAGTTCCACTGTCTCTGTGACGTGAACTATGCTGGAGACCGCTGTGAGATCGATGTAAGCGACCTCTCCTTTTTTGTCTCTTTACTGTTGTGGCAGAATCTCTTTCAGCTTCTCTCCTATCTTATTCTACGAATGGATGATGATCCAGCAGTTGAGTGGGGTGAACAGGAAGACTACTAAGCAATCTCTAGACTTTTGTATTTTAATGCAGCAGAAGATGCCTTGTACCAAAGAGCTTAGCAAAGCAATACAAACATCAGAGTTGTAAAACTTGTTTTATATTTCCTTGAATGATTTTCTATTAATCGCTTTGGATCTGGTTTAATTCTTTCACTTAATTTTAGAACAAAAAGCTAGCAGATCTAAAGCGTCTCATCCCACCTCCACCACAGCATTTCACTGCATACACACTGCCAGTGGGCAACAGTGGCACACACCAAAAGGCAGTACATGTTAACGAGAACTATAAGATCACTGATGGTGGCATTCGAACCTTACTGCAACGAGTCACAAAGACCTACTGCCTTCAATTAGGCTAATTTTACCATTAAATCTTAGAGATGGTGACGATTTCTGCATCACATACCATGTTCATTGCTGTTTCTTTCGCAGTTACATCTAACATCTGAGAAATCATCTAGGATATTTTTGGATAATTAGATAATGGTGTGGATTAGCAATTAGCAACATGCTGAGGATGCTCTCACATCCATTTGAATTAGTGGCCATCCTGCACTGGTGTCAGTAACCCTGAACCTCTGCTCTGGTAGCCTGTACTCCTCTGATATAGTATACTGAGATAAAATGCAGCCATCTTAATCTTCATCGCAATTCCACTTTCAGGAATGGCCCAGTAAGGGCACCAGACTTTAAAATCATAAATTTGTTATTTATTCAAAGATTTCTACAACTTCAAGTAAATCTATGTTATCCATAAATAGATATGAGCATCATCCGACTAAAGTGTGGGATATAGGATTTTTCCTTCTTAGGAAGTGATCAAGGTAATTCAGTTGATTGGTTGTCCCTGGATTGCTTAAAGAATAAAAATAAGAAGCCTGAAAATTACAAATATCAGGAAGTTTAACGAAAAAAGTATTACATATGGTTGCCCTTGAGAGTGTGGACACAAATGAAGTAGATTGTTAAATACAGAACAGTAGTAAAAAGTGAGTTTTTGTTTTTCTGAACAATTCTTTAAGGCAAAAACCATTTATGAATGGTTCAGCCCTATTTTCAGGCATTCATGATCATATTTGTATAGATTCTGTACTGATCTTAGTAATTTAAATAGTGTCCCTGAGTGATGATTCAAAAGAATAAGTCCTTATGAGGTGTTGTTTTATTATTAAAGGGTATGGCATGTAGCAGGGTTATAGAGAAGACTAACACTAGGCACTGAGGTTTTATTACTTCAGAGAGAACAGCTGATCTTTTGCAGAAGCCCTTGAGCCCACTGAAGTCAGCTTCTCCCACCTCAAACCTGACCCTGTTTCTTCAATCGTACCCAACTTGCTGTGTTTTGGACTTGGAGTGTTCATGAAGAGCAAATCCCACCTTAAATTCTACAGTTACATTAAGACACCTTAAATTGTGTATAAGTGAGGTGTCAAGGTTACCATATTGCCATGGCAGGATACAGCTGAAGTCAACTATATAGCTGATTAAACCTACAGTGTCAGAGGAAATTACCTTTTTTTTTTTTTTAATGAAATAAATATTTCTGTGTGAAATGTTTACATTTTGGTTTAAAATATCAAAGTAAGACAAAACAAAATGAAAACATTCACCTTGTTTTGAGTTAAAATATCAATTTTCTTTCATCTGGCGAAATTTAAAATCATAAACAACATATTATGTTGGAAATGTTATTCCAAACTGTAGATTTCATTTAATCATAGCGAAAAATGTTACTTGGTTCAGTATTGTTGAAATGAAAAATTAAAAACTTAAACACAAAATAACTTGAAATGAAAACTATCACATGATATCAGAATTCTGATTAAAAACAAAGAAATAAGACATTTTGAAAATTCAAATGAAAAAAACGATGCTACTAATCAAAGCTATTCAAAATAAGTTTGGAGTTTGTTTGTTTGTTTGTTTGTTTTGGGGGGTGGGGGGGTTGGTTGGGTTTGTTTGTTTGTTTGTTTTGGTGGGTTTTTTTTGTTTGTTTATTTGGTTGGGTTTTTCAGTCAAAATTAAGAAACTTACAACAAAGTTTTGTGGGTTGTTTTTTTTTGTTCTTGTTTTGTTTTTCTTACTGGGTTTAGTTCAGATTCCACATAAGTAAATTGAACTGTTGTGTACTTTATGTAATATTCACTACAGAATATACTACAATAAGCAAAAAATTAATCCTGTTATTAATGTTGAAGAAAGCTAGAAAGCAATACTTGTAATAGCAGTATGTCTGACATACTATAGCTATACGCATAATACGAAAAATAAAGAATGTATCTGTATAGAGATTCTAAACCTCTTTCTCTCCAATACTAGAAACTTGATATAAAAATGAACATATGATAATACAGAGTTTACACGGATTTACAGCAATATGCAAGTTCCTAATCTAGAATATATTAGCATAGCACCAGTTCACCCTTTCTTTTACTGAGTACACACCTGTAAATTAATTCTTTCCTTCCTCTAATGCCTTGTCATCATGAAACATCTCCTGATTTCAGAAATGCTGCTCCTTTCCTCTTTGTACTTGTGTATTCTCCACTCCATTATGCATCTGTACATAACTTTCCTACCTTTATACACAAAATAAACCTTCTGCCTTTGTCTCTTTATGTCTGCTCCTTGTTTTCTGCTAATGACTGTGTTCATTTGCTTTGAGTGTGCCATGTTTTCTGAACATTTGCACTTTACAGGTACACCACACAAAAACTGAGGTTGCATCTTCCCAATGTCTCTAGAGCAGTGCTGAGCGTACAGGGCCAGGCTGGTGCTGCCCACTGACGTGGTTCAGCCGCTCGAACCGCTTCAGCTGCAAATACTGTGTTACCCACCAAGGGTGACCACCTGGGTAGCTCTTGGTGCCTTACAGAGCTCAACTAAACAAGCCCCCAGTCCAGCGATTCAGAGATAAAAGTATTTTATCCATATGGCTTGAAGTGACTCTCATTACTTGGTTCCTCCCTATGTACTGTCAACGCTTACAAAACTGTTGAGCGTTACAAGGTCTCTGACAACATTTTGGTGGGCCATCCCTTTCCATTGAGCTGTTGTAGCCCATAGGCTGGACCTGTCTCACACACAGGTCTTCCGACACACCCAGTGGAGAACAGACTTGATATTTCTAGTTTAAAAGGTTTAAAAATAAAGAAGCAAATGCCAGATTAATTAAAATAACTTTCTTGAACATATATATTATCCAAAGAAATGCGGTGGTGAGACAGTTATCATGAAACAGCTATATAAGCAAACATGAAAAAACAGTTGGATGAATGATGACACTAAGCACTGATTTATTTTTTTCTTTTGTTTTGTTTTTTTTTTTTTTTTTGTAAATCCATCCAATTGCTAAGATGCTTTTGAATTTGAGGGGTTGAAAACATAAAACAGTAAGATCTTAATGCATCTTCAGTGTTGCATTTTTATTGGAAATGTTTTGATATTTGATTTTTTATTTAGAACGCAAATTCACAGACATGTTCATGCTTTTGTGAGAATCTCAGTATTCATTTATAAACCAGCCAAGCAAAAGAAATTTTAAAAAAGGATAATTCAATTTTGGGTGTTGAGAAGAGCTTAAAAAAAATAGCGTCTCAGTGTGCTCAGGGTTATAAGAGGGATACCAGACATGCAAAGGAAAGAAAGCAAACAAGCAAGGTCATGATTTTTTGAGACATGGCTTGTGGTATTGATTACTGGTATTATCTGTAACAGATCTGCCTATATTTTGACACTAAGATTCAAATTGTTTTTCAGACACCAGTGACTGTCATTCAGAAATATGGGTAATGAGAAGTATGAGAGTTTGGGCTTGAGGACGAAGTAAGACTTGTGAAAAGAAGGGAAAGACAGCAGTGATGGAGGTACTAGAAGGAAGAGCAAAGGGATTTGCATCAGCTGTAGGATGAAGGAAAGGTTTTCTTTAATGTGTTTGGCAAACGCATGAGAGGTACTTCACCAGGGAAGTATACACAGGGAATGACAGAATTGCTTTATTGACAATAACCCCTACTTTTGACCCTTAAAATCCAGGCTCTGAGTGACCCTCCTCTGCAGGTTCTCTAATACAATTCGGCCTCTGCCAGCAATATCCTGCCACAATTTGTCTACAAAGAGCCCATGTGTTTGTGAATTGGAAAACATCCTTGATGTTTTATGCTTACTTGAATTCTCTTGCTCCCAGAATATTTATTCTTTAGGAAGCCATGATCCAACACTCAGTTTACTCAGCGTATGGGACTACAGTATGTTGCTGAAACTGAAAATAGGAAAACAGCTGCTTCAAACTCACAGTGATGAAATCAGGTATCACTCTTCCATTGCAAATATTTTTTCTGGCCTGACACCCAAAAGTTCAACCAAGGCAACACTTTACTTGTATCTATTAACTTTTAGCACTTGACCTTACATTTTATATACTGAGTCAGTGATTCTCCCAAAAAATAAGGAAACATCTCTTTGCAATTTAAAATTCTTCAATATTTCTACTTCAGGAACCACAAACTGTGGTCTTAAGAACCATAACCTGAAAAAAAAAAGCCACAAAGAACCTCCAGCAAGTCTTCTTTCTGTGTTACTTATATTACTATTATCTGAAAGAGATCTCCAGAGAGTGGAAAAAAAAATAAATATCAGATTTTGGTTGTTCGTTTCACTTTGTGTTTCAAAAGTGCCTTGAGACCCCATGAGGCTCAGGAGCACATCCTGCTACTGCTGGGCTCTGCTTGTGCTGGTAAAAGGCAGACACATCGACTGGCGAACAGCTCAGTCTGTACTTCAAAATTGTTTCTTGAATATCATCATCAGCTGCACCTTTGGGACAGCACTTCCTCACAAAGCATACCCTCTCCTATTGTACCTGTGAATATACATGAAACTGGAAAGTAGCAGTGGATTTCATGTCCCAGAATTCAAGTTCTACTTATGGTAGCTACTGCTGTGCTCTCTGCTGTGCCCCTTTGTTGCTTGCATGTCCTCTTCCAGCTGGTACCATTCCATCCTCCTGGGTGCAAGGACAAGCATCATGCACTGGAGGTTACAATTCACATTTAGTGTCATTAAAAATACACAGATAAGCATGTAAGATATGTTCAATATTGAATATCAATTCAATAAAACTCTCTCAGGCTTCCATAGCACAGACACACAGAATTATGATTGTATCTGCTCTACAGTGATTAGTTAACGTATTCATTAACTGCAAGGGTTAGTAATGTGAATGTAGCAAATGATACTTAATTACAATAATTAATGCCTGGTGATTCATGAATAATACATTCCCTAGCTATTTACATATTCATACTTGTGAGGCTATTAATGGATAATTACCATTTGACTAAAAGATGTGGACATCAGAAATGTAATAACTACACCATTTTCCCTCAGTCTCACTGTAACCTTAACTGTTTGTTTTGTTCCTGTATATCTCTATCTTGCTACTATATAGAGAAATAAAAAAATATTTATTTTTAAGGCCTATAGAGCAATATAATTGCAAATACAGACATACAGGTTAGTTTTTCACATTGCATCAGTTCTGAACCCAGTATTCTCACCAGTTGATGTCTTGAGGCTGCAAACAATTTAGAATAATTTTAGGATATTATTTGAAAAGAAACAAACAACAGTTTACCTTCTCTTTTCAGCAGACAACTTCTCAATATTAGGAGACTGAGAGCAAGAGCAGTGTTAATGTTCTGCTTCTTCAACCAAAAGAAAACCACAAAAAAAAGAAAAAAAAAAAAAACAACCCAAAGAACAAATTTACACACTTGTTAGGGAAATTATTTGGTGAAAGCACTTTGTGATTTGTGAGAACTTTTTGCTTTTGATTGGTATAGATTTGTTCTCCTCATAAATTTACACCCTTTCCTATTGCAGAAGGTTAGGACATTTCCATACTTCAGAGTTTGTTCATTTGTGAAACTAGACAATAATATTAATCCTCAGGAGTTTGGTTAAATGAATAAGTAAAGCTGGGTAGGTGACCTGAAACTGAGAAGTGCTACCATCCTGATTTTCAGACAAGCCACTCACCTACTGCTCCTCCACAGCACCCGCTGAGCAGTGAGTGCCCCAGGTCACCAAGAAGCTTGTCCCAGCTGTCATAACCTGCAGAGACTGAACAGAGGGTGTCACTATACATGGGGGTCAGCATCAGTTTCCCCTTGTCTGGTGTTACTGAATAACATGTAACTCCAGGCAGCAAGATCAGGTCAAAACATTGGGGAGCATCAGAATGATGTCTTAGTAAATGAGTGCATTTGTATCTATTGACTTTTGACTTCTCCAGTGTTCTTGAAGCCTGTTGAGAAAGACCAATATGTACAGTAAAATATCTTCAAAATTAAACCATTTTTTTCTGAAATTCCCTGTCCTGTGTAGCTAACTCCACTGTGTTTGAGGTCCTTGCCTTGCAGCAATATAACCTCATAAAATCAGAGATGCTTAAAACCACTCCTTTACATGCTCTAAAGTCATACTGACGCCAGTGATACTTGAGGACCAAATGACAGGACTGAACCTCAGTTCACAACTGATGCCCTCAGCCTCCAGCAACCATGGCAATCTAGCCAACCTGTGACACGTTCCTGCTGCCTTTCTTTTCAAGTGGGAAGCAAGCTGTGGGGTGGGAGAACTATCAACAAGCAGGAACCCACTCTCACCTGCCAGTTTTCCTGATGCTCCTATGGTCCAGACAGGGAGCAGACTGTGGGAAGGAAAGTAGTCTGGTCTGTATAACCCCTATTCTGTAAGGCTGCTGCTGTAAGCATAAAGGGTATTTATTCCCTGGTACTTCTGATTTATTCTCTGTAGTACCTGACCCTGAGACAAACCTCATAATGTCAACTATTTGTAGAAATGCACTGTACAGCACAGGCAAACTTATTACAGTCTCATGATTGGTTATTGAAATAATATTATTTCATTGACTGAAGTAAGTTTTTACTATTTTTATTAGCCTAGCAGAGTCAGTGTAACTGACTGGGGGAAAAGCTGGAATTTATTTGTTTTCGTGTCATTCACATGGTTGTAGATCACCCATCTTGGCAGGATCGTTACCATTGAAGGCAGGAGCCAGAGAGAACCCTGCTTTATTCCTGTGCCAGGTCAAACGTGGGGTAAGAAAAAACATCTTTAGATTTGTAAAATGAGCAGCTCTGCTCTGGAAGTCATTGGAAATGTCACAATGCCATTTTTACAGTTGTTTTTCAGAGCAGAACAGTCCCTTAATACCCTTTGCTATTTTCTATTAGTCTGTGTTCAAAACACAGGATTTAACTAAAACTTCTAAAAGGATATTGCAAGAGACACATTTAATATGTGTCATAACATAAGGTACAAAAACATTAGGATGCAAAGACAATAAGGTTATCTGATGTGTCTTAGCTGGGAAAGACAAGAAAGCTCCTCACAAGGCCAGCATTACTGCATGCATCACTGAAATGCAGTTGCATATTTAATGTACATGGTAAATATAAGCAGAAAAGGGAAACCAGATGACACGTGACAGCATAACGCTCTGCAGTACAGGAATCGGCTCAAGTACAGTATTCACATAACACATTTGATATTCAGACTAACACATTTTGTCTGTACACCATCCTTTATGTTGCAATGGCATTGTTTTCCTTTTTCTCACCTTCTGATGTTTTCCCTGTAGAGTCACTTTCACATCACATGGGCATTTACTTCAGTCGTTGCTCACTTCATAACATGTTCATCCACTCCATGCCTGCATTGTTCAGATACTAAATTTTATATCTTTTCTCTCCCATGGTTCATGAGACTTAATATTCTTTTCTCTTTTATCTGTTTTTTCTATCTTTCAATAATGTAGCAAGCTTAGTACTGAGGGAAGGTATTCTGAACATTGCCTTAGAACAATTAACTCACAAATTTAAAAATAATGCTCTACTTTTACTTCTTCTACTTTTTTTTTTTTTTTCAGTGAGGGCAGGAACAAATACTCTGTCTTCCAGTTATCTCTGGAGATACAAAACCCATAATTCTGATCTCATTCTAAGGACTGTCCAAACTCAAATGATCATTCCAGTAATTCTGGTATTTCTAGCCATTGCTATGATCTAATACCAAAACTCTGCATGTTTCCATTTACTTTGCCTTCTAAAATACAATTGATGAGAAAATTATTTTGCTGCAAGTATTGAAAAGTTTTTGTTTGTATTTTGTTGACTGTTTTCCACTGAAAACAGAAATGAAGCAGTGTTCAGTGGTAAATTTTTTAAACTTTGTTTCTAGTAAAAAGCACGGATATTTATCTAGAGAACAACAATGCAGTGATATCCCAACAGCAGCATTAGTTACCTATGGGATTCCAGTTTTGCATAGTAAGATGCTTTTTATTTACTGGGCAACTTGAAAGGATACTGCCTGAAACTAGACCCTAAATCTGTTGCAAATGCATAAATTTCAAATAAATTAATTGATCAAAAGTTTCTAAACAGAAGAAATCTCCAGCCTCACTTTCAAGCTGGAAAATATAATTTGGGCTTCCACTTGAGTGCTTATGAAAAGAAAAAGAAACTGGACAGAAGTTAGGGAGTTTATGATGGAAAAGGTAACATACTGAGTGCATAGTGCCAGCAGTGTCTTGGGATTCAGTGTTTGTTCTCTTCACTAAAATTAAGAGAACTGAAATGTGGGTATGAGGATTTAAATGGAATTTATTGACAGACCAGGACCAACATGGCTCCACAGGAAGCTCATTCACCACCATTACAATTACAAAGATCAAGAGTTACCTGCACCTTAGATATGTTTACAGATAGATAAATAGATAGATAGATAGATAGATAGGCAGACAGACAGACAGACAGACAGATAAAGGATGCCAGATAAAAGGTAAATATGGAAATTTCCCAGGTGCTACCAGTTAAGCACTTCAACAAATCTACGCACATTTATTCAGGTGCCTGAATGGAAACCAAGGCCCTCGATTCCAACCACCACTTTATTTAGACAGTGATAGTGCTATAATTCCTGAACGCTATGGACATATTAGCTTAGCATAACAAATGCATCTTGTAGGCTAGCATTAATGTCTCCGAAACTAATCATATGCTTAAGATTACTATAAAAGGTCCATGAAATCATGTTTCCAGATAAAACAAGGCTGCCTTCACATCTCTTTATGAACTCCACCTATAGAGTACATTCTTGTGCAGAGTATTTTTCAGTTCTTGTTACAAAGTTCCATTCCTAATAACATCTGAAATTTTTTGTGCACTTTGCTAGGTCTACAGAATATTTTTCCACTAAAAAGCAATAAAAAGAATTCCTGTTCTTGAGGATATAAAAATTATTTTCAAATGATTGGGAACAGTTATCCGTTTTGATACACAGAGCCACTTAAATGAGAGGCAGAGCTTGTTACACAAATATCTGAGATTTGTACCAAAATAACTGTGCAGCAAATATGACAGTCCTCAAGTTTATTCAAACAATATTTGGAAGAAAAGATTATTCATTTTTCAAGAAGAAAAAGACCAGTGAAATAAAAAAAAAATAAGAGTGATACTGATGTAATTCAGTGGAAAGGACAGGAGAATCAGCAGCTTTACAAACCTTTGTAATTATTTAACAGGAGCAGATTTTGCACCATTGCAGACAACTTTGTTTGTTGGTGGACCCTATGAAATGCTAGGGTAGGGATTTTGGAGATTCTCAAGCACATAAATACTTGGTGGTGTAATTTATACATTACTGAAATAAAAATAAATATTTCTTTTTATGCCAGTGGGTAGTGGATTGGGACCTTGGCTACTGGAATTAACCTTGCTAAGCCAGCAGCTCTTCAGGGCATAGCTCACAGAAGCCAGGTCGGAGCCCGGGAGCAGATGGTGCTGTCTGGTGCAGCACAGATAATGCTTCGGCTCCGCTCTTCATATCCCCTAAGGGACAAGACTCTTCCCCCTCTTGCCCAGGAAATTGTTTGGTCCTCTTATTGGGGCTGATTCAAATCCCTCCGTGAAATGGCAGCGTAGGTATAACATCTCCCCACAAAATTTATATAGTGGTGTAACTGTTATTTCTTTTATTCCAACGTCTACCATTTTGTGAACTGAGGCAGCATATTGCACATGAGGGTCGCATGAGACACTGTGCTGTGTCTCATGGAAACTTTTTTTGTCCTTTCTTATTTAATTGTTTACTTTAATCAAACATGAAACTCATTCAGGCCAAAAGAAAACACTTGGTTTCTATTCATATGAAAGTGTAATATGTCCTTCACAGTGGATGTAAGCCCACTAGTAAAAACTGATATCTTCTGTCACTTTCTGCAGATCGGGAAGTTGTTAACCCCATACAAACTTTTCTGCATCTTTTCAGTATGTGATATTGTCTGGGAACCTCGGAGGTTGCTGAGGATCTCTTTGGAGAAGCCAGTGCAGAGATGAATTCCAAAGAAAACCTCAGTGCTGTCAATATTGCCTAACATTCCTTGAAGCCACCAAAAAAGTGGGTTTGGAGGAGACCCTGGAGGCACAAAGTGATGCTGAGGAAAATGAAATTAATATACAAATAGGAAAATTGTAAGCAAAGTGGATTTGTAAAAATCATACAGATGGAGACAGTACCGAACAATAGACTCTATCTTAGTTAAGAGTGACTTGATTATTCTAAGTGAATGCTTGGGGCACATCTGTAAGGTACAGAAGTGTTTTTATCTTGTCCTTTACTAGGAACTGAACAGAGAGACTAGAGACCAAAAATCTACCCTGGGATATTTTAACCATGACACTTCAAAAAATAAATAGAACATTATATAAATCTATAAAACATAAATAAACCTGCTGCTGTTTTTGAAACAGTGAAGTTCTCTAGATGGAGTACACATGAAAGTAATATTTCCCTTCAGTGCTCAGCTGCCCCCTCCCCTGAAGAACACTCAGGCCTGATGCACAGGCTGGTGGGAGGGTAACTGGCCTGGACACAGAGCCCAGAAACAAAATCCTTCTCCGCTCAAAACTTTCTCAAGGTGAATTCCAGGCTTGTGATCACTTTTTTCATCCTTTCCCAAAACCACTGATGAAAGAAGAAGCCAAATATCTTCCCAGAAGAAAATACTAATGTATGACACACTTCTGTCAAAATCATATATAACTTGCCTGATTACAAATCTTGAACTAAGTAGGAAACTGGGAATGTTTTAAGGAAACATGCAAGTATCAGTCAGAACGGTTACTCAGAGCCATAAAGAAGCATCTTGGAAATCACTGATTAAGTTATTAATTGAATTCAATAGCTTATTTGTGGTATGAAAAGTAAAGACAGCAAATAAGCAAAGCTTCAGGTCCATGGGACTTCAGAGTGGGATTATGGCAGGGGATGAACTGTCTCCCAGACCTGGCTGGTTCTCAGTCTCAATGGAAGTGCTAGAGCCTGGACAGGGCTGCCCTGGTGTGACTGTTGTACTGGGACTGACTGCAGGCATTTGTGCAGGCAGTGTTTAGGCAGCACAAAGAGATTAAATTTGATTACAATTTTCACCTTAGGTTGCCTAACTGATCATAAGCTAATCATGTCCCTGTTTCATGCTTCAGTTTCCCTCTCTGACAAAAGGATATTGGCCTGTTTTAAAGGGGATCTCCAAACTGAAAGCTACTGTATAAGAAATAAGGCATCAAGGATGGATCTGAGAAGGAAGAGCCACTTAGGCTGCCTGTCAACAGAGGACAGTTCTGCGACCTGAGAAAGCTGGAATTAAAAGGGGGCTTCTGTCAGAAATAGCTTACAGCTGCAGATAAAGATGGATTTTAACCTCATTCCACACACTGTAGAAAATACTATTTCCAGCCTGTACTGAGGAGGTCCCAGATCTAAATTACTCACCTGCCTAGAACCACCGTTGAGTTGCACTCGTAGTCAATGTACCTTGTCTTGGAGCACCAGAGATAAATTCAGTAAGCTCAGCCAGCAGGTTATTTTCCTATCAATAAGAAATATGAAATGAAATATGAAATAAGAAAATCTTCTGAAAGTGTAGGAAATCTTAACAGAAAGACAGGGACAAGGCTGCCATTACTTCCTAACATCTCCTAACATCTTCCTAACATCTCTAATCTGAAGTACAATGTATTTTCTGTTAGTTATCTTTAGGTGGCAGTAAGGTAAAAGCATGGAGTAGAAAGTTAAGAGAAATCTCTAATGCATTTTTAGAGACCTTTTCCTCAAGTATTGTGCTGGCTATAAAATAGAAGATACTACATAAACCACTTGCATCTTCAGTAGATACCCAAAAAGCAGTTATTAGAGTTGGCTTCATCCAGATCACATTCAGATGCAAACCTGTTGAATGCCAGCAATATTAATAAAATTACTATATATTATATGAGGTATGCAGTACTTGATCCAAGAATTCCTGAGGACAGAGGTAAATGTCACAGTTAGAGACAGATTCCTATGTTCCTATCAACAAGCACACTAAAAAGAAAAAAGCTACAAGAAACAATACACTCGCTGACAAAATCAAACATATGAATCAAGTTTAAAATGGTTTCAAGGAGTAATTATTGACTTCAATGTTTATATTTTCATTTACACTTTTCACGTATGCACCTCTTCCAAAGTCTTTCCTGAAGCTAAAACGTAACGATGTCTCTAGCCAACTTTCTACCAGAAAAAAAGCCAGTAGGATAAAAACATACTCAAAATTATTATCAAGGAATATAATTAGCTAAGTAACGCAACAGTGTTATGTAGTGTGCTAAGGCAAGTATTATGTAGCCAATAAAGATCTATCTTATACCATTAATATTTACAGTTGGAAGCACGAGATGGCTGCAATCAAAGTGCTGCACCCAACAAAGGCTAGCTGTTGACTTGATACCTTGTTGTCTGACAGTGTGAAACAGTCAAACAGCTACTTACTTCATCACTACTTGACAGCGTAACATTAATGCTAGGTAGCAACACATGCCTGTTTTGCAGGAGCTTAGCACCAAACAGGGAGAAGAATTTCATGGAACAGTTTTGATACTGTAGGCTTATCTTATTAGCAGAGAAGTGGGAATGGAGAGTATCTGGCAATTAGGAAATAAAACAGGAATCATAACTCTGTCTTTGCTGTACCGTACACCACTGACCCACCTATTATGCACCATTGGACAGAACAGTTTCTTATTCCCTCAGGAAGTGGGAAGAGGCAAGATGAACAGTCTCAGCCCAGGTTGCACTAATTCTTACAGAGAAGCAGGGTCTGGGGGAGACAGATGACCCTGCTTCACATCATCACAGTCAGGGACCAGAGCCCACAGAGGACGTCTGTCTGTGGTGTGAGTCTTCGATGGGTACCTAGTGCTGTTCTGAAAGGTCTGGTTACAGAAATAAAACAACATCTACCACTAGCATCATTAATTAAACAAGAGATTTCTAACCTCAACTGTTGTGTGCTAGAAAGTGGAGTTTTGAGCAACCGGATCTATGCACACAGTTCAGATTGCGCAGCTCCATTAAACTGAAATTAATAATGCACAAGCAAATCATGCCTGGTGAAAACAAAACCCGTGGAAACAAATTAGTGAGGAGAAACAACATGCAAAAGGGCTTTGTTCTTCCAGATTTTGAATACCTCAGCAAAATTCCTCATATTTTCCCTAATACAGAAAAGATTGGAATCTAGATTCAGAGAGGAATATGTGCAAAAGTCAAAAAATCAGAAGTTTGCATTAGAAATGGGCTAGTTTCTCCCTTATCATAGCTGTTGATAGCCTGTTATTGTCTCCTGCCCTGTTCTCTTATCCAAATGCTGTCATTCCCATCAGCCCCATCTTGAATGTTACAACCTCATCCTTCATGTTTTGACATTGATTCTTCCTTCTCATCATTTTAACTATTTCACTCTGTCTACTGAATTTCTCTTCTTCTCTTTTTCTCAGGAATTAACTGTCCTGCCCTCATCATCAGCACTGTAGCATCCCTTCCTATTCTTCTCCTGCTTTTGGGTTTAACCTACTGACCCCCTCCCACCCACTTCACTCTCCCATGGCAACAGGAGCAGAGTTCCTCAAAAGTCCACTACTGTGTATTCTTCAAAATCCCTCTTCAGGAGTCATTTCTACTGTGGTGACTATGGGGATGCAATAAACTCAACAAAGCTAAATGAGGGGCAATGACATTAAGTTATTGTTTTCAGTGATAGTATTTTGATTTTTAATATCATCCATTCCTTCCTGCAATATGCTTGTCTGATAAGGCTTTTATCCACCACAAAGATTTATTCGTATAGAGTCTGCTGTCTTGAGGCTATAATGCAGTTATACCCTATGGAGAAACACCACCTGAAACATCACGCTGTTACCTATGTAAAAAACCTACCCCAAAGCATTTCCCAAACTGGAAAGCGGTGTTACACCCCAGAGACAGACACCTTTACTAAAACATTTGTCTAGCCTGCAATTTAACAGCTATGGGACAAACTCCTCCTCAACATGGTTTGGCTGGATTTGCACCAGCTATAGATTTTCCTTCTTATGCTTTCAGATTGCAGCAGATGGTTGAGTTCCTACACCAGAGGCTGTTGATAGAATTTTAAAAGGCATCTCATAATAACACATGGGAGCTGCACATTTAATCTGTGCTGCATCACCAAGATGATCTTAAAAAGAGCTGGAGCACACTTACAAAATTAGCACTGGCAGTTACTGCAGAAATGCTATCAAGGAGTCTTCTCAGAGCACACAGCTTAATGAGAGCTTTCCTCCAAACTGCCAGCCAAATCACTTCTCTGTGTATAACCAACACTGCCGAGTGAAAAGACATTTAATACTCTGTCCTGTGAGCGTCTCATCCAGCAAAATATCTGATGGAGACTCTAAGGATCTACTTATGTACTTATGCCTTTGTTGGGTCCGTGGCTGAGCTCACGTAAAGTACTGTGGCCAAAATCAGAAATAGTATTTCTTCTGCCTAAGACAAACCATCCCAGACTTACTAAACACCACTATTTTAATGGCTGGGCCTCTTCCATTAAACAGCTAATATGTCAGACATCAATATTACAAGTAGTTAAATAAATAATTACTGTATGTAGCCTGTTCTTTAGAGATGAATTCCTAAAAGTGAGCTTCAGAGCCTGAAAAGCTACATCCGAGAGACTCATTTTGTAAATAAGAGGCTACCTGAGCCAGACATTACTGCAGGTGCTAGCATTGAGGAGGGGGTAAATTATTGTCATTTAAACACAGCACAGTTTCCAAGTGGTCCAGGAACGGTCCTGCAGGCTGGTCTGGGAAGGAGGAGAAGGTCTGTCTATGCTGATCTGACTGGAAGATCAAGACTAATGTGAATAACACCCTTGCTTAACTGAAATCTGCTTTACAATTCCAGTCGCAACACTTCAGAGAGCTCCATCTCTAATTTCTTGCTCCACTATAATTAGAACAAACTTCCTTGTTAACTTCTGTAGATTCACAACAGTGTGACTTCACGTGTCAGGGAGGGAGGCTGTCAGCATTTCTTCATGAGGCACTTTCTTTGCAAGCCCAGCTAAATCCTAGATTCAATCATCTCAAACTTCCTCATTTTCTCACATCTTCTCTAATAAAAAATATAATAAAAATATTGCATTTTTCTGATCTATAACTGGTCAATACGGTGATCAGTTTATCATTATAGCTGCTAACACTAATTCTGTCTACATGTGCACTTTTCAAGAAGAATTTTCAGACTAGCAAAAGTTTATACTTTCCAGGAAGGAATTCATTCGAGCTATCACATTTCAACTGACATGAATTATTTAAACTATATTTCATAGACAAACATAGTAGATAGTGGTGGCAGTGAATATAATATCTTCAGAGACATTTTAAGAAAATATTTAGACAATAATACCCACCAGAAAATAGAGAAATAATAAAAAGAAATACTTACAAACATTATTCTTCAAGGTGAGCTGCCTATATATATCTTGTACTGTGGATCTTCTGCACACATCAGAAGTCGTCACCTAAGTTTTGTCTTCAACAATGTCCATAGAGGTACGTAGAGGACTTGGGATTTCGTTCAGGCCCTCCTGCAACAGGATTGTCTTTTCCTGCAGATAGCAGGAAAACAACTCAGAGGCTGATGGCAGAAACAGCAACGGCAATGATGAAAATTCAAGACTGTGTGTATATACTACAGATAGATTTTCAGAGGACTAGAGAGACAGATGAGGGATGACAGAATAGCCTCGTCCCAGCGGACATGGTGTCAGAGGTAGAAGTACCTAAGATGTGGAGAGAAAAGCAGTCACGCTTACCTTGGGGTGTTACCTGGCATGCAGAAGGCAAAGCTACCTGTGACCAGCACCACAGCCAACATGTAGCAACTGCAGGCTAGCCTGAACTGCAGCAACAGGGTGGCTGATTGCAAGTAGTTGCATCCTTAGGTGACAGAGACCAGGTATTCAAGGCTCCAGGTCTGAATCAGGTTCTTCTACAAATCAACCCTGTTCTTATTCATTAAGGAAGCAAAACTAGAAGGAAACCCTGCAGCGATCTGTTTAGGTCCATTTTTTTTTTTCTCTCGCTTTCTGCTTCTGAGTTTCAGAGAATTCAAATAGTTTTCTTACCAGATATCCCTGAAGCTTGTTAGACATCAGGTTTAAAGTACAGCAAATATCACACCATTCCAGAACAACTTCCTTAACACACAGAGGCAAGAAAAAGGGCTGTACATGGTGACTGCCACAGAAAAGGCTCTTTTGAAGCCCACGAGATAAACTGAAGAGTTGTAAGATGTGCAGAAGGAAACGGCATTGGTGGCCTCACTAGTGATAAACAGTGGAAAATCAGCTAAGATGCACCACAGACATGGAGTGTTGCTTCCTTTGTTGCCACAGGTACCAAAGTAGAAAGGATTAATTGTTAAAGTACCTGAATAATAACTGTGTATAGGCACACCCAACACAGATAAGTGACCACGTGGGCGAGAGCATGAAGAAGGAAACCAGGATAAAACAATAAGAGGATAAAGCAGTTAAAGGAAATAGATTATGTGTATGGAATTTCAAAAAAGTTTGCCATTTCCAGTGGCCTGTGCAGTGTTCAGCTCAGCTGGACATGAATCTGCTCTGTTTAATGAGTCCAAAATGGATTATTGGTTCAGCTCAGCAGCCCAAAAACTGGGTCAACATGGCTCTTGGGACGCACTGGCTGGTGTTTAGCTCCAGCAGAGCAGCTACTTTTACAGATAATGCGAGGGAGAGCAATAAGTATTTGCTTGTGAAGGCGGAAAAAAAATCATGGAAAAGGTACTTCATGTGCCACTCATTTAAGGTATTTATATTAGAACAAAGTCAATCTATAGATTTATGGCCATTTTACTGCTGTTGAAAACAAACTAGTCCCACAATCTGGGGTTATCAATGCATCTCATTATAACAGATTTGTGTATGACTGACTAGATTTCTTCTAGAACTACTGGGATTCTTATTTGCATTCAGCATTTAACAGAAAAAAATTCCGATAAGATGGTTATAAATCCTCAATGAAATAAACTCATTGTATCTATGGGCTTTTTAATCAAGTTAATGGCTTTTCTTTGGCTGCTCAGTATTATCCCTATATACCCCCAAACCTTTCAAAGTAATTCTGACATGGATTAGGACCACTCAAGCCAATCGTCCCTCATTACTGTAGCAAATGGTTTTGATTTGGGGGCAGTAAATCTGGATGGCGTGGATCAGATGTTCTTACTGTGAATGAAGTGATAACCTCATGAGTGGTGTCAGGACTTGGGATCTGGAGACTTTGCTGGCAAAAGCTCCAGTGCACACGAGCAGCTGCAGAATTCCCAGAAAGCCCTGCATGTGGCAGAGAAGGGAATTCTCTGGGGTTTAGCAGTCCCTGTGCTTTAAAGCTTGAGCTGATGTCTCTGTCGTGCAAAGCATCCAGAATCAGGAACACTTCTACGCGAGTGCTGAAATGAAGGCTAATTCTTAATGCCCAGCAACACAGGCATGCTTCTGCTTTCAGAGCACATTATTCCTTTCACATCCCAAAGACACACACATTCTCTCCAAGCCACGCTCTCCCAAGCAAACCTTATGCCAGGGTAGCAGCATCCCGAGGAAACTCATGCTGCTTCTCTCAAACCCATAGCGACTGCTCTGCTGGCACTGCAGCTCTCTCTTCTCTCTCCCTGATCTGGCTCAGCCCTTGGTGTCTGTGGCCATAATTCTCACCCCCCATACTGACATAAAATAGGATTAGATCAGCTAAATCGTGCTGATGTAAAACACACAGGAGGAAGAGGGCCTGTGTATTTCGCTGGCTCCCTTGTGCTATTCCACTTGCCTTTGACATTTGGCACACATGGAAACATTCATATATAGCAAGTCCCTAATGTCTCCCTCTTATAAAATAACTGTTTGGAATGCAGTTTGTTTATAGGTAAGCATACATATACCAGATTGATAAATGCTACTGAGCTTTGCCTTGTGAACTGGGCCCTCCTACTCCAAACTGTTCACCTACAAAGCAAATCAATGAACCAAGACTGAACAACCAGTCTACCGAAATAAACAAAGTAAAAGCAAAACCCAGCCCTAAAAAGAATTTTCACTCTATCCAATGATTTATTTCATCTAAACATTTTAAATAATTTTTATTTAACAATTTTTAAATTGTAAAAAATCCCCAATCAGCTTTGAAATGAAACTACCAGTAAAAAGCCAAAGTAATTTGGCTTTTTAAAAAAAGACAAAAAAATAGATTTTTCTTGCATTTCCTCCTCTGTGCAGATGAAGCTAGTCACCACATGAAAACTATATTCAAGAATTTTTTTCAATTTTGCCAAAATAAATCCATGTTGCTCCACCTGACATCCAAAGACAAATGCATAAAACACACTACATAAAATATCTTAGAGAGAAGCAGATTGGCCTTTTAATGTTAGCAGACTTCATTTTGTTGGTATCACCATGGCACGTGACATCATCTTGCCATCAGCATCCATTACCATTGCAGATACAACTTCCACTGACAGCTACTGTATATTAGGAGTAGGGGAGCTCTCACAACTTTTCTGTCACTGACCAATTATTAAACAGGCTCATAAGGTAATTTGGGTTGGAAGAACCCTCAGGAGGTCTCCCAGTCCAACCTCCTGCTTAAAGTGTAATGAGAATCATAAAGGTATTTCCCTGTCAGAAAATTAAACATCCTCCAGTGTATGTGGGGGTCTCATAGGCTTCCTCAACAACAAAGGTCTTTAGCAAAAAAACGCAGTAGCTTGTTTCTCTTCATAAATTTCCAGTTCTCCTGTGGCTTTTTTTGTGCTGAGTCAAGCTGAAGTTTACCTTGCTTTGTCTTTTTCTTTCTTGAGCTTTCACATTCTGCTTTTGAAGCTCTAGGACACAGACCACCTCTTGTGTAGGACACTGCCATGGCTTTCTGATAAACACACCAAAAAATTGTGTATTCACAGCGAGCAGCCATTTCCCGACCAGTCAATTCACTAACCAGATCTTAACGAGAAAACCTGGGGAAGTGAATAGCAGCCTGTGTTATATGAAGCTGAAAGTGATGTTGTGGTGCAGTGGTCTCATCAAGGAGACATCAACTCTGCATTGGTCACTACCCAGCGCCACAGGACACCCACAGCCTCACAGCCGCGGGTGACCCACTATGCAGCTGCGAACACCCAGACAAGCGGCATCTGGCATGAGCAGTCCCATGGTGGTCAGAGGGGCTCTGCACCTTGAAACATTGGAGAGGTTCATAGTCTAGATCTATGGTGGAAGCAACAGGCAAGAACTTACCAGAAGAACCTGAAGTGCTCATGTGGGACCTTTACATCTGAACTGCTTTTTTAAAGTCCAGTCCACACCATTATGCAAAATACACAGTAGGGTCAGTAACAGAAACCCTCTCTTTCTGCTGTCTCAGCAACACCTTGTTTCTAAAAATGCTGCTCAGTCTTTTCTTTCCTCAGGATCACCAGTTACAACTATTTCAGTCTATTGTCCTCACTGAATACTGTGATGAACAGATGCCGAGATGGGGGGGGGGGGGAGGGGCGAACTTTTCAGATCTTTCTTTCGTAATCAGCCAGCTGATTTTCCAAATTAATTTAACTGTTCAGCCATTAATTACTAAAGAAGCAGTTGATTTTGATGGGACCAGACTGCAGAGCCTTCTGGCAACTCTTGCTATCAGTTCAGTGCTCTTGCTAAGGGGGCTACCTATATTGTAAACTTGGGTAGTGATCTGTGGGCTGATAAACTAGGGGACAGCACCTGAACGGTAGATTTTTTGCATCAATAGAGCTCACCCAAAAAGATGGCATAAAGGTCAGTTTTTTCATGTTCAGAAATCAGAAGCAACTTAAACACAGAAATAAAATTATCTTCTGTATCTGATGATGGTAATAAACTCGTCTCTCCAGATTTTAATCAGTGAGGTAACTCTTTTTACATGTTTTTTACATGTTTCATGCCACCTTGTTTTAGGGTTGGAGTCATGTGTCTGTCACCTGCACTAGGTTATTTCTATTGAAAAAATGTTTTTAAAATCAGGGGAATCATATATTTAGCCATCAAGGACAGAGGAAAATAATATCCTAGCTGGTCATCCAACCCCTACAGAGAATCCCTGGGCAAAACTTCCTTTTATTGTTATAGTAGGACCTTTTACATCAGGGTGGAGGCAGACAGAAAAAGAGAGGAAGGCTTGTTTTAACATTTTTCCTGGGGCATTGTTGTTCTTCTGCAAAGGCATCTGAGCAGCCTGAGTCCAAGTGACATACACAGGGCACTGCCACAGCAATAGCAGCCACTTACAGCACATCCATTGCTGAATGCAAAATTGTCGTCATTCTCAGGACTGTAAATGCACTTCCTAGAAATGACGAGTAAGCAGGTGACTATCTTGTAACATGTAGTATCTAACTGGGAAACAGGCTTTGACCTGCTCTTTTCCATTTCTAAATTTTTGGGGATTTGAAAGTTCAGCCTCAAGCACACATTTGTCTATGGCAGTTCAGCTGTCACTTGTAATACAAATAAAAAGATGATGGATGGCAGAATCTGCCCAGAAGTTCAGTTCCTGCTAGGGTCATTCTGTCCGTGGTGACCACTTTCCACACTAACCACATCACTTCAGTGGCTTACCTCACCATAAGCATTTAAAAAATATATATATTTTTTAAAAAAACTTTTTTTTATAAAAAGCACATATGTAGATGCATATAAAATGTTAATCTACCAACTGTAAAATTTCTTTGGTATAAAGCCTTTCAACTGGCAGATTTGTTTATGCGCACTGTGCCTTCTGACATTATCACATTTCCTACTGCCACATGAAAACAGAGCATACTTACATTCATCCTGTACTGTACTGCTTGTGTTTCTGTAGATGAAGCTATAAAGTCTATATACAGAAGAAGAGCTGGATGAACATTTCCAAACATATTTGTGAAAATATACTGATTAATTTCTCACTGAATAGATTACAGTTGCACTCATGGGCAGCCTCTATACACTTATTTCATGCAAACATGCTGGTAAAAAAAGTTTACTGAAAGGAATGTCTGTAGAAATAGCACATTTTATAAAAACATTTACAGTAAACACATTTTCTATATGTAAGAACAAGTATTCACATAAACTTGACTCCTGCAGCAAAAGCAACAGAAATGTGACTGAGTAGATATCCAGACAAAATAGCTCAATGTTTAACTTGCAGTAGCAATGACTAGCAATAATGTATTCACAATCAAACTACAGATAATGAATTATTATTAAAGTGATTAGGCAAATAATTGCTGAGATAGTACTATAGTTCACATATTAACTCACAGGTTATTTTCTAGCAGAAATTAAGTTTTCAGATTAAATGGGTCATTAAATGAAACTCATCCATCTCTGCTTTGTATATTAAATAGCCAGCACCCTGTGTGTAATTTTCTGAAGATTTGAAAAAAACAAAATTTAGAGAGGCTAATGGACTTATATACCAATAAATGGTCCTTCAGCAGTAGCTCATCTATGCAAAGCCCTACCCATAGAATGATTTTTGTTTTCCTTCCTTAAGTGTGTCTCTGTATTCTCTTGACCTAAAATATATTGTAATTATTTCAATCCTTCCAGTTGACAACTGACTTGATCTCGAACATACTCACCTCCATTGGCTCAGTAACGCTGGCCTTGTTATTGATCCTCTTCTTGGCAGTTGTGGTTTCAGTCATCGCTGCCAATAAACGGGCGACTCAAGGGACCTACAGCCCCAGCCGGCAGGAGAAGGAGGGATCGCGGGTAGAGATGTGGAACATGGTGCAGCCACCGCCAATGGAAAGACTGATTTAGAAGAAACTGCTCCTCCATCCTGGAAGATGGCTGAAAGGGGACAGTGTACATATGTTAGATATGTTCATTTTCATTCTGACACCAGGAATACTCACTATAAAGACTACAATGACTTTGGGCTTTCAATATTTTCAATATTTGTTCTTTTAAGTTCAATAAGATTTAAATTCCCTTAGCATTTAAGTGAACCAATGCCATTTTTATCATTGTTTTGGACCAACCCATCCAAGGACATTTTTTATTTACACAGGAAACTCCAGCCTTGCTGACCAGCAGTAGGCATTACAGACAGTAATACAGGCTGCCAAAAAGCATGCTCAAAAACACTTCCCAAAGCTCATGCTCAAAGCACCAGGAAAGAGGCATAAGTGGCCTACGGGTAAAGAATTGGCTTAGAGATAATTATGACAGACTTTGTACTTCTCCTGGAGCTCAGAGTTCTCATATGATCATGGGCAAATAAATTTTTATGCCTCAGTTTTCCTTTTTTTAAAACAGGGATAATCCCATTTAACTACCTCGTAAATCTCAGTAGGGAAAGGATTGCCACTGTTTGTTGAAAAAGAAATTAACACATAAAATATAATGGAATAACAGAAATTTGGAAGAAATCTTGTAATGAAATAGACATTTGAAAACCTTCAAGAGATTTAATGATCATTCTTGTAGTAGGAAACGATGTGCCAAAAATAAAAAATATAGCCAGGTCAAAAGGTTTTTTTGAAATGTAGAGGCAAATTTTAGCAGTAACTTATCCAGTTCATTTTCACATATAGTCAAGAAATTAAAGCATAAACATTGCTCCCACACAAACTGAACCCAAAATAAAGAGGCAATGGAGTGGAAAGTCCATGATGGCATTTCTTTATTTCCTGCAGTTCATCTTGTATGTTCCCACAGCTGTGAAAAATCCCAGATACGCGCATCAAACCACAGATGGTTATTCCTGGAGTTGCATAATCAAGGACACACACTCAGTATCCAAGAGTTTAACTCACCTTTTTAATTAATTATCAATTCATAAATCATATTGAACAAACTCCTTAAAGGATTACTGAAGACAAATGTCACTCACATGTAATTTTGTATTAGTTGATTAGCAGTAACTATGATAGTAAGCACATTGAGCACATTCTTGATTTTTTTCAGTCCTCACAGATATCTTTAAAAACAAGGCACTACAGAAAATGTGAGGTGATGGTAGGATTCAAGCTGAGCTAAAAGAGCAGAATGCAGTCACAGCAAAAATCACAACAGATTTTATTCTAGTCCAATTTACAGCTTTAATACTGAATCTTATTATTTTGAATGCAATCATTGTACAGCTGCAGTCTAAAATCAGAGAGTACAAATGGTAAATAAGGAAAGAATGGAAAAATAAGTTAGCAAAAATATGATGGGAGATACTTTTGAATCATAGCATTATGGAATTTGCCATATGAGACCCTACTACATCATAATAAAGAATAGCATGAAGTTTGTTTGGTGTGATCATTTCTAGAAAGATACACAAATATTGGGAAAAAAAGAAGAAATTTACTCAAAGAGTATACAGTTTGAGGTAGTAAACACTCAGCAAACAAGACAACAAAGAACAGCATGTGAGGATGAGACCACAAGTGAAGCACGAGTGTTTTATGCAGATTCTTACATTGCTTTGGCTTCACCCAAAAAAGCTGCAAGAGACCCAAAGGCAAAGCCATCTCTGCGGAGAAAGTGGCAAAGCAGGCAAGGACACTGGAATCTGTGGTAACAAGGGAGCAAGCAATGAGTAAGCAGACAAGAAGAGCTGTGAGGCTGCAGGCTGGGATGGAGTTGGGGATAGGGAGCTCTGAAAACGAGAAGGAATCCAGAACATCCGAGAAAGTCTTGCCACAGAGTCGATAGGGCTGAGCGAGATACCCAGGAACATGTACAGAGGAAGGAAGAGGCAGAGAAGACAAAAGCCTGAAGAGTTTTCATACAGACTAAAGAGAGCTCTGGAGGAATATGCTTCTAAAGAATTAAAAAGACACCTGTAAAAGCACAACAAAAGGAAAATCTCACAGTGAAATATGAGTCTGGTTCATAGAAGGTAAGTCAAGGAGAGAGAAGGGAGGGGGAAAACCTTTAAACTAAGATTAGAATAAGCTGTGATTGCCGTCAGGCTCAAAGGAGAGGAAACGAAAAAGGTGAGCCATGAAAATGCACAGAAAAGTAGGAGAAGAAAAGGAAATGAAAGTGGATGGTACTTGAGGAGAGTGGAGGCAAAAGCTGGATTGCAGCAAAGGTGAAGCTGGGCTTTTGTAGCAGTGAGGCCATAGGAAAGGGAGGGAGGATGATGGTGAGTCAGGAATGACAATGTGTGAGAAAACTTAGAGGGAGCATGTTTTATAGCAAATAGGGATTAAAATGTGAAATATTCAAAACTCTATTTATGGTCTCGTAAGAAGAAAACAAGAAAAGGCCCCAAAAGCACAAACATCAGTTCTAAATACACTTTATGAAAAGCTAAATTAACAAAGCAGCATCTAAAGAAGGCAGGGAGGCAGATGCTGCAGCTGGAAAAGCTCAATGGTAGCCCTGAAAAGTACAACAAGTCCCAAAGCTGTCACTGTATTAACATGCTATAGTGACTGTGAAAAGCATGGTTAGGAAGACTGACCCTTCCAGTCCTTATCTCAACCAGGGAACAACAGTTAAAACAAAAGTGAATACATTATAAAGAACATCTAATACCATCTTTGTCAAAATTTAAACCACAGATTAAGAATGATATAGCAGCTGTCAAATTATTTATTGCTTCTCAGTCCAGGGGTATAATAAAATGCATATAGAAGAGGAGTAATATCTGAGTTGTGGGGAGCATTTGTGCTGCTATAAGGAAAAAATATTGGGACTGGCTTCTGGTTTCCCAAAAAGCACTGATAACCCCCATTATTATGGAGGCATCTCTCCAAAGAACACTTAAAATATTTCAAAATAACATTTGTTCAATCTATCTCACTATTTGACTCAAAAGCTAAAAGTAAGTTTATTTATTCGTGATCACTTGCAACGTATGCATTAAAGAAACAATTGCAGAATATACTCCCAAACCTTACCCATTTAAGCTTTCTCTTCATATCTAACAGCCTTCAACAAAGGAAGAGAAAGTGCCAAGTAAGAGTACATGATCTGCTCTGCACCAGATCCCTTTGAAGACGTGCCGGAGCAGGGGACGGATGCAGTAACTTAAGTCCCTTTTCCCTTGGAAACAGGTGACATCCAGCCAGCAAAACAGTGAGGGGAACGTTCAGAGTCCCAGAAATATTTACACCAAGCAGAAAATAAATACTGCAGCTGGAATTTGGCTAGCTCAAACTGATCATAGTGTATCACTGCATTATGTGCCTTCTCCGTTTTATGTAAAATTAACTGTTCCTTCTCTGTATGTACATAGTATATTTATAGCTTAGATGGTGTATTCATATTACTGTTTTGCTGTGTACAGGATCAACATGACCAATAAATAAGGATTATATTGAGCCGCATGCAACCTATGTGGGTTTTTTGCTTTATGGGATTATTACATCATGCATTTACAAAGGAAATTATCCCAGGCCAGAACTGTATTTTCAGTTTAGAAAGTCAAATTTTCCATTTGGCATCAGGTGATCAAGAAACATTTTCCATTCTTGGAAATGAGATTAATGTGCTCTGTGCTGTGGTTGGGGTTGCCAGCCTCAGCATTGCAATCCGCACCATCCTCTGACTACACCCATGGTGACTGACTGTCCTGTGCCCATTAAAGGGAGGTGCTTTGTGCCAGGTCCCAAGGCGGCATGAATCAATACAGCTTCACTGGAGCTAATTTATACAAGCTGAGAATCACATGCTCTGTTTTTTAAACTACAGCTGTCTTTCCAGCACTGTGAATGAATGCAGGCAGAAAAATGGCAAAGTAGGAATTTTCTTCACTTAATCTAAATCCCATTTCCACAAGGGGCTTTCTGTTCACTTCAAAAGATTCTCTATTACTTTTAAATAAAGGTCAATAACCTTGGAAACATAGAAACCTATTGTCTCAAATGCATCAGCTAGTTGTAACTGAAAGGGTCCCCTCGGAGGAGTTCAGCTATACTTGCGCTGTGACCGCATCCCCAAGACACCTCCAGGTAAGACATATTTAAGACAAATAAAACACTATTTCTTCACTTTCACATGCCTTCTTCGAGCAATGCCCAACCCTGCCCCGATGGCCGCCTTTGTAGCTGAATTCCCAAACAGCACAGAGCACTGGGGAGGCAGCACATACAAGAAACCATCAGAAACAGTAATAAGATGCTTTGAGGCAAGGGACACCAGCCTGTTCTGCCTCACTTCTTGTCACTTCCCATACTCTACAGAGTCTTTTTCCCAGATGAGATTTGCCATTCCCACACCTCTGTCCTCTGTCCCTCTTCGAAGGGGGACGTGTGCTCACCAGACCTCTAAAGGACTGTCATGAAGGTAAGCAGGTTGCTACAAAGTCTCTTAGCAAGAATAGCTCATCTTGCAGAAATGATACAGCTAGGACTGTAGGTGAGCACAACCTTTTGGGGGACAGATTATGTTCCCCACATGTTGGCATGTACCCAACCAAACTGAGCCACCAGCAGCCTGTGCTGCAGCCAGCACAGCTGGTTTGCATCCAGAGCAATGGCACGATGAGCATCTGCCAAATAATCACAGGGTACAATTTGGTGAGTCCAAACACACCACATTGAGGAATTACTCTTATCTCCTCCTTTGATAAGTGCATATCAGCCACTATTGCCCCATCACATATTCCCCATGAGGAACTCTGTTCCAGAAGCTGCATTATTAGTTGTTTTTAAATACAAGTTTAAATAAAAGTTTATTTATTCTTCAAAAGCACAAGTTAATATGGGAGAATCCAAGTGTGTCAAGAGGACTTACGGGGCAGCCTGTTTCACTGCTTAAATCAGTAGCACCTCTTAAGCCTAAACCTGTGAAATATCTCAAAACCCATGAAACTCATGCTTTGCCATTATATCAGTAACTGAATCCTGTAAGACTTCGCTCTCCCAAGCAATTAACTTTGATGATCATGATCTGACCTTATGAGTTTTAAATAGAAAACGTTGCTTTTCTGTGTTCTCTAGGAGATGAACACCACCACCATGGATTTGTTTCACAATGCCGTGAGGAAGCTTAAGAAGTTTTACTTGTTTCAACAAAATACAATTATCATTCCTGTTCAGTACAATCGAGTGATTTGAAATTTTGGTAGTATATGACTTACAGGTGTGCTGGCATGTTGGGTTTCCAGCTGTGACAGGCCAGTATCGGCAGAGGGCTCTCAGACATGGAATCCTCTCCTTTCCAAGGTCTCCTAAACTCAGGTCTCCTGGCCCTTGAGGAAGCAAGAAAGCATCTGGCCTACTCAGCTTTCTGGTCAAAGAGAAGCTAAGCCACAATTTATTGTTATTGTCTATGTCTGAAGTCTGGCTAGTGATTATTGCTCAAACAGACGCTAATGAATAATAAGCATCATTTAAATTACGGTATTAAATAAAGAACACAGTTGATACACTTTTTTTAATAGCCATAATAAAGTCCTGCAGCAGAAAGCCTGTCTCTAGATAAGAGACAGCTAAGTCTTTTTCCCAGCCAAAAATTTCTGTACTATATTTTATTTAACATAAGCCCCAAGTCTCCTGCAAGTCTCACTGCAGGACAAACCTTACACATGTAATGTCACATAACATCAGGAATTATGGATAAGAGGATTTTGGCCAAGTTCCTTTTCCTGTGCCATTCAATCACCTCTCAGCTAAAAGAAACTGACACTTCTGAAAATAATTCAAAAAAAGAGCATCAGATTAGACATTGTAAGTCAATAAAGTTGAACAGCGAGTAGCTGACAACACTAAAATTTTGCCTATTGCAAAACGTCACAGTTGGATGAATGGAAGGGGCTTTCATGCCCCACTGAAGCACGCACAGGCTTCAAACTACTGGCATGTGTCAAGACGCTGCAAAACCTAACGTTTAGAAAAGATACATCTGGTGTGTATTTATTGGGAGCAGAATATGGTCTTGTATAAATTGCACATATGAATTTGATGTGGAGAGCAGACGATACCCTCTGCCTCACAGTAAAAGTGTGCTTTAACCTAAACTTCTCCATCTATAATGCATGCCACGAGGTATGAAGATCTCTTGCACGTTGAAAAGCCAGAGTATAAATTATGAATCAAGGCACAGGTGAGGTCCTGAAGGCCAGAGTTCTCAGTTCAGTAGTGATTTTTCTATGCTTAGGTTCCTTCAAATTATATTTATGGGATAAGAATGCTACATTGTAATAAATTTGAACAACTTTGTTATATTTTGACTTGGTTTCATGGAAGTTGCTTTAATGTCTGCTTTTATCACGCCGAAATTTTTCTTTCCCTGACATCATTTGGCAAGGCAATTGCATTGACCAACAATTCGTCTAACATTGTCAAAACCCAGCAAGACTGACCCATCCAAATCATGACTTCACATTGTCTTTTTTGATCAGAGAAAAACTACACGGGTCTTCATCTGGTTTTATTCTGTTCACGGCATCATTTAAAGCACGACATTTTTCTCAGCTCAATATTGCGTATGACCTTTCAGATTTCACCTGTAGTTTCAGCAAAAGCTGGCATGTATTGTAATAACTAGCGATGACAAAAATGTGTGTTTCCAATTTAAACCCACTTAGTTTCATTTGGCACCTGCGCTAAACTTTACTTGGCGGTAGAAATTCAGAAATTGTGACAGCAGCATCAGCACTGGAGGAGCGAGAGCGAACCGAGAGGGCAGGCTCTGCACCGCAATCTTCATTACACGCGACCACTGGGGCCCGGAGCCTTTTTCACCTGCACCAACAGCTATTTGCACCGCAGCGTGTTTGCAACGCACAAGTAGTCACAGCGCAGGGCAGCCTCGGGTTAAATAGCTGCTTTCTATCCCACAGAATAAATAACTTAATGTCTTCCATGCAGCTAGTACAAGGTGTAAACAGATTTTCAGGTGTTACTCCTAAGTAATTTCACAATCTTTAGGAAGATTAGAAAAGCATAAGTCTGCAGGGAAGATGTTTGGAGTGTTTCCACATATTTTTGCTCCAAGAGCTTCAACGTTAAATGCAGCTTAAGCAAGCAGGCAAAGGATGTCCACACAGTGAGCTGTGTGCACCCAGTGGTGACAGGGCACTCTGCCAGTACCACAGCCCGTTCCAGCCCAGCCAGGAGCCCCGGCGTCATTTCGGAGAAAAAAGCAGACGGCTGTCCTTCCAGGCTGCCCAGAGCACTCCGCACACCACTGCAAGCCTGGGATGCAAGGAGCAAGACAGACCCACAGATGGAGTCACCACGGCTCAGGCCCCAGGGACAGAGCAGCAGCAAGGCAAACCAGAAGAGCAGGCAGGTGCTCTGCTTTTCTTCCTCGGTTTCTGTCAGTGTGCCCTCACATGCTGGTAACCCCAGCTCTTCCAGAGATTTAAATATTTCCTTGGAAACACTATTATGTTACGTGAGCATTGTTTAAAGTAAATCAGCAGGTCGGCATATAAAACCTCAACGTCCATTTGAACCAGGCCAGTGCCTGAGCATTTTCTTTCAGAGGGCTCCACCACAGGAGCACAGACAACTGCATTAAACCACCCCCAGGGAGAGGGAGGCTCTGGCAGGTTTTTGCCTGAGAAATGAACCTGGCAGAGAAGATGCAGATCTGCCTCTTGGGGGTGGCCCAGTGCCAGCACAAACAATTAAATCACCTCAAGAAAAGGTCAAAAAGTTCAAAACTGTGGGTAACAGTGACTGCCAGGCAGAAAAAAGCGTGGGTGTACTCAAGACCTTGCATGGACTAGATCAGCCTCTGTTTGCCACTCAGTCCTGGGATATGCTTTTCTCGTGTAGCCCACCTGAGATGTAAAAATTGTTTGTTGGATTTTCTGACATTGGGAAGAAAAGAAGGGAAAAAAAACAATTACACAAGTACTGGTCTGTTGACATTTAAAATGAGACAATGATGAGCACAAAAAAAAGGCTGTAAAAAAATCCTGGGCCAGCAACCCAAAGGACCAAAGACAAATCACAAAATAGGATGCAACTAATTAGGCTGAAATGCCAACAATGTTCAGAATACCGTTCAAAGTATCCGTGGTGTCAGGCTGCTACCGTGACCCCCAGTTCGAATATGCCAAGGGGAAATGTAGAAAAGGACTGAATCAGATAAGTTAAATACAAATATTTTAAAATGACATTTTAATTTCTACCTCACCATTTTAACATTTTCAAAATCGTTAAATAAGCATGTCACCTATTCTCAGAGCAGGCCAAATGTCAGGCGTTTGTATGTATTATTCAGCTGAACATTTTAAGTACATAATCCTTCTCATTGCTAAACAGGTGGTATTATATTAACAGGCTATTTTCTTAAAAGGAACAGCTAATAGAAAACTGCTGATATACGAATACAGTATATTACTGAACATGGAGCCAGTGCGAGTGCAGAACTGAACGAAAGTCTGCAGGGAGGACAGGGAGAGCAGGCAGCCACAACTCTCTGCCAGATCTGTGACTTCTAAAGCACATTTGAAGGCACCAGGACCCAGAGTCTCAGAAGTCATCTACTACAATTTTCATAAGGTCATCAGTGCTAAACTACTCTATAAAAAAAACGGGGTTCCAGAAACTTTAAGATGAGCACGTCAAGACTAAAACCTGGAAGCCAAGCATGGTTTTTAATATTTGGCCTTTCAACAGTCCAGGCTGAGAAAATAACTCTCTGCCCATCTTGAATGCGCAGAAATGATCCTCTTAATTATTTAGGAAGCATTTTAAGACAAACCAAGTGATTTTATATCAGCACGGAAATAACTCACCTGGGAAAGTTTATCAGTTGAGCTATTTGTAGAACTATACATACCTGAAAAACAAACCTCTGTAGACAAAGGAGTCTGCATGGCAGAGTACATCTTCATTGTGCTGCATCCATGACACTAGCTACTTTGAAGGACTTAACAAATGGAAACAGAGATCTAAAAGGAAAAGGTTTGCAACCAAGTTTGATAGATTCTTTGTAGTCTGTGTTGTAATGTTCTTTTTTAGCGTTGTTGTGTGCTGGGTTTTGTTGTTGATTTGTTCCCCGTGTTTCAGTGACAATTGAGGGAAGAAGTAGACCTGAAAAAAAGAAAATTAGTGGAACAGTACACCATCAGGAACCTGGCTCCTTCGGCTTTCACGGAGAATGTGAAATAGACAGCCACAGAAAGGAAATTATATACGGCCCACAGCATATGCCAAATGTGCTTCCGAAACTGTGCTTTTAGAACTAGTACTTGTTTGTGTTTCATACAGAATTTGTAACAGGATTGACAACCTCTGGGGTTTTGAAGCTTAAGAAGCTACTAGCGTTTTTCTGACTGATGAAACTCTGCAGACTGACTCTGCTTTATCCAAATACCAGCAAACCCACAACAACACTCCAGGCATTGCTTAGGTTTTGTTGTTGTTGTTGTTACCACTTGTCACATCAAATAAAAATCTAAATCCATGAATTTGATAAAGTTACTTTTCCTTTTGTGAACAAGAGCTTAACATACAGTGAGTTCTGGAAAGAAAATGAAACACTTTGTCCAGCATTCAGGTATGGCTGCAGCTGTACTGTGTAAAATAATGTTGCAAAAGCAATATTTTCAGCTGCTTTTGAAGCAAAACCAAGCAGGAGTGTTTATGACCTCTCCTCCTAAACAAGTCCCCAGTAGGATGCTGCTTTGAGTTGCTTTTTTCCCCCTCAAATACCACAACTCTTTATACATGTGCCAGCTTTTGTACTCAGGGCACTACCATGTGAGTGGTAGACCAAACTCCTCTGAAATAATTTTTCACAGATACTTGGTATGGGTCTATTGACAGGAACAGAGTCCTGCTGTACCACCTGGGTAACATTTGCCAACTCAACTTAGACTAACTAGTCTTATTACATCTTCTTTTTTCAATCCTTTCTCATGCTTAGGTTTGAAAGATCGTACTGAACTGAAACATCTGTGGAAAGCAAGTTGCAACCGCTCTCAGTACCCTGAGATAAACTAAGGAAAGCAGGCAAATGGAGAGACTTGATCATCATACTGTATTGCTCTGTCTGCAAAAGTTAAAGGCTTCTACATTTTTATAGTGTCCCCCATTGGCTCATAATCTGGACTGATGAAAGTTCATTGTCACAGCTATCTTTTTAATAGCTGGGCACATCTACTGGCCAAATGAAGAAATGCCTGCAAGATGTGCTGCGCTGACTCTAGCAGTGCAGATCTCTGTGCCGCCAGCCTGCACAGCTTGTGTCACTCTGCTGGCCACAGTCAGCTCGTCCAAATCTAATAGCAGGTGTTAAAATCACACCCTTGTTTCATAGGAACATAACTTGTAATTTTTTCATCAGTCATGGATTCAGTATATCAATATCAAAACCACATTCTCTATGGTTTGTGTGCATAAGATATCAAAATGCTTTTAATTTAGAAGAGTGAATCACAGATCAGATTATACTGCATAGCTATTTAATGTAAAATCCTAACTGAATTATAAACTTGCACAAAAATGACTCAGCAAAGCAACAACATTAAAAAGCTAAATCATACCTGATAACATACTCATGATGTGCTATTGTGTTACATGTTATTTAGCCTGCCTGATCTATGAATAAAACAAATCGTCTTCGTTCCTGATCACCACAGAAGCCAAGGGTTGTTTTTTGCACCAGCCTGTCTCCACCAGCCACGAGATGGGGAGTGAGGGGAGCCCACAGGACCTGCCAGAGCCGTGGGTGCAGGGGGGCTGGGAGGCAAGGCAGGAAGGTTGGTGGTGTCAAGACCAGGCTTGGTGCTGGGGGGGAAAAGGTGACTGTCAGGAGCACAGCCTGACCCTCCCGTCAGACCTGAGCACAGGTGTTACAGGAGATCGGGCACCCTTCTCCCCTCACCTGCAGGATCCCAAAGACCTCCCTGATACTTATAGCATGTGGTTTAGCAGTACAAAAGTACTTAGTGATATCATAGTTTTTATTTTTAATAGCCGATGTGATAGGTTCGAACCATAGCACCCATCAGTTATTACTACTGGACCTTCTCCATGTAGTTCCTACTTAATATCTAAATTTCTTAATCTACAAAATGAGATAATACACCTACTTTTTAAAAGAACTTGAAGATCAACAGACCAAAAAAGGTGTTTATCAAATAGGCATGATCAGTTCAGATTTTTTAAAAGAAGCAAAATACCATTGTAATTACAAAAGACACCAGCCTTTAACTCCTGTACCGTATAAACAGTAATTAATAAGAAAACACATTCAACTTTCTCTGTATTTGAGAAACTGAAATCATCATTCAATGAAGGAAAAACTTCCAATATAATACAGTATTATTGTATTACTTCAATCTTTATAACTGATAAGCATGAAAATGCTATTCAGATGAACCCATCAGACAAGAACCTGCACCATCCAATGAATTTTGATATTGTTAAATTTTATTTTATAATACAGTGTTGGGCACTTTATGGTAATATGGAGTTCACCAAAAACTTCTACTGACGCCACAAACTTGAAAGGAGGAAAAAAAGAAACAAAACAAAAACCCAACAAACAAAACCAACAACAAAACGCACCACACATCACAGCTCATTTACTAGATCTACACAGTGCACTACTTACAGTAGTCTAAGGTCTGAATTGCAGTTCTCGAGATTACTTTGAACAGTAGTCCAAGGGTGCAAAACCATGGAGTAACCTCTTAGATTTGGTTCTAGTTTTATTAAAGGTCAGCAACTTGCTAAATTTTTAAAATTGTTAGGACAATGCTGGTTGCCTTTTTTTTTTTTAAGCTCTGAAGTTATTAAAATGATCAATAAAACCTCAAAACATGCTGTACTTCATGTCTTTCCTATAATTATTACAGGCTCACAGCAAGGGCATTATCAGGAACAGTTTTCAAAGGTCACTAAAAAAACATTCTGAAAAAAACCCTAGAAGCATCCAGGTATACAGTGTTGCTTTGTTCTGTGTTGAGGCATTTCTCATTGTTATCTGACACAGATCTAAAAATGACAAATAAAAATTGTCAGCTGGCCAAACATGAAAGCATTTTAAATTTCTCTTCCTCCTGAAAAAGTAACAGACGTGATGTGCTTGTGTGTAAACTGCACTAAGACTAGTTGTTCCACAGTGCTTTATTGCCTCATTCAAGTATATCAATTTAAAGAAGTTCTCTAGGAAAAATCAAAGGTTAAACCAAAATGTACATCAATATACAAAGAAATTAATTTACAAAAAATTAAAAGGATACTGGCAACATTTGTATATATTTTAAGTAATGACTTACGATAATTAGGGATGCCACAGACTAAATTCTTAATACATATGGTCATCACCATAAACCCTCACCTCATTGGTGGTACTGAAAAGCAACGCTTAACTCCTCACCTTTTTATCAATGACAACCAAATGATCAAATGATAAACTAAGCATCATAAATTCTAATATTTAACCTTACTTCAATTTAACCAGGTTATAGTTTTAAGAATTCCCTTGAGCCACTGGTAAGTGAATATTGGTTTTGGCCTTATTATTTCCACAGAATGTGACATCCATAATCATTCCCAGTCATTGGAAATATACATTTGCCTCATCAGAATATATTCTTCATGTTTTTATCATACAACTATATTTAAAAGCTACATGTAATTTTACACATTTTTGAAAAATACCATTTCAAGGATCTGCTTGAAAAGCAGATGTGCACTACTAAACTACTTTGAAACAAGGAGAAATATTGCACAAAATTCACTGAATATCTGAAAGTCAACACATTTCCCCCCACAACCAAATAGCTCCCTTATTTTTGACAGAAACCGAATGTCAATTCACACAGAATCATAACAAATGTGAACAGACTAGAACTCAACTTATTTTTCAAATTCTAATACTGTTACTGCACTCTAAATACAAATGTTGTTAGTATTGACCTAAGTAATAGTACAAGTTAATTTGAGTACCCTTTACTACAGTAACCCTTGGAGTAACTTCCAGCTGTGTTACCTGCTTCATACTCCAACCCAGTAGAAAATGGCAACAGCTCTGTTGACTACAGGGATGGTGGATGGCTCTCTAGACTAAGATGGCTGTGGACTCATGAGGTAACTCTCTTTAGAAGCTGAGCAGCTTCCATGAAAGACCTATCAAGTACTTTCAGTTGGCCACTGACTAAAACTGTAAAACAGACGTTACAAAGCAAATCAAGGAAGGTTATGCACAAACCCCCATACCCTCCTTTTTCCATTCCTTTATTTTCAACCACCCTGAAGATCATGAGTTCTAGGCCAGCTATGGTCCATGACCTTGAGGTGAAGTTGAGGACACGTTCTACTCAGCCCAGATTCTGTTAAAAGGTAAAAAACATTTGGCAAAGACATACACATCTAATAGCAGCAAAGAAGTTACTGAAGACAAGTCACATCATCATTCATACTGTTTTTGCTGGTGCATTTATTTCTACATTCATTCTCCAAAGATCTACCAAAATAGCACAGGACCAGCCAGCCTTCCACATCCCGCACTTTGCAATAAGGAAGCTGCTTGCCTCAGGTGTAATTTTATTCACCACATTTGTTTAGCCTGGAATTTCAGGCTGTTGGGAACACGCTGGCTGGAGTCTCATAGCACCTGGGCTAGAGCCTGGCACCAGGAGAGATGGTAACTGCCTTGGAAATAAAGACCATCCCCAGCTCTCCCTGGGGGTGGGGATGTCGGCAACTCTGGGGCTCCTTTCTGCAGGACAGGGCACTGTGGTCAGTATCACACAGGGGGTGCATTTGCAAAAGGGCCTCATGCTGGCATTTTGATTATTGCATGAAATGTTTCTGCAGTTAATTACATGCATAGAGAAAATATTTTAGATGCTCCTAGCAATTCCATTAGACAGCTGCACCAATGAAAGATTGTTCTGTAGGACTGAATATGATTGATTATAGGTGGAGAAACAGAAGCTGTTTTAGAAACCTGGCTTAACTGTTCTTTTGCTTAGACTTCACATTGCTTACAAGAACACGAAATTGTAATCTAGTTCATTCTAAAACCTGAAAAGACATCTAAACAAATTTTCAAGATCTAAAACACTCCTCTAATAGATTGGGTGGGATTTTCAAAAGCACACAGCATGTGTGTCAGACTCTGGCTGAAGTCTGTGTTACAGTGCCTGAGAGTGGACTTCAGCCAGTGCTGAGTTTCAGACAACCCCACCCAAGCAGCAGCAGTATCACTGAAATGCTAAATGACAATGAAGGGTTCAGTCAACAAGTCCTATGACAACTTCTACCACTACATTTTTCCTTCAGAACAACTCTATTTTTGGAGCTACATAATGCTCAAAGACATGGGATGGAAGAGCAAGCAACTGCCTACTCTACATAGACTGCCCTCTGCATGCATAGAGGGTGGGTAGGGATCACCTTCACATCTGCAGAATCATCCTTCCTTCCCTCAATGTTTATTATTTTCACATGTTGTATGTCTATACGCATGGATGGGAAGGCTTTGACAGGGACAACGTATTATGCATTCTGCAGATCACACAGGGGACTAATTCCATAGGCAATACTATCTTTGCCTACATGGCTGGGCTGGAATCACTACAACTGAGCTAGAACATTAGACAATATCCTGAAATCTGGATTTCCTCAAAGTTATTATCCCTCCTGAGGACTCCTAGGACTCTGCTTCACCACACCCCACCGGAACAACCCAGGAATCCCTTTCTTTTACTACTGCCCTTATTCTTCTCCCAGACCAGATGAATGATACGGCTCATTTCAGGCAGACATCTACGCAAAACAAAGTCAAAGATATTAAATTCAAGTCCTAGTTTGACTTTCTACATAAGAAATTTGTTCCTCTGTGTAAGTAACAGATTACAAAGCTTAATCAAATAACCTGATATCTCCCTTAAACAGGAGACATGGGAAGATTTTTGAGATCCTGAAGTGATGCCTCTGAAGAAGAGCACAGGAGCCCTGACTGCGCAGAACTCTCTTCTCACCAGCAGCTGGTGATGAATGTTGATGATTTTGAAAGACATTAGAAGGATTTCAAAAATTAAAAAGCATCCAAGTATAAAACTTGTAAAAGTACTGGACCTGGACAATTTGTCTTAATATAGAACCCAATGTGGTAATAAAAATACTGTATATGTAGCCAATAAACAGTTTTATATTATCACAAGGACAGACAACAGTGTTGAAGCAGAAATATCAGTTTGGACTCTTATCTATTTGGTAACTGATAATTCTGTTTAAATAAGGCACAAATATTAGCCTTTTTAAAAGATCTCTGAGAGTAAATGGAAAAGATTCTGCAATATTTCAGAGTTTAAAATGTACCTGCAGTTAAGTTCAACATAGATGTAAGACTGAGTTATTTTTGAACCCATACGAGGTTCAAAACCAAAAAAGACACACTATTTAATGACTGAAAACACACTTCATCCTTCATAAATATTAAGGAAACGATGTGGCATAAGCACAGTAACTAACATTTTGACTGAAATAAAAAAAATTCTAAGTTGAATTTTACCTTCCATCATTTAGTTCATCTATTTACTTTAACCTGCATTTTCACTCAATGAAACAGTTAATTATTACCAGAACCCTCAATTTTGAAATATTCCACTATCAAACTTTCAATTTGTGATCCTTTTAATAACTATGAGAATATTAGCAGCCTCACACGGCTTCCATATTTTTCTCATAAAGATGAGAATGGGACAATCTCTGTGATAATAGGAGTTCAGTGCCTAGTTCTCATGTAAAGCCAGTAAGATTTCTTCTATCAGAGAGGCATTGTTGAAAACCATTTTCTGGCAGTATTCCTGGAATTATGAGTTTGATTGTTTCAAAAGTAATGATGGCCAAAATTACCAATTTTTTTTCTATTTTTCTCCTTCAGACTTTAATACTGTTTATTCTCTCTCTCAAAAAAAAAAAAAAAAAAAAAAAAACAAAAACATTAACATGGAACATGAACCATGGACAGAAACACCATGTCAGACACAGTGGAAAAGAAAAGGCGAATCTTGAAACTGCAAAGACATGAATGCGAGTAAGTGAGAAGTGCTACAAGAAGAAAAAAAGTCCTGGTGTTGCCCATCTTCTCTTAGACACACTTGGCAGCACTACATCTGGGTAATGTTAAGTACCAGCAAAGGAGAAGAATGCCCTCTACTGAGTCACTAATACCACCTTTGACTAAGTATTCATGAGTTTCCTCCATAACTTTCTCATCTGAACAGCACTTGAGCCACCTGGTGTGACACACTTGAAAGATTTTAAATAATTGTTATGATACTTTTGATTTTTAATAGTGCAAAATATTTTGCCAAATAACGTGTTTATGTTATTAAAAAGAATCCACAGCATACCATGTTGACACACAAGAGAAAACCAAAGAACAGATAAATATTCTGGAGTACAGACCTCTGGACATACAGCCTCTAACTCTGGAATACTGAGATTCTACAGCAATGCAGATTACAGATGCCCTCAAGAATGTTCACGCCCTAATCAGACACAGACATTTCTGTAACATTTGCACTTTTACAACGTTTTACCTTCACTGCACTGATTAAAAAAAAATCTGGAGGTTCATGGTCAATGAGAAACCCTTCTCGTTCTGAAACAAGAAGAAACTTTAAAATTAATAAAGCCAAGGTCTCACTCTACTGCATCTCTTTGGTAAAGCATCAAACACTGCCTCTGTAATGATATGGATTCATTCCCTTCGGTCAGCTGCCTTTTAATAAAGCAGTCAAAAAACCCCTTTCCATTCATGTTTGCTAGAAGGAAAATTCATTCATAAATCTCAGGGTGGCAACTGATACTAAACATTGCTACAAGCTACTGTTAAAGTGCAATCTGATCCAAACATTGACCTCATGAACATGTTCACTCAAGCCTATACTGAAGTTAAGACTAACCATTCATACCAAAGAGGGAAAGGAAGGTTTCTGACATGAGTTTTGAAGAGCAGGAGAGCATTCTTCCCAGGTACAGTTCTTTTTATACCTCTGTGCTACTTCTGCCAACACAATATCCTGCATCACAAATATCCTTCAAAGCTGACAATTCCAGTCTGCTGAAACATATTTGTCCCTTCCCTGTCCTGAGCTGTTGTAAACAATAACGTGTGTATGGTAAAGTAGAGAAGCAGAAAAAGGAAGCAAGAAGGAAAATGAAAGAGCTGCTCTAGATAGCAGCAAGAATTTTCAGACTTTAAATTACTAAATATTCCCCAGGAATACTGCCAGAAGAAGGAAAATGCTTGTTCTAATTACAATATACATCAAGTCCATTTATCCTCCTTCACTGAATTTAGAAAGAGATTTTTGGTTGTTCAAGTTGCCTAAAATAAGAGTTGGATATATGCAGTCTCAAGCTGAATTTATAATTTTACTTTCCTAGTGTTACAAGTAATTTTCAGCAATGACTCTTCAATAAATTAATTAAATATGACTGCTAACTAACAGTAATCCAATCTACCTTCAAAACGGTAGGTACTAAAAATGGAAACCAAATAGTTCAGAAGAGGCACAAATTAATTTTCAAACACTATTAAACTGTAGAAAATAAAAATAATAGAAATTTATAGATTCCACTTACACTTTCCTTTCTGAATTTTTTTAGGTGAAATAGTCTACCTAGGGAAACTGGATAATATGTCTTTAAAGTGTCTTAGTTGTAAACAGAAGTTAATAAGCATCACATTATAATTCAGCACTTCATGTACTTTACAGAAGAGAGAAAAGCACGCACTACCTTTTCGAAGTCTGGAAGACAGGGCCACAGTTTGGAGAAGTTCCAACTTATATTCACATGAAATTCCTTAATCTAAAAAAAGTTTCTTTCCCCCTCACATTGCTGAAGCAAATTCGTGCCATGGAAAATCATTATTGCTGTTGTGTATATTTGCATTCATCTTCTAAGATAGTTAAACCTCTTCTCAAAAGATTAAGGCAGTTCTTATTCATTACAAATATTAACATTTGTACATTTCAGACAAATCCGATTGCTCCACTCATTTCATGCTTAATAGGATTAATATAGTACCTTCAAAACCTGATTACCTGTTAGGGGATACCTTTCCTGTTGCTTAGAGGAAGCAAATGCTAGGAAGCACCATAACCTGCTGTATTTTTAACACAGAGACTAACTAGTACCTGATTTAAGAGTGCATTCATATATTTAGTTCCATGTTGTGGACCTAACTACAGCCAACAAACGAACAGGGTAAACACAGAAGCAGATGTCCCAATGGCAGAAAATGCGTACTCAACTGAAGAGAATTATTTCTATAATCGAAGATTTCTTATTCCTTTTTCCATCTTATGGTTATCATGTTACGTGGAGTTATATGGAGTCCTGAGTAATCTCCCTTTAACTTTTGATGGGAGTCAAGTTTCTCTTCTCATAGTTTTCCTACGTTTTATTTCCACTGCTACTGCTGGATAAGCTATCCTTTGAAATATTTAAACCATAGTGAAAAGCAGAACTCAGTTTACATAACGAAACCACTTCCTGAAGAAGCCCACCCTCTTCCAGAGTTTCATTTCCTTCCTTCCCATCTTTCTCCCAAGGGATCAGAATGGATGGATTTTGAGCAAGACTTGCTGGGAGCTGATCTTCTGAGGCGTTGCTTAGTGTTTCATTCCGCTTTGCATACTTGTAGGAAGAACAGTCTGCTTTGAAACTTTCTAGAGAGGCAAACCGGGCTCTTGATTGTACTGGAGCTGAGGATGTCATACTAGTGGTGTCCATCTTGCCAGTAATAAAGGTTTTGTCACTACTTTCTTCTTCCAGCCTTGAGAGAGATTCTCTATGGCCACCAGAAGAAACTTGCTTCCTTGGTGATGGAGGGAGCTGCTTCCCATGGAGGACACTGTCATCCTGGCCGAGGTTCCACTCTGCTTGATCATTAGTACTGCCACAGAGCAGGGTAAGGTTGCTCTCACTGGGTGCATTTGACTTATTCTGAAAGAAAGAACATGTGTTTATAGTTAATGTCACAAGAAAAGTCTCTACACTGGTGCTTTGGAAACAAAAATTCTGTAATGGAATTCGTGTGTTCCTAAATAATGGAACCCCTTTGGGGCTCAATGTTACTAAACAACAATCCCAGAAATAATATGAGATCAAGTGTTTTTACACTTCTTCACCCGACACTCTGTCTCTTATCCTAAGGATCACCCCTGTCCATCCAGTCTTTGCACAAGCAGTTTTGACAGTGAACAAAGACACATTTTGCTGGTCTGTACCCATAATATGAGAAGGAGCTGGACTCAAACTAAAACCAGATGGTATTTCCTCTTTGCTTCAGTAATTAATTGTACCAACTTTCAGTATTAATTTTTTTTCGTGAAACAAACAAAAATGGGCATTTTATTAATGTGACCCCTGTGTGACACTCATAATATAAAATTTTACAAGCTTTTTAAACATTTGCATCAGAATTTGCTTTTCCAGTAGAAAAGACTTCTACTTCCCTTTCAGCAAAAGCAAATGTTGGACAGCTGATAGAAGCTGGAATTCAAAAACATTAACATTTTTTGCTAACATCACAGCAGCAACTTGGTGAGGGTTTTAAAAGTTGTAGGCGAGCAGTTTCTTTACGCTACAGGCTCTGTGCAACTACCTAAAAAAGGATAAAGGAGCCTTATTAGAAAGCTCTGGAGTACTATTCTATCAGTGTTTCAGGTGCAACTACCACACGGATCCCATGACAAGATGGAAACATCACCATATCACTATGACTAGTTTAAGGATGCAAGGTAAGAATAGAAATAAATACCTTCTAAAGCGTATTAGAAAGACTAAGATTAGCTCTGGGAATACCACAGAGAACAGTTAAATATAATATTAAACTAGTTGATTAAGTAAATTATTACATTATTAACTTTTTCTTTTTTTGTAGTTACTGGCATAAGGGAAAAATACAGTCCCAAGATGGTTTGGCAAACTGGACAAAGGTGTAATCAATCTCTTAGCTGGTGAAAAACTGTCATGCAGTGGCCAGGATGGGTGTATGGGTACGTAGTCCTAGGAAGACACACTAGCAAGTCTAAGGACTCTGTTGCAGTGTCTGAACTGCATGTTGCTGATTCCACAAGTGCAGGATTCCACTATAAAGGGACTGGAGTTGTTTTTAAATGAAAGCAGAAGACTAACCGCAGTCTTGTAATCAATGTCATCCATTGACCTAAAGAAATCCAGGCTCTTTGCTCCTGAGAGCTTTCCTTGATCTGAACTGTGCGTGCTCAGCGTGTCCAAAATCTCCCCGAGCAAGTCCATTTCCCCTTGATGTTGAGGAGTTATTCCAGTTTCACCAGAATCATCACTATCATAAAAGCAAGCAGAGACTTCTTCACTGTCTTCTGACGACAATCTGAAAACAAAAACTTTTCCATCAGCTAGGAACATAAAAGCCATTTCGTTACAGTCACTTCTGAAAGTAAGTGGGAGAATGTGCTCCAAGACTTTTGAAACGGAACATAAACCCAGAATTTCTTTCTATTCAAGAACCTTCCTAAGATGTATAATATCTATGGAGATGCAGTTACCATAACCTGGTTTTCCTGTCTCCTGGCTCTTCCCCAAACACTCTATTTATTTCAAGTCACCCCCAATACAACTTCCCAAATCTTCCCCCCAAATTTTAGTTATTCCAAAATTGGTTCCTCTTTTCCCTTGTCTACACCTTATATTTAGGTCAGTTTTGTAACACCTCTTCTGCTGATCTAGCAACATACTTCGTTCTAGTGGCAAGACTCTCATACTACAACTCTCTGTCATAAGACCAGATTTACTGGAGTACTGCCTATCTGCAAGGAGAACTGGTGCTTTTGCCTCTTATTTTCTCTTTCATTCATTGCAACACCCTTATCTCTGACCCCCATGCTACTGCAGTCTTTCCCTATCTGTCTATCCAGAATGCTACTACAAAAGGTTATTTCCATGGCTCACTGTTTTGATAATGTTAATATTGTTTAAACATTACAGTAGCTCCTTCTTCCCTACTGCATCATAGCTTAAGCTGCTTGACTTTGCTTTCAAGGTCTTTCCTGGTTCATATCCATATATTCATTATCAAAAATCTCCTGAATTCAATTAGAGAATGCCTCAGTGCAGCTTAAGCCTCAACTTATGATTTGCCTTCAATTCACACATAGGAAGACCTTGATATAACACTAATAAGGCAATAATTCTCTTTCAGACCCTTCAGAAAACTTGCCATCATCATGACCACAAGACTTAAAGAATAGATTAGCTGAGGTCACTGCCCACCATGTTTATGAACATTATTTCACAGCTTTTTATTTTGAGTCTGTGAAAACTGAGGATTATGCCAAGCTCTTATTTGCACTATAAATAATAAAAGGATATAATAGTCTGTCCCTCTTTTTATAAGCAGATTTAATCCTAAACTGCTTAACATCATGCAGATCAAGAATCAAGGTAGCAGCCCGGACAGGAGAAAAATTAGTCTCTTGAAGTCCACTTTGCCAAATAACACCAGTTAAACTTTCTCCGATACTTTCTCCATAAACATGTCCCAACAGGCTTCTTACTTGCTTGTTCTCTCCATTTCATCATCATCGTCTTCATCCAAAGCAAAATCCTGGTTACTGAGATGCTGGTTGAAACGAGTCTGGAAGATAGAAAAGTAACATTATTATTTTTGTCTATTTTTTTCTATTTCAGCATTACTTATTTGGAGACTAGCTGCACTTTACTCACTAAGACTTCCTGAGCACTTGATGAGGGAAAACACATATTGATAAGTCTTCTAAAGGTTGTTATAAGAGGACATGAAGTCCTCAAGCATCACCAATTACAGAGCAAAAAAACAATTTTATCTTCACGGCCTATGGAGAGCCTTATTATTTATGCAAAGCCTGGACTTCCTTATTATTTATACAAAGCCTTGATTAGCAGAAGACTGGCTATTGGAGGAAAAGCATCACTCAAGTCTACTGCCTACACCTTCTTACAAGTATATCACAAAAACACTGTGGGTTATTACTTTCAGAAATATCTGTCTAGTTTTGGTTGATGTAGTCTACTGTGCATGAAGAAAAACGGACTACTGAAGTAGCAAACACAAATAAAGTCAGGAATCTCTTTACATAACTATATTGATGTTAGGGTGTTAAACAGAAACGCAGAGTAAGTAGTACAACAGCTCAAAAAGTGTGCACTAAGAACGCCTTTCTGCAGGATAATTTAGTGTACATTACAGTTAACTCACAGTTAGCATATACTCAGAGCATCCCATGGGGAACTTGTGTAGAGCAGCTGTAAATTCACACTCTACCATACTGCGTATTCAGTAACCTGTTATATCACCTTATTATTTAGCAAACAGAACAGGCTAAAGACTTCTACAATACTTGAAAAAACATCTCTATCTTGACCAGAACATTTAAGTCAGGAATTTTAGTCACTTGTGTTTCACAAATGACTTTCTTAAGGCCTGTGCATCTCTTACACTTGTTTCACATCAAAAACCTGCAAAGATGAACTATAAAGGCAATCAATCCACTGAAGAGATTCTGACCCTTGGAAAACTGGCCAAAATTTAAAGACATATGGATAGAATTTGTGCAAAGGGAAAACAGCGTTAGCTAACTTTAAAGAAAATCATATGCAAGCAAAAGGAAGTGCTACTGTCCCCATCTCATCATGCAGTTCACCAAACGCCTAAACATACAACAACCTTCCCCTGGTGGAGAAGAAATATGGCCTGACTTTCAGACTACAAGGAGCTTGGAAAACTTGTGACATGAGGATTTCAGTACATCACCTATTACAGATGTTGTCACTGTTCTACACATACCAGGATACTCTCTGTAACTTTTTCCCCCCATTATTGTCAGGAATGTCTCAATGTTCACTCTTTATAGTCTGATAGATTTGTTCTTGTTCAACAAGAGACAATCAAATTAAAGCAGCAAGTTTTGATAATACTTTCTATAGTTCTTCTTCCACAAAGAGGAAACATGTGGTTCTTAATGTGTTAATCCAAGTTAACAGTTGATAGAAAACAAAAGAATTATTAGACTGTTAAAAACTCTGAAAGAACCCAAACTAAGCTTCACAATAAGCACATGAGAGACAAACAATTGATTTTTCTAACTCTTACTGGTTTTGTAAGTTCTTTGTGTCATTCCCATCAGTGTTGTAATATCCCTGCTTGTAACTGAAGGGAAGTTAATGACTCTGTCTTAACTGATATTGTTAATTGGTTATCTTACTGATTACTGCCACAACTACAGTCACTGCTGCTGCTTTAAGTATTTATCTTCACTAGGACAATTAAAATACTTGGTTTCTATAACACCAGAATTCACTACTTCCCCAAGAAAATTCTGCCACAACATTCACTGTATTATAATTAAAGCTCTACCCCTGGAACTGACTCTTGGAGAGCAAAACCCTGTCTCTGTCTCACTTTCTTCAAATTTGCATCAGAATTAGATGCTGCCATCACATTTACTACGACTAATGTAAAGACAAAATTTTGCAGGAAAGTAGATTCTTTCAAAATGCTCAGAAGTTTCAGATAACAAACCCAAATGCAACACTACCTTGCCTGTAAACAGATCAACTGTCAACGGAATAAAATCCCACAAGGTAACACTCACTGATTTGTCGAAATAATAAATAATGTTTCAAAGAGCAAAGATGGCAAGTATCAAAAAAAGAAAATCAAGAAACAAAGAAAAGAAAATAAAAAAAGGGAAAAAAGTGAAACGAAAAAAGGAAAAGGAAGAATAGAAAGGTTGTGCATGAGAAGTAGGAACTGAATAAAATTAATTAGAATCAGCGAACACCACAGGCACAGCAGTGGCCCCTCAGAGCATCTACAAACAGTGTTATGCAAGGGTGTTAGAGAAAGCAAGAATAACACCATCTAACAGAATATAACAGAACATGTGTTGACAAACTCCCCCAAAACCCAAAACTTACTAGTTCCTGATGGTCAGAATCTCTTTTTGAAATAATATTTTTGTTACCAATTTAAATGCTTAGGGCTACAAAATTATACAGGAAGACTTTCAAGAACTAAATCAACCAAAACGGGATTTACATCCAAAGACAAAAAAAGCAAAAGGGGAAGGAAAGTATCTGGCTGTAAATAACAACATTCTCCAGAGTTTACAGCTCTGTGAGCTTGCCACGGAGACAACAAGCAACACATGTTTTTGAATAGGTGACTTTCCTCTAGGAGCTGTAATAAAAACGACTGCAAGGGAGGGGTATGCCCAGACTACTTTGCAAAGAAAGAAAAAGAAAGAAAGAAACTCTTAATAAATTCCAAAAGGAGAACCATAAATCGTTTTCAATGCTCCACTAGGCAAAGTGACATAGTATGTGCACCTGCACAAGCTGTCAAAGTCATTTAAGAAGTCCTTCCATTACTGACGTACCCTGCTGTTTGCAGTTATTTAAGCTTTTAATTTCTGTCTTTTCTGCATTTTGAAGTGTGTAACCTTTTTATGAAAAAAGGACAGACTTCTGTTTCCTTCCTGATCAGCATTCTAATAACAACCAGACCATTTAAATTTATTGCTGCAAGAAATGGTATGGTAACACTCCTTTCTTGCTGCACCAGAACTTTATAAAGTCTTAATAGACTGCTGTCATGTTTTTTTCTATAAAATGAAGCAACAAACTTAAATTACTCAATTGTTTGTTTTGCTTCTTCCAACTAGTTCTGCTCACATAATTAATCTATTATTTCACATATCTACTTCATACCAAAACATGAAGAAGGATTCTTTTGCTATTTCACATTTTTCTCACCATCAGGCACACTGCATCTCAAGAATCCATCTCCCATCCTGCTCAGAACATAAGAGGTTCAACACACTTAAGCACAACGATCTCTCACTCTCCACAAGCTACTGTTGAACCATCAAGCCTGTGCGTAAAGTACAGCAAAGGAACAACTGCGGCTGGACCAAAAAGGATATACATCCTTTTTGTATACATCATATGCATCCTCTTTGGTTTTCATCCCATTTCAAAATCTCATGCTGCCAAATCATGGAATCACAGAATCACAGAATGTCAGGGACTGGAAGGGATCTCGAAAGATCATCTTGTCCAATCTCCCTGCCGGAGCAGGAACACCTAGATGAGGTTACACAGGAAGGTGTCCAGGCTGGCAAATGAAATGCTCTGCTACCTATGCAGCTGCGGTAAATGCTGTTCACTGAAACCAGAAAAAGGTTCTGACTGTATAAACTGGGGTAGAACTGAACAAAGTGATAATAAGTCCTCAAACTTTTCTCTTCTGCTTGCTGGTAGCCACACAAAATGTACTGCTTTGGCATGAAAATGTAGCCAAAATACATGAATGCTAAGGGATTTAAATGTAAGATGGTTACATTCTTGATTGGGCATGAAAGTCAATCTTTGAAATGTCAGCCTTTTATTTAATGCTAGACCTTTCAGAAGCACCATTTCCGGAATGAGTGTTTAGTGATCGATACTAAGGCAGGAAGTTTAACACAGCTGCTGCTATTAATTGTCCTCAAAGTGAGAAACAAATAATATTTTGATAAATGGCAGTACATACATAATTTCACATTTACCAGCTACTCAATACATCAACACATATAAAGTTTCGGGAAAGGAAAAATACCTACTATGGTTTAAATCTATGAAGTATTGTTTCCTTTTTCTTAAAAAATTGAAGATTATTCAATCAGTAGGAGAAAGCAAAATAAATACAAGTCTGATATTATTTATGATACAGTATTTTATTTTACCTATTCTCCTCTACAACCCAATCACAGATGTAAATGTAGCTTTACCTCCAGTAGGGAAGTACAAGATCTCTCAATCAAACTTTCTAGTTAAGCACAACCTGTTGCGTTCCTTTCCAGTTAAAGACTGCAACCTAAAGCAATGGAAAATGGAATCACAGGAAAAATACTTCATATTAGACTCCAGAAGAGCTGAGACTGATGGAGGAAGAGGGAAAGTACAAAGATTAAAAAAAGGCAGTTTCTTAACTTTCTGTTCTTCAATGTCCTTTTTTTTTTCTGGGACATGGTACAACCCACCACAAGCTTAAAGGAGTACTAGATAGAGATACCAATTAGCTACATGGACACCAGATCAGGATAGATGCAAGCAATAATTCTGGATTAATTTCTGGAAATGATCCCTTCGAAAAATTAGTTGTGTGATTTTACTCACAGAAAGCAACACAAGTTAATGATGCCTCACAAAAATAATGCTCTGATATCAGAAAAGTTGTCCTGGATAAAATAGATATTATCTAATATGCCACATTTGCTTTTAATTTTTTTAAATTATTATTATAACACATGACTAAGATAATTTAAATGCTATTAAGATTAAATAAAAACACCCTTCATCCTTCCTTGGATAGAAAGCGTATCTGCTTTAACAAATTTAGACATATAGATGATACATTTGAAAGAACATGAAGTGGTTGGAAACATCCATGGCTGTACGCCATGAGACGAAACTATCATAAATTCTGAGATACTCTTAATTAAAATGATGGGGAAACAGAGATCCACAAAAAGGCAGGTTTGTAGTCACAGAAAGAAATCCTTTTCTGTGACAATAAAATGCATGCAAGAGCAGGAAATACCCAAAAATCTGTTTAGAGACACAAACAACCAGAAATGCGTACAGAAGAGTATGGGCACAACACTCTGAGCTGACACATAAGCTGTAACGCAACAAGAAATCTCCACTGACTTCTGCAAAGTTAAAGGGAACATTAATATCCATGCTGAGGTAGGATTTACTGTAAGTAAGGATGATATTTGTTGAGATACTTAGTCACTTATAGCACATTATAATTATGTTCTGAATTAGTGTGGTGAAAAATTAACAAACTCTAAGCTTCCCACCTTTAAGTATGCCGCACTCCTGAACACAGCTAATACTTGAGAATTCTGTAACACTGCTTTCGATTTTTAAGGATTAATCACACTTCTGCAAATATTTTTCAGAAATAGTTGTGTTTTTCCCCAAAACAGCAAAAAAATTTCCGTTTTCTCTGAAGAATCACAGACGGTTTTTCCCTCAGGAAGCCTGTACCACCTCCTGCCCCGCCGCAGCAGAGCCGGCCCCCACGCTGCCCACGGGCAGAGACCATCTCCACACAGCCGGATCTCGCCCGCCCTTCTCCATGGCACACATGCTATTCATAGCAAAAATGGCCATTTTCAGCTGACAAACTGTGGCACCACGCCACACATCATCCAAGCTGCAAAGAACACGCCATCCAAAAGCAGCCGGGCTTCCCTCTAATTGGCAACAAGCAGAAGTGTCTTTTAAAACAGGATGTGGAGATTTTCAGTGCTACTTGCAGCAATTAAAGTGAGCAGCTCTTTAAGAAACAAGTATTCTTTATGGAGTTTTTTTTGTGGATGATTTTAAGAATCAGACTCACCAGGTAGAATTTCCATTTATGAAAACTAAGAAATAAAAATATCACTTATCTTCCCTTTTTGATGGTTATTAATGTCCTAGGTTTACTCAATGATTAGAGGGAATGGCAATGATGGAATGGAGGGTTGAGGGGGTCACAGTAGAAGGAGGAGCAAGATGACAAGGGGGACGCATATCACAAAAGAAAAACTAGTGACTGTCCATATACACAAATGCAGAAAAAGGAACATGCTTTTGAGGTACCAGAGAAGTCAAGAGAACTGGAAGTGACTCAGGCGCACAGTGTGTGACTTCAGTGAATCAGAGCAGCCGTAAACCCTGTTCGTCTGTCTGAAACAGAGATTACTGGTTAAATTAATCCTTCTGTTAAAATGTGTATCATATTATTACATCAGCAGAACTACCACATGTTAAAATCACTGCTGGATGTGCTGTTTGCAGATCACGTGTGACTTTTTCAAAGGAAAACTTACTGAAAACACTGAAGTTAAATGTAGGAAGTGGATGTGATGCTAAACACAAACATAACTCCAGGCTTCAAGATTTAATGGAAAACACCAAATGTCACGGAACTTTAGACAGAAAAAACCTAAGCAGCGCTGAATTCTGTCCATCAGACCTATGGGCAGTAGAAGAGCCTACTTGAGGGAAGCTCTGTATGAAGCATGAAAACAGACTAATCACATTTGCAAGGAAAAAAGACTGTGTCTTAGAAACAGAAATATTGTCTCCAAGCACATTTCTGTCGAAGGCTTCCAACCAGAAGAATTAGCAAGGAGGAGTCCCTCCTCCTGTTTGACACTAGTTGGTGTCTTCTGTTCAATAAAGAAGGACTTTCTTTACAAGGTGTTGGGGACCATGGATGGCACGTGGTTTTGGGTGGTCTTCACTAATTTTGGACATTTTAGGTCCTAAATTGGGCAATAAACAGCAGGAGGGAGGTACCACCAGGATACTGGCATCATCATGATGCAATCTAGATTCTAGGTGGGCTGAGTTGGTTTTGGCCATGCCCCTCTCTCCACTTTCTGTGGAAAGAGCCAAAGGTAGCGCTGCTGCCAACTTCAGCATTTCAGGGGTGTCTAAAATTAGGTGGGTTGAGTCTGGTCTTCCACGTTCAGAGACGCTGAGATCACTGCAGGAAAGGCTTTCCCTGTTTTTTAATACTTCTGTCTCCTTTTGCCCTCAGGTAAACTTTATTCTTTAATTGAACTTCTTTATTCATTTCTTTTCACTGTTAGCTACAGGATTAGAGAGAGAGAGAAAAGGTTACGGAACATACGGTTCTAGAGCTGAAGTTTTAGAAATAAGGTTGTGTTCTCCAAACTTTCAAGTCAGAAGTCAAAAGCAACAAGGAAGCTGGGATGCAGGTCCCAAACACTGGCTGACAGCTACTCTGGCTCCCTGCTTTGGCTAGGTGCAGTCAAAACGTGACCCATGGAAGACAGAAGATATCACTGTTACATTAAGATGTTAATAAATTCTCCTGCTGATAAAATTAATCTGGTTATTTCAATTAAATACTAAGGACAGAAAGTTTCATCCCGTTTTGCAGGTACTTTGTCAAATAGCATTTTTCTTACAGATCCTTCAGTAAAAAGAAACCTTGGTAGACACACCAGCATGGTTCATTTATTTGCAGAAGAAAGACACCCAGAAAGGCTGCCTGCTAAAATAGGTGACAATAATAGCCAGAAAAAGCAGCTGCAAACTTTTTGCCTGTCTAAATGTCTCTCTCAGTAGGATAAATCAGAGCTAGGTGTGCTAATGGCTTTGCCCCGATAAAAAACAAAAAAACCAAAACCTAACAAGCATTCCATGAAACGCCCACAGGGTAACAAAAATTTCCAGAGAGATTTCCTGACTATTACCTTTTTTAGTTTTGTTTTTGTTTTTATTTTTAATAGAAGGATGGTAAGTAATAGAAAGATTTCTCAAGTGATGTCTACCGCAAAACTCAAAGAACAGCCAGCCACGAGGTTTACACTGGCGTAGAATGAATGGCAGAACTCTGCTGCAGAGCCTTGGAACAGTCCTACACTTAAAACCATGGTGAGAAGAGATCGGGGTAGAGAAGAGGCAAGAGTTCACACTACTAAAAACATTGAAATGAAAAAAGCTTTATAAACTTATAATATTGTGGGTTTTTTTTTCTTTAAATGTGACTAAATTAAAGTCAGCCACTGTTCAGAGGCAGTATCTACTATCTCCTTGTAGGAGGGGTGGTTTGAATTATTTTGTAATCATACCTTTACTCGATAGTGCATATTCCTGAAGATAAAATTATGCATGGTACCTGAAAGCATGTAAATGTTTAAGCTGCACAAAATCCAGATAATCTTTCCAACAACAACTAAAAAAACCCAAACCAAACACCAAAAAGGAAGTACTGCTTGATTTCTAAGAGGTCTTCTGTTGTAAAAAGTGAGGTTAATACAAGGCAGAGGCTACATGTGTGCCTGCACTACTTCAGAAAAGTATTGCAGCCACAAGAGGGCACTCTCGTAATCTACAATTTGAATTTTTGCTGCCTGGCTTATTAATTTTTAATTAAAAGGAAATCTGACTGTTTTGCAGAATGAAGAGATCTTATTTGACACATCAAGACAAAAGATTTTTCTCCAAATTAAAGTAAGCTAACGATATGTACAACATTTTCAAATTGCACCACATTAGCTAAAGAAACAGAATTTACTAATTGACCAAAGCTTACTTCAAAACTATACTTTACAGACACAAAACATGATTTACATTAAAAACTTGCTGTTACTGTTTATGACAGCTGTCAATTTGCGATATTTTAGTCAATGAGACTAGAAGAAACCTCTGACTATATAACCAGTATTATCTGTGGATGCTAGGCATACATGCGCTCTCAAGCATATTATCTGAATCCAAATACAGGTGAAAGCCCTTAATCAGACTTTTTACATTTCTGAAATTATTGTGGGGTTGTCTATGAGATTTTTTATTTATTTATTTATTTATTCTTAAAGGGGCTCAGTCTCCTCACACACAACATGTATATTCAGCACTGCATTTGCACAACCATTTCCTCTCCTCTTTTATGCTCTCAAAAAAAAAAAACCCAAAAAACCTCTTCAGAATAGCCCACTCTCACCACCTTTTTCAGGTTAGGAGGGTAATCAGTTACTGGAAGCCCTTTGTAGCTAGTAATTCTGTCATTTATTTTAGTGGCCATTGTTGGGGTACTTATAAATGGGGCACTCCTGAAGGTAAGGTTATTCTGAACACATCTTCCTGCCTGACACTTGCTACCTTTGTTGAACAGAAGCCAAGTATACTTCCTGCAAGCTGAATTAACTGTCTAGTTACTATGATATACTGCAATAAAACTGCAAAAGCTACATTTGTAATACGCTTAAAAAAAAAAAAAAAAAGGTCATTTTCTTATTTTCTTCTCTTCAAGAGTACTATGACAAAAGTTTAGTCCAACTTGGCTTTTATTGTCTTATGCAAAAACATTTTTAAAACCTTCTTAGACACTATTAAAATCCTGCAAAGTCATGGAAAGTAGTTCACTCAGTTTCTCCGATATATGAGCATTTAAAGTAGTGCTGATATGCAGGGATTCCTGGTAAATCCACACTTAGAATCCAAATGCCCAAGTTTCCATTACAGTTGCAAGGTAGCGCGTCCCTTTAGTTACAGGTATTACATACATTTCCTTAGAGACAAGGGGGCATTGCTGACTTACTCATTATAAAGTGAGCTGGTAGCTCTTGGTATTCTGCAAATTTTCAGTAATGGACTATTGACATGCTGAAGTGTTTCATTTTTAATTAGCTATCCTATCACCTGGTACAACAGTAAAATTACAGAGATCATATTAATGAAATCAAATATATCTTCCCAGCATTCTATCCAGGCTCATAATAAATGTGTTCTCTTTTTAATTATATATTAATTTGGAACAATTTTATATAGCTCTCACTGCATTTAGGCACCGGCCTAACCAGAACTCTGCATTACCTTGGAGCATATAATCAAACAGAATTAAAATAGAGCATGCCAAACCTGAATGCACAGTAGTCTAATACCTGCACTACCGTATCTTCGCTCATCAATAGTTAAAGGAACTGAGTAATATTATTGGCAAGATACTGCAAACAAACAGAGTGCAGCAATCTCATGTCTGCATTAATGTTTATTTCAAAAAGTTTAGCTGGCAATTTCTTATATCTTCTGCATAGTTAATTAACATAGGAGATAAAACACACCAGAGACAGATATTAGTTCTAGGCATCAAACAGTTAACAACAGCGCACATGCCAAGGTTTTAATAAGGCTTAACAATAAAAAGCTTCAATCCTCCACTTTCACTAGATTTTTTTGTTGTGGTTTTCCCTTGCTTAGGGCAATCCATCTGTTAATGTTGACTTGCAATATAGTTAAGCTTGCACACGTAAAAAAAGCCTAGAAGAGCTAACCTAAGCAAGAGTAAGCTCAAATGAATATTACAGAGAGAGAATAATTCATCTTGGGCAAAGATTGTGTGTGTGCACGCGCGTACACACCGGCACATGAGTGTGCTCCCGTTACTACTTTTTTCTTTTTGTTTTAGGAAAGATTTTCAAAATGCAAATAATAGGAGAGCAAGCTGATCACTACAGTTTGCAATAACACGTTTAATTATTTATCCTCCGATTAGCTTTTGACAGCTATTTTACATGCTATAATTCGTTTTGATTTATTGTTAATTTTTTTTAAAGTCTATTGCTGATCTGGCAAAAAAATATAATAAAACCACTATGACAGCAGCGATAAAGCTTAGTAAATATTCACTGCTAAAAGCAGCTCTGCACTGTGACCAGCGCTGATATTCTCCCTGGGCCAAACTGGCCTTGTTTTCAATAAAACCAGAGAAGTATCCTCTCCCCTGAGCCCTGTTAGGCTGAGGCTGCAGTTGGAACTGTCATCTTCACACAAAAGCAAAGGGGTTGGGTTTTACAAATGCAAAGCCTAATTGGGAGATCTTCATGGCTGTACTCTTGACATTTATTAAAGCCTCATCAACAAAACAGGAAATAACCGTACTAATTAGCAGGCCCACATACAAAATACTATTTGTTGGGGTAAAGGCAGATTCACTTCCTATTGTAAAGGAAACATCCTCCCAGACCCCAAAAGCCTGTTATGAACCAATTATTAAAATGATCTTTTATAGTGATGCAAACTTTCATATCATATGTAATGTTTTGAAATAAATGTTTTACAGCATCTCAGGCAACTATTAGTTACTATGTATGTTTAACTGTTTCCAAGAAGTGACGAATGAAAATCTCAATGCATGCATCTAACATGATATAAATATAACACCAAATTCATTACACTTAAAAGATTTTAAATGTTTCAGTATGGAAGAGATAGTAATAAAGTGCAGAGGTGCCCCTTGTTTGCAAGCAAAATCACCATTAAAAGCAATCACTCTCTTTTGTTTGTTTTTTGTTTAGGATTTGGGGGGATATTCAAATACACTGATATTGCGAATTAATCAATACGCAGTCCTTACTTCAAATATACATCAAAGTGCATGAACTGCACATTAGCACTATGCTTATACTGCTATAGGCACTCATAGGCACCATTTTAGAAATCTGGATGGGAAGGCTCATTTGCAGGATAAAGAGTTAAAGAAAAAAAGGATTAAACCTGACAATAGCAATCTGTGAAATTCACTTCTTTTAAATGGCAGATTCAGTAGTAGATCTCATACACATGCACTTGTGAATAAAACTGCATATTTTTATTTGGATGTAAAGTTTAAAATCACCAATTATTCATAAAGAACTTGTATTCATGTTACCTTATTCAAATACTTACCAAGAACAAAAATAAAAACAAGAGTAGCAACGTTAGACTACTATTTTCTACAAATATTCTGGTTTGATTTCTTTTGTAGAGGAGGAAAAAGTGGGAACAGGGAGAAGTGAAGGAAACTGTGGGGTTCTTAGGGAGCGATCACCGTTTACTCCTTATGCCCATGGGGCTCCCATGGCACTGGGGACAAGAGCTGGGGAGAAGACAAGGGACCTGCAGTTTTCAGTGGGGCAAAAACGTGGGGCTTTTATTCACCATCTTCGTTAGCAAACAAACCCTGTATCCATAGATTTGGATGCATGTGTGTGTATACATACATAAACATGCACGTGCAAAACCATGGACCGACAGGCATTCCCCCTGCCCTGTTTTCAAAACTGAAAGATGACTGGTGGAAACAGCCATAATGATATTAAAGGATTTTGCAGTACATGGCTGTATGGACACAAGAACACTAAAGCTAAATTGTTCTGTCCAAACATGGGCCTTCAAAAGAAATGTTTAATTGTGCCAAGGTGAACTATATTCCTTTGTATTCTTACACTCCTGTGTCTAGCAGTAGGCAGCACTATCATCTCAGTACAGTACGGCAGATTTCTTTAATAAAAGCAGTCTATAAAAATTCACTGTCTACAAGAATAGATTCGTGTTATGTATTTACATAGATACATATAACTGTAGATTCACCTACACTAATCTGTGAATGTTTGGCTTATAAAGCATTAAAAGCTTTTAGTACCTCACATTATCAAGTTATTTTGGTGCTGTATATTAAAATGACAGTTATCTATTAGAAACGAATATTTTAAGAAGCATTCATCTTATTATCATTAGAGGTGTATATTCATACATTTAGAATTGTCTACCTTCTCTTCTGATACTCAGTGAAGAAAATCTACTGTACACAAGCTCCTGAAAGAATGCAGGCACCACAGCTGTCTGTATATAAAACTATACTGAAGGCACACAGTTTATATCATTGGCTTTGTGAGATCACGAAAACATGTACAAAGTAAAATCTGCCAAAATAATTAAAGAAGAAAGTCTTCATATTATTTATAAACCTATTAAGAGTAATGACTTAATACTAATATACCATTTCAGCATTATTTAGCACTAATTTGCATCTGTTCTATGTTAAATTTTACAAGCTTTATTACAGATAACTAATTCAAAATCAAATTGATTAAATTGACAATTCAGATTTTTTTACTGCAATATCTAAAGTAAAAAACTGAATGCTGTTAGATCAGCTGGACTGAATTTGCATACTTAATTCTCATATAAGTAAGAGATAAGCATTAAAAATCAATACATAAATATTAATTATATCTATTAAAATATGCAGTAACAATATAGTGTAAAAATATACACCCACACACTAAAATATGTACAGATGCAGGCATTTATTCCCAGAAACAAACTGTTACAAAAACTATTTTATTGTTATCTTTGAAACAAAACTGTCAAAATGAATCCACAGACATTGAAACACTGGTGAAAGTTGAGACACAACACCTGTTACTTCAAATGAAAACTAGAAAGCATTGGAGAATAAAAGGACAAGAGATTGGCACCGTATTAACTCCCTGACTTATTAATAATATAAATCATAGCTATCTGAGCAAGGTTAAAGGCCATATGCTTGCCAAATACATTTATTAGAAATACAAAATTATTGCACCTCACTACAAAAACCTAAAAAGATAGCTTAACTCAGACCTGTGAATAGACCAGAGTGTATTTGCTGTGAGAAGGCTTTATCAAAAATAGTGTTTAAGAATTAAATATCAGATCCATACTTATAAATCCCCTGGTTTTTTCCCTCTCAACAGGGATGAAATACAAGTAGCATTTTTCCTCCATTCAAACAGTGTAGCGGCATTTCTAGAAATGCAGCCTTTTAATCACGCTATTTAAACACAGACAGCAAAACAATCTTCATCAGATTCACTGATGAGTTGCTATAAGTGGCAAACAATTTGTGTCATATGTATGTGAACAAGAACAGAAGTTTCAGGTGCCTTACCTGTGCCAGTCTTCGTTTTTCTGAGTTTGCTCTTTTCTCATAATGCAACGTGTAGACAGGAGCGATCTGTCCTCGAACAGCGCTGCAAGTTCCACATTCTTCCTCACTCTCCTACGCAACAAAACAGATTCAAATTCCTTTATTTATAATCATTATCTGCAAACGTACCCTCCATATTATGCATGCAGAATGCATTCAAAATTATCTTGCCACAATCTATTACTGTCATGAAAATACCATCTGTAGTAAGAAAAACAAATTTAGCTTTTAAAGAAGCTGAATTATCAACATTGTCATTTAAAAGATGAATTGTTCAAATGTCTAGGAAATATTTTTGAAAGTTTTCTTAAAATTTCATAAAATACATCTAAAAAATTATCCCTTCTCTGTACAGAAAATCTGAAGTGGAAACAAAATTTTCAATGGGAAAAGCAGCTGCAAAATACCTAAAACATCTTTTCTGCTATTTCCGCAATGCTGCTTTTGCAAAATGAAACTCTGTCTTCATTTTTAAACATTGTCATTGTTCACATATCTTATGAAACCAGAAAGGACAACTACACCTTCTGAAACACATTATACTGTAAGACTCTCCCATCTCAAATTCTCAGCTTGAAGCAAAGGCTTCGATTGTGATATCAAAGCAATCAACTTTATGAAAACATACATCCTGTTAATGTACCTTTGAAGACCTCTGTTGTTTTATGGTAAAATATGCAAACAATAAAGAGATTATTCAGTGGATGCATAGAATGACAGATAGTTGCCAGAGGGCTCGTTATGAAAAATCTATTGTTGAACAAAGGGCTAAGCATATTTCAAAAGTCACTAAAAACACAAAGCTCATGTGATTTGTAAAGTATAAGCTTCAAACTGATACACGAAGCAATGTAAGAAAGTAAAAAGTGTACTACGTACCTTGTGTTTTAACTTACTCTTCACTTCTCTTATTCCTTGCCTTGCCTGATTTTTTGCCTAGAAAAATAAAAGGACTTAAGTAGATCTGCGAGACACTGGCTGTAATCATGGAACATGCTTCATGATGCCACTCTTTACCTTTTTTTTTAAACACCTGGTGATATATAGAAAGGCAATAAACTTTATCACAGATTTCATACACGTACTGTCAGTATATTTTATGTATTCATACTTTGTATATTTAAGGATTTTTTTCACTACATGCATGGCAATGATGTGAAAACATACATACTCAAAAATTCTCCAGTATTACTAAGGTCATATATATCACTCCTTTATTTGAAATGGCCCTTTAAATTTGAAAGGGTATTTTAGCAGTAAGGCATATTGGAAAAATGTTCAGATTTTCAAGATGACTGTTACAGTGTTCCAGTCTGGCAACTTGCAGGACAACATCAATCTTAAGAGAAATGAAGTGATTTCATATGCAGATGGAGATTTTGCCCAGTGTTGCTGAACAGTGTCGTGCTGCTATTTAGGGGAGAATTCTGTGTGTATTAAAATAGGCAGCCAAGGATCACTGTTGCATAGAAAACAGCCAAGAATGTTCTTCAATAGAGAAATGAGTTATCAATACAGAATACCATATATTTATGCTAAAAAACATTAAAAAGAGAGGTGGAGGGTAGGGGGAGGGGAAGTAAAAGAAAAGATGGGTAAAGACTACACCAAAAACCCTAACCCTAATAGAAGAAAAGGTATCTTTCTCATACGAATACAGGAAAAAACAGGGAAGTTTTCAAGGTTGTCTTGAAAATACAACTTTTAAAAATGTATTCAAGGGCATATATATGTGAAAACGATCTATTTTTCTATGGCTTTCTGTACATGGAAATTCAGAAAAAGAAAACCATTTTCTTGAATCAAGAGGTCAGAAGAGTCTTTTTGATCCTTAAATCACACATCTATAAGCTCAATAACAGCACAATGGGGTGCCATGTAGCAGATGCGAACCTGAGAGCCACTTTAAACTTTCCAGACCACGCTCAGAGCATTTGAATTTTGGAATGCTTTGTTCTAACTCTGAGGGATGGTACCGAGCATGTAACTCAAGGCTACCAACCAGTTATCTAGCAATTAAGAAATTCATATTTCATTTCTCTAGTTGTAAGCTCCGTAAAGGGCAAGAGCATATGACATTGAACGGGGTATAAATATGAATACCTTATACACACATATCATCAGAAAATTTACCAGTGTTTCCTGGCATACACAGAAGTTCACTTTGAAGAACCTTTATTATCAAGGACATAATTATAAAAATTGAAGCCTGGGAGAAGATCATGTAACCACAGTCTAAGCTAGCACAAACTGAAAAGGAATAATTTGCAGATAACCTGTTAATGAACCATTTTTTAAATTATAAATGAGTCCATGAATATGAAATATATTTAATTTATTTACCTGTTTCTCTCCACAACTGCTGTGTTTTTCAATTGATGTAAGATGAAAAATTCTGTTTGAAAACTTTACTTAAAATACACTAGCTTAGACTGATGTACTGATTTATTCAGGACTGCTTATTATGCTTCCAACTAGTGAAACACTTGGAAAAGCAAAAAGGAAGTATTTTACCATATATTAAAAATGTGACCTTAAAATACTTCCCACTTCATTTTACGGTATTGCTGTTTTTCCACGCTGCATAATACTGCCTAATTTCACATGCTTTACTGGTTAGGCAGTCTTTGAAAACAACATCTTTTAAGCTCAGAAGTATAAGCATTAAATCCAGTTAAACATGAGTGTTCTAGTATCATCTTTAAAAGAGCAGATGACAGAAAAGACTTGCTGGACAGATTAGTGATGCTTTATCACACCTTTTCAATAGTGTAGCACTTGGTGCCCAAGCAAAATTGCATCTGTGTGAGCCAGGACTCCATTTGTCCAGCACAAACTTTAACTCTTCCGAATAGAGATCTCTACATCACATTAACACTATGTACTACATAACTATATGCTATAACACTGTATTTATATTACATATAAATGTAACAGTTACAAAAAGTTTTACGCTCATTAACTTTGCAATGCCTGTGTTGTGATATGGGACCTTAGTGCAAATGAGAATTTCCATTTTCATATTATAATCATGCCATCACCAGATTAGGAAGAGTTTATAGTTGCGTATCAAATATCTAAATTATATGCAAATAAATTTCTAGGATGTATTATGATTGAAACAAAAAGAGCACACTGATGTTTTGAAAGTGTCTATCATTACGCACAAGCTATCTGGAAGTCTCTGTATCAACTCTAAATCCTAGTGTTAGACAAGAAAACAAAGCTAAAACCATTCTATGCTTTTCTGCAATACATTTATAAAATACTTAGGTTTTTAGGTATTCAGGAAATATAAGAGGTTATAGGAAGTTGTAGCATTTTTATGTATTATTTATTTGAAATAGATGATCTTACAAATTTATATGCTGTTTTCACAGCCGGAGTGGCTTTGGTCATTGCTGTGTTGATCAGTGCACCACCTTTCTGCAATACACAAAAAACATTTTCAGTAACATTTCAATGTAAGTCAAACCTTAAGACGACAGCAAGGAAAAATAAACAGCGTGCTGTAAAAAATAATCATCTTCCTTTTAAGTCAGTAAGAATAACCACAGCTGTGTTTCCTCCCAACCTGCTGTCTGCAGCTACACAAGGGTTACAGGACATCACTATTGCAGCTGACACATTTATCAATGCATTCTAACAGAATGACGTATTTTCATTCTTCATTCATTGTTACTATTTCAAAATTGATTCTGAAGTTATGGTTATTTTTCATGTGTTCCTATCATATTTATTATGCAACTTAAAAATACTTTGACCTGACAGCAAGAACCATCTCGTTTAATCACACAAGGACTCTCTTAATCTAAAATAATATATTTTACTAATCTGGCAGAATAACAAGGTTATACCAAAGGTCTCTTCTGTAAGCCAAACTGCACAAATTCATATTAAGGAAATTGCTATCTACGAGAAGTGATAAACTTCATATCAAATTGTACTGTCACACCTAATTCACAGTTATGGAATGTAACGTGATACAGAAAGCAGTGAAGTCCATGACTATACAGACAGAAAAACATTGTGCATTTTGACATTTGTTTTGTGAGTAGGATTTTTTTTTTTAAATCTTAAAAAAAAAAAACAAACATATTGCATATACCATAGACATCATCTTTATTACAGAATAAATATTTTCCTTGCAAATGTGTGACCTTTCACCATTTCATACATGTAAAGAAAAGGACAAAGATTTAAAGAACAGGATGGCCAGTATAATTACTTAACCAGGTTTATACCTTCACTGTATTCATCCACTGCTGATAAGATCTTGAATTTCCTGAAATAAAAATATAAAATGAAATAAAATCAAACATACATTCAACATTTAAAACGTTTCAATCCTCCTCACAGTCTGCATAAAAAATTCCCTTAGAAGATCTTTCATTAATTTCATTCTTCCCACATACACAAAAAACCTGAAGACAAGAATATGTGTACAATAAGAAAAACAGACAAATACCCAGGTCTCTCTCATTTCATGTTTTCTGTTTTCTTTGTAAAACTATTTCTTTTTACACACTGAGTTTTTTTGAGGATAGATTAAAACTACAATAGGTTACATATTGCTTAAAAGTCTATAAATAAAAACACCAACTCAAAAGAAAGAATGATATATAATGAACTCTATTGAAGGATAATGGTCCCACTGGGCAGACTTTCTAGCAAAAAATGGCATGGATTGCAGATGGTATCATCCCAAGGAAAAAGAACAAGAGAAAAGTCTAAGGATTATGGCACATCTATATACCCCTGTGATGGAAAAAATAATTTTAAATTATTAATTGTGTCTACTTTCTTTCACAAAGGAAAACCTCTGAAAGGCAAGTGAGAGCTACTCGCCTCTGTAGGACTACTGAGGTCCATCATGTCCCTAAGGACATGATGGACAGGGTTAAATTCATGAAGGACAGGGTTAAATTCAACCAAGCACTTGCTGAAGGAATGAGTGCTATTCCCAAAAGTGTTTCAGCTGAACACCAAATATTGGGTCCCCACCTCCTGAGAAAGTTTGAGACACATCTGTCACCTGAATGCTCTGGTACCGTGAGCTGTTTCTAACCCCAGACCAGACATTCGTGTTGACAAGAATGCTGAAGATTCAAACAGAGAGTTAATCCATTTTGAAAGGATCATACTGATACAGCCTTGACGTTACAGCCTTTTAACGGGAGTTCTCAAAACTTCTTAAGCTTTGCAATAATCAGTCAATTAGGCCTGGCTGAAATTCTTCCACTGGCTGGTGGAAAGCCAAAACAGTCTCCTAGAACACGCTGAAAATGAGCTGGCTCACTGTAAAAGGTATTCCTAAACTTCTCAATGAGGTGCAAGAACGGAGCTGTTGATACTCAGATCAGGCACTTTCACCCATTCCATGAGCTTGTTTACAAGCAATTTTGGTACAGCCCAGCTCTCGGGAATAATGACACAAGTCAAAGCAGTCCTGATGATCATTATGGTCCTATTGCCAGTAAGAACATCAAAGAGCAACCTAAAGCAAAAATGACTAATTTTTTACTTCTTCATTCTGGCTCCCTGGAACTGCTAGAGAAAGCAACATGCAAATAACATGTAGTAAGGTGAAATTTAACCATGCTGGTATGTCAATGAAACTTCAATGAACCACATGCACTTTCTCTAACATGACATTTCATAACTTCAAATTCTTATCAACAATATTAATTTATCATCTGGCTTGTGCTGTCCTTATCAGGGTCTTCTTCCCCACCTCAGCTTTCTCTGTCTCAGCCTGTGACTTCAGCAGTTACCAGAGACAGTAAATGAGATCACAGAAAATCACCAAAAAGTTTAACTGTCTTATAGTTGTTAAGCGCAAAGTCAAACTGCAATGAAGATGGCTGACAACTTTCTTTTCACATACAGTCACAAGGAAATGAGTTTTGAACACTTTAGTGGGGAAAAAAAAAAAATTCTACATTTTATTCTCCGATTTCCAGATTAATTTTTGTGCTGTTTTAGTTATGCTCACATATGTGGAAAAATGCAAATTAAAAAAGAGATTACTTAGAGAAATATTCCCCATTTGATTCAGTAATATTTAAATTATACTCTCTATAGCTAAGAATATGTTCACCTGTCCTTTTAACAGCTTGTAGCTTACATTAACTTTCTGTGACTTTTCTGAAAGCTGGGTTTCACCCTTTTTTTAAAAACCTTGGGCTTCCTGATAAAGTTGATGGGAGTTAACTCTGCAAAGGAGATCATAGTTCTACCCCATTAGCATCACCAAATGTCACCTTCAATTGCATACATATTGTTAGCCCTGCACTTCATAACGATAATGAGACAGCAGTTATGTAAATACTGAATAAGTGCCCTGAGCAATTTGTCCACAACCTGGCAATACACAGCTTGTCTGACTTGAAAAGCAGGCAGGCAGGGCCAGCCGAGCATCCCCTCCTGCGCAGCGCCAGGTGAGACAGCACAGCCCAGAAAGCAGCTTCATCCACCTTCTGGTGCAGCGTTACAGCAGCCAGCAAACAAACTCTGAATTCTGACACCACCTAGCTGAAGACTGGATGCTCGGTGAATAAAATCTGTTTACAGAGCGGCATAAGTTACCCCATAAAGGTAGAAAATACCTAAATCTCTGTATAAGTAACCACACTTTAATCGATTAAAAAAAATTACGTGCTAGATCATAACAGAAGACACAGAGAGGCAGGAGAAGGCAGTGAAAATCTTGAACAAAAGGATTTATGTACTCTGAGCATAAAAATGGTATTTTACAGAAGGTGAAGATGGCTCTGCATGACTTGATGATTTCTCCATGGGGGCCAACTCCTTTCCCCTGTAAATGTGCCCATTTCAGGGCAGTCTTGCAGAGGAAGATGGTTGAAAGCTGCCACATGCAACGCAGTGGATTTGTTCAAATCACGTAACCTCCATCTACTGAGGAAGCTTCTGCACTACATAAAACAGCATTTGTGCTGTCATGCACATTTTGAGCCAATATTTTGATAGCAAATATGATATCTCAAATAACAATACAGCTGCAATAAATGTCTAACAGGACAGCAATCAATAATCCTGTAATATTCAGCAATGGATTCAGCACACACTCTTCTATATGGGTTAACTTTTTAAGCTAGATAATGTGAAGTGTTACAACACTTGTCAGTGAACACAGCTGAGGAAAACAACACAAGGACTAATATCCTTATTTATGAAGAAGGTAAACTTCCACTATTCTTTATGAGATTATAGAAAAACATTAAATATTTCCCTCTTTTTTTAGAGTAACAGAGTTGCTGGAGAAAACAAATTTCTTCAAAAATTCAGGAAATTACTCTGATTTCTTCACTGCAGAAATAATTGGATGTGAAAAAAGATGTGTTTATGGAAAACATAACTATCTAGAAAAAGTTCTGCGGCACAAATCTGAAAATTGCTTTACATACAATCTATCACGTTATGTAAACGTGCAGTTGAAAATGTAAATAACAGTCATATTTCGTCATATATTGAAATCTAAGTATTACTTTACTGTATTTAAACATGTCTTCACCTAATATAATGACATAACTAGATGCATAATAGTATATGTCCCACCAGTGATTTGTTGAAGGCTAAAACCTTTCCAAGAATGAAGGGATACAATGACGCAGTAATAAGATTAATAACTTCTATAATTTACAGGATGTCCTCAGAACATCATCATGTTGAACAGCTCCCAAAGAAGCATCATCAGTGAGTTCACCTAAATTAATGCTGTACCTCCACAAAAGCCTCCTGCTGTGATTTCTTCTTCAAAAGCATCAGAGAATCCTCTTCCTGCATTTAATTTTGATAGCCGACCATCAATAAACTGAAAAAAAAAAAGTCACACTTTGTTGGCCCCTTTATTGCTAGACAGTGTTACAGTTTTCCATGTGTACATTATATAATGGAATATGGATGTTCAAGACAACATATGGCTTATGGATTATATATTGCTTTTAGACAGATTTTGCAAGAGCGGTTGCAACTATGAGCAGCAGCAATATTGGAGTACTTTGTATATATCAAGTAAATTATATACCTTATGCAAAATTTACAAACAGATTTGTAAAATGTTATAGTCAGTGAAATTTCACATAATTTTGTTCACAAATATTTTAAATGGCTTTCAAGCTTTTCTTTGCTTTTCTAATGGCATGAAAATACATAATTTCCTTACAAATGGTAACTTGGATTTGCAGTCATAATCAAATAAAGATCATTGAGACACTTCCTGATGTTCTGTCTTGAAATCCTGAGTTTACTTCACATCATCAACAACAGAACACAAACAAACCTCCCTGTGGTATCCCTTTCTGGGTATCAACCAAGGCAGAACTTGCGCATAGAAAGTACCTTTAGAACAACTGGAAATACTTTACCACATTCAGTTCAAAGAAACGACAGTCTATGATGTCTGCTTGAAAGCCACTGAAAATGTACATGTTTTATGTGACTCTGTAAGGACAGTGTGTGGAAGGGAAATTGTAGCAAACCCATCCACACAGAAACAACAGAGGGAAGCTGCGGGTTGGTGGTGGCGGCAAGTTGGATTTGACTGGCAGCATGCACACTGCATTGAAGGACATGTCATTCAAATGCATGGGAACGTGATGGGTGAAGTCCCCAAATAAAGTGAGGTACAATGCCAAGGCAGACCCCCCAAGAGCGTCTTGACCTGACTGAGCACAGCTCAGGGTTGACACCACTTTATTTTCAAGTTCCAACACGTTTGCCCTTTGCTTTTCTTGACCACTAACGTTAGTTGCAGCTACAGATGGACATTACAATAGCTATCCTTATTGCAGAGGTTACGGCTGCACAAGAACATGGATTTGCATCCACATATAAGTGCATATAGAAATACTGAAATGATCCAAACATATAAAAAAATATCGGCGACAATTAATGATTAAACTTTTCAGAAGGAATGAATACATTCCTTTCAAGAATTAATAGGCTTCAAAGAAGTACAACGAACACATTCTTAAAGGTCTAAAATTCTTTCCAGAAGCAATCCCTCCCTTTTTGTTTTGAAGAAGCTAACTCAAGCCGGAGAGATAAAGTGAGAAAGCACTTTTCCAATTATACACAGTTCATCTTCTAACAAGAATTATGAATCACTGGTACTAAACAGCACACAGGAACTAACCAAAATTAATTATTTGGTTATATCGTATTTTACCACAGATTATCCAAACAGTGTCAGTGACAATCTGATGCTTGTCAATGAACAGACTAGTGACATGAAACAAATTATTTTCTCAGAGTACAAGTATTCTGGCAGCAAGAATAAGGCAAGCAGAAGGATAAACAATTCTTTTTCTTTCTTGCCTAAATTCCTTCTTCTTTTTTCATTTTACTTCAAGTTGGCTGTTTTCCAAATAGGCTGGTTCATGGTCAGACCACTATGGGATCACTAGATTATTTCACAGTAAGAAAAAGAGATAAGAGCATCTATAGCTACTGCTATAGAAACCCCCCCCCCCCCCCCCCCCCCCCCCCCACACACACACACACAACATCCCCCTCCTATCGCCAGCCTTTGAACTGTAAGACATTATCTCTTTACGGAAAGTTATGAATTCATTCCATACTATAAACTAACGTAAGATTTATAGACATACTCATCATTTGGTAAAATCCTATCAACAGAAGGCTGAGACAGTGATTGAATTTTAGTTTTTAGAGGATCATTCCAACTGAGTATTTAATGTAAATACTGACAAACAGAACTGCTAGCAAAAAGATATTGGAGACATTATTTAAAGGAAATGATAAGAGGTAGCAGAGGCAGTAGCAGTTATTACTTTTGAGCAATTTACTGTTAATGGATGCACTTAAATTACTACGTGAAAAGAATAGCATGTGGAATCACACATAGACTTCATGGTTTTTTCCTCCCATTTTTCAAACCCACACTCTCTTAAAAAGTCTCGGTCTGCCATTTCAAGAAATGCACTCACTTGGAGATCCAGAGAGCCCCTGGCTGACTACTGCTTTCAATGAAAAACTAGTAATTCCAGCGCTAGTCTTGGATTTTAAGCTGACTAAAACCAGAACTACCACAATCCTTACCTAATTTTGAATTCTAAAACCAAACTATAGACTATATCCACTTCAGAAGATCTTGTTGCATAGGTGATAAAAGGTTGGGTGTGTGAGAGGAGAGATGATGTTTGTGAGCTAAATCCAATCATATATTTAGACAGGAGTAAAAATTCCAAGTTAATTCACCCATTATTAAAAACAAAAAGTTAATAGAAGCAAAGAAATCATCATAAATGTGATTTCCACACAATAACAGCTCAAGAGCTTGTAATAAGAGAGCTCAACTCATCCAGTTTGTAAATGAAATCTGAAATTACCAGTAATTTTCAAAGACTTATGATTTTTCAAGTCCTAATTCTGCATTCATCATTCAGTTAGCACTTTCCACCATTTTAGGAACAAATCCCAATAAATGTTGCCGATTACATTACTTATAAAACTACATTATTTAATGAGATGGTCTAGCATTAGGCTTCATGTTCATTCTAAGAGTGAATTAATATTTTCCCTGGCCACTCATCAGAACTATTTGATGTGTAAGATGCAACTACTAATTGCTTCTGTTCCATGTTACCCTAAATAAAGGGGGGGGGTCTTTCTAAGACTCAGAAAAAGCTAACAAATAAATTGCGTATATAACGGTACAAATACAAAAGATGCGGAAAAAAAAAAGAGAGAGAGAAAAGAAGTAATATAAGTATACAGATTAAGAGATCAAACATTTAAGTCGAAGAAAAATGGTCATATACAAAATAATCAAGAAATAACAATATTTAATATATAAATAACAGTAATTTAGTTTTAAAGATTTTTTAAAATATTATTAAATATCCTAAATATTTAAGAATAATGATAACTGGAGTTTCTAAAATTAAATCTATTCAGGGCAGAAGACAGCTTGAGAAAACTAAAGCCAACAAATTGCAGGAAATTGAATTTCACACGTCACTGTCCTTGTGATTAGGGCATTTACCATGAATTACTTATAAGAATTCCTTGAAAATGTATCTTTTGCATAAAGACTCGGTGTGTTCTGCTTCAGAGAAATATAAACAGTCCTTTCAGCTTCCAAAAATGTGAAGTCATCAACCTGATTTAAAAGACATCTCCATAATTTATAAGACCAAGAGAATGGTTTGAGGCTAAAAGATAATCTAGGCACAGTCCTTGCCAAAAATATCCTGTCTCAGTTTTCAGTTAAGACGATGATGCTGGAGGGAACAAAAATGAAAATGAGATACAGAAATGGACATTATAATACCTGAGGAATGAAACTCAAGTTAAAAAAACCCTAGATTCACTTCTGTTACATGTTTCTAAGGAAACCAGCACATATATCTAGAAGCACAAAAAAATTTATGACTCTACCAAGGTAAAGGAGCACAGTTGAAGTGAATTATAACAGTACTACTACTTAAAAAACAAAGGTGGTAATAAGTACTGGTCTGTCAGTTTGCCTTTAACAATTTGATGAGGATTACAAATTTGGGGGGGGGCGGGAAATGGTAAATGAGTAAACAGAAAGATATAACATATCAAAACAGTGGTTCTCACAGAGTCTTTGACAATTAATTTTCCAGATAAAGGAAATGTAATTTATCTATACCACAGAAAAGCCTCTTGCATGTGCCTCAAATACTAGTTCAGACGAAACAAAAGCAGAGTACCTGAGCAATACACCTGAACTTTAGGTTAGACCAGGACTGGCCCAGGAAGGAGCAGACAGCTTGTAATGAAAGGAAAATGTCACCTGTCATGGTATTTAAGGATGTTTTGGGACTGACCCTGTTTACACGTTAGTTAATGATTTTTGTACAAAAGACTGGCATGTGCCAATACAGTTGGGGATATTACTAATAAGAAGCACATCAGAATTAATAGGAAGCACATCAAAATGCAATACAAAATAAAAACAGACGATGTTGAACATGAAAATAATCTGAATGGGAGTAACACAAAGACTCAATTCCACAATTTATTCCAACAGTGATTTCCTGGTAATTTGGTGAAAAGATACCACAGCTTCCTTCCAAAATTAAAAGAGTGGCTAAATAAGAGGAATGAACATGTTTTAATGTAGGAGAAAGGGGGAAAAGACTAAAAACCTACAAAGAAAAGAGGACAGAGGACGCAAATGGCACAAATGGCACAAATATAGCTTGCTTGTCAGTTACAGCAAAAAAAGGTTCATTTAAAGTATCCATTTTCTGCTTGGTCTAGGTTTAAGGCTGCTTCTAAGAACTATTTTCTACTTAACAGATTTCCCAAACAGAATAAAATATAGTTTAGGCTTTTTGAACACAAACAACTCTAAAAACAGCCCATTTGTCAGTGGCAAGAACTGGAGAAGATGCAGCTGGGCTAAGGATTAGCTGAAAAAGTGGGAGTAACCTTCGAAACAGAAAGTAGAGGAATGAAAAAGAATTATTACTACTACTAGTAAACCACACACATCATCAAAATTATTACTATTTCCTAATCCTCTAAAATATATTATTTCCTTTATTTGAAATAAAATTAAAACAGGCTATAAACAAACTGTAAACTGATTCTGTTTAATTGAACACACATTAAAATGTAATGGGTAAGCACAGAGCCACACGGACAAGCCCATTCATTTCAGTGGAGTTAAACCTTTTTCTTACAGCTCAAGATCTTGCTTTAGTAGTAGTAGTATGACAATTTGGAAACATTGCTTGTAGGCAGCTTTCTATTAAGAAAGTTTTACGCTAGCTTATTACACTGAGATACAGAAAACATAAGCAACACTGTTTACTCCATTACCTCTTTCCATTTCAATCATATGTGCTTCAAAAGGTTTTAGATTTCTTCTTTATTATTTTGTATTTTTATTGACATTTCGTTATTGTATAAAATAAAACACAGTAAAACTAAATTATCCCAACTCTATGACCAGTATTTCCTTATTTTTTTACAATTAAGAGAAACATTTTCACAGGACTTCTACAAACTATCATCCTTGCATAAATCTTCACTTTAGACACTAGCCTCTGATTAACACCAAATGTTTTTTGAAAATCAGAAGATACTACATATAATGAATTTTCCTTATCTATCATAGTAGTATATCTTCAAAGCAGTCCAGCAGATTATTTAAACATGAACTCCCATGTCTCAATCATCCCAGCTATTTGCAGGCAAATGTATACTTTTATGAGTCTTCTCATTTCATTCAGATTTTCCTAAAAATCTAGTAATAAGTTTCTTAACATCCTTTTGATGCAATGGAGTCATGTTATAAAAATGGGGAAAAAAGAGAGTTACAGAATAAAAGTAAAGGAAAAAGTTCATTTCAAAGACTATAATAAAACTACTACTGAGCTGTGCCAGATATTCGACAATTTGTTCTCTGTTAGTTCAAAATCTGTACTATCAGCTAGAAAATTCATCAGGCCACCCCCATGGCTTGGGTTTGTAACATTCTCTGTGTGCATACTTCAAAACCTCTAGCAGTGAAAACTGCAATTACAGTACAAATCCAATCTTTAAAGAAAACTATGTTGTTTAGGTTCTTTGGTCATGAGCCAAGAGAGTTGAAAATGAAGTTAAACCATCAAGCTGGGAGATGCATGGCTCTTCTTGTTTGGATGAGATGCTGACTGGCTCTGAAGAGATGCTGCACTGGCTCTGCAGCCTGGGGTTATTTTTTTGTTGAGCTTCCCCCCCTGCTTTTTAACTATAACTGAAGAATTTAAAATGCAACAAAACTGGGATAACTGTATCCAAAGTATGTGTACTCATATTTTATCCCAGAGTTTCACAAACTGACAGAAAGGAAAACATATTTAAATATAGGTATGTTTAGAAGAAAATTATTAAACATGGGTTATATATCATCTCATACCTGTTTAAACAGTTGAAGATTAACAGCAGTTTCCAGGAACTGCTTAGTAGTACTGGAACGATGCTTCACAAAACTACTCTCACAGAAAGTTATAGGCTCTCCCTAAAAAATTTAAACAGAAAAGGTTAGATGATAACCAGTGTATAAAAAATATGTTGATTTATTTAAAATTCTCCATTATAAATTTATTTCTTAACAGTCAGTACATAAAAATATTCCCTTTGAAGCAATCTTGATAAACATGCATCCAATTACAGAGACATAGACCACAACAAAAAGAGCCCCAAATCTTCACACAACATTTAAATAATTCTCAAAATACATGTTGCAATTAAACCCCTGGTTTATGAAGTCAGTCCACAAAATATATGTTGCAAGGAAAATATAAGTGGTTCACGTTACGTTTATAGCATCCTTCAAGAAAAATGTCACGGAAGTGGTTCAAATTTTCAGGAAGAGCAGGTCCACTGATTCAAATAATTCAACACACATTATTGTTCAGCATTACTCTGATTCTCTGATATGCTAAGCCAGCAATACGAGCAAAGCGAAACTCTCAGTCCAAAAACATATATCTGCGTCAAATTATTTTTATATTTATTATACCAAAACATGAGAAGATCGATAAATATATTGCTGACTTAACAGGCAATTATTGAAATCCGTGTCTATTTTATTTTTACACAAAATAAAAGCTGCAAAGTTTTAGGAATATTTTTATGGAGAAAGTCTGAATAGATGAGATTAATATTTAATACAATAAAATGTATTTACCCAACGTGGAAAAAAAAAGTATAGCCTATAGTTACCAAAAACCCTATACAAAACCACTTTGATGATGAAAGAAGATAAAGTAGTATTCAATGAAAACAAAGTGTTAGTTGAAAAAATTATTACTGAAAACTGCGCTAATTTAAACCCAAAAGATGCTAAATAAGATTCTTTATAAACCATGAAATTAACTCCTTTCTTATTCCCTAATTTCATTTAAAATTTGCTGTCTTCAGTGTGCATAGAGCACTGGATGTTTCTGATGAGCATTCTCTCTAATTCTGTTATTCTTGTCAATACTTTGTAATAAGTTGTTTGACTTAACTGATAAGTAATAGGTACATTATAAAGCTTGTGTAGTGATCAAGGTACCTGAACTGATTTCATACTAAAGCCAAAAGGCCTCTCACTCAAGTTTACATGACCAATCTACCTACCAGGTTACAAAACAACTACCTAAGGTCTCAAAGACAGAAAATTTGGAATCCAACAAAATGCCACACCAAAATCTACCACAGAATATTTTACTACCCAAAAGCTAAACATACAGTGCAGTCCCACAGCAGAATAAAAGACACCTCAGCCATTCAAAAGAAAAATGATGAGAGACGGCTGCTACACTGCTCTTCACAACAGCTCCAACTGCTAGCCACTTTAAAGACAAATTTATTCATGCCCCTGCCAACCACAGGTTTCTGCTCCCAGCCCTGTTTAATTTAACCACAAACGGTACTTCCCGCATTTCCCTATCGTACCTAATTCCCTTTTGTACCCCTGGCTGTGCAGTTATGTGCTTCCAGAATATCACAAAGTGCATGTGCATAGCTGAGTGTGGTGAAGTGGCTCTAAATAATTTTCCACTGCTCTTTACACCTTGCACTTTGCTTTCAAATTGTTCAAGCATGATGCAGGGAAATGTAGTAAAAACACTGCAATGCTATTTTAAAATCATATTCTTATAGCATCAAAAGCTTCCCTCTTTTGAAGTCTCCCTTTTAAGAGTTCCAACCCTACTCAGCAAAGTGCATAAGTCCATGTTTAACTTGGTTTTAAGTTCTACACCATTCTTAAGGAGCCTCTGATTTTAGAAAAGAAACCTCACTGGAAGAACTAGAAGCTATACATTTATCAAACACAAATCTCCATTCACAGAGTAGCTGGAACGCTGTGATGTGCAAACGCATCTCAGTACAGCAGGTAGCACTGTGTCAATCACATCTCCAGGAGGAGCATCTAAGTTACTCCACCTGCTACCTATCCCGATACAACTGGTGGGCACGATGCACACGCAGGACATGCTGGATCTGTCACACAGCTTGGAATGTTTGCGGTACTTCAAATAGCACTGCCTTCCTGACCCACTTTACATTAGCTATTCTTGAGCTCCTAAAGACTCTTGTCTTTAGAAGATGACCCCAAGCTACTTAGCAAATTCGTAATGCATCAAAACAAATGGAATCGTCTCCATGAGACATGGTGGTACAAGACACAGTGTTCCTCAGGGCAGACTCTCCTCTCAGTTCTGTCGTTCTTCCAAAAAATCTAAAGGCAGCAGACTCTAACAACTCCTTATTCATATATTTATATTTTGTTGTTGTTACACAAAGAAATGATTTCTGGAAATACAAAGTCTTCGTGGGAGTGCAGAACTGCCTAGATGATAGCTCAAGACATACTATGAAACATGGAATTTAGAACCAGAGAGAAAATCATATTTTCCAAATACACTATTCAGAAAAAATATAACCTAAGCTACACCTCCACTGCCACTTTCCCAATTGTCTTATATAAGATGAAAGAGAAAGGGAGAGGTTATTTCGCAGCAGCAGAGAAGGCAGGCGTGCTTGCTCTCCCTTCACATCAGCCTGGGAAGAATTTTATTTGATGGCACTTCTCCTGCCTGAGCTGTGGAACAGAACACCAGGAAATAGTGGTTCAACACACAGCTGTAGTGCCTGGCTGTAATATTTTCCCAAATACTTTCTCTTAATCACCGGATACTTCAGATACTTGCTAAGCACTCATGCATTGGTGCGTCTGCTCCCTTATCAGTACAGTTCAGAGACAGAATAACCAAAGCTATTCCTTAGCTGAAAATTTATTTAGATTTATAAAGAGTTCACATCCAAAAGTTATCTATGTTATTTGAACCTACTGATAGCAAGGTTGCTTTAAAAAATTTGACTAGGTTTAAAGCTCCTACCTGTTCAGCACATGAAATGAGAAAATCTTTTGAAACCTGTGGAAATTCCACATTGAAGTTTTCTCAGTGTATCTGCTGTAACTTTAGTGAAATTGCATTAAATAATACAATTAACTCCTAGCTTCTTTTATTTGTTCAAGGCTCTGAACAAGAAAATTGTTTTCCAAATACAACTTTTATAAATCTTCGAGATTATTACTGTAAACACAAAGTCTTTTGAAGTGCTATTTAAAAAATAAGTTATTGAATCAATATAAACAGAAATAGCTCTAAAAGTTTTCATACACAAAGCTTATAACATTCTCATTTCTGCAAATACAACTGGGTACCATTAGAAACTGAATTTTGGAGGAATGCTGCACTGATATTTAACTACTAGACCATCAAATGGCCCTTGTTGTATTGATCTACAATGTACTTTCAAAACAAGTTCAATCAAAACCCAGTGGGGACTCTATACTGAAAAGTAGACAGCTAATACTCAGAACAAACAATCTCTGCCCAAACAAGATACTGTCCTTTTAACAACAGTTGCTATAGAATTTTCCTCCCCTTTCATAGCTTGCCACACACAGTGGGAATTTCTTACTCTAAGCTACATTCACATTTTAAGCAAGCTATTTATACAGACCTCAATGGAATGTGAAGACAGTGAGCTAAAACAGCATGATCATTTTAAAGGAAAAAATATCTAGATTAGAAAGCATGTGTGTGCTTTCTAAATCTAGTGATATTTAACTTGAACACAAAGTACAAACCTTTTAATTCTTTAATTCGGAAAATATTCATACCGCTCTAGATGAGATGACTCTTTGTATTATTCCTATAATTAATACTGTTTCATATGGTAACTCTCACTTATCAGATGAAGAGTATAAAGTAGGTAGGTATGGCCATAGCTTGTTCGGTTTTGTAAAATACATATATAAAAAACAAAAACAAAAGAAAAGAAAAACACACACACATTTTTAAACACAATTTTGGTTTCGATATTAAAATTCTCTTTTTAAAATCAAGGAAGCACAAAGCCGAAATTTCACCTGCTGTCACAACATTCAGAGATAAAGGCCAGGAGACAACAGAGTATGACCTATAATTCCACTAGGAAGGTACCATTTAAAATTACAAACAAATTTCTGCATATTTTGCAAATTTCTTGCACTCTACCCAAAAAAAGATTCAGATAATATTTTCTATAGTTATAATTAAACCCTACAACAGCTCCTATTAATACAATATCTATATTCAATCAAGGACTAACTAGGGTCCTTAAGACAAACTAAACAATACAGTTTTCAAGATGTAAAATAAAATTCTCATGGAAGTCACAATGAGTAGTCATAACAGATATTACAAGGGCTGGTTCTGGATTGAAACACAAACTATGTTCTGGCATTTCATTACTCTGTTTCTGTACCCTGCTGTACTTTTAATGCCTAACTCTTGGGGGAAAGGTGAACAAGTCAATGCCCATTTCAAGAGATACTTGTCCTCAACAGGTTTCATTTGGAAACTCAACTATAAGCCATCATTACTTATTCATTCTTAAGTAATTCATGTGCATTCTGAATCTTCACATCTCTTTTTTTTCCTAATGTAACATTTGATTGTATTAATTTGATTTATGGCATATTGTTGGAGAAACAATGTCTCTACTTAAAATAGTGTCAATATTGGCCCAAAGCACTCCAGTTAGCATTCAATTAAAGTGAGGTCTGACAGGTCGGGCTATCTTCAAGCTGGGAGTTATCTCGGCACCCCTGGCGTGGTGATGAGACCATGAACTCCTACTGCTGAGCATTCCAGAGCAAGCCATTAGCCTTTGCTCTTCATTGCTTAATTTCTGATGAGTGATGTTACAACCATCATAACTTAAAACAAAGCCATCCCCAGTTTATTTCGTTTGTTTTAACATCAAGTGCTTTGAGGACTTATTCCCCAAATAGGTGATTTTTCTTAACGACTTCATCTTTTGTTAGCTAATTTGTGAATAAAAGCCAGTTTCTCAAAGGTAGAAAATTAGTTACTGTTGCTTATATTCCATAATCTTTTACGAGATGTATCATGAAGTAATAAGTTTTATTTATCTTACATACCTTTGAAATGTATTTATCTTGCCATGACAAATTACCTTTTTGTAAAAATAAAAAAAAAACAGAAATACCAGACCTGAATTTCCTCCTGCTTAGGAGCAAACAACTTTTCTGCTTTGCTTATTTTCCTGATGATGCTAAAATTAATGTCTATCTTGGTGAATAGTTTTATATCCATTATTTTCCTGCTCCTTCCTCATTCTCTTATTACTTCTCCCTCTGTACACATAGACTGGATATATTGCCTGTTTCAAAATTCTTTACATCATATAAAGTGTTTTATTAACTGACCACAATGTATATGATTAATCAAAAAAAATTACTAGTCTTTGCTTTCATCTGCAAGGTTTAGATAAGTACCCGTGTAAGGTCCATTTTCTCCAGCCACCACAGAACTGTTAAAATGTTTGACTGGTGTGGCTTTTGCCTGATAGAAGGACGGATGCCTAAAAATTGCCCATGAAAATGTGTAAAGCAGCTAAAAAAACCCCACAACCTTGCACATACATTGATTGACAAAACGGCAGAAACTGCAAAACTGTAATCTCTGTATCTAACTCCCACTTACACACACAATTCTGAAACGTGGAACATGCTATATTATTACAAGAGAAACTCCCAAATGCTGGACTACCTAAAGAAAATAGGAGCAATGGAATGTTCAAGTCTAGGTTGTGACCACCCAACATAAGCATAATTGAGATACGTATATGCATTTACATGATGTAAGAAGGTCTTATCTCACAACACTCTGATCATTACAATGCCTCAGCAAATTTAGACTCTTGCGATCAAAACCGTGATCCCTGATGTTGCAGATTCCACAAAGGCTCACGCTGAGCTGCTGGCTGGGTGCGCACAACCACGCACAGACCACTTGCCTTTCTGTACTGCAGGGCTTCCCATTAAAAAATGGTTTGAGTGGCTGCATTGCCATTCCTGGAGATGCTCCAAAGTCCATGCACGTTCCCCTGGCAAAGCATCTCACCTATCGTCTCAAAACGGACTGCAGACTTCCATGTGAATAAGATCATATACAAAAATACTATAATTCATCATTCCATCTATGAGATTTTGTTCTGGATTATTTTTCAGTCATTTATCAAATGATAGTGCAACAATTTTTTCCATCATCCCCCCCTACCATGCACAAACCGTATTCCTTCTCGATTCAACTAAAGCAGAAAATGTGCTCCAGCTAGTCACAGGTGTTCAGGACTCAACACCAAACTAAAACTAAAACCACAAAAAGGCCAGAAATGCACACTGTGTGGAAGGCAGGACCTCGGCACCAACTGCATTGTTTTGCTCTACCAATCCGCTGCTATTGTGCAATATTTGCTAATGTCAAGTATAGAACATTACAATAATACTTTTGGAAGTTATATCAATTTGATCAATATCTTTAATTCAATATCACGATTAGATCAGAAAAACAGCAACTATTTCCACTTCTCTTGTAAACTTTCACTGAATTAAGTTTTTATCATTTATTACACAAAAAAATATTATCACCTTTATCTATTAAATGTCATATTTCCTGTCTGTATTAGAGTAGTAAAATTTTCCATATGGTCTTTTGTAGTCCCATGAACTCCTTTGAAGAACCCTGAAGCTTCCCATTTTCCCTTTCACCAATCATTTTTTTTCAATAATTGCTAGACGTTTGTTCAAGACATATTGCTATACTGAGGAGAATCTGTCCTGTGCTGAAAACAAACAGTTGCACAGAATGAGTGTTCAGTGTGATGAACAGCGTTTGGAGTGAAGAGAAGTGTTGGGTGAGTACAGACACTATTAAAGCTGTTCTTTACTCAAAGTGAATATTAATGACAGTTGTTTCATGTTTCAAGTTAAAATCACACAGAACACACTGCTGCAAGGAAAACAGTTCACTTAAACATATTTTTCATCTTACAAGCAATCGATAACGACCCAAATATATTATTTTATTTTTCATCAGGATGTTAGTGATCCTAAAAATGGTATCCCAAAACCTCTGAGTTCTTGATTCTAAAAATACAGCAAGCTTATTTATAGTAAAAGTATTTCAAATCTATATATAAAATATTCCTATTTAAGTATACCCCCATAAGTTTTGAGACTCCTGACAAATTCTCCTAATACAGTCAAATGTCACTCGAGTTTCTGAACTTCTCAATTCACAATGCATCAATCTGAGCTCAAAAGGCACATGTAAAATGAGCTGAACAATCATAGGGCAACTCCTCTTAGTTTCTACTAAACCAGAGCAAATTCAGCTAATAAATTTTTCTATCACAACAAAAATTAAATATTAAATTAGTTAACACTATCTGAATACAAAATAAGCTCAAAATAACAGTTACACTTATTTTTTGGCTGTGTTGATTGCACAGAAGAGGAGATATTTATGGAACCATTGTGGCCTGATCATTTTTTATTAAAGATACGTTATTCCAGAATATCTTAACAGGCAGAAGTCTGCTGGCAAATACCAGTGTATCTTGGATTGGCATCAACTTGTCCAAAACCAATTTGTGTGGGGAGGGGGAAGGAGGAAAGAGTACTACTTCCAATACGGTGCAAATGTAGATATCTCAGATATGCCAACAGCTAAACTGAAATAAAATGGAAATCACTTAAAGGGAGAGCTCATTTCAAAAGAGATGCTAACTAGAACGCTAAAGAACTTGCACATTCAGTTCAAACAAAGGACTGACTGGAGCTTATTTCTGGTCAGAAGAGAGGGTAAGTACATCAACCAGACTGGCATCATTCTGCCTGCATGTGTCAAATGTAGATTGAGAGACTTCTTGACTTAACAGCTCATACTGCAAGCTGCCAGAGTTGACATGGACCAGTGTCCTCACCTTTAGACTACAGGACAAATTAGATAACCCCTCCTGAAGTGATGTCAGGTAATGCCACTATGGAATAAACAACAACTATTTGTTTTAATTGAACTAACATTGTGTTGAACTCTAGCAATTTTGAAAACAGGTACAGTCATTTCAGTATGGTACACAAACTGGCTTTCCATATAATAAGAAAACTATAATGACTGCTAAAGGCAAATACTTGAACTAAACCCTAAAACATCATTTCTGCATGAGTTACTTTTCATCTTGGTAACAACAGCCCTCAGTGGCACAGACAGCTGGTGTGTGAAACATGGCAAAATGACTACCTGTAAGAGAACCACACCACACTGTATTTTAATGTTTCCTCCAGGAAAAGACCTCATCTAGAACTAATAACCATCCTACCCATTTCCATCAAGGAATACCATGTAGTTCCTTACACAACAACAGAATACACCTTCTTCCTTGCCCCCCTGACAAACATCAACCCATGCACCCACACACCAACCAGTTTTACAGACTTGAAGCCTCAAGCAAGGATGATTTTCTCCTTATCAAATCTCAATATTTATCTGAATTAATCAGAACACCAAACAACATATCCTCAGAATCTGATTCAGCCAATGTCATCTCAATGCATTTTATCAAATGGCACTACTATCAGCAGTTTGCAAATATCATAGGAAAAAGAATCTAGACTGACAGATGAAATGAATCTCTACATTGTTTCTGACAGATTATTTTATATCCAATAGGATCAATATGTACCACAACCAGAAAAGATGAAAGCCCGTAACACATTTATCTACTGAATACCAGCAAAATGCCAGAAATACAAATTCTGAAGTTCTGAGGGGATGAAATAGGTTTTCATTTCTCCTAACTTTTCAGTGGCATCAAGGTAAGTGTATAACAGAAGAGATGCATGTTTGAGTCATATCTGGCTTCTGCTAGGCAACAAGCTTCTGGCCACAAACACAACAGTCTCTAGACCAGTACAGTGAAAAATGATGGAGTCTGAAAGGCATAACCTCTTCAGGTCAGCTATGTGTAAGTCATTTCATTAACACAATCTGTTTCTACACTAAATAAATCATAAAAACGATACAAATAAGAAAACAGTTGACTTTGGATGAGTATTTATTTTTCAGTAAAACTCACCATCAGGAGGTGGTAGTGTTTTCTGAACTGCCAGTGTATTCTTAGCATAGACTAAGATTTGAAACTTCTAATTTTTTCTAATGTTTCAGACTGGAATAAAACATTTCATGTTTTCCTTGCAAAGAACGAGACCGTGTTCATATAAATTGAGGAAACAAAGAAGAAGCAGCCTTACTGGTTTGTATCTTAGTGCATCTCTGTAGGATCCAAACAGTGCTGCCTGTGCCCGAAGAAAGGCCTTGGCTACTCCATCACCCGTAGCTGTAGACTGCTTTTTCAGTTTATTTTTCAAGGCCGAGACCTGCACGACAGAGTGGAACAGTTAAATTAACACCTCAGAAATTGGTACAGCGAGGTATGAACCCAATCAGCAGGCAAACCGTGGTGTCTACAGGTCAGCCAAAAATTCATCCTCCTCCTTGATAGCTTATCTTTTTAACTGCAAAGAGCACCTGCTGGTCTGTTAATTGAAATGAAAGCAGGGGATGATGGTAGAGTGCTAATGCAAATTGGTTTATGCTCTCTTTTTTTCCCAAGGCCTCTTGACATAAATAAGCTTAATTATTTTACAGTAAAATGCATGTGAGCCACTTTTCTGCAGATTTTTTTCCCCTCAATCATAACATGTACTTACTTGTTCTGAAAGAAGACAGATACTTTTTATTTATGCTATGAAGGCTTATTTTTAAGGAGTCTTAATCATCGCTTACTATTCAGTTTTAAGGATTTTATTTTTAAGTTAAAGTTAAATTACTATCTTAGATCATTTCTCATGCTACCAATGTCAAATAGTGGAGAAAGGTTTGTGTAAATTCAGTGCTGCATTGCCTTTAGAATTGTCCTTCAAGATAAAACATGTGAAAGGGCAAAAAATAAAAACAACACTTAGGAGACACCTGTAGTTAAAAATATATCAATAAAAGACCATTCCTATTTTAGTGCTTGAAATTTTTTTAAGGTGGTCTGTCCTTTTTTACTTGGCAAATGGCAATCACTAATTATATAGAGTTAGGGAAAAAAAAAAAAAAAAAAGACAAATTTTAATTTAGATGAACCTTGCTTGGAGATACTTTGGAGAAAAATCAGATAATTCTGGAATTATTCCAATATTCTTTAAAGATACTTGGAATCACACCCAGTTATAGTCTATGCTCTCCTAATTTTCATCATGAGGGACATCTGGAGAAGTCAAACTCCAGTTACACCGAATACAAGCTTATACACCCCTTTGTATTGCAGTGTATCCAATAAAGAAATATTGAAGTTGCTAAATACTATACAAAGTTAACACTCAGAGTTACTCTTTAAACAGAACATTATAAACACCAACTATTACCAAACCAGCTTTCATTCCTTTAGAAATACATGCAAGAATGAGAATTTTCTTGTGTTTTTTATGCAAGCAGTCCTGACTGCTCTTGTAGATGATGATTCTAATTGAAGTGTCAACCTAATTAACAACTAAACTTTGAATAATGCTAATGAGAACTGAACATGGCATCAGAGAAAAGACCAGCTCTACAGGTGATAAACCTTCACAGTAGTGACATTTTCCAGTGTAAAGTCACAGTTACTGTGATCTGATCAAAGAGAGAGACCCCCATTGGGTCCAATTATAACTATAGTTTTGAAAAAAAAAAATTATTGAGTTATGATGTTCATAATCTATGCAGAAAGGCCTTTACAGTATAGGTCTTTTCCCCACAGCTGTGATCTTTTCAATTTATATCCAAGCTCCATAGATCTAGATAAAAGTTTAGAGCCTGATTCATTTAGCCCATGGAAAGCATACACCAAGGCTCATTTACGTTTTTTCCTTATACCTCAAAAGAAAAAGAAAAGTACAAGTCTGAGTACAAAAAACAGTTAAGCAGTTCAAGGTTGAAAAAATAAATTCATGTCTTGGTCTTGGTGGGTTTTTTGGTTGGTTTCTGGTGGCGTTCTTTGTTTGTTTGCACTTTTTTTGTTGTTTTGTTCCGTACTGTACAAAGTTTAAAAGTTTTTAAAAATTTTCAAAAATAAGGTTTATTCAATTCCAGGCAAAATAAATGTATATAATGTTTGCACAAGGGAAATCTGCCCAGCAACATTAGCTCAGTTTTAGCTCTGTTCACTAAAACAAAAGCAGTTACATGAGGTCAAAAAAAGAATTGCCAATCTTAAAATGTTGTCTCTGTCATGACAGACAAAGCACCTTCTAAATATAAGGGACAGAAAAGGTAGAAAATTCTCTAAATTCTTTTAAATCTACATTCTTTCAAATTGCACCTTGTGAGTTCAGGGAGATTACAGCAGATGATATGACAGGCTAAGAGAGGTGGATAAAAATGGTGTATAGCAGAGGAATTATGGGACAAAGTGGGGCATGTGAAAGAAAATGGTATTTTCTGATTTTCTCAGTTGTGGCAGGCCCTGTGTACGTAACATAAATTGATAAACAGGATGCTTTAGTCAAAAACATGTTAACAAACAGATAAACAAAAAAAACAAAAACAAAACAAAACCACAGAAGGAAACACATCTTCCCCTTCACTGCAGTATTGTTACATTCTTAATTCAAGAAAATGAAGAACATCCCAATGGACTGGTAGTTTGAAGGCAGGTTCTCCAGCACAACCATGTGTGAGTCAGATGCGTGTCTCCTGCTGCCACCCTGCTGCAAGCAGAGGTTCCAGCCTCAGAGCGTGACTCTGGAGTGCAGAGAGAGCTGGTCCAGCTCCTCCTTCTCTCAGGAGGCCACGCTCAAAGGCAGGCACAGCTCGACTAGATACTTCTGCAGAAGTACTAGTTGCACAGCACTCTTAAGAAAATGTCTGCAGAGATAACGTGGGCCACAACCTCCATTTCCCAACCGTCACACCAAGAGTCCTGGCAGAAGCTCTGGGAGCACCCCGAGACCTGCCCAGGCTTCCTTCAGGCCGAGGTCAGCAAACACGTAAGCAGAGGTGCGGTGCCTTCTCAGGGCTTATCCCACCACCCACTGGCGGCAAACCCAGGCTGTGTATTTGGGTGGGTTGCTGGCAAGTTCTCCCAGTTCCACAGCTCGATCAACGATAGAGTTATAAAGTAGTTATTTACAGTCAATAGTGTAGGTACAGATTAGAGACTCAGTGCTTTGAACTACTGAGGACTTGCTGCACAGCAGGATTGTGATTGCTTAGATCCATGAACCCAAAACCAAAGAAGTGTGACACCCCTTTGGGTGACATCATTAATAGCTCTTAAAATTTCAAAGAAAATACAGAGTTCTGGCATCAAGCCAAAACAACCCACCAAGCAGCATCTTTATCAAAATCTTTTACTCATATATGCTTTAATCTATCTGTGAATAAGAAAGCCAAACTTCTTTGCATGTTTCAAGCTTAAATAGCCTTTTATGAAGTTTAAAAATAAAGAACTGCAAACAAACGAACCAACCACAGGGGTTAGAATGCTGTTAAAATTTATTTCTGGAAGACACTAGTGATCCATTTCAGAAATGGCATTATTAATTTACACTAGAGGCAAACTGGTTTTAGTTTCTCTTAAGAACAGCTTCTCATTTTCTCTGTGAACTACAGCCTGCTTCTCAAATGCTACTTTTAGAACAGTAATGTTCATATGCCCAGTTTACAGTGTTAAAATCCTGTGACTGTAGGAATCTCAAAACTAAAACTCTAAAAACCCGTTTAGATCCTGTATTGCATCATAGTGTGTAGGCACCACACACTACGAAGGCTACACATCTTTCAAAAGCTCTGTAGATTTTTACAGTTAACAATATTTAATGACCACAGAAGATGCTAAAAATCTATAAAGCCTATTGTTTCCTAAATACCCTATTTAAAAATGTTCTGCTCAGTCTATGGAGAAGTCAGCAAGACTTGGTTGCCGTATGTGATGCCCTTGATTCTCCAAGCTTTTTTTGAAAGTGTTCAAATGTGAGCAAAGGAGTAGCCTTTTTGTCAGAGGTAACTGCAAGCAGGTATTGCAAGATAAGGCCCAAAGTTTACATATTTGTGTCTATTGTCTCCACTGATCTATATACATCACAAATGTTCTTTGTCTAATGTCTTACATTATTAAAGTGGTGATCTAATTATTGTTGTATTAGGAAATTTACTCCCACAGAAGTAGATACTTATTTTCACTTTTTTTTAATTAAAAAATAATAGACAAATTCACAGTGAAATGATGAAATTTAAAAACAAGTGTTCTTGTCAGAAGAGAGGAAAAAGAGGGCTTTTCCCCCCTCTAAGAAAACAAAGGATTCCTGAAAGTCTTGCACTGATTTATTCTTCCAATTTTAAATACCTTAGGAGTAGCGGAACTGCTACTGGCATGGTAGTATTTCTAACAGTCAATAAATCTAAAATATTATGTGTGAATATTGGAACGAAGCCATTAAGAAGATTACAGCATGCAACGCAGCAGAGGGTCCACATGAAAAAAGGGCTGGTAATTCAGGACAACTGTGACCACTGACCTTTGCACAGTCAAGACCACTGGTCAGTCTGACAGAGTAATAGAGTTCACATGCACAGGGAGTCATCTAGCCTGTAACTATAATTTAAATGCTTAAGTGAATGATTTTAAAATGCCTTTAAATCTCAGTTAATTTATTGTACAGTTTATTAGACAATGCCCTATAATAATGTTATTAAATCTTAAATTTATCATGAAAAAATGCACCATCAGTGCATTTTAATAGACATGTTACTTACACATGGGTAAACTATTAAATGCCTATGCTGTGAGAACATCACCAGGCTTATTGATGAAGAAAATAATTACTCAATTTCCTTCAGACAAAGAAACAGTTGTAGAAAACTCTTTGAAAATATTGCATTTCCTTTGTTAGGCTGTTAATCAAAACAGAATCAATTTTTGAAAGGGATAGTAAGACTAGCACTTCTTTTATATTTTCTGTTCTTCCTTCTATTTTAACACCTTTCAGAGGTACTTGTTATATTTCTTCATCAGAAGTTTTGTTTTCTATGTATGTTTACGAGGTTTTTAGTTATACAGGTTAAAATGCCTCACGTATATGAGCATCTTTGACATTTGCTTTAATGTTTTAAGACTAACTTACTGTTTTGACTCTGCCTTCCTATGTCTTACACTTTTTAAACGAGATGTTAGCAGTTGTGCTTGACCCTCATGACTGCCAAAAAAGACAAGCATTTTGTCATTTTATGTGCCTTTTGTTTCCAAGTATAATTGTATTTGTCTTCCATTAAATTGTTTTAATTGAAGTGTTCTATAGACTGAAGCAGAGGAAGAGATGGGAATATTCAAATTAGAAGCCTAATTATAAAATCCTCAAATTCTGCAAGTATATTTCACATAAAACACAGTTGTTCTGTTTTGTTTGGTATTAGATATGGAATGAAATATTTTGAGTCTACTGTACAATCTGTACACTTGGATAACTTTCATTAACATTAATAATAGTAACATGCATATATCCTGGGGGAGAATATACTTCTGAAAGTATGAAGATCTGTATCCCTATTTTCTTCACGCTAGCCTACTCATTTAGAGATCATTTTGATATGCATCTGTAAAATACATGAGACGTCACTCCCATGGCACAAATATCCATTTTTACTGCTCGAAGGACCTCCAGCTACAACTCCAGTATCTTGTGGAAGATGATGCCTAATTCTCAATTCTACATCTAGCTATTATTTGACAAGAGGTATGTGCTGCCATGACATTATAACCTTAACCTTATTCACTGAATGCAAGATCAGTCAAAATTACTGACACATCAGAAAATTGCTCATTTTTTTACTTAACTTGTTTTATTCTTGAATGACAGAGTACAGTCAAAATTATTGTACATCCATGTGTGTGTGTGCGTACTTGTTCATACACTAACTTAAAACCATAAAATATCAGAATAATTTGTATGTAGTCTTTTATATTTCTGAACTATAGCTGATACTGAGTCAAAAGCAAGACTGACCAGATGATCTATAAAAACTCTAGATTTTAACACCATTAAAATCAAAGGGAACTGACACTAATATAATCATCAAGAGTTTGATTTCTATCGTTCCAAATATATACAAATTACCAACAAAACTGAAAGACGTAGTATGTCACTACAGCACCTTACTTTAAGTCAGTTTGGTTTTATTATTTACAATTTCAGAAAATGTAACTCTCTGATTTCACATTTTGATATAAAATTCTTTGTGCTGACAACCATTTGTGATAGCTTGAGCATTTATAACTAAATAATCAAAACAGTGGTTTCACAATGATATTCCTTTAGAGCTCTATTGGGAAAAACAAGGTAAGTGAATTTTGTGACTATTTAAAGTGATATACAGAATATGTTCCCCTATAGGCAATAAGAAAAAAAAAGGGGGGGGACACACATGACCCTCTGCAAGATCAAAGTCCAGAAAGAACTGGCACTTAATTTATCATCCTTTACAGACAAAAGACAGTTTTCGTCATTTCAAAAGGATCAGATGTCTTTTATGACAAACCGGGTTTGCAGTTTAATTTACAAATAGAATTCTAAGTAAGCAGTCTTTGCTCTGCCAAAGCAAATGACAAACAGTATAGGTTTTCATTCACGCAGCCCTCAGCAGGATAGAAGAGATTAAAATAAAACTGAAATAATTTAGAGAAAACAAATAAATGTTTCAGAAAGTTGAAGAAGATCAAAGCCTGAATTTTCTGACCCCAACTGTACAAGCATTTCTTATTATATTGACCAGTGCCATCAGATCATTAATTAAAAGGAAAGCGCTGGCAGGTGGCAGGGAAGCAGAAGCCGATAATTGGCCCCCTTCTTCTTTTTGCCTTCAAAAACTCTCTCGTTCTTTTGCAAGACATGCCACTAGGCAGACAGAAATGCCTACTTTGTAATATAATGATTAAGATGAGATGAAGAGACTCTTGCGTTTAAAGCAGCTATGCCTAATGAATGCAGCTAGCTTTATAATTATGATCCTACTTTTACCATAAGGAATATGATATTCCATTCAACATCTCCTCAACTGTCAAAAAGGTAAAAATCTCAAAAATAGGGGTCTACACTTGGTGCTTTTCACCCCCGTATTCCTTTTATAGCAGTTAGCTAAACCAGGCAAAAATAACTACTAGTAATTCAAGCATCTGTATAAGAAAGAAAGAATGAAAAATCTGTAAGACTCACCACTTCACCAGGTAGGTTGTTCAGGTCATTAAAAGGGGTTTCTAGAGTGTTTGTGTCAACATTGAGCAAAACCACATCCTCCAGTGATCTATTTTTCACTCGCTGTTAAGAGGGGAAAAAAATAGTGGGAAATCATTTTACTATAGCATCCTCCTGAAGTACCTTTTTATGATAATGTGCTAGACTAGAAACAATGATTTTACAAAGGACAATAATGGCAAAGACAACATTTTCAGCTTTAGATGTAGGATTTCTGAATTAGATGTAGTATTCAGAGTAGCTTTTAAAAACACTCTCCCTTCATCGAACAGTAAGGTTATATTAATCATATCTGACCTACAAGCATATTCAGGAAATGAATTATTGAAAACCAAGATTTGCACAAAATACAGTTAAATATATTGGAAGTATACATATCTTATAACAACATTTCATTCTCTCATTTTTGTGAAAGACAGGACATTAATCATATAATCAAATGAAAAACAGAGAGAACTAAGTAATTATCTGCAGATTTATGTAAGTCCCAGAAATGTGATGTCTAGTAGTATTGTAGAAGAAAGGATGAAACAATCTTTCATCAATGAACTTGACTAGCAGCAAAGAATAAAACCATTTGTTTCTTTCATGAAAAAATGATGGAACTCTTTTCAATACGGTGCTACAATACATAATAGTGGGGTCCAGGAAATAAGTCCAGAAGGAATCGAGTGACTTCTGTTCCAGAACCTTTAAACCTTTCTGTTCCAGAACCTTTGAACAGTTCTGTTCCATTATTTTCTGATGAAATAAGGAAAAAGGTCCTAGTCAAGATATTACAATGGATGTATGAAGATGATAAGAACTTGCTTTGAGAGAACAGAAGGCTATGCCCAGAATTAAGAAGTGTACATGACAGAAGGCTCTTTCTTGGAAACACAAAAGTACTAGTGGCTAACACTGGGAGAGAACCCACCTCCTCAGCTTAGCAAATGTGAATTGATCTTTAGAAATTGCTTTAGCAAAGTGTAAATCAAATAAAGTTCCTAAATCAATTATCTGCTCTGCATGATAATCAGACTACACACATAGCCTTAATGGTGTCATCAAATGGTTATGGAAAGAGGCAAAGCTATTTATGACCCAGCTATTACTCACTGTTTCAGTGAGTTCTATTGTTTTGTTGTATCTGACAAGGCTACTTCTCAGTTTTTGGCAAATACTACTCATTTCTAAATTAATACTTATGAATGTTATGAATGAATGTTACTCAGATTTTCAGAGGGACAGGAACGTACATTTATGTGGGAAATCAGAATGATTCTGAATTCTGACTGATGGCGACTCCAAAATGAATTTTAACTGTTATTATTGGGAATATCTGTTGCTGAACCACTAAAAAGGCAGAAAGAAAAGCTATCATTAAGATATTAAATAAACACAGAAACAAATTGTGATGTAGAGCTTATATGTCTCCATAAAACACTTCAAAAGTAAGGTTTCAAAGAGGGATATTTTTTTCTTTATAAGGCATCCAAAGCTTAGATTTTGTAATAGTGTATGCTAAAAATGAGGGATTCTTTCTGAAGTACTTCCATTAAAAATATTATTGATGGCACATACTCCTCATTTTTACCAGTATGTAGAAGTCTACAGTAAACTTACCTCTATTAAGCTTAAGTGGACACCAATTAGATAAGGCATCGGTGCACTGAAGAAACAAGCGGAAAAGATCAAATTATTAAGTACCAACTACTAATAATACAATATTTGTGGAACAAAAAAATATTTTAAAATCTTAGCACACATACTCCAAAGTTAACATTTACTGTTTAAGCCTCTACTGAACTTACATGGTTGCTACTGAAAATTCTACTGGACAAGTAAAAACTATATATATATTTTTTTTGTCTGCAGTGAAGATGACCACAAAATAAAGGATGATGTTCCTAAGTTTGGAAATATGAGCGAGAAGATGCATGAGGCTTTCTAGCCAGTTTCAATAACCAACTGTACTCTACATCAGAGCTGTCTGAGCAGTTGTTCCAAAACTGTCTATCTGTCTGTCTCTAGAACTACAGTGGTTGTAAAACACCATTCTGGAAAATATGGTACTGGGTAACATCCCCACACTGCAACATAACCATCACAAACACCAGTTTTGGTTCTGAATACGCTTCTGAAACCCTTCCTTGGTGGGCATTTTGGAAGGTGCATAATTTCATATTTAACTCAAGATAGTAAACTTCTCATTTCCAATTTGAATAAGATGGGGAACTATATTCGCGAAAGAAGACAAATATCCCCTCAAAGCCTCTCGCGTGAGACCTCGTGCAGCACACAAGCAAGAAACTGAAATAGTCAGGCTAATTTATCACGGTTCCTACATCCTCTGTTTCTTCCTCTAGTGAACGTGTTCTGGCAACCTCTGACAAAGAATATACTCAGTATGCAGCACTGAAGGGGAAAAAACATTGATCACCACACTTTTCGGTACTGCAAGATTACTAAAAAAATTCACTCCAGAGAAGTGAACAACAGATAGGCTGGTTTAGGCAACTCGGTGGGAAACAAAATACTAAAGGAGCAGAGAGAAAAAAAATAAATAAAAATAATCTCTGAAGAATAACTGGAAGGTAAGACGACTTTTTTGAAGTTACACAGATAGCTGGCATAACATAATTTCTCCTATGGTATTCATTCGATCACGGATCTGAGCCCCTGGCACCGACTGACGGCGTCTGACTTGCTGACATATTTAACCAAGCCAATGAGGATGGCTACGGCTGACATGGAACTGAGGATTTCTCTGCTGAACATGCAGCAAAGTTGATCCTCTGGTTAATCGCAGAGTATCTTAGCGTTACAAATAACTTGAACTGGTAAAACTACAGTGGAAACAAGGGCAATAATGTATGCATTTAATGCACACTTGTTTTCTTGTACACCAACACTGTTCTAGCAGCTTCACCAGGCCTGTACTGACTTAAAACAGTTGATGATTTGCTCCATTAATAAATCTGTCATTAAAAAGGGTTCTGTGTAGCTCTTTTCTATAGAACAAAGCGACAGCTACATCATTTCAATTCTGATCAGTTAACGGAATAGAGGTACAAAGCTAATTAGATAAACACATCTTGAAAATGCAGAAAATAAGAAACTGCAGGTATGGAAAGTCAATTTGACCATTTTCAGCAAAGAATGAATTTTATTACTGCTGGATTCTGAAGCCATAAGAGCAGAGGTGTGCAATATGTACATGAAATTGCTTACTATGATACTACTGGGAGCTGCTATATAGTTTTTCTCCTGTTTATGCATGTTATTACCAAAAATGTTAATAATCTACAGCATCATTCCCTAAAATAATTTCTATGTCATGCAAAACATGCAAGTTAATTGGAAAATAATTGTCCCATTCTCATGAAAACGGGCATGTATATCTCCCAATTCAGAAGAGACAAGATCTAATAAAAAAGACATGTTGCAATTTTAACTTGAATTTTCTAATTGCATTATATTCTTAACAGACCATCAGTAGAACAGATGCTTTATCATCCACACACAAAACTGTCATACACTCTTTTATCAGTGACTTACTTTGCCAAGAAATTACACAGAAATTTAATGAAATTAGATTTCTCCTTTATTAAAAAAAAAAAAATCAAGTATAATTACTATATCAATGCTCAAATTCATTTTTTGTAAAAGCTGTCTTGAAAGCCACCCACCCACTGGCGGGTGTAGAGAAAAATCAATTCTTAGAAAATATTCAAAAAATTAATCTTTTAGTAACTCTGCTGTGTTTTCTTACTCTAGGGCTAAAACAAAAAATATTTGACTGCTTCACATTTTACTGTCTTTTAGAAAAAGAGAAGTATTATCTCTTCTTTTTTCAATGGTTGTTCCAATTCTCACATTGGAGTTCTCATAACAGAATTTGAGGCCAACATAAGCTACATGGCAGGGGAAAAACATTCTGAAGAAAGTAAATAAATATACAGTATGTTCACACACCGGACCCTGCAAGTACTCATAACCTGGCCAGTCCTGGCAGCATTACAGCCCACACTGATGCTCAGTACTGGGGGGTCTGGACTGTTACATTATGTCTAAAACCACTCTGTATATCAGGTTTCCTGATAGAACCTAAAAAGCTTTGTGGTTAAAAAGGCAACTGGAAGAATTTAAGTAATTTTTAAATACAGATCTGATTGTTTTACTCGAAGATACATTTTTCTTTCTTTTTCATGCCCACAAAATGTACTAACTAAGCAGTTTATGTAATTCATCAAATTCTAATCCCCACAGAATTATTTCATTTATCTTTAAGAAATTCTGAAAATACACAGTCCAATTCATTTTTAAAAAAAAGTGAATTTCTCTCAAAATATGTTGGATGATTAATACGCAAAAAAGGTTGCAGGATCAGAGCCTATATTTAAACTAGTACATTTAATTATATTTTATCTTTGTGTAAAAATGGCCTTACTGCCTTAGAATGAACAAAATTAAACGTATAATTCCATACTTCATTTGTTTAAATGTAATTTCAGAACAACACTAAGAAAAGGCAAGTTCATGGGAGACATCTCAAAGTCCAAGCAAAGCAATTACAATGTAATTTCCACATATGAAAATGCATGTTAAAGCTAAAAAGAAAAAAGGCAGTTTCATAAACAGAAGCTTGTTCTATTAAATTACATAAACATGAAAATATCTTAAAAATTGAAAATCATTAATTTTAAATTGACAAAACCCTTTTGGACTACATACTAGGTCTGGCCTGGCACAAACTTTGACTTTATGAATCATCTAGGTTTTCTAACTTGATACATCATATAGCTATGAGCAAAACATTTATTCATGGTTAATAGGCCAAAACATGAGGAGATTATTTTATGTGTTTCTATTACACTAGTCCAACCTGTCTCACAAAGAACCATTCAAACCAAACATGATCAAACACAGAAACGTAAATGCACGAAAATCTGAGTTAAAAGGTCAGAATTATAGTTAATGCAGTAAACTCATCAGCTGCGCATTTCCTTTCGGGAACTTTATGTTTCCATTTGAACATCTCAAAAATTGATTCCCCCCTCCCCCCACCCCCACTCCCCTGCTCTATTGTACTACTGTGAAAAAGAAAAAGGGATATATATGAGTTTTACAAGTTTAAGAAACTCCATGATTCTTTTTAATGAGTAAAAAAAAAATCTCAGGTCACGCCATACTGACCTAGAATCTCAACTATTATCATCATCACAAGCAGCTGTGTACAGCATCTAACATTATTATTTCTGGAAACTTCATCTGAGCTTAGGAGGGAAAATAAAACATCCTCTAGTATTCAGGATGCACTCTGCAGGGTACAGCTTGAATAAAGGTGTTGATCAGCCTTCTGAGAACAGCATTTATGGATGATACTGAACTTAATCACAAAGCCTCTGGTGGTAAGCTCAAGTAATACAAAAACTAAACAAACACATCCAAGCTCTACCCCCGTTTTTGTGCATCTTATCAAAGCTAGGAGGAAAAACAATTAGGACAGAGTTTCTTCAAAAGAAAACTATCATTAAAGATGAAAGGCTTAGCTATAGTTGAAAGTACAAGGAGGAGTGGGAGAAGAATATTTGATTTCTTTTTAAAAACAATAAATAATACACATATTAAGTACAGGAACTATCAGAGAAAAAGATATACCGTGGGCAAATATTGGAAACTTGAGGAAAAACTATCAAAGAGACTCAAGGAAACATAATGAGAATTTCTTTGAAAACAAGAAGTTCAATAGATTGGGTAGAGTTCAATGGCACATCAATATTTATAGTTCCAGAAAAAAAAAAAAAAAAGTTCAGGAAACATACAAGCAAACCATAATTTATTTCTGTGAAGAAAAACATTAGTAACAAAAACACAGACTTATGTTTGTAGGCGTCTGCCTTGGGCTCAGTTTTTATAGATAATAACAATTCCTGATCTCTAAAATGGCTTTAAATGGTTCATTTTTCCACCACAGATCCATAGGGTCTAGTTAAAGTGAAAGTCTCCAGGGATGGATACTCCTGGTTTAAGTTCTTTAAGAGAAACTCTCACTTGGTATCTCTGGCACTACTATGAATAAAGGAGAGTAGATCTCCTCTTAGCCTGAAATCTTAAAACACAGGCATGCGGAAACATCATCCCTTGAAGGATCAGAAGTGACTCAAAAACTGATTCTTTCTTAAAAGAAACTTAAAAATTTGCCAAAACTACAAAGTCTGTCACATGAACAGCAACATGTCAGGAGAAGCAATGTTCTTACATTGAAAATCTTGGAAGTACCAAAAGGAGATATTAAGCTCTTTCAGGAAGGCACTGTATAGGATACTGAACCTGGCTGAGTCTAAAATACAAATATTAGATCATTTTATAGACCCGAAGGAAACATTGATGCCTACAAACACTTGTTTCCAGAAAAACTGATCATTTTTTTCTGAATGCTTCTATCAGTATCATTTGTCTCAAGTTAAAATAAATGTCAAATGAAAGAAAACTGTAACACAGCCACATTTACTTGACTGAATGCATTCTCTAACAATAAAACTGAAACAGTTGTTATAAACAACATTCTAAATGCTGCATTGATAGTAATCAGCACGGTAAGTCAAAGTACCAATTCGAACACCATGTAAAGTCACATTGAAATATCTCTATTCAAGTAATTGTTTAAGCATTTGCTTCAGTGCCTTCATAAAATGGATTCTATATATTTAGTCACATAAGTAGTTAGTGTTTTCATTCGATATTTGGAATTACAAAACAGGGGAGAACCTCAGAAATGGGGATATTGGGTTAACGATCTTACCAGCAGTAGTCCAGAAGATGTGGAGGAAGCACTGGGATGTAAATGTGTTGCCAATACATTGGATATAACAATGCAGCTGACGCATGGACACAAGCAGTTAACTAAAAATAAATACACACACACAGAATTGGCAAGAAAAAACATGAATAAAAAGAAAACACAAAATTTTAAATTAACTTTTAGACATGTAAGAATCTTAACCTCCTCAATCAACCTATTGCAGCATTTTTAAATTACTTTTAATTGCCTAAATGCATCTATAAAGAACCCTGATACATGTATACAACCACATTTGCAAGAAGTCAACCAACCAATCAGTTAAAAGTTAGGCCTGTTCAACTCTTTCCTTGAAAAAAAGAAAATAAACATGCACTACTTGTTGTTTATGAACTGTGGGCACTGCCATGAACACCGAGAACTCGAGTGCACCCAGCAACACTGAGCGGGAAGGACTCAGGGGAGGGGTTTGGAACAACAGGAATTGATGTGAACCTGCATGAAGCTGCAGAAGAGCATTAACCTCAGGAGCAGGATTAATTTCTGTTGTGTCGCTATCCTAATTTCCAAACTACCTTCAAAAAAAAAAAAATCTGAAGTGAATATTCCACATGACAGCAAAGCAAATTTGTTACAATTTTCCAAAACTCCTTCCCAAAGCAGAGACTGGCAAGTCTGGCACTTGCATCACCAGAAAATGAAGGACTCCTTGACAAAGAAATGAGATGTTACAATCTGCTTACCATTCCAAATCTGTTTTTCTAAAATAAATAAGCAAACAAACAATAAAACACCACGAAAAAACCCAACAATCCCCTGGAAAAACAAAACAAAACACAGAATTGATTAGAAACATGCTCTAGTTCACTCCTTGGGTGAACAAAATGATCTGCAATACCTAAAGAATTCAAATTTGATCTATCAAATACCACTTTGCTATCAGGGAGTCACTCAAATTTATGTATTTTATTATGCAGCTGCAGAGTTACAAGAGAATGAGAAAATATGAGAACTGTATTCAAAAAGAGATCATCTATATCCACCAAATGAAACACTACAAATCTCATTTGGAAAAAAAATAAAAAGCCCTATGTAGAAGACACCAAGCTTCTGGAAAAAGACAAGACTGTCCTAATATTTTATATCACAACAAAATTACTATCTGCGGTTAACTTGATAATAGCACTGTTTATTCAACATATACTTTTACAGTAACAAAGCAAAGGGCTAAAAATAAACCATAAATCCTGTCCATACTGCAAGTGCTAAAACATTGTGGATTTTACGGGGAAAAAAAAACCCTTTGTGGAACAGATGAACAGTTAAAGCTTTCACACCCTGGCTGTCTTAAACATTTAGACTTGCAAATAAAAATTATACTGCAATTCTGTACATGTATTTTTACACTAAAGATGAAAAAAAAAAAAAAATTGTAAGACCATCGCAGCAGCAATCACGGACAATTACAATTTGTGCAGCATAGTTTGCTCAGCACTCAGATTAATATAACACGATTAAATATGGAAAAGAAGTGGGTCTGAAAGCTCCTGAGGGATATCATTAGGGCAAATTGCCAAAGAATGAAACATGAGCCAGTCAGGAGAGGCTGGAAGCTGCAGTGGTACCAAGGGACTCGAATGTTCGACAGTTGGAGCTTCAGTAACGTGTGAACCGCAAGTTGAGGTATCAGGAGACTCTGCTCGCTGACACACGGAATGTCACTATTGACCAGCGAGCGGCCCCAGCCTGACAGCTGCACCGCAGAAACCGGGGACATCATCATTCCGCGTCCCAGATTAACATCGCGTTTCTTAGCTTTACATCAAACCTCCACAATTACTCTCATTTTACAATTATAATAATGGCTATTTTAATAAATACTGTGCTGTTACTAAGAATTTATTTGGGGGAAGAGATAAATGAATATCTTATCCCTCTGCTACACACTGGGATTTATGAGTTTTCTTTCCACATTATCTCTCTGTAGTTTAAATAACACTATTGATAGTGCAGTCAAGCTGAGTATCAGGTTTTTTTCTCTTTTACTCAGAATGGATATGGAATTACTAATTAGTATTTCCATATAAAATTGTACATAGTGTGTAAATTTCAAAGCACAACTACCTTTAAAAAGACTAGCAGTTTATGCATTTCGATCACAGACTGAAATAAAGCTGAGTAGATAGTTATACAGGATATCCCCCGATGTATACAGCTGCCTCCTCCTCCTCCTCTTAATAGGCAGTCTTAAATTATGAATTAAGATGACTATACTATTTGCATGAAGAAATATTTTCCTATTATATGCATACGTCTGTATTATATTTTAGTTCTCATTTTAATGGAAGAATTAGATAATTCCTTAAAAACATTTGAAGTTTTATTAACACTCTTGTTTTACAATCTATATTTTGGTGTGGCACTCACACTGGCATCTATTTAACATATTTAAATTCAAAAAATCTACTAAATGTTAATGTTTCTAACAGTAAAGGTAAAGATTTGACTACTCACAGATCAAGGTTTTGCCATACTGTTCTCTGCTTGTCTAACATCTTAATGTAACAATCTTATTTAAACATTTCCATCTATGCTGCTGAGTAGGTTTCCAAACATTTTAGTATGGCATGAATATGTTTTATAGTTTCCTGTTGTATATAGCCTGTAAGAAAAGCAGCTATGGGATTCTGCTGCTCTTCAAACTGTCTGACATTTTAATACTGTGCCAACTCTGCCTTTAAGCAAATACTGATAATTGTGGATGTTATATTAAAAATTGCATGCTTTCTGGCAAATTCTCTTTTTGCCTTTTTTACTGCTACCAACAGCAACTGCATTTCTCAAATGTATTAGCTATTGAAATAACTTACCTCTTCAACTGACATATTCACTCTTCTAAATAGAACAAAGTGCAAATCTTGGAATAATGCTGCATGGCTTAAGTAACCTGACAGCTCGAGAGATGTGAAAAGCACCTGCAGACAGGGCAGAGCCCGACGGCTGCCCTGGAGCCCAGAGGTTTGTAGAGGCAGAGCTGGATGCAGAGGGCGTCTGCATCTGCACCCGGCTGGTGCCCAACCCTGCGCCGGAGGAGACGGGATGGCAGAGACACAGCAAAACCTCCTGCCTGCAGAAATGAGCATCCGTTGCTTGACCAAGTGGTGAGATCCTTGGCAGAAAATGAGTTCTTACACTATTTGGGGAAAGAGGCATTTATATGGGGCCTGCCTGTTGATTGCTATCTATTCCAAAAGGAATTAAGAAGATCCACCTTTTTAAAAAAAATGTAAGAATAGAAATGTCACAGATCAGAAAAGTCTCTTTTCAAGTCAGCTAATCATTATCCTAAATTACTTGAAGTCATCTTCAAGGATGTGGGCAACTTTACCTATTTTGCCAGCAACAACTGGAGATCATATCAACCGTGAACTGTGATCCCCCTTACAGATAGGCTTGTACATATAACATGAAAGTATCTGTCCAATAAAATTTGCTACCTTTTTATGTAAATACAGAAATACATCATTGCTTAACTCTACAGTTTGCTAAAAAAATCTTAAATTATGGCAGAATAGTGCTGCAGAACCCAGTTAACTGCAAATTTGATAGTTTATTACATGTTTTGAAGCAATAAACGAAGTTAAGACAACCTCCTACAATCCACTGCATTGGAAAACGTGTACCAGAGTTGTGTTTCTTTCCATAATAAAGTTTTTGTCTGTTGAAACCATTTATCAATATTGAACAGAACTTTCGATATTTCTGCTTCCAGTATTTTTGATTTTTTTAGACTGTTTTCTTCGATTTCAATAAATGCCTTCCAGTTTAAACAACTTTTATTTCAAAAATAAAACTAATCACGGTTCTAAAGTTAGTTTAAATAATGTTGTTTTAAACTACATAAACAACACAAGTCGATTGACTTGAACTAGTTAAAAAACAACTTTTAGCAAAAAACTTCAACGTTCAACCCTCTAATAAACAGCCAAATTTAATTTTAAATCCTTAGCAGTTCCTTTGGAAATGAAAAGAAGCTTCTTGTCCCATTCTGTCAATAAGGAATTTACTAACATCACTGAGTACAACTGAGAGTTTCAGTCTGTTTCTGATCTCTTCTGATAAGACACTGCAGCCAGCATCACCATATAAACTTTCATTGTCCTGCAAGGAAAGTATGTGGTGTTTTCTGCAGAGTTTTCTAGTGAATCTGGTACAATAATTTCACGTTTGCCTCCTGAAAAAAAAACAAGAAATACTGGAACTATATGCCTGGTGATACTAGAGACGCTCCAAGTACTGGGAGACCATGTTACAAAGTTTGTTAGCAAAATTCATTATTGGGTGACAGTAAATTGATTACTAGCAAACTCCTGCAAGACTGAAACAATGTACAAATTCTAGAGAACAATGAGTTACTTTCCACCTTATGGCAATAAGCAGCCACTTGGGAAGATTGCTGTTCAAAACAGGAACAGTCAGGAAAAGTTTCAGTTCAAGCCTTGATCAAAGCAGGTTTACCTGCTCCTGGGAACTTGAGGAGCGCGTCTCCTCCCCATCCCTCACGTGGCTGCAGCAGTTCTGGTGTGTGTATCTGCTACCTCAACGCTCACTTCTATCAATGCACCTTTTACTCTGGATTTCAAAGGCACTGGCCCTTTTGCCTTTTTTTTTCCCTCCCTAATTTTAGTTTTTGCTAAAAACTGCGACGTGTCTAGAGCCATACTTCTGCATCTGAAAGATTTTCTGCAGGCTCACACATTATGTTTATTTGATAACTATTATTCACATAATTTCAATGAGTAGCAAGAAAATAATTACTCTGCATCCTGCACAAAACTATCTGCCAGTTACTTTCTATCTATGTAAATTATTTTTTTCAAAGCCTTTTCTATAACCAAAGTTAAAAAGAGCGGCAGAGCATCAGTGGCGAGATCTGCACACACCACAATGAACAAACCAGAAAGAAGGAAGCTGATTAGCATAATCTTGTCAGAAAGCAAAAAACAGCAACAGAAGTTCGACAAAATACTAAAGTAAAATTAACCTGTGGTACCGTATAACCTTTCACAATCTACTGTAAGCAACTAAAGAACTACTGTGACAAAAACATTTCCTGAAAAACCCTCAGACACTGTCGATCTCTGTCAACACCATGCCCAGGAATGGGTACTGGCGTGCTCTCTCCCTCCTCCCTTGCAGCCCCACTGGGCCAAAGAACTGCTTCCCTCCCACTGCCTTGACCACACATATGTTGAAAGATGCTAAAGATTCTGTTTTGTTATCTCACCTACTCACTCATACCTATAGCAATAAATCATAGGGGACCGATCAACGTTTTACCACAATTCCAGTAGCTACCATCCGCCTGGACCACCTCTTGCTGCTGTTACCCCAGTACTCCCAGTTCATGAGAATTACTGAGAAACCACTATCCACTTCCTGAAACAGGAACAGTTGTAGAGGTGAAAGGAAGCCTCTCCTCTACAGTGTTATAACTCCTAAGACCACCACCTTTATCAGAGAGGCAACCATATCCAAATCTTTTTTGATTAGGAATGAGATCAGGCCCAAACCCCATAACAAACACCTCACAGTTGCCAACCCCTACCTTCCCATCCAGTTCTTGAATGGGTGGGTAAAGATTGCTTGGTCACAGCAGTGGGAAGGGAGCCCTTGCTTTCTCCAGTTCATAACAGCACGTAATCCCTTCCCAGCCCTTAAGAATAAACAGTCAGACTACATTATAAGCTTAGTCCATTCTGCTGGCATTGGTGAGAAGTCGTAAGTCACTGACAAGAAAGAAAATAAGCACCAAGGAGAACAGAATACATGGTCCAAGCCATGATATCCAAAGCCACTTAAAGCCACTTACACATTTCTTTAATTTAGCTCCTGGCTAATCGCTTCCCATCTGCCATGCCTATAATCTTTAAAAAGAAGAAGAGGGAGGATCTTAAATGAGCCATAATGCATTTTCCTCCTGTTGGCAAAACGAGACCCCCAGCTCTCTCACAGAAGGGAGACAGGGGAAGGGAAATTATTTCCAGTCCACAGACAAATATGTTAACCTTTTCCATTGCAAAAATTAAATGTGGAAAACAAACAAAAAAAAAAGTAATCTTAAAAAGATTTTTTGTCTACTGGGTTTGGTTTGGGTCTTTTTTAGAATTATTCACTTCCTTTTATCCTTATTTCTGGGGGAAGAAAAGGGAAGAGAAGTGTTATTCATGAATTTGACAGCACTTCATGTACAATCAAATTCATTCTTTTCCTGCAATTCTTGATTCTCAGAGCAGCATTATGGCATCATTCCTGTGCATTAGTTTGGAAGGGAAAAGAAGAGACTGCAGACACGGTTTGTTCCTTGCCTATGGCTCTAGGAGTGACATGTTTCCCAATAATGGAAGCTGAGCAGAAAATAAAATTGAAGTGGTAGTAGACAGGTGAGTGCTCAATGAGCAATACCACTGGCATACTGTGCCTAGACTAAGGACCCATACATAATTTTATAGATAATCAGAAGCATCTACGTAACAAAGTAAGCATGGGTGGCATATAAAGAGCCATGTTACTCAACTACTTCATCCCACAAAGGATTTTAGTATTTTTCATAGGCTGAAGAAGAAGCTTCTGCAAGTTAGTTGTCAGCTTTTATCCCCAGCATGTTATAGATTACGTTAACTAATGGGTCTCTTCTGATACTTATCTATTCTATAATAAACTAATTATGCTTCTTGATACCACTTGTTCAATAATTTCAGTTTCTTCATATATTTTCCTTTCATCTCAGTACATTCTTGATAAATTGCATTTTGACATTCATCTACTTCCTAACTGCATTATTTCTTTCTTTGTCACAAAAACACAGAAAAACAAAAACATATATTTTTTTGGTCCATTTTTCTGACCATCCTCTTGACTCCCCCTTTCCTCCCACCTTTATTTTATGACCTGTCTGCATGGATGAAGAGCTACCCTCCCATAAAACAAGGGACTTCGGTAAATGTTTCTCACTTCTGAAAGGAGAGTTTCCAGGAAAATAATTTTTATTAACATTTCCTCCCACAGAGTAACTCCATGGTACGGTCTTCTGCTATACACTAATTAAGAAGCAGCAGGGAACAGCTTCCTTGTGAATAGCTGACAGACAACTTATTTACTGCGAGCAAGAGCAGAGATAACCACTGACTATGTTATAATTCAACTCATCATCATTGGAGAATTTAGGAAAAAGAAAGTGATAAAGCAGCAGTGACCATGAAAAAGGAGAAATCTTGCCATAATGGCACAGCAGAACAGAGCTGGTACTACACACCAGTAATTCATCTTCACATCTTACGCTCCACACAACCACCAATCACTTCAGCAGAGGGTGAGCCAGTTCTGGTCAACAGAATATGGAGCCTCCCAGCTGTCATACAGCCCAACCACAAAGGACTCAGTACTCAGAGGCTTCTCTTACACTGCATGACCCCACAGCAGCACCTGTACTGGCTCTACCCAGCATTTTGTTCCGGCAGTTCTTACTAATTTGTGAAAGAGTATGTAAATTGGAAAAGGAAGCAACTTCTGCTTAATCTTAGAGTAGTTTTTTTTTTCTCAAAGTGTTAACAAGTGAAAAATTTAATTTTGAAAAGAATATGTAGATCTGTCTTTCTGTCTATACACTTAAAGTGCGGGGTTTTTGTTTGTTTAGGGGTTGTGATCTTTTTGTTTTTTAATAAAACCAAGTGATACAGTTCTTCATGTTTTACATAGATAGCACATTAGCAATCTGCAACTTTGTATTGTTTCTTTCCCCATCATTAAACAAAAAGTATTTTAATCATTTGCTCACCACATATTTCAATTCTTTTTTCTACGTTTTCTTCACAATTATTTCTCCTAATATTATGCTATGGCAATGCGAAAACTGTTCTAAACTTTAAGACTGGGAGAGCTTTCCAGGTCTGGTTGTATATCCTAAGCATATTTGGATTCCATGCTGACATCCTGCAGCTTCATTGCCGGAAATACATTCCCTATGTGTGTCAAAATGGGACTGCAGCTGCACTCACAGGATGCACCTCTGCCCACTTTATCTTAAGGCTGCTTACACCTGAAGTAATCAAATTATCAAACATCACTCCTCACCTACTGCCAGACCAAATGGTCTAATTGACCTAACATTCCAAAATGAGTTCTAATTATGTTTAGAGTTCAGTGAGTATCAGTGAAATATTTGTCATACGTTGCAGTGCACAATTAAAACAAATTAGATACTATAGTTGGTTTAATCAGAACTAGGAGCATCACCCCAGCATAAGGCAATGTGAGGATGTCACTAAGCTGTATAACAACTCACAATGCCACTATTTGCTCCAACACGGATGGTCTGTGTGGAGCCAATTGCTCCACTGTCTAGGATCCTTAGTCTGCACCAGAGAAGTCACTCTGTAAATAGCTAGCTTTGAACTGAGAAACATAAAAATACAGCAGAGGAACTTTCTGCCTTTCCAGGCTCCACATTAATGTGCGCCCTGCTCCAAAACCACACACATCCCAGCGACGTTGCCGAGCCACAAAGCGCTGGTTGGCAGTTGTTTTAACCATATCCATGAATCTCCAACAAGTAAACTGCAGAGGCTTAAGTGAAGTGAGAGAAACAGACAACCAGCACAGTTGTTTTCTGATTCAGTTGATGATAATACTGCCTGGGGACACAGGAGTTTTGGAATAAACTCAAGAATCTCAGATTTAGGGTCAGATGCAGGAGGAGTAAAGCGATTCACAAAGACAATGTGTTTCGAGAAACGGGCATTTTTCCTTTCTTTAGTGGCTGGTATTACATTCTCCAAGTAGCTTCTGTGTCTTCCCAGTGCCCAAGTGACCATGGACAGTGTGACTGTACCTGAACAAGACTAATGAGACAAGGAACACAAAGCTCAGTCCAACTCACTGTGGTGACTGAGGGCAATTGCAGAAAGCTCTGTTTGCATATAAGAAACAGTAAAAGTGATTCCACAAATTTATACTCAGTGCTCCTTCACCACACACACAAAAAAAAAAAAAAAAAAAAAAAAAAAAAACAACAAAAAAAAACCCCACCACCACAAACCTGTATCTTTTATTGACATATACGTTTGTTTTTATAGAGATCACCAAAGAAAACTCCAGCCAGCACAAAGCAAGACTTTGTAACCACAGTGCTCTCAAACACATCACACTTGTATTATCCGAAACATGTACTGGTCAAAATGGAGATAACGTTGAGACATTTGCTTTAAGGTGTAGCATCTTTTCCCCCTCCAGCGCAGGCCGCAGACGATACACTCTAGTTACCATATTACTGACAGGATGATGAGAAAGCTCCTGTCAGACACTGGCCAGCCGGGTGTTGGAGACAAAACGCGCAGCCCCAGCTGACTAGTTAGGGGAAGACTGGTGAGGTACAATTACAGAGGCATATGACAAGCTTTCATGCCTGAGTGACTTGAGAACCGATGACATGGCTTTAAACAGCAATCCTTCCTACCTCCGGTCACAAAACAGCAATAAGTCAACTGATGCACTGTTGTAAAATCATGATTTATTCCTTTGCTTTGAATACATGAGAGTGTGGTATGATGTTCTGGTAGACTACCACAGCAGGTGCACTTGGGGCCGAAACATCTAGGGCCTGCCTCCAGCATGCATAAAATCAATGCTGCAGCTCAGGCTTCCCAGAAAAGCCATCCCCAGAACTTTAATAATTTATAGAAAGACTGAATTAAAAAAATTATTTGTACTGAAACTTGTACAGCCCCATACAACTAATAAGAATACATGCAGATGCAGTGACGTGTGAGAAAACAGTGCCGTGCAAGAACATACAGCATGACATTTAGAAAAGGTCTTCCTTTTACAGCTAAGTGAAACAACTAACAGCCAACCCTGGGAATAGATCAATTCCTTTGTTTCATTCAGTCTTTCATTTAATCCAAAGCCATATAATTTGTTTCTCTTTCATAGTTTACTGTTCAAAAGCCAGAAATGGTAATTTTTGCTAAAAACAGATCTTACAGAGCGTAATCCTCAGGCTAGTTGAATCCATCTCACTCTAACACTAAGCCTGAAGCAAGCTGTGAGGCTTGTGATAATCACATTATTAAAGCGGTTGGAAAGTCAAGCTAATAAAAGAATCAACAGTTAGGGCAAATAATGACCCAGAAGCTAAGACAGAAAGGAGCAGTGGGAAGTTTCCACTTACATCTTGGTGGTTACTGGTAGGGCAAGTAGATGAAGATCTCCACCAAAGGAGTTTTTAAAGGGGGTAAAACCATGGAAAATCAATTTGAAGAAAGATGCAAAGAATATTTAACAAATGCAAAAATCACAAGATGTGTATAATACAAAGGCTCCTTGGCTGAAACAGAATATAAGTTTACAACTGAAAAACACCATCAGGATAAAATGGTACTTATCTTCTTTTATTTTGTTTGGGTTTTGTTTGTTTGTTTGAGGGGTTTTGTTTGACTGGTTTTTGTTGTTTGTTTTTTGGTTTTTTTTTTTTTTTTTGTTTGTTTGTTTCGGTCTTTTTAATTAAAAATCTCTATCAACAGCTTAAAACAGTCAACCTTCTTTTCTCTTTCTCCTTTTCCTGCCAAAATAAACCTTCTTTTTTAAATACAGCACCATGCCCCCTTTTTCCATACCAGGACTGATCCTTTACTTGAGCATAATGAAAGCATGAAATTTATAGCACAGAAATGCTAGACAAAGAATTTCTGTACATAAGTTAGCGTAGCCTTCCACTCCTAGCCCCCCACAGGAAGGGCAAGGAGAAAGTGAGCAAGGTCTTGAATTATGCCTTTTTGTTATCAGTCACTGCCCTGAGATAGTGAACCGAAACAGAGCTGATAACTCGGAGGTGACATCACAAGCCAGTCTTCATGAACTGACATAAACACTTGATATTCGGTTAACCCCAAAGATAAGGCACAACTCCCTTAACAGAAAGTTGTACTTGATAGTACTAACACAAATAATCTTCTCAAGTATCAAGCTGTAATTTAAGAATATGAGATTGTGACCTTTGCAACACAAAGTCCCAGTCTGCTGTGTTGTGTACACAACAGTAATCCAGCACAAAGCAAACACAAGCTAATGTTCAAATACACTCAATTTTCTTATTTGTATTATCTCAAGCAATCCAACATTTTAAAGAAGAAAAATGTTATGGCAAGGCCATATCTAATCACTGCTAGTGATTCAATTAAATTCTTACAGGAGATACTGAGAAGTGTTTTATTTGTTTAACTATTACACATTGCTCTGTAAAGAAGCAAGACTCGCATCAGTCCTGTTATGTTTATGAAAGAGTTTAGCAGGTAGCGGTTCTCTCTGAAGTTCCTGATAAGCCAACTCTATTTTTCTGTTTGATCAGAACTCACTTGTGTGAGTGCAAATTAATCCGGTCCTATATCAAAAGTGGATCCAACATGATGTGGCAGTAATTTCATTTAGCTATGGCTTCAGTAATGCCAGCAGACTGAAAAAATAACCAGAAGAAAGTGAAAGTGATGTGCTATCTCTTTTGGCCTTGACCAGGAATCTACTATTTACATTCACAGCTTGGGGACATTCTTCTGGACATCCAAATGTCACTACAGATTTCAGTTATCACTATCTGTCCTTGTCCAGGAGAGTGATATTAATGATTTTCAAGTGAGGACACCATCAAGATTATTATTACTTCATGAAAAGGTTTGGAATAAACAGCTGAATTTTGAACAAAGTTAAAGCTGTTGTTCTGTTGTTCTGTAATGACTTCCAAAAAGCTTGGAATCTGAACACAGAAATAACGTGGTCTAGATGAGCACGATCCAGTTCTGATACCTCCTCTTGTCATATCATAGCAACAGAGATCAGCTGAGATGCTCAGCCTAACAAACACAAGTCTTAAGAGGATAACAATGTAAACCAAGGTTCCAATTCTAAACCACATTAAGCAGACAGACACGTGCCCACCTGCAGAATGAAACTTCCACAGGCACAGAGCTGCCATCATGATTCCTGTCTCCTCTCTACTGGAGCAGCAAAAGAGTTTTGACTGGGGCATCACTGGATGTTGAGGGGTTTTACGGTGTATTCCTTAACACCTGTAAATTCTCTTTTTCCATCTGGGTGATCTTATTACTGTGATGTAATGCCAGATTCTTCCCCTAGCCATTGCCATGTGGGAGGGAGGGATAAGAAAAATGCCACAGAATATGCAGATTTCCTTAGACAAAGTAACATCTTTGGTGGTTAAAAAATATACCATAGACTAGCAATTAGAAGACTGCTCATAATCATTCACTACTTCTTTTCTGGTTTGCAGTTACTGATGTGGCCTCTGCTTCTGTGACCCCATGTTTCTATTTCTTTCCAATCACCATGGATTTATTTAGCTCCAAAATCTGCAAACCACTGGTAAGTGCTGTTGTTGTGCATTCCCCTAACTGTGATGGTAATTGCAGATCCAGAGACCCAACACTGTGGTGTTTAAAAAAAATTGCTATTACCACCTAGACCTGTAAAACCTGTCAGCCTTTTATGGTGATTCTGAATCTTCTGGATCTTCAATTTACTTTCGACTCTAAAGCATTTAAATGTATTTTATCCACTCTTCATAATCCAAAAATTTTCACTCCTTACATGCACACATATGTATTGGAAGTCAGCACCTGCAAGCCTTTGAGAACCTTAATTTTTAATGCTATATCCAACCTTGCACCTATGTGTTGAAAATCACTATTCATTTATTGGGTAGTACAATTAACAAGGAACATTAAAGTTTTTTTCCACCATAGAAAGCATAATTAACAAAATGTTTTATGCAGTACTGTCGAAAAAAAAAAAATAAAGGTATTTTCGATGTGCTTAATAGGCTAAAGATTCTGCAAAACAAATATACTCTAATATGAAAGTTGATTTTAAATGACAATCTTGTACTAATGAAAACCTAATTTTGGGAATATTTTCAAAACAGAATATTTTAAAAACCCATAATATTCTGCAAAGAGTAAAACAAAATAACATCTAAATATTTAGGTATACTTTCAAAATTAAATACAACATTCTTTTATTAAGGAGTCTAAAGAGGCATAAGAAAAAACAAAAAACCAAAACCCAGACATTTTAATGTGGGCAGTAGCCTAAAACCTTTAACATTATTTTTTTTTAAAAAAAAAAAAGCTATTTTGAGTTGTACGTTATTATCAGTCTGAAGAGCTGCTCCAAATCAGAGCTATTACAGTATGCACTCCCAAACCACTCTAACAAAGATGAAACTACCTATTACCAGGTTAGGATAGCAGCTATTATTACGGACCCTTGATTTCTTTCAAGTAGCTCCAATGGAATAAGTGACAAGTGAACAATAAAGATCTTATAATAGCCCTTAAGAATTCTTTTTAGATTAGAAGGCACAGAAATGAACTCAGGAGAGTTAAAGAACTCTCATCTCCTGATAAGAAAAATAATTAACCTGACTTAATGTATCTGAGTAGGTCTTATATAAATCAGACTTTTGTACTTCGAGAGCCAGACTAAAACCATATATCAAAAAAGTATGTAGATATTGTCTTATAAGTACACACGGAACATATCTAAAACTACAAAGGTCTGCAGGTCATTTTGTGAAATGTCCAATATATTCTACTTAAAAAGAGATGTGTGAAGTACTTACAGTGCTTAGTTTGCTAGAGGTAATAATGATTCGTCTCTCATGCAACATACTGGCATAAAGTTGCAGCATGTTGTTCACATCCACAGCAACAAAATATTCAGTGAGGTTTCTCTGTTCAAATAAATGAGATGTTAACAATATTGCAACAGCAGTAGCTCAGTGGAACATATTATACATTACTCACAAAATGTTTTTTCCAATTAGTAGGTTGGGGGAAAAAAACAACCCAAAACAATGAAAAAAAAATCCCTTTACATTAAGATTTGTACGCTTCAAGAATAATTGACTGGGTTTTAAAGCTAATGAAAAACTAACTTTGGTGCAAGTTATTGATATTTTGTTCATTTGATTATGCTTGTGAATATAGATGTGCCCTTTTATTTCCAAGTTTGAAAAAATATGAAGTTTGGTGTGAATAGCACCGTATGCTATTAAGGTAACCACTACTTACAACCCAGGAACAGAACTTCCACCATTACAATAACTGTTGTGTCGTAGCTACAATAATAAAACTGTGCTATTTTGCCAGGCTCTCCCACAGCCAACACATTTTATTCTACTTTCAGTACAGCAAAACAGTTCATTGAAAAACACCAAGCTTTTTCTTGAGCTGCCTGTACCAGGACATGACAGGGCCAGCAGCTCCAGCAGAAGGTGCTGGGTCCTTCCTGTGGCCACCCCTTTTGCCCCCAAGGAGAACCCAATGCCAGCTCCCCTGCAGAGTTTAACAAAAAGCCAAGTCACCAGCACCTCTTATTCATAGTTTGGATAACACAGAAGTGGCGGTGGGGGGGGAATAAAAAGGGAGTGGAGGGAGAAATCTCTGTATTCCAGCTGAATTTAACAGTATTTCTGCAAGGCACAGTGCCAGGGATGTACAAGTTCTGAACAAGCTAGAACAGCTACCAGCAAAACATCTAGGAAAACAGCAAATTTTTGTAAACGTTGGGAGTGTACATATGAAAATATACTGATACATCCCACAATATACAAAACATTTAATTTCACACCTTCATTATTGTATCTGCAACCAGAATTCTCACTCATCTCTCCTCAGAACAACAAATTACTGAAGGTGAATGCAGGAGGCCTACCAGTTATGTGCCCCAACCCTAGGACAACAATCTGAGAACTGTCAGCCCGTACTGGATGGGGCCAACACACGGGTGCAAGGTAGTGAACCCCGGAGAAAACAGCGAGGGAGAGACAAGCGGCAGAGGCTTCGGAGCAGGGTGACCTCCCCGAGGGCCAGGACATGGGGGCCAGGACACGGCCGCCAGCTGGGGCCTCCCCACAGCCCAGGAGCGCGGGGCAGAGCTGGTGCTCACCAGCTGCTGGGTGGTCTCCTCACAGACTCTACTACATGAAAAAGTAACTTCAGTTAAAGCCCAGATGATGACAAAAAGTGTTGACCTCCTTTTTGGATAGGTTGCAATATTAAATTAAAAAATATATTGAAAAGATAAACAAAGATCCAACGGATGATCCAGTTTCATATAAATTCAGAAATGCATTATTAATTTGAAGGCACAGAGTATAGAGTTATTCTTGGTCTGTGCTGCGCAAAATTTTGGAAGAGATAAAAACAAGAGCTTTAAGGCTACAAACACTCCATTTAGAAAGAAACCGGTCTTTCAAGTGCTACTTTTAACTAGTGATGAGAGGCAGATGCACCATGATAATTTGAGTCCAATTTATCTAGCACACCCTCTAACACTGTAGTGACAGTGGTCTGCTGATTCTGTGTTGCAAAAGCTGTGGTAAAAAGAGTTTGCAATTTTGAACAGACCAATATATCTTTGGGAGACAGTCACAGTTATTTCTGCATTACATCTGGAAAGTTACTGCCTTCTTACACAAAAAGCCAACTGTATCATCTTGATAGCTGTATTTGCAGCTTAGCAATGCAGCGTCTAAAGGGCAGGTATTCAAATAACACAACGTGCGGAAGCAGAACATATTTTGCATGTATCATTGCAATGAATGCAAACAAGCCAAGCAACTATGAACAAAGGGTAGATATAGCAGTGATTAAAAATGCCCCATTAATGCTTTATAAAGGGTTAATGACGAATGCAACAATAACTACTAGCTAAAGGTTTTAATAATAGACATCAATCATATTCTGAAAACACTCTGGGAAAAAAGAATGTCTCCTATTGATAAAAGCAGAGTTTAGTCCTACCCACAGAAGAGGTTGATACTTCTAAATATTTAAAAAAGAAACTGCATACTTACACTTTCAGGGATTGTTGGCAATCCAGTTATATCAGGAGTAATGAAATATGAGTGCTAATCAATGGGGAAAAATAATTAATAATTTATGAACACCAAAACAAAAAAAATCTTAAAAAAAAAAAAACACAACCAAAAAACCAGCATTTAGGATTTGCAACCCCATATTTGTTTAAGCAAATAGCCATTTTTCCAACAGCATTCTTACCACTACTAGACAAAGAATTAAGCAGATCACGACATGAAATGACAAGCTCAGTTCAGCACAGCGCACAAACCAAGGGAACAAAACACTGGGCTGCAGTTTTGAAATAACACTGAAATGAAGCCAGCTTTAATCGTCATGAGCCTGAGAGCAGCATTGATTAAATGAAGCATTGACTTAAAAATTGCAACCAAAAAAAAAAAAAAAGTTGAAGTACAAAATGTAAATTTAGAATGGAAAAGGGAAAAGTATTTACATGAGAAAAATAATTAGAATAGAAATATTATTACTTGATATATATGCTCTTTTCTTTCCAAACATCTTGGAATCAAAACTGTGCTAAGAGAAATGCAAGGTCTGATAGCTTGAAATTCCACAGTCATTGATGAAATACATTAGCAATTTTATGCATCTTCGTTTGAGGCCATTTAGGATGTAAATATAAAATGCAATAAACTAAAAACAGATGTAATTTAAATTATTCTCATTAATCCAGTGCTTTTAGTAGTTATCAGACATGGATTTAACTCAGTAGATTTAAGGCATTTTGGCATATTAGTGTAAATCTTGAAGGACAAAAAACCTTAAGTGCATACTAAGTATAAGTGACAATTATGGATTTTTTTCAGCTTTTGTTTGTAATGGAATTTTGACTTTTTTGTAGACTTTATTTTTACTGTGTATTTTAAAATTATAATTAACAGCACAAAGACACAGTTTGTTTCCACATCAAACTTGAAAAAGATATACCAAAATATAAAGAAAGTCTATAAGACATTAAATGTGTCTTGTGTTCGAGCAAAAAACACAATTAACTCTGTTTAGGAGACTTATTAAACCAGCTTGAGACATTTCATAGAAAGTTTTCCCAACAAATTAGGTCATTTGGCAATAGTTAAAACTTTAAGATAAAAAAAATGGCTCAAAAAAGGCATCCTATAAACTTCACAGCACTTGCACAATAAATATCCCAGGTTATTGTTTTGCATCAACAGACAAAAAAAAGCTAAGATTTTTTTCTCTAGTCAAGAACAGGAAAATATTCAGATTAATGGAATGCCCACATTCTTCAGAAGTACAGTGAGAACAGAAAATTATTTCCTATACTTAATAGGGTCACAGAATATTTTTCAAAAGATTTCTGAGTAATGAAGTTAATAACTTAGAGAAGTAATTATTTATAATTAACAAAGTAATAATATTTCACTCATTAAACAGAAAAGTAAGTCAGAACTATGAGAAGCAAAGGCCCATTACTGCAGTCATTAAGAGTCATAAAGCAGCAAAAAAAAGGTGGTGTAGAGTCCTTGCACATCTTTGTGAAGTCCCTTAGGAAGATGTATGACCTTGGAAGAGATACTAAATTAATAGATGCTGTACTGTATAAAAGTTTTCTCTAAAAAGGGACACTAGAACAATGTAGATTTTGTTCATCAATTTAAGATTTTGATTTTGGTTGCGGTTTTTAGGACAGGATCATGACGCACACACGCATAGCTCTGAAGTTACATCGATTTAAAGAGAATAGGTACATTAATGTTAGACTGCTCTTTTAAGCTAAAGACAACAGCAAAATTTCCCAAAGGAGAGGTATAAATAAGCCTGAAATCAAAAGAGATACTCTATAGCAAGTAATTATTTCTTTAATTATGATAGGCTGTAGATAGTCAGGTGCCTTTTAAACTCACCGATACAAGACAAGGCTGTTTTTTCAAAACTTGTTCACTTGTAAAAATCATCTCTTGGTTCTTATGCAAGATGAGAGAAAGATTGAACAATTGACTTTTTAGTTTTCCAAGAAAAAGGCCACAGCTGACTTTAATGCTTGTAATATTCCATACTTAAAATATTGGCTGAAAATGTGTTTTAGTATTTGTATTCCTTGCCCATTTGAACTCAGACTTGACTTAGCTAACTTTTCCAAAAAAAAAAAACCCAACACTTTTATTAGCCTTCCAATGGTGAAATACAAGTGACCCAAATTATATTTAAGCTCGGGTTTCATAGAGTAAATTATCACTGCTCATAAATTTGAGTGGCAGAATATTTGTTACTTGGACCAACAGATGAGAGTAGAACTTGGTCCATAACTGGACCAAGGCATTTTGGTGTCCTCCTGACCAAGGATTACTGGAAAACACCAAGTATCCAGATACTGGGCAGAATTTCTGCATTATATACATGAGATCCTAAATACCATTGTGGTCTGCCCCCTGTTTCAACATCTGTGAGCCTTACACTGCATACCTGAGTAAACAGAGAAAGGGATCTTTTTAATTCTGCATCATGCAATTTGAACTAGACTCATCCTGGCACAATGAAAAGCCACCTCATGCTGTGATTTTTACAATTACTTGTCAGACTCTAACTTCTTTTTAAGTCTATTATCATCAATGGTTCCAGTCCAGCCCACTAACAGTATACAAGGAGCAAGAAACAGACATCAATATAAGAGGCTGGGGAGACGAAGTCAGAGCTGAAAGGGGCCATAAACATCTCCCTGCAGCACCGAGCACTACAAAAACAGAGATGCCTACATGTCCAACAAGTATCTGGGTTCAGGCAAAGCTATTCCTTCCTGCTCTGCCCCCTTTGAACCCCAATATTTGCTCAACTGCACCTGCAGCCCACCATTTGGCAAGAGGCTTGTGTTTAGATAATCACTGTCCAGCTAAAAAGATTACAAAACTGTTCAATGTAACAAGCTACTGCGAACAAGAGACAACTGAGAAAAAAAAATCAAAAGTAAAATAATATTGAAATATAACAAGCAAGCATCAACTTCATTGCAAGCAAGGTGTCACCCCAGTGTTGCCAGCTGTATTCGCCACAACATCCTTTTCCAGGTTCATCACAACATTCATTTTGAGGTAGGTGAGCTCTACACAAGATGAACAGCAACACTGATAGCAACAGGCAGCAACTTTTTGCAAGAAATAAAGGGAAAAAGATCTTTAAAACTCCTTCATGTCCCACTGAAAAACAGTAGCATTCTGAAAGGACTTTATAGAGTGCTTTAGGTTTGCCAAATTAGAATTGCTTATAATACCACAATTAATGAGGTAAAAATATTATTTGAGATACAGAAGTATTCTTGCAAGGGTACTATGAAATGAAAAATAAATTGAAAATATTACACTGTCAATAGAAAAAACCCCACAACTTAGCAACAGAAACAATTCGGACTGCAGCTTCAAAAACCTGTGTATTTTTTCTTGTAAAAAACAACACACAAGACTGGAAGGACTTCCACATACAGTGGATTAGTAATGTTCAAGGGAGAAAATATTAGGGCTCTATAGACTACTGGAAAAGGCATAACAAGGCATCTGAAATATGACAAACTAAAATAAAGACAGCATTGTTATTAACAGAAAAGTCAAGGAACTACTGGAAGGGAAGGGGCAGACACTCTATTTCTGTACATCTTCCTAGGAGGGACAGATGCTTTTCTAGAGTCTGTGCAAAGTTAGCTCAAAGTATTAGGCTCGATTCTAAAATAAATGAGTTAAAAGCAATAGCAAATGACACAAATAAGGCCAAGATAAATAATGTAATGATCTTTCAGTATGTGTGGAAGAGAAGCCTTTATAAAATAGCTTCTTCCTGTTACCTGCAAACTGTGATAGTTCAATCAAGAAACAATTACCTGCACAGAGTTACTTATGCGTGCAGCAATCGTAAAGATGCTGTGAACACAGTCACAGACACAGCAGAGGCTCTGCATCAGCTTTACATTTCATACAGGTTCTACAAATTTATTTAAATATGTGCCTATGTGCTATTTTTGTTAAAAGCTTTGGGAACTCTAACAGTGACAGGCTCACTTTGACATTCTGTGGCAATTGCCACACGATCAAAGCCCAGTCCCTCATCACCAAGTGTCCGTGCACAAAAGCAAGGGGGGCACAGACATGTCCTTCCACCTACACGTGCAGAAAGTTTCACATCACACAGCACACTTCTGCCATCTCCCCTACAGCGCTCCCGCATGATCAAGCAAAAGCAGGAAGAAGGGGAAGGATGATGGGAAAGAAGCCAGCTCACACAGATTTTTGTCCAGTCCTGCAAGTCTACCTACTCAGACATATGAGGCAATAAAACAGAGTTAGCATCTCCCGATTCACAGCAGGAGAAACCAAAATTATCTACATGAAACAGCTGGAAGCACAAAAAAAGTAGTTCTAGCACTGCCAGATCCCACTGTAGCTTACTTTCTCATCCACAGAGCAAAATTCAAATTTCTGCTTCTTTATAACTTTACAAGAACAACATGGGACAGAGAAAAACTCTGCTCCACAGAGAAAAGAAAAAAGATTGTCAAAGCCACTTTATGATGGGAAGCCACATAAGTTTATTTCTTAAAAAGGCTTTTTTTGTTTGTTTTGTTTCAACCATACCTACTATTTCATAGTCAGTAATAGGAGTAATACAGAGAGAATACTTACCACACTTAAACTGACTAAAGCGTTCGCCTTTGGCACAGGATGGCTATACAACGATTTTAACAAATCATTTGAGTCATTTTCCTATAGGGAATATTTTTAAAGTTGGTTAGTCATTGTATAAAAACTGAATAATTACCATTTGCTACACATCAAATTATATACTGATAAACATACATTTAATGAGAAAGATAATTGCAATTCTCAGTGAAGTATTTAAATATTAAGTATAAAATGCAGGCCAACTTTACATTTCAGAAAACTATTTTATCTGCAAGTTAAGTCAGTTTCTTACATGTACTCTTTAAATGAATCACATTATTTGCAACTGAAAGTAGCACTAACATGTGTAGCTGCTCTGTGCCTCTTGGAAGTCATCTTCCTTAACCTGCTAGCCATAATATTTGTCTATTCCCAGTTTTACTAAATATGCAGCTACATAGCTATATCATATACTTTTAAAATTATTCATCAGGTTTAACTAGGATCTCCCACCTTGATCTCTAAAAAAGACATTCACTTGAAAAATAGATGCAGGTGGATTTTTTTGTTTGGTTTAGGGTTTTCATTCAATTTAAGGTTTTTGTTCACGGAGACTAAATTCTTTTTGTTATCAAAGTAAAACCAAAAATATCAGCGACAAGCCAGGTCCAGCTTTTAAACACTTCTTATGGGTTCTGCCCCTCCCTGCGAGAATAGTGATGAGACTGGATCTCATGTTAACAGGACTTTGGGTCTGCCTCACTGAGCCACCAAAACCGCGTGCTCAGCATACAGGACAGCAAACTTATAACCCAAGAAGTTCACCTGGTTGCAGTAACACTGCAAAGCCAGAACCAGTGACCAGGAAACCAAGCAGACAATCACTGCTCCTTCTGTCAAACACAACCTTAACAACAGGTTTTGTTACGACAGTGAAACCACGGCCAAAAGCAAAGTCTCATTACACCATTTATAAGACTTAAATGTATTCTGCACTTTATTTAAACACAGCTAACACCACACTTTCCTACATAAAATATCATCATTTTCTGTAGTCCATTTACTATAATGCACAATAATTGCTTATTCTATAGTTCATATATTCTTGAAATGTCAGCTTTTCCCATCTACAGCATATGGCTGCCTATTGATGCTTTTTTTTAATTACAATCTAGTACACTAATATAGTTAAAGCAGAAAGGTATAGCTTTAATGTTCTCAGTAAAGACAGATGCCAGTATTTCCTTTCCTGCATAATCATGGAATCTGCCTAATTGCTCATGAATATGCAAACTAAACTATCATGATTCTTCACCAAATGCTGCAACTAATTTTGTCTTGCTAGTTGAGATGACAGAATTACAAGAGGTAGTTTTTGGTTAATATGAAGGGTGAAACAGTACATCATATTTTACACAGTTCTGAAAAAAGGTGTTTGCAACTGATAATCAGATAGTTCCAGAGATCTACAGTTTACAATCAATACGTCATACAGATCTCCAGTGATATGACACTTTGCTCACACTTCACCCAGAACTTGTTTATGCTAAGACTGACACTTTATAAAGGTATAGTCTCACCAGCTTTTTAAGATTAATGTGGGATTCAAGTGACAGCGGCAGCTCTACGTTAAAATTTTTTTATTTTCTATATGATGAGTGCAAGACCTTCCTTCTAAACTCTACTAAAATTTTAAACAGCATAGAATCACTTTATAGCACTTCAAATGGTGACTATTATTTCATGGAAAATATTTTATACAAAGAAATAGAATATCTAATATTACCTGTTCTTTAGCCAAATAATCTGCCAGGGTATTTAGGAGCTTGTAGTATACCTCAAACCATGGCAGGTAACTAAAATAGGAGAAAAAGCATTTAAATAAAATACCCATTTTTTTTTTTTTCAAACTGCTTGTAAAATACTTGTATAATTAATCTGACTTGCACATTTTTTATAATATTTCTACACATAAAATGCATATAAAACTACTTCCCATAAATTTAATGGCACATCACTGATAAATAGTAGTAAAAGTTACATTTCTCTATGATGGACACCTGCTTGAAGTTCCACTAAGTGTAGATTACCTCATAATATTTTTACTTTTCATTATTTTAAAGGCACCAAAAATAATTTTAAACATTGCCAAATCACATTCCCATTGTCTTTTAATTGTCACAGCTTTCAGAAGTTACTTTATTTGCAATTTCACCATTCTACGTTCTGTCATGCCTGTGTGGACGGCCAGAATTGTCGCTTCCCTGAAGAATGAAAGCTATTTTACCTGGGCAGACCAGGTAGCCCATATCTGACATGTGGCATAATGCTATGCAATACTATAGATGTCACATTATAGATAAATATATTGGCCTCCACATAGTCATTTCTATAGATAGAATTAACTTCTAAAAATAAGCAAGCATTCACCAATATTGTGAATATACAGCACATTAATACATGAATACTTAATGGACTTTTAACACAGGTCTCCAGCCCATATGTGCACAATACTCTCAGTGAGTTAAACAGAATCCAAGATAAATAAGACATAGCCAAAGAGTATGAGAGAAGAAACTCAAGCCTGGTGGCATCAGTTCCATTTTTTTGTAATCTGTTTACAGAACAGCTGCCTTTAGCAGTGACATCCTCAGTGAGTGTATGCTACAGAATTTTCCACAGTCACTATTTAAACCTACCATACAGATGTAATAAGTCTGGTAAACTAAATACTAGCAGTATAAATTACTATTTATTTACAAGATATACTCTACCTCATGTCTGTTAGAATTTTGCCAAAAAGAACATTACTAAAAGAGTAACAGTATGGTCAATATTAGTTGTTTGAGATTAGAAGCAATACTGAGGAGGAAATAAAGCCTGAAATGTCTTTATATTTCATACCCACACCTTGTTATTCAGTACAGTGTAAATCCACAGGCATACGTTCAGTGCACTCCTTAAAAGCTTCAGTGTGTGCTGCAGATAGACCTTCAAGTTTCTATATTTCAGGAAACACGCTAACTGTAACTGAAAAAGCCCAGTATGCAGAACCTGAAGGTGCTTCCCGATAGGAAAAGGAAACCTGTTAAGGGAAAACCTGTCTGCCAGAGAAGCCAAGTCTGCTTTTGTCCAGTGAGTCCAGTGAGGCGTCATGTTCTCTTTGTGACACCTCTGCTCTCAGTACGCTGCTGGCCAGGTTTCAGAAACAGACCCCAATTCTTGAGGCAAAGACAGAACAGCAAAACTCTGAACACAGTTCTAGTTACGCATTTTCTAGCAATCTTACTTTGCTACCCTTAGAAAAGTTCAATTGCTGGTTCTTAGAAAAAAAAAATAATAAAGAAATAAAAAAATCATGAATTTGCTCTCGCCAAGCCAAAGAGACACAGAGGCAATGATTTCTTTAAAGCCACTACATTAATGTCTTTATCACACTTTACCATACACTGTTCTGGCTATTAATCAAAACTAAATCAACCTCTTAATCCTCACAGACGTTTTTAATGCTTGCCATTGTTGACAGCAGTTAAGGTGTGACATTATTGCATTTGCTTTTCAATATGTTCTTATATAATCATAAAATTTACTTCCTTGCACCTGTGTAAGGCCACTCACTGCTAACAGGCACAAACGCTGCACGCCCTTGTAAAACATTCACCCCAATAGCACCTAAAACATCTGATCTTGGAGTTTTCTTCCACCTAAAACTCCTGATCTGTTATCTTCTGAAACCACGTTAACCTTGTTTTACACGTTGCCAAAATAATGCAGCGTAGAATGGCCAAACAATTGCTCCCCACAGCATTGAGAGGACCTGCAAATGTGAGAGCTACTGAAGAGTTTTTCTAGCCCAGAGTTACAGCAGGGACTGGAACACTGTTCTAGCATTCTGTCCAAGTCAAGGAACAAGGCAGGTATCAATTGCAAAGTATTTTTATGACACTGGACACACAAATGAGTTAGATTATCTAAAAGCCTTCCAGTCTTTTGCTGTCACCTCTGCCTTAGTAGTGTGCATCACCCCAGCATATTTTGCTGTAGAATACCCTAAAACCTTACCTGATCATGCATTTTTCATAATGAACATTTATGAACAGCGTGCTATAAAAATAAATGCTCCTACTTCAATAAAATATTAACCATATTTCTGTCTTGTATCTATGATCTCAACTCCCCTCTTACTGTGAAAAGAATAATTAAATGCAATTCTTAGGTCTACGCATAAAAAGGTCAAATTCATTATTTGAAATAAATGAACCCTAGCACAAAGCCAAAGGAGATTTTTCTTTCATACAGCAAGGCTTGCTGACCAGAGTATTCATACAAGAGTTTCTTCCCTTAGTAAAATCAGGTTGATGATGCATTTCCACGGCTTCACATAACAAAACCGCAAAGAAAAACGTAAAAACAGACCACTTGAACACAGTTTAAAAATGCCAGTTTCCTTTCTGAACTGAAAGACTGGAAAAAGAATTGCTTTAAGCCTTATAACCACAGACATGAGGTTAATATCATTTCAACATGCCTCTTAAACCTGAAAAATTAAGGAAATCAAAACAAGTGCTCCATTACATTACATGGCAAGAAACCAAAGGCTACCAAGAGCTGTCTCCTGTTTCTTTTCCACATAATCTTCATTTCTTCAAAAGCACAGTTTAATTGCAATTGCTTTTGTTGATATTTTTAATTATACTGTTCTTACTGCAACAAAGTATTACAAAGATCTACTGGAAAGCAAAAAAGCCCTATTTATATTTTTGTTTAATGTATTTGCTAATTAGCATTAATTCAGTAGAATAATGAATTGTAACATTAGCTGTTTTCATAAAGAGTGCATTTGTGTGTGTGCATACACAATGCATCTCTGTTTTCAAAAGTAAACATAAACACAGTTTGTGTTTGTTCATAATAAAGACAGCTATCAGGTGGTATTTTAAATTCTCAATGGAAAGAGCAAGTATAAGCTCTTTTTATTTTGTAACATCCTCAAGGCTGTCAAGCAACATTTTTGTTCTCTTATATCACTGGCTGATTTTGCAGGCACATGTGTTAATAATCCTATTAATTTATTTGGACTACTCTAGTAAATAGATTAATCCATAGATGAACACTACCACAATACAGGCTTTACATCTTTATCCACTATATTATAGTGGATAAAGCACTGTATATGGCACTTGTGTGTGTGATAGCAAAAATGCAGAAGCATTACAGGTAAAAGAAGCTTCTTAGCTTGTCCTGTTAGCAGATCTTGAAAAGTCATTTAATCTTTGTTTAGCACAGAAGAACAAGTCTATGTACAGAAAAGTCATCCAGCACACAAAAAGCTGGGTAACAGTTTTTTTCGAGTCCGTACAGAAATGCACTGTCTGCAAAAAATAGTTTTGAAATGGCTGAATTTAACAAAGGAGACCTGTAATTAATCCTAACTCAAAACTGTCACACTAATATGTACCTTAACAACGGATAAAATCAAAGTCCATTACTAGAAAGACCGTACCATCATACTTGTATTCGTAAGATTATTTATGAGCAGTGCGTTTTGTAATTAATTTGTTGTCTTATGAAAACGTCAAAAGGTTATCAATGAAGTCCCTTCAGAGTAGATAAAACAGAGGAAAACCAGGGCTTTCATTTTTAATGTATTTAGAAGCCTGAATTTCAAATAAAAATAATTTCGGTTCCCAAACTATGAAACAATTACTGGTTTCTTGTTTATTCTTCTTTAATTGTAGACATTGTCTTTTGCATTCCTTGTTACCATTAATATCTGTTTGAGAAACAAACATACAACAACCTTCAACAACATACACCAGTTTCTCTGAAGTTGCCACAAAACATTTTTCCCATAATAAAGTAAAACATAAAAACACACCCAATATTGTTTAAGTAGATATATTCCCTGGTTGAGAATACAGTGGTCTTCGTTTAGAAGTGGGGCCGCTGCCTGTCACAAAAGCAAGTACCCAAGATGTTTCATGGTTAATTAAAAATGTACTTCGCGTTTTCTTTTAATCCAAATGAGCCACAAGGCAGGAGCTCAGACTTTCATTCAAAGTCAAGCATAATCCTTGTTGCCGTAAGTAGAGTTCCACCTCACTGGTGCTTCTACTACAGCTCTGATAAAACTTTTACATTCATGAGTCAAAGGTTAAATAAAGGAGAGGAAATGTTTTCTGTCAAATAGTCAGGTAACCACTAACAGTCCTGAACTATCAGCAGGAATCTAACTTCTAGTAATCAAATAAAACTAAGGAAACTGCCTTTCCGTAGCTAAATGTCTAATGTCTAGGGGCTACTTTTCTGTCTGGAAAATTGACACAAAATGTGTAAAATTGAAACATTCTGCTTCTAAGGGATTTGCCTAAAGGAAGAGTAAGAAAGCTTCAAGCGTGGTCTGAACTGAAGAACTACAAAGGCTTCCCACATAAACCTGTCTTCCTTATTAGAGCATTTCATTTGGAAACATAGGTGACAATTTTACAGTCATAAAATTAATGAAATCTAAGACTGAGCATTTTAATGATGCATTTTGCTTTCCTCTGGATACATAAGGTCAACCTCAGAGTTCATCAACAGTTTCAAGGCTTTTAACAAAACAAATTTCAGTCAAACTATTTTAACTCTGTATTAAAACCGTTCAGGTAATTCAAAAACAATTTCATATAAACCTAAAAAAATACTGTTCCTACTGCAAAGAGCAGTAATATATATATACAATACCCAGATGAATTGTCTCCTCCTGTAATTCAAAAGTGAACATTTCCACTGCACCACTTCAAATCTCAACTGGTAAAATTGTTATTTAAATTAAAATACAAAAAGTAAAACTAGGATAAAAGATCTGGTACAGTATAAGAGCACAACAAGGTATATTATAATACTCCTGTTGTAGTACCCCTCGTTCTAATGAAGCTGCATTAGCTCAATAGTTTGTGGAGGAGAAGGTGATTCATACCGAGAGCCTCACAAAGCAGCTGTGCGGTTTAAAGAAAACAAAACAAAACAAAAATTGCAAAGGAATCACACAAAATATCTAGAGAATAATCCAGGATTTATTTTCTCATCTTACTATGGTTTTGCACTTACTTGCACCTTGTATCTGGCAACTGCAGTCAAGCTCTGCAGAGAATTTGAGCAAAATACTCCAATTTGGGAGAAAGCTTTGCTTACACAATTCACGCACGTGTGCATACAAAACATTTAATTTAGTTAATTTTTCTGTATTTCACTATCTCCAGTTGTCTTTGTTGAAGCCGCAGTCAGTAATCTTAATCTATCCCTCTTTTTTATGGCAATATACATATATATGCATAGGTAGATGTATAGACACTGTATTTATGTATTTATGGCGCTGCATTTGTGTGTCTGTAGAAAAGGCTATGACTACTGTGCACATATCTGTGACTGACAAGCAGTTTGAATCGTTCATACAGAGTCATTATTGTATATACACACAGGGAATATAAATTCATGTTATTTTCATATGAGATACATTTTGAAATGTTAAAAGAAATACCCGAGTTTACACCAGCTGAGAATTTGCAACCTTTGCTTTGCGGCACTGCATACAGTATTTAAATGGGTGTATTTCAGTTTGGGTAACTGATTAAATATTTGTTATTATAACATTAGAAGCCAGCCAAACAATGTTAGGAGCACAAGTCAATTTTACATCAACCTTGTCCTACTCCTGTGCTGCTGAACTGGATGTTCCCATTTCCTCTATGGGCATCACAGGCTGCTAGGCTCCTAATTGAAGTGGCAAATTTGCCTTTTAATTAAAGCACTCTGGCTTTTAATTAATTTAATTAAAAGGGTTTTAGGACAGCTAAACATTTTTTTTTTTATTATTACCAAAACAATTATCTTAAGGGAGAAGAAAGAAATGGCAGAGGGAGAAACAAAGTATTTTACTGGGATCAGTTTCTCCATCATCCATCTCTTTTGCAACAAAGTGACATATTGAGAATTATTTAGCCCTGGCATTTCTTACATTAGATGTAGTCTTTCCAAAGAACATGGAAGAGACACCCAAAAACCATATTTCCAAGGAGAGGAATACAGACTAGTGCACTTTATTGTTAAATTCACAGAACAGTTGTCAAAGATCTCAGCAGAAAGCAGAGAATCCACATAATGTTCAAAGCCTCTACAGCTTCGGTGTATTGCTCTCTGATTTTAAGCAGAGATTTCATATTTTTAAATAGAATTGTTCAGCCTCACACAACAACACCATCGCATGGGGACTGGGACCACTTTTCGTATTACATCAGTGGTAACACTGTTGTAGAGAAACGATACCCTGATAGAGAAGTATAACACAGTATCAGAGGATTCCCAAAAGATAATTTTGTCTTGTATTTTTCTTATATTCGCTTCTTGACTCAATATTTTCTATACCGACTTACCTTAGAATACAGAGGCAGATCTTGCCTCCTGACGTCAAACGGCAAAATCCAAACCTTTGCTTACTTTCAATGTCGGTGAGCACGAAGGTAAAATGCTGTCCTACTTGGTTTTGGGACACCCTGAAAAATTAGATACAGAGCATAAAACCACTAAATCACACAAAACATAGGCATTTCAATCATTAGTCTCCAGCACTTTCATGCTCAAGCCCCACTACCCTTCTGTCCCTCCCCACCCTCAAGGCTGCCTCCTGTCCCCTCTCCCCAGCTCAGCACAGAAAAGCCCAGGTCATTCCTTCAGCCCTGCCGCCAGCTGACATGGGATCCAGCTCCAAACAGACGGGACACTTCATAAGGTCTTCTCCTAAGTATGGCCTAAGCAGAGCCAGCATGAGCCTGCCTGTTGGCTTTGGGCACACCTCAGCAGTGGGAAACAGTAACCAAAACAATGGTTTTGAATTCTGCAAATAATTTATTAAATGTCGTAATACAGGCCTGACTTAAGTAGCTTCCTTCCCGTCCCCCCCTTCAGAACAGCTTCATTAATAACTTCATGAGTTAAAGCCATAGCCTGCCCGTGCACCCACACGCATCTTCCTCCCTTTTCTGCAGCACACACTGCCCAACAACTTTTTGCTAAGTTAATTTTCCAGTGCAAACTTGTTCGGTTCTAGGAATGCAAAAGCCAGAAAATAATCAAGAACAAAGAGCATGAGAGCTAAAATAATAAGTCACAATATCTTCAAGGCTATATCAAAACACGTACCCACTTGAGACAGAATACATTTACACAGAATTTCCCTGCCTGGTGTTCAGCTCCTCTTATCCCCAAACTCTGCTCAGTCAGCGTTCCCTGGGCAGGGCAAGCTAATCCATCTTGTTCTCAGTTTCTACCTCCCCTCCAGTACCACCTCTGACTCCTTGCACTCAACTTCCATTCCTGCCCCCCACTTTCTGTTTCACGGTATGAATTTTTCGCAATTTATTTTTAAGAAGAAATGACATCTTCACTGCCATGACATGTCTCTCATCTCCTTTATGCTCTCAAGCCGGGTGATTCTATCTCTCTTGAGTGGACAAAGAAACCCCGAGTACACGGGACAGACCCACTTTTCTGCATGTACCATATACCGCATGGACCATGAAGTAGACAAGTCCTGGCTCTGTGCCTCCGTTTCATCATGGCACATTCAGGTTACTCCAAAGCCAAGTGTCCCCTTCAGAGAGAGTCAGCAGCTCCCAGCACTGCTACTGAGCCACAGCAATGGTGCCTAAAAACTTTTCCTTAATGTGAACACCATCACAGGTAAAATGCAATTATTACGTACCAGAATTGCCTAGGCAAAGTGTTATATAGACTTGCTACTGGAGTGCAGGACCAACTGGTCAAACTTCAAAACCTTTCTGCAAAGCACTGGCCTGGTCGGCTATTTGAGGAGAGCATGATCTACTTGCTTGTGTGGGGAGAGGGCACAAATCATCCCCAGCCACCGCTGACCTTCTCCCCACTCATTCCTCCGCCCTGCCTTTGACTTAACTTTCAACTCCTGCCCTGCACGCTTACATCTAATCTTGGTTTAACAATAATAAATCACTAATAGCAAAGAATGTGTGCAAACCCTTATTAACCCTGCAGACTACAATGGGCTCTTTCAAGGTTATTACAGTTCACTATAGGAATAAAAGTAGTTTTTAAAATTTTCTAAGTTCACATCTAAACAATGCAGAAAAGGCTCTTTGGTACCTACACAGCAGCTAAAGAAACATTTTAAAGATTTTTGTTTACAATTTAGCCATTGTTCAGGTCTAATTTTAAGGCTGCCTTGAGAGATGATTAAGGCAGGAATCAAATCTCTTCTTGGAATGAAAAACAGCACTTTTAATCATTAAATTTATCCCTTTTTCTCAACAAGAATTGTTGTTCTTTCAAATCTGTTTAGGACACAGAAGATGTTTGAATTTTTTTTTTTTCTTCAAACTTTAGAAATTTTTAAAGGCTTTTGAATTTCAGAGAGATTTTTCAGAGACTTCATTGTGAAGTAATCTTCAAAAAATGAAAGACTTTATGCATGGGAACACAGATTTTGATGACTTATTTTTAAAAGAAAACAAAGTTATTGGTATCATTAATTATAAGGTGTCAAGTACACATACTTGACCAGTGTAACTAAAGTATACACTTCTGATTAAAGCTCTGGCAGCTGCTACCTAAACCTGAAAATTTCAAATGTATTTCATCTCCCAATCTGATGCTGAAAAGCAAACCCCACCAGTCATGCACCCTAATCGTGCCCAAGATCAGATAATAGATTAGAAACCATTTCAAGCAGGAATTTCAAAACCAGATGTTAAGGTGGTGGTTTAAGTTGATGGAGAGATTGGGGAGATAGTGACCCTGGGCTGGGTCATCTCCTTCAACTAACTGCTATCCCTGAATCTAAGCCTCACGAACTATTTCCTCCACTTCCAAGCCCACTCCGTGACCCACAGCTCAGGCTCCCGGTGGGGAGGGCTCCTCTGCTCCAATGGAGTTACCCGACTTGAGCTCCGCTACCCAGATCCCCTGACCCATCACACAGCGGAAAGAAAAGGAAGAGGAAGAAAACAGCAGAAGATAGGAAAATGTACAGAGCTACCACCAAATAGGAAAATTCCCACAAACAGAAAGCATAGTCAGCTTATAATTGGGGTTATGTTTTCAAAACAACAGAAGCATTACAGGAAACCACAACTCGTTAGTATAGAGGCTCCCCGTGTGCCCTTAGGTCCCAGGAGAAGCCTGTCCAGGGGTCCCGGCCACAGCTCCAGCCCAGGGTCCATGGGACCTCCATGGCGTGCCCATGGTTCCTCTCAGATGGGTCCCCTTCTGCACACACATGGAAACCAAACAACCCACATTTGGAACCAACAGCTACACTCTTCCGTGGTGCATAGTTCAAGCTGCAACCTGTCCTTACACAATGGACATTACACACACACACACAATAATACAATGAGATGGAAAGAACTCTATTGTATAAAACTGCTGCTGCATTTTTGAATTCACAACCCACCTTGCAAACTGACTGAAATGACTGAAGTATACAGGAAATGCTATAGTTTATTTATTTTCACCCCTAGATCTTGAAATACATTCTCAATTATTTACTTTTCATTCTCAACTATTTACTCTGAAGGCAGAAATTTTTGTGTAAATATCTTACAATTGCCTTTCACAAAAATCTACAAATCTGATGATTGCTACAGCCATTGTTTTCACTTGTCTTGGTCATAGCTGTGTTTCTGCACACAGACTTTTACCAAAAATTCCAAGAGAAAACAGCATTAGCCAGGAATAGGAGAGTGAAAGTGATGCCATTCCTGCCATCATTACTCACTGACCCCAACAGATTAGGAGTTAAGTAATACACACAGTAATTCCCACACTTTAGCAATATTCTGCTCCTAATGAGAAATCTTCTACAGCAGCAGCACCATGTCTACACTCCAAAATATAACACTTCCCATGCGATTGGGTGAGTGCAGCAGGGAAATAAATGAGGTACGGATCATTGTCTCCATGCTGATCCCACAGGCAGTTTCCAAAGTGTCTTAGCTAAAATGGCACACACACACGACACATTCTGCAGAAGAAACGTATCCTGAAAAGGAAAACACAAAGGAATGGAAGGAGAGAGGGGAGGTATTTGTGGCAGAGACAAACGAGAGGAGATGCAAAGCACAGACAAAATTGAGGGCTCAAGCAATAACTTAGCAAAACTTCGGACTGCATTTAAATGGGGCCAAAAAGAACAAGAGGAGAATTTGCGTGCTCACCAGTGGTCATCCAGCTAAATAACTGATGGATGTAGAGACAGAGGTGTGGGTGCTCTGCAAAGCTAGGCCTGAGTTTTGGGTTGAGAGTGAAAAATATGGAAGACTGCTGGGGAAAAAAAGTGAAGAAAACCATGCAGAATTTGCACAAAGGATTCCGGGAACAAAAGAGAAGACTAAAGTGCGGTTTTTTCTGGTGTAATAAAATTAATGCAGTAAACACAGAAAAGGAAATTAAAACCTCTATTAACCTCAAGTGGTAAATACTCCAATTCTATATGAAAACAAACAGAAAGGAATTCTGTAGCAGAAAAAAGAAATTATCTGTAAATATACAAAAGCAAACTGTTAGAATGTTATACAATTGTGCCATGTAATAAGCCTAAAATAATTTCTTCACAAAAAAAATACATAGGTTCTTGGAGTAAATGTTCAATAACTTCTATGATGTAACTAATTTCTTAACCCCTTCAAAATAAAATGTAAGCCATAACCGGCAGTAATGAAATTATGGGCTTGCTTTCAATAAAAAGTTATATATAGATCTCAAAGTTTAGGTCATGGTCAAAACATTACACCAGTGTGCCTTTTTTGGGTTGACTTTCAGTTTACATTTAACGGGAGTTACTTATAGATTTTTAAGCACCATTCACAGTATGTACTTTTGATAATTGAAATGAGTAGTATACACATACTTATAACATCTGCAGAAAAGGTAACGCACGTATGTCTGGTGAGATGATGTAAGCAGCATCAAATAGTAAGAACCAAATCTAGATCTCTGTCTACAATCACTGCAGCATAGTGAATAAAACTAAATTAAATACATGTTCTTATTTCATTGACTTTTCCATTCATTTAATAATTAATACAGGTAAGGTGGGAGAAAACAGGTGACAATGATGTTACTACTGTGCTTTAACTTTACTATTTCCATAATTAGAAGAATATAGATTTCCTTCTTTAAGGAGTTTTATTTAGCTAGTTAACAGAAAAGGCAACGCTCCCTCCAGCTCTGCTATGCAGTAGGGACCCAGAAGCAATCTGTGGAACCGAATCACATCTTTTTCTAGGTACCTTGATCAGCAACATCAGTTGAAGTTATCGCTTTTGCACTGGTAATTTCTAGCTCTTACTAAGATCAGATATTGATTGAAGTGGTTTATATACATTTAGTACACACAATACAAGTTGAGAACCTATGCTCTCTGAAGTGCAATAAGCTCAATCAATGAAACAGATACTTTGTGTTTCACTTCAATCAAAGCTTTCTGCACAGAAACTGTCATTGAAACTGCCTGTGAAATACTTTGGGGTATTAGGTGTACAGTCTATAACGATCCTCTGTAGAAGAAAGAAAAAAGTTTTATACATATGTATATTCACCAAACAAGTAAAAAGCACATTTACAGCTAGACAAAAACTAAAATACTTGTCACATCTTAAACGTCCATTGGAAAAAAGCCATACAAAAAGAAGCTATAGCAGTGTTTTTCTCAACACTTTTCTATCAGTCCAAATTTCAAAACAAAAAATAAAACTGAGAAAGCAGAAGACAACTGAATAGTTTCCTTTAAAAACAGCAGTAATATATGTATACACTATAGAAAATGCCTGAACTGATTAATATATGGTAAATACACCCCACAGCCAGTAAGTTGTGCACACAAACAGCTTGCCAGTAAACAGTTGCCTGCTTTCTTGAATGAGCTGCCAGTACTTCTGTTCTTTTCCCCACAATAGCTCTGCCTCTCCTCCTTGTCCGGCCTCTTTTATACTCTCACGATCCCAAAAGGCCTTTGGTTCTCTCACAAATCCCCCAAACCTCAGCTCCCAGCTACACAAGACACTGCAAGCATGGTGGCTGATTTTGAAGATGCTGCAGCGCTACCTGAGCAGTCAGCAGCCCAAACAAACACTGCGGTTCTGTTCCCATCGGCTTCCAAGAACCTTTCCTCTTCTGTTCAACGTCCAATGTTACAAAATTAATAAAAATGTTGCGCCTTTGAGAGCACTGCTTTATAGGTGAGCATGAGCCCATGAGTCAAAAAGCGTGCCTGGGGAGAGGGGCATGGGAGGGTAACAACAGACAAACAATAAACATCCCTTTACTTTTTGGTTTGGTTTTGTTTTTCTCTCTTTGGATACTCCGCAAAAATACACAGCGAGCTATGCTTTAAATTCATGTATTCCCACAGCGCACTGATTAAGCTTATCCACGTCACACAAGCAACTAAGTGTCTTCTGAACGGCTGAACAGAAGTAGTTAACACAAGACGAGTTATTTAAAAATAAATTATTTGCTGCCATTGATTATCTTCTTGCCACTGGATGGCAGCAACAGAACCTCACCTTTTTCTGTTATCCTTAAATTTTATTTCCATTATTTATCTTCATTACCAATTTCAATCAGAAGTCTGTACATATCTTGAGCACACTGAAGACTTTAATGCTTTAAAGCCAAGACTGACAACTGTATTAATTAAGTCATTAAAACAGCTTAAAGGATGGTGAGCTTAACCAGTTCAAAACCCAAACAACTTAATTAAATTCAACTATAAAAGACTAAATGAACCCAGTTTACTTCAGGGAAGTTGTGTTTATGAAGGTCTTTATTTTGCCATTGTGTTTCTCTGCAAAGCCTCTCTTTCCTTTACATACACACCACCTTTCACTCCTCAGATGGCAGCTTCTTGCCTCCGATAGATATTTCTCAACTTTGGGTCTCCATCTGTGACTGATACCAATGTTGTTCTGAAAACAGCTCAGCCTGCACCTTACCTGGGTGTATCTTTCATTAATTATGCAAATCAGGCTTCTCATTCAATCTTTGCTGGTTAGGACAATATGAGTTTTCCAAACTGAGTGAGTAAAATTTATTAAATTAATTGCCATTAATCATTTTGACAAGCCTAACTATTTTAATTAATAAAAATGTTTTATATGAACAATTTAAATGACTGGCAGCATTACATGGAAGCCACACCATAACTGATACCAGAAAGGTAAGGGCTAATTAATTATAAATAATGGTCTTGATTCTTCTCTGAGAAAAATCAATTATATCTTTTGTTACTTCCATGCAATTAAAGTCTTAATTTCTTTGAACTCAAACAACACGTTTTCAGTACTGCGTGGTGAGGTTTTATGTCCTGGTGCACCGTAACATTTTTTATGATGCTTGATGTTTGAAGGAAACCATGTTGTATCCTTATATTGACACCAATGGTGTTCACAAATATAACGGACAAAACTGAGAGCCAGAATGTAGCTCTATCTTGAAAGACATGTCCCTGAAATTCTCTAAGTTTGCATTTTGCTGAGATAATGTCCTACTAGTATTTTCATTCTTAATTGAACACAAAGGATGTGTTCTTCTCATTTGCAGGTGCAAGTTTAGAGAGTACAACATGTTTTCTTTTAAATATTTCCTTACAATTATGCTGAATATAATTTTGTAAGAAATATTTTTTAACAAATTATAACTGTACTACATACCTTTCAACGTCAAAAGGAAAGCAGAACTTTGGAACGCTGTTCAGCACTTCCTGTAAATGGAAGTGAAAGAAATAGAGTTAGCATTTTGAAAAGGCTTTCATTTACCTTTGATAGCAACCGCCCTACAGCTTGCTTTTAAAAAAATATCAAAAAATAACCATAAAAAATCATAAATTCAGGGAATATATGATTGCAAAACATACAGCACACGTTCCTGGACTGAAATAATTGATTATTAAAAAGGAATTAAGTTTGTGCTATGGCAGATTGCAAAGACAATGCCATAGAAGCCCCAGGAGGGAAAGGCCTGGCCTGAAGGGTATTAACACCCTTCACATCCCCGCTGGGATTCCCTTCAACAAGGCCATATGGATTTTACAAGAAGCACCACACCATATGGGTAAGCCACGTCTGCTGCTACTTGTACCACAGACTAGCCACAGGGACTTCTGACAGATCCTGGCTCAAAAATACAAATGTTGTTTCAATTAAAATGCAGGCAGAGAAAAGGGAATGAAGTTGGCAGCAGAATGAATTGCAGAGAGGTATAACAACTCTATACATGTTCCATAGTCAAATGCTGAAAGTGATGGAAATCATCTGCTGGTCCGAAGGACAAATTTATATGATTAACCCTTCGGGTTTCACAAGCAAGCCTCGCTATTAATAAAGGGAAGCAGGGGGGTGAAATCCACCGGATCTACATTCGTACTATAATACAAAAGGATAATGTCACTCTTTCTTGCAGAATTTTATTTAAGCAGCTGTTTAGTGGCAAATAAAATGTGTTAATTAAAATATAAAAATGCTCCCAAACTAGTCAACATTTTCTTTTTTTTTAAAAAAAAAAAAGAAAAGTGAACTAGCAGATCAGTTAACAGCAAGTACTAAACAATGACCTTACAAGATCCCAGAAAAACAGGTTTTACTTCCTTTCTCCCAACTGGGAAAATGAACCCTCTGTGAAACGCTCCAGCTAAGGAGACACAACTGACCCCAACACAGTTGGTCAGCAAAGCTGCACAACTCCCTCTCTGCAGCAGAACAACAAAGAGACAGGTACCCCGCTGCAGTCACCACTCAGCACACAAGGTGCCTGTTTTCAGAAAAATGTGTGTTGATAGCAAATTTCCAGAGCTGCATGTGGGGGTTTAAGAACTTGATCCAAGATGTTAGCACTCTCCAGCCTGAACCCTCTGTTTACTGCACAGTGAACAGTCAACTCCCATTAGGGGAAATTATGTATTTAAATTCCTACACACTGCAATGACTATTTACTTCAAACATTTGCCTGGCTCGGTGGATGGCGTAAAACATGGAGGAGTCATGCCAGTTCCTCAGCAAGGAACAAATAGTTCAGGAGAAACATGCCTCTGAATACAACATGCATATGTTAGCTGCAACGTTTTAAAGGTATAGGGTGTGCTCCAGTAAATCATTGCACAAAATGGAAAAGTCAATTTTCTAGAATTTCTAAGTCCAAGAAATCTCTGGAACATTTACATTGTCAGAACAGGTAAAGAAGGGTATGAAAGCTAGATGTTGTCTTTTGGGAAAGGTTATTAACTTAATTACGAACAATAGCAGTACACATTAATATTCTCCAAAAGAAACTGCTTAAGCACCATCCCAACTGTTGTGAGCAGCCGCTGCAGAAGGGTGAGGGGCAAAATACAAACAAGGCAGGTAAATATTTGAATTTCTGTAGGCAGGAAACATGCACACATGATTCTTGTAGTAGTAACAATGAACTCTAACAAAAGAAAGCAAGCAGAATAGAGTAATCAAAACTTTTAACTTAGAAACATCCTAAACATTTCCAAATAGCTTCTCACTTCAGGCTCATAAAGCTTGCTTTTCACATTCCAAATAAATAGCATTTTATTTAAATTCTCTTTCCAAATCTGCACCTATTCTCACACTATAGGAAGTCATTTTCTCCTTACTACTGAGGATTTTAATTGCTGCCTGGTGGGCTTAGCACTGACTCAGAATTGGGTATGGAAATGTATTCATTTATGTTCCCCATTGTATTCTCTCAGAATAAATTATCACACAAGAAAAAGAAAACAAAAACAAAAACACCAAAGGTATTAGCTCAATATTTTGACTAAACAACCTGAAAATTATGGGGCTGTTTTGCAGCGTTTTCCAGGGAATCTGCGGGACAGGGTTTGCCCCCACTCTGCTCCATCCCCCCCGGCCAGCACAACTTCTGCAGAGCAGCCTCCGCTCGCCTCCCAACTGGCAGGAGCATCCCTCGGGGGACAAGTCTTTAAACCTCCGCACTCTTTAAAATTCAACCAGCCAGCAGGTCTATAGACTGGTGTATAAACAGTATAGACAAAAAAAAAAATCCCCTCTCAGCTTATGTCAGTGACAAAGCAGCTCAGCAGTTGACTGCTTCTCCCCTGACAGCATAAGCCGGGTTTACACAGATCAATAGATGGAAGTCCTACCTAGCTTCCAGCGCCCAGCGCTCGCCCTTAATTACAGGTGCTATTCTGATTTTTAAAATGGAAGAAAACAAGGTGCCCCCAAGATGCTCCCAGACAAATTTAAAATGCAAATGACATTATATACACATTCACATACACAGTCACTATTCATGTACAACCACAGCTGATACTTTCAGTAACCTCTCTATTGAATTAAATTTGAGCTCTGGCTCCTAATGGGTCATCATTTTCAAGGATCCAATACAACTCAGCCAGGACTTCCTCTTGAGTCAAAATACACATCCTCAGAAAAAGAATAATGTATTTATTGTCTTTTAATTTCAAAGCTTCATAACAGTATGTGTTTATTTCTGAAGACAAAAGGTTGTACAAGTCTTCAGAAAGCAAGTTATCCTTTGTTCACATGTCCCGTGACTGCTTCCTCCTCTTGCTCTCAGAGTGTTAGTGCTTTCAGAAATGGGCACTGTTTCAGAAAGAAAAGAAATTTGATACAGGTGGAAGAGGACAATGTAAAAAAGCAAAAACAACAAAAAAAAAAGACCCACACAAGTAAAATATTATCTCTTTACTTTCAAACACCAAATAAACATATACAGTTGCATACACAATTGAGTTTCATTGCTAAGTGAAAGGATAACTATCTCAGTCCTTACACAAGCTCCAAGAGAAAGAGGAATATCATAAAATGACTGCCATGCAAACCACAGCCTGCTGCTTCCCTCTCACAAAGCTTAAACAAAAATGGAAATGGTATTTAAGAAAATATTTCCTTTATGCCCATAGCCCAGCAGCAGAAACTTGCACTCTCACAAGCTCATGGTCCAGTGGTTTTATTAATTCACTTTCACAAAAGGCACTACACACCTCCAGCCTACCCTGGTCATGCTCACTGGTTCTGCATTGAGACGATATTACAGTAGCCTAAAAAGTAAGATTTATATAGCGTTCCTTGCTTATTTTGATAGCCATACAGCTAATTCTGTGTGTCATCATTTTATAAAGCAATGTAAAATCTGGTAGAAGATGATTCGGAACTTGCGCAAGCCCGTTTTCTGCAGAAAAGCTCCTGATAACTCACAATCTTGCCCTTAAGTGAAGTTACTGGTTAGTCATTTTGGTTAGATTCAAGATAAACACCATATTCCTTATTAACTAGAAAAGTAGGATTTATTTTTTTTTTTATAATATCACAGTCAATGGATACAAGCATCCAAAACCTTCACGGCTGTTCAGAAGTCAGTAATCAGAACTGCAAACCATTATTTTATTTCCAGTCTAGAGTCACCCACCAAGAGCAGCTTCACCTTCCGAGGGAAAGCTCAGAGCACCAACACTGAGCTCAGCATCACTTTGCACACTTAGAGCCTGCCAGAAACAAGCGGGCAGTCTGACCCCACTAAGCTAATTGCCAGGTTTCTCTTAAATTAATGAAGTTAGAATTTCATTACACTTCACTTTTCATATTTTCATCCAACAAGGCAGAGTGACAGTATCACACAAATTCATACAAACTGTATTGGTTTAGAAAAGCAAGCACATATGAGGTTCTGACTGTTAATTTGCTATTCTGAAATGAAAACAGAGATACCTCAAAGAGGCATATCTGTAAACATACAAAGTTGTATACATGGCAGAGCACAGTGATCTGGGAGAATACTCAGTTCCTTTTCCACCTGAACAAGACACAACTGGATCTCACTACAGCTGGCACAAGGTACATGAGCTGCTCCTATGGCAAAATTGCACCAGATTCGACACATATTACAGAATCAGCTTATTAATATGTCTCTACAGAAGTGTAAATGGGTTTTTTCACTTCGACTTACGCATTTCAACTGGTTACCTTTTTCTGTGTAGATGAGGCCTGATGATTTGAGGAATCAACAGAAATTTTCTACCTATGGAAAGAGCATCTCTGGAGCGAAAGGGGACAGCCTCGCACTGAGACACAGTCACACCGTGTCCATGCCAGAGACACGCCAGGATACCCAGCAAAGAAATGGCCTAATAGATAGTAACCAAGATAATTTGAATTATTTAATTACATAATCAGGACCAGGCTACCAAAATCATTCATATAAACTAGCGCCCAAATACCTAGCTAGCTATTCTCATCTCTGTGTTCTGTTTTGAGACAAAAATCAGCTCAAGAAATATCAGTTACAGAAGCACAAATACATGGTCATCCACTACAAAATGCTTTTGCACTTCCTCCCCATTATTTTTACTTCTTCAGCTGTGTTCTTTCTCAGTAACAATATTTTTCTAGTTTTTGTCTTTCTCTTATTTCTCCAGCTTATTTTTGTGAGGTCCTTTTCTGCGCTCCTTTTCACTGAAAGAGGAAATCCTCTTTTTTGTCAGTCTTTTATCTTTGTCGTATCTACTTTATTAAAGTCTTCATTTTTTTTTCACTCAATCTGACAAAAGCTACTTGCTATTCTATTTTATTATTGCTTGTAATTGTCCTTCAAAACTCTTACTATTTTTTTTTCTTGCTAGAACCTCCTCTCCCCACTAACCTCCCTTTAAAGGTCTTTTCTTGAAACCCTTGATGGCAGGTCTCTCTTTTGGTAGTTCTTATCAGTTTTTCCTACTCAAACCTCCAGCTTCAGCCTCAATGTCCCCTCTTCTTCACTCTTGACCCAACTCGCTCTCTCATCTTTCCTCAAGGAGGACTTTATTTCACCACTCCTTACCATACTTTTCAGTCACCCTGTGCCAGTCCAAACACACAAATAAGAGGTCTGCTTGAGATTTAAGACTGTCATGACAGGTATTTCTGACTCAAACCAGTGACTTCAGTGGGAATATTTAAATGCTTAAAGTTAAGCACAGATTTAGGTCCATTATTAAATCAAAGCCAGGCTGCTTAGCATCTTGCAGTGTTGAGCCCTTCATCGTTACGGCTCAACGAAGGTGAAATTCTGATGCTGCCACATAAAACAGGTGATGAAAGGCAAGCTCCGGCCTCGCCGCTGACTCTTCCTTTTCCTTCCTCTGAAGCCGCGCACACCCACAGCAGGGACCCATGCGGAGTCAGCAGCTGCAGTTGGATTTCAAAGACTTAGCTCTTACCTCTGCTAAAAATCTCATCAGAAAATTGTAGCTACAATAAAGGCCCAAATGGTTTGAATAATAAAAAAAAATTAATCTTAGATTACCTTCACAGAAATCCAAAGGTCTAAAGTATGGAATTCATTATCAGGCCTCCATAACTATTTTTAACCTCTATGTGCCTCTCCCCCAAGTGCATCATTCAGTGATCACCCCTCGTTCTGTACGGTTATAAATAAATAAATAAATAAATAATCAGCTGCTTTCTGAACACATAGAGCAAAATAAGAATACAGCGATTGAATGCAAATGGTTTAGGTTGGAGATGCAAAGCTCCTTGAAGAAGTAAATAAATATGTGCCTTAAGGTTACAGAATTTCATTTTTGCAAGAATTAACCACTAAAATACATGACTTATTTATTGATTTTAAAAACCTTTTTTTAAGTCAGAAATCTCCAGTTTAAAATATTTTAAATTAGCATTTCCACATTTATTAAATACAGTGCACATATTTAGAATTTTCAGGAGCTCAGTGCTACCTGTGGAGACTGCGAAGCAGAACTGTACAACTACGCGACTCTACCAAGCTCTCCGCAACACAAGCAACACCCTTCTCCAACCTTCATGAATCACTTGGAACAAGAAAGTTTTCCAGACTCAGCAATGAGTCCCACTTTGTATACTGCAAAGAAACACAACCAGTACTTGACCTTCTGCATTTTTGCCCTTGGATATTTCAAATCTTCCTCTAGTTCTAAAGGCAAACTACAAAGAACACTCTGAAATTGTTTCAGAGAAATATTGATATTTGATAGTAATTACCAATTGGCCTTCTAGTCATATTTATGAGGCAGTCTCATAAAAGTCACATGCACATAGCACCATTTCATGTGCTCCATAACACCCCAGGGTGACTGCTGCCATGACATGAAATGTTGGAGGCAACACAACTGTGTAACACAGGAGTTTCAGTGCTGTGTGGGCGACAGAACACAGACCCATAGATGTGCTCTCTAAGCTTCAGCTCTTGCAATATTTCTATTCCCAGAAGATAAAAAAACGTGTGCAACCACAGCTCCCTCAAAACAGACTGACTCTTTCCAGCTCACAGAGTAAGTTGTGGATAGTGCTGTTTTCTGACAACTAATTCTATACAAATACCACTGACACCTCGGAGTTCCTACATCCCTGACAAACATCTAAAGGAGAAGGGGATTCTGGACCATGTAGCAGAAGCTCTCAGTAATGGATTCAAGAAAAACGAAAACCACTAAGATGAGCCGTGTACACATTCCTACAATCGTTACCGGTTTTGATCCACTGAACACAAATTCTACTCCGCTGCTGAGAACAATTTTTGATGCTCATTTAGTTGGCTGACACACAAACTGGCAAGGCTCTACACCCTGTGACTGACATTCAGAAGAATCAGGTTGCTTGCAATGTTTAAACAACAAGCCCTGGAGAAGGCGGCCTGCTCTCTCAAAAGTGTCATGTCTTCATCTTTCTAAAGTTTATTCAGAGCACTATTTGTTGTCTAAAACAAACGTGGAGTTGAATACTTGCGAAAGAGGAGGAGATCACTTAATAAATTGCAATCAGAGTTCATTTCTTCCTGCTCGCTGTCTCTTCTCCACTTGGCCACCTCCCAGTTACACGCCTCCGGGGAGGAGGGAAGGATGAGAAGGCTGGTTCCCCTCCCAGCCCAGCCAGGCAGGTGGCTGGAGATGGTTGGTAGCTCGGTCTGGCTGCTCTGTGCTTTGCAGCGCAATGGGGACACAGGTAAATCACAGAGAATGATGAGGCAGCAGGATTGTGTCTGCCACTGAACTTACAGATGATCGTTGCAACATTACTTAGAACTAACAGCACATGAAATACAGACAAAAATAAATACAGTATGCTCCTGCCCTGTACAGCAGGCTATGGCTGGTGCTGCAGACTTCACTGCTTTTAAAGCATCTTTCAACGGCACCTTACAATGGGAAAAAAACAAATGTATTAATTAGCCCCAAGTACTTTATAAGGCATTGTTAATCTCACTGTCCTGCAAGACTGAAGAATACGTAAGTTTTCCTAAACAACCACAGAATAAGTTTTTAAAAAATCAGATTTTTACCAAGTTATAAAATGTTGGACTCTCTATTTGTCTAATTGTTCCTGAATCGCACCATGTAACCAGTTAAAAATAAAGCATATTTCAGCCAGATTTGTGTCAGCATACAAGCACCCAAAGTTCACTTTAAAATAACAAGTTCAGTTAGAAATAGCTGAATTGTTAAAATCATGTGAAGTTCAGTACAAGTTAATTTACCTGCTGAAAAACCCCAAACTTTCCCGGAACTCATAATAAAAACATAAAAACTGACAATGCTATTCTAATGGGAATTTCCTTGGGAAGAAGAAGTGTAGATGGAAATCTTGCCACCCACCCCATTTCTGGTAAGGCAAACAAAAATAAGAGAAATAATACTTCCCCATATAGCTCTAGCAAACATATAATATTTGTATTCCCTGCACCAATGAACAGCTTCCCCTTACTTCCCTGACCTCTGTCAGGGACACCATTATTCCCCAGGCAATATCAGAGAGCTGGGAAAAACAGGAAATAAACTCTTCCGTCTCCACTCTTGAGACTACTATGTGGGCAATATTTAACTTTTAAAATAGGAGAATATTTATGATCTTTAAGAAAGTTCTTGCATTTTGTTAAAAAAATAAAAAAAGACACTAGAGTATAACACAATTTTCTATCATCATGCAGTAGGGAAAAAGCGACTTTTTATTAATATACACTTTCAATGACAGCATCTCTAACATTATCTGGAAACTCAGAGAAATTGTCTTAAACTAGAGGTAAGGTAGAGATCACTTTCAAAATCCAAATATGTACGCCTTTGAAGGACACATTAAAATCCATGTGTCATCCTGCATAGCTAAGAGGGAAGAAATATTTATTTCAGTCAAGACTTCTTAAGATTTCCCACTGCTTACAACACCAGTGACGATGCAGTGACATGGAGAACTTCCTGCACAGCCTGTTCAGATGCTGCTTCTCCGGTGGTGAAAAAATAACGACCATAAAATAAAGCACATATTAAAATTAGCTCTTATTTGTTTCACCTGTTAAGATTTTCATTCCACATAGGAATATTCTGATAGCACAGGACAGAAAAGAGACTATCTGGAACATGCCCAACTCTGCTTATTCAATATTTGCTCCGTCCAGCCTGGCCTGGGATGTCTGCAGGGATGGGCCATCCACTGCCTCTCTGGGCAACCTGGGCCAGTGTCTCACCACTCCCATTGTAAAACAATTCTTCCTCATGGCTAGCCTGAATATTATTCTCAATCATCAGGGAAAGAAATTTTTTAAAGTAAAATTAACCTGAGAATAATAATAAATAATAATAAATAAATAAGAATAAATAGCCGCATTTCCATAAAAATGAAATATACTGAAAAAAGTAATAAAATTTCAAGCATTGATGACAATTGATACATTTCAGATTGAACTCCAAGTATATTTTGCTCCAAACATATTCCAAAATCTTTTTCCTCCATAAATTCTAGCATGTCACTGGAGCCTTCAAGCTATGCATAGTACTAATTACAAAAAACAAACTAAAAAAAGCAACTTCAATTTTGATGGAAGTAGCCAAGGCAGAAGACCCACAACATGCAGCACCCAGGAAACCAGAAAGAAAGGCCAGAAGCAAGAAAAGGATAAGAAAATTTTTGATGTAGAAAGGAGAAAACAGCAAAATGGCTTGACTTTATAAATGAGTTAATGGTTTTATCCACACATGACACCACATTGTCTTTTCCGTACAAGTGATCAGAGGTTGCCAGACTTTTGGAGGTACAACCAGCAAACATTTTTGACAGCTACTGGGGTCTTTCAAATCTCCTCTTAGTGTCATCAGTAAAATCTCTGGATTTTTCTGTAAAACATAGTTTAGCAAGCTGACAGGGGAAAAAAGAAAAAAAATAAAACACACACACACCAAAAAAAAACCAAAAAAACCAAAACAAAATAAACACACTACACCAAAGATTCCACCTTGTTTGAAATAGCACTTCACAATTTCTGGCTCCCTCAGTTTTCTAACCGTTTTGCTTTGACCTGGGCACACTGCAGCAGCAGAAGCAAACAAACATTATAGTCTGACTATAACGGTCAAAGTGGGAACAACAGCCCAAGCACAACATATAAAAAGCAAGTCCTGAAACAGAGAGTGCCTGTTAACAGTAGTCATTCCTTGCCTAGAAAGCTTCTACTGAAGAATTGGTCTCACTCAATAAATATCCAGTACTGATGTGCACAGAAAGGTTGGCACAAAATCTGCAGACTGCTTATACACAAAAATTGGTCTGCTCAGGCTGGGGAGAGAAACTGTGTCTTAGAAAGCCAAGCAATGCTCTTCCAGAACCAGAGCTTTCCACTGATTTTTTTCATAAAATGACCATACAGCATATGCTGCTATGATGAAATCCTGATTTTGCTGGCCACTCAGAAACTTAAAAGTAGTTAATAAATGAAGCATCACATAAGTTAATGAACAACTTGGGTGCCAAGTCAAGAGAAAATATCTGTAGCAGAGAGTGACTTATACAGATAAATAAGGGCGAGACAGTCCAAAAGCCAAATCCTTGACTAGGGCCCATCCACCTCTAAACGCACGGGGAAGCACGCCAGCTCGCATGGGTGTGCCAGGGGAAATCGGGAACCACATCGCAGTGTAAAGGGCAGTGAAACCCACTATGTGTATGGGCTGAGCTTCTTGAGCTAGAAGAATCTATAGCCCAAAGAAAAGGAACTGAGAAAGGAAATCAGCTTCTACATAAACTGCTAGGTTTATAGTTTCGTAATTATAACTAACTGTGATTTTTTAATAAAAGAAACACTTATTTCTTGTTTTAAAGGTAGCATAAGTCAAATTCTAAACCTTACCATAACATACCTCAATGAGAATTACTTGTAGTAATAGCTTTTTAGTAATAAATTCAAATACAATCAACAGTGTTGAAAAAGGGGAGATGAAACTCCAAGAACAAAGAGGGGCAGGGAAGAACCAAACAAGCATAATTTTAAAGTGATCACATATCCCTTATGTTACCAGATGCACATAGATGACTACCACAAAAGAATAAAAAGCAATGCACATAAAATTAGATGTACTATTTCTCAAGGAAATATGCAATGTGCATTCATTTTGCCTATGGCTGAACTTCTCCACACCTTCTGGCTCCCTGCTATTGCATCCTTGCTGGAGATTACACCGCAGCAATTTCAGGTTGGGGTTTCTGCACGTGAGCACCCATCAGCCACTTCAGCAGAAAGTCAATCAGCTTAGCTTAGACCTCTGAAACAGCACAAGCCAACTGTGAGCAGCTGAGAGGGAGGCAAGTCCCCCCGGCAGGGCAGGCAGCGCAAGCACTGCGGGCAGGAAGAGCTTCAGCCACTTCACTTCGATCCAGAATGAAACTGCTCAAGCTCAGGAAAGACAGCTGCAAATCTAACTCAAGTATTTATGACACTTACTGAAAAATGAACAAAAATCCTGTTCCTACAGCAGGATATCGCTACACAGTGAAAGGGGTCTTCCCTCTTCCTGACTTGAGTCTAAAATTCAAGAACCGATGTGCTAGGGCTGCACAGGCCCAGTAAGTTTTACCTCATAGAGGCCATTAGTACCTAGTGAAGGACAAAGGCCAGAGACAAGCAGACACTGTAACTTCAGAGACAGGTTATTTCTCAGATGTGTATCTTTTGTAACCGACTGTGCTTTTATTAATGATTGCAGACAGACACAGACTCACACAAAAAACAGAATCTAGACACCCCTGCTCAGGAAGGACCAAATAGTCTACCAGCCAAGTAGTTCTCAATGCCTTGAAAACTCACACAGAAGCAATGAGTACCAGAAATACTTATATTCTGATGGATTAATGTATTTCCCTTTCTGATTAACTGCCTGGAGCTGCTTCACTTTCACTTACTCCTCGTCCAAGATCCCAAACCGTGCAGTCTGGCCCCTCCAGCTGTATCGGACTCACCGCCCCTGCCTTGCTCTTGCTGCTGGCAAAGCCCTCGGCCGCTCCAGATCTTATCTCAGTCCCAGCAAGTCTCATTCTCCGGCAGTGGAACACCCTGGTTCCTTGATTTCATCATATTTGGATTATGACATTTGACCCCAGACCATTTCCTAACATAAGTAATATTTGAAAGAAAGTAATTTTATTTAACAAAACATAAATTATTTGAAGTGACAGTTCAAATATCTGTATCAGTAACAGTGAACTGACGTGCCTCAAATGCTCTCCCAGTTCTGCAGAAAGCTCCCATCAAGAAAGGCAGAACAAGAGCCAAGAACCAAACACAGGGTTCAAGAATATTACATCCAGTACCAAACATAACAAGAGTCTGAGCTAGTTCGGATATTCCTCAAAGAGCAGCAGCAAGCTTGAGACACGAGAGCAATGCTGGAAATAAAACAGAGGCAACGTATCAAAGACTAAACAGGATGGAAGGTACTAAGAAATAGATGAGAAAGTATAAAGTAGCACGGAATTAGGAACTGGGTGACATTAGACTAGAATATTCTGAGGGCAGCTGAGGTCAATCAACAGCGACATCACACATGACAATTTGGCAGTCTTTCCGGAAGACGTTCCAAGTGATTGTCATCACTGTTTCAGCCATCAGTTAATTTTTTCTTCTTTGGTTTGGCACATCACTGAAGTCCGCAGAACAAGCCAAATAACTAACAGTTCTTTTCAATAAGCTGATACAGAATATCTGAAGGACAGTCAAATATTAATACGGTACTCATTTAAGCAAATAGAGAGAACATTTCTACAAAATGTAGTCCCCCAATATCACAGCTGTATGATGAAAAAAATAGCTAACATATGCATACAGTCTATTAAAATGCACATAATTTATTCTACTCGAAATGAAAACATATCTAACAAGCAATTCCATTCATCTGGCCCTTTTTCACCCAGCCTTAAGATATACAAATGCATGCCTTTTCACCAGAACACAGCAGCTGGGAATGAAAAGGAAAGCATTCAAATGATCATTTTCACATCATATTCCATCGTCTTTTCACCAGCTTCTCCCCAGTCTTTCTTTGAGTCCCATTCTGTTACAAGAGAGCTGCTTTTTAGATCAATTCATATTTCCATAATCCACACTGCTGTTCCTCCCTCTCCTCCCCAGGGTGGACTAACCCCTGCATCCAGAACTATGGCTTACAACTGTCATTAAGACCTATAACAATAACAAGATAACAAAAGAGCTGGTAGAGATGAGGGTAGCCAGTACCATATGCTGATCAACATTTTTAACTTAAAAGCTCTATAAAACAAAACTGCCACAATCCTGAAAACAGGCATATTTGAGGTGGCCACCTGTCTTCGAATTTCAAGTTCCGAGTTACCAGTACTGGGCTTTTATGCCTTTAAAAATAAGAGTCTCAAAGTAAATATTTATTCTGTGTCTGTTGGGATTAATTTAAAAAAAAAAAAAAAAAAAAAAAAGAATTCATTGAGAATGCATCCTGAGATACTTGTATCTCGAATGATGTAAGGGTCTCAGTGATCCTGGGTGTTCCCAGCATGTCTAGGTGGGCAGTTATTCCACAGAATATTTATCAGGACTGGAGAGATCTTTTCTGTTCACACAGCATAGTGAGCAACTACAAATACACCTCTGAATGTTTTTCTGCAGATCGTCTATCAACTGTGATTTGCATAGATGGAAAGCACTGATGCCTTACTCGTACAGTTTTCTTCAGTAAAAAACAATGCATATTGCAAACACAAAGTGTCAGGGAAATCACAGTAAGTGATCTTAACCTGATGAAGCTTACTTGCAATGCACAAAGTTGCCAAAATCTCAGCTGGGTTAACTGTTTTCCTCAAAGTTACACATGGATTCATAAATACCATTAAACCAAACAATAACCTGTAACATTTAAACAAAAATATATTTGAAAATTAGTGATCTCATTAGATTGATTCCTCCCTTCTCATAACAATGTACCCAATACTAATCAAACCTATTAACACACAAGCAACAAAATCCCAAAACCCTTCTTAAGATGTACTGATAAAAACAAAAGCACCAAAGCAAGAACCTATCCAGTTAACATAAACATTTGAAACGTGTATTTAACGCCTCATCGGAATAAAAGAACAAAGCCACTGAGTGCAGAACACGGCTGCAGCCTTGAACAGACTGTGAGCGGCCTCGGACCTCCTGGGTTCCTGCTGTTCTCCAGGAGAGCACAGAGCAATACAAACCATCACAACTGCCTTCCACACATCATTTTGACGCAGGCATCACACTTTAGCTTGCTTCTTCAGATCATTTTTTAAAAATAAAACTTCAGCTATTATTTAAATCTTTTTAAAAAAATAATGTAATCTCTTTCATATTGACCTCATCTATCTAATTGCTGGCACAACCCATGCCATTAAATATTCCATCCCACAAAAAAAAAAGCACTTCAGCTCCAATCAGACATTCATTTAAACCACGCTTAACTTTCTACAGTTAATACAAACATTGAAAGTCAAGTGTGAGATCAGTGCTTTGCTGAGGGAGGGCTAACATCATAGCACTTCACAGGATTTAATGTGTACCTATGTATTTTTATATATACAAATAATTTCACAAAAATCTGACAGATTTACATGTATAACATCAGGCTTCAGTAGTTGGGTCACTGCAGGATAAGGAGCAACCTTTATTGCTCACAATTCAGTGGTGACTTTCGCATAATGAGATGCATTAAAAGTAAAAAACAGATGTTATGATATAAAATACGAGGCATAAAGGGTGTTACAGTAACTTCATAGAAAACAGCAGAGATGCGTCATGTTGGATGCAATGTTCCTTACTGGTTACTCATCTGTGGGGTTTGGGAAAAGCCTGGCATGAAAAAGCAGATGTAGTCTCCTTGCCTTAAAAAGCAGAGTGAGAGAAGACAGCATGACATCTGCAACACAACTAACAATCTATTGCAGCCTCAAATCTTTCTTAACCCACATCTTCAGCCAACAATCCCTTGTCATATTTCATGTTACTAAAGGGACCTCTAGTAAGACCATCTCCTACAGCATCAGCCATTTGTACTATCTTTCTGGCAATATGTTTTTCACTAGCAGAGAAGTGGCAGACTAAAGAAAGAAATAGTTACATGATTAGAAGAAGAAGTAGTATTCCACAGATCTGTTTCTCTACACACCATGTACTCTGGGACTTACTGCACATGGAAATTACCTTGGGCCAATAAGCAGACTGAAAAGCAACTGAATTCTTACACAGCTAAAAATAATATCCAATAGAATTGATATGACTGTCTTTGTAAGAAACGTTAGACTTGCCAGGCTTCAGAGGTGAAGACACCACCACTCTGCAGAGCAGCTCTGCAGAGCCACCAGCACCTTCATGTTCTGCCAGCACCCTTCTCTCACCTGTCACTTGTGCCAACCACTACTCCCTGTCCCAGGAATGTTGTAACCCAGTGAAGTTCCTAGGAGCCCGCGCACTTTTATCTCTAGAACAGCTATGAACAGAGGGATACTGGAGGCACCTGGAACCGATAGCGCTTTTGTCCTAACTCCCCAGCCACAAGGAGACAGCTAGCACCAGCACGTCTCAGTTTCACAGGATCACATCACCTTCTGCACAGATACACTTTTTCTTCTCACACAGGTAAAGTATTTCATGTTGGAAGCAAAGGTGGTTTTATTTGGGTTGCTTCTCTAAAGGACTTCAGAAATAGCTTATTTTTTTAAACTGCTGGGGTTTTTTTGCAGATAACATATCATTATTACTTTCCCTGTAGAGATCTCCATTTGAAAATGAGCTTGCAAGGCTGAAATTAAACTCTAGTCTAGCCAGTCTGAATAAACAAAATAGGAATTTCAAGATTAAAAACATACGCATCTTTTATCGTAAAAATGTCATTGAGCACAATGGGAATTTTGAACATACTACAAGACAGAGCCTATAGGCATATACATTCATAATATATTTTAAACAACAACAAACAATTCCATTAAATGGCTGCAACCCCTTCTTCATTCAAATGTAAGTTTGTGAGGATAACCATAGAACAGCCATATATGCTCAAATTTCTATGGTGCTGAGATTATTCAGGACATTTTCAACATTGTCAAACTCACGTTTACAGCATTAAGTACAAGAGTGAATCGTAGCTCTGGTGTCTCAAAGACATTAGTTCTTTTGGCTTTTGGAGTACTTCTAAATATTTTCTTTGAAATGGTAGTGTGGTTCCTTGTACTTAGATTTCTACCTGGCATGAGTTCATGGTTTAATTGATAGTTTCGAGAGTCACTAAAAAGTTAATTACTCCCACCATTAAAAAAAAAAAATAAATCCTTTCCTGCCTTGAAGCCTTACTTTCTTTTTCTTCCCCCATTTCTGTATTCTTCCCTTTTCCTTCTTATTCTGGCATCTGAAGAATCACCAGATAGAAAAATCAATGGTTTCCCTGCAGATAAGGAAATCAGCAATGAATACTGCAAATTCTTTTGCAGTACCAAAAATGCACCTTCACAGTTCCTTTTCTTAATGGACTGCATGTAAATGATTATGACCAATCACTAATCTTTTCTTTGTCCTAATCAGCTGTAGTTTCTACATCCCATCTAAAACAGATGGGAAGTTTTGAAAAACAAGATTTAAGAAAGCCAACATTTAAGAAAGAGAGACTGAAAGAAGGACTGTGCCCAGCAGAAAAGAAAATGGCAGGCCATGAGAAGAGAGAAAATTAGGGATAAGGAAGCACTGAAAAGCTCAGGCATACTGACAGGACAAATGTGAGAAAGCAGGAGGAACACAGGGTGTTTCAAAAAGAGGGACCCAGTTTCAAAGATACAGTGAATTCAAATTGGGCCCATCTTCTTGAAACACCCTGTATATCAAAATGGCTTAGACAAGTTTACTTTGCATTATGAAAGCAACAAAAAGGTGACATGATAAACTGCAGAAAAATTCAGGAAGAGAGGAAAATATTTTGCCCGATGTTATCACATCACTGTACAAACAGACAGCCCTGAAGATTTTAGGAAAGATGATTCTTTGGGATACATCCAAAAATCTAACTCACACATTTTACATTTAAAATAGAAATGACTGGAAAACAGGATGGAGAATACTCTTTTTCTTCTTTTCTGTTTCCTTTTTTAATTTTTTTTTCCTCAATATTCTCCTCAGAAACTTTCACTGAAATTAGCCTTGATAGTTTTAGGGAGATCTCACTTTCAATAAATAAATAAATCTTATAGATATTCAGGTCTCCAAACCTACCAAGTTCAACATAGACACACATACATGCACACAGAAGGCTTGTGCTGATTTCACTTGACTGGTTGGCTCAGGGGGTTGCTAGAGAAGCTGCTGTATATTCTGTTCAAATCCAAAATCCAGTGATTCTAACAGCAAATTTCCTTTGCAAGGACGGGGATCAAAACCTACTGTTTCCCAGGAACATACACAATTTACCTGAAACACCAGATCCCCTGCACTGCTGAGACACAACACGCAGGTGCAGGTTTTGCAGAGCCAAAGGCAGAGAGCTGCCTGAGGACCCTACCCTGGTTTTTATAGATTACGTACTGAATCTTTGTGTGATTCCCCTCCAGTCTTTAGCAGGTTTTCACCTTCTAATCATTTTTCCACACCAGCTGTTCTTTGAATAACCTTCGACTTACTGAATAATCTCCCGTTTTTCTTCATACATAATTTTTCTTTTTTTTTTTTTCCTCCACCAAGATCGAGTCTTTCTTAGGGAAAAGAAAAAGAACAAAACAAACTAGAAAAAAAGAATTTAAATGACAATGAAGATGATCATTCTGCAGCCAGGAAAATTAAGAAAACTTGCTGGATGTCTAGCTAAGAACATATAACACCACACTTTGCTCATGTACCATTCATCACTATCTTACAAGCTGCACATGTTTCTGACTGATGCTATTCCCTAACCAGTCATCCTACCTTCTATGTTTGTATATTTATACCTTTCATCATGAATCACCTTATAGCTGTCTTTATAGAAGCTTGTATTATTGATTTTTTTTTTTAAATATCAACAATTTATCATGATCTACTGTACAAAAACAGCTCAAGACCATCCATTGTGGTGATGTTACCAATGAAGAATGTGTTTGACTCAGTATCAGTTTAAAAAGAACAGAGAGACTTTGACTCAAAGATACTTATTCTATTTAGTATTTTTACATATTTTTCTTTATGAAAGTAAAAGTATTTCCATGAAAGAAACAAATCTAAAAGTTGCTGAAATAATAAAATTTGACAGTTTCATTAAATTTTAATATTAGTAACATTAATAAAATAGTCCAGGGAGGAGAGTAGGGAAAAAAAACAACACACCACTGCAACACACAAACAGCAAAGACAACCAAACCAATTAATAGCTTTGCTATCACCACAAACTGAAATAATCCATCAGTCCTATATGTATAAAATTTCCTTTGAGGATTAATTACAGGATTTTCATTATTTCAAAATCAGCAAGTTTAGATCATTGTCTCTTAGAAGGGTCTGATTTTCTTTTTCCAATCAAATAGCTAGGTATCTCTAAAATGTTATTAAATAAATATATACAATTTTGCATTATAAAGGATTAAAAGGAATGGGTTGCACAAGTTCTGACATTAAAAGGACATACATGGGCAGCTATTCAACTTTTTTGTTCTGGTGTTTTTTGTTAACACAATTTGTAACATCTACATTTGGCAGTTTTTTTGATAAATTTCCTGTATTTTCAATCCTACAACAGATAAAATGCCAACACTTCCAACAGAAACAGCTTATGAAATAGTCTGTATCAAAAGTAACGTGATAAAAAGAATTAGTATGATACACGGCGCTTTACAACTTCTATTGCGTATTCCTGTCACAAACGGGCTCTAATCACCAAGCCACCAGTTGGGTGAAGACTTCCTTGCCACCATCATTAGCATCTGCCTCTCTACGGCTGAATAGAAGAGCTTTTTTATTATTATTCCAACATAAAAAAAAGTTCAGTCTCATGTTTCCAACCTGGTCTCCAAAGTCCTCCGGGAACTTCCACAGTACCACTGGATCTGTAAATAATTGACAGACAGCATTAATCAGAGGCAAAGGAACAGAGTATTACAGTCAGAGTACATTAATATTAAAGAGAGGGTCAGCTTAGCGTCAAGCTTTGAGGCAAGTGCAAAAATGTATCTAAAAAACTAAGGAAGATACTGGATTATTTAAAAAGACTTATTTCATATTTATGAAACTCGATGTTTATTGTTTTACATATGGTGGCAGGTTATAATGTACTGAACTACTTCCACATTTAACTCCTTAACCTTTGAGTATTTTATTTTTTAAGTATGTGTTCTACTTTCAAATTTTATTTTAATGAAGAAATGAAGTAATATAAAACCTCTTTCCATACAAGGAAAAAAAAAGATGCAAAATTATAAGGAGAAAACATAGATCTCTATGAGGTATAGAAAAGCATTATTTGTAATTTTAATGATGAGACTAACACAAGAAGTACTCTCAGAGTTTAGAAGAGCTAGCTCATTGAATATTTTTCTGTTCAGAGCCATTTCAAAATCAGCATTTCAATAATATCTTAAAGCTTTCATTAATTTATTATGAAACGTTAATTACCAAAACAACTGGCATTATTCAGTCTATCTGCAAGTCTACAATTAACATTATTTTGAAGGCATCTAACACAATGACCTGAATCACAACCTTTCAAACAAAAACTGAATTATGCTCTTCATCCCTCCAAAGCTTTTAATCTCCTGCGATACAAAACCTTCCTGAGGTGCCGCCGTTCAGCTGTATCAAGGACACACGAACAGCTCCGCAGTGGCCTCCACGCACCAGAGCCGCAGCAGCAGCAGTTGTCCAGGTGCCAGATGTGGAACCACTATCTCCTGCCAGGCAGCGCTGGGCTGGTGCCCTGGGGGTCTCCAGCCCCTGCTCGTGCCCTGGGCAAGCTCAGGCAGATCTTCCTGCCAATGGCAGTGCCAGGGCCAGGGACAGTAAACCACAGAGAAACCCACAGGGGACACTGCCTGATGGGAACTTCAACCTCTTGGCTACCTCAGGAGCTGCTGGGATTCTTCTGAGAAGCCAAGGTCTGGGAAACATATTCAGATTCCCACTTCGGTCTCTACTGCTAACACCGCCTGATCAGTCAGAACCACAGAACTATAGAATCATAGAATGTCCCGAGTTGGAAGGGACCCACAAGGATCATCGAGTTCAACTCCTGTCCCTGCAGATGACAACCCCACAGTTCACACCATGTGTCTGAGAGTGTTGTCCAGTCTCTTTCTGAACACTGTCAGGCTTGGGGCCGTGACACCTCCCTGGGGAGCCTGTTCCAGTGCTCCAGCACCCTCTGGGTGAAGAACCTTTTCCTAATGTCCAACCTGAACCTCCCCGGCACATCTTCCTGCCATTCCCTCAGGTTCTGTCATTGGTCACTAAAGAGAAGAGTTCAGTGCTTGCCCTTCCTCCTCCCCTTGTGAGGAAGCAACATCCTTATTGGCAAGTTTTACAGCAGAACTGGAGGGTTCTCCACTTTTCACAAAGTACAGAAGTTCCTACTCTTCATCTTCCCACATATGTCTACAGCTGCAAATAGAAGCTCTATTGGAAGGGAAACATCACTGATGGGATTTTCATTCCCAGTTGCTGATTTCAAACCCTCCCACTCAACAGGCAACTGCTGCACCCACGTTTGCTGCTGTCCTGCTCACACAGAGCTGGAGACCAAAGCCAGTGTTCCTCCCTCACCCCAGACCAGATGTTAAACCAACAGTGGAACACACATTTCAAATGCACCACAAAATTCAACTTGTCAATTAGCTCAACTGAATTTAGACCTTATTTTCATCTCATTCTAATGCAATTGAGATTTTAGTTTTAAAAAGTAGCCATTTGATTCTTCGCATTGAACAAGCACACCTCTTTGCTTCTAAGAACATCTGGAGAGGATTCTGCAGCTATTCTTTATGGAAATTTATGTATTTTGCATAAGGAATCTTCTTCCATCTACTATAGGGAACAAGAACCTTCGAAGGCAGACATGAAACAAGAGATAAGATGCTATATTTACAAAAAATTGAAAGCAAATATATACAGTTACTTAAAACAGAGACCTTTTTTCCCCATCTATTTCCTGTGTATTTAAATCAAATGCATCTGTGTAATGCCCAGATACACAAGGAGTTTGAAGATCTCAGTGCCTATACTGTAAGAGATCTCTTATTTTTATTCCAATTTCGTATTACAAAAAAGAAAGTAACTATTTATCAACAACGATCTCTGTCAAATTCAAGGAGCTGTAAGCATGGTAACAGATATCAAATACTCAATGTTAAGTAATTCATAAATTACTTGCTAAAAACCACTAGAAACTGTGCAGAATCAAAAAAATACCTTCAAAGAGCTTGCAAATCTAAGGTCATATGTCCATAAACACTTCAAGCATAAATTTCTCTGCAAACAAGCAATCCCACTGCACTCCCACTACCAGCTGCTTGCTGGTAATCCCAGACCATCGTTTCAGTCCCATCAGTGCAGACTCCACCACAGATGCACGCTGAACCACATGAGGGAACTGACCAAGATCAAACCAACTGTCTGGAATTTTCCAGCTCAGTGTCAAGTAGATCAGTTCCCTAAAACTCTTGGTTTTGTGCCAGAAAAAAGGAAGAAAAACCAGGGAGTGGGGAGTTGTGGAGAGAAGAAAGCGGGGCTGCCTCACCCAGCAGCGATCCCGCCTTACACACTGGCCAAACCTCAGGAAATACAAGCTGGCCGCTGGCTGTGTCTAGTTCCGTTTCTTATCTCCTATTTCTTGTTCAGAACTTCCCAAGTCACTTGTACCATTTATAGTTGCTTTGACTGCACAACTCGTGAGCTGCAGCCAGGAAAGAGGTAGTATATCGCAACAGCAAAACCTCCAAGTGCAATTTTAAAAGATCACTATCAGGATCGAAGCATAAGCTCAGAATTAAGAAAACCTTGGCTCTAAGTAGCTTGGGGTTTGGGGTCACAAGATGGTTACTATCTCCACATCTCAGTGAGGTGCCAACGGAGCTGAACAGCTTTCACAAGAGAACCTTTACCTACCAGCAACAAGAGCCACTGCTCCAATAACTTATTTTCACGTCCTGACATGCTAACAGATATGCAACCTGCAACTATAATTTAGTGATGCTCAGTCTGCTGTCTTCATATTATTAGGGCTCTCTCATACTACTTGGGTCTCATTTGATATAATAAAAACAAGTCTGAAGTAAATTCCAGTTCACTGAACTACAGGTATAACAACATTTCTTTTCATATCATGAAAGGGTATTTACATCATGAAAGGATAATTGAATTAATGTGATCTAACAGGCAGGATAATGCTCTTAATGCTCCTTCATGAAAACAAAAAAGAGCCAACATTTAAAAAAATATTCTTAATTCAAGAAAAACATTCAGTGCTACATTCAGCAAAAATTAAACGCCTCCAAGACTTGTCCAACTGCTTTGAGCTGCGTTTCACAGTTGTTATTACTGGCTTTTAACTCATTATTTTAGCCATACATTTAATTAGTAAGAAAATTTGATGTGACTAGTGCTTCAAAAAGAAAGGTTACTATACTCTTTCTATGCCTCTACTCTCTGAAACCAAACCCTAATACATATAAAAAGCCTTGGGATTTTATGATAATTATGTGAGTCAGGGATTGGGCTTTTTTCAAAGATTATGTTTGTTTCTGCTTTTGGATCTAGGCTCAGGCAGCATCTGACACATCTTTGTGGTAACTTCTCACAAGTGCTGCAAAGGAAGAAACAAAAGGGTACTGATTTAGAAATAAAAAGAGAAACTATAATCCAATTCTGCAACTTTATCTTCAGATTTACAAAGACTGAATTTTCTTTTCCCTGAGGATTACCTCCCAGATACCCCATCTGATCCAGCAATGTTAGGCCAATTTTCTGCTGATTTTATGGGTGAAAGGATGAGAATAACTCAGAAATAGCTCTTGCTATAGCCAGTTGAGGAGCTACTGAGTTTCCCCTTGCTGTTTTTGTTTGTTTATTTGTTTGGGGGGGACTGTTTTTCTAACAGACTTTTGGGGACAAATGCTTTGCAAGAATTCTAAGTAAACATAGTAGTAAGAGGTTGTTAAGCACACACATAAAATAGCTCGCACGCTGCATGTGTAAATAGATATATGCACATACAAGCATCACTTCTTCCTATGCCTACTGCATCCAGGACAGACACTTTCCACAGATGTACATCTCACATGTGCCAGTAATGCTTGAAAACTCCTTTGCTAAATATTCCACAGCATTGACAAGTGCGTCTCACAGACATGCATTCACACCGCTGTGAGGCTGCAGCTCATGCACACATTGCTAGACATTAATTGTGACTTTTGACTTATTTGACTCCTTTGGCATCATTTGTGATTATGTAAGCCTGTCTATACATACTTTAAAACAACACTTTTTGTAAGAAGACTCAGAAAGAAGCAGTTAAGCCCCTGAGGACCACAACTGAAAGCAGATGCAACTCCCCGTACACGTCAGAAGAGAGACAAGCAGGGAAGGGTTTGTTGAGAGACCAGAACTTAGTGTACAATGTACTTGATACAAAGAGAAAAGGGACCCATGTGCAACACTTAGCAACATAAGTATTCAAAATGTTGCAATCTAGAACTGCTCCACAAGAAAAATGCAGGCAAGGATGATACATACAAGGAGAAAAACATATGTATTTCCTTAAAGTAAGTAATTCCATTCCTAAAATCTATTCCCATAGAGGTAACTTCATAAAGCATGTCACCCATATTTCCAGGAAAACCACTTCTAACATATTTTAGCTTCTATGATAAATCTAAGAAAATATAAAAGCACTATTTCTCATTACAGAGTAGATTAGAGAAGTGGTGCACTCATAAATATGAAAAATAAAGAGAAAACTTTCTGAGCGGTATTACACTTTCCCAAAAATTCAGTACTTAAATATATTCTAAAAATACTCTTCACAATCATTAAGTTTGCAGATTATAAATATCACCCAAAAATACAACAGGATAAGTTAATTAGTGCACAATCAATTTGGTAATGGAACAGATATTACAAACACATGCTGAGAAACATCATCTCAGGTAATTCTCTTGATAGCAACAGAGAATAATTTCAGACAGAAAAGTACAGCTAATGTAAAATGAAACGGATTAATTAAGTAGTCCAATATTCTGCCTGGAAAAGAGGAATCGTCATCCCTGTGGGTTTTATAGAGCCGGATAGACAAAAAGATTGCCAAGCAGAGCCGGTCATGTCTTGGGACAGAGGAACGGACTAGATGACTGCTCAGCATCCCTCCAGCTATATTTTCTCTAATGCTGTAAAGATTTTCATTGGAAAAAAAGCTGTCAGTGCAGAGGGGAAAGAAGAGACTGAGGCCAGGAGTTATGGGGGTGGGGAAGAAACGCCGTGAGGACAAGGAAGGCAGCAAAGCTTATTGCAGACTGGAAGAAGTAGTTCCAGATTGTTTTTCTTACATGAACACAAGAATACAATTGATAAAGCTGAAATGATATATCATTATCTCAGGGAACAGCTTTATAAACACACATTTATGGGCAATAAGCAGAATTGATTTTGTTGGAGTAAACAGTTTTCAGCAACAAAAAATTTGTTCTTTAAACCAAGTTTATAATATTGCTAATGTTCGAAGGCAAAAATCTGCTACATAAAATAATTTGACAGAAACTCTCAATCATAATGATGTCTTTGTATCAATACAGTATTTTTTTACTACAATTGTGATTCAGAAACAAAATAAGAGATGAACCATAATATGCAACCCAAGTGCTTTCAGAGATGAAATCATCTGATGAAAAAAACAGCATTCACATTAAAACATTACTTCTTGCACAAAAAGACTTCTGTATATCATATTAAAATCCACTTGTTAACAGTTCCGTACATGAAGTGCCAGAGGTGCAGCAGAATGGGGGTTCTGCTGTCAGGAAGATGTGAGTGCGCCAGGGTCTGCAGCGCCCGGGTCTGGGGGATCACAGCGGAGGCCCCGCCAGCAGCTGCAGGAAGAGCAGGATGCGGTAAAGAGGGAGAAGAAACGAGTTACAGTATTTTCCAAGCATTGGTAATCAAAAGGAAGAACAAGGACAAAACACATTGAAGCAACTTCATTAAAAAAAAAAAAAAGGGGAAACCAAGGCACACTCCTTAACTTCTCAGGCACTTAAAACCCGTCAGATTAAAGACAATATGCAAATGAAGGTGCCACTGTAGAAAATACTTGAAAGTACACTTTTTGCAAACCGTGCAGTCCAAGTATTTTTTTTGCTCAAAGGAATACTGAAGGTTCTACAGGACCGTTAAGTCTGTTCTTACTCTAACTGCTCTACAGAAAGCTTATTGCAGAGTGCAACCACACTCGTAGTCTTTTCATAAAAGCGAAAGAAAACATATTTACAAAATTATGTCAAATCTTAACAAGCCAGCACCTCCAACTTCTTTACTCCCACTTTACCCACTGATATGCCTTCCTAAATTGCCACCACAATTTCAAACAATTGCTACTTCAGTAAATGGCAAATGAATATAAGACAAGAAAACGCTGCACTGAAAGGGGTTTGTTCCCTTGGAGAGCAGACTGCTTCCAACCAAACACTCGTAATACTGAGTGCCTGACCACTGCCAATTTTAAGATGCTTTACAACCACATCAGCTAAAAAAATGTTAATGAGTTTCAGGAATTATATCTGACAGCTTTTCCTGATATGTATTTACACAGTGAGATTTTTCTGGGTCTCTGGGTGCTGACACAGTGACCCCAGCAGCACATTGGCGCAAGGTGCTGAACCTGGACTTGCCTTCAAATCAGCCACGATGTAGCCACAAGGCAGGAGCCCAGCCTCTCCTGTCCCCTCTCCCTTCCCCACACCCGTGGCTTCTGCCTGATCTTCAACTGACTGCAAAGCTTACACCCCATGTTGAAAAATTATTGAGGCAGTGAAGGTACCTGACTCTCACAGGCACCAAAGGAGATGTTTGGCATGTGTGACTGCCGACCTTTTTCTTTTCAAATTTTCTCATACAAACTGAAGTGTGAACTAAATGACAACAATGTCAACAAACACACACTAAATAGTGCCCTTTAAGAAAGGGAAAATGGAAAATAACATTTTAGCAGCCTGCCTCAGAGTCACACTGTCACCTGTAAGCCTTCATGGTTGCCCATTTGCAAGTCAGAAATGGAATTTTTTTATCAGTCAGGTTCAGAAAGATAATTACAAAGACTGACTCTCAGCTAAGATAATAACATCTTCCTTCTACAAGGAAGCTTTTCCTAAGGAAACTGCTTTCACCTGTAGCTGAATATAAGCTGGACAGGCTTTCAAGTAAGCTGAAAATATGCACAATAGTTTAAAATCATTTCTGTAGGACTTACACTTGAAAAAATGCCCCAAATTACAAGCAATCCAAACTCCTCATGGACTTCAAGTGACTCAGAATTTAATTGCATCTTTTTAGGGGCATGTAACTTACTATACGGTTTCAGGATACCAATGCTCACACCACATTTGTGGAAATTCAGAATTTTGTTTTTAATACACAGGAAAAGAAAGAAACTATGCACAACTGTAAGAGTCACTCAGTCTTTAAACAAAAAACACACACACCACATTCTTCTCTGCTCCACAAAAACACAACTCAAATTTGAACCCAGCGAGTCCAACTCAGTCGCTACTCACAGCATCACAACATCACAGCACTTCCACCGCTTTTCCATGCAGGTCAGTACTACCCCCAAAAGCACTAAGAGCTCACAGTCTGTAATAAGGGTGTGAGTCTGACCCGTGTACATCACACTGTAAAGCCACGCAATAGATTTACTGATTGCAAAGTTTACCACAGAATTATTTTCAAGTACCTCTGCTTTTAACTTATGTGATAGCAGTTCCTCAAAGCAATCAGAAAATCAAGGCTGTGAAAACTGTGTGCAAATTTTGAACCACTCATCCCGTGCAAGGTTCAGCCCACCACTCTGCAGAGATGCAGGGCTTTGTCTGACAGCACTACAGCTTTGGACCTGACAGTTCCTCTGATTTTTCCAATTTCCCTGTCTGCACTACATTCAGACTAGGAAATAAGTACCTGATCCCTTTTATGAGCAAGTAGATGATTAAAACTTTCTAGCCACAACTTGCCATCTCCTTCAGAGCTGCAGGTCAATCCCTTTCTGCCCAAGAATTTGTTACCACTGAAGGATGGAGCAGTAAGTCATTTCAGCTAACTAGGGACAGAAAGAAAGGGTCCTTGTGGCTGCAATGCTATTAGCCACGCTTCAGGATAAAACCTTAATCAGGGTGAGAGTTCATTGCACAGATAGTGCACAGATAAAATGAATATGTTCAGCCTTCATTTGGTCTCTTTGCAAGATAAGCAGAAGTTTGTTCTACCTGCTAAGTCTTTAGAATGAGTTTGTAAGTGTGGCAACAACTGTAAGCCTCTTGGAGCTGCAGTGTTATTTTTAATTTTCCTATTTTTAACTTGTAATCATGAGCGAATTACAGCTCATGAAAACGAGGATGTAAGAACTAAGGTAGCAAAAGAACAAGTGAGCACCACATATGCATTAAGTCATTGTGAATGTCTGAGGAAGGTTTACAAAACAAAACACTTCTGCTGTCAGTGGGTCTCTTGTTCAAAGACATTTCAGCAAGACAGGCTGAGCACTGACCTGATGAAAAGAACAACAACTGAAAACAATAAGACTAAGGTCATTCACCTCTGCAACCAAATACAAGTTTTACATCCTGCCCTGTAAGGATGAAAAACTAACTCACTACACCCACTTGCTAACAGACACATTGTGCAGGGTTCTGTTTGTTTTAAATGAAGCCACAGAACTTAAAGGTCTTAAAAGATATCATGGGCTACACGACATTTGCCTGTATCAGTGCCGCAAGACTGATTTGGAGAAAGATCTAGAGAAGCTCTAGTACATGTTAACAAGCAATACGTACTAGGTAAATTAGGATGAAACAAACCTCCAGCACAGCCAAGGACACTGGAGATGGCCGGTCACTTGGCTCTCCCAAGTCAGTGATGTCTGAACCAGAGAAAAGCATTTTATCTCACTGCATAAAGCACCATGGTCACTTTGCAGAACCCACACAGACTGCACATAGAAAAATCAGAAAGCTTTTGGCACATGACAAAGACTATATCTCTGTATCCTATGGATGCCCAAGTTACTGCTTCCTAATTCCCTTCAAGAAATACAAATTGGATGCTTGAATATGAAAACCGGGGTATATGAGACCCTGTAAAGCAAACTGCCTGGCTGCAAGAAACACAGAGTAATATTCAAACCATTTTTGAAAGACATTTTTCAAAAATAATATAAAGACAGACCTTACATTATAGTTTACATGCCTAAAAGATAAAATTAAATAAGTAAAAAATTTAACAAGTAATGTAATGCTTCTGTAAATTTTTTTCAAAGAAGAAATTAGCGCATTCTTGCTTCTTCAAGAAAAAAAATGAATGTCACTGGGGAACTCCCTCTTGACCAGAGAAGATGATTGTAATGACTGTCTATTTACCTCATTTCTTGCCCAAACAGTGCAACAACGTTCTTTCCACTTCCCACTGGTGAACACCACTTCCTAGTCACAGCCCAACTGTTTAGTATTTCAGGGCAGGAGTTCCCTGTAAACTACGCCCTGTGCGTTAAATACCAACTAGCACAAGCAGCAAAATGTGATGATTCAATTGCTAGCAGTTTTTTTTAGGCTAGAGCAATACTGGAATACATAATACATTGAATAATAGAATATATAACATTATCATGAAATACATAAAATCATTATCTAAATTATAAAGCTAAGTGTACTATATAGACCAACCAGACATAAGGAAGAAATTTTTTTACACTGAGGGTGGTGAAACACTGGCCCAGGTTGCCCAGAGAGGTGGTGGATGCCCCATTTCTGGAGACATCCCAGGCCAGGCTGGACAGGGCTTTGAGCAACGTGATCTGGGTGAAGATGTCCATGCTCATGGCAGGGGTTGGCCTGGATGAGCATTGAGTATCCCTTCGAACCCAAACCATTCTATGATATATATTTAGTACATCAGTAGACAAATTCCACTTTGGAACATCCTCCACTAGCATTGTCCCTGGCCAAATGCTTTAGACAAACTGCTCCCAAACAGGGAAAACATCCTCAAAACTTAAGTGTATAGGATTTACCATGCCAAAAGCACAAAGGCAGAAAAATATTCTGTCATCATCTGTGTTTCCTTCCCTCCATCCTTGCTTCCTACCCAGCTCACTATCTAAGTGTTCTTCTCTAGTTGGCCAACACATGGAAGAGGAACGCTGTCTTTGAGCTGTTGGCAAAACCCCAGGCTTTGTTGCCAGCACACACAGCAGTGCCCAGGCGGTGAGATGGGGCTGTCTCCCCCACCAAGCACACCTCTCCTTTCGCACAAGACTACTGCAAGCAAAGCTGAAACTGGAGTGGGCATTGCGGCAAATCTTCAGGCATCACAGGCTGCCCTGTGTTTCTTTTGCACTTCCCAGAGGCTCTGTCTTCCCCAAACACAGGGGGGAAGGAAGGCGAACCCAAACAACAGCTCTGTGCAGGTATCAAGGGCAGCGATAAACTTAAAAGTGTGAAAACTACTGTTGTAGATACTGACTTCATATGCCAGCACTTCTGATTTGTGGCAGCAGGCAGACAACCACTCTTGAATGGGTCACCTCTGATATTCAGGGAGTTGCCAGCAGAAGTGAAAAGCACCATCCCCTGCAGCACTGAACTTCGTTCACAACCCAGCAGTAATCTTGTGTCATGATACAGACTCCATCTATGTCTTCTGAATGCAAAACACCCGCAGGAATTGTGAGCTGCCTTCATCTGCCCTGGTGAACGCTTGTCTCACATACTCATACTAAGGCAGGCAACCTTCACGGAAAGGTACATGAGGAAACCCAGCCAACCCCACTGACACTGTTGTTGCAGCCAAGGGTGGCTACCAGGGAGAAAGAGTTAGTCAGATTTTCTATTTGTTGTTTTATTCTTGATTATTTATGACATTTCAATTAATCCCTTATTGTACATTCACATCTCTATTACTACACTGTTAAATCAAACTGGGGATTGTTGTGATGCTCAGCTTGTATGTGAAACAGAATGAACATAATTGTGTGTTACAAAAAGATAGATTAATATTCCCTGTCTTTACCCTGTTTTCATTCTCCCATTACCATTAATGCTGTCTATATGAAATTCAAGTCTTTCCTGTTTTGCTTACTTGCTGTGGCAGGAAGGGATGGGAGTAGTGCTGACAAGTGAGACCTGGCCTGGCTGTTTACCACTCCTCAGAAAGTCTACAATACCACAACCAGAAACACATTTGACTATGAAAGCTGTAACTGTATCAGACAACTTTTCATACCTTTATATACACAGTAATGTGTTAAAAAATAAATTAAAACAATAATAAACATTCTCAGCTAAACAAACCATAACAACCATGTTGATTAGCCACAGCCTGAGTATATAGTTTGTTGTATAGGTAAACAGTTCACAGATTTAAAATAAAATAAACATCTTTTTTTAAATGTATTTTAAATGTATTCCAATTCAGTATTAATTTTTATTTTAGTTGTCCATGATACATTAAACCGGAATAAAGATAAAGGAGCACTGATCAATAAGTACAAATTTATTTTTTTGCCTTTGCTTTCCATCTTATACCAAATCCATTTTAATACCATCGGGGGGGAGGGAAAAATAAACTCATCAGTCACCTGATGGAGTAATTCAAAACTTAACCAAACAAGGCTAATGGGTGAGAATTGAATTGAAAACACCTTGACAAAGAAAGCAATTTCTTTTCTTCGCACTCCTCAGAAGCTGTGGGTGATCACTGTAATCGAACCATCAACAGCGAGGGGCCATCTGTCCCAAGGGCCTTCCATGTGAGCAAGAATCAACAACAAAAAATTTTAGAGGCTGGTCCACATACATTCAGCCCCGATTTGTCTATGACAGGCAGCATGCAGCTGAAAATCAATGTTTTGACGTTTTTCACATACCAGTCCTTAAAAGTCAACACTGAACTTTTGATAAGAACAAAACACAAAAGTAGGTTAAAAGGTTGCTTACAGAAAGATCAGTGTTACTCCAACGGCCAACAAACCTCTAATCAGCTGAGATTCTTACTCTATCACGAAGCACTCCTGTTTCGGTATCCAACAGCCGCGTTCCACACGCAAAGGCCACATAAAACAAGCTTTACACTAGCACTGATGTTATGAGACACCTCTAGTACTAGTGTGCGCAACTACTGAAGATATGCGAGTGATTTAACAAACCACTCACACAGAATCCCAAAACCTTGGTGTTGTTTTGTCTTTGTTTGTTTGGTTTTTCCACATAAAACATTAAGAAAGGGTGTCCCAGAAGCTTCTGCAGCAGAGACTGCACACAACGTATGCCAAGAACAAGGGGCTCAGGCTGGTCTGGCCAAGGCATTGCGGCTTTGGCACCTGTGGTCCCAGGGCAGAAGTCACTCAAGACCCCCGAGGACCTCCTGGACAGGAGCACAGGCTTCACAGCACATCCCTCCCACGGATGCTCCCAAACCAGGCACTCTTCCCTCACCAAGTCTTTCAAAGGGCAACAACACAAATGGCAGAAGGTAAATACAATTTATTTCTTTGGTGTTTTCCTACTGGAAAATATATTGGTCATTTAGTAAAACAAACTTGGACATAGCTACACCTCTCTGCGCCTTTCTAACTGCTACAAAGCTCTCAAGAGGAGAAAAAAAAAAAAAAAAAAAAAAAAAAAAAAAAAAAAAAAAGACATTATTTTTTGCTCAGCTTCTTTAAACAGCATTTGTCCCCCTTTGCTTCAGCAGAGCCCAAACGCAGTCTCAGGCCAAGGGGTCAGCCAGGGAGTGACAGCTAGCACAGGGGGGTGACAGTGAGTACGCTCTGATCTCCAGCCCTGCCGGCTACTGACCACAGGTCTGTCATCCCAGGCTTCCAAACATCATGAGATCTTAGAAAAATTAGTTCTTTTTCATATGAAAGAACATTTACATTCTTAAAAATAAGACATTTCCATGCAAGCCCAGGGTTAGTTATTTTAAAGCACAGGCCACCCATATAAATTAGATATGTATAACAGAAGCAAGTCAAGGGTTTTTCTCACAGGTGTTTACAGGTAGTTACTCAGGTCAAAATTCCCAATTGTGTACCAGAGTGAGGCCAGTAAAACAGGGGATATAAAAGGCATCCCAACAAATGCGCAGGGGCTGTTACCAGAATGGATTGTGTCTTTCTGCCCTGGAGGCAGGAGGTCTGGGTTCCAGTCTCTGGGTTACTAACACCAACACACACTTGATAACTAGGAAACTCCCCAAGACATTTTTTGATATCATGTACATCAGTGATAAAACAGAAGAGTTAAGTTTCTCTGCCGATTTCTAAAGTACCATTTATTCAGAATAGCAAAGTAGGAGGGTGACGTAGATGCGTGGTTTCAATATACACCCATTACAAAGTAACTGTGATGTGGTTAGAGTGCAAAACTATTTTATCTTACAAAGCCTCAGTGCTTGATGCCTGCGTAGTTCAGTGGAATCTCAAAATTTTCACAAAATAGTGAAAACTAGTTTAGGAGTGTGATAATAGCAGACAATATATTACCGCAGCTCTGAGGAGAGAGAGGAAACTCAGAAGAGCAACAGGGCATTTGGGGATGGGCAGATAAGGACCTACAGGAAGGAAGAGAGTATTACAGAAAGATGGGCCATCCATACATTTGAACTGAGTATTTCTACCTCTTAAGTAATGAAGGTCTTAATTTTACTTTCCATAGAGCATTACAGCAGAAAAAAATGAGACGAGGACCAGGAAACTATGAGTAATGTATGTGTATGCACCAAATATATAGCAGTCAAAAATATTAGCAAGGGAAAAAATGATATTATTATTATTGATGTGAAAGAACAAAGAATGACTCATTAATAAATCAACCACAGCATAAATTAAGGTTACGTCTCATCTAAAAAACATCAATTTACCAAATAAATCTGATGTTAATATTTCAGAATGCATCTAATAAACCTGAATAACAGCCGTCAACATGCAGAATGCGCAAGGAGCTGAAATATATTACGCTGTGATATTATGCATTATATTACATTAATCTGTAAGAAATATTTCATAAAAAGGCCTCCTCTCAACCACTGCCCTTCTTGTTGCACAATTTCCCTGTCTTCAGTAGTTGCATGAAATAATAGGATACTATGATGTCTTCAACATGTCAGAATGGCTGTATGATTCTAGCATCCATTTTTTATCTATTTCTCCAACTTCTTCCTTCCTTCTTCTTACACAAACCTCAGGTCACCACTAACCACTTCTAGCCCTTTCACACTCGTGCTCTGTCCTCCGCACGCTCTCCATCCCCACCAGTAAGACAGTACTGGTGCCACAACTGCACGTTCACTGCAGAAGAAACAAATCATTAACCACGCACAGGCACTTCTCATTAAGAACTGTTCAATAAGCAGCTAGATAAAAGAGAAGTTGCTTTGCATTAGGATAACTAACTCAATTTTTTTATTAATGAAGTGTAACCATCACCACCCATGCTGACAATTTCATAATCAATGGGATATGACGCATTTGTAAATTATGTCCATATAAAAAAAGGTATCACCTTATAGCACCTTTTTAATTAATTGTTTTGATAATTAGTAAGAAAACATACTGGATATGAAATGCTGCTACACTTTTCAAGTAGAAAGACATACTCTCTTCTCAAGCAAGCCTCAGATAACCACTTTCTTATCTTGAGCCTTCCATCACTCTGATAAACAAAGTCAGCACACTTGCCAGAGCAGGGAAAATCCACTCTTTTCTGAAAACTGAAAAGACTAAAAATAGATTTGAAGAATTATGGGCGTGCAAATATCACATCTTAATTTTAACAACTTATCCCAGATGACTTGTTGCTAAAATTCTTCATTCCTGTCAAGGGGACCAGCCTGCTCTAGACAAGACAGGAGGTCTGTGAGCTGGGTGTCTTCTGCACGTATGTTGAAAAGCGCATCTAGGTCAGACCTAGAGCCTACAGCCCCATCCACCCACAGAGGATTTCTTTTCAAAATCACATTCTGTTAAAACTGTGAAGTATACCTCCTTTCATCAGGGAAAAGAGCCAGTTCAGATTTCAGGAACAAAAATCATGTTCTAGCTCAAGTCCACGCTCACTTGCCATTTGATTTCCCAGGGCCAATACAGCACCTTAAGATACACATGACTTAGAAACCTTATTTTTGACACACAGAGTAATATTTATCACAAAGTGTTCTCCCAGTTGTAGCAACCGGGGGCAGGGGGAGAGAGGAACAGGAAACAGAGAACTTAGCAAGGAGATACAAATTACATTCCATTGTACAGCAGTAGTATCTGCCCATTTTTTTCCTGAAATACAAACATATTGCATGAGGTACTATTCCAGAACACAATGGTGACATCAGTCGTCTTTCATAAGGTATAGAAGAGGCCTTTAAAAGATTCCAAAATAAAGAATTATGAGGGGAAAAAAAACAAAACAAAACAAAACCACCTCTCTCTTATTTTCCAAATTCAAATAAAAGATACTGGAAGGACACCTACTCTAAAATGCATAAGCCTTTTAACTTCTGGTGTTTCCCTAAGAGCAAAAATGTCAGTAATTTTGCTTGAGAACACCATTTTATCCCATCAAGAGAGAACATCATTTTATCCCTAGAAGATCACAATTCATACTGTAGGCTGCTCACTGAGAAAAGTCACAAAATTAACAGCACAGTAAATAGAGTATAATGGGTTACTCATTTTACTTTCACTTATCAGTGAACCTAAAAGGGTTTCTAAGGAATGTAAAGAGAACCAAGAGTGTGTCCTCTCACTTGAAGAGATGTCAGACACAGAAGTACACTTAGTCATACCTTTCTGAGAAATTTATCCCTTAAAAAGAAAGATAGATGTCTGTGAAATGGAGAAATGATGGATTAAGCTCAGCCAAAGGTCAGAGAAAGCACCAAGTCAGAGGCTGCGCTACATCCAAGCACAAATAAAATCAAGAGTCTACCAAAATGTATTTCCCCAAGTGCTGAGAAGCCCTGGTGTCAGCTGAGGAATGCTGGTGGTTACTGACCACTTCTAATAATGCAAGGGGCTAAAGCTGTCCAGGTCACAAGGAAATGTTTGAAGATGTGACATGTGAAGAGAGTCAACAACAAAGCCTAACTTTAATCCCTCTGTGTGAAGCAGGAAGAGGAATTTACTTCATACACAAAACACAACTACGTCCAGTCAAGTATAAAACTTGCAGAGGTGCACAAGTAAAGCATTATGACTCTTTTCTGCATGCTGGGAGAGCCCAGGAGGGAGGAGAGCAGCTCCTCATGGGCTGGACCTACTGAAGCACAAGGACTGGTTGTAAGCCAGGCAGCGAGCTGAGCTTTAATGTATCTTCTGCCAGCCTGAGTCAGAAGTAGCACAACCAATTAGTCCAAACGGGTGGACCCAAGAATACGGGAGGCTTAACTACTAGTTAACATGGTTCCTATCTTTTCTAATTGGATTGCAACTAAATTCCCAGCACTGATAATACCAAAATGAGATCAGAGTGTAGAGGCTCCATATTCTCTTTGCCCAAAGATTGGAAACAGCTCTCCCCTGCTGCTGTACAATAGCACTGACCACCCAAAGATCCGCAGCATTCACTGGAGACTCATCTCACTGTCCCCTGAATCCATGTGAGGAGTTTACTGCCATGATGCTTCTTTATGAACCCAAAAACCAGCCCAGAAACAGTGGAAAGAGTTAAAAAGGCCAAATTCTAAATTATGTTAACCTATGCAATGGAATATTAGAATTAAAAAATTTGATAAAAATGAACTTGATCAGGGCTGGGGAGGAGGAGAGCAGAGTCACTGCTTTTAAGGGCTGCTCAAAGACTGGATTTTTATTTGGGGATCTCTTTTTCGAGCATTTGAGAAGGGAGAGCTGTGCAAGCCCCAAGCTAAACCAGCACACATCTTCAGACTCGCTTGCATCCTATCAGAACTGCTGTAACCACTCCTGACACTCATTTGCTTGACCCATTTTTGATAAACAAAGAATGGAGTACTTGAAGTATTTTTCCCCCTTGTTCATCCCATTCTTCACTAGTCTCTTATTTTATGGTCAGAGGTTAAACTGCTGACCTCTCACCTTCAAGGCAAGTTTTTCCCCCCTTCCATAAAAGGTTTTTCACAGTGTGCAGCACTCGGATTAGCCCCTATCCCTTGGAACAAAAGCTCTGCCTTTGTACTGCTGGTTTGGGCATGGAGTCCGTACATCAGAGGAAGCTGCTGCTACTTACCATTCACAATAACGATATTGTGAGGCCCCTCTAACGCCTCGTCTCTCAGTGTCTAGACTTTCACCCAACCAGCCAGCAAAAAAGAAAATCCTGTAAAGCACTCAACTGAAAATTAACTATGGTATCCTGTTGTGAACCTGATGAAGACGTTATTTGAACATACGGTAAAACTTTCCATTGTTTAACATAAAGATAAGAGAAAAACTTTTAGAGTCCCAAGCTTTAAATAGTCATAGGGATCAATTCACTCATGGGTCAGTAAATGCATTTTATTAGCAAGCAGCTACTGCTTATGTGTGTCTTTAAAATAATAGACAGATTATTAACTTATACTCAAGCACCTAGCATTCTGGATATTTCAAGAGCCTAACTTCATACTCAGTAAGGACACACTAAGCCAAGACTCAAGACATAAGAAGTATATCTTCCAGACTTCACTGACAGTGCTGCATCAGTATCGCCCACCATCCCAGTTATCTTCAGCAATTAAAATTACAGAAGTATAGTAACAGAAATATCTTATGCTTTGCTATGCAGCAAGATGTGTAAGTGCTCGGCATCACCGGCCATCAAAAAGGGAGAAGTCTGGGCAAGACAAGGTATCTGTAAATTTATAGTGCAAATAGACCATGGGATTTGGGGCAGGGCAGGGGAGGGGAACCAAAGCACACTACAGTGACTTGTATTTTCTTTCTTTATCACACTTGCATTTCTATAGCATAAATAATACACAGTGGCAATAGATATTAGTGAAGTGGACTAACATTAATAAAACTATGTTCTTTCATCTTGAGAAAAAAAAAAAAAAAAACACAAAAACTCAAAAACAAACAAACAAACAAAAACTAGATCTAAGCAATATTTTAATGTTTGAATAAGCAGATTATATATTGTGAATCACTGAAAATAATTTATTATCGCAGACAAAAAGATGCTTGCATGTTTGTGGAGTTCTTAGGGCCTCTCAAGTGTGTATTTTGGAAAGAGCTCCTGGGGCTTTGCTAGGAGAAAAAGCCACAGCTGAGGAAATGCGCCCCTCACCAATTTCACCAGTTTGTTTTGAACACAGAGGCAGAGAACATCAAAATAAGCAGCAAACAGATTGCTGTTTGGCATGGGTTGCTTGACTGGGGGAATGCGAGGGTGCTTGCTTGACTTTTGGGGATTTTGTTTCTTTTTTTAAGAGTGTTTTGTGATGAAACAAGAAAGTAACCATGTTCCTCTGAAGCTGAGCAGTGCTGCACAGGAACCTAAGTCAGCTCCCCAAAATAACGCAGCCGCCACACAGGATCCAACCCTACAAACCTGCTCACAGTACCAAACTATTTGCTTATTTATAGATATTCACTGTGAGTGTGATTCAACAAGATGCACATTTTCACACATATGTAGGCCAGTTTGAGAAGTTATATGCAAACTGATTTCAGACAGACAAAACATCTGAGAAGAAATGTAGTCTGGGAAGGAACGAATCCAGAGCATTAACTCAAGAGCATGATAATAGAAATAGATTTATACTCTTATAATTCATTATTATTTTTAGTTCTAAACAAGGTTACTGAGAGAAAAAAAAAAAATATATTAACATGGGAGACTTAAAAATCAGAACAATGGATTTCTCCCTGTGAACAGAAGTAAACAAAAAAAAAAAGAAGAACAAAGTTGTTCTTTCTATACTAAAAATACATTTGGGGCCATTTTTCCATTCTCTTTTCTGAGCCCACATTTAGCACAATAGCATCTGGGGAAAAAATACTCTGAAAAACTGCATTACATGAGATAAGATGACCTACTGATTTGAAGCTTTAGAAAGAGACACAGAACACAAGAAGTTGTGGTTTAGGGGTGGTGAGGTTTGTTTTTACAGCTCCATATATTTACATTCTTATGAGAAAGGGCGGCAACAATAAACAGCAGATTCTCCACCATGGGTAAGAGTGATGGAACAGTTATTTCCAAGCATGGAGAAAAGAAAAAAAAAAAAAAAAATAAAAAATTGTGAATTGTTGCTCTGCTGCTATAGAAATCCAGAACATGATGACACCCTGGATGTTCTGTGCAGTTCTGACCATCCTCTCCTCAAACAACAAATACAATTGAGAGAAGAACACGAAAGGATAAGGATACATCGTAGGTACGGAAAAGCACCTACTCAGGGCTAGGTTCAACAAATCACACTTTCAGGCAGCCGGGGGTGGATAAAAGATCACCCACAGCGCAAGTGAAGGTGAAAAAGAAATAATTACTCCCTATTTCTTGTAATACAAAACCTATAATCCAAGTAAATCAACAGTAGTAGGTTTCAAACACACAAAAGGAAACTGCTCACAAACACAGCAGCACAGCCAGACTGCCCCAGGACACTGCCGAGGGTGCAGAGGGGCTGGACCAGAAGGTGCTCACAGCAGGCAGGCGCGCTGCTGCTGAGAAGAGGGCAGCCTGGAGCAGCTCCCACACCGGAGCAGCTGCCCGCGGCACACGCTGCAGAAAGGACACTGCACCCAGCCCGGCGGGTCCTGGGCGCTGACACACGGCACGCTGTGACACCCACCACCTGCACACACAGCCAGGGGACAAACTGCCCCAAAACCTGCTCACAGTTTTTCTTCTCTGCCTGAAAGGCTATAATCTGTATTTTGACTTATTTTCTTCCAGTTCGAAATACAAGAACAGAGTCACACCAGGAACACAACAGCAGGGAGTGGGTCTTGGAGGCAACTCTCCAAAGCCTTCCTTGCCCAGCCGGTCCCCTTTCAGCTCCTACAGAGCAGTCTTAATGCAGGCAAATGGGGGGACAGATGTTTTGGAGATCGCTGGAAATGAGTAACAGTTTAGTCTGGATCCACACAGGAAAGAAGTTGCATCCAGCGCAGGGAAGGATTTGTATTTTAGACTGGGGGTGCAGGTGTTCTGTTCCAAGCAGGCAGCTGTGCTGTCAAAGACAGCACGCTCAGCTCCTCGCAGCAATGGCAGACCTGTTTTAAGCTGACAGATCTGAAAAGCAGAGTTTAGCACATCTCAGAAGGAATTTTCTGGATAATCCAGCCGGGTTCAGGTCATGCTGTCCAGTTTCACTCAAGCACTGAACTGCAACACGCGCTGTGGATAACTTCAGCTGGTTTTATTAACCAGTTTTCTAACAGCTATGCGAAAGGGGACACGTGCTTTCAGAGACCATGTATGCATTAAACAACACAGACAAATCATCTGCAATGAAAAAAAAAAACACAGAATCTTTACTTGTCTGAACAATGAGAAGCTGACTTGAGAACATATTTCTGTTGTTCTTCAAATGACAGAGCATCTCCTTCACAAAAAGCCTCAGTCACAACTTCCTTTCACACACACTTGCACCCAAAATTAAAACCAAAAATGAGAAGACAGCAAAACGAGGAACCAACTGCACTATGATAAGGGGACACTTCATTAAGCTACTGAAATCTCATTTCTGATGTGCTAAAAAAACTTCTTTTGTAGGCAGTTATAAACTAAATACACAAAACACAAATTTAAGAGTCGCTCTGCACAGATGACTTGGCTGACCTACTTTGTGTTCTTCATCTATAAGCTACTGTTTACCATCTTGCTCTTCCACATACTTAAGAGACAAAATTACTTAAATTGTTTTTCATTCCTGATCTACAAGTGTATAATCAAATTAATATCTAAACAACTATGCAATATGCAACATCCTAGAAGCACCACGTGTAAGAAAGTAAACTACACATAAATGTACACCTAAACCCCTTAACACTGACAAGTACCCAAATAATTGCTTATCTACCATCTCTTTTGGGCTCTAATGATTTTAATCTCAACTAGTCAGTTACTGAAACTGCTTCATAAAATGGGAATTCCGGTTCTACATGTACAAAGGGACAATTTTTAAGCCGTGGTACAATGCATGAGTCATTTCAAGTACCACAAAGCCCTACAGCTAAATTTAAAATGAAAAAGCTTACTGAATATAATCCTCCAGTAATACTTGAAATCTACTTAAGAAAATTTTGACTGCAAATGGTTCATTTTTTTCCCCATAAATGAAGGTTCTAATAAAGGGTTAGTGAATATATCATTTATTTTTTTTTGCTTTTAGAATTAAACTCCAAAGTAGTTTTTAAAATACCTGCACTTTAGTGTTTGTTATTTCTTTGCTAAATACACAGGAAAGATTGGTAACAAAAATAAAACATTTTTATAGTTATTTAAAGTATTGATCTATTTTTAAATCCTGTGTTTTACACAGAAGGTAAAACTGATCTGGTATTAACAGCAGCAAATATCAGATGCTCTGAAATGCTACAAACACTTTATGAATGTGGCGAAAGTTTCAGCCTTAACTAAAAAGATCTCAGTCTACTTCACTACTCCCTGCACATTAGCCCAGTTTTTAATAAATAAAGAGAAAGAATCTAATAAACTCATCTATCTGAGATGTACCACATCTGTGTGGTACCTTGGACTCTTTGAGAAGAGAGAGTGTTCAGCAATATTCTCCCCTCTAGAAACGAGGACGTGAAGGGTGATGCTCCACACCAGCACAACCCTCGTCTGCTGTTCCTTGCAGAGTGACAGGGCAGGGAGTAACTAAGGATGTTTGATGAGCTCTGGGTAAACTGGCATGTAGTTTTTACCTATTAATTTACTCATTTCCCTGGATTATTAGTACCTTGAAACAATATCCTGTAAATGCGTTGTTGCATCAGGCAAGGTTTACAATGTTTTAATGAGTTTTTGGTAAATTTCCTGCTCAGATGAAGCCTAGAACCCTTTTCTTTTTGAAGTTACAGGTCAGCAGGAAGTTAGAACTATCACACAGATCTGCAGCTGAAGTGCTGCTGTGCTGCAAATGTAATAACAACACATAGTTCCATTTAATCTTTTCAACAGCAGATATTATAGCACTTCAAGGAGGTCACAATCATACCTCCCTCATATTTCATCATGCAATAGTGTATTAAGAGGGGTTTTTTGGCTTTTTTTAACAGTTTTCTATTGCTTAAATATGTTGAAAAGGTTGTATAGTTAATTTTCTCCACTGTCTTACCCAGCAAACCCAGATTATTTGAGGTGAAAGCATTGCTTAATGATAGACTTCACCCACACTGGCTTCTACTTGAAGGGGAGATCATAAGAAGGTGCAATGAGAACCAGTATATACATGCACTTTCTTTGTGACAGTTTCAGGAACGCTCATCCCCTCACTATTACTTCAGTGACACCAGCACAATCTCTGTGCCGTCCCTCAGGGAACGGGACAGTGTGTGCTTTCTCCTGGCTGCCCATGGAAAGTCAAGCTGCAAAACAGAAGACAGTGACGCTCATCACTGCTGCCAGAGAACCACTACCAAGAAACGCACCGCGCTTGCTATTAGTCATTCATTTCAAACTTCAAGTGTCTGTTTCCTGGAAACTGCTATTCAAAGACTTGGCTTCTTTTTGCCAGACTTGCTTAATGGATGCTTATCAGCAGCAAAGCTCGGTGATGTGACCCCCAGAAACACATCACTTGGTCTTTCAGCAACACGACCCTGGTTCACTTCACTCCCCTTCAGGTGTGACTGGTGCTGGCACTTCCTACCAATGTATAGTTTGTGTTCTACCTTTGTGTAATCATTTTTTTTCCCCTATTTAGCTGAAACTCAACATCAGCAAAGTCCAAAACAAATCTAGGATTATGTCTGGCCCTTACAATGGGGTTTTGGTTTTTTTAATCGTTTTCTCTTAGTGCTGATAAGTCAAATGAAAACATAAACCTCATACACGGAAAAGAGGAAGCACAGACAATAACAGGACACTCAAAAGAGGAGGAAAAAAAAAAAAGATTCAGAGCTAGTTCTGTAAACATATTCCAGCAATGAAAGATTTTGTATCCTATTAATAACTACTGAGCTATCTAGCCACAAGTTAGGAAGATATTTCACCTATTGTTTATAAAATGCTTGTCTTTGTTGACTCACTACCATTGGAAACCAGACTTGGTTGGGACCCTGTCAGGTACCGTGTTTTGTCCCAGAATATCTTCGGTGCATGTGGTCAGTTTTCTGGGCACAGGAATCCTCTACAGGGAACAACTGCAGTTCATCATACATAAAACAGATTTTTATCCACACACCTGTGCATTCTATTAATGCCATAACTTCTAATATAAATTAAATTAATAAATGAAAGAGCATTCTTGTTTCACTGCTCCTATATTTTATTTGGAGATAATTATGAATTATAATATAATGTTTGAGAATATCAGATGCAAGGAGTCAATCAGGGTGTCTCAAAAAAGTGCCATTTTCCATTCTCTTAAGAAAAACCTAATGAAGTTGAAGACATTGATTCATCTCTCAGCTGTTGGTGTTCAAAGAAGAGCTGAGAATAAAATCTGGCTCTCTGCCTAACCCTGCATATTTGCAATACCCACATCATTCCAGTGTGTCTAGCTGTTACACTCTAGAGTTAAACAAAATCCTCCAGAAATGCTGGTGAACAAAGTATGAGTACGATGGGATAATTAAACTTGAGAACTACTGATTTATATTGGAAATGTGGTTTCTTTGGTTTCTAAGATGTATTATTTTATTGTAACAGATCAGTATTGCTCTGTCACAGGAATATTAATTTAGGATAACACACAGTACACACTATCATTTCTTTTTATTTTACATATATGACATAACTTCTTATATTCCCATGAAACACATTAATTGAATATATACTGCTAGGACTCTAGAAAAAATTGAGGTTCTGTAACATCGATCAATAGAAAGCCACCTTCTCACTCTTTCTGTAACAATTAACTGTTTCAACATTTATCTCAGATTAGGCAATTTGTATCTGTTTCATGATTTGCATTGTGTTCTGACCCACAAGCACAAAGCTAGTATGCTAACTGCTGTGCTAAGTAATATATACTTTTCTTCACAGCCAAAGCAACATTAACTAAATACAGGTCTAAAAAAAAAAAAAAAAAAAAAAAAAAAGAAAAGAAAAAGAAAATACCAAAATCCCTTTAGTCTCATCGCATACAAAGCATTTTGAAACACTACTTTGTTTGCAACTATTGTTTATGCTGTTCTGACACTTTCCGTCCTAGCAAGACTTTTGTCTTGCTCACTGAACAATGAACATTTCAAGATGTGCTGACAATTAAAACATACTGGTCATGCTTAGATGAATAATTTCTAGTGTTAAAAGACAGAGGAGCATAACTCCAGCAGCAGAAGTGCCCCAGTAACATATGTCAGTATCACATTTCCCTGTTTATATTAAGATATAAGGAGGAGAGTACATGATGAGACACAACACAAACAATGTACTTTTACCAGCTTACAAAATCCCATTATGTTTCTAAAACACAATGTGAGCAATTCTGATTTGGCTCCATGTTATGTTCCCAGCAGGATCCCCAAAGAACTGCCTATCCTAAGAGTATATGTTTACTTCTTTACAAAGATTGACACTAACTCCATGTCACAATACAACCATAACGAGTGGTGCCTCTGCAACTCTCCTAGGCTGAATTCATTTCAGACCTTTTACTGAAGTCATTAATGACGACAGTAACTGGTGAGCACACAGATCATTCCGCAATCCCAGGCCACAATTTACTGAAGTGACTGCATACGCAGTCAGATTTTTATCCTGAATGCTCCTGCCTCCCTTTAGAAGGGTTATTGAGCATTTTAAAATTTGGACAGTGTATGAAGTACCGCCACTGTTCATGAGAAAGCCAAAATTTTTAGTGCATATTCCTTTATAATAAGATACTTTCATTTTCACAGATTACCACACTGAGTATTTTTCAGTTTTCAAGAGTGAAACAATCATAGGAAGCACCACCAATCGAAACACCCAGGTAGGAGAAGCCACTTAGATGGGTTCTGTGAGACCAAACACACCAAGAGGTTTTCTGGGAAATACAGAGAAAAGCAGCGTTTCAGAGCTGAGACACCTTCAGTCCCACATGAGGAGAGTCATGCAGTCCCACAGATTGAACTGAAGTCATTTAGGGCTGGAAGCAAAGGACTTTTTCCTCTTTTCACAGCTCCAAAGCATGCTGCAGTTTCAGACCTCTCTCACCTATTTAAAATGCCTGAAGCAGATCATACACAAGCAGATCAAGCTCATGTTCCCCAGCCCCCACGAGAGCAATTGCTCAGGGATCTCCTGGCTCCAGGAGCTCTGCTGTCCACAGCCAACACCATTCACCAGCCTCTCCATTCCCAACCTTCTCCCTATTGCACTTCCACTGAAAGCCATGCTAGTTTATTTTTATTTTATCTGGTTTACCCTTTCCCTCATAATTTTCCCCAACAGCAGGAGCAGAAAGAATTTCTGTTGTGTTCACTGTTGAAAACATAATGCAAATTTCCTCCAAGGGCGACGAGGTCTGACAAGTATTCTCAATGACAAAGCAGTTTTGCTAGATCTGTTAACATCCAGCAATGTCACACAAGACTGTTTATTTAAAAAGAAGATCGTCACTATCACTAGTTGCCAGAGAGTTTAAGGAAAGCTTTAATTATTATGGTTTTTATTGCCAGTGAAAATGTTTTCAGCCAGGCACTTTAGAGGTGGTTATCTCAAGCACTTTTTCTTTTTTCGTCATGCACTTCCACAGTATTGATTTCTAACATTAAAACCAGAATGCAAAAGAATACTTTTTAAAATATTATATGCAAAAGACAGCATATTCTATCAAGGCTGAGAAAGATATTATCTTTTTCAATTGTTTACTTATTAATTACACATACTAGTTTGATCTTTTTTTTGCCCTGGCTGACACTTTATAAGCATTTTTAGACTAGACCTTGCAGGATGCTACAGGGCTCTGGCCCCAAGTAAAAGCAAATGTAAACAGGTACTTAAAATGCACGGGGCGTGCCTATTCCCAGAAACTACAATGGGTTTACTCAGATGCACCAATTAAAAACGCCTGACTGTGACTGCAACTGAGTGCTCAGAACCTCACCCAACACAGTTTCCAGTGTCAGAAAGCTCTACCGGTCCTGCCACACAATCACTGCCATCGCAGCCACTTGTGACATGATAGGAAAAGTTCACTAGTTTCAGCTAAAGAAGTGAGCAATTCATCTGCCGCTAGGCAACTAATGTTCTTTTTTATCTGGCAATATTCTTAGCAGGGAGAAGATACCTAGAATGAGTAACAGCAACAGTCTTTCCTGGACACAAAGTTTTTCAGAATTTTCCATGTCATGTCACGATATTGTTAACCATTTTCAGTTCTATGAATTACTGCATGATACCAATCTAGCCTAATTGAGCTCTTTTGACAGAATTTTGTTTTGTTTTTTAACAAATTGGATATGTATCTTCAAATGTGCAATGCTTCAAAGTGACCATCTAACTTTCAGTATTTGGTTTTTACCTTAGGACCCAAGTTTTACTATGTGAATAGAAAACCAGAAGGCACCAGCAAAATTGGTGAACTCATTTCCCTCAAAAGGACAGGAGTTTAACATAACCCCGACACAATTCCAACACTCGGAGAGTAACCTAGGAGCTGCAAAGCCATCAGCCAGACAGCAGGAGCCAGTGAGGGCATCCCTCATTCTTTTTGGTTTCCTGAACTGGAAAACAATGCTGTGCCTTACACCTATCACTAGCACGGCTTCTCCGTGTCAGGTCAACTCCCGCAACACAGTTCAATTTGACATTTATCATCCAGTATTTAAATACAAAGACAGCATATTTTTGCATTTAGCTTGTCCTGTAGCAGAACAAATGAACTGCTTCCCCCAAAAAGCAAACATTTGCCTCTGTCTACACAATGACACCGTAACCTTACAATATTTGGATGTGTTCTAAAACAGGTTCAACTGGTACAACAAGTAAAACCCTTGATGTGAACAGCAGCTGAAGTCAGATAAATAGGAATTTCTTGTTCTCTATTAGAAGGTGAACAGTTGTATTAATCATTCTTTGTGTCACTCTTTCCCATTCTGAGTTTAAGGAAAAACGCAATGGTAAACCAGCTACGGCAATATACCTTGGTTATGACGATTATGCCCCTATGATTATTAAAACCTAGCATTAACTAAGAAAGTTCATAAAATATATCTTGAAGTAAATACAGAAACCCTAACTAATATGCTATTTTGAGACACAAGTTCGTAGTTTCAGCTAGGTTTTAATCTGCATCAAATACCCACTCAAATGCATAAAGAAACCAGATCCAGACTCAAACTCTAGGAAACGTCATCTAAGGGCGTTGTTCAAGCCTTATTTCTAATTAAGGATTTAATACTTGGACAGTACCTTCCAAGCGAGGATTAAGAATTTTGCAAAGGAAGACGGTTATGACTGTAAACTGCTGCCTCTGCTTTCCCAGCTCAGGAAGCGCAGATACCGCACCCAAAATCTTGTTCAAGCCTTTTTTCTCTCGCCACTTCTGCTTTTTCTCTTCTCTTTTCCATATAAAATTCGGTGTTAAGTTTTAATCTCTCCTCCTAAACCAGAATCACAAAATGTAAAAACTCTGTCCACCCAAATGATTCAGTTCTAAACGTGGAGCTAGAGTTCCAAGATACCCAGAAAAATGTCAAAGGCAAATGTAAGATGATAATGTTTTCAGCATTTTAGTACTTTATCTGTCAGTCACACGGAATGTTCCATCCTAAGCATGCTTTTATCTGGATCTTGAAGTTACCACACATCAGCCTACCACAAAAGAAAAACAGAGATTCTTGACACACTAGTTGCACAGTGGTGCTATGCTCAAATTGTTCTTACTACACAGAATTATTTTAAGGAATAACAACAGCACTTTACTGGGAAAACTTATTTTGGCTTCAGGGGTTTTTAAGCCCTTCATGAACATTAAGAGAACTCTTCCCTTTATTTTATTTACAAACAGAAGTATCTATCCCAACAGATACATGATGAGCACATGTATCTATATGTATCTGCATCCCCAGATAATATCACTAGCAGCAAAGGAAAAAGAATTTAAAGACTGTTTCTGTGAACCAGACAGGAAACCCTACACTTCAGCCTCTTCAAGTCTGTGCTAGAGAGAGAAGTGCCTCATAGCTTTGCAAAAAGCATTTTAAACCTTGAAAATTTAACTGGTTTGCAAAGCTTTTTAAGCAGATTTTTAAACTCTCCATACATGAAAGACAAGCCATTAAACTATATACGAAGAGAGCTAGGAGCATAGCATATCTCCTTAAAGGACAATAAACCCCTGTGCAGACGAACTGTTCGGTGTGTGGGAGGGCAGCAGCACACTGACATTAGCTTAGAAAAATATGTGAAATCTTAACACTTCTGAATGCAAGCAATTTAAAAGCCCACAAACTGTCCCCCAGGCAGCCATCTCAAATAGTTAAGTACTAAAACAAAACTAAAATTAAATTTGAAAAAAGCACAGCAACACCAACTTTCATACTGACTGATGACATTACACGATACAGGTTGCTGTTTTCAGCTTATATTTAGTTATGTTAAAACTAGTGTGTCCCTTCTTCTGAATTTTATACAAAATTCATTTTATAACAAGTTAATATTTGTAAAAGTTAACTCATCAAGTTTTTCCCTTTTAATTTCACTGTCCAAAACCAAATCACACTGTTGAAAGTGGCATATGGCATTACATGAAAAAATGACACTGTCGGGCAAATGCCTGCAGGGGAATAATTCATCTGTACCAGCACCAATACCACAGCGCCTGCCCCCACATTACTGCAGCTGGTATCTCTGGAGTAGAGCAGAGCCTGCCGCTCCTCCCAGGCCCATCCTCTGGCTGCTGGGGATAAGGGTCACCCCTCCCCACCGAGGTCTCTTATCCCCGATGAAGAATGCAAGGGAGATAGAAGAAGGGGCTTCCTTGACCTATTTCTCCAGCAGCTCTCACCCTTTCACCTCCTACGCACACATATCTGCACCCACCTCCAAATTACACATACATCCAAGAATCTCTGTAGGTTGGTGAAAAAAAAAAATCTGGAGGAAATGAGGCACCAAAAAACAACATTTTCCTCCACATTTTTGCATCTGTGAAGAGAGGCTGAAAGCCAGAGTGACTGTTCTCCACCTCTCAGTCTCTGGAGAATGAATGGAAAAGGTAAAAAGCATCAAAATGCCAATCTTTATCTCAGATGCAAAATTATAGTTGCCTTAATTGTTTTTGTTGTTCATAATTCTCCAACACCCACTCTTTACTAGTGACAGTTCAAACACACAGCAGACATTGTTCATACCCTGAGGAGCTTTCCAATTAAATGAAATTTGAATATAATGAAAACATTCATTTAGATACAACTGGAGGGTTCAAAGTTATACAGTAGATTATAATTTGTGAAGGATTTACAGGTATGCTTGGTGCTCGCACATGACAGAGCTTCAGCCAAACTCTGGCTTATGGTCCTTAGCTTTGTCAAAAAGGACAAAAGTGATGCACAACCTCCGGCACTACCTGCTTTTGCCCTCGAAACATTGATATAATCTTCAATTAAGGACTGTGAAATATTCCACTCCTAAACAACTGATAATCTTGTAGAGAAACGAGGTTAGATTGAATGTCTTCTTCCAAGCTTTTTAGGTACGATCATTTGAAAATTGCATCAGGAAAAACAGAAACAGTCACAGGGAAGCAGCACTAACCTAAACAACAACATATGAGTTAATGAGTTTGGGATGGGGTGTGTTAAACTCAATGAAATTTTAGAGGAGCACGGAAAGAAAGCCTTTATTTCTTATATACAAAAGCTGCATTCAAGACTTTAATCAGATAGCCCACGTTCTGAAATGGCATTCTACAAACCAAAAAAGCATCTTTAACTTTGTACTGGTGTAAAATAAATTCTAATATGGTAACACAGTATTTGACATTAAAAATCTACAAATAAACACCAGACTTGTATGAAAGCTTATCTAGTACACAGCAATATAGAGTTGATCTTCATAGTCACCTGAAGAACACAGCACGCTTTAAAAAGTTAGAGAAACCTAACTTTCTGTAGGCCAGTATCCTTCCAGTTAAAATAGTGAAAAAGGTTGATAATATATAAAGACTACAGCAAAAGTTTTAATTGCTTTAAAAAAAATACAAACTTCTTCATGTATTACGCTGATAGAGTTATCTTTCTAATCATGTTCAAATGACTCTCTGAAAAAAAAAAAAACAACAGTACAGCAGAGGAAGAGTGATCTGATCAGCATGTTGCACCCACAGGCTCAGCGTTTGTGGTGAATAAACAGCTCTCTTCAGTGAACAAAAAAAAAAGAAGAAAAAATAGTGCTTGCTCTAACCACAATCCTGAAAGCAGCTTTGGAAGACAATCAAAATCATACCAAAGCTAGACAGGTTACCCATGGACAGAATTACCAACTGTGTTAAACTTTTTTCCAGAATCAGGACCTTCCTGGAACTACATATCTTATTAGTACCTTACAGATCACAATCAAACCTCATACAAAGAATTATGCATTTCTGGCCTAATTCCTGAACTTAATTCAAATAATTCTTAACACCACTAACATATAATTAAACTGTTTTGCATGACTTTCCCTTGAAAATGTAATGAAAAGACGACTCTTTAAAGAAAAATAATTTCGAGATCATGCATCACTAACATTTATCATCATTCTGGCTCAAGCAAGATAAACTACAGGAGTTATTCATGCAATTCAACACACACTACTAAAGCACCTTCTCTGATAATCACATATCTAGCCCTAGAGCTAGAGAAGGCTTCCCAGCATTTAAAGAGGAAACAGAGACAAAGCAATTTTCAAGTCTTGTTCAAACAACTATTCTTTCCTTGAACTGACTATGAACGGCTACTTTGAAGAGGTTTTCAAGTAAAACTTGAGCAACTTCAGTCAGAGCTAAAGCAGTCCTAGACCCAAAGCAAGACATGCAGTGGTTTAATTTCCTGGATCTACCTGCACACTCCATGGAGCCTTTTAATTGCTTTTCAGATGTGCTATACTCAAAGAAAATGAAGCTGTAGCAGACAGCACACTCTTAACCACACAAACTGAAACCAATCTGAATCATCTTCTTGGGAAACCGTGGACAGAAATGCTGAACACCTTACGTTCAGAGAAGCTGTTGCACATTTGCCTTTCTGCTGCTACCTCTGCGCTGCCTTCTGCATCCGGTCTCTGCAACCCAGTTTTCATAAAATCAATATAGGGAATGCAGCTTGTAAAATGAGTTAAGTTACCAACTTCACCTTTGCACACTTAACCAAAATCTAAAGTTCAGACTGTACACACTGTACATGTTTGCATATGCACAGATAGACAGATAAATGCGCACTCTTAATGAAGATTACACCGGCACTATTATTTTGGACATGTCCTGTGGAAGAGTTGAGAAACATCAACCTTCCAGAAATTCAGTTTACTTGTCATGATGGAAGGAGCTGGCTAGACACAAACCCCAAGCTGCAGCCTGCTTGGCTGAGCCGGTTTGCAGGCCCAAGCGCACCATACAGCACCAGGTGAGGCATCACCTTCCAGAGACAACAAGAGTCACGTTGCTGGAGGTGCAGCTGTCGTACAGTCCTGAACCAACAGCCTCACGTCAAACCGTGCACTCAGGATAAATGTAACACTGCATCCATCCCAGCACCTAGAAAAGGGGATTCAGCCCAAAGCATGAAAAACTTGCAATGCTCATCCTTGAAATAACACAGCAGTTTCTGTCATATTAATATGTTATCAAGTTGTCCTCTGGGTCTGTAAGTTAAAATTTATGACAGAAGGTTGGCTGCCAATGTCAAAATGGGCAAATGTTTTGGCTATTTCATTTCCTTGTTTATTAAGGAGTGACACAAGAAAGAACTACAAATATCTGCAGCTGCCTGGGAGGCAACATAAAACCTTTTGCTACCAACACCACAAGCCAAATTCATAATATACAAGTATTGGGCTGTTAGAATAGCTTGGTATTCATCTCTGAGTCACTTAGCTAACTCTGGTGAACAGAAGTTAATTAATCTCTAAAGTTCTGCGAGAACCGGGTTACAAATTTTCCCAGCAAAAAGTTGCTGTATTAACTAGTTACTATGTTTCAACATACCATGTTAATTGATTATTACCATCTTGACTATGCTGCAAAGGACTGGAAGTTATGACATGAGTTACAATCTGATCTGGGTCCTAAAGCAGTTTTTCCCCTCTTTGGAATATATGCCTCAACTGTCTAATTAAATATAGCTGAAACGGAACTTCCAAGGTAAAGTGTTAGGTGTAGTATAATATCAAAAGCATTGTTTACTCTGAAAATATAGTAAGCAATATATTTTAAATTGTCGAGGGAACTAGATCCTGTTTTGTGCTAACAGTAGACACTAAACCCCTCTAATACACAGAATATTTATTTTTTTTTAACATAACCCAAGTTAGAAACATACAAAGCTTGTCAGCAACAGCAAAAAATGTTAGAATTCATGCTATTAGTTCAATGGAGCATTCAATTTTAAGAATTTTTATGTAAAGAGTACCCTTTTTTCTCTTCTGTGCCAAAAAGGAGAATAGAGTTAGAAAATCAGCATTCTAGTAACACCATTGTGCAGTCCTGTGGTTTAAAACAAAGAGAAAGAGCAGCCCAAAAGGACGATCTACTCAGTCAATAATACAGTATTAAGAAATAGTCAAGTATGCAAGCTACACTTAAATGACAAAAAACAGAGTATCAAATGGGAAATCAAAATTTTGATCCAATTACAACTAAAGACATGCTAGCACAACTACGCTGTAACCAACTCAGGACCTACTACCATACATGAAGCAATAAATTTATGTAAACTACATGAAAACTCTTAGGTGTTTACATTGAGCAGAAAACCGTGTTGGAGATAATTAGTGGAATTATTTAATAACAAATTTCAAAATACACATAAACCCTGCTGCACTTTATGTGCATAAGACCCTGCATAGCTGGACATAGTCAAATCCGAAAAATTAACATTATTTGAGAGCTATGCTACAATTAAGAAGTTATCTAAAAATATTTTTCCAAAAGCATAATAATTTTACCAGCAAAAATTTTCATCATGTCACACTGTTGCAGGCATACAGCATCTTATTAACAGTGCCACATGCAGTAAGGCTACCTCAATTTTTATTTGTTCGAACAGCTACAGGCTGGCACAGGGAAATTAAAATGCAGGAGAACACACACTACAGCAAAGCTGGAAAAGAAAAAGCTTCAAGATCTATGGGTCACATCAAGGTCTTCCTCTCTACTAAGTCAGCTTCTCCTGCTGCTCACTCATGCAGGGAGATCATAATTTTGTGGCTGTGATATTTCCACGGCAACACTGGTGGCAGTGATGTCACAAATTCAGCCCTGACATAGCTTCAGGATCAAGTGCAAGGAGCAGATGGGATGCGAGGGAAAAAGCCCCTATTTAAACACAAATCTCTTTCATAAGAAAGAAAGAAGCATGAGCAAAGAAACAGGTGAATGGATCACGTTTTCAAGTATGATATATTCAAAAGATTATCCTAGCATGAAAATCTATTTAAAGGCAAGACCTACAATACAGGGTAACTGTCAAATTTGTTAGGCCTTATAATAAACCAACCTTGAAAGCTCCCTGTTTAGCATGACAAGCCTTGTGCTCCATTTCTGAAGTAGCAGGGAAGACAATATGCTTTCGTCCCTTGTGAATTTCCTTTAAATAACTTTAACATTCAGATATATTAATATGATACATCACTGAGCTCATAATACCACATGTAAATATGATATCAAGCCCTCACTGGAGTGACTGTTATCTGAATTAGAAATAATGTGAAATAAATTAAATCCCAGATGGTTCACCAAGTACAGCAGAATATTCAGCCAGCACAATCTGATTCTTAAAAGGGAACTGTACTTTTGTGCTGATCTGCAGACACATCCAAGAATCAACAGAACCCACAGGGCAGCTGAAACACCCCGAGCCCCTTGCCAATCACCCACTGCAGACCCCCACGTTACTGGTGTCACACCTTCCCTCTGCCCTTGGCCACCCCACAGACAAACATCTGAGCCCACACAGGGTAGGAGGGACAACAGCAAAAAGTGAAAGAAAAGAGAGTGCACCCACAGTGTGGTCACCCATCAGTCTCCACATCAACTCAGGGTCAAGGAGATGCAGAGATTTCTTAAAGGTGCCACTCTCCACAGGGGACAATTGACAAACAGCACAAAACGCCCTCTGAGGGAGGCAGGGAAGTGACTATGAGCAGAACTCGGGCGCAGGCCGTCATTCACAGAGCTGCAGGTGACAAAAATCAGAAGTCAAAAAGGAGATAAAGGAACTAAACGGATATAGATCCATGTTCTGATCACAGAAGAAAACAGCCCATATTTTTCAAGATTTCAAGACAAAGACCTGAAAGAATTATCAACAGTCTGGGCTCAGGAGGGAAGGGAAGTTGAGTAAAATCTGTAGGTTGAAGCTGGGACTAAGCAGAGATGTGAATGGGCCCTCAAGAAGCCCTGTCAGGTGGAAGCAGAGACTGAGCATGCAGTGCGATGAGGAACAGATCAGAAGTAGCTAAACAGGATTCACAGACATCATCTGTGAAATTACCAAGGTAAAAACTGCAAAAGGGATAGAACAGAAGGCAAAATGTGCCATTGTACAAACCACAGCAATGACCAGAATGTTAAGAAAGCCCAGCTGATTCCCCAAACCATGACTGCACCAACAGCAAACCAAAAAAGCAGTCAATAAATCAAAGCATGCTGGCTGGTCACAAAAAAGTAACAATATCCAAGGACTGCACCAGGACCAAGATGTCATTCCACGACTAAATGAACGACGTTATGAAGAGGAGAAAAAAGAAAAGGGGGGTAAAAAAAAGCAGAGGAACTTGAGATATCATAAATTGATAATATACAATACAAGAAGTACAGAAAAGCCTGTTATGACTGTCAGGAAAAGACCTAAAGAACTACAATTACACAGCTTCAACAAAAGTGGTTTGGGTAAACACAGTAGGCACATACCCTTTATACCACTAACAGAAGTGTCAGCTGAAATTAAAAAAGGAGTAGTTTGGGGCTATAAACTTCTACAGGCTTCTAACTTGTTAGAGCAGTAAACTCTGGAAATAACATCCATTGGCACAGTAGGATAAGAAATATACTCAATTTTAAGATGTAGTTTATTGTTTTTACAATTGTGATTAAGACACAGCTGTTGCAGACTAACACAACTACAAGACAACCCCACCAAAATTACTTCTCTCCCTGTGTTCTTATAAGGCCAACAGCCTCAGATAAAAACGTGAACCGAGTTCCCTCAAAGGACTTTCTAGGGGTCACTTTAATTTCAGCACTGGAAATCCCATCTTCTCTTTACCCAGGAGGAAAAAATCCTCTGGCTCTACTACACCTCTTCTATCACGTGTTGATAGAGATGTGAAACTAACGGCTAATAGAAGCTCAAGTCAGAGCTCATTGCTGTTTGAACCATGTATCAAACCAACGCAGCTGCAAAACATGAGCTAGAAAGTCTCTTTCTGTTCTTCAGAAAAGAACATACTTTCTCCCTATCACACTGATCAAAACTAACATTCCACTGATGGACAGAAGTCAATTGTTCTGCTGAAATGAAATCTTATATAAAATCAACACCTTAAGATTTAAGAACTGTAGAAGATACATTCCAAGTCCGAGCTTTGCAAATATTTCTCTCAGAACAGAAATATTTTTACAATGACCAAAACGAAAATATAACAATAAAAAACCACAACAACTATGAATTAACACACTAGTAGACTTTAAAAGGCAACAAAATAACCATATTTTTTTCCAATACAATCCAAATCCAGCAGCAATGCAAAACATAAGATGGCTCTAGATCAGGATGCAAACTAATTTTTTTCCATCTCTCATTTCTCTAACTAAAAATCAATAGGCACAGTATGTTACCTTCATTTTCAGATGCTTGGCATCTTATCTTCAGTACCAAATCAAAGGTACGTTCTGGATTTTCCCTAGAAGAAGGAAACAAAATCGGTTAGTCACATATATGTTCCAGATAGCATTTCTACTATGTTGTATCTTTTCCATTCTATATAAATAACAAATTAATTAAAATTCATTAAAATAAAATCAGAAATAAGATTAGTTCTAAGGAAGAACCAAAAAGGCACGTTTCCCTGTACAGCCTTAAAAAAAAGAATAAGGAAGATAAACAAGCTAAACCGTGTGATTTATTCCAGTGATTCTGTCACCGCATTATACATCAAATAGCTTTTAAGTCACTCTATCATACCACACCTAACAGCTGGAAAAAAAAAATGCTACTAAAATCCTTATCACTCAACCTGAAACATATTAATGGAGTCATGGGCAGCCTTTTCTAAAGCAACGTTTTATCTCTACTTAATGGGAATAGTCCATCATTAGACTTTCATTTTAATTCCACAAATTTAGCCATTACACTTTAAATGTAGATGATTACCACCATTATGTTGAGAATCACTTAGGTTCCTCTTTCACAAGAGATTGACTTTCAAGGCTGAATCTCAGGCAGGATTCAGTGAGAAAACATTAATGCTATGACTCAGGATGGACATGCTACCCAACCTGCACACGAGCCACAGCCCCCATGATCAGCTCTGTGGAACAGCCAGTGCCTCTTCCACCTCCCCAGGACATACACACCTGACAACAATGAACTGCATATGCTAATAGCAATTAGCACTCAACCTGATCTCAAACTAAATATTTATTAAACCAGTTCTAAATGCCATTACTCTACCACCCACCTCCCTCTGCCTACCCAGCACACTGCTATTTATATTAAAAACAAGTGGTATAACCGCACCCATATCAATTATCAATTTAACCACATAAAAGGCTCACACTTGAACTCCCTTCTTGAGCGACGCTCCCACCGAAGTCAGCTGGAGTGTTAGGCAAATAAAAAAAATTCAAGACTTGGTTCCAGGTCTAGAATGCCTCAAATAAAGCATGTAGCAAATTAACACACTGTTGTTTCTTTAAAGAAACATTTGAATGAAATCCAAACACTGAGCTGGGGGAAATTTCAGCTGTCACAAATTAATTGATTCAGTACATGCTTTCACTGACCTCAGCACCATCATCAACTGAGATACACAATTATAGCCTAATTCAGGTTATGGAGACATAAACCGCCTGTATCAGAGTCTTTCTTTGCATTGCATTTTAAAGCATTTAGTTGGGAAAATCCTGTTTCTACTGATCCTGTGTGTAGGAGATCAAATTCTGCTCTGGGTTACAACAGCCTAAATCCAGGATATTGGAGATTTACTCTGGTATTAAAGTCCGTCCTTTGTTCCTCTGGATGGCAAGCGGGTTGAGAATGAAACTGATAAGGCTCGGCTTCGTTGAGCCACCTAGAAAAGCGAAACAAAAAATCCTGTCTTTGAAACAAGTGACATCTTCCCATGGTGTTACTCTAGCTCAGGTGCCAAGTATATACTCTCAGAGGCCACTTTCTCCTTACACTTCTTCCTAACACCCAGACCAAGCAACACTGATTTTTTTAATGTGAATCAGTTAGAGTGTCACAAACACCAAATGAGGGCTTCTAACTCAACACCTAGCTGAATTACCCTCATGAAGAAAGCTCTTTGAAGTAAAGCTGCCTTCCATCTTTCACTACAGCACCCTAAATCTGCTTTTGCACAAAAATGCTTCTAAGTTTACTCTTCACATCCCACTACGCTTAGAAGTGTCAAAAATGTGTCAAACCAGTCTGAGAATTGTCAGACTGTCTCTCATTTTCTTTACAGCTCCCCGGTAGCAGCCTGCTTCTTCATTGTATATTTACATAGAGATTTTTGTCAATTCCCCAAACACCTGTCGAGCATCTTGTCGGTTTCCAACGTCAGCGGGACCGGGCACCACTCCTGGTACGCAAGGCTGAAGAGCAGTGCTTCCAAACACCTAAAAAGCCCTTTTACACCTGCCATAACGTAACGGCAAAAAGGAGGTTTGTAATTACCGGAGAGATTAACGTCACAAACCAGCAGCTGCTGCGGGCAGGGTCGCTGCCCGGGCCTGAGGGAGCTCTGGCTGCCTAGGCGGGCGCTGGGCCCGGGGCGGCTCGGGAGCGAACAGCCCCGTTGCACCGTACCCTTCCCCGGCCACGGCGGGCAGCGAGCCGGCACCGCTCCGCCCGCCCCCGCGCCCCGCCGGGCGCCGCTCCCCGACACCGACGCCTCCGACCCGGCGTGCCCGGCGCAGGCGGGAGCGTGCTGCCCCCGCAGCTGTGGGAGGGCGATGTCGGGGCTGGGGCCGCCGGCGGCCCGGGAGGCGGCCAAGGGGCGGGGGGCGCCGCCCCGCCGCTCTGCGCGCCCCGCTCCCCACGGCCCGCTCCCGGGCCCGCTGTCTCCTGCCCGCCCCGCTGTCACTCAGCGGCCGCGGCGCGCCCGGCCCCTCGCTGCCTCCCGCCGGGTGGGCTCCCCCTCCTCCCCTCCCTCCCGCCCTCCCTGCCTGCCGGGCCCGCAGGCCGGGGCGGCTGCGAGGCCTACTCGCTGTCTGCCCGCCGCGGAGCTCCGCTCGGCGCGCCGCGCCTGACAGCCCCGCGCCGGCCCCGCCGCGGCCGCTCGCCCCCCGCACTCACTTGAACCTGCTGTCCATGGTCACATCGCGGGCCCCCGGCGGCTGCTCCAGCGCCCCCCAGGAAGAAGCGCCCCGCCCGGCAGGGGCGAGGGGGCAGCGCCGGCCCCTCTCCCTTGGGCGGCGGGGGCGGCTCAGCGCTGCGGCGGCGACGGGCGGCGGCCCATGGCTGCTCCGCTCCCCCGGCTCGGGCCGCGACTGCAGCGGAGCGGCAGCACCGCCTCCTCCCCCCGTCTCTCAGTTCCTGTTGCGGCCGCTCCGGCACCTTCTGGGAACCAGGAAGCTCCGCGGCGGCCCGGGGAGCCGCTGGGGCCGGTGTCACCTGAGCCCGGCGGGGGTGGGCCTGGGGACGAGCTGGGGCCGCGGGGCCGCCCCCCGCAGCGGCGCCCCTGCCCTGCGCCGCAGGTGCCCGGGCAGGCCCGGTACGGCTGCAGCCCCTGCCCGCGGGCCGGCCTGGGCCCGGCCGAGGTCCCTCGTAGGTGCGGAGTCCGTGTTGCACCGCCGGGACACCTTCACCCCTCGAAGCGGGCTGCGAGGGTGAGTCCAGGGAGTGCGTTAACTTACACATCTTAACGTGTCACGTTCTTTATGGACAGCCGGAAAGTGGAGCTGTCAGTACTAAAGGTCATAACTGTTAATTTAACCTGCAGTAATCTGTTTAGCTTTGCTTTTCTTCGGGTGCTAAACAAACAGTTTCCCAAACTGCTCGGAAGGCGCTGGAGTAAACGCTCCGGTCCTCCCGTAAACACACGTGAAGAGCTTCGTACCCTCGAGTGTTCCCAGGCAGTTCGGAAAGGAAGAAAATATAACACCGTCCTTGACAGTCTTCCAAGTCTCATTCAGCTGAGAGGCACTGAGCAGCCAAATTCCCACCTACACCAAGTTTCCCTCACCAGCGTAGTGTCATTGCAATAAAAAGCTGCATAAAATAGATTCTGAAGTACTGGGCCAAAGAGAAATGTCAGCCGTTTGACTCTTCCTCCAGAAATCAATCATCATATCAACAGTTAAAAAAGAGGGAAAAAATTCAAGCCAATTATATATTAAACATATAAAATTGCATTGGTGCGTTACTGGGAATGAAAAATCAAATATTCAAGAGTCAGGAAATTAAAAATACTAACATGTCCAAAGCAATATCAGTTTGGCTTCATTACAAATCCTACACACCTCACAGGATATAGATTAAATAATAATAAAACTTATAGATGTGCAGTGAAAACAACTGAATGTTGCAGCAGAAACCTTAGCTTTGGGATTTTCTTGGTTTTCAAGTACTCACTTTCCCAGCCTTCATTTTGCAATAATTCTTGGCTGTGTTTTAACAGCCACTATTTTCAGCTCCCACTAAAGTAAATGAAATTGTTTGGGGCTTTGTATCCTTAACACACAACCACACACTCCATATAGATCAGGGGGGGTTAGAAAAAATCATCAAAACAGTATTTTTGTACACCATGAGAGACACTAAAAGCACCAGCTTTAACTTGCCCACTGTTAAATTTAACTTATCTGGTGGGATCAGCTTGGACTAGAGGGCTGGGGGACAGGAGAGTGGTGCCTGTCCCTGCTACACTGCAGTGAAGGCCAAGCAGGGCAGGGACCCTCCTGCAGCCGCCCAGAGCTGCTGAGCGCAGCATCCTGCACGTGGTGCTGCATCCTGCACGTGGTGCTGCATCCTGCACACGGGGCTGCATCCTGGACACAGAGCTGCATCCTGCATGCAGGGTTGCATCCTGCACACGGTGCTGCATCCTGCACATGGTGCCGCATCCTGGACACATTGCTGCATCCTGCACGTGGTGCAGCATCCTGCACACAGAGCTGCATCCTGCACACAGGGCTGCATCCTGCACGTGGTGCTGCATCCTGCACGTGGTGCTGCATCCTGCACACAGGACTACTGCAGAACCGAAAAGGCTTCAGCAGCAAGTAAAGCTGTGTACATGAAAAAGCACTTGCGGGGAGAGAGACGATCACAATTTTGTCTATACATCTGTCTCTCTAACTCCCTTCTGCCCTTCATGTCTCCCCCAGTACGTACTGTAAAGCACAAAGAATTTGAAACCCCTTACTGCAAAAAAATGGCCAATAATTTAGTAAATTTGAATTTGGATTGAATGATTATCCAAATATTGAGATGTTTTATTTGTGGAAAAATTCCATTTGAAGTGTACCAGAAAGTTAATATAAAATGCTGTGTTTCAAGATGTCAGTAAACCTGTATTTTGGTTTATACTAAATATTTTATTAGCCTACCGTGAGCTTGCTTCTCTCTTCTCTTAAGCTGCTGATGCTTGCCACTTTTACAGGCAGAAAAGTCTGGCAGCACATCAGGCTGATACACTGCGCCATTCCAGCCAGTCTCTTGGACTGGTGTCTGTCTTGGCAGATGTGACCATCAGGTCCCTTGGAATTCATTTTATCATAATTGGAGAAAAAATAGATAAGGTTTCTTTCCCGAAGGAAAAACATCCCTTGTCACTGGAGTAAACTGACTGGATGCAGTGACTAAACCTCGCCTGCCTGGAAGACCAGGAAGGGTAGAGAAAGTTCACTTTTGAAACAGAGGGCATATGAGAGAAAGCCCTGCTGAGGTGAGGCTCACATCTCTCAGACTATTATTTCAGACTCTGTGGAAACTAAAGCAGACATCTATACCCAGGTTACACTTAGTTCATGTTTTCAAGACCGCTTTGCAACCACAGCAGCTTTTAACAAAAGTGGATGTTTTAGGAAAGGTGCTCTTGCTGTCGCCTTGTGTTCAGTCCTTCCCTGGCAAAGGGTTGAGGCAGAAGGAGAAACCGAAATAAAAAGCTGGTAGATATGCAGAAAAGGGATTACTTTGGTATAGTCTGAAGCCAGGAAAGCCTAGTTTGCTTTTCTTTACACTTTGGGTTTCCTTTCCAAATTAGAACCATGAGGCAAATGATATTTTTGCTTTTCAGAGTCACCTGTTCAACCAGGTAATCCAGAAAGCACAAAGCCTTTCTCCTTATGCGTTGCATAACATGAAAATGGTTGAACTGTGCCTAAATCCTCTCTAAACAGTTAGCATAGGGACTGATGTAAGAGGGTTTGCGGGAGGTGGGAGTGATGAACATTTATTTAATAGATATGAGCAACTGAAAACCAGGTAATTTAAAGATGGAGATTCCTACTCAATTGTAGTTTGCCAGCAGTGAATACTCATTAGTCATCTTTGTAGAACTGTAGTGATGTAAAGGACCCTTAAAACTGGTATAGATATTTATAGATGCTATTCAGCTCTTGCGTGCTGTCAATAAAGGAGGCCTGAAGGTAAACTGAATTGGACCTACAGGTCTCAATTTTCTCCAAAACTGATGAATGCTTTGCAGTAAGATGTTGGATGAAAAATACCCAAAAGTCTGCTTCATCTGAATCAGATAAGAAGAGGATGGAAGTGCCATCAGGGCAGCTTCATCTCAAGGATCAACATAACAACATTGTAGTAATACTTTTTCATTTACAAGCAAATTCAATATGGAAACAACAGGAGATGTAGTTGAAAAACACCAAACAAAATCCAAAAGCTAGTATCCACATTCTGCAATCTGCCGTTCTCTGGCAAATCAAAACCGTGTGGATTTGGGTCTATAAAAGTGATGCAGAGCAGGGTCAGGATCTCAAAAAGGGATGAAAGAAACAGACAAGAAATGACCACACATCATGTCCCTTGGAAATGGTGGAGCAAGGGAGGGAAGTTCTGTGAGAATCCAATTACTGTTTTGAACTCTAAACCATTACATACACACATTTAGTGATTTTCTTCTGGCAGGAAGAAGGTAAAAGGGACAAAGAGAAGGGAAAAACACAAAGCCTCTCAAGACAAGAACAATTCTATTAACCATTTAGCACAGGGGAATCAGAATCCTCCCGGTGCAACCTGCAAGCACACATGCTTTGTGTGAGGAGTCACAAGGAGAGCAGGAAACAGAACACACCCCACAAACAAAGGTGAAATAACAGCAGGTTTAGGGATCATGGGCTGAATCTGCCTCTGTACAGGTCTAAGTCTCCCATCCCAACTCACTCCAACAAGGTTCTTTGCTGCCCGGTTCTGAGGTAGTAAGGGGCTCTCATCATCTCCGTAAGTGGCAGCACATGTAATGTGAATTAAGAGATCTTACAGTAAGACAGTGCATACTTGCAATTGCACTCTTACTAATGCTGAAGCCCAGGTTCCACTGAACTGCCTTGCCAGTGTGCTCATGCTCCCATATTGTCCAGACCTCCTTGGCCAGGTACATTTCATTTAATAGTACTACTAAAAGTAGTACTATCCCCTAAAGGGATTGCCTTCAGAACACTGTTAGCAGAGCTTGCTGAAGAAGGTGTTCTCTCCTGGGAACACCAATGGATTTGTTAAAAATAGCAAAATAGAAAAAGATGCAATTTCCCCTTGTATGGTTATAGTAAAACATTTCTTGGAGCATGTTCATAAGATCAGCAACTTATGCTTTGTACGAAGAATTATTCTTTCATTCACCACTAAGTCTGCCTGTACGGCGATCACTTTTAGTCCTTGTTCCTTCAAATAAGTTACAGTTGTGTGATGTTTTCTCAGCGGCTATCAGTACATCTCCTAACAACATAATCACCTTGTCAGACCTCACAGACTTGGAAAGCATCTCTTAGAATGAAATATTGACCTCAATGGGAGCTTGCTGTTCATTTTAATGGCATTGAGGGTTATTTTATTTATCAACTTGTTTGAATCTTACACATACTCATCCCAAATTGTAAATGAGTAACAATGTAATCTCCCAATGCAAAATTCTCCAAACCCCCAAATTCACAAACATCAATTTCTCCATTAAACTTCATAGCCATAGTACTATCATGAGAAAGAAGTACTTAACTTTTAAGAAACACCAGATATTTATATTAGGTCATTTCATAATTCGGCTTGTTTAAAGGTAGCCATTGATTTAAAATAGGTCTCTTTCAAGAAGCCTGTGAAGGTTATTAACTAATTATATATAGTAAATACATGTCTGTAAATATTCTATGTATCTATTGAATCCTTGCATGATCCATCCAAACATCTTTTTTCATCTTTCAGTGTTATTAATTCAAAAAAATAAGGTAAAAAGCTTAAGTTTTCCTGCCTAAGAACAGATAATGATTTAAGGAAAACATGAGCAAAGCTGACACCTTGAAAAGGTCTAAATGTGGTTGTGCAGGACTTCTGTGTGAAGGTTATGTTACGCTATCATGAACGCTGGGGGATGCAGCATTCCTGTCGCTGTCACTGTCCCTTCAGCCATGCTATGTGCAAAGGCTGATCTGCCCAAACGTGTCCACACAGGTAAACACACTCATTAATAAATCAGTGAACTCCTGGAGAGAGATTGCTTCTTGGAGAGGAATGAGAACTCCCAGGCTTTCTAATCAATGTGTCCTACCAACAAGGCTGAGAAAGGAGGTCTTCTTAATCAGGTCAGCTTTAATTGCAAGTTTAACAAAGGAACTGGGTGAACTTTTATGAATGTAAGTTCAGGCTACAGAGTTTTAAGAGCTAAGACACTCCAAAGTTTAAATGTTTACAACACAATTGTATTAGCTCAAGATTTGGCTTACGGGTAGTATTTGCAAATCCTCACAGTCTGATCTGTAATACCTTTTGTTAGTTAGATTTGCACCATAATCTACAGAAGATGTGAAGTATACATCCAGCAAATACTTACAAGCCTTCCTAAGGTTTAACCAGACATTTGCTTTAGGTATGCAGTCCTAATGTCTTATCACTGGTTTGGATATAAATTTGTTTAGCAATTAAACATAAGTAGTAATTCCATGCATACTTACCTCAATTTGTAGACAATTTGGAAAATTATTTGGATGGATTTCTAATTTAATCAGACCTGACAGCTGGCAGAATCTAACAGTAGAATAAACCACCTTTCAGCTCTGCTGCCCGAATCCAGCCTTCAGCCTGCGAATATCAAGTGCTTTCTGGTGAGTGTTGATTATTCATAGGAGTGTTTGAAAACAAGCATCGGACTTTGCCCAGTTTCAGTTTAGATGCGAGTCAGACACATTGCGGCCAGCCTCCCTGTTAGGAAGTTCAAATAAATGAAAGACTGAAGAAATAAAGTGTTCTCCTCTTTGCATAAAAATGTTTGAGAAACATCGATGGCAACACTAAGGAAATATACCCAATTCTTTCCTACAGTTAATGATGATTGTGGAGATTTTTCCAGCCCAGCAGATAGTTTCTTTAACAATGAATTTCTTAGTGGAGCAGCAGGGTCAGGTGACATCTTTCAATATGCATGTATTGGGCAGAAGGAAATCACTCATTCAAGTCATTTTTAAGTAAAAGTTTCTTACCAGATTGAATGCTTTCTTGCTGGATAAATTCAGTTCTTCCGTTTAGGCAAGGATACCCTTCTCACACTTCTCAAATGTATATTTTAAATGCTGTGGGTTGTAGGCTACCTGATGAATCTGGTACTCATTAAAACTTACATGGAACAAGAAATTTTTGCCATATTTGAGACTTATTTTTTTAAAATTTCTGTTCAAAGTGGTAAGAAAGTTATTTCTACTATCAGCCACAGAAATTTCATACTGTTGTAATCTTCTGAATTTGGACTTCTTGTGGTGAGACCAAACATACATAAAATTAGGAACTGAACTTTATTCAAAGGAGGACGTGTTAAAAATCTGTAAGCTGTGTTGGAAACTGTCTGCCATGTCTACCAAAAAAGTTCCAATCCAGTAAATCAAGCAATACTAAATATTAAAAGAACAGTTTCCAGCTATTTATTTGCCATGGATTAAGGCCTTTTGTATACACTGGCATCATTATGAAAGAGTATATACTGACAGCTGTTTTGGATAGAAATTATTTATAAAAAAAAAAAACCAACAAAACAGTTTCTCAGCATTTAATCTACGCATAGCCAACAGAGTTAGTACATTTATGTATTTACTTGCATAAAAAAATTAAAAAGCACCCTAGGGTTTCCCCTACCAGGATACCCTGCAGAATATTCTAAACTCGTATTCTGATGTGGCTGACATAACAGGGAGTCCACGGTGCCAAACTCTTGGGCCAGAGATTTGTCTTCATGTTTTGCTCATAATTAATTGCATCAGATAACTCAGTGATGCCAACCTTTCTTCTAGAAAAAGGTAAATCTCCTTTAGTATAAAAATAATGTTACTACTTTTTTCTATAAAAGAAAAAATATATTGTTATACAATGTATGAATCCTAATGTAGATATATAGGAAGTTTTTTGAAGACTTCCTACACTCCTGTTGCTATAACACTTCGTTATGCAATTAGATCACAGGTAAATCACTGAAATATCAAACACATCTTCTGCAGGTTACAGACAACTGACCCAGTTATCGTTGTGCTAAATAACTACAAACAGTGCAGACAGATGGTTGTAGATCCCTGTACATATTTGCCATCATTGACTCACCACTGGATCAGATACTGAAGGCACTAAACTGATTGAGAGATTCTAAGCACAACAGATGTGAGCGTAATCTCCAGTAATTAACTAATACAGAAAACTGCCATAATTATTGGGATACTTACTGAAGAAACTATTGAATTTAATATCTGGATAGAATAAGATTGGAAGAAGGCAGCGACAGCCCCAGAACAGCCAGGCCAGTGAGCTGTCTGTGGGACGGTCCAGCCCTGGCTGAGCATGACCGGTGGCTTCAGGCACTGGAGCCAGCACTGCAGCCTGCCCTAACTGCTGGAGCTGCAGATCCAGTTTAAGAGCAGAAGAATGGGAGCACACCGTACTGTTTGGCATTTGAGAGGATGTGCTTGAGAAAGTTCAGAAAGATGGCAACAGCTACCCTGCGTGGCTGTCTCACCAGTTTATTTCAGGACTTCACTCCTCACTGGTGTAAATGGGAACATCGGCTGCTGAGCGGTTGTCAAGTGTTGCTGTAAGTCTAATGCAGGATCAGGCCTTTTTGTTCCCAGAGTCTCAGGCAAACACAAAAATTAAATCATACTGATGTTACTTATTTTGCACAGAGTTCTCCATCTGTTGCTTCTCTCAATAGTTCCGTTAGAAAGTCATTTTGCTTCATATTCTGTTATATCATTAACAGATGTTGAAGCTGAATAATGCATACGTGCTCCTGAGATAAGTGTTGCTAAGTGCAAACCTCCCTGTGCTGTCCTAGGACTTGCATTCTGACACTGCATCGAAGTACCTCACTGCCACATAAAGTCACACAGGTGGGAAGGGTCCTTCAGAGGTCACTTCATCCAGCCTCCTGCTCAGAGCAGGTCACAGTAGAGCAGGCTGCTCGGGGCCACTCGCAGGTTGGTTCTGAGTATCTCCAGAGTGGAGGATGCTGCAGCCTTCCTGGGCAACCTGCTCACTCCAGTATTGGACCACCCTCACAGTAGAAAAATAAATTACTGCATCAAGTCAGAATTCCTCATGTTCCAACTCATACATGCTGCCTCTTGTCCTTCCACTGTGCACCTCTGAGAAGAGTCTGGCTCCATCTTCTCTTCACCCTCCCCTCAGCAGCTGCACACAACAAGGGGGTTCCCCTGCTCAGGCCTGAACAAGAACAGTTCTTTCAGCTTCTCCACCTTTATCATGAGCTCCAGCCACCCAACATCTTGGCAGCCCTCCACCGGACTTGCACCAGTGTGTCATTGTCCTTCTTGTGACAGGGAGCCCAAAACTGGACAGAGTGAACAGAGGGACTAATGCCTTCCCTGCAGCAGCTGGCTGGTCTTTTTCCTAATAGTACCTAGAGTGCGATCAGCATATTTTTACCGCAAGGGCATGCTGCTGACTCACGTTCAGCTTGGTGTCCACCAGGTTTCCCAGGTTTTGTTCTACAACGCTGCCTTCTGGGCAGTGAATCCCCAGCCTGTATTGCTTCAGGACCCTGACTGAACTCTCCCAGGATTTTAGTTGGTTCAGGAGTTTAGCTGACTGAGTTCAAGGTCAGCCTTTTTGCTGATCCGAGTTGTTTGTTGGGAAGAAAGCTAGAGGCAGCCTCAGCAAGGGCCTGCCTGCCTCTCCGTCCCTTGGGAGCTGCTTTCAAGCTGAGGCTGTTGTGCTTGGCCCCTGCCTGAGCCCCACTGCAGCTGTGCTGCAGCTGTGTCGGTGCCCAGTCTGGTACCTCCCTGATCCTGGCCCTGACCTGCTGACTTGGTTTTCTGGCTTGACCTTGAAGATGCCTTGTCAAAAGAGACTTGCTGGGTGGTCACTGGACTGAGGCTGACACTGGTCCCTGTTTACAGGCATATGCACAAGAAGCCCTTCTTGCTGCCCTGCAATTCCTTTGCTAATTTCAACTCAGCTGAGCTTTGGATTTTGCAATTCATCCTCAGCACGCTTAGGCAGTGTCTCTCTATTCCTCCTGGGCAGTTGTCACTGCTTCCTCCTTTAGTGTGCTTCCTTTCTGCATCTGAGCTCAGCCAGGAGGGCCCTCTTCATCCATACTGATGTCCTGCTATGCTTGCTTTACTTTCTGCATATTGCAATAGACTACCCATGTTCTGAGGAGGTTGTCCTTGAAGACTGACCTGCTCTCCTGGGCCCCTCTTCCCTCCAGGTCTGTGTACCCTGGGAACTTGCCAAGTCTCACGGTCTTTGCAGCCAAGACTATCCTTGACTTTCACCTTTTCAAGCAGTTCTTCCCTATTTGTGAGTAATGGGTCCAGCAGAGCACCTCCTCTAATCAGTTCATTCATCAACTGCTTCAAGAAAATGTCTTCAGTACTCTCCAGAAACCTCCTGGATTGGTTGTGAAGGCCGTGTTTCCACTATAGCAGATATCAGGGTGTTTGAAATTCTCTATGAATGCCAAGGCCTGTGATGAAGAGGCCCTCAAATACAACAGAACTAAACATAATTCAACTTCGTGCATACAATGTGCTTGGACTCCAAATGTGCAAGCACACTATGCGATACCAAAGAAAAACCCCATCATGCACACTGTAGCATGATAAGGAAACACAGCCAGAGCTATGGTGCAGCTACAATGTAGATTGACATGATAAGATCGAGCCTCCAGGACAAGAGGTCAGGATGTGAAGCAAGAGAGCATAATTCCACATCCTGAATCTGGTGTTGACATTGAAGAAGTAAGGATCACTACATCCTCATCACTACCACCTTCTTGAGTGAGATTTGATGGACTATATTGAAATATAATCACCTTGAAACCCTTAATTCCAAGTATCAACTTCTTCATTTATTTTGTAGTCTTCTGAAAAACAAAGCAAAAATGTTGTCCAAGGACCTTTAACATGCTGCCATGTAATTGCACTATATCAAATCATCCAAGGGCTTGTCCTTTCTGCTCTATTATGTCCTGAGTTTCCCTTATGCCAGCTGTTAAACATGTTATTTTGTTTCCAGGCTTCTGTGGCAAAGCATTACTGATGTGCGTTTCAGAAAACATTGTGAAAGCTGTTATCATTCAGCTCTTCACAGTTTGCTCATCTCATCTGGTATTGATTATTAACATTCAATTTATATATGTAAATCAGGGTTGGGCCTGTTCCACAGAGTACAAACCAGTCAATCTGAAATTTGCCAAGTGAAAATATTGGAGAACTTAATAGATGTTCCTGGTACCAGAATTTACACTGACACGATCAATTGCAATCATTTGTTCCACTTTTCCTACTAAATTACAAAATATTTTGCACAACGACTTTTTCCTCAAATAACGTATAGTAAGCTTGGCAAGTGGGAAAACACAGGGAATAGTTTTACAAAACAATATGTCATTTTTCTTTTTCACAGAACATATGTCAGCCACTAGCAGACTCAGGAGATCTAATCCATATGAGAGTTCCTCAAATGTGTTACAAAATACAGGAAGAATCTTGCAAAATAAATTTGTTTCTTCATTTATAAGCTTGGAATGACAATTAAGTCTAATCCATCATTCAATACAGTTAATTGAAAAAAAAAAATCCTTAATCTGTTTTCCACAGTAAAACTATAGGGTATTTTCAGGCACCAGTTAAGTGAATAAAACCTGTTTTGAACTGTAGGACCTCTTTAATAATCTCCTGGTTTAGTCTGGAGATGTGGTATAGAAGTTTTCATAATGTACATGGTAAGAGGTGCTTGAAATAGTCTAACTGTAGTGCCTGTGAACTTATCCAAATGTTTGTGATTCCCTCTGCTGTTTTTTGTGAGACTGCCTCCATTAAGTGTTATCAGTGACAATTTTAAGTTTCGCATTGTGTGGTCATCAACTGGTAGTAACAGTAATCCAGAGAAATAATCTGCTAAAGTAATAACATGTTACACTTTATTGTAAGATGATTTCTGGCATGCTGAGGAAGTCAATCAGTATTTTCAACAAATCTGGGCATTATTCACAGATTGAGTCTTCTTTGATCACACAGACAGCAGAGGAACAGAGTCACCCACTGCCAGTAAATGTAAAGATATTTATCTAACCTGTTTCCTTTAAGACCCATTCAGAAACAAGGAGGACAATACCTCTGCACTTCTCAAACTAAATATTTGCAGGCTTTCACTCCTTGCAACAGAAGAATTGGTGCAAACTACCTTTAACGCCCACAACAAACCAGTATCCCTCCAGCCCATCTGCTGTATTCCACTACACATGAAATATGTGTAATTCTAAATAACCACTAAAGTGTGGCAAAGCAGGGTCCTGCCAGTGTAGCTGCTCTTTTGCTGAACTCATCCTGCAGATAACATAACCACCCATATTAAAACCAAGTGAATTGACCAGGGACAAGCAAGTGTATTCAGGCAACTCCCTCTGCATTTTCCCAGTGACTGTGTTCACAGTTAAGACAAAGCATTGGCAGAACCAGGCCATGGAAAGATCTGCCAACAGAGAATCTTTTTCTTTATAACATAAACCCCAAGTCTACAGTCTCTGCACAGCTTTGGAAGCAGCTATATTGGAAACACGTGTCCTGCAGCTGTACTGCAAAGCAAACAGCATCCCAAACGACTGGGACAAGCACTGGTTGACCTGGGACCTGCAAGGGAATTTTCTCTGTGCTGCTTTGCTGTTCATTTGCTGTGTAATGTGGGGATTTACCTCTGAAGAAACATCACGGTACTAACAGGCACTTGGGAAAATGACAAAGGGGCCTACAGGATAAGTACTAGTGGTGCAAAATGTCTCAAAGTTCTGAGAAATAAAGTTGCACGTTTTTCCATATGAAACAGCATGCTCTCATATGACAAGATGCAACAATGGTATGTGCACAGAAGTAGAAAAATATCTTCAATACATTATGATTAATTTACCTTAAAAATCATTTTCTCTGTCCTCAGCATTTCTTTAGATTTTACTGCCTATACATTTGTATCTATAAAATATTTACAAACTGTAAGTGTTCTTTCTGTCTGTAATATTGATAAATTACCCCGAGAATGTTAATTAGCATTTTATGTTTCAAAGAACATTTTCTTGATGTTCTTTGCAATCATTCTCAAGGTAAAAAGTTTATATTACTAAACTTTCTGTGTGATCTTCATTTTCAAAGGAGAAATCATGATGTGATTCCGTTCAGTTCAGCTTTGTCTGTTCTGGTATTTTCCCAAATATTGTCAAAATCATTTTCCTTGGCATGTATTTTTTCTTCCACGTTCCTTCTTTCTTTCTGCAGGTAGTTCCTTGTCTTCAATTTCTGTTACTCTGTGCAGTTCTGCTGCCATTTATTTATCACTTCCATCTTCTGTGCTCCTGCCATCAACTCTCTACGCACTGGACTGAGGCACAGGTATCAGAGAAAGCCTTGAGCACTGGGATAAAGTTGGGTTTTCCCATTAAAAAAAAATAAATAAAAATCTATATTTTATTCAGTCTTTCAAAGTCTTTCATTCCCCAGCTGGTACATAAACTCAAATTCGAGAATAATTGATCTTGAAATGTCTGGCCAAACATCCAGCCTGCTGAAAGAAAAGCAGGAGAGCTCCCTCCATCCACTCGCATAGTTTGTGTGAATCCATCTGGATCCATCAGGAGGCTGATTCAGTGTGTCAGGGGAGGGGGCTGAAGGAGACTCGCACATCCACCCAAACAGAAACACAGGGTCCTCTGCTGTGTGTGAGGGCCCTTTCCGGGAAGAGAGAGGAGTGTGACGATGCTAAACCAAACAAGAGAGGAGAACACAAAGGTCTCTTTGTCAAGTTTCCAAGACACAGTTGCCTTCATCCTTTCTTGGTGTGCAGAACACTTCCCCTGGCCTCCTAATGAAGCTACCAAACACCCGCCTTCCTAATATTTCATGCATCATTTCCCTGCAGACCTTTCTGTCCTCAGCATTTGTCCCGTATCAGTTTTTATGCACTGTATCCTTACAGTCCTGGGCAGTGAGTAACCTCACACGAGGCTGCCGTTACAGAAAGCAGCGCTGCCTTTCCCAGTGCGTGCAGGGAGGCTTTACACTGGAAGAGCGGGCTGTAAAAATGGATCTACGATCTTTTCCATGGGTGAAGCTGCCTGATCAGATTCCGCCAGCAGGGAATCATAGCCCAGGTTCACGTCAGTGATCATTACTGGTTTGTTTTCCAGCTGTTAGTATTAAAAACAAACAAACAAAACACACAACACAAAAACTACGAAGTCAACTGATAAGTTTGGCAACCCCCAAACCAGCTGTTTATAACACTCATACAGAGTAACTCAAACCAAAAGTTAAACACAGTTGCCCTGTTTCTGTCTATTGCACCTTTGGGCATAGAAGAGGCTCCTTTGTGCAGCAACAGGAAGCTCATTTCGTGCTTATTCAGATGCACTGTGTTACTAAATGAGTCACCATGGTCTTCACCTCTCTCCCAATGCAAAATTATACTCTTTTTTCATAGCTTCCATTTGCATACACAAACATTTTTTTACATCCATTTGTAAACTTCAGTGCTATGTTGATGGTATGTTTCCATTTTTCAGAACAGCCTCATGTTTTTTTAAAATCCACTTCAATGCAAAATAACAGTCTGTGTTTAAAGGCAGAGAGCAGACATGTTGAAGGAGACAGATTATGCCCTAGATCTTTAACATCAGTCCATCTTCACAAAAGCCAGGTAATTTATGCCAGCCGATGCTTTGGCTTTGCATTTTAAGTTTCCAATAAGAAATTATTAAAACAATAGTGAGAGCAATCTAGAAAGTTATAAAAAAGCTTTGGAATTATTATTTTAAGATTTCATTTCTGCATTTTTGTGTAAAACCCAAATGTTTACTAATCGAATCAAGGCATGTGTCTATTCAGGAGCCATCACAGTATTGTTGAAGAATTTGGCAAAATTCTCAGATATACTCTCGTTTATAGTGCTTATTGCCAGAATGCTCTGTCATTTTCCAAGAAATGTGTATTTCTTGGACGCATTGTCCCAGCTGGTTTATTGATTTCATGGTTCTCTTTTCCAAATTGCTGTTCCAGCTCATTGATGATTCTGTTCAGTGCTGGTTACACAGAATGTTGTTGAAAGTCATCTTTACTTTGAAAAGGCATGTGTTGACCAGTATTTTTAGTTGACAGATGTACTTAGCCAAGATGACAAACTCCAAATTTTCTACTTCTGTGTTTTTTTCCCGCAGAAGGCAATGAGCTGTTTGCTGCAATAAACTCTTCTGTTTTGCCCATACTTATGGCCACAATCCATGCTCTAAATCACTGTCTACATTATTTTAACATAAATCCCCTTTCAAATACCCTTCTAATTCAATGGCATGCTGTAAATCAAATACACACTATTATAACTGCCTGGAGACTCTACTGGAGCTCTTCAAATACTCTTTAAAAGCACTGACTTGATGGCAAACTTCAGGGTAAATTTACACCACGATACACAAAGACTTAGTCACAGGATAAAATTCTGCATGCAGAGAAGCTTGATAGCTTGGACTTCTCAAACACACAGGTGGTTCGCTTTAGACATATATATATAGTCCCACTGAAGTTAATGGAATTATGGGTATGCTTAAGTATATACGTAAGTATTTTCAGGAATATTTCCATTATTCCCATTTATCTAAATAGCTACGTGTTTAAAACCATACCTTTAGGAACTGGATTAAATTTTTCTCTTCCAAAGTGCTTCTTGTGCTTTTGGAGTCACTGGGAGATTCTTGTGGTTGGCAAAACTTGCTTAAAAGTATTCATTAAATCACAAAGAGATTGGCTCAGTCACACTTGGTAGAACTGTTTCTAAGAAGTGGACCTGAGTTGTAAGAGTCAGACACGAACAATCCACAGGGGCAAGTTTAGGGCCACCTCAGCTTGCTTTTACAGTTTTAGATGAGGAGGTACATTACAGGTGTGCAGAGATTAAGCTTTAGATTAAGCTAAACAGAATATAGGCAAAGGCTATACCACTTTCTTCCTCCTGAGCTGCCCAAGGAAAAAAAAAATAGAGAACCTCAATATGATCTCTTGCTCCCCACTGACAGAGTAGGCAGCTTCCACCAGGCAGCCTCAGAACGCTTCTTACTCCGCTTTGTGTGTATGCCAGTCAGCTTTCTGCCCAGCTGATTAGAAAGGATATCAAGCTGATAGCCACGATGATGAAGACCAGGAACAGCATGAGTAATAGTCCTCATCGTTTGATATAAACTAATCTATCAGATATTTTCCAGGAGATTTATACCACTGCACAGCAGCTCTGCTTTCAACCTGCAGCTGGCCTCTGGGTACGTAAGCACATGAGCAAACCAGGACTGGCCCTGAACACCATGATGAGGAACTAAGTCTGCATTCAAAACCCAGCCTCCTGATCATCTTGTCAGTAATAACAGGCTCTGTAAGAGACAGGACATATTGTAAATGCTAAAAAAGTTAAACTGGCTAATATTTGTACAGCAATTTTGCTGCATGATAATCCAAAAGAAAGTGTCTCAGTGTACTTGCCTTCCAAAGGAGTCCCAAAGGAGGAGTCCAGATTGCAATTCACGTCTAGATTGGATGATTTATGAAGCTCCCCATCTGCTGAATTCAGCAGACTACAGAAACTAATCCCAACATGCTACCTTTATGAGAAAGCTAAATATTATACTCTGTTTCCCAGGCAGCAAACTAAAAACTGAAGATTAAACAATCCACTACGTGGCACCAAGCAAGATATTGGCAACCACAGACCATCTCAATGCCATTTCTGCCCCAGTATTTCAGATCAGTGTCAAACACTATCACAAATGATTGCTTATTTTGTCCAAAAAGTGGCTTCTTCCAACTCAACAGAACTTAGGTAAACTGTTTCAGGCATTTAATGAACTTTTCCACAAGGTCAGTGTTCTCAAATAGTTAGCTATCACAGATAGATTTATTAATTTTAAGGTCACTTCAGATCATGCTACAAGATTAATAGTGCTAGCTGGAGGCCCAATCTAACTACTTCACTCACATAGGTAACTTCTCGCACATGCGTTAGCACTTTGCACTCAGTGAGATGATACATTTCACTTTCCCACACAAGTGAATAAACTCCTGGAATCATGGCAGTCAGGCTTAACTGCTCAATAGGTATTCGACATCCAAGTTACACATAAAGTTTCTGAGCAGTTTAAAGTGGATGCCTACCTTTACTATCATAATACAAGAAACTTGAACAGAAGAATGAAGAGCTAAACTTGCTAACATGTGGCTGAGCACAAATATTATGCAGGTACTGAAAACCCAGGAAACATGTCACCTGATCCCCAACACAAGTACCCAAAACTGGTGTTTAAGAAAGAAAAATGTTACAGGGAGCTAGAATTATTTATCAACGATGTATTAAACTATAATGAAATAATCAAGGACAGCATATTTAAAAATAAAAAGTTTTGTTTAAAAACAATATGAAAGCAGCATGAGAAAAGAGGTTCTAGAGAGGCCACCCCAATAACCTACTATTGAAAATCACTTGTTAGAAAGCTGAACACTAACAGGAATTCTATAATAAACCATTTTAATTTTGCTTATATGAACTAGTGTTTACTGCTAATGATTTGTCAAAGTTATTCCTGAACATGACAGCTGACAGATTTCTTTATGAAATAACTATTGAACCAAACAGGCTATTTTAGACTTTATTTTAGGAACAATGTTACAGAAGAGTAACATTTTGCACATGCAAAAAAAATTTGAATTGAGTAATCAGAAGTTGATTCCAGTATAGTTAAATGGAAAAAGAAACAAATGTTGGTCCAACACTGTTTTTTTTTTCCTTTTTCAAAAGGGCAAACTTTAAGGAAGGGAAACTGAGTAAAGTTTCCTGAAGAATCAAGAATATGAATGCTAAAGAGCCTTCGAATTTCCTTAAGTGAACTGTGCTAGAACTAGCTAGAACGGTTAAGTGGGGAAAATTGCAGGGAAAAGACTTCAGAAATAGCCAGATGACAGCCACTTCCAAAAGCAATTTAGGATTAAGCATGGAAGCCGATACAAACTTGTAAGGCCAGCACAGAAGTGGGTAAAAGTCTCACAGCAGGTGAGATATTTCTAGTAGAAAGCGGCAAGTGGGTCAGTTCAGTTTAGGAAAACAAACGATGCAAGGGCAGTTGATCAGTTTTCCCACTGCCCTGGAAGATGCAACTACCAAAAGTTATTGCCCCAAGTTATAGTACCAACAATGCAAACAGCTGGGTTTAAAAAAAAAAAAAAAACCACTCATGAAGATTGAAAGAGGAAATAAGATTTATCAGAAAAGGTTTGAAACATCCTACTAATAGGGGAAGAACAAGCGAAGACCTAGCTAGTTTTACAGTAAATTATGAAAGGATAATGACAGTGTAGCTCCTTGGGTTAGGGCAGCAAACAGCGACTGAAAAGGTAATTCCAGACCTACCGCCTGTACTCCTATCTTTAGCCTATTGCTCTGCCTCATTCTAAATATCCTAATAAGTAGATGTATTAATAATTTCTTGTACTTTAACAAATTGTATAATACATCTTTAGGGAAAACAATAACCAAGCTCTTGTGCATGTTTTTCCTGGAGCCAGGGACTGGAGCCATGGCATTTGGATGAAAAAATCTTTACTCTTGCCCAGTTTTCTTCTGTGGAGCCCAAATGTCTGATTTTGCTGGCATCCAGTTTCAGTCCTGATTTCAGTCCAGTGAACCTGGTAACTACAGACTGTGATCTTTTACACTGCAGAATTTCTCATTGCCCATGTAGCCAAGTTTATCATCATCACTTCTCACAATAAAGTAATGCTGCTGACTGTTTCAATTTGTTTCTCACTGTACTTTCTGGCCTTTCTATCCTGAAGTTCACAGAGCTGACATGTAAACTGTTTTTCTCCTTTACTCCTTTCTTTCTCTGATTGTACAAAATTACTCTAAAGAATCACGTCATCTGTTTCAGTCATCTTTGCTTTTGGCAAGTAATGTTTTGGTATCCATTTCCTGATCCTACTCCTAAATAATCACAAATAGAAAAATGTGAATGTAAATATGCCAGTATGAAGTCAATGCTAAATGACTTATGTCCCCAATGTCCTATATAACACCAATATAATCAACATTTCAAACCCTGCAAAAGGTTTTTGCATTTGCATTGTCACAGCAGGCTCCATGAAGCTGAGACTAGAGCGCCTTTGGTTCTGCAGAAGAGCCAGCTGAAAGAGTGCAGCTTCAGATTTTAGGCTCAAAAAAATGGAAACAACCACCACATTTTCTAGATGGCACCAGATTGCAACATAAGCAGTAAATATAAACATATGGATAAGCATGTCTTATCCCATGGTCTAACAGGAGAACAAGGGACAGACTCTCCTCTGGTCTTGGGAAAAGTGTTGGTCTGCAAGAGCACTGGAGTTTATAATAACTACGCCAGAGATGGAGATTCCTGCATCATTTGACAGCTACATGTTCTTAATCTTTCTCTTTAAGCCGTAGTCTACTTTCTCTTTTGAAGTTTCCCCCTGCCTGAATCCCCACGTCCTTTTGTTATTGACCAGAGAAAGCAGATTCCAGCATTTTCTTTCTTGTCAGTTAGCAGGAAAAAAGGCACCTACCTGGCATATGCAGCTTGGCATTTCTCCAGGCCACCAGCAAACAAAAATTTAAAGCTTGCACCAGCAAATTGCTGTTAATTCATAAAGACACAAGGTATCAACAGCCTGATGCTTTAGTGGACACTTCTTTTTATGGTGAAACATATCAGCATCACATTCAGCAGATTTTTCCATTGATTTTAAAGAAGCCTGGATTTCATCTTTCATTCTCAAGGATTTTTATTACACCAACACATACATCACAGTCCAGAACCCTTATGCACTGCTTCAGTAAGGAGTCCCATCTTGGTTTGGGAAAGGGATGATTTTGATGAGTCTTGGCATGTTCTCATAATGAACTTTTCCATTTAGGATAGAGGAAACTGAAACAAAGCTTTCAAAATCCTTTATGTTGGCCAGTCTGGATCTGAAGTCAGAAGAAAGCTCAACACACTGTCAAGCATTTGCTCACCATCCATACCATATGTTACGTTTTGCTGAAGACCACAGACGGGCAATAGGGAGGAACACTGCCCCTTCACCTTGTGCTGGCACCGCACCCTGGTCAGGCAACACCCTCCGGCTGGACAGAGAAATTACACCTTTTCTAGCAGTGGATGAACATGCTCATCTGGAAGAAGCTTTAAAAAGTTTCCTGAGTTAGTTTTCTGCCAATTCAGTGGTCTGAACCAGCCTCACAGATGGTGAGGCAATTTCCAGGAGCAGGAAACCTCTGGCAGGGGGCCACTCCAGCAACTCCAAGGTGAGGGAGAGTTTTCCAGATGAGTTAGAAGGGATCTTAACTCAGAACTGCAGGCTGAGAGTAAGGGCACAGTAGATGGAGATTTCTTTAGGAAACATTTAAATTATGATTTGCTCCTGTTTGAAGAGCACCTTATTTTGTGTCCTACTAAAACAATCTTTTTTAGATATTGAGTCCATTTCACACGCTCACTTTGAGGAAGAGCTGCAGCCATTCTCATCTCCGTGCTCAGACGTTTGCTTTCACCACTCAGATGCTAAACTGCAGTTTCCCAAGGCAAGTGTGTGAGCACAGGGAGAGCATCTGCCAGCATGCAAGCAGACATGCACTAAGGAGAGGGATCAGGTACCAGCACAAATGTTCCTTTTCAGAGAAACACCCAGTCACTCCAGTCACCCCCAGGCCAGACATGGCTTTCTGGAACCATCAGCCCCTCAGTCAGTGAAAAGGGCTGGTGGTTTCCAACACCATGGTGCTGCAGCAGTGCTGGCGCTTGGGGGAAGCACCAAGCAGATGCTCTGGGCTTAGTGGCCTGGGCTCTGGGCATTGCTCACTGCAGCTGATGCTGTAATGTTCTGTACATATTCAATACACTTAAAATCTGTGCCTGCATCTACCTGGCTGCCCAGCACACTAGCTCTGAAACAGGGTGAGAACAGGGGAGTGAACAGAGAAGTAGCTAAGTTGGAAAGGAAGGTGACCCCATTTCATCCATCACAGAAACCAGCTCCAAATGTGAGTTTTCCCCACTCACTGGAGCCACTTCTCTTCAGAGTAAGCCAGAGGCAACCCCCATGGCCAGGGCCACCACCACTGACACTTCAAGCTCCCAGCACTTTCAGAGACAACATAGCTCCAGCAGTTGGTCTCAAACATTTAGCTTTTAGGGAGAAAAACTCTTCATTCCCTCACTGATATCATCATCATTACACAATGCCATCTTACAGCCCAGCACAAGGAACTTGTTTATGGCCTTGGAGGTACATTCACTTGCTTCAGCATCACTTTACATATCCTAAACCCAAACATGTGCTAATGCAGCAAGCCACCCACAGCTTTGCTGTTCTGCATATGCACAATTACTTGTGCTGAGCCTCCAAATTAGTCTCCTGAGTCTGAATTAATTCACAAGGAAGAGTGCTTGTCACAGCTACCAGGGTGGATACAGAGCTCTTCCAGCATGGACCCATGCCAAGTTCAGTTCAATCCCCAGCTGCAGAGCAATCCATGCTTTCCAAATGCAGGAGGACAAGTTTAGCGGATAACATAGCAAAGCAGAAAATAACTCTATTTCCTGAGAGGTTTGGAAGTTTCTCCATTTATTTTTGTTCCACTGCAGAAATGTCGTTGTCAGTTTCCTGCAGCCCAGATGACTGACCAAACCACTCAGGATCACAGAGCTACCCTGAGGGCAGATCTTGGATTGTCACCGGGTACCAGAAAACCGTCATGTCAGGCTGTGTGTGACTTCGGATCTTTGGGTCCTGAATGCAAGTGTTAGATTAACCTCCCACTTCTGTTTTACTGCGGCTGTCAAGAAAGGGCGTTCAATACCACTTGACTTGCTTTATAAACATAACTAGTCCTATAAAGCGTCTTTTAATTTGACAGTAAGATTAGCAGAGATTTTTCCTAAATACTCTGTCACCATGTTCCTGATTTTAATAAGCATTTCCATACAAATTCTTAAATCAGATGAGTTTTGGTGAGTTCTCATTCAATTTTCTTACCAGGGCCAGGCACACCAACAAGCTGTGCAGCTGCTGAGGCCTTGGCTGCCCCCGCTCAGAGCTGCTTGGGTGCAGCATGGTGGTGAAGGTGCTAAGAAGGTAAGAAACCTCACTCCTTCCCTTGGGAAATGGTTTTTGGTGTTTTGTTTTGTTTTTTGAAGTAAAAGTTTTTGCTAAAAGCCTTTGTCATGAGAGTAACTATAAAAATAAAGTTCAGGTTCCAAAATTCTTGTAGTCTGTCAAATATTAAAATTGAGTTTGAAGAATACCTGCAACTATTACTTTTTAATGGTACAATATTTAATAAAAATGCTTCAAGGTTGTTGCTATGGAGTGCCTAGATCACCTGCAGCTATAGGAATAAGCATCCTGTAATGTATAATGAATGCTGAGGCTCTACTTAGTTTTGCCCAGGGCTTGTTTTGCCTTAAAATGTTAGGTTTTGTTTTGGGGTTACTTGTTTCAATAACACGTGCTTGTACTTTTAAAGGGCTTAACAATAGTCAAGGGAGAATTCTAGTGCTGGTGTTTTACATTTTTATATACTAATTTTTTAGGGTTTTTTTTGCATAGTTGATCTTCAACTCATCCAAGATCAGTTTTAGCATAAAAATCACCATTGTTTATAACTTTATCTTGCCTAGCAGTGGTCCTAGCTATAACAGGAAGGTGCCCTTCCCCTGGGACGCAGAAGAAATGAAAAGGTTCCCTGCCCACTCCTAGCTCAGATGAAATGCTAACAAGAAGCAGGGAACCCTATATACCATCAAGTCTTTATTTCAAAGGAAGCAGAGCACTTACGTTTTTATGAATAGTGGTGAGAGCCAAAGGTATTGGATAAACATACATCATTTCCGTGCAGTTTTATGAATCATTCTGTAGCGTGTATTAATCCCAGATGGTATGGGAACATCACCTCTGAAATGAATGCTGGTGTCTGAACCCTATTTACTTCTCCTGACCAAAACAACCACAGCCCTGTGTCATCCACCCTGAAGCTCCCTGTTGTCTCTCATCTCTTGAAGAACAGCCTTCTTCCACCTGACCACTTAAAGTTAGTTCAGATGCTTCAAAAAGTTTAAGAGCTCATCAGTCCCAGGTCTGCTAAACAGATTTTGTCAAGATTTCAGATATTTGACAATTCTAGATTACTTTCATTGTACATATGAAGAACAAAAGCACAGACAGACAAGCGGTGTTCTGTTTTTCAAGGCTGCCTGCATATACACGTAATTGCTCAGAACTTCTAGAAAGCACAGAAACAGAGGTGTGTGTACCTTTGGAAGCACCCATTTCCTTTATCATTATCTTTGTGGAAGGTCACCTTGGCCAAGTTTGGTTTGTTTGTTTTTACAGCAACACAAGTTACCCTACCTTTGATCATTCCTGGAATGAGTCTCCAGTTCAAGACCAGCTGCAACTCTTGAATTCCACTTGTCAAAATATTCCAAATCTGGAAATATTCAATAATTTCTACAATTCTTAAAGTTCAGTGTTTACTGAAGAAAGTAAACTTCTACTGAGGCCCACAAGAAAATTGAGTTCAACTGCTTTATTCACTTTTTCCGACCGTGGCCGTTTGTGTGTGAACTTCAGTGGGCATTTGAGAAACCCAGTACATCCAACCACAGCACCATTACCTCAGTCTAAAGCAAACCAGAGCCAGTTAATTCTGGATGACTAACTGCTCTCTGAAATCCCAGAGATCAGTGATGGAATCGCTTGTGAGAGTCAATGGGATGAAGACCAAGACAAGCTATAAATAACCATTAACTCCTGAAGTGCAGGATCCTGTTCACCAGTATTTCCTTAGCTATACAGGATCTACCAGCCAACACATCTTTAAACAAATTTTACATTCAGTAGATAAAACAGAAGTTCATCCCATGGATGATCCCATTGGCATTTTCTCCATATAGGACGTAATGACGAAGTTCAAGTTAGCGTTTTTAGAGCATCATTTCTAAACTATCACATCCTAGAGTTTGTGAGGTGTTTGCTGACTGCTAGGCATCTCTACAGTGTACTATACTGGGAAATCTGAGAGTTCTTTACACGAACTGATCAGCCTTCACAAAGCTCCAACTCCTGGCATGCAGAAAATTTTCAGAGACAAAGATTACTTATTTTGTTTTAAATTACTTGCCAATGGTCATGCAATTCATCACTAGTCTAGGTGAGAAAAGTGACATGGTTTAATTACCTGCTCTAGCCACAAGACCCCACTGCTCAAACAAAGGGCAAAAAGGGCACAAGAAAACTACCCAAAATCTCTAATTTCTTGTTCGTGTCTAAGAAAAGTACACTAAAATTGCTGGATCAGAATAACATGCATTTTAACCAAGTTCATACAAAAAAAAAAAGTTGCCTTTTTTCCCCATTACCTAGCAATATATTGTAGTAAATACATTTTTAATTCCTACAGAAATCAGACTAATTACTCCATTATGAAATAAGAAAATATATTTTTGACATGTCTTTTGCCATTTAATATGATCCTATTCTTATGGGATTCAAGCAACTGTCCCTTAAAGCCCACCAGGGGCATGTTAATGGTAATTCAAACAGAAGCAAGGTCTGAAGAGACTCACATACAAAAATTCACTTGAATTTTTAGACTTGTAAGAGCCTGAACTTTTAACTGCAAACATGTATGTAACTATAGGCACCAAAACCATCTTTCTAATTGAGTTATTCTTCACTACTTAGAAAAACTGAAGTGCATAATAATAAATCCTAAAAATCATATTTTTCTCATACTAGGTGAGATCCACATATGTATTCAGGGGTCAGACACAGGATCCATAATCCCCAAACTCAAACTCTGTTCCAGGTCCCATCTTGCCTTCTATAGAGAGCTCTTCCAGATTGTAAAACAAATCACAGCCTATTATCTTCCAGGACTTTCAGTCACCCACAAATGACTGGAGGAAAAAAAAAATCAAACCAGACAAAGAGCAAGAAGAGTCCATAGCATAGTGTAGAAACTAACAGCACAGCAAGCAAGGTAGGAAGAGATATTTACAGGCAGGCTGCACTTAATCAGTTGAAAACATTTAAGATATATGAATGTTTTCCAGCTGCATAAACCCCAGTAATTCCTGCTAACTAGTTGTATGTATAATCCTCACAAGAAGAATTTATAAGCCATTCCTTTGGCACAGAATTATTTTAACATTCTTACAGTTCATACCCATTTACAACCTAGTTTCTGGTCACTGTGTGTACTACAAAAGGTTTTTTCCTTTCCTCTGAGTTACAGGAAAAGACTGAAGCTGTTGTGCATGAGCTCTGGATACATTTCAGTTTGGGATATTTCTTTGACAGTAAAAGACAAGATGAGAGCAGAGACAATCCACAGTACTCCGATGAATTAACATCAGATGACTTTGCACAGTGGCTGTGACAAGCAATAATTTGAATCCAAATCATGTAGAAGGCCTAATTCTGTTCAGGCATAAATTGGAGCAACTCCACTGAAGCAAATCCAATTTACTGCAGAGGTAGCAGAGGATGCATGCACTGCAGTTCTGGGCATTGCTGGGTCCCAGCAAAGGACCCCATGAAGGTATGGCACTGCATATAGACACACAGGCTGTTTTATGCAGAAAACATGGAGCCATGTGAAAAAAATTGACCAACATCTTTATCACTGGAATGGATGGTACCACCCAGGGTGACAAACACCAATCCCAGCTCCCTCCTCCACAGCAGTAGCTCCTCTCTGAGAGGACTGAGAGTTACAGCTGGAACCAAAAATTGCCCTGACACCTCTCAGAGCTCCTGCTTTAGAATCACTTCTCCAGCGCAGCAAAAAAAGCTGCACCACTTCTCCTCAAGATCCTCTGTGCTGCTGCTGCAGATGCACATCCCCCTGCAGTGCATGTCCCCTGTGCCAGCCTTGTGGCACCACAGCCCTGCCACTCCGGTTCCCACCCTTCACCAGCTTGCCCCTTCCTAAGCCAGAACTGATGGCAGGTTTTTGGTCTTTTTGGTCCATGTTTACAGCCTCCTGGGACTCAGAGATGGAGGTTGGGTGTATCAGCAGCTCCACAAGCACCCCTGGCAGAACATTCCTGCCCTCACAGTCCCACAGCCAAGACGGGGGCAGTTTGCCGGTGAACCACAGCCCCCAGCAGCGCTGCCTCTGTCCCCAGTTTCTGTGCCACCCTTCCTTGTTCCCTCTGGACATGAGGAGCTGAAGACATGTGCATTAACTTACCAAATGCAACAGGATATATTTACATTTTGGCAAAAACTTGAAGGCAGTTGTATTGTCACCTGCATCTGCTGTGACTACGAAGAAGTAATTGCATCTATAATTTGCATATGCAAATCATTCCCCAGATTTCATTAATCTATTCCTAAAAAAGCTGCCAAGGAAGTAGGAGGTCTGTTTGAGCATGGATTCAAGAGGATAAATTACTTGTTATTTAATAGAGCACTTCTTCCATGTTTATTTGACAGTCTTCCTCTAGCCACTGGTGCACCATTATCAGATTAAATAACATCTAATCAGGCTATCACATTATTGGTCTTTTGTATGAACCAACAAATGCTTAATGGGTTTTATTTTAGAAGCAAAAAGATTAATATTACAGGAGATTAATACTACAAAAAAAATATATCTTAAGATATCTCTCAGCAATAAAAGGGATATGAATTAATGGATAGATGACCCAGTTACAAAAATGTGATGGTTTTAAAAAATTCAATATGATGTATTTTTAAACCTCATACTGTTAGGTCTTTGAATATACTTCAACAACGAATCCTTCTGTTATGCAAAAATGTTGTACATCCTGGCACAGAAACATGAATTTGATTTTAATTGAAAGAAATCTTGACACTCTCTCACCTAGGAAGCAGGCTTATATTTCATAATGAAGCTAGCATTCAAAGTCTTGATGGGCAATAGCCTCTGCTGCCTGAGTTTTAATCCTGCAGTAAGCAAAGGCACTCTGGTCACAGCCAAAAAACTAAACTGCTTTTGATCATCACAGCCAATATGCTTTCAGTCCCTGGGCCACGCTGCCAAGAGGCCTGTGCTGTCACCACAGGAAGATCTTAGCAGGAGCAGGGGGATCAGCAGCACCCCCACCTCAGCAGAGCGTACTGATCACCCCAGTGACAGCCTCTGATGCAGAAAAGTCTTGGAGAGAAGAACGCCATCTGCCTCCGAGTCCTCACCCAATCTACAACTCTATACGCAGTGTCTCTAGTTTCTGAACTGCATATCTAACCAGTTCTATAATCTTTTAAATAACTGAACTAAGCACAAATTTAGTCTTTAGCTCATCCTGAGAATAAGAAAAATGCCCAAATTTCATCTCCTCTAATGAATAATATTTTCTCTTTTCTCAAGTTCTTCCACATGCTGACCCAATTATTACTCCCTTCTCTATCCAGCTCCTACACTCACCTTCAAAAAAAGCCAGTCACCACTTATTTTCTTCATTCCATCATGAACGACTGCAACATCATCCAGTAAAACTGTGTGGAATAGCTCTTCAGAGCAAGGTGTTTCAGACTAGAGGTCCTTAGCTCGAGGCTGGACCTCACAAGATTATAGCAATAATGCTTCTGTAAATGAAGCTGAGGTTGTGTCAACTTCATAATTTAAAAATGTCTCATTCCAGGATGAAGAAATTTTGTGGAAGTTTGAAAGCAGACTAAGAAAAAAAGAAGGTTTTTTTTTTAAATATTTCCCTGTTGTTTGTCTTATCATGCCATTACAGTGACTCGGTATCTCAGAGGCTTGTAAATACTGTCCTACCACATCTCTTTGGTTATTATTCAGCCAGGCCTTTCTAAAATATTTAAGTAATCATTCTCTATCTCTATTAAAACAACAGATGGAATTCCCAACCTTCAGTTTTATGTCAGGATTCTGTAGCAATTTATTAACAGCTTGAACTCTGTTCTCTTGAGGGTTTAACCTGACGGTTGAACCCAATTACATTACAGTCCTTTGTTCATCAAGGGACATATGTAATATGATATTAAATATGAAACAACTAGTGACTGAATAATGTAGTCTTTGTGATACAAATTAATGGAGTATGGAAGCTCAAATTTCAAGCACACAAACTGTTCTTAGTTCTGATCTTACATCATAAAAAAATCAGGACTAATTCTACTGCTGTCAGCTGACTTAGTAATGTGAAATGAGCATAAATCAGAGCTGAATCATGGTTGTCTTTCTCTTGTATTATCATCAAGCCATTCTAAAGTCCTAGTCATGCAGCTCACAAACTAGGTTATGACTCCCAGAAACGAGTATACATTTAAATAAGTATCCGCCTCCTCCATCTCATATCAGTCTCATCAACACAACCTAGGGGAACCCCTCCACACACAGTTGCCAGACTATAATTTCATGCAGCAAAAATAGTTTTTCAATATAGCATGGAAACCTCCCACACAGAGTGAGAAATCTTATACTTTGCTGTGACAGTTGTAGTTGCCATTGTATTTTAAAAAACACTCTTTATGAACTAACTTTGACAGGTGTCACGGAGGCACCCCGTAGGTTAATTTAAGGGACAACAAGGTCCAAAAACAACTTTTATTAAACCGGTGAGAAACAGGGTTTTAGCACTCCAAAAGTGATTTAAATAAAGGTTCGGATATCAGTTGAGGAAAATTATTAAGGGGCAGTAACTAACACAACAGGCGGTCCACAGTGTGCATGCACGTGGCTTCACTCAAAACAATGCCAGAGCCGTCCCCCAGTCCCGGAGAAGTACACACTTGCCTGAACAAGGTGCAGAATTATTTTTAAGGAGATAAACGTACTCGTAGTGAGTACGGAAAGTGTACACTTGCGATTCCTCGAGGGTAAATTTGTAATACACTCGCAATCCTGGAAGGCTTAATTTACTTACACGTGCAAATGTGCACGGAGTATTACATGTGCTTACATGGAAGCACGGAAGGAAAATACACTCGCGATTGTGCGAGGAAACAATTTAAAGTACACGCGCTCATATGGAGCACGGAAAGTTATACATGCATATGTGCACGAAAAGTATAAATATACTCGCAATCCTGCAAGAAGTTTTACTCACAGCCGTGGCGGCGAGGCGAGCGGAGTCTCCATCCCAGGGAGGGGGGCTCTCGGCAGCAGCATCTTGCTCGTGCTCCGAGAGACCCACACAACGGGCGGAGTCTCGACGAGAGTCCCGTTTTTATACTGGCTGATCAGATCTGACTGTAGGCATTCTAGAAGCTTCTCTGCACCCCCACCACTGTCTGTGGGTGCCCCTGAAGCCTCCAAACATCCCCCACACTGGCCACAGGAGCCCAGCGGCTCAGTGTGCCTCGGCACTCCCTTCTCCTAATGGCCCTGGCCAGGGTGCTCTGGGGCCAAACAAAAGAAGCTGTTAGCCTCAAGTAGCAGAGAGAGAGGGAGATGTGCCTACTCCTTCCATACTGAAGGAGGGAGGGGGAGAGAGGGGGCTTGCATTCTGCCACAACAGGTTAACATATTGCTTCTTCCATTGAGTCCTCCCTTCCTACCCTATTTTTTCCTCCTTACCTCGTGATGCAAGCCTTGAACGTTCATTACTGTTCTTCTCCCACAAATTGCTCCTAGTCCTACGCTTCACAGGTAGCATGGCATTCCTGAGCTCATCCACCAGGCTTGGGCACTCCTGCTTCATACCCATGTTCCAGATGCACTTCCACTGCCAAGCTACAGACAAAAAATAACTAACAAGTTAGACCACAACAAGGTTAGCAACCTTACATGCAGAAAATATCACTTGCTAAAGAGCTGTTACTTATTTTGAGATAATTTACCTTTTGTTTCTAAGGCTCAGCGTCCAGCTGAAATATCACTGTCAAACAGTTAGTTCCATAGTAACACAGGGGACCAAGTGCATTCATTTTTATGTTAAGCTATAATTACAGTAGTGAAGGAGTGTATTTTGAAACACCCAGCACACTTAAATTAGCAGGCTGTCAGTATATTTTGCACATAATAGGAGGGACAAGATGGATGGAATTGCATCCCCCTGATTGGCAGACCTCAAAAACCCACACCTAAAGCAGGACAGAATCAGCCTATGATCCACAGAGGAAATAAGCACTTCAAAAGCATGAGTAACTTCACTGCAGGAGAGATGTTTTAGAGAGATTAATTGTACTTGAGAAGAACACAGTAACCTCACTATAGACAGTCACTGACAGCTCAGGTACAGGTACCTACTGGGTAGGTGTCTAAATATGGAACGAGTAATTCCGCACATGGTACTCAAGAGAAACAAGCTGGAGTATCACCTGATGCTTTTAAACACCACTTCCCCTGACCATAATGTCCTGCTTAAAATCATACTAGTTAATACATTCCTTACATATTAAGTCTAGAGATGGCCATGAAGACCAGATCTTTACCAGTTATCAGTCTACTAGAAGAATTGTATTTTTACTGGCAATTCAGATAAAATGCAGATTGAAGGCCACAATTCTGTTTCTATCCCATTAGGTAGTTTCACTGCCAGCTCTAAAAACTTTGTTTCAAAGACTGGATTCTGAAAAAATTTCATCAGAGAACAATAACACTTTAGGGTTCAGTTTATCATGTGTAATTGCCAGTGTTAATCTACACAAATATTTTAAATCCCAGGCCTTAAGAAATGCATACCTAGTCCTCCAAGTTCTTTTTTTTCTGAGTCCAAGTAGAAGCAAAGCACACAGCTGAGGTTTTGAAGGAATTCTAGGAAGTTTTTAATGATTATCTTCCGTATGGTGGTGTTCCCATTTCTTTTAACTTTTTATAAGCTAAGTTTATGGTTTGTATCCTTTAGATACTTAAAACTTCTCATATTTTCCAAGTACCTTTCGAGCATGATTTTAAAAATCCAGTAAAAAACTCCATGACAGACCCCATCCTGAGCCTTAGTACAGAGGACTTTGACTGCACTGTTCTAAGTGACCCCATGTACCAAACAGTTCCCTTGGCCTGGAAAGAAAAGGGGTTGCTTAGAAATGTTGGTCCCTTCCAGTCAAATCACTGGCACAAACCACACACAAGTAAACCAAACCCAAGGCTATTCTGTTTCTCCTGTTTTCATTCAACTCTAACGCTCAGGTGTGCTATAAGACATTCAACCTTTTTTCACCTTCTACAAAGCACAAGTCCAACAGTGCTTTCTTCCTCACAAAAGATATTTCACCTATGAATATAAGTCATCTTTTTTTCCTTTCAACCTGTCATGCAGTCTGAGTTACACCAAGACTAAAACTACTACTTTAATTATTCTATTGTGCTTTTTGTGTTTAAGCAGTCATGCTTTACTGCAAAGATGGCTACAGTTCAAAGGTATATGCAAAACTCTCTTTGTAGGGTACATATCAATCCACCATATGTTAAAGTAATAATAATTTAAGATTATTAAGAGAAGTATTGGAAGCCCCGCTCCAAGGTTAGGGTGTGTAGGCTTCAGTCAATCCATATGTAAATGCATCTCTGTGGCACATTATGATTAGAAGCAATTGCACCAAGAGGTCAACCAAATGAACGTGAAATTTACATCTTAAGTTCAAGTTTTGCTTTTGTGACAGAGCAAATATTTTACTGGTGCCTTCTTAAAATGACCTTCCCATCTCATTGCAGCAAAGCTTGTCAAGCCCCTGCCCTCTCCAGCTCCCAAGCAGAGCAAGTGGTGCTGCTGCAGCCTCCCCTTCCCATCCCTGCCCAGGTCTGGTGCTCCTCACCCACCCATCCAGACCCCATCCCACCAGGTGACAAGGCTGCACTCCGCACTGGAGGTGACCTGCACTTTACACAGGAACAAATGGACTAATTAAGAACTTCCAGCTCTCAAAATGCTCACGCATTTTAAGACTTTGAGGAACTGATTTTAGAAATGCTCCATTAAGCCTTTGCCCCATTCTTTCTGTAGCAGGAGCCAGAACCTCATAAGCTGTGCAGCCTGTCTCACCTCTGCTGTACCTGCCTGTGGAAAGTGCCAGAACCCTAATGGGACAGGGGTCAGCAAGTCCAGGTCCTCAGTCTCCTGAACCACATACACCATTTTTTTTTTTCTATTGGAATTATTTTCCCTTGTCAATAAGAACAGTGTAATACAGTAACAAATTCACAATGTAAACGGGAATAATTTTTTTTTTTCAAAGCACAAATATCTTTAGTTAGCAACACATGAAACAGAGAACATCAGGCAAGCCATGATTCTACAAACACAGACAAGTTGCAACATCAAGGAAGATGATGAAATAGTTCATTGACTAACCTGTTTTAGTTACGGCTAATATGTATGACCGTAATTACAATGCAGAACAAACATCACACTTAAGAGTAAAATATTTACCCTTTACAAAAAGGACACTTGCATAACCCAGGATTTCATTGGTTCATACTCTCACATATTTTAGCCATGGGCTGAGTCAGGATTATTACAAACTCATCTTAGGTATGCTGTCCACTGGACTACCAACAAACATGAGGCAGTTTTGGATATTGTCTTTCAAATGTTCCAGGGATGTTTTGAAAGCACATTATATATAAACAGAAATAAAAGACATACCTCATTATTTATGAGCAATCTTGCACTATCAAAACAGTAACCACACCACAGTACTTAGCTACTGAACAGTAATCTGTAGGCAAAAAGACAAGTCAATCATCCAAATTTAAAACTCCGGTAAGTTTTTAGTCACATAAAAGTGGCACTGTCATACAGCTGAAGGGCCAGAATCCAGAAGACAGGATAAGACACATCTGAAGTTAACACATGAAATCTTTGAAGCCCCAGACCAGAAGCGCAGTGCCTCAGCACACTGCTGTGTTGTATCTGACCCTGTTCTTCCTTATACAAGGGTACACTCCAACCCAAAGGCAATGAGGGCAATGCCTTTGAAGGGCTGAAATTGGGCCCTATAATGGGAATTTTACTAAAGTCACACTGGGTAGTAGGTGCTTTGTTTTTAATTGACTGGGAAAACAGAAATAAACAGCTATTATCTTGTCAACTCTTATCAGTTTTTTCATTGCAGTATAAGAAATGTAATGACATCCCTATCTAATTGATTTTTTGAGGTTTTTTTTTTAATAATAAAAGAAAGTAGAATAGCCACAGATTAGTTATAAGTGCAATATAATGCAACACTGCTGCTTGGTAGCAAACCAAACCAGATCTTAAGCCTTTCCCTAGAGTCTAAGGTCTCTGCTAAATGGCTACCAATGAGCAGTTAGGCAGTTGGAAAGGTAGGAAAAGTGTCAGGGATAGACTTTGTGCTTCTTGGAAAAAAAAGTTTGTTTTGTAGTTCAAGATTTTTTTCCTGTTTTGTTATTATACAATACTATTGCTATACAAAGCTACTGGTTGTGGTTTTTTTCCACATACACAGCAAGAGAGCTCATGACGAATACTACCCTGGAGCACTACCCCAAGGAAAAAAAAGTATCTGTATCAAGCTGGCAGCATTCACATGAAATCCATACTCCGCTGGCAAATATTGATCCCTTTGAGCAAGAATTAAGTGAATTTCACTGATCCAGTCAGGCAGGTGGCTTATCATCCTGTAGGCAACAAGGAAAGGGAGAAAAGCTCTCTGGAGACAAGAATCCAGAAAGTAGGCTGAACAGGTTAGAAAGAAAGACCACTTAGCTATCCAAGCTAAGAGGTAGGGTTTTTTTAAGTTATCTATTTTTTTAACCTGTTCTGTAAAGCTCTTGCGAGACATAGGTAGAATTAAAGGAAGACGCAAATTTCAGAGTGTAGACCTCACAAGCTACATACAAGAGCAAATGGGAAAGCATTAATAACACTACCACTGATACAATAAAGCAATCTGTAGCCCACAAACAGAGCTCTTCACACCAACACTGGCTTTTGGTCCCTGAAGAGTAAAATAAAACCTCCGAAGTTCTCCTTTCAGTTTGAGTAAACTGAAACAAATAAATAAATAAAAATCAATGAACTGAACTTACCCTTTATTAAACTATTCCCAGGTGCAAGCAATAAAAATCCTAATTAATCTTTATAGTAATCAATTTAGATCATATGAAGATGATTGTGTACTGTGCTCTGCTAAGTCATGACAAACAAACACTGAACAGAAACCATGTTCAACAGCCTGTCATGCACATACCTGTGTTTGGCATAAGGCTCAGTGAAGAGAACTACAATAAAGGCTTCATGCTTATTTTCATAGTTTCTAAGGCTTCAGGGTGACACCCCTCCCTAAAAAGAGATACATAAAGAAAAAAATCAATAATTTCATAATCACCACATAAACATCAAATATCTGATAATGATCTCAAGTCAGCCATGTTTGATTACTCATTCTTTTAAAGCACAGAAGCATTAAAAGAAAGGTTCCTCAGGAGTGGATGTAGCCCTGAATGGGGGTGGGTTGGCAGCTGTGTCCCCACAAGGGAGGCTCAGCCCCCTCAGGCCTTGGTACAGCTTTGTGCCAACCGCAGCCAGCCACAGTTTGTACATAAGAATCGGCCTGTTTCAAACATCATCCAAGCTTTTTTCTTTCCTAGTGCCAGCAGATAGTAGGAGTTTGGATAAGTGCATCAGAGCTACAGTAAGAGGGAGGTAATCTTATAAGGGAGCTCAACCCCATTAAAAGAGCTAATTCCCTACAATCAGTTAGGGCACTCACATGTTCAAAGCAGAAAGTTGTCTACAACGTTTAAGAAACACGCACAAACTGTGCTACTCCATCAAAACCTACCACTGGAGGCAACAGTTGAGAAAACGTTCAAGGTTTTTCCTGAGACTGAAGTGCCCACCATAATGATTTTTGTCAGCTTCTTTTGGGTAAATCACCCAGCAGCCATGAGGCAGTTGTAGGTTGCCATTTCACCTGTTGCAGGAAAAGTCAGCTCTTTGTTCAGTTGGTTATTTATTAAAATGAAATACAGTTATGCAACACTTTACTCCCAAATCCTTCCCTTCTGAAAGAAAGCCACTAATATGTATAGTCCACTCCTAAAAAAAAAAAAAAAAAAATAATAATAATAATAATAATAATCCATGAGAAATAAGAAAAGCGAATAACCACTGATGCCCTTAACAGAGCAAATCTGAATGTGATTCCTTTACAATAGCATTATTAGCTCCATTGTTTTCTTATTAAAAAAGTACCTTCTCAGGTATCTTCAAGAGATAATCTGCTTTTGAGCTCAGGAGCAAACATAGACCCACTTTCCAAAAATACCTGACAGGGCAAGTGGCCAGCACCTCTTTGGGGCACAAGGGGCCTCTCCTGGGCACAGCATGGAAGGGTCTCACAGCCAGAGCCCACCCCACACCCAGCCAGGGAGCTGTGTGGGCTAGAGACCAGGCAGGGCCTTGGTGACAGAGCAGGTCCAAAGTCAAGTCAGAATAGCAACCCATCAGCCTTTGGATTGGCAGGACCCACAGCCAGGCAGGGGAACAGCAGCAATGCTTTCAAGACTACCACACACAGCTAGGACAAAGACCAACAGCCCCAGGCTGAGCTTAAATAGAGCCCTGGTCCCATGGGCAGGGGTGTGGGCACACAGGTGAGGCTACTCAGTGGATTAATGTTGGGCAGTGCCCTCAGGGGCTGGACAATTAGTTCTACTCCTTCCAGCTGTCAAACATACTTTATATTACCTTATTCAGGTTCAGGAGATTTATATACATGCGTATATGCACACGGAATAAAATCCTTGTGGCACTTTCTCCAGCATGTCCCACTGTTGAAATTAACTAATCCATCTACATTTGCTGGTGTAGTAAAGTCTTCACCATCTTGCTTACTAAGTGCCTTCATTCAAATAATTAGGAATTTCTACCATATAGTAAGGTGGGGTGCTTTGTATCATTGGTTTGGGACAAAAATAACATGGTAGAAATCCCCTTTTTTACAGAAGCTTCCACCAGTACCAGCACCACTTGAACTGTGCTACTGATAAAAATCTATTTTTCAGTGTCCATAGGATGCAACAGAAGAAAGGTAGTAGAAAAGTGAGTCCAGAGGCATGGATATGATACTCCCTCCTCCTGCCTCATAGGGATGAAAGGGATCTGTGGACAAACGTGTAGACAATCTTTGTAGACACCATCAAGGTGACTTCAACCAACAGATTCTAGATGACCTAGATTATGTCTCTAATATATGCACCACTAAATGATCTTCCCAGCTTGCCAGAAATCAGTCCACACAGAATCCCCTTACATCACAAATACAAGTGTATCATTCTTTATTTGCCCATGCTTTACATGAATACTGGTTTATGCTGACTGCTACTTCAGGTCATTGGTAAAGAGAACAAAAAATTCAATGCTAGTTTGCAGAAGACTGAACTAACTTCTTTTTAAACATACTTTTTTTAACTAGTTCAAATTATTAGCTTAATTTCTTTTACTCTAGAATAGACTATGAAACCTACAAAGTGCTGTACCTTTTCCTTACTGGAGCTAAAACTATGTTGTAACTATAAGTTGTCTACAAGTGCTTCTAAATATTTAATTTGCATTTTCATTTACAATCCTTAAAAAAAACAGAAGATTATGGTGCTAGTTTCTGTTTTGTTTTTTCTGTGAGACAACATAATCTTCATCCAATTTGCTGAGGAAAGAAACACTCTTCCCAAGCGGAGCCCTTTACATTCCTGTATTCCTTATACAAACAAAATTGCTGAGTCTTTGCAATGCTAATGCTAATCCTTGCAATGGACTCCCTCTGTATGTGCTAGAGAAAAAGCAATGAATCATAGGAAAAACACAGTCTAAAGCAAACCAGCTCTTTCACATTAAATGCTACCATATACAGCATTTCAATTAGTTGATATTGATACTATAATTTTGTATGTTGGTGATTGCACGTGCAATACATAACAGCAAATTACTGCAATCACCAGCTGTTGAATGAGTGCTTCTGATTCATTAGCTACTGTTGGATATAAAAATTGTATTTTCTTATTAACAGTTAAGTACCATAAATGTACATTAATTTAAATGACAAGGAAGATAAGCTTACATAACACAAGAAAATATAAAACAAGGAAAAAGGTGCAGCAGTGGGTAACCACGTGTTTAATGGCAGTCTCCCCATTATGGACTTTTCTTTTCTTGTTTGCTCGCTGTAAAAATCACAGTGGTTGTTACTGCTAAGGAGAATTTGACACTACAACAGCTCCTCAGACCCCTGAGATCTCCCAGATGCTGATAAGCATTTCTGACTGCTCCTCTTTCCCGGTTTCCTTGACTTCAACATGCATTGTAGGCACTGGACAGTCTATCTGTCATGAAGAGATGTGCAGAAGATTTACGTCTATATTCTTAGACAACCTGAGATGATATTCAAGACCTGATCCTCATTTTTGCTTAGATTGCCTTACATCATTATAAAGTAAAGCAGCATTAGCAGGTATCAGGTTCTCAAAATTGTGGAACTGCCTGTTTTTTCTCTGGCCAAGAGTGGAGTGGTGGTGTGAGGAGCACCAAGAGAGAAACCAGAGTCAGATAGTAGCAGAGATAATCAATCTTAAACAAAGCTTAGGTATGCATACTGTATGCTCATTGATTACCTCGTCATTACCATACTCAGATATCCCAGTGGTACCATGCCATGTACTAGCATATGAACCAACACAGCTTCTTTACCGAAAGTAGATATACTCCATTTAGCATTATAATGTGCTTTTTAATGTATCAGCACATAGAAAGTGAAAAGCAATTTTCCTTTCTGGATTTAAAAATACATGTCATTGCTAAGCTCACAGCCGACCGTATTATCAAGCGTAGACAGCTGAGAATGTAAGAAGGTTCACCAAAAAACATTTCACAAAAATTTCTTATTCTCTTCAAAGAAAGATTAGTCCAAACCAAAAAGCAGAGTCTATTAAAAGATGCTCAATAAGATACATTATATATTCTCCAAATGTCTGTCACAGATGGCTTTCTGTCTGTAACTATGATTTGAAAAAATACTGATTTATGTTCCACAGAACACAGGAAAAAATGCAGAAGAAAATTAGTGTCAGCCACCAGAAACGAACAGGCTCTACTAAGTAAATTGCAAAGCTATAGGCAGAACTCCTGTTTCTCCAGGTTGAAACTCTCCTAACATCCAGAAAAGAGGGCAGAACGATGTGCAACTTGTCAACATGTCCTTAATCAGGGACGGCTGCCTTGGAAGGGCTGCCGAACAAGGGGAAAGCAACTGGACCACGAGAAAAGTAGGGAAAATGTGCAGTTCTGTGACTCAGAAGTTGTATGTACAGAAAGCCCCTAAACAAGCACAAACCACAGCATAACACCGCACAGGTAGTGACCGCAAAACACGCACCATCAGCACAGAGAAATAACAGCGTCCTGGGCTGCTGCTTCAAAGAATTTACTACACCTTCCCTGAGACTACTTACTGCTTGTAGAAATGCCAGCTTTTGGGGTTGTGTACGGAGGTACCAAGTGTATTTCCATGAACATACCCTAATAGAGACTATGCAGAGCACACTCCTCTTCACAGGCAACACTCATCCTTGCAGCTCCAAAATGTGCTGTAAAGGCAGCGCATGCTGCAACAGAACTAAGGGGCTCAACATTTTTGGAGTCTTAATTCCACACAGTCTCCTGAAAAATTCCTGTCATCTTGGAGGACTCAGTAGGCTGCAACAGAAAGTTTACCATCTAATAGTCTCCAGACATACAACAGCTGATACAACCTTTTGTATGGGCCCCTTTTCAATGCCCTAAGCAATATCTCATCATGTGCAGTCTCACAAACCTGACGGAAGACACCTCCACGTAAGAATAAATTTCAGCATCTTTCAGCTGTAATAGAGAGTTCAGATTCTTATTGTGACACTCCACCTTGAACTCAGTCACTGACCCTGGTTTATTATCCTTGCTATTGAAGCACTGTCCTCCACGTGATTTTTAGGAAGAAGCAGCAAAAGGAACAGGACATTCTGCCTGCACGTGTTTGGGGCCTCCTGTCTGTAAGGAGGAAAGTCAGCACTGCTCAGTCGAAGCCTGCTCTGTATCTCAAGAACATAGTCAGCAGTTTTTCTCTGAAATAAGCCATTTGCTCACACCTGCACACATTTCTGGCCAAAGGGACCAGCAAAGACCTCACCTACCAATCCTTTTTTACTCTCTCATAAAGTAGAGGTTTGGTGGTTTGGAATAAATGAATAAAACTGGCTCCTCGCTTTTATAAAAAAAAAAATGTTTTTTCATTGAAAAATGAGAATATGTCAAACTGCTACTGAAGTTGAATCCTATGAGGATTATGGAACTGGGATCAACATCTGCAAAAATGAGTCTAGTTTTATTGCATTCAGTTAACTGAAATATATAACTCACCCTCCTATAAAATAGGCTACTCAGCTGGGAAACCGACATACCTTCAGTTTTTGACATTTTAGTATACACAGATTTTCTTAAATCATTATTTGTTGTTATGGTCAGAACTCCTAAACTGCATAATCCACCAACACAATCTGTAAGGACAAAATAAGTAGTTGTCATTCAACACTCCATTGACACTCCCTGTACCAGATGCCTTCTCAGTCTTCTCTTCATCATTCAATCTCAGCTGAATTACTTATCCTGAATACCACTTTTTTTCCAAAAAAGTCCAATAGTATGGCATATAAGGTATAGATTTTAAGTTAGTCAAGGGTCCACGTCTCTGTGCTGTTAAGAACGAGATGTGTGGGCTGATGTTAGTGCAGGATTTCCAAAGGATTGCTGTAGGGCTGCGATATCGTTGAGCCAGGTCACTCCTTCCATTGTGGTACATCAGGATTTACATCAGTGAGGTCACTGTGTACGTACAGCCAAAATCGGTGATGGCACAAGGGAACCTGCGCCATCATTTATAAATGAAGATGTAAATGTCAAGTGAACTAAGATTATATCATTGGTTTGGCTGCTGATTTCCTTGATTATTTTTCTAGAGGTCAGTGATAAGGAAATAATTTTATGGAATGTGACCTCTGGTGGAAGGAGCATTTATGTGAATTATGAACTAGACTGATGATGCACACATCAAATAAATAAAGACAGTCCTAGGAAAGAAAATAAGTTTCCAGATCAGGCACAATGTTTGCACACATTTTTGGATCCTGCAAAGCACCACACAGAACATTACATGACTTCATAAATAAAATTAAATTATTGAAATCAATTTGATACAGTTAGTCCTAAAGATAATTAATTAGAGCTATTCACTGCTGCTGAACAATACACTTTTTGTAACTTCATAGGTGGAGCCATTATCTTGCTATCTGTAAAGCTGCCCTACATCTTCCTAGTTTTCAGCTCCTTAAAACTGTACCTTTTTTTTTAATTAAGCTCCTATTTTAATATAGATCATATTTTAATTAAGCTCCTATTTTCCTTTTTTTTTTTAATTAAGCTTCTATTTTATTTTTTAAGTAGATAAAGCTATGAAATAATATTTTGCTGTGTTCACATTAGTAGTTCAAATAACTTAAAGCGACGCTAGTGTCCCCTGCTCTGGAGCAGCAATGTATTTGCCAGGGAGATAGTGTGCTGGCAGCTTTGGGGGTTGAGAACATGGCTTTTGCCAAATAAGTGAAAATGTATCCTAATTTGACCAAGTCATAAACTATAACAGACAACACTTTGCATGCACCCATATATCTTGCTATGCCTGCTGAATACACGCAGCTAAATTCACTGACGATTGCATTTCAGTAGAAATGTTCAGATGCAGGGTAAAGCATGACTTTATCTGCAATTTGTCTTCTGGACTGTTCTGGAGTCTTCCCAGGCTGTCAGGTCTGGAACCGGTGACAAGAGGCCTTTTCCTCAGTGCCGTCTGAAGTCCTTGCTGGCCTTAGAGCTTGTGGGAGAGGAAAGTATCTGATGTACACACAGAACCAGCAAGGGTTGGACTTCAGTGGGAGAGAACAGAGGGAATACTTCAACTGAGGCAAGGAACTGACACTCAGCATGGAGGAGGAATAAAGGGACATCTGATGAGCAGCTGTGTTGCCTGAGGACCATCATGTTTGGGAAGGCAAAAAAATAAAGGAGTAAAGAGGTGATCACTACCCTGGAATGGGCAATGGGAGAGGAACCAGAAAGGGAGCTCAGTCACCTTGAGGCCATAACTTGAGAAAAAGGACAAAATCCATGTGGGCAACTAGAAAAAACTGATCAAAAAGTTTGGGGACAAGGCCTCGAGTGAAACAGCCCAGCAGCAAGGCTCCCCAAAGGCTTCTGAGCCTGAGCTTCTCAGTTCATGCTTTGGGCTTTCGGAGATAACCTGGCTATGGCGAAACTGAGCCAGTGGGGTCGAGACCAAGAAGCCTGGGGCAGAGAAACCAGAAACGCTTTGCCACAGGCATTATGGTTGGGAAAGGGACAGAGGATGAAGGCTTGAGAAAGGGGTCTGAAAGGTAAGAGCAACACAAGGTGCAACCTGAGGTTGTGCTGAAAATCAGCATTGGACTCATAGAAGAAATAGATGAAGGAGGTAGGTGTAGGGAAATTCTGTAACTATACTAATTTAAAGTGGTATCAAAATATATAGGCAAAAAGACACAAATTATGTTTGCACTGACACTTATTTCTGCCAGACCCCGTCTAGGGAGTCTTTACTAGCGGAGGCTCCAGCAGATGAGCAGCCTTCAGCATCCCGAGGGAGCACAAGCTACGCTACATGCTCCCATTGCCAAGAGCACCCAGATACCTACACACGGACACCGGTCCCTCACAAAGAAGCCGCAGACAGGTCGGAGATGAGGCTCCGCTACTTTCTCCGCTTCCCTCCGCGGGAGCAACCGGGGCAGCGTGGTCGAGAAGCGCCGGTAGTGGTGTCACCACTGGGGCAGACGCGGTGCCGCGGGTCTCACCGGCGCTTCCCGGCCACGCAGCCCCGGGAGCCCCACGGAGCTCCCGTTGGAGGAGAAGCGGAGATCCCCGGCTGCCTTCAGCCCGCTGACCTCCGTTACGAAACGCATCACTCGCAATAAGTGAGGGCATGGTTTGCATTACGGAAGAAATGACCTGATAATCGCTCGGTAGCGCCGTGCAGATGTGATAAGTGAGTCCGCTCCCCCGGCCCGGCCCGGCCCTGCAGCCTCCCCTCTCCGGGGTGTCCGGCAGCGGAGGGGTCGGTAGCCCCGGGATTGCAATAGCGGGGCGCCTTGTAAGGTGAAGGCTGGAGGGATAAAGGTTGCTTTTGATCAAGGAGCTCTGCAAAGCAGTAAGCTATGCCTAAGGCTTTCTGATAACTGCCTGAAATGTTTTACAAGTAAAAGTAAAGGAGATGAAACTTGGAAGGGGAAGAAGAAATCGTGGGGAGAAAACAACAAAAAAAGTCCAGAATCAAAGGAGTGCAAATGTTCGGTGCTCTCCCGCTCTCCCGGGCTGACAGCCGGGCTGCTCCGTCCCGCCGCACCGCAGGCTCCGAGTAATTTAGACACGGCGATCCGTGTCGTTGAGGGAGCGGGCGGGGAACACTGAAGCTGTAGCAGTGTTACAACGCCAGCTGTGGGTACGCCTCACTCACTTCTGTAACTTGTGCCCATCCATTTATTTGCTAAGTGAGTAACAGAATATAACTTCTTTATAAACGCATTTAATCATGAATCACCAAGCAAGCCTGTTTCATGTAAGCAGTTCTAAGAGGATAATATCAAACTCGCTTGCAATTTGAAACCTCAAAGAGCTGAAGACTGCTCAGAGCTGAGGCTGGTGGTCGCTGCGCCCAGGCTGGCCGAGCTCTGCGGATCCAGCCCCGGTTCTGCCGCCTGCTCCGGAGGTGCCACCGGCACAGAGGTACGTGCTGTGCTCTGCATGCAGAGTATGAAGCCTTGCCTGTCGGCGTCAGCTCCTGTGTTGTCTCCGTGACTTTGTAAAATCATTTATGCTGGGCTAGTAAGAGTTGGCAACCCATTTTATGTGTTTTACCGGGACTTTAAATGAGTCAAGGACAGTTTAAGTCCAGCGAAGGTCGTTGGTGGATTTTCTTAAAGTTAAAATAAAAAATTGCAGCATTTCCCATTAGCGTTATCTCTTGGAAATAGCATAAAGAGCATTGCACAGGAGTTATTTAATTGACTGTCGTTTTATAGAAGTTCTGTTCCCTTTGGCAAGTCTGTCATGTCTAGGAAGAGAACCAGCATGCCAGAAAGTCTGTTTCTAGCAAGCTTTCCTTTTTTAAAAGAAACCGAGATGATAGGACCAAGATGGGGTTTGTCTCCAAGGTAGTTCAGTTTTTCAGAACTGTGTTTAAAACTTTAGTAATTATGTTTTGTAGTGGGATAAAGAAGTGACAGAAGATGTGGGATTCGGTGGAAGGGTAGGTGATTTTCATGAAGCATTAGGATCTGGTAGCCCTGCTAATGAGAAATAACAGTTTTTATCTTGTACATCCAAGAAACAGGCCTCCCGGGGGAGCAAACAGTGGAGGATTTGTTGCTGTCAGTGGAAGCAAAATCAAGGCCACAATAACCCACTCGCCAAGCTCTTGTTGCTCTTCTGGCTGGTGCCTGAATTTTCACGCTGGTATCACATCAGGTGTGGTATATACGAGTATAACCGCGGTGTATTTAACTTAAATATCAGAGTTTAAAGCGGTGGAAAGAGTAGGTGAAAGCCTGTGATAGGCAGCTCGAATATGGACAGAGAGGCTCTGGGTCAGATTTTAACTTTTCCTTTCGAAGTCTGTGTTGCTGTTGGAGACTTTTTTGATGAAGGCCCCGTCGGCACTACGCTAAAGAGACTTGTCAGGAGGCAAGGCTTTGGGGAAATAAAGTTTCAAATCATCAGGACATATTTACAGGCGGCACTGAGACAGGGGGATCATCTCGTCCCCCCTTCTGCTCCTGGTGCTGTCCTGTGCTCCCAGATGAGCTATTTTCGAAGCTCCAGTATGCAGAGCATTTTTGCAGTTACACACAAAATAAAGAAGTTTAAGAACAAAAGATTGTTCTGGACAGTCAAATTGGAATGAGTTGGAAGGATACATTTAGGAAGTGGTTTCTTGGACGCTAATTAGGACCATTTGCTTGGGGTTGCCATTATTTTCCTTTTAGTCTGGAGGGCACAATAGATCAAATGATTTATATATCATTAACAATTCTTGTTAACCATAAGCAGGGTTGGGCTTTTCCATACTGATGACTGAGTAATGCCATAACGACTTGTTTTATTTCTTCTGCAGTGTCCATATGAGCGAGTAACTTGAAATACCAGTCCAAAAAGAAGCGCTTCCACTCTTTTTTTCCCCTTTTAATGTATGAGTATTAATGTACTTCATTCTGCGAGAGCGGCTGCGAAACCGAAGCCCATCAACTCTTTGTGGTTTCCACTGCTGGAATACTGGCATTTGCTGTACCTGATCCTGGTTCCCAGTGAAGGCATTTTAATTGTAATAAACCACAAACTGAACCATATGTGTATGTGTGTTTTAGACGCCACAGTATCGATCCCCCTTTTCCTTTCTTTTGCGCTACAAATAACCGGTTACAATCCCATAATACGATTAATTTCACTTTAAAAGAAACTAAGAAGGTGAGCATACTCGATGGCTAAAATCCCACGGTTTTAGTTTAATATTACTTTTGAATGCACCGACAATTGTTGGTGATTGCGGTACTCCCGGGCGTTTCGGCTGTTGGGAGGGAGGGGAGGCAGGGGGCAGGACGCTGTGTTGCGGTGCTGCGTTGCGGTGCTGTGAGCACCGCTCAAGCCGGGTGTTGCTCCTCACCGGCAGAGGCGGGTGCCCGGGGCGGCGGCAGCGCTCCCGCCGCATACCGGGGAAATCCGCCCTCTGGGATGAGCCCAGCCCCTCCGGCTGCTCCGGGGAATGATCCAGCGCCTTTGTACAATGAGCTGCGGGATGCCTGAGCACCAGCGCGGCATCCGGGCCCGGCTCCGGAGCTCTCCCGAAAGGAGCCCGGGGAAGCCGCCGCCGGGCTGGACTGAGCCCGGCGGTTCCGCCGCGGGTCTCCGGTCGCGGCCGCCTGACCCCCGGCCCCGGGAGGGGATCCTGCCGCCTTGGGGCAGGGCCCGAGGGCCCTGACACACGCGTTACCGGATTAAATCCCTGGGACTGAGATGGGGGATGAGAGAAGAAAAGGTTCAACAGAATCGCTTGGGTTTCTGAATAATTTAAATTCTTTGTATTTAGTTGAACATCGGTGTGTTTGGTGTCCGAGTTTGTAAAAGCCTTTGAAAGACAAAATAATTCTGTTTGCAAACGTAATATGAAGTGTAAAGCTCACTACAGATATTCATGAGCACCCAGGAGGTACTGAGCACTCCGGTACAGTAGAGGCAACCTTGCCAAGAGCTCCTTCGTCTTTGTTTCATTAAGACGAAAGTCCGCCTTTATTTCCTGCTAAAGTTATTGATATCCGGACTATTGTATTTATTGTCTCGCCCGACTTCTCCCACGGATCTTCATTAAGACTGAATGGCACTCAGATACCTCCTGTCGTAGCGTCGATGAATTGCTGAGCTCTGAAAATCCTGACCGAAGCCCAAGCCTCTGAGATGGAGCTGGTCCCCTCTCCCCACCCCCGCTGAGCGCTCGGCAAGGGGAGGCTCGCAGGAGGTGGCCTTGGGGACATCTACATAGTACACAGCAGTTCCGAGATGGACCTTCAGTGGGAGGGTGTGGGATTACCCGGAGGGGTTGCAATAAATGGAAAGGCATTTTTTCATTTGTGTACTTTCAAATGAAGCAGCCAGTTTCATTTAGACTGGAAACTATTGTCAGTTGCTTGGTGTCCCATTTTGATCCTTCCTCAGCTTTGGTTGAACGAAATGTCTTGAAACCTGTTCCAAAAAGATGCTTGTACAAGCTTCCAGATGCTAAGATTTAGATCATTTGAACGTCAGCGCAGCCTTCTGGTAACACAAAACATCCAAATGGATTTCGTTTGTGTATTAACATCCGTCAGATGGGAGAGCAGCACAGTTTAGAGCTAAAGTCTGTTTTCGTCGTTTTAGCAACTGGGTCCACATGAACGCCTCGTCTGGCAAGTCAATAGGTTGAAGCTCCACTGAACAGACTGAGTCCAAATATCTGAAATGCGTTGGAACAGCTATGCTAACAGTGTTCTAACCTATGAGGCTATTACTGCTGTTGATATAGCTTCGAGCCTGCATGCCAATAGATAGGGAGAGGGGTCGTTGAGGGGAGAGAGGGCAATAGAGGCACTCAGTGAGCTATGGGCCCCAAAACTGCGGGCTGAGCCCGGCCTCACGGCACGGTACCGGCTACGTGAGCGGGAAGTGACCGTCGGTCACTGGCTTTCGCTGAAGGGCCACCAGCCACCGCTTCCCCGCCGGCGTGGTGGGGTCCTCCTCTCTTGGCCGTCCTGCTAGGTGGGGAATTTGTGATGCAAGGACCTATTCTGTTGCCGCCACGACAGTAATAATGAAATAAAGCATAACATTAGTTAGGCGCGACGCAGCAGGTGGCTTATTATAAGCCTTGCGTATTCCTCTGCCTCCTGCTTCCATTAGAACTCCGGTTTAAAAAAAAAAAAAAAAAAAAAAAAAAAAAAAAAATTAGGCACTTCAGAGAGCAAGCGAAAGAGCGGGGATGAACCCACTGTCCGGTCCTTGCGGGCCGGCCCAGGCTGGGCTTCTCCCAGTGCCCAGGGCCCGGGCAAGGCCCCGACACCCTCCCTCGAAGTCGCAGTAATAACAACCGCGGTGATTATGATAATAATAATAATTCCTGTTGTTGTACCTTGGCGCAGATGGCGGCTGCTATCTTAGGGAGATTAAAAAGAGAGCATGAAGTCCCATGAAGGCACCTGTCTCCCTGCGTGGTCAGTCGCTTCCCAGCGCAGACATAGACTGATGGGTTCAGCTAATCTTGCCCGAGGGCTGCTCCCGGTTTTGCCCGGGATGTCTTTAAGCTTCCCGACAGCGATCGGATTTAATGAAAGCCTTATTTTAAAACTTCTCGCCAGCTCCATCACGGGAGCAAGACGGACTCCCATGGTCCCAGGGCCGGCAAAGCAACCTTGGCGTGCTCAGAGCTCACGATCACCCGACCTAAACCCACTCCTCCTGCGGGGAGACACCTCCACCAGTAGAAGTACACACACACCCACACCCCCCTGCCCTACACCTCCCTGGCTGGTTTATCCAGGTGAGCTGCTGTGAGGTGGGATGCAGTATTTGCAGCAAGCTCGCAGTGGCCGCGGAACCGAAGCCTCTGCGCCCTCCGAACTCCCCACGCCCTGCCCGCGGGAGGGCGGGCACGATGCCGCCGCGGGGCGAAGCCCGGGGCGGGGAGAGCGGCTCCCTCTGCCAGCGTGATGTTACCCGGCTGCTTCCGAGCTCCCTCCTCGCCGGCAGCGGTTTGCTGGCAGTGCCGGCGGCGGACACGGCCGAAGCAGAGCGGGAGCCGACCGCCCTGCCCCGGGGCGCACGGCTGGACCCCCGCCCGCCGGTGCGCACCTCGGCGGGGAGCAGATCAGAGCCCTGCCTCCTCCGCACGCCGCCGGGGTTCCGCTCCCTGACAAACTCCAAGGAAGATCATTAGCATCCCTTGCTTTGCTTTTTAATTTTTTATTTTATTTTAGTAGATTACCAAAGTGGCCACGTAGACGTAAGGGTCACACGGCTCAGGCGAGAAGAACTGAAACTGTCACAGGAATTAGAGAAACAGGCAAAGCCAAAGCGAGAAGTCATCTCGTGTTTCTGCTCCAGAAAGAGCTCCCCGGACACAGGGTCCCTGCAGTAAGTCCCCTCCGCAGCCCGGCCGGGGAGCGACTCCTGCCTCGCTGCCGGCTCCGTGCATCTCCCCCGGGGAGAGAGACCCTGAGTACGAGAAATTACTCCCGACCCTATATTTTTCTATTGTTTTGAGCCGGTGGATCAATTGTCATCACTACTGTCACCTAAGAAGCAATGATTCCGATTCATCTTGGCATCTGATTTTATTCTAATGGGTTAAATTGGGTTCACTTTTACAATTATCCCAGGTTTGACTGCGTAGTATTGCATGACAACTCTCAGTTTCATCGGGTTTGGCAAAGCGAGGTTGCTCCATGAATCCGTATATCATATCACATCAGATCAGGCTGAAGTTTCCTGTTTAGCGACTCCATTTGAGAGGCTTTTTATGAAAGTGGGAAGGGTTGATGCAGTCCATGGCTGGTTCAGTGCGATTTGAAAAAAAAATGTGGAGAGATGGCAACAACACTGGGTTTGCTGCTCAGCTGTGAATAAGCACAGAACGAAACAAACGACATGATGGGGAAATGCTCAGCTCACGACAATATTTTTAGCAGCTTCTTGGCCCTCGCCTTTTCTTAATTTCCTAATATGTTCTTTGCTTTATTAGTTTTATTTACAACCAGCTCCCTATTAACACCTCACCTGATTACTGAGGAGCTGAGACAGCTGATCAAGAAAACTCAGCAAACCAGCCAAAATTGAGAGGTGGGATTTATTTTTGCTTTCATTCATTCTTATTTATTTATTTAGTTAGTTAGTATTGGAAAATATCGTGAAACAAATAGAAAATAAAAGGCAGGTATAAGTGTATGTTCGTGAGAGGTCAGAGGTTAGAAATTCACGTCAATTCTATATTAGAGGCTATGCAGACGAAGGGGGAGAGAGAGGGAGTGGGGGGAAAAAATCTTTCCACCAAGCAGCTTGTTTATTTTAATTAACATAGGGATCCTCTGCTAGGAACAAGGAACAACCTCCATCTACTGGCTGGATCATTGCGTCTCTTCTCCATCCAAAACCCATCCCTCATCACTCATTGAGGAGGGTACAATTTTGGAAGAAGCTTCTAAGGTCTCAAGGTAAGCCCCTGCATGAGTCTTTCCTAGCAATGCAGCTATTTAGACCTCACGGATGTCATTTACGGGGTGTTTCTTCAGAGTGGTTGGGTTTTTTTAAACAACACAGAATGGTCGTTTTCCCAGGTGTATTCGAAAACATTTGGTGCATTTGTGTTTTAATCTAGAAAAATGGCAGCCTGAGAAGACTGAGCCATTCAGCAATAATAATAATAATAATAATAATAATAATAATAATAATAATAATAATAATAATAATAATAATAAAGGGCCTCTTTTATTTTATTTCATGGAATGTCTCCTTTCACCTCTCTGTGAATCTAGCTTGTAAGGGAGTCCTTTTCAAAAGCTGCAAAATTTTTAATGGTTTAATTACAACCAGAGTGCAAGTACGATTAAGCTTAATATCAAACAACTAAGAAGCTAACAATGCTGAAGTCCTTGGCGGTGGCCAATTTCGTGTTAGACAATAATCTGCCTCTTCTGTTTTCTTCTGGCTGTCTGATTACTTGTTTGTGGTCAGTCACAGTGCTTGGCTACGGAGATGTGTGTCTGGGATTACTATGCAAAGCACCTATTTGTTTATTATTTAAATATCGTCTCCTTAAGCAAATGAATACGTGTCTTAATTTACGTGTTTTCGGATTACCGGGAGGTACAAGCATGTTGGAGTGTTTTAATTCGATGATGTTTATGCTCAAAGACTCTCCGCTCTCGCGTTACCCGCCGCGCAGCCGGGCTGGGGAGGAGCGGAGCTGGTGCCCGCGCCCCGGCTCCCGTGCCCCGGCTCCCGTGCCCCGGGTTCTCCCTCCCTCCAGCACCCTAATCCCGAAGTTGGTCTACGGTGCACCCGAGAGGGCTCGAGCCAGGAAAAAGATGGTGATGGTAAAACATGCCATTTCTGACGCAAAAGTGGACTTCTAAACAATGTCGGTCTTTAAAAAAAAATGCAACACATTTAAATGCTGGGAACGACACTAGCTGCATTTGATGGCACCGCCGAGAGATATGACTCTATTCAGATTTTCCTTTTTTGTGTCTAGATTGCTTGTAGTGGTCGCGGACTTCACAAAGGCAGGAGGCTGATCATTAACAGCACTGTACTCCACCACAGGCTCGCAGAGCAGAAAATAGCGTTAGGATTTAAAAATAGACCTGGCTTTAACCACCCGACTCGCAGGCGACAGAATCGTAACCCTGTTGCTGCTATAACTACGCGCTTTAAATTTCTGGAAATGATTAAACAGTGTCTCGAGCAGTTCGGGTACCTGACGGAGCCGGTGTGAAGTGTTGCTGCCCTTGCGCGGCGGGGGGCGGCTGACCCGGCGCCCTTCCCCGGGCAGCGCCCTGCGCCTGCAGTCCGGGACGTCGCCTCCTCTAGGATCCACTAAATCCAAACCATTCCTGCCTAAAGAACTCTCCTATTTCCCCCCTCCCCCACCCATGCTTGAATACCCTCCTCTTTCTTCTAATTATTGTTGGTCAATTATTAATTTGCATGTAGACCTTGTCCTAAATCCTCAGAACTAAACACAAGATCGTTCACGCTGTAATAGGCTTTAGACCGCAGCCCGTGGCCAAGAAGAATGAGGGCTCTATAGCAAGGCGGATCCCGGTGACCGCATGCTGAAATCTGTCCAGGGCACATGCTAATTACGGAGGTGGCGATGGCTCCAGCAGGCGCCCGGGAAGCGCCAGGCCGGGCTGCACCGGGGAGCGGCTGCCTCCGGGCGCGCGGCAGCTCGCTGGGGACAGGAGAACGTGTTACCTGTGGAAATCTTAGTAGCGATGGGTTTCCCCGCATCCTCATTAGCTTGGGGAGTCTGGGTATATCGTTACAGAAAAGCAAAACCTGAGAGCGCCTGTCATGTCACTAAAATATTCCCAACATTGCACATCAGATATGCCTCCCAAAATGCAGCGGTGACAGAAGATAAAAGCACCCTGCAACTGAAACTGCATTCAGAGGCGAAGTGCTAATGCAAATGGATTCATAAGGGATAAACTGGTAGATTTGGATCTCAGATTCTCTGTCGTGTTCTTTGTGAGCTTCTCTCCCCCTTCCCCAAGCAAACCAGCAAAACTATATGGAGACTCTCACTCTATAATGGCAACCTCTCCCTACCAGCCTGCCTTAGAGCAGCGGTGTTTCAATTTGCAGCGAGGAATCTCAGGAACATTGAAATAGATTTACCTTGATCTCCTACAGGCCTTTTGGAAACGGAGAAGTCATGTTTGATGCTAGCGACAAACTTTTAGTGTCCCTTTAGGTAAGAAGTGGTCTGCCAACATTAGGATGTTAATCAGAAAACGCCTGGGAAACCCCCGGCCTCCTTTACTGGAGCAGCAGCAGCTAGTAGCGTATCCTTAACCGTACCTGATGGAGCAGAAAGAAAGGACCCTCTAATTAATTAAGTGTGCCCAACCGGAGGAGGTTTAGTCACTTCTGAGTTTTGTTACGAGTCTGACCAATTATTCCTAACGGCGCCGTCGAGCTAAGGTAGAGATGGGAAATTCACAAACAATATTTTTGGTGTCTCTCTTGGAACGACGCTTTGTCACTGCACCTGCAGACAGTACTTCGGTGAACCCGACACAGCAAATGTCAGGCAGCGGGAGGAGAGCGGAGCAATGCCCGCACCCGGAGCACCCGAGACGGGGACGCAGCCTGCTCGGAACGCGGTGTCCCCACTTTAGCCGCTCTAAAGGAGCTGGGCCCAGCACTCCCAGACTCTTCCTCTCCCCGCTCGCAGCGGACGCGATGAGTTTGACTGTCCTCAGCCCGGCAGGGACACGGTCACAGTGGGACGGCGGCGGCGCGTTTGACGGGTTTCTCAGGGAGGGCCTGGGCCGCGCAGGGCGGGGGGATTCGGCGGGTGTCTCTGCCTGGCACGTGTGGGGGTGTCTTTGGCAACACGGGCGCGGTGGGAATCGCAGACTATTTCTAAGAGAGCAGGCGGAACACGGAACTGGGGCAGGGTGAGTTACCTGACAAAATAGCTGGACAGGAATAAGGGAACATTTCCCTCAGAGGAAAACAAGAACAAAACCAAAACAAACAAACAAAACCAACAACAACCAACCAAACAAAACACCCAAAAACCCAAACCCTGATTGTGCCAGTACAGTGGAAAGATGATCTTGCAACTATTAGAAAGAAATTCGTTTCTAGGTGAAATTTTTTTCACCTCTGTCGACAGCAACCACCGCAATCACCCACGCCAGGCAGGCGCACGCCTGTGGTAGCCCGTGGGCACAGGGTGTGCGGGGAGCAAATCCTCCTGCGGAGGGTTCGCCCACCCCCCACCCCGGAACGCGGCCGCCTCCTCGCTTGCCCTTTCGCTCCCCAGGCGGCTTCGCAGCGCTCGGCAAAGCCGCGGTCCCCTCGCCAGGGCTGCCCGGCTGGCCCGGGCCGCGCTGCCGCTCCCCGGCTGGACGTGGGGTGAGAGGGAAGCGGCTTCGCGAGTATCCGGGAGCAGTCGGGGCACCGCGGAGCGACGGCGGAAAGGAGCAAACAGCTCCCGTATCCCAGATTGAGTCACCTTGTTTATTTTTTCCTGATGGCTTGTTGTGCTAATTGACTTGTTTTCTCCAAGGAAAGCATATCTCCCTCCTCCTTCCTCACACACAGATTTTTCTTCTTCTTCTTCTTCTCTCTCTCTCTCTCTTCTTTTTTTTTTCTTTCCCAGAGCGGGAGTGCTCTACGAGAGATTACGGTTTGCGATGAGATGTACCCGGTTTAAGGGAGATTCCCTTACGCCTTTGAGTCTCGTCGGTTTTATAGCTATTACTCTCTTATTAAAACACATACACACATACAACATATTGATTTCCATCCAAAAGGGCTAATTACATTACTTACAGTAAATAGCAGCCCTGCTGTCCAGGGTCTAGTGTGCCAACAGAGAAAAAAAATCCCGGCTTATTTCACTTGATTGACTTCATCTTTGTGTGAAATTGTGTTTTATGAGCTGTATTCTGGCACTCGTAGGAATGTAGCAACATTCAATCTGCAAATAACATTAATTTTAGCTACTTAGGGGGAAAGAGAAGGGAGGAAACTGGCTGCCTGAATCTTGGGTTACATGGAAGAGGTGACTCGAAGAGCCCCTGAGGATGTCTCTGGGATGCTTTGGAAAGGAAGTGGGGGCTGGGGTACTTCTTTCACTAGTCGAGCTCGGGTTTGGTGTGGAGCGTCCCCCAGGGAGCGGGGAGCGCAGAACTGCCGCCAGGAAGATCCTTCAGGGGGGATTGAGGTGTCAGGAAACAGCCGGCAGCTGTTCCAGGGAAAGGCAAGGAAGAGTGGTGTGAAAAGTAAGTAGGAAAAAGGGAAAAGGAGGAGAGGCGGAGCAGAGAGGGAGAGATTGGCCGGGAAGGAATGCATCGCCCAGCACACAAAGATCGCTCGCAGCCCGCAGCCGGGGAGCAAGCGAGGGGAGAGAGCCCCGCAGGGGCGTCCCCGGACCGCTCCGCGCCCGCCCTCCCCGTCGGCGGCCGGGGCTGGCCCAGCCGGCTGCCCGCGGAGGGCCCGGGCGGGGGTCCCGTGGGGCTGCTGCTCCCCGGCGGCACCAGGGCGGGTACAGCCCCAGTAAGCGTTAGATCCGCCCGGGACCTGGGCGGGGGACGCCGTGCCCTCCTGCCACCGAAGGGCCCGCCCGCCGTCCCTCCTAATCACCCCCTCCACGGCCGCCCGGCCCCGGGGCGCGGGGCCGCTTCGTCTGGCCGCTTCGTCCCGCCTCGGCTGCCCCACAACGGTGCTTCTCTTTCCTCCACCCTTCCCGCGCCGGAGCGGGGAGCAGCGGTGCCAGCCCGAGGGGCTGCGGAACGGAGCTGCCCGCGGCGTGGCCCCGAGGGGAGTGGGGCCCCCGGGCCACCCTGCCCCTCGCCAGGCGCCGTCGCAGCCAACTCCCGGGACTCCGTGTTTGGGGGAGGTAATAAACCCCACCCCACATCCCCGACCGTAATGTTTGTCACTGCTTGCCCATCACTAGGGGTTGAGAGGAGTATGACAGGTCTTTGTTGTCTGAATAAAAATCAGTGGCAGCTCAAGGGAGAGGACTCCTCCTACTAAATTATCAAAAATGGGCTGGCTTTAGTCTCTTAACAAATTGGACAGAGCTCCGGAAAGCAGCAGTCCCAAATCCAACCTACAGGCACTGGGAACTTTAAAGCAACCAGGGACTGCTGAAAATAGCGCTTCTTTTGGTTTCTTTGTATTCAAAACTATATCCTTTCCCGAACGATTCTACTGCCCCAGGTCCAAGTCTCTCCAGTCAGGAGCCCCAGCTCTCCAGAACAGTAACAGATCCTTTAGCTCGCTTTTATTATTTTATTTTTTAAATTAATTATTACTATATTTTCTCCCCCTTGTTTGTTTTCTGCACATCTTCAGGAAGCCCTCGGTGCTTGTGCAAAGAGAAGCTCCTATTGCAACCTCTCTCCCTGCGCTGTGCGCCTCGGTGTAAACATTTTGGATGATCTAAAGACTCTGGGGTCTGTATATGGAAATAGTGGGGTGCAGAGCAGAAGAAAATACTTGTCCTTTCCGTCCCCCAGCCATGCTTTTCCACGGGATCTCCGGAGGCCATATCCAAGGAATCATGGAGGAGATGGAGAGGCGATCCAAGACCGAGTCCCGCCTGGCCAAAGGGGGACAGATGAACGGCCGAGAAACGGTAAGAGAGGAGCTGGCACTCTTTGAAAGGGAATCCCTGCAAGCATGGACCCACAGCGGACAGACCCTGGCTTTGGGGAGGAGAAAGACGCTGCTTGCCCCTGCCCCTTCCCTGCCACCCCTTGCTTGTAGAAACCCTTCCGAGGCTCCCTGTAAAGCCACCCGTAAGGCTGGGTGCTCTGCTGGTCAGGCTCAGATATACATTTGTCTAATCCATGTCGTTGCGTGTGCTCTCTGGAGTGACGGGGGGAAATATTTTAAATGGTAACAGGGCCAGTTTTTCAGTCCTCACAGCAAAGCAGCCCTTCGCCCCTGCTTGGCTCGCTGCGGCCGTTCTGCCCCGTCAGAGCAGGGCTGCAGCTGAAGTTTCTGAGGTGTAATTTACTTTTTTGCACTCCTGGCACCTCCTAAATTAAACCGCAAACCGCGACCGCTTACTTTTCGTAACCATTTTTGGTCTGAAGTGTGAGAATGATACAAAGAGGCACCGCTCTCTCTTAATGTTATGCCCTCCGACTACTTGGCTTAGCAGTAGTATCTCTTTTTTTCTTAGTCAAAGGACCAAAATCTTCGTAAATGTGCTAACGGATGGCGGAGAAACCGAGTGTCACGCTGTGTTTTGTGCGAAGCGAGATCTCCCTTTCTCCAACTTCTAGGGCTTCCGCCGATCGCGCACAAGGCTCTGCACACAAAGTAACGGCCTGGAAAACTGCTTTAAGGCTTTGAGCCATAGGGTCCTTCCCCCCTTCTCCTAAATAAACTCACGCTTTGTTATATGAGGATTTGCAATGTAAATTCAACTCGCCTTTTCAACTTCTGCAAAAAAGGGGGCGAGAAACACAACTTCAGATTGGAAAGTGAATGCGAAGCTGCCACTTTAAAACAGTTACGGCTTTAGGACAAAACGTTCGGGATTTTTTTTCCCCGGCTAGTTTATCGGCAAACGCTGCCCCAAGTTTCGGGGCAGAGCTTTTGTCTCCGCCGTCCCTCCATCGCCCTTTGTCCCGAGCGACACTCCTCGTGGGGAGAAGATTAGTGGGAACTTGCAGAAGTTTGCTGCTGAAAAGATGCGAGTTTTAGCTGAAACCAGCCTGTGCCACCTTTCTGTCCACAGCCCTGGCAAGGGTGGTGACCGTTCGTGTTCACTGCTTTTTACACCATTCACCTGTCTCCTTTCTCTTACTTCTGTTTTAAATGGCCTGGTTTTCTTTAGAGATGGGGTTTGGGCTGTTTTAAGCACGGGTGAAAATTCACCGGAAAATCGGTGCAAGCCTGCACTCTCCGTCATAAACTTTTGGTGCAGCAAAAAGGTATTTTCCCACTTCAAAATGCCTTTCTTGTGGAGTGCTCTAAGATTAAACCGCCAAAGTAACGGGGAAGCTCCAGACTTCAGCTTCGGGACCTCAGAAAAGAATGGGCTCCGCTTTACTCACTGAGGCCTAATCAGTTGCATTCACCTATTTAAATAACATTAGATCGTTAGGAGAGCTTTAATGGGCTAAACACGAAAGCTGAATGGCGGTAAATACTTTCCTAGCGGGAATGGTCCCCGTTGCCCCTCAAACTTCCCGCCGGGAGCAGAAGTTTGGTCCCAGGGAGCCGTCTCTTTGTGCAAGCTCCGGGCCCTGCGCAGTCCCCCGTCCCCAGCCCGGCCTGCCTGCCTGCCTGCCTGTCTTTCTCTCCCTCTCTCATCCCCTTGTGGTGTGGTTGTTTTGCAGAACATGCCCCCAATGAGCCCCGAGAAGCCTGCTTTGTGTGCTGGTTGTGGAGGGAAGATCTCAGACAGATATTACCTGCTGGCAGTTGACAAACAATGGCACCTCAGGTGTCTTAAATGCTGTGAATGTAAACTGGCTTTGGAGTCAGAACTCACCTGCTTTGCCAAGGACGGCAGTATTTACTGCAAGGAGGATTACTACAGGTACAGCAATCTGTCCCTATGGGTTCAAAAGCACACCCCCTTACAAGGCATTATGAACTGAAACGGTCTATTCTCCACATAGGCTTTCAAAGGTAGTTTTTCGCAGTCAGAGATTCCTTAATCCTGTAAACGTGTCCCCTCCGAAAAGTCTCGAACGTTTAAAAACCGAGGGGATCGACAAGGGGACACGCCGATTGAATATGTGTGGTGGAACACAAACAGGCGAAGGAGAAGACCTCGTGTCTCCCGCTGCTCTGCGGTTTCCCTCCGTAAATACCAGCGTTAAGACCTGACAAAGTTTACCTCTGCCCGTAGCTTGCCGGTGTTTCCGCGGGCCGGGCCCCGGGGCTGGCGCGGCGGGAGGGGCGGGAGCCGCGGCGGAGCCCACCGCCCCTGCCCAGCCCCGCGGTGCCAGGCGGCCGGGCCCGGGCACTCGGTCCGTGCGTATCGGCTTTCCCGGCGTTCAGCTCCCCGCGGCCCTTCTCGCCTGTACACGAATGGCAAGAGAGCGAGGACTGATTGACCCCCGGTCCGCAGTTCTTTATGCTCAGCAGCAGCGGGAGGGCTTTTGCAGAAGACCTAAGCTAACAGGTCAGCCTGGCAGACAGTGAAAGGCGTTTATCGCGGGGCCGTGGTGCTGGATCCCCGGTGGTGTTCCCGACAAGCCGGAGCACCGACGCTCGGCGGGCCGGGGGCCACCGCCGGCAAGAAGGGCCGTCCTAGGGCCGGGAAGGGCACGACCCTGGTGGGGAGAGGAGGTGGGCGGCACTGGGGTAAGGTCTTCCTTTACTTTTCTAGTTGATGCCCACTTTCCTGTTTCCTTCAGAAGGTTCTCCGTGCAGAGATGTGCCCGCTGCCACCTTGGGATCTCAGCCTCTGAAATGGTCATGAGAGCCAGGGAGTCGGTTTATCACCTGAGCTGCTTCACCTGCACCACCTGCAACAAGACTCTGACCACGGGCGATCACTTTGGCATGAAGGACAACCTGGTGTACTGCAGGGCCCACTTCGAGTCCCTTTTGCAAGGAGAATATCCCCCTCAGCTGAGCTACACCGAGCTGGCTGCCAAGAGCGGAGGGCTGGCCCTGCCTTACTTCAACGGCACTGGCACCGTGCAGAAGGGGAGGCCTAGGAAAAGAAAAAGCCCTGCCTTGGGAGTGGACATCGTCAACTACAACTCAGGTGGGAAACACACGCTGAACCTCCTACCCGCTCCTCCGAAAAGAGCGTTCTCGGGCTGCCCCTCAGCTAGGCAGTGCATAGCTCAGCCAGGCCAAATCTTGCTTAACCATTGGAAAATCAAACAAACAGCGCTCTGAGGGCTGGAGCGTTTGCAGGAAAGCTAACAGCAGCCTTCCTCAAAGGCTGTCTTTGCCTATTAATGTCAAACACCCAAACTTAGTCACTTCCCAGGATAAAGACCAAAAAAAAACCAAAAAACCACCCAACTCCAAAACCATAGTGTTCTTTCTCTATAGTAATCTCAGAGATACTGTTATCATTATTTGTGTTTTATTAGCAAAAAGCAATTCACCAGTTAGACTTCAAATTAGAAGTACCCAAACAGATCAGGAAAAAAAAAAAGAATAAAAATTATAGTATATGGCTCCTACAATGCTAATGCAGTATCCACATAACTCGATATAGCTATTTAATTTGTAGTAATTAATACTTTAGGCTAAATAATCCTGGTTTACTGGCATATAAACGACCAAACTGTACAAGAGGTCAACGAATAAATGTTGTTCTCTGTAACTAAACCCTATCAAATGTAATTCAGGATAATGGTTTCTGCTCTCTCAACAGCAGGAAAGGAACAAGTGTTACTCTCTATTAAATTTCTTCCCCTAAGTCCAGTCACTTAAGTACCCAAAGCATGCCTAAAATTACAATGTTAGGGGCCAGAGGTAAGGGACGTTCAGGTACGGTCAAGCAGTTCAGGTGGCATTTCATTAGAAGGAAGACGGAAGCAGGCTAAACCCGAATTAAAAGTTACCGACTCTAAAAGTTATTTTAGCGTGGACGGCCAGGAGGAAAGAAGGGTGTGGGAAGCAGGAGCGGTGCAAGGTGTTTCCCCGTGAAGCGGGGAGCCGTTCCGGCCTGGCAGGCAGCAGGGGGCTCCGGGCGGAGCTGCCAGTGCTCGTCCCGCCGGGGAGCCGGGAGAGGGGTCAGGGCCTCCCCTTCCAACAGACGCGGGTCGATGAAAGTGCACAGATTTCGGCCCGGAACTCTCTTTCCCCCACCCCAAGTTCAACCCCCCGACACCGCGATTCACAAGCGATCCTCCCCCGCCCCCGCAAACCCCTTCATCCCCCCCGGCACCTCCTCCGGGGCTGCTTGGGAAACGGGCTCTCGCTGGGAACCGGGGAGCTGTGCGAGGCTATTTCATCTCCTCTGATGCGTAGATCTTGGAGCCAGGGTAATCACTGCGCTAATTGTTCCTTGTTAATTGAAGATGACATTGGAATCCCTGGCTACGGAACGGTTTCCAATCAATCCTGAAAGCTGCTAAAGAAAAGGGAACCTGTAGCGCAGCCAGGATTCTTTCAGTCCCGCTTCCAAGGGCGGATTTCCCGTACGCCCGCCCTTCGGTGTCTCTGATCCGCACACCAACACCCCAGGTCCCCAGATCCCTAAATGTAACCATTTCTAGGGACAATTTACCGTTAGAGTTAGGACCCGAAATGAGGGAGAGATGAAGACTTGTGGATATGACAAAACACCCCTGAAACTTAGGGTCAAGATTCAAGAGAGACATTATTCGCGAACTCAGTAATAGTTTTTGTGTGTTAGTCTTAAAACTCTCATTCTTCACAACGAAGGGACATAGATGTATCGCTGACTCCAAACGAGATTAAAAGGCACCACGTCTCACTTCCCTGAGATCTCACAGAATTCCCCGGGCAACGGAGAGGGAAGGGGGGAAAAAAAAAAACAAAGGAAAAAAAGCGCGCGCCTCTCTAATCTGTTGTTTTGGACTCAGTCTAGATGGTTGAGAAATTTGTTCTGTTAGGACTGGTGATTTTTTAGAAAGTATTATCTAGCAATGACCGGGGTTGACACATGGTCTCGAGAAAATACAGTTTGCAGCCAAACTGTGCATCCGGTGCGAACGACTCCAGCCCGTTGGCCCACTGCGCTCAAGATCCAGGGGGAGGAAAACGAATCTCTAAGAGTTACGAAATGAGTTGCAGTAGATGAAATCGCTACTCGAAAGAAAAAAAAAATCTCTATATAATTGGCAGCTACTTTCCTACACCCATTTTTCGTTCCTTGCCCTGTGATTCAGTAATTTGTCTTGCACGTAATCATTTACAAAGGGCAACCAGTCCACAGAAAATTAAATGTAGGATACATGACTGCCGCCTTCAGAGGGAGAAGCGAGATGCGGGTAGGAGCCCATAACGCACCCCCCAGTCCGCACTCGGGACCTTTCTCCGGGGCATTCGCTGCCCTCTTGCACGGCGGACCCGCCGGCAGCCCCGCCGCAACCTGCCCGGCACCGCGCTCGGGCCTGCGGAGCGGCGGGGATGCCCGGAGCGGCGCGGTTCTCCCCTCCCGGCCCGGGCTCCCCGGTGTCTTCCCGGCTGGAGCAGGAGCCCCGAGGGGCAGCCCTGACCCGTCTATCACTAAAGCACACCTAAGCCGGCGCACAGCACTCCGCCTCTAAGCAGGCGGCTTCCAAGTTGTATCAAAAGTTTATTCCTGCCACTCAATGTTTGACGAGGACCACAAACCCCAGTAAACCAAAGCGATATTCCACCAAAACACGGATGATCTAGGGTGTGCCCATCGATATGGTAAGCCATTATGGAAAACGAATCAGACTTGTAACAATAAACCAGTGCAATAACTCTGATTGAGGCTAAAAACTTCACCAAGCTGAGCATAAAAATATGCATATTTGCAAGCGATCTGGCAGTACCTGGCTCAGGTTTGAGTGCACATTTTGTATTAAGGGTGCTGAGTACAGGGACAGAATGGAAAATCAGATTCTGCTGCTGGATCTATAACAACTTTTCTATTCTGTGTTTTGTTTAGTAGTTTAATTTCTGTTTCTCAGCTTCCCAGTTGTAAAGTGGAAACACAACAATAAATAACTCAAAATGTTATGAGGTAAAAGCCATTCGTACTTGTGAGCTGTCTGGAATTAATGTGAAAAATGGAAGAAACTATTCAAAAGTACTTAGAACATTCAAGGCTTTCTCTATATTACCTCTTATATCATAGAATTAATATGTATTTTGAGGGAAACTGTGTTGACTTACAGCCCACAGGATATAGAAATGAGATGGTGAAGAAGATTTCCCTAGGAAAATATTTTACACAGCTGTTGGTCAAAGTGCTGTTTACTTTATTTCATTATATATATATGTATGTGTGTAAAAAAACATGAAGAATTTACTTGAAGAATTCTTGGCAATAAAAAGCAAACCGTTCTAGCTCTTTCCAAAGCAAAATTAAACAACCCTGCAATTCAGCTGCAAATAAATGAACAATCCCTCGCCCGATTTTTTGCTTCCCCTTAGTTCTCCAGGCGATAGTGTAAAAACTCTGATCTATGATGTGGCCGAATCACATAATGCTGTGTCACCTACGTAAAACAGAGAGTGAGCTAATAAATGTATAAGATAGGATTGTCTGAGGATGCTTGGGGCCCTCTTCCCATTTTCTCTTGAAAGTGAAAGCCCAAATAAAGTAGATCACAGACAAAAAAGTAGATCACTGAAACAAAGGCAATAAGCAGGACAGAGGAGCCCAAGGAAGTTAATGTTGCTGCTGTAAACCTGAGTGACCCAAGGAAAACAACAGAAACAAACAGCTTGCAACTGTCTGAAGTAAAACGTGAGGACTGAATTCTGGTACTCTGATTTATGTTGGCTGATGAGTTACAGCGCATGCAGTTTGACTGAAGGCACTGTGATTGCTTGTGAAAACAAGTAGTAAACACAATCCAAATCTGGTCTGAAATTGTTTTTAAGGCAACTTTCAACTCCTGGTATTTTCAGAAGTGTCAGCTTACTTTGTTTGAAAGTGCAGATATACTTCTTACCAAGACCAGAAGCAAATCCAGCTATAATTAAATATTCACCTGATTTTCTGTCAAAGCGTTCTCTTACCAGCATCTGTTCATGTTGACTTGTCTTATAATTCAAACAAGAAAACACCTCCAAGTAGCTTTTTATTTTCTCCCGGTTTTGAGTTGCTTTCTTTGCCTTGCCTCTGTTTTTAGCACTGTCAACATCAGTCTCTCTGTATTGTGTGCTTTCCCTTTTTCTCCTCCTCTCTCTCTCTCTTTCTTCTTTTTCTTTTTTTCTCTTTTTTTTCTTTTTTTTTCTTTTTTTTTTTTTTTTTTTAATTTAGAAATGGGGATCAACTAGGCCTAGCAAATAATCCAATAACTATCGGAAGGCAGTTCAAAAATTCACATGACCAACTACTGAAACTTGGTGTAGTTTACAGACATTCTGAAACATTTTTAATTAAATTAGCTGTTCTTTAATTAATATTCCCTGCTATGATGACACCATTAATTTTCTCCCATGTGACTGAGCCATCTTTATAAAATGGGATTCTATAAACTGGTAACTCTATTTTAAGCCAAAAAAAAAAAAAAATAGATGTCTTTCTTTCTTTTCCCCCCCCTCCCATCCCCAATACTGGCATTCCTTTTCCCAATATGAAGTAATGATGCCACAGTTCCAGAACAGCTGCAACTCTTGTGTACAATTCACACCCATTAAAGTGTAATCTGGAACAAATTCATCTTTCATAGACATTTTGAAAATCCTGCATCAGGGAAAGCCAGGAAACTCCTTTAAAGTTTTCAGCCACTAGTTGGTTGTTTATAGAAACTCCCTGAATCAGTACCAACTAAGAGCTACTGCAGATTTGGATTGAGATTGAGGCAATGAATTAAGCCTTGATGTAATTGCTTTCTAGACACGTTTTACAGGTGGAAGTCTTCGAGCACTTCATATAAACTCCCAGGCAAAGTCCAAAAGCGTTTATTTTATCAGCAAAAAACTCCAGGTTTTGCACTTTCTTGATGAACTGTCATAAACTTTCCTGCTGTACATCTCTTTTTATAGGTTATTGTGATTTGGGAGGAAAGCTCAGAAATATTAAAAATGCTGGTTTGACCTTTATTCTTCTCTCAAGTTAAGAGTGTTCGAGATTTCAAAATCTGAATGAGATTTTAAATGACTCTTTGAACGCCCAAAGCAAAACCACCACCACCACAGGGAAAAGGCTTGTTTGAAAATAAATGCAAAAGGAGAGAGAAGTTTCTAAGTCTGCCCTAAGTAGGTACAGGCCTGGGAGATGTAGCATGTTTTAAGAATAGGAGAAGGTCATCTTCTGGATCTTTTTTGTCTGCTTAATAACCACATCTGTACTTATCCTTGCACCAGTTTAGCCCTTCCTTCCTTCCTTGCTTGTTTCTTTCCTTGCAAACAGTATGTGACTCAAGATTGTTTCTTTGATTCATTTTTCCTACATGATGTGGACACTGACTCCTTGTTTCGTTTTGTTTATTGAACAGGCTGTAATGAGAATGAGGCAGATCACCTGGACAGAGACCAGCAGCCTTACCCCCCATCCCAGAAGACAAAGCGCATGCGCACCTCCTTCAAACACCACCAGCTTCGTACCATGAAGTCCTACTTTGCTATCAACCACAACCCAGATGCCAAGGACCTCAAGCAGCTTGCCCAGAAAACAGGCCTGACCAAGAGAGTTCTGCAGGTAAGAAGCCACATCACAGGCTTGACAGAATTTTCCTCTACCCCTGCCAGTCAATAGCATTTCCCTTATGTGTAATGATAACGATATATGTAGAAAAACTTTTCTGGGTGTGTCCCTAGTGGGTGTGCAGAGGGGTACGGTATGACATGGCAGGAGTGCTGAATGCGTGCCCTACCACCCCAAGGCAGCCAAATCCTAAAATGTGATTTGTAATTAGTTGCATCCTCAACATGAGGAATCTGTCTCCAGAGTCTACCAACCCAGCAGATATCCTGGGATCTGTAGTCTCTCTGTAGTGACCTTATTAAGGGTAGACGTAGCAAATCTACTCATTTTATCCATGCTGGGTGAAGCCTTTGGGCTCCCCTGGAGTAGTTAATGTGGCCCCTCAGTGAGTAGATCCCCCGATATGCAGGAAGCAAGTTTTGAACGATATGATCCCCAGGACCAGCTGGCTCCCTCTCTCAGTGCCCGTTGGACTACTGTTACCAGTAAGGACCTACATAGTAAGAAGTCCCTCCCCTGTGAAAATACATTCAAAAAGTCAGTATACAGTGTATGCTAGCTCAGCGAAGTTAAAGCGAGGTGTGTATTATATGTAGAGTGCCAAAGAAGGGCAGCAATTGAGGTAGAAGGACAATCCATTAGCAGCCATTCCTTGTCCATGTCACCTAAAACATTTTTAGTGAACCTTACAGAACAGAAAGACTAGGTGACCCATATCAACAATCCTTATGATAGGGATGGTGTAATTACCCCTCCTTCCTCTTCAGTCTTCTAAAATTGTCAAGACAATCTTCCAGCCTTGGCAAAAATCTGCTCATTCATCTTTTGCCTCAACATTTATTATGTGTCTTGACCCCAAACATACCCAGCTCCTGAGTACGTTACATGGCCACCAAGAAAGTTGCTTGGGTGAATGAGTGAGCAGATTTTTCTTACGGCCACTCTCTGAGGTCTGTGCACTAGGCTGCAACATCCCCGTAAGTGCCCGTAGCACTGGGCTTTGTACGCAGGGTCCCGCCTGTGAAAGAGTCAGTACAACCAGTAGCAAGTGAAGCTGTAGAGTGACTTAGTTGATTTACCACACAAAAACAAATATAAAAAGATGACTTAAAAGCAAGAACAAAGACAAAAATAAGGAAAACAAAACAAGCATCGGTAAAGAAATCAATTGGGATTGGTTTGCAGGTTTGGTTTCAAAACGCAAGAGCCAAATTCAGAAGGAACCTTTTGCGGCAGGAGAATGGGGGTGTCGATAAAGCTGATGGCACCTCACTTCCGGCACCGCCCTCCGCAGACAGCGGCGCACTCACTCCACCCGGCACTGCGACCACTTTAACAGACCTGACCAATCCCACTATCACTGTAGTGACATCAGTGACCTCTAACTTGGACAGCCACGAATCCGGGAGCCCCTCACAAACTACCTTAACGAACCTTTTCTAACATTTCATGATTTTTTTTTTTTTTTTTTAATTCTTACTCTTCTTCTTTATTATTATTATTATAATTATTTTTATTATTTTCAAGCCTTTTTTTTTTTTTTAAACAAATAACAAACCCACAGAATATTTGGGAAAATAAACAGCTTGATGTGTAGCATCTGCAGCCACTTGGCAAATGAGTTTGAAGTAATATGTTGCTATAATAAGTGAACATTTATTGTTGTTAAATTGTACTCAAATTTTTTAAATTAGTCAACTGAAGAGAAGGTTACGAATCATTCTAATAAGTGCCTCTTTAAATTGTATGTTACTTATTTCCAGAACCTTGAAAAAAAGATTGCTACCACAAAAAAAAATATTTTCCCTCCTTGATAACCAGATAAAAATCCGTTTAATTATAGCCAAAAGAATGCTGCTTCAGGATTGTATGTTCACTTACAGCATTTACGAACCCTAATTTTAACTTTATAATGCATCTAAAAATTTTGTACAATTTATTTTTTATATGTTGAAAAATAAACATGAAATGAATTAAACCAGTCATTGAAACAGTCAGAGTGCAAGTGCCAGTGCTTTTTTCAAATGCATTAGTCACAATCCTGATCGTCTCTGAGCCTGGGGGAGTCTCGCTGGGAGCTGAACGCTCCTCTGCCTGTTCTCCCCTAGCTGGGGTGTCCCTGGCCACCGTCCCTGGCCACCATCCCTGGCCACCGCTGGCAGCTGGGCCTGGCTGGGGGTGCGGGGAGAGGCCAGGTGGTGAGCGTGTGCCTGGCTGAGGGTGGCAGGATCAGGCTCTTGGGCTCCAAATTTGTGCCCTGTACATTAAGGAGGCAAAATCCAGAAAACATCTTCCAGAATGAGCTCAATCCTATAAGGATATTAAACTACTAACTGCAGAATAACAACTGAAGTGAGGAGTCCCGCTGATCTGAAATATCACATAGGGAGGGCTTTCCGTTTTTGTCTCTCAAGTAGTTCTGATGTGGAATTAAAAAAGTGTGGCTGGCTACATGGCGTTGATGCCTTACCATTAAAGCAAACAGAGGTTGTCCAGCTGCTTTAGTGAGCACGAAAATTATTTCCAAGAAGATGCATTTGTACTGTTAAAATGAGTTTTGGATAATTATTTTGTTTTTTTCCCAGGGAAAATGGAAATAAGCAAAATATAATTTATTAAGATGTTTAAGGAAAATGATTTCAGTACAATTTATTCATTACTATTCTGAATTTACTTTAGATATTTCCTGAGATTGTGTCAGACACTTTGTTTAACATATGAACTTAGAATCTTTAGCTCATTAATATCGTTAACAAATACTTTAATTTTTTAAACTTTGTATAAAAGAAAAAAATGTCAGCAAAAATTCTTACAAAAATGGGAATTGGCAGTGAACAATTTTAAAGCAGATAAACTCAGAAGCCTTGTGGATGCTGATCTGAATGCATTTCTTAGTTTACAATAGTGACCTTTCTTTTTTTAATTTTATTTAAGCTAAAAGTCTGAATGGTCTGGGCAGTGGTGAATGTTCATTTGTATCCTTTTATTGTAGTTGAACACCAATTAGATTGTGGAGAGTCTCAGAAACAAAACCGAATAAAAACCAGTCAAGATCTATGTCTTGCTTTTAGTGGATTGTTAAGAATAACTTTGCACATATATCCCACTTTTTAGACACCATCAAATCTCATTTTTGATGGTCAAAGTGGCTATTTAATATATTTTAAAGGTGTCCTTTTTGGCTGTATAAATGTGTGGTTACATATTGACAGTTCACTGCCCACATTAAAGTGCATTATTGTAATTTTTGCTCAGGGTTTTTTGAAAATTAGCACAGAAAAGTAGCTTATTTTTAAAAAAAAAGATGATGGAAGAGATGTTAACACTGTAATAGAAGAAAGGTGTGTTTGCCATTATATATTTAGCAAGTATGGTTTTCATCTTCTACGGATATTAAATCTTGACTTTTCCTATTTCTATTACCTTATGGGCATTTACCACTAACCAGACCAAACGACCTTGGTAAGGCTGAGATCTTTATTAATACACTTTTACAGGTAAAAATATTGATACTTATAAATTTTGTTCTTTGACAGAACAATATATGGTACTAGAGATCTACTTTATTAAGTAGACTAATTAAAACTCAGTTCTACTATGTGCCTTATGATATACCTTGGGAGTAAGTTTGTGAAAAATCAGGATATATGTGTTGTTTGTTAAATTAACTGTTTTAAGCCCTTTTGACACCTCACTAGTTTTGTACTGTTTTACCTCTTATTTCTGAAACTCTTTTTATGGTGTATCCTGTTAGAGGGGACAAACATGTCATAGAAAGCAGTTGTGCACTCTTTCAGATATAGTTGATAAATCCAATAATCTTATATATTGAGCTTCGTGTTTATAGTACAGTAAGTGGTCTAGCAAAATTGTCCATGTTTCTTTGTTTATTGATAAATGCATTGTATAGAAACTATTCCCCCTAAATATTTATGGACCAAACAGTTGTGATATATCCTATTAAATTTGTGTGAATAAACCATTTTGAATCTAAGGAGTTTTATTTCCCACCAGTTTTTTTTTTTATTATTATTATTATTATTTTATGTTGTTTTTTTTTTCTTTTCTTAATTTAAAGTCTATATGTGCCAATGCGTCTCTTTGCTTTTACACTACCTGTGAACAATTGGTATTAAACATGGAAACACGGCCTTTTAAATATTTAAAAATACGGTTCCTTCTTAGGTTTTCAGTTTCTTCATATTCAATGTATATGCTACTGCAGGTGCAATTTAGATTTTAGTGTTTTAACCCCCTTTTTTGAACATGCGAAGTAATGCCCCACTGATTTGATACTGAAACCCTGTCTTAGACTTCTAAAAAAGCCAGAAAACTAGCAGCTAAAGTAATTGCATGACAAATATAACCTAAATAATATGATGAAATGAATCAAGATTTAATGCTAGGTATATTGAACACAAAATAGAATTGCAGACCCCGAAAAGCCAGGTTGCTCTGTAGTTTAATAAATTGTCACTATGATTTCTTTCAGGGAGAACAAATCATGGGGCATTACAGCCAAACATCCCGACGTTTGAAAATTCCCTAAAGTATTAAAAGAAGGGGAAAAGTTTGATCGGAAATCCACTGCAGTGAAGACAAAGACAATATTAGGTTATGATAATCATACATTTAAAAATCTATTGAGCCAAAAAAAAAAAAAAAGACTTGATGTCATTTCCTGAATGTTAACAAAACATATGTTATTTTATGGTGTCTACTTAACAAAACTGAAGGCTTCAACAAATTGTGTGGTATTAAAAACAAATTTAGAGAAACTATGTATAAAACCAGAGCAACCTGGCAGCAATTTACCCAGCCCATATTAGAAGAAAATTTTTCGTTAAAAAAATCACATTTGTCAAGCACAAGTATTTGTAAAATAAAACCTGAATGCATTCATTCCACTTGCTTGCTAATGTGTGCTAGTCATATCTGTTAAATGGATTTTTGTAAATTCAAAGAGAACTTTTCACTCATTTGAGATCATAGGAATCAAACCCCAGTAACTTTAGTACTATTGTTTCTGATTTTTTTTTAAAATGAGACAAATCTGCATGCACTTTTCCATCTGTCACACTAGTGTACATTTCTGTATGATGAATTTCTCTTTGATGTTTCTTGTATAATAGCTTTCATTAATAAACATTTTATTTGATGCAAACATAGTTAACTTTATGTAAACACATAACTAATTGTTCAAACTAATTTAAACTTTTCTTTTGAAAAAAAGCAGTACAGTGCAGTTCCAATATGTTATATATATCTAAAATCACAAAGAATGAGGTAGCAATACTGTTGCACAGTGTAAAATTATTTCCTTTGGTGTTAACTCTTTAATTTTTTAACTTCTTGTATAAAATTGACCTGTTTAAAACAAAATCCCATCAGCATCAACAATAAAACAATGCCCAAATTCTTCATCACTGAAAGGAAACATAAGCAGTACAGTATGCAAAATCCTCAATGACTTTTAGAGTACAAAGAAATAATTTGTGGATCCCTGAGCTGTTTACATGGTCACTATGCAATGAGCAAGTACGTTACTAAAAGTTGGTCCTAGGATTCCCAGTCCAAATCACAGATGATTTTTACAAGCCAACAAACAAGTGTAACAATAACCAATTCTTAGTAATGTGGTTTTGTAACTGTTAAGCAACTATTTGAAGAAAGATTTTTTAAAAGTATATTCCTATTTAGCTGTATAGCCAAAGCGTATGTTAAACAAATTAACATATAAAAGACTTGCCAGAAAATCTTTCATTAAGATGACATTTTTATTATATACTAATGAACCCTATGTAAACGATGTAACTTTTATGAATGATGGACATTAAATATTTCACTTACGTGTATCCTCAGCATTTTGCATGTTTTCTTAAACTTTTCCAGTTTCCGAATTCTAAAAAGAAAACCATACAATTATTAACAACACAACACAAAGTTATGTACAGATTACTGCAGCGACCTCTGGAAACCAGTAACTAAGGGTGTTCTAATGGCAATAAAAAAGTATCATTTATTGATGGCAATTATGGGAAGCATTGTTTAAACAACAATTTTATAGTATGTTGTAAAGTTCTATTGAGAAAGGTTAGCATGGTGACTTAATTCAAATCAGCTTGATCAGAAATCTAAGTAAATTGTGAAATTCTTAAGCTGAGCCTTATGTGTATTTATTACTGCAGAAAGTAAGTAAATGTAGGAAAGCAACTATTTGTCTCACAGCCATAATGTGGTTTCTGCCTGTTGTCCATAGGAACATATTATAAACATTAATTATTCAAATCAGTAAGGAACTTGGTGCTGTTTAGGGCCAAGAAAAAAAAATGTTCTATAGTTTTTCTTTTGTAAATAACTGTGTTCTTTAATAAGCTGAATGCCTTCTCCCCTGGTTTAATACTTACAGACATATTTCTCATCTAAATTATTGTCTGTGCGCTTCTTTTTTGACCTGATTAAATTAGAAAAAGAAATTAAATACTCCTAGTGAAATGCTAGCTCAACTGAAGTCAAAGGCAAAATCATTACTGATTGAAGTAAAACCAGGACAATTTTATTTCTCTGTGCCTAAATAGAGAAATTAAGGTTTGCTTTTTTTATTTTATTTTATTTTTTTAACAACACTATTCTTTCTTTGGAGATGATCCTGCACATAGTGCTCTGATTGACCTGACTAGTTGTATTAGCCAATCCAAATATTTTGAAAGATAAAGAACTATTTCCTGCATTAAGAAAGTAAATATGTTGAAAGGGCAGTATTATATGTGAAAGAAGATGAAGGAATAATTTCAGAAAAGACTTGAGAGACTGCAAGACAAATTCAGGTTTTCAGGATTGTCCCAAGCGAGAAATATGTTGGAGGTCTTTCTAGTGGATACACATCCACGTCTAGATGCGGCATTTCTTTGCACTTGTACTCTTGAAAATGAAGGCAAATTGTATGGCCCTAGAACATCTCACCCAGAATTTCATACCAGAGAAATGGCTTGCAGGACCAGGTCAAAAGACAGAAGGCTGACACTGCAGCCCACTGAAACTGGTGAACATTCTCTCTCCAATTCAGTGGGCTTTGAGCCAGGACCTGAATGAACACGGAGATTAAATTACTCTCTTGTCTCTAAAGTAACCATAACCTTCAGAATGAGACAGAATATGTAGGACAGCCAAGCCGCTCGGTGCTTTGGACTTCATTCTTCAGAGCTGCTAATCCAAGCACCTGGCACATGCATTAAATTGACTTAAAAATATTTCTTCCTCCTTCACCCAAATACAGGACACAAATTATACTACTGGAATTTCCAGAAGCTCTAACACTATAGTAGACTTTATTCAGTTATTCTGCAATGTTGAACAATTCTTCTGCGCTTCTCACTTGACATAGACTTATCTCGACACATACCTATATACAGATCCTTGTCTTGCCTTCAGATAACCAGTACTTTCATATTTATTTAAGTCACTCAAGCCTATACGAAGCAACTCTCCATGCTAACAATTTCTAGCAAAGACAGTTGTAATAATTTTTGGTTTAATACTCCTCTACAGTAAAATATTTTTCAGAAGTAGTTTTTATGTTATGAGTTTGTACTTTGTATGTTTTTTTTCTTTTGATAGCTTTGGACCAAAAAATGTAGTGCCTGAAACATCTAAGTGTACAGATTATTTTGCCAGCTTTCCCTGTAATATCTAGAAAAACGAATCTACTGCAATCATTGAATTCATGGCTTGCATGTTACTGTAAGAGTATTCCCCTCTACAAATTGATTTACCCATAACAAATGATATCAAATACATTCAATTCCAATTTAAACTAATATGATTCATATTAGAAATAACAGTTTTCCAGCTGCACTCATTTCTGGCTCAAGTGTGCTACTGTTTTTGGAAACGGGATTGTGAGCAAGCATCCTTTGAAATTTCTGGCATTTGCTACTGCTAGGAACAGAGGGCTAGACTGAAGGTCTCATATAGCTTGACAAAAATCAGTATTATTTTCCAGTTTGCCCTCTTTTCAAATTGGACTTTAACAGAGGATAAAAATACTGTCAATAATTATTTCACTGCTAGAAAATAAAAGTCAGACTTGCTTCCCTTTTTCACTTCAATGTAGATTTCTGAATCTGAACAGATGCACAATGTTTTGAATTTGTGAGACTGCTGCATATAGCAAACAAGTAACAAGGGAAAGAACAAGCTAAGAAACGGTTACCCAGCTGCAAGTATACACAGCCACTTGGAGAGATGTGGTAACTATCTATTTATCAACTTATGAATCCTTATTTCACTATTTTTCTTGAGGAATTTGGACTTACCTGAGACTTAATGATCAAGTAACTTGCTGTTGTCATATGCATCTTGATCCCACTACTGAAATGTAATAGAGAACAATTTGTAACAAAATTTTTTTGGGAACAATTATCTAGCAAAATAACAAAATGTTGTCCAATATCCTAAAATTAGTGAAATAAAAATGCAACATCAGGAAAGCTGAAAGCACTGATTACTATTCTATCTTGAAACATAAACATGTACAGGCGTATGATTGCTGTTTAATTAATAGAGGATAATTAACTGTACCAAACAAATAGATATCACATCACAACAAGGAGTCATGCATGTAATGTTAGTAGGGACAGTTAAGATAAGTTTAGAAAGCAACCAAGTTGGCAACTTAGAGGTAAGTATTTTTCATCTGCAAAGATACTTGCATAATTACTGCTTGGGTTGCAGCCACAAGTGTTAGACAGTACCTCTCATTTTCTTTTCTGGCTGTCCAGCAGAGTATTTTTTGACTTTATAAGAAAATGTGAGCTACAGAAAAGGAAGTCAAATGGACACTGTAAAGCACATGAATGGGACTGTGTGCCTTTTATGTGCCTGCTAGCACATTTGATATAAAATGCTGCTGTAGTAAGGCTCTAAATTTCAGACTTAAAGAAGCTACTGCCTTTTTTTTTTTCTTTTTAAGGTGCCTTGTTTCTTGTGTACAAGGCTACACTGACAAAATGTAACTACATTAGCTGAAGTAACTTTCTGCCTCATTGTGTCAAAACTTTTCTTAATAATCAAACCCTTGGACAGATATGTTTTTTGTGAATCTGGCTGGAGCCAATTAAGAAGTTAGAGCTGCCACTGTTTGTTACCAACTATTAGAAATAAATTATCTGCCCAGGAGTGCTTTCTACATTCAGCAATGTTCTGAGTGAATCCAATTCTGCTATTTAACCTGTGTCAGAGCACTAACATGATACTAAATACACAGTAACCAGTGGTTCAAAATACTAATTTTAAACCACTGCTTTTGTTGTGACAGACCCAAACTGATCAGCTCTCCACATCAGAATTTCCCACTAAAACAGTAGCGTTAGATGACTATACGACTTAGAGTGCTCAGATCTTTTACAAATAACATCCAGATCCTAAGATCTTTTTGCTCCATTGTATTATAACAGCAAAAGATGAAAACTGGAGAACTCAGAAGTATGGTTGTGTCCTGAACCTATTAAAACTGTCTAATTTCAACATATTTCCAGAATGGACTGTTGAATTCTGGTGAAATCTGGAGCTTTTTGATTAAATTTCCTTGATTTCCTCATTTGGATCTGTCTGAAACAGAAAAATAGTCTTTTAATGGGCTATTAGACTTTTTGGTCTTAGCAAAACTAAAAAAATAAGTAATGCATAACATCAGTGAAAAAACAATTGTACAGAACTCAGATTCAGTTCAGAACACTTCTAAAAATGTCCAAAGGGTTTTGTTGTGGTTGTTGTTTATTTGTTTCTTTTTAGAAGAGAAAAATAACAGGGAAGACCATGTTTTGGAAACATTTTTTCCAATGACTAATTTCCAAAGGCCTTTCTCTTCAGCTTCTGAAGAATTTTGCTATTAAATAACATTTCATTACAAAAAACCTCTCACTTCAAGCAGGCTGCATTCTCCAGTTTCTTTTACTGCTTTCTTTCAGTATCTTTGAACATTTGTTTTTTCTCTGTACCATTTTTGCCTGTGCAAAGCTGATCCGTGCAGGATTGCAGTGTCTTATCAGCACAGCATGCATTTGTTTATGAGATCCTTCACCAGGTATAAATCTAAGTGCTGAACACACCTTACTCCCAACTGCTTTCCTCAAGCAACTTCTATACTTTTTATTAATTCCTGGGCCTACACTGTTGACATGACACCAACCAACAGGCCTGTAGGGCCAAGGGCACTAACAGGCCCTGACCAGCCCCACCTGGGTCCTCACCACCCGGGGCACCATTTAAGCTCAGCCCTGAGGCTGCACTTCCTGCTGGGCTGTGCTGACCCTCAGCCTGGTCATGCTGCCACATGGCTGCTGCATCGCCCAGCTCTGTCCTCCAAGTTGTCCATGGTGGCCTTTTGGTAAGACAAGCATTGCTTATGATTTTTGTCTTTTTTTTTTCCTTTGTGGCTCCATTTTGCAGCTGGGGTTCCTCTACCTTTCCTCTCAGGACAGAGCTAAGGACACCTGTTAAAGTTGCTTGGAAAGTAGAAGCTGAAACAGGATTTTGGCTCTCAAGGTCACCCTTTGTGCCATCCCCAGCATGGTGCTGGGTTGGTCACAGGTTGTACGGTGGCTTCAGAGCTGTCAGGTAAAAAGGAAACTGCATTTCTGTGTGCTGTGCCTGCTTGATGCCGCAGGAACTCCATGGGGCTGCTGGCCTCGTGCTGTCCCATGCAACACGCTATAATACAAATGGGCAGCAGAACCGTGATAAGAAAAGCTCATTTAAGCTCCTCTTTCTACTTCCAACTTTCATTCATATGCTATGATCCTGGTTGTGGAAACATTTATGCATGTTTTTAAATTCCTTATCCCTTGTGACACTGCTGAAGTATTTAAATGGAATTATTTGCGGTACTGAACTTAACTGGAGGCATAAACCAATAAAAATCAGAGTTTAGGGAGTGATTTATACCAATTCTCCTTCTAAAAGACTTCAAAATTTTTCAGGTGTGTTAGTAGAATGCTAGTGAAATAGCTGCTGAATTTTGTCTTGTTTCTTGTCAATTGCTTGTGTTTGCTTAGGAATTAACATTAAAATGAATGGAAGCAGTTGCATTAGTGGTCAAGAGTACAAATGGTCAAAGGATGAAACTATCAACTGAATATTTTGCAAATATGTCACTGTCATATATGAAGTACATTCTGCACATATGGTACTATTTTGCTGACTGACATGGAATGAAAAGGCCTACTTTCAGTGTTTCAGGTTATAACAGATGTTATTTCATCTATGCTTCCAAATTATGATACTTAATATTCAGAACAACTTGAAAGTAGCTATATGAGAGACAGATAGCAATAATGCATGCCCAGATTTTGGGGTTTGCTGTCAATGTACAAATAAAAAGCACTGGGTTTTTTAGTTTGAGCCATAAAGAGGATAAGCCTGGGCAGTGTTTAGAAAGCTGTGGAAAAAAAGTTGTTTCCAACTCAAGCCAGAATTTCTAGTGTTTTTTTTTTTTTTTTTTTTTTTTTTTTTTTTATTCTGATTTCCTTTCTCACAGGTGAATGTGGTTTCATGCTCTTTCCCTTTAGGTAAAACATTCAAGTAGCCCAAAGCTTGAAGAGTAAGGGGAAGCAGAGTCCAACAATGCTCTCACAACTGTGCTAGCAGCATTTAAAACCCAGTTCCAGCCTCTGCATGCAGTTCCACATGGTCACCTCAGTAGGATAATAGTTTGCTCAGAGCATAAATCCCCTTGTGTGGTGACTGTCAATTGACTCCAACTGTAAAATGCAGTGAGAGCAAACGCGGTGGTGGGAACACATGCCGGTATCCGCATCGCTGCTCCCCGGCTCGGCACGGATGCTGACATGTGTCAGAACGGAGGCTGCCATCTCCTCTCTGCCTAATAGGGGAGTATGTCCTGGGGTGGTTCTTTGCCTGTAGTGCTAATAGCAATCCTGTTCAGAGAGGTTTCTTTTCAGATCCTTCAGAAAGCTCTTGTTATTCTCCCTCTCTCCTAACACTGTTTAGATAACTGACCAGTTACTAATGACAGCAGGCAGAATACTTGTACAGGCATATAAGATGTCATTTTGTAATATTTTGTTTGCACTGTGCCATGAACAAATGAAATTCAGAATGTGGTTTGAATTCTCTGCAGACTTAGTCTGACCCTAATCCAAGGTAAACTTTTATTATTTAATATAAAAATGGAAAATAGCAATTGGAGACTGAACAGGTAAATATCTGTCTTCCCCAGAAGGAATTGCTACACACTGTACACTGAAATGCTAACAGTGGTATGTAAGAAACGGGTTCATGGGCTCAGCTCCTTGGCAGATAGTGGTGTTCAATGTGCAAATTCTGTTGTGGTGAATGCCAGCCAACTGCGACCTTGCACGTACCAGTGCCACTGCTTTAATCAAGTTAGGCAATGATTACACTTGAACAACTTCCAAGACAAGCAAGACCTATAGACTCCGAAATGCAGAGTCTCTATGACCCTGATTTGTGTGCCCTGATTTTGCACTACATCTTGTTTAAAAGGAAATGGGATCACAGGTGAGTGTTTACCATTGCACACATGGAGCAAATGATTGGGATGAGTCAATGTTATTTGCAGCAACCATCAAGTTCAGCAGCCTGTCAAAGGGAGAGCAACAAGTGTTAACCAGCTGTCTGGGTGTTGAGCAAGGAGTCGTGGCTGAATTCCCACTGATCCTGGGGAACCCTTCCTGCATGTCGGCATTTCTGTGCTACCCCGCAGTACATGTATTATTAATTTGGCATTAGTGAAAGTAAAAACAGTATACAGCACTGTGAAATAGGAATCCAAAGTCTTCAAATGAATCCAAAGTCTTCAAAATGCTTAGTATGGTAACAAATGTAACAGAGATGTAAAATTGTTATTTGACTATTATATGGTTTGTTTTGTGTGCATTATTGTTGCACTACCATTTTCTAACTGACTTATTTACATGACCGGAATACTCACTATGTAGACTGCGCTAAATAAGGGTGGTAGGCTGGTACACAGGTATGACGTGTACTCTAACCACCTATCTAACAGCATCTTCTTTCCTCACAGACTTTGTGTTGCAGCTCTGAATCTTGAAACATTCTTTTTTCTTCTACCTTTGCCTGTAACTGTATCACTGCAGTGAAGTTTTGCCCGAATTCACACTGGAATTGTGAACAGGATCAAAGTCTGTAGTGTAATTAAACCCATCCCACTCAAAATAATTCAATCACTTTTCTGAAAGCTACTTCGTATATACACAAAATGAGTTTGCTTATATGTACTAATGTCATCTGTTTCCCATTATCTATGCTTTGAGACCTATATATGAGGAAACATTAAGTAAAACATTTTTATTAGACACTTTAAAACTACATGAGAAAATTGAGAAAGTATTCAACAAGTAGGGCAGTAGGTTAAGTGAACTAGCTGTACCCAAGGCAGTACTTGCACCTTAGATCATATGGTGTGACAGCAAGGCTGCACAATTTCAGATTTCTCCAACAATGACTGCATCCAGCTGTGTGGTAATAAGTTAAGCTTTGACTTGTAGCCAAAGAAGACAGATTCATTCTGGAGCCTAAACCTTGGGCCCAGTGCCTGTGAGCTATTCTGTCTGAAGGTTTGCTTTCTCCAGAAGGCTTTCTGAACACACTGTTGATCTCTCTATCTGCAAAATGACTGTGCAAATGTGTGCTAGTATTCTTGCAAAAATGCTGCTGCATGTTTGCAGTTAAAATAGTAGTGTTGGCATGGTGTGCCGCATGGACTGCTAAACCCATTTTTCAGCCCCATTCCACAATTTGGGCTTTCTGGATTTACTGAATCATAATGTTCCTCACATTCTTATGTAGTTTCTCAATGTTGTGGGTCTTTGGAGCAACCATAAAGGCTTCATGCTTCTTATGGATGCTTCACAGTCCTATAAATACGGTTAGATGCAAATTTTTCTGTGTTCTACGAGGACTTCTCATTTAAAATGCCAGTAGAGTTTTTGGGTGTAGCAAAATTACCATGGCTTTCTATACTCTAACGTAGTACTCTTTTTCTGTACTCTAATTTTCAGAAATATTTATCTTGTATTGGTATGGGGAAAAAAAGTCCAATTTGCCCAAGCCAGGCCAAATTGCAGGAAGCCAAAGCGTAAGAAAATGAGACATCATAGTGGGGAATGTGGGCAAGTAGAATGTGGCACCATAATCTGTACTTATCATTGATCAGTTGAATAATCACAGCTTCAAGTGACATTGTAGAACTTTATCTGATTATCAGCAACAACATGTTTACAAGTAAGAATTATGATAAAAAAGAAAATTAAGACTAGTAAAACTGTTTTAACAAATATACCAGCACACTGGCAAGTAAGCTATTGCTCCTTGTGGTTTTGTACTTTATACTTCCTCCTCTAAAATACAGCCAAATGCCTTTTGTAATAAAACAAATAGTGTTTGAAACTGATTTCTTGCTGATTAGTATCTCTAGAGTTCTCTGTTCAGTGGCTACCTATGAGTAAGCACTGTCAATACCATTTGTTTTCTTTGCAAAGAGTAAAGCTTTCTCTCTTCTGTTTTGGTCCAGCTGTGCATGTAAAATAGCAATAACAACATTATCACCAACTTAAAGCATTCAGGGTTTAATTAATCCTGTTTCAAAAGGTCTAATCCTGTAAAGTACCAGATAAATTTCTGGGGGAGCCAAAGCTACTCAATACTTTTTTTTTTTTTTTAAAGCAGGATAGGAGATATATTACATTTTCATCTAATATCTGGCCAGCATTTTATTTTCATAAAAACTTTGCTTTATTATTTTAAGTCTTTCTTTGGAATCAAAATAAGATGGTGGCTGTCTTCTGTTTTAAATGAAAATTTAATAGGGAATTTGAATTTAAAGGAAAATAGAGCTTCCATCTCTGTTAGTCTTCAGTCAGTAGCATAATACTACGACTAACTGTGGTGGCATAGGAAGGCTTTAATAGCAGTCATTTCTTATAACTGAAGGAGTACATCTGAGCACACAACTACTCTTCATTAGCACCTTTATAATAATTTCAGTGCCTGCAGGTCAGCATATTTTACATTGCCGCATTAGAAGTGATGGACTCATCTTGAAGACAATGATCTGCAGCTGTACAAAAATTAAAATTAAAGAAAATCAGTTACTTATCAGCTTGCTGTAAATAGGCAACACAACACAGTTGACTTGGAGGAAAAAAAAACCCTTACCATTTCTTCACGTGTAAGAAATAAGGCGCCTCTGCCACTAGAGGGTGAGACAACTACAAACCAAATACTGAAGTCTTAGTCATTCCTACTGCAAATTAACATGCAGACAGGACCTTGGTGATTCATATTTAGGAGAGAAAGATGCATATCATGGCGAGAATAGGTACTTGTATGCTTAAAGCAAGAGCTGCAAAGAAACATGGGAACAATCTGTGATAATGAACAACAGTGGAACAAAAACCACTAGCTAGGCAATAGATTCTGGGGCCTTGGGAGCCACAGTTACAAAAATTAAAGTTCTGATCTTGAACCAAGCACTGAATCAAACTGTTCTGCTTCAAGGAAGAACTACTTCTGGCCTAAAACATCACCCTGAAAAAAAAGTACAGCTTTCTGCTTGCCTTTGATCTATACAACCTATACTGAAGATTCTCTTAGTCTCTTTCTTTTAGTTCTTTGGCTTTTCTAGGATTTCTTTCCTTTTATTACAAGATGGCCTGATGCAATTGCCCTGACATACATTTCAAAACCATAAATTTATTGTTTTGTCTGGTTATGTGTCTTGTCCTGGCAGAAAGCACTAATTCCTACTAACGTGTCAAATGTTTCTTGACTAAATGTTTTACAAATATGTCATGTTTTGATGCTTGCAGACTCTCTTAGAAGACCCTTTTCTCTGAAGACTTCCCTAACTCACAAAGAAAATATGCCATTCACATTTCAATTCATAAAAGCTACTCTTAAATCAAAGATTTAACAAATCAATATGCTATTTCTTTAGGAACAACCTTTTCTGATTTAAAACAAAATACAAGTCCCACAGGGTAGTGTAACATCAAGAAATTTTCTCTTTTGCTCTTACAAAGGTCTCTGAAGAGTTCTGTCTTTAAATATGTTTTTACAATGCCGGCTGCCTTGTTACTCTGTTGTTGCTTCAACAATCTGAAGGTCCAAATACAAGTTCCCTTTTTTCCTGAAGAAAGGTTTTGATACCAAGTTTGTTAAAAATACTACAAAGGGCATGTCTGAGGTCAGGAGAAACAAAATTGTGTCACTAAGTGGTAGTAAAAGAAAAGGCAAAAGAGAAGGAAATGTTAAGTATTATAGAAGAAAATATGAAGCATCACAGGCAGTTCTAAAATATTGCCTAGGAGACCTTAGTAATTTACTCAACTTATTTCAAATGAAAGAGGACAACTGTGGCAAGAATTAGAGTGAAATGTTGAGATTCTAATCTAGTTAGGAAGGGGCAGCATAGCTCTTTGTTCAGGGAATTACAATTTTGTGCTACAGAATAATCAGAATTCTGATGGAAGCTTTTTGTGTTTATCAACAGCATTTAAATTTTAGGGAAATTAACTGTTGAGTCTGAAGTTACATGTAGGATTTTGCATTTTCTAGCCTGAAGACTTTTCACGCTCAGGCTTAGCTGCATGCCCAGATTTTGTTGGCTGAATACTTAAAGCATAAAACCACTCCTTATTGAACCATGTTGAAATAAATAGAGTTTAAGAACATATTAAGCTAAATGTTAAATAGACTAAATGTTAAATAGAAACTCACTCTGCTGTTTATGTTGGTTTACTTATGGTTCTTGTATAATATTTGCGTAACTTCGGAGAGGCTATAGAATGATTTTCACTTTTTTTTAAAGAGGTATTATTGGAGCAATAAATGCTTGCTATTCTTTATTTTTTGAGGATTTTAGTTGAAAGGAAACAAATGATGACATTCTCTTGTGCTGACATTAAAAATCTCTGGCCCCTTTCTATGAGTTCTTTTCTTTTAGTGTCCTAAATACCATAGAAGTAATAGAGCGTTTACAGTTGGAGGCAATGATTGCTTCCTTCATTTCAGAAGAAGAGATTTTGAACTCTGTCAGATAATTTTAACCCCCAAACCTACCCAAAAGCTTGACTGGGAAGGACAAATGAAATCACACAGAACATTCAGAATATTGTTTTGCTACTATGAATATCATATGAAAAGTATGAAGTGCAAAAATAATTTTTATTACATTAGCACATTTAGCACAGTTCCTTGTTCTACATAGTCTTAAGTATCTTTCTGCTTAGAGATTTTTACAGGATTTGCAGCTGTCCAAATGTCTATATTTGCAAGAATACATCCCTAACCATTTTTTTCCAGGACAATAGAACATAGCTGTTATAGTTGGGGAAACTGGAAATTTGTCCAGCTTTTATTCCCTGCTGTTAAGCAGCAATACTAGATGTTAGCTGCCTACTAGTTTCTAAGTCTCAGACCTAGACCCAATGCCAAATTAAATGACTAATCTTACTATTAAATTCAATTCCACTCACCATCAGTCTCCAGCTGCTGTTAGTAGAAAGTCCCTTTCAGGTGAGGTGCAAGAACTAAGGTTTGATTCTAAGAGCAAAACATGAGGTAAAAATCCTGGACCTTGTTTCAGTTTGTAAGGCATTGCTGCAATCTCTCACTAGAATCAAAGTGCCAGAGGCTGAAAACCACATCTGTATGACACCTGAAAATGGTGTGAGGAGAGGCCTGGTGCTGGGTACTTGATTAATAGGAAGACAGTAGTAAAATTCTTGGAAACCTCTATGTTAGCTGAAAGACCTATGCAAGAGAGAATCCAGGTGTGGCTTGTTCATGTCTCATGGTGTAATCTGGGTATTTGTGCTCCACCATTGTGCTGCTCACATGTGCCTGCTCGTACCTGAACAGCCTTATTCCATTGCTGTCACACAGCTCATGTCACCCAGGGAAGCCATGGAGGGGCTCTGACAGAGGGCATGATCTCCCCAAGCCCAGACCTGGCTCTGGGAACACTCACCTTTTCAGCGTGGTGTGTATGGTGGAATCATAACCTTCTGCATTTTCTCCAGCTTTCTTCAGACTAGAACCTAAATTAAAGCTGTTTATAAGTTTCATTGCAGCACTTTTGCAGGCTAGCTAAGAGAGAAAACAACCATGTAAGCACCATTTTCCTTTCACTCAATGCTGTTCCCTATGTAGAGCAGTTCCTCAGGCTCTCTTGCAACAAGAGCTCTTGTTGCTTTGGTGCTATTTCACTGCTCTGGGATTTGGGGAAATTTTCTTACCCTGTCTGAGCTCCTTCTCTTCTCTCTGTAGGACTTGGCCATCAGCTTTAGCTGATCTGACATTCCTTCCCCCAGAAACAGGAATGGGAATGGCAGGTGGCAGCACAGTGACCATCAATTGTTTGTTTCAAATGTGGCTGTCAGATAAAAGCTTAAAATGTTATTTTGCAAACAGCACCTCCAGACAGGCTCCTACAGGACTGAGCAAACAACCAGAAAGAACCCCCCACAATCCCCTTCCTAAGACCTTGAAACTAAGGATGATTTTATTTTACTTGTACGTTTTGGAGTTTGACAGTTTTTTTAGGCCTGAAGAATTTGGTGATAAACATTTAAATTCATCATTCTAACAGTTTTCAACTTTCAAAGTAAATTATTTGTTTTAAAGGTTGAACTTGTCACATGATAATAGCATCTAACCAGCAGCTATGAAATGTCTAAGGAATCAGGGGAGATAGAGAAATCTCAGCAAGCAAAAGATAATGGCTGGGACAGCAGAGCACAACCAGTGAAAACAGACAAGATCAGGGGAGGAACTCCAAAACCTTAGTTTTCACTTCACTGTATATTTTTGGATCATGTCATAACGTCACAAAGATCATGTCTGCCGTATAAACTCAATCTGAAAAGGTGTTTTAGTCAGACTTTGACTTGTGGAAGTGCCAGAAGGAAAGAGATGCTTAGACAATGGACCGAATTCTGACCATGGTTGCACATGATGAATTGGTAACAGGAAATTTAAGATCTGTTTTTACCCATTTGTTTTTTTGTGGTATGACACTAAAGCCCAACACACTTTTAACATTTTTTTCCCAGCCGGATTCAGCTCCAGGCAGATGAAAGGTTTAAATAAGATAGTTTAGTAGGAGGAAAGCTTCTGGATAGAAAACCTCCTACTGTGAATCTCCCACCATTTTTGTGGGAAAAGCATTATTTTTAAATTTAAATAAATCTGTCAACTATTGACAATGAGATTTCAAGACAAATACATGTAATGTTCAAAATGCATCCCCTTTAGATTGTACACTAAGACAAAACACAACTGCTTTGTACATATTTTGAAATATTCATGTAAGGAGCTGGTTTTATAATGTGCTGTACCTTGGAGAATCATCTGCTGTGCAAGCTGAACTCAAGCTTTAAAAACGTTACTGCTGCGAACTTTCAAGTTTTATTTCTACTTTTTCCTCACTTTGTGGGGGAAAAATCCTAAAATTCTTCATTATGTTGTAAGACACTGCAGTGTAAGTAGAAAGTGTATTCCTACAGTACAGACTAAAAGATCAAGTTGTACTAGCTTTGACACATGACGTATGTTTAATGTCTGAGGTCTATTGTTACAGAATATACAGAATACTAAGGTCTCTGCACCAATATTATTGAAGTTCATAATAACATGTAGCATCACAATGTTAATATAACTAGTGAAACTATATATTAAATACTGTGTACCCTATCATATACTTTATATAACCCATTCAATTCAAAATAATAACTGAATTATTTAAGTATTTCTCAGGCTTTGCTGGAAACAGACTACACCTAATTAGGACAGTGGATGAAACGTTGTTTACTAATGATATATTGTTGGTACATTTGGATAACTCTTGTACTCTTATTGCATATGAATGAAGATATAAAACCTTTAGGAATATGGATAAACAGGCTGAAAATACCACATACATAGGCATAGTAGAAACATTGAGGGGACATAGAGATTAGAATGAAGCCCTATCTACACGTGAAGCAGTGCTGATGAATTTAACAATAACAATTTTTGTCCGTATTTTGAGATAATCCTGTGAAATGTTCCATATAAGCACTATCTAGGCTCAGATCTAGGCTCAGAAATTAGGCTCAGATCTCACAAAGAAAACTGAATTCTTCTAACAGCTGTATTGGCTATTTACTTATAAATGCCTTCATACTAACCTAAGGTTCACTTGCTAATAAATGGGAGAAATGTAAATGCAGTAACCTGTGCTGGTGCCAGGGGCTTGGAAAAGTAACCACTGATCCAAAGGTGCTTCCTGAAGCCTGTTACTGGGAGCTGAACCTTCCCAGTTAGACATGCAGTGTCCATTTCTTGCCCATGCATTTAGCTATAGGCTTTTCAATGTCCACTATGGCTTGATCCTAAAGAACTACAAAACGAGAATATTCCTTACACTGCATGTTTATTTTAAGAAAAGTAATACCTGAAAGTAACACAGCAGTTCCACGCTCTAATCTCTCCATGGGCACTTCTTAACAGGTAGCTTGAGCTTGCAATTAATTTAACAAGGAGCAGAGGCAGTGAATGCTGCTTTCCTGTGAATTTGGCTTGTGACCTGCAATGAAGTACAAATGCTGGTCCAAACTTCTGGAGCACTTATTTCCTGTGTGGATTGCTCTGGATTGCAGCTGATGAGCTGCTCCTGTCTTTCCCACCGAAAATCCTTCTACTCATCAAGCTATTTTTACAGCATTTACATACTATCAACATGATTAAAGACTCTACTTTTCTGCTGGTCATTGGATGCCAAAGTCACTAGGAGAGGACAGGCAGATGACATAAATCTTGCTTCCTTAGAGAACTTGTCTCAGACACTAGAATTCTATTAATCCTTTGTGATTCCTAATGGGTTTTGTAATAACAAACTCTGTCAGATTCTTTATTCTCTATTACCCACTCAGCAAAGAAAAAAACATTGTTTCAGTTACTATTACTATTTAGTAAACACTCCAAGCCCTGTGGGGAAATCAAGAGATGCAGTCCCAGCCCCAGGGACTTTCTGTGCTCAGGTACTGAATGTTGGTGTTCCCTATTTGCTACCAACCAGATGGATGGTAAGGACCGTATCTGACTCCAGCTGTTCTATAGGAGATGGTACTAGATTTTTCTGCAATTTAGCCCTTGGAATTGCCGAACAGCTAAGGCCAGCTCTTGCCTTTATGTGATGATAAAATGATCTATTTTTCCATATGAAGCAATGACCTGTACGTGTCTTGTGCAGGGAAGATAGCAAGGCCCAGGATAATAAGGAGTGGGAGGGAGGGAAGGAGAAGGAAAGAAGGATGGGCAGCAGAACTCTGCTGTCTGTGGCATGACAGAGAAAAGGGCAAAACCTACACACAGTGCTTAAGTCTGTCACTGGAGAAGCAAACTAAGTTTGAGCAGGGTAATGCCAGAAAGCAACTCTGAAGAAAATTTATTTTTTGAATACCCTAATGTATAACTGATTTGATCATTTAAATGAGATGTCTATTGCATGGTATTCGGAAGGAAAGATTTTTCCAAGTCTTTGAAGTGTTCTGTGCCAAATCTTGGCAAAAGTCTTACCTGTGTAAGAGTGTTGTATGAACCCCTTTCCACAGTTCAGAAAATCTTTCGTATATATGTGGTCAAGCTTCTTGAAAAAGGATACCTGCACATAGAGTGATTTGGTGCACAGAACTGCTTATGTGTAGACAAGCTGCAAAATGCACTGTTTCTTTGTGCTTCATGGAGATTGAGAATTACAAATAAAACCTATTAGCAGATCATGAGATCTAGGATCAGTATATTCTTTTCCACATTTACTAACAATTGGGAGAAGCTGAACATAACGATAAAATAGAAACTCAGTTGACTTCATGTTCATGTGTGATTCATTCCATTTGGTAACACTCTTCTACCAAATATAGGCATAGCTGAGTTCTGTGTTTTTGGATGAAATGTGAACTGAGACAAATTTTCATTTCAGTAACATTGAATGTTTTGAAGGAGTCAACATCTGGCAATTAATGGTAGCAAAAACTGAAGGTTTTTTTTAGAGCAGAATAGTTTCATAATAATGAAAATGGAGATAAGATTTTTTTTTTTGGGGGGGAGGGGGAAGTAACTTTCAGGCCTCTGAATGGTTAGACAAAGAAAAGTATCATGAAGATATTTGTAGGTTTCCCTTGTATCAAGTCTTTCAAATAAATGAAGAAGCACAAAAGATCCAATTTAGAATATAAGAAGTGAAATATCTCAGAATAATAGACTATTAGCAGCAGCTTTCTGCTGTGGCATACTGATGTCAAAGTGAATGAATGAAGTATCATACCACATTTCAGGAAAGAATGAAGGATAAAACAAAGGAGTGGTAGTTGGAAATGGCCAATTTAAAAAATAAAGGTAAGAAGGAACAAACTGATACAGCATAAAAATGTACGAAAAACAAGAAAAGAAATCCTGAGGTAGTTTCAGTGCATCTGCAATTTAATAACTAGAAATAATAAGTTTGGTTAGGACTACTTTCCTGTTTTAGGTGTCCTGGAATCCTTTTTTGGGAGGTGTAGACAGAGGTCATGGAAGTCATAACTGAATGGAACAAAATGGGAAGGAATAGTAGTAGAGCAATCACCACTTTTAACTGCTGTGAAGTGTGCCCTGAATCTGTCAGCAGGATTTCTGGTTTTGTTTTTCGGAAGAAAAAGTGTAGTAAAACAGATCAAACCTAACATTTTTTGTCTGGGTCCCCATCATTCACTAGAGGAAATGACAAACTCATTTTATGTGATTTTTATGGCTATCCCTTTCCCCTTTCCTTCATTGCTGTTTTATTCATTAATTGCAATTCTCAGGTTTTGTTCCAAGCTTCTTAAACTGGATTATCACCTTTTCATTCCAATATTCTCTCCTAGTTGCCTATAGTTAGCACCACCTTTTTATAAGGGTAGATTTCATAACATTTCGATCTGCTTTAATATTTCACTAACTGTACTTTATAACACAACTGTAATTATTTTTCCTTCTGAAGAAATTAAATTTTGTTTTCAAGGTCCTGAAAATTTTTAATTTAAATGGCCTAAACATTCATTGAACTCTATTTACAGACCATCTTTCAAAAAAATCAGTTAACTGTAGATAAACCTAAGGTATTTTCAAGTTTCAAAATTAGATTTATAGCAGTTTATACAGGGGGAGTGGTTTGTACAAGGTTGCAAATAGAAATTTGAAAGAAGGGGAACATTTAAATTAAGAATCCCAGTTAAAAAAATTCTAAACAATTTTGCAATTTAGAGCAGTTAAAAAAAAAAAAATCTATGAAGATATTAGGGCAAGAGGCGCAAGAGTGTGAAATGCTTTTTTAGAAGTCACATCCTATAGTGGGTTCAAACAGCTGGTGTGTGCCCATCCCTGGTCAGCCTGGCTCTGCTCCTCGCTTCCTGGCTGCATCATGATGTGCACGTTCAGTGTAACTGAGAGGGAATGTGGCTTCATTAAAGATGCTATTTCGCAGCAACAGCACTAGAAATTTATTTCCTTTGTTAAGGTAAAAATCCATTTTTACTTACGTGATCCAGGCACTACAGTTGCTCAGGATTCACTCCTCCATTGTGTTTCAGGCCTTAACAATGTCAGACTAAATGTTCCCAGCATTTTGGAGCAAATTCCCTCCCTTCCCCCCTCCCTCCTCCCCATCTTCTCCCTTTTCCTTCCCACTTCCCCTCTCCCCCCCCACTGATCACTGACTTGTGATTTGGCTTTTTTAGACTGAAAAAACCCAAACAAACCCATTTACAGTGGTACCAGATAGATTAAATATCTTCAATAAATCATGTGAATGTGATCACTACACCACCATCATTCCTACCATATTTACATGGGGCTTACAGTGAACTCCCAATAGAGGAATTAATGAACAGAAACTTTTATTTTTAAGATTTAACTATTAAGTATGAATGATGCCTAGTTTTAGGACTAAAATTTGGTTTAGAAGATTTGTGTTCATGTTTCAATATAATATTGTAATGATTAAGCCATATCATAGGTTGAACACTAGACTTTGAACTTGGCAGAGCACAATTAAATCCTTACATCAACACTTGTCAGTCATGGTATACATTTTTTTAAGAAAAATACTGCTGTAATCCATGGAAGACAGAGAAGCATTTGTTCAAAGAGAAACTATTAATATACCAGCAATTCCAGAAAATAGCTTTTGAAATAAAATTATACCCAAAGGGAATAGACACATTCATTGGTACCTTATGCTTTGTAAAGCCACAGGAGTTAACTGTCAGAGAATAGCTGCATTACCTGTCATGGCTTAGTGCTTAATTATTATGTCTATTTGATATGAGTTGGAATTATACACAAACAATATTGAGTCTTAACTGCACTTAAACTTGTGAGACAAAATTATATCTTTAGATTATAATGTCAAGAATCTGGTTAAATATGACACAGGCAAAGTAAGAATCATTTTGAAGAATGAATGCACTGAGATTCCCCACTCAAGCCTTTGAGAGCTGCCAGGCACACTTGTACTGCCGTGTACCATCCCTTACTTTGTTAGGGCTCTGTCTTGGTATCATGTCATATTGGCATTTGTTGGGGCTGAATATACGTTTCCTTGCATAGCCATAAGTTTGAGGCTGATTTAATGCTCAGATGTACCCTAATGTATTTTCTGATCATTCAGTGTTGTAAAACCAAATGAACTGCTCCAAATGAGAGACAGGAACTTGATGCAGTGGTGTTGTCTCTCTGATAAGAGTCTAGCAAGACTACCTGGATAATAGTTCATGACTTAGTGTGACATGTTTTTAGTACTAGAGATGCTTAGATTTGGTTTTCTGTTTGCCCTTTCTGATGCTGCTGGATTTTGATCTTAATGTTCCCTCAGAGTATGTCTTTGTTTCTGGTGTATTCCCTAAAAATTAGGGGCTTAGTACATCATTTACTAATTTAATTTTTTGCCTTAAGTCATGAGGTGTGTAATTCAGGTTGTGATTAAAAATAAAGGCAACTTGTTTCCTGAACCTCCTTTTCTGTGAAAAATAGTAAAATAAAGGCAAGCAAAGAAGGCAAAGCAAATTGTCCAGAAGGAAATATTTGAAAACTAATTTTTCAGAACATTGGTACTAACTGCAAGAATAGAAAATAAAAAGTACTTTCTGAAGTCTTTTAAAAATAATTGTCTGGAAGATTTTTGGAAGTGAAAATTAAACTTGGCAGAAGATATGTAAAGCTCAGCTACCTGCTAAAACTTGTCAACTCTTAATTTTACATCTGTTGTTGATCACACTGCAGGACTTGATAATATGTTTATAATCATGTCACTGCAATGGAAGAAGCAGTATTAAATTGTCATGTCTAGTCAAGCAGGGGGCTTGGTCTTTCATGTATATTTGATGACAAACAGTCCTGGTGATGCATGGCTGGTGTCGTGCACTAGTGCCTGTACAGGAAGGACTTGTGTTTAGTTTTGTCATTCTTTGCTGCCTCTGGCATAAGCACCCGTGATCTCTCAAGATACTTTAAACAAAATAGAATTACAATTATACAGACTTTTAACAAAAGAGTAGTTTCATCTGTAATCCTGGCTTTGTCTTAAGGGTTGTCATTTTGTTTTTTGTTTAGCAACTGAATAAGAGAAGCCCTGTTAAAAAGTATCTGGTACTGGCAGATAATTACTCAATGTTCAGGTTAAGTAAAGATTCTGTGCATTATAACATTAATTAGCAAATATATTTCAAGTAACATACAAACTATGTTGCTATCCTGAGGTTCCTTTCTTTTGCATGGTAAAAAATACTCAATTTCATTTAAAATGTATTTTTGTGTTTCGTTTTTAACTACTGGTCCCGTTGCCATTAGTATAGTAAGTGCTACCACACTGCAGTAACAAAACCTGAAAAGATTCTGAAATTCAAGATGAAACTTACTTTAATAAAAAGCTTTGAGTATTTGTTGTTGTTTTTCACCTTGAAGGATAACAAATGTATACACACATTTTGGTTGTGGCCATTGCCATTTGTCCTTACTGAGCTATGCATATTCACACATCGGTTCAATTCATGCTCATGTCATTAGATCCCCAAAGATCTGCCTTGATTCTGTCTCCAGGCTTTCACTCCTAGCAGCAGGTTTGGAGTTAGAAAACTTTTTTCTATGAAGATTTTTCTGCTGTATATGTTACATCTGTAAATATCCTTTAAAACCATTTTTTGTTGAAGAAGTATCAGTCATTTCTGTACGTATATTTTTGAATGTCTTGATACATTATTTTTGAGTTCTTTTCTGTTATTTACTGAAGGGGGTTTTATCCATTTAAAAACAAGAACCACCTGATTAGGAAAATATATAGCTGAAGAGCTGAGCAGTTGAATTAACACAGCTAGGCATTCTTTTGGAGAGTCATCAGAAATGCTCCTGAGACTTCCAAGGTTTTGTTTCTTAGCTTGCTAGCAAATTTTCAATCTCAAGAAGGCATGTGGAGTTCTCATCAGTTTTTAAAGTAAAAACGTTTGTATAGAAATTGCTTTTGGAAAGTGAGATCTGCACAATTAAGAGTGGTGGTAGTTTCCTTTGGCTCCAACTGATGACAATCCTTGATTTAGAGTTGCAGCTTTGCTAAAATATTTGAATGATAATTGTCCTGAATTCACTGTCCCAGGAATAGCCTATATGGGCAAGTAAAGCGAAGCCACCTTTGCAAACTGCTCGGCACTGATAACACTGCTGAGCAAGCTCCCAAAGCCTGAGCATCATGTGCAAATTTCTGATTTGCCATTTTCTTCCCCAGAGGAGCTTCAAGGAAAAGGCAATCACATGTTACTGTATATGTGCAGCAAGATACAGAACTTACCTTTCTGATAATGCCATTTATACAGACTTTCACCCCTTCTGCAGGCTACTCCTGTCCTAGGGCTCCAGGGAAATGTCTCAGATTTGCTTTTCTCCAACTGTCACCGTCCTAGTGGCTTTGTGCTCATCTCTGAGTTAAATGCAGCTTTTCTCCCCTTTTATCTTCCCACCCTTTGCCTTGGATCCTCTGACACCTAACCTGAGAGCTCTGGTTTCCCAGTCTTCTGGGAAACCCCTTCCATTTCTCTCCTTTACTGAGAAATGATTCAGCAGCTGTATTTGCGAGTTCTGAGGATGTGCTTTGGAAGGACCTCGGTTTCCTCCCAGGACATTTCCCCTTGGCAGCAGCAGGCCCGAGCTTCTCTGCCCCTCTCCTGACAGCCCAGAGATGCTCCAGCTGCCCGCAGACCTGGCTGTGGGGAAGGGAAACTTCTATTTCATGTGGTGCAGGCCAGGCTGAGCCAATTGTTGGAGTCTTGACAGCACGTGTGTTTCAAAGTGAGTGTGAATATTTCACAGTAAAATATGGAAAGTGTACTTTGTGGTCTTTTAAAAATATTTCTGGCACAGCAGAACGAGTAAGATGGGAGACAGGCTTTTTTTATGGGATTACTTGGTGCTAGTGCAGCATTTTCTCCTTGCCAAGTTTTTGGTTAAGTTGGAAAGTGTATTTCCTTGATTATGACGAGGCAAGACACTCTTTAAATAGAAAATAAATTTTATCACCATCTGCAGAGCAATCTGATCAATTAAATGAGGAGTTACAAAAAACTTCTGTTGGCCCTTTTTGAATGAGTGGGTTCATATAGGCTTTATAAATCTAGAACCGGATTTTTAAATATACCTCCCTAAAAATTTATCACAAAATTGTTATACAGTGAAAATCTTGGTCAGATTATGTATTCCTTTTTGATGCTTTGTCCTAATTTGGGATATACATATACATGCGAAGTATTTAAATAAGATTTTAAAAATACCAATGGGAATTCACGTTTACAGGAGTCTGCATCTCCCAGTCTTCTGTCTCATGTCAATGATGGTAAATGGCAGTATTATGTATCAACATATAGTAGTCCATTTTGACCATGTAGTCTATACTGTTTGAACTTTTATAATGACTACGCAGTAACCAAATATATGAATCTGAAATCCAAAGTTTACTGGCCTAAATCGTGCTATCAGAAGTGATGGGAAGAGCGTAGCAATGTCGCGGAAAACCAGACTTGTAGAGGCCATGGCCCTGCCAGCACCTGTGGCGCGGTTCAGCTCGGTCTGCTTGGCTGCTCTGCTGCGGGGTGCTGGGCAAACGAGTCAGCCTGTGCACAACTCTGGTACTTGCCTATAAAACAGGATAGGACACTTCAGCTTTCTCTTCTGTTTAGTCTGTTCACGTACAAGAAAACGCCTTTTCTAATGCACATGGTACCCAGCACAATGAAGTAATGGTCTCTTTTCTAGACATATTATAACATGAATACAAACGAATTATTCTGCTGTGTTGCTATGAGACTTAAACCCCATATATCTGTATTCATTTTGAACAGTTTGAGACACTTCAGGTGTTGGCACTCATATACCAGCAATCAAATGTAGCAAAAATCACACTTTATCACCAGAAATCCTGTGTCTTACTGGGGCTTAACAAGTAACTTCATGAATTAAAACAAGAGCTTGTGTATGCCAGCAGTTACAAACATCTGTTTAAACATGTTAGGGATTATTAGGGCAATACCTCAACTTTGTTAACTTGAAGTGTAAGCCAGGTTTGCAGTCCAAAGCAAGCATAAGAACTGTGATGTAGCAAAAAGAAAGGAAAAACCTTGTTCTTGCAGAACAAAGATTAATTGGACATATACAATAAGTACGCACAAGGCTTTAAACTTTCATTCAAATCTATTCCAGCCTCAAAAACACAGCTGTTCAAGCTAACAAAGCATTATAGGTCTAGACCTGCAAATGAGCACATGAATGGTATTAGAAATTAAAACCTGCAGTAAAAGTCTTAGGGCAGAGTTTGCCACATCTGTGCACAGTCAGATCCTATTGAATATCATGCCAAGTTCATAGTTGGACTTTGGTGTTCATTGTACCTGCACTCCAAAACTATGTGATTGAACAACTATCAGCCTTGGGTTGTCCAGCTTCTGATGTAGTGCTGTTCGATTAGGGAAGCTGCGAGACAACCAGTGAGAATGACTGGTTTCTCATGCAGAAAGATACCCGTAAGTGTTCTTTCCTTCTTTTTAGAAAAGATGAGGACAACATACCCATTCTATCATAGGTCTTCTCCAGTACACTTTTATGCCTTAACCATAATTGGAATACCTTTGCCAAAGCTTCTACTTCATCCAGGCAAAATCTCATGGCTGGTGGTGTTATCTTTCTGAAAGTAGTAGATATCTTTCTTTTGAATCTTGTTCTGCCTGGCCTCCTTGATTTTGTGCTTTCTAGGCTCTTTTCATTAATCAGGGAATCTATTCTTCAAGAATTGCTGCTGTGCAGATGACATGCAGATCCATCTTCTCACTCTTTCATCACATACTCATTTCCTCCATCCAAACTGAAGCTTTAGCTATTCTGACATGGTCTTATAGTGGTTTGGATTTTAGTTCACGTGTAAGATGGCTAAAACAAAGCCCTTAGTGTTTTCATCATGTTGTTCCTCCTTTTTCATCACTGTGAACAAAATTAACCTTTGTCATTTATGCAGGAATTATTTTATCAGCATTTCTTTGTGATGCCCCTATCTAAGTGATAGTCAAATCTTGCATATTTTTTTCATAACCGAGATTTCTCTTTATCTATTCATTTGCACAGCTGGAACTTTAAATTACTTGTATCAATATCCCTTTCACTTCTCTCTTGTTTATGTCTACTCAATGTGCTGTTAAATGTTTTTCATTCTCATTTTGTTCTCATGGCTCAATTCTTTAAATCCATCTAACTCCACTTTTTTTTTTTTCCCCCCCTAACACCATATGCAAACTACTTCCATAAATTTCAAGTTCCATCACTGATCAGTCTTTGGGTAGTTCTCAGTTTCAAATAAGATAATGAAATTACTTTCTATGAAAAAGCAGCCTGTCTGTCACAGACTAATATTGCATATAAAGAAATATATGTACTACAATTTTTTAGCAGATTGTTATTCGGAGTCCTGTTTTGGGGAACCTGAGTGTTTTGCTGCACTGCGGTCTTCAAACAGGGTGAGTAGAATAATGTGAAGAATAAATGAGACAATAAAAAATAGGTGTGAGAATGTAGTATTAGATTACCTTGCAGTGAAAAACTGTTTGAATTTAAGAAATTGAAGAGAAATAGTACAAGTAAGTATTTCACACTTCTTAGTGTGTATATATTGTGATGATAGGAGCACAACAACCACACACGTAGAAATAGTAGAAATCTACCATCTACATCCTGAAGTGCCAGGGGAAAGAAAAAAGACAAATCACTGCTGTAGAAATATGCTTAAACACTTTGCCAACAGACAAATTGTGCTGCAGAGCTCTGAAAGTATTCAGTGCATCCTCTGGTTTGAGAAAATTATATTTTACCTTATTCCTGTGTGATAGTATATCTTCAATTTCTTAAATACATCATTTTTCTTCTTAGGAAAAAAATTAAAATTCCTTATGTGCTGGAAGAATGAAGAGCTTACAGAATTGTCTGTTTTCTATATACATTGATTGAGAGGATGAGTATTTGAAAGGACCAGTACCAAGAAGACTTTCAGCAGTGATTGCCAGTTCAAAACTGAAATCAGTGAATATAGGAGCTGTACTGGACTGTAATTCTTCATTGTGGATTTCTATTTATGCTTTTTTGCTAGATAGTATTTTGGAAGAATGTAAGGCAGTTCCAGAAAACTCTATCTATCAACAGCAATTTGGTGGAAGCTGTCAAAGGATCTATATCCTATCTGACCTGCTTTGCAACTCAGTCTGTGTAGTCCTCGCTGCACTCATGAATGTGCTCATTTGTCACAAAAGACTACTTTGCCTTCCTTCTTATTGTTGAAATATTAATATTTACATTTGAAACCAAACCCAGACTTATTCTGATGTTGTATTACAAATGGCATTGCTAAAAAGGACGTTCGCATCTCCTAAAAGAGCGGTTCCAACTTGACGGTTTTTCTAGCTGGAATCAGTATGATGAATACATGACAACTGTGAGAGAATGTGACCAATTTTCCTCAGAAAGACTGGCACATCTGAACAGTTGCTCAAATATGACAACAATAAAAATCCAGATAAAACTTTGTTTTCAATTCTTGAAATGTTCAGTGGTGGTGGTGTTTTTTTCCCAAATATGAACCCCTAAACAACTAAATCCCACCAAATTCTGCATGTAACCAATTTTTTTTTTTTTTTAGATAAAAGTGAATGACCCGTTAGCAGTGGGTGATTAGCTTCCCTAATCTTCAGAACAAAATTAAAACAGTAAGCTTGGTCAGATGAAATAAAATATCAAAAAATTTGTCTGAAAACAGGTCTGTTCTCCAGTGCAAATCTCATTTACCTTCAAGAACTCAGATACTAAAAATAGCATTGAGTCTTGCAAATTGGAAAAGCAGTTATTCTAATACAACCTTCAGAAAACTGAAAGTGTGGTTACTATCTACATAATAGTAGAACTGGGCCAGAAAATACAGAAAACAACTATCTAAATTGTATTTCAGTATCAGGAAAGTGATGTGTTGTCATTTGCTGAATTTACTAGTGGGATGCTGACGACCCTTCTCTGCCTACACCATTCCTGCACAATTCTTCCTCAAACCTCCCCTTAGCTGTGATATCTACAATAAATTTGCCAGTTATTAGTTTGCTGATGCAGTGATATGACAGGCTATCTTGTGGATCAATAATCTGTACATTTTCTTCCAAGCACCTGTATTTTCCTTTTAGGATTTTTTTTTTAATTTGCAGCAAGGGCCATTTTGGGTCTGCACAGTCCCTTGCACGGTGGTCCACAGCAAGTACTTGTAGTTGCTATGGTAACATAATAGCTGTTAGAGAATATTGCAGTCTAAAAAGCAAAATTTAGAAAATGTCATAATAACATAGTGTAGGTTTCCTTTTGTGGTGAGCACTCTTGCATTTTGCTTCTAGTAGCCACCAGGCTGCTTCTGTAGTAATCATGACTTTACCCTTGGGTTTCAAATAGGATGGCACAGGTTGGTGCTGACTGCGTGAATTAACAGTGAACTGATGAAAAATATGGAAAGCAAGACTTTTCTGTGAAGTGTGGATCATGGTATTGAACCTGTTGAAATGGTCAGCAGTGGCTGTCGAATGAAATGGAGCAACAGGTTGTTAATTCTCCTGTTAAATAAAGCGGTAAAAGGAGAGACTTGCAGGAAAGGAACCAGAGCAAGAAAGGAATAAAAGCAGGAAATTCCTCTTTGTATCAACAAATGTGCATTTTTTTGGTTGCTTTTATCATCCATGGAGCTCTTCGCCTCTGCTCCCCTGCAGATCAATTGCGTATTTCACACTTTGCTGTGTCCCGCTCAGGAAGTCATCTGCAATGTTTGCAAATGCGTTTCATATGTTGTCACCTACCTGCATAATTTCTGACCTTGTAAACTACTAAGAATATTTTAAGGGTCAGTCTCAGAATAGAGGCAGGCTACTGACATATATTCCCACATACTATGGTGCTGGGAGGAAGACACTTCATAGAGAAGACTTTAAAATGGATATAATAAGGAAGATGCAGAGGAAAACATGGTACATATTTACATTGTAACTCCAACAACAGAGAAAAATTGAAAACAAAACAGAAAGCATGTTATCAATATATCTTTAAGTTGAAATACTGAACGCTTTCGCAGTAAGAGCAGACTGTCGCTTTTAAACAAAGCCCATATTTGTCATACCTCAATTGTTTACAGTACTGGATTCAAAGCAATTCCAAACTATTAGAATGTTTTCCAAACGTGCAACCTGCTTTCCTTTTTTCCTAACCTTTCCCCTTTTTCTCTTTCCTTCTTCTTCCAAACACTTCACATTGTCTGGGTTCCAATGTGTGATATTAATCTGTCTGAAGTGTGCTTAGTCAGAGGATAAGGAAAAAATGTTATTCCTATTTTTCATATATTTCTTTTATGATTAAAAAATTACTTTTCTCTCTGTGAAAGGCATGGGATTTAATCAAATATTTTGATAAATAAATATACACTCCTAGTGAAAGATTGTTGCTTTGCTTTAAAACAATAATTTAAAAGATGCTTTATAGCTATAACTTGTTTGTGTTATAGCACCTAGAAAATGAAGCAGGGCCCTCACTGTACTGAACAGTTTACAACTGCATAGAACTAAAACTCAGAAGGCTTAAAACTTGAGAGTTTTACTGTTGTCTGGAACACACTGAGGATTTCACCTGTGACAAAAAACATCCCCTGCCCCACAAAGACCTTGCACTCTAAATGAGCAAGACAGGGTCACAAGGGGAGGAGAGAAGGCAAAACGATTCATGGTCATGAGGCAGATGGGCCCAGAGCAGGGAACGTCTCCTTCTGCCTCCTGTCCCAGGGCTGTGCCTTTTCCTTTTCATTACAGAATTCTAAGAATTATGATCTTGGCAACCAACAACTACATTGTAGGAGATTCTTCCCTTGAAGTTATTTTCATGTAGAAAGTGCAAATACAAGAGAACACAAATGAAACAGGAAAAACCGGACAAAATTAATCTTTGGCATCTCTGTGCTAGCTTCAGTCTGGGCTAGGCTACATTTTAGCCTCTTCAGTCACTTTGGAAATACCCAGTTATCATATGAAGGGACTGTTACAGTAGGACTATTACACCAAGATTTTTCAGGTAGACTGGAGTGCTGACAAGGATGTAAGAGTGGATTTTGCAGGAAGTAAAAGTCAAAATTGCTCAACATTTCAAAAGGTCTTCTAGATGTAACATCCCAAATGGTAGTTTTGAGGAAGGTGCAGATTTCAGGATTTTTTTCCTTGAAAGTGTAAAACTCAGGAACCAATATTAAGAAAGCTGGTTTCATTTGTACCTCTTTTTGGTGGCATGAACCTTTTTCCCTAAGTTTCTGCCTTATTGCTAATTTATGTCCTATCATTTTGATATATAATTACTTCTAATTTTAGAAACATTTGAGCAATACACTCCTGATGTCCTCTGGCTATTCCCACTTCTCCCTCCCACCTTCCAGGAGATGAAGTTTAGCCACATACTAGCAACTAATTGCAGATTTCTATCAGCAGTAGCTTGAGCTCAGATGAGTGGGATATTTCTTCTTGGGACAACAGGGATTCTGAACTCTTCAGCAATCTTGCAAATTAGTCCATTAACTGTGCACGTTTCTGCAGAAGTTGTGCTGGGACACTCAGTAAAGGTATTTTACCTGGCAATACTGCTTTGTGTTGGCCCTGGAAGTGTCTGTGCCTGCTCTTAGCAAAGTAGTTTCACTTCAGTTTTTTCTGTTTCTTTGAGAGATGCTACTTTAATTACCTATTTACTACAGGGTAAGAGGATGCTTGTGGAAAAGTACTGTATCTCAGCTGACACAATAATGGCTAAACTGTGGACATCTGATCCTGGGTCTCTTTTTAATACTCCTTAAAACAACATTTTCTTGATCTGGTCTTATTAACCCCTAATCTTTGCATGCTTTCAGCTGAACTTTTGCACTAACTGAAATACTTTCAATTTCTTAAAAAGCACACCTTGACTTGCTAAAGTCTCTTGACTCCCCTGTAGAACTGCAAATTTTTTGCTGTAGACCATGGAATGTAATTTTATATTTGTATCCATGTAAGTCTCCAAAGTATCTAGGATGTGGTGCAACTCAATAATAAAAGAAGTAAAAGATAGTGGGATGCTGGAGCTATATAAACATCATACCTGAGGAATATGGTAGAGAAGTACTCTTACACAGAATACATTATTTGGAGGCAAAAATTAATTTATCTGAAATGAAACTCAACAGCTTGATTGACAATCATTCCTGCTTTTAGGAAGTAGAGCTGTGGTGTGGCACCTGGCTAGTTTAAGCCACTCTCCAATTTCACTGCATGTAATCAAACTGCTTCTATAGCAATATAATTTATTTCTTTCAATACAAAGTTTTTGCTTTCACTACAGTTCTTATGACACCGTATGGATAAATGATAGCCAAACCCAGTATGTTAGTTTAACTACTAGGGAGATGAATTTCAACTTGCGTTTTAGAACAATTTAATGTATGTGAAGATTAGTGCAAAATTGTGATTTTTTGAGACAGTGACATTAATTTCAGTATGCAATTGCAGTTGAATTGTAGATGTCCAAACAAAACCATGTTCAGATCCCTTTTGATGTGATATAAATGCAATATTTTAAATAAGCAAAACTATAAATTATTTCTTGACACAGAATAATGTGTCTCTGTACTTGAGTGACCCATGCATGGTTTAATCCACTATAGGTAGTCTGGAATAACATCTTGTAGACAAGCCTGCAGCTCTAAGAAAGTATAAGTACGCAATTTTCCTAAAATTTAGCTTGAGCTATTTAATGTTTGATATGCAAAATGAGAAGAGGAAACAAAGACTAAATAGAGTGAAATTTAGTCCTGCTCAGAGTCAGTAAGAAGATATGAATCCTGCATAAATACTCAAAAAGTGATCAACTGAAATGTCAGATATAATTACACTTTTGTATAAACTTTCATGCAAGATTTAATTACTGTATTTTGTGTATGTTCTTGTACTGCGCTGAAAATGTGTAGGCTATTTTATCTATTGGCTTGATCTAGAGGAATTATATAAACAAGTTACTTTATTTTTTTTAAAAGCCTTGCTGGTAGTGTTACAATTTGCTTCACATTTCTTAGCTCTTCTACATGCCTGAAATACACTTTGATTTAACAATGACATATTAGAAACTGAAGCATGTGAAACATACTGGTGTTTTGCAAAAATAATTCTCCTGAAAGTCACTCCGTGCTCATGCTGTCGTCAGTGCTAGGAAATTATACTTTCTTTTTTGTCTATGCAAATTCTGCAGTAAGGTTTTATTTTCTTTCTTCTATGCATTTTGCACTCGTTTTCATATGTCTGTCATTAGAGCATTAAAAAATCATAAAAAAGCTTGGTGTTATAAAAGTCCTGACAGCACATTTTCAGCTTACTTTATTTTTTCCTTGTTCAAATCACAATCAATGTATGGAAACATCAAAGTCTGTAGAAGGTGGCTCTTTTTTTATCTAGACCTTTTATTTAGCTTGTTTCTACGAACTACTTGAGAGCAAACTCCCTTCCCTCTCCTTTTCCCACTGCAAACCCAGAAGATATGTCATGTTCCTTCTTACAGTTTGCAAAGAAAAACAAACAACTGGGTTGTTGTATCCAAGGTGTCTCCCAACTGTAAAAATTCCAGGTTTGGAAGACACCTCCCAGGTCCCTGCTCAGGCACCACAGCATGCAATTACGTTTATGTAATGATGATTGAGCTCCACATTAAAAGTAATTGGGTTTTTTGCCTCATTGTTGGGAAGCTGTCAGGCTTTCATGTTCCTTGGTGTTTCTAGCTCAGCCAAGCTGCTGTGGGCCGTCATGTCTGCCGGTCGGCACAGCACACAGTTCATGCTGCACCAGCCGCTCCTCCGGATTTACAGCTAGGACACAACTGAAATGTTCCTGTGCCATAGGTGCAGTGGTTCTGGAAATATCTGTGCACAGGTGTGTGCATAGATCAGTCTCTATTCTAGAAAATGAGTGAAAAGCTTATTCAGAGGACAAATAGAATTTGCATCGCGTATCTGATTTGATAAGGGTACAATGAAATTAACAATTTAAATTCCTTTGTTGTCTTGCCTGTTCTTAAGCAACCCCATCCCACTAAACAGCTGAGCAGAGAAGACACAAACCTTGTTCCTGCCTCTCCTGCCACTCGTATGCAGCAACGTGTCTTCTGTATGGTTAATCAATTACTGTTCTTGTTGGGAAAACGTCCAGAAAGGAAACGAGTCTGTGGAAGTCCTGTGTTCATGTGTGCAACCTTTTACTATCAGCCACTGCAGAATACAGTAAGAACTTATGTGACTGAGAGAAGCGACCCAGCGTGGCCTTGGGAATGTAAGCAGGGCTCGCTTCTAACACCTGGACAAGACGCTTTTTAGGATGCTGTTCTCTAACCACATAAGTCTTTCTAATTTGATGTTATTTGATGTGAATTGTGTGTAAGTAATGTTAATTATGCAATAGGTTTTGAAGAATATGTTTTGCTGGTGCAGTGGAAATGTCAGTCCCATTAACAATCATTATTACCTGTCAGACAGTAGAAGAAGCTTTGAATGCATGCTGATTTTTTTCTTGTATCTGTGCAGTTGCATACCAATGTTTCACAAGCGTTTTGTTTATTTGTATCCTGATCACTAAACCAATCTTTTTCTCCAAGTTTTCTCTGTTTGGACTCAGTCCAGAAAAGAGAGAATGAGGCTCTAACTTCAGGCCTTCTGAGTCAGCTTGTACTGAATGAGTTTTTGAAACAAAGGTTTCAGTTTTTAGAAAGTGATTCATATGCTGAAGTGTTTCCAAACCTTGCTCCCAGTGGTCTCTGGAATTTATTAGGGCAAGGGTTCAAGAGGACTGCAGTGGGGGTTTGGAGGCAGCAGTCCAAAAGGAAGAAACTTGTTCTGTTTTGCTTTGTTATGTAGGCTAAACTAGCTGATTCTGATCATGATCAAAACAAGGGGAGTTTTTCCATACTTCTGTGTCTCTCTCTTTTTTTTTTTTTTTAGCTGAAGATAAAAGTCACAGTACTCTGATAAAATAATACTCATCTAATAATGTTAGTGGCTTCTCTTTTAATCTGGTTAAATGTGAATGAATCTTCCTTGAAAATGGATGGCAAAACGTTGCTTGAAACATTCCACCTGAGCTTGTATTAGTTTTCTAAAATGTTATTGTTAAAATCTTTAAATATACAGCTCCCAATGTGTCCTGTCATTGCTTTAGATGCCTTTGCATTATGTTGCATTTTGTTGGGTCAGTGTCATTCTGTAGTCAAGAAGCAGATGGATGTCCTTCTCCTCCTCAGATTTTTCCAAGAACAAAGATCAAGCTCATATCAGAAGATCTTTTTTTATTACCAAGGTTTATCACCCTGCATTCAACACTACTGAGGTTTATCTCCTTTTTATGTTATCTGTAAAATTTCAACAGAACAAAAAGTTACAATGTATGTTCTTGTGAGGAATACCAGCAGCAAACGGAAGTTTGCACAAAAAAGAAACATAGAAGAGCGTAAGAGGGAGCTAAAGCTACTTTCTGTATCCCACACTTGTATGAAACTATGTTGCTTTATTAAAGGCTCTGTACACTGTCCGTCTCTCTGACAATCAGAACCTAGTCAGGATTATCAAACTTTCAGTCCAAAATCATGTCATTGTCCATTCTGTTCTTGCAGGACACTTAAAGCTGAACTTAAGGATGGTTCCTTCACACTTTTAATGTTGCTATTGAGTTACCTACATACCTTAACTTTTGCAAAATGTAGTACTGGGAAACTAAGTGTCTTCTGTTTCATTGATTAGTTAAATTTAAAAAATCCTGCCTGTATGTTTCTCTACATGCTGCCTGTATTCAGTAGGAATAAGGAGGCAGATTTTCACAATGTGGTCTGGTCAGAGTTAGAAATGAATGATACAGAAAGGAATAGGTATAGAAAATGTTAAAACAGCAATACTGCTAATCCCAAATCATGTTTTCATCAGGAAAAAACAAACCAAACAAGTGATTTTTTTTTTTCCTGAATTTATGGCTACTTGTTCTCACATGAAATATTGACAATAGGGAAGTATTTTCTGGGCAAATTAATGTATCTTATTTGATCTTTTTGGAGTTCTGTTCTTTGCTTATTCTATGAAGGATCGGTCCATATATTTAATAGGCTATAATAATTATCTCTGACTTTTTTTTTTTTTTTTTGGGGGGGGGTGGAATACTTAATTGTCAGACTTTAGCAAATCAGATGGAATAAGGAATAAAAGAACAACGGCATTCTTTGAAAACTGGTGACATTAGTGAACAGCAGTGATAGAGTTCCTGTACAGGTTGCCTTCACCAGCTTGTGTATAAATGAAATGATTTTTTGCTGGGTAAAAAAAAGTGGCAAGTGATGGGCAACAGGAGTAGGAAAATCATTGTTGTTTTGCTCTGATTTAATCTGAATAGGATATTCTGGAGCAAAGTTTCCATTCATACATATTTCCTTATTATTTTTTTTAGGGAGAGCAGTCCAGTAAGCCTCCAAATTCAATTACATCTGTAGTGTTTTGCCAGATGAAGCAGTATCTTGTGTATCAGTAACAAAACTGTATATTACATTTTTCACTTGTAAAGGAAACTCCACCAGAGACTACTGTTTTCCATTGCATAAGGAATGATTAAAAGAACAAATCAGAGATGGGGGAGATTGGTTTGGTAAAAGAAACGTAAGGCACTAGGGATGGGTCTTGAATAGATTTGTCCACCCACAGGGGGAAGTTTATAGAACAAAGAGTGGTGTATTTCTAGATATTTAATAGGAACATTTAATAATAGTATATATGTTCATAATTTCATGAGCGTGTTCTAAAAATAAATATCTGATTTTTAAGAATTTTGTGTGTGTAGGTTTATCTAATAACACTGTGGATGTAGCAGCGTTATGCTACATTAAACCTATTATTAGTAAACAATAAGAGCCACTTAACTTGCAGGTTCAGCTTGCAGATAGGAAAATAGCATCAAGTTTCAATGTTATCATTAAACCCCACTGTATCAGATTACCAAAATTGTGTATTAACTGTATGTATGAATTACACATACCTGACTGCTGTTTTCATAATGCACTTGGTTACACTGTCACCTTGCTGCAGGTATTTCAATAACACGGCGAAAGATATGGTACAATGTTCAGTTTTAAAACAGGGCATTGAGTTGCTTTCAGATCTTACAGTTACAATTATGTACCTGTACTTAACAGAAGTCCTTGCATGACCACTTGCTCTGTGAACTCTGAAAATTAAGTATGTAACAGTATGTAACCACATAATCAGCTATACAGGAGGTTACAAAAACAACATAAATGTACGCTCTAAAAAAATTGAAGGCATTAACCTTAAAATATCTCAAAAATTATAGATTCAGAGAATGAAATAGCTCACAAGAAGCCTTGACCACGAGTATTTTTGATTACACTGGGTATAAGATACTTACAGAAGAGGGATTAATACAGTTCCTCAGTGAGACTACCCAAAAAAGGTGAAATTACTCCCACATATGAGCCTTGAGAGGCTCTGAAGTTTAAAGCAGATGAGGAGATATTTAGATTTCAGTGTTTAAGATGTGAAATGGGGAACAAAGATTTGTTTAAAAGTCTAAAAGATTTGTTTTCTAAACAATAAAACACAGCCTTATGCAGTTGATGCTCTGTTTTTTCAAGAGTTCAGAATTACAATAGAATTGCATAAGCTTCAGATCGGAAACATGACTGATGGAAGATGTCTGCTAAATGTCAAGTAAACAGCATTTGTTCTACGGCTAGAATGTTATTTCAGATAATTGCAGAAGAATAAGTAATTAGAACAGAAAGCATGATGTTAGGTGGAAATTATGCCTTTGAAGGGAAATTCTGGTCATAGAGAAATAAATGAAAATTTCCATTAGCTTTAATGAGCCAAGATCTCACTTCTGAAATTTAAAGTTTTGTTTTCAATATTCCTTGACCTGATACAAAGCTTCTACTGTATTTATTTCTGATATGCTAATTACATTAATTATATATACACACACACAGATGTGTACATATAATGAACCAGAACCTTGTAATGTTCTGGAATTATGTAAACCACGTGCCCAAATTAAACATGTGAATAGTGTAGTCCCATATAGATCAGATCCTTGATGCCAGGTATGCTCCTACACACCCATACGTTGGAGCTCCTCCGTGGGCAGAATCAGGTATGTGCAATCAATATTGTTCTCTTTACAGTAAATCTAGTTTTACTTTGACAGCGGTTCTGCAACAGAGAGATGTTCAGAGCTCCACTGTAATTCCAAGGGTGCAGCACTTTTCATTATGTTCATTCAAGAATGTAAGTATATTCATAAAAAAGGTCAAAAAAAGGTTTACTGTTGAAGCTGAGTCTGTCACTGCTTTTTAGTAACTCTTATCAAAAAGTTACGCACAGCAAAACTGTGCAGCTTGCCTTTGATGTTTTGTCTGATAAAAACTGTTGTGAACGTGTCTTGAAAGTGACCATCAAATAATGCCCTTACATTGGCCTTTTAATTAACTATTAATAATAAGACTTCACCGTTTTACAGTTCAACAATGTAGGTTTCAGTGCCTGCAGTACTAGGCTGCTGGCCAGTGTGTACAGTGTATTCAGACAAGCAACCTCTACCCAAAAGTTTGAAGGGAATGACAGAAACCTTTCAAAGTTCCATTCAATAGTATATGCACTATGAAAAAAAAAAGTAGGTAGAGAAGGAAGATATACAAATTTTTAAGGCAGGCATTGCTGTCAAACACTTTTTTTTTTTTGTACATTTGGTGACAAACCAGAACCTGTTGAATACAAGAACTGTTTTTTCCTTAATGCTACATCCTTGAATAAGATCCTGCGTTCCCTTAATCAGAATGACTGAGAAAAGGCAACATTTTTTCTGGAGCTAATCTGTGGGCATGGTGTAGTGGGGTTAATGTATATTTCACAAAACAAAAGGAGTTATGGTAACTGTGGAAATGACAAGGGAAGCTTCTTTCTTCTGTGTCTCAGTGGCTGTGCAGCGCTCTCCTTCATGCCCTGCTTTATAATGACAGTCAAGCAAACAGCCACAAGCAACCAAATAAAAACCATTTTTCTATTTTTCCTAAGGAAAAAAGGGGTGTAGTTTCCCCAGGCTGTTAAGAACTGGCAGGCACCAAAAGAGAGGGATTAATTCCATGCTCCAAGGCTGGTGGTATATGGAGAACTTTGCAACAAGTTATGTAAGTTAGAGCTCTGCAACACAAAAGTTAATATCAGATTAATTGTAAATGAATAATTTTAAATATTTCCTTGTCTTTCTTACAACGTTTGAGTCTTCCCAAATAAATAATGAGCTTTGGAAGGTATTCGTCCCCTCAAGAGAGAGAAAAGTTTCTGTAAACTTGACTTTAATAAGTATTGCTGCAGGCAATGAAACCTATACAAACAAACAAAGCCCAGGAGATAGGTTGCCTTCTGGCAGACTATTAGAAAACATCTTTTTAGCAACTTGTTACATTCTTCAGAATAATCACCACTATTTTAAATGGGAATATTTTATGTTTGAAGTAATATTTTAAAAAGCTTTGGGATCAGAACAGACCCAAGTTAAATCTTACTGCTAGTCCTGCTGGATATGCATGCAGCATGGCTCAAATCTACCAAAAAATAATCAGCCACGGCTTGGGTTTTACCCTGTCTGAGCTTGAAATGAGCTTGATTTTTGTTTTGTTTTGTTTGTTTGTTTGTTTTTTGGAAGGTGGTGGGAAGGCGTTGGTGTGGAAGGGGATCGATTCCATGAACTGTTAGCCCAACTTTGGTTCTGAAGGTCTGGGAGACTGCAGAGCTTTTCTCTGCTTCAGACTAGTTCATTTGATGATCCCTTATCAAAGGCCCAGCAAGAGGATACAGAAACAAGTTCTCCAAACTCTGTGGAAAACAAATGATGCTTTATCGCAGCCTTTTCCTACAATGTTAACTTGAAAAGACAACTGAATGCAACTTTTCTGTTAGGAAAATCCAATTAGAATGGTACAAAGCCTACCTCTAAAAAGAAGAGCTCTAAGTATATTACATTATATATAATACATATGTAATATTATGTATTATATGAAAATTCCTATTTTATGAGTGGAATATTCCTAATACACCTGAGGGAAAATACAGACATCAGAAAAGGGTTGTCGTGGTGAAGCAGAGGTGTTAGGCTACACATGTTTGTCCTGCTCGCTGATGGTCCACTGGCAATGCACGGTGGTGTAGGCAAATTGTCATTTTCAGACTATGAGAAGGAACTTGTAGATCTAGCTTCTTTCTTTAAAAAATGCTAAAATAAGCTTGGAACAGTAATTTGAAATATTATGTTCTGAACACCATGACTTGTAGATTTCAAAAATTTTATTATTCTCATAAACCCTCTAAATTTGTGAGCTGGACATCTGATCTCTAAAAATATATTCCCCTCCCCCCAAAAAAAACCAATTATGCACTTGCTACTGAACAGCTGTCTGCTTCTGACATTCAACAGAGTGAGGAAGGTGCATCTGACATGTAACAAAGAGAATCTACAGGCAAAAATAATGGTTTGCTCATGCAAATTGAAAAAAACAGATTAAGGCATGAAATCTAACACTACCTGTTTACAATCACATTAAGAAATTACTTGGCAAACTGTTAACTTCAGCCATTAAAATATGAGAGGAACATGTTCTCTCAATATGAGTGAAATATGTAACTATTATATATAACATCAGTTTGCCAGAACTTTCTCATGTATTCAATGACAATGCCTTTCAGAATAATAATAGAGGAGTGTCGTACCATGAAATATAGCAAGTGGCAGCTTTATTTTAACGAGTGGTTTCTGTTTTCTTTAGATGAATTACTGCAAATACTTTGCTACACCTGTTGTTAATCGTAGTGATTTAAAAAGTTTCACACTTTGATCCTGTACTCTTGGGACAAGGAGTACAGTGACTTCAGGACTGAGTTCTAGACGTCTTTTGTAACTCTGTTTTGAAATGAGTTATAGGGGGAAATTTTCAGAAATTCAATAGGAGTTTTTGATATGAAGTCCTGAAATCTTGTTTGGGGGGAAGTTTCTATGACAATGCTCACCTGTGCGGCTTTAAGGACTGTGTCCCACAGATTAGATATCCCTACAAAGGAATAGCAAAAGATTGCAGTGCAATTATAAATGACATCTTGGACATGACACAAGCATCATGTATTTATTTTAGATGCAGAAAAGAATCCAAATGAGTTTCTTCTAACAACTGGTATTTTAAAGTATTAAGTTTTCTCTCTAGATGAAGTTTTCCCATTATGTCTCATTATTTCAGTCAGCATTTATGCTTTTATGCCTCTTTTTTTTTTGAGATATGAGATATTCTACCAAAAATAAATAATTAAACTGCAGATGAACTGTCAAAAGGGAACATTCATATTTTAACGCAACATTAACATTTTGGTAATTAACATGGCAGTTAATGCTTTTAGCAGATGTAACAACATTAGACTTGTAAATTTTAATTAAAGTTAATGGTTCACGATAGCTGTAGGGATCAGGCATCCTCTCTGGATACGGAAAACATGTCTAATGTGATTAGAAATACTAATTGAAGAAAAAAGGACTGCAATAGTAATGACTGTACTTCTTTATCCTACTAAATTATTACAAACCTGCAGCAACTTTAAAAAATATATTTGCAAGAGGAAGTTTGAAGAGTTAAATGCTCCCCTTGAAGAAATTAAAAGGGGTCAAAAGAACATTGCAGATATTTTCTATGTGTTAGAAGAAGGAGAATCATTAATTGAAAACCACTGCTCCTTCCTTATTCTCCTGAGACCATATTCCCAAGAAATACTATAAATTTATTTGGTTACATTTCACATCCCTTTTGAATTTAATTAGGAACTAAAGTGTTGGGTTTAATTCCCTCAGAGGCTTTGAATTCCAATCGCAGGCAGAGAAACAGGACTGGCACTGGGAACTATGACTCAAGTGGACGTTTCTCGGTTTTAGTGCAAGTTAAGAGACTGGCGGTGAGTCCTTTTCACGGCTTGCTGATACACAAAACATTTTAATAAGCACAGGGAAAGGATTAGTTTTACTAAGGGTAATTACAAGCTGCTAGCCACCTATAAAATGCACTCCCATTTTATTGTAAAATGCCAATAATATTTATTTCACTTGTTCTGTGGATTTTTTTTTTTTTCTCTCTAAAGCTGGCTCCAAAGTCTGCTGAAGTCAGTAGAAAAATTCTGCGGTCCTTATTCTAGCAAAATTGCCACTGAAAATCATGTTCTTTCTACTGGGAGTTAGAGCTAATAAAGATTAAACACTAGAAATTAAGTTTGCTGTTTTTGACTGACAATAGTTATTTTTACTATAAACGCAGTTATTCCCCGCTAGTGCCATTAGCTCTCTTTCTGTCAACATCCTTCCAACATCATCATAAATTACTATTCATTTGCATTGCAGCATGGGCATAAGCTCCATTCTACCAGGCAAAGTGCAAAGACATGGTGAGAGACAATTCTTGTTTGGAAGAGTTGTGCTCTAACCAGTTGTGACACAAGCTCAGAGGAAGGATGCTGGGAGAACACGTGCTGGTTGAGCTGCATTTTATTTCTAGATGAAAGGCTGGAACAAGAGATTAGGAAATTTGGTCAAGCTTATTTATTATTGAAATAAAATTTATTGAGTAACACTGGATTCAGAACTTTTGCAAAGACTTATATTAGTCTCTGGGCAAAGAGCCTATGTGCAACATATGTACCTTTTTGACTTGTATCGGGATATATGTAACCACTAAACTGTTTAAGTAATCATGAACTTCAGGCTGCCTTTCTAAAAAGATGTAAACTTTTTTTTTTATTCAGGTGAGAAGGTCTGAACTGTGCATTTTTGAATACCTGTCCAGTTGTATCACCTGGTATGACACAGTGGATAACAGTATATATTGGAATATGCATCTCCATGACGTCTGTGGCTTCATGATTTACCTGTGTGCTAAATCACTTTCCACTGGAAAATCCCAAAATATTGTAGACTTTCTTCTAAATTTTACCTGTGTTGCTACATAAAAATAACAATTTGCTTCTATGGATTCCTCAGGGATTTAACACTGAGAGTACAAAAGTGTGGATGTCTAATCTAGCCAATAATTTATTCAGGTGGGAGGGGGAATTAAAAATTATGGTTAAGGTTTCAGTAAATCTTTAGAGACTACTTCTTCATTTCAGCAACACAACTGAAGTTAATATGATTCTGCATATGGATCCATAAATATGGATATTTATTTTATTTGACTTAAAATGTAACAGCTGTGGATTTTCTTTAATAATTTACTGCATTTTTTGTTTTGTAGTTTTATGGTAATAATGACTCAAGCATAACACAATTTCTGGCAGCTATGAATTGCTGAAGGAAGGGACAAATTGACTGAATTGTCTCTGTTTTTTTGGTTAGAATTCCCAGGTCCAACAGCTAAGGCCCAGGCCTGTGTAAATCAGCATGACTCCACTGAAGTTGCAGCAGCTATGCTGACTTACACCGAGAATCTGGACTGCAGTGACACCAAATACACAGTTTATAGATTTTATTGGCAAGTACACATTTATAGACTTGAAGGCAGTTTCTAATCCTGTGTCATATTGTAAACACTACTGCCTTGGACAGTTAGACAGAACAACTGTTCAGAAGCTGAAAGGCTTACTTGCTTCTCTAAGAGTTTCTTTTATAGAAATATGTTTCTGTTCTTCAGTGAAAGAACCTCATGAACGGAAGAGTCATTGCCAGACACAAATTAGATGATTTCTACCATTGGAAAAATGTACTAGTAGTGAGATTCTGGCATTCAGAACAGGGCAACCAATAAACTTACAAGGTGGAAAATTAAAATAATATATAAAGAGAATACTTTCCAGTCACTGATCAGAGGTTGTCACAGGGTTACTGAGAACAAGAAATTTGTAATGTTCAAAATTAATTGGACCTTCAGATAAACACAGAGGATGTCTTAGCAAAGAAATAGGAAAAAAAAACATTGACTGGTAGCTTGATGTATAAGGGTTTATGAAAGATATATGCTAAATGCGAACTACTGAAGTAAGACATAACCCAGACAAGTATATCTGTTGCTGGGTTCTTGAACAGAATCATCACTCTTGTGTGTAACTTGAGCATGGTACAAATATCTCTAAACAGAATTTGAACTTGCTGTCTGGGATGTCTATTACCAAAGTTTCTAAAATGAGGGAGAGTAGCCCTGCCCTCAGGGAACATGGGGAATGTGAGGGGACACAATGAGACGTGGGTGGACCAGGGCGTAAAAAACCGGAAGCCTGCTCATCTGGCTGCAATGGAGTGGGAGTCCGGATGGCCAGAATCAGCTGTTCCGTACTGAGATCAGCCCATTGTCAGGCACTTTGCAACAGACTTTGTTCTTTATTACTGGTGCCCAAGCGAGGTTGGGCTTATTGCAATAGCTACATACCAATATTTTCTTTCTTCAGTTTAACAACGATACATGTATTATGATACTACATGAATATAACATTGCAATAGAGCAAAGGAAAATTTTGAAAAAGAGAAATGTATTTTACTGTGATTATGTATATTACACCAAATTTTAGGAAAAGGTGTTGCACAGAGGACTTTTTAAAATCATAATTTTAAAGGACAAAATTAAGAGGCTAGTTTTACCATCAGGCATCGCCTTGCCAACCAAAACATCCAGGTTTAGAAACAGATCCATGGTTTCAGGCCCCTAATCCCATGACAGAAGTGCCAGGGTCAGTGCCGTGGTGGGTGCGACTGCCCACTCTGCGGGGTTCCTGCCACGGCCCCGAGGCGCCACTTCACCCCTAGTGCCAAATCCTGAATGCAGCCCCACAAATCACAAAAGTCCTAAGTCATAATTATTAACTATAATAATTTCTACCCAAACAGCGCCTTTCAGGCTTCCTGCCAGGCCTGGGTATGCTCACTATGCTCACCAGTGCCTACTGCTGAAAATTCTCTTTTAATCTTTGTTGTTTGACTCTCCTATACCTGTGCCTTATTTTGTGTATTTTCAGTGGTCTTCATCTGGAGGAATCTCTTTTAGATTTTTATTTTGGCAGTTTTCAATCTGGAAGTAGACTATAATTTTTAGTTCATTCTCACTTTTGGTGTCATAAATCATAAATGCCATAAGTTTCCTGCACATGACAAAAAAATTACAGGGGAATCGGAAACAGTACATTGTATTATTAACGTTTGGGGATGCTAAATTAAAGAAGAACTGAAATCTTTCTGTTACAAAACATTGAATTAAAGATCTAGAACAATCTGCTTTTTGAATAATTGTTGTTGGTGTAAAATAGACACAGCTACTTGTTCACTGACAACATTGTATTGATTACTTCTTAGTGAAATTTTGCCATGGTTTTAGGTTCCTTAAGCTTGATATTCTCACGCTTATTATATGAAGCTGTACCTTCCTGCCCAGCACTATTGCTAAGGGCTTAGGGTTCTCTGCTGTCACTTGAAACTGAGCCATCTGCCTTTGGGTTTAGATATACAACTGCACAGTCAGTCTCCTCAATGTTTAAAAATGTCAGTGTTTATATGAAAAACAATGCCTCCACTTTCACTAGAACAGTTAATCTCTGTAAGAGGTGAACAAAATCACCTCTGGAAAAATGTATGAAACAATCCCATTCCTCAGTATTTGTTGTCTCAGAACTAAAAAGATTTGAAGCTGGTGGTCATACCCATAACTTTTTGGTTTATCATTTAAATGGCTATTTATGTTCTTTTCTGTAAAAGTTTTGAATCCACTCATACTTTTCACCTGCACATTTTAAGTAGTTATCATATAGAAAAGTGCTTGCATATCTTTCATTCAAAACTTCTACCTGCTAATTTCATCATATGGTACCTGATTCTTTCACTATGGGACATAAGGAGTAATTATTCTTTTATCAATATTAACCAATAAAGCAATAACAATCATAACGATCTTCTTTATGCCTTTCATAAGTTGACATACCCATTTTCCATCTCCCTTCAGTCATTTCATTTAGTCATTTATGTTTAAGCTGAAGTTTTCCATATATTTTAGTGTTTGCTTATAGAAATTTTTGCTTACATTAATTTTCCTTTTCATCCCTCTTTGTGAGTACGCGGCTGAAGAAAACATGCAGGCCGACCCAATGTGAGTGATAAAGCATGATTCCACTTTGTTGCCCGAGATAGCGTGTATTTATGCCAAATACTATGCACACTTGTCTCTATCTAATAGGCTAAGCACTAAAAAGTTACATTTACTTACTCCACCTACTTGGGTTTAGCTAGCTATACGCATCCCACATTCTTCTGGGTCTTATCTCTTCAAGGACAATCCTCATTCTTCTAACTCTGCTTCAGTCAGTACTTTTCCATTTCCCCCTTTCCCACGGCCTAATAGACAAGCTAAGACCTACTTATGTTAACTAGAATGGGCTCTGCTCGTACAGTTGCTCGGTGGACTCATGTCCATGCTCCTTGAGCCAATCCCTGACACCTCCTGTTTTCCAGGTCTAGGTATTTTTTTGTTGGTTGGTTGGTTGTTTCTTTTTTCCAAATTATTAACCTGTATGATTTTATACCGCTGGCAAACTTGGTCATCTTATTATATCTTTTCTGTGTTATTCATAAAGAGTATGTAAACAGCAATGGACCCAGCACACTCCTGTGAGATTCTACGAGAAACCTCCCTCCATTGTGGTCGTGGATTATTTATTTCTACCGTTTTTCCTCTCTGAAATCAGTTATTAGCTAAGTACTGTCCTCATTCCTCTTATTGCAAAACGGCTTAATTTCTTTAAGAAGTGTTAGTGAAGAATTGTCAAGAAGTGTTTTGAAATACAGGAACCCTATATTATCCAAGCTCACTGTTTCCACATACCTTTCCTAAAGCTCTCATGGGTTTGTGTAGTATAAAGGGCTCCCTGTATCTCTCATAGTATCTATATAAGCAAAGAGTGTTTCTATCCTTATCTTTGTTGAATCCTTCTGTCTTGAAATCACGATCATTTATTGGCCCTGCAGAGCCTACAACAGCAGGCTTCTTGCTTCTGATGTGTTTGGAAGAGGTTTTCCAATAAAGTTTTATGCCATTACCAACATTTTCCTTCAAATGTTTTTGGTCTGTCTTTTACAATTTTACATTTAGCTTGCCAGTATTTTTCCTGTTTTCTGTTTTCTTCATCTGAACGCAATATTTTTAGGAGTGCCTGTTTGATTTTAGCGCTATTCTTTATCCTCATGTAGAACTTTGCTACTCTTTCGGAGATCCTCTTACTGGCTTTGATAGACGATAGATACTTCCTCAGAAATTCTAATACAGGTCACTTTCCCCTTTGGCTATTTCTTTTAATTCACTTTTAAGAAACTTCCTTGATTTTATGTAGTTGTCTTTTCAACATTCACTGTTGCTATGGCAAATTTATTTGGCCTTTTCACTTCTACAAGGGTGTTGCATTTAAATATATTATGATCAAAATTATCAACAGGTCTTTGATACATAAGTTCTGTAGAAGGTCTGGTGCCCTGCTTGGTTCTGATCAGGAGTTCTCCAAGCTCCTCTGATGAATCACTCCATTTAATGATTTATGTTGTCTAAAAGCTTAAGTTCTGCATAAAGCCCTATCATAATATTTATCCAGTGCAGATATAACATATCTCTCTCATTACTCCTGCCTTCTCAGCCTTTCCGACTTCCCTCCCATGTCACAGGCGGCTATCCTGGCCTTTTCACTGTTAGCAACAAAGAACCAGCATCGAGGGAAACTTGAAGCCGGAGTTCTCAGGCTTCAAGGACTTAGAGCAGAGCAGTTGCTCCTTTTGATTAATTTCCTGTAGTTTGTTGATTTGAAGAACCTAAAGAATTGTTAACCAGTGAGCTGCTCTGTTATGCTCCTGTGTCTGTGACCCCAGACAGCTCTTCCCATGCTCCACTGTGCTAGTCAGCTCTTCTGCCTGAAAGTTTTAAAGTTTAGAAATCAATATTTTTCCTGAGTCTTAAGTTTATTCTGTTAATGAACATCTCAAGGATCTAGATGTACAGAGGCCTGGATGCCTATGGAAAGCAAGTTAGGAATCAACTGGGGAGCTGGTCTAAACATCTGCGTTACTGGTTGACTTTGATGTTGTCATCTAACAGTCTCCAACTGCTTTTAACTCCAGTAGTTGAATCCTGGCAAAGGACACTGTTTTCTAGTTCAGTGACAATCCAAGCGTAACACTGCCATCCCAAACAATATCCTTTGTCATAATTTGGTATTTTTCACGTCCTTGAACCCTGGCCATATTTATAGGTTACAAATATTAACAGATTTCAATGATCAGAAAAAGATTGGTAGAGCTTTCCTAATTTAATATTCCTGTGTATATAGATTTATAATAGCAAGGCTAGTGTAGTGCAGCATCTGTCCCTAACCTGATTGATTCCAGGAGTAGAGCATTTGTTGGCAACACCTTCAGGAGTTGATAAGCCTTGGGGAACAAGCCATATTCTCCCCTGCAGATCCATAATTCCAGCATGTCTTTGTGCATTTTCTGTAATCTTTTGCTAGCTGGTTAGGCAGTGTCCCCTCCAGCATCCAAGAGATGCATTTGCCAGAGATAAGCCTGCTCCTTCACAGTCCCCAAGGCTACTGGATCTTCTGGAGCATCTTCTGCCTTTTTGATTTGGTCTGATATAAAGACTCCATTACAGGGAATACTAGATGAACTTATGGGATGAAAATGTGCAATGAAAAGCAAAGAAAAACATCCTTCTGTAAATAAACATTTGTATAGCACAAGTCTGAAGACAATCTTCTGTGGTATGTCACTTTGTAAATCTAAAATTAATGTGCGCACTGTAGTTACATTAATATAAAGGGCTTTCTGCCCGATCATGATAAAGGACTAATTAACTGGAGCAGCCTCTTTATTTTTAGGATTTCTGATTCTCAAGCACCAAAAAGGAAATGGAAACAACCATCCTCTGACAAGGGTAAGGTTGTAATATGAGAAAGATCAATTGCTGTAGCAATTGATCATGTCAGTCTAAAATTGCCATTGGATTCAGGCAGCTAAACAGAGAAGTCAAAATATTATGGAAATGTAAAGTGAAATAACAGCATGGAGGAAATCCAGGAAAAAGAATGAAAGTAAGTGCAGTGACTACAAAAATAGGATGAAAGACAAAAAAGCCAAATACAGCCAGATTAAAGAAAGGAAGACAGTGAGAAACATATTGGAAAAAAAGGCAAGTAAGCTCTGGGTTATTCTCTTTTAAAGCACGAATTCAGAGAAAGCTTCAAATGCTACTTCTGCCTCCCTCGGTGATCGTGAACTGTTCATTTTCCACCTGAGAGAATCTAGAAAAGAACAATAGCTGGATATCATAGCAGTAATTGCCTTTACTTTGAAAAAAAATGATACCTAATAAAACTTGGTATTTTGTAGTCAGCTGCTCACCAGATATCAATCCCTCCTTTTTCCATCAGATGTTTTACAAATACATGACTGTCTTGCACAACTAAATTTCTGGTTGAGACTAAAGTGACTTTTGGAGATGGAAAACATTCAGTGGTATTGCTGACTGTAATTCTTCTGAGTAACATCTTAACATTATATGCCAGATCTATGAAGTTTTCACTCTTTGGTATGCAGGAAAACCTGAAGTATTGCACTTTTAACAAGAAAACAACACAGGGAATTCTTGTTCAAGAAACTGCTTTTGCAGGACAGTTTATCCATGCAAAAAAATCTTATTATTCTCATTTATTGTTTTGGACTACACTTTTAAAATAAATACAAAATGCACTTGGAAGTGGAAGCTTATAGGGTATGTCTGATTCCACAGGCAGAGTGCTCACCTTATCACTGTATTTGGCTAGTGAAATTAATTAACTCTATGTTAATAAAGAGGAAATGTGTAGAATTATTAATAAATATAACATTATATTTATTAATATAACATCAGAGAAATGAGAGCCAGCAAAAAAAAAAAAGAGTTTCCTTCCAAACTTCACTAGACTTTGTATCACTGAATACACTGAAGACTTCTCAAAGCTGAAATGTTTTCCTCATAAACAGAAGGTACAATTTTGTACAGAGGGAGGTGAATACACTTTTCCCAGACACACTGGCTCATTTCCTATTTATGCTGCAAGAGACATAAACCAAATATAACTTTACCTGTTACAAGGAAAACAAAACAAAACAACAACAAAACAGCCCTCATGAGAACTGAAATGAGACTTTGCTTTGGAAAAAATAAAGTATGTCTGATTCTACGTAGTTTCTGATTGTCGTTTTCTCACTGGAATGCCAGAGATCTGTCTTTTATGGAGGGTTTCCACACCTGAAGAAGAAACCATTTGATCACAATAATTCATAACCTTACTGGGGAAATTGTGATCAGCTTTCATAGTTTTTGCCTGTTGCTGGTTAAGATCTCTGTTCTACGAAGTCAACTGTTTTTCCTTATCCTGAAGCAGGCTAAACTTTCAGGAACCTGAAAAATAGTAGTATTCTGGAATTTAGTATTTTTAATCTACTTAAACCCAGTGCTGTTGCAAAAGTAAAAGCTGATGGGACAGGACTCAGTAAGAGTCTAGTCTTTTTTGTTCCTGTCACTTTTATTTCTTCAAGTAGAGCAAAAAGGAGTTTGAGTAATTTTCAGCTAATATACTCAGTCAATACCTAATGTCTTGTCGACTGCATACCACAATTTATACACGAACTGGAAAGCATGTTGTTTGACACGCAGTTTTCCAGAGCAGTCTGGGCCAAAGTCTTAGACCCACTCTGTTTGCTGAACTGCAGAAGAACTGGTCCCTGGTTGCCAGAGGCCTGAGTTGTCACTTCTCCTGCTCCCGCGCACCCCCGGTTTTGCCAGGGGAGCACTTCGCTTTCCGTAATTGCTGCATTACTGCAGTGCCAGCGCAGACGAAGGCTCCGCTGTGGTTGGCAGTGTAAACATCCATCAGATGAACAGTGCCTGTCTCAAAACCAAGTCATTTTCACACGGGCTGCAAACTTCCCAGCCTACTGCCCCTCCGCGCTGGTTCCCAACCGAGCCCCGGCTGCTCCGGGCGGCCCGGTCACGGCGCGGCGGGGTCCCGGCTGCCCGGCAGGCAGCACCGGGGCGCGGAGCCGCCGGCGGACCCCTCGGCTCCGGCCGGGAGAGGAGCAGCGGTGCGAGGCGGAGCCCGGCGGCCGCCCCGCCTCTCTCCTCGGGGATGCCGGGATGTTTACAGGCCCGGCCGGAGCCGCAGGGGGCGGAGAGGAGGTCGGGGCCGCTGCGGGTGCCCGAGCCGCCCACCAGGAGCCCCGCTAGGCACTCGCGACCAGGTCCGGCCCGGGCCTGAGAAGGCGGGGAGCAGAGGAGGCCGGTTCCGGGTCCCCGCGCCAGGAGCGGCAAAGCCAGGCTTCCCGGTGAGCGGGGGCGCGGCGGGGCGGCCGCACGGGCGGCGTGGGAGCGGGGCCGCGGCGGGGGTCCCAGCGGCCGCGCCCGCTCTCCGGGAGGCGCTCCCAGCGCTGCGCGGGCGGCTGCCGGGGGTCCCGCCTCTTGCCATTGGTCGCCGGGACTCTCGCTCGCGGTGCTATTGGCCGCGGCAGCTGCCGCTCCTCCCGGCGCAGGGGGCGGGAGCGCGGCGGGTCCGCGAGCGGAGAAACTTTCTGCGCCGCGCGAGGGGGCGGGCTGGCCGCGCGCCGGCTCGCGCGGGGGTCTCGCACCTGCCCCCGCTCCGCGGCACGAGGCGCAGACGGGCGCCGCGGCGGCTCTGGGGAGCGGCCCCTGGCCCAGCGCCGGGGTAAACCGCGAGCGGAGCCCGTTCCGTCGTGTTTCCCGTCGTTTCCAGCTGGCTTCCTCCAGGCTCCGCTGCCCGCCTCGCACCTGGGAGGTCGGTGTCGGGCGGATGCTCCCCGGGAGAGGCAGCCCCGTCTGGGCGGTGTCGCTGCGCACTGAGTAAAACCGGCGGCGTCACCGGGAACCCCGGGCAGCGTGTCCGGAGAGCCCTGGCCCGGGCGGGAGCAACCGCGGCCCCGGCCCTGCAGCGCCCGGCCGTCAGGGCCCCTGTGGCGGGTGCCGGCGTTCCCTCCTCCCGTTCGCTCCAGCCTCCCGGAGCTCCGGGTTCGCCGCCGCTCCCGCCCGGTGCGGCTGAGGCCTAGCGGGAGTGCGGCAGGGAGACATCCTCCAGCTGCCGGGTTTGCTGCTTCTTCCCCTTCCTGGCCGTGCTTCTCTATCATCTGATCTCGGCTGTACTGGTACTGGCCCTCAGTTCCAGTTTGTGCCCATGCGAACTGTAGCTGCTTGGATTTAGGATTCAGAAGTTCAGAATATTGTTCTTTGGGTAGGATATGATTTGTTTTGTTCCACATTTTGTCAGGAACATTGCTGCTTGAATGGTAAAACTACTTGGGATGTTAAACCTACTTCTGATAAAAGATGCTGGGCTATGTGTGCATTAAATCACGCAAAGATTTGATGCTAGATTTTGTAAAAAAACTGTTTCTTATTTTTTTCTGCTTCTTGCACCAACTGAATGTTAAACTTTTGTCACCATTGAGGTGATAGCACTGTTTTCAAGGATTGCAATGGCAGCCTCGCTTCTCAGGGGAGGTCACCATGCATAGTAATTTTACTGAATGTGCTGGATATATTTCCAGTAAAAAGTTTTATCACAAGCTTGAGATGCAGAAATTAACAGTGAAAGTTATGTTAATCTGTAAGGTAGATACTTTGGATAATTAGATGTCAAGTGGATGTTTGCAGCTCCACTACATCAGGAAGAATGAAGTATAAAAATATTTTACTTTCAAGGCTAAGTGGGAGACAGTTCAGTGTTGCAGTGCTGTGGAAATATCTGTATTTGAAATTTTGGACTCAGGCTATCTTGAGAGAGATAAAATGAAGCAGAAAGCAGTTATTAGCTCCTGGGCCATGAAAACCTTAGGCAGAGGAAGGAAAAACTGTTTTGGGTTGTGGAAAGAGGGAAACTTACAAGCTACATCCAGCAGCTTTGAAGTAAGAACTTAAAGACCTTCAGGTGTGTGTGTGTGTTTGTTTGGGGTTTTTTATTTTCTTTTTAATACTGGAGGAAAGACTATATGAAGAACACCTGTTTGTTAATTTCAAAACATGAAGACGTTTATGTATAAATATCTGATGTTTGGGTAATTGACTTCTTAAAGCACACTTAGAGATTTTCACAGTAAGGGTAGAGGTATTGCCTCTATCATAGATATCTTGTATTCAGCATAACAGTTAGTCATTGGAGTGAAAAAAAAATGAGAACAAATCAAGGAATTCTAGCCAAATAATAACCATTTTTTGGTTGACTTATCACACTGTCTTCCAAGGTCTACAAGAATTAGACAAGTAGAATGTCATCCCCACCAAAGAAACTTGTTTTCAAAGAAGAAGAAAAAAATCTAACATTTTAGAGTTCGTCTGAAGGCCTGTGAGTGCGTGAGAAACTCAAATGACAAGCAAGAAGTCAGTTGCTCGTTTTACTGTGTCCTGTGGTGTCTTCTGAATTGTAAGACAGAACCATATAGCCCACCCATACCTTCCTATATTGTTCAGCAGAGTTGAGCTCAGTTGCACAAAACACAGCCAGTCCATTGTCTCACCAAATTGTCTCTGTGCACAAATACAATTTATTCATGCATGCAAAAAAAACCCCGTGTTTAATAAACTTCATACAATATCCTGCATTTACACTAGCCCTATGTTCAGTTGTATCGCCATTGATGCCTTGTTGCCTTCTGGGGTTTGACGTTGTTCCAAACATCTGTGCTGCATGGATGAGTTCACGTTACCTTGGAAAGTGTCCTGGGAAAAGTCCAACTGCAATAATTTCTTCTCTACCTCTAAGGAATTTTTTTTTATTATCTGAGGCTTATAGCAAAATCCTTCCTGATTCCTGAGGAGCAGTGCTTAGGAATGATGTGGAGTGGAGGGGATTATCTTGTGCAGGTTAATACTATGGATAGTCCTTACTGACTAATTTCCAAAATATTTGTTCCGTTTAGCGATGTTCCATGTGCTTTGCAATAGAGATGAAAATAACCGACCAAAATACCAAAGTGGTGATAAAAGCAGTCTTTGGAGCACTGGTTTGCTCTGTTTGTCACTCTTTGACCCACTGGCCATGTGGGAAGGAACTCAGCCCTAGCGTGAAATACCACATCACTACCTGTTTTCTTTTTAGTAAGTATTAAAAGGATTCTTCCCACCAGGTTAGTTGAAAAGCTGAAGAGAAGCAATACTATTAAAATGAGTTGCTTTGCTGGTGAGGATAATCCTGTGCATTTGTCTTTGGCATGTGAAACATAGCTGTGACTCAGTCATGATTTTTGTAGCTAGAAAATACGCAGTATATTTCAAGTGCCATTTTTCCCTGTTGGTCAAACAGAACACATGCTTAGGTAAGGCAATTAGTTATAAGTTTTTAAACTAGGCATTACAAAGAAGAATTTGTAAAAAATTGCTGTGAACAATCATGTTAAAAACTGGTTGCATGTAATTAATCTTGTGATATTAATGACTTCTTGCTGTTGATTGTGGGTGACAAAGTAAATAGACTATTTGCATTCTCTGGCATTCATGAGTTTGTATTCAGGCCTCTTTGCTTTAATCTGCTTGGAATGATTTATAACGAAGTTATTGCTCTCTGTTGGACCAGATTAATTGCTTTGAAATATCATAAAAGTAATGTAAAGCTTGCAGATTAGATCCTTGATGAAATCTTTGGGAGAGGTTTGAGTTAGGTGCTGCAAAGTGTTGATGAGCCAATCTTCAGTTCATTTTAATCTTCCGTTGTCATTGTATAAAGTTTACATAATTATTGATTCCTTGAAAGTTGTAATGCAAAAATATCACAGGTGAACTTAAAATTAATTCTAAAATAAGTAAAAACTTGTGGGGAAAATGTGTAGCATTCTGTCCTGTAGAGGCCTTTCTTCTGTACCGTTTTCATCCTCATCTGAGAGCAGATCCAAAAAAGGAGTTGTCTTTGCAGCAGCGAACTTCTAGTACTTGCCCTGACTGAAATTTGGAACTGTGTGTTAGGTCTGGGAGCTGCTTGTGAAGCCCATGGAGATAAGTAGGACTCTAGAAGAGGAGCAGCAAGCAGCCTGCAAGCTGAGGACTAGATATACAGCTGCTCATTGAGAATACTCCAAAGCCAGGAGTGGATATTGCATGTTTCAGCCAGTGGCGGTTTAATGTAAAACATAGAAAGAGCTGTGAACTTGAATGTTGGCTGGCTTCTGGAGTGAGTGTGCTGGCTGCTTTGCTCCTGGACCCAGGAATCCTGGATTACTTGCCACTGCCATGTGTGGTTTCAGGATTCAAAGGTAGCGTTAGAGAATTGTAGAAAGCCTGTTAAATATGACTGCCATTTCTTTTCTGATTCTGCATAGTGCTTCATTAATTTCGGCATCTTTGGGGTAGCATAGATTTTAAAATATATACTACAGATTTATTTGTTTTTTCAGCTTGCAAATGTACACATAACACCTGCAGTGTGATATCACAATGTTTTTTTTTGCACTGGTTTCTGAGATATTTAGACATTTATTTAAGGATTAGGTGGAATTTAGTGTTAAATGTGTTCTAACTTCACCTATGGCAATGTGGATGTTACCAGCCATGGTTGTAGCACAGTTGTATGTAGCCCATTTTCCAAAATGGGTGTTTTTCCTCCTGTGCCTAGCAATAACTGGCTTACCTGACAATGCTTCCAGCCTTTTGATTTATCCTGCATCTTTTTAAACCCATATGTGGAGCTCAGCTGTTTATACTTTCAGTATATCTCTTCAGCATCTCCTTATGAATAATTTATATGTGCATTTAAAACTATCACTTCATTAGGGAAAGGTCTCCTCTTTTCCCTCTCTGTGTGCTGGGCTCTTGAGGTTTTGGGGTGGTAAGGGTTTCCAAACCATGTCTTATCTTCCTTTCTCTGAAAAATCTTTGCACCTTTTTGCAATTTGGCTTGTTACCCTGGTTTATTCTCCTTCTGTTTATTTTGTTTCCTATTTCTGCGTACCCCGTGCAGTATTTTGCTGACAAAACTCTCAGCTTGGCGTTGAATAAATGTTCACTACGTGCTGGCTCTTACTTAAATTCAAAATACCTATGGCAGGAAGCTACTTGTTGACATCTCTACCCAAAGGTGAAGTAAGGTGAAATGTGGTGAGCTCTTGTACTAGTGTGCTGTTGCCAGAGCAGAGATATACTGTTTCTTCCACAAATCCTTCCTATGTATTCCATTTTTGAACTTCTGAATGCCAGAGGAAAATTAAGTAGGAGTAGACTTCCATATGCATTGATTTAGTTCACTGCTTGCAGAATGTACACCCAGCTGCATTAGGGAATTAAATCAGCTCAGCAAAAGGTCCAAAGTGTTCAAGATTGCTACTCAGGGTCATGTGGCAGAGAAGGGAGAGAATACAAGATCTTTGGTGCCACTGAGCTATTAGATTGGCTTGTACAATTTCACATTAGAGATGTAATTTGATGGTAGATTTCACTGATCTAAGTTAGGACAGCTCTGCCCTCAGCTATGTCTTCCCCTCTGTCTTTTGCTATCACATTGTGTCCTTGTCTCTGCTATGGAATGATTCAGGGAACTGAACTAGAAAAAAAGTCACTTGTTGTCAGGGTTCGTCTTGAGCTCACTTCAGTTACCTTCCCAGGAGTCAGGGTAGCCACAGGAACACTGCTGGGAGGAAGAGGATGTGGAAGGCATGGCTGAAGGCAGGGGAAGCAGCAGCATCATGTAATTGGTTCACACTGTCCTAAAACCACATCCTAACAGAGCATAATCTGGGCTCAGGATTTGCTTTGTTGATAGTGCTGTGGTTAGATACCATACATGGATTGTGATCACGTCACAATGTAAAGTTTTGCGGGGAATTAAATGTATCCTTTATAACTGGCTACTCAGTATGAAGAAGTAGAGTTATCAAATTTCTTTTCAGGTGAACACAAGTTAAATGTAGAAGCCTGTTGCCTGAGCAGTTTCAGTTCCTGGTAGTTCTTCAGTTCTATGAAATACCTAACAGTTCAAAAAAGGGCAAGTCAGTGCATGTACAACCCTTCGGGAGCACCTTGCAAGACAAGCAATCTACTGGAGTGACATGATTGAAATGGAGAGGGAGAAGTAAACAAAATATAACTTCTTAAATTGTGCAAATGAATGGAGGGGCAGAAGAGCTTGGACTTTCATCTTTTAGTCAGGCAGCACTGACAGAAAGAAACCGTTAGTAGGTGGGGAATGATGGTGATTGGCTTTTCAGGGTTGGAATGAAAATACGCCTGATAAATTGGAATGGATGGATGAGAAAATGGCATATTGGCTCTTACTGTATTCACTTACAAGTAAAATCTACTTATCAAAAAGTATGGTTACTTCTTTTCTTGCTAAAAGCAACTCCTAACCCAGCTTAACTACCTGTGTGGTTTTTGGCTTCTTTGACTGGACTGCCTATGCGTAGGGAATTTGGACGTAAGTTTGTGGCGAAATTCAATATTAGTTGTTTCCACATAGATAGATGGTAGTTACTTTTAGATTAACAAGTGCTGAGAAATTTTGTGTTGACATTCAAGGCTGTCCATACAGAGGGGAGGAGTGTCCTGTCATCCCACAGGGAATATTGATCTGGTAGCATATAAAAAAAAATTAAAGGCTTCTAGGAGCCATTTATAAAATTAAAACTATTCCTACTTCTGGATATACATTTATATTCAATGACTTTCAGCGCTTTAGAAGTTGCAAATACAGCTTTGATGCAGATGCTTCTGCAGAGAATTCTACAAATAAATACATATTTTTCATGTTAGAAGACACTTTTTTTGACAATATGAAGCAAATATTTCATTTTTGCCACTGTCAGCTAAGAGTAAGTATTCTGTGTATAAACACATGTAGCTACATATGCATAATCTAAATATGCATAGACATGTATATATATCTGTGTGCATATTTATATATTATTATGCATAGACACATGTGTATATGTGTGCGCATGCTTATATATTTTTATGCATATACATAATGTGTGTATATGTGTGTATACTAATAGGAATAAATGACAGATTGTACCGTGACAATGTCTAGCTTGATCTTCCAGTTTTCAGTTTGCTTTACCCCTTGCCAATTAAGGCCTTGGTTGTCTTGTCAGAGTTCAGTTGAGTGTCAACTTAAATGCATTTTGCTTTGTTAATATATGTATCTAACATAGCTTTTCACTGAGTGAGAAAAACGAACTAGTGTGTTAATTGTTTTTTATATATATATATATATATATATATAAAATACTTGGTTCGTTGTATAAATGAGAAGTTAATCAGCAACATTGCAGTATATGCAGTATAACTATAAATTAAATAAGTCGCTGTTTTATTGACTATGTTACGTTGTGGATTGTATGTTTCTTGTAATTTGTGATTAACAGCAGACCAATAAAAAGTTTAGTATGTTTGAGACATGGACAATGTGGTCTGGGCATGAGGATGACCAGTCACAGATCATAAAGTCTAGTAGAAAGGCATTGACTGGCTATTAGTTTTAAATATTGAAAGAATTTCAGCATTATTTCACCATTTCTAATACTGTCTTTAAGTGGAGTGTGTAACTTTATGAATGAATGGCATAATAATGTGGAATATTTAACTAGATTTAATTTTATAGTCTGTGTTAGGAATAATTTACTGAAAAGGTGCTGCATATGCACAGTGCTGTCATTCCTGTTAATTTGGATTTTATTTTTCCAGTTAGAATCTCTTGCTACTCCTGTTAAATATGCTCATATTAAATAGGAGTTTGGAATGCCAGTGGTATAAAGGCAGATGAATAACTTATTGAAATGTGTTTTAGGACTTAAACTACAACCCACATGAGTTTCATCTTTCCAGTTACAGTCCAGGGTGGGTGGGTGAGGGACCACAACAAAACCAATTTGAAGCAAAAGAGCAGAATTTTAGGTAAACTGGTGGGTGTGTTTTTGTTGTGCTTGTTGGAGATATACCGATATAGGAGTGGATAAAGGCTTTGGGCATGTCATGGTTCTGAGAGCTGCTTGTGGGGTCCTGTGTGGGGATTGCTGCTTTCTAAGTATTCCTCAGTCTTTAGGAATGCACTAAAAATATTATCTATGAAACTGAAGTGACTTTCACTCTGCAAGTAAAATGTTTCTATTACGGCGTCCAAACATACACATTTATTCTCTTCAATGGTTAATGCAGAGCACCAGGAAAAAATTACATTTTAATGTTAAAGAATTATGATAGGTTTAGACTTCAGGTTAGTTTGCTTTATGGACATGACTTATGACTTCCTATTTCTTTGAAAAACACATAGCTGTGCTGTTGTGAAATATAACATGATTGGTAAAGTTGCTATGCCCAGTTTACAGCTGCCAACATTCTCTGGCTTCATTCAGGACCTTCCCAGAGTGAGTCCTGAGGCCCTGCTTTTAAAATCACTTTGATAACTCATAAACTGCAACCTGCACCCTGGTGCCAGTGTTGGAGGGGTGCTGAAGAGAGTGAGCTGACAAAGTGTGGGCCAGGTTTGACCAGAATGCCAGGTAGGTCCAAACAGCTGATGTTTTTCCTCAGAAGAGGTAACGAATGACTGTTAAGGCAGTATGTTTTATAAAGCAGTAGGATGCCTGCTTTGTAAGCTGCTTGCATCAAGCTCAAGGATCAAGCTGTTATAGCTGTGGTAGCAAAGGAAAAAAGGGTCTAAAGTTTGTCTCCTCCCAAAAGGTGTGTGGCTTTCCTCTGGGAGCTGTCGTCACGTCGGAGAGCAGAGCTTGGGCTCTGTGGCATGAAGTGCTGGGATTAACACCCATGTGCTGGAATGGGTGATTGTGTGTTACTTTTTGTTTTGGACATTCAGTAAGGCGTTTAGAAATCTAATCCCTTTTTTCCAGAGCACATGATTGGTGGTGGTGTGTGATTTGTGTGGTATTTCTTGTTGTGTTTTTTGTGTGTGTTTGTTTGTTTGCATTGTTTCAACCAGGGTGATTATTTGAATGTTCTACCTAGATTTAAGTTGCACTGTGGGTAGCTGAGAGTCAACATGTGATACAAGCAAATGGGAATATCCCTATAGCCTGTGTTCTTATATGGAAGCTAGTATTAATATATGTGTGTGGAGGGGGTGTGGTGGTGTGTTTTTCCCTCAGCTGAGTATGATCCTTGTCTTTGAATTTAGTTAGTAACAGTAGTTGAAAGATTTTAAATATGCCATTTAAAATGTGTGTTAATGCTGAACAATCTAACTTGTTGACACCAAAATGTAAGGAATATGTGTGGTGTTAAATGGATAGTTGTTTCTGGAGGGCCTTGGCTCTAAGCTAACTAAAATAATATAATGGTTATAGTAAAAACTAAAAATACCTGCCTTAATTGACAGTGTAATCCAGAAGTAAACATAGTATGTTCTGTTCTTTGTGAACAGCAGCTAAGTTGACCATGTGCCTGATCAGCACATTGTGAACCTTGTAACTTTGTGTTTCTCTGTGTTAGCAATTATGTGAAGTAGTTACATCTATATTCTGCAGAAAAAAAGACTGTGATTTTCAGATTCCCAGCAAAATTGTCGTACTCTGAATATTCTTTGAAGTATATCCTTTTTTAAAAGTATAGCTGTGTCGTCTTTGACATTGATTATTGAATGTGCCCACGTAAGATCCAAAATTAACAAACAATAGTATATAAAATGTAGCTAATGAAAACCATGTATCATTGAGACTATTAATGATGTTTTCTACAGGAAAACATTGTTTTTTGTTGTTGTTGTAGAACAGCCATCTGTTAAAGTAGTAACATTATTTCCTGAGTACCTTGAAAAGTATTTCAATGTGAATGGTTTATGGACCTGGAGCTATGATGTTTCATGTGGTTAGTCAGTGCATTTAAGCTTTTTCTCCTTAAATACTTTGATCATGTTTGTAAGGACTTATTTGCAAGACCTAAAGTCACAAGGATTTCAGGTTTTTTCCAGGTATATAATTTTTTTTTTTTAATTTTAAAAATGTTATTTTAAGAATGTGTTTCAGTGGAACGTCAGTGATGAGCTCTGTTTCCCTTTCAGTAGTCCCTCTGCTCTGTTTCACTAGCGGAGCAGTGGGCAGTCTCACCTCTCTTCTAGGAGGTGGCTGGAAATCACTGGGAAAGCTGGGTGCTGACTGGGATGGGAGCTTCTGATGGGGTGTGGGAACGCACCATTGCAATTTGGGCTGCTTTGTGTCTTTGCATGATCTTTAGGTGTGTAGGCAGATGTCAAGGAGCCTTGACAGGTGGATGCTAAGGAAGTGAATAAGGACAGCGAGGCCTGTGCATTAAGAAAGAAGGGGTTATTCCCAGTTCAGTCAGTTGTGGTGTGATAAGCTAACTTACTGGTGAGTACTTAGCTTCCATCTGCTGTATGTTTGGCTCAGTGTGTGGAGTAAATAGTGTCAGTTAAGGGAGTTGCTATGAAGTTGCAGTTTCAAATGAAAACATTGGTCTTGTTGTCTGTATCCCCAGGTACTTAGTCCAGCATCCTTTCTGTGTAGTTGGCACCTACTGTTTTGATCGACTGAAAAAGACAAAGAGTTAAAGCATTAATAGTTAACCAAAAATCGCCTTATACCTGCAAAGTATTAGTAACCACAATTGAAGTATAAGATTTAGCATACATGCTTGTGTTCCTATGATTACTATTTTGGGCAGGTTGGTCTGAGTCCAAATGATTCGCATCTTCAAAATGATGAAACTAATATTTGCAAGATAAATGATTCAGAATCTTTCACTGTTCATATCTTTGCAAGTAGTATGGTGAAGGCAAGGAGTCCTTTCCTCCTACATGATCAGTGTGAGGGTGTTTAAAAACATTAGTTGTATTTGGCATTTTGGAAGTTTTGAGTGGTGATGGTATAGTTGACTCGCCTCTCACTTCATCTGTTTTCCATGAACCAATGTATATCATGGTGATGGATTTGCAGAAGGAGGTCATCGCATTACTTGTTTAAAGAGGTGATAGACATGTCACATTTAAGTGTGTTTTGTATTAGCTTTTCAATTTTAAACAAGCAGTGACTCTTTGGTATTTTTAGTGTCTTTTCACCGTAAATTGGAACTTGAAAACCATCTTTGGAAGAGTAATAATTATTGTCTCAATTTAAAGTTAAAGATGATAAATATTATGCTACTATGTTTTGACCTCTGGAGTTGATTATCAAGGTGAAAGGCATGCCTCACTGTGAAAACAGTCTTCAAGCAGCAGAATCTAATTCTTGCTTATATTGGCAGATAGTACAAAAGATTCATTTTGCATCCTTGGTATTTTGTATGATCAAAATACCAAATTACTCTAAAATGTGAATCTATCATGCAGTCTTCAAAGACAAAAACAAGTTTTAAAAAATGAAAGAACTCACATATATGGAGAGAAAATACTGATCTTTGCCTTTCCTTTGCAAAAGCAACAACAAATGCATAAGTTAGAGATGTTCCATGCTTCCTATGGTAGAACATATTTGTTGCCTCTTTACTTTGCTTCCTCTTAATATAAAAACAAGCCACAGAGGACAGAGCCACTGGCACTGTTAATGATATGGCTTCTCTGCCTTCTACCCTTTCCCCAAATTTAAAAGCAAAAAAGAAAGGGGAGGGGGGGAAAGAGACAAATTCCGAAATACTTCCAGTCAGACTCTTCAAAATAGCACTTCAGAAAATAATAATTGGATTCTTGGCAGTGGTAGAAAGATATCTACAGCAAGAGACTAGTAGAAGATCCCTTAAGTTTGCCATGCATGTCTCCTCCAGAATTTGCCTTAACTACATAAACCTCTGTGAAAACTGGAGAATTTGGGTGCAGTCTTGTGACAACAGTTTAATTTTCAGTTCTGTTGTATTGTGACTTTTTGCCTTGGTGGGGAAGTTTTACAGGAGATGTCAGAGAACTTGCAAGAATTGTCAGTATTGGTGTCCTAGGGCTGGTGCAAAGATGTCCTTGCCACTGCTCTGCATTCATTGTGTATCTGCTGGCTGTTTCCCCCTTTGTCACCCTGCTCATTCTGACAGTCTTAGAAATCTGTGCAAGTCTTCCTCTGCCTCTCACCTCAGTTAGATAACTTATTTTTTTTTCCTCTGACCTGCCTGAAAGTGCTTTTTCTCTTATCTTTGGATTAATCACAGCTAATACTGAGACAAAACAACAGAAAATCCCAGTCTGTATGCCTGATGCAGGAATACTAAGGAGAGGAAGGCAAAGCCATGGGGCCCCTTAGTCTCTCTGGAGGATGGCTGTGGTTTGGTGTGACAAATAGCTGACGGTACTAGAATGGCATGGGATGACAGTTTTAAGTGGAGGAGTGAAAGCTTCCTTCCAAAAACAGTGCAGGGTTGGAATAGTTAAATGTTAGTAAACTCAAGCATGCAAATGAGAAAGGTCTTCAGTTCTTTTGGTGATGTTCATTGATCATGAATACAGGTTGAGTTACATTGTAATAACTGTATTTATCTTTTCAGGACATAAGGGACACTTTGACGTGACAGAATGGATGAACAGTCACAAGGCATGCAGGGGCCTACTGCTCCACAGTTTCAGCCACAGGTACTTTTTTTTAACAGTTGCTCAAGAGCAGATGCTATAATTTCTTAAACAGAAAAAGAGAGAAATTAGAAAACATTATTTTTTTGTGGGGACAAAGAATCTATAGACAGATAGAATGTATTATGGTGATCTTGAAATTATTTCATAGAAAATAAATAATTTTCATTTTTGTCTCCTACTGCTTTACCAACGTTGAGGGTTTGGAGTTGGAGTGGGAGTAGGAAGCAAAGATGAAAGCAATTTCCCTGAGAAATGGTGAGCTGTTTAACACTGTACGTTTCAAAATTTTATCAGAATTACCATATTTATTTCAGACTGTTACCTTCAACTTTCTCATCTTACACCTCCTGATGGTGTTACTATACGAATTAGAGCTGTTACCTGTAGAAACCAGGCAAGAGAAATTCCCAGTAACTGTAGTTCTGTTGCAAAAGAAGATGCATAATGAATTTAATGTTTGGATATGCATTGATGGTGTGAAACAAAAGATAAAGATTAGCTGATAAGAGGTAATATTGGGATACTGCTTTTTGACACTTTTAGGAGGTAATTATTTGAAGTGCAAGAGCCTATAAAGGAATGCCCTAAAAATATTTACTGCAGTGACCATTCAAAGATAAAAGCTGGACAGTTCTTTACAAAGCTGGAACCTAATTTTTAAAATTTTCTTGTTGACAGCATAGGTGATAAGACATTTGTGCCTTTTATTTTACAAAACCTGAGGTGAATTCCAACTTGTGTAACTTAGTGAAGTTACAATAACCAGCTTTCCTTAGCTCCAGTTGTTTTAGAATAGCATTGTGATAAAAAATCTGGATTTAGTAGCATTTATACCAATGCTTTTATAACAACGCAAAACAGAAATTTATAGCAATGTATGAAAATGTATAGCAATGCATACAGACATTTTGAGAAAATAAGTTTGTAATTTTGAAATGAAAGAATACTTAACATTTGTTTTATGAGTATCATAAAGGGTCACCATTATTATTACAGCTTTTTTTCTTTCCTGACTAAAGAGAAAATAGAACAGCTGATTAAGGACTCTGTATTTCTGGGAAACCTTCCCATGTTTTCTATATGCTGACTACAAACAGGTGTCATGTTTCCTCATCTGAGTATTTGAATACCTGTTTCTGATTCACAGAATCAACTTTTGGAGGACTGATTGAATTTTAGGAATATTATTCTAAACTAGAAATTTGGTTTCTGAATTTATACTAGTAAAATATGCTTCTAGTATTACAGTTCCAAGTGACACAGCTCATGTACAGGTAACCAATTTCCCCTGCAGTAAGCTAAGGACAGCCTGATAGCGATACTGCTGTTATTAGCTAGACACTTTCTACAAGAGCAGAAACTAGTGTTTATTCTTGCCTCCACTTGATTGTCAAGCATTTTCATAATCTCAGTATTTTTTTTTAAAAATCAATTACTGTGTAAACTGCACAAGGCATGATTTTTGTTACTTGGTTTTTCTTGAGACAAAAAGTTTTGGGTTTGCGAATCTGAGCTGGACTGGCACCAGAATATTGACTGTTTTGTATTTCAAGAGATAAAGAGTTAAGGGGAGCAAGCATCTCTGATAGTCATATTGCCAGACTAATACTGAAATAGTCATTCAGTGATGTTCTCATTTTGTTAATCCAGGTTGTTTTTCCTGTGAGCCAGATACATATTTTAATTCTTAAGGATTTCTCTACTAATGGAGTGCATGCTTATGGTAAAAATTAGTAATGAAAAGAGATTACTGATTGCTGATACATTGAGGAGAAGCAAGAACTAGAATTGAAAGTACAGCAGGTTATGAGCAAGAGGCAAGGTAATGATTTATGAAGAATTGTGTGTTGGGTTTTGATAAACTTTGAATATCTTCTAATTCCCTTGGTCATTGTAGTGTACTCATATGTGCTGATATTTGTAGCAAGTTAAATTACTGTTAATTGATGGCCCTTTGCTGGACTCTCTCCAGTGTGCTTATGTATTGATGCCCACAGCTGGACACAGTGCCCCAGGTGTGGCCTCACCAGTGCTGAGTAGAGGGGAAGGATCTCTTGACCTGCTGGTGATGCTGCTCCTAAAGCAGCCCAGGATACCATTTGCCTTATTTGCTGCAAGGCCACGTTGCTGGCTCACGTTCAGCTTGGTGTCCACCAGGACCCTTGGGTCTGGCCTGCAAAGCTGTTTTCTAGCAGGTACTGGTGCATGGAGTTATTGCTGCCCAGGTGCAGGGCTCTGCACTTCCCTGTGTTGGACTGCATGAAGTTCCTGTCAGCCCATTTGTCTGCCCTGTCGACGTCCCTCTGGATGGCAGCGTGACCCTCTGGTGCATCAGCCATTCCTCTCGGTTTTGTGTCGTTGGCAAACTTGCTGAGGGTGCACTTTGCCCTGTCATCCTGATCGTTAATGAAGGTGTTGAGCAGGATTGGACCCAGTATTGACTCCTGAGGTACACTGCTGGTTACTGGCCTCCAACTAGTGCAATTAGAAGCTCACATTTTCTATTTGGAATTAAGTGCCTGAAATCTATGACTGTGACATCTGTTACCTACAAAGTTAAACCACTGTACTTCGTTACAGCACAAGGACATTTTTGAAAGTGCAGATGTCTAAGTATTGCCAAACCTCTTACATATTGTAAAAAGGATTATGCAAGAAGGTAGGAAAATATAGATTAGTAGTCTGATACAGTAGACTTCAAATTCTAGAACTTCCTTGAGCAGAACTGGGAACTTTTTAGCATCTGAAGAGAGAAAAATGTGACTGTTACTAGACCTGATAAACAAAACTCAGAACAGATCCCTTACTGTTTGGTTTGTGTGTGTTTTTGTTGCTGTTGTTGTTGTTGTTTTGGTTTGGGTTTTTTCCCCTAAAGAAATTGATCAGTAGTGAATCAAGTCTCCCCTTTTACAGAAGACATTGCGTATCTCAGCATTGTTCCTGTGCTCTTTGTTCTCTAGTTCCCCTGTATTCCACTCAAGACAAGGGGCCAGAGGTCTGTGCAGTATTCAACACACACCCAATAGACTTAAGTAGAGAATCACTTTGTTTTCTCTTTCATTCAAATGCTTTTCCTCAGAATGTCCAGCTTTCTTTTTGATGGTGACCGACAAATCAGTTTAGCTTTTCAAGGAAGTTTTTTCCATAATATTTTGTAGATCTTTTTCCTGTGTGGTAATAGCTAATGTAAATATCATGATTCTCTGTGTTAGGGGTTGTATTTCTAATTAAGTTTCTGATCACTAGCCTTGGGATGCTAGTACTGAGTACCAGGGTGGAAAACTAGAGAATAATCTGCAAGGCTTTGCAGTCATATTTTGAGCTGGTTGTCTTGGATAAGTTTGGATTGTAAAGAAACTTTATTGCTTGAGTATAGATACTGAATGGTGCAGTTTTCTTTGGGATTTCACTGGTAACTTCTCTGATAAAATAATTTTTCTGCTGCTGTGTCTCATCTTATTGTTGGCTATTAATCTGCACAATGTTCTCTCTCAACCTGAGAGAGCTTGGTTTTATAGGTTAATCCTTGCAGAAGGAACCTGTTTGAATATTTTTTAAAATGTGTGACATGAGTTCTTCAGCAGAAAAGCCCAATTAGGAAAAACCTGTCCCTCTCCACTCTTAGCTGCTTATTAGA